>NW_022681454.1:153747983-156383816 GCF_009764315.1 Trachypithecus francoisi | reverse complement strand
TCCAGCTGCTTCAGAATGATGGGGAACAAGGTAAGACCACTGAATTCCATGAGCATGAGCCCACTGCCACACTTCTTTAGCCATAAAGTAGTGCCTTGGTCAGAGGCAATGCTCTGTGGAATACCATGATGGTGGATAAGGCATATGAGTCCACAGATGGTAGCCTTAGCAGAAGCATTGCTTGTGGGATAGGAAAACCCATATCTGGAGTGTCTGTTCCAGTGAGGACAAACCTCTGCCCTTTCCATGATGGAAGAGGTGCAATATAATCAACTTGCCACCAGGTAACTGGCTGATATACTCTGAGGAATGGTGCCATATTGAGGGTTCAGTGTTGATCTCTGCTGCTGGCAAACTGGGCACTCAGCAGTGGCCATAGCCAGGTCAGCCTCAATGAGTGGAAGTCCATGTTCCTAAGCCCATGAGTAATGTCCATCCCTGTCACCATGGCCACTTGTTCATGGGCCCATTGGGCGATGATAGGGTGGTTGGGGAAAGAGGCTGAGTGGTGTCCACAGAACGGGTCATCCTATCCACTTGATTAAACTCCTCCTCTCCTGAGGTCCCCCGTTGGTGAGTACTCACATGGGACACAAATAGCTTCAGTTTTTGACCACACAGGGAGCACCATCCACATACTTCTTCCCCAAAATGTTGTCACCAATTTTCCAATCATGCTTCTTCCAAGTCCCTGACCATCCAGTCAAACCACTGGCTGCAGCCCATGAATCAGTATCTAATCATGCATCTGATCATTTCTCCTTCCAGGCAAAGTGCACAACCAGGTACACTGCTACTGTTCTACCTACTGGGAAGATTTCCCTTTACTGCTGTCCTTCAGGGATGTCCTGGAAAGGGGCTGTAGTGCTGCAGCTATTCTCTTTCAGGTAGTGCCAGCATATCACGCAGCACCATCTGTGAACCAGGCCCTAGTCTTCTCTTTCTCTGTCAGCTGATCATAGGGACCTCCCCATGAGGCCATCAGTGTAGGCTGGGTGAGAGAAGGCAGGGTGGCAGGGGTGGAGACCATGAACATTTGAGCCACTTCCTCAGGTAACTTACTTGTGCCTTCAGGACCTGCTCAAGCCCGATCACATATATACCACTTCCGTTTGATGACGGAATGCTGCTGTACATGACCCACTTTATGGCCAGATGAGTCAGAAAGCAGCCAGTTCATGATAGGCAGTTCAGGTCACATGATGACTTGATGACCCAAAGTCAAACATTCAGTTTCCACCAAATCCCAGTAACAGGCCAAGAGCTATCTCTAAAAAGGAGAGTAGTTATCTGCAGAAGATGGCAGGGGCTTGTTCCAAAACCTTACAGGCCTCCACTGTGATTCACCTATGGGATATGGGAGCCAGCCAAAGGCTCCAAACAGTATCCCTATCTGCCACTGACACCTCAAGCACCATTGGATCTTCTGGGTCATACGGCCCAAGTGGCAGAGCAGCTTGCACAGCAGATTGGACCTGTTGCAGAGCCTTCTGTTCCAGAACCCATTCAAAATTGGCAGCCTTTTGGGACATTCAAAAAATGGACCAGAGTAACACACCCAAATTTGGAATGTGTTGCCTCCAAAATCCAAATAGGCCCAGTAGGCGTTGTGCTCCTTTCTTGGTTGTAGGAGGGGCCAAATACATCAACTTATCCTTCACCTAAGAAGGAATATCTCAACAGGCCCCACACCACTGGACCCCTAGAAATTTTTATGAGGTTAAAGGTCCCTGAATTTTAGTGGTATTTATTTCTCATCCTCTGGCACGCAAATGTCTCATCAATAAGTCCAGTGTGTTTTCTACTTCTTGCTCAATGGATTCAATTAGGATAATGTCATAAATGCAGTGGACCAGTATGATATCTGGCAGAAGCAAAAAGCAATCATGTCCCTCTGATAAGATTATGACACAAAGTGGGAGAGCTGATATATCTCTGAGGTACAACAGTGAAGGTATATTGCTGGCCTTGCCTGCTAAAGGCAAATTGCTTCTGGCAGGCCTTGTGGACAGGAATGGAGAAAAAGGCATTTGCCAAGTCAATGGCTGCACCGGAGGTAACAGGAGATGTGTTAATTTGCGCATGTAATGAAACTACCTCTTGTACAGCAGTTGCAGTTGGAGTCACCAGTTGCTTAAGCTTACGATAATCCACTGTCATTCTCCAAGATCCATCTCTCTTCTGCACAGGCCAAATGGGAGAGTTGAATGGGGATGGAAACTGTCCGGTGGAGTTGGGCACCCCTTCTCAAGGCAGGAGACAGGCACTACGGCCAGGAATTATAGTGTTTTCCTTGACAATCTAAGAGCAGGGGGTAGATCTGAATGATTTTATTTTAATAATTTGCTGAGAAAGGTGAGAGCTTGGCTGTATTCAAAAGCAATTAAATCCCAGGTCCCTCCTCAGGTTAAGGTCCAGGTATGTATATTTTGAAATCATACGGGCTTCAATAATTTTTATAGGTATTATGACCACAAGCTCAAACTATATGTTATTTAGTGATGAAAGTTCACTGAGGCACTGTTGTTAACTGGCAAAATTAATTAGTAATAATATATCAATAAAAAGAAACAGGAATATTGAACTTTCTTTTTGTTTTCTTAATGCAAAATTAGTTTATACACTGAAAAAATCAGAAAGCATTATTGCACACTAAAGTTGGAATCATAGAAAATGTTTCATTCACACCTTATGATGTATCAGAAAAATAGGAAAATATTGATGCTTTTAAAAAAGGAAACAAAATATTTCTTTATAAATATATTGTATATATAACAAAACAATGTGAATTTACAAATACTTTAAGCTGTGAGTAGAAATAAAAAATGAAATATGGAAATATCAGTTGCCATGTTTTTTTTTAGGAGTACCTTTATAATATTTTAGTAATATTATTTATAACAGGTTGTGTAAAATCTACATGCATTGTCATTGCTTTGATTTTATTTTGCCCTCAATTCTTTTAGGACTGAGGTTTTAAAAAATATGACCTTACAAGATTGAGAAAAAGTACCTTATTTAGATTTTAGATGGAGAAAAAACAATGAATAGTGATTCAAGTTGTAAATAATTTTCTGCTACTGTGAAATATTTAATACGAAACAAAATAAACATAAATTTTAATTTAATGTAATTTTAATTAATACAAAAATACTTATGTAAGCTATTTTAATACCTAACACAAAATAGAATGAATACACACTTTTAATTCAATTTGTTTCTAATTACGAAGATAAAATAAAGAAAATTACTTACCTAGACTCCTTTGAAATACCTATAGTCAAGTGTCATTGATTGGTCAAAATATGGCAATTAATCCTCTCCATTTTGACATCGTCAGTACCTTGTTTTAATCTCTTTTAACTCATAGCATTTGCAAAGTGGCATTTGGAGACATAAATATTATTTAGAATAACAGACTATCAAATAGTTCTTTGGTCAAGTTACCTAAATTAAGCTAAGCTCACTTGAATAATGATTTTTAATTTTTTTAAATTTTTAATTGACAAATAATAATTATATATATTTATGGGGTACAATGTGATGTTTTGATATTCATTGTGGAATGATCAAATCAGGCTACTTAACATATCCATCACCTCACATGCTTATCATTTATTTGTGGTAAGAACATTAAAATCCACTCTTTTAGCAATTTTTAAATATACAATACATCGTTATTAACTGTAGTCACCTTGCTGTATAATAGATCACCAGAGCTTATTCCTCCTGAGACTTTATACCCTTTGACAAACATTTTATCCTCCCCCTATCACAGCCAGCCCCACCCTCAGTCTCTGGTAAATCATCTACTCTCTATTTTTATAAGTTTGAGTTTTTTAGATTCCACATGTAAGTGAGATAATGGGATATTTGTGTTTCTGTGCCTGACTTAATTCGCTTAAGCATGATGTCCTTTAGATTCATCCATGTTATCACAAATGACAGTATTTCATTATATTTTTAAGGCTGAGTAGTGTGCTATTGTGGATATGTACCAGGTGTTCTTTATCCATTTATCCATGGATAGGCACTGAAGTTATTTCCATGTCTTGGTTATTATGAATAATACTGCCATGAACATGGAAATGCAAACATCCCTGACATACTAATTTTATTTCCTTTGGATATATTTGGATATATACCCAGAGGTGGGACTATTGGATCATATGGTAGTTTTTTTTTTTTTTTTTTTTTTGACAGAGTCTTGCTCTGTCACCCAGGCTGGAGAGCAGTGGCACGGTCTCGGCTCACTGCAAGCTCTGCCTCTGGGGTACACATCATTCTCCTGCCTCAGCCTCCTGAGTAACGGGCACTACAGGTACCCACCACCACGCCCGGCTAATGTTTTTGTATTTTTAGTAGAGACAGGGTTTCACCATGTTGGCCAGGATGGTCTCGATCTCCTGACCTCATGATCCGCCCGCCTTGGCCTCCCAAAGCGCTGGGATTACAGACATGAGCCACTGCGCCCGGCTGCTTGTATGGTAGTCTTATTTTTACATCCTCCCCAGTACTTATCTTTTATCTTTTTGATAATAGCCATCCTAACAAGTGTGAAGTTGTATCTCATTGTGGTTTTAATTTGCATGTTGTGATGATTAGTGATGGTGAGCAATTTTCATATGTCTGTCTGTTGCTAATTTGTACGTCTTCTTTTGAGAAATATCTTGAATAATTATTTTTAAAATACATCCTAAACAATTTCTCACTGGCAAAATTAGAAATAATTAGAATCAATTTACCTTCTAAATCATCTGAACCTCCTAAGGAGAGAAAACCAACGAATTCTGAGTTTCAAAAAAAAGGAGATGAATTTAATGGGATGGATGAGAACTCATAAATTATTTGAGATAAATAATATTGAGTAATTCTAGTCACCATCAGTAACACTAAACTCTCATCCTTCATAATAATACGGTTAATGTGTCTGATATTATTTATTTCTGCATGAGTCAGCTACTATTATAAATCATTTGGGAATAAATAACCAGACAAGAGTGAAATGAGAAATGAAATGTAATTTATTCATTTTTTTTTTTTTTGAGACGGAGTCTCACTCTTGTCACCCAGGCTGGAGTGCTGTGGTGCAATCTCGGCTCACTGCAATCTCTGTCTCCCGGGTTCAAGCTATTCTTCTGCCTCAGCATGCTAAGTAGCTGGGATCACAGACACCCGCCACCATGCCCGGCTAATTTTTGTACTTTTAGTAGAGATGGGGTTTCGCCATGTTGGCCAGGCTGGTCTTGAACACCTGACCTCAGGTGATCCGCCCACCTCGGCCTCCCGAAGCGCTGGGATTACAGGCGTGAGCCACCGTGCCCGGCTTAAATGCAAATTTTAACAAATTCTACAACTTATCTTATTTTAAATTCCTGGTTCACTTTTGTAAAGAGATTTTTATCTGTTCTAAGACATTCATTGTCCTCTTTTGACTCCTGAAAAGTTATAGCTCAGAAAGAATTATTTTACAATTCAGAGTGTTTTTAACACTCCAGTGAAAGCACAAGGCTGTAGACAGTCTAAAGACATTTAGCCATCTGGAGGGGAAAGAGAACCGTTATTGCTTTTTAGGTAACTGCTTTGAAAATTGAACCTCACTTAATGCTTCTCAATGTTTATGAGTAAGCAAAAACCTCTGGGACCATCTTGCAAAATTGGCAGTGAGCATAGGGTACAACGGAAGGTTTGAAATGAGTTATAACCATGATATCCAGATACCCTTTAGCATAGAACTGGGGTCTCTAACATATCCTGGCTCACGGACATAGATCTAAACATATTTTTTTTTCCTTTGACTAGATAAAACATTCCTTTTTCTTCATGCAGCTAATTTCTACATTTTCATCAAACCTCTTTTCGTTTAAAAGAGAAAATAACTCATTTAAAACTTTTCTTAATCAGTTTTAAATGTTATTTAATATGTTCCATATGCTTGTATGCACAGATGTATCAGGGCATTCAACAGCAGTTTCATACTCATTATTTATTTGCTATTTCAATAAGTTCAGGAACCATGTTTTACTTGACCCTGTATCTAGTACGGTTCTTAGAATATAGTAGGTGCTAAATAAATGAGTCTTTTCCCATCATGCCTAAAAAGTAGATGGAATAATTGATGAATGAATGGAAAGGCTTAGGGAACTGTAATGCTCAAGGTGCCATTGACTAAAATAGGAAATGGAAAAAATATAATGAATTTGGTTTGAGATATGTGTGAGATGCTTGGGACAGATCTAGTTACACATACATATATATTTATCATGTAGTTACTCATAGAGAATATATATAAAGAGAAGAAAGAAAGATCAAGGGTGCAGACTTGGAAAAAAAAAAATAACACATTATATTGAGAAGTCTGGAATGGTAAGAATTAAACCAAAAAGCCAAGGTAGACAAAGATAACTAACTTCAGGAGAGGAAATGAGGATTCCCTAAAAGACAGTGGCATGCATAAGAGCAGACTTTCAAACTTCCCAAATTTTCCCCTTGATCCTTTTTGGATACTGGTTGAAATGACCAAGAGGAATTAAACATACATGTTAACATATTTTGCTGGATCTGGGGCCTAGCTTTGAGATTATTTATAGGCATATTTATGTCTCCCCACTCACCACTTTGTTTCTCGTGGATCTATTTGAATTCATAATAGATTGGAGGGAGGAGGGCTGACAACTTGAAGCCTAACTATGCATCCATCGGTTAGACAAATATTTATTCAGGCAGCACCACTGAGTGCCTACTCTGTTCCAAGCACTGCACTAAGAGCAGGGGATGTTGTGGTTATTATGAAAGATATGATTTCTGCTCTTATGATATTGGGGAGAAGGCTTGAGAGAATAAACACATAAGCAAATTAGTAACATTCCTGGAGCTGTGCACATTTCCTGAGGTAACAAGATGGTTACCTTCACAAGATGGTCTTTACTAAGCTTTTATTACAGCAATGGATGAAGATGTATCCAAGAAGACAGTTACTAAGATCAAATAAATCAGATCACATACCATTTCCTCACACCAAAACTGGAGGGAAGTGCTGACCTCAAAATCCATTCCAACTCAGAAACTCAACGCTATGGAAAGGGTTTGGTGAAAATGACAGATTGTAAGTTGAAACATGATACCACCTAACACCCGGGCCCAGGCAGTTTTCTCCATTGCGTGGTCATGTGCAATACGGAAGGGAACTGTGGTGACAGAAAGTCAAAAATACAAAAACTGTGCAGAGACGAGGACCACAACAGAAAAATACACAGTTCTAGCTTCTTGCAACCTCCATCAGGTTGCTGATACTAAATATAAAAATAAACGTTCTAACAATTGTATAGTATGATGCTAAGCAGAATGTTGCCCCAAAATGTGGAAGACACCCATGCAAACTTCCCTCACATGATTTTTTGGGGAAACAGAAGACCAGAGTAATCTTGATTTAAAATTATCTAACAGGATAAAAAAATTAAATTTACTTAGGAAACATCTTGCAATAAAATGAGCATGTACTAGCATATAAAACTAATTAAAAATAAGCATATTTAAGGCACCAATTTCCCCAAATAATAGAAAATTCTAACCAATTACTTGACAGTCTTCAGAAAATACTTATACAATCACAATCTCTCTCATACATATATAACATATATAACATGTATAAATAATGTATATATGATAGCAACAAATACAACAAAAGCATAAGCCTACTGAGATAAAAAGCTCTTACAAGAGCTTAAAAAAAAGACAATGCAATTAGTAAAAACCCAAATGGCTGAGACTTTTCCAGAATTGAGTAAAATGAAGGTGTTAGGTTCTATATAGAACAGGAAAAATAAAAATATACTTAAATAGGAAATGAAAAAATTAAAAGATTCTAGAAAAAGAGATTATCTACAAAGGAAAAACAATAAGACCAAAAGGAAAATTTTCATCAGTAGCAATAAATGCCAGACTACCAGAAAGTAGTGTCTTCAACCCATTTCAACCCTCACTAATCTCAACCTAGTATTCTATTCCAGTAATATCTTAAAAAGTCATTCAAGATTGATGATGAAATTGTCTTTTCAGACATTAAAGACTAATACTCACATCCCACTATTTAAAAGAAAAACTTTATCTCCAAAGAAAAATGGTGTAGGTCTATGAACAGGCAGAGTTAGGGAAGTCATAAGCTACATTAGTGTTTATGTATTGACTATTAAAATAATGTTTTTTAAAATTTTACATTAGTAATAATGGAAAATCTGCCTAAATTAAAAATTTGGAACACAGAAACATAACTAAAGCAAGAAAATAAATCAATAAATATAAAATGAATTCTAAAATATACAGTAATGATGTTTTACATTTTAATATAATTATTTGAAGAATATAAATAAATCTCAATATCTGTATTTCAGGTATAGAGAAAATACCACAGGCATATATTCTTGCTCATAATTTTAAAAGAAGTTTATATTGACTTGAAAAGGCACACGAGTCAGCTATTTCTTATATCACAGCAATAAAGTGTATTAATGAATTAAAGACAACCATGTGTTTGGCAATCTGGAGATGACTTATTGTTACCTTTGAAATATTGTGAATGAAGGGATGGAGTAGATTGCAGTGGCATGAAATGAACGAGATGGCAGTAGGTCCCTCCAAGAGTGAAAGAGTTAAGAGTAATGAGGGGGAAATCTTAACTTGTTTAAAACTGATTCCCTACTGGCCTGTCTCCTATAACAGAGTCACCTTCCTGAAAACCTTCGTAAAACCTAGCTACAGGCCAGTGCTTCAGAAAATCAGTCCTAGTCAACTGCAATCTTTGGATCCAAGTCCACGTACACCATAGATGGAGTCTGGCACTTCTCTAAACATGAACACAGGCATGAAAGGTGTTGTCACGGCTTTACTCTGCCATTGGGCTGCACATGGAAGCCTCACACACTGGCTTGTAGGCCTAATAGTGAAGCTGTTTCAACCAAACAGGAAATGTGAGATTGTAGGATAGGGCTAAATCAAAGACATTTTTCCATTTCATATTGTGATTGTGCCCTGTACTTAATTTCACCATGGAAAGAGATAGTGTTCACTTAGTTATGCTCCTTAAAAACTCAATAAGTCAAGGGTTAGGTTTTCATGCCAGAGTCTAATGTTCAGCTATGGTTGCCTGTGTAGTGCTGTAGAATGCACAGTACATCCTATTGCTTCTGTCTCTGATTTCTTCCCAATTAATGTTGTTGCTGGAGGAATTTTATATAAGTAGTTAGAGCACATTTCTGTGACAGTGAAGTAATCAAATCACAGAGAAGAGTTTTGTTTGCTGGTAAGTCTCTTACTCTCAGAATTTCTCAGTCCGGAATTCCACCCCCTCCCCTCTTCCTGTCCCATTACTCACTCCTTAAATTGACGATTCTCCTATTTCCTCTAAAGCACCCAAATAAGAATGAATTTTGACAGACACTTTTAAATATTTCGTTAACATTCAGTTATATATACTGTAAACTTACTTTGTAGAATATTATAGCCATCTTTACTTCTAAAATATTTATTTCAAATTTCTGGCAAAAATGTTTTACTAGAGGTCATGCCTTTCTTAAAAGGAATATTTACTATTAGATTTCTTTATTTGCTAGAATATCAGGAATAAGTATTTATAATATCTTATTGTATTAAAGAAGAAAAAAGAGAGGACAAGCACTGTGGCTCATGTCTGTAATTCTAGCACTTTGAGAGACTGAGGTGGGAAGCTTACTTGAGGCCAGGTCAGCAGTTCAAGACCAGCTTGAGCAACACAGTGAGATCTCATCTCCACATTTTTCTTTTAAATTAGCCAGGTGTGGTGGTGCGTGCCTGTAATCTCAAGTGCCAGGATGCTTGAGCCCAGGAGTTGGAGGCTGCAGTAAGCTATGATTGTGCCACAGCACTCCAGCCTGAGTGATGGAGTGAGATCTCGTCTCAAAAAAAAAAAAGAGAAAAGGAAATAAATTAAAATGATTATTAGTACTCAAAATAATATCCAGTCAAGAGCAATTTAGTCACTTGTTTTTCTATTCTTGTTTCTAAAATGAATATGAAGTAATATCTTAAGCCTTAAATTTTAAAATTCACTTAACTTTACAACCAGAGTACATAACATTTCTGTCTGACTTTTGGAATGGTTTTGAGAGCCTTTCTAGGCAATGAAGGCAGAGTTATGAAGAAGATGAGGAAATGAGTAGTGAGATAAGATGGGAAATATTAAACTGGTATGAAATAGACTTAAGATCAGAATAAATGAGATAGTTGGAGACAAGAAGAGGAACAGCTGAGAGAACATGTGGTTGCACATCTAAAGTGATACTGGTTATGGAGAAAGCAGATAAAAACTGATCAGCAAATGACAAAATTTAACCTAGCTTCATATCAAGAATTTAGCATACAAGAGAGGCTTGCAGAATCTTGACAGAAAGGGTAGCAAACTTAAGGAAGCTGTTAAGTTCAATTGTAGAATTTGCAGAAGCAAACATGAAAATATTTTAAAAGCTGGTTTTCAAAGATAACAAAACTAGAAATAATTAGGGAAAACACACTGAGAGGTTCTCAACATACCATGGACACAGGAATGCAGAGCTGAAAGGAACACTAGAATTAAAGTATACAACCATGCATTTATTTGGATTGACTGATTGATTGATTTTATTATTATTTTTTGAGATGGAGTCTTGCTCTGTCACCCAGGCTGGAGTGCAGTGGCGCGATCTCGGTTCACTGCAACCTCTGCCTCCCGGCGATTCTTCTGCCTCAACCTCCTGAGCAGCTGGGATTACAGGCGCGCACCACCAGGTCCAGCTAATTTTTGTGTTTTTAGTAGAGATGGAGTTTCACCATGTTAGTCAGGCTGGTCTCGAACTCCTGATCTTGTGATCTGCCCAAGTCAGCCTCCCAAAGTGCTGGGATTATAGGCGTGAGCCAACGCACTTGGCCCCATGCATTTCTTTATTAGACATTTACATATGGTCTTCTACAGGCCATGCTTAATTTATTTATGTACTTTGAATAGTTAAATTAATCTTGTACTTTGTACTTTGGCTAGCTGACTCAAAGAATTGATTATATCCTTAGGGAGACAATTTATAAACAGCTAGTTTCAAACAGTTGGAAAGATTAACCAATTGAAAAATATACTAGAAACACAGAAGAAGGGATGGCTTGTGAAGGGGTGGTGAATACATTGACAGTGAGTTATTAAAGAAAACAATAGTTTACATTTTTCTTGAAAATTATTTATTATTGGGTAAAAGCCAGTATGATATGAGAAGACAAATGGTTAAATGTTCTCACTCTGAGAATAAATTACCTATATCTGAATTCTAGCGACAACATTGATGAGCTCTGTAACCCTGAGTAAATGACAAGGCATCTCTATGCCTCAGTTTCCCCAAATGGAGTAACAACAGTACCTACTTACAGGATTGTTTTGAAGATGAAATATTGCTAGTGACCTACAGTAACATATGATGCCTTTAACATAGTATTGTATAATTGTAACTGCTTATTATTAGCTATAAAATAGACCACATGCTGTATATAATTTCTTTTATAGCAGAATTATTATTCATAAATTAGTGCTCTCACTCTCTGTCTCTATTACACACACATACTACTATAATCCATCAGGGGTTTCCAGATCCATCTAAGTAGGAACTAGCTTTAGCTTTCTTGGAAGTTTGAAAGGAATACTGTAATAATTTTATTGACAGGAATTTTACAAAGATTAAGAGGTTTGTTTTGGCTTCTATTCTTATTGAATTATCATTCATTCAATCAGACAGATCTGAGACATCATTTGCCTTAGTATAATAATATATGTTATCACTCCATACTCTTGTGTTTAATAATATGTTATCCCTCCATACTCGTGTTTAATTGTATATCAAACCATTAACTCTATCTTTAACCTTATATTCTAAAAAAATGCAAATTTCAGGATTGTATAATCCATTCATTTCCCTCATTCAATTACCCGAAATTACGTTCGTTTTCTGTTAATATATGGTATTTTGTCAACATAACACTTAAAAATATGTTTGGATGATATGACTAAAAACCTGTATAGCATTGTTTTAAATAATTAGAATTTTCTTTTTCTTTTCTTTTTTTTTTTTTTTTTTGAGATGGAGTCTTGAACTGTGGCCCAGGCTGGAGTGCAATGGCGTGATATCAGCTAACTGCAATATCCGCCTCCTGGGTTCAAGCAATTCTCCTGCCTCAGCCTCCCAAGTAGCTGAGATTACAGGTGCGTGCCACCGTGCTTGGCTAATTTTTGTATTTTTAGTAGAGCTGGGGTTTCACTATGTTGGCCAGGCTGGTCTTGAACTCCTGACCTCATGATTGGTCTCCCAAAGTGCTGGGATTACAGGCATGAGCCACCACCCCCGGCTATTTTTCTCTCATTTAAGAGTAATTCAGATACTGGTGGCTTAGGGTTATTATGGCAGTTCCAGTGGCCATCAAGATTTCAGGCTTTCTGTTTCACCATCCTAGCTCAGCATGTTTCTTCCACCGCCAACATGAACTCATTAGAGCAAACCATCGTGCAAGTTCACACCATCATGTCCACTTTCAGAAGGAGAAAAGGAAAAGAGCAAGAGAATTTACTTATATAACTGAGTCAGCTCCTTTAAAGACCTTTTCTGAAAATACCACCAAATTATTCCTATTCTTACTTTATTAGCTACCTCTCTTTCAAGGTAGGCCAGAAAATGTAGTTTTTGCTAGGATCATTCATGACCTTAATACATAAGTTGTGTGTAAAAGACATGGAGTGAAGGGTTGTTTTCTGTGCATCTAGGCACTACCAACAGAGGTTGACTATTGTGATTCACTTTTAAATGTCTGACATGAGTTTGATTTCAAGTATATTATGTAAGAGGTGACAGATAAACTGAAACACTGATCTAAGTATATTGAGATAAGGGTTGAGAAAATGGTTACAATACAAATCAACAAACTTTTTCTATAAGCCAACTACTGACAAGTCAATTTTGACAACTGACGGGAAATCAATTTTAAATATTTTAAACTGGAAAGTCATGACAGAAATACAAATTACTAATTATATGAGAAGTGCTAAAAAAATAACTAAAAGCATAAACAAAGGAAGCATAGCTCTCTAAGGAGGAAAACAGCGTTGAGAAAGGTGAGACAGATGTTTTTCTTTATAAACTTAATTTTATACGTACTACTGTGTCCGGAATTAGTGGGTTCTTGGTCTCGCTGACTTCAAGAATGAAGCCGTGCACCCTCGCGGTGCGTGTTGCAGCTCTTAAAGATGGTAGTCCGGAGTTTGTTCCTTCAAATGTTCAGATTTGTCCGCAGTTTCTTCCTTCTGGTGGGTTCGTGGTCTCGCTGACTTCAGGAGCGAAGCTGCAAACCTTCATGGTGAACGTTACAGCTCTTAAAGGCCGTGTGGACCCAAAGAGTGAGCTCCAGCAAGAACTGCGCGGGTCGGCCTGCAGCCCCAGTGTGGGATCCAATAGGTGAAGTCAGCTGGGCTTCTGCATCTAGTAGGGACTTGGAGAACGTTTATGTCTAGCTAGAGGATTGTAAGAGCACCAATCAGCACTCTGTGTTTAGCGCAGGGACTGGAAATTCACCAATCAGCACCCTGTCAAAACGGTCCAGTCAGTTCTCTGTAAAATGGACCAATCAGCTCTCTGTAAAATGGACTGAATAGCAGGACGTGGGTGGGGTCAGATAAGGGAATAAAAGCAGGCTGCGGGAGCCAGCCAATGGCAACTGGCTTTGCTACCCTTCCACATTGTGGAAGCTTTGTTCTTTTTCTCTGTAAAAATGGACCAATCAGCACTCTGTAAAATGGACCAATCAGCACTCTGTAAAATGGACCAATCGGCAGGATGTAGGCAGGGCGAAATAAGGGAATAAAAGCTGCAGCAGCAACCGGTTCTGGTACTGTTCCTCCCTGTAGAAGCTTTGTTCTTTTGCAGTTTGCAATAGATCTTGCTGCTGTTCACTCTCTGGATTCACGTCACCTTTATGAGCTGTAACACTCACCATGAAGGTCTGAAGCTTCAGTCCTGAAATCAGCAAGACCACGAACCCAGCGGAAAGCTTCACTCCTAAAGTCAGCAAGACCACGAACCCACCAGAAGGAAGAAACTCCCAACACATCCCAACATTAGAAGGAACAAACTTCCGACACACCATCTTTAAAAATACCAACACTCACTGTCAGAGTCCACAGCTTCATTCTTGAAGTCAGCGAGACCAAGAACCCACCAATTCCGGACACGAAATGACGTGGAGTTTTGCATAGAATAGGTAAGAGGGGAGATAGAGGGCCTGACGATTTCCCCCAAACCCATTTTTTTCAGGCAATTGTCCTGCCAGACAAATATCTAATTTCTTGAAAGCGGTCTAGACAGTTTTATTCGTTTGCGTGTTATGAATAGAATTTCTAGTAAACTACTTTTCTAAGGGCTTTAGTACCTGGGCAAAATTTTCAGAATAGCATTGCCCTTTGGATAAAAATCATTTTTTTTCTAGGTTTGAGATAAATCTTTGACTCTTCTCATATAAAGAAACTTTTAGATGAAAAAGATGGTTTTTTTTCCTTATGAAACACGGAAAGCTTTTTTCTAGAGCTTTTTGGGCAAGTAGAATGGAACATTTAAGACTTTAAGTAAGGTGGTTTTTTAAAATAATTTTTTTCTCTACAATCTTGTACATTGAGGTCATAATATTAATATTCAGAAGTCTGTATCAGCTACCTGAAAGTGATGTAAAATCAGAAAGTTACTAAAATACACAAAGTCTAAGTCATCTTGGGAAAATGCTATTCAGGTTTTAATACAGCTATTCCAGCACCAAGTTTATATGTGATAAATATATGCGTACATACATCACTTTCCCTCTCATGATAATATACTACATTTAGTAACATTATTCTCTGTAGGGGCAGAGTAGCACAAGTAGTTTCATAGATATTGCAATTATTAGCCAGCGACTGTTTTTAAAGGTATTATGACAACTTCTTACTTATATTTGCACAAGGCTTCCCTGAAATAGCCTGACTCGGGAATGAGAATGAAGAAGAAAAGTCACAGGCCCTTCCACAGGTTCTTGTCAGTGAAAGGTTTCTGCCATGGGGCAGTTATTGCTCATCTAAAAGCCTAATAAGAGCAGCTGAAATTTCATATATATGAGAATGTGACAGATGTACAACCTATGGTATACTAAAACTAGGAATATTAAGGCAGTATTTCATTTGATAGAAAGGCAAAATACGTTACCTTTGGGAAAGTTTCTTTAAATTTCACTGCCTTTATGTCCTAATTTTTAAATGGTTTATTTTTATTATTTTTATTTTTCTTATTTTTTGAGAGGGAGTCTCTGTCACTCAGGCTGGAGGGCAGTGGCGTGATCCCGGCTCACTGCAACCTCCACCTCCTGGGTTTAACCGATTCTCCTGGCTCAGTCTGCTGAGTAGCTGAGACTGCAGGCGTGCACCACCACGCCCAGCTAATCTTTTTACACTTAGTAGACATGGGGTTTCACCGTGTTGATCAGGCTGGTCTCGGACTCCTGACCTCAAATGATCCACCTGCCTTGGCCTCCCAAAGTGCTAGGATTACAGGTGTGAGCCACCGTGCCCAGCCCTTAACTGTTTTTATACTGACTCTTGCTACATAAATGTATCTGCGGATAATTCTGTTTGGAAATAAGTAAAAGTTTTGAAAATTTTTGCCAAGCATACAATATTAACGTTTTTACCTAGTGTTTGTATGATGTCTGCCTCAGTAATGAATGGCTGTTGTGTGTGTGTTTGGTTTGACAGCTTTGTTTACTCAGGTTATTAATGGCTATGGCATGTGAAATTAAATGTAAAGTGTTAAACATCCCTAAGTTATGATAGATTTAAACAATCAAGTATTTTTTCACACAATTCAATGCATTGTTCTAGGTATTATGAGGTAAATAGGAAGTGGTGCAAAGATGTATAAACCATGTCCCCGCCTAGTTTATGGTAAAGACATACAAATAATATATATGATACAGGTTTGTGGATACTCGTGATAGAGGCACATAATAAAAAGCTGTAGGAGTTTAGAAGAAAGGAATCATATGCAGTGAACATTGTCAGGAACAACTTGAGTGATTTTTTTTTTTTTTAATTTGGGCCTAGTAACATGATTGCTTTAAGAACAGAGGTTGGAATAAAGAAATGTAGAAAAGCACAGGATTTGAAGGAAATAGCCATAATATGTCTTTCGGGATAGGGCATTTATCTAAGATATAAAGAGGCTATAAAGTTGAAAACAAATTAAGTTCCTATAGTATAAATCTGTATGTTCCAAGTTTCATAATTTATATTTAATATAGTTGGCCTTTAGAAAGGCATCCACTGGAGGAGCAGGAGACCTCAAGTTAAAATGAAATATTATTCAGACATATTGGCATAAAGCTTTTTTTTTTAGGAAAAAAACTGGATATTGCTGTATACTAGGAAGGGTAGAATTGTCCATGAGCTCTCAAACTAGGAAAATGCTTTCTCTTTTTACTCTTTCCATCCATTCAGTGCCTCTATGGCATTATGTAATAACTAAATAATAAATAATTACATAAACTGTATTCTCTTTATTTTAGATATGAATGCTGCCCATGAAAAATGCTGGGGTATTCATTCCTATTTATCTTGAAAATTCAGGTTTGTCAGTCTTTTGAGAGTACTTTTCTCTAGCAGATAAGATTATTAATTGTGACTACACAGAAAAGTTGCCAAAGAATTTTATTAGTGTTACGAAGAAGAAAACCATGTTTTTCGTTTTTGTTTTTGTAGTGAGCACACCCTTATCTCTATGACATTATTACCTGTTATAATGACCTTTCAATTCTCTTATTTACATAAAATTCACATATAAAAAGATGAAATGCCAGTTCATATTAGTGCACACACACATATATACATAAAAATACATATGCAGATACATGACTGTATTAGTCAAAGTTCTTTAGAGGGACAGAACTAGTGTATATAAATATATAAAAAGGGGAGTTTATTAAGTATTACACAATAACATGGTCCCACAATAGGCTGTCTGCAAGCTGAGGAGCTAGGAGAGCCAGCCCCAGTCCCAAAACTGAAGAACTTGGGTCCAATGTTCGAGGGCAGGAATCGTCCAGCATGAGAAAAAGATGTAGGCCAGGAGGCTAGACCAGTCTCTTTCCACATTTTTCTGCCTGCTTATATTCTAGCCACACTGGCATCTGAATAGATTGTGCCCACCCAAATTACAAGTGGGTCTGAGACAAAGATCTGGACAAACATCTGAACACAATTCCCTATACCTCCTACTGGAAGGTGAGCGTTTCAAGTTTTTAAATTTCTCTACACAAGAGCCCTTCCATCTTAATATAACAAGCTTTATTGGCTGAGAGTCCTCAAAGAAACTGATATCCTAAGTATACTATGGAAGAAACTCTATGGACTGGTAACAAGACTAGCTGTCACTACATAACATGAGAAGTACATTTAGAGAAATTTTCTACTCCAAAGAAATTCTGATAATTCTGAAAAGTGTTATTTTTTAATTTAGAAGGTTAATTTTAACTTATTCCCTTTGCTTTCCAGTTATCTTAGCAAACTGCATTTCCCCACCTATCCACAATGCTAAGATAAGTGAATGCCTAAGGTTAGCTCGTTCATGTACCTGAAAATGCAGAGAAAAGTGCATTAACAAAAACCAAATATCATATATACTACAAATATTCACACTTTTAATTTTTTAACAAATATTTATCAATTGCTAGCAATGCTTTAGGCAATATGTGCACAATATTTCATGTATATTAATTATTTTAATAATTTGTAACAGATGGATGTATCCTACTATTGTGTTGCATACTGGTTTTCAGCACTCCTTTACTGTCACAGCATTTTTCTCGCATTTTCTCATTTGCAATTCATAACTCTAAGAATTAGAGTGCTTATTTTTAGCTGCAAGTATTGAAGCTCAGAGAGGTATAAGGTTATAGAACTATTACCGGGAAAAAGATTTTAAAAATCTGATTTGTGACACCTAATGTAGGATTCTTTACTTATATCCCTGGAGAAAGAGCATGTAATACTGCCTTTAAAAACAGTGTTATCTTAGGCATCTCATACAATCTCTAAGACTGAGTTTTGTAATATATATCCTAAACAAAAACTAGGGGTAGAGAACTTTCTTTCTGCTCTATGGGGTTCTTAAAGAATTAAGTAACAGATTACCTGAATCCTGAATGATTTTTGTAAAAATTGAAGTGAAATAAAATAATCGTGTGTTATAGGTGCTTTTTCTTTTTTTTTTTTTTTTTTTGCAGAGAATGCTAGCTGACTAGCCCAATGTGCATTTTTGCCTTCTTTATACATAATATAATTATATATTTTAACTGTTTAGAGTAAATGCTACCTTTCTCAGATCGCGTTGCCACTGGAGGTATCCATTTGACTAATATCTGGCCAATGAGTTGTAAGGGAGGTAGCATGGGGTTTTCAGGAAACCTCTCTTAAAAGACTGCTAGTGAATTCAATTTCCCCACCCCTTTTTCACCTTCTCTTCTGAACCAAGTAGAAATACTTTCTAATTGAAGGCACACATCATTTATATATTCAGAATCCCTACAGCTTATGTTTAACAAAATATGAACTATCAATAAAAATTAATGAACGTGTGATATAACAAGGTACCGTAAGGTTGTGAGCAAAACAACAAAGATGACATTTGGACCCACAAACAGAAAAACAAACATTAAGATCAATGTATTCAGTGTTTAAAATAGAAATTATGAAAGCCAACACAGCCGTCTGCTGATGTGGAAAGGGTAAAAACCCTTTGCATACCAAGAGTTTTGCACCAACATGAAGCAGAGATCATCTACAGCCAAGAGAAGGGACAGGAAACTTGCTCCAACACCAGAGCACTCCCCAAAACACTCCACTGACTCAAAGCAGATTTCAGCCACCATGGGAAAGTGTCAGAAACACTGAGGAAGCCCCTCTCTTGAGCCAAGAGCACAAGTGGCCTCTCTAAGACTATGACTGGCACAGAGCTGCACAACCCCATCTGGTCCTAATCATGAGCTTTGAGTTAAGTAACAAACAATAGCCGCTGATTTCTTGGGTTATGTCTAACTACCGCATCTGTGTCATACAGGTGCAGGGCCTCAGCAAAAGCTGAGGGTGCAGCAAAAACACTGATAGACACTCTCAGTTTATTTAAAACTCACACTAAACACCAAGTAGCAGCATTTCATCTTGAGTAATTGGAAATCTGTGGTGCACCAAGCCCAGCTCAACTCATTCAATGGCTTCAACCACACCTATTTGCAATCTGACATAAAAAGAGGTGTACTTTGAAACTACTTCAATCTCTACTATTCTGTAGATGGTACTCATTATTTAATGAAAACTATGACACACCAAAACACATGAGAAAACTAATTGTCAAGAGAAAAGCAATTCGCAGAACCAGACTCAGATTTCACCTACATGCCAAGACTGTCAGAATGTAAGATAACTATGATTAATATGTTATGGTCTAATTCCACAGAAAAGAATTATTTCAAGTGACTTTGAGACACAGCAATATATGCAGCATAGACAGTAGAATATAGCTTAAGGTTGTAAAAAAACAAACATTGGCAGGGCGTGGTGGCTCACACCTGTAATCCCAGCACTTTGGGAGGCCAAGGTGGGTGGATCCAAGAGGTCAGGAGATGGAGAACATCTGGGCTAATGTGGTGAAACCCCGTCTCTACTAAAAATACAAAAAATTAGCCAGGTGTGGTGGCAGGCGCCTGTAGTCCCAGCTACTTGGGAGGCTGAGGCAGTAGAATGGCACGAACCTGGGAGGCAGAGCTTGCAGTGAGCCGAGATCGCACCATTGCACCCCAGCCTGGACGACAGAGCGACACTCCATCTCAAAAAAAAAAAACCAAAAAACAAAAACATTAATCTGTTTTCAATACTATTATTAGTAATAATACTAGAATCACTCTTTTCAATTTTATATATTACATATGAACCAAAATATGTAGGTTTTAAAATAATGTACAATGTATTTTAAATACCAATATAAAATGATCTGTGGATGAAATAAACAAATATTTACATTAAAGTTATTGGAAACCACAAACATAAATGTAGAAGAAACAAAAACTTAGTAAAAATACCATCATCTTAAATTTGAGTTAGCAATATCAACGAACGTAGTGTATTTTCTCTAAATAGGTCTAGGAAAAATGATTACCCAGTAATAATGAGCATCCCATGCCCTCATATAGTGTCCTGTAAATGCCATTTTCCACTAAAAAGGAGCAGACAGCAGAAATACATAACTTCAGTCTGAAATAGGAAATATACAAGAGCCTGTAGTAGAAAAAGACAAAAAGCAAATACTTATGGGGTCATATCAAAAGATATCTGAGCCATATTGAAGGGACTCCCATGAGCAAAATATGGGCTAATTTAAACAATGGAAAGAATAAAAACTACAGTCAAGTGAAAGATAATAAATATGTTAAAATCTATGAGTTATTAATGACAGTAAACAAAAACATTCTAACGAAGCTGTTCACATTTGGATTTGCTTACAAACCACCTCGTTATTCTGAAAACTGCTAAGAAAAGCCATTAAATATTTAACCTTTCCCACTGGATCTATAAATTATAGTAACCTAATAGGTGATAAGGAAATGTTACTCTTTACAGAAGAATTTCAGAAAATAAATGCAGAAAGATTAATAGAGTTAGAATATCATCAGTTTTTAAACCCTAATGAAATAGTAAATCAAGGCAATATCTTCAAGGGCTGCCTTTCATGTGAAAGGTTGCTGGGAAATAAATATTGAAAGGAAGAGGGTGATAACACCTGAGTCAGTATTAACATTACCTCAAAAGAGACAACCAGAAGCGCATTTGATGTGATACCTTTAAGATATATATGGCATTACCTATGAATAAGTAGTACTCTTTTAAAAAATCAAACCTAGATTTGATCTATCTGTAAGTGTAGAGGGAATATGGAAAGGGGTACCTTTGGGGTGCAATTTACAAAATCTATGATATGGAAAATCTTACAAAACAAACTATCCACTTTTTAAACAGTATTTTTTTTTCCAAAAAGTACTTTTGTGTATTTTTTAAGCCACATGAAACATAGATTAAACACACAGACTTAATTACTATATTAATCAAATACAAAGTATGCACCTTGTTTTGATTCTGAATTGAACAATTGAAAATTGGAGAAATTTGAAAGTAAATGAATATTTGATAAGATTAGGTGATAATTACTGACTTTTATTTTATCTAGATATATGCTGAAGCAACAACAGGTTAGAAAGTATGATGTATGCTTTGGCTTTATCTTTGAGATAAATGATAAATATTTAAAAATATATAAAATATAATGTATACTCCAAAATGTAATCTATGTGAATCTATGAAGTATAATATAATCTATATTATAATCTATAATATAAAATATAATCTATATATGTATAACCCCAAATGTAAAGTGTGGGCCTTGTTTTGATTCTGAATTGAAAAACTGAAAATCAGAGGAATTTGAAAGTAATTGAATATTTGATAACATTAGGTGATAATTGCTAACTTTTACTTTAGCTATGTATATACCGAAGCAACTATAGATTACAAAAAATGATGTATGCTTTTGCTGTATCTTTGAGATAAATGATAAATATTTTAAAATATAGTATATGAGTGAGGTTGTGAGGTGAGAATAATTGGAGTAAAAGAAGAAAATATGACCTTAAATTATTAGCTGCTTCAGTTCATTATTGGGTACATAGGGGTTTACTATTTATCTCCTTATTGTATATTTGAAATTTTTCTTAATGAAAATTAAGCTCCAAAAGGAAAGAAAAGCTAATATGTCTTCAATTATTTAAATTAGATTTTTAAAATTATTTATTGGTCAAATAGTATTTGTAACTAAAAGAAAAGGAAAATATTAATGTAAACCTTGTGGATATAATACGTGAAGGAAATTTAATAGTCACAGATGTTTATAATAAGCAAACAAAAACATGAAAAATTAGTGAAATAAGGTTCTAACTGAATTAGAAAAATAATAAATTCAGAAAATGAGGAGAATAATGAAAGTAAATAAAAATAAAATTAAGAAAATGATAATATAATAAATATCAAGATCATATAAACATCAGTAGATTATTATAATTTTTGGAAAATTAGGAATAAAAGGAGTTTTCTGTAGTCTGATAATGTGAATCTATCAAAAACCTGCAGCAAGCCTAAATCTTAATATGAAACATTAGAAGTGGTCCTGTCAAAATCAGGAACCAATTTACAGACAATATTGAGTTTGAAGGTCTTAGCTATGCTGGTAATGAAAATAAATAGATGAAAAAAATAAGTATTTAAAGGGAAGAAACTCAACTGTCATTATTAGCAGTTATACTTATCTACAAAAAAACTTCAAATTAGATATAAAAAATATTTAAAGTAATAATAGAGTTCATAATGCTATTTAGATATTCAGATCATGCTATAAAAATATGATTACTAAAATTAACTTCTAACTGTAGGGCTTATAGATTAGTGCAGTGATCCAGAAATGAAAGTGAAGTTTACCAGTTTTTCTCAATCCAGAGATCAAATATTGAAGTTGAACTTGGTTCACACTAAATGTAGCTCTCCTCTTGTAATATTTAAAACAAGAGATAACACTGGCTGCACATTGGAATCACCTGGAGAGCTTTCAAAATTTTTGATACACTGGTAACACCCCTGGCAAGGCATGGTGGCTCATGCCTGTAATCCCAGCACATTGAGAAGCCAAGGTGGGATCCCAGCTACTGGGGAGACTGAGGCAGGGGAATCACTTGAGCCCAGGAGGCAAATGTTGCAGTGAGCCAAGATGGCACCACTGCATTCCAGCCTGGGCAACAGAGTGAGACCCAGTTCTGCAAAATTCGTATGCTGAAATCTTAACCCCAAGGTGAAGGGTTTGGAAGGAGAGGCCTTTGGAAGGTGATTTGGTCATGAGGGTGGAATCCTCATGAATGGGATTAGTGCCCTTATGAAAAGTCCTAAGAGAGCTTGTTTGTCCTTACCACCTTGAGAGGATACGGTGAGAAGAGACAGCTGCTTCACCAGATGGAATCTTCCGACTCCTTCATCTTGGACCTCTCAGTCTCTAGTACTGTGAGCAATAAGTTTCTGTTGGTGATAACCCACCCAGTTTGTGTTATTTTGTTATAACAGCCCAAATGAACTGAGATACCCCTCCTCTCAACCCAGGATTCCTGCCTAGGGATCTTGGCTTATAATGCTCATCTTCATATTATTCTCCAAAAATTACATACATAATGAATGATTCAATTTACCTAAGTTGTAATGACT
Organism: Trachypithecus francoisi; assembly: GCF_009764315.1. NCBI lineage: Eukaryota > Metazoa > Chordata > Mammalia > Primates > Cercopithecidae > Trachypithecus > Trachypithecus francoisi. The sequence continues at coordinate 156,360,415 of NW_022681454.1, read as the reverse complement.
TCAGCTTTGTTGTTTGCATTTTCACCTGATTGTTGTAGTTGTTCCTTAATGCAGAATGTCCATTAAACCGCTGATGATTAGGATCACCTAGGGACATTTATTAAAAATACAAATTTATAGACCATTTCCCAGCCACTCTAAAGATTGGAGGTGTTTGGGGAGGTGCATTTTAAACAAAAGTCCCACCTTACTCTTATAATCAAGTAATTTAAAGAAACGCTGTGTAAATGAAACAGTTAGCTCTATTTTTTTATATTTTACCATCTTATATATCTTTTATTGGTAAAAGACCAATACAAAACTTCTCTTTTCTATGGTCAGGAAACATATTTACATTATTTCATAATGTATGTGAGAAGACAGGGTCCATGCTTGTTTTGTGGTGTCCTCCAAGGAAAGGACAGTCTTAGGCTCATTATAAGCTGCTTCACCTGGACAACAAGAAGCAGGACATCACCATCAAGACCTTGGCTAAACAACAGCTTTAAATCATGGGTTTCATAAAGATTATTATGTTAAAGCAAAATGCTCAGGAAATAGTTGATTTAAATGGCCTCTTCTTTAAACAATATTCTAATACGAATTATAACCTTAGCAACAGGAAGAATCAGAAAACTGTGACCTACTTTAAACATTTTATTTTAAGAGAGCCTAAAGTTGGCTGGCTTCAACTACAAAAGAAAAAAACAACCAGCCAACTGCTGTTAGAGCAAGTGATTATCCAGACTTTGCTAATACAGATTTCAATTACATTGAACTGTTCTCAATCTGCTCAGTTAGAACAATGTAAAATTCATTAGTCCATAAGCAAGTGAATGTGAGTTCACATTTCAAAGCATTTGATTTGAGAATGCTTCATTTTAACTGAATTTTGTTATAGCTTGTATGCTAGAAAATAATGTCTACATGAACGTTTTAGCTAACATGTAACTCTCATAATGTGCAAAAATGATATAAGAGTTAAGAAGGAATTAGTGAGGCAGACAGCAAGGGCATGGGAGTTGGTAAGACTTTTCTTTTTAATGAAAAGCAGCCCCAAATCATTTTCTGCAAGCTGGGAGCTTGCATGGTGAATGCCAGTAGGAGCTAAGGACTAGACATTTTCCAAATGGCGGCTCCATCTTCCCTTCTCTACCAGCCACCTATATTGTAAGGAGCAAATAAGATGGCTCAGATCATTTGGAAAACCCATTGGCATAAGAACATTAGGGTGGGGTGACCAGCCTTTCCCATGCACTATTTAACCATCATATCTGATCGAACCAATCTGTGAGCCCTATGTAAACGAGACACCACCTCCTCAAACTGGACTATAAAACAGTGCATTGGCCACCAGCCAGTCCTTTCCAGCCTGGAGACCCCTTCCTCTATAGAGGGAGCTGTTTCTCTTTCTCTTCTACCGATTAAACTTCTGCTTCAGCGGGCCTGGTGGCTCACGCCTGTAATCCAAACACTTGGGGAGGCCCAGGTAGGGCCCAGGTAGACCTCTCATGAGGTCAAGAGTTCAAGACCATCTTGGTCAACATGATGAAACCCTGTCTCTACTAAAAATCCCAAAAAAATTTAGCTGGGTGTGGTGGCGTGTGCTTGTAGTCCCAGCTACTCAGGAGGGTCAGGCAGGAGAATCACTTTAACCCAGAAGGCAGAGGTTGCAGTGACCTGAGATCACACCACTCCACTCCAGCCTGGGTGACAGAGAGAGACTCCATATCAAAACACACACACACACACACACACACACACACACACACTCACACCCACCCTCTGCTCCTAAACTCCTCAGGTCCTAAATTTTCCTGGTATGTGACTCAGGCTTTATCCTCCAGACAACATAGGTGCTTCAAAAATACCTCACAACAATTTTCAGAACACCAAATACCCTTGAACTAAATAAGTTTCAATTATGAGTAATTGTAGCAGGTCAGTCATACAGGTCTTGAATAGTACAACGTCTCTGGTCTCTTCAGAATAGCTTATATATCCCCCAAAAATTTTGAATAGGGTGAAAATATTATCCAAGATGTTCAGAATTAGTATTGCTTTTTCAGAGATAAATGTCTATTTTATTAGGTATTGTGAGAACTATCTAATCTAATAAAATAGGTCATTAGGATACAATCTGAAACAAGTCTAATTCATTCATGAAACTCTTAATAAACTAAACTGGATTAAATGATCGATTATAATAGTTTCATTCTTTAATCTATTAATTATAGATTCAATTTATTATATCTGGATTAAATGTGTTAAGTAAGAGGAAATTTAGGTGAAATGATTTTTCCACCAAGTAAAATATATTGTGAAGATTCGGGAACTGTTAAGACAATTCTGTTAATGCAAAAATCTCCTTCAAAAAATAGTTATAAATTAAGAGTCAAAGGAAATGTTTCGCCAAACTTTTAAATAATTGTTTTTAATATTGGAAAAGAACTTAACATATAAAAGCAAATGGACTGGGCGCGGTGGCTCATGCCTCTAATCCCAGCACTTTGGCAAGTTGAGGCGGGTGGATCACATAAGGTCAGGAGTTTCAGACCAGCCTGGCCGACATGGTGAAACCCCATCTCTACTAAAAAATACTAAAATTAGGCAGGCATGGTGGTGCACGCCTGTAATCTCAGCTACTCAAGAGACTGAAGCAACAGAATCGCTTGAACCTGGGAGGCGGAGGTTGTAGTGGGCCGAGATCCTGCCGTTGCACTCCAGACTGAGGAGGCGCAACAAGACTGTCAAAAAATAAAAAATAAAAAAAAGCAAATGAATCGTGAAGTCAAGAGCAGTAGCCTTGTTTCCAGTTCTTATATTGCATTATCTTTTTTGCTTTTTATCTTTGATGGCAATGCTTTTAATTTGGAAAAGTCAGCCATTTCTATGAGTTTGATTTTTTAAAAAATTTCTTTAAGGTCAATTAGATCGTTTTCAGAGAAAAAATGAAAAATGAGCTATCAATATTTGCATCTTGATAAGTAATGAATATGTGAAAGGCTGGGACTGAAGTTTTTAAAAAATTATCTGTAATTTGAGAATTAAAAAACACAAAGATTCTCAATGACTAGTTGCCCCCAAGTTTACATCGGTTTACTTTGTCAGAGTATTTCATTCATTCGCATTGTAAACTTGTGCTAATTATAAGAAAAATATATATTATTTTATTTGTATGTACATATGTCAATGCTACTTTTAGGGAAAATCTATGGCAGTACCATTTTAAAAACTAAAACACATGTCAAAGGCCCTTTTCTTAACAAAATGTATTTTGAAATTAGGTACTTTTAAGGTATATTCACCTTTTAGAATGAGGGCCATAATTTATTATAACACAGGAGTGCATAATGCTTTATTGGCTGATATTTTACTTTGTATCTCATGCTACAATTTTAAATGCGTAAAAGATTATTGTATTTCTGAAATAATGATGTAAAAGAAAAGTAATAGTTTTATGTAATAGTTATTGGCTTTTTCTCATGAGAATGAAATAAAATAGGCAGTCAAGTAAAGACTAATTCACAATCAAAGACTACTTAGCTAACTTCTGGTTTCCAAGTGTTTGTCCTAACAGGAATATATATATATATATGTATGTATATATAGATATATATGTTTGTCATAAGAGGAACCTTGTGAAACTGGCTATTCAAACTTGTTGCTACAAGTAAAGAGAAAAAAAGAATGAAAACTCACACTCTACTACTAATATCTTAGCATTCACCATTTTGGGACTAAGAATAGCATTCATGCCTAGAACGAAGGGATGAATTGCTAGGAAAAACAGCAGGCATAAGGAATACTGCTGTGTTCCAGAACAGAAATCTGTGTATCAGGGTAAACGGATGGGGGCTGGGATCCCATGGAAGGAAACAATGTGAGAAAGAAAGTATAGAAAAATGAGAAGTAATAACAGTGTAATTAATGTGATGATAGATGCCAAAAACAAAGTGGTTAAGACAAAATGTACATTTATTTAAAAAGAAGATAAAGCATAATCAATAATTTATTCAATTTTTATGAGGAATAAATAGTTGTTTTAATTTTAAAGGGACAAATACAGAATACAACTTACCTGGATATATCATCTGAAGCTATGTTATTAAGATTTATATGGATTACTAAATAATTTCAACATCATAGGTTTATTAGTTTAGTTGGACAACACATCTTATATTTGAGAATAGATTTGCTCTGCTTCATATTCTGTTAATGCTATTATGCTATTATTATGTGGTGGACCATGATTATTCATCCTTTAAGTTTAAGAAAGAGACAATATAACGAAAAGTTTTAAGTGCTTGGCACACGAAGAGCAGGCTCTGAAAACCTTGATAGTACAATTTAATCAGTAAGCATCAAGCAATTGCCTCTGTATACTTTATATCAGGAACAGGAGTCAGTGTTGGAATTTAAATGCAATGATTTATTTACATATATATAGTTGAGTAAATCTTTATGTGTGCCCTGAACCAGTGCAATGATCTTTTAATTGATTGGCAGATCATCAGATTTCACTCCCCAAATTCTATTCTTTTAGTTTATGCATGACAGAGACTGTTTCTATCATCAGGTACATTTATTGATGTGCTTTTGCAATCATTTTTATTTCTAAACTTTGGAATTCTTATTATGTCTAACAATTAAGCTAAAAATCTTAACTTATATTGTTCTTTAAAATGAAAATTTAAGTTGTTGCATTCAAGAAGTTACCATACTATATTAAGACCATTAAAAGAAGAGTGAATAATTGAGAATGAAGAAACAAAACAAACATAAGAATCTTATTGAAATGAAATTTTTAAGTAAGGAAATGAGTTGAAACCCAAGAGATAAATATTTTCCTTAATTTAAAAAAGTCTTTAGTGTTATATTTAAAGCAAAATAAACAACTAAGATCGAGTCAATCCACTGAATTAGAACAAGGTGTAAGATTTTTTCAAAGGCCAACTCCTGTCTTGTTTCCATCTTCTAAATATAAGAGAATTCATCTTAACATTTGGAAATATAGTACAAAGAATTCAAAAGGAGAATGCCTCTCTGAAATGTGTTGAGTCATTAGGAGGAACACAGGTGTTGTTAAAGCTAACTCACCTTGTAGACTTGCATAATTTTCATTACATGCTACTGGAATAATGTACTAACATTACTCAGTCACTGTTTAACACCCTTGAGAATTAACAGAAAGAGGTCCTCAACATAGGAAGTTTGACTATCTTGATTTTAAAAACGTAATAGGTTGGATTTTCAGAAGTATAGAGAAGTGAACTTGATGTAAACTCATAAAATGTAGTGACATTTGCTTTTTTTTTTCCTTTTTTAATTGTCAGATTCTTACAGTTTGGATTATGCAAAGTATTCTGCTTACGCATTCTCTTCACACCATTTTTCTCATATTCTAGGCACATCACAATATTTTTATTTCTTCAAACCAAATATGTGTTCATTCACATTGCCATCCCTGTTTTATGAAGTATTTATTAAGGAATAATGGGTATAGAACAAAATGTACAAATAAGTTGTATAACTTGATCAATTTTTAAAACTGTAGATGGCCATGTAAGTATAATAGAATAATAAACCACGTTGTCATCACCCCAGAAGCATGCCTTTCAGTTTCTGTTCTCCCAAAAGAGTCACCACTAGCATGACTTTTGCCACCAAAGTGTAGTTTCAGCTATTTCTAAACTTTTTATAATATAATCTCTTCTGTATCTAGCATTTATTATTCAACGTTTTTGTTGCGAGGTTCATCAATATTGAAGCAGGAAGTTGGAGTTTTAATAATTTCCTTGCTGTATCACATTCTGATCTGTGAATATATTAGTTTATATATCCATTTTTGATGAACATCTGGGAACTTTAATATTTAGTACTATTAGTTGTTCTGCTGTAAACATTCTAATCTAACGTGTTTATCTGTTGAAAGTGTATATGCATTTCAGTTGGTTATACATCTGGAAATGGAATTACTGGGTAATAAAGTATGCACGTTACACGTTATTAGATATTAGATGATCAAAGTAATTGTACTCTGACAGTATATGAGCGTTTAAATAGCTCAAATTTTTGCCCACACTTTGGTTTATTTCATAATTATTTAAATTAACTATTTTGGGGGAGTTAAGTAGTGGTATTTCACTGTCATTTTGTTTTTCGTATCTCTAAATTTAGTCTAACGCAGGTGAGCCACTTTTCAATTGTTTGGTGTCCATTTGAATTTACTTTATTGCAGACATCCTGGGTAAGTCTTTTGTCCATTATTCTAATGATTTTCTTCTTTTTTCCTTTGGATTCACATGAGTTCTTTATACATTTTTCACTTAACTCACAGAAAATCTTTGGAGACAGTTTTCTTAACAATGATTTTTCCTATTCATGAGCATGGTATAATCCCTTCATGTAGCTGGACTTACAGTTTCTCAACAATGTTTTGCAGTTTTCAGTATAGACTTTTCAAATATTTTCACTCAATGTATTCCAACATATGTGATGTTTTCAATGCTATTGAAATTCTAGTTTTAAATTTCCTAGTGTATTTGTTGTAGATACATAGAAATTCTCCTGTTTTCATATATTTACATTATGCCAACCTTTTATTTAGATTTTGTTAAATTTACTTAGTAATTCTAATGATTTTTCCACAGATTCTTTCTGATTTTCTAAAAGCACAATAATATCCTCTGCAAATAATAACAATTTTATTACTTCTATACCCGTCCTTAAGTCTTTTATTTTCATTTGTAGGCTTGTGGCATATATTGAAAACTCCAAAACTATATTGAATATAATTGGTAAAGGGAATATCCTTGACTCATTCAAAAACTCAAGGGTAAAGATTCTGTATTTCATAATTAAGCCTGATGTTTAATTTTTTGTAGATTTTACTATAGGATTTTTTGTGGCCATTGTTTTAGTTTTTAATTTGTTAAGTTATTTTTTCTTAATGGTGATTGAATTTTATCAAAAGCTTTTTTGGATCCCTAGATATGATCATTTTTTTCCATTTATTTTTATTAATGGGCTAATTTAGATTGATTTTTACCAGCTTTTTTGAGATTTAGTCCACATACTATACATATAAACAATTATTTGATTTCTAATATTAATATATTTACAGTTGTGTAATCATCACCACCATCCATTTTACAACACTTCTCATTTTAAAAGAAACCCTGTACTCATTAGCAGTCACTCTCCAGCCTGTCTCTGTTCTGAAACCACAACCTCCAAGCCTTAGATCTAGATAACCATTAGAATAATTTGTCTCTATAGATTTCACTATTTTGGATATTTTATATAAATAGAATAATACAACATATGTTCTTTGTGAATGGCTTGTTTTACTTAGCATGGTGTTTTTAAGGTTGAACAATGTTGTTGCATGTATTGATACTTTATTCATTTTTAATGCTGAATAATATTCCATTTTATGGATATAGCACACTTTTTATCTATCAGCAGATGGACATGTGGGTGGTTTCCACTTGTCTATTATGAACATTTGTGTACTAGTCTTTATGAGGATGTATGTTTTCATTTCATTGGAGCATGTATCTAGGAATTACTTGGTCATATGGTAATGGTATGTTTAACATTTTGGGAGCTGCCAGGGCAACTGTATCATGTTAAATTCCCACAACAGATGGATGAAGGTTTCACACTCTCCATGTACTTGCCAGCACTTAATCTTATCTGTCATTTCAAATATAGCCATCTTAGAGGGCGAGAAATACTATCATTGTGGTTTTGATTTATATTTTCCTAGTGATTCATGATGCTGGGTTTTTTTTTTTTTTTCCCCAGGTGCTTATTGTGACTTTTATATCCTCTTTTAAGAAATTTCTTTTGAGATTATTTACACATTTTAAAATGTGTTTTTTGTTGTTGTTGTTTTGTAAGACATCATTATATACTCTTGGTGCAATCCTTTATTAGATAAGTGATTTGAGAATATTTTCTCTCATTCAGTGGGATATATTTTTACATTCTTGATACTATACTTTGACACACAAAAGTTTTTAGTTTGATAAAATCTAATTAATGTCTTTTTGTTACTTGTGCTTCTGTGTGATAGGTAAGAAGACTTTGCCTAACCCAAGCTTGTGAACATTTACAGTTAGCATTTGGTCTATCCTGAATAATATTCCATTTGTACTTGAGCTTTTTTGCTTAAATATATTCTTAATCTCTTTATTTTTGATACTATTGTAAGTGCAATTTTATTAATTTCATTTTCATATTGTTCATTGCTAGTACACAGAAATACAACTGATATATGTATATTAATATTATATCCTGCAACTTTGCTGAATTCATTTATTAGCTCAAATAGTTTTGGTCCTTATGGCTTTTTATATGTGATATTATGTCTTATGCTAAGAGATATAAGTTTATTTATAAATTAATGTCTTTTTTTTTTTTTTTGCCAAATTTCCCTGAGTAGAACATCCATACAATGTTGACTGAGAGTCTTATCTTGTTCCTTATCTACGTGGAACAATGTCTGTTCTTTTGCCATTTAGTCTGATGCTAGCTATGGGTTTCTCAGGTTGAAGAAGTTTCCTTCTATTTGCATTTCAAGTGATTTTATCATAAAATGGTATAGGATTTTTGTCAAGTGCTATTACTGCATCTAAAGAAATGATTGTGGTTTTTTCTTCTTTATTCTATCAATATGGTGTACTGCATGAATCAATTTTTCTCACTTTGAACTAGCATTGCGTTCTTGAGATAAATCTTACTTGGTCATGTTGATGTATTGCTGGGCTGAACTGGCTATTACATTTTGAGGATTTTTTGGATCTATATTCATAAAGGGTATTGGTCTGTAGTTTTCTTGTGATGTCTTGTTTTGGTTTTGATGTCAGGGTAATACTGATCTTACAGAATAAGGTAGGAAGTTCTTCCCTCATTTCTATTGATATCGAGTGATTGAAAAGAATTGGTGGTAATTCTTCTTTAAAATGTGGGTAGAATTCACCAATGAAGCCATCTCGTTGTGGGATTTTCTTTATTAGAAATTATTTAATTAACTCAATCTGTACTCATATCAAGTCTGTTTAAGATTTCTATTTTTTCTTCTTTTGTCAATGTACAAGTTTCTAGAAATATTTTTTATTTCATTTGGGTTATCCAGTTTATTAGCATGCATTTATTCATAGTATTTTCTAAAAATACTTTATTTCTGTAAAATTAAAAGTGACATCCCATGTTTCAATGCTGATTTTAGTCATTTGCATCTTTTTTTTTCTTGTCCAGTCTATCTGAATGTTCGTACATTTTGTCAATCATTTCAAAGAACAAACTTTTGGTTTTATGATTTTTTCTCTATTGATTTTGTATTCTTTATTTCCATCTTAAGTTTTATTAACTCCTTCTTTGCTTTGAATTTTACTTACTCTTCCCTTTCTAGTTTCTTAAGATGGAAGATTAGGGTAATAATTAGAGGCATTTATTCTTATTAATGTATGCATTTATAGATGTAAATCTACCTCAAGCACAGCTTTTGTTGCATTTCATAAGTTTTGGTATGTTGTGTTTTCATTTTGTTCTTCTCAAAGTATTTCGTAACTTTCCTTTTGATTAATTCTCTGACCAACTGGTTATTTAGGGCTATGTTTGCTTAATTTTTACATATGTGTGAATTTTTCAGAATTCCTTCTTTCATTGATTTTTAATACCATTTTTGTGATTAGAGAACATATTCTGTATAATTTTAGTTCTTATAAATTCAGTGAGACACATTTTATGGCTTAACATATGTCTATTCTGAAGAATGTTCCATGTGTGTTTAAGAAGAATGTATATTCTGCTGTTCATTGGTGGAGTGTTCTATAAATATGTCTAGCTGGTTTATAGTGTAGCTCAATTCTTCTACTTCATTGTTCATCTATCTGGTTTTCCCATCCATTATTGAAAGTGGGTATTGAAATCTCCAAATATTACTATTTAATTGTCTTTTTCTACCTGATGTCAATTTTTGCTTTATATATTTTAGGGCTCTGTTGTTAAGTACACGTATGGTTATAATTGTTATATCTTGTTAGGTATAACAAGGGCTTGATTAGCTCTTTAAAATTGCAAAATATCCTTCTTTGTCTTAAAATCTATTTTGTCCGACATTAATATTACCACTTTGTTTCTCTTTGTTATTTGCACAAAAGTAATTCTTTTGTACAACAAAAATATCTTTTTTCACCCTTTTGGAGAGGTAGCATATAATTAAATTATGGTTTTAAAAAAATCCATTCTGTCAATCTCTACTTTTCAATTAGAGAGTTTACTCTGTGTGTGAAAACAGCTCAAAAGAATTATGCTTATTGTCATTTATTCACAAATGCATTATATTAAATAATAGAACTAAACAACTAGTGTGTATATTACCTCAAATTCCACAAATACATACACAATTATATATATATTTAATCTATATAATAAATACATCTTTTCTATTAATTTATTGATTTATAAAATATTTATTAGTTCAAAATGTTCTCAGTTCTGCTGTAGACATCAGGAATATAAAAATAAATAAGGGAGGTCAGAGATTTACTGTCCCCTCAGGAAGTTTGCACTCCCATAGTAGACATAATAAAAAGTTATACATTAATAAAATAGTTCAAATCTTTAAGTCTTATAAAGACAATTAACAGAGTGCTGTGATAGAACATTTCTAGAACATAGGGAATAGCTACTTTAGCCAAATTTGCCAGAAAAGACTTTTCTGAGGAGTTGATACTTGAACGGAGGCTAAAAGAAATAGCTAGGTGACAATCTGGGGAAAGAACATCCAAGTAAATGAAAGATTTAAATATAAAATCTCAGACATTACTCCAGGAGAATTTGTTTCTGACCTAAAGATGAGAAATAAGGCCATTCCAGCTGGAGTATAGTGTTGGAAAAAAGAGAGTAAAGATGATGGTGAAGACACAGAAAAAAGAGATGTGTGCCAATTATAGAAATAAATTATGAATAACTCAAGAATAATTACACTAAGAAATCTACTTCTGTAATTGATAACAGCTGTCATCAAAGTACTGTGTTGAGAATGTTGAAGCTGATTCAAGGCTTTCCAAAGAAGAGTACTGTGGTCATGTGGAAATATTTGTGCACATCTTGTGTGGAGAAGTGATTATCCATAAATATTTAAATATATATGTGTGTGTCATATAGATCTTACATAAAATTGTATATGTATAAATATATATATATATATGTATCTTATATTCTGTTTATCTACCTATCCATCTCGGGTACACAATAAATTACATTAGCTATTTTGCAATTGTATTGGTCACAGTGAAGTATATATTTGGGTCAGAACCTAATAAATTTCATTATATACTATGGGTGGCTGCATTATAGTATATCTAGGATAAAGACTTTGAAATCAGAAAAACCTAAGTTTGAAGCCTGGAACTATCAATTAAAATCTGAATGCTGGAGGTAGCATATTGTGTGTTTTGAAACTACTTTGGTTAGAAAATGGTCACTGCTGGTATTTTAAACCTATGCTTGATAATTCTAATTAATATAAATTTTTTCATCAGTAAAGTGATCTATAAATATGTGCTGTGAACTGAAAATTTTGAAAACAATAAACAGGCAACCTCTTTTGCTCTTCTAAATGATTCATTTACTATGAATGGTTTTAAATGCACCGCAGAAAAGGTACCTTTGATAACTTTTATATTAGGGGCCAAAAGAGCACAATTCATGAGAATTTTGCCTCTTGAAATAAAGTTTTTTAAGCTACTCTTTAAATAATTGTAGTTTTTAAAAATCTTTTTATTTTGAGAGTACATTTTAAAGGACATGCCAAAATTTATTTACTTTTTAAAATTTATTTTTAAATTTGAGATTCATGGGTCATATGTGCAGATTTGTTACAGGGGTATATTGAGTAATGCTGAATGTATGTACGCCATCTTTTAATCATCCCATTGTCACTTAAATAGCGAACATAGTATTCAATAAGTCAGTTTTCAACCCTTGCTCCCCTCCATCCTTCCCCCACCATTTGAAACCTCCATTGTCTACTGCTCTTATCTTTGTGCCCATGTGTACGCAATGTTTAGCTTCTACTTATAAGTGAGAACATATGGTATTTGGTTTTCTGTTTCTGTACCTATTCACTTAGCATAACGGCCTCCAGCTGCATCAACGTTCCTGCAAAGGACATGATTTCATTCTTTTGTGTGGCTGTGTAGTATTCCATGGTGTGTGGCTCTGTGGCTGTGTGGTATTCCATCATGTTTATGTACCACATTTTCTTTATCCAATCCACCATTGATGATCATCTGAGTTAATTTCACATCTTTGCTATTGTGAATAGTGCTGCAATAAACATATGACTGCTGGTGACTTTTTGGTAGAATAATTCATTTTCTTTTGGATTGTAAACCAAAAGTACCTGAAACAGACACTTGTATCTGTCAGTCAATTTAGAAAGTTTACATTTGCCAAGGTTAAGGATGTGCCCATGACACAGCATCAGAATGTCCTGATGATGTGTGCCCAATGTAATTAGAGTACAACTTGGTTTTATACATTTTAGGGAGACGTGAGACATCAATCAGTGCATGTAAGATGTACATTGGTTTGGTCCAGAAAGGCAGGAAAACTTGCAGTGGGAACCTCCAGGTCATAGGTAGATTTTACAATTTTCTGGTTGTCAATTGGTTGAAAGACTTATCAACAGAAAGGAATACCTGGGTTGCAATAAGGGGTTGTGGAGACCAAGGATTTATCATGTAGATGAAGTCTCCAGGGAGCAGGCTTCAGAGAGAATAAACTGTAAATGTTTCTTACCAGACTTAAAGAGCCTGTTCTATCAGTAATTCCAAAAGGGAGGTGTATATAATGAGGCATGTCTGGCTTCTCCTTCCCATCATGGCTTGAACTAGTTTTTCAGTTAACTTTGGAATGCCCTTGATTTGTTTTTTATAGATTCAAGATATTAGTCCTTTATCTGATGTGTAGGTTGCCATGTCAAATTTAGAAAGAGACTTTTTTTACAACATATACAATTTTTATAAACTGCTTATTTTGTGATTTTAATGAAAGGGTAACCTTTTTTGCAAGAGTTATGTCATATATATAGACTTAAATTTCTTTTTAACTCTTGAAATGTACTGTAAATGGCATAAAGGGTTAAGGAATAATTGATTACCATTTGAAAATAAGTGAATTGAGAAAGCATAACCATTGTCAAAATTGACTGTTTTTATAAATCCTTTGTCATGGCAATCAATACAATGGATAAGAAGAGAAGTGAGAAATTTCAAGTATGTCTTTTCATTGCTATATATAAATTATTTAATATTTTGCAGATGGAAATGGTAGGTTTCTTTTTCACCATAGTTTCTCTAATAAGCAGGTTGTCTTAATCCTTTTTCTTCTAAGTAAAATTTGCAAAGTTCACTAAATGTAGGAGTTTTCAGAGATTACCTTGTGGGCTTATTATGACTATATGCAATGTCAAGATTGTACATGATTTTTGGAAAGTTTGATTTATCTCTGCCTTATCAATTATGTGCTATTTTATAATATAAATTTCATTTGGTTCAATTGGTCAATATGTCCTTAAATGCTCCTGAAATTAAGCCTGTGAAGAGACATATAACCAAGAATCATAAATTTGTAACATCCTAAAAGAAGAATGAACACATGCTAATCTAGTTAGTATCTTTGAAGAAAAAGAAAATTTCAATTTATTAAAATATCACATTATTTCTCTTCAGTATTAAAGGATTCTTGACATAGAGAAAATCCTAACTTAGGGAATTGTAAAATCCCATCTATTACCAAATAAATTAGTCCAAGGAGATTGTAAATGTTGATGGGCTATGTTACTAACTGGTCTTAGCGTCCTATGGAACTCTTTCTTTCTGAAGAAAAGGCATTTTTGAGGTCTCAGAACATCCTTTCTCTACTCCTAATTAAATGCCTCTTTCTTTATAGGGATCTTGACCAAGAAAATATCACTGATCAAGTTAAATATCTTGACAACAACAAATATCTTGGAAAAATATGAGGAGACAATTGTACTGTTCTCCCCTTACATTAGGAAGAAATAGTAATAATTTCTATGAGCACAACCATGTCTGTTCTTTTAAAGGATTTCTTAAAGCTGTATGACTCAGACTACTCTTCAGACACATGAAAATGAGAAAAAAAAGTCGTCATGTTTATAAACCTCCAAGTACTGTAATGGAAACTGAGAGTAGTGACTTTGTACCATTCAGTACAAGCTAGCACAAACATGTTTGAATTCTTGGGTCTAATTTTCTAAACACTGTTGTCCTAAATAAGACAAAGCATAAATTGGTTACTGTTTGTAGGAGTGGGGATTCTAACTGGAAGAAAATTGGGAAAAATAAATCACTGCTTCGGATTCAGTCTTGAGGGAAACAGAATGAGTAGAAAGTCTAGCCTCGATACAAGAAAAAGTACGAGGAGTGGGCTTACTGTGGGCAACACTGTGGATTGATTCTGCTATGCCTGGGATATCTTTTGTGAGCATAAGACTTTGACTACCAACCAGGTGTCTTTTATTTTCTCCTTATTGGAAATCTATAGCAACTCTTAATGTTAAGGTTCACTGTAAGAAACAGAAAAAAACAACAATGGCTTTAAAAAAAAAGTTTTTTCTTTTCTTTTCTTTTTTTTTTTTTTTTGAGATGGAGTCTCTCTTTGTTGCCAGGCTGGAGTACAGTGGTGCAATCTCAGCTCACTACAACCTCCACTTTCTGAGTTCAAGTGATTCTCCTGCCTCAGCCTCCCAAGTAGCTGGGACTACAGGTGCATGCCACCATGCCCAGCTAATTTTTGTATTTTTAGTAGAGACGGGGTTTCACCATGTTGGCCAGGATGGTCTTGATCTCCTGACCTTGTGATCCACCCGCCTTGGCCTCCCAAAGTGCTGGGATTACAGGCCTGAGCCACCGCATCCAGCCTAAAATGTTTTTTCTAATAAAATGGAATCTAAGGCAAACAACTAAGATTAGCATTATTTGTCTCAATTGTCAAGGACTGAAGATTCTCTATTGTACTGCTCCATCATCCCCTTACCTTACCCTTTCATATCCTGCACTGTGGCATTTTCAAATTAATGCCAACTTAATTTCAACAGTGTATCAAAACTTTGCTCCATTCTCTCTAACTCCTTCATGTTATTATCACAAATTATGCCTGTATAACTTTTGTGCCTGCCAATATAGATTTATAATTATAGCTTTATGCAATTTTCTTTTAAATAAGAGAAGAGAAAAAGTGAAATATTGAAAATATATTTATAATGTCTTATATCCTGTTTGTGGCTTTTAGGACTGGGAAAATTCTGAGATCTAATAAAGATAAACCTTTTGCACAGCTTTGCCAAGGAACCATGAGACATGTAAGATCATAATTATTTGTGAATTAGGTCCGTTCTGCTCCGTCCAGTACTAGGAATGGAAACTGTTATTTTCATTACTACCGCTAAGCTAGGAAGCAGGAAATGAAAGTATAAGTTAAAACTGCCATAAAGCTCACTTTTTATCACTAACATTCTGCCGTTTGTCTCACATAAATGCTTCCCAGGTTGCTGAAAACTTTCAGTTAATTTCCAGAGTTCAAAAAAAGTTTGTTCTGACAATATTTGCCAGTTTTTTTCACTACTTTTATTTATGAGCAAATATTCAGAGATCTTTACTATATCATTTTTGCAGATGTCACCCAGCCATGTCATGTTAATGTACCAACCAAGAAAGAAGAAGAGGCAGAAAAGGGTGTGGTCTCTTCTAAGAACATTTCCAACACGTTACACACAATACTTTTTCTTCTATATCATTAGAAAAAACGTATTACATGCCACATCTAGCTACAAGGCAGGCTGGAGAAACATTTATTCATAGTGGCCAAATATCCTGTTAAAAATTAGGGTCCTGTTATTAGGCAACCATATGATAATGGTTATCATGGCAGAAAAAAGGCAGCTGCATTATTTTTTAAAATACAACCCACTTCCTCTTCCCTAAAAAAGCCATCATAATTCTATTTTTATAACCAACCTCATAATTCTACCCAGATACCTTATCCAGCCCAATGCTAAAGATAACTGTGTGCTAAGCTTTCCTGTCTATCCAGCTCAAGTGTAGCTTTTTACTGTGTAGTAATGTAAAAATATCAGAAAATATGAATAAAAAAGAAATTCATTAATGATTTATTATAGCCATAATCAAACACCACTTGGCAGGAATTGCACAGATTACCTGACTTCTCAGAGGAGGGTTTCTTATTTAGGCTAACTGAAAGACCCTGGTTCTCCACCTGTCTTTCTGTATTTTCTTTCATAGAATTAATGTTTTAAAAGTTTAAAAATAGAGAAAGAAAGAGAAATAAAAACGAAAAAAAGGACAAAAGCTGCAAAAGGAGACAGAAAAAAATTAAATTGTTTTTCATCTGCTTTCCTTGTCACAGTAACCTTAATTACCATGTTAATTTCCCTCCTATGTACTGCATGAAATATCAGGATTAATATTTTTTCCCTCTGAAAAACAGGGTACTAGGTTTTCATCCTTCAATATCTGAGTTCCCAAAATCCACTTCTATTGCGATCTGGGAAAGAGAAATACATAGCACAACTCTTCTGGATCCAGAATAAAATTATTTCTGCTGCCATTTGCACCAGCATGATTCATGGCCTATATCTACCTCTTGACATAAACAACACTAAAAATAAGACACTGAGCCCCCTGCTTCAGCTGCCGTGGGGGAAAACATATCCACTGCCATACTTGTCATAGAAATAGTAGTCTCTAAATTGAAGGGGTTTACTTTTGCCTTCCCAAATCTCCTGTGGATATGTCTGCTAAGTAAAAAACAAAGTCAACATGTAAAACCATACTTATAAGTTTATATGGAAAAGGAAGTATCTGTTCTCCAGACTTTAGCATGTATTAAAGATTGCTGTACAGGGTTGAAATACCATTCTGTGATTCTATTTTTAATATCTGCCCCAAATCCCAAGGCAGTCAAGTCATGATACAATAAAGGACACTGCATCCACTGACGGCTACAGCTGAAGTGCAAGCAGTGGAGGCAGGGGATGCCAGGG
Organism: Trachypithecus francoisi; assembly: GCF_009764315.1. Lineage (NCBI taxonomy): Eukaryota > Metazoa > Chordata > Mammalia > Primates > Cercopithecidae > Trachypithecus > Trachypithecus francoisi. Next base: position 156,343,329 of record NW_022681454.1, on the reverse strand, counting down.
GAGGTCAAATGACCAGAAGAATATTGTGTTTTGGGGAAAGAGAAATGGAAAAGCGAGAGAATAAAGAATTAGTGAAATATATTTAATGAGTCCAAATTATCCATTGCAAAAAAGAGAAAGTCATATATTTTTCTTTCAGCCTTTCTTCTTTCTTAACCCTCTTTCTTTTATTCAGTTTTTATTATTTTTCTTTTATTCTTATATTTTTTAAAATAATAATACATGCACTACTCCCTTTATGTGAACTTACACATTTTAAAAGCTCTACGATAATGTTTCCAATGATTCATTGAACAAGCCACATGCAAAGAAGGATAAAATTTTAATTAGTTACTGAGTAATGCTAAACCAGTAGTAAACTTTACTCTTAACTCTTAAGCATTCTGTTTATTTGCTTGTTTGTTTGTTTTACTTTTTAGTGTTTTACATCACATTAAACTCTTTGTGGCCTCCTCAGATAATGGTTATCCATTGGGACCTCATAAATACTGGCTTACTGACTGTTTCTTTTCCCAGTTTTATTGAGGTATAATTGACAAATAAAACTTAACATACATTTAATGTACATGATGTGATGTTTTGATATACATGTACATTGTGAAATAATCACCACAATCAAGCTAATTAACATATCCATGACCTCACAGTTATGTGTGTGTGGTGAGAACACATAAGATCTACTGCCATGGCAAATTTCAGGTATACAGTACGGTAATGTTAACTATAATCACTATGCTGTACATTAGATCTCCAGAACTTATTTATCGTATATAATTGAAATTTTGTACCCTTTGACAAAAATTTTCACACTTTCCTAACCCTCCAACCCTTGGAAACCACAATTCTACTCTGCTTCTATGAGCTCATCCCTTTCAGATTCCACATATAAATAAGATCATGCAGTATTTGTCTTCCTGTACCTGGCTTATTTCACTTAATATAATGTCCTCCAAGTTCATTCATGTCTCAAATAACAGTAGCTACATCTTTCTTAAGGTGGAATAATATTCCATTGTGTGTGTGCGCTTGTGTACACACACACCAAAATTCCCTTTCTTTCATCTGTTGATGAGCACTTAGGTTGGTTTCATAACTTACCTGTTTTGATTAATGCTGCAATGAACATGGGAATGCAGGTATCTCTTCAAGACACTGATTTTAATTTCTTTGAATATATCCAAAACTGGGATTGCTGGATTGTAAGATAGCTCTATATTTCTATTTTTAATTTTTCAAAAAACCCTCAAACTATTTGCCATCATGGCTGTACTACCTGACACTTTCAGTGACAGTGGACAGGGATTCCCTTTTCTCCACATCCTTGCCAACACTTATCTTTCATCTTTTTGATCAAAGCCACTCTAACAGGTGTGAGGTAATATTGTGGTATTGATTTGCATTTTCCTAATGATTAATGAAATTGAAAATTTTAAAAAATATACCTATTGGCCATTTGTATGTCTTTTTGAAAGATGTCTATTCATAGCCTTTGCCCATTTTGGAATCAAGTTGTTTATTTTGTTGCTGTTGAGTTGCTTGAGTTCTTTATTTATTGTGAATTCCAATACCTTATATGGTTTACAAATATTTTTTTCCATCACTTAAGTTATCTCTTCATTCTGCTCATTTTTTCCTTTGCAATTCAGAAGTCTTTTACTTTGATGTAGCCCATTTGTCTATTTTTGCTTCTGTTGTCTGTGTTTTGAGTGTCTCATTCAAAAAAATCATTGCCCAGGCTAATGTCATAGAGCTTTTCCCCCACGTTTTCTTCTAGTAGTTTTATAAGTTCAGTTCTTAAATTTAAGTCTTTAATCTATCTTGAGTTGATTTTCATTGTGTGAGATAAGGGTTCAGTCTCTTTCTTTTGCATGTGGATATCCAGTTTTATCTTCGATATTTGTGGAAGAGACTGTCCTTTCCCCACTATATGTTCTTGGAATCTTTGCCTGAGACCAATTGAACATAAGTATGTGGATTTGCTTCTCAGCTAGATATTTTGTTTCATTGGTCTATATGCATGTTTTTATGCCTGTAATATATTGTTTTGTCTACTAGAGTTTGGAAGTTTATTTTGAAATCAGGTAGTGCAGTTCCTGTAGCTTTGGTCTTGTTCAAGATTTCTTTGGTTATTCAAGGTTTTTGTAGTTTCATACTGGCTTTTATCTTGAAAATTTCTAATATCTACTCTTTGTTTTATTTCTTATGTTTTGGTTTTCTTTTCCTTTATTCATTTTAGAGAAATTCTAAAAATTAGAAAAGGGAAAGCTCTTCTTTAGTATACCAAGAGATACCTGAAAAAGTCATTCAACTGTTGAGGATCTTCAATTAAGAAAAGCATCATAATCTTTAGTAAAGGCTCTCTAATGCAAGTCATTGTGGTCTTATTCTGAATAATCAAATTTATGTCAAGCATTTCTTAGTTCCTAAAACATTTTCAAAAATTAAACTTTTTGAAATGAAGACTAATTATATAATTTAGCTTCAGTAATGATTATTGAAAGAGACTTCTTGAATTTCATTATTTATTTTAGTTTAAAACGTGTTTTTGACCCTTTTGACCTAAAGCTATTGTCTTCTCAGGCATATGTCTCAGACACATGTCACTTGGCAAACAAAGTCGGCCCTGTAAAAATTTTCTGTTTTATAAATTTATTTTCCTTTTGCATTCTTTTTAAACTTTTTGTGCTCAGACACAAAAGACTGAGCAATGACATGAAATAATATATTGCTCTCTAGAGAATTACTCATTATCCATTAGACATTCATCAAGCGCTATTAAGCATTAAAAAATGTAAAAAGCATAGCTAGTTAATGACAAAAACATTCATATAATTAGTAGAATGAATATAATGACTTGAAAAAAGTCTCAACAAAAAGAAAGGTGAAAATTTTTGAGAAAATGTAAGAGACTGAAAGAAGTATAATTACCTTATTTATTCTCTCAACCATCTTGTTTTGAACAGAGTGGCGGTTAAAATAAATCCCAGTTGGATCGTATTGAAACACTAATATATCAAAGTGTCATCTTCTAGACAGTGACAGTCATTGTGGTTCAGAAAGTCTGGGTTGGAAAAACATCAGTTTTTGAAGTGAATAGTTTTTAGCTATAATATTGAATTATTTTAAGAATAACACAGTAAGTTTGTGTTTGAGGTGAGGCCAGAATGAGAAAGTAAAGCAATAAATGTACCATGTGATAGAGAAAGAAATGAAGGTAAGAAAAGACTGTTTTTTGAAGATACAGCAGTGTTTTATAAAAATGATATTAAAGGTTTTACTTATTATTTTTTTCAGGGTAGTCTTTGAGATATCCTATTGCAGTCCTTTTTTTAGTGTTGTGACATTTCACAATGATGTGCCTTAGTTAGGTTTATTTGTGCACATATTGTTCCTCAAGAGATCCAAATTACACAAGGATATTCTATTTTCTTTCTCTATGTATTTCTTTTAACAGATGGATATAACCAATAAAAAAGAAACAGACATATAGTTTCAGATAGCTTGAGGCACTATGACATTTGTTTTGCATAATCTAGTAAAATCCAGGTTTGGAGACAGAAAATATTTGATTTAAATCATACTTTATTTCTTACTGCCTGCGTAACATTTGCAAATTGCCTATGATTGGGTCTGTGACGGTTCAGTTAAAAAGAAAATTATCAGTTAAAATGGAGATCATGATATCTGAGTTTCAAAGTTATATTAATGGTTAAAGGTGTTAGTATAGGGAAAAGTGCTTAACTAAACGAAAGAAGAATAATATGTCCTCAATGAAAATAGTTTTCTTATTTCATTTTTGTATCTCTTAGTATTTTATTTTTCAAAATCATTTAGAGCAGTGAATCACAGAGTTAAATAATAAATTATTCTTTCTTTGGAAGGGGGGTTCAAGAGGCAAAATCTTAAGAAGAAAATCTTTTCCAATGAAAAATGTCTTTACAATGTCTATAACTACAAAAACGCATATTTATATAAATGAAGTTGGACGGATAATGAGGCTTTATAAAGAGATGTCTGTGTAGTCATTTACAGCTCTAAGTATGCGAAACAAGACATCAGCAAGACGGCTAACTAGAGGTGCAGAACATTCACGTCTTCCACAAAGGAAGATCAATATAAGAAGAAGACAGTCACATGTCAAACAGAGCATTTAGGCAAGAACAATAGAATTTATAAAGGAAGTGCAAAGTCCCTCTGAGGCATGGGAACTTAGAATGCCATCATAGACAGAACAGCAAAACCCCAGACAGTATCAGCTAGGAGCCAAGAGGACCTCCCCATTATGGGGAAAAGATGAGTAGGAGAGCACCAGAAGTTCACATTTTTCTTACTAACACTTGCAATATTAATGGCAGGAGAGCCCCACAGTCCTCACAGGTCCTAAACCCAGTATAGGCAGTTGCCTGGAGTCCACATGACTACATTGGTCCAGAGAGGGAACTAACATGGGGACACCCACACTCCCCAGAATCCAGGCTGCTGCAGCATAGTTCCCTTTGGAGAATGAAGCCACTGCCAGAGTGCATCCAGCCCAGGGGCCCAGTAACTCCTGCATGACCACATTCCTGGGGCCTCACAATCAACCTACCACATCTGCCTGGAGGGCCATGAACCCAGCTAGACCCAGCAGTATAGCCACAAACCCAGTATCTGAGCCCATGCAATATTTGGAGCTTCAAAGAATAGGTGGTTCAGCATAGCCGGGAGGCCATCCTGAAGACACCGGAAGCCTGAGAGCCAATAGCCAGTGGTCAACCTCCACCAGCAACTCTGCCCGCTCCAGCAGCAGAGCTTATGTACACCTCACTCCTAAAAGCTTGAGGACCAAACCACTCAGGCTTTCTGCCACCAGTGAACCCCTCCTGCACCAGCACTAGAACTGCTGCTCATCTGTACACCCCCATAAGGGGCCCAAGGACCAGTGTACAAGGGCCCATCACTGTCAGTAGCCCTGCCTCCTCCAGTAGTAAAGCAGCCAAATGCCCACATACCCACACATGGGCGTAAGGACCAGTCTGATTGGGGCTTGTTGCGACAGCTTTCTCTACTCAGTCTAGTGGCTGCGATGCCACATGACTAATCCAGAGGCCCATGAGCAGCCCAACTAGTGCCCACTGCCACTGGTTCCCACACTGTTCCAGCAGCAGAGCCTGCAAGTGCTCAAACACCCCCAGAAGTCTGAGGACTGGCCTCTCCAGGGTCAATCACTGCCAGTGACCTGGCCCAGTCCAGTTGCAAAGTTACTGCACACCCCCCACCAACACCAAGGGCCCAATGACCAGCTCATTTCAGGCCCACTGCCATTAGCAACCTCACCAATTTAACCAGTGGAGTTGCCATGTGATAGTATAATGCTTGCAATAGAGACCCAAGAGCCAGTCCTCCTGGTAGCCATTTCACTTAGCAAAGTCAAAACATAACTGCCACAGACACCTGCAGCCTAACCCAATGAGGCATTCACAGACACCAATAATGTTGAAAATAGCCAAATAAATCACATGTGAACTACACTATCGCACCCACCCAGAACCAAAGCCAAAATACCTACCCTACTGACACTATAGGACACATCTATAGAAAATATCTTTCCTACAAAAGCTAACTACATAAAATTAGAAGATGTGAGTATTCAGATATTAGTGTAGTGACATAAACACGAAAAAGCAAAGAAACATAGCACCTGTATTCGTCCATTTTCACACTGTTATGAAGACCTACCTGAGGCTGGGTAACTTATAAAGGAAAGAGGTTAAATGACTCACAGTTCAGCATGGCTGGGGAGGCCTCAGGAAACTTATGATAGAAGGTGATGGGGAAGCCAGGCAGCTTCTTTGGAAGGCAGCAGGAAGGAGAAGAACAAGCAAGGGAAATGTCAGATGCTTATAAAACCATCAGATCTCATGAGAACTCACTCTCATGAGAACAGCATGGGAGAAATTGTCCCCATGATCCAGTTACAGCAGCTGCTCCCGCCCTTGACACGTGTGAATTATGGAGATTACAATTAAAAGTGAGATTTTGGGTGGGGACACAGCCAAACAGTATCAACACCTCTAAACTTACAAAACAATTCTCCAGTAACCTCAAAAAAAGAAAATTTATAAAATGCCTTAAAAATAATTAAAAATGATGATCTTAACAAAACTCAGTGAAATACAAGTGAATACAGATAGAGAATTCCATGAAATCAGAAAAAAAAATTGTGAACTGAATGGGAAATTCAACAGAGATCAATATTATAAAAATATATATATATCTTGAATTAAATAATTGAATGAATAAAATTTAAAAAACTATTCAGAGTTTCAACAATAGAAAATGAAGAATTTGTGAAGAATCCTTCATGAAGAAGAAAGAATTTTTGAACTTGAAAATGGTCTTTTGATATAACCCAATCAGACCAAAAAAAATGCAGAAAGCCTATGAAACTAATGGGACAACACTAAAGAAAGAAATGTTTACATTATGGAAATTCCAGAGGGTAAAGAAATGGGAAAGAATATGGAAAACCTGTTTAATAACAACTGAAAACTTTCCAAGTCTTGGAAAAGACGTGAACATTCAGATTTAGGAAGCCCAGTAATCCACAAATAGATTCAACCCCAAAAGATCTTTTCAAAGGCATATTGTAGAGTCAGAAGTAAAGAGAGGATTTTAGAAAGAGATAAAAAAGATAGAAAAAAGAAAAAAAAAATCAAGTCACATATAAGAATCCCCACCTCACTGATGGCAAATTTCTCAGCTGAAACCCTAAAGGCCATGAAATAATGAAACAATATATTCCAAATGTTGAAAAGAAAACCCTGCCAACCAATACTACTACTACCAAAGCTATCATTCAGAAATGAAGGAGAAATAGTTTTTTCCAGAAAAACAAATACTGAGAAAATTTATCATCACTAGTCCTACAATAAATGCTTAATGCAGTTCTACATCTGGAAGTGAAAGAATAAAAACTAAAAACATATAAAAGAATAGAACTCACTAGCAGAGGAAATACACAATAAGAAAAAGAAATGGATCAAATCTTATGATTGCAGAAAACCACCAAACAACAAAAATAAACAATAAGAGAGACAGAAAGAAACAGAATATACAAAACAACTAGAAAACAGTCAACCAAGTTACAGGAGTAAGTCAATGCCTATCAACATGAATCTTGAATGTAAACAATTTTAATTCCCTAATTAAAAGTTATAAAATGGGTGAATGGATTAAAACAAACAAGACCCAGTGATGTGCTTCCTACAAGTAACTCTTCTTGTCTGTACAGACACACATAAACTGAAAGTAAAAGGATGAAAAAAGATACTTCACACAAATAGAAAACCAGAACAAGCATGAATAGCAGCAGTTCTATCAGATAAAATAAACTTTACATAAAAAACCTAAAAAAGATATAAAGGAAGTCATTACATAATGATAAAGGGTTCAATTCAGCAAAAAGATGTAACTATTGTAAATATGTATGCCCCCAACACTGGAGTACCTAGATACATAAAACAAATATTGTGGCCCAATATTTAGAGCCCAATATGTTGATACTTAGGAGCATCAACACCCCACTCTCAGTATTTTATATGTCATCTAGACAGAAAATAAACAAACTTTGAATTTTAATATAACTATAGACTCAATGGACATAACAGACATTTACAGAACATTTTATCCAACAGATGCAGAATACACACTCTCCTTATCAGCACATGGAACACTTTGTAGAATAAGCCACATGTTAGGCCAGAAAACAAGTCTCAAGAAGATTTTAAAAATTGAAATTATATCAAGTATATATTCAGATCTAATGTAATAATAAAACTAGATCAATAACAAATGAAACTTTGGAAAACTTTACAATCAACATGCTCCTGAAAGACCAATGGGTCAATGAAGAAATTAAGAAAAACAAAAAATTTCTTGAAACAAATAAAAATAGAGACACATCATACCAAAACTTATGAGATACCGTAATAGCAGTACTAAGCGGGAAGTTCACAGCCATAAACATATATATATAAAAAGTAGAAATAATTCAAACAAACAACTTAATGATGAACCTTAAGGTACATCAAAATAAACCCAAACCGAAAATTAGTAAAAAGAAAGAAAGAATAAAGATCAGAAATGAATACAATTGAGATTTAAAAAATGCAGAGGATCAGTGAAATGAAAATTGAGTATTTAAAATAAGATAAACTCAGAAATGTAAAAGGAGACATTACAACAGAACCACAGAAGTTCGAAGGACTGTCAGAAACTATTACAACCACATACCAAAGCATTATAAATTCACATTAAATGGATTCATTCCTGGACATATATAACCCATATATAACTTTGATAGTTAATACTGAGTGTCAACTTGATTGGACTGAAGGAAACAAAGTATTGATCCTTGATGTATCTGTGAAGGTGTTGCCAAAGGAGATTAACATTTGAGTCAGTGGGCTCAGAAAGGCAGACCAACCTTTAATCTGGGTGGGTACAATCTAATCAGGGGGCAATATGGCTAGAATGCAAGCAGGCAGAAAAATGTGAAAAGAGAGACTGGTGTAGCCTTCCAGCCCACATCTTTCTTCCATGCTGGATGTTTCCTGTCCTCAAGCATTGGAAACCAAGTTCTTTAGTTTTGGAACTCAGACTGGCTATCTTTGCTCCTCAGCCTGCAGATAGCCTATTGTGGGACCTTGTGATAGTGTGAGTTAATACTTAATAAACTCCCCATTATATCTGAAAAATTATTACATGACAATTACAAATAAACTAAATATAGGTATACATATATTGTTATGGTAAATGTCAATAATAACTTCCACTTTTAGAACTATGAACATAAGCATTTTTCAGCATGAGGAAAACTGCATGTGACTCCTCCCATTGTTTCCATCATAACAGATTTTCAGTCCTTCTGCCTGAGGAAGTTCCTCCCCGTATTTGTTTGGTACAACTGTTTATCCTTAGGACTTAGACAACTATATATTTGCTAAAACTAACACTTGTGTGGTTTGTTACTTATCTGCAGTCTAATCACTTTAATAAGAACCTGTATTTATAACTGATAAAATATTTGCATTACCATTGACATTTTGATGCAAAATAAAATTTATATTCTCTCTTAGTCTGGTTTTTTTTTTTTTTCTGTTAGAACGTAATACCACAGACTGGTTACTTTATAATGAACAAAAATTTTTTGACTTTCTATCAACATATACAAAAATAAAATCAAAATGGATTAAAGATTCAAATCTAAAACCTCAATCTATGAAACTACTACAAGAAAACATTCGGGAAAATATCCAGGACATTGGTCTGGGCAAAGAATTCTTGAGCAATACCCCACAAGCACACACAACCAAAGCAAACATGAACAAATGTGATCACATCAAGTTAAAAAGCTCCTGCACATCAAATGATACAACCAACAAAGTGAAAAGACAACCCACGGAATGGGAGAAAATATTTGCAAAATTCCCATCTGATATGGTTAGGCTTTGTGCCCCACCCAAATCTCATCTTGAATTGTAATCTCCAAGTGCTGAGGAGGATATCTAGAGAGAGGTGATTGAATCATGAAGACAGTTTCTCTCATGCTGTTCTCATGATAGTGAGGAAGTTCTGACAAGATCCAACGGTTATATAAATAACAGTTTCCACTGGACTTTTCACCCATTCCCTCACCTGCTGCCATGTAAGATGTGCCTGCTTCCCCTTCTGCCGTGATTGTAAGTTTCTGAGGCCTCCCAAGTCAGGCAAAATTGTGAGTCAATTAAGCATCTTTTCTTTTTAAATTACCCACTCTCAGATAGTATCTTTATAGTAGTGTGAAAATGGACTAAAACACCATATCACAAGGGATTAACAACCAGAATATATAAGAAGCTCAAAGGAAACTCTATAGGAAAAATTCTCATTTTAAAATCTGATTTAAAAAATGGGCAAAAGAATTGAATAGACATTTCTCAAAAGAAGAAATACAAATTGCAAGAGGGCATATGAAAAGGTGTTCAACACCATTGATCATCAGATAAATGCAAATCATCTCATTACATAGAGATATTGTCTCACCCCAGTTGAAATGACTTATGTCCAAAAGACAGACAATAACAAATGTTAGTAAGGATGTGGAGGAAAGGGTGTATATTGTTGGTGGGACTGTAAATTAGTACAACTACTACTGAGAACAGTTTGGAGACCTCTCAGAAAATTAAAAATAGAGGGTACAGTATGACCCAGCAATCCCACCACTGGGTATATACCCAAAACAAAGGAAGTCAGTATATCGAAGAGTTATCTGCAGTCCTATGTTTGCTGCAGCACTCTTTACAAGGGCTAAGATTTGGAAGCAACCTTAGTGTCCATCAGCAAATGAATGGATAAAGAAAATGTGGTACATACACACAATGGAGTACTATTCAGCCATACAAAAGAATGAGATGTAGTCATTTGCAACAATATGAATGGAAATGAACATCATTATATTAAGTAAAATAAACCAGGCACAGAAAGACAAACATTACATATTTTCAATTATATGTGGGATCTAAAAATCAAAACAATTGGACTCATGGACATAGAGAGTAGAAGAATGGTTACCAAAGGCTGGGAAGGGTAGTGAGAGGCTAGAGAACAGGTGGGGAGAATCAACAGGTACAAAAATAATATAATGATTAAGACCTACTATTTGATAGCACAACAGGGTGACCATAGTCAATACTAATTGAACTGTACATTTTGACATAACTTAAAGAGTGTAATTGGATTGTTTGTAACTCAAAGGATAAATGCTTGAAGGCATGGACACGCCATTCCTCATGATGTGCTTTTCTCACATTGCATGCCTGTATCAAAACATCTCATTTAGTGTGGGGGGGGAGTAGGGGGGTGAGGGGGAGCGCTCATGGTTCTGGAGGCTGGGAAATCCAAAGATCAAGTGAGTAGTGTCTGACAATGGACCTTTTGCCGCATCATTCCATGGTGGTAGTGCAAATAGAGGGAAAGAGAGTAAGGGGGGGCCAAAATCCCTCTTTTATAAAAAATTCACTCCTAGAATAAGAAGATATTGCCATAATAATGACAATAATCCATTCTCTCTGCCTTCGTGGTCTAAGTACCTTTCATTAGTCCCCAGTGCCCAACACTGTTGTACTAGGGTTTTAGTTTCCAACACATGCTTTGGGGAGATACCTGAAAATCACAGTAGACTCTCTTCCAGCCCCTTCATTATTCTGAACCCAGGAATCTTCAGAACTTTAGTCTACTACTGGGAATATTTATTTGAGAAACGATGTTTTTGACCAGTGATTTTTAACCTATTGAGAAACATAAGAATGACTGTCATCCTGAACTTTATTATGCATTGTCTGAGATAAGGTTGAACATATGACTTATTAATATGGTCCATTCTTAGGATGAATTGTATTGTCTGGTGTATGTCAAAAAACTATTCAAATTTATACAAGCATCCTCTAATTTGAAATAAAGGTTCATGTCTGACCAAATGGCTTCACATTTAATGTTTCCATTACTTTCTCAGATTTGATACTTAACTAGAATGACTCACATGACTCATGAAAGCACTATACTTATGACTATGTTTTTATTATGAAAGATTCAGATCATAACCAGACAAAAGAAGATTCATAGTGCAAGGTCTGGAAGGGTTCTGAATGCAGAACTGCTATGTTCTCTTCCTGTAAACTCAGAACACACCACCCGCCAAGCATATTGATGTATTCACCAACTAGGAAGCTCACCAAGGCCTCAGGATCACATTCTGATTTTTTATTTTATTTCATTTTATTTTTACTTTTTTAATATAGGAATAATTTTTTTTTTTTTTTTTTTTTTTTCTGAAACAGAATCTCGCTCTGTCGCCCAAGCTGGAGTGCAGTGGCTTGATCTCAGCTCACTGCAACTGCCAGCTCCCAGGTTCAAGCAGCTCTTCTCCTGCCTCAGCCTCCCAAGTAGAATTGGTCGTGTAATTGAACTGTAATTGGTCATCTTTCTTGTATGGTGGACAATTCTTTCTTGTTTGGGGAAGGCTAGTCTTTTTGTTCTATTCAGACCTTTAACTGATTAGATGAGGCCCATTCACATTATTTAGGACAATTTGCTTTACTCAAAAGTCACCAATTTAAATATTAGTCTCATCCGAAAACACTATCTTAGAAACAACAAAAATAATGTTTTACTAAATATTTAGGTTTCCCATGACCCAGTGAAGTTGCCAAATGAAATTGACTGTCACAGAATTTAAATAGGTGGCATGACATGTGTACTATGTTTTCTAGAACAAAATGGGTATTAGTCTATTTTAAAGATAAATAATGATCATACTTATCTTTAATGGATCCAACCTGCCTCTCTAGCTGGCAGATTTTGGACTTTTCAGCTACCATAGTCATGTGACCCAGCTACTTCTAATAAGTATATTTTATTTATTGTGCATATATGTGTACATTTTATCTTATACACACACATATACATATACATACATGCTATTGTCTTTCTTTGCAGAACCCCAATTAATACAAACACCTTTTAATATTACCTATTTATAATTACTATTTTACCAAGTGATACTCACCTCTTAGCCATTGGTCATTGATCCAGGATTAAACACCTGGCTGAAAAGATGCTGATTTTTAGATCAGCTAGAATTCTATAATTTCTATCATATGTGGAATTATGTATCTTTAAATACATGAGATGACACTCATTCTTCTGTTTAAAAACTCCAGTGTTTTTTCATTGTTCATTTTTCTCTTTAATTTTAGAACAATTAACAAAGATCGTACATGTGTAAGGTGTACAACATGATGTTATATGTATACATTGTGTAATAATTACCATAAACAAATTAACACAACATCACTACTCATACTGGATATAGGAACCCAAGAACTTGTTCAACATATAGCTGAAAATTGGTATCATTTGACCAATATCGCACTGTTTCTCCCATCCCTCAGCAGTCCCTGAAACCACTGTTTTACCCTCTGCTTTTGTGTATTTGACTATTCTGGATTCAACATGTCAGATCACATGGTATTTGTCTTTCTGTGATTGACTTAACCTAGCATGTCCTCTAGGCCCACCCGTGTTGTCACAAATGGCAGCATTTGCATCTATATTTGACTGAATAAGATTTCATTGTATTAATTTTATATATATATGTAAATAAAACAATTGCTTTAGTCATCAATCTGTTGACGGGCACGTACGTTGGTTTCATTTCTTGGCTATTGTAAATAATTCTGTGATGAACCCATGGGAGCATGGGTTATTTCTTTGAGATGCTGATTTCATTTCCTTTACGTATCTACCCAGATTTTTATTTGCTGGATTATACGGTAGTTCTGTTTTTCGTTATTTGAGGAAACTCCGTAATGTTTTCCATAATTGCTGTATCAATTTACATTCCTGCCAACAATATCCCAGAGAGCCCTCTTCTCCACATTGTTGTCAACACGTTATTGCTTATCTTTTTGATAACAGTCATTTTCACAGGTGTGGGGTGATAACTCATGGTGTTTTTGGTTTGTATTTTCTTGATGATTAGTGATGTCAAGCACCTTTTAATATACCTATTAGCCATGTAGCTGTCGTCTTTGAAAAATGGTGATGAGGCCTGATGTGAGCTGAACCCACCTGTTCATTTACTTTGTCTTGTACTTTATGCACACTAGTCACTGCATACCAACCACACTGGAAGTTGCTTCCTGTTCCATGAGCATTTATCCACACCCAGGGCTTTCACACTTGTAGTTCCCACTGCCTAAAATGTTCTGCCCATTTTTGATGAATCCCACTTATCCTTACTTAAAAGATCTCAGTTTACCTGACACTTTTAAGACAGGCCTTTGCTGAACACATTTTCTAAAGGCCTCTCTGGCTATTCCTTATCATATGTCCTTGCTTGATTTCCTTCACAGCAAATATCTGTAATTATTCTCTTAAATTTGTGTATTGCTTATTGTCTCTCTCTGCCTCTAAAATATAAGCTCTATGAAAGCAGAAACTATTCTTATCATGTTTCTTTTATCCTTGAATTGTATTTGATAAATACTAGGGCCTCAATAAATGAACATGTAGTAAAAATGGTATATAGCACAAAATTTCCGTCAAAAATAATTTAGTAATTTATAGAATATAGATGAAATAAAATATCATGCAGCAAAGGTCTGCAGGCTGAAATTACTAATTTGAAATCTCCTTGGGGAAAATGACTTTTTTTTGCTTCGTTTGAGTATTGATGTTCCTCATTCTCAATTTACAAAGTATTTTTAAAGAGAAAATGCATATCTATTAACTAAGAGGAAAAATATCATTCGATGGTTATTCTTAACATAATACTTGGAAAAGGAGAATGCCAATTACGGTTTGTACGTGGTCCAAGTCTGTTCAAAAGTTGAATAAAAAGCTATGTGTGTATGAATGTATGTGGGTTCATCTTATCTGCAAAAAATCTCCATTGTATTCTTAAATTTGAATGGAATGTCTGACATAGAAATGTTTATGATCTACAGATAGAGAAAAAAGAAGAAAAGTGTTTTCTCTAGCAAATTATTTTTAAAATTTGATTTTTATACAAGTCTAAATATCTTCACTGATAAGGTTACGAGTTGGTAACATCTTCAAAAGTAAATTACATGTTTTGTCAGCTTCATAGGTTTTTAGAATGTTAAATTACTAATGTGTTTTACAAAGATGTAAATCTGAAATCACAAGTCTGTTCACAGAAATTCAGCTGTTTTAAATTTTTTATTTCTAGATATTTTAATCAATGCCTTAACTCTGTTCAGAAGATAAAATTGCAAAATACTCATATTCTAGAGAATATAAATAGTCATTGAGATGGCTTCATTTCTAAATGTATGTGACTTTTCTTAAATTAGTTTGACATCGCCCTACTTCTATGCAAACTTCTTTAAACAGACCTCCAAAACTACCGCTTTTTTTGTAATCTTCAGCATTGTTGGCTTAAATATTTTCTCCATTTCTAGGAAATTTATTTTTTCATGCTTGGTATGAAGGTCAATGATCTATTTCTTAATGGCTACATAATTGTCAGCTGGTTATTATTTTTGTAGAGCTATGATTATATTTAAATGTCATTATAAATAGCTATATGTTTCAACTAGTATCATTCTTGGTATTAGCTTATTCAACAGATTATGTGGACTTTTAAAGGTTTTGTAATATTATTAATAAGGTGTCCTGAAGAGCTTTTCTGTACTTCTTACGTGGGGCAGACTGCTTTGGTCTTAATTTTCATAACTTGTACTCTAAAAATCATAGTTAAAACTGTAGCTCTTTCTACGTATAATTTTCTTTTAACTATTTTATATTATCTTACCAAAAAGAGCAATTATCCCGATAAATAAAATAGTTTACTAATATAGTGGATGTATATTGTTAGGTGATATATTCTCTGAAATCATAACTGAATCTAAAATAATATTAATTCTCGATTATCTGTAAGTAGGTTAATAGTAACTAATTATCATCAGGGATCTGAGACGCTCATGATACTTTAAGTAGAGTATTAATTTGGTAGTCAGTATCATCCCTTTGAGAGGAATGTAGGAGCCAAACCAGTAGCCTGGCCCACTCTCCAAACTGATTTTAAGAACCCATGACAGATGAGTCTCCTTCCCATTACAAAAACTTCAAGTACAGGTTAGAAAGTCTTTGTCTTCTGGTCAGCCTTAAATCTTGTTAACTTGCCAAGCAAAGATTCTAATGCAAGATTATCAAGGTTACTAAGATTCCTAAAGAAAGCAAGCTGTTGACTAGCTTTCTTTCTCAAAGTTTACCTAATTATTTCCTTTGGTAATAACAAACTACTCATAACTAAACTTTCTTAAAACAGTACACTTTAGTTTCACAAGGTTAGCACATTTTTTAACTTTTTATTATAAAATAATTATAGCTTCGTAGGAAAAATTTTAAAAACATACAAAGAGATCCCATGTTCTATTAACCAATTTTCCCCCAATTATTAACATCCTGCATAACTATAGTACAAAACTAGGAAATCAACATTGATACAATCTACAGAGCTTACACAGATTTCATGTTTTACGTGCACCTTGTGTGTTTTTGTGTCCATATGTGTGATTCTATGCAGTTTTATCATAAAATACATTTTCAAACATTTTCTTTCTTTTGAGACAGCGTCTCACTCTGTCACTCAGGCTGGAGTGCAGTGTGGTGCAATCTCAGCTCACCGTAACCTCCACCTCCCAGGTTCAAGTGATTCTCCTGCCTCAGCCTTCCGAGTAACTGGGATTACAGGCACACGCCACTACTCCCAGCTAATTTTTATATTTTTAGTAGAGTTGGGGTTTCACATGTTGGCCAGGTTGGTCTTGAACTCCTGACCTCGTGCTCAGCCTGCCTCAGACTCCCAAAGTGCTGGGATTACAGGTGTCAGCCACCTTGCCTGCCCATTTCAAACTATTTTCTCTGTTAACACACAATCCGGTAACACACAATGTTTTATGCTATTTCATAATTTTCTATTGCTACCTAAAGTTTAAAAGTTAGAGAAAGCTATTAACTTTCTCCTAAAAATGATCCAGATTTTGTTTTATAAACAAGCAGGTTTGCAGATAAATCAACCTGTTAATAATAAGAAAAAGCAAAATACGGCTGGGTACAGTGCTCATATTTGTAATCCCAGCACTCCCACACTTTGGGAGACTGAGGCAGGCAGATCACTTGAGGTCAGTAGTTTGAGACCAGCCTGGCAAACATGGTGAAACCCTGTCTCTACTAACAATGCAAAAATTAGCTGGGTGTGATGGCGCACACCTGTAGTCCCAGCTACTTGGGAGGCTGAGGTCCCGGAATCACTTGAACACAGGAGGCAGAGAATGCAGTGAGCTGAGATCCCGCAACTGCACTCCAGCCTGGGCAACATAACGAGACTCTGTCTCAAAAAAAAAAAAAAAAAGAAAGAAAAATTCACTAAGTTCTTGTAAGGTTAAGTGAATTTCCATCAGATCCGTGCTGACCTCATTCAGGTTTGGAAATCACATTCAGGTTTGGAAATTTTTAATTCTTAAAAAACATAATTTATACGCAAATTTTATAAACTTGTATTACAACGACACCTTTTAAGATCTAGAGTCTTACTGAAACACAATATATAACTAGGAAAATTTACTGTACAACAGTATTATATTGGTATCAAAAAAACCTGCTTTCACAATAGCAATCAATAACAACAAACTGTTAATACAAAAGAAGTGTTGAAAAAGTTCAAGTCCAGCCAGAGGACAAGCTTGACTCATCCCTTGATTCTAATTTAATGTCAGACAATAAACATCAGAACAGTGGGCTTAAAATAAAACGAATTTTATGAACAGATTTGCCCTGCCCTGAAATATATATGGTGCAGAACAGCACTGCTTAAAATATCTTTGTTGAAAAGTCTTTTTTTTTTTTTCCTTTTCCCTCTGCCAGTCAATTGGGGACCAATAAATGTGTAAAATACAATAAAAAAATTACTAGACACATGACCATATACTTAGATATTATGACCATGTCAAATTACTATAAACATTTCCTAATAGGGAATGAGGTGGTGGATTTGCAAACTTTTTCTCTAAGGTACTGGGTAGTAAATATTTTAGGTTTTGCAAGCCATCTAATCTCTGCCACTGGAGTTCAAAAGTAGCCCTAGACAATACATAAGTGAATGGGTATGGCTATGTTCCAAGAAAACTTTATCAAAATAGGAAGCTGGTCCATGGGCTTTAGTGTACAGACCTTGTTCAAATGCTTGCCCTCATGTTCATACCTATTTCATTGTGTATTAAGTCCACTTTGCAGACAGGCAGCAATCTGAGGGCTTTTTGTTGTTGTTGTTGTTTGTCCCCAAGGAAAGTCCACAGGTTTCCAAATTCTCCTATAACTGACCCAGATAGCCATAGTGCTCTTTTAAATTTTAGGACATTCTGCAAATAGATACATGTCTGGTTTTCTGGAGTGAAAGAGCCCTCTCCATATTTATTCTTTTTTTTTTTTTTTTTTTTTTTTTGAGACAGAGTCTCACTCTGTCACCCAGGCTGGAGTGCAGTGGTACAATCTCGGCTCACTGCAACCTCTGCTCCAACCCGAAGTTCAAGCCATTCTCTTATCTCAGCCTCCTGAGTAGCTGGGATGACTGGTGTCCACCACCATGCCCAGCTAGTTTTTGTATTTTTAGTGGAGATGGGGTTTTATCATGTTGGCTGGGCTGGTTTCAAACTCCTGACCTCAACTGACCTTCCCACCTTAGCCTCCCAAAGTGCTGAGATTACAAGCGTGAGCCACAGTGCCTGGCCCATATTTATTCTTTATTGGAGATATGTAGCAACTCTCTGACCACTTCACTCTCCTCCCCTCCCCTTCACTCACCTCTCTTTCCCTTCCCTTCTCTTCTCTCTCCTCCAGTCCTTCTCCTCCTTTTTCCCTCCTTCCTCTCCCCTGTCCTCCCCACCTTTCCTCTCCTCTCTTTCTCTTTCTTTTTCTGTCTGTCTCTCCGTCTGTCTCTCTCTCTCTCTCTTTGTTTTACTCTAATAACCTAGATTTGAAGATTGCCTTGGCCTTTGTCCTGACCAGGACATGTGCCTACTTGTGTAGTGTGTGTATCACTATGTAAACTAAGCTAGAATCAGTCACCAAGTTGTACCCAAATGCCTTTGTCTAGGTTATATGACAATTTGGTTCTGAGTCACATTATGTATACTGGTTTTTGTCTTTGCTGTTAATTTCTAACTAGGTTAAACAACTTTTCATACCATAAACGTTCTGTACACCATACAACACTTTTACACTTTTTACTTTCTACTGCTTTGTCTTTAACATATTTCCTCTAAGAAGAAATTGAAAGAAAGTATAAATAAAAGTGTTCAGTTTTAGAAAGTCAAATTTTTGCACTTTGATCTAGAAATTGCGAAAAAAACCAAAACAGTTGCATTTTAGTGGTGCATATCTATAAACATATCTGTCTGGTTAGTTAAACACTCACAGAATATTTTTGAAAATCACAATATGCCAGCAATGACAGATTGTGGTGACTCATTAAGCAGATGTACCATGTAGTGTTAGATATTATCTGAAGTACTTTTAAGGTGTGTGAAAAGAAAGGACAGTAGATTTGTAAAGTACTGAGAAAAGGAAAACTGACACTCTGAGTTTTGAGAATGCAAGATCACCTAATATGAATTCTCCTTCTTATCTCTAAGAAATAAACTCTAAAATAAGATCAGCAAGCTGCTAGTGCATCAAGGTCTCCATTCGCCACCTCACATTGTGTTTGGTCCACAAACATCTAAGAAAATAGATACAAATACATGATAGATCTTGGTCTACATAAGTAAGTAGGTATACTTATTTGGAGCCAGTAGTGCTTAATTCAATAAGCTGAGTAAATTATAAACAGCTTCTCAATATTGAGACTGTCTATATGTAACAATAATCCAGCCCTTAGACAAAGTTACCTTAAGTTTTTCAGTGGAAAAGAAAACACAGGAAAAAAGATTATTAATGCTGGAAGCCTAATGGATATCTTATTATATAGGCCAGTGCTTGGGGTTTCAGTATGATGAGTATACTTGTGCTATGGTTTGAATGTGTCCCCCAAAGTTCATGTGTTGGAAAGTTAATCCCCAATGCCATAGAATTGAGAGGTGGTAACTTTAAAAGGTGATTAGGTCACAAGAGCTCTCCACTCACAATTAAAGCTGTTATCACAGGAGTGGGTTAGTTGTCTTAGAAGTGGATTCCTGATTTTTAAAATATGATAATTTCTGCTCTCTTTATTTACCCCACGCCTCATCCCATGCTCTTTTGCCCTTCTGCCATGGAATGTTGCAGCAATAAGGCCTTTACCAGATGCCAACACCTTGATATTGGGCTTCTCAGTTTCCAGAAGTATGAGAAATACAGTGTCCACTTATTATAAGTTACCCAGGCTCAGGCAATCTGTTATAGCAGCACAAAAAAACCACAAGGTATTTGGTGAAGAGATAAAAGTAGGATGCTGTCTCATCCCAGAAAAAGCAGTATCAGTGCCTACTCAAAAGATGAGGTCAGTGTCTGGGTAAGGAAGAGGAATGTGAGGGAAAAAAAAAAAGTCACATAGAATTGAAGTAACAAGATGATGCTCTGAAAAACATATCAGGATACTGCTTGTTAATAATCAAGAAAATTATTGTACTTGCCATTTTACTTATTTTACATAACTACATGTCCCAGTTTGTTGAAAACTTTTGTAAAGTATTGCATTTTCTGGACGCTTACACATATATACAAGTACATGCTCTCCAGCACAAATGCATATATCCTGGTATGCGATACATGCATACACACATATATCAGAAATATACGTGTGTGTATATATATATTTATATATATGTTATATATCAGAAACACATACTTTCTAATATATAAATTTATTTTCTTGGGAACGAAAGCACTATCTGACTATTTCTTATAGCAGTCTCCCAATAGAATGACTGAAAGTAGTCTAATTTTTAAAGAATATCTGTCAAGAGACTGAATCAAATTACTTCATCTTTAGAGGGTAGTCTTTTCCCCATTCCTGAAGAATTATAGAAACTACACCTCAAATGATGTAGAAAACAGTTTGGTGAGATTTTCTGCTAATGCAGTTTTCAAATGATCTCAGGAAATAAATTGCACCAGCAGTGCCAGTATATAGATTCTAAGAGTAAAACTTCATATATCATACATTTACTCTTTATGAACTGGCTCTGCTAATAATCACTGTGACTAGTATTTGAGTGGTTATAATGTTTACAAAACATGGCCTGTTTATATAACAATCAATTCTTATTCTCATTTTATCAGAAAATTTTCATTCTTAGGTATTGCTAGGAATGAAATAATACTATCTACTGATAATCATACCTGGAGAAAATTTTTAAAGATTCTAAACATTTCTGGCAGATGTATACTGCATTACATGTTTTCTCCTAGTAGGAAGATAAATACAGTAATAATATTGAACAAATTTCTAGCATACCTCCTTTCACTGTAGTAAAATGACATTACTCTGAAAGGCAATATTTGTGAAACTAATAAAACACTATAGATAATATGAATATGGTCATTTATAATCATGATAAGCATAAACTTCTACAAAAAAATAATATTTTCATGAAATAACCATTTTGTCCCAGGTAATTAAAATGTATTGATTCTGATAATATCTACTCAGCCAGTTTTTTTGTCCTGTGTTTTATTATAAATTAAATGTGTTTTTCCCACCAAATTAAGTTGTATTTTTATTACTTTTGACTATCATTATGTTGTATACAAAATACTGTAAAAAAAGAAATATTGCATATCTAGATATCTATTCTATCTATCTGTCTATCTGTCTGTCTATCTGTCTATCTATCTATCTATCTATCTATCTATCTATCTATCTATCTATCAAGAGAGATTGGACAAGAGAATGGACATCAACTGAGTAAGAATAACCTGAAAGTGACTCATAATACTGACAGTGAATTTCAAGATCCTATATCATCATTTTTCTTCTTTTTTTAGTTCAAGCACACTGAAAATTTTTATGTTAACCTAGATTCATGCACACTCACTTGCAGATCCTATGAGTTATCAGAATAAAATAAGAAGGTACTTTACATGTAAAGGCAACATTTTATCTAAAGGAGGAGCAATATGAAATACAAAATGGTTAGTGCTATGATCTGAATGTTTGTGTCTCCAAAAAATTCTTATGTTGAAATCCTAACCTGCAGGTGATAGTATGAGGAAGTGGGGCCTTTTGGGAGGTGATTAGGTCATGATAATTCTGCCTGCATGAATGGGATTAGTGTAATGCCTTGTAAAATGCATAAGTGAGTTCATTCACCCTTTCTTCCATGTAAGATTGCAGTAATAAAATGCTTATCTATGAAGCATGTGGGCCATCCTCAGACACTGAATATGCTTGACACCTCCACCTTGGACTTCCCAGTCTTGAGAGCTGCGAGAAATTTCTTTTTTTATAAGCTACCCATTTTATGGATTTTGTTATAAGCAACCCAATGGGCTAAGACAGTTAGCAAAGTCATGATTTCTATTTCTGTGTATATTGTATTATCAAAGCTAAGACATTCCATTATTATTAATGCAATTGATAAATAGGTGAATTCATTTTATGCGGAAGATAAAGTCTTTTCACAGGAATCAATTGTTAAAATGCATTGGTGTCTTAGTATATGTTAACCCTATGCTAAACTTTCGTATATGTTTTCACTTTAGTCATTCCCAATAATCCAGTGAGTTAGAAACTGTTATCTATATGTTCCAGTTAAGAAAATTTAAGACTTGGCCAGTGTCACATAACTAGGAAGGGCAGTCATATATATCCTGTCCAGGAACAGTGTTTAATAAAGCAAAATAAGGTGAAGACTACGATTACAAAAATCCCACATAGAAAATAAGACAAAGAAGCACACAAATATTTCTAATTATATAGTTACATGCTAATCATAGGCTGTAAAGAACACAAGGCAAAGGCATCTAATAGTTGATTTGATTTGAAATAAACATGTTAGAGGAAAATATTACCCATTACAAAGAGTACTAACCAGCAGATTAAGGGGTGCTACAGAATGACAGGCAAGGGCAAGTTGATTGCTCTTGGTTTTCAGCATAATTTACCCTAATTCCATTCGCAGATTTTTTTTTCAATATATCACATACAGTATTGTTCAATTCAATCCATATTTTTTGAATAGACTATGTGTGCACACAGTAGGGATCTGTATGATCCCAAATAGCTACACAGTGAAAATAACCTATTTTAAAACCCTGCCCCTCAGCTTTGTAGATTCGCTCATTTTAGCCAGCATTTTCTGAAATATTCCATCTAAATATATGGCTAATAGTACCGTATGAAATTTAGAATATTTCTAACTGTGAAAAATGGCATCAGTAGTTAGAAGTGACATTGAATCTGTAGATTACTTTGGACAGTATGGCCATTACAATATTGATTCTTTCCAGTCTATGAGCATAGGATGTTCTGTCATTTATTTCATCTATAAAATCTTTCAACAGTGTTTTGTAGTGCTTCTTGTAGAGGTCTTTTACCTCCTCTGTTAGAGGTATTCTTAGGCATTTTATTTTGTGTGTGTGACTATTGTAAATAAGATTGCATTCTTGATTTTGTTCATAGTTTGAACGTTATTTGTGTATAGAAATATTACTGATTTTTGTGCACTGGTCTTGTATCCTGAAAATTTACTGAAGTTGATTACCAGGCCTAGGATTCTTTTGGCAGAGTATTTAAGGTCTCTTGGGGATGGAATCATAGCCTCAGTGAAGAGAAATAGTTTGACTTTTTCTTTTTCTACTGAATACCTTTTATTTCTTTATCTTGTCTGATTTATCCTGGCCAGGATTACCTGTACTATGTTAAAGAGGAGTGGTGAAGGGCATTTTTGTCTTGTTCCAATTCTTAAGAGGAATGCTTCTAAGTCTTTGCCCCTTCAATATGATATTGGCTGTGGGTTTGTCATAGATGGTTCTTATTATTTGGAGGTATGTTCCTTTGATGCCCAGTTTGTCAAGGGTTTTTATCATGAAGTAATGTTGAATCCTATCAAAAGCCTTTTCTGCATCTATTGAGATAATCATATGGTTTTTGTGTTTAATTCTATTTATGTAGTGAATCACAGTTAGTGGTTTGTAGAGGTTGAATCAACCTTGCATTCCAGGAATAAAGCCTATATAAGTGTAGTGAATTAACTTTTTGATTTGCTGCTAGATTCCATTTGCTAGTGTGTTTTTTTTTTTTTTGAGGATTTTTTATTTCTGTGTTTATCAAATATATTGGCCTGCAGTTTTCTGTTTTATTTCTGTCTTTGCCAGACTTTGGTATCAGGATGATGCTGGCTTTGTAGAATGAGTTAGGGAAGAATCCCTCCTTGAGTTTTCGGAATAGTTTCAGGAGGATTCGTACCAACTCTTCTTTGTATGACTGGTAGAATTTGGCTGTGAATACATGTGGTCCAGGACTTTTTCTAGTTGGTAGGTTTTTTTTCTTAACCACTTACTTAATTTTGAGATTCATTATTCGTCTTTTCAGGGCTTCAGTTTCTTCCTGATTCAATCTTGGGAGGTTGTATGTTTCCAGGAATGTATCTATTTTCTCTAAATTTTCTAGTTTGTATGCATAAAGGTGTTCATAGTAGTCTCTGAGGCTTTTTGTTTGTTTGTTTGTTTCTGTGGGATCACTTGTAATGTCACCATTGTCATTTCTGATTGTGCTCATTTGGATCTTCTATCTTTTTTGATAGTCTACCCAGTGGTCCACAGATCTTGTTTATTCTCTTAAATAAGCAACTTTTCATTTTGTTTGTCCTTTGTATGAATTTTCATGTCTCAATTTATTTAGTTCTGCGCTGATTCTAGTTATTTATTTTCTTCTGTTAGCTTTGTGATTAGTTCGCTTTGTTTTTCTAGTTCCTCTAAATGTAACGTTAGGTTGTTCATTTGAGATCTTTCTATCTTATTGAGTAGTTGTTTAGCACCATGAACTTTCCTCTTAAGAATACTTTTGCTGTGTCTCAGAGATTTTGGTAAGTTGTGTCCGTTTTCATCTATTTCAAATAACTTTTGTATTTCTGCCTTAATTTCATTGTTTACCCAAAAGTTCAAAAGTCCTTCAGGAGCAAGTAGTTTAGTTTCCATGTAATTGTGTGGTTTTCAAGTAACTCTTGGTTGAGTTCTATTTTTATTCTGCTATGGGTGAGGAATATGATTAGTATGATTTCAACTTTCTTTAAAATTTATTGAGGCTTCCTTTACGGCTGAGCATGGGGTTGAACATAGAGTGGAGTCCACGTGCAGGTGATGAGAAGGTGTATTGTGTGGATGTTGGGAGGAATATTCTGTAGATATCTATTAGTTCCAATTTTTCAAGTGTCAAATTTAGATCCAAAAAAATTTTTTGTTCTGCCTTGATGATCTCGCTAATGTTTTCAGTGTGGTGTTAAAGTTCCCCACTACTATTATGTGGATGTTTAATTATTTTCATAGGTTTAGAAGTACTTGTTTTATGAATCTAGGTGCTTCAATATTGAGTGTGTGTGTGTGTGTGTGTGTGTATATACGTATATATACTCTCTTTTTTGGTGTTCATTTGCATATAAGATCTTCTTCCATGCTTTTACTTTGATTATATAGGTGTTGTTACACATGAGATGGGTCTCTTGAAGATAAGAGAAGGTTGGGTCTTGTTTTTAATTCAATTTGCCACTCTGTACATTTTAAGTGGGACATTGAAACCATTTACATTCAAGGTTAATACTGATATGTAAGGTTCTGATTCTGTAACAGATTTTTTTAGCTAGTTGCTTTGTAGCCTCAATTCTGTAGTTGCTCTATAGGGTCAGTGGGCTATGTACTTAAGTATGTTTGTTTTGTAGCAGCTTTCTTTTGTTTCTTTCTTTCTTCTTTCTTTCTTTTTTTTCTAGACAGAGCCTCGCTGTCACCCAAGCTGGAGTGCAGTGGCACAATCTCAGCTCACTGCAACCTCTGCCTCCTGGGCTGAGACAGTTCTCCTGTCTCAGCCTCCCAAGTAGCTGGGATTACAGGCATGCGCCACCACACCTGACTAATTTTGTATTTTTGGTAGACACAGGGTTTCATCATGTTGGCCAGGCTGATCTCAAACTCTTGATCTCAGGTCCACCAGCCTCAGCCTCCCAAAGTCCTAGGACTACAGGCATGAGCCACCACGCCTGACCTACTGCCTCTTATAAGGCTGGTGTAGTAACAAATTCCCTCAGCAGTTGCTTGTCTGAAAACATTTTGTTTCTCCTTTGCTTGTGAAGCTTGTTTTGGCAGGATATAAAATTCTTGGTTAAAATGTTTTTCCTTAAGAATTATAAAAATAGCGGCTGGGCGCGGTGGCTCAAGCCTGTAATCCCAGCACTTTGGGAGGCCGAGACGGGCGGATCACGAGGTCAGGAGATCGAGACCATCCTGGCTAACATGGTGAAACCCCGTCTCTACTAAAAAATACAAAAAACTAGCCGGGCGAGGTGGCGGCCGCCTGTAGTCCCAGCTACTCGGAAGGCTGAGGCAGGAGAATGGCATAAACCAAGGAGGCAGAGCTTGCAGTGAGCTGAGATCTGGCCACTGCACTCCAGCCTGGGTGACAGAGCGAGACTCTGTCTCAAAAAAAAAAAAAAAAAAAAAAAATTATAAAAATAGCTCCCCAATCTTCTCTGGCTTGCAAAGTTTGTGTTGAGACTCTCAACACAGGGTGAACCTGATGGGATTCCCTTAGTAAGTGATACGACCATTTTCTCTAGCTACCTTTAAAACTTTTTCTTTCACATCCACCTTGGAAAGTCTGATGACATGTCTTGGGGATGGTCGTCTTTTATCTCCCTGGGGTTCTCTGAATTTCTTGAACTTGTGTGTCAATCTCTAGTAAGACGAGAACTTTTGACGAATTTTATCCTCAAATATGTTTTGCAAGTTGGTTACTCTCTCTTCTTATTGCTCAGGAATGCTAATGAGTCATAGATTTGTTCTTTTTACATGCTCCCATATTTATCACAGGCTTTGTTCATTTATTTTTTTTGAGACAGGGTCTCACTCTGTTGCCCAGGCTGGAGTGCAACAGTACAATCTCAGCTCACTACAACCACCACCTCCCAAGCTCAAGCAAGCCTCCCATTTCAGCCTCCTGAGTAGCTGTAATTACAGGTGAATGCCACTGCACACAGATTTTTTTTGTATTTTTGTGTGTTTTCTTTTATTTTTTGGTAGAGATGGGGTTTCAGTATGTTGTTCAGGCTGGTCTGGAACTCCTGGGCTGAAGCAATCCACCTACCTCAGCCTCCTAGAGTGCTGGAATTACAGGCTCGAGTGAGCATGCACAGCCTGTTCATTTTTTGAAGTTCTTTTTTCTTTCTTTCTTTTTTTTTTTTTTGGTCTGACAGGGTTAATTGAAAGGACTAGACTTCTGGCTTTGAAATTCTTGCCTCATCTTGGTCTAGTCTGTTGTTAAGGCTTCCATTTATATTTCGAAATTCCTGTAGTGAATTTTTTAGTTACAGGAGTTCAGTTTAGTTCTTTCTTAATATGGCTATGTCGGCTTTCCTATTTGGATTATTGTTCTGGCTTCTGTGGATTGGGTTTCAGCTTTCTCATGAATCTTATTGTGCTTCCTTGCCATCCAGATTCTGAATTCTATATTTGTCATTTCAAACGTTTCAATCTGATTAGGATCCATAACTTAAAACCTAGTGCAATCCTTTGGAGGTAAGAAAACACTGAGTTTTCAAATTTCCGGAGTTCTTGGGCTGATTCCTTCTTATCTGAGGGGACTGAGTTTCTTTTTCTTTTTGTAATTATTGTCCTTTAAATGGGGCTTTTTGTTTTTATATTATTTTTCCTTTGAGTGTTTTTGACTGTGGTATATGTAATGTGTAGTCGATTGGCTTGATTTCTGGGTATCTTCAGATGTCTAAAACTGAGGAACCAATACAAAGGGTTAAGAGTAAGGGCTGGCAAATAGGCTTTTGATTGGCCCCATACCTCTTTTATATTTCATGGCATATGCAGCAGTGCTCTTAAGGAAAGGGATATGGGGGAAAAGATGAACTTTTACCAACTCCATTTCTAGGCCTTGATGGAGCTCCCTTCAATTTTTGGCACTGTGCCCATATTTCATTAGGCGCAAAGAGGGTTTTGGCAGGCTGCACTCTCCCCCTCCCTTAGGGGTGACTGAGCCAAAGATTAGGTCACCAGAAGACCTGCAACTCCCTGGAGCACCCACTGGTCCTCTGAGCTTGACAGTGTCAGAGCAGGTTGTGGGGTATGTCTGTGGGTGGTCTGGGAATGCAATGGGTCAAGGGTGAAAATTCCCCAAACAGGATGCTAATACAGTGGGCATGCAGCTGGCATGGTGCCTGTAGCCTGGGGTTTTTAGCCTGAGAGTTGGCTGTAGGGTACTCCTAGCTCATGCTCTCCCAGCCCAGCAGTTCTCCCTCTGGCATCTGCCCCAGAAGCAGGCTTGATCATTTAGGCTTGTCCCAAAACTTCTGTATACAAGTCATTGGGCTGTTCCTAGGTTTCCAAGCCATGGGGCTCCCTGAGGAAGAAGCTGTGGTTAGTTATTAGGCCACACCCTTCCCAGACTGATCTCGTGGAGGGAGACATGCCCAGATCCATGCTGACAGAGGAAACTATGACACACTCTTCTAAATGCTCTGAGATTAGGGGCTTCTCCTCCACTCAAGCTCAGGCCACAGATCTTAACTTGACATCCCTGGGTTGTGTGCTTGAATACTGTAGGGCTGGAACCAGAACATGATTTTGTCCTCTGGCCCCTTGGAGTTGATTTCTGGCTGTGCTGGGTCACCAAACTACTCACAGGCCACCAGCAAAATACTCAGGTACAGAAATGGAGGCTGAGCTGTGGGCACCCTCTGGTGTGAGTGGCGAAGCAAGTGGTATTGGAATGGACAAGAAGGCACATAGATTCTGGTCCCCAGGGAAAGGCAGTCCTGCTCTCTCCCAGCCCAGCAATCATCAGGAGCAACAATCCCTCAGAGCAGGATGGAGAGCCCTGGGGAATATGTGCCTATTGTTGTGTTTAGCTGCTGTTGTACCATGAATTGCAAAACCCATTGGACTCCTGTAGGTTCAAGCTCTGCCTCTGTTTGACCCCCAGGGAGGTCTTCCCTGCCAATTTAAATGTCCATGGGGGTCATGGGATCTGTTGTAGCCTGGACCCCAGAGGCCCACAGCAGGAGTGTGGTTTCCCGGAGATCCTTCGGTCACGCTTTCTTTAGGACTTGTTCAGGGCCAGGAGCTGGTTCCGGTGCTCAGCAGCTTGTGGAGGTTTCCCAGCTTCCCTCCTCTTCAGACACAACATCTATGTGGTTGCTCTATTGACTTTCAGTGTTTTATCTCAAAATATATGTTTGACATATGATGGTTTAGTCAATATTTTTGCTCCTCTTGGTGGGAGATGTGCCTTCGCCTGGCTGTGTCTAGTCAACCATCTTCATAATATATCAGTCTTCCTCTTCTTGATCTACACATTTAATTTTGTTATTAATAAAAATAACAAAGATTGTTTGAATCAGACAATTCTCTTTTACCGTTTTCTTAAGGAATAATAGACAAGGGAAAACTTCAGAGAAATATAAGTAGAGACAAAGAGAGAGAATTGTATAGGGATGTGCCTTCTCAGATACTGAAACTACATAATTAAGTATGGGGATGAAAGGCCTGTAAGATGACATTTTAATTAGTTGGTGGATATACATTTTTTTGTACACATACGAATCATAGATTTTACATTTTTTAATCGTTAAATACTTTAAAATATATCAGATTATATTTTTCATAGTTGATTGTAATTTGATTTATAAACCTAGTATGTTATTGGTATTTTCTGTATCAGTACGTAGATTTTCTTGTATCTTTATAATTACTATATGCTGTTCCTTGACTAGTTTTGCTTAAGGATGAGATTTCAGTTACATGGACACATTTGAAATGTTCTAAAGTTAATGACATGCTAAAGCAGAGTGGAACATTCCGAAATTAAGTATGGGGTTGTTTGTGGCTGAAGGCCCCAAAGCCCCTGGTAAACCATTAGTGTTGGTCCAATAAACACGGGGAGCAATTAAACAGACTAGAAATTACTCATACAAACAGAATTATATATGGAAACATATCATACAAATAGAACGGGGAAAGCATAGCATCAGCAAAATAAAAACTAGATCTCCATCTGATACTTTATTCTAAAATAAAAATGATTAAAGATTTGAGTGATGAATAAAATTATAACTATATTAAACACATGGAGAAAATTACAAATAACCACAGACATGAGCATATGCTCTAGTTGTTTTGATTGTTATTATTATTACCATTATTTTTAAATAAAGACAGAGTTTCACCATATTGTCCAGGCTGGTCTCAAACTCCTGGGCTCAAGCAGTCCTCCTGCCTTGACCTCCCAAAGTGTTTGGATTATAGGTATAAGCTACCATGTCCAGCCTAGCTACTTCTATTAAAAATGAAACCAACACAAAATGAAAATAAATATTTTCTTCAATCCATAATTCTCCAGCAGCTAATGTTCTCTAACCTCCAATTGCAAGCCAAATTATTCTGAATCTGTTGTTTTCAAATTTATTGAACAAAATTTTTTATACTTGGTTAGAAGGTGTCAGTTGAGGCATGAATTATAGGAATTCATTATTACAAAATAATTCTGGACAGAAAGAAGAGCCAGTAGAAAGATTTGGTGTGGGAATATCCCTAGTATATATGAAGGAAAAAAATCAGTAAAGTTTATTGAGTAGAGCTTGCTAGGTGATAAGATCAGAATGATAAGCAACCTTTGGCCATAGTAAAGAAAGTGCAGGTATTTCTTATCTAGTGTACATATATTGAGTCCCTTCCATTCCTTTTGAAAGACAATTATAAAAATATGATCTATATTTCTTACTCACATTGAAGAATATCAATGACTTCCTATTGCTAACAGAATAGGGTTTTTGCAAATTCTCTTTCCTATGTACATGTCAGTTGTGTACCATTCCACGCTGGTGTACAGTACATCTCCCTACACTGACATTCTTTCTGTACCTCAAAGTCTTCATTCATACTCCTATCAAAAGGTCAATCAGCATGGGGTTACCTTTACCTGGAATATCATTTTCTTTCTGCTTACTTAATGTTATCAACCAAGGCAGTATGTTCTAACTACTGTGAAAATGTATATATCTTTCTATACATTTTAATAAATACTTACATTCTCCAGTGGAATGCAAGCTCCATGGAAGCAGAGAGCAGAGCCATTTGTTCATGACTTTTGTAGCCCCAGCATATAGTATAGTGTCTGGCACCTGGTAAACTTAGTATATATTTAATAAATGAACAACTTAATGCACGAATAAAGAAAATACATAACAGAACTTTGAAAAATCAGCATAGTGTGAAATATATGCCAGTCACTTTATATCTGCATATTGATGGGATAAATAATTAAATAAAATCTTGATTAAGTCAGTTCTATGAACTGTACCTTGAAATTATTTCATTTATCTTTCCTTGTTTCTTCATCGTCAGCAATTCCCTTTGGTTAAGCCATCATAATCTCTTACTTAAATAGTTGTAATTACCTCCTTAATATTAAATTGATTGAAGTATAATTTAAGAACAATAAATGGAATCTGCTTAATGGGTTTTGATAGTTATGCTCACCAATGAAATCAGTACCACAGTTAAAATACAGTATTTCCATAACACACTAGAGATTTCTTTTGCCTCTTTGCAGGCTCACCTCTACCCATCTCCATTTCCAGACAACCACTGATCTAGTTTTTTGTCATTATAGATTATATATATATTTTAGATACTCCATTTTTCAGTATGTAAATTTCCATTTTTATTTTTTATATTTTCTGTTTGTGCTGAGATTTCATATTTTTTATTTCATTGAGCACATTTTCACCATTTCCTGGCCAACCATTGTTTAAATGGCCATTTTATCATTCTTTCCTGATAATTCCAATATCAAGATCATTTTACATTGACTTTCACTGATTATTTTTTTCCCTAAATCTGGTTGACATTTTTCTGTTTCTTTCTATTTTGAGTAATAATATTACATTATAGACACTCTAGGTTTTTTTTTTTATATTACTATGAAATTTGTTTTGTTTAGCAAGCAGTAAATTTGGTTACATTAAAACTGAGATCAGTCATATCTGAGGTAGGTGCTAGCTTACAACTTTGTTAACTTTGTTTAGCATTAGGCACCTGCTGCTTTCAGTTTGACCCATACGCATGGTTCCCAGAATTAGCCAGGAAATTGGTATGAGTTTAAGCACAGGGATTTGAGTCTCCGGTCTCTCCTATTGGTAATTTCCCTTTCTCAGGAAACCTAATCACCCAGGTGCTTCATCCTCATTCCTCTGTCATTCTATCAGAGTATTAGACATCCCAGCAATGTTGCCACTGTGATGACTTCACATGAACACAGAACATCACCTCAAAAAAATTGGAGAACTTTGAACCAATCATTTTCCTTACATTTTGACTGCCTTTCAAAATCAATATTTGCCTTTGTTAAGTCTCCAGAGTCCTTAAGAGCTTTTGTTTGAGAGAAAATTTGATTGTCTTCTATATACCAGGTCTATTAGGGTTCTCTAGAGAGGCAAAAGTAATAGGATAGATGTATATATGAAGGGGAGTTTTTTAAGGTGTGTTGGCTCACATGATCACAGGGTGAAGTTCCACAGTAGGCCATCTGCAAGCTGAGGAGCAAGGAAGCCTGTCTGAGTCCCAAAACTTCATAAGTAGGGAAGTCAACAGTGCAGCCTTCAGTCTGTGGCTGAAGGCCCCAAAGACCCTGGTAAACCATTGGTGTAGGTCCAAGAGTCCAAAAGTTGAAGAACTTGGTATTCCGATGTTTGAGGGCGGGAAATCCAGCACAGGAGAAAGATGGAGCCTGGAAGACTCAGCCAGTCTAGTCCTTCCATGTTCCTCTGCCTGCTTTATTCTAGCGTCACTGGCAGCTAACTAGGTGGTACTCACCCAGATTGAGGGTGGGTCTGCCTCTCCCAGTCCACTGACTCAAATGTTAATCTCCTTTGGCAACATTCTCACAGACACACTCAGGAACAATACTTTTCATCCTTCAATCCAATCAAGTTGACACTCAGTATTAACCATCACACCAGGAGTGTAGCAATTAACCTCTTAACTTGTGGCTTTCCTTTCTTTCTTCCACTCTGAAATCCATTCTCCAAACAATAATATTTTATTTTTTAAAGACATACAAAATTACTGCACTTCTAAAAAACAGTTCAAAGACTTTCTAGCTCCCTTGTTTCCAAAATCCTGATTAACATCTGTAATCATTAGACAGCTTAGCCTTTGTCATCTCCCCATCATATACTATTCCACTGAGATTAGTATATGCTGGCTAGAGGATCTACTTTTGTACTCGTTCCAATCCCAGGCCTCATCTATTAAATCTTTATTTTATTTTCTTCATTATGTTATTATTACTTAACTTTATCTTGTTTATGTGTCTAGTCACTTGTATATTTTTATCTAACATCATTTATAAGATCCAAAACATCAGGGATATAGCATAGTATCCTTTTTATTTGAAATTACTCTAAGTAGTAGAAAATTAATACTAGTTAAATAGATAAGTACATTTGTAGTTTGATGGTATATAGAAAAACTTTCAAACAAAATACTAAAATCTTTATTTTAGTGGAGTTAGATACACCAAAGTGAATTAAAGCCTTTGCAAAATACAGCTTCCTACACACTGAAAGAGCTTTGTAGAAGCAGGAAGATGTGCTATTAATAAACAACTTAAAATGTCATTTTATTAAGCATGTTTATTAGCAATGCAAATGTTGTGTCAGCCATAAGCAGAGCAAAAAGTATTAGATTATTGGAAGGTTTTAAGAGATATTGCTTTGAGAGTTTACCTTTAGTGACTTGTTGCTATAATGATAACTGGAGGATTCATTCTCCACAAAGCTGGTGTTTATTTAGTTTTTGAAGATTTAGCCTCACAGTCTTCTATAGAAATTATTTAAAATATAATCTTTGTGCCTGATTTTAAAAACTACATGCATATACACACACATAATTAGAAATGATTACTGATTGATTGAATTATTTAATGATTTTTTTCAGTGATTAATAATATCCCTTCATTCCCCATTAGGATTTGAGCCTATAAGATGACATTTTAATTAGTTGGTGGATTTTTTTTTGTACACATACAAATCATAGATTTTACATTTTTTATTGTTAAATGCTTTAAAATATATCACATTATATTTTTCATAGTCGATTGCAACTTGTTTTATAAACCTAGTATGTTATTTGTATTTTCTGTATCAGTATGTAGATTTACTTGAATCTTTATAATTACTATATACTGTTCCTTGACTAGTTTTGCTTACGGATGAGATTTCAGTTACATGGTCACATTTGAAATGTTCTAAAGTTAATGACATGCTAAAGCAGAGTGGAACATTCCAAAATTAAGTAAAGTAGAATATGGTGTTAATAACACAGGGACAAGAAGACAAAGAAAAAGGACATAGAAGTAGTTAAAAAGAAAGAGCTAGTTTACAATCCCACCAACAGTGTAAAAGTGTTCCTATTTCTCCACATCCTCTCCAACACCTGTTGTTTCCTGACTTCTTAATGATTGCCATTCTAACTGGTGTGAGATGGTATCTCATTGTAGTTTTGATTTGCATTTCTCTGATGGCGAGTGATGATGAGCATTTTTTCATGTGTCTGTTGGCTGTATGGATGTCTTCTTTTGAGAAATGTCTGTTCATATCCTTTCCCCACTTTTTGATGGGGTTGTTTGTTTTTTTCTTGTATATTTGTTTGAGTTCTTTGTAGATTCTGGATATTAGCCCTTTGTCAGATGAGTAGGTTGCAAAAATTTTTTCCCATTCTGTAGGTTGCCTGTTCACTCTGATGGTAGTTTCTTTAGCTGTGCAAAAGCTCTTTAGTTTAATTAGATCCCATGTGTCAATTTTTGCTTTTGCTGCCGTTGCTTTTGGTGTTTTAGACATGAAGTCCTTGCCCATGCCTATGTCCTGAATGGTACTACCTAGATTTTCTTCTAGGTTTTTATGGTATTAGGTCTAACATTTAAGTCTCTAATCCATCTTGAATTAATTTTCGTATAAGGGGTAAGGAAAGGATCCAGTTTCAGCTTTCTACTTATGGCTAGCCAATTTTCCCAGCACCATTTATTAAATAGGGAATCCTTTCCCCATTTCTTGTTTCTCTCAGGTTTGTCAAAGATCAGATGGCTGTAGATGTGTGGTATTATTTCTGAGGACTCTGTTCTGTTCCATTGGTCTATATCTCTGCTGTGGTACCAGTACCATGCTGTTTTGGTTACTGTAGCCTTGTAGTATAGTTTGAAGTCAGGTAGCGTGACGCCTCCAGCTTTGTCCTTTTGACTTAGGATTGTCTTGGCAATGCGGGCTCTTTTTTGGTTCCATATGAACTTTAAAGCAGTTTTTTCCAATTCTGTGAAGAAAGTCATTGGTAGCTTGATGGGGATGGCATTGAATCTGTAAATCACCTTGGGCAGTATGGCCATTTTCACGATATTGATTCTTCCTATCCATGAGCATGGTATGTTCTTCCATTTGTTTGTGTCCTCTTTGATTTCACTGAGCAGTGGTTTGTAGTTCTCCTTGAAGAGGTCCTTTACATCCCTTGTAAGCTGGATTCCTAGGTATTTTATTCTCTTTGAAGCAACTGTGAATGGAAGTTCATTCCTGATTTGGCTCTCTGCTTGTCTGTTACTGGTGTATAAGAATACTTGTGATTTTTGCACATTAATTTTGTATCCTGAGACTTTGCTGAAGTTGCTTATCAGCTTAAGGAGATTTTGGGCTGAGACGATGGGGTTTTCTAAATATACAATCATGTCATCTGCAAACAGGGACAATTTGACTTCTTCTTTTCCTAACTGGACACTGTTGGTGGGATTGTAAACTAGTTCAACCATTATGGAAAACAGTATGGCGATTCCTCAAGGATCTAGAACTAGATGTACCATATGACCCAGCCATCCCACTACTGGGTATATACCCAAAGGATTATAATTACTCTACTACAAAGACACATGCACACGTATGTTTATTGCGGCACTATTCACAATAGCAAAGACTTGGAATCAACCCAAATGTCCATCTGTGACAGACTGGATTAAGAAAATGTGGCACATATACACCATGGAATACTATGCAGCCATCAAAAAGGATGAGTTTGCATCCTTTGTAGGGACTTGGATGCAGCTGGAATCCATCATTCTTAGCAAACTATCACAAGAAGAGAAAACCAAACACCGCATGTTCTCACTCATAGGTAGGAACTGAACAATGAGATCACTTGGACTCGGGAAGGGGAACATCACACACTGGGGCCTATCATGGGGAGGGGGGAGGAGGGAGGGATTGCATTGGGGAGTTATACATGATATAAACGTCATGCACATGTACCCTAGAACTTAAAGTATAATTAAAAAAAAAAAAAAAAAAAAGAAAAAAAAAAAAAAGAGTACAAAGTGTGCAACATACTCTCAAATGGCTTGAGGAAAAAAATGTGTATACACACCACACAGGATCACACACATACAAAAAAACTGTAAAGGCAAATGTGGCAAAATGTTAATAATGGTGAATATGGGTGAAAGGTATATGGTAGTTCTTTGTACTATTTTTGTAACTTTAAGTTTGAAATTATTTCAAAATAAAAAGTTTAAAAAAAAAAAAAAAAAGAAAGAGCAGAAAGCATGACTGTGAGAAATGATGGAGATGGCAGGATAAAACTAAACTTGTAAGCAGAAGAGAGAGAATTTAAAAGTCAAAAAGAGGGTGAAATAAAGTTAATTGAAATATTTAAATGATCATGAAGTCTAATGTAGTTATGGAAATGCATTTTGAATCAAAAGAGATTACAAAATTGTGGACTTTTCCCCTGCAAGTTTTCCCAGGCAGAAGGCAGATACTGTAATACTAGCTAATAGGTTATTAGAAAATGTGTTTCTCTCTCATGGGGGATTCCTGGAGAAACCTCTAGTAATAAGGTGATTGTTTCACTAGACAAGTTGTAAAACTATTAAATAAGGTTTTACAGATACAATAGCATGAAGCAAAGCTAACTGAATCAACTGGATATCCTTGGTCAGAGGTACTAAAAATTGATGACATTCAGATCCACTTCCCATGAAAAAACATAAGTTAATCACTTATAAAATAGTCACTGGAAGACCTCAGTCCCTAATAATAGAACTGTTTGTATTCTCTGTTCCTAAATGCTAATATGACTAAATTATGAAAGACTTCAATGCGTTATGCCACGGTGTACCTGGTGAAGTAAAGGACTCAGGACAATCAAATCCTTCATCACCTAGAACCCAAAGATTGCGTCTTCTGGAAATTATGTTAGAGAAAGACTGCCCTTGCCACCCACCCTGCAGCCAAACTTTGGAATCTTGGACCTTGGGCTCCTAATTTCGTAACTCAGAAGGGCCCCTGTAGACTCTTGGAACTGCATACCCATTGAAAACCTTAAGGTAAAGCTAACCAGGAAAATTTCTTCCCAGATGCCAACGGTATCCTAGATTTAGTCTACTTTCTCGAGATCCTGGATTAAGACTTCTCTGCTATTAGAAAACTTTTATTTCTGTTAATTTTTTCTTTACTTATGCCTCTATGAACAGAGCTGTAAAAGGGGACTTGAGTGCAACTATGGAGTATATTTTATTTGTGGAAGATTTCACAGTCAACCTTATGCCTTATGCATGAGCAAACTTATGCCTTGATAGAAGGAAGATAAAGGACCAATGTGGGCAAGAAATTTTAATGATACCTTTGCTGCTTCATAGTCAGAAACAGAACATTGACTAATTCCTCATAATATATGTCATAGATGAAAGAGAACTTTTCAAGGAGGCCTTCAACCTTCTGGGCGGGCATGAGTTGGTAGGTCCCTTTTTCCATTGTTTGTAGTAAATAAGGCGATGGTAAGAAATTTGTCCCTCATAAAAGGCTCTATAGCAGATTCTACTGCAAAGTTTCACAACATACTTTAACAAATTCTGTTTTTAGATAGATAATAGAATTGCACTAGATTACTGGCTGAAAAGAGAAGAATCTATTCAGTTTGTGACACTTCTTATTGCACATGGATGAATACATCATGTCTTATAGAGACTGAGTTGTAGGAGATTAACGAACAGCCTGCTTGGTTGAAATGCATTGACAGTTTAGCTCATTCTTTGATCTATTTAATTTTAAGTTGGTTTGTTTCATGGGTACCATGGCTAAGGAGCATACTTATTGGTATTGGTATTGCCCTCCTGATAGTCATAACAGTAGTCTCCCTGGTGCACTGTAGTCTTTCAGGTTTTAAATATCTGCATGAAGCCATCGGTAAAATGTCACATGGTTTATCTTTGACTGAAATGACTAGATCTTGAAGAAATGCATGGTCATGAGGACTCTGTGACCTACAAATGACATGCTGAGATTGTAACCCAAAATGATGGTAATCGAGAGTAGTGCTAAAGCTCTAAGTTTTGGTCACACTCTCACCTAAGTGAGAACTTGATCAAAAGGAGGGAAGTGTTAAACAAAATTATGGAAGGTCATTGATTTGGACTGAGCACTAGGACCCAAAATACCAGACCAGACCAAACCAAAATGGAGTCACTTATGTTAAATGTGATTTAATCAAACTAATACTTTAAGGAAGCAGATAGATTGCAAGACAGACCAGTTTTTTTGTTTGTTTGTTTGATCTCTCTTCTGAAAACAGGTGAATCTAGCATAAGAAAGTCACCCCTGCTTTAATCTTTACAAACAAGTAACCAGAAGACTTTACCCACATCTTTGTTCTGCTGTTTCCCAGTGGGATTTGTGACCAGTTAAGTACATTTATGACGGTGACAGTGACATTAATGCCTAAAGTTTTTAATGGGCAATTGTTAAATTAAGTTTAGCCTAAGCTGCTTCCATACATATTTTAAGTCTCTCCTAAAGGTTTCTGTGTACATAGTGAACTGTAACCTAACTAGATGTGTAAACAGACTAACCAACTCTTGTACCAGTCATTGAGTTTCAGCCAATCAAGGCAGCCAGCTGTTAAAATTGTGTTCAAATAAGGCAAACACTAAACTGTAACAAATCCAACTGTTTCTGTACCTCCCTTCCACTTTCTATATGTCAGTTTCCTTTTTTGCCCATAATATTTTCTGACTATGCAGCAACACTAGAGTCTCTCTTGAAACTATTCAAGTTAAAGCACGTTGCCCAACTTGGGAATTATTCTTTGCTCAATTAAATGCTGTTAAATTTAATTTGTCTAAGCTTTTCTGTTACATGACAAACATACTACTTATCCTGATTTGATTATTACACATCATATGCATGTAACAAAATATCACATGTACCCTTTAAATAGGCACAATAATTATGTATCAAAAAAATTGAGAAAAAAAGATGCATTTTCTTTTAGGACCTAGAGCTACCCATAAAAAAGGCTTATTTCACGCGAAATAGCCTTCTGCCTAGGATAGAACAAAAACTTTGATTCATTTTTTTCTTCTGCTTTCTATTTTTTGAATTTAAGTTTTTGAAAGGAAATAATAATTTAAAGAAAGAGTTTAACAGGTGAGCTGAAGAATATGAGTTACCTTTCTTTCTAAAGAAACATGAAGAAAATTGCATAAAAATAGCATTTTTGATTTTATCAGAGAAAAAGATTATTTGCCTAGATACAAAATAACAAGACTGGGTGCAATGGCTCACGCCTGTAATCTCAGCACTTTGGGAGGCCAAGGCAGGTGGATCGCTTGAGCTCGTGAATTCGAGAACACCCTGGGCAGCGTGGCAAAACCTTGTATCTACAAAAAATACAAAAATTAGCCAGTTGGGGTGGCATTTGCCTGTAGTCAGAAAGCTAAGTCAGTATAATTGCTTGCGCCCAGGAGGTGGAGGTTGCAGTGAGCCAAGATCATGCCATTGCACGCCAGCCTGGGTGACGGGTGAAACCCTGTCTCAAAAAAAAAAAAAGATAAAAAAAAGATTAAAAAAAAGCAATAAAACTCAATTCAGGGTAAGCTTTGTGTTTGTCCTGACAGCTGCAAAATCATCTGTGGATGAATGTAACTCCTGAAATCCAACCCATTTCACTGATATTGGAGAATAAGTAGCTGAGGTTAGGCAAGATTTGTTATTTCTCATTAGTGCATTGTATTAATCGTGTTTTTTACTGTCTGTATTTTGTCATGCTGTGACCTCCAGAGGTCTTCCTGGAGCCTTGCTGCCCATTCTGAGAGAAATTCCACTTCTCTCAGATTAACTAACTCCTAGACATAATAAATGACTTGCCCAGTAGCATTCCTTACATATGCAAATGAACAAATCCGCAGAATTTATCCTCAGCCTTCTCCTTTATCTGACTCTCAGATCCCAAGCCAATATTCTCCCTGTACTAAATAACCCTAGGGCCAAATATAGGACCACTGAAGACCACTTCTATATCCCAGAGCCTTGAGAAAGTCAAACTATCCAATCTTAAATTTGCTCAAACTTGCCTCACTCATTCTTTCCCAGGAAAACCACAATAAAGGCCCTGGACTGTGCTTTCTACTTAGCTCCTTCTGCCTCCTGACTAACCCTGGAACTTCACCATGTGTCACCACATGGTACAGCATGCCCTCTTCTCTTGGGAGCTGTAATTAATAACCTCCCCTTTCAAAGTCAGTTGCCTCGATGTCTCTTTCCTCACCACACCTGAATAAAACAAATCCTGGGTACCTATGAATGCATGCATCAGTTCCTTATTATCTAGTTATGTTAGCTGCTTTATGTAAGGTCAGAATGGAGATGTGGCTGCTTGGACCCTCCTAACTGCCACCCTTGACAGCTGCCCTGGGGCTGGAATATCTTGGCTGTATATTTACAGTGAAAATAACAAGCAATGAATATAAAATGAGAGCTCCTTTAATCCGGCATACTGAAAGAGATCTTGGAAAATGCTACATATGGTAGTATCAGCCCTCTGAATCTGAGAACCATATATTTATTTCATGTTACCTTTTGAAAGTTAGAAATTGTATCTGGCAAACATTAAAGCAATAAAGTTCAGGACTATTTATCTTTGCCAAGAACATAGATTCTGCCAATTAGACACTGCACTATTATTGAAAGCTAACAAGCACAATTGATTGCTAGGAAACAATTCTTGCCAATTCATATAATACCCCTGATGCCTGCCTTTTTTAAAAATTTTAATCTACATTAAATCAATAAAAGTTGATTTTGCCATGCAATCAGCATTCTTCAAAATGTGAAAGTAAAAAGAAAAATTATATGAATAATCTCTCTGCTTTTAAGTATATTGCTCCAGAGCGGTTTAGCTTGACACTGAAGTAGTTAGCGATGTGATTGCATATGTGTGAGGGTGTGTGTTTCTATGTGTGGGGGCATTTCACATAACAAAGATCGTCCAAGTTCTAGCTAATGTAGGAAGCCAAACTGTTCGCAATATCTCCATAAGTTTGTGGACATCACCTCTAGATCCCTGCCACTCCAAGTGTGGTCTGGGGACTGGTAGGCTCCATAACATTTGGGAGCTAGTTGGGAAAAGCAAAATCTCAGTTCTCACCTCAGACCCACAGTATCTAAACCTGTATTTTAATAAGATCTTTTAGTGATTTGTATGATTAAATTAACCCATTTATTGAGAAGTGCTGCCCTAGACCATGAACATGACTCAACTAACAAAGATTCAGATGTTGTGTTTCTTAGTTGAATTCCTTGGAGAATAAATACAACAGACTCAACCTGAGTTCTGTATTCTCCTTCTTTCTACCCCATCTACCCCCTGAAACACAAACAAATTAATTTTGGTTGATGACAGACATAAATGAAGAGTCAAGGAGTCACTTCTTTAGGTTAAGTCCTGGGTAAGTAACAATTATTTTCCAAGACTTTTAGACTAAAAGTTCGTTAATGTCGTTTTTCTCATTATTGTAAAAAAGGTTTGCTTTTGTACATAACCACCATGTTGATGTGTAAAGATAACTAGAATTGGGAATAAATGAAAACCCTAGTCTAAATCTTCCCCACTAATGAGGTAGTATCTTGAGTATTCTGATGCC
The DNA here is from genome assembly GCF_009764315.1 of Trachypithecus francoisi. Lineage (NCBI taxonomy): Eukaryota > Metazoa > Chordata > Mammalia > Primates > Cercopithecidae > Trachypithecus > Trachypithecus francoisi. The sequence continues at coordinate 156,301,574 of NW_022681454.1, read as the reverse complement.
CTCTCATTTAGGAAGTTTTCCAGCCTTGCCTATGTGAACTTCCCGCCAATGCTATTCCTTTGATTCTTTGGTGTGGCTCTTTCCCTGCCTTCAGATAGTTTTTTCACATGCATGCAATGTCACGTTCTCCACTGAATACTCAAGAGGAACCTCCTGCATATCTCTGAAGTTCTCTTTATGTACAATTCTCTCTTCCCCTCTACTGTGCCCTGCAGACTCTGGCCATCATAGCTTCACTGGATTTCTAGGTAACTCTCTTTAACAGCAGGGGAACCACGTGACTTCAGTTTGGTTTCCCTTTCTTGTATGGCACGCACCATCACACCCAGCTAATTTTTGTAGAGATGGGGGTTTCATCATACTGGTCAGGCTGATCTCGAACTCCTGACCTCAAGTGATCTGGCAGCCTCAGCTTCCCAAAGTGCTGGGATTACAGGCGTGAGTCACTGCGCCCAGCCTACAAAGTTATAGTTAATATTAAAAGTGGATATAAGATGGTGCTTGATGGATGAACAATAAAATTGAAATTTGTAAGGTAGATCATTAAAGAAATGTCAGCTAGTTTATGTTTGTGTTTCTGATATTATTAAGTTCACAAGGTAATAGTACTTTAAAACATGAATCAGTACTAAATTCAAGCCAGACCTAGATGATAGTGGAGAGGGATGAAAGTCTCAAAAATTACCCAGTAAGGAAAAGATAACCTTTCTATGAGACTTCCTAAATGGCACTTGTGTATAGTGGCCTCATCTTCTAAAGCAAAGGTGAGGTATTAGTTCTTACAAATATTAATTTACTAATATGTGTAATGGGTACAAGATGTTTAAAATAAAGTCTCCAATACAATTATGTACATGTTTAAGTAGTATCCACATTAATTCAGCATCACTATTATTTTCTTAATGATTTCCCTGCTTGGCCAGTATGTGTCCTTCATTATAGTTGTATTCATGTTTCTTTTTTCATGCCTCATAATAAGATGTTAAACTAGATGATGAGACTAGATATATTTTGTTGTTGCTATGACAATGAATTAACTTTTTAGTTCCTACAGATAGCATTTAATTGAAAAACAACCATTAGCCCAGTTTTGAAGATGGGAAAGAAAATATTATTTGGATTAAGAAAATTGCCCAAGATCGTTTGCCAAGAGCAAGAGAAAACTACCTCTCTAATTTCAGAAAGTGTGTTTTCAATTTTTATGTGCACATCTACACGCACACACACACACATTCATACTAATGCTCTTGAGACACAATAAGAAGTAGAGGATGGGATTGTGTCTTGGTGATTATATTAGATAAAAACTATTCACTTAGAAAACCTTTTATCTAGCATGGTCTAGGTTCTATAGATACAAAGATAAACAAAGACTTAATGCTCCTTTAAAGAAGTGCAGTGTCCAAAAGAGGAGATAAAATATAAGTGGATCATTTCACAGGAGAAGAGCATTTGTGACCATGAGAACATGCCTTGTAGATCTTCAACTACAGGGAGCATGAGGATCCCAGCTGCTTGCTCTAAAAATCCAATCATTGCCTTCAAGATACCAAGCCAGACTCCTGCCAACTTTGGCTCCCTGACTCCTCAAAGACTCTAAGAACCTTTCCAAGGCATTCTGAAATGCTATGTTCAACCTCCTTGCCCTTTTTCTTTCACTTGGGGCCAGTTTTGCATTGCAGTCTGACTGTTTTCTTATCTTGATCAGCTCCCACTCTGGTTTCTCTCATACAGACATTTCACCTAATATAGCTTTTGCAGGTTTAGTCATATCTTGGTATCCATCTCTTAAACAATCTTAGAGGATCTTGGTGTCTGCTTTTTAGAGGACCAACACAACATTCAACTGAAGCAGTGAGTAGAGGTGGGCTTTCTGAAGGAGGATGTACCTACATTGAGAAATGCTACAACTAAACATATACTCCACTCAAACGTTAGGCTAGGTAGAGCTAACATGAATAGAAGGACTGGTAATTGGTTAGGCTTTGCTGTCCAGTCACTTTTACCTACAATTCCACAATCAAAAATTAACTTAGTTGAGTTGAAGCTTTTCGATCTGTGGGAACCACCTATAAAAAGTGAATGTGGGCCGGGCACAGTGGTTCGCGCCTGTAAGCCCAGCACTTTGGGAAGGCGAGACTGGCAGATCACCTGAGGTGGGGAGTTTGAGACCAGCCTGACCAACATGGAAAAAACCCATCTCTACTAAACATACAAAATTAGCCGGGCATGGTGGCATGCGCCTGTAATCCCAGCTACTTGGGAGACTGAGGTAGGAGAATTGCTTGAACCTGGGAGGCAGAGGTTGCGGTGAGCTGAGATCATGCCACTGCATGTCAGTCTGGGCTGTAAGAGTGAAACTCCATCTCAAAAAAAAAAGTGAATGCTACGAAAAATATTTACTTTTTAAATATCATTATTATATTTTACTGTCATCATTATTGTTTTTGAGGGAAAGAGAATGAATGATTGGGACATAGAGTCAACGTGTGGAGAGAGACATGACTGGAGGCACCAGAGCCAAGTAACAGGTCAAGGATAGGGAAAGCACCACAAAGGGTAGAGATTGCCTCACAATAGTGGATGTTACAACAATTCTCCTATATTGATATTAACCAGTTTGTTCATATTTCAAGCCTTACTATCAAACCCATTAGTTTGAATTAATTATGCATGTGCCTGACTCCCAGACTTCTGTAGATGAGTATGGTTTTGTTCACCTACTCTCAGTTTAGGATTTGACATATAATGGGTAACAGTTATTTGTTTCAACATTTATTCCTTTATTCATTTATTCATTCATTCATTTCTGCATGAATTTAACAAATGTGGAGTAACTATGTAAGAGCGAGGGACTATATTTGAAGTTGAGGTTTCAGCCATGAATAAAAAAACTCTGCAATCTACTGAAACTTGCGTTCTAGTAAGAAAAAACACTTAATAAATGTATCAACAAATGAATATCAAATATGTTATATGGCAAATGCTGTGAAGAAAAATAAAGCAGGATGAGGGATAGTGAGTAACTGGGAGTAGGGAGAGATATTAATTCAATAAGGTAGTCAGGGAAGGTATAGCTGAAAGGATGATATTTAACATAAACCTGAATAAATCCAAAGGAAAAAGACACGTAAATAGCTAGGAGAAGTGTTCCAAGTTGAGGAAACGGTGGTTATAAAAACACTGAGGCAGAAGTGTGGTTGGAAAGTTTGATTAATATCAAGGGATTCAATGTGTCCAATGTGGCTGGGTTTGAATGAAAAATGTGATCAAGGCCGAAAATGGGGAAATTATACCTATGGATAGGTGTAACGTCAGGTGGGGTCTTGTCCGCTATAATACATAAAACAGAGGATCGTATTAGAAGAGGTATCCCAGCATTTATTTGCCAGAAATTTGTTAATATTCACAAGTTTTTGTGAAATGTCCCTCTCTCATAAGTGATCATTTTAAATGAAACTACTTTCCATAAACCGTATCTAAGGTCTGTCACAGTATTAATAAACAGGTTTAATCTTTAGAACTTGGTACATTCAGCTGGACTGATGTACCATCCAACTATCTGGTATAATTTAGTTAACAGCTGTTCTCTCCAATAATATGTCACCCTTGAGATAGTCTGATATTTGAGCAGTCCTAAATTGTTTTATATTTAACTATATCCAGGAAATAATTTAATGGATTCAGTGAGAACAAGCTGGCTATCAAAATAAATTGGATCAATTTTCAGGAAAAATGCTATTTTGTAAAAGAAAGTATTTGATAAATAGCACTCTAACTTGAAGACTATTGATAATCTCATCTAATAGTTAATACAATTGAAGATACATTGATGTAAATACAAGAAAGTATTTAAAAGTAACTTTTAAGGTGCTCTCTAAATAAAAATGTATTTAATGAATGAATATTTTCTAGAGTCTATTGAGTGTATTGGGACTCAGATAACAATACCCCATAATATGGGTCTTAGATGTACTCAAGCAGTCACTTTCACGTTCACACCTCCGCACCCCTAGCCCTCCTCCGTTTCTCTCACAGCACAGGATGAGAATACTCTCTTACATTCCATTTACATTCTATTATCTGCCTTAGAAGGAGACCTGCTAGAAAACACAATTGCCTTTCATCTTTCCCTAAAATTTGATTATCTACGACAGATAGAAGACCTGGGAAAAATGTAACTGCACCTGAATGAATTTTGTCACAAGTTGGGTTCATTCAAATTTCACAATGATTACACACAGCTTTCATGATAGAAATAGTAGACGCCGGCCAGGCACCGCGGCTTATGCCTGTAATCCAAGCACTTTGGGAGGCAAGGAGTGTGGATCAACTGAGGTCAGGGGTTCAAAACTAGCCTGGCCAACATGGCGAAACCCCGTCTCTACTAAAAATACGAAATTACCCTGGGCGTAGTGGTGCACGCCTGTAATCCCAGCTACTTGAGAGACTGAGGCAGGAGAATCACTTGAACCTATGAGGCAGAGGTTGCAGTGAGCCAAAATCATGCCATTGCACTCCAGCCTGGGTAATAAGAGCAAAATTCCGTCTCAAAAAATAAATAAATAAATAAATAATAGACACCGGGGACTCCAAAAAAGGGGAGGGGTGGGAGGAGGATGAGAGATAAAAAACTACCCATTGGGTACAATGTTCACTATTTGGGTGATGGGTTCACTAGAAGCGCAAATTTCACCATTACACAATATGTCTATGTAAAGAACCTGCACACGTGACCCCGAAATCTAAAACAGTATAAAATACCAATAAAAAATATGAATGAAAAGTGGTCATTTTAGAACATAGTTAAAGACAGTAAGTAGAGTATGTATCTGTAGAAGAGTTGGAGAATGTACTCATAATGCAGTGAAACTGTAAGAGGACACATTGGAAAGAGATTGTTGCGGGAGGTGAGGAGGCATGGATTGTGTTACAAGAAAAAGCTGACATCTACAGAACATAGCAGACCATTAATACATTATTGTCCTTACCCCATCTTGGAGGCGAATAAGTACCTGATTCTTAGAAGATTATGTGTAGATGAAATGACTTAGTTTATCTCACAAGAAACCTCAATAAACCTGTCCAATTATGGTATAAAAGAATATTAGAAATTAACTCTGCTAAAGCTACATTTGTTATTGCAGGTAGATATCCAAAAATATTTAAATAACTTTTTATTAGTATACTCTTATCTTCAAATTAGCTAATTCTGTATTCATGATACATCATCTCTTTGGTGTTAATCTGGGAAGGCACCTAGAAAGAATTTTATTTTGCTTGAAAAGTATTTCAAATAATAATAACCACATTTCACAAATAGTGCTAGATGACAATCAATTATTTGATTAATACTAACAATAGCTACTTGAGTTAGATACTATAAAAATTCCCCATTTACAGGCTTTAGGAGTTTAGATAACTTGCCCAATTTTAATATCCAGTATATTCCAGGACTGGGATTTAAATTTATGCATGCTGACTTCGCCGCTTAACACTTACATGTCATTGACACGAAACTGGATTTGATATTGTTTATTATGCTAAAGCCAAAAAATAAAAGAAATTGATCATTGACTTTCAATCCCTGTTTTGTGAGAAACTCAACCTGAAATCAGTTAGGTTGATCTGTAGGTAGTCATGGAGAATGAGAGGGAATAGTCAGCAGTGGTCAAGTACACAGGCTCCTCAATGAAGTTGCTCTGTGAATTAATAGATGTATGATGATGGATTACTTATTCAACTTTTCTGTGCACCCATTTTCTTATTTTAAAATAATTTTAAAAAGAAAATCAGCGTTGACTTTTAAGATTGCTTTAAGGATTACATTATTCAATACACATAAAGCACTTAAGATAGTATCTGTTACGGAATAAATATCTCAGCCATTATCACTGGATACTGCTTTGAATACAGATTTTAAGAATTGGGGAATAGGCATAAAGTTTTCTACACCTCATAAACAAACAAATAACAGTAGACTTCCCAGTTCAAAAAAAATTTCTCTCAAGTTGTGAAAAACTAATATTTTTTTCATTTAAGATTTGGCACAATCTGAAATCTATGAAAACAAAATTCTTCAAAATGTAGCTCCTTTCTTAGGAAGGCAAACAAGCATGGGCAGTTCTTTCATGCACACAATTGGAAACACTTCTAGGTGGTAGAACAGTGTCACCTAGTGAGAGCTCTAGGTGAGAAAATTCTCTGAACTAAAATAACATGCCTAAACAGTTCAACTTGCAGGATTCAAATTTCTAGAATTATAAAAACAAAAGCTATTATCATTCAGGTGACATATAAGCAAGAGTGGGCGATTTAGATGAGTTCATCATAATGAAAGGACACAAGGATTCGGAAAGTCAAGACACACCTTACTTAGCACCATATGTAGACTATTAGGTAGTCCTTATCACAATTTAAAACATTTAATATTTAAGAATGTATTCCTTTGTGTTTTGGAGGTGTGGAGGTGGTGTGCTTTTGTTATTGTTTTACTGGGTTTTTTTGGGTTTTTTGTTTGTTTGTTTGTTTGTTTTTTGGTCTTTGATTTCCCTCTAAGGATGCCAACCACTTCTGGGAAAGCTAAGTGATGATTTTGTGCACAGTTTAAGTTCACCTGGGCCAGTGTTGACTGACTGCTATTTGAAAACACAACAGTGTTGAAATGCTACAAAAGAGAGACCTTATCTTGGACAGAGGTGGCATCAATTTTGGAAGCGGTGGCACGTTTCACAGATGGATGCTGAAAGAGCTATCAAAGCTTTACTTTTCCTGTTTAAATATATCTTTAGCAACTGAGGATGCCTCTGTTCTTAGGATATGTTCCTCTGTTTTTGACTTTTGATAGTATTCTTGCGATTCCAGTCCAACCCCCACCCTGGGAATGTCAATATATTTTTTACAGAATACTTTGAAACAAAAGGATGAAATAGAGAATTCCTCATAATTGCTGAAGCTATTTAGCATAGAATTTTCACATTTGATTAGAAATTCAGAAGAAAGTGAGGTGCTAATAACAGAGAAGGCAAAGAGCTCATTGTTAGCAGTGATTAATCATACTTGAATGAACTGACAAGCCTCTTCTTTTTGTCAGGATTGTAATTTCTCCATATGCTAACAATTAGATGGCATTGCTTTTGTGTTAAATTTGCAGGAGGATCCCACACTGAACACATACTTTTGAGATTTTAGCATTTTTCACCATTATTGCTACACTGTCTTACATTTGTTTGAGGTGACTCAGTTCACAATGTAAGCTCATTTCTTAGTCTAGACTAGAATTTCAGACATACGTTCATTACATATAGGGACATTGTTGTAACTGAATAAAATGAGCCAAAACGTTTAAAAATCTTTGACTCCAGAAAGAAATAAAAATTTTCACCAAAGCTCCAAATACTGTATCAGTTAATGAATAATTCAATTGAACTTATTAATAAAGTCACTTAACATTAGGTAACTTAGACTGAATACAATCTGGTTTTAAATGAGGTTAAAAGTTTACATTAAAGATTTATTAAGGCTTACTGGCCTATTGGTCTTCTAATCTGGATCTTTAGCTAAACTTGAATGTAGTAAATTTCACTTTTTAATTGGAAACCTTTAGGAGGTTGTAATATTTTAATAATCTTAAATACATCATTTTTCAATTTGGAAATAACAGCATTTGTTATTCATGAAAATGTGTATATCATTCATAATTTTATTACAATTAAATCCTTTCCCTGCACTGATTTATTCTCTCATTTGCCATAATAATAATTTTTTCATGACTACAGCATCAATTTTTAAATATAAACTCCATAGAGCCAGCATTATCACCACAATCTGCATTAAGACATTCACACTATGCCATTTATCACTATTTCTCCAGGTTCCCCAAACAAGCCCAAGGCTCCCAGGACCTTTTGTCATCAGTACCTAGAATCCCATTGCAGTTCCGTCTATCCCCACCTTAACCCCACTTCACACCTGGCCCTGGAACCTTATTCTGTACTCTGGGATACACCTCTTTCATCGGCGCATCCTATTCATCACTCCCATCTTCCCTGAAAGTTCTCTTAACTTTTTGTTAGAACTGTCCCACTCTGGAGGACACTGTTTCCCAAGAAGCTCACTCACTTGCTGCCTCCTTTTCTCTGTCACTCCACGTGTCATTGACCTGGAGGTGTAGTAGGTCTTCTTTGCTTTTTCTTTGATAATTCCAGGTGTTTTTCATTTCTCTTCCTGAGTATACCTGAGGCTTTGGACTCAGATCTTTGCAGTAATGATTTTTGAGATTTATGATATTTATAAAATGATTTAAAATATTGGTCATTCAGTCCCTTTTCTTCAATAATATTTTCCTCCCTCTACCTCAGTCATCTCTGTGACTATGATCATACCTAAATATCATTATTATCAATATCTGCAACTCCTCCATAATGTAGTTTTCAAATTTTATTCTCTCCATCTAGCAATCTCCTCCAATTTCTCCAACTTATAACCTCTTTTACCCAAACTACAACAATTGTTAATCCAAATAAGATCTCTAATTCATTGGTCTTACCATTATTCTGCTATCTGTACCTCCTCATGTCCTCAACTTCTCTTGCAATTGAAATTATATGCAGTTGGCCATACCAGTTATTACTCCATTTCATGAACACTTCCATAAACCCACAGTGCTCTTGACATTTTCTGTCTTCATCATAAACTGTCTTTGTCAAACCCCAGTCTGTTTTCATCCAAATCTCTAGTAAGTTCACGCCTGCCAAACAATTGTGGCCCATTTGTAACCATAATAGACTACTATTTGACTATTTTATTTCTTTTTTTTTTCAAGCATCAAGTATTTAGTTTTGACTCAGCTGTTTATCTTGCTGCCTACTTCTCTTAGAAAAAAATAAAATAAATCAGCAGAGGACATCTACAGACTCTTAGCACAGTTGTGAGCACATAGTTCCTTCCTTCCTCCTAGACGAGCTGAATTTCTCCATGATCTAATGAAATCCATCCCTCTTGTCTATCCATATTCATAATTCCAACAATTTCTATTAAATCATTCTCTTTAGTATGAAATTACTATGTAATAGATCTCAACATAAGAAATACAACTTACCTTTCTACTTAGCTACCTGTTTATTTTTTTACTCTATTAGAAAATTTCACAAATATATTGTCTGTACTCACCAATTTTTATTCCTAATTTTTTATTATTCCAGTCTATTCAGGTTTCTAACTATATCACTCCACTTAAGCATCTTTTATCTAAGTTGCTATTAGTTCTTTCCTCATTCCTTTCTTATTTGTACTGTAGGATACATTTGACCACTTCCTTCCTAATCTTCGCTTCACTTTCAGGATCCAATATTGTATTTTCTGTTTCTTAAAAATCATGCTTATCTGCTTCAATGTTTTCTTCTTATCTTCCTGACTTCTAAACTACATAGTGCCCAATTATTGGTGTATTCTATTCTTTATCTGCCCAATAGATGATCAAATTCATCCCTGAAGCATGCATACCAGTAATCTTCAAATAGGTATCTTCATTCTAGCCCTCTTCCCTGAATCCACCTGCCAATTGAGCTTTTCCACCTGAATACTTAACAGTTACTTTAACTTTAAAGGCACTAAAATAGTCAACACCCATAGCTGTACAAGGCAGCCACACCCACAGAGTCTTCACGCGGTAATCCTACCCGCTGTATTTTCCTTTCCTTAATCTTTCTGGATAAATTATATATTAGAAAGTAGCAGTTTCATTTTTTCAGTTGATCAGGGCCTAATCCTTTGAGTTGTCTTTGACTTTCATAATCCACATAAACCAATTATTTATATATGGTTCTCACTACAGGTTCTAAGGTTATTTCAACCAGTTCTCACTATCTTCATTGCTAATTTTCTTTCCTTTTTTTTTTTTTTGAGAAGGAGTTTCACTCTTGTTGCCCAGGCTGGAGTGCAATGGCACGATCTTGGCTCACCACAACCTCTGCCTCCCAGGTACAAGTGATTCTCCTGCCTCAGCCTCCCAATAGCTGGGATTACAGGCATGCGCCACCACGCCCAGCTAATTTTGTACTTTTAGTAGAGACAGGGTTTCTCCATGTTGATCAGGCTGGTCTCAAACTCCCAACCTCAGGTGATCTGCCTGCCACGGCCTCCCAAAGTGCTGGGATTAAAGGTGTGAGCCACCACACCTGGCCTCATTGCTAATTTTCTAATCCAACTTGCCATCCACTGTGTGTTAGTTTTCTATTGCTGCCATAGCAGATACCTTAAACTTGTCATCTTAAAACAGCAAAAGTACATTGTTTTCAAGTTTTGGATGTCAAAAAATTTTAACTCACAGTGTTGGCAGGGCCATGTTCCTTCTGAAGGCTCTAAGAGAAATTTCCTTTCCTTGCATTTTAGAGCTTCTAAAGGCTGCCTGTATTCCTTGGCTTATAGAACCCTCCTCTACCTTCAAAGTTATCATCATAGCATCTTTAAACTCTTTCTCTCTGTCCTTTGCTTCCATTGTCCTATCTTCTCTCATTCTGACACTCCTCTCTCATAAGGAAACTTTGATTACATTGAGCTTACCTGGATAATTCAGGATAATCTGCCTAGGTCACATCTTTAATTTAACCTCTTTGGCAAAGTCCCTTTGCCTTGTGCGGTAACATATACACAGGTTTCAGCGATTATGATAGTGATGTATTTGGAGAGCTATTATTCTACCACCAGTTACTTTCATTTATATTACCACAAAATTTCCAAGCTGGTATCCAAGTGCTCTCCCTGATTCCACATTCTCCTCTATTTCCCACACCAGAAATATCTAACTTCTGGTTCCTTTTAAAACCTATCAAAATTTCAACTTTTATGGATAAGAAGACTTAATATCAAGGAAATATATCTTCAAACTAGTCCATACATTCAATGCAATTCCACTTAATTCCCATACTTTTTCCTAAAAATTGAAAAGCTGATTATAGAATTAATACAAAACTGTGAGAGTCAATAAAAAATAAGATAATTATAAAGAAAAGGAACGAGAATGAGTAATACTACCTAAATGGACTTTAAAGCATGTTATAAAGAGTAGTGAAGCAGGATATTTCCCTGACCCTTTCGTGGGACTCGTGACCAGTGGTGCCTCCTTTACTCTGCTCTCAACTCCTTGTGGGAGGGAGCCCATGAGCGAACGAGGCAAGAGCTAGAGTGCAGGAGCGCTGGAGCCAGCAGTATCAAACTCCACTCACTGGGACCCATTACCTTCCACCTCTCATGGGAGGAAGCCCACAAGTGAAGGGGTGCAGAAGCTGGAGAAAGTGCTTTTGGGCGCTGGCAGGAGCGAACTCTGTGCAGGCCCCACGGCAGCATCCAGATGGGGTGCCTGCGACTTCCAAAGCCCCAGAGGGTGTGTTACAATGTTTTGTTTTTGTTTTTGTTTTGTTCTGTTTTTTGAGCTCTGCTGTCCGCAGATTACGGCGCTAACAGCTTAGTGGCAGCAAGGGAAAGGGCCAGTGTGACAGCCTTTTGTATCCACACTTGTGCCTCCCAAGCTCTTGTCTGGAGTCCAGGAAAAATGAGGGAGCATGAACCAATTGAAGGATGGTAAATGCAAAGGATTTTCTTGCCACTGAAAGTGGCTGTCAGCGTGAAAGATAGCTGAAAAGGGGATATGGGGGTGGTAAGTAGTCTTCCCCTGAAAACCAGCCATCTCCAACCCGATTCTTCTCTGAAGTTATGCCATCAGGTTGTCCTTCTGAAGTCAAGTCACTTTTCTCCAACGTCCATCCACAGTTTCCGACGTCCAGCTGCTTCTCCTTTCTGCTGGCTGAGTCTGGAGTCTTTATGGTCACTGGATGGGGTGGGGTGCGGGTCATGGGTGGTTTAGGAAAAGGGAATACTCCAGCGGGAAAACGGTATAAGTTCTCACTTTGGACTAGGGTCTCCCACGGTCTCAGGCTTTTTGGCTTAAGGGTGGGACTTCACCAGGGACCTGCCCCTGTGTTTGCAGAATTTCTCTGCCTCCTGCCTCTATCATTGTATCAGTAGTAATTCAAGTAGTAAGGTCCAGGGTATAGAGTTGATGAACAGAATAATTGGGCAGGATAGAAAGTTCATAAACAGATCCACACATTTATGAAAATCTGATGGGATATTGGAGATTGAAGGAAAAATAGTGAACTTATTATTAGGTATTCCTTGGATATTAGTTATGCATAATAAATAATTACAATCCTTTAAGCCATACACAAAAACTAGTAAAATTAAGATACATATACACTCTGAGCCACCAAGTCCAATCTGTCCTTTTACTCTGGAACAGGGGTCAACAAACTATATGCCTCAAACTGAATTCATCTGTCTCCTTTAAAATATATATACACATATATATATTATATATATGCACACAGCCAAGTTCATTCACTTACACCTTGTCTAAAGCTACTTTCATTTTACAATAACAGAGTTGAGTTGTTGTGGCAGAGACATTATGACCCACAAACCCTGAAACATTTACTATCTGGCCCTTTAACAGAAAGTCAGCCAGCCTTGCCCTATGGAACTACTGTATCTATGCACCAAGAGATATGAACTGAAATATATATAGCAGCGTTGTTAGAAATAATACAGAACTGGGCTGAGCCTGGTGGCTTACTCCTGTAATCCCAGCAATTTGAGAGGCCAAGGCAAGCGGATCACAAGGTCAGCAGATCAAGACCATTCTGGCTAACACAGTGAAACCCCATCTCTACTAAAAATACAAAAAATTAGCTGGGCGTGATGGCACGCACCTGTAGTCCCAGCTACTCAGGAGGCTGAGGCAGGAGAATCTCTTGAACCCAGCAGAAGGAGGTTTCAGTGAGCAGAGATCACACCACTGTACTCCAGCCTGGGTGACAGAGTGAGACTGTCACACAGAAAAAAAACATAGAAGGAAAAATACAGAACTGTAAGCAACTTATATTAGTCCATTTTCATGCTCCTGATAAAGACATACCCCAGACTTATGAATAAAAAGAAGTTAATGGGCTCACAGTTCCACATGGCTGGGGTGGCCTCACAATCATGACGGAAGACAAAAATCACATCTTACATGGTGGCAGGCAAGAAAGAATGAGAACCAAGTGAAAGGAGGAACCCCTTATAAAACCGTCAGTTCTCATGAGATGTATTTACTACCATGAGAACAGTATGGATGAAACCACTGCCATGATTCAGTTGTCTCCCACTGTGTCCCTCCCACAACATGTGGGAATTATGGGAGCTACAATTCAAGATGAGATTTGAGTGGGGACATAGCCAAACCATCTCAAAACTGGAGTATCGAAACGGAGTAGATACATATTTTTATATTCACAGCTCGACATAACGCACAAAACAGAAAATAATTGAACTCACACGTGTTTCCATATGATAACTCAAACAATGTTGATTGATAAAAGCAAGTCACAGACAAACACAACAAGATGACCCCATTTATATAAAGGTTAACAAATAGGTCAAACTGAACAATACATGGTTTCAGAACACAGAGCTGTGTGGTAAATCTTAAAGAAAAAGAGTAGTTAACAAAATTTAGGACACTGGTTTCTGGGAAAGAAAGATGAGGATTGCAGTAACTGAGAAGGGTCACCTAGGTGACTTGAAAAGTTCTTTTGGCCGGGCACGGTGGCTCACACCTGTAATCCCAGCCCTCTGGGAGGCCAAGGCGGGTTGATCATGAGGTTAAGAGACCATCCTGGCCAACACGGTGAAACCCCATCTCCACTAAAAATACAAAAATTAGCTGGGCATGGTGGCATGTGCCTGTAGTCCCATCTACTCGGGAGGCTGAGGCAGGAGAGGAGAGTCACTTTAACCTGGGAAGCGGAGGTTGCAGTGATCTGAGATCCTGCCACTGCACTCCAGCCTGGCGGTGACAGAGTAAGACTCTGTCTGAAAAAAAAAAAGAAAAAAAAATTTTGTTTCATAAACTATGTGTTTCATGGCTGCTTGTTTCATAACATTCTTTATCTAAATGTTATATTTGATTTTTGTTTTATGTTATATTTGACATGACATTTTTACTTAGTGATCATGAAATACATATAAAACGTTATATTTTTACAAACTAAACTCTTTATGAAATTCGTTTTGTGAAATTAAGCTACCTTTCATTGGATATTTACACTTTGTCAGCCTTATTCTGAGTGATTCACATACTTGATTTCTTTGATTGCTCACAAAGCCTTTTTGCAGTGTGTGTAATTAAACCCCATCTAATAGTTGAAATATTATGTTTTATTGTAAATATATTTTTCGGTAAGGCCTCGATATTGGGAGATGTGATTAATCGTTATTATACATCCATTAAATGTCAAGTAGTCTACACATGCTATCTTATATAATTTCCTGCAACAACTCTATACAATGTGTTATCGTTACTTTATAGTTGGTGAAATAAGAAACTTACATGACCTGTTCAATGTGAATTACTTGTCTGATCATTTCCTGTGTTCCTTGTAGGCGCTCTGTGTTTTCTGGATGCCATGGTTACAGTCTATTAAATGGGAAAGCACTCAGAAAACAACTAGATTAGGAACACAACAGCAATGATCTCTAATGCATAGCCTTACTACACAGACTAGAAATAAAAAGTGGGTGGCAGCTGCATATTCTCATACCATTATAATAGCTAAAATAGGGCAACCTTAGGTACAGAGCAGTAGAAATATGTCAAGAACACACTAAAATACTATCTTTAATTTATGATGTGTACAACTTATTGGTAGTCCTCTTTGGTTTGGATCACATTTAATTATAATACCAATGTTAATCTGTGGAGATATTTAAGACAAAGTTATAGAAAGGAATTCCACATGAATTTGCACATTTTCTGGTAGACATCATTTAGTCTTTTTCTTCAGTTGTATCAAATCCAGGTTAATTTTCAGGACTTTTATTTTCTCCTATGCCTCTTAGAATATAAGGAATAAATCCTATTTATTGTTTATTGCAGATATTTCCTTGTCTAGGCCATTACATTGGCAATTGTTTATTAGTGCCTTTTATTTACAGCCTCCAAGTATCAGCTGGCTGTTAAAAAGTTTACAAATTTGTTTTATTTTATCTACTCTTCCTACAGTATTTTAAACACATTAAAATTAATGTTATGCTTTTTATTTCTCTGATTCTGAGAAGACTTCTTTTACTCTGAATAGAAATTTTAGAAAAAGTTACCATGGCCCTCATCTACTTGCAATATATTTCAAATTACAGATATTTGTTATAAATAGCATAATTTTACCTTTTACCAAGGAGACTTTTTGTTGATCCTTGATAAATTAATTCTGATTTTCTTTATATTTCAAACTGTTATATATGTTGTTATATATTTTTAATATTTTATGTATTAATACATGATATGTATTTTAATATACAACACATATATTTTATGTGTATAGATACATATATATGTATATGTGTGTGTATATTAATATACACATTCTCCCTCTAGAGAAACAGAGGGCCATTTAATTTTATTTCCTCCTTACTTTCTTGCCGTATTTGTATAAGGATTAGATTTTCAGATAATAAAATTTAATCATTTAATATTTTAAATAAATAGAAAAGTATCCAACATGTGAAAAGTACCAGTACAACCTTCATTAATAGTGATGAAACATTTTTATAAATTATTTTTGAGTAATAGATGTAGTTACCCTTACTTTATGCTCCCATAAAACACCCAACTTAACTGTTCATTGTTTACTACCATCTTGTTCCTTCAACCATGAGATCCTTGAAGACAATTTAGCTTAGCTTGATATCTTCCCATTGCCAGCGAGTAGGACTGTGACTGGAATGTAGTAAAGACCATAAAGTGTTTATTAAATGAATGGTTTTAAAAGGCACAATTTATATGTTTCTTTTCTCTTTATATTCTTTTCAAGTTTTCTTTTCTTTTTTGGTTTTTGTTGTATGTATTTAAAGTGTATACCCTGGGGATACAATACATGTATGCATTGTGAAATAGTTACCTTAATCATATTAATTAATATATCCAACACCTCACTTAATTATCATTTGCTAAGATCTACTCTCTTAGCAAATTTCCAAGTATAGAGTAGTGTTACTTATCGTTACCATCCTATATATTAAATCTACAGAGATGATTAATCTGACATAACTGAACCTTTGTACCATTTGACCAATTCTTATTTTCCAGTATCTAAAGATATCCTTCATTCTAGCCATACTCTGTAGTGACATAGTAAGTTAACTGAATACAGTATTAAATTTGATCCACTTTCAAAGTGCGATTTAGTGTGATCTTTTAAAAAGCTGTTTTAATATGGCATATTCTTTCAACATTTTAAATATTTTTATTATAGTAACCTGTTTAATTTGTTTTTCAAAAATGCCTTTGATTTTTTTAAAATTTATTTTTAATTATTGCAAGTACATAGTAGGTATATGTATTTTTACTGTACATGAGATATTTTGATACAGGCATACAGTGTATAATAATCACATCAGAGTAAATGAGGTATTCAATACCTCGAGCATTTATCCTTTCTTTGTGTTACAAACAATGCAATTATGCTGTTTTATTTATTTTAAAACTACAAGAAATTGTTGTTGACTGTAGTCATCCCGTTGTGGTAGCAAATACTAGATTTTATTTACTCTATCTATCTATATTTTTATACTCTTTAATCATTCCCACTTACCCCGTACTCTTACTACCTTTCCCAGCCTCTGGTAACCATCATTCTACTCTCTACTTCCATGAGATCTACCTTTTTAGCTCCCACATATGAGTGAGAACATGTGATATTTGTCTTTCTGTGTCTGGCTTAACATAGTGATCTCCGGTTTCATCCTTGTGGTTTCAAATGGTAGGATTTCATTATTTTTATGGCTGAATAGTGCTCCATTGTGTATATACAATGGGTGCCACATTTTCTGTATCCATTCATCTGTTGATGGACACTTAGGTTGCTCCCAAATCTTGGCTATTGGGAACAGTGCTGCAATAAACATGACAGTGCGTATAGCTCTTCAATATACCAATTTCCTTTATTTGGGTATATATCTAGTAGTGGGATTTCTGGATCATATTATAGCTCTATTTATAGTTTCTTGAGGAACTTTCAAATTGTTCTCCAAAGTGGTGGTCGTAATTTACATTCCTACCAACAGGTACAAGGGTTCTCTTTTCTCATCCTCATTAGCATTTGTTATTATATGTTATTTGTTATTATCCTCATATTTTCCACATCCTTATTAGCATTTGTTATTATCTGTTTTTTCTGATAAAAAGTCATCTTAACAGAGTGACATGATATCTCATTGTAGTTTTGATTTGCATTTATCTGATGACCAGTGATGTTGAGAATGTTTTCATATACTTGTTTGTCAATTGTCTTTCTTTGAGAAATGTATATTCAGATCTTTTGCCCATTTTTAAATTGCATTATTGAATTTTTTTCTAAAGAATAGATTGAGCTCCTCCTATATTGTCGTTATTATTCCCTTGTCAGATGGGTAGCTTGCAAATATTTTCTTCTGTTCTGTGAGTTGTCTCTTCTCTTTGTTGATTGTTTGCTGTGTAGAAGCTTCTTAGCTTGATGTGATTTCATTTGTCCATTTGTGCTTGATTGCCTGTACTTGTGAGGTATTACTCAAGAAATCTTTGCCCAGCCCAATGTCCTAGAGAAGTTCTTTTGGTAGTTTCAAAGTTTGAGCTGTTAGGTTTAAGTCTTTAATTGATTCTGATTTGATTTATGTATATGGCAAGAGATGGGATCTAGTTTTATTCTTCTGTATATGGATATCCAGATTGCCCAGCAACATTTATTGAAAAGACTGTCCTTTCCCCAATATATATTCTTGGCACCTTTGTCAAAAATGAATTCACTGTAGATCTATGGATTTGTTTCTGAGTTCTCTATTCCGTCCCATTGATCTACGTGTTTGTTTTTATGTCAGTATCACGCTGCTTTGATACTGTACCTCTGTAGTACAATTTGAAATCAGGTAATGTGATTCCTCCAGTTTTGTTCTGTTTGCTCAGGATAGCTTTGGCTATTCTGGATCTCTTGTGGTTCCATATGAATTTTGGATTTTTTTTTTTCTATTTCTGTGATGAATGTCATCAGTATTTCTATAGGCATTGATTTGAATCTGTAGAATGCTTTGGGTAGTATGGACATTTTAACAATGTAAATTCTTGCAAACCATGAACATAAAATTTCTTCCCATTTTTTGTGTCCTCTTTAATTTCTTTCATCATCATATTATAGTTTTTATTGTACAGATCTTTCACTTTTTTGGTTAATTCCTAGATATTTTATTTTATTCGTAGCTATTGTAAATGGGATTACTTTCTTGATTTCTTTTTCAGAGTGGTACAGTCTCAGCTAACAGCAACCTTCACCTTCTGTGCTCAAGTGATCCTCCTACCTTAGCCTCTTTTGTATCTGAGAATGTAAGCACATGCTACCACACTCAGCTAATTGTTAATTTTTTTTTTTTTTGTAGAGATTAGGTCTCATTATATTGCCCAAGCTGGTCTCAAATACCTGGGCTCAAGCAATCCTCCTGCCTCAGCCTCCTAAAATGTTGGGACAATAGGCAAGAGCCATTGGCCCCAACCTGCTACAAATTTGTGTCTGTTCATCTTGTATTCTGCAGCTTTACTAAATTTGTGTATCAGTTCCAATAATTTTTTGGTGGATTCTTTAGGTTTTTCTAAGTATGAGATCACATCATTTGCAAATAAGGATAATTTGACTTCTTCCTTTACAATTTGGATGCCCTGTATTTCTTTCTCTTGTTTTACTGCTCTAGCTTGGACTTCAAAGTACTATGTTGAATTACAGTGATGGAAGTGGACATCCTTGTCTTACTTCACATCTTAGATGAGAGGTTTTCAGTTTTTCCCCATTCAGTGTGATACTAATTGTGGTCTATCATATATAATTTTTGTTGTGTTATGGTATGTTTCTTCTATACCCAGTCTTTTGAGTAATTTTACCATGAAGGCGTGTTAAATTTTATCACTTTTCGTGACGATTGCTCTTTTTAATGTGTGATTGAATTTGATTTGCTAGTTTTTTTGTTTTTTTTTTTTTTTTGAGGATTTTCACATCAATGTTCATTAGGAATATTGACCTGTAATTTTGTTGTTGTGTCTTTGTCTAGTTTTGGTATCAGGGAAATACTGGTCTTGTAGAAAGAGTTTGGAAGTACTCCCTCCTCCCATACTTTTGGAATAGTTTGAGTAGGATTGGTATCATTGGTTAATTCCCCAGTGAAATGATCATATCCTGGACTCTTCTTTGCCGGGAGACATTTTATTACAGCTTCAGTGGCGTTACTTGTTACTTGTCTGTTCAGGTTTTAGATTTTTTCATGGTTCAATCTTGGTAGGTTGTATGAATCTATCCATTCATTCTGGGTTTTCCAGTGTATTCGCATGTAGTTGCTCACAGTAGCCTCTAATGATCCTTTGAATTTCTGCAGTATCATTTCTAATGTCTCCTATTTTTATTTCTGATTTTATTTATTTGGATCTTCTCTTTTTTTTTTTTTTTTTCTTAGTCTGGCTAAAGGCTTCTTGATTTTGTTTACTTTTTCAAAAAAAATTTATTTTCTTTTATATTGTTTAATTTTATTTATTTCTGCTCTGATCTTTATTTTTCTTCTACTGATTTTTGGTTGTTTGATCTTGCTTTTCTAGTTTTTTCAGATGGATTGTTAGCTTGTTTATTTGAAGTTTTTCTTTTTTTTTTTTTTCTTTTTTGATGTAGGTGATTAAAGCTTTAAACTTTCCTCTTAGTATTGTTTTTGCTGTATCCCATAGGTTTTGGTATTTTGTGTTTCCATTATTATTTGTTTCAAGAAATTTTGTAATTTCCTTCTTAATTTATTCATTGACCCGCTGGTCATTCAGGAGTATATTATTTAATTTCCATGTGTTTGTATAATTTCCAAGATTCCTCTTGTTAGTGATTTCTAGTATTATTTTATTGTGATCAGATGAGATACTTGTATAATTTCAATTATTCTGAAATTTTAAGACCTTTTTGTGGCCTAATATATGATCCGTTCTTGATAATAATCCATGTGATGAGGATGCTGTGTATTCTGCAGCTGTTGAATGAAATGTTCTGTAAATAACTCTTTAGTCCATTTAGTCTACAGTGCAGATTATAAATCTGATGTTTCACTGTTGATTTTCTGTCTGGATGATCTGTCCAATGCTGAAAGTGGGGTATTGAAGTCTTCAGCTATTATTGTATTGGGATCTATCCCTCTTTTTAACTCTAACAATATTTGCTTTATATATCTAGGTGCTCCAGTGTTCAATGCATATATATTTACAGTTTTTATTGCCTCTTGCTTAATTGACCACTTCTTATCATTATATCATAACCCTTATTTGTGTCTTCTTAAAGTTTTTATCTTGAAATCTCTTTTGCCTGATATAAGTATAGCCAGTCTTGCCTGTTTTTGGTTTCCATTGGCATGGAATATCTTTTTCCATCCATTTATTTCCAGTCTGTGTGTGTCTTTATAGGTAAAGTGTGTTTCTAGTGCACAAGAGATGATTGAGTCTTGTGTTTTTATCCATTCAGTCCCTCTATGTTTTTTGATTGGAGAGTTGTCCATTTACATTCAATGTTATTGATAAGTAAGGACTTCTGCCATTTTGTTATTTGTTTTCTTGTTGTTTTGTGGTCTTTTCTTTCTCTTTCCCTTCTTCCTGTCTTCCTTTTAGTGAAGGTAATTTTCTCTGGTTATAAGCTTTAATTTCTTGCTTTGTGTGTGTGTGTGTGTGTGTGTGTGTGTGTGTGTTTCTTTCTTTTTTTTTTTTTTTTTTTATTTATTGATTTTATTATCAGTGTGTTTACACATCTTTTTATTTTTTTTATTTTTTTTATTTTTAAAATTTTAAAATGTTTTATTTTTTTTTTTATTTTTATTTTTTTTATTATACTTTAAGTTCTAGGGTACATGTGCATGACGTTTATATCATGTATAACTCCCCAATGCAATCCCTCCCTCCTCCCCCCTCCCCATGATAGGCCCCAGTGTGTGATGTTCCCCTTCCCGAGTCCATGTGATCTCATTGTTCAGTTCCCACCTATGAGTGAGAACATGCGGTGTTTGGTTTTCTCTTCTTGTGATAGTTTGCTAAGAATGATGGTTTCCAGCTGCATCCATGTCCCTACAAAGGACGCAAACTCATCCTTTTGATGGCTGCATAGTATTCCATGGTGTATATGTGCCACATTTTCTTAATCCAGTCTGTCACAGATGGACATTTGGGTTGATTCCAAGTCTTTGCTATTGTGAATAGTGCCGCAATAAACATACGTGTGCATGTGTCTTTGTAGTAGAGTAACCAAAAAAGAGCCCGCATTGCCAAGACAATCCTAAGTCAAAAGGACAAAGCTGGAGGCGTCACGCTACCTGACTTCAAACTATACTACAAGGCTACAGTAACCAAAACAGCATGGTACTGGTACCACAACAGAGATATAGACCAATGGAACAGAACAGAGTCCTCAGAAATAATACCACACATCTACAGCCATCTGATCTTTGACAAACCTGAGAGAAACAAGAAATGGGGAAAGGATTCCCTATTTAATAAATGGTGCTGGGAAAATTGGCTAGCCCTAAGTAGAAAGCTGAAACTGGATCCTTTCCTTACCCCTTATACGAAGATTAATTCAGATGGATTAGAGACTTAAATGTTAGACCTAATACCATAAAAACCCTAGAAGAAAATCT
This sequence comes from Trachypithecus francoisi, assembly GCF_009764315.1. Lineage (NCBI taxonomy): Eukaryota > Metazoa > Chordata > Mammalia > Primates > Cercopithecidae > Trachypithecus > Trachypithecus francoisi. Next base: position 156,279,812 of record NW_022681454.1, on the reverse strand, counting down.
AGGTAGTACCATTCAGGACATAGGCATGGGCAAGGACTTCATGTCTAAAACACCAAAAGCAACGGCAGCAAAAGCAAAAATTGACACATGGGATCTAATTAAACTAAAGAGCTTTTGCACAGCTAAAGAAACTACCATCAGAGTGAACAGGCAACCTACAGAATGGGAAAAAATTTTTGCAACCTACTCATCTGACAAAGGGCTAATATCCAGAATCTACAAAGAACTCAAACAAATTTACAAGAAAAAAAACAAACAACCCCATCAAAAAGTGGGGAAAGGATATGAACAGACATTTCTCAAAAGAAGACATCCATACAGCCAACAGACACATGAAAAAATGCTCATCATCACTGGCCATCAGAGAAATGCAAATCAAAACCACAATGAGATACCATCTCACACCAGTTAGAATGGCAATCATTAAGAAGTCAGGAAACAACAGGTGTTGGAGAGGATGTGGAGAAATAGGAACACTTTTACACTGTTGGTGGGATTGTAAACTAGTTCAACCATTATGGAAAACAGTATGGCGATTCTTCAAGGATCTAGAACTAGATGTACCATATGACCCAGCCATCCCACTACTGGGTATATACCCAAAGGATTATAAATCTTCTTTTTTTTTTATTTGAGGTTACAATGAGGCTTACAAATAGTAACTTACTACTCATTATTTTAAACTGATGACAACTTAACCTTGATTACATAAGCTAACTCACAAAGAAGTAAAGAGAATACTAATATGAATTCTGCACTTTAACTTCATTGCCCCACTTCTTAACTTTTTGTTGTTGATATTTATATTTATTGTACTGTCGGTGCTTCTAAAAGTTGTTGGTTATTTTTATCAGTTCATCTTTTCATCTTTCTACTCAAGACATGAGTTGTTTACATACCACAATAACAGTGTTATAATATTCTATGGTTTTCTGTGTAGTTACTATTACCAGTGATTTTTATACATTTAAATGATTTCTTATTGCTCATTAATGTCATTTGCTTTCAGATTGAAGAACTCTCTTTAGCGTTTTTTGTAGGACAAGTCTGGTATTGATGAAATCCCTCAGTTGTTGTTTGTCTAGGAAAGTCTTTGTTTCTACTTCTTGTTTGAAGGATATTTTCACTAATTATACTATTCAAGGATAAAAGTTTTTTCCTTCAACACTTTAAATATGTCATGCGACTCTCTCCTGGCCTATAGGGTTTCCATAGAGAAGTCTGTGGCCAGACATATTGGAGCTCCACTGTATGTTGTTTCTTTTCTTTCACTGCTTTTAGGATCCTGTGTCTACCCTTGACCTTTGGGAGTTTGATCATTAAATGACTTGAAGAAATTTCATTTGGATTAAATTTCCTTGTGTTCTATGATCTTCTTGTACTTGGATATTGATGTCTTTATGTAGTTTTGGGATGTCCTCTGTTATTATTTCTTTGAATAAACTTTCTAACCACATCTCTTACTCTTAGATTTGCCCTTTTGAGGCTATTTTCTAGATCTTGTAGTTGTGCTTCATTTTTTTAAAAAAAATTCATCTTTCTTTTGTCTTCTCTGACTGTATCTTCAAATAGCTTCTCTTTAAACTCACTTATTCTTTCTCCTGCTTGATCAATTTGGTTGTTATGTGACTCCGATGCATTCCTCGCTATGTGAATTGCATTTTTCAACTCTATAATTTCTCCTTGGTTCTTTTAAATTATTACAATCTTGTTAAATTTATGCGTGTTACCTTGAGTTTCTCTGAGTTTCTTCAACACAGCTATTTTGAATTCTGTCTGAAAGGTCACATATGTCTGTCTTTGGTGCTATATTTAGTTCATTTGTTGAGGTCATATTTTCCTGGAAGGTCTTGATATTTGTGGATATTTGTTGGTGTTAGGCATTGAAGAATTAGGTATTTATTGTAGTCTTTACTGTCTGGGCTTGTTTGTACCTATCCTTTTTGGGAAGGCTTTCCAGGTATTCAAGGGATGTGAGTACTGTGATTTAAATTTTTGGTAACTGCAGCTGTATCTGCATTAGGAAGCACTTCAAGCCCAGTAATGCTGTGGCTCTTGCAGACTCATAAAGGTACCACCTTGGTGGCTTGGATAAAAGCTAGAAGAATTACCTGGATTACAGAAAGAGTCTCTTGTTCTCTTCCCTTATTTTCTCTCAAACAAACAGAGTTTCTCTGTGGGCAGAACTGCCTGGAGCTGGGGGAGGGGTGATACAAGCACCCATGTGGACATCCCCACTGGGATTGTGCTGGATCAGACCTGAAATCAGCATAGCACTGGGTCTTGCGCACAGGCCATGATAACCATGGTCTGGCTATCACCTATGTTCATTCAAAGCCCTGGGGTTCTACAGTCAGCAGGTGGTGAAACCGCCAGGTTTTTGTCCTTCCCTTCAGAGTGGCAAGCTTCAGTCTTACACAAGTCCACATTGGGAATCTACCTATCGCTTTCTTCCACTGTGACTGAGCTGGCATCCAAGCTAAATTCTTAGAAGTTTAATGTTCTGGAGAGTTACAAGTTTGTTGCATTAAACACTAGAACTTCATTTTTAATAATCACTTTAGTTGGAAATTACACTAAAACGGATTACATCCTTTATTCTTCTTTCTAATTTAGCTTATTAAGACTGATTTAAACTTTGCCATCTCTTTTTTATCTTTCTTCTTTAAATCAGCTTTATTTAGATATAATCAAATACAATAAAATTAACAAATTTTAAGTATACAATTTGATTAATTTGACAAATATATACTGTCATGTAACCATCACCATAATCATGATTTAGCCTATTTTCCTCACCCCAACAGCTTCTCTAGGAAGCTTTCTAAGAAATGGAATTTTGGGGTCCTATAATATGCATATTGTACTGGTCTGTTTTCATGCTGCTGGTAAAGACATACCTGAGACTGGGAAGAAAAAGAGGTTTAATTGGACTTAACAGTTCCAGACGGCTGAGGAGGCCTCAGAATCATGGCAAGAGGCAAAAGGTCCTTCATACATGGTGTTGGCAAGAGAAAATGAGGGAGAAGCAAAAGCAGAAACCCCTGATAAACCCATCAGATCTCGTGAGACTTATTCACTCTCATGAGAATAGCATGGGAAAGACTGCCCCCCATAATTCAATTACTTCCCCCTAGGACCCTCCATAACATGTGGAAATTATGGGTGATACAATTCAAGTTGAGATTTGGGTGGGGACACAGACAAACCATGTCACATATGTTCAATAATATAAATAAATTCCAGATATAATTTCCCAAGTGATTGCACCAATACACCATCCCAGCATCAGTCAACATAGTTCTAGTTACTCCATATAGTCACAAACATTTGATACTGTCAATATTCTTAGTAAATAGTGACTTGGTATCTTATCTTACTCTGCTACTCCATGAATGATAGTGAAACTCAGCATCTTTTTATATGGTTATTGGCTATTTTCATTTCCTGTTCTGTGAAATGCCTCTTTGTGACTTTTGTTCATTTTTATATTACAGTGCTTATCTTTTTTCTTAGTGGTCTGTAAGCTGTCTGTATGTATTCTAGATATCAATAGTTGGACAATTAAATACATTATGAATGTCCTTTCTCCTTTTGTAGTCTCGACCTTTCTTAGGCTGTTTTGTGAAACGAGAAAATGTTAACTTCAATCTAATTAAGGCTATCAGTATTTTTAATCATTGCATGTTGCAACTTTCTTAAAAAATCTCAAGGCTACAAAGATATTCTCCTATACTTTTGGCTACAGATAAAATGCTTTACTTTCATGTTTGAATATTCTATTTATTTGGAGTTGATTTGGAGGCATGGTTTGACATACAAATTTAAATTATTTTATTTTTATTATGGATCACCAGTTATATTACTATTTATGTAATTTGCCATCCTAAAGTTTCCAGGCATGTGGATCTGTTTCTGCACTCCTTATTTTCTTCCACTGGTCCTTAAAAAAATATTGCTATACCAATACCTCATTGTATAACATAACTTAATAGCACAATTATAAAACAAACAATAACAGTTACTGAGGATTATGAGCACTATTTGCATTACTGTTATTAATCTATTTAATCTTAATAAGAAACCTATTAAAATAGCTGAGCTAAAACAAGATAATTAAAAAATAACTGAGAAGTTGCTAGACAGTATGCTATTTATATACAATTTAGAAAAATCTCACACTGGGCAGATACAGGGTTCAGGGTGCGAGAGAATGGTGACTCTCAGAACCCCGTCTTTTGGGCTAAAGATGACTGTCCAACTCTTTAGCAGCCTTTGTAACATCTCACATTTATATATGTGTGTGTCTATATATATATATATATATATATCTAAATTCATGTTGATAGACATATTTTTAAAAATCTTTTAATCTTGTTGAGAAACACTCTCTGACTTTGTGTATTTGAAAATATTTTAACCTTCTCAGTCCTTTACAGATTATTTCACTGATTTATAGTTTTCATTTGACATTTATAATTTTTCTGTTGAAACCCTTTGGGGTTTGCATGTGTTCATATATGTGTCTTTAAGTGTCTTTTTCTTATAATTCCAAATTCATAGCTATATTGTGTGAGCACTTTGAAAGTTTTGTTCTACTGTCTGTTCACAGAATGGTTGACTGAATATTTTAAGCCTCTGCTGAGACTAACAGTTCAGAAGAAGATTTCTTCAAAATATTACTTCTCATTGACAATACATCTAGGCACCCAAGGGGATCTGATGGAAATGTACAAAAAAATTGATTTTGTTTTCATCCTTGCTAACACAATATCCATTCTGCACCCTGTGGAGCCAGGAGAAATTTTTACTTTCAAGTTTTTTGATTTAAGAAATAGATTTCCTAAGAGTATAGCTGCCATAGATAGTAATTTGCCTGATTGATCTGGGCAAACTAAATTGAAAACCTTCTGCAACAGTTTCGCCATTATAGATGCCATCGAGAGAACATTCATGAAACCTGGATGAGGTCAAGATATTAACGTTAATAAGAGTTTGGAAGAAGTGGATTTAATACTCCATGAATGACTTAGAGAAGTTTGAGACTTCACTAGAAGAAATAATTGCAAATGTGGTGGCAAGAGAACTAGAATTAGAATTGGAGCCTGGAGATGTGACTGAATTACTGCAATCTCATGATCAGACTTGAACAGCTGAGGAGTTGCTTCTTATGAATAAACAAAGAAATTGATTTCTTAAGAGGGACCCTATTCCTGGTGAAGATGCTGTGAACATTGCTGAAATGACAAATACTATAGAATATTACATACATTTAGTTTATAAAGCAATGGCAGTATTTAAGAGGATTGACTCAAATTTTGAAAAAAGTTTACTTTGGGAAAAATTCTAGCAAACAGCATCACATACTACAGAGAAATCGTTCAGGAAAGGAAGAATCCATTGATGGCATGACCTTCATTTTTGCAGTACTTTAAGAAACTGCTACAGCCACCCCAAGCCTCAGCAGTCACCACCTTGATCAGTCAGCAGCAACAAACATGGAGGAAAAGTCTCCTCCAGCAAAAAGATGACAACTTGCTGGATGCTCATATGATTGTTACCATCTTTTTATAGCAATAAATAATTTTTAATTCAGGCATGTACTTTTCTCAGACATAAGGCTATTGCATACTTAATAAACTATAGTATAGTATAAACATAACTTTCATATGCATTGGGAAACCAATATATTTATGTGACTCATTTTATTGCAATATATGCTTTATTGCAATAATCTAGAGCTGAACCTGCAATATCTCCAAAGTATGCTTGTAGATGTTTTTTCCTCAGTTAAAATCAACACCAATTTAAAAACACCACTGACATTCTCATTGAAGTCAGAAATAAGACCAAACTCTTCACTAGTTTACTTCTACCTATTTCATGACATGTTGGAGATACTTGCCAACACATTTCAGCAAGAAAAGTGTTGTTGTATTGAATACAATAAATTAAAATAATACTTAATTCCAGAGAATGGATATAGAACAAAAAATTAAAAAGACCAGAGAATCAGGAAATTCCATAATGAGTCTATTAATCTAACAGTGTTTCCAAAATTAAAATTTAAATGAGACAAGTAATGTACAACAAATATGTTAGACAATAGAAAAGAATAAAACTCAAATATGGAGGCAGAACTGAACCTAATAAAAATTACTACATATCTTTTAAATACAAAAATGAGTATTTCTGAAAAAAGCATCATAAAACTTTTCAGTACATAAAATGTAAAAAAATTAGAAGATTGTTATATAACCTACATGAAATAAAATATCCTTATTTGTAGTTCAGATTATAAAGTAAGGAAAAGAAGTGACATAAAGGGGAAAGTAGCTACAGTATTTATTATGGTAATTATCTAATTACCTTAAAGCATAAAACAAAGCATTAAAAATCAATCATAAAACAACAACAGGAAGTGAACTAATGAGAGTGAAGATTTGTACAACCTCTATACAGAAAACAAATTTCTTGATTATTTACCAACATTTGGCATTGTGATTTTTATCAGTCCAATAGCTTGACAAAATACACTGATTACTAATGTTCATCACATGGAATTCTTCTGAAAATTGATTTATAATGTTGCTCATTTTTTTCCATTTGGCTTTGTGTATGTTTTTGTTTATAAGAGTTTCTCGCATTTTCTAAATATAATTTTTTCTTTATAATTGTTCATAATTGTTGGCATCACAAATATTGTTTTATAATATTTATCAACTTGTTTACTTTGCCCACTATGTTTTTCTATATATATATCTTTTATTTTATACATGTAAAATAAATATATATAATATATAAGATATATATGTAAGATATATATAATCTTATTTTAGATAGATAAAATATTATGCATATATAAAAACAAATATATTTAATATATAAATATATTAATATATTTCCTATATAAAATATTTTATATAAAATAAAAGACACATATCTTAAATATATCATATATATGTTATGTTGTGTGTGTATTTGTGTGTGTGTATATATATGGAAAATATACTTTTGGTGTAATACTACGTTTTTCCATATGGAAAAAAATATTTCTTAGTTTTGGTGTAATATTACTTTATTCCATATGGAAAAAAAGTAATATTACACCAAAACTAAGAAATTATATAGCCGAGGAACATTTCTTAGTTTTGGTATAATATTATTTGAGTCATTACAATTTACCATGATTACTGCTTCATTTACGCTCCTTTACAGTCTGTTTTGGGTTTCATTAAGTATTCTTTTAAAAAATTTCTTCATCTTTTTGTATTGATTAAATGGTTATTTCTGCCTCAAAATGCATATTTACTAATTTTGTTCTCTTAGAATTTATCCCTGAGATTCATTCAAGTATTTATCCAAGCATGTATTTATTGTTTTACCAATTTTTTTCAGACTCTAAGTACCCTGAGTGAGAAAACTTACTATGCATCATTTCATGGTGTCTTCCACCCTACTTCCTGCCCTCCACCACATTGGTATATTCAAGGAATTTCTTTCTAGATTATTAATAAGGAGGTAGTATCTTTTTTCTTTACTTCACTTCCCTTCCATTCCTTTTTCTTTTCTTTCCTTTTTTAATGTTTTTTTTATTTCATATTGGCTCTTTATATGATTAGTTTTCTGACACCATGTGTTTTCCTTTAACTTAAATAAATGGAAAATTTGAATTTTGCAGTTTCTTTTTTTTAATACCTGTAAATATGACTCCATTTTTTTTTTTGAGACAGCGTCTGCCTGTGTCGCCCAGCTTGGAGTGCAGTGGTGCGATCTTGGCTCACTGCAAGCTCCTCCTCCCGGGTTCATGCCATTCTCCTGCCTCAGCCTCGGAGTGGCTGGGACTACAGGTGCCCGCCACCTCGCCAGATTAATTTTTTTTTTTTTTTTTTTGTATTTTTAGTAGAGACGGGGTTTCACCGTGTTAGCGACTCCATTATTTTTGACAACAGGTGCAATGTGTATAATATCAAACTGTTACTGTTTTATTGGTAGCTAATTTGATTCACTTCTCTTTTAGAATTTCCCATCTTAAAAAATGACTTAAAATTTACTGAACATGATTTTGCGTGGAATTTTGTTTTGTACTGTATGCTATCAGAAATTCTACATCATCCTTTCTTTCTTAATATTTCATTTTTTATTTTGTTTTGTTTTATTTGTTGTTTTTTGTTTATTTATTTTTCTTCATATTCATATTTTTTATTTGTTGTTCGTTTTGTTTTATTTTTTATTTGTTTTATTTGTTTATTATTTTTTGTTCATTTATTTTATTTTTGAGACAGAGTCTCGCTCTGTCCCCCAGGCTGGAGTGCAGTGATGGGATCTGGGCTCACTGCAAGCTCCGCCTCCCGGGTTCACGCCATTCTCCTGCCTCAGCCTCCCTAGTAGCTGGGACTACAGGCGCCCGCCACCACGCCTGGCTAACTTTTTTGTATTTTTAGTGGAGACGGGGTTTTGCCATGTTAGCCAGCATGGTCCTGATCGACTGACCTCGTGATTAGCCTGGCTCGGCCTCCCAAAGTGCTGGGATTACAGGCATGAGCCATGGCGCCAGGCCTTCTCCATAATTTTTTTTTAAAATTTGCCTCATCACTTTTTATTTCTAGTAAATCTGTAAGTATGGGCAATTATATTTCCAACATCCATATCCGTTTCATGTTTCTTCTAAAATTTATTTTTCTCTTTCTAACAACTGGGAGAGTTGCTCTACCTAATTGTGCAGGTCAATAATTCATCCCTCTCTGATTTTCATTCTAGAACTCAATCTGTTGAGTCCTTTATCTCAATTAGTTCTTTCCATAAATGATACCTCATTGATATTTTATGACTTCCTGTGCTTTCTTCTTGCTCCAATATCTTCCCTTATATCTTTGCAGATATTAAATATGCTTGTTTTAAATGATTGCTTATTGAATATGTAAATTCTGCTTAATCTACTCTAGTTTCTCTTCCTTTTAACTGTAGTATATTAAATATTTATTTTTCTGGAGTTCTTACGCTTTGGAGCTATATTCATGATGTGTACCATGGTGGAACAGCTAAAGCCAGATGCTAGCTTGAGCCTTGCTTGATGAGTCTGGAGTATGGATTAACAGTGTCCTAGAAGACAGCATGATAGTGTGTACCTCTGTTGTTATCCTTATTTAAAATCACCTAGTTCTCAGAGGCAGCAAATGGGAAAGCACTATAATCTGAAGGACTAGGGAGGTTTATCTAGGTTAGTCTTGAAAATTGTACTTATATTAACCTTGGATCCTTATAGTACTGGATAGGACACTAGTTTTCTGTCTTTGTATGGTTATAGAGTATTCAGGTCAATATGGAGATGAGAAATTGACACATTTTTAAAAATTGTCTTGTTTTTGTTCCCAGACCTCTTTTATTGTAGGCTATTGTTTCTCTTTCAGTCTAGTACTTAAAAACATCTTACAGTTTTCTCCTCGCTTTTATGTTAATGTGACAGATCTTTCAATCTGTTTCTAGTCTCTGGAGTGTCTCCAAGATTGGGTTTACAGGAGACATTCAGGACTTTAAACCAGTTGTCCTCTTCAGAGAAACATGAAGAAATTATTTTTTTTTCAGAGAAAAATAATTCCACTCAAATACCTAAGATGGACTATGCGAGTCACTACATAACATTTTTGTAATTATTTTATTTTTTGTTTCACAAAACTAAAAGACTGTATTTTTAATTTTGCATTTCATCTTATTTTAAGTCCACATTCTTTCAATTCTTATGTCCTGTTTTCTGTTTTAAATCACTTGTTTTGTTTTTATGGTAGAGGCTTGTGATTGGTAAGTTTATGGGTCACCTTGGCTAGGATATGGTACCCAGATGTTTGGTCAAACTCTAGTCTACATGTTGCTATGAAGGTTTTTTTTATATGTAACTAACATCCATAATCAATTGCCTTTACGTAAAGTAGATTGCTCTTGATAATATGAATGGGTGCCATCCAACCAACTGAAGCCATTAAGAGCAAAACCTAAGGTTTTCTAGAAAAATAATTCTGCCTTGAAACTGCAACATAGGATTCCTGCCTGGATTTCCAGCTTGCCAGCCTGCCATATGTATTTTAGAATCTGCTCTTGCCTGAGTTTCCAAACTGTTAATCTTCCCTATGGATTTCAAATTTGCCAGTGTTCATATATAATCCCATATAACATTTATTCTGTTTCTCTAAGGGAACCCTGACTGATATAGGGCTCTATACTATTATAAGAGATTGAATTCTCTGAGATAACTTAAAATTGTAGTTACAAAATCTCTTCTTTTAATTCCTCAACTTTTCACTTAATATTAGCTGGAACTATCTGAGCATAGAGTGACACAGAAATAGATTTGTGACTCAGTAGAGGATCTCAAAACTTTTCCTTTTATTTACAGAAAAATAAGATTATTAAGATATTAGTTTATTTTACAATAAAAATAATCTTAATTGATGAGAGTAGGGAACAACTCTGGGATAATAAGAATTTTGCGGCCTCCATATGATTTTACTTTCTTCTCTACCATTTTGCATAGTTTTTTTTCTTTTCAAATGCGATGGTACTATTTTGTTCACTGTCACTTTCTTGTCTTCATTTCACAACATTCACAAGGCTTTATTGTTCCCTTTCCTTTCCTTCCTTTAGCCTTTACTACATGACACAAAGTTATACTATTACATTCTCTTGCACCAAACCCCTCATCCACTTCCCCTCTATCTGATTTCCACCCTTAAATGTGAGTCTTTCCCTGCCTGTGGATCTTTGGCTCTTTATCCTCTCCCAATTCTTTCTTTCAGAGACTTACTGTTTCTAATTCTACTTATGTTTTCGTGTTGCTGTGTTTTCAGAATCATCTTCTAATTTTGGATAAAGAAATATATATATATATGCAATTGTATTTGACAAGAGAAAATACTACTGATGTACTCTTGAAAAATCAATGGTCAGAGCATTATTGACTAAGGAGGCTGGCAGCTAACACAAAAAGAAAGTTTATGGCCAGCTCAAAGTAAATCCACCTTAAATGGGATAACAGATTACAGGTTTAATGGATGTGTGGAGATTTTCACAAAAAGGCTGTTCTTGGCTTGTACAAACAATAATAAAATACCATACTTTTATATCTAGGAAGGGAGAACAATTGGTACTAAGAAAACATAAAAGTATTTTATCTTCTGAATTGCAAACTATGAAGTCTGCTTTCAAGGATGAGAAATAATTCACATATTTCTAAAATTCTAAAATTGATATATTTTTCATGCAGCATAATTTTTTTTAGAACTAAAACTTATAGGAAGTGGAAAAATAATCCTTATAAATCTTGTAACAAATGACAATTATATATATTTATATTTAGGTAATCAAGTAGAATGTTATTAAGCAAAATATGTGCACAGAAAAGCAAGTGAGATTAAATTTAAAATAATCTATACAATGATATGTTCTGCAGGGGAAAAGTAGTATGTTGTATCTCTCTAATGTTTCAAGAAATCCAGAGATACACATGATAATGTATATGGTGATTTAATTCCAGAGAGAAATCCAGACAAAAATTTGGAGGCAGTGATGTCAGCCCAAGTTGAAGTGTGTGTTGTATGCATTTATAAATACATATATATGTGTGTGTCTACTACATGCCTCTGTATATATATTTATTTTTATAACAGCTATGTACTCAAATAATTCACATTTAATGGAACATATTTCTTTCTGGTAATACTTTATGCATACTGAAATCATCATATTATCACTGAACTGTCTTCAGTACAAAATGTTCCATTTTAATAGCATGATACAATAAAGTCTCTATTTAATTTCAGGGACTTATGCATCTGATTTGATAGTACATTCTAAATTAAATAGATAACACATTTTTTTTTTCTTGTTTCCAATATAAAATGAGGCCAAAACATTTGCATATGAAATATATTAACCATCATGAAATACTTATCTTCACAGCCAGTTTCAGCAGACAATATTTATTCAATCATGCAGTCAGAATTCAAAAGGAAATTTAGTGACAATTTTATTTAAGAACATTGTCATCCTGTTACTGGAAAAACAATTGGGACATTATTTCTGCCAAGGAGATTTAGGAAGCTCAAAGCTGCCAGTTACACAAATTCGTTCCAAACAACAACTCAGACGTCATTCAATGACACTATATTTGTAATGATTTTATTCCACCATGACCATTTCTGTGCATTTAAAACGGAAAAGTAATTTAAAAAGAAAAAGTAATATTTTCAACCTATTTAACCTTAGCAAGAAGATAAGAAAACTCAGTGGTGATTGTTTTGAAAACATTGAAATCATTATAGATTTTGATAGAGAAATGCCATTTCTGCCATGATGCACTTCATTATTTTTTAATTGTTTAATTTTTCTGTCAACTGTTTCAGCAGGGATGGTATAAAATATTGGTAATATATTATTGTGAGATGACTAATGAAAATATTATAGACTTTTGGGTTTGTGAACATCCAGTAATAAATGTTTATTTATGTTCTCCAAAATAATTCAGAACTACAAGAAAGATAGATTCAGGATTCAGATTAAGATGTGAACTTTATCTGTGTTATTAAGAAAGCTGATTGAAGAACTTTTTTTTATATCTGAGAAGTGAATTTGCTACTACATACTCCTGATACAGGCTTACTAACTAATATAATGGCACAGCTAGAAAAATTACAGGATTTTCTTGCAAGAATCGTCTTATGCACCCTGTGGTCAGGCAGGTTTTCTGAGAACAAGACTGAACAACACTTTCTAACTAACTTTGTCCAGACTTATTGTATTAGCTTTTTATCACTGCATAGAAATCACGACAGGTTTGGCAGCTTAAATCAACATCCATGTATTATCTCACATGCCTGAGATCAGAAGTCCAGGCATGACGTATCTGAGTCCTGTGCTCAGTTGACCAGGGCTGAGACGTAGGGTCCTCTTCCAAGCTCATGTAACTGTTTCCAGATTTCAGTTTCTTTTAGCTATAGAATGCACCCAGGTTTGCTTTTTCAAGACCAGAATCATAATCTCTGTGATCTCAATAGAAACCTAAGTAGGCCGTGAAGAGCTCACCTATTCAGGTTCACATAGAGTAACCTGTCTTTCAATTAACTTAAAACACACTGATTCGAAACTTCACTTACATCTGTAAAATCTTTTCATCTTTCTATGTAAGGGAACATCATCATGGGAATGACTTTCATCATCTTCATATGTTCTGCCCACAGTGAAGGGGAGGAGAGATACTAGAGTGTCTTAAAAACAAGGGAAGGGGAGTTTGGGGGTCATGTTAGAAATCTTCCTGTGACACTTACCAACCTCAAAATTAACTTTCCTTTCAGCAGTAAATACGAGAAGAGAGGACAAAAGTTTGCTCTAACTAGATTTTTTTCACAACAATACATTAGACTAAGGGAGAAGTAATCATTAATGATAACCTTTGTTGTTATTTTAAACATGTATTGAATTGAATTTCTCTAGTAAAAACACATTCTTACAGTATTTAACATATATCCAGAATTTCCCCAATTTGCACTTGATTCAAGAGGAAACAAATTATATTTTAAAACTTTCATGCACCTGTATTATTGCTTCAATATGGTTTGAGCTAATGATGTGTAAAAATTTAAAGTTCCAGATGAAACCATTTAAAATTGGACTTCACTTTCTGTTTCTATGAATTTTAATTGTCTGGTGCTATTCTCCATCTCTTTATCTGATTATTCCAACTCTCCCTCTACTTCACTAAAAATATTAAACATAAAATATTATAAAATTATAGTCTGCTAATTCTAATACTTAGATCATCGAGGGGTATACTTCTTCTATTATCTGTATTTAATATTTCTTTTTCATCATTTATTCTATACTTTGGCAAGTCTAGTGAGTTTATTGAATATCAGATATTGTTTGAAAAGTGTAACGATTCTGAATTATGTTAACATTAATCAAAGATGGTTTACCCCTCTCTCTGCTAGGAAGATAGAGCAGAAGATGAAATTCGTCTAATCAGGAGCTTGTTGAGTTTGGGATGTATTAGAGTTGTAGTAATAATGTTTCTAAATCTGCTTTACACGTACTTCTCAGGCATGTCCGTCCAGTGATTACCACTGAAAGCCTGAGATACTTGTTAAGATTGGTCCCCACGTGGGTTCTGAACTTTATAAACTTTGTCTATTCAGTATAGCAAGTCTGTGGAAAACTCTGCGTTGCTGTTCAGGTTTTGTGTCACCTTCTTAGCCTCTGATCTACACAGCATCATGATCTTGAAGACATCCTGAAGGAAAATCATCTGTATTTTAAGGTTTATATCTATGACCCTCATTTTTATCAGAACTCCCATCTAAAAATTTCATGTCTTCAGTCACATAACAAAATAGTTGTTTGTTTTTACTCTCCCCTGTGGCGTTCTTCTCATGCCCTGTGCCTACAACCTCAGCCTCTTTCCATATACCTGCAAACAGAAGTATCTTAAGAGAAAAAGTGGCTACAGATATCTGTTTATTTCTCTGCAGTTCCCCTCCGTGAAATGAGGTCTTTCACTATTGCCTCTGCACCACTCTGCTGCCTTTAGACAATCAAACACAAACAAATAAACAATACATACATTTGCAATTTTTCTTAACTTCTCTCGTTTACGTCCATGGAAAGATTTTTTTGTCCATGTGCTACTCTGTTTAGCTGGAAGCAAGAGTATTCTGCTGACCACATTTTAAAAGGGCCTGAATCCTTGGCCTTGAGTTAATAAAGTAATGGGAATACTGAATTTAAGGTGCAAATTCAACTAGAGAGGTAAAATAATGCGTGAATTTAATACACTTATCACTACGGCTTAGATATCTTTCCTCACCAAAGTCACTAAGATTATACAATAAATCATCTGTAGAACAAAATCTCGAGATCATATTTTTAAAATTACATCTAGTTTCCTGAGGGGTATGCTGCCAAAAAAATTCTTAGGGAACATTCTTTAGTGACAGGGTAGATGTTAGAATTTAGAAAGGCTGTAGAAAATTGTTATCTTATCTCCAACATAATCGGGCATTTTTCTATAGTACTAAAAGTTATTCTTTACTAATAATACATTTTATAGATTAAGGAGAAATTATGAGTGAAAAAATCAGCAGGTGTTCTATCATACCCAAGCATTGTAAGTGTAATTTAAATCTAAATTTGAAGAAAAGCCTAACCATGATGCTTTGCTTTATATCAAAATGACATACAGAGGAAAGTTTGACTTAGGAGAAATTTTATTCAGAAGTCACCAAGAATTACATGCAATCACTTTTATCAGAAGAATAATCTGCATCTATGTGGGTTGTTGGTAAAATGGATTTCTTCTCAGCTCTTTCTGACCCTGCTGTGTTATGTTAGATATGAGTATCCACATTTTAAACAGAATACCTATTTGTTTGCTATACATACATAGGTACCTATCTTATTGCAATATGAGGTAATAAAACATACATCTCATTTTAACTATCCCACATTAATTTTTATACATAGTCACATGCTTCATAATGACATTTCAGTCAACGACAAACCACATATTCTAAAGTGATCCCTTAAGATTATAATTGAACTAAAAAATCCCTATCACTTAGTAATGTTTAGATGTCGTAGCGGCCATAATGCCATGGTACAACACGTTACTCGTGTTTGTGGTGATACTGATGCAAACAAACCTACTATCTGTCAGTTGTATCAAAGTATAACACACACAGTTAGGTACAGCACATAACACTTGATAAAGATAATTAATTACTCTGTTACTACTGGCTTATGTATATACTATATATTTTCATCATTTTAGAGTGTACTCCTTCTACTTATATATTTTTTAAAGTTCACTGTAAGCAGCGTCATGCAGGTCCTTCAGGAGGTATTCCAGAAGAAGACATCATTATCATCGGAGATGACAGCTTCATGCATGTTATTGCTCCTGAAGATCTTCCAGTGGAACAAGCTGGGGAGATGGGAGACAGTGATACGATCCCGACCCTGTGTAGGCTTAGGCTAATGTATGTGTTTGTGTCTTTATTTTTAAGAAAACAATTAAAAACTCAAAAAAGTAAAAAATTTAAATATAGGAAAAAGTTTGTAGAATAAGGATATAAAGAAAAAAGTATTTTTGTACAGTTGTACAATGTACATTTTAATAAGTATTACAAAAGAATCAAGTTAAAAAAATTAAAACGTTTTTAAAGTAAAAAAAGTTACAGCAAGCTAAGATGTATTTATTATAGAAGAAAGAAAAATATTTCAAAATAAATTTAGTGTAGCCTAAGTGTACGGTCTTTATAAAGTCGACAGTAGTGTGCACTAATGGCCTAGACCTTCACACTCATTCACCACTTACCCACTGACTCCCTCAGATAAACTTCCAGTCCTGCAAGCTACATTCATGGTTAATGTCCAAGATAGGTGTACCATTTTATGCCTTTTATATCATATTATACTGTATCTTTCTATGTTTAGGTATGCAAATACCACTGTGTTACAATTACAGTAGTCAGTACTGTAACATTCTGTACAGGTTGGAAGCCCAGGAGCAATAGACTTTACCACATTCCCTAGGTGTGTAGTAGGTTCTACCATGTAGGTTTGTGAAAGTACACTCTATGATATTCATGCAATGATGGAATTGCCTAAAGATGCACTTCTCAGATCATATTCCCCATCTTCAAGCAACACATGACTGCACATGTATTTGTTTTACTATGCATTAATTTTCCTTTTATATGCTGACAGTCCAATTAGATTTTCTTGAAACATATGAAATCAGATATAAGATCTGCTACAGTGCTCTTAAACTTCAAGTGGCATTAGGACACATTAGGATGAAAGTGTCCTAAATGCTGGTTTAAGATTAAGAGCCCTGTAGCAGATTTTTTTTCACCGATTATTCTTAAGCAAATGTGTTTTAATGACTACATGATAATGCTAATTTCAGTTGCTTCACAGAAACAAAAAGCAATGAACAATTTTTTCATGAATCATTTTGTGTCATGACAGCTCCCTAAAACTTAATTTCTAGAGATTATAGGAGAAAAGGGAGTAGTATGAAATTCAAAGCCTTTGTCAGATGGGCTTTTGTTCTGTTTCTCGCACACACAGAGATTCATTGAGCCTATGTTGAAACACTCATGCTAATGTAACTATGAGGAATCACTTTACATTTTAAGAATGTTATTTCTTTTGAAAATTGTGACTAAATAGTATTTTAGAATATGGTACTAATATATGTTCATTGACATGTAATAAATGCAACGATCATCCTAAATGAATATATTATCATGTCACCTATTTTCTGCCAGTGCTTAGTAAATGTTGAGTCAGATTCATATAACAGTATCATTTATATGCTCATTCTATATGTTCCATCAAATTACAAATTTGCTTAGCAGATTATTCAAAGAGCCGTGATTATGGAAAATATATTTGCTATTCATAATTAGACCATTTATTTTTTCTTATTTTCTAATCTTTTTAATTTTTATATCTTTTGGGGGTACAAGTGTGAGTTTCTTACATGCGTGCATTGTGTAGTGCTGAAGTCTGGACTTTTAGTATACCCATCTCCTGAATAGTGAACATCGTACCCAGTAGGTCATTTTCAACCCTCGCCCTCTGCTACCCTCCTATATTTTGTCTATTATTCCATTCTCTGTCTTTCCATGTATACCCATTGTTTAGCTCCCACTTACACATGAGACCGTGTCGTTTCTGACTTTTTATTGCTGAGTTATTTCGTTTTGGTAATAGCCTCCAATTCCATCCATGTTGCAGAAAAGGACATAATTGCATCTTTTTGTGTCTGTATAATATTCCGTAGTGTACATATACCAGATTTTCTTTATCCATTTTTCCATTGATGGGCACTTAGGTTGATTCCATGGGTTTGCTATTGTAAATAGCGTTGCAATAAACCTATCAGTGCAGGTATCTTTGTGATGTACTAATTTCTTTCCCTTTGGTTATAAACCCAGTAGTGTGATTGCTGGATCAATGGAACTTCTATTTTTAATTCTTTGAGAATCTCCATACTGTTTTCCATAAAGGTTTTTCTGATTTACATACCTATCAACAGTGTATAAGCATTCCTGTTTCTCCGCATCCTTCCCAACATTTGTTGTTTTTTGACTTTTTAGTAATAGCCATTCTGATGGGTTTAATTTGCATTTTTCATAATTAGTAGTGTTGAGCAATTTTTCATGTTTTTTGACCACTTACATGTCCTCTTTTGAAAAATGTTTGTTCATGCACTTTGCCCATTTTCAAATGTATTTTTCTTCATGTCAAATTGTTTGAATTCCTTGTACCTGCTGGATATTAGCCCTTTGGGATTAGACCATTTATTTTCTCATCGGATTTCTGATGACATAGAAGATTAATAGAAAATAGCTCTTGTACGATCATTAGTAAACAGAAAGGCATAAAATTCTATATACTATTGGATACATATTTGTATATTGATTATTTTAAGATCTATGAACAATTCAGTAACTTTAAAAATTGTCCTCCTTTCCTTGTCCACACATACCTCATGTGATCAGAAATTTGTATCCCTTCATCAAGAAGTTCAGGATAACTTAAAACATTTTTTCAATAATATTCCTATTTTTAAAAGTTTATTCATGCAGATTGTAACTAAAAAGTAGTGAATTAAATCTAAATACATTACTGTGAAATATAAAGTTTAACTTAAAGCAAAGAGATATGCATTACATATTTAGAGAAGAAGTTTGAGAGCAAAACATACTCTCTAAAAGATGGTTGGATCTAACATTAAAATATTGCATGTGGCAGAAAACATACTGAATGCAAAAGATACAAAAATAAAATATTGTGGCTCTAGGAAGCTAACCATGTTAAGTTTGGATGCGTCATTAGTGGGAAACCAGACAGAAAGCTTATACGTAGATAAAAACTAGCTTAATGTAAAATGGAACGTTCCCACTGTTCATGAGAGTTATGGGCATATAGAGTGTCAGGTGTTATTGCTCTGGTAGAAAGTCTGCTTAGGGAAAGCTTTCCAGTAGACCAAATATTTTATTTAAAACTGGAAGAATAGAAAAGCTTTCATTTTGGAGGAAAGAGAAGAGCACTTCGAGCATAGAAAATGCAGGAGAAGAAGCAGAGATGTGAGTGAGTGGTAAGTACGTGATAGAGAGTATCTGTAAATGAAGATGGAAAGGTGAGTGTGGCGAGGTTGTGAAGGGGTTTTGACATTGTGTAAGCCAAAAGGAATCATTGAAAAGTCTAGTATTTGGTATAATGTTTCAAGAAAGTATAATACTGTATTCCTTAACAGCAGACTTTGGGAGTTCAGTTACAGATGGGAGAATATGTTGGGAGACCACTGTAAACTATTGGAATTTCAAGGCCATTGCCATAGTCCAGGCAAAAAGGATTGATGCCTGAACCAAAGAATAGCCTTAGAAACAAAAAGGCAAAAGGCCAAATTGATTTGTTAATGCATTACTTGTTTCACAGTGCCTATATTTGCTCAGTTTTTCTTAGAAATGTTTAATTACTCTCGTTAGAAAAGAAAAAAATATTCTAAGTATCTACTCTATGACAGACTGCTTACATCAAGAATGTTTATAATTCTTGGCTGGGCGCGGTGGCTTACACCTGTAATCCCAACACTTTGGGAGGCCAAGGTGGGTGGATCACAAGGTCAGGAGATTGACACCATCCTGGCTAACACAGTGAAACCCCATCTCTACTAAAAATACAAAAAATTAGCCGGGCGAGGTGGCGGGCGCCTGTAGTCCCAGCTACTCTGGAGGCTGAGGCAGGAGAATGGTGTGAACCCGGGAGGCAGAGTTTTCAGTGAGCTGAGATCGGGCCACTGCACTGCAGCCTGGGAGACAGAGTGAGACTCCATCTCAAAAATAAACAAATTTAAAAAAAAAAAAAAGAATGTTTGTAATTCTTAAAAACATTTAATCAGATACATTTCGAGGCTTATGAAACCAAGGCCCCAAAATGGCAAATAACTTTCCCAAGGCCAGGAATAGAGCTAATAGGGAGTATATGCAATTCTATTTCCTTTCAAACTTTTTACATAACATTTTTGGATAATTTTCTCAGAGGTTACTTACATATTTTATTTAAAGAAAAATGCTTCCTTTTTTAATGTTAAAAAGTCATAAAAATTTTGTTCTTAAAACTGAATGGCTTATTTTCACCACTTAGCAACCTAAAGGCTATGGATAAGACCAGTTCAATAACATATACGAAGAAATAATTACTGCAAATTGCTAACAGGTAGCATTTCTTATGGAGGCCTGGCTGAGAATGTCATGAAATGTGGCACAGCACTTTTCAATAATGAAACTCCCATTCCAAAATTTTTAAAATGGGTCAATTAAAAATGAGAACTAAAGAGTTAAAGGTATGAAACTGAAAGTATGTCTGAAGAGAAAAAAATGGCAAGATCAGTGTCATAAAGTCAGAAAGAAAGTGATATGTGAAGGAAGAGCACCACTTCCAGGGAGCTTTGTCTCTCTCTATGGTGAATAATTGGCTGGCTCCGAAGTCTTCTCTCCCCCAAAACAAGAACAGACATCAACATGTCAGAGGCATCCTCACCAGAGTGACTCCATCTTGAATAAAGGCTGGATAAAACCAAAACTGCTCAGTTACATTCTCAGGGAATTAGGCACTCTTGGTCACAAGATGTTTATGTTTAAGGAAACAAATTAATGATACATAAAGACGTAGAATTTATAAAAATGTCCTGATGTCCTAAAAATGTCAAGAAGAAAAAGCATTCTTAGTTTAAAAATATGTTTCACTTTAAAGATAGTAATTAATCATAAATTCTTGCTGAAATCAATAGTTACTAGGAAAATAATGTTAATAGCCTGTCACAAGCTGATCACAAGCGTTTGTAATAAAGTATACCATTCTTAGCCTTACAATCCTATGTAAGCAAGAATTATGTTTAAGATAGGGGCGTTCCTCCTTGTGCTTTCTGAGGATGACTTACTCTGTAGTAGAGTAGTTCCTAATAAACTATTTTATCTTTACTATACTCTGCAACTCGCCCTGAATTCTTTCCCCAAAGAGATCCAAGAACCTCTTCATAGAGTCTGGGACAAGATCCCTTTTCTGACAACAAACATCTTGTCCTTTAAAAAATTTTTTAAAGAAAAGTATACTTAAATATTGGTGTCTTCTAGCTCTACTCATTTTTCCATGAAAAAAGAAAATGCGGGTTAATGAAAAGAAAATGTGATGACTTGTAAGGGTTTACTCGTACAGCAATTATGCTGAGTGGGTGTTTTTTTACCTGAGGGTTTACATTTGTGTCATATAGGAAAAAATAGCAGCTTTTTTCAAAACTTAATTTCTATCTCCATGTTTTGACTTGTCATTTTAGCATGATATCATATGTGGAAAAAAGACAAATGTTATTGGCACACACACGTTCCTGTTTAGCTAATGACAGATTAAGTTGGAAAAGATGTAATAGTGCTTTTTAAGAATGTAACTTGATGACAACTAATAACAGCAAATGCAAAAAGCTCACTATGTGGCCGCCACTGTTCTGAGCACTTTGCGTATGTGAACTGGTCTCGTACCAATTCTTACTCCTGAGGTGGGTACTATTAATATTATTTTTTTTTAAACTAGGAACACAAAGGTTAGGTAATTTCTCTTAACTTATGCAGTATATAAATGACAAAATTGGAATTCAAACCCAGATGGTCTGACGTCAATGTCTGTGATTGCAATCACAATGTTATCTTTCCTTTCATCAAAAAGCAATATTTTGGTAACTGCATTAGGTATTAATAGAAGAGGAAGTTTCAAAAACCTCAAATTTTCTGTTTCAAATTCTACTGAAACTGAATTGCCCAAGTGATTCAATACAATGTCTTAGTTTAGGGGAAAAGTCATAGAATGGGCATAAAACTAATCTGTTCTGATTTTTCCCTATTAAAGAGCAGCCCGTTTGTTCACCGTGATTCTTCAAACTAAGTGTAATACAGTACCTGTGTTTATTTTTTCTGTAGATGCTTTGATTTTCCAGCATTTTAAAAATTATTAGAAAATGCCTTCAAAAACATAGTTGTTTTCAAATATTATATATATACACATGCATCTTGTTTTCTTTTTCTGTTAGATGCACTGGTATAATTGTTGGAAAGCAGTAAGGATATGGAGGCTTGGTCATAAAGTCATAGACTTTGATTCATGACTGAGAGTTGGTCCTTGCCTAATCTCTTCTCTTTCTTCCTGGTAAAGTTGGGCTTACAACAGGTTAACACCCTCATCTGCTTCATCAAAACAAGTACTGGAAGCTTCCTCGAATGCTCACGCCTGTTCTGTGTCATTCATGTACTTCTAAAGGCAATTTTTAAGTCATCGTATCACTGGTTTAAGTCATCACAGAAGTAAAAATTTGAGTGTGCATTTTAGAATGACACCACTGAATCATAATTTGAGGAGGGATAATAAAATATTGAAAATATTGAGTCTTATTATAATTACTGGCTAAATTAATTTCAGGGAAGTGATAGAATAATTCACACCATGTATTTTACCTTAGAAAATTATTTGACAAAACTAATATTGATAGTGTATTAGTCTGTTTTCACACTGCCATAAAGAAATACTTGAGAATGGGTAATTTATAAAGGAAAGAGGTTTAATGGACTCACAGTTCCACATGGCTGGGGAGGCCTCAGGAAACTTACAGTCATGGCAGAAGGCAAAGGGGGAAGCAAAGACCTTCTTTACTTGGCAGCAGGAGAGAGAAGTGCGAGCAGGGGAAATGTTAAATGCTTATAAAACCATCGGGTCACATGAGAACTCACTATCATGAGAACAGCATGGGAGAAACCAGCCCCATGATTCAATCACCTCCCTCCCTCCATACATGGGCATTAGAGGTTCCTTCCTCAACACGTGGGGATTCCAATCTGAGATGAGATTTGAGTGGGGACACAGAGCCAAACCATATCAGATAGGTACTTCAGAATTTTTATGGAAAGACATTTAGTACTATGGTATATTACAAATGGCACCAGGCCTATACAAGTTATTATCAGGAAACCACAGAGGGAAGGGCCTGACACGAACTAAATCCTCCATAAGTGTGTGTAAGAAAATAAATAAAACATATGGTGCTTGGAAATAGCAATCCTACTGCTAGTTCCTGTCATACCAAGGTTTAAAGACTTGGGGAAATCCACTAACAATTTGGTTTCCTAATTTATAAAACAAGGAGACATGCTAGATAATCTCCAAAGTCACCATAGATTTTAATCTCACTTTCCAATAACTTTACAGAAAATTGCTGACATTTGAAAGAAAAGGCATTGATACAACTTTCTGATTCGAGGAATGGGATAAAAACTATTCTTTATAACACGAGAGTACCGGTAGTATCATTTCTGTAATTTAAGGGAATTGCCAAGATCCCTGTCTGAGCAATATATTTATAATTTTTACAAGCACAAATCTATCCTTTTGGAGCTAAAATTTATAATTTTTAATGTTAGGGAAAAGATACTAAAATGTTTTAATAGACAGACAACTGGTACCAATACCTCAGTCACTGAGAGTTTGAGTACCCAGCACATGATGGCTTGCTTTACTTATTGGAAAAATAATTCATACTGGATTCATTTAAAAATTATATTCAGAATATAAAGAAATAAATGAAGTCAAGGGGTAGCTTGAGAATTGTACATTTTTGTTCTGAGCTGATAATGTTATGTACATGAATGACATTTTATAAATTACTTCATCAAATTTTTGCAAATCTTCATATGATTTATTCCTAGACATCTTATTTTTGGTCAACTGTGAAGGTTATTACTTTCATATATCACACATATTAGTGGTTATTCCTGAAATATCAGAACACAATGCATTTGTTATTAATGTTCTATCTCTTTAATATTGATTTTATAATACTTTTTTTTTTTGATACGGAGTCTTGCTCTGTCACCCAGGCTGGAGTGCGTGCAGTGGCGCCATCTCAGCTCACTGCGAGCTCCGCCTCCCGGATTCATGCCATTCTCCTGCCTCAGTCTCCCGAGTAGCTGGGACTACAGGCGCCCGCCACCACGCCCGGCTAATTTTTTTGTATTTTTAGTAGAGACAGGTTTCACCGTGTTAGCCAGGATGGTCTCGATCTCCTGACCTCGTGATCCGCCCACCTTGGCCTCCCAAAATGCTGGGATTACAGGGGTGAGCCACCGTGCCTGGCCATATAATACATTTTTTAATTGAGAAGGGATATTAAAGTTTGCTGAATGATTTTTTTCTTATATTTAAATTGCCATGCATTTTCTTTTCTTTTGCTTAGTCTTTTATTTGATACTGGGTTAGCTATATGTATAAATATTTCTAAAGAGAAGCGTCCTTGCATATAAACTGTTCCATATATTCCATCAATTTATTTTCAATACAGTTTTGAATTAGGACAATGATTATTTCAGTATTGTTTCATTAATTTTCATAAGCCATATGAGTATGTAGTTTTCTAATTGATTGTTCCTGTTTATTTTCACATTTGCTTGAATAATCTAAGTTGGGACTCTTTTTTTCTCACTAGTATATAGCTTTTATTGGATAATTATTTTATCTTGAAAATAGGATAAAATTCACTTACTTGTAGGAATTCTGTTTGATGCCTTTTAGGTAAGAAAGTATGCAGGAAAGATTTTGGAGCAAATATGGATGACAATGTGTTCATAATATAGACAGGACTGTAATATTTTACTCCAGGAGTGTACCACTGTATTCCAGGAATATATAAGCCCTATGAAAAACAAGTTGTCATTTTCTTATAAAGCTTGTTCTTATCCCATATGCTTCAGCAATCTATGCCTTGCCTTAATACCCTAGAAAAATACTTGCACATATCAGGAGATAGAAGGATGAAAATTTGCAATAACTTACTTGCAGTAAGAAAAAACTGGAAATGGTTCTACTGCTCCTTGATTAAATTGACAATGTGTGCAAATATTCTTGTTGATGGAATGTAAAAGAATGCCTCAGTGTAATACTATACTACAGTGAAAATGAATGTTACTTGATGCAGCAGTATGGTGCTTACTGATAATATTTTTTATTTTATTTTTTTAATTTTTTTTATCTTTTTTTTTTTTGAGATGGAGTCTCGCTCTGTAGCCCAGGCTGGAGTGCAGTGGCACGATCTCGGCTCACTGCAAGCTCTGCCTCCCGGGTTCACGTCATTCTTCTGCCTCAGCCTCCCCAGTAGCTGGGACTACAGGTGCCCGCCACCATGCCCGGCTAATTTTTTGTATTTTTAGTAGAGATGGGGTTTCACTGTGTTAGCCAGGGTGGTCTCAATCTCCTGACCTCATGATCTGCCCGCCTCAACCTCCCAAAGTGCTGGGGTTATAGGTGTGAGCCACCATGCCTGGCTTAAATTGGATTCTTTTACTTAGTGATATGCCTTTAAGATTGCTCTTTTTTTTTTTCATGGATTGAAAGTTCATTCCTTTTAACGCCAAATAATATTGCATTGTCTGGATATACCAAGATTATTTATCCATTCACCCGTTGAAGGACAATTTGATTGCTTCCATGGTATGGCAATTATGATTTAAATTGCTATAAACATCTGTATAAAAGCTTTTGCATGAATGTAAGTTTTCAACTCGTTTGAGTAAATACTAAGGAGTGTGATTGATGGACCGTATGGCAAGAATATGTTTAGTTTTATGAGAAACTACCAAACTGTCTTCCAAAGTGGCAGCACCATTTTTTATTCCCATCAGGAATGAACGAGGGTTGCTGTTGCCAGCATTCAGTGTTATGCGTGTTTGGGATTTGGGCCGTTCGAATAGGTAAGCAGTAGTATCTTGTTGTCATTTTCAATTCCCTAATGAAATATGAAGTTGAACATCTTTCATATGCTTATTTTTCATCTGTATATCTTAATTGTTGAGGGGTCTGTCAGCTATTTTTGCCCATTTATTTAATTGGATTGTTTTATTGTTGAGTTCTGAGAATTCTTTGTGTATTCCGGATAACAGTTTTTTTTTTTTTTCTAACATGTCTTTTGCAAATATTTTCTTCCGATATGTGATTTATGTCTTTGGCAGAGCAAAACTTTTTAATTGTAATGAAGTTCAGTTTATCAATTATTTCTTTCATGGATCATGCCTTTGGTGTCCTATCTAGAAAGTTATAAAACCCAAAGTCATCTAGATTTTCTCCTATGTTATCTTCTAGGAGTTTTATAGTTTTGAATTTTATGCATAGGTCTAAGATCAATTTTGAGTTAATTTTTGTGAAGGGTCTGTGTCTAACTTCATTTTTCTTTTTAATTTGTAAGTCAATGTATAATTGCTCCAGTAGCATTTGTTGAAAATATTCTTTTCATTGTATTTCATTTGCTTCTTTGGCAAAGATCACTTAACTCTATTTGAGTGGGTCTATTTCTGGGTCCTTTATTCTGTTCCATTGTTAATTGTATCTACTCTTTTTTTCCAGTGCCATGCTGTTTTTATTACTGTATTTACAGTATTTTTAATCTATCACTTTTTATGGCTCCTTGCTTATTTTACTTGAACCAGTTCACCTTCATCCCCAAGTAATTACTTCTTTTCTTATTGATAATATTATTTCCTTATTTCTTTGAGGATAAAAAATATATTCATCATATAGGTTTTTGAATGTTGCTTTTTGGGGGTTTTATACAGACTGAATTCATCTCAAAATGTGTATTCATAGGCTGGCTGTCTTACTGTCATGTTTCAACATATATTTGGGATTGTATTTTATAGACTAATCTTAAATAGGTATTTTTTTACTTTTTTGCCAGTTAGATCATATTTCTTAACTTTATTTTTTCCACCTTCACCTACTTCTCTAGACTTCTGAGGCCAGAAATAATATTTTCCTATGTATGGGACCCTATCTTTGGTGACATGGAGAATATAGGTTTTGTTATAAAAGCATAGCCCAAATTGTAGGCTATAAACTCTACCAGCTTTTCCTTGTGTAAAAGCGAATTTTATATGTCAGTGACTTTCTGTGTGTTATAGTGTGCTTTGTGTGTCAACTTGGTTAGGCTACAGTACCCATTCTTTGATAAAACACCAGTCTAAATGTTGCCATAAAGGTATTTTGTAGATATGATTAATGCTGAAATCAGTAGACCTTGAGTAAAAGAGATAATCCTCCATAAAGCAGGTATGCCTTATTTCATCAGTTAAAGGCATTAGAAAAAAGACAGGTCCCCAGGAGAAGAAGAAATTCTAAGTCATCTCTAGACGGCCTTCAGAGTGAAAACTGAAACATTCACTCTTCCTTGGGTATGCAGCCAGCAGACCTTCTCTGCAGATTTCAGACTTGTCAGCCTCCACAATAGCATAAGCCAATTCTTTCAAATAAATATCTCTGTGTGTGTGTATGTATATACAGAACAAATAGGTTGATCTGTTTCTCTGAAAAACCCTAATACATCATATACAGAGATTTATATTACCTATAGCCCCTAGGGATTCTTATTTGTGGTGGTTTTTTCTTTTTTTTCTTTTTTTTTAGAATAAACACATTTTTAGCTTTCTTTTTTAAAACTTTTGTGTTTGGAGCAGAGATGGAGGTGATGACTGGGAGCGCATCATCTTAAGCAGTTTTCCTCTGCTTTTTATCTTTGTCAAATTTTCAGAGGCAGAATTTTCAGACCAATCTTTGGTTGCTGTTGTCGAGTTAAGTTATTTAAAAATAATAGAGTTCTTCTCTTAGTAACTTTTAACTCCTGAAATTGTCCTTCAGGATAATTATTTCTATTTTATCTAAATAACTGTGACTTAATTAATGTAGTTTAATTTTTCTCTATTTCTGTCAAACTTTGCCGTAATAATTTAGCTTATAATAGACAAATAATAAATTGTTAATATTTTATCTAAATTTCCACTTACATGAATCTCTTTAGAATGTTTGTGTATTGTAACAATACAAGACTACAATCTTTCAAACAAGAGAAAACATTAGAAGTTAATTTTGAGATATTTACAGAGAAACATTTTTATGTTCTGAGTACATGAGGTAACAATACATAACTACAAAATCAATCAAAACAGTTTAATTTCTAAAACTGTATGTTACCTTAGATTTACAACATTCCAACATATAAAAAAAAAAGTCAAACTGTCTTCACATTATAAATTCCGAGTCTGTTCCATTTTGCCACATAAAATTCTCAGAATATATTCATTGCACTCACTCTAGCACAGTGGCTACTGTTTGCAGCTTCTGAACTTACCATTGATTCAGATGACATAATGTTTGATTGGTTTATTACTTTTGTTATGTGGAATAAATTCAAGGCTACACTACCAATAATGTCACTTTCAAGCACTTGCATTCTATACACATTCTTTAAGGGATAGCAAGAGATGGATTTATAATTCATGCCTGAAAGTTATGATGGTCCATAGATGTGTCTTTAAATGTTTGAATCAAAAAGATCGAAATTATTGAAAAGTGTTTTTCCAGACCATAGACATCTTTCTACATAAACTAAGTGGAAATGATGTGAGGACTTTTGAATTTTGCCTTTTTTTCCCTTCCAATACAACACAAGGTCAGGAGGCATATTGCTAAGCTCAGTGTTTTCAGTGACGAAGACAGATGGTCCATTGGCATTAATGTGTTGTCAAAACATGATCACTGCTGCATGCATCATGGGCTATCCGCTAGTATTGATTTCAATATTTCTTTTCCAGTGTACCCCACAAATCAAGAGGTTTTACTCTTTGGGCATGGGGATTCAGTGATAAACAGTGCAGACAGCTGCCCAGGGTGTCTGTGATTTAATATATGTGCATTGCCTATATGTTGAGAGTCATACTATGGTGAACCTCAGTCCTGACCTCTTTGTCCCACTGCATCAATGTTTCCTTCTGCACTGTATAATTCACAACATATGATAAAAGTAGCCCGTTTCTCCCATATGGAAAACATTCATAAGCAATAAAAACTCTTCTGACCTGACATTCCTTTCACTCTCATCCCATTACTCCGTTACCCTTTGCAATAAAATGCCTGAGGAGAACTCTCTACACTCATTGTCTCCAATTATTCTTCTTTCATTATCTCTTAAACATACTCCAATAGACTTTTCAATTTCACCCGACTTGCACTTATCCATGTCACTAAATTTTTGATCATTGCTAAATCCAAGAATCTGTTTTCTGGCCTCATCTCATTTTGCTTCTCAGGAACATTTATATCTCTTTTCTCAAAACACAGTCTTTCACTTAACTTTGAGAACACTGTACTACTACAATTTTCTTTATACAATAGTAGGAAGACTCCCTTCAGTCTTCTTTGATGCTTAGCATGCATTTCACTGGTTCATCTTTTCCTACCTCGACGACCTTATCCTGTTAAATACTCTGTATCTGGCAATGACAGTATCTTCAGCCAAGAGTACGCTCTCTCTGTTTTTTTTTTTTTTTTTTTAGACGGAGTCTCGCTCTGTCGCCCAGGCTGGAGTGAAGTGGCCGGATCTCAGCTCACTGCAAGCTCTGCCTCCGGGACTCACGCCATTCTCCTCCTGCCTCAGCCTCCCCAGTAGCTGGGACAACAGGCGCTCACGACCACGCCTGGATAATTTTTTGTATTTTTAGTAGAGACGGGATTTCACCGTGTTAGCCAGGATGATCTCGATCTCCTGGTCTTGTGATCCGCCCACATCGGCCTCCCAAAGTGCTAGGATTACAGGCGTCAGCCACAGCGCCCCGCCCAGGACTCCGCTCTTGATCTGAAAACTTATATAATATACAGCTGTCAGGTGCTGAAAATACAAAGATTGGGAAAGAAATGAGCTCATCGTTTAAAACACTTTATCTTAGTAAGGGAAACAAGTACTTTGCCAAGTGATAATTTTTTTAAGTTTGAATTATATAAAAGTCTTAAAATAACACAATATGATACATTTAAATATAAAAAAGGGTAGGAATGTTAACAGATAGGACTTCAGCATGTGGAAGGATGCTGGCAAATAGTTCTTTTAAAACATTCTATCGAATATTACTTTACGTAGTTATAACTAAAATCAAATGTCTAGACTTACGGTATCTTTGTGGATCTAATATGTATACAGTATAATTTTGCATTGCAGAGAAATATACTTTCTGAATCTCATAGACGGCTGATAAAATATCCATATAGATATGTATTGTCCTTTTCCCTATGGTCTCTCTCTCTCTGCTTTTTTTATTATATCATAGAATAATCATATATATGTAATATATGTATCTTATATGTTTTACATATAAATATGATACAAGATTGTTTCTACAAGCACAGGCACATATGTACTCTTTACAAATATGGTTATTACCAAGTAAAGCTATAAAAATGATGGAAGAAGAGCAATGAGAGTTAACTATTTTGTATCATTATTATTTTCTGTTTCCCTAATTTCGGTAATTTTGTTAGCTGCATATTAAAACCAATCTTTGATCACATGGGTTGCTTTATGAAACAAACATCTCAATTTTATGGACAAACCAAGGGAACAGCTGTCACATAATCTTATTCCAGGATTTGCAATACAGCATAGCAATTATAAAGCCGACACTCTGTCTCATGTAGCTGACATGTAATCAGTTTCCACTGTTGTTTTGGCCAAAATTATGTGCATTAAAATTTTGCAGGAAAAACATCTTTGTTGAGCAGAAAATTATTTTTAAATGGATTTGCATTAGGTAAAACAATTTTTCTTTTGTAGTCATAGTGCTTCTTTTGAAAGGCTACCACAGACAAGTTTTGCTTGAGGAATATTATCTGTTCCATAATTTGTCACAGTTAATTCAGAAGTAAATGTAAAGTCAAAAGTTTCTATTGACAGAAAAATAAATATTAGCTTTTCAAATTTCCAAATTTTAAAATTTCTGAGTATCCATTGAGAGTCCCCAAAGACATCACATGAAAGTCTTCATAAGTACTGAAAAGCTACAGTATATAGGTCAGCACATAGTCCTTTTTATATATTTGTATTTAACATGTATATAGAACTTACCATGTACTATATTAATAGTGATTCATTTCATCTCGATCTCAATACTATGAAGGAGTTATTATTTTTATTTTTATGTACAGATGAGAAAACTGAAGCACAGAAAGGTTAAGTAATTTGCCCAAGGTCGCACATCTAGTACATGGCAAATGTGGAGCTTGAACTTGAACTAGACATTGTGATTTCACAGTCTATGTTCCTAAATAGGACTTCATGCTACTTAAGTACTATGATAAATTTGAAAAGATAGCTTATCAGTTTCTCATATGATTCGCAATCTTTCTACACATTAGATGTAAGTAAAATGTAAAGAGTGAAAGAAAAAAGAAAGAGCATGATTAATGAAACTTGAATGACTAAAACTGGAAAAAAATACCAAAAGAGGCCATTATATAAAGAATAAAAACTTTTTCTTTATCACAAAATAAAATAACCTTATTTCATTTTATAGTTTATAACAGGAAGATTCTTTGTCATCTGAATATACACCCACACATACGTATACACATTCAAAATATTATCCAGTCATATTCTTTTTCCCATGTGTAATAGTAATCAAAATTAAATGAAATTAAATATTTCCCAGAAAGTAGAATTGTATTTTTAAAAAAAGGTTTTTATATGCCAAAATACTAAACAGCTGATACAGTTTAAAAATATATCTTGGAAATAATCTTTTTAATCTGGCTTTTTTTCTTCAATCTCGGGAAAAATCTCTTCATCTCTTCCTTTAAAAAATAAAAGGAAATTGATCCTAACAGTAATAGATTTTAAAATATGTTATGCTTTCAGGATAAATTTGATTAGCAAATTTCATAGTATTGTTGGCTTTCCTTTCCTTAGTTTGAAATGTAGAAATGTTTGTTTATATTTAAGAAGTAATTTGTATTTAAAATATGCTAATTATATTTAAATAATGACATGATTAGACTCATTAAAAATTTGCAAAGGCCTGAAGTTAAAGCTTGCATCCTTGGCAAAGGTTCTTATCCCATTTTATTTATTGTTTTGGATGTATAAACACCCCAGTATGCAGAAAAAATATTACATTTAGAGTTATTTATTGGTCAAATCATTCATTTTTCCAGCTGTAAATTATTAAGCATGCTGTGATGATTAATTTTGTGTGTCTACTACTTTGGGCCACAGTGCACCAGATATTTGGCCAAACATTATTTTGCATGTTTCTGTGAGGTTGTTTTGGGATGCGTTTAACATCTAAATCTACAGTCTGGGTAAAGCAGATCTGTCCTTCCTAACGTGGGTAGTAGGCCTCAATCAGCTGAAGGCCACAATAGAACAAAATAGCCGGCCCTCCTAAGAGTACTAGGAAATTCCTGCTGCTGCCTGCGTTTTGAACTGGGACATCATTTTTTCCTGCCTTTGGACTCCAACTGGAACATTTGCTTTTCCTGGGTCTCAAGCATGCTGGTCTTTGGACTGGAAAAACACGATCAGCTCTCTTGGTTCACCTACTTGATGTTGATCTTGAGACTTGTCACCTCCATAACTGCATAAGCCAATTTGTTATCATAAATCTCTTCATATATTTGCATCCTGTTAGCTCACAGTTTTCAAATTATGCAGGAAAATTTGTCTTAATGATCTTGATTATTCTTGTTTAGTACAGAGCAAGAGTTTTTAGCTTATATCTCCTTTGCGTGTTACCAAATGTAGGACATAGCACAACAGAAGAGATTCGAGATAGTAGTTCTAATAACCACGATCAGTTCAAGAAAATTAACCACCAGTACCAAATTAAACACAATTCTTGATTATTTGAGTAAAAAAAAAAAAAACTTTTATAAGTCATATAATAATGACCACCTTCGCTATATCAGAAATCTCTGATTTCTTATTCATTTATGAAAGAACATGTCCTTCTATGAAGAAAAAGAGCCAATTAATCTATCAAGGAGTTGACATAATTTTTTTTCTTAATTTTCTGATCTCCTACAATACTATAATTTTTAAAATATTCATTTATTTATCTGGGTACTGTGGAATGCACTTGTAGTTCCAGCTATTCAGGAACTACAGGAAGCTGAGGCAGAGAACCTCTTGAGCTTGAAACTATAGTGTGAGACTGCAGTGTGCAACAACTGCCCCAGTGAATACCTACTGTACTCCAGTCTGGACAATATAGCAAGACCCATATATAGAAAAGAAATCTATCTATTTTGATTTTTAACTTGAGACTATTTTTTCTGAAATAATTATATAATTTTTCTTTTACACTCAATCTTTTTTTACCTGCTAAATTATCGTTGTCCTATCTCAGGATGGACTTCATCTTGGGAAAACAAAAAATGCCAAACAACCAGAAATAAGGATTTGAATTTAACATCCTTTCAGTCTTAAACCTATTCAGTCTGGGGATAAAGTAAAAAGCTGTAATTTTAGAATGTTTTAGTGCTTGAAATAAGGATGCTTTCACCTGATTAAAGAAATATCCTACTTGTGTGTGCCTTCCTTAGGTAATTATATGATTGATACAAGATGTCTTAATTGTTAATGGAACTAGATGCTTGTTGCTATAAATGTAACGGTTAGGAAGCCAATTAGGTTGGAAGCGGACTGTGTCATTTGCATTGCTCATATTTTGAGTAAGACAAATTGGACCATTGACATTGCTTTTACTCATCTCTTTAAGTCTATAACAAATTCCTTAGTATTTAGTTCTCTGTCTCTTCTGCTACGTACCATTCTCCACCATCTTATCTCTGTGTCCAGAATTAAAAGGCTCTAACAACAAATTAGAGAGTATAACAGGTTCAGATATAAAGAAAACACACACGTCCATGTGTGCACACACACATCAAACAGAAGAAACAATACAAAGAGAAAAGTCCACAATTACATATATAGCCTCAAAATGTAGCCCAATCACTAAGACAACCCCCAAACCATGTATTCTTTTGTTGTTGTTTATTATCTTTATTAATTTATTAAATGTAGATTCCACAAATATTCGTTGTGTACCTAGTATATGCCAGGCAGTGTTTTAAGCACTAAGGTTTCACAGTGATGAGGATAGATGAAAACCTTTTCCCTTGGGAATTTGGAAGTTATATCTATGTATTCCAATGCTTGTTGTATGTTTAAGAAACTTGAATTTACCCACTTTATTCTGTTTTTAAACTCTCCTTCATTAAACTTCTGTACAACATGTACAAAGTTCAAATTTGCCTTCTTGCTATAAATAAATTCTTCATTTAGTCCTTTACTCCTATGAGGTCATTATTGCTACCACGGTGTATTTGTCTCTAAATTTATCACCTAAAACACTTTCTTCTCATTTAGTTGTATCTTTCAAATTTTATTACTTTTTATGTAGTTACTATCTTGGAAACCATTGTACATATAAAAGCCAAATAGCATACTGTTATATATGTGCATGCATGTGTGTATATGTGTGTGTATTGTATTGCTTGTATTTTTTTTTTGTTTTTTTCTGTTTGATATGTGTGTGCACACATAGGTGTGTGTTTTCTTTATATTTGAGTGTGTTATACTTTTTAATTTGTTGTTAGAGCCTTTTTAAATGTAGACAGAGGGATAAGATGGTGGAATTGTGTGTGTGTGTGTGTGTGCATGCGTGTGTGTATATATATACATATATATACACACTGGGCTTTCACAGTGATGAGGATAGATGAAAATCTTCATACACACACACACATGCACACACACACAATTAAAAGAATTATTGTCTAACAGTTCTTACTCATCACCTAGCTCAAGA
Organism: Trachypithecus francoisi; assembly: GCF_009764315.1. Classification (NCBI taxonomy): domain Eukaryota; kingdom Metazoa; phylum Chordata; class Mammalia; order Primates; family Cercopithecidae; genus Trachypithecus; species Trachypithecus francoisi. The sequence goes on along the minus strand of NW_022681454.1, from coordinate 156,245,034 downwards.
CAATGGATCACTGGTATGTTTTTGAAAGTCTATATAGGGCTCCTTCTCAAACCAGTCTGCCTTTTTGTCTCTCTCATTTGTACCCATGATCCTGTATTTTATGCTTCATCACTCTTGCATGCCTTATATGTTTTATCACATATATTATTAAAAACTTATTGTTCAGTTTTTCAGATTTGTTTTTTTCCAGTCACATTTTGAATAGCCAACTTTTTCCCACTGATCCATGATGGCTCCTCTGAAACATCAAGTTTCAATGTATATGTGAGTACATAGGCCAGTTTTCTATCTGGTGACTGCTTTTGCCTATTCCTACATAGACCAACCTTTCTAATAAGTGCTGTAACCTGGTATGGCATTTCGCTCAACTTGTTTTTCTTGTTGGTATAATATTGAATCCTTCTATTCAATTCATAAATATAGCATAGCTTTACATTTATTTGTATCTTTGTTAATGTACCATAAGAAATAGCTGTACTTTTTAATAAAATGAAATGTACATCTTATTTTGATTTTTTTCTAGGTACTTTTTATTGTATCATAATTGTTACTTTAATTACATTTTCTAACAGATTGTTCTTCAATATAGAAGTAAAATTTTATATTGTATATTAAAATCACATCCAGAAATTTATTCATAGTCCTTTGGCTATTATTGTATGTATTCCATGTAGATACAAATTTGTGTCTTTTACTCAAAATTTTATTTATTGCTATTATTTTCAAAGTCTATCCTGACAACTTAAAATTTTAGTGCAATGTTCACTAAAACAATTCTTGTATTGTTCTTGATTCTAAATGAAACACTTTTGCTATTTCTGCATTAGTAATAATAGTAACTAAATATGGTTTCTGCTACTGATAGGTAAGGTACAATAAGGACTAACATGACCATTAGATTTAACAAAGCAAAAGTGAGTGGTGTCTTTAACAAAATATTTGTGACAAAATCATTAAGGCAAAAGCTTGATCACAATGACTTTAAGAGAAATCAGGAGTAGAGAGTTACAGAGGGTTTGTGTCTTAGTTGTGCATTTCTGCTATAACAAATTATGACAAATTTGCTAATTTGGCCTAAAGTGACACAAATGTATTCTTTTACAGTTATATGAGATCAGAAGTCCCAACATGGTTCAGTAATGCTATATTCCTTCTGAATATTCTAGGGAAGAATCCATTTCCTTGACTTTTCTAGCTTCTAGACTCCTCCTATAGTCCTTGGCTTGTGACTTCCTCCATCTTAAAAGCCAGCAGACTACATTTTTAATCCCTGTCTCTCTCTGTCTCTCTATCTGTTTCTCTTTCTCAGTCCCTCTTTTGTCACATCCTTAAGGGATACAAAAGGGAAGCATTGGAGTCAGAGGAAAGGCCATATCTGACATCAGTAGGGATGCTTGTGATTATTTTGGGTCTACCCAGTAACCCAGGATAATCTCTGCCTCTCAAGAGTCTTCACTTATTCACATCTTCAAGGTCTTTTTGCCATTTAAGATAATAGGCACATATGTTATAAGGATTTGGATGTGGACATTTTGGGGAATGGGCATTATTTAGCATGTTACAGTCTGTAGAGACAGTGCTTTTTAAGAGTCTTCCTATAAATGAAGTAAAGAAATGAAGAATACATTGCCAAATTTATCAGTTATCTCCTAACATAACATTCAATGAGCAAACATAATTTACATCTTAATGTACATGCCTTAACTTTCTAAAGTGGCTTACTTTTGAAACTCTGTTCTCCTTTGTTCTATTTATTTACTATTTTATTTATTATTAATTCAACATGTATTTACCTGTGTTTTCACAAAGTTTTACTCTCCTAGGGGCAAAATCCTAAGTTATATGCACATAAGCCCTCTCCCCCAGAGATTTCAGTTTAGGAAGAGAGTCTAACAATCATATACAAAAGACAGCAATGATTTAATGATGAAGAAAACAATGTGGGCTGTGGGAGCACATTTCAAGAGTAACTCATACAACCAGGACCAGGTAGAGGTATGGAAGTTCCTCTAAATCTCATGACATTTGAACTGACACAATAAACACAGGTATCCATTTCTTCTAGATTTTCTAGTTTATTTGTGTAGAGCTGTTTATAGTATTTTTTTATGGTAGTTTGTATTTCCATGGGATCGGTGGTGATACCCTCTTTACCATTTTTTGTTGTGTCTATTTGATCCTTCTCTATTTTCTTCTTTATTAGTCTTGCTAGCAGTCTATCAATTTTGTTGATCTTTTCAAAAAATGAGCTTCTGGATTCACTGATTTTTTTTGAAAGGTTTTTTGGAGAAAATGTTTACAATCTATCCATCTGACACAGGGCTAATATCCAGAATCTACAAAGAACTTAAACAAATTTACAAGAAAAAATCAAATAACTCTATCAAAAAGTGGATAAAGGATATGAACAGACACTTCTCAAACGAAGACGTTTATGCAGCCAACAGACACATGAAAAAATGCTCATCATCACTGGCCATTAGAGAAATGCAAATCAAAACCACAATGAGATACCATCTCACACCAGTTAGAATGGTGATCATTAAAAAGTCAGGAAACAACAGGTGCCAGAGAGGATGTGGAGAAATGGGAACGCTTTTACACTGTTGGTGGGACTGTAAACTAGTTCAACCATTGTGGAAGACAGTGTGGCGATTCCTCAAGGATCTAGAACTAGAAATACCATTTGACCCAGCAATCCCATTACTGGGCATATACCCAAAGGACTATAAATCATGCTGTTATAAAGATACATGCACACGTATGCTTATTGTGGCACTATTCACAATAGCAAAGACTTGGAACCAACCCAAATGTCCATCAGTGATAGACTGGATTTAGAAAATGTGGCACATATACACCATGGAATACTATGTAGCCATGAAAAAGGATGAGTTCATGTCCTTTGTAGGTACATGGATGAAGCTGGAAACCATCATTGTGAGCACACTATTGCAAGAACCGAAAACCAAACACTGCATGTTCTCACTCATAGATGGGAATTGAACAATGAGAACACTTGGACACAGGGTGGGAAACATCACACACCGGGGCCAGTTGTGGGGTGGGGGGAAGGGGGAGGCATAGCATTGGAAGATATACCTAATGTAAATGGTGAGTTAACAGGTGCAGCACACCAACATGACACATGTATACATATGTAACAAACCTGCATGGTGTGCACATGTACCCTAGAACTTAAAGTATAATACTAAAAAAAAAGAAGTGTTCAATTCCACCTGAACGCTATCAGACAAACACTTAAATTTTCCTTTGCTCAGGTTGCAAAATGTGAGTATTTCCTAAATTTGCTGTGAACTCTCAGGAATAAAGCAGAACACAGTTTTTAAAATAAAAATGAAAAATTTAATACATTAAAAAATAATAAACACAAGTAGAAGTTAGTAGACAAGCAATGGAAAAGAGTGTGAACTGTGGTGTGGTGTGAAGAAGAAAATTCATGGAACAAAAAAAAGAGAAGTGTACATACCAAAGACAGACATCAATGCTTATTTGAAAACTGAGAGAAGTCCAATATGGCTATGATGTGGGGCAGATAGTATACGTCAGGGGAAGGGTGGGAAAGAAAGGCAAACAGAAAGAAAGTTCATGAACGGTATTGTGGAAACATTTTGCCCTGTTGTTTTTTTTTTTTTTTTTTGACTTTTCTCTGGCTTCTTAATATTTGTAGGGAAAAGAGTGTTTTCTTGTTTTGTTTTGTTTTTTCCCTTCCTTCCTTCCTTCCTTCCTTCCTTCCTTCCTTCCTTCCTTCCTTCCTTCTTTCTTTTTCTTTCTTTCTGTTCTGAGATACATGTGTAGGGAATGCAAGTTTGTTACATAGGTATACATGGGCCATGGTGGTTTGCTGCACCCATCAGCCTGTCATCTAGGTTTTAAGCCCTCCATGCATTAGATATTTGTTCTAATGCTGTCCCTTCCCTTGCCCACCACAGGCCCAGATGCGTGATGTTCTCCTCCCTGTGTCCATTTGTTCTCATAAGAGAGGCTTTATTTTAAATTCTTATCCTCCATGTGACTTCTGACTAGCCCTAAGTCCAGGAATGCCTCCAAAACATCTACTTCATGTATTACTCTTTCTGTAGAAACACTTACTCACTCTAAGTTTCATCCAAAACAACCCTCGATGCTATTGCAGAAATTGTAGGCTGTGATGCCTGTGGTCACTTACGTGTTCCTTCTAGAGCAAGTGTGCATTCCTCAAGGTAGAAGCCCTGGGTCTGGGGGTTGTGGTGCAGTGATCTACAGAATTTATAGTTATCTCATACAAAAAAAAGAAAAAAAGAAAAACCTGGATTTGTCTGTCTCCTTCTTTGTTTCTTGGCTCCTTCAGCATTTAGGAGTCACTGCATATATAGCCCTGCCACAGAGCAGTATCCTTTATTTGTTCTTTGCCCTTTTCCCACCCACTAAATGTTGATACCTGTGGACATTAGTCCACTTTTCTCACTCTACACACTGTCCCATAGGCTTTATCTGCAACCACTATGCTTAAAGAGAATCACTATTTAGTTTACAACACTCAAATCTATGTCTTTAATCTTGGCTCATGTCCTCTCATACTCTGCCCATTTTCAATTCATTGCTTCTCTGTTACAAATTCGCCCTTCAGCACCTGCCATAAAATGGACCCTTTAAGCCTTTCTCACTAAATATTAGCAGGATGTTAAACCTTTGTCAGTAGAGTGCACAAGAGAGACACTGCCAGAAGAAGAGGGCTTCTCTTCCAGGTTCCAGGGTGCTAATTTTGCACTTCCTCTCTCCTGTTGAATGACTGGTCAGTGGAATGAGTGTGCAAAACATGTGACCTTACTCTATCTCAGCTGCATTTCCAAAGCATACAGTCCACCAATAACTGTGTAGCTCTCGCTTGGATATGGGGACCCTCTTTCTGAGACGCTAGTGATGCAAATATCACAGACTCTAGGCCTATTGCCCTACAGAAGGATTGCAAGCCCATCTGTGTGCCTATATATCAATCCACAGGTTCCTGATTCCTGGAGGATTATTTCTCATTGCCTATTGAATACAGGCCAGCTCTAACACAACAAATCTCTCCCCTATCCAGTGGGCTGCAATCACATATTCTCCAATTGAGGTTCATCCCCTGCCTCGGGCCCTCCTTCCAAGTTTGTAGTTCCTTGGGTGTTATCCTTCAGACCCATGGTACTCTTTAGAGTTATTTTTACAGCTTGGTAGTTACTCTCCTATTATGGCTTAACTTTTTTTCTATTTAGCATTTCTGTTCAAATTAATATAGAGTTTCTGTTGCCTGAATAGACCCATACTACTGTTCATCTTATATCTGTAAATGAATACTTAAGTGATTTGAATTTGAATACATTAAATTGGAAATCAGGATCCCTATTCCAATATTAGTATTTTCTTTCTGTATTCCCTATTACGAAAAATAGTATGGCAGGCCATGTTGCACTAACACAGGCCTCCATCACAACTGTTTCTGTACTGACAGAGTGGTTAAGTTAAATATTAAAAGCTTAAAACAGCCAGTTCCCTTATACGAAGGCTGGAATGTAACAAAAGCCAGTCAAGAGTTTTGCCTAGGCCTTTCCTGGGCCTTAAAGCATGACAAAAATAACAAAGGAATTCTTAACAGGACCCATTTAGGATTAAACAAGATTCATTGGGAGTCTGAAGAAACTCCCCTGGCCTCCACAAACAAGTTTACTGGAGGTCTGAAGGAACTCCCCAAACGTCCAAGCAGGAGACAAGATAAGGGTAATCACCCCAGCACCTAGACCCATTTAGATTAAGTAAACTTACTGAGCCTCCAGAAGAAGGTCTTCAGGACTCAGACTTAGTTATAGATTAAAAGAAGTTAATCATTTATGTCTTTAGATGAATGCACACTTACATACAGACATACAGCTTAGAAGGTATTTAAGCCCTAAAAAAACTTTCTAATTTTAGTTGATCTGGCAATAATTTCCAGACCTTCTCCCTGTAACAGTTTACAGAAATGAAAACTCAGTTTCTCCCCAGTTCATCTGCATCTCGTTACTGGGCCACGAGAAATAGCATCCCGACTTTTGTTTGGTCTTGAAACAAAATTTGGTACACCAGCCAGGAGGTAAGAACGGTGCTGTTTTCAGCCGCTGGCAGCTTGTGAGGAGACAGTCTTCAGGAGGATCTCCCAGCTGCCAGGTGAGGTTTCCCCATGGGACCCTCCAGAGGGCTGTTCCCTGGGCAAATCTGCATGTCGCTTTCACTGCTGGGGAAGAATGGAGATCAGGAGCGGATACGCTCAAAGGGAGAGTTAACTGGATCCTTCGCTGGAAGCCTATTGTTTTCCTATGTGGGCTTGTTAAGCCATTTGTCTGGTACTGCCAAGGAAGCAATAGGGTACCGCCAAGGGAAGCAACCGGGCTCATACACCCGCTTTACATTTGGGTTGGGATCAGGTTTCGAGTTCGTTTTGAGTCTGTTTTGCCTGAGTGCGCTCCCCCTTGTGTCTGTCTGAAATCTGTCTCCACTTGTTTTGTGTGTCTCTCTTGTTCTTTTGGATACCATGTAAACTTGAAAATGGGACGCTTTGGGTCCATTCCTGCAGAGAGGCCTCTGGGAAGGAGAAAGAAGTTTTCAGAAGCTCAGTGGTCGAAAGTCAACTTAATTGATAAGCTAACATCCAAAATGTGTATGCGTATACGTGTGTGTCTGCTTGGTTGTTTAAAAGGCCTTCATGTTTTTGTTTTCGTACATTTCTCTCCTAAGACCTTGTCATTTTAAGCAAAAGTTTTTTCTTCTCAGTTTACTGAATTCTGTTTTCTTCATTAATGGCTGTTACAACAGAAACTACTCTGCGGTTTTTAAGGAAAAGTGTAATTTAGACACTTAGAAATGTTTTTGTTTGGGAAAAAAAAAAAAAACGTTTTTACAGTGCACCATAAAAGCATCACATTGTCTAATCTCATAGTAATTCTCACTTTTTGAAAACCCAGGATTCAGTGTGAGCTCAGCCCAGAGCTCAAAGATCCAGTTAAAAAATAGGAAAAGGAGGTGTTATAAACCTGTAAAATGCACTTCTATTGGTATGCCTAGTATGTCTATGTATTTATCTCTTGTGTACACCATGTTTCACTACTGAAAAATATTAAAAAGTTCTAATTAATTGGCTCAGAGAAGAATAAAATTGCTTAAATACTTTAACAGAAAAAAGGAAGACTAGTCAAATGCTTTTTCAAATTTATGTGACTTAATTAGAATCTTCAATAAATAAGCTAGCTTTAAAAATTATTGGCAAAGTAATATTAGAAGACATTTCTAATATTAGAAATGTCTTAAGAGTTGCCAGCATACATATTTAGTTTGCTTTTATCGATTAAGCAATTTCATACTTATTGCTACCAAATACTATAAGGTGTCCAAATTTGGCACAGAGGCTACAAAACTATAATTCAGCCCCAGACAGAATAATCTTTGCTTGTGTACTTTTTAATAAATAAAATATTAACATTGGTTTAATGAAGATAGCTTCATCTTGAATGATTACGTAAAATATCCTAACTTCCTTAGGCTGTCTAGTCCACAGAGATGAAGGAAGTTTGTTCTGGGAAAGGACTGTTATCATCTTTCTTTCAAAGCTAAACTATAAACTAAGTTAATGAATAACAATAACGTAGAGGTTAAAAGCAAAATGGAGTTGGTTAGGTCAGATCATTTTCACTGCCTCAGTTATAGTTTTGCACTGGTGGCTTCATAACTTTAAATGATGACTATTTCAGTTTTCATAAATAATCTAGGTAAATGATTAAAATAAATAAATAAATGTGATGGGATAAATACTCATGAACAAAATTGCCATAATTTAGAATCTAAAGTTAAACAACAGATATTTCATTATTTAAGTATTTTTCAATAAAAATATATTGTAGGAAAATATTCTTTCTAAAGATTGTGTCCTTTTTAAAGGGGAACTAATTTTTATCTAATTCAAAGATTATTTAAAGATTATATATAAAACAAGGTAAAAGAAGCCAGGAAAAAAACAGTGACACGAAGAAAGTTATAAAAATAAAGAGAGTCTTAAAGATTATTGGTAAAATAAAAATCTTCAAAAATATAAACATTTGGTCTAAATTATGCAGGTCAAATATAAGGTTTGCTAAATGCTGTATGTCATAAACTGCTTCTTTGACTTAAATTGTTCAATTTATTTTGGAGTGTTATATTCTAGGTAAGGCCTGGGGACATGTGAAATTAGCCATATCCCTAGCTATGCAAAAAGATATTACAGAAAAAAGATTTTATATAAGAAAGGATTTTATATGATAAAAATCTTGTCATAAGTAAAATAACTGGTTGTTTAAAGAGAGGGATGTTTAGGACAAGTCAGAAAGTCAAGGCATGTCATAGCTTGTCTGTATAGTCATGAAAGAATTTATGAAAGGGAATTTATGCAAGAAATGTTGTACAATTTAGAGGTGATTAGGCCTCCTAAATGCTTTATAAAATGCTACTATGACTCTTAGCTGTACAACTTGCCTACTTTCAGCTGAGTAAAGCCTGCAGTTAGAGGCTGGAATAAGTCTGATCTTATCTGCACTTCTGTGTAGGTCCTAGGCTCCACACCTAGTACGTAATTAAAATCCCAAACTTAACAAGGTTTTCACCAAAAGTAAGGTTGCTAAGAGTTAACAGTGTGGCATGTATTTAAGACTATTCAAAAAACAGTTTACATGCAAGGTGCATAAGGAAAGTAAAATACACTTCGGTTAAAAAGATTATAGGGAGCCTTGAGAATGTGGATTTGTACCTAGATTAAAAGGCTAAGGGATTGCTTTATGTTGGATAAAAGAAAAATAAAGGTTTATGCAAGTTGTGGAAGGTTAAAAGTTAGTAGTAAAGGAGATTCCTTGTGTAAACATATTGGCTAAAGTTGAAGGAGTATCATCCAGTTTTTCTGTAAACTGAACATTAAAATAAAAGCACATTTTCAATAAAAGTCAAAGAGCACTAATCTGCTCTTTAACAAAAATTGTAAAGGGTTATAAAAGGTCTATAAAAGTCGTACCTTATGGTGAAACATTAAAATTGGGTAAATATGTCTATAAAGTTTATTAAGAATTGGGTTTAACATTAATAGTACCCTAATATAAAGGTAAAATTTGGCTCATTTGGTATAAAAATTAAACAGGAAGCATTGTCAAATATTAAATGGTGTTTGGCTTTCTTTGGGCTATATTTGCATAAATATGTCATTGGTATGTATTCCAAATCATGTGAAACTCCCATCAACCTGATATACCTTAGTGTATGTTATCAGTAATAATTGTAATTGTTATATCAAAATTATTGTGTACCACAGAGGTAACAGATTTCCTTTTCAATTGTGTCTTTAACTATGGCTACCCTAAAACTTTTTGTCACCCATAAACAAACAATTTCTGTCTTGTTTTGGTCTTCTTTAAAAGGTAGTTTTATAATCAGCTGTAAAGCTCTAACAGGTGCTCTGGAATGCAGGTTCCTAATATCTTTGGAGATTGTTACATCAGAATAGAGGAAAAATGTGCAAGATTTTTACAGAGCTAAAATGTTTATTAATGTCAAGCAGGATAGGAATTAACTGCATAAACTGAATTAATAGGAGACTGAAGTGATCTTTTTGAATTTTTGGTTAAAATGTTGCTAATCCTTTGTTTTGCTTTTCAGAGTCAAGGAAACTGCTTTTGAGCTATTAACAGCTTTTAACAATTTGGTATACAACTATGCACAAAATCTGGAGCATATTTGTTTCTCTCTACCTAATTTGTCCAGAATTAGAAACTACTTGTGAGTATGCTTAACTTATGGCAATACAGTTATTTGCGTAAGTGCAATAAGAATTTGTTTTCATTTGTATCTGGACACAATTGGAGAAACTGATTATTTTACCAAGGCTTTGACTGGAATGGTGTGCTCTCCTTTAAGGAATCAAACTTCACTTATGGAGCCAAGGAAGCCCTTGGAAAAACTGCCCTCTCATTTTGTGTATGCAGTCCATGTACAGGGATTCTGACCTGTGGTAAGTAAAGAATATCACTTTCTGACAGGTGCAGAAGCCCCAGGTGTATCCTGGAACCACAAGAGAAAAGGAAGTTTCACCTAACTAATAGGTATTTGATGGCACAATCCATGGCTAGGCTGGGCTTTAAAAAGTCTTATCTGAGATTCCTTCTATGGAACAAAGTTCCATAAAAGCCAATTTCAAAGGCCTCTTGAAAAAATAATTATTTTTGCCGCACCGTATACAAATAACTAGGCCAAGTATAATAAACCAAACCAGTCCTACCATGATTTATCTTTTAATGAAAATGAGAAAATGGAGAGAGAAAAATTTTGTTTCAAAAACTATGGTACACCTGTTAAATTCTAGTCTTGCCTAATGTTTTCTGCAGTTTGGATTAAATTCTAATTTTTGTGACTACAAGTCTCCAAAATAATGTTTTCATTTTTTTTTCCTTTTTCTTTTCCTTTTCCCCTATTTTTTCTAACTGGGAATCACTAAAACCTGAGCTGTACTCGCTTAAAGCTCTGTGAATTGAAGACTACATGTTTCAGCAGGTGATGCCTCTAAGTCTCTGAAACAGAGAGTGCTACCAGGAACAAATCAACTTCTTTCACTCCAGTGCTATGTTCATTGCACTGTAACAATGACGCTCTCTCAGAAGGAAGTAGCCAGAAAGGTTAGGATACCCCATCTCCCTATGATTCTCATGATAAATAAACATACAAGTATGATAGGAATCATGCACAGTGGCGATTGTGGCAGGTCAGTTTTCACTAACTCAGGCCTCCATTACAACTGTTTCTGTACTGACAGAGTGGTTAAGTTAAATATTAAAAGCTAAAAAACAAGCCAGTTCCCTTATACAAAGGCTGGAATGTAACAAAAGCCCATCAAGAGTTTTGCCTAGGCCTTTCCTGAACCTTAAATTTAGCATGACCAAAATAACAAAGGAATTCTTAACAGGATCCATTTAGGGTAAACAATTTTATTGGGAGTCTGAAGAAACTCCCCAGGCCTCCACAAACAAGTTTACTGGAAGTCTGAAGGAACTCCCCAAACCCCCCATGATTTAGCAGGAGACAAGATAAGGGTAATCACCTAGAAACCAGCACCTAGACCCATTTAGATTAAGTAAACTTACTGAGGCTCCAGAAAAAAGGTCTTCAGAACTCAGACTTTAGTTATAGATTAAAAGAAGTTAATCACTTATGTCTTTAGATGAATGCACACTTACACATAGACATACAGCTTAGAAGGTATATAAGCCCTAAAAAACTTTCTAATTTTGGGTTGGTCTGGTGATAATTTCCAGACTTTCTCCCTGTAACGGGTTACAGAAATAAAAACTCTCTTTCTATAGCAGCCCGACCCTCAGTTTGGTCCAGGAACAATAGTACTCATGTCCAGAAACCCGAGAGTCATTATAAAATGTTGTAGCTACCTCTGATTTTGTATTCAAATGGTCATCAGGCTACATCTATTCTATACAATAAGAAACTTTATTCCTTCTATCTACTCTATCATATCAGTCAGAGAACATGATTCTCTTGTGCTTTCTTCATTTACAAACAGAAATGATAATTTAACAGTTTTAATATTATGTATTACAGGACCTACATATCAGTTATATTGCAGATTATAACAGGGTGCAAGGAATTTTACACTTCTTTAGTTTCTTAAAACAAATCTAATTTTCTGATTCCCAGTCATCTATATTGGTAAAATAATTCAATCTCATCAATACTGACAACTCTTGCACCATCATCATCATTTTAAAAAAATGGCTTTAAGTGTTTGAAGTAATCCAGCATATTTAGAAAAGGGTTCTTTCATCTTTGATTCATATCAGATGCTACAGACATGTGCATTTTGTAGACCAAAATAATCCTTTAAAGTCTAGGATCTGCTTGACTTCTATGTCAAGCACAAGAATGAGCTCTTTTTCTGAAACATTCAAGATGAGAGCATTACTTATAAGGTGCTCAAGCCACATCTTATAACAATCCTTCATTTAGGGCGTGTATGAAAATGTGTCCTTTGGCCGGGTGTGGTGGCTCAAGCCTGTAATCCCAGTACTTTGTGAGGCCAAGGCTGGTGGATCACCTGAAGTCAGGAGTTTCAGAGCAGTCTGGCCAACATGGTGAAACCCTGTCTCTATTAAAAATATAAAAATTAACTGGACATGGTGGCGGGTGCCTGTAATCCCACCTACTCGGGAGGCTGAGACAGGAGAATTGCTTGAACCCAGGAGGTGGAGGTTGTAGTGAGCCGAGATCGTGCCACTGCACTCTAGCCTAGGCAACAAAGAGTGAAACTCTGTCAAAAAAAAAAAAAAAAAAAAGAAAAGAAAGAAAGAAAGGAAAGAAAATGTGTCCTTCATCTCTCAACTTTAAAAAATTCCCATTTTCCTTATGAACCTATTCCAAAAATTCTGTTCTTTCATATTTTGGTAATATATCTTGTTACTACTGGATATAGCTATTTTTTTGCCTCATAAACTCTAAAACATAACTTGATCCTTTTATCTGCTACAATAATTTGACAAGTCCTTCTCACTTAGTCTAGAGCTTCACTAACAAACTAAAGGAGTTGTCTTAAACGTATTTAGCAAGTGCTGATTTTTGCTCCATAACATGAAAGCTACCAAAGCAAAAAAAAAAAAAAAAAAAAAAAAAATGCCTCGGACAATTCTAGAGATGGAGTAAGAAAAGAAATATAGCAGTGAAAACAGAAAATAAGCTATTATGTTAATATTTTTTCTGACATAGATATGAGGCATCATTGTGATTGTTTTTATTGACATGGATACCTGCAATGACTCATATTCTTTGGCTGCCTCTCTGTACTTAATAATGTCACGTATGGTTTGGCTGTATCCCCACTCAAATCTCATCTTGAATTGTAGTTCCCATGATTCCCATGTGTCATGGGAGGGGCCCGGTGGGAAGTAGTTGAATCATGGAGGTGGGGCCTATGCTGTTCTTGTGATAGTGACATTTATTAATCTATATTATTTAGAGAAGTCTTCTTACAGCTGCTATACTTTTCTATAGGTAAAATGGATACCTTTTAATATAGCAAATTGAAGAGTGTATTATTCTGTTCTCATGCTGCTAATAAAGACGTACCCAAAACTGGTTAATTTACAAGGGAAAGAGATTTAATTGACTCACAGTTCCACATGTCTGAGGAGGCCTCACAATCATGGTGGAAGGCGAATGAGGAGCAAAGTCACATCTTAGGTGGCAGCAGGCAGGAGGGCTTGTGTAGAGGAACTCCCCTTTATAAAACCGTCATTTGAGACTTGACTTATTCACTATCAAGAGAACAGCATGAGAAAGACCCACCTCCGTGATTCAACTACCTCCCACCGAGTCCCTCCCATGACACATGGGAATTATGGGAACTACAATTCAAGATGAGATTTGAGTGGAGACACAGCCAGACCGTATCAGAGAGTGTCTCCATATATTTGTTACTTCACATATTAGCAGCAAACAATGGTCATTTGGAGACATTGATGCAGGGAAAAACATATCAACTTTGGGCTATGAAGGACCATGAATTCATCTGTCCCAATTAAGGGTGGCTCAGTTATGTTTCTTTGGTTGTAAGCAAGAGAAAACCAGCCAGGTGTAGTGGCTCACGCCTGTAATCCCAATGCTTTGGGAGGCCATGGCAGGTGAATCACTCAAAGTTACGCAAGGTGAAACCCCATCTCTACTAAAAATGCAAAAAATTACCTAGGCATGGTGGAGCGTGACTATAATCCCAGTTACTCAAGAGGCTGAGGCAGGAGAATAGCTTGAACCTAGAAGGCAGAGGTTGCAGTAAGCCAAAATAGTGCCACTGTACTGCAGCCTGGTTGACAGAGTGAGACTCTGTCTAAAAAGAAAGGAGAAAACAACTTCATCCTAACTCAGAAAACATTTTTTAAAATTTTATGTAATACAGTGTGATCATAAATAAGCATTCCATTTTGCAGTGTATGCATTCTTTATGATATTTAACTTATTCTACAGTAGCAGTTAGAATTATCAGTTAATTCAAAGGATCCAGGAGCCATAGCTGACAGGTTCATGAACTGCTCTGATAATTCATATCCGGAAGAGTTACTTTTTTCTCATCTCAGTCTTTAAACTACAGTCTCACTTCTGTTTGTTTACCCATTTTAGTGTGGGTAAGTAATTCCAAATACTCAATACAGAGATCTGTTGCTGCCCCCACTCCCACCCCAGTGAAAACAATTTTTAGGTCAACTGATGCTCTTTGAATATAAGCTGAAGAAACTGACTCTAATCAAATTGAGAACAAATGAACTTTTGATGGGATTCTAGATATTTTACAAACCTCAAATAATAACTGAACAAATTGGCTCAGGAAAAGTGGAAATTATAGCAGCTCTGATGTTGTAGGTCAGGGAGCAGCAAACCTTTTTATTATAGGTCCAACTAGTAAATATTTTATACTTGTGGACTATCTGATTTTTGTTGCAACTATGCACTTCTGCTATTGTAGCATGAAACCCACCAAACACAATGCGTCAATAGGTGAGTATGGCTATGTTCCATGAAAACTTTTAATAAAACAGAGAGCTGATTTTCATTTTCTGAAACCTGTTGTACATACTAGCAACTAACAAATGCACTCTTAATTTTCTCTATACCACTCTGTCCAAGATTTTAAATCCCAGAGGAGACACTCATTAGAATTAGGAACTTGCCACTTTCCTGGAGTTAAAAAATACTTTAATTGACTGTCCCTTCAATGAGGAATATATTAAGGAAGGGGTAATGGAAATATTGGGATCATGTTTCTAATAGAAGAGGAAAGGAATACTGAGCCTATATTCCTATTACATATTTCCCTGGCAGAGAATGCAAATTATTTGCAATTCTTAATGAAACATGTGATGTAAAAGCCTAAACACTGCATTGGTAGAATGTAGTTGAAAATCAAAATGCTGATTTTAAACTATTCATGAATGAGTCTAATGATCCATGGCATGCTGTCATTTGTGATGTGCCTGAGAATGAAATAGATGAGAGGCTGGAATTATTTATATCATGAAGAAACTTCACCAATGGCCCAACCTGTAAACCTCAACAGAAGTTTATTGTTTTCTATCCATAATCAACACAGTAAGTTTTATCATCAATCTAATAAAGAACCTCTTAAATATTTAGGGTATACTTAGTTGCATGCCAGGTAGGACATTTTATATAGCAGAGATATCTATAGATTCAGTAGCAGTGTTCAAGTCTTACAAAACTGCTACTCTCGTAGGTCTATATAGAATACCTCACAATTGCTTTTAGGCAGTCAAGCATGAAAACTTTAAAAATGTAATGATTGTCTAAAGACAAAGGTTATGTGATATACCATCCCTCTATTGAATTCAATCAGAATTTTGCATTATCTAAAAAAGCTGTATCCTATTTAAAGACGTTTTAATTACAAGGTCTGATCTAGATTGAAAATAGATACATGGAACCATTAAGAGACCTAATTATCTATAGCTGACAATTGGTCCAGATGTCAGATGCATCACACCAATAGTTTTATAAACAAATTTTTTTTTAGTTTAAGAGATTGATTTAACTATTTCAAGCAATTCAGGCACAAACAGTATTTTCAGATGACATATAAATGTGTAGTGTGTAGTGTCAAATTGTTCAAATTGTGGGTAATTTGAAACTCGTCTTTACAGAGGAACAAGTACAATGTAGACAGATTTTGCTACATTTTTACTGGTCAAAAAACTAACTCACAGATATTTTACTTACTATTTGAATTCTATTTATGGAGAACTGGTGTTCTCATAGGTTGAAAAATGGTTTAAAAAAGGTAGTGTAATTAACATTAAAAATCTTATTACTAGTAATTACTTATACTACTATTATATTCTAGTCCTGCCATTCATTGAGAAGACTAATTTTTTAAATGATGAACTAGAAATGAATCTACATTTATATTCCTTACATGATGACTTTAAGATTTCATTAATCTAGTGTTTGTATGTATATGTATTTGAAGGGTAGAAGTAGTTAGCAATTTCTATAATTATTGTCTTTTAGAAGTATAAATGTCCAATACTAATTTCAATCAGTACAGTGAATGCCATTACATCATTCCATCAGTACTTGTTTTAATGATTAATTCATTAATCACATTAAGCTCCTATGCCAAAATTTAAATTAGACATGATCTCCACTCTCAAGAAGCATTTAGCCTCATGAGAGACCAAAATTGTCAACTTGTACATTGTTTCTTTTAGCTATGATTCCATAAAAAGGTATATTTTATCTACTTATGCTATATTATTTTTGTCAAGTAATACATTGGTCATCTTAAGAAAATTGACTATATGAGTGAGCCAATTATATTCCATTTCAATATTATTGCTATTAATTAATTCCATATATTTAATTTGCTTATGGCGATTCTTACTATTCCAGTTGTTATGTCAAAAATTACCCTAAAATTCAGCAGTGCAAAACAAATATTTGGTATGTTCACAAATCTAATGGGGCAGTCTGAAAATCAGGTGACAGAAGGGTAATAGTTCTATCCATTCAATGATGCTTGGAGACTCAACTAACAAATTAAAAGCTTAAGTTGATTCTACACATAGGCTGAACTTATCTAAGGCTTTTCACTATCAGGTGTGGTAATTAATACTTGCAGTGGGCTGGTACCTTAGCTTGACCTTCTCCCAATAACAACAGTGCATGTAGTGTTTCAATGAGTCTGAATTTTCCTACCAGGTAATCAGGTTCCAATGGTAAGTGTCTCAGGAAACAGAACCTGGCAGGAACTGTACTTTTTAACCTAATCTTGTAAGTTGTGCCATGTTATTTCTGCCATGTTACATTTAATTGAAGCAGTTATAAGGACCCAAGCAGTTTCACAAGAAGAATATCTCTACCTCTTGATGGAGCAATGGCAAGTTTCTGGAAGAAGATATTCTCTCTCTCTCTCTCTCTCTCTCTCTCTCTCTCTCTATATATATATATATATATGTAGTATATGCATACTATATGTGTATGTGTATGTATATACATATCCTGTGTGTGTGTGTGTGTGTGTCTATATATATATATAGAGAGAGAATACACATATGTAGAGAGAGAGAAAGAGCAAAAGAGAGAGAAAAAGAGAGAAGGGGGGCTATAATATGTAATTAATTTAAATGAATCCACTGAGGTGGATGGTAGTGTCTGCTCATTTGATGTGGTGGGGATATTCCTCACCAGTCCTTCAGTTTGGGTCTTTATTTGTGTCACCTCAGTAGTTTTAATCCAAGTTCCATGGACTGCCAGTGCCTGTGGGGGTGGGCCCACGTGGTTCTGTCTCTGCCTTGGTCTTAGACCAGCCAGAAGTTTCAGCCCATTTCACAGGAGGAGCCACAGCAGACCAACAAAGGTGTTGGGATGGATTTTTTCAAACTTGAACCAGAAAGGCAACTGCGGAGAGATAAGGCAGCTTCAGTCCCTGGAAGGTCATGCACTTGCTAGTGTCCTGCAATTTAAAAAACAATCTGATGCAAAAATGGGCAAAACACAAGAATAGGCAGCTTATAGAAAAGGAAATAATAATTATTTCAAATGTTTGCAAAAATTCTTAATGTCAGTCTTTAAAAGCTGTGTAAATAAAAATGTTAACCCTATGCTAGTTTTAAAATTTATCATGTAGGCAAAGATCAAATATGTTAATAGTATGCTGATTCAGATAGAGTATGAAGAAGAGCTGCTTTCTCCTTCTTGGTGAGTCTATATGTTTGTAACTTTTTTCTTTGTTATTGCCACTAAAGTTACCCAGCTGACAAGTGAGAGAGAAGAGACAGCAGAAACCCAAATCTTCTAGAATCAAAGATTTTATTTGTCCCCAACTTACAAAATTTTCCAAAAGGTGTGACATTCCCTATAAAATATAGCTTATATATTTTATTCTGATGTGATTGACAAATTATAAAACTATCTCTGAACTTTACTCATTTTGAACATTGGATATTTATTATTATTCCATCTTCTTGTATTTACCCTTAACTGAAAAATTAAAACCTTTAATATTTATTTTCAGTTGCACATTTTTACTCAATAGTTTCTTATTAATATATACAGTAAATATTTAGTTATTTTACCTTATTACTATTTCTTTACCAACATCCAAAGGTTACTGACCACAACCTTGTAAGCCAAAATCCAACTGCAAAATATTGTGATCTTTTTTTTGTTTGTTATTCAGTTCATTTTACAACTAATTAATTTAATATATTTCTTTTCAAAATAGACAACCTAACATCTAATTTTAATTTCTATAATTTTATTTCTTCAGAATCTTCTCTGTAATAACCACAAAGTGAGAATTCTTAAGCATATTTTATAGAAGTGAGGGACAGAGTGTGAAAAAATGTCAGAACAAATAAGTTTATGTATTAATACAAATATTATGTAGTATTACTGTATTATATATTATGTAATAATTTATATATTATATAGTGTAATATATAAATACATCCATAGATTTGTTTATTTTATTTATATTTAAGACATTATATTAAGTAGATTTATCTGCTTGAATCTTGAAAATTAATTCCCTTTTTCAAATAAGTTTTATAAAATGGGCATTTAGTTAATTGGCCAGGCGTGGTGGCAGGCATCTGTCATTCCAGCTACTCTGGAGGCTGAGGCAGGAGAATGGCATGAACCCAGGAGGCGGAGCTTGCAGTGAGCCGAAATCACGCCACTGCACTCCAATGGCATGAACCCAGGAGGTGGAGCTTGCAGTGAGCCGAGATCATGCCACTGCACTCCAACCTGGGCAACAGAGCGAGACTCCACCTCAAAAAAAAAAAAAAAAAAAAAAAAAAAAGGCATTTAGCTAATGCTCAAGTTTCTATCAAAAATATATTTTGAAAGTTGTGTTTTTACATCGTAACATTTAGATAGTTAAAATGAGATTAAATGAATTAAATAACACTATGGTTAAAAATGCATAGCAATGTTGTCACTGAATAAAGAGAAAGAAGTTTTCATTTTAGAAAATGTAGAAAATCTTTTTTTTTTTTTTTTTTTTGAGACGGAGTCTCGCTCTGTCGCCCAGGCTAGAGTGCTGTGGCCGGATCTCAGCTCACTGCAAGCTCCGCCTCCCGGGTTCACGCCATTCTCCTGCCTCAGCCTCCCGAGTAGCTGGGACTACAGTCGCCCGCCACCTCGCCCGGCTAATTTTTTATATTTTTTAGTAGAGACGGGGTTTCACCGTGTTAGCCAGGATGGTCTCGATCTCCTGACCTCATGATCCGCCCGTCTCGGCCTCCCAAAGTGCTGGGATTACAGGCTTGAGCCACCGCGCCCGGCCGAAAATGTAGAAAATCTTAAGAATAATAGGAAAAAATATTACCACCCAGAAATAACCATCATTGATATATTGGTACAAATAATTTCTTCTGTTCATTTAAAAATACATACTCTAAATCTGGATAAGATCAGAAATATAATTATTTCATAATCAACAGTTATATTGCATTTGAGTTTAAACATAAATATTTCCAAGAAACTGCCAAACTTAGAGCCAAAAGTAGAACTTATTAAAGAGCACAAGAAATTTATATGCTTAAAACTTTTTCAATATGATAGGAATATATAAATATATTTAAAGAATATCTAAATATATAATACAAAAAATGCCTCTTGATAATACTAAGTTTTTTACTTTCCTCACCACAGTTGTCTTAAACATTAACATTTGCTTAAAGAGAAAAATAGAGGCAATTGTTTTTTAGCATTTGTAGCTTAATTGACATTTTAGTAAGCACCTAGATCTCGAAATACACACGATCAGAAATGACAAAGAGGACATTACCCCTGACCCAACAAAAATCTCTAAGAAACTACCACAAACACCTCTATGTACACACACTAGAAATCCTAGAAGAAATGGATACATTTCTGGAAACATACAACCTCTCAAGTTTGAACCAGGAAGGAACTGAATTCCTGAACAGACCAATAATGAGTTCTGGAATTGAATCTGTAATTAAAAGCCTACGAACCAGAAAAAGCCCAGAATCAGAAAGATTCATAGCTGAATTTTACCAGGTGTATAAAGAAGATCTGGTCCCATTCCTATTTAAACTATTCTTAAAAAATTGAGGTGGAGGGACTGTTCCTTAACTTGGTCCGTGAGGCCAGCATAATCCTGATACCAAAACCTAGCAGAGACAACACTAGAAAAGAAAACTAAGGCCAATATCCTTGATGAACTTTGTTGCAAAAATCCTTAAAAAAATACTTGCAAGTCAAATCCAGTGGCACATCAAAAAGCTAATCCACTACAATCAAATAGGCTTTATCCCTGAGACGCAAGGTTGGTTTGATATATGTAAATCAATAAATGTGATTCACCATGTAAACAGAACTAAAAACAAACAACACGTGACCATCTCAATAAATGTAGAAAGACTTTCGGTAAAGTTTGACATACCTTCATGTTTAAAACCCTCAACAAACTAGGCATTGAAGAAACAAACTTCAAAATAATAAGAGCCATCTATGAAAAACCCATAGTCAATATCAAAATCAATTGGCAAAAGTGGGAAACATTCCCCCTTGAAAACCAGGACAAGGATGCCCTCTCTCATCACTCTTATTCAACATAGTACTGAAATTGCTAGCCAGAGCAACCAGGCAAGCAAAAGAAAGAAAATACATCAAAGAGGAAGAGACAAAGTCAAGGTATCCCTGTTTGCAAACAGTATGGTTCTATACCTAGGAAACCCCATAGTCTTGGCCCAAAACTTCTTTGATCTGATAAACAACTTCAGCAAAGTTTCAGGATACAAAATCAGTGTACAAAAGTCAGTACCATTCTTAGACACAAACAACATCCAAGCTGAGAGCCAAGAACAAAATCTCATTCACAACAGTCATAAAAGGAATAAAAATAACTAGGAATACAGCTAACCAGGGAGGTGAAAGATCTCTACAATGAGGATTATAAAACACGGCTCTAATAAATCACGTGACATAAACAACTGGAACAAAATTCCATGCTCATGGATAGAAAGAATCAATAGAGTTAAAATGGCCATATTTCCCAAACCAATTTATAGGTTTAGTGTTATTCCTATCAAACTACTAATGACATTCTTCATAGAACTAGAAAACAACTATTTTAAAATTCACATGGAACCAAAGAAAAGCTGAATAGCCAAGGCAATCTTAAGCAGTAAGAACAAAGCTGGAGGCATTACATTACCTGCCTTCAAACTATACCACAAGGCTACAGTAACCAAAACAGCATGGTACTGCTGCAAAAACAGACATATAGACCAATGGAACATAATAGAGAGCCCAGAAATAATGGACACACCTACAACCATCTCATCTTTGACAAAATCAACAAAAACAAGCAATGGGGAAAATACTCCCTATTCAACAAATAGTACTGGGATAACTGGTTTGCCGTATGCAGATTGAAAGTGGACCCCTAAAGTCAACTCAAGATGTATTAAAGATGAAGAAAATGCAAATCCTGAAACTGTAAAAATCCTGCATTATAACTCAGGAAATTTCATTCTAGACATTAGTTCAACAATGATTTCATAATTAAGACACCAAAAGCAATTCTAATAAAAACAAAAGTGGATAAATGAAATCAAATTAAAATAACTTCTTCACAGCAAAAGAAACAACCATCAGAGTAAACAAACAATGGGAGAAAATTTTTGCAAACTACGGATCCAACAGAGGTCTAATATCTATACCCTATAAGGAACTTAACTTTAAAAGCAAAAAACAACCCTATGGAAAGGTAGGCAAAGAACATGAACAGATACCCTTCAAAAGAAGATGTGTATGCTTCCAACAAGCATATGAAAAAATGCTCAACACTGCTGGTAGGAATGTAAATTAGTTCAGTCATTATGGAAAACAGTTTGGTAATTTCTCAATAAACTTAAAAGGGAATTACTATTTGACACAGCAATTCCATTATTAGGTATATATCCAAAGGAATATAAATCATTGCACCATAAAGACACATGCACGTGTGTGTTTATTTCAGCGCTATTCATAATAACATAGATATGAAATCAACTTAAATGCCTATCAAAAGTAGACTGGATAAAGAAAATATGGTACATATACACCACAGAATATTATGCAGCCATGAAAAGAATGAAATATTGTCCATTGCAGCAATGTGGATGGAGCTGGAGGCCATTATCCTAAGTCAACTAACACAGGAACAGAAAATTAAATACCACATGTTCTTACTTATAAATGAGAGCTAAACATCGAGTACTATGGACACAAAGAAGGGAACAACAAACAACAGGGCCTACTTGGGGGTGGACAGTGGGAGGAGGATGCGGATTAAAAACCTACCTAGCTACAAGGAAAACTGCAAAACACCACTGGAAGAAATCACAGATGACACAAACAAATGGAAACACTTCCCATGCTCACGGTTTGGTAGAATCAATATTGTGAAAATGACCATACTGCCAAAAGCAATCTACAAATTCCATGCAATTCCCATCAAAATAACACTATCATTCTTCACAGCACTAGAAAAAACAATCCTAAAATCATAATCTAATGATAATGCTAAAAGCTTTATGCTTTTTTTTCATAAGTGACTGTAGTCAAATCTCTTTTAGCATTGGAAGAAAAATTAAAATGTAAATTATCTGCTATATTAAGGTATTTTAGTTACAATGGAAGAATGAAAACAGCTCTATTTCAATAAGTAGATTATGTCAAAAATGATAATGAACTTTTTGATAGTGTGATTGTTAATTTTTCAGGACCAGGAGAGAACTGAAGCAAGATTTACCAAGACTTATGATGTGCCAGACACTCTACTTTGAGTTTTGAACACATTATCTAATCTAGACACAATAACAATCTTTTAGAAAGGAGCAATGCAGATGAACATCTATATTCATAAATAATGCACTCCTGAGAATGGCTTGGAAAATGAATATGAGAAGTGGTACTTTTTACTTACATAGTAAAAGTGTACCCAATTCTGAATATGAATGAAATATAAGATTAAATAAGATTTGCTTAACTCTTATTATTATAAAGGCATAAATGGTAATTTAAATAATAAATATTATATATCTAATATTTATGATGCAAATTAGTTCTAAATTTATTTTTATTTAACGTTATATATTTTATAATTAAATTTGTGAATTATTTTTCTTCTTTTGAATGTCACAGCAAAGATCAGAGGAATTATATTATTTTGTATTTTTATCTATAGGGAAATCTGACTTCCAGAATGAGCAATCAGAAACACTGGATCAAAGGAAATGAGTTAATGGAAATCCTCAGCTTGCAATACCACCTCCCGAGTTCACGCCATTCTCCTGCCTCAGCCTCCCGACTAGCTGGGACTACAGGCGCCCGCCACCTCGCCCAGCTAGTTTTTTGTATTTTTTTTTTAGTAGAGACGGGGTTTCACCATGTTAGCCAGGATGGTCTCGATCTCCTGACCTCGTGATCTGCCCGTCTCGGCCTCCCGAAGTGCTGGGATTACAAGCTTGAGCCACCGCGCCCGGCCTAAGCCTCTTTATAAATTACCCAATCTCAAGTATTTCTTTATAGCCATGCAAGAATGGACTAATACAGAACCTATGGAATTGGAATGTATTGGAGACATAGTGAGAAGAAGGAGTGTGAGAAAATCTTTTTCAACTCTGGGGCTCACTACTAAATTGTAATACATGAACTTATTCTAATTACCTAAGACTTTAAACATTGAACTAATGGGTAGAATTCTGACTGGTTACAGACTGAGCTGTACGGGGTGCTCAAATATGTAACAAATCCAAATGGCACTGCAAAGTCTTTGAACATGTGGTTGAAATTGGACCCACAGCCCACAGATGTTTAACACAAAAGTATCAACATTCTCCCTGGGATATAGATAGGACCCAGAGTCTAAAAATGCAACAATCAAAATTCCCAAAGCAAACTAAAGTTACTCAACATCCATATAAGCATGAAAATCTCAACCAAGAGGAAAAATGAAATCAAAAGACACCAAAGATGAGATGACATGAATGTTGAAATCATCTGACAAGGATTTTAATGAAGGCATTATAAAAGGGTTTTAAAATACTCTTGAAATGGCTGGGCATGGTGGCTCATGCCTGTAATCCCAGCACTTTGGGAGGCCGAGGCAGGTGGATCACAAGGTCAGGAAATCGAGACCATCCTGGCCAACATGGAAAAACCCCGTCTCTACTAAAAATACAAAAAAATTAGCTGGGTGTGGCGGTGGGCACCTGTAGTCCCAGCTACTTGGGAGGCTGAGGCAGGAGAATGGCGTGAACCCAGGAGGTAGAGCTTGAGTGAGCCAACGTCACACCACTGCACTCCAGGCTGGACCAGAGTGAGACTCTGTCAAAAAAAAAAAAAAAAAAAACCTCTTGAAACAAGTATTAAAACAAAATATCAGGAAAAGGTATAAAATAAAGAAAAAAACAAATTAAAATTTTAGAACTGACACACACAATGACTTATAGAAAAATATTTGAAAGAATAATAACTGAAAATTTTCCAAGTTTGTCATAAGACATAAGCCAACAAATTCAAAAGGCTGAACAAAACGTAAACGGATAGATCCAAAGAATTCTATGCCTGGACACATTGCTCAAAATTGATCAGAACTAAAGACAAACAAAAAAATCTCAACAGCAACCAGAAACTTTAAAAATGACTTGTTATAGGAGTACAGTGCAGATTGCTCATCAGAGGCCATGAAGGTTAGAAGAAGTGGCGAAGCATTTTTGTTGTTGTTGTAAGAAAATTACTATCTGTTAGTCCAAACTGCATCATTTTGTAAGCCCCTCCGCCCACCACCATTTTGCAGACCTTGGTCAAAGTGAAAGATTCCATGGGGGTATGAGCCATGAGATATATCCTGCCCAACCACCTGACTTTCTTATCCTACCCTGCCAGGCAAAGGGCCAACCAAAGGAACATCCCTATGATATCCTGCTGGGCAAAGGGCCAAGGAACATCCTATCACATCCCACTGAAAAAAAGGGCCAAACTGCCTGACCATATGAACATCTTATAAATATCTGCCAGGCAGCAAGCCAGCCATACTGCTCAGACCCCTCCCACCCATACCTATAAGTAACCCAGCCTGTAAGCAGTGGTGGGCTCTGGCATTAAGCTGGTACCCTACCTCTGCAGGTTTTTGCAACATACCTGCATTTGCTGTAGAGACACTACTCTCTCTCGCTCTGTGTTTTTCTTTAACCCTCATTTTCCCTTCTAAACCTAACATTTTGGTGCTGAAACTTAAGACAGGAATTGGGTTCTAAACAGGTAAGTCTCTTGCAACCTGGAAAGCAACAAGCAGCAAAAACTAGACCCAGAACTGCTTTCAGAATCTGAGTGGACTTTCTGTTCCCAGCCCCATATCCTGTATTCACTCTTCTTCTCTGGCCCTAGGCAACCTCCAGATCCTGATCAAACTCTCCATCCTCTTTTTCATTCCTTCCCCTTTTTGGGCAGCTCTGGCAAGGATCAATCCCATTGCTGGACATCACATCCAACACTGGTCTCCAATTACTAGGTGAGACTCCCTTTTCCTCCTTTCCATATTTTCTCATATTTCTGCCAGTTCGCCAGAAAATCCCAGAGCTGGGTGAGAGGTCTCCATGGTCACCAGGTGACGATGTTCTGCCTTCTAAAGGGATGTCCTCAGAACACTTGCCACTTCAGCCACTCCAACCTCCAGGGCACAGTGAAGAGCTGAGGGAACACCTGGCTCTCCTCCGTCCCTTCTCTGGGGAGGAATTGGGGTACTCACTCCCCTCTGGAGTATTTACTCACCTCCAGGGTACTCACTCCCCTCCTCTATATTTTTCACTCTCCTGGCCACAAGTATGGGGCAAGGCTCCTCAAAGCCTCCTCAAGACGTCACTCTCACATGTCTCAACCACAACCTCCAAGCCCAGGGCTTGGCAGACTCCACTTAAACTGAATGCCTTACTTTCCTCTGTAATGTGGCCTAGCCCCAGTGTAAACTGAACAATAATAATCAGTAGCCAAAAAACAGAACATTCAACTTCCAAATTCAATGTAATCTAGAAAACTTCCTTCAATGCAATGGTAAATGATCTGAGGTGCCTTGCTTATCTCCATTCGCAGTCCCCTCTCTCTCTCTCTCTCTCTCTCCCTCCCTCCCCGCCCCCCTCTCTCTCTCTGACAATCCTGTTTACTTTTTCAAATCCTACTCCTCAATACAGAACCCACAAAAATGCCTCTTCCTCTGAACAAATCTTCCTCATCTAATTTCATCCCAGTCAACAAAACCCCTTCCGCGGTTCCCCCTCCAACACCATGCACTCCTCCTCCTCCATCTCTGGCTCCATCACCCACTGGATGTCGCACTCTGGCCCCCCTTCCTTTTTCACTGCATACCAGGTCTCACGCTCAATCCTCTTCCACCGAAAACCAGGCACACCCCCAAAAACCCTCCAATGTCCTCCCCTTGTGAGAGATCACAGGGGGCCGAAGGCATAATTCCAGTAAATGTTCTTTTCTCCCTAGCTGACCTCTCCTGGCTCCTTTCCATGGATCCCACCTCCTTCCTCTTCCTCACTTCCTCAACCTTTTTTTTTTTTTTATTTGAGAGGGAATCTTGCTCTGTCATCCAGGCTGGAATGCAGTGACACGATCTCAGCTTACTGCAACCTTTGCCTCCTGGGTTCAAGTGATTCCAGTCACCTGAGTAGCTGGGATCACAGGCGTCCGCAACCACCCCGATAATTTTTGTCTTTTAGTAGAAATGGGGTTTCACTATGTAGGTCAAGCTGGTCTTGAACTCCTGACCTCAAATCATCCGCCTGCTTCGGCCTCCCAAAGTGATGAGATTACAGGCATGAGCCACCTCACCTGGCCGGTGTCACTCAGTCTTACCTGGCATGATATATATGTCATCCTCTCCTCCACATACCCTGGAGGACAGGGAATATATCTGGACAGCTGCCCAGGCCCATGCAGACACACTCCACCAACAAGATGCTGCCCATAACCCAGTAGAGACCCTGGTTGTCCCCCAAACTGACCCTGTTGGGATTATCAGGCAACTTCTGCAGACAAACAGAAATAAGGCCATATGATAGCATGCCTTCTACCTGGCATGGATACAGCCACCCCTGCTCTTTTTCTCTCCCATGTTTGAGAGGCCATAACTAAATATATCACCTTACGCTCTAATACCAATAAGGCCAGAATCTACTTGCATTTATACCTCATTTCCCAGTTAGCTCCTGATAATCAAAAGAAACTTAAAAAACTGGAGGATGGCCCTCAAAACTGCCAAAGAAACTTAATTAAAGTGGCCTTTAAAGTCTTTAAAAAATAGAGAAATAAGGCCTGGCATGGTGGCTCACACCTGTAATCCTAGCAGTTTGGGAGGCTGAGGCGGGTGGATCATCTGAGGTCAGGAGTTTGAGATCAGCCTGGCCAACATGACGAAACCCCATCTCTACTAAAAATACAGAAAAAAAAAATTAGTCAGGTGTGGTGGCACACACCTGTAATACCAGCTACTTGGGAGACTGAGGCAGGGTACTGCTTGAACCCAGGAGGCAGAGGTTGTAGTGAGCCAAGATGGCGCCACTTCACTCCAGCCTGGGCCAAATAGTGAAACTCCGTTTCAAAAAAAAAAAAGAAAAGAAAAAAAATAGATTACCCAAAGGCTTAAGAAAACCAGGCTAAATACCGGATACTGGCAGCTGCCATTCAACAGGGTTCCCAATGCATACAGAAGTCCTCAACTTTGCAACAGTGACCGTCAGGAGCCTGCTATAAGTGTGGCCAACAAGGTCACTGGACAAAAGCCTGCTCTAATCCCAGGCCACCCTCAAAACATTGCCCCACCTGGGGTATCAAGAAACACTGGAATTTGGACTGTACTCAGTGAAATCCTCTGTCCAACGTCGCCATCTCTAACTGAAGACTAATAGGGCTCGGGATCCACTGCCCACCATTATCACCACCTCGGAACGCGGGGTAGTTCTGTCAGTCTCTGGTAAGCCCAGCTCTATCCTATTAAATGTGAAACTACTTACTCAGTTTTACCAGAATACTCTGGACCCCTCCTTAGTTCTACCTCTATTGTGGGAGTAGACGGAATCCCCTCTAGGCATAAAGAAACTGGTCCTCAATTATGCAACCTATTCAACACTGCCTTCACCCACTCCTTCCAGGTTATCCCTCAGTGTCCTACCCCTATCTTGGGGTGGGACATACTAAGTTAGTTCCAGGTCTGCATAAAATTTGCCTTCTGCAGTTCTACCCCTTTTATTTTACTCTGCCGCCCAGATGCTTCCCTCTCCTTCCCCTCATCCTCATTATCTGTCCTATTACCTTCTGTTAGTCCTGAAGTTTAAAACATTTCTAAACCCACAATAGCCACATATCACATCCCAGTCAGAGTAACCCCCCAAAATCCCTCCATTTTCCTTCATCAGTCTCAATATTCCCTTAACCAGCCTCAAACCTCTTATCTGTAAACTTTTACAAGCTCACATTCTCAAGCCTATCAACTCTTCCCACAACCTATCTTGGCTGTCAAAAAGATAGATGGGTCCTACTGCTTGGTCCAGAATCTCTGAGTTGTTAACCAGGTGGTGCAAATACATCCAGTGGTCCCCAACTCATATACTCTGCTCTTCCATATTCCCCCATCTACCACATACTTTTCTGTAATAAATCTAAAGGATGCCTTTTTAACTATTTCCTTGAATCCAGCTTCCCAAAGACTTTTTGCTTTCACTTGGTCAAATCCTAATACTCGCACATCCATCCAACTAACATGGACCATACTCCAACAAGGGTTCTGGGATAGCCCCCACCTATTTAGACAGGCCCTCACCAAGGACCTAGCTGAACTTCCTCTTGCTCCTAGCAACCTCTTCCAATACATCGATGACCTCCTTCTCTGTAGCCTCTCCCTTAACCTTCCCATCCAACACACCACTCAGCTTGTAAACTTCCACCACAGTTGAAGATATTGAGTCTCACCCACAAGGCTCAGCCCAAACCCATGTCACTTACCTTGGGCTTGTTCTAACCCCTAATTCTGAGGCCATCCCAACCCAATGAAAGGAGCTAATTCGGGACATGCACCTTCCCCACACAAAAAAGATCTCCTCTCCTTCTTGGACCTCATGGGGTACTTCTGAGTATGGATTCCCAACTTCAGCTTGGTGGCTAAGCTGCTCTACATGGCCTCAACATGGGTTCATTCTAGAACCCCTGGACCCAGCTTGCTCCATCAACTCCTACCTTAAAAAACTAAAAAATGTCCTTTAAATGGTCCCAGTGCTGCAACTGCCCAACCCCACTAAGCCCTTTACTCTGTATGTACATTCTAACCAAGGCCTCTCTCTTGGACTCCTCTGCCAAACATTCAGCAATGCCCCACAAGCTGTTGCATACCTCTCAAAACAACTGGACTCTGTCATTCAAGGCTGGCCACCCTGCCTAAAAATCTTAGGTGCAGCCACATTGTTGGCCTCAGAGGCACAAAAACTCACTCGCTACCAACACATTACTATTGCATCTTCCCATAACCTATAGGACCTCATGAGCCTTCAATCTCCTCTGTCTCTCCCACCATCCCACTTATAGCAGGTGCATGCCTTATTCATAGGCAAGCCTCTAATCACCTTCCAGAAATGTAAAGCTGTCAACCTGGCTACCCTCCACCTCCACCTCTGAGCTCTCTCACTCCTGCCTAGACCTCTTAGACTCCCTCTCCTTTCTCTTCCAACACATTTCAGAAGCCCTTTTGTGGGAAGCACCCACATTTCATTAACAGAAGCTCTTTTTGGAAACAACTCTGATCCTCAGGTGATATAGCAGTCCCAGGTGACACCTTGATTTCAGCCTTATGAGACTCTGAGCAATGAACTTGGTTGAGCAGTACTTGGACTTCTGACCCACAGAAGCTGTAAGATAATAAACAGCTGTTGTTTTAAGCCAATAATTTTTTGATGATTCTCACAGAGCAATGGAAAACTAACATACTTCTCTTCCATTTTAGGGAAAAGATAATGATTTGTTTTTGTTATTTCTTTAAATATTTGCTAGGTTGACAATGAAAACTTCTGAACACAGAGATTTCTTTTATGAAAAAGATTTATTACAAATTAGATTTATTTAATAATTAGAGAAGTACTCAGACTATTTCACCTTAGGTAGGTTTTCTTTTAGCTTGCCCTTTTATAGTAGTTAATTCATTTTATCAAAGCTTTTAAAATATGTGTCCCCTTATTATTCAAATGCCTATCAAGGCTATAGTGAGATACCTTTTTAAATTTCTGATACTGGCAATTTGTATCTTGTAGAAATAATATAGTTAAGATAACATTAATCCCATATGAAAATCTCTCTTACTGTTTGTTTATTTAGTTATTTACATTTAATGCTATTATTTATATATTTGAACTTTGGTCTTTATTTGTTTTCTGTTTTTCCCTCTCCTTTTTGTCACTCCCTTTCTATACCATATGTTCCTTGGGCTATTTGAACATTTTTAGGATTCCATTTTAATTTATCTACTGTGATTTTTGACTATATGTCATTGTATGTACATACATTTCTAGTGGTTGTTTTATATATTAAAAATGCCATTTAACGTCTTCAGTTATATTACAAAAACTTCTTACCATAAAGATCCCATTACTCTTTCTCCTCTATGCTATAGTTACCTTATCTATCAAATGTGCATACACTGAAACCCCCATCTGACAGGGTTGTATGTTTAGACCATCATCCCTCAATCATATTTTAAACAATCCAAGCATAAAATGGGCAATTATGTTTATGCAGATAATTGTTATTTCTGTTACTCTTTATTAATTTATGACCTTTAAAATTATCTTCTGGTATGATTTACCTTTTTCTGAAGGCCTTTTATTAGCAATTCTTTTTAAGCAGATCTGACAGGTAAAAATTCTTAATTTTTCTTTATTTGGGCTTGTCTATTTTACTTTCATTTCTGAAAGATATATTTTTCCTGGATCTAGAATTCTGGAATGATAATATTAGGTTTTGATTATGGACAGATGCAGGTTCTGTAGTTAGAGAACTGAGATCCTGAACTCTTCATGGCCACCTGCAATTTCCCAACGTGTAACCCTGCCAGAACAAGGCAGTTTGCTCCTTCAAGCCCAAGAGAAGGACTTCTCTCTCTCCCTGTACACACTCTCTGACCATGATTACATCTCACCTGATTGTTAGGTCTACACCAAAGAATCTCCATTTTTTTAATGCAAAGTCAACTTAGTAGGCATTTTAATTACAAAGGCAAAGTTTCTGCTGTCATGTAAGATAACATAATCATGTAAGTGACATCAAATACTATTCACCAGCCCTGTATATACCTAAAAAGAGGGAATTATAGAGAATGTGTATAGAAGTGGATTGAAATGTTGTAGGAGACCATCTTATAATTTTGCCTACCATAAAGAGCAACTATTTACCAATTTTTAATAAACCAACAATTCCACTCCTGGGTATTTATTCTAGAGAAATAAGACTTATCTGCATACAAAAACCTGTTTATGAATGTTGATAGCAATTTTCTCATTAATATACCAAAACTGAAAATGACTTAAAGTTCTTCAGTAAGTGAGTGGATAAACAATATGTTATAATCTATTCAATGTGATAACACTCAACAATAAAAAAGAACAAACTATAGATAAGTGCAATAACTTGGAGAAATTTTAAAGATGTTACATTTGGTGATAGAAGCCAGTCTTAATGAGTTATATACTATGTAAATACATTTACTGTATATGACATTCTTCAAAGACAAACCTGCTGTGATAGAGAGCAGGTCAGTGGTTGCCAACATTATGGGTGGATAGATGTTATTATAGGGAAATAAAATGAGGAATTTGGAAGCAATTATGGATGCATACTGTATCCTGATTGTGGAAGTGGTTACATGGATCTAAAATTGTGGACTGTTGGAACTATCCACGAAAAAATAAGACAAATGAAAACATTTTGATGTATAGTAATTTAAAAATAAAACAAAAATATTACACCTTTAGAAAACAACTGCTTAATAAGAAAAAAAAATTACCCATACAGCCATACATTATAAAACAAGATTTTCTGAGCTCATCCTGTTCCTTTTTCTTGTTCCAGACTTGAAGTCAGCATTTTCTCCAAGAAAGCTTGTTTTGTTTTAGAAGTAAATGGTATTTCAATCTGGCTGCTACAGACAATCACTGTTACTGTATTTGTCTTTGTTTCTAGGCCTTTGATGTAGTCAGAGCTAGAAGAGCTTTTTTGTCTTTAAAATGAAATACATGATTTTTTGAGTTTGATACATTGAGCTTAAATTGATACTCTCAGTTTAAATTATAGTCTACTTAATATTTACAAAATTCTTCAGCTCACATTTATTATTCCTTTTTTTTCCTCACAAAGAATCATGGTTCTCAAGGACAAAAAGGAAGGTGAAATTAAAGTATGACTTTTTTTTTGCATCATTCTACATTACACATAGAACATTCTCAGAATGCCAATACAGCATTCAACCTTTTGATCGAAGAAAATATTTTAAAAAATATTTTGGATATACTTTTTCTGTTTTTTTAACTGTATCAACATTTGAGAAGATAATAGATATTATATAATTTCCACTCTCCTTTTTATTCCTAATTTATTCTACTCTATATTTAAATATATATTTAAAAGATAACTACTATATCTCAATATTTCTCCAACAATTTTAATTATAAAATACTCATTCTCTAGAAGAATTCTGGGAAATATATTCCTGGAAAATTTTCATTTTGATGATAGGGTATCTGTAGTGTTTATACTTGAAAAGCACGTTAGGAGGAAATAAAAATCTTGACCAATTGTTCTTTTGTATTATCAAAAATTTTCATAATGTTATTCTTATTCAGCTTTTGAAAGTTAATGACAATTGGATTCTCTTATCTCTACTAGCCCTTTCATTCACCTGTCTGCATGACAGTTGTTTTTTTTTTTTTTTTCTTTTCCTGTAACATCCATAATTTATTAGGATGTTTTGCTTGGGTTAGCAAATATCTGAGTCTCCTGGTGCCAAATATGTTATCGATGGACGGTATCTGAGCTATCGGCAGTGAGTCCATATGGGTCTGCAGCAACCTCAGTTCTTGCCACCTCAGAAGAAAGAATTTGACTGAGGGGCATAAGACAGAAAAAGAGACTGAGGCAAGTTTCAGAGCAGAAGTGGAAGTTTATTTAAACAGGGGTTACAACAGGAAAGAAAGGAATGTATGCTTGGAAGACCCAAGCGGGCAACTTGAAGAACAGGTGCAGTGTTGAACTTTGATCCTAGGAGTTAGAGGCTGGCCCCTTTCCCATGATTCTTTCCTTAGGGCGGGCTCCCTGCATGAGTGCCCTCCTTATGCTTGGGAAGTGAGCATGCACAGTATGTTCAGGAATTTGTATCCATGCCCATCTGAGGGTTTCTTCCCTTTCCTAGTGATGTGCCTCCCCGGAAAGTCATACTTCACCATTTTGTCTCTTTGTGTGTGTGTGTGTTGTGTGTGTGTGTGTGTGTGTGAGAGATGGAGTCTTTCTCTGTCTCCCAGGTTGGAGTGCAATGGCACGATAATGGGCATGCCCAGGAAGTTCCTTCTCCCTGGCCTCTGTGGTCAATTAACATTTTAGTGCAACAGGTGTGGACCATCAAAAAATGGCCTCTCCCTGGCACTGGGTGCCGATTTATCATTTATATAGAGAAAATCTGATAATTGCCAAGCCATTGCCTGACATTCCTAGTGGGTGAGAGAGAGCCCTCTCTTGCCCCCTCTCATGCCTGTCTAACCACCTGTAACAGTTTCTTGTTGGGCATTATAGGTAAGTTTTTCCAAGAATGAACAGGTCTTTTTCAGGAATGTGGTGCATTTCTTCATTCAAATTTTATTTAATGTTATTTTAATATGCTTTCTAAAGTTATAGTTATGATTACTTGCAATTTCTTTTTTGCTCAGATATTTCTACTATATGTTAGTTGGATCTACTCTGCTTCTGTTCTATATTTTTATCTAATTCTTTTTTGTCTTTTTTTTACATCTTAAAATTTTCTTGTTTTCTCTTCATGCATAAATTGTATGTGTATTTGTTCTTATGTTCTAATTTAGACTTTTGCCCTTTTTAAATATATAAACATTGTATAAAATTTGGGTTTATCTATTTCCATTTCTCATTTGTATGCAAAAGTATTTTCCTGAAATTTTAGATGAGAGACATGATGAGATTGTTTCCTAAGTTCGTTAGGAATTAAACTCTAATTCCTAATAGAGAATATAAAAACTCTAGAGGTTTTTCATCTGTCAAGTTTTAAATATACATGCCTTAGTTTTTCAGACTTTGGCGCTGTTCCCTCCCACATTTTATCTGGAGCTTCTTTTTTTCTTTATCTTCATTGTCCCTGTCCTTTTCCCCTCAGAGTCTATTTTTAATTTTTTCTTTTTTCTCCCAGAATGGACTGTCCTAAAAGTGAAATGTAGCTGGTTAGTTTTGAGGGCTCATGAGCTCAAATTATTAATATTTTATCTCTTTTAAACCTTATCATAGTTCTTTGCACTTACCCACTAGGGTATGTTAACCCTTTACCTTTGTACTCACTGTTCTCAAACCAGCTCCTTCTGATTTCGAGTGAACAGCTAATAGTTATTCTGGTGATTTTAGGTCCATTTGATATTCCATTACTTCTCCCTACTTCCTCATGAACAAATACTGATTCTATGTAGGTTTCGTAGTTGATAGTTCATCCCTTTCCACTCAGATGTTGAGTTACATGAGAATGTTTCCCACCTAACTATTAAATTCATTTTCCATGACTTTTTAGTTTCATTGTCCTCTGTTTTTTTTTTTTTTTTTTTCTCTTTTAGCTGTTCTGTTTAATTTTGTGGGAAAAATATAAAACATTTCAAGAACTGTTCTGCCACCATTGCTTCCTTACCAAAATCCTAATTCCAAGCGTTTTTCTTTTCTTTTTTTTTTTTTTTTTTAAGTCCTCCATCTCGGCTAGGCACGGCAGTGGCTCACGCCTGTAATCCCAGCACTTTGGGAGGCCGAGGCGGGTGGATCACGAGGTCAGCAGCTCGAGACCATCCTGGCTAATGCGGTGAAACCCTGTCTCTACTAAAAAAAATAAAAAATAAGTAAAATTGGCCAAGCGTGGTGGCAGGCGCCTGTAGTCCTAGCTACTCGGGAGGCTGAGGCAGGAGAATGGTGTGAACCCGGGAGGCGGAGCTTGCAGTGGGCTGAGATCGCAACACTGGACTCCAGCCTGGGCAACAGAGCAAGACTCCATCTCAAAAATAAAAAATAAAAATAAAGTCCTCCATCTCTGTTCTTGATGTTCCTGTAGTGCAAAACAGCACTTACCTCAGAGTCACTATTTTGTCTTTTCCATGTCTGTATGTTACATATTATTAATTTGTTGAGTGACACCTAAAACCCAAGTACTCTTTCTAAGCGCTAGCAGAATAAAGAAGTAAATTGTGATACCTATCTTTGCTCTCAGATTGAGGAAATATGGGGTAGATGCATGAAGAAATATTTTTCACGTAATATGATAAATGCACACAGGTTTTTTTTTACTTTGCCTAATTAACTCCTTCTCTTTCTTCAAGGCTTGTTTCAGAAACAAATTTTCATCTGAAAATGTCTTTGCAACCCTTTCTTCTAGACCTCATTACACCATCCTAAAAGGTACACTTGGTAGTTAGGCCTCTATTCACTTTTTTTTTTTTTCCTATCCATACTATTTTTTCACCCTTAGAATTTATTTTTTTAAAGGCAGATTTAAAATTTTTTCTGCATCTCTATCACAATAAAATGTGTGCTGCATACCTGTTGATAAATATCTACTAGATAAATGATTTAATAGATGAAGTTGTATTAAAAATCAGAAAATAATAAATTATTTTATCCTGAAAAGAAAATGTAACAAGAAAGTAACATTTGATCTGGACCTTGAAATCCTGAAATAATCAGTAAGCATTTGGCAAGGGGTGAAATTTTGTTACAATCATGATCTTTCTCCAGAAGTAGATGTTTTATTTCTAAGAATCTTCTCTACTCACTACCACCCAAGCAAGTTAAATAGCTGTCTTAAAGCAATGTTTTTTTAAGTAAAACTATGAATATGTTCTTCCTATAAATGCATTCTTGGTAAGAGTCATTTGTGAGAATCTGCAGTTGATTCCATTATCAGAATAATGTCACTATGAGCAGCTACAGTCATTTTATAAAATATTCCTTTTAAGCCTCTCAATTTTCAGAATTGCTTTTGGTTTATAAAGGCTAAGATCATTTTTCCCCCAAATGGCTCAAAACCATTATATTTTTTTCTTTATAATATCTCTGAATTGCTGTTCTTCTTCTTTCAGCCTTTACTCTCTGTTGACCAGTGCCTCCTAATTTTTTTCTCTCTAAATTAAACTTGAAAAATTATTTTAAAAATTTTTGCTTCACCCTAGGATTTGTGGGGTAGTGGACCTATTCTGCATGATAGCATAATGAATACATAATGCGTTTGTCCAAATCCATGGAATATACAACACCAAGAGGAAACCCCAAACTATGGACTCTGATGATAATGACGTGTCAATGTGGAATCATCAGTTATGACAAATGAACCACTCTTGGGGGTGAGGTGTTCATAACTGAGGGAAGAGAGTGTATGGGACGTCTCTGTTGCTTCTGCTCTACTAACCTAAAACTGCTCTAAAATATAAAGCCTATTTTAAAAATTGTGTGCTTCATATTTTCATATGTTACATTATGTTCTGGCCAAGATCACCTCTATATCAACCTAATTTTTTATACTCAAAAGCTTCTTAAGTACATGTTTTATCTTATAACATGTTAATGTCTGATTCAGTATATATCTAACTGTATATTTTACTCAAAAACAAGTCATAACTTTTGAGTATTAAAAAGCCTATGATAATTAATTTAGAATGGATTTATAAGCTTATGGCACTATAATTCTATAACCTTTTAATATATTTTTTAAGAATCAAATGTGAAGTCCTTTTCAACTGTATTCACATCATCACCACTTAATCTCACTCCTAATCCACACACGTATTGATTTACCCATAAATTCTTTTATATAGTCAGAAGCCAGAAATATTGGTAGAAGTTTTTATATTACTTGTCAAACTTGGGCATGAAATACTAAGAATTTTGGTATAGTGTATCCTGCCAAGAGCTGGAGGTTTCCACTCTGATTTATATATAATCATTGAAACTACATAAGTATTTTGTATATATGTCAGCACATATACTTTCTGACAGTTTTCATCACAATCATGGGATTCTTTTTGTCTTCTGAAAGTTAAATTTTTGATCAAGTATATGAGAGAGAAAAGTCCGTATTATTTTTAAAATATATGTTTAACTAAAGATTTATAAACTTAAATGTAAAGCAAATAACAGTTACAATGATAATAATTTATTTTGTAATTTATGAAAACTATTCATGACATGCATAGACTCATTTAAAAGGCACATAAATTCTATTAGGTAAATAGTATCACTATTTTGCCTTTGTTTTTATTGCCAGTGATATAATTAAAATTCATAAAGTTTAAGTGTACAGCTCCAGATCATGTAATTAGTAAATGATGATAAAAGTTTTGACTTCGGGGCTAGTTCATTACAGGGATCTTTCTGTGATAACATGCTAGCTGTACATGTAATACTCAGTGTAATGGAATTAATTAGGTTACTCAAACCCATAAATCCAGGCCCCGAATTGCTAAAATGAGGTAAGACTTGCTTCATTTTGTCTGTCATTCAAAATGAGTCACATGAAATGTTCTGCAAAAGCAAATAGAGAAAACTAATGTTTATATTAGAAAAATATTTTATACTCTTATCACCCAGCACTTGTGATTACAATGTGATGTAATCACAAAACATTTATGTGTATGTGAGTTTCTCAAACCAGTACTCCAAGTAGGTAGAATTCCCTAGAAAACACTGCAAAGTATCAGTCATCTATACCCTCTACTGAAAAATCCCTCATCTTGAGTTTCTGTCTATTAATATGGCTTCTATAGTGTTCACCAACACATTCCTCTTTTAGGAGCTGTAGTTAAAAATAATACCTTAACGACTCTTAAAAACTTACTATATTTTAATTTTAGATTATATGTTTTTATGGCTATATAATAGTTGTATATATTTTTGAGGTATACGTGATTTTTGATACATGATAATGATCAAATCAGATTAATTGGGACAACCCTTACCTCAAACATTTGCCTTTTCTTTGTGTCAGGAACATTCTTAACACAATTTCTCTCCTCTAGCTATTTTGAAATAGCCATTAAAAAATGAAATCCTGTCATTTCCAGTAACAAGGAAAGAACTGCAGGTTATTATGTTGAATGGAATAAGCTAGGCACGGAAAAACAAATATTACATATGTTCTCACTCATATATGGGAGCTAAAAAAGCGGATCTCATGGAGGTAGAGAGTAGAATGGTGGTTAACAGAGGCTGGGAAGGGTAGATTATATGTTTGCTTTCAGAAATACCTATGCTGTTAGGTACGCTCAAGCTTTAATATAATTGTGCCATTTTTTAAGCATTAGCAATTCTTTTTTAAGTTAATTAAGTTATGTTATTGCATTATTTTGAGTTGTTAGTGAAATGACACTAATGCCACTTGGGAATAATATAAAATGCCACAGGAAGGCATTTCAAGATGAAAACTGCTTCTAAGAAGTAAAACCAGAGATCACTTTTAAGCTACATTTGATTGCCAGCTCTGAATTTGCCAAGTTAAATTTCATATAGCTTTATAATGTGGAGTAACTAGAGTGCGTAAAGAAAGCAAACAGAGCACCTTCAGAATTAATGAGAACGTATCAGTATACATCGTCATCTTAATCTTGCAAAGGAAGGCTTTAAAAAAAGCCATTAACGATAGCTGTTTGTGAGACACTGCTATTTTCAATAGAACAAAAAGGCTTACAGGATTAATAAGGCAATTACATTATCAGTGGTTATGCTGCTTTCTTTGAGTTCCTTGAATTACTTACACTATGAACCTGGAACTAATGTCTTTTTGGAATTTTCTGACTTCCTAGGGAATTAATCGAGCATCAGCTTGAGACAAGATAACTTACTCAACAACACGTATTTCTTAAGCAGCTAATATATCTAACACCTGCATTAAGTATCATGGAGGAATATAAAGGGCATCCTAACCACTGAGAGGGCAGAGGTGTAAATTTGGAATTTAATATACTCCTTTTAATAGCATGAGATCTATTATCTACTAAAATACAAAACACGATGAGACACATATGAGAACATTTGAAACAGATCATTTAGAATTTACTCCTTAACAACTTTAAGATTTATAGAATAATTTCTGTAATATTATCAAACCATAGGATGTGTGCAAGACCTTCAATATCAAAGAGTCCATTCTGCACACTGAAATTGTTTCTACCACATTCCCAAGCTGTCATCCAGTCTGTGACTGAAAATCAAGAGTAAGAAATGATGAAAGATATCACAAGATACCCACAAGATACGTCCAACTGCCTGGAAGTTCATTCTTTTCTTTTTCATCATAGAATTTTCTCAAATTATAGATTAACGTTTTTGAGGTGAAATTATCTTATTAAAATATTTACCCTTTACACAGAAAATTGCATAAAGGTGGGGGCACTTTTGGTTTACCTGACACTGTATTTGTGGTGCCTAGTACAGTGTCTGATACATGGTAGACATTCAGTAAAGTGTATGAAATGATGCCTGTTTACCTGTAAATTCACCAGTTAATTTTATCCTTGAAAACTTTCAGAACAATTTTATCTTACTGTGGTAGCAATTTAAATGGAGTTGTTGGTAGAGAGACAACTGATTTTCTTCTGTGTTATTTAGGATCAGGTTTGCCTTTGACAGAAAACATAAAGTAATAGCAGCCTTAGAAAAGACAGCAGTTAATTTCTCTCTCATGAGGAAGCCTGAAGGTAAAAGTCATAGCCTGACTCTTTGTGACTCATGATGTTATCCTGTATCTCTTAGAAGTTATCACAATAGCTTCTCCTCCTAAATTCCACTTATAGACAAATTTATTTTCACCAGCTTCAGTCATTCTGTTTATATTCTGGCCACCAGTAAAAATAAATAAATAAATAATGTTTTCCCAGGAGTTTTATACACTATTTCTTTACATATTTCACTGGTCATATGCACAAAACTAGATCAGAAATATTCCATAGCAGCCATTGTTTCCTCCTTCGGTAGTATTATATTCCTCAAATTTTAGCCAGGAACATGGATAACAAAGATAAAGATTACATTTTAAATATAATTGACTATATTTCTATTATATATTGAATACATAATTCAACATATATTGATTATATTCAATATATATTGAAATTATTCAATATATATTGAAATATCTATATTGAACAATTTCAATATATTTCTTTATTCTATTTTGAATAAAGAAATGTTTCAATATTCTATCACATGAAGTTAAATGCATCCACATGACTAGATTTTGGCGATTGCAATTTACATGAAAGTTATATGTGTAAATCACGGAAATTTTCCTAAATTGAATGGTATGTTCTTTTTATTTTCTTTACTTCTTACTGACTGTAATGATGATGTTTTTAAATCTGATATTGATCTCCTTGAGATTTTAACTTAATAAGCATTCTAATTCATTTTCCATTTTTCACCAAAATATAATTTCTTTTATTGTTAGCCTTGATTAAATGGTTATATATCTGAAATGGTTGGCATTTAATTGCATTTTAACAAGCTTTTAATTTTTGATAACTTTATTGAGCATGTCACTACAAGCCACGGATATTTATTAGCAGTACTAGTTTAACATCTTCTAATTAGTCTAATTCTTTCTGTCCTCGAAACAATTTTTTAAAAAATATCTCTAAGAAATCTCCATTTACATTTCTTCTTTGTTCAAACTATCCCACTGCATGCTGAAGAATATCCAAAATCCTTACCCGGTAATTCAAAACTGTCATTGCTTCAGATCAAGCTGTTCTTTATAGCTTATTTTTCTTATTTATGCATGCACTCCAAACACTACTCAGATTTCTTAGATGTGTCTCCTACCTTCTGTTTATCCCTCACCACAATCTCTACTTTAACATTTCATACAACACTAATTTTGTTCTATCATCACT
This sequence comes from Trachypithecus francoisi, assembly GCF_009764315.1. Lineage (NCBI taxonomy): Eukaryota > Metazoa > Chordata > Mammalia > Primates > Cercopithecidae > Trachypithecus > Trachypithecus francoisi. The sequence continues at coordinate 156,203,746 of NW_022681454.1, read as the reverse complement.
CTTTCCCATTAAGGCTGAGATTAAATGCCGCGTTTCATAGGATGCGTCTATTTTGATCTTTTCAGCAAAAAATGATTATCACATTCTCTGAACTCAAAATACTTATGAAATTTATTTCCTTCTACTTGGCAATATATATGTGTATGTGTGTGTGTTGTTTATGTGTGTAAATATAGTTATGTTCTCATTAAAGGCTTGGAAGTTCCTCTGCACAACTCTAATAGTATACCTTGCACAGAGTGTATGCTCAATTAATACTTTTGAACAAAATAAGGCTAATCTCACATCACTCAGTTGAATACCCTATCATGTAGCACATTTCTTTAAAATGTAGGAATTCAATTCTGCACTCTATTGATATGTTCACTTGCTATTTATCTTGATAACTGATTTCAAGTAACCACCTTTGTAGATAAACAAGGACTGTGCCTTCCCCTACCAATTCATGAGGGTATTTATGGAAAGACTATACAAATTAAAATAAAATAGTATTCTCTTCTGGTAATATAATTGTAACAGAAATAGCAATTACGATACTGCTTTCCCTACAGGTCTTCTGAGAGAAAGCTCCTTGAACTTCAGCAAGAGGCAAGCCATGGAACCAACCCAAATGCCCATCAATGATAGACTGGATAAAGAAAATGTGATACATATACACTACGGAATACTATGCAGTCATAAGAAGGAATGAGATCATGTCCTTTGAAGGGACATGGATAAAGCTGGAAGCCATCATCCTCAGCAAACTAACACAGGAACAGAAAAACAAATACCACAGGTTCTCACTCATAAGTGGGAGCTGAACAATGAGAACACATGGGCACAGGGAGTGGAGCAACACACACCAGGGCCTGTTGGTGGCGGCTAGGAGAGGAAGAGCATCAGCACAAATTGTGAATACCAAGGTGAGGGTTCGATAGGTGCAGCAAACCACCATGGCACATGTTTACCTATGTAACAAACTTGCATGTTCTATACATCTATCATGTATCCCAGAACTTAAAGTAAAAAAAGAGAAAGAGGCAAACCTAGATGGCAAATTTATTTTTATCACATTATCAAAAACACATTTATAAATTTGTAGGCCAGTGTGTGTGTGTCTTAGAAATTCTTATTTTATAAGCATATCAGTATAATTCCTTTTCTTTTCCAAATTCATCTTTTTGATATTCATTGAGCCAGCTTAGTGTAAACTACACAGTTGTGGTCCTTTGTCTCATATAGTTTGTTTTATTATTGGGCAGAAGGAGTCTACTAAGTAAGCAACTATGATATAAGTACTTGATTGAGGAAGTCCTGAATGTTGGTGCTCTGAAGCAATTAGAGAAGGCATGTAATCCAATCTACAGATATCAAGTGAGGCGTCCTGAAGAATGTGTTTAGGACAAGATCCAATAACTTTCCTACATAATGGTGAAAGAGTGAATGGTCCATTAGAGAAACAGAAAGAAGTTCAGTATACATAGAACCTGTTTAGTAATGAGAAGTGATCGAGGTAAATGAGGTGGAAAAAGTAACCAAGGGTCAATGAACAGGTTCAGAAAGATTAATGTACGGTTCAAGACGATTAATAAATTATTGTGTATTTTTGTTTTCTTTTACAGAAGCAATGTCTTTTTAAGTGTGTTGCTTAAAAATTTGCTTAGATAAAATTTATCTTATAAATGTATTATTAGATCTTTGAGGGGATAACGTTTTCCTCCTTTGAGAATTTTACAGATATGTCAGGGAGTAATAATTATCCCCATGTAATAATTATTTGTACAATTTCTAATGTAATAAGTGTAGATTGATTCACAATTATTTCATCATAATAATTCATAATAATGATAAGTCATGGTTATTTGCTTAATGATTCCCACAAGTGACTTTCTAAATTTAATTATGTGTCTAAGAACACTGTTTTCCTATACTCTAATCTCCCCCAAAAGGCAACTATCATGCAGAATGCTTGAATTTTTGAGTCAGAGAATGTAAGAATGCTAGCATACTTTGTTTTATCGTTTAAGTTGGAACCATTTTTAATATTTAAATACAGAGAGTGAGCATTGGCTTAAAACGCACACACACATACACACACACATTCGAATAGCCAAAATATGCAGAGGAAATGAGTTCCTGGTTTGTCCTCCACAGTCCCCATCCTGGAAGTTGTAGCCGGCCATCCTCCTCTTAAACCTACACAGAGTCACAGTGGCCACTTTGCACTATAGTTGTAATGCATGTTGTCTGTTTCATATTGAGGGCATGTCCCTTCCAGACAGCTCCATTGTTTAAAAAAAAGAAAAACGACAAAGCAGTCATTAATGGTTCAGGACACATCCTTCTCTACTGGCATCAGTTCCTACCCCACAATAGGAGAGTAAGATCTTCCAGTGAGGAACAATTTGGTGAAAGGAGTGGGGTGGCCAGAGCTGGAATGACTACACTGTGGTATTAGAGTGAAAGACAGAAGTAAATCAAGATAGCATGGAGGGTCCAGTTGCAAGTTGAGAGTCTCTCCGTGAGATGATGTGGAGCGAATTCTCTCCACAAGGTTTCAACAGATTAATGTGCCAATGTTAAATATATATATATATATATATGTATGTATACATATATAATCTCCAAATAATCAGCCGTTCAAACACTATGGAATTTTAAATGTCGCCCACAGACAGCTCAAAGATAGCAGTAATCTTCTGGGTCTTTCCAGGAAGTGAAGGGTGAGCCCCTGGCATTCCTTCTGGCAAGTTTCAGTCCTGGTTGCTCCATTTGCAACTTCTCAGACTCAAAAACAACAGGAAGAACCGCATCATAAAGGAAGTGGTCTCAATCCATGAGGTTGTCCTGGAAAACCTGTACATTTTTTGAGCCACAAAGAGGGAGAGATCAAAAGCGTCTGTGACGGCAGAGCCGGCCCTCTCCAGAAACATCTCCATCAGGCCCCATCCATAGTCTTTACTTAAGGTATCAGCCATAGCTCCCCTCTCTCTTCCTCTTGCATTGGCTTTGGGAAGCAATTCCCCAAACAGGGGTTTCCTGGCCAGGTGGCGGCCAAGATTGCGTGACTTCCCCAGCCCATTGTCTTGCTCAGGGCTTTAATCTATGTATGTCAATTTGGCTTCCTCCTTTTATTTTTTTATCCTCCTTTTTATTTTTTTTCCGTTTACTGTCATTCTATCTTTTGTACCTCCTCTTCTGTTTTCTCCTCATTTTCATCACACTTCATAACCCTCCTAGTTGAACTAACATGTTATTAATAGGTAATGGTTCACCTGGCATCAAATATGTTCTGGGCACTTGACATAGTTCATTTCATATGATTGTCACGATATTCCTATGAAACTATGGCCAGAATGTAGCAGATTAAAAAACAAAACAAAACAAACAAACAAAGCTTTCAAAGAAGTTAGATGGTTTGCTCAAAAAACTCTCAACTATTAGAGGAAGCAGAAATCACTCGTGTATTACATTATTCAAAAATATATTTTATCTTTTGATATGCAGATCCCTAAATCATTTTAAGATCAACATCAAATATTGTTCTCTTATCCTAGCTATTAAGAAAAAAAATATCATCAGAAAATGCTAAGGAGAGTGTGATAGATTGCAAACATTTATTTGGGACTGAGCCCTAACAACCTTCTTATCTTTTCTCTGTCCCCAGACACCTACGATTCTAGAAAATGGTCTAGTCAGATACTTAGTCCAAGTGTTATATTGAGGTATTGTCAGATACTTAATGCAAGTATCTGACAAGACCATTCTCTAGAACTATAGGTGTCTGGAGACAAAGATGGGGATCAGGAGATGTATCATTTGAGAAGAAATCCTGCAATAGATAATTAGGGTCTACAGGCAAGGGAGTTCCCCAGCAGCAGAGATTGACAGTGAGATATGGTTTTCAAAATATAGTTGAAATAAATTTAGAACAGAACCTAATCACGTTATACTCTTTGTATTGTAGCCTCAAGTCTCCGTTTACTTATGTACCCTCCAGCACATCTTATAGAACTGTCCTTTGAACACGAGTTCTTCATGGCACTGGACTGGAATGCCAAAACGTAGAGAGAGAGGATGATTGATGGAGACATTGCAATGGGAGAGAACTGCCTAAAACAGAGATATTTTAATTGGAAAAGTCATGGAGAGTCAGGTAGCACTCTGAGAATTAAGGATTTACTCTCAGAAGTATAAAATGGTATGAGTAAGCTGACATTGAAGTGCATAATGATTTATTTATTCAAGAAACATTTCATGAACAGCCGCTATGTACCATGCACCATTGCAGCTGCTGGGGATATGCAGTGGAGACAACAGAATGTAATACTCATGGAGCTTATATGCTAGGGGCAAAAACAGTCAGAAGCAAGTTAATACATAATATAAGGTATTGATAAGTGCACTGAAAAAAATAACAAAGCCATATCAAGAGATCAAAAGTGAGAGATAATCCTACCTGCGATATGGTGGTTGGTGAAAGCTTCACATGAATTTGGTGATACTTAAAGATAGGCCAACATTACATGGAGAAGTAAGCTATGAAGACAGATGTCCAAACAGAGAAAGGCAAGTAAAAACACCATCAAATCTGATTGTGCGTCCAAAAGCTGAAAGACAGTGCTGTGATTGGAGGAGTAGAGATATGAGAGAGAAAGGCAGAGGGTTAAGTGGGGACCAGATTAAGTAAGGGAGTATTGGCCATAGCAACTTAATAATGCTAATAAAGGGAACATTTCCTGCAAAAGATTTTAGACAACTACATTTTTGTTGTTGCCTATTTTCAAATTTCTGCTAAAAAGTGACAGTGGTCCATCCCTTGTCCTAACCAATAGCATTAAGGTCTAAAATTTATGTCATATGTATCATATATATGTGTAGAGGTGTGTGTGTGTGTATGTGTGTGTTTGAGACGGAGTCTCGCTCTGTCGCCCAGGCTGGAGTGCAGTGGCGCGATCTCGGCTCACTGCAAGCTCCGCCTCCTGGGTTCACGCCATTCTCCTGCCTCAGCCTCCCCAGTAGCTGGGACTACAGACATCGGCCACCACACCCGGCTAATTTTTTGTATATTTAGTAGAAACGGTGTTTCACTGTGTTAGGCAGGATGGTCTTGATCTCCTGACCTCGTGATCCGCCCGCCTCGGCCTCCCAAACTGCGGAAGTACAGGCGTGAGCCACCGCGCCGGCCGGTGTGTACTATTTTTTAAGTGTTAAAGATAAGATTTTATTAAAAGGCTGTGGACACTATCATAAAATATCTACTAGAATATCTATGTATGAAGATTTTTAAGTACTTACAGTCAGGAAATTTAATCCACCTCCACTACAGAGCAGGTAATTTAAGTGTAACTCCTCTAGAATTAATAATGTATTAAACCATGTTTTAATATTAGTTCATGTCCCCTGGAATAATGGGAAAATGCAGCCTATAATAGCTCCCTTTTATGTTTATTTTGCTAAATTTCAACTTAGCACAGCATTATTTCACTGCCAGATGTTCTTTATAATAATGGCTTAATTTGGAAGAAGAAATACTCCCAGTCAGTATTCTTACTTCCCTGATTTTTTTTTTTTTTTTTTTGAGACTGAGTCTCACTCTGTCATCCAGGCTTGAGTGTAGTGGCGCGATCTTGACTCACTGAAACCTCCACCTTTCATGTTCATGCAATTCTCCTGCCTCCGTCTCCCGAGTAGCTGGGACTGCAGATGCCAGCCACCATGTCTGACTAATTTTTGTGTTTTTAATAGAGACAGGGTTTCACCAAGTTCGTCAAGCTTGTCTCGAACTCCTGACCTCAGGTGATACACCCGCGTTGGCCTCCGAAAGTGCTGGGACTACAGGCAACCCTCAGAGGTGGCTGGACTATTTTGTGTCTCAGTAATAGATTCTCACCAGGTATGCCTCTCTCATCCAGATTAATTAATTAAAGCAACTTGTAGCATGGTCACAGCAATGCTGCCCTTGCTGTCTGTGACACTGGTGAGTCAGGTCCTGCTCTTCTTCACACCCTTCAGCCCTGCTTTCCCGTATTTGAGCTAAGTCCCTGTTGCTGACCTATGTGTATGCTATGTGTGACCTGTATGTATTCCTCATCTAATGAAGAATAATCTTTTATAATAATCATGTTTTTAAATATAATAATAATCTACAGTACAAGGTATTAAACAGCATGGAAATGATCATATAGTATTAGAAATAAATAAGACTTCAGAGAACTTTAAGTCCAATACTATCTTTTACAGATGAGGAAACTGAGACCCGGAGCAATTGAATGATATCCTTGTAGTTCAAGTCTACCCTATAGCAAATCTTGTGAAAAATGTTGGAATTCTAACACCTGTCTCTTATTTTTCACACCACGTTATGCAACTTCCCTACAATCTCCACAGTTAAAAACATTGATCAGAACATTAAACCCATCCTGAAGTCTATTTTATATGTAAACCCTTTGCTTAAATGTTTGCAGCACAGTTTACAATTAGAGAGCACAATTCTCAGGTGGGGGATCACTAGAATTCAGAAATAGGGTAGAGCTTTGTGAGTTTTTTAGATTTACATCCACTGGGGTTTGTATTCGACTACCTGATAGAATACCCAAATAACAATGGCTTCATCACTTGAGGGGCTGTTTTTCTCACAAAGCGAGGGAGTCTGGAGGTATGAAGTCTAGTGCCAGTGCCATCAGTGAGGGATTTAGACTCTTATCTTTCTGCTCACTCTTACCATGTGGCTTGAATCTCGTGCTTATCACTTAATGTCTACATGTTGGTTGTTCCAATTCCAGTCTTGAATCGGTACTCTGAGCTAGATGTTGTCAAAAATAAAAGGCAAAGTCGATCCTGTCCTGTTCTAAAGAGATTGAATGAGAATTTGAGAATTCCAGTAGGCTAGTACATCCCACGCACATTCCCATCGGCAAGCCTAGCTGGCAGATCATGGATTATTTTGCTGAGAGGTATGATAATATCTCCAGTGATATTCTGCAGTTAAGTGCAATTTATGTTTTTATATCCAGTAGGATGTCTTTAGGCGGCCTACATTTTAAATGAAAGACTAATAAAAAATAAGACACATAATGTGTTACATGGTAAGAATTGCCATGTAGAAAATTAAAGCAGAAAAAAAAAAGAAAATGAGAGTTGAGAAATAAAATTGACTTTTAATTAGGGTACTCATGAAAACCTCATTGAGAGTGACTATTCGTGTCAAAGTCTAAGGTGAGTGAGGCAGTAATCCCAGTGTATATTCGGGACAGGGAATTCTAGGCAAATGTTGTGGTGACAGTATTCCAGGGAGGTTTAGAGAACTAAGGAATGAATAGAAAATTAAATTAAATATTTTCACTAAAGCAAACATAGCTCACTCAACTACATTTTAATAGCTTTATTTCTGCTCACCCATACAATCACACACACCACAGGCATGAAGCCAGGTGCCTACCTTGTGCGTACCTTGGAAGATGTCACATTTACCTGAAGCATAACTAGCTCCTGGAATTTCAGTTTATTGAGAGAAGGAGAGCTATTTTTCCACAGTTGAAAATCTCTCAGAAAGTTTATATAATTGAGTGACTTTCATTCAAGCTGATGACTTTAGAGATTGAAGGCTACAAATTTTATCTGTCTATTAAAATGGAAATGACTGTCTAAAGTTTCCTTAAAGAAATTCTGTCTCAGAGAAGTCATTTGAAGTTATGAGTAGGACTGGATGTTCAGGTAAAATTTTTTATACCAAAAAAGAAAAAATACAAGGCCTGAAGCATTATCTCTTACAATTCATACTTAGATTATAGAGTCTATTCAGGGATTTGCAACAGAATGCATATCAAATAACACAATTTCTTCTGGTAATTAAAGGCCTTGGACATATTTAACTAACTTGAGGATATATAAAAATACTAAAGTGATGAATAAGGACAAGAGAGAAAGTTTATATGCCTTTAAAAAGATGTATGCATGTATTTTAAACTTAGTTATTTTATGAAGGAGATCCATGAATTATAATAGCTATGAAAGCCATTCCTCCAAACCTGAGCAGAGTTGAATAACACCCTTAGTCTCTAGATACACAGACACATACATAGATAAGCTGTGGTCATGGACAATTGGAAATAATTGATGTGTTTTATGCTGCTATAATTGCATGAAAAGTGACCACTTAAATGAAATTTAAACTTTTCTTATAAGTTTTCTTACTGTTCAACCAATTCCAAATCAATACAATCATGCTCACCACAGTAGCAGGAATTACAGTGTAAATGTTATTTATTAGATTATCATTTCCTAACATTATAGAACTATAAAAATAATAAAACAATAAAAAATATATTGTTTTCTATTCTTCTACATCAGCTATATCAGTGGAACTTGTGCCAAACCCTTTAGTTCAAACTCTGGGGCTTTTGGTACATTCCATTTTCCACTGTAATCCTATATGGCCTCCTGGGTTCCAAGTGAAGCAGTGATCATACTTCTTGTTTCTCCTTATGGGTCTACACACTTGACTACCTGGTCCTTCACGTGCAGCTGTCGCCATCAGTTCTGTTCTCGGCAGGGATTGCTTTTCCCTCTTCTCTTCTCCAGTGAGTCTCTTGTTCAGGTCAACAATGAAAACCCACTTACCTTTTTTTTTTTTTTTTCCCCAGTAGCCTATACTGTTTCCATTTCCATCCCATATACCCTAATCTGGTCTGTCTGTTTTCACACATCCGTGCACTCTGTCCTTTCCTAGGTTAAGCATCTAGTACAATCCCTGAGGAGATTAAAGAAGTCCCCTTTTTCCCCCATAGCTGGGAGATCTTAGTCTGGGAGATGGCTGTTACAAACTCCAAATTGCCTACAAAGACAGTCTGAGATTATGCAAGGTCTACCTACCACAGAAAGAACACGCAACATCCCTAGAAAGCTAACCCTGCCCCCACCAGCCCTCCTCTGGGCCTACTGGCCTGCATTTTACTCTTAAGGGACATTTTTTTCTATTTTTTCCCAAAGTCACTATATGGATTACTTGGACTGTGGTAGGGCCTGGCCAACCTCAAGCATTCATTAATTTTTATTTTCTTTCAAAAAGTATGTCCTTCATTTTGCATTTAAAAAATAACTGTACATAGGCCACATAAGCCCATAAACAGCATTAAACAATGGAATTCCTATAAAATCAGTTAGGGTACAGGGATTAGAGTGTGTCGGCTGAAATTTGGAAACTGCTTTCAGAAAGGCTAAGCCTGCTCTGTTTCTTTTTGGGGAAGTAAACCTGTGACAGAACCTACCATTTATAGAATTTGGTGTTTACATCAGTATAAGGATTTTTTGCTCAAATATTACACATACTTTCCTAACTCATCTGTGTTTACCAATCACAGCTTTGTAATTTCGGTGCAAATAATGAAGGTTTGGAAAAATTATGGAGTGATGATTACCAGCATTAAAAATGACTACTTAAACTGAAATTTAATTTTTTCTAATGTCTTTTCTTTGAAACTTGGGCAAGCATTATTCATCTAGATAATAATACACTCAACTTGCAGTCCTTTAATATCATCTGAGTGATAGTTGGACTATCATCATCAAGTGGCCTATTTCCTGGAATAACTTGTGTATCTAAGTAAAATCTCTACTAACACTCTTATTTAAATTTTTTAGCTATGATAGCCTAACTGAAAAAAAAGGCGAAAAAAAAAAACCCTTTATTACACATGCGACACATAGCAAGATAACCACTAGAAATGTCAAAACACTGACAAAAATAGAAGGCTTGTAATTATGCTTCTAGTAAAAATTTGCAAATGTCTCAAATTCTGGATGCCCTATTCTCAGAAAATTCCAGGACTTCTTGCACTTTCATACATAATAGATGTGAACTAAAACACGTTCTAAGAATTCGTATTTGACACAAAAGAAAATGTAATATACATACGTCCAATTTTTTTAATTAAATTAAACATGGGTTAGAGACCACACCTTTTGTAGAGTAGAATGAATGGTATTTCTTTGGTGTTAAAATACCCATGAGGCTCCATGACAAATCGTGTTTTAGGAACTTTTTTTGAGTTACCTTGAAAATGTGTAATCATGTAAAAGAGTTTTAGAGAATGATAATACACTTAGATATCACTGTACTATAAAAAATAAATAAGCCACACAGAAAAATATGCAAAAATGACTCTACAAGCTCATAACATACTTGCATAATGGACTTTGAATATTTAAATATAATGCTGTAGTAATAACATAGGCCGAGTTGCATGAAATATTCATATTTAATTTTTTGTTATTTTATTTATAAAGTATTGTTGTGAAGGTTTGAATGCAGACTTTCAAATTTTGAGAAATTTGAAAATAAATCACAGTGGTTTTGATAGCTGCTTTTGAATCATGGGATTGATTAAAGCAAGAGAATGCCAAATACCCACTGAAATTAAGTGAAATGAACTTAAATGGATGAGTTTTCCTCAAAGAGTTAGATGAGTTGCCTACGCAAGGTCATTTCTATTAAGTTCTGAAAGTAGTTGAGTCATTGACACCCCTGCTCAGATTTGCTGCTTGAATTGATATCAGGAAGTTTTGGCCAATGTGTGTGAGGTAAGGAAGAAGACATCTCAGAATTTCTTTTTTCCTCACTATTTATTCAAGTACAAGCCTGAGAGATTCCAAAGAACTTCATCAAACCTGACATTTATTTCCCACCCATTTTTTTTTTTTTTTAACAAATACTCATGTTATGCTTTGGAAACACATAGTGTCACATTTTTCATACTTATTTTTAAAAAAATATGCCTACTCCATGACTGAAAGATGCTATTAATCTATACAATGAATTAAAATAAAACCTCATTGCAAATATTAGTTCACAAGGTGCAATCATCCATATATTTAGTAATATATCATTACTGTCAAGAGAATTCCAAGGATAATTTTTGCTGCTTCTCTCTTCCAGAAAAGAGAACACTGATACAATATACAAAGTTTTGATAGACATAAACTCATCAGTGATAGCATATGGTCATCAGTAGTGGTTGAAAGTCTGAAAAAAAAGATTAAAGTTAAATGTGCTTGCGAAAATTCTCTCTCCTCTTTGATTGTGCTTTTCCTATTTTGGAGCCATAATAAGATTCAGCTAAGAATGTGCTCTCTGCCTTAGAAAGACAAGTAGAGACAAAAACAGAAAGTAAGAAAACATGGAGGAACAGGTTTATGTGTGGCTCAAATCTAATCTGTTTCTAAAAAGTCAGAATGGCTTATGCATGATGCATGAGTCCAGCTCAGTGGGGTGAGAGAACCTATAAGGAATTGAAGACAAACTTCTACATAGAAGTACTATGTAGGTATTTGTAGAAATGTCCTTCTTGTAAATGTATCGCTCTCTTTGTGGACATAGGGAATTGGAAAACAATGGCTGTGTTAACTAGCTATTTGGTTTACTCAAAATTCTCTTATCAAAACTCTTGTGAATTGGGATGCTACTTCGATTTTTAATATATTATTCTCTGTCCCATTGGCATAGCATCATTCCGTACATGGTAGTAACCAGGGAAGCGGTAGAAAGCTTTTAATTGCTACTTGAGAATCATTGCGAATACATACATTCAAAAGAAAACAAATCATTGTCAAAGTTGAACACAAAGCTAAAGACATTGTAATTTAAACAAAGACTTTCCATTTTTGTTTAAAGCACTTATTTAACTTAGATTTATGTGGACCTTGAATAATCCATTTCCTTTCTGGAGTCCATTTGGAATTTTTTCTTTGGAATCTGCTATTTAAATTAAGGCTGTCAGGAAATGTTGCCATGGTTACTTGCATCACCTGAGCATGAAATGAGAGTTTTTGAATATTTTCATTTCTATGCTATCATCACTGCCTTATGTACAAGGCAATTATATCTTTAGGGGTTAATAATACATTTTACTACCTTTATACGAAGCTCATTTATAATCCACTGAGATATTGCAAAGGTGCTCTCCCACTTCAAATGAAACTCTCTGTCCATTTCATTCATGTGGGAGGCAGGATAGGAGAAAAGAGCAACGTAACTCCAGAGGATGATTTGACTTTGACATTTTCTTATGGGACAGATACACTCTGCCCATTGTTTCTTCTCTCTGCTATTTTTAACGTTTTTGTTTTCTTATTCTTTTCTATTATTCTGTCTCTAGTAAATAAAGTCCTGTATCCTAGGTCCTTAAGTTTAGGTACATCTTGACCAACCTAAGAGCTTTATTCCTTAAACTATTCCTAAGTCCACTTTGGGAGGCCGAGGCGGGCGGATCACGAGGTCAGGAGATCGAGACCATCCTGGCTAACACGGTGAAACCCCGTCTCTACTAAAAAACACAAAAAACTAGCCGGGCGAGGTGGCGGGCACCTGTAGTCCCAGCTACTAGGGAGGCTGAGGCGGGAGAATGGCGTGAACCCGGGAGGCGGAGCTTGCAGTGAGCTGAGATCTGGCCACTGCACTACAGCCTGGGCAATAGAGCAGGACTCCGTCTCAAAAAACAAAACAAAACAAAAAACTATTCCTAAGTCTTTCCTCACAGCCCTGCTAAAGCTATTCCCTGTAAGATTCCTTCACTGAAATGTGGCAAATAGCCAAACATGGCTAAAGTCCACAGCTAAAGTTGATGGCCAGCAGATTCATTGAATTTCCACACTTGTTGGCCATATTTCTCTATATTTTAACATGGGGAGATAGCATGAAAACACAATTTTTATACAGAATAAAAATGTGATACTTCCCATAAGAGACTGACATTAAAGATCTTGCATGTCCTGTCTTTTAGAAATATACTTCTAATATCATTCTTTTTCTATCTCACCCTAACAAGATAAGATTCACCTCAAAGGCCGGGCCTTCATTGTGCAGGCTTCAGTTCTTGCATTCATAGCACAGTGGTGAAGTAGCCACTTGGAATCAAAATTGCCATCAAGGACAATTCTAAAGAAACGTCCACTAGTATAGTATGTCATGTGTTCTTTCCATTTCCTCTTCCACAAAGCAGTGAATAAGACTTAATGCTCTTCATAAATTTTTATGGCCTCAGTATTTGCAGAGAATTGGAGGATCCCGTACCAAACTCAGAACTAGCACAATGATAATATAATTACTATTTGCCTCGTAATTTATAAAGAATTGCTACACATATTACCACATTTTATCATAGACTCAACCCTAGGAAGCATATAGGGCAAGAATGTTCATTACCTCCATCTTATATGTATGGAAAACAAAAATTTAGGTATGGGAGGTAATCTATCTGAGATTACATGGTTGATAAGACTATGACCCCAGGGTGATTGATGAAAATTTCCAAGAGCTGTCTCTTATATATTACGGTCCCTTCTCTTTACTCTCCACACCCAAGTCTAAAAAAGTAAATAAGTTGCTCTGGGGATCTAAAATAGAACACAATGAGAAAAGTCAGGTATGTTTGTTTTTTCCTTTCCCTGATTTTTATTAGTGTTTTTTTCTTTTTTTTCTCACTTAAAAGTAAGTATACTTTTATCAATTCTTCTTCTAGGTAAAAATTAAAACACAAAATGCTCATTTATTCTCATTTTCTAATTTTGCATGTTTCTTTATATGACAATGTCTATAATTAGAGTTTAATTCTATCCATCTCATCTGTTTTCATAGATAAGAATGGTTTTATGTATTTTAAAAATCCGATTGAGTTTTTTTTCTTAAGGCACAAATCTCTTTGCCGAATTCACCTAATAATATAGGAAATGGCCTGATTACCCCCAGAACAGTAGATGTTCAGACATCTGACAGACAATTTCCTGGAATAGCCCAGCTCTGAGAGGGTAAGCACACATGATATGCCGGATAAAAAACAACTGAGTGGTAGCAGAGTACAACTAAACATAGCATTAGAGTAAGTGGCTGCATTAGTTACAGTCAACGGAAATTTCCAGAAAATAGGTCTAGGCTTTTAGTGAGAGTCTGTTCTCTAATTCTACTCAACACATAAAATTCATTTTCCAGAAACTAATTTGAAGTTTCTCTATCCAAACATAACCTACAGAGATCTTTAAGCATTTTGGTGAATTTTGAAATTATTTTAAGAATGGATTGTATTGCCTTAATAGATCATGGTATTTAAAGTGCATATTTTCTGAGTACGTGTTATATTACCACTGACTGAAACATACAATTATAATAGTGGTTCTTACTCTTTTTGGTATATATTTATTCACTTTTCAGCAATATATACCAGAATTATGCTTTTATTAGTATTATATTATTACAATGAGTGCCCAACACTCATTCCTCATGTGAGGATTAGGGTTAAATTTTGGAGGCAAAGAGTGAAAGCAATAAGGCTGGTTTTGATGCTCTTGCTGTGCTGATGATATAACACTGCTGCCTGCCTTCTTTGCTCTCTATTACCACGAAAGAAAAGCCACTACAGCTGTGAACTCAAATGTGCACACCCTAGAACTTGCCATGACCTTGATCCCAAACCTTGCAATGTATTATCTCTTCCTATTCTTGTGATCCCACTCCAAAATTATTTGACCTCATTAAGACCTCCAATTCAGTGAACTTGCCATTTTTTCACGATAATTCATAATCTATTAGCCGTTTTATTGCTTCATATTTGTCACCCAAGTGAGATTTCATGGTCCAGCACTATAATAATATCATGGAACATTTTCTCTTCTTTTTTCCTTCTGCTATTCACACCCATAAGGCCTTTGGCCAAACCCAACTACCTATCTATATTATAACTCAGCTGAAGCAGCTGAGCACTGACAGAACACACCGCACCAGGTTCACTGGACTCATTTAAACTTCATGAAAAAAACTTAAAACTGAATACTCAGCAAATACAGAGTACTTTACTTTCTCAGTAAATTCATTTTCTCTTTTCCTAAAATGGCTTTTTTACACCATATCCTCTTTCCTCAAGTTTCCTAAAATTCTCTACATTTCTCAATTTGAAGTGTTGCCTTTTTCACATTTCACTAAAAAGTAAGTAAGATCAGTGAAAAAAAAAAAAAAATCATCCTTCTACCACCAACTCCGCCAACCTACCTGCATCTGTAATAAGATAGTCCTTGTAGAAATTGACATGACAATGAAATATTTCTCCCCTCTCTCTAGGGCCAGTTTAATTTTGAATTAGACTTAGATTACTATCACATTCCTAAGACTTCTACCTTGCATTCTGTCTTCTGCATCAAATTTGTCTTATCCCTTTTGAAGTACTCTAATCAACACACAAACGTATTTTAACATAAATATTTTTTTAAAATCTCCTTTGAGCTCAGATTTGTTTTTCAGCTACTCCTCATATGTTTCTTTCCTTCCCATAAGACTAAAACTCCTAGGAAAAAATTGTCTTTGTCTGTTGGTGTCTCTCTTTCCGTATTTCCAGATTTTTCCTCAACCAGTTTCAATCTGGCTTTCACGCTTAACAGGAGTTCTAACCAAAGTTGGCAGTGGTGTATATGCCAATGGTCAGATATCTGTATTAATCTAATAAACTTCAATAACGTTCAACACAGTTTACCACAACCTCCTTGGATACAATTTCTGTTCTGTGCTTCCAAAACCTCTAGTGCATTAGATTTTGCTTATACCTCAGTAGCTTCTCTTCCTTGTCTCCTTACTGCTTTGTAAGGACTCTAAACACTGGTGAACCCTTGGGTCCTATCCTCCACCTCTTCTACTTTCTTTTTACTTCAGTTCTCCTACGTGATCACATTTTGCCATTGGATTAAAATATTACCATCATATTGGTTATTATATAATAGTATCTAACATTATCTCAACTTAGGCATTATCCCTGAGCTTCAGATTCATATGTCCAACTGCCTTTATGACTTATTCACTCAGATATATTATAGCCTCTCAATATAATATAGGAAAGAATAAAACTACTGATTTGCCTCCCCCATTCACACCTCAAAAACCTTTCCCATTCTACTATGGAGCACCAAACTCTTCTTTTTTTTTTTTTAAGGCAAAACTATAGAAGACATTCTTGACTTTCTTTTCCTCCTGACAACCCATATACTATATCTAATTCAACAAAGATTTATGAACTCCCTGAAATACATATGTATGAAATATGTGTTATATAATGATATCATGTATATATATGTAAAAGAAAATGATAAGTTCTCATCTTTTCCTTCTCTACACCCCTTGCTCATGCCACCAGTATGGCTTAACTTGATCTCTGCATAAGCCTGTGAACTGACCTTGCCGCATTCCCTCTTGAACTTATCCACCTATTCTGCATAGCCGCCAAGTTGATTAAAGCCTAAGTCAAATCTTGTCTCTCCCCTGCTTAATGTTCTCTAGTGTCTTCTCATCACATGTAGACAATCAAAACTCTTTTGGTGGCTTTCAAAGCCCTATGATATTTGGTCTCTGCTTATCCTTCCAATCTCACTCTGCACCCTCTATGACGATTGGCAGCTGACGCTCTCTCTGTTGAAGGCCCCTTCTTATGAATCCTCACCACAGCCTTTTCCATGATCCCAGTTTCAACTCAAATGTCAGCTTCTCAGAGACCCCTTCCCCAATAACCTGCCTCTATCTCTTAGTCTTTCGTATATTACCCGATTTTATCTTCCAAAAGTGGAAGACTTATTATTATTCATGGAGCAGAAGTATATATTTGAGAATCTTCTGTGGAAAATTATAGTCATGGACACAAATGAGATCCTAGGGGAAGAGTGCACAGAAGAGGAAAGGAGAAATCTCTGCTGGGTCGTGAATAAATTCAACACGTAATCAATGTAGAGAAATTAGTTGGCAAGCAAAATAGGAGATAACGGATGTGGTAGGAAATCAGGAGACTGTGGGGACATTGACAAAGAAACAACTGGAGAATTTATTTATTTATTTTATTTTTTTATTTTTTTGGAGACGGAGTTTCACTCTTGTTGCCCAGATTGGAATGCAATGGCACGATCTCGGCTCATCAAAACCTCTGCCTCCCAGGTTCAAGCTATTCTCCTGCCTAAACCTCTCGAGTAACTGGGATTACAGGCATGCACCACCATGCCTGGTTAGTTTTGAATTTTCAGTAGAGAAGGGGTTCTTCCATGTTGCTCAGGCTGGTCTCGAACTCCCAGCCTCAGGTGATACACCCACCTTGGCCTCCCAAAGTGCTGAGATTACAGGCATGAGCCACTGCACCCAGCCCAGGACTGGAGAATTTTAAGAAGTTGAGCGTAGTTATTGGTATTGAACGCCTCTGAGTAATCAAGTACATAGAGGAATTTAATATATCAGTTGGATGTATAGAAATATAAGCCTTTGTAGCCTTATGAAGAAGTATTGTAGCAAGTGATATTGGTGACAGTCATGTTGGTGTGTAATGCAGGTAGCAGGGAAAAGGCATTAGTAGATATGAAAAATAATTCTGAGGAATTCATATATAAATGGGAAGACACATAGGACTAAGAACTGAAAATAATTTTGTATAGGAAGTGAGGTTTCTTTTCAATAATTAGAACAGTAATTTTTGAAAGAAGGTGAAGAAATATTAGTCTTGAAGGGACTAGGGTTATATGTGTGTATACTTGCCAATTTATAGGCTTCTGGTAAGAGAGCAGCCAAAAAACAATAGAGATGAAAGCAAACCAAAACTCTCAGTGAGTAATCTGGTTTCAGTTACAGTCAGGAAGGAGATCAAATCCTTCGGAGAAGACAAGAATATAAGAAATTTACTGATTTTAGTGATATAGTTACAAAGGGCCAGTAGAAGGGAAGATGAAGAGAGATACAGGTGAACTCAAGCAAGTTCAGGCTTTTCTGTAATGATGGGATGATGGAGAATCCACAGGAAAGAGAGCTTACTGAAGTGACCTGGGGAAATAGTTTGGAAGTCTCTTTGAGAAATGTGGGCACTGTGCCTAACATCCAGAGGAAACTTTGGCTGAAGGGGTGGCTGACTCAGAAGCTGCAGATTCTACAGCCTACAGGAGCCTCCTACTCTGGCCGTGTGGAAATAGCAAGATCTATAATCTTGCACTATTTTTAGCTCCAGCAGCTTTAAAGTAGAATTATGTAAACAATGTGAAGAAAATCACATTTTTGCTTGGTGCTATTGAACCAAATGCAATGAAATCTGTATTTTAAGTAAAAAAATCTACAAAAATATTTCCCAAAATAATTGTCCCGTGGCCGTTATGTCAATAAAAGTTGGTCACTTGCTACAACATGATTAATATTTGTTTATTGAAAAAATATTTTGAAGGCATATATTTGACAGGGAGGGAGGAAAAATAAGAGACTGATTTGCTGCAAAAAGAAAAATGCACAAGAGAGATTCTTTGAAACCTGACAAATATACTAAAATACGTTTGAAATTAGCAAGTAAGCCATTATTATGATTTCTATTATATAGTTGAAGCAATTGAAGCTTGCAACAGTTAAGGATGAATCAAACTCATAATTATTAAGTGATGGAGACTAATTCTGGGTTCATTTTTGTGAGTTTTTGCTCAATGTACTTTTCTTCTATATTATGCTGCTTCTTCATTGAGCCTTATATTATGCACCTGATTATAACCTTTGCTGAGGACAAAATTGCAGCCATCTGAACATCTGGTGCTTCTTTTCTGTTACACTAAGGTTTCTCTGAAGAGTTGGTAGCTGGAATACTAATTTCAACTCTAACAATGATTAACCATCAGCAGATATTTTTATAGTTGCATTGTACAAAAAGTTGCTACAGAACTAGAGATATTTTAAGTTTAATTTTAATCAAAGCAGCCATTTCTCTGTGATTTCCAAAAAATTACAATATTTTTTGGTAAGAATGAAAGTCTTTTTCAATCTATTTTTTAAAAACATTCCTAAGGTTACTTTGATAAGTGTTTGATACTCTCTTTGAGGTATGTTAGATCAGGGTAATAAATGCATTTCTATCATAGGAACATTCAATCACACAGATACATAAAGAATTTTAACATTAAAAAAAACTTCTATAATTGTATTACCCAAAGTCAACCTTTGTATTATATTTTAGTATATTATTTTCAGCCTTGATGTATCTTACATGCATGCATTCTTGCCACACATAATAATTGGGCATCTACTTTGTGCCAGATATTGACTTAGGCTGTAAGCCTACAGAGAGTACAAGATAGGGCCACTGTCTTCACTAAACACAATTCCCCAACTTTTTCTTGCTTTCTCTCTCTCTTCAATATAAATAGACATGGATCGGTATAGAGAAATATATGTAGGGTATACTTTCATTTCTTATAATTATACTTTGAGTATTTCTCTCTTGCTAAATAATTGTCATGGTATACTACAGACCATGGAGTGTTCAAACCATCGTAGATCATTCTCTTATCATTGGAGATTCACATTCTGATTTATATTATATTACCATTGTAACGATGAAAATTCCTCAGATATTCATGTTTATCTAATGAATTTATTGATCATTAAAATATGTTCATTTATAAAAACCTGAAAAGTCAGAAAGTGAAACAAAAATAGTCACTTATCCTGTTGTCTATAAATAATAATAGCTCACAATTTGATGAGATTCTATCTCAGCTATTAACAAACTTCACAAAATGCTTTGCACTAATTTGCATCCTACTACTGTAATTAAAATTATATCTAACACTTTGGATATTTATTACTAAATAGAATTTTTAAAAAGTCAGTGGTATTAAATAACTATTTAATAAACCTTGAATGTGTTAATTAAATTTTGCTCACCAATTCTTTTTTATATTTTTTTATTCTCATTTTCTTGACCATTGTGATGGTGAATATGTTTAATATTTTGTTAACTAGGGACAGTTCCCTTTCTCTACTTGTGTATGTACACAAATGCATATGTGTTCTTTTAGAGCTATTTTTAAAATCAAATATGTTTACCTATGACCTGATGGCAACTGTGTATCCTTATTGGTGTCTTATTACTAGACGTTTAGATAATACAATGTGGTCATGAAGTCACACATGCAAGAAAGCAGAGGCACTGTTGTATAATTCCATTGTCAGCATAAAACAGAATTTAGATTTCCTTTTATGTTTTTAGAGGGTAATGATATGACAGTGATGTGTACAAAATAATCTAAATGTATATTTGATATTTGTTATTCACATAGACCATAAAGAATCTCTACCTACTGTACTGAGCCTCTACCTATATGTTTTACCGTTTTTGCTATTATACGAGCTTATGTGATGTTCCCCTCACTGCAAATCACCTTTAGTCACGTTCCATCCAATTCCTTCTCAGTTTTACCAAAATGATCTTAAGTGTCTTCTCTTTTTCTCCTGTGTCATCAAATTACTAGATTATTTCCACCAATGTACTTATGGCAAAATATCATCCTTCTTTAGGCACAATGCATCTACCCCACATGTCTCTGCTTCTCTTTATAGCAAATTTTTCTTAATGAGTCAAACTGCATCCTTTTTGTACCTTTTAATATTTTTCTTGAAGGTTCTTCAGTCTTCCCCCTGTACCCCATTGCTCCAGTAAAATAGCTCTTGTTAAGGTAATCAGTGTTGCCAAATTCAATGATCACTTCTCTGAGCATAAATGTCTTACCAGCTGTATTAGATGTAGCTGGTCACTGCCTTTTATTGAAGCCCTCTTTTCACTTGTTTTTAGAGGTCCTTCTCTCTTTTAATTCTGGATCTGCATATTTGGAAACTCATTCTCAGCTTCTCTGATAATTTCTGCTCTTCTCCTAGTTGTTTAAACTTTCACATATTTCAGGCCTCAATCCATGACATAGGTGTTTTCTAACTTCTCTTATTACCTAAATTTTCTCATTCAATCTCTGTATACATACATATATATACACTATATATAAACTTTTATATATATACAGTATAGTACTATATACAGTATATAGTATAGTACTCTTTCTCTCTGTATATGTAATACAGCATATATATATTAAACTATGGGATATACTTTATATGTATATACTATACTATATATACATATATAGAGAATGTGTATACTTTAAAAAAATTTATATATGTATACCCACATGCCAATCAATACAAATGTCTGTCTCTAAACCAGATTCCTTTCATAAACTCCAGGCTTCTTGACATTTCCACTTGAATATTTGGTATCTCAATATTGGATTTCTGAAATTATACTTTCCTAAGCTTCTCATTTTGGTTTTCTCTTCCATTATAATAAGCACCACCTCATTTATCCAAGTCAAAAGCTTCGGATTTTCTTTGTCTTAAAACAATGAATCCATCAGCAAATCCTGTAACTGCTATCTTCAACATTATATATTATGAAACTAATATATTAGTTTGAAACTAAAATATTAATATGAAACTAATATATTAGTTTCATAATATATTTTTCTAATTTTTCTAATATATTAGAAAACTAATAGACAAGTATGACAAGGTTAAACGATGCACAATTACTATGCAAAAGTCAATTGCTTTTCTGTATACCAGCAATAAGCAAGTGAAATTTAAAATTTAAATAAGATTAACAATATCACAATAATATGAAATACTTCACCATAAATCTAAGAAAATACATAATGTTGGTAAGTAGAAAACTACAGAAATGTAATGAAAGAAAAAAAGAAGATCTAAATAAATGAAAAGATACATTATGGTCACAAATTGGAAGACTTAATATTGTTAAGATGTCAGTTTGTCCCAGCTGAGCTATAGATTCAAGAAAATTCTAATCAAAATCCAAGGAAGGTATTTGGTAGATATTGACAAACTGATTCTAACTTTTTCATGGAAAGACAAAAGCTTTAGAATAACCAGCAAAATCAAGAAGATGAGCACAGTTGGAACGTTTTTAATGCCTGGTATAGAGACTTTTTATAGAGAAACAGTAATCAAGGCAATGTCTTATTGACATAGACTAGACAGAGAGATCTGTAGAACAAACTAGATAGACCAGAAAGAGATTCACACATTGATAGTCATATGATTTCTGATGAAGGATTAGAGTTGAAGACATCAAAATGACCTCATATTTAGTATAATACAGATACAATGGTCGTATGTAGAAAAATTTACTATATATGTGTAGTCATAGGATAGTATATATCTGTATTTCCTGCTCTATTAATTGAGCATCTCTGGAAATAAAGACACCCCAGCAGCAATGAGCACACCTAGTGTCCAGACCTTGGTTTTTAATACCATTCTCCAATACTTTTACTCCTTCACTGGAACACCTTGCAGTGTCAAAAGATAGTTAGGTGCCCAAAGCACACAAACACACATGCACATACACACACACACACAATAAATGATAAAGTATCACTTTGACTGAGTATGTCAAAGTGACACAGGATGCAATTAAAAGAGCCTCTAATGGCCGAAGCTGGGACAATTTGAGCAAGAAGGTAAAAATAAAGTAGTACTGGATGATATATCAAAATATAAAATAAATATTCATGAGCCAATATTTACGTAAATAAATGATTGAATAAATAAATAAATGGAAGAGAAATAGTGATTCTCCCATGCAGAAGAATTTCAAATATCTTAAGTAGATACTCTGCCTTCAAGGAAGAGGAACATAACTCTCCACTCCTTAAATGTTGAGTCATAGTGTTCCACATCATGGTGTTAAATACAAATCATTTATAAATGCAATACCTTGGGTGGACAAAGCATTATTCTTTCAAATATAGCCAATAATTCTTCTCTGTTCCAAGGCTTGTGGATATAATGTGGCATTATGATGACAATTATGTTCGTGTTGTCATTATTTAAGAATCACTCGTAACAGATGATTGTCTCACCACTTGGTCAAAATATAAAATCATACATATACAGGAGATTGTAATCCACCCTCCCTTCCCTGATGCCTGGGCAAATATATAATTAGATTTCCAATTTGAGAATTGCCTCTTATCCACACTTCTTGTTATTGGATCAACAGTGCTTTCCCCTTCTACTGGGGAATGCAAGTGCTTATTTACATGTGAAGGACCAACTCTTTCTCACTTTCAGGCAGTGTGATTTAGGTGGCTTTGGTTTCACTTCCTAATTCTAAACCTAGTTATGTGATCCAGTGGAGATACTTAGGATTACAGGGGTTGGTTCACAGAAAGGGGATGATTCAAGCCAAACCCAGGAAAACCAGGCTGGGAAGCTAAAAATATATTTACCTTCATGGAGACAAAGCAAAATGTAACACTGGGGAAAGTGTATCTTAAAAGAGCCCATAGGGGAAAACAATGTCCAAAGTTGAAAAGGTATAGATTTGATACATGTTTTAATAATTGGTCTAGTTGTGCTTAAAGCCACACAGCTTTGACTTTTCAGTTAGGAGAATCCAATGATTTCCCTTTTCATTGGATAAGCCATTGTGAACTGGATCTTGATTTCTTACACCAAATGGGCCCTGCCCATTGCATCTCTCCTCACTTGCCCTCCCAACCCCCTGGCACTCCACCAGCCCCTGGAGGGGTGGGAGGGAGAAAATGTTTTTTCCTGTTTTTATTTTACTTTGAGAAATTTAAAGAAAGATAACATTAAGCCTAATTTTAAAATTTTTATTAGGCACTTCATTTTTCATTGATTATGTAAGTGTTCTTGTATTATTGGGCCATGACTTAAAAATTATTTTTATAGCAATTTAAACAACAGAGGTTTTTGTTTGAAATAGTTCCCAGTTATCTGCTAGGATACCATATCAGAGCCTTTGTGCTTGGCCTCTTACCTAGATGATTATTGACTACAAGTACTAAACTATGCAAAGACTACTGATATTGAGAAGGGAACTTAATATTCACTTTACAAGAGCTCATGCTTGAATATAAGTAATTATACTTTAATTGTTCCTGCAGTTCCCTTAGCACTCAACTCCTGCACATCCTCCAAGGAGAATTAGTTCAGTAAACACAATCTGAGTAAAATAAAGATGAAAAACATCTAACTATAAGCAGTTATCCTATAATTGGAAGGATTTTAATCCTATAATTTGAAGGATTAAAATTTCTGTCCCAAATTTATTATATTTACTCTTAGGTTTATATTCCATCATGAACATACACAAACCCCAAATGTCTAGCACTGAGCACAACATTAATTAGAAACATCATCCCCAGGTCTACAAATTAAGATGACTATGATTGTAAACTTTGAAAGAAATATACTTATTCATGTTACAGCTTCAGTAAAATAGTCATGTCCCACAAATTCACACTGTGACTAGAATGACTTGATTGATAAGTACTGATTTGTGCCTAGGTGCCTAGGATACTATACATATATTTTAAAAATGAGGGTCATGCATGTTTATTGTATGTATACATTGTACTGTTTCCTAAGATTTATGTCCAGAAGAATCTGTAAAATATGAGTAAACTGAGGTGTAAAGAAGCGATATGTTGACACAGCCCTTGAAGTGGAGTTGGTATTTGACCCAGAGAGCGCAAGTGTAATACAAACCCAAGATTTTATTATACTGCCTCTAGTGGATAAAGGGCTTGTCAAAGCATTTCTAATGAATTCTAAATATAATTCTGTCAAATTTAATAACACTGATTTTCACCAAAGACTCTAAGAGTCTCAAAATAAACAAATGTTTGTTGTCCTGTTGGCACTGGGACTAGGTTTAACGAGGCATCACCCTTTTAAAAAGGATGCCAACATGTGGTTTTAAAGAATCAGTTCCCCTGATCTATCCGATTTATTCCACATCCTGCTAATACCAGGTTAAAATTGCTTACCCACTTCTAATCATTTTCACAGTATATTAATTTATAAACTGCATATTGGAACTTCCATTTTCAAGGGAATTTAACTTTATTGAGGTGGGAAAATGAGCATTCTTTAATATATAAAGTAATGTAGGAAAGGACATTGCTTTAAATGTTATGAGTAAAATATATTGAATTTTATGAACAAATTATGGTCTAGTCACAAACATATATATAGCACATTTTATTGACAGTCCACATCGAGGATGTAATTCAAACCAACCTTCTGTGAAGTTCGTTAATTATATAGTTTGATTTACCAGAAGCTTTATTTTTTGTTGTTCTTTCAGATTATTTTAATATGTATATATGCTGCATTTTTTACAAAAATTATAATCATAATGTATTATATTAGCTTTATTGTTCATTTAATATATTTTAACCATCTTTCATTGGCAATATATAGAATTTTTCATTCTTTTGAATGAAGAATAGCTGTACCATGTGCTCATAGCTGTACCATGAGTTTATTTAACCAATTCTGAATTGATGACTGTTTGGAATTTTTCAGTACTTTGCTATTGTAAACAGGAACGTAAAATACTTGTGTACATATTTACTTACTTGCTTAGATCTTTTTATAGTATTAAAAGGTCAGAAGTGGAATTGACTTCTTAAAAGAAGCTTTATTCTTAATCACCAAAAACTGAAAGTTATCATGATTTATTTTGCAATAACCAAGTCATGGGTTTCAATAATTGGTAGAAAAGGTTTAAGGATATTGAGAATATCCTTAAAGGGAAACGTGGATTCTTGTTATTGACAATGAGAATCAATTTCTGCCATTCCTGTTCCCATCACTTTTTAGGGACTGGAATGATAAAATTACATGGCCATGTCTCACTTGCCATTATAGTCTGAATGAATTTAAATTCCATCAGTTGAATATAGTCCTATAAGATTTTGAAGGCAGAAAGTAACTGGAGTCCATATTTATCCCATTGAAGGGTGGACTTTCTCATGTATGCATGTTTGCCGTGGCTGGATACCAGCCCTCCATTTCTGTCACTAACTTCATGGTATTGGGCAGCTGTGATACTGAGAGCTGGCAGCAGCTCTTAAAGTTCCTGACCTTCTTTGCAGTAGCCACAGATTCTGGCATCTAGGTCACAAATGTGAGTGTACAATTTATGGAAAGAAATCAAATGTGTTTTAAAAGCAATTGAAGGCAGCACAAACAGGAAGACAAAATTCATAAACCGTGTGTGTGTGTATATACATATATATGTATATACATATATATACACACACACAAACATATATATGTATACATATGGCCTTTGTGCTCATGACTACAATGATAACAAGTAGAAACAATAAACTTTTAGGTGGAGAAAAGTTGAAAATGATAAGTTGGATAACTAAGAATGGGAAACTACAATGCAAACGTATGGTTAAGAAGGTGATTATTAGAGTCAACAAAATAACCACTGGTGGCTACATTATTCACCCATTGGAATTAGAAATAACAAGACTTTTACATTTTAATAACAAGCTGAATGTTTTTGAGGGCTTATATAATATAAATTAGTTTTCTACGTTGGGACTGTTCCGTAATTGTGTATTCTATACCTGTGTTTTTGCTTTTTAGTGCGCAATAGCTGTATGCCTGTGCGCTTATCCTTTGCTGCCATCATGTGGTTACATGAAGAAATAACAGAAACAGTTTTATCCCCCAGCCTTACCCCACACAATTTTGTGGGGGTTAATCCTGAAGGAAAATTTAGAAAAGCAGGTATTTTAAAATTAAATATTAGATTCCAATCCTAAAAAATAAATTCGACTACAAACACCGAGTCTCAAATATATATTCTTGTACTAAAATACACACACGAACATATCTATATATGGAGAGAGGGCATGCTACCTCGCCATTTGTTAATAAATTCAGTTCCTCTAGGCTTTTTGTAAATGATTGAGAGCAGAAAAGTGAAAAGAACATACTTTTTTAAAATAAAGGGATCATTGACTCTCCTTTTTTTCATTCACAAGAGTGAGCCATAGCTTTAAACAAGGAGATGCCCCCTCGAAGTTCTCATAGTCTTCCAGTGATCAATGCATGAGATTTTTTTTTTTTTTTTTTAATTTGAGACAGAGTCTCGCTCTGTCGCCCAGGCTGGAGTGCAGTGGCGCGATCTCGGCTCACTGCAAGCTCCGCCCCCCGGGTTCACGCCATTCTCCTGCCTCAGCCTCCCGAGTAGCTGGGACTACAGGTGCCCGCCACCACGCCTTGTATTTTTAGTAGAGACAGGGTTTCACCGTGTTAGCCAAGATGGTCTCGATCTTCTGACCTCGTGATCCAACCGCCTCGGCCTCTCAAAGTGCTGGGATTACAGGCGTAAATGCATGAAATATTTAAAGTGGATAATTGAAAGAGAGAATCAGCCAACAAAAATAAAAGTGCAGCAAAGAAACAAAAAGTGATTAATGAAATTAAATCCAAATCAAGCATAAATTGACTTATAAAGAAAGAGCTTAACTTGGAAATGTTCACATTGTCTCAATTGTAAGACTTCAGATACACAACCAGAGGAACTTAGTGAAAGCAAACTGGATGTACGTTTTCCCAATGATGATTAGAATAGCCCTGTACATTTTAAACTCGCATGACTACTTCTATGGTTCTGCACTACCATGCAATGTGAACATTGCCTTTATACAAAAATATTGATGTGGTCAACGTATTTTTATATTAAATGTTCCAACCTAATTTCTAAATGAATAACACTGATTGTAAAAATTCTTTACATACCCACCCATGATACTAAGCCAAGTGGGCATAACAGTATCGAGAAGATGTGAAATTAATATGCACTTCCAACTCATTATGAAATATAAGCACACCCATTTATTACCCTTTCCAGAATGTTATCAAATTCTCAGTTAAAAAAAAAACCCCAAAAACAGCTCCCTGTCATAAAGATCAAGAAAAGGGCTCACCAGTAAAAGGGTATTATGGAGGAATTTGGGTCATGAACAGTGGATGGAAGTTTTGTGAAGAGAAGAAACGATGAGAGTGCACAGCCTTCTCATGTGGGAAGAGGCTGGGGGGGAGTCTAGGTGAGGAGGGCAGCCTCTCTGAGGACACAGGAGACGCTGTAGTCTTAGAGCTGTGGAGAGCGAGGCAAGACAGAGGACAATTAGTTAAGGAACCATTGATAGGAAAACCAGCCCGGAACTCCTCCCCAGCTCTGAAAATGCCAGGCAACATGTAGTCAAACATTTTATTCATATCTTCTATTTTTTAAATGAAACCCCTTTGGGGGCAGAACTATAAATTATGCAGGTTTTGATGACCCAAAATAAAGCCCCTTGTATTTTGCATTGCAGAGCATGCATAGTGATAACCTTCTAATTTCTTTTCTGTGCACCCAAATTAAGGCCCATCACTTGATGTATCCTACTTACCTATGTGGAGATCTTATTTTGAGAACGTGTAAGAAAATGGAAGATTAATTCAGAAAGGTTAATATTTTCTTACTAAAATCCCAGAAAATGTCAAAAGACAAAATGGAGTAAAAAAAAACTTAAAGAAATAATTATTTCAAGTGTCTTAGAACTGAGAAAAAAATATAAATTGTCATATTAAATGGTTCAACAAGTAAAAAACAAGATTAACTCCCTACTTTTAGCAGAATTAGTTGCCATTTAGTTAACCAGTGTTATTAATACTCATTCTTGTCTTATTAATGAAACCCTGTCCTTTGATTTTAGATGAATTAAACCATGTTAACTTACTTTAAAATAATATGCTTATATTACTGTTTTTAAACGTTAAAATAATAAATATTGTATATATTTGAGGTGTGTAACATGATATGTTGATATACATACACATAGTGAAATGATTAACTGGCCAGGCATGGTGGCTCATGTCTGTAACCTCAGCACTCTGAGAGGCTGAGGCAAGAGGATCATTTGAGGTCAGGAATTTGAGACCAGCCTGGGCAAGACGGTGAAACCCCATTTCTATAAAAAATTTAAAAATTAGCCAGATGTAGTGGCTCACACCTGTAGTCCCTGCTACTCAGGAAGCTGAGGTGGGAGGATTGCTTGAGCCCTGGAATTCAAAGTGGCAGTGAGCCAAGGTCACACCATGGCACCCCAGCCTGGGTGACAAAACATCATCTCTGAAAAAAAAGACATACAATTTGAATGGAGACTTTTCTTATTAGAAATTATTTTATAAAGAAATGATTACTACGGTCAAGCATATTAACATATCCATCTCCTCACACAGGTACCGTGTGTGTGTGTGCACGTGTGTGTGTGTGGTGAGAGCAGCTGAAATCTACTCCTTAGCAAATTTCAATATGCAATACAGTATTATTAATTGCAGTCATCATGCTGCACCTTACATATCTAAACTTATTTGTCCTACATAACTGCAACCTTGTACCCTTGACAAATACTGCCCCATTTCCCTTTCCTCCCATCCCCTGATAACCACCCTTTTACTCTGCTTCTGTGAGTCCAACTTTTGTAGAGTTCATATATAAATGAGATCAGGAGGCAGTTTTCTTTCTATTTCTGGCTTATTTCATCTAGCACAATGTCTTCCTGGCTCATCCAGGTTGTCAAAAATGGCAGCATCTCCTTCTTTGTAAAGGCAAAATAATATTCTATTATATGTATATATACATATATAATACAAACATATTTTATATATGCTATATAGTATATTATATAACACCATTATATAATATACAATATATAATATGTATATTATATATGTATTATTTCTTTATATATTTATATATATGTCTGTTCTCATGCTGCTAATATATACATACACAAGACTGGGTAATTTATAAAGGAAAGAGGTTTAATTGACTCACAGTTCCACATGGCTAGGGAGGCCTCACAGTGATGGCTGAAGGTAGATGAGGAGCAATTTTTTTTTTTTTTTGAGACAGAGTCTCACTCTGTCACCCAGGCTGGAGTGCAGTGGCACAATCTCTGCTCACTGCAAACTCTACCTCCCAGGTTCATGCCATTCTCCTGCTTCAGCCTCCTGAGTAGTTGGGACTACAGGCACCCACCACCATGCCTGGCTAATTCTTTTTCTTGTATTTTTAGTAGAGACGGGGTTTCCCCATGTTAGCCAGGATGGTATCAATCTCCTGACCTCGTGATCCGCCCACCTCTGCCTCCCAAAGTGCTGGGATTACAGGTGTGAGCCACCGCACCTGGCCAAGCATCTTACATGGAAACAGACAAGAGGGTATGTGCAAGGCAACTCTCTCTTACAACACCACCATATCTCATGACACTTATTCACTTTCATAAGAACAGCACTGAAAGACCTGCTCCCATGATTCAATTACCTCCCACCAGGTCCCTCTCACGATATGTAGGTATTATGGGAATGACAATTCAACATGAGATTTGGGTGAGAACACAGCCAAATCATATCATTCGACCCCAGCCCCTCCCAAATTTTATGTCCTCACATTTCAGAAGCACAATAATGCCTTCCCAGCAGTACCCCAAAGTCTCAACTTATTCCAAATTAACTCAGAAGTACAAGTCCAAAGTTTCATCTGAGACAAGACAAGTTTCTTCCAGCTATGAGCCTGTAAAAAAAAAAAGAAAAAAAAAAACAAGTGAGTTACTTCCTACATACTGTGGGGGTACAGATATTGGGTAAATACAACCATTCCATATGGGAGAAATTGGCCAAAACAAAGGGACTGCAGGGCCATGAAACTTCAAAATCCATTAAAGCAGTCATTAAACCTTAAAAGTTCCAACATGATTTCCTTTGACTCCATTTCTCACATCCAGGTCACACTGATACAAGGGATAGACTCCTATGGCCTTGAGAAGCTCCATCCCTGTGGCATTGCAGGATATCACTACTCTCCTGGATGCTTTCATGGGCTGGTGTTGAGTGTCTGTAGCTTTTCCAGGCAGATGGTTCAAGCTATCAATGGATCTACCATTCTGGAGTCTAGAAGTTGATGACCTCCTCTCACAGCTCCACCAGGCAGTGCTCCAGTTGGGAATCTGTTTGGGGGCTTCCAGCCACATTTCCCTTCTATATTGCCCTAGTAGAGGTTCTCCATGAAGGCCTCACCCCTGCAGCAAACTTCTGCCTGGACATCCAAGTGTTTCCATATATCCTCTGAAATCTAGATGGAGGTTCCCAAACCTCCATTCTTGACTTTTGTGCACCCAAAGGCCCAACACTATATATAACCCACCAAGGCTTGGGCCTTGTACCCTCCGAATCAATAGCCTGAGCTGTATGTTGGCCCCTTTTATTCATGGCTGGGAGCTGAAGCAGGCTGGGATGCAGGGCACCATGTTCAGAGACTGCATAAAGCAGGGAGGGCCAGGGACCGAGCCCATGAAACCATTTTTCCCTCTTAGGCCTTCAGCTCTGTGATGGAAGGGGCTACCACAAAGGTCTCTGACATACCCTGGAGACGTTTTCCCTGTTACCTTGGTGATTAGCATTTGACTCCTCATTATTTATGCAAATTTTGGCAACAGGCTTGAATTTCTTCCTAAAAATTTTTTTTTCTTTTTACTGCATTGTCAGATTGTAAATTTTCCAGACTTTTATGCTCTGTCACCTCTCAAATGCTTTACCACTTAGAAATTTATTCCACCAGATACCCCAAATCATCTCTCTCAAGTTCAAAGTTCCACAGATCTTTAGGCCAGGAGCAAAACTCCACAAGCATCTTTACATAGCAAGAATGACCTTTACTCTAGTTCCCAACAAGTTCCTCAACCGCATCTGAGACCACCTCAGCTTGAATTTTATTGTCCGTATCACTGTCAGCATTTTGATCAAAGCCATTCAGCAAGTCTCTAGGAAGCTCCAAACATTCCCACATCTGTCTTTTGAGCCCTCCAAGTCTCTAGGAAGTTCCAAACTTCTCCACATTTTCCTATCTTGTTCTGAGCCGTCCAAACAGTTTTAACCTCTGTCTGTTACCCAGTTCCAAAGTTGCTCACACATTTTCAGGTATTTTTATAGCAGTACCCCACTCATGTTACCAATTAACTGTATTAGTCAGTTCTCATGCTGCTAACAAAGATATACATGAGACTGGGTAATTTATAAGGAAAGAGGTTTAATCGACTGACAGTTCCACATGGCTAGGGAGGACTTACAATCATTGCTGAAGGTGAATGAGGAGCATCTTACATGGCAGCGGGCAACAGGGCATGTGTGGGGGAAGTCCCCTTTATAAAACCATCAGATCTCATGAGACTTATTCACTATCATGAGAATAGCATGGGAAAGACCTGCCCCCATGATTCAATTACCTCCCACTAGGTCCTTCTCATGATACGTGGGAATTATGGGAGCTACAATTTAAGATGAGATTTGGGTGGAGAGACAACTAAATTATACTAATATGATTTCTTTATATGTATTTTATATATGATTTCCTTATCTGGTAATCCATTCATAGGCACTTGGATTGTTTGCATATATTTACTATTGTGACCAAAGCTGCAATGAACATCTCAGTGCAGATATCTCTTCAAGGTATCAGTTATCTTTCCTTTGGATACATATGCAGAAATGAGAATGCTGGATCGTATGGTAATTCTATTTTTATTTTTTTGAGGAACAACCATAACATTATTTCATATAATAGCTTTACCAATTTACATTCCCACCAACTATGTACAATGAATTGTTTTTCTCTAATCCTCATCAATGATTATTACTTTCTTGATAATCATCTTTTTTATAATAGCCGTTCTATCAAGTGGGAGGTGATATCTCATTGGAGTTTTAATTTGCATTTTTCTAATGATTAGTGATGTTGAACAACATTTCATATACTGATTGGCCATTTGTCTGTTTTCATTGTAAAAATGCTTACTCATTTTATCTATTCTTTAATTAGGATTTTGTTTATATATTTGTTTTCTTGCTATTGAGTTGTGTGAGTTCCTTATACATTTTAAATGTCAACCCCTTAATATACCTAGAGTTTGCAAATATTTTCTCCCAGTCCATAGGTAACCTTTTCATTTTGTTAATTGTTTCCTTATGTATTAATCAGTTCTCATGCTGCTAATAAAGACATACCCAAGACTGGGTGATTTACAAAGGAAAGAGGTTTAATTGACTCATAGTTCTGCATGACTGGGGAGGCCTCAGGAAACTTATAGTCATGGAGGAAAGGCAACCAACCACATCCTTCTTTTCATGGCAGCAGCAAGGAAAAGTGTCAAGTAAAAGGGGTAAAAGCTTCTTATAAAACAATCAGATCTCCTGAGAACCTACTCACTATCATGAGAACAGCATGAGGGTAACCACCCCCATGATTACATTACCTCCCACCAGGTTTCTACCATGACATGTGGGGATTATGGGAACTACAATTCAAGATGAGATTTGAGTGGGGACACAGCCAAACCATATTATTCCACACTTGACTCCTCTCAAATCTCATGTCCTTATGTTGCAAAACATAATCATCCCTTTCCAACAGTTGCCCAAAGTCTCAACTCATTCCAGCATTAACCCAAAAGTCCAAGTCCAAGGTTATATCTCAGACAATTCAAGTTCCTTCTGCCTATGAGTCTGCAAAATCAAAAGCAAGTTAGTTACTTCCTAGATACAATGGGGGTGCAGGAATTGGGCAAATACACCCAATCCAAATGGGAGAAATTGGCCAAAATGAAGGAGTTATAGGGGTCATGCAACTTCAAAATCCACTAAGGCAGTCATTAAACCTTAAAGTCTCAACATGATCTTCTTTGTCTTCATGTCTCACATCCAGATCATGCTGATGCAAGAGGTGGATTCCCACAGCCTTGAACAGCTCCACCCTTATGGCGTTGCAGACTACAGTCACTCTTCTGGCTGCTTTCAAGGGCTGGAGTTGAGTGTTTGTGGCTTTTCCAGGCACACGGTGCAAGCTGTCTATAGATCTACCATTCTGGGGTCTGGATAATGGTGGCCCTCTTCTCACAGCTCCATTAGGCAGTGCCCTAGTAGGGACTCTGTTTGGGGGCTCCAACCCCACATTTTCCTTCTACACTGACATAGCAGAGATTCTCCATGAAGGCTCAGCCCCTGCAGCAAACTTTTGCCTGGACATCCAGGTGTTTCCATACATCTTCTGAAATCTAGGTAGAGTTTTCCCGAACCTTCATTCTTGACTTCTGTGCACCCACAGACCCAACACCCTGTGTAAACTGCCAAGGCTGGGGGATTGCACTCTCTCAATCAATACCCTGATCTGTATGCTGACCCCTTTTAGTCTTGGGTGGGAGCTGAAGCAGCTGGAATGCAGGGCACCATGTCCCAAGGCTGCAAAGAGCAGGGGAGCCTTGGGCTGGGCCCATGAAACCATTATTCCCTCCTAGGCCTCCAGGCCTGTTATGGGAGTCTCTGACATACCCTGGAGATATTTTCCCCACTGTTTTGGTGATTAGCATTTGCCTCCTTGTTACATAGGCCAATGTTTGCAGCAGGCTGAAATTTCTCCCCAGAAAATGGGTCTTTATTTTCTACTGTATCATCAGGCTGCAAATTTTTCAAACTTTTATGCTCTGCTTCCACTTGAAAGTTGTGCTGCTTAGAAATTTCTACCACTAGATACCCTAAATCATCTCTCTCAAATTTACAGTTTCACACATCTCTAGGGCAGGAACAAAAAGCTAATAGTCTCTCTGCTAAAGACTTATAGCTAAAATGACCTTTACTCCAGTTGCCAACAAGTTCCTCAGCCCCATCTGAGACTACCTCAGCCTGGACCTTATTGTCCCTATCACTGTCAGCATTTTGGTCAAAGCCATTCAACAAATCTCTAGGAAGTTCCAATCTTTCTTTCATCTTCCTGTTTTCTGAGTCCTCCAAGTGTCCAGAAAGTTCCATACTTTCCCACATTTTCCTATCGTCTTCTGAGCTCTCCAGACTATTCCAACCACTGCCTGTTACCCAGTTCCAAAGTTGCTTCCACTCTTTTGGGTATTCTTACAGCAGCACTCCACTCTCTGCAGTACCAATTTACTGTGTTAGTTCATTTTCGTGCTGCTAATAAAGACATGCATGAAACTGGGTAATTTATAAAGGAAAGAGGTTTAATAGACTCACAGTTCCAACTGGCTGGTGGGGCCTCAGGAAACTTACAGTTATAGTGGAAGGGGAAGAAACCACGTCTTTCTTCACATGGTGGCATCAAGGAGAAGTGCCAAGCAAAAGGGGAAAGTCCCCTTATAAAACCATCAAATCTCCAGAGAACTCACTATTACAAAACCAACATGAGGGTAACAGCCACCATGATTAATTTACTTGCCACTGGATCCCTCCCATGACATGTCGGGATTATGGGAACTATAATTCAAGATGAGTTTGGGTGGGGACACAGCCAAATCAAATCACCTTTGCTACATAAAAGCTTTTTAGTTTGATGTACTTCTCCTTGTTTATGTATTTATTTTTTTTAGTTGCTTGTGCTTTTGGTGTCATACTCAAAAGTTACCGTGAAGAACAGTGTCAGGGAGATTGCCTCTGTGTTTTCCTCTAGAAGTTTTGTAGTTCCAGGTCTCCAACTTAAGTCTTTCATTCATTTTGAGTTGACTTTTGTAAATAATGCGAAGTAATTGTCCTAAACACTACACACATACAAACACACAAACTTTTAAAATAAATTGATTCAGTAAAGTTTCAGACTACTAAATCAGCATAATGAATTAGTAACATTGTTATAAACTAACAATGAATTATCTGAAAAGAAAATCAGGAAAATTATCACATTTAGAACAGCATCCAAATCAATAAAATATTTGAAAATAAATTTAGCCATGGAGTTGAAAGATCTGCACACTAAAAACCATGAAACACTGATGAAAGAAATTGAGGAAGACACAAGTAAATGGAAAAATACCTCAAGTCTATGGATTGGAAGAATTAATTTTGCTAAAATGTCCATACAACCCAAAGTTCCATACATATTTAATGTAATTTCTATCAAAAATTTAAAGTCATTGTTTAGAGAAATAGTAAAAAGTATATAAAATTCATATGGAACCACAAAAGAAAGTCCTTTTTTGCCTGCAATGTTCCTCCTGCACCCTCAATTGACAAAATAAAACACAAGGCTCACTGTAGAGAGGAAATACTTAAGGTCCATTATTACAGCAGATAAGGAAGGGATAATTTAGCTGACAGACAATAGAGGGTTTAAGTTAATATAAAACAAACTATATTAGAAACCCATTTATTATGAAATCAGCTAATCACCAAAGGTTAAACATTTTCAAATAGGTAAAAAATAAAAACGTTTCAAAAAACTTAAAAAATAACACAACTATGCATGACTGTTGTGTTTATCATAATGGAAACAAACAGAAAAAATTCTGCAATTAAAAAGGGTACCACAAGTTTTTGGATTTATGATCAATGTATAGAGAATTATTGTATTTATTTATACCAGCAAAGAAAAGCAAGTGTAAATTTTACCAAAACAGAATTTAAAAGCAACCAAAAACTTGACATCTAAACATCACTCTAACAAATTGTGAAAACTTTTTATAATTATTTTCAAAAAAAGTTTATAAATTTTTTAGAAAAAATTATAAAATGTTAATGAATGTTAGGAAAAGAAATATAATTAAATGGAAAGGTATAATTATAATTCAAAAACTCACTAACACTGATATATCAGTACGCTCTTTAATATATTTCACAATTTAAATTAATTTCTAATCAACACTTCTAAGGAATTTTCATAGACCTCGATTAAAAATATGTATGAAAAAAACTAATTGCCTAGAATAGTAGAGATAATTATAGAGAACAAAGTAAGAACTTGCTGAATCAAATGTCAAGACATATGAAAATGACAGTAATTTCGACAGTGTGGTGAATGCACAGGGAGTTATTTGTACAGGAATAAAAAATAGATCAATGGAACACTGCAAATAACTCAGATACAGAATACATCCATAAATTTTTAACTTGGTACATGGCATGTGCAGCATTACTTATCTATGGGAAAAGTAAATGTTATTTCTGCTTTAATGAATGATCTACATGGGAAAAAAGATGAAATTGAGTTAGGTATTTATTTACTCAAAAAAAGGATACCTGTGGATAGATAAAGAACTGTATGTGAAAATCTAGACTCCAAAAAATATTGGAAGAAAATACTGAGGAATGCTTTTATGATTGGACAGGAATATTTTTCTTTATAAAATATAAACATAGACATGCAAAAAATCTTTGATATGCTTTATAGTATTAATATAACAATAATGCAGTAAAACATATCAAATAAATGCAAACATTTTGATGGACAATATTAAATTTGTCCATCACAATTTTTAAAACAATTCCTTTATTTTTCTTGGTCCTGCTGCATGGTCCATGTGTGGTACTCCATGTATGGCATTGGAACATAGAGTGCACCATCCCTTTGTGGTCGTGCATCCCTGGCCTCATTACAATGACCATCTAGCTGGGACTGTGCATTCCACACCTCTTACCACAATAGCTCTGATCCTTTGCTCACTATTCTCTCGGTTCACCTAGATGCTAGAGAGTGATTCCAGCTTGCAAGGTAACTGCGGAACAACTCTGACCCAGACTCAGGAAATTTAGCCTTCTTGTGGGCTGCAACTACATCCCCAACAAGATCTGGCCCTGATCCTGGTGAAGGTCTACTTTTCTCTGTTTGTCCTTCTATGGGTGCTTTCCCTCAGTCCCAGGGTACTTTATACCACATCTGCCTATCTTTACAGTTACTCTCCTATTCTCTGTTTTATAATTATTATTAATTTTTTTGGAGACTTAGTCTTGCTCTGTTGCGCAGGGGCTAGAGTGCAATGACATGATCACTGCAACCTCCACCTCCTGAGTTCAAGTGATTCTCCTGCCTCAACCTCCTGAGTAGCTAGGATTACAGGTGCCTGCCACCATGCCTGGCTAATTTTTGTATTTTTTGTAGAGACAAGGTTTCACCGTGTTGGCCAGGCTAGTCTTTAACTCTGACCTCAAGTGATTCGTCTGCCTCAGCCTCCCAAAATGCTGGGATTACAGGCATAAACCACCGTGCCCGACTATATAATTATTTATATTAAGCTTCCCCTGTGTAAATACTGTGTAATTCTGTCTCCTGATTGAGTCAAGACTGATAAACTCCCATTTTTTCTTTAGAGAACTTAATTCAGAAAATTTTAGTCAATAAGGTGAAACAAAGTAAGCTTAAATAATCAATCTGCCAACAAGTACTAGATAGATGCTTTTTTTTTTTTTTTTTTTTTTTTTTTTGAGGCGGAGTCTCACTCTGTCACCCAGGCTGGAGTGCAGTGGCCGGATCTCAGCTCACTGCAAGCTCCGCCTCCCGGGTTTACGCCATTCTCCTGCCTCAGCCTCCCGAGTAGCTGGGACTACAGGCGCCCGCCACCTCGCCCGGCTAGTTTTTGTATTTTTAGTAGAGACGGGGTTTCACTGTATTAGCCAGGAGGGTCTTGATCTCCTGACCTCATGATCCGCCCGTCTCGGCCTCCCAAAGTGCTGGGATTACAGGCTTGAGCCACCGCGCCCGGCCGATAGATGCTTTTAACAGTTGTTCATGATGTTACTGTAACTGTAAGTAGCTTACCCCAAAGAAGGAGTCATCTTAAATCCCAAGTTACTCCTATAAATTGATAGAAAGTTACCCTAACATTACCAATAATGATAATCTTGGTAAATGATACATAAAAGAAGACAGATGTGATCAACACTGTCATGGCAAGGCCCAGAGACAGCACACCGACAACTGCACTAAAGATAATAACGTCTCCTGCATACTTTCTGTGGTCTCTCTCCTGTATAGAAATAAAACTTTTCTGCAGGGCACGGTGGCTCATGCCTGTAATCCCAGCACTTTGGGAGGCTGAGATGGGTGGATCACGAGGTCAGAAGTTCGAGACCAGCCTGGCCAACATGGCGAAACCTCATCTCTACTAAACATACAAAAAATTAGTCCAACATGGTGATGCGTGCCTGTAGTCCCAGGTACTCAAGAAATTGTGGCAGAAGAATCGCTTGAACCCAGGAGCAGAGGTTGCAGTGAGCCAAAACCACACCACTGCCCTTGAGCCTGGTGACAAAGCGAGACTCTGTCTCAAAAATAAATAAATAAATAAATAAATAAAGCTTTTCAATGATGACTGAGACCCATGGTTAATTATTTTGTGTGACTAACAAGACTATTCTAAGTGAATGACTTTCCACTACCATAATTAGATAATGTCTCATTACTAAGGGTCTGAAAGGCTTTCACCCTGTCTAAATGTATGGGTACCACTGAATGAAACAAAGTTCTAGGTATAATAATTCCTTAAGTGTTGGAGGATTTGAAGTGGTCATCTATAACTTGTCCATCCATTACTTTGGCTCACATAGTAAATGATACAGCCCAAGTTCTAGAAACAGCATAAACCAATGTAAGCCTCTTAAGTAGTATAGACAGTCGATTAGCCTTGGGTTTTTTTTTTTTTTTTTTTTTTTTTGCCTCTGAAAGAGAGTCTGTGCCATTGCTGATAATTCATATGAACAGGAAATATGAAAATAATCTATATGTAAGCTAACAGAAAAAGAAAACCTGGCTAGATAAGACAGCACACCTTGGGGACTTACTTTCTCTGTTAGGCAAGGAATACCTTAGGTCATTGTTCCAAAATGTCTTGTCTTCTCTCCTTATAATGCTTCTAGTTAGGCTTGTTTTTCTTAGAATTATTTCATACTTGTTGTCCAAAGTCGTAAATGCTTTCTAGACAGACATTGTCTTAACAAGTGACTCAAAAAGTGATTCAAAGGCAAAACCGTCATGCAATCACACTGATTGATACTCAACCTGAAATTAGATATCAGTAAATGAAATGTCATTTCAAGAATAGTAGTGAAGATAAGCACAGTCACTGATAGTCTCTTCTGCAGCTTTGGCTACATGAAAACCAAAGGGGACACTGAGAATAATAATAATAATTATTATTAATAATAAAACAGACTTATAAAAGGCTTATGGTGCATTTATCAAGTAATCACTTGAATTTTAACCTATCCAATCAATTGATTGATGATTATTTTCTTTCTTTCTTTCTTTTTTTTTTTTTCTTCTGGAAAACCAATTATTAACAGCTTTCACTTCAGAAAGCCAAGCAATTTGTATGGACTCACTCCCATAAACACAATTCTGAGTGTCAACCAAATGAGTACAATTGTATTGGAGTAATCACATTTTGGCAGCGAATGTCAACCTACTTAAACCCCTGAAAGGTCACCAATCTCTGACTTTTAAGCTTCCAAAAATTCCAGTATAAATCCAGCAGCTTGCTCTTTTTGGAGAGGCTATACCTGACCAGCATAGCTCTCTTTGCTATAGTAAGCAATAAGCACAACATTTTTTTTTCCTTTCAAATATTGAGTGGTGATTTCTTCATCATTTGACAGTTTATCCCATGGAAGAATAAGTAGTTATATATCTTATTCCGGAATTCCTTTTGAGCATTAGAGCAATCTTCCCACAAAACTGTGAACTTAAAAAAAAAAAAAAAAAAAATCTCTACTCAGCATTAGGTGGAAAATCAAACTCAGAAACATTTTAACAGAATTTATTTTGATGGTTTTTTTTTTCTCCTAAACTTATCATTGTCATTTGGATGCAATCAAGGTACTTTATTTCACAGCCAACATCATGTAGCAACTTTTTGTAACATTACTCAGCTCATAGCTTTTCTCTTTCGGAAAGAGTGTTTGGAAAGCAGAATTAAAAACGAACTTGAGGGCGGGGCGCAGTGGCTCACATCTATAATCCCAACACTTTGGGCGTCTGAGGCGGGCGGATCATGAGGTCAGGAGACCGAGACCATCCTGGCTAATACCGTGAAACCCCATCTCTTCTAAAAATGCAAAAAATTAGCCAAGCATGGTGACACGTGCCAAGTCCCAGCTACCCGGGCGGCTGAGGCAGGAGAATGGCGTGAACCTGGGAGGCAGAGGTTGCAGTGAGCCGAGATTGTGCCGCTGCACTCCAGCCTGGGTGACAGAGCGAGACTCCGTCTCAAAAAATAAAAAATAAACATCAACATTTAAAAGAGTTGGATTTTTCTTAGTTTTGTTTTGTTTTGTTTGTTGGTTGGTTGGTTGGTTTTTGCTTGTGTATCTTAACATAAATCTCTCTCTCTCTGTCTCTTTTTCTTTCTTTCTTTCTTTTTTTTTTTTGAGAGGCAGCTTTGACCTGTCTCCCAGGCTGGAGTGCAGTGGCGCCATCTCGGCTCACTGCAACCTCCGCCTCCTGGGTTTCAGAGATTCTAGGGCCTCAACCTCCCAAGTAGCTGGGATTACAACTATGCGCCATCATGCCCAACTAATTTTTGTATTTTTAGTAGAGAGGGGTTTCACCATGATGGCCAGCCTGGTCTCAAACTCCCAACTTCAAGCAATCCGCCGGCCTTGGCCATCCAAAGTGCTAGGATTACAGGTGTAAGCCACCAGGCCCAGCTTACATTTTCTTTTAACTGTGTGTAAATATGTTGATGGTATAGTGTGCATAAGGGAAAATAAGCTTATTAAAAGATCAAGCTTCAGGGAAAACTAGCTAGGCCTTACTTTTAAAGAAATAGTTGCACCTTGAACATTTTCTGCTATGATAGAAAAATATTCAATTAAAATGTAAACAACCTATACATCAGCGATTACTCTAAAATAATTATAGAATAGTAATATCTTGCCAATATCGGTATTTGTGGTGCTATTCTGTTCTCATTGCATTAGCTTTTAGAAAATGTCTTATAGAGTTCATGGCCATTTTCTGCTTATGAATGAGAATAAATACTTGTGAAAATACAGCATATAAGATATTAGGAATACATATATTAAAATATGTCAGCTGGCGAAAAATAGTAATTGTCTTACCAAGGAAAATTGCCTTTAGATTTGACTGTGTTCAGCTCTGGTACAAAACATAACAAACAGTATGTTTCTAACTTAAAGAGTAAGTGTGATTATTTTAAAAACTGTTTAAAATTAAAGCCTATTTTATAAGACATTATATGAGACACTGCATTATCCCTTATCAAAAGTATGGCTATATATTCAAAATCTCGGGCCTTTTTATGAAAAAAAATCTATATAAACATATTCAGATTTATTCAGTAAATCTATCCTGCTGTGATTTTGGTATACATTAGGAGTTTAAGTTACACATAAATGAGACTTCTTTGAGAGTGAGTGAGTTCTAAGCTGGGTTTTAAAGCCATTTTCAGTGATAAGGAAAATAGAAAGGCTGCTAAATATAGCAATAGCAATGCAGGTTGCTCAGTTAAATTTGAATTTC
Organism: Trachypithecus francoisi; assembly: GCF_009764315.1. Taxonomy (NCBI): domain Eukaryota; kingdom Metazoa; phylum Chordata; class Mammalia; order Primates; family Cercopithecidae; genus Trachypithecus; species Trachypithecus francoisi. Next base: position 156,161,741 of record NW_022681454.1, on the reverse strand, counting down.
AGACAAAAAAAGTAAATTTAAGAATCAGTTCATCCAAAACATTTTATTGGTTTTATTTATTGATGTATTTATTTATTTGAGATGGAGTCTCGCTCTGTCACCCAGGCTGGAGTGCAGTGGCCCAATCTCAGCTCACTGCAAGCTCTGCCTCCTGGGTTCACGCCATTCTCCCGCCTCAGCCGCCCGGGTAGCTGGGACTACAGGCGCCCGCCACCATGTACGGCTAATTTTTTTTTTGTTTTGTTTTGTATATTTAGTAGAGATGGGGTTTCACCATGTCAGCCAGGATGGTCTCGATCTCCTGACCTCGTGATCCGCCCACCTCAGCCTCCCAAAGTGCTGGGATTACGGGTGTGAGCCATTTTATTGGTATTTTTATACTAAAAATATTTAATATTTGTCTGAATTAAACTGGCCGTCCTGTATTTTATATGAGAACTTTAGCAAAGGGGGATATTACGATACTTCAGACAGAGGAAGTAACACATGACAAGGCCTGAAGATCAGAGAGACTGGGGTGCATTTGAGAAACAAAAATAAACGTATTGTTCTCAAACACTGGTTGCATGGACAGAAACTAGATCTGGAATTAGAGTAGAGGATGTCTGCCTTTTTCAAGAAGAGTGCAATAAACTAAGTCAAGTACAGATGTCTCAGGCATTTATATATATATATGCACAATGTTTTGAAGTATATGTACCTATCATATCCATAGAGTTCCAGTGGTAAATATTAACATTTTAATCAAATTTTATTTTATTTTTCAGATGGCAATCCAGTAGCCTTCTTATTGAATTGTACATCTTTTTCTCTCTGATGTGTGATGCCACTTTTATCTTATATTTGAAATTACGAAATTTGGAACTTATGAAATCTCCCCCCCGCTTTTTTTTCTAAAATTAGAAAATTTAAGTTTTTTTCTAAAATCTTTTTCTAAAATTTATTCATATATTTTTAAGTTGACAAATATTGTGTGTGTATACATACATATATATATATATAGTGCATATGATGTTTTGAAAATGTACACATTTTGGAATGACTAAATTGACCTAATTAACATGTATATCGCTACACATACTTATTAACCTTTGTAAGAACACTTAAAATATACTCCTGGCCGGGCGCAGTGGCTCAAGCCTGTAATCCCAGCACTTTGGGAGGCCAGGACGGGTGGATCACGAGGTCAGGAGATCGAGACCATCCTGGCTAACACGGTGAAAACCCGTCTCTACTAAAAATACAAAAAACTAGCCGGGCGAGGTGGTGGGTGCCTGTAGTCCCAGCTACTCGGGAGGCTGAGGCAGGAGAATGGCGTGAACCCGGGAGGTGGAGCTTGAAGTGAGCTGAGATCCGGCCACTGCACTCCAGCCTGGGTGACAGAGCGAGACTCCATCTCCAAAAAGAAAAAAAAAAAAAATACTCTTCAGCAATTTCCAATAATACAATTCATTGTTATTAACCATAGTCACCTTGTTGTACAATAGATCTCTTGAACTGACTCCTTCTGAGTACCTGAAATTTTGTACCTTTTGACCATTATCTCCCCGTTGCCAGCATACTGCAGCTTCTGTGACCACTATTCCACTGTCTGCTTCTATGAGTTTGATTGCTTAGATTCCACATACAAGGAAGACCATAAAGTGTTTATCTTTCTGTGCCTGGCTTATTTCAGTTAGCATAGTGTCCACCAGTTATGTCCATGTCATTGCAGATGACAGGATTTTCTTTTACTATGGGTGAACATTGTTTAATTTTGTATATGTATTACATTGTCTTTATGTATTCATCTATTGATGGATGCTTATGTTGATTCAATATCTTGACTATTGTGAGTAATGCTGAAATGAACATGGGAATACAGATACCTTTTTGAGGTACTAATTTCACTTCCTTTGGATATAAAACTGGTAGTGGAATTGCCAACTCATGTGGTAGTTCTATGTTTAGTTTTTTTGAGGAACTTTCATACAGTTTTTCATAATGCTTGTCCTAATTTTCATTCCCATCACCAGTGTACAAGAGTTCCTTCATCTCCACATTCTCATCAACATTTATCATCAATTGTCTTTTTGGTAATAGCTATTCTAACAGGAGTAAGGTGATATCTCCTGATTTTAATTTGTGTTTTCCTGATGGTGAATGATGTTGAGCAATTTTTTCTGTACCTGTTGGCCATTTGTGTTTCTTTTTTGGGAAAATATCTTTTCTTCTACTTTGACGATTCATTAACTCTTATTTATTTTCTTGCTATTGAGTTGTTTGAGTTCCTTATGGAATTTGGATATTAACCCCTTATTAGATGTATGATTAGGAAACAGTTTTTGCCATTCCATAGTTTATGTCTTCACTCTTTTGATTATTCCTTTGCTGTAAAGAAGCTTTTTAGTTTGATATAGCCCCATATGTTTATTTTCACTTTTGCTGTCTATGGATATTGATTTTTAATTTGGAAAATTAAACTATGAACATTGGCCTATTAACACCCTTAGTGTATTTTGTTTTACTCTCAGGGCTTAAAAAAGATATAAGAAAACACTGAGAAAAATTCAATATTTTCAAATTACTCCAAGTTCTCCATAAAAGCTGACAGAGTAACTAGGGCAGTGGAACTAACACTCCATGATGTCTACAGAAAAGATAAGTGATAACATTTCCCCAGAAAATCAAAAAATGTAGACAAACTTCTGAGAGCAACCAGATTTGCATAGCATGAGAATCCATTTGGAAGAAAGCTGAGGAAACAGACAGGGAATCTGAAAACAGGACAACTGCAAAATAGCCAACAAACATTCACTGGAATTGGTAGTAAGGCAAGTTGTTGACAGCAGCTGAAACTGGGAAGAGTGTGCACACAAAAATTCACAGGGAAATATGAGCTACCGATGACATTCTGAAGAGTCTTGAGATACCTTCATCACATGACTTCTCATAACAGACCAATAACATTCTCTCTCCAGGCAACACTACTACTGAGTTAAAAGAGTGGGCAATAGAAGTCACACTGAGCAGCACAAGAATAATAGGAGTTCAGAGAAAAGAAGTTCATATTGTAGTTGTGAGCAGGGAGACAAAGCCAAAAATTGCCTATTTTTTAACACTTTATGTAAATAATCAAAGAGGAATCTTTATGATTATGAAGCTCAAAAATTTATTCTAATAAACCTGCTTCCTAAAATAATATAAACTTGTTTCCATAAAAGTATGAGATGTAAAAGTATTGTTCTTGAATTTCAAAAAAGGGTATTATAAAATTAGATAAACTGAATGAAATAGAAGAATAGTATCCCTAAAGTAAAATCCTCCTAGGACCAGATGGATTCACAGCTGAATTCTACCAGAAGTACAAAAAGGAGCTGGTACCATTCATTCTGAAACTATTCTAAAGAATAGAAAAAGAGAGACTCCTAACTAACTCATTTTATGAGGCTAGCATCACCCTGATACCAAAACCTGGCAGAGACACAACAAAAAAGGAAAATTTCAGGCCAATATCCCTGATGAACATTGATGCAAAAATCTTCAATAAAATACTGGTAAACCAAATCCAGCAGCACATTAAAAAGCTAATCCACCACGATCAAATTGGCTTCATCCTTGGGATGCAAGACTGGTTCAACATACGCAAATCAATAAATGTAATCCATCACATAAACAGAACCAATGACAAAACCCACATGATTATCTCAATAGATGAAGAAAAGACCTTCAATAAAATTCAACACCCCTTAACGCTAAAAACACTCAATAAACTAGGTATTGATGGAACATATCTCAAAATAATAAGAGCTATGTATGACAAACCCACAGCCAATATCATACTGAATGGGCAAAAACTGGAAGCATACCCTTTGAACACTAACACAAGTCAAAGATGCCCTCTCTTACCACTCCTATCCTACATAGTATTGGAAGTTCTGGCCAGGGCAATCAGGCAAGAGAAAGAAATAAAGGGAATTCAAATAGGAAGAGAGGAAATCACATTGTCTCTGTTTGCAGATGACCCCATTGTATATTTAGAAAAACCCATTGTCTAAGCCCAAAAACTCCTTAAGCTGATAAGCAACTTCAGCAAAGTCTCAGGATATAAAATCAATGTGCAAAAATCACAAGCAGTCCTATGCACCAATGATAGGCAAACAGAGAGCCAAATCATGAGCAAAATCCCATTCACAATTGCTACAAAGAGAATAAAATACCTGGGAATCCAACTTACAAGGGATGTGAAGGACTTTTTTAAGGAGAACTACAAACCACTGCTCAAGGAAATAAGACAGGAAACAAGCAAATTGAAGAATATTCCATAGTCATGGATAGGAAGAATCAATATCGTGAAAATGGCCTTAATGCCCAAAGTATTTTATAGATTCAATGATATTCCCATCAAGCTACCATTGACTTTCTTCACAGAATTCAAATAAATTACTTTAAATTTCATATGGAACCAAAAAAGAGCCCGTGTAGCCAAGACAATCCTAAGCAAAAAGAACAAAGCTGGTGGCACCACACTATCTGACCTCAAACTATACTGTAAGGATACAGTAACAAAAACAGCATGGTACTGGTACAAAGCCAGATATATATACCAATGGAACAGAACAGAGGCCTCAGAAATCACACCATACATCTACAACCACCTAATCTTTGAGAAACCTGACAAAAACGTGCAATGGGGAAAGGATTCCCAGTTCAATAAATGATGTTGGAAAAATTGGCTAGCCACATGCAGAAAACTGAAACTGGACCCCTTCCTTACACCTTATACAAAAATTAACTCAACATGGATTGAAGATTTAAAGGTAAGGCCTAAACCATAAAAACCCTAGAAGAAAACCAAGCAACACCATTCAGGACATAGGCATGGGCAAAGACTTCATGACTAAAACACCAAAAGCAATTGCAATAAAAGCTAAACTTGACTAATGAGATCTAATTAAACTAAAGAGCTTCTGCACAGCAAAATAAACTATCATCAGAGTAAACAGCCAATCTACAGAATGAGGGAAAATTTTTGTAATTGATCCATCTGACAAATTGCTAATATCCAGAATCTACAAAGAACTTAAACAAATTTACAAGAAAACAAACAAATAAACAACCCCATCAAAAAGTGGGCAAAGGATATGAACAGACACTTTTCAAAAGAAGGCATTTATGCAGCCAACAAGCATATGAAAAAAAAAACTCATCATCACTGGTCATTAGAGAAATGCAAACCGAAACCACAATGAGATACCATTTCATGCCAGTTAAAATGACGATCATTAAAAAGTCAGGATACAACAGATGCTGGAGAGAATGTGGAGAAATAGGAATGCTTTATGTTGTTGATGGGAGTGTAAATTAGTTCAACCATTGTGGAAGACAGTGTGGCGATTGCTCAAGGCTCTAGAACCAGAAATACCATTTAACCCAGTAATGCCATTAAGGGGCATATACACAAAGTATTATAAATCATTCTACTATAAAGACACATGCACATGTATGTTTGTTGCAGCACTATTTACAATAGCAAAAACTTTGAACCAACCCAAATGCCCATCAATGTTAGACTGGATAAATAAAATGTGGCACATATACACTATGGAATACTACGCAGTCATAAAAACGAATGAGTTTATGTCCTTTGCAGGGACATAGATGGAGCTGGAAACCATCATTCTCAGCAAACTAACACAAGAACAGAAAACCAAACACTGCATGTTCTTACCCGTAAGTGGGATCTGAATAGTGAGAACATACGGACACAGGGAGGGGAATACCACACACTGGGGCCTTTTAGGGAGTGGTGATAAGGGGAGGGATAGCATTAGAAGAAATACCTAATGTAGATGATGTGTTGATGGGTGCAGCAAACCACAATGACGTATGCACACCTATGTAACAAACCTGCACATTCTACATATGTATCCCAGAACTTAAAGTATAATAATAATATAAATAAATAAATAAATAAATAAATAAAATAAAATGTGCTCAACATCACTAACCATTAGGGAAATTAAATTAAAACCACAATGAGACATAATTTACTCCTGTTAGACTGGAATGGCTATAATCAGAAAGAAAAATGGTAACCAATTTTGGTGAGAATGTGGAGAAATGGGAACACTTGCACACTGTTGGTGGGAATACAAATTAGGATAGCCATTATGATAAGTTGTATGGAGGTTCTACAAAAAAGTAAAAATAGAATTACCATATGATCCAGCAATCCTACTACTGTGTATATATCCAAAGAAAATGAAATCAGTACCACAAATAGATATCTGCATTTCCATATTCATTCTTGCATTTTTCACAGTAGCCAAAAAAACAAACAAATGAAAAAAAATGGAAACATCTCCATGACCATGAACAAATGAATGGATCAGGAAAATATGGTATATATACACACAGGAATACTATACAACCTTAAAAAAGAAAAAAAAAAAAAAACCCTGTCATTTGTGACAACACGGATATACCTGGAGGACCATTATGCTGAGGGAAATAAGCCAGGCACGGAAAGATAAATACTTTATGATCTCACAAACATCTGTGGAATTTGGAAAAGTTTGTCTCATAGAAACAGAGAGTAGAAAGATGGTTCCCAAAGGCTAGAGGATCCCAAAGGCTAGAGGAGAAGGAGAGATGGGGAAAGGAAATATATTGCTCAAAGGATGCAAAGCTTTAATTAGACTGGAAGAATATCTTTTAGTCATCTCTTGTGCTGCATAGTGACCACATTAATAATAATATATTATAATTACAAAATTGCTAGAATAGGTTTTTAACATTCCCACTGCAAAAAATTTGGTGAGGTGATGAATATGTTAATTCGATCAAGCAGCTTGACCGAATCTTTCTACAATGTATACATAGAGCACATTATACCTCATACACAATTATTGTATATCAATTAAAAATGAAGAAATTAATGTTTAAAATACGAAGAGTAAACTAGAGTGAATAAACAAAACAGAAAGTGGTTATGGTAGATGCTCCAAGTATCACACTCAGATCCCCTCCAGCTGCTGGTGGCCCTACCCACTGTCAGCTGCTCAGCTGAGCTGGTGAGGGAACTGAGCTTCTAGGTGTCAGAACACCCAGTTCAAGCAACAAGCCAAAAATGGAAGTAATGGTAAAACCTTTAATCAGTTACCACAATGGAATAAGCAAGAGTCTAAACTGGAGAAAGTGTTGACTTCTGTTTCATTTTTCTCCTTGAAAATGTTCATGGTGAAGGGGTAAGGGCAGATGTGCAATTTCATATCTTTATTGAGGGAGGCCTGAACCAAAGGCTCCTGAATTTTTAAGGACCTCAGGTGTGGGGGAAATGTAAACAAAATATCTGCTAGTGAAAATGCACGGAGTATTGAGGCAGAATGGGGAAAAATGCCTGCAAAGTCTCTTTCTACTTTCCTAGATAAAGCAACCTCAGTAAAAGTGTTTGAAGAACGTGGCAAAGGGCCCCACTTAAAGAGACCTAGGATTGAAGGCCACTGGACTGAGAGTGCATGTATATGTGAGTGTATGACCAGCCAGTGGGGCCTGAGTCCTTCACTCGGAGAGTGTGATGCATTGGCTGTACACCAAGGCTCATGCTGGGAGGATTGCCACATAAATCCTTCGTAATTGCCTATAGTAGGGCCTGAAAAGTCACACATAGGTTTTTATACAAGAGCCGCACTCAGCCATGGTTGACCTATTCTCTGGAGAATTTTCTTCAACCAAACAGGGACTCTGTCTTCCTAGAGGCTATTCTTTATCACCCACATCACTCACACTGTCACCTACCCTCCAACCTCAGCCAAGGAGTAACTGACATGGAGCTATTATGGCCAGCTTCATTGGTTCAAGGCGACACTAAATCTGTGGGGCATTTTGTGTTCTGGAGTCTCTCAGTGGGACCAGACACAAAAAAGTCTCCAGTTGAGACTTCATTTTTACTGTTACCCACCCCAAGACACCACCTTCTGAGAGTGCTCACAAAGTAAATGCACTGCTTCCAGTAAACCTAACCTTATTTTGTTACCAGGAGTAACCAGGGAAGCCAATGCTAAGCACAGGACTGTGAAGTCATCACTCACTGGCTGAATAACGCTGAAGACTTCTCTGGTGTTGAGTGGAGTAAACACAGTACCTGGCATGCTGACAGAGTGCCAAGAATTTCTTCAGTGGTAGGTGTTTTTGTCCAGAAAAAAAAAAAGTCTTGAAATAATTACATATAAATAAGAGGTTTTTTAATTTTTAATTTTTTTTAGTTTAAACCAAAGCCAAGATAACTCATTAAAACCAGGAATGCATTATGAAAAATGTTAAGAAACACTGGAAAGGTGGGATGAAATAATGCCAAATGGAAATTCACACCTATACATATAAGTGCTGAAAATTATGAATATGTGGGTAAATATGTGGATATGTAGCAAAAAAATTCATGTCCTGCTTTTTCATCTAGTGAAAATTAGCTCTTTAACATAAAAATAATAATGATGCCTTGTCTGATTTACAGCATATGTAAGGGGAAAATGAATGACAACATTATAAAGTAAAAAGGGTAGATAATGAATTTTTATTATAAGGTAAAATGATACATTATTTGAATAAAGACTATGATTACTAAAGACGCATATTTTAAACCCCGGTTCAATCACTAAAAATAAAAAAGAGTGAAAAATAAAAGGTAAGAAGGTAATTAATAAAAGTGGATCACGGTCAAACTCAATTAACCCAAAATAATGCTAAGGAATAGGGGGAAAAAGAAAGAGGAAAAGGCAAATGGAACAAATGAAACACAAATAGCTAGACAGTAGACTTATACACTACTTTCTTCTTTCTCTGTCACCCAATGCAGCCTCAAACTCCTGGGCTCAAGTGATCCTCCCATCCTAGCCTCCTGAGTAGCTAAGACCATAGGCACACACCATCAAATTCAGCTAATTTTTAAACTTTTTGTAGAGACAGGGTCTTGCTCTGTTGCCCAGGCTGGTCTTGAAAACCTGGTCTCAAGAAATCCTCCTACCACAGCCTTCAAAAAGTACTGCAATTACCAGTGTGAACCACTGCTTTCAGCTTTCTTCTTAATTATAGCAAATGCAAATAGTCTAAATGCCTTAACAAAAAATAAGAGATTATAATATTAAATAAAAATTTGGCCGGGCGCGGTGGCTCAAGCCTGTAATCCCAGCACTTTGGGAGGCCGAGACGGGCGGATCACGAGGTCAGGAGATCGAGACCATCCTGGCGAACACGGTGAAACCCCGTCTCTACTAAAAAATACAAAAAACTAGCCGGGCGACGTGGCGGGCGCCTGTAGTCCCAGCTACTCGGGAGGCTGAGGCAGGAGAATGGCGTAAACCCGGGAGGCGGAGCTTGCAGTGAGCTGAGATCCGGCCACTGCACTCCAGTCCGGGCGACAGAGCGAGACTCCGCCTCAAAAAAAAAAAAAAAAAAAGGCCGGGCGCGGTGGCTCAAGCCTGTAATCCCAGCACTTTGGGAGGCCGAGACGGGCGGATCACGAGGTCAGGAGATCGAGACCATCCTGGCTAATACGGTGAAACCCCGTCTCTACTAAAAAATACAAAAAACTAGCCGGGCGACGAGGCGGGCGCCTGTAGTCCCAGCTACTCGGGAGGCTGAGACAGGAGAATGGCGTGAACCCGGGAGGCGGAGCTTGCAGTGAGCTGAGAGCCGGCCACTGCACTCCAGCCTGGGTGGCAGAGCAAGACTCCGTCTCAAAAAAAAAAAAAAAAAAAAAAAAAAAAAAAAAAAAAATTTAAGAACCTATTATTGCTTTCAACATGAAACCCTCTTTAAACATACCTATATACATAGACTAGTAGTGAAAGAATGGTAAAAGATATACATGCAAATACTAACCAAACTCTAATCAAAAGAGAGCTGGAATGATTATACAAACACTAAATAAAATTGACATCAATACAAGAAATACTAGGATTAAGAAACACAGTTCATAATAATAAAGTGATCAATCAATCAAAGAAACATAACAACATAAGAAGCCTATATATTCAGGTATTGAAGTTTTAAAATGTGAAAAAGCTAATAAAACTGAAAGGAGAAATAGATATCTTCACAATTATAATCGGATATTTCAACATTTTTATCAAAATGGGAAACAGATATCTCCATAATTGTAATTAGGTATTTCAACACTCTTTACCCAATTACATGTGTAATTGTTAACACAAGTGGATAGGAAAAAAAGAAAGTATATAGGAACCTTCAACAACACTATCAAATCAATACACCTAATCAAAAACCATAGGAACCTCTGACCAGTAACAGAATTCTTTGTGTTTTTTTTTCAGTCCACAAATATATTTGCCAAAATCGACCATATTTAAGCAATAAAATTAACACATATGAAATTAGGGGGATTTAAAATTATATAAAGTATGTTCTCTAAATTAAAAATCAATAACATAAAGAGATCTGGAAAGTATCTAATGTTTTGAAATTAAATAACACCTTTTAAAATAATCCGTAGATCAACATATCACAAGAGAAATTAGAATATATTTTGAAGAGCATGAAAATGGGAACATAACAATCTAATCAGAGGTGTATTTACTATCACTTCCAAGTTTATTGATTTTTCTCTTTTATCACTATTATACTCTCAAGTTATCCCATCATTTTAATTAACATATATTTTTCTTTAATATTAGGGTTTCTATTGTTTGTAGTTTGTTTCCCTGCTAAGATTTTCTATGGTTTCATTTATAGCTAGAAATTTTTTTACCTCATTGAAGATCGTTATAACAGCTATTTTAATATCATAGTCTGCTATTTACATGATCTCAGATTGGTTTCCACTTTATTTTCTTTTTAGAATGTGGCACTTTTTACATTTCTTTATTTATTAAGCAATATTGATTTCTATTATGAACATTGTGAACGTTATTTTGTAAGGACTATAGATATTTTTATATTTTTATAAATAACTCTGGCATTTTGAGGATGGCACCTCAGATCTCAAATTTTTGTTTTTTATTTTAAATTTTACCTGGGCTGTTAAAGTGTGATTTTGGAGTCAAAAGGGAAAAATGACAGGGTTTATTAGCAAATTTGGGGGCACTTATCCTTGCTCTCTGCTTGATAGACTTCCCCTCCTACCCAACCTATCACATTTGCCAATGGCTGTGGATTTCCCTAAATATGTCCTGTATTTCCGGCCAGGTGCGGCGGTGCACACCTGTAATCCCAGCACTTTGGAAGACCGAGGTGGGTGGATCACGTGGTCAGAAGATCAAGACCAGTCTGGCCAACACGGTGAAACCCCGTCTCTACTAAAAATACAAAAAATTAGCCGGGCGTGGTGGTGGGCGCCTGTAGACCCAGCTACTCCGGAGGCTGAGGCAGGAGAATGGCGTGAACCCGGGAGGCGGAGCTTTCAGTGACCGGAGGTGAGCGAGACTCGGTCTCAAAAAAAAAAAAAAAAAGAAAATATGGCCTGTATTTCTTCAAGTCAAAAATAATCTGGGCTTTCTGTAGACACAATGCCAACTCCAGCCCATTCTGAAGCTGAAGGTCAAAACATACAGGAAAGTTAACTCATGCATTTTTTTCTACCAAGGGTCATTTTCCTTCCACATTCTGCCAGCGTGTGTTCACATTTTATTTGCTTTTGGTATTTTTTATTTTGTCCATTTTTAGTTTGTATGTGTGGAAAAAGTCAATCTGGTGTAAACTTACTTGTACTTACTAGGTACAGAACTCCAGTTATACAGTTTATGTTTAATAATTATGAAAATTAATTAATTAAAGCTTTACAGGAACACTGGTCTGATAAATCATAATAATTAAATTTTAAAGAAATCACCTAAATAATATGGATTAATTTTGATTATTTTTTATGTCATCGCTGCCTGTCCTATAGTAGGTGTTCAGCAAAGTCCCTTTGAACAAATTAGAAACCATCAATTCTAGCATCCTTTGCTTAGGAATTCTCATCACTCTAAGTAGGTGATGTGAAAGGACATGAATCAATGAGAAGGATGTGGTAGTTGAAGAGATAATAATTCTGCCCAGGTTTTCAAAGAGACTGATGGACTCTCCCTCCCGCATTATGGAGTGCTCAGCCGCTAATTACTCAACTGCTTATTTCTCATTCTTTTCCCTGAAAAGTGTTAGAAAAAGTTTGCTAAGTGCATGGATTTTAGGTCCTTCATTTTCTGTACTATATGTTGATAATATACTCTTTTTAAAACTGTTTTTATCAAATAATCTTATTTTTTAAAAATCTATTTTGACTTCATTTAATTTTTCATACGTTGTTCAGTCACTCTGATTATTGTATGTATGTTTATTTGCTGTTTTATTAAACTATCCAATAACACACTTACAAGCATTAGGAGGGTAACTTACCAAAATAACTAATTTCCTCTATTATGCGTTGCTACTTAATTGTTTCTTTCTTTGCACGTTGTGCACACGTACCCTAGAACTTAAAGTATAATAATAAAAAATAAAAAAAGATTATCTTTATTTCCAAACTCTATAGACATATTTATTAATACGCGGGAACTTGAACAGAAACATCAGCTAGTCATACTTGAAGAATAGGAAATATACAACATGTGCAGAATATGACGATTATTTAGCAATTAACACAATAATATAAGGTCTTATTATGCTTTAAAAGTATGCTAAAATTTGCTCATTAATTTGATTTATAGACCTGTCTAAAACCTGTCACTCAATTTCTATTACAGTGACTTGAAGCTACCAGGAAGAATTCAGTAGGTTTTATGGTTTAGGGACAATACTGAAGCTTTCAATTCTTTTATCCTTTCTTGTAGACCTGTAAAGAATATTACAGAGTGAGGGATTTGCAATTTACCAGGAAAGATCTCAACCAAGTGGCAAAAATAAGTTATTTTCTTGTGACTTGAAGAAACAAAGTGTATTATATTCACTAGTCCTTTCTCCCTATGTACTACCTTTACAGGATTATATTATTTAAGATGGAGTGGTATTATTGTAAAGTATTCTGACAAGCCCTTTCTCTGAAGTCCACTCCCTGAGAAAGAATACGTATTTTACTGTAGTTTCCCATCATGTTCTTCAAGATATAAGACAGATATAAATCTAAACTCAAAAGAAATTTTAACTAAAATCTCAATCAGTACTTGTCCTGCCAAATATCTTGCTAGAATTCTCAGTGCTAAGATTCGTCCTTTAATGGGGATTAGCAGAAACAGGTCTATTGAGTATTACATTATTTATCCTGTTATTCTTAAGACTTTCTTTATTGGTAACACTGTTATTTTGCCCTTTAATTTTCAACCAACTCTTTAATGATCTCAGTTCCTCATTCAATTTTTGTTAATGAAGGGCAAAAGGCAAGGGAAATGAATTTCCCCATAATCCTTCACTCTTGCCTCTGGTGAATTGGCTTTTCCCGTATTCATTGAAATGTGTTATCCTGTTTATCTAAATATGTCAATGACTTGCAGAAGGGACTGCATCTCAGTGTGACTTGGATAAACATGAGCTAGTAACCCAAAGCAAATGTCTTTACTTTTACTCTCTAGATATAATTTATCAGTATTAAATGACCTTTTATATTTAGAGGACATAAGTAGAGGAAAACAGATGCCACATGGAACATTTAAAAGCATGATAAAGAAGGTAAAGCTAATGACAGGAAACATGTTATTTTGCTTTAGAATGCAAAGTTATGAAGTAAAAAGTCTGTGTGTGTGTGTGTGTGTGTGTGCATGTGCGTGTGTGTGTGTGTGTGTATGTATATACAGAACTAACATTTTCTGGGAAAGTATCCTGTGCCAGACACTATTCCTGTGTATAATGTACTTTTATTTTATCTTTTATTTTACCGTGTAACCCACATAGTCATCTCTCTAAGAAGTGTGATTAAAAGAAGCAGATCCTCAAAGAAAATGTGCACTTAGACCTGGAGGCAGAATGTGTGGGATGGGAAGATATTTATTATTTGTAGGTATAAAGCAGCTATAACATCTTTCCTATTGTCTCTCAGAACCTAGAACAGACTAATACAGAGGAGAGGAGGGTCTTTGTAGAGACTTGATGACAACCAAATGTAAATATGTATGTTGTTTATTTCTTTTTGCCTTGATGATAAAACAGAAAACAGAGACGTCCTGTTTCTGGGTCACCAAGCTCAGAGCTGTTAGGACAAAAGAAGCAATTCTGTGTCTCTCTTGCTTAAATCATTTTCTGCATTTAGTCTCAGGTTGCTAATGGCCAGAGAGGCGAATTGTTTGTGCAGCTTTTAGAAACAAAGAATTGCTTCTCTATTGTCAGTTTTCCCACTAGATACTGCCTAAGAATGGGATTCACCTACTAAATTGATATATGCCAATGGTAGTTGTGGATTAAGGTAAAATTCAGACATACAAGTGTTCTTTAACAAGGAAAGTTATCCGAGCACTGTAGTAGGAAATCATCACAACTAGGATATCCAATAGAGAGACTGGTAACATTCTAAAGGGTAAACAATAGTGTGTGATAATGTTTAAATATAAGCCTAATCAGAAGTCTTGGAAGTATAACTGTTCTTTTCCAGGTATAAGGACTAGCTTTAAACACATAGTGCTGCCTGGATACAAGCTGCAGATCACCTCCACAAGGAAAAATGTGATTATTGGTGTACAATACATTTAGTACTAAAAGATTATTTTAACTAGCATCCATAGCTTCTGTAGGCTAATAAAGCTCTGTTTAAGTATCTTTTCAAATACAAAAATCAAGTAGGTAATGATACTTATTTCAGAGAGGCTATTGCAATAGGGAGAGCCCATTAAATTAAAAAATCACAGTATCTCAGCAAGGAGGTTTTATCTTAGATTTTATAAGAGGAGTGAAGAAGTTACAGGTAGGATGCGTTACAATTATTGTCTTAGTTCTGTCTGGTATAACAATTTACCAGAGATTGTGTGACTTAAACAAGAAACATTCACAGTTCTGGAGGCTGGGAAGTCCAAGATCAACGTGCTGGCAGATTTAGTGTCCAGTGAGGGCCCACTTCCTGGTTTGCAGATGGCTGTCTTCTCCTTGCACCCTCACATGGCAAAGAACAGAGACAGGAAGTGAGCTCCATGTCTCTTCTTTTAAATGTATTGATCCTATTCATGAAGCAAGCTCTCTGTGCCTCTTCTTCAAAAGGCGCTAATCCCATTCATTAGGGCCCTGACCTAATCACTTCCCGAAGCTCCCACCTCCAAATTCCACTGCATTCGGAATTAGGCTTCAACATACAAATTTTGGAGGTGCACAAACATTCAATCCATATCATTTGGTATTATTTTGCAATAAGAGGAGGTCTCAGTCATTTTGCAGCAGAGATGTTTACCTATATGTCTAGTTTCAGGGGATACAGTTCTAATCTCAACTAAAAAATTATAAATTAAAGAATAGGCAATTTGCTGGCTTCTTTCTGGCCTTGTCCTTAGGTAAGGAAAATGGGGACATGGGAGTAGGTTTGGACAACAGGGGAACATATACCCCGAAGTCTTTTCAAAATGTCTGCAATGGATCTCTCTCTATTTCCCCAATGTGAAGATTCCTCCACTTTGAGGTTGGAATTCTTATGTACCATGGACAAAGTAACTTTTCAAGATGATAACGAAAGTTACATCTCCAATACTGAAAGCCGTTACTCTTCTGTGCTGAGATTAATGCTTTCACCAGGAGAAAAATAACGGGCAAGAGAAACCCAGTAAAATGTATCAGATTTGGTGATTTGGGGAGCAGTCTGTTTGAAGATGACTTACACGAAGAGAGACCCCAAACTGAATTGATAAGCCGTTTACCAAAGGAGCTGCATTATCAGAAATTCCAAAATAACAAAACAAAGTGTTGCAATTAATGTAACTAACCCATTTGGAAGTGAATCTTCAAATACCAGTCAGGAGTAGATTGTTGTGACGATAATGTTTCTACTCTCATACCCTTAGGGAAATTCTTCTTCATTACTTTTCTTAGTGTTAACATTTAATCATACCTAATAAGTGAAACTCTTGCAGCATCAAAGACACTAGGATAAACTGAAAGCTCAGTGAATGCAGGTGTTTATCTCATTTTGTTCACTGAAAACTACTCAATGTCTAGAACAGTTTTTAGTATACAGAAGGCGCTGAATACCTGATTACTGAACGAACAAATGAAGAAGAGAATGAACAAGTAAGTGCCAAGAAACTCGGTCCATTTCCAAAGGACTCAGTTCATAAACTGATTCCAAGGACGTTCTTTGGTCCTTTTACTCACCCAACAAATCCTTACCCTCTAGGATTCACAAAATGCTATAGGATACACCAATATACTTTGGGAATATCTGTTTTCATTGCCCCTTTCTAAATATGAGTGTTTTTTCGTTGTCTTCTTTTTTCTTCCATTTCGTATGTCTTTTTCTTTTTTGCTGTCATTTTAAGATCACAGGCAGTATTTCATTCCTTCATGTGTGGATATAACTTCAAAGACCCTCTCAATCTCCTTGTTTAGACTGAGTCTGTTTCTACAGGACACCAGATTCCGTTTTTTTGAAGAATATACGAAGTTCAACAGACTCATCAGGTACTAAGCAATATTGGACCATGTATTCAAAACACTGATGCATTAGCTTTCGAAACACTTATATGGATTAGATTAAAGTTGTGGCTTCCACAATCAATAATAATTCCTATAATTTTAAAACATTCTAAATACACAATAGTCAATAAAACACAATAAACTAAAATATTGTTTGTAAATATTTAATGCATATATACATTACAGGTACCAAGGTAGTTAGTAAATTTCCATAACTACATAAGGAGTATGGCAAAATATGCATATATAACTACTATTAATTTCTGATTATGTAAATTTACTCTATACAATTTTCAATGAAATGTACACTGTAAGCATGGTACTGGTACCAAAACAGAGATATAGACCAATGGAACAGAACAGAGTCCTCAGAAATAATACCACACATCTACAGCCATCTGATCTTTGACAAATCTGAGAGAAACAAGAAATGGGGAAAGGATTCCCTATTTAATAAATGGTGCTGGGAAAATTGGCTAGCCATAAGTAGAAAGCTGAAACTGGATCCTTTCCTTACTCCTTATACGAAAATTAATTCAAGATGGATTAGAGACTTAAATGTTAGACCTAATACCATAAAAACCCTCGAAGAAAACCTAGGTAGTACCATTCAGGACATAGGCATGGGCAAGGACTTCATGTCTAAAACACCAAAAGCAACGGCAGCAAAAGCAAAAATTGACAGATGGGATCTAATTAAACTAAAGAGCTTCTGCACAGCAAAAGAAACTACCATCAGAGTGAACAGGCAACCTACAGAATGGGAGAAAATTTTTGCAATCTACTCATCTGACAAAGGGCTAATATCCAGAATCTACAAAGAACTCAAACAAATATACAAGAAAAAAACAAACAACCCCATCGAAAAGTGGGCAAAGGATATGAGCAGACATTTCTCAAAAGAAGACATCCATACAGCCAACAGACACATGAAAAAATGCTTATCATCACTCGCCATCAGAGAAATGCAAATCAAAACCACAATGAGATACCATCTCACACCAGTTAGAACGGCAATCATTAAAAAGTCAGGAAACAACAGGTGCTGGAGAGGATGTGGAGAAATAGGAACACTTTTACACTGTTGGTGGGATTGTAAACTAGTTCAACCATTATGGAAAACAGTATGGCAATTCCTCAAGGATCTAGAACTAGATCTACCATATGACCCAGCCATCCCATTACTGGGTATATACCCAAAGGATTATAAATTATTCTACTACAAAGACACATGCACACGTATGTTTATTGCGGCACTATTCACAATAGCAAAGACTTGGAATCAACCCAAATGTCCATCTGTGACAGACTGGATTAAGAAAATGTGGCACATATACACCATGGAATACTATGCAGCCATAAAAAAGGATGAGTTTGCATCCTTTGTAGGGACATGGATGCAGCTGGAAACCATCATTCTTAGCAAACTATCACAAGAACAGAAAACCAAACACTGCATGTTCTCACTCATAGGTGGGAACTGAACAACGAGATCACTTGGACTCGGGAAGGGGAACATCACACACTGGGGCCTATCATGGGGAGGGGGGAGGGATTGCATTGGGAGTTATACATGATATAAATGATGAATTGATGGGTGCTGACGAGTTGATGGGTGCAGCACACCAACATGGCACAAGTATACATATGTAACAAACCTGCACGTTATGCACATGTACCCTAGAACTTAAAGTACAATAAATAAATAAATAAATAAATAAATAAATAAAGTGTTAAAAAAAAGAAATGTACACTGTAGTAATTTATCTTTACATCTTGATTTAACATGAAAAATTTATAAAGTATTGCGTCATTCAGCTACTAATGATTTTAGAATGAACTCTTTAAAAATATTTTCTTCATGGTTTTCATACGCAAATTTGTAAGGTCAGTATGGTCTCAAGAAAACATTTGCTAACAACGTCAAAATTAATTATAAATAAGAGAATAGAGTTTCCTTTGTAGATGCTTTCCTATATTATCCTACTTGTAAAGGAGCCATTAAAGAAAACTGCTCACTAATTGTACATGAAGAAATTATCCCCTGAGTCCTTGTTAATTTTTTCTTGACAGGTTCAGTCACAGTTCCCATAAGATGTCAGAAAAGGTAAGTCAAAATGAGATAATGTCAGTTGTGTTCTCATAAATTTCTTTTCAATCAACTCTTTCGTAAATACTTCACTAACTCTGTCTCATCTTCAACATTAAAGGGAAACAGTAGGAAAATAAATGTGCTGTGTTGTGCTGTATCTTGGCTTATGAAAATAAATTCTCACATAAGAGAGCTTTGTTTGTGTCATCTGCATAGAAGGGAGTAAGTGATTAAAATTTTGAGCAGGAAATACATGGATAAAAAGTACTAATGAATACCAGGTGGATGAAAAGTACTAATGAATACCAGGTGTTTGATGAGATTCATTTTTTTTTCCTTAAATTATGCAAGTGTCAATATATAGCCTATGGAAAAAAATGCTTTTAGTAACATAACTATTCTAGTCAGCATGGAAATAACACACTAACCAATTATCTATAATGACTAACCCACCGGGACAGAACAATTTATAGTCAGGAGAAACCAGTATAACAAAAGAATAAATTTGGTATGTCTGAGTTGGACTTACTACTGCTTTTAGAGTTTTTATTCTAATCTTTACAAATGAGATCTATATCAATCGATCAATCTGTTTATCCTTCTATTTGATATATTTCGATTGAGCTAATATATCTTGCTTCCTTCTTTTTGAGGTATTCATTGACATCATTATTTAACACTCCAAAATTACTTTAAATGTTATAATGTACACAATAAAAGTAATATAGGATATAAAGTATGGGGAAAACACAAAAACCTACAATAATTTGAAACTGTGGAATGTAAACATTTATAAGGTGGCACCAGATTAGTTGTTCTGAAAGAAAATAATTTTGCATAAAATTTTGTGTGAGCGTTGCTAATTACCTCCTATTTCTTTTGCTCAGTTAAGACAGTTGAAGCAGGGAATATCATGGGGAGCCTATGAGGTGAAAAAATATAATGCACTTTACAATAAAACTATACTGAAAGTAAGTTTTGCTCTTATTAAGAATTTAGAAAATTTTTAAAATAAAATTTGAAATCATAATATTAAATATTTTATTAAAGGACACTTTAAGCTTAGAAATAATGTAGCAAGAAAAGATTTTTAAGAACTTTTTATATTAAAATAAACATGTTTCCTCTAGGATAAGTGATTATCTAGTGAGATAATAGGAATGACAAAAAATTTTTGTCAATATTAAACAGCTAATATCCCAGAGCTTAGAATATATCTGTGTACATTTCAAATATAGCTCATCCTAGAAAGAATGAAACTACACAATAATCTGAGAAGTTATTCAAGTCACCAATAGATGGCAGAAGGAGTTTATATTTTGAGTTACTTTAAAGATTTTGCTAAGCTATTCCAATAATGCACCGAAAACAATATTGACTTTCAATTGTTATATTTAACTTTAGTCAGCAACATTCACCAAAGTTAATTGTAAATATATATACACACATATACATATACATCAATGTATCTATTTATCTATTCATATATTATCTCTGCATTGCTGTGTAACAAATTACTTCAAAACTTCAGAGCTTACAACAACAAACATTTAAACACTTACTATTTCACACAATTTCTGAGGATTAGGAACGCAAACATGACTTAGCTGGGTGGTTGTGGCTCAGCATCTCTCAGGAAGTTGCACCAAGTTGTCCGTCGTGGCTGCAGTCATCTGAAGAGACTGGGCAATCTATTTTCAAACCCATTCTTGTGGCTGATAGAAAGAGGCTTCAGGCCGGGCGCGGTGGCTCAAGCCTGTAATCCCAGCACTTTGGGAGGCCGAGACGGGTGGATCACGAGGTCAGGAGATCGAGACCATCCTGGCTAACACGGTGAAACACCGTCTCTACTAAAAATACAAAAAACTAGCCGGGCGAGGTGGCGGGCGCCTGTAGTCCCAGCTACTCCGGAGGCTGAGGCGGGAGAATGGCGTGAACCCGGGAGGCGGAGCTTGCAGTGAGCTGAGATCCGGCCACTGCACTCCAGCCCGGGCGACAGAGCAAGACTCCGTCTCAAAAAAAAAAAAAAAAGAAAGAGGCTTCAGTTCCCAGCTAGGTGGGCCTCCTTATAGGCTATACACACCACATGGATGCTGACCTCACCCAGAGTGAGGGATGAAAGAAAGAGGAAGAGAATGACAGCATAAGCAAGCAAGAGCCCAGTGACAATCTCTGCTCAGTGTTTATAACCTAACTTGTAAATTACGCAGCATAACTTCTGCTTACTCTACTGGTTGCACAGGACTTACTCTGTGTAAAATTTGGAAGAGGAATTTTACAAATACAAGGTGGCAGTGGAGAGATGCATCTTCGGTGCTAATAGATATCTATATCTATATCTATCTCTATGTCTTCTTCATGTTCAGTTTTGCTATTCTTATACCGCATTCAATATTTCTCTTTCTGTAATTGAAAATATCCTTTTCCATCTTTCTACTCACTAGATATTTTTCTGTTCTTTTCTTACGTTGATCATTCCTTTCTTTCTTCTTTCCTTTCTTCGTTTTGATCAACACCTGCCACGACCAACAAAGGTGAAATGAGCACATAAGCATAAATATATATGTAAGAAAAATCCCGATTTCTTGAATTGAACCTTTTTATTTATTTTTTTTTTTTGAGACGGAGTCTTGCTCTGTCGCCCGGGCTGGAGTGCAGTGGCCGGATCTCAGCTCACTGTAAGCTCCGCCTCCTGGGTTCACGCTGTTCTGTTGCCTCAGCCTCCCGAGTAGCTGGGACTACAGGCGCCCACCACCTCGCCCGGCTAGTTTTTTGTATTTTTAGTAGAGACGGGGTTTCACTGTGTTAGCCAGGATGGTCTCGATCTCCTGACCTCGTAATCCGTCCGTCTCGGCCTCCCAAAGTGCTGGGATTGCAGGCATTTTTAAAACTTTTGAGAATAGAATGTCAGAGGGAACATTGTTTATTATTCATGGATACAAATGGGTTCTTCTCATCACCAAGGACAATATTTAATGTAAAAGGCTTCCTGGATTTCTGATTTACTTCCAGTAAATTCATGATGATCTTCACCTGCTAAGTATCTGGACATGTTGGACAGGGTCACTTTAGAGTGCGGATAAGTTTGTTTGTTAGAGATAAAGTCATTTTTATAGGTAAAGTAAGCATGTGAGAATTAGGAGTGTAGGGACAGAGATGCAAAGCTTTTTTAAAGCGTCCACTAATGTAAAAATAGTTTTAACAATGTTTTTAAAACAGAACTATGAAGTTGAAGGAGTTGTAATTAGAAACATAAGGGGCAGAGAAAATGGAGAAGAAGAAAGACCTTAACATTTAAAATAAATACATAAATTGAATTTGAAGTAACTTTCTGGTTTGCAGGTACTCTTCATGAGAGTTCTATAGCGATAACCAAAGCACTCTACATAATTCAACCACAAAAAAATTTAGCTCATGAAATTTGGTGTTTAAGAATCCATTGTAATTTGTCATAGAGAGAGAGAGTTCTTGTAGTATGGTCTTCTTTGGTCTCCCCAGAAGGGTTCCCAGAATCTTTTAAAACTGAGCCAGCAGAGAGGGCAACACCTGGGGCACCACTAAGAAGGTATCAGAAAGCTACCACAGGAACTTCCAAGTTTAAACATTCACCACTGAATTTTTGATTCAACAATATGAAATGATTGCAGGTGTGAATAAAATTGTACTCTAAACATCTATTAAGCGAGAGACTGGACACTTCAGCGATATGATAGAAACTCCCTGTATCTGCACAGTATTGGAGGTAGAAGGTATCTAAAAATAAAGGCAATTTCTGCTTTCTTTACACATTTTAAATCTCATTTCAGTGTGCACAGAGAGAAGTTCCTGATATACATAAAGAATCCTACTTTTATGGGCTAAATATTTATGTCTTTCCCTCCTCTAAATTCATATGTTGATATCTAGTCTAGATTTTAGAGTTAAGGAAAACATACTCCATGTCTTTGTACCACCCTTTTGTAGCATTGTACTCAAATAAAACCTACTCAGAATAAAAATAAATTCTAATATTCTCCACTGGAAAATAATAATCTTTGTTTCTGAAGAATTATCAACTCCCTAAAATGAGAAAATGACACAAATATCAAATCAATCCTCTATGCCCAGGAAGAAGCTCAGTTCCACAGCAGTGATTCTCTCTTTAACAATAGCTATACCTCAAGACATATGAGAAAAAATCATAAACATGCATCAGCTACTGAGCATGTATTATAGAATTGTGGTCATCATTATAATAACTTTCTGACATAAATACTGTATTAGCAAGAAAAAAGCAAACGACCTCATTAAAAAGTGGGCAAAGGACATGAACAGATACTTTTCAAAAGAAGACATACATGCGGCCAACAATCGTGAAAAAAATTTCAACATGACTGATCATTAGAGAAATGCAAATCAAAGCCACAATGTGATACCATTTCACACCTGTCAGAATGACTATTAATAAGTCAAAAAATAAGGGATGCTGGTGAGGTTGTGGAGTAAAAGGAATGCTTATACACTGTTGCTGGGAGTGTAAGTTAGTTCAACCATTGTGGAAAACAGTGTGGTAATTCCTCAAAGACCTAAAAACAGAAATAACATTTGACCTAGCAATTCTACTACTAGGTATATACCCAAAGGTATATAAATCATTCTGTCATAAAGACACTTGCACATGAATGTTCATTGCAGCACTATTCACCATAGCAAACACATGGAATCAACCTAAATGCCCCAATATCCGTAGACAGAAGAAAGAAAATGTGGTACATACATATACACCATGGAATACTATGCAGCCATAAACAAGAATCAGATTATGACCTTTGCAGGAACATGGATGAAGCTGAAAGCCATTATCCTTAGCAAACTAATGCAGGGACAGAACATCCAGTGCTGCATGTTCTGACTTACAAGTGGGTGCTAAATGATGAGACCATATAGATACATGAAACTGTATAGATACACACATACACACTAGCATCTATCAGAGGGTGAAGGGTAGAAGGAACGAAAGGATAAGGAAATAGTAACTAAAGGATACTACACTTATACATGGGTGATGAACTAATCTGTACAACAAACCTCCCCATAACACAAGTTACTTATATAACAAACCTGAACATGTACCTCTAAACTTAAAATAAAAGTTTAAAATAAATATTGTATTAGCATTTGACAGATGAAGAAACAGAAGTTTAGAGACATAAAATAACTTGCCTAATAGTATACATTAATCAAACTGAGAATCAGTACCATAATCCAGTTTTCCTTCAACCGTATGATTATCACTATGCATTCTAGCTAGAAACTTTGTATCATATTGATAAATTTAAATTATTTAATATATATTAAAATAGTGTTTCTGTTTTTATGGAATCTTGAACTTTGTTCTAAACTGGAACTACTTTCTGTGATTAAACTTTCATTTGCAAAGGGTGAAAAATGAAAAGAGGAGTGGAGAGGTGGAGGGGTGGAAAGCACAGGTTTGTTGTTTTATTAATTTTAACAATTTATGTTTAAGATATATTGTATATTTAACAGATTTAAAGTGTTGATTTTCTCCCAAACTATGCAGAAAATAGTTAGTAAGTCAGTCATTGCTTTTGGCTTTGTGTAACAGATATTCAACAATTTTGTTAATTTAGCTACATAAGCGATTGTTTTTCTCATGTAATAATAATTGCAAGGAAAATCATTCAGGGGTGGCGTCTCCATCCTTCTCTGCCATTTTTAGCGTATGATTTTTTTCCCTCACAGTTGTTATCTAGCTGCTCCTCTTCTGCTTATCCCATCTGTCCTCCAGGCGGTAAGCCAGAAAAAGGCCAAATGATGAAGAGCAAAGTGGAGGAGGTAAGGAGAAAAGGCAGCTGAACCTGACCTCTTTTAAATAGCTTGTCCAAAAGTCCTACCCAGAAACCTTTTCTAACACAGTCATGAGCTGCATGATGACATATCAGTCACTGACTTCTTGTATATACGATGGTGGTCCCATAAGATTAAATTGGAGCTGAAAAATCCCTATTGCTTTGTGATGTTGTAGCCATTATTAGATCATAGCATGACTCATTACTCACTGGCTTGTGATGAAGTTGGTGTGAACAAACCTATTGTGCTGCCAGTCACATACAAGGGAGCAAATACAACTATGTACACTACATAATACTTAATCATGATGATAAACAACTATGTTATTGGTTTATGTATTTACTACATGTTTTATCATTATTTTTGAGTATACTCCTTCTATTTAGTTTTTCAAAAAATTAACTGTAGAACAGCTTCAAGCAAGTCCTTCAAGAGGTTCCACAGGGAGATATTGTTATCATAAGCAATGACAGCTCCATACATGTTACTGCCCTTGAAGTGGGCAATTGAACCTCCCAGTGTGACAAGATGTGGTGGTGGAAGACAGTGCTATTGATGATCCTGACCCTGCACAGGCCTAGGCTAATGGGTGTGTTTGTGTTTTACTCGTTAACAAAAAAGTTAAAAAAATTTAAAATAGAAGAAAGCTTATAGAATAAAGGTATAAAGAAAGACAACATTTTTGCACAGCTGTACATTGTGTTTGTCTTTTAAGCTAAGCGTTATTACAAAGGAGCAAAAAACGTGAAAAATTAAAATACTTATAAAGTAAAAATAGTATAGTAGCAAAGGTTAATTTATTATTGTTAAGAGAGACTTTTTAAAGAAACTTAGTGTAGGCTAAGTGTACAGTGGTGATAAAGTCTACAGTTAGTGTACAGTCTCGTCCTAGGACTTCCCATTCACTCGCCACTCACTCACTGACTCACCCAGAGCAAGTTCTATCCTGCAAGCTCCATTCATGGTAAGTGTCCCACACCATAAAAAAAGGTGTACCATTTTTTGTTTTATACTGTATTTTTACTGTGCCTTTTCTATGTTTAAATACACAAGTACTTACCATTGTGTTCCAGTTGCCTACAGTATTCAGTACAGTAACATGCTGTCCAGGTTTGTAGCCTAGGATCAATAGGCTGCACCTTGTAGCCTAGGTGTGTAGTAGATTGTGCCATCTGGGTGTGTGAAAGTATACTCTATAATGTTCACACAAAGACAAAATTAGCAGACACATTTCTCAGAATGTCTTCCTGTTGCTAAGCACGACTGTGCTTTGTTCTCCAGGATGGCATGTCATGGCTGCATATTACATGTGGAAAAATACAGTGAGGAAACACCTAAGAAACTTTCACAAATGACTGTTATTTGAATATTATTTCATATGTGTAAAATGAATATTATTTCCTAAATTATAACAAAAATGATTATCCTAAAATGTTAAGTAGCCAGCTTTCTAGGACCTTAGTTTCCTGAATACTTTAATGTGCTATGTTTCTACTCTATAAATATGAAGATTTTTATAATAAGACAAAAGAGAAAATGGATTTTGGTAAGGCTAGTAGCAATATCTGTAAAACTCTTGTAGTATCAAGATGACCCCAAAGTGCAATTATTAATACAGTATTAGTATTTAATACTCCAATTAGGGCCAAAAATGACCACTATCAAATACCATAAAATGCCATATCCAAACCCCCATTCTGATAATTTTGTTTTAAAAAATGCTAATAGTCCATATTCTGTTATATACATTTTATTCACACTTATTTGTAAATTATGTAAACAATTTCTTTAATATAAAGGAAATAATTTGTTTTTCAGTGAAAACCAGTTAAGCAATAAGGGCTCCATGTCAGAAAAAGTTTCAATATTAGCTGTAGGTAGTGGATGGGAACACATTGACTGATACACTGGCTATTAAATCTTTCACCCAGAAATGATGCACTTCATTACTCCACGCATTTCATTGTCCAAATCAGGTCATATAGTCACTCTAAACATCAAAGATGATACCAAAATAGATATGGAAGCACCATAATAACTAAGCTATGTGCCTGCTTTTTAAATGCCACATATTACATATACATACACATTACATGAACATACATATACATGTTTGTAAATAAAGTAGGGCTAAGGAGGAAACATTTGAACAATTTAGAAATGTATTTAACTACTTTGAAAAGAAAATTGTTTTCAATAAATTAACAGCACAAATTATAATCTTAGGCCAGGTGCAGTGGCTCAAGCCTGTAATCCCAGCACTTTGGGAGGCCGAGGAAGGCGAATCATCTGAGTTCAGGAGTTCAAGACCAGTCTGGCCAACACGGCAAAGCCCCATCTCTACTAAAAATATAAAAATTAGCTGGACATGGTGGTATGCACCTGTAATCCCAGCTATTTGTGAGGCTGAGGCAGAAGAATCACTTGAACCCAGGAGGTGGAAGCTGCAGCGAGCCAAGATCACGCCACTTCACTCTAGCCTGGACAACAGAGTGAGACTCTGTCTCGAAATAAATAAATAAATAAATAAAAACAAATTATAATCTTAAAGTTTTCAGGGAACTAATTTTCCTTCATTTATATTGAAGAATGCAAAAGTGAAATGGCTTTAACATGCAGCAATAGACAGTCAAGTATATTCTAAGAAAAAAAATACTGACAAGCGTGGCTAAACCATTGAATACAGTGCTGGAGAACATATTGTAATTAACATTGATAGGGTTGTGCACAATCAACATATATAATGAACTAGGTATTGGCACAATATTATATTTCTTGAGTATATATTGGTATTAGAAATAGATACATTTAAGGAAGAATTTAAGTGAGAAATCACGTGGGTTAAGATTGAAATAAAAAAAGAATATGACAGAAAACACAAACAAAACGATGTTGCTGTTTAAATACAACAAACACTAACAAGAAATGTAAAGTCATCTGTTAATGTTACTAAAGTGATAATATCTAGAAAGAGTCTTAAGTTATCTAAGAAGCAGGTGAGTCAAGTGGATATAACTTTGTGTGAAGTCCTTGAAAGAAGGATCAAAGTGAAGGGAGAAATGACACAATGCTTAGAAATTTAGAATACCATACTAGGTTGCTGTGTTAACAGAATACAAAAACATTAAGAGAATACTAAACCTTGTTCAAACGTAAACTAATAATTTAGGATTTTAGGTGTTTCGTTAATGTGAAGCAAGAATTAGTCACTGGCAGTTTGTTAATTAAGTAATTTGAAGTAAAAGTTAAAGGGCAGATTTTATATTATTAAAAGTCAGAAATTTCGGGGAGTTGAAATTCTCCAGATTTAAATAGACTCATTTTAATATAATGGGCCAGATTTTTTTTTAATAACATCAATGAGAACTAGTAGAAAAAATGTATATAGGGATTATAATTTGGAGTGAAAATTAGACTAGGTGACCTCTAAGATTATTCTGATAGCTGTAAATTTTTAAGAAATAATGTGTCATATGTCACGTTAATTAATAAATTAAAATATATTTGTGAGGCCGGGCGTGGTGACTCACACCTGTAATCCTAGCACTTTGGGAGGCCAAGGCATGTGGATCACGAGGTCAGGAGATCAACAACATCCTGCCCAACATGGCGAAACCCTGTCCGTACTGAAAATACAAAAATTAGTTGGGCATGGTGATGCGTGCCTGTAACCCCAGTTACTCAGGAGGCTGAAGCTGAGGCAGGAGAATTGCTTGAACCAGGGATTTGGAGGTTGCAGTGAGCCAAGATTGTGCCACTGCACTCCAGCCTGGTGACAGAGAAAGACAAATTGTGTGTGTGTGTGTGTGTATGTGTGTGTGTGTGTGTGTGTGTGTGTGTATAACTGTTTAGTCAAATGCGTATATTAGGGGCTTGGTACAACGTGTTAGCACAGCACTTCTAAGCAATAAACATTTCAAATTATGAAAGAACATGAGTTTTGGATCTAGAGGAGTAGAATAGTTTTTATAGACATAATTCTTCAAAAGTCAATCATTATAAAGTCTCGGCAGTTTTCTGAAAGATCTATTCGAAGGCACTAGGAAGCGAACAACAGCAAGAGAAATCTAAGTGAATCTATCTGCTAAAGGAGCAGCGCAAACTGTGTCATTTATGCAAGGACATAGTTTTCTCCTAAGGACACAGCTCAATCCACAGGAACTTAAGTAGAAAGCCATAGTCATATGGTGTGAAGGATTCGAAAGTTTGGGACCAATAGTCCTCAATTTGGAAATTGAGGGAGATCTGAAAAGGAGGAAGAAATAGAATGGGAATCCAAAATCTGTGTATAACCTCACCTCAAATCTTAGCTGAGCAATGGAGTATCCATGTGTGGATGAGAATTCCAGGAATCCAGGGGTGGGAGAAAACAGAATGTTGAAAGAGAAAAGATGATGTTTCAGCTGCTGCTCAATGGAGAAGACACAGTGTTTTCCCATCTACTAAATTAGAGGGGATTGGTACAGAGCTTGGGTTACTTTCTGAGAATAAAAGGCTGAAAAAATTAATGACATAAATGAAATACACTCAACAAAGCAGAGTCTGCAAGTTCAAGACTATTGATAATTTGTTTGGTGGAACAAAACTTAACACTTTATGAAGATGTTAACAGAAATAAACATATTTTTAATGTGTCTTTTGCAATGTCCAGGTTTGTATTTATATAAAGTTGTAGAACAGGTAAAAACTAAGCTACAGTGATGGAAATTAGAACAGTAGTTTCCTAGGCAAGGGGGATTATTAATTAGAAAAGAGCAAAAGAGAATTTGAGGTGATAATGGTGACAACTTTTATATTAATTTGGGAATTGGTTACGTACATATATGCATTTGTCAAAATTCATCCAACTTTATAGCCTAAAATATATGAATTCAATAATGTGTAATCATATTTAAAATAATTAAACAAATAAATAAAAGCACCATTTCCTACGGTTTTTGAATAACATATAAAAAGAATCTTGCATATTCCTTGCATATAAATGAGAAAAATAGCTAAAATTACAACAATTTATGCAATGATAGTCAAAATTTATTTGTATGTATATGTTTCCTTTTTATTATATGTGTATGTTTCTTTTTCTAATGTTATACACACATAATTCTCAAAGAATTCCAAATTCCAATTAGGCATTTTTTGCCTTTAATATTATTTTCTTCTAATACTATCTAGAATACGATCACCATCTTCCCTCCTTGATTTGTGTGCAAGTAGCATGAAGGTCTGCTGATAAATATATTATGGGTCGGTAAGTCACTGATTCTCACACATGCTACACTGTGGATCACTGAACTACTAAGCATCAATTTCACAATAAGCTGCCTTCTGCTTCATTTCTCACTCTTCAAGCCCTATCTCCTACACAGCAATAATAGAAATTAAACCTACTCCAGCCGAGCACATACATGGAATTATACAGAGTTCATAAAATATATCATTTTCTACAGGGAACCCTGTAGAATTAAATCCTCCATTTTAAAAAGGAGAAGAAAAAAAAACACACAATTTTCTTCTCATTAAAAAAAGCAGCAGGATGGTTTTCACATCCAAGCAAAAACCCTTCAGAATAAACCATGCACTTTGATTTACATATTTTACTTTGATTGAGGAACTTTAGGGCTTTCCTTCAATAAACAGAAACACTGAGTTTGATGTTTAACGAGAAATTCAAGTTGTATGTCACATAACAGAATTTGTCTCTTTAATCATACTTTACAGTTTCATATCAAATGCCTAATCTATATGTAGATCATCTTTTGATAATTTTTATTTTAATATAAAAGCTATAAGGAGTAACAAATTGTTTCATCATCCTGTGTCCCTCTCAGAAATGAAACATTACAGAACTTTTTGTAAAAGTACATCGGTGTGCATATATTTATAAGTCTTTTCTTTTGACACAAATCTACTGGGGTACAAAACTTCTGGGCAAATGTGAATGATTTTAGTTTCTTGACAGCCCTCTTCCTTAGAATTAAAATGCATTTTGAACCTGAAAAATCTTTCATGATTTTTGCTGCCTTTTATAAATTACGGAACTTTGGAGATGATGTATACAAGGCCTTAATTGTACAAGAAACTAGATACAGTAACCCAAAGTGGTGAAGTAAACTGTCAGCTGACAACTAGTTAAGTAGAGTAAAACCAAGAGCTCAAATAGCACATTCCAATGACACATCTTAGACCCTGAACGGTTAAGCGTTTTCTTGTGTGATTCTCCACGCTTCAGGTTTTGTCTTTCATATGAATTTCTCCGGGTAAATCCAAGCTTCAGCATAAATCTAGAACTAATTTACTTATGCTGGTCAACATTTTGATCTGGAACATTATCTTCTTAGATAAAAGACAGAAACAATTGGACATGGTTTATGCTGCATGAAATTTAAATAGAGATGCATCTAGAAATATTTCCTTTGTTTTAGTAAACCGATTATTGTATTATTTGATCAAAGACTCTTTTCTAATAGGAAAACATTTTTTATTTTAATCTCTATCTGCAGATCTAGTTCTATTGCCAGCAACAAGAGCTTTCAAATTGCAAACTTTAGTGTGTTTAGATACACTTAGCATGAGCATTCTAAAATGTTATTCAAATCATCTTCACTTTACTCGCCATAACACACTTCTTACAATTTTTGTTTTTTAGTAGTGATCAGATAATTCTTCTAAATTATGATATGTTTAGATTGAAAAAACATACATCAAATGATTTTGCATTTGAAGCGAAATTTAATGGGTCCTTTCCTGTCTTTACCAGTTAAGCGAGGTGTTTGGGGATAATATTTAAAATTTAAATTACTGGAGACAACCTGAACGTATTTATCCTTTGAGAGTCAAGACTTAGGCCCTCATCTATAAGCCACTGCACTTCCATAATCCAGGCGCAGTCATTGATGTTTTCCTTAGTCTGTTTAATGAGACAAACATTTCTTACCCTTAGATGAAGACAATATTTTATTTAACACCCATCAATTGGAACTCAAGTTATTTTGCATGATATTTGTTCAATTACATGTACCATTAAATATTCTTTAATGTTACTTTTTACAGGCTGTGTCCTGTTAAATGATACATAATTTGTTCTTTTTCTGGTATAATGAGATATGTGTTTATTTATTTTTTTCTTCTTCAATTCTGCATTCTCTTTCCTTGGTTAAATGAGCCCACTTATTCTTGAAATAAAAATACTTCAAGCACAAAAAAGCAGAATCTGAACAATCAGTTTTTTCTTCAGAGAAAATTTAGAGAAAGGAATTGGAGCAGTCACATAACTTTTTTCCTTAATATAAAGGGTTTTCTTGAGTTGAGAAATTACTGTTGATTTTCTCCATCTAGCTCTCTAAGAAGGTAAATTATGCAGAAATGCAGCTGCTGCTATATGTATACTTTCATGCATGCTGTGACTTATTTTTGAATATTTATATATTAATTCCATTTAAATACTTGTGCCAGTAGCCACAACTCTAAGAAAGTATGATAGTTAATTTTGTGTATCAACTTGGCTGGGTCACCTCAGATGTTTGATCAAATATTATTCTGGATGTTTCTGTTAAGATATTTTTTGGATGAGATTAGTATCTAAATTGGTGAACTTTCAGTAAAGGAGTTTAGCTTCCATAAGGTGGGTGGGCCTCATCCAATCAATTTAAGGCCTTAATAGAAAAAGATTGACCTCCCTGAGAAACAAGGACTTCTGCCATCAGTCTGCCTTTGGACTTGAACTCTGACTCTTCCCTGTGTCTCCAGCCTGCAGCTTACCCTGTTGCCTTCCAGGGAGATTTTGGCCTTACAAAGCTTTCACACTCATTACCTGAATCAATCCTTTCACACACACACACACACACACACACACACACGTCCTGTTAGTTCTGTTTCTCTGTAGAGCCCAAACACAATAAGTAAATTTCACAATTACTCATTAAAAAAAAGTGTTGACTATATTAACACTTTCCTTAAAGCTGAGTTTTTTTTAATCTTCATATATTTAATGAGACACAATATCTCAAACACAAGTAAGTGTTCAATTATTTTTATTTGAGCTATAAATGTGACCTGCAACTTCATTTAAACTGAAAGTTTAAATTCAAAGGTGAAAATCAAGGTATTTGTGTAGAATCCTCCTTAGTCCTTAAATGGCTTTGCTCCCGTCTTTTGATTCATTTTTCTAAACCTCTGATGATAAAGGAGCTTTGCATTTCACCAAGGGACTCAATAGAAATTGTTATTAGCAGGAGTTTTCTATGAGAAAATTGCATTGAGCCATATGGGCTTTCCAGATTTCACTGTATTACAAATGGGGATTTTAGAAGGTTCAAGGGAAATAAACTCCTCACATCCACAGTGGAGAATATTTGAGACATCTAAGGAGGAAGATCGAGACAATATTTATGTCAGTGTTTTCTCTTTCAGATATCTTTAGATTTGTGCTGAAGATATGTGAAAAAAACATGTGAAATATGTAACTTATTTTACTGAATTTTTAAGAAACTTTATTTTACATGAATGAGATTTTTGAAGCATTTGATTTAGCAGTAGAGTAAAAGTTCCAATTTTGATAAGATAAAAAAGCAACAGCTAATACAATTAACTGTTTCAGGTGGACCATGTATATAGGTAACAGCCTACCTAGCCTCCAGCATTTGTACAAGTAATTGCTTGCTTTACCTATCCCATAATATCCTGTATTGTTACTACAATTGGAATCATTAATTGTCTATTTGGCTTTTTGAATTTGTACAGATGTCATAACAGTAATTGGCTATTCTGCCTAGTTTCCTCAACAACCATCCCTTTTATGTCTTTAACTCTAATGTAAGAATTTAGGACTATTCTATTTGCCCAAGTCGCACTCCTCTATTTAGTTAATATATTTAATTGTATAAGCACAGGTTGATTTAATTATCTTTTCATATTTCTTGCTGCTAATCCCTATATGATCTCAAAAATTATTATTCAAAGGTTGTTTCTCACTCTAGATTGCCAAATAAATACCGAATAGCAAAGGAATTCAGAATCAAAAGGATCTTTAAGTGTCTACTAGTGATACTAGTGGTATGTATCTACCGTGCAGCAGAATTTGTATACTCCCACGTAAATGCAAGTGAGGCTTCTTGTCCTAAATTTTCAAGGCAGTGACTGTAAAGCATGAAACTAATCATAGGACCTTTCTGAGGATGGGGTCCTCTGAGACCAGCCAGTTCATACACATGAAGTCCACCTAACTAATGCTTGACTTCCTCCCATACCATCCTTACCATGTGGTTATTGAGTCTCTGTCTGCACATTTCAGAGAATTAAGCCTCCTTGGTTCTCAAAGCCATCTATGTCTTAATTCAACTGTTGTGGCTATTAGAGAATTCTTCCTTGTTCTTGTAACATATGGTAAGGAGAGAAGGATGACACATAGCTAATTGCTGACACCTATTATTATTATTAATATTTATTACTTGCTTTCTCACATTTTTCTTGCATCCAGAGTTTTTAAAGGCAAAGTGGAAAAAGAACCAAAATGAATTCTCCATTCCTTTATCTTGTTACCTGGATTCTCTTCTCCCAAAACTAGAATGAACAACATCACCAACAATACTTCCAATATTGGTTTTGAAAAGGAAGTCAATACCATAAACGATAAGTAAATTGTAACACAATGCCATCCAACCTAACCGCTCCTGAGAACAGATTGCTTATAAAATACTTAACAGCACTTCTCCCCTTATTAATGATTTCACTTACATGGGTCAACTGTGGTCCTGAAATATTAAACAAAAAATTTCAAAAATAAACGATTTATAAATTTTAAGTAACTTTTATTATAATATATTTTTATAATTGTTCAATTTTATTATTAGTTATTGGTGTTAGTATATTATTGTGTATAATTTATAAATTAAACTTATAGTATATACAAGGTTTTGTAGTATCTACAGTTTTAGGCATCCCCATCTGGGAATATATTCTTTGTGAATAAGGGGTGCAAATGTAGTGTGAGAAATCCAAGCATCAACAGGAATTTCAAATGTAAGGAACCAACACATGAAGATGCCTCTTACTCACTTTCGTACAGCTAATGAAAGAAACTGAAGGTCTGTCCTATGTTGGACGGTCATTTTTGATATATCTTTGATTAGATAACTGAAGATACCCTTTGCATGTACCCAATGTTACTGAAAACACCCTTGTTTTAAATTCTTCCCTTTGGTGACTACGTAGGTAAACTATATCAGTGTAGGCATTTTAAGAAGACATTTGCATTCCATGTTCCTATTAATCCTGCTACTTATATTGATCATGATCTCTTTCTTCACATTTATTTCAAGAAATCTTTTTATCCTTGTAGGTCTTTCTTTGCCCCCTAATTCTGAAACTCTTTCTTTCTCTCCAATTAGATATAATCTCTCATTTGAATCCTAATTAAAACATGGTTTGATGTTTCTGCATTACATTTATTTTTCATTCACTTTCTGTACTGAAAGCTACTTGAGGGTCATCCTCACAGCATGTAGCATAGCCCTCACCAAAGGCTTATTACATTCAGTGAGCAGAAGATTAACTATAATTTTTCTTTTTCATTTTTATTAACACTTACTGAACTTGGTAACAGTATGTGCAGAACAAAACCATACACACCCCAAATCATTAAAAAGGTGCTGCTACTGTTAGACTCATTCAGTTTTCTATGCATGAATAATTTGACTTTAAAGCCAAATATATAGTAATCTTTAACAAAAACTTAATCCACAAATCATATCAGGATATTTTTAAAAGGTTAAGATTTGTTGGTTTTGTGAAGTAATAATAAAACTCTTTATTATACAAAATACTCTGTGAAACACGATTTCTGACATTTGTATGATTTCAGGATCACAAGAAGCAGAAGGTAAGAAACTATTAATACAAACAGCTTTAGTGAAATGTCCTTTTCTCATTTTGGTGTAACTCATAATTTCAAAAAGACATTTATTTCTGAATTGAAGAATAGTTTAAGCATAAGTTTTAAAGGAACTTGTGACCTATTGAGGCAGCATGATAAGTTTATTTTAAATGGCCATAGATAGTAAAATTGAGAACGAGTTACTAATACCTTTGTTAAAACGCAAGACGTCTTCAAAACCGTGAACTTGAATACTTTTTAAAATAATTCCACTCTGATAAATTTCATGTTGGATGTGGCTGCTACTTTAATTTTAAATCTTGTCTAGCAAAAATATATCCTACCTTTATTATAATTAAAATAATGGTCTAATGTCAAAACTCTGTAATTTTTAAACTTATTAAGTAAGTACACATTTTTATAAATATATTTTAAATTTATTTAAATAATCTTAAATATTAATGTTGGGAAAACTTTGATGTCATAATTATCAGAATCACAGTTTTGACCTACTTTAATGCAAGTTTCCTGCAGACATTTACATGCATTTATTTTTTTTCATATCATGTGGGCACTGATTCTATCTGTCCTTTATAAGAGATTAGTCATTATAGAATAATGTCCTTAAATTATTTTAATTCCATATTTGAAATAGCCATTTCTTATATTTTCTCATAAATGGGAAACCACTCTGTGAGTTATAATGAAATAAAGTATTTGTTATAGTATTTGTATGTGTTTTACTGATCCAACCACATTTATTGAGTTCTTCCTATGCTCTTGGGAGCAAATGGTGAAAATAAAATTAGTAATAAAATATTCTATCTGCCATAGTAATTTCTGATTTAAACATATACAGATAAATAGGAATATATACTAGACAGTACCATTGAAGACAATGTATAAACATTGTGAAAGCACGGAAAAATGGAATAACTTCCTTTGCTGTGGAGAGTTGAGAAAACAGAGTAATGCATACTCTGCTTAAAGGACACATACACCAAGTGAAAACAACAGCATGTTAATGTATTCATTTGTTCCATCAAAAAGTCGTTATTGGGTGTCTATCATATACAGGCACGAGTAAGGCAGACAGTTGCAAAAAGGGATAGAAAGTCAAGGAAATTCAAAGGTTACTTCACTATGAGCAATTAAGTTGGGAGTTGAGTGGGAAAGGTGTGAATATAAAATGAGAATGGGCAAATAGGTTAAGGGAAGATTGTGCTAACGTATAGAATTTGAAGTTTATATTGCATATAATAAAGTTGTTCAGCAGCTAGGTGGCATGAGCCATTTTACTTTTAGAAAGAGAACTGTGACAGTTATATGGGGGATGAGCGAGCGTGAAGGAGGAACGGGGTGTCAGTTAAGAGAGTTATGAGGCTATTATTGTAATAGTCCAAGGGAGAAATGATGATGACCCAGACCTAGGCGGTGACAGTTGGTTTAGAGGAAAGGCTGAATT
Organism: Trachypithecus francoisi; assembly: GCF_009764315.1. NCBI lineage: Eukaryota > Metazoa > Chordata > Mammalia > Primates > Cercopithecidae > Trachypithecus > Trachypithecus francoisi. The sequence continues at coordinate 156,124,889 of NW_022681454.1, read as the reverse complement.
TGAGAGACATGTTTGAGGGAGAATTGACAGCATTTGGTGACAGAGCATTTTGCTGTCAATCATAGAAGTAATTTAGTATGAGAAATACATTAGAACATATGCACTATAATGATGTATTGGCATTCTTAATTTAAGAATTATTTTGATGAGTTTTATAAATTCTAGGTAGATAAGTATCAAGGAGAATGTGGATGGATAATATTGATAGCAGGAATAGGAAACATTAATTTGTGAAAATGGACTTTATGCTAGAGTCAATTCTCTCATTTTAGAGAGGATACTAAGGTCTGGAAACACAAATCCAGTTAGTGGCAGATCCCAGGTTTCTTCACTGTGTGGACCCAATGCATAAAAATAGACATAAGTCATTTAATTTTATAAATAAAGTATGTCTATATGTTTTGGGGGCAATCTCTACTCCTAATTTGTTTATTTCCAGAGTCCATCACCTTTAACTGCTGCATATAATGAACATGAATTAAATAATCTGATGAGTGATAGCTTCAGAAAGAACCGACAGGTAGAATAAAATGAATGTATCATTTCACTTTAATTTAATTTTAAGAGACTGTAGAGCTGTGACCAGTACTTCCTTTAGGACATTACGAAAGAAATAGAATTATGTCATTGTTAGATTTCATATCTAAGATGAACAAAAACTAAAAACAACTGTAGGATGACACAGGTAATTGAGTCAGCATCTAATAGAGAAATGCAGCGCAAATGAAAGAAATTCCTTGAAAGTTCATAAGAAACGTACAGGAAACTTAGAACATATCCCTCTCAACCAGAATGTCAGAAATAAAAACAGAGATCAAAGTAGTCTGATATTTGCAATGATATAAGATTAAAATACAGCTAATATGATTTTGTTTTAATACTTTTAAGTAAAACTAAACATTATTGCAATTCTATAAAGTTTAGTAATTTCATTTTAAAGGGAGAGATCAGAAAAAAAGTGAAGAATAAAAATATTTTAAAAACAAGGAACTTTCAAATAAAGGCAATGTCTGATAAACAAAGTATTTCTCCCCAGTTTCCAGATAAAGGTTTCCAAATTTTTGACACAGGCAATACAACTTGAAATATATATATTTCATATACATATACATACATATATAGATATAAGTATATCTATATATGAAGATTTTTTGGGGAAATGCACTCATGGAATCTATTAATGCTAGCTATACAAACAGACAAATTCTACGGTAGTTTACATACTCAAATATGTCTTGGTATTTACAATACATGCAGTACTGCAGAAGAATGAGTTCATTCAGAAGCAGCACATTCTGGCTCTCTGAGTGCACTCCAGTGGATAATGTAGATCTGGTCTCCTTTGCATCCAGGACAGAATGAGGAATGATTTCAGTGTGACTAGACTTCTGGAATGGCCCTCTGAGAAGCTGTGAGGTTTTAGTATACAGATATTCCTGCTCAGTGGCTGGGCTGCTTTGATAACAGAATTAATTTGACCTCTAGAGAAGGTTTGTTCTCTCAGGAAAAGTATATCTCAGAGGTGGCCTTCCTCCAGTCCTTCATTTACCAACAGAAAACCAATAAAGAAGAAAAATAAAACTCAGGAAATTACTTATAATTTATTGAGTGAGGTAATGGAAACACCTGAAGGATTCTTAGGGGGGAAAAAAAAGATTTTGATTAACGGCACTCTATGAGCATTAATAAAGGTTTGTAAAATTATCCCATATTTGACAGTTTGACAATAACAAAAGAACAAGTGAAATCAAGAGAGTCTGGACATAGTCTTGTTTTTTAAATGTTTATTTTATTACCTTTATACCCAGTTGTTTCCTTGGCTTTTTAAAAGTGCAGTTATACCTACTTGAATACCCTCCTTGGGTTTTCAAAAAAAGGAAAGCAGAAAAAAGATTGTAAACATGTCTCTAGGAGGAAGAAGAAACTCTAATGTCACAGATATATTATTGCTACAAAAATCACCAGATGATATGGAGTATTTTGAAGTAAATAAATATATAATGTATATGTTTAAAGAATGAACAAAATTCACTGAAGGAAAACTGAATTGTGTGTGACTTTACATTTTGTGTTCATTTATCTCATTAATATGGAACAAATTTGCTAGTCTATTTTTGATAACATAGCTGGTGGAAGTTAGAAGGTTATTTTAGGCCTTATAGACTTGACAGATGGAATCATAAATTTATTGATATTCTCAAATATTAAAATATCTAAAGTACTCCAGATACAGATGTAACATAATAAGGGCTTATGGCATAGTTAGGATCAGTAATGATATATTGAAATACTTTAGTCCTTCCCACTGGATTCATTTTGGATCTCAAAATATTGTCATGGTCTTTTATAGAAGGACCTAAATTAATGTGATGAAAGCATCATCTGCCCACATGCAAATCTGAGAATGTTGTTAATTGACATGCCAAATTTCACACAGTGTAACTCGACTGCCACAGGAGATTTAAAGTAATTATCTGAGCAATCTGGTCAAGACAAATTTATAATCATCAACAAATATTATGGAGTGTCCACGGAGTGCCTAGCTTTATATTAGTTGCTGTAAAGCGGTTTGCATTTCTAAAAGTAGAGCTGATGGTGAGGATTGAAATGGGGGAGAGGTAAGGACGGAAGTCAGTATTCCCATCAAAAAGAAATTAGAACCTGTAGTTTCAGTTGTTTGGGAGGGTTGCTTGAGCCCAGAAGGTTGAAACCATCCTGGGCAACATAGAGAGACATCATATCTAAAAAAAGAAAAAAAAAAATTAAATTGTAAGTCTCCAAAAAAAAAAAAAAAAAAAAAAAACCACACACAAATTCAAGAAGACAAATTCTTATTTATATTTCTATTTATTATATCTCCTTGTAATTCCAAGAGATTGTGCCTAAATTAGACTTTTTTTTTTTTTTTTTTTTTTTTGAGATGGAGCCTCGCTCTGTCACCCGGGCTGGAGTGCACTGGCACGATCTCAGCTCACTGCAAGCTCCGCCTTCTGGGTTCACGCCATTCTCCTGCCTCAGCCTCCCGAGTAGCTGGGACTACAGGCGCCCGCCACCTCGCCCTGCTAGTTTTTTGTATTTTTTAGTGGAGACGGGGTTTCACCGTGTTAGCCAGGATGGTCTCGATCTCCTGACCTTGTGATCTGCCCGCCTCGGCCTCCCAAAGTGCTGGGATTACAGGCTTGAGCCACCGCGCCCGGCCAATTAGACTTTTTAAAAGGTCAATTAACTTTAAATTGTTTATTTTAAGAAAGAATGCAGCATTGTATAGCCCATTTAGTAGGTTTAAAATTGACAAATTAATTTTGAGATGAAATATTCTAAAGAAAAAAGAGAAACAAACAAAGCAAAGGTTATACATGTTCTGATGTAGAAGACCTAATGTTATTTTCACTTACAGTAGGAAGAAAAAAAGGAAAAGAGAAAAGAGAACCTCTGACAGCAAAATTCATTTTCTTTTCCAAGTCTTTACCTTGTACACATGGATATCTAAAATGAAATCTTACGTTTCTACAGCTTATATCATCACTATTGTGGTAATCTACATTTGTAGTTCTCTCCCTGAAACAGATTACCTGAAGCTAATGAGTGAGTAGGGCTTTTTATACTGCTCTATATGTTAATATTAACTATGCTGTGTGAGAGGGTCTGCATGTGAACCCATCCATACTGCTCAACAAAAGAACGATCAATGGCGTTTCCAACCATATGGATCAATCAGGTTGACCTATGTGATCAGGTTGTGGGGCTGCATAGAACCCATCATTTAATAGCAGCCCAATTCTCAATTTAGGATGATGGATAAAAAGTTTGAATGGGCCGGGCGCGGTGGCTCAAGCCTGTAATCCCAGCACTTTGGGAGGCCGAGACGGGCGGATCACGAGGTCAGGAGATCGAGACCATCCTGGCTAACATGGTGAAACCCCGTCTCTACTAAAAAATACAAAAAACTAGCCGGGCGACATGGCGGGCGCCTGTAGTCCCAGCTGCTTGGGAGGCTGAGGCAGGAGAATGGCGTAAACCCAGGAGGCGGAGCTTGCAGTGAGCTGAGACCCGGCCACTGCACTCCAGCCTGGGCGGCAGAGCGAGACTCCGTCTCAAAAAAAAAAAAAAAAAAAAAAAAAAAAAAAAAAAAAAAAAAAAAAAAAAGTTTGAATGACAAAATATTTCCAAAGAAACATTTGTATGAATTCAGCACTACCATGCCAATACTTTTCTTTTTAAAAAATATATATGAGACTTATATATCTATATACATATACCCATATTAAATTTAAATGACCCTAGAAACCAGGTATAAAATAAAATTAAGTGCTACTCTTTTGAATATCGAATTGAAAAATAGATTATGTGGGAACATTGGCAACATGATGTAGATTACCTCTAATGAATTCCAATTTATTGTGACAAATATTGAAGGGGAAATGCTGGTCCAAAATTTTTAGAGTTTCTTATTTTCCTACAGAATTCATAAATCTGGATGTAAAATGCACCTGCTTAAAAATCAAAAAGAACTGTGCAGTCCAAATCAGAACTTCTGTGATATGGATGGAAATAATTAGCAAGCCTCTGGGTTGTACTCTATAAGAATATGAAATATAGTGCCCCTTGAATTAATTATAGCCTTGAGTAGAAGTTGAAACTACATACACATTTTTTTCTAAATTTTTATTTTTTCCAAAACAAAGATTTTTTATTCTAAAATATTTCACTTGTTATTGTTTACACAGTTTTTTCTGAATGATTGCTTTAATTGATGTTAGGGCATGCATTTCCATGTTAAGTCATTAAAAGCATGTTGTAATAGACATGTAAGAATAAAATAAGTATGCTTATTTGTAAGTCATCTCAAATGTCAATATATTCTTATTTATAAGTTATTTAAGATGTCAGTAATGGAGGAGAGCAGATGGAAGGTAAAATGGAGATGGCTAAATAAATGTTTAAAGAGTTATGGTTGTTCAAAAAGTCAGATTGATCAAATGTCTATATTATCTCTTTCCAGAAAATTCACTAAAATGAGTAATGTTGAAATGAACATGGAAATGCAGTTATCTCTTTGAGATAGTGATTTTATTTTCTTTGGATTTATACCCAGAAGTGGCATCTGGATCATGTGGTAATTCTATTTTTAATTTTTTCAGGAATCTCCATTCTGGTTTTGTGTAGTTTTAATAATGGCTAGACTAATTTACAATACGACCAGCAGCATTTAAAATTTCTCTTTTCTCAATGTCCTGGCCATATCCAACCCTCAACGACACTGTTTTGGCTTTCTAATAATAGCCAGCTTAACATGTATGAGGTGCTATCTCCTTGAGGTTTTGGTTTGCATGTCCCCAGTGATTAGTGATGTTGAGCATCTTTTCATATACCCATTGGCTATTTGTATATCTTCTTTGAAAAAAGTGTTTTTTCCAGTTTAAAAACTGGGCTACTTGGGCTTGTTTTCTATTAAATTATATTAATTTCTTATATATCTTATTTTTCTCTCACACCTAACACCAAATCCTGCTTCCCTCATGCAAAATTTCATAGCCCCCTTGTTTATTCTGTTAGTTTTTCCCATATCTCTTACATGTTTATTTACATTTTTTAAGGATTTGGCAATTTTATACTATTTATTTTATCCTCTCCTCCATTCCTCTGAACATATTTACATCATTGTTAGTAATTACTTCAAAGGACAGAGCTTTTGCTATTAGGTGCAGAGAATGTTCATCACATGTTCTGCAAGCTCAGGAGGAGAAGGAGGGCTTTGGAGTTCAAATGATACACTCAATTAAGCAATCTAATTTCTGTCCCATTCTTCCCTTCTCTCTTCCAATATATCCAAAATGGTTAAGTTCTGTTAGCTTCTTGCACGTGTATGACACACTCAACAGAAAGAACAAGTACAGTAGACATGTCTTTTCTAGGTTTTGCTGTCATGAGTGATTGGGCATGTCTAGGATCAAGAACAGTGGTCTTGGAAAAAGCAGATTTCCCATAATATTAATATATTTCTTCACATTATGGAATAGAGAACCATGAGCAAATAAAGAGGAAAAAAGTAAGCTACAGGTTCACAGGCAGACAAGCACTGTTATTTTCACAACACCACTCCTAAACAGCAGAATGACTCTTGTGACTAACTGGTTGCTCTCTCAAGGCATACAGGGCCATGTATGAAATTACAAAGGTAAAGACATTGTGTCTGAAGAATAGGATGCAAGCATTAGAAAATAACTTGACTGGAAAGATATAAAAATAAAAATAAAGGACCACCCTTTCTACTTCCACCACCACTGCTGAAGAGCTGAAATTTCAAAAGATACCATAATGGTGGCAAATGAACAAGCATGTTTAAATCTAGTAAAAATTTACTAGATTTTACTAGTAAAAGTTTACTATTTTACTTTTTAGTCTTAAGAATGTAGACTCATAGTGAGAAATCAAGTTGAGTTGTAGAAAATAAGATTGTGCTATTATAACAGATAAAACAGATTTTAACCCAATAAAAATTAAGAAGGACAAAGAGTCATAATGATGAATGTCACAATCCAACAAGAAGACCTAACTATACTACACATATATGCATCCGATATTGGAGCACTCAGATTTGTAAGTCAAGTTCTTCTTGGCTTATGAAAAGACATAGACAATCAAACAATAATAATGGGAGATTTCAACATGCCACTGACAGCATTAGACAGATCATCAAGGCAGAAAACTAACAGAGAAACTGTAGATTTAAACTTGACATTTGGCCAGTTGGACAAAATAGATTCCTATAGAACACTCTACCCAAAAATTACAGAATGTACATTCTACTCATCTGCAAATGGAATATTTTCTGAGATCAACCACATGCTCAATCATAAGGCAACTCTCAATGAATTCAAACAAATGGAAATCATACCCAAAACACACTTGGACCACAGTGCAATAAAAATAGAAATCTATATCAAGAAGATTTCTTGAAACTACGTAAATACATTGAAATTAAACAACTTGTTCCTGAATGACTCCTGTGTGAACACCAAAATGAAGGTAGAAATTCAAAAAATTCTTCGAAATTAATAAAAATAGAGACACAAAATACAAAAACCTCTGGGATACAGTTAAAGCAGTGTTAAGAGTTTATAGCCATAAACACCATCATCAAAAAGCTTGAAAAAATCTCAATTTCACAATCTAACTTTGCACCTAAAAGAACTAGGAAATAAAAAAGAACCAATCAACTCCAAAGTCCACAGAATAAAATAAATAACTAAAATGAAAGAAGAACTAAATGAAATCGATGCAAAAATCCATAAAAAGATCAATAAATTGAAGCATTGGTGCTTTGAAAATATAAACAACATTGACTGACTAATAGCTAGTTTAACAAAGAAAAAGAGAGAGAATATTCAAATAAGTACAATCAGAAATGACAAAGATGACATTACAACTGGTCCCACAGAAATACAAAAGACCTTTAGATAATACTATGAACAACTCCATGCACACAAATTGGAAAATCTAGAGGAAATTAATAAATTCCTGGAAACATGCAGTCTCTCAAGATTGAATCAGGAAAAGATTGAAATCCTGAATAGACCAATATGGAGCTCTGAAATTGAATCAGTAACACAAAACCTACCAACTGAAAAAAGCTCTGGACCAGATGAATAAAGAGCTAAATTCTACTAGACATCAATCTTACTGAAACTATTCTAAATCTTACTGAAATTATTCTTAAAAAAATGAGGTAGAGGAACTCCTCCTTAACTCATCCTGTGAAACCAACATCAGCCTAATACCAAAACCTGGCAGAGACATAATCAAGAAAGGAAACTTCAGGTCAATGTCCCTGATGAACACAGATGTAAAAATCCTCAACATAATAACGCTAGCAAACTAAATCCAGCAGCTCATTAAAAAGTTAATAATACACCACTATGAAGTAGACTTTATTCTAGGGATGCAAGGCTGCTTCAACATACACAAATCAATAAATGTGATTCACCACATAAACAGAATCAAAAGCAAAAACCACATGATCATCTCAATAGCTACAGAAAAAGCTTTTGATGAAATCCAATATCCATGCATGATAAAAACCCGCGAAAGAGTAGACATCAAGGGAACATGGCTTAAAATAACAAGAGCAGTATATGACAAACCCACAGCCAACATCATACTGAACAGGCAAAAGCTAGAAGCATTCCCTTTGAGAACTGGAACAAGACAAGGATACCCACTCTCACCACTCTCGTTCAACATAGTACTGTAAGTACTAGCAAGAGCAATCAGGCAAGAGAAAGAAATAAAAGGCATCTGGGTAGGAAAATACAATGTCAAATTATCTGTTTTTCCTAACGCTATGATTCTATATCTAGAAAACCCTAAAAATTCTGCCAGAAGGCTACTAGAACTGATAAATGATTTTAGTAAGGTTTCAGAGTACAACAGCAACATACAAAAAACAGTTGCGTTTTTATATATCAACAATGTCAAGTCTGAGAGTCAAATCAAGAACATAATAACACATTCAGGACCCACAAATAAAACAAAGCACCTATGAACACAGCTAAACAAGAAGTAAAAGATCTCTGTAAGTATAACTACTAAACACTGCTGAATGAAATCAGAGATGACACAAATAAATGGAAAAATATTCAAGGCTCATGGATTGGAAGAATCAATATGTTAAAAAATGGTCTTACTGCCGAAAGCAATTTATAGACTCAATGCTATTTCTATCAAAGTACCAACATTATTCTTCACTAAACTAGAACAAACTATTTAAAAATTCATGTAGAACCAAAGAAGAGACCACATAGCTAAAGCAATCCCAAGAAAAAAGAACAAAATCAGAGGTATCACACAACCTGACTTCAAACTATACTTTAAGGCTGTAACCAAAACAGCATGGTACACAGACACATGGATCAATGCAACAGAATAGAAAACTCAGAAATAAAGATACAGACTTACAACCATCTGATCTTCAACAAGGCCAGCAAAGACAAGCAATGAGGAAAAGACTCCCTATTCAAATAAATGGTGCTGGGATAACTAGTTAGACATATGCAGACAAATGAAACTGGACGCTTACCTTTTGTGATATACAAAAATTAACTTAAGATGGATGAAAGATTTAAATGTAAGACCTCAACCGTTATAAATCCTGAAAGACAACCTAGTAAATACTCTTCTCAATATTGGCCTTGGCAAAGAATTTTTGGCTGTCTCCAAAGCAATTTCAATAAAAACAAAAATAGACAAGTGGGATCTAATTAAACTAAAGAGCTTTTGCACAGCACAAAATAAACAGACTATTATTATTGACAGAAAAAAAGGCAACCTACAGAATGGGAGAGACTGTTCACAAACTATGCATTCTACAAACTCCTAATATTCGTTAATATAGTTTGAATTTGTGTCCCTACCCAAATCTCATGTCAAATTGGAGGAGGGACCTGGTAGGAGGGGATTGGATAATGGGGTGGATTTGCTCCTTGCTGTTCTCATGATATTGAGTGAACTCTCACGAGATCTGATGATTTAAAAGTATGTGACTCTTCCCCCATTTTTGTCTCTCTCCTGTTCTGCCATGGTCAGGCATACTTATTTCCCCTTTGCCTTCTAACATGCTTGTAAGTTTCCTAAGTTCTCCTAGCCATGCTTCCTGTGTGGTCTGCAGAACTGTGAGTCAATTTCTTCATAATTTACCCAGTCTCACATAATTCTTTAGAGCTGTGTGAGAACACATTAATACATCCAGATCTATAGGAATCTTAAACAATTAAACAAGCAAAAACAAATAACTCCATTAAAAATGAGCAAAAGACTTGAACAGACACTTCTCAAAAGAAGACATACAAGAAACCAACAAACATATGAAATAATGCTCAGCGTCACCATATCACAGAAATGTAAATCAATACCACAATGAGATATCAGCTTACACCAGTCTGAATGGCTGCTATTTAAAAGTTAAAAAAAAAAAAAAAGATGATGGCAAGGCATTAGAGGACGGGGAATTTTTATACCCTGTTGGTGAAAATGTAAATTCATTCAGCTACTGTGGAAAGCACTGAGGATTCCTCAATGAACTTAAAAGAGAGCTACCACTTGACTCAACAATCCCATTGCTGATTATATACCCACAGGAAAATAGATCATTATACCAAAAATAGACACACACTGTATGATTATTGCTGCACTGTTCACAATAGCAAAGGCATGGAACCAACCTAGGTGCCCATCAATGGGGAAATAAATGAAGAAAATGTGGTACATATACACCATGGAATACCATGCAGTCATAAAAATAATGAAATCATGTCCTTTGCAGCAATATGGATGGAGACAGAGGTATTATTTTAAGTGAGCTAACATAGAAACAGCCAAATACCACATAATCTCACTTATAAGCAGAAACTAAATATTGAGCACACCATTGTCTTTTTAGTTTGTCTTTTCCAATGTTTATATACCCCTGAGAAGACTTCTGTGTACTTCTTTTTCATAAGATAAACTGAATCTGAATCAAGGGCCCTGGCAATAAATTGTGTGTGAATAAATACTAGACCTTAAAAATGTGACACATTTGAGTTTCTCCTATTTAGATAGTTATATGATTGCTGAATTTGGGCAAGTGTCAGTTCACTAGATTATAGCAGTTAGCTAAGCTAAGAACATTATATTAACTACAATCCATTTGCACTCAAGTAAATCATTTAATTTTATTTTGTTGCACAGACATAGCCTTTAAAGAACTTGCTATCTGTTATGAGGTTAATTTATCCTTCAGGGTAAGTTTCAAGGTATTTAATAATCAGAATAGCATGGGAAAAAACAATCAAAACATACTTTAAATAGTACAGATGTTCCCTGACTTCTGATGGTTCAACTTACAATTTTTCAACTTTACAATGCTGGGAAAGTGATAAATATTCAGTAGAAATGGTACTTCAAGTAGGCATACAATGATTCTGTTTTTCACTTTTAGTACAGTATTCAATACATTACATGGCATATTCAACACTTTATTATAAAACAGTCTTCGTTTTAGATGATTCTGCCCAATTGTAGGCTGATGTCAGTGTTCTGAACATGTTCAAGGTAGGCTAGGCTAAGCTGGAATATAGGTTAGGTGCATTAAATACATTTTCAACCTATGATGGTTTTATCAGGACATAACTCCATTGCAAGCGGAGGAGCACCTGTATTGTGTTTACCTATTTAGTTAAAAGTTTTCCTTTCTAATGCTGAATGCATCTAAGGCTGCTCAGAGATTACGTTACGTTTGCTCTTACATGTGAAAATGAAACACAGAATGACTATAGGGAAATATACGGATACTTTCAGTAGAGACCAAAGTGGACCAGAACAAAACACTGAGTCAATAGATTTGGTCACACATGTTCTTACATTTAAGGTAAAACAACTGCCATATTGGATTATTTTTGCAGACAATGGCAAACACATAATAAAATTTGCAGAAAATAAAAGAAGCAATATATCTTATAGATTGTTGAAGGAAAGGCAAAAATTAGAGGTAGAATATAAAAATGGCATTTATTAAATATTTAAAAATTATAAAAATGATATTGTCCATCTACACAAAATATATATTATTTCCGAGAATTTTAGAAAATGTAGCAAATACATAGATTAAAGTAAGTTATTTTTATTTGTGGAAAATGAGTGATTACCACTAGAAACAGTATACAAGACAAAATAAAAGGAGAAAATAATATGATTTATCTCTTAGCCCTAAAAGTTCTAGGTTAAAGAAGATTTTTTTATATGAAACTGAGGATTGACCATCAGTGTATTAGAAAAATCATAAAGTTCTCTCCCTACTCCCTACTGCCTAGCAAAAAGAGAGTTGCAATTAAGAGGATGGAGGATATCTTAAGTATTTGATTTAACATAATGGAAATCATTAACAATTGTGAAAGTACCATGTCACATTTCCAGTGACTGAGATTGAATAATTCAGACTAAAATAGGCTGCAAAGGATATGGAGATTTTCATTTGGGTAATATGGAGAATTATGTTAACACACGGCTACAAAATAGTTTGAAAAGCTCAAACAACAGCAATAACATTTCTCTAATAAATACACGAACTTACACAAAAGTAGGGATGTCATTAAGGGTCAAAAATAAAGGCAAAGTTGAAACACATAGGACTTTGCCAATATTAAAATTTTCATTGTCCTGGAGGCCCTTTTAGACCCTATATCCAGGAGATTTGTTTTTCATGGACACCAGTGACAGGGCTCATTACCTTGACCTATCAAAAGAACGGGGGTGGAACTAAGATCCTTCAGAAAATAGGACACTAACTATAAAGTCAAAACAGGAAGAAAAAGCACATTCTTAAAAGAATGTTTCAAAAAGTTAAAAAAAAACACATACACACAGAAATTTTTTAGCCTTGTCGCCTTCTCTAGGTGAAACAACAACAACAACAAAACAAAACAGTCTTTTCCAAAGTTTTATTAGTGCTGGGCTGTTCTCATGCAGCACTGTGTTCAAATTTATACTAATGCATTACCACTGAAAACAGTGGCCAACTAGTCCTGATTTCTCCCAATTTTTTTTTTTCCTGCAAACAACCCAAGGACATCAAAACAACTATATATATCTATAGCTCTATCTATCTATCTATCTATCTATCTATCTATCTATCTATCTATCATCTATTTATATATATAGATGTAGTTTTTAGAAAAAAAGGAAATTTGAGGAAATCTCACATTATAACTTATTTATGTGTTGCCAAATAAATTCAGAAAATCCGATTATGCAGCAAGTCCCACAAAAAGCTGGAATAAAATATCAAATATCACAGACATTGCAGAGGTTTCTAATGTTGTCAGTTCTCTGAAACTGTCTTCTATAAGAAGAAATCATGCTGAGTGAAAATTTCTATGATTAGGGGGAAGAGAGCAGGTGCAAAAAGTGCTTAGAGGACCTCAGAGGAAAAGAACAGAGGAAACACCAGCAAGCAAGCAAACAAACAAATGAAAAAACATTTTCTAAAGGACAATGTGTTACTTTGTAAGGCAGGGCAGTGCCACTTGAGGGGCATTGTTCCTTGAAGGAATGGCAGAAACTCATAGTTGGCAGTAGAACTGCCTGGTAAGTTCATAGGAGCATAAGAGATATGACCTCTCAGATATGCCAATTATTAATGAAAGAATATGAAAGAGTAAAAGAGAAGGGATGGCCTAGACCTGGAGTAACAGCCCTTGGTATGAAGACTAATTTGGCTCAATTCCACTTCAAACAGAGACTCTTAAGAATATTCAACAAAATCCGATTCTTACAAATATGCATAGCAAAAATAATTGGTATAACATCCATACAAAGACACTAAATGAGTGAAAAGAGTCTGTATGAGAGAGAGTAAGAAAACTAGAGATAATAGCTCAAAGCATAGTATCTATCCAGGAGAACTGATTCTGAACAATGAAAATCAAGATATGTTTTAGTAGTATTACTGGACATCAGGGAGACTTCTTTTTTTCTATTCGTATAAGAAGGACAACGACACTGTATTTTTCTATGCTAAAATATGTTGTCTTCAAGAAGATGAGATTATTGATAAAGGATCACAAAGGGTAATGCAATTGTAAATTATTGATAAAGAAAACGGGAATTCAGTCTCCATGTAGAAAAAATGATCATTATAAAGGTAAGGAGTGTCTCTCACACAGAAATAGTAAAGAACAAAAAAAAAAAGCACTGATATGTTTATAGAATTAGTCTCAGGAAGATTGAAACATATCTATCTGACAGTGTCTATTTTCTCAATAAATTTGAGGTAATTATCAGCTCAGACTGTGTACTTCATCATGATAAGAAATGAGGAATGTACGAAGAGTGAGGATAAAGGTGAAAATCGTTTGAGAAAGGAGTGGAAATTTAAGGAGGTGCCATTTAAAAAATGATATCCAATGCCATGAGAAAAGCATATAAAATGGTATGAGGAAAAACTCAAAATACATTGTTTTTTATAGAAGTTGTAATGCTTATAAAAATTATAAGTAGTACATAAAGTTTATAGTGTCCCATACTCCCAAGTCCACTTCTCATTGTACTCGGATAACTTCCCTTATAGCCACCCAGCAAATGTTAATAGTTTGTGTGTTGTGGCATTTGCAATTTTTTTCTGTAAACACATTGAGACATAAGTGTATAGAAATGTACATTCTCTCTTTCTCTTTCTATTTTGAATTTCTTTCACAAAAAGAGTTATCTATTTTTCCTGGTATCACTTTATTTTACAATTTTTCTCAATATGTAAGATCCACTTCATTATTGTAATGGTTCTATGGTATCTATAACATGAATACACTAGGTTTTATTTATATATGTTCCTGTATTTGAATATCTAAATAATTGCCAGAGTTACTACTACAAAAAACGATATAACAAGCAGTTTGCATATATATTTGTAACACTGGTGAAAGGTGGATTGAACTAATGTCAGTTTCTGAAATCTATTACTTTCAAGCTTTTTATGTGGTGCTTATTTATCTAAGTATGTGTGTGCACATGTGTGTGTTCCTTCATTAAAACTTTCTGGCATTTTCTGTAAAAATAAAAAGCATTTTGACTGATTATGATGCTTTGTGCAGAATATCTTATTCTTTTAGTCTTAGCATATTTATTATTTGTTGATTAATATTTATAAATGTTACATTTATTTCTTAAAACTGTTTCAAAAATGTGCATATGAAAGTGTTAATAGACCTTAAGACTACATCTTGACCCATGAATCACTTTCTAAATGTAAATTAGTAAGATGTATATATAGGATTATTTGGAAATATTTGCACTTGCATTCCAAAGAGCAGAGTTATTCAATACATTAGCATATATATACCATACATATCTATGTAAATATATTACATAAATATATAACATATAGCATATAATACTATGTGTATAACCAGTTACATGAGACAATATAAATACATATACTTGTGTACACATAGTACATCTCTGATGGGACACAACGGGAACTGATAAGAGTTATTGCTCTATGAAGGGAAAAACAGTGGAAATAAATACTGATTTTTAGTTTTCACAGACTACTCTTTTGAACATTTGAATTGTTAAACAGCACGTATACATATTATTTTAATAATAATTTAATAATTATAAAATACATTTAAAAAACAAATGTAAAATTATGTTGATAATTTTGTACCAATCCTACCTTTTAAAAATGCTAAATTGTTTAATCTTTTATGGCAAAATGTTAGTGTAAAAATAAGTCATATACAGTGCTAAACACTTCATATATGTTAACATATTTAATCCTCATATCATGTCACCACCTTGTGAAAGTGGCATTATCTCATTTTGTTAAAGAGCACAATTAAAGGACTAAATAATATATTAAAGTCAGGGCAATTTTAACTTATAGAAGCAGGATTCTGCTTTCATTGACTTCAAAACAGTGATGCATGTACTATGTATAGATAACACTGAAAATATAGAAATAACATATTACAGGTAGACATATGAATGAAAAACGGACTATATTCCAGGATTATTGGGATAAACAATGAAAGAAGAGGCTCATTCAGCAGGAGAGAGATCAGGGAGAAAGAAAAATAACAAAGGACGCAAAATAAAAATAGAACAAGTTTATTGCTGGGACTGAGTATTAAAAACAAAAAGTATCAGATAATTATCTACAAGCTGTTTAATTTTATTCTCTAGTTCAGGAAAAGAAGAAAGTAGCAGTAAATGGGAAAAATACAACTTTAGTGGGATTTCAAGGTGGGAAGGATGTGAAATGAGAGATGAAAATACATTAGAGAGAAATGAAAAAGAAAGTAACTAGAATTACATTTATTAAAGTCATAAACTTTCTGAGAATAATAGGAAATGATAACTGAATAATAAGCAGAAATTGAGTGAACCATATAACAAATATTTCAGAGTTGAATTACTGCCTGAATAATCATACAAATTCAAAAAGGTAGAAGAAAGTTAGCATACATTATTAAGATAGCGACTAGGCTGTGGGTATAGGATGCAACAACCTGAACATGGGTAGCAACGATAACAAAAAAAATGAGTACCTTTCCTAGTAGTGTCTGTGTGTGTGTGTCCACGCACGTGTGATAACTGATATTTGAGTATACAATGGATAAATTCTATTAAGACATGATAAACTTCATCAAGAAGTGTATCAATGACAAATGAAACCATAAGCAAGTATCCATATTATTAAACCTATTAAAATAGCCTGCAGGCCGGGCGCGGTGGCTCAAGCCTGTAATCCCAGCACTTTGGGAGGCCGAGACGGGCGGATCACGAGGTCAGGAGATCGAGACCATCCTGGCTAACACGGTGAAACCCCGTCTCTACTAAAAATACAAAGAAAAACTAGCCGGGCGAGGTGGCGGGCGCCTGTAGTCCCAGCTACTCAGGAGGCTGAGGCAGGAGAATGGCGTAAACCTGGGAGACGGAGCTTGCAGTGAGCTGAGATCCGGCCACTGCACTCCAGTCCGGGCGACAGAGCGAGACTCCGCCTCAAAAAAAAAAATAAAAATAAAAATTAAAAAAAAAAAAAAAAAGCCTGCAATGGTTAGGATGATATACTCCAGAGTATGAAAATTTAATATTATGGGATTGCCAAGAAAGAAAGATATTTGATAGGCTTGAGGGCCCTGGTAACTCAGGGTGGAAGATTGGGATAATGACCAGAGATGAAGTGAAAATGGTCATATTGCCAGCACAGCTTGATGCAATGTTTGTGTGTGTGACAAGAGATTTTCACGCATAATTCGAACCTGTAGGAAAACAGCATCTCTGCTATGTACCAGATCTGGCCAAGTGTAGGGAAATTATAATTGTTAGAAATAAAGTTATGCATAATTGAAGATTCATTAGCAGATAAATCAAGACCCAATAAAGAGAAAATGAATTTCAAGAATGACAAGGACACATGAGGGAAATAAAGGAATTAAATTAGAAGGGTTAGCACGAGTGCCAAAATAAGAATAATAGATTTAGAAAGAGATAGAAATTTTGTGTATAAAAGAGAGAAAAACAGTACGGTAATATCAAAGGAAGATAACCCTGAAGATGAGAAAGTGGAAAACAGAGAGAGGAATAAATTTGAGATTGAGTTCATTCTATGCATAGGGAAAGAAAATAAACAACTGTATGAAATACACATGAGGTTTTACAAAGAAATATAAAGAAGAGATAGAAAACAGCAAGAATCTAAAACCTCAAATGATTCCTTCTTTGTAAATGATCTATACAGCCTATCATATTCTTTTTTTTTTTTTTTTTTTTTTTTGAGGCGGAGTCTCGCTCTGTCGCCCAGACTGGAGTGCAGTGGCCGGATCTCAGCTCACTGCAAGCTCCGCCTCCCGGGTTCACGCCATTCTCCTGCCTCAGCCTCCCGAGTAGCTGGGACTACAGGCGCCCGCCACTTCGCCCGGCTAGTTTTTGTATTTTTAGTAGAGATGGGGTTTCACCGTGTTAGCCAGTATGGTCTCGATCTCCTGACCTCGTGATCCGCCCGTCTCGGCCTCCCAAAGTGCTGGGATTACAGGCTTGAGCCACCGCGCCCGGCCCAGCCTATCATATTCTAAGAACTCCTCATACAGATGATATCAAATCTCATTTCCACAAAGGAAAGAAAATCCAAGTACCAAAAACTTGTAGGAAATACTTTTCTGATTTGCAAATATTTTATGTGTTGAAGAAAATGAGGTCTTGCATAAGCAAGATAGGATGGGCTAGGGAAGTGTGGGATTGTAGAGCCAGATCTGATGGGAGCAATGCCCTACTTCAGGAAGATTGTGTAAATGTCCACAATGGACAGTTTTTTAAAATACACCATGGCACGTGTATACTTATGTAACAAACCTGCATTTTCACAAATGTATCCCAGAACTTAAAGTAAAAGAAAATAAATAAAAATATTTCTACTTCTTTAGTATGTTTTATATTATACATAATATTCACTTTAATAGTATATGACATATACATGTAAATTATTTATATTGAGGAGTTGTGTGCAGAAAAGCTTGAAGATTATTCTTCTTAATAATTACAAAGTTGCTAGGGGGAAGATAAGAGGAGAGCTTGAGAGTTAAAAAAAAAAATGAATACTATTTCTTTTCTTTTTTCCAAAGTGGAGATAGTGATGGATTATCACAAATTTAACCCATTCTTTTAACCACTCCCCAAATCCAAAAGTAAAATATTATCAACCCCAGAAACATCCATGTCTCCTCGAGATCACCATCCTTCCAACAGGTAACATTGTCTTGACTTCTAAGATCAAGGATAACTTTTTTGCCTGTTTTTGAATTCAAAAAATTGTGTTATATAATATGAACCCTTTATGGTTGACTTCTTTCATTTAACATTAGGTTTGAGAGAATCAGCAGTGCTCTTAAACGGAGCAGTAGCTCATTATTAAATCAGTATATAATTGTGTAATATTCCATTTAAAGAATATTCCACAAGATAAATGTGCATTTTATGGTTGAAATAATTAGGGTATTCACCTTTGTAGCTATTACAGATAATGCAACAAAGAAATTTCCAGGACATAACTTTGGGGAGCATATTATACTTTTGTGTTACATTCTTAGGAGAGTATCTATGAGTTCATTAGTTGTGTATATATTTAGCTTATTAGATACCACCACCATTTTGTTTCTCTAACAGTGACTTTAATAATTTACTGCTAGAGAGGACTTAGAACTATAAAGTATCCTCATTTATATAATAAGAAACAGTATTGCTAAGATGTCAGTCCTCTTCAAATTTATCTATAGATCTCATTCAATCCCAGTTAAAATTCCTATGTGTTTTTATTTCAATAGAATTTGACAAGATGAATCTAAAATATATAAGGGTATAAGAATTCTTAAGTGGCTCATGCCAATAATCCCAGTGCTCTGGGAGGCTGCGGTAGAAGGATTGCTTGAGCCCATCCTGGGCAACATAAGGAGACCCTGTCTCTACAAAAGATTAAACAATTAGTCAGTGTGGTGGTGTGCACTTGCAGGCCCAGCTACTTGGGAGGCTGAGATGGGTGGATCACTTGAGCATGGGAGGTGATTGCAGAACTGCACACCAGCCTGGGCAACAGAGCAAGACTATCTCAAAAGAGAGAGACAAAGAGAGATGCAAAAAAATAATATTCAAATAGTGATGTAACATTAAAATTAAAATAACATTAAAGGATATTTACTATCATATTGAAAGAATTATTATAAATTAAAATAATCAAGATAGAGTTACATTGGCTTATAGTAAAAAACATTTCAGTGAAACAAAATAAGGTGTACAGAAATAATAGACCTATATATACACTTTCAATTCATTTTCAACCAGGCTACAAATTTAACGAAATGGAGAAAAAAGTAATACATGACTTGTGATATGATTTGGCTGTGTCCCTACCAAAATCTCATCTTGAATTCCCATGTGTTGTGGGAGGGACTTGGTGGGAGGTAATTGAATCATGCTGTTCTCCTCATAGTGAATAAGTCTCATGAGACCTGATGGTTTTAAAAATGGGAGTTTCCCTGTACAAGCTCTCTCTTTGCCTGCTGCCATTCATGTAAGACGTGACTTGCTCCTCCTTGCCTTCCACCACCATAACTGTGAGGCCTCTCTAGCCATGTGGAACTGTATGCCCATTAAAACTCTTTCTTCTGTAAATTGCCCAGTCACAGGTTTGTCTTTATCAGCAGTGTGAAAACAGACTAATACAGCTTGCAACAACTCATTAACCAAAAAGAGGGAGAAACAAAATCAAACAATAAACAACAGAATAAAATCAATCCCTAACTCCCTAATGCAAACTAACTAACTAAATAACTAATATTAATATTAAATAAATCATAGACCTAAATGTAAAAGTTTTTAGGAGAAAGCAAAAAATATGGTGTATCATCTCTGTTAACTTGTGTTAAGCAAAGTTTCTTACAAGACCAAGAGTAGATATTTGAAAATTGTTAAAGTATATGTATTCATAATTTAGAAAAAAATTTCTATTTCTGTGACAAATGACCTTGGTGGTTTGATAGGAATAATGTTGAATCTTTAAATTATTTTCTGTAATATTGATTCTACATTATACAAACTCATTCCATGAGTTTGGAATGTGTTTTCATTTATTTGTGTCATCTCTGATTTCTTTCAGCAGCATTTTGTAGTCCTCCTTTTGGGGGGAATCTTAAGGGCTTTCTAGGTACAGAATTATATTACCAACAAAGATAGTTTGACTTCTTTTCCTATTTGTATGCCTTTCATTTTTTTTTTTTTTTTTTTTTTTTTTTTTTATCTTGCTTGCTTGCTTTGACTGGGGCTTCTGGTACTATGTTGAGTAGGAGTGGGAAATGTGGGCTTTTGCTCATTCAGTATGATGTTGACTGTGGCTTTGTCATAGATGGCTCTCATTATTTTGAGATATGTTCCTTTGATGCCTACATTGTTAAGGGTTATTTTTTTCATGAAGGAATGTTAAATTCTATCGAAAGCCTTTTAGGTGCCTATTGTTCAACAATACAAGAACAATTAACTGAAGTTTCAAAATACAAAAAATGTCAAAAGACACATAAAACTAGGCATTGAAGGAATGTACCTCAAGATAGTAAGAGCCATCTAAAACAATCCTACAGCTAATATCACTCTATGGGCAAAAGCTCAAATCATTCCCCCTGAGAACTGGAACAAGACAAGGGTGACCACTTTCATCACTCCCACTCAATATTGTACTGTATGTCCTAGCCAGAGAAATCAGGCAAGAGAAAGAAGTAAAAGGCATCCAAACAGGAAATGAGGAAGCCGACTTATCTCTTTTCATTGATGTTATGATTGTATACTCAGAAAATCCTAAAGACTCCTAGAACTGAAAAACAACTTTAGTACAGTTTCAGGATACAAAATCAAAGTACAATAATCAGTGGCATTTCCATACACCAACAACATCAAGGCTGAGAGTGAAACAAAGAATCCCACCTACAATACCCACAAAGAAAATGAAATACCTAGGAGTCCAGCTAACTAAGGAAATGGAAAAGCTCTACAAGAAGAACTACAAAATGCTGCTAAAAGAAATCAGAGATGACACAAATAAATGGAAAAATTGTTCATGCTCGTGAATTGGAAGAACCAACATCATAAAAATGGCCTGAACTGAATCCTAATTTACAGACTCAATGCTATTCCTATCAAACTACCAATGCCATTCTTCACACCACTGTAACATACTATTCTAAAACTCATATGGAACCAAAAAAGAGCCTCAATAGCCAAAGCAATTCTAAGCAAAAAGAACAAAGCCAGAGACATAATACTATCTGATTTCAAACTATACGTAAGGCTACAGTAACCAAAACAACATATTATTGGTACAAAAACAAATACATAGTGAAACAGAATAGAAAACTCAGAAATAAAACTGCATACTTACAACCATCTGATCTTTAATATGGCTGGCAAAAGCAAGCAATGGGGAAAGGAATTGAATTTTCTTTATTAATTTTATTAAATACTCCCTATTCAATAAATGATGCTGGGATAACTGGCTAGCCATATGCAGAAGATTGAAGCTGGATCCTTACCTTTCAACATAAACAAAAAATAACTCAAGGTGGATTAAATATTTAAATGTAAGATCTCAAATTACAAAAATCATAGAGAGATGTTATATATATATGTATATATATGTGTGTGTGTGTGTGTGTGTGTGTGTATTTTTTTTTTGAGAAGGAGTATCACCCTTGTTAACCAGGGTGTAGTGCAATGGTGCAATCTTGGCTCAGTGCCACCTCCGCCTCCTGGGTTCAAGTGATTCTCTTGTCTCAACCTCCTTAGTAGCTGGGATTACAGGCACACGCCACCACGCCCAGCTAGTTTTTGTATTTTTAGTAGAGATGGTGTTTTGCAATGTTGGCCAGGATGGTCTCGAGCTCCTGACCTCAGGTGATCTATCCATTTCGGTCTCCCAAAGTGCTGGGATTGCAGGCATGAGCCACTGCACCTGGCCAGAAATACTCTTCTTGACATCAACTTTGGAAATAATTTTTGGCTAAGTCCCTAAAAGTAATTGCAACAAAATGAAAAATAGACAAGTGGGACCTAATTAAACTAAAGACCTTCTGCACAACAAAAGAAACTAGCAACAAAAAAACCAGATAACCTACAGAATAGGAAAAGATGTTTATAAACCATGCATCCAATAAATGTCTAATATCCAGAATCTATAAGGAACTTACAGAAGTAAGCAAGCAAAAAACAGCCCAATTAAAAATGGGCAAAGGACATGAACAAACACTTTTCAAAAGAAAACAAGCAAGTAGGCAACAAACATAAGAAATAATGCTCAGCATCACCAGTCATCAGAGACATGCAAATCAAAACTGCGATAAGATACTATCTCACACCGGACAGGATGGCTATTATTAAAAACGTCAAAAACAACAGATGCTGATGAAGTTGCAGAGAAAAGGAAATGCTTATACATTGTTGGTGGGAATATAAATTAGTCCACTGTGGGAAACAGTCTGGAGATTTCTCAAAGAACTTAAAACAGAGCTACCATTTGATTCAGCAGTTCCATTACTCAGTATATACTCAAAGAAAAATAAATCATTCTCCTAAAAAAACACATGCACTTGTTCGGTCATCACTGTGCTCTTCACAGTAGCAAAGAGATGGAATCAACTTAAGTGCCCATCAACTGTGGACTGGATAAAGAAAATGTGGTAAATATACACTGTTGAATACTATGTAGACATAAAAAGAATGAAATCACGTCCTTTGCAGTCACATGTTTGCAACAGGAGGCCATAATCCTAAACATATAACAAAGAAACAGAAAAGAAACAGACAACCAAATGCCGCATATTCTCCCTTATTAGTGGGAGCTATATATTGAACATGCATGGACATAAATATGGGAATAGACTTTGCAGATTACTAGAGACGAAAGTGAGAGAGGAGGCTGAGGGTTGAAAAACAACCTATCAGGTACTATACTCACTGCCTGGATGATTGGATCTGTACCCCAAACCTCAGTATCATGAAATATCCCATGTAACAAACCTGCACCTGTAACCCTGTATCTAAAATAAAAGTTGAATTTAAAAGAAGACACATTACTAAAGGTGATATATAATATCACTATGCATACATAATAATGCCTAAACAAAAGGAAGACAATAGCAAGAGATGCTAAGGATATGAAGAGATTGGAGCTCTGACATAATGTTCATGAGTACGTGAAATAGTGAAACTACCTTGGAAAACTTTTTACAAGCTTTGAGTAAAGTTAAAAATAATCTGACCTTTGAGCAATAAAATGAGTAATGCTAGCATACGTCATTAGAAAGACTTTTAAGAAAACAGATACATAAGACTTATTCTTAATAGTGATAAGATTTGAGACAACAGAAATTATTTTCTTGGATGAATAAATACACATGATGTGGGTATTCATATGTTGATGTACTACTGAGCAATAAATACTGTATTGAGCAAAGAAGTCAGATATAAAAAAGTATATACTGTATGATTCCATTTAAATAAACTCTAGAACAGGAAAAACCAAATGATGATGATTGAAATCAGAGTTGTAGTTGCACCTGGGGGTGGTATAATCAATGGGAAAGGGCACTCAGACATTTATGGGATGTTGGAATTCTTCTATATTTTGATGAATGTGTATATTCAACAAAAATTATTGAGCTATGTCCTTAAGACTAATTCATTTTATTGTATGTAAATTATACACCAACTTTAAAAAGGGAGAGGGGAACAAGATGTGGTGACATAAGTGATAATCTGGTGAAGAATATTAATTTTATACTATGGAAAATGTGCTCCAATTTATATTGTTAAAAGTTAGTTTCCTCATCCTTTCCCAAGCCTGTTACTTAATTAGAAATTTATGACTTACATTGTTTCAAATTGAAATGATTACCTTACCTCTTTAAAGGATATTGTTTTAAATTGAATTGGGTTGTTACTATGAGGGACCTCTGTTTACCAGTCTTCAGTATAACCCTGTTTTTTACTCCTGAGTTTTTAATGCCTATTTTCTATGTACAGTGTATGTATTCTGGAATGTCTGATGCCGTCATGAATACTAGGTGCTTAGAAGGACACATTTGATTTTAAAGTATTGTAGTGTTCAATCAAGATTAAGTGATGTGGTATAAACTATAGTGCAAAGAGTGAATTTAGATATATTTCAGAGGTAAAAAACTACTAAATGAGATAGTTTAGATGATTAATAAAAAATCTTACATTTCTAGAATTCACAACTAAACAGATGGTGGTGACAAAGAAGACCAAGTTTTGCAAGAAGTTCAGAAGACTAATAGAGGGTGTTTGATTTTGCACATATTAAAGTTGAGATCATTATGAGGACATGCCAAGTAGGAATTTAACATGAAGTATGGTACTATTAAATAAAGAACTAGAGAGATTAGAAGTCACCTATGAGAAAAGCAAAATAGATTAAGGAGAATGTACACAATGAGAAGGGAAGAGACCCTGGTACAAACATTGAAAAACATCTAATATTTAGTGGCATAGGTAAAGGAGAATGCCTCTGTATGGGAATTGAGAACAAGTGTCAGAAGAGATGAAAGGACTAAAAGAAGAGTTTACTATCATGAAGCCAGGAGGAAACTGTCTCAAAACATGATTTTAAAGAGGTTTAACAAAGGCAATGGTGATGTATATACAATAGATGTCATTAATGAGTGTATCAGGAATGCTCTGGTAGAATTGTAGTAACCTGCAAACTCAAGTCTCAGATGAATTAATAATGTTATGGTTTTTAGGTTGTTCATTTTTTCTTGTTATTGGAATTGGTATGATGCTATTTCTGCTTTCTACATCATAAAAAGTAGTCAGAAATCCATTAATATGTATTTTCTTTGCAGAGATGACTCACTGCCATGAAGTAGCAGTGCCATGTAGTAGACACTGCCACGAAGCACAATTATAACATGACAACACCTACAAACTAAACCGAATGATTTGATCATGATCATTTCTCCCCTACATGCTTTTATCCCAGTTCCTGAAAACATGAAAGTTGGACTCCATGTGCTAGTATTTCCTACGTTTGCATTTGCCTTTGTGTCCGTGAATATCTTCAAAGAGAATTATTTCTAGGTTGACTAATAAGTTTTAATCTTTTCAAGAGATTACAATACATTTTCCCATTTTTTAAATTCATTGAGAGATGTGGTAAAATATTAATTCTCTGATAAATGCCAGGAGTGAATTCCTGCATGAAAACAGGAATGAAGTATCATTTGAGGAAGAATAAATCCTAAAGATGAATACATCAATGAAATGAGAAGCTAAATTATTGGGCTGGATTAACCAATGGGATATTGAAGTCATTTAACAAATAAAGGTAGGAGGTAGACAGAGGCATATGCTAAGTGTTCAATAAATGAGGTAATGACCACAACACCTGCGGCTGAAAGCAAAGAGCGAAGAAACAGTATATTATATCCAAATTACGTGGACTTTAATGGATCAGGTTTTATCTTTCATTTTTACATTGATAATTGAAAGGGAGGGGTAGTAATGATCTGGAATAATAGTATTATCCCACAATGTTTGATTGCTAATCCTATGTTCTAGGAACTGTGCTAAAACCTGTACATAGATTACCTCATTCAGGTTCTCAAGGTGAAGGATTTATTAAGTGTATTTGGTTTAAAACCCCAGTAGACTGAAAGAAAAATCTATGACTTAGTATATCATACAGTTTGAATTAGCATAAGTGGTGAGCCTGAAAGTCCTGGAGAAAAGATATTATTTTTTGAATGGAGCCAGTCTTCAGTTAATAAATAGATGTAAAGAAAAAATTATCTGACATAATGGAGTTGATAGATGATGGAGAGACACAACTATGGAGAGTAGAGTTGAGAGAATAAAAATGGTTGGGATAGACTGGGCTCAAGAACATGCCAAGACACTTGGGGACAAGACATGAAGGATACCAGGGGCTCTGAATTTTGAGGGCTGACTTTTGAAAACAAGGATAAGTGACATCCCGAGTTTAGCATCTGCAGTTCCTTTAAGGAAAAGGGGCATTGGATTTAATGACCAGAGGAAACGTCTCACTCAGTTTCATTCCTGAAGAGGTACAAAGCAAAGTCTGAATTTTCTGTTCACTTTGCCTGTGATAAGGGTGAAGGGGTGGCCTGCCCCGCCACACCTGGGGGTATATCTCATCAGGTGCGACGAGAGACTAAGAAAAGAAATAAGACACAGAGACAAAGGAGAGAGAAAGAACAGTGGGCCCAGGAGACCAGTGCTCAGCATATAGAGGACCTGTACTGGCACGGGTCTCTGAGTTCCCTCAGTATTTATTGGTTACTATTTTCACTATCTCAGCAAGAGGAATGCAATAGGAGAGCAGTGTGATAGTGGGGAGAAGGTCAGCAAGAAAACATGTGAGCAAAGGAATCTGTGTCACAAGTAAGTTCAAGGGAAGTTACTATGCCTGGATGTGCACGTAGACCAGGTTTATGCTTCT
Source organism: Trachypithecus francoisi (assembly GCF_009764315.1). Taxonomy (NCBI): domain Eukaryota; kingdom Metazoa; phylum Chordata; class Mammalia; order Primates; family Cercopithecidae; genus Trachypithecus; species Trachypithecus francoisi. Next base: position 156,098,338 of record NW_022681454.1, on the reverse strand, counting down.
CTCCATCCAAACATCTCAGTGGAGTAAAGAGTAACAGAGCAGCATTGCTGCCAATATGTCTCGCCTCCCGCCACAGGGCGGATTTTCCTCCTATCTCAGAATAGAACAAATGTGCAATCGGGTTTTATACCGAGACATTCAGTTCCCAGGGGCAGGCAGGAGAAAGAGGCCTTCCTCTTATCTCAACTTCGAGAGGCCTTCCTCTTATCTCAACGGCAAGCTCAGCACAGACCCTTCACGGGTGTGGCGCTGGGGGACAGTCAGGTCTTTCCCATCCCAGGAGGCCATATCTCAGGCTATCACATGGGGAGAAACTTTGGACAATACCTGGATTTCCAGTGCAGAGGTCCCTGCAGCTTTCCGCAGTGCATTGTGCCCCTGGTTTATCAAGAATGGAGAATGGCGATGACTTTTACCAAGCATTCTGCCTGTAAACATTTTGTTAGCAAGGCACATCTTGCACAGCCCTAGATCCCTTAAAACTTGATTCCATACAGCACATGTTTCTGTGAGCTCAAGATTGGGGCTAAAGTTACGGATTAACAGCATCTCAGGGCAAAACAATTGTTTAGGGTACAGATCAAAATGGAGTTTCTTATGTCTTCCTTTTCTACATAGACACAGTAACAGTCTGATCTCTCTTTCTTTTCCCTACAAAGGGGAGGGAGTCTTTGTGACTCAGTCTGTGCATTCAGGAATCCCCAGCTGGTAGTGGCATCTGTTTATGAGAGACACTGGAAAAATATTTCCCACATTTCTTGGAATATAATAACAATAGAGTAAGGAATACAGAGACATTTATATAAATATAAACCCACATTTTAAAAACAAACAAAAATACTATTTATGACATTTTGTGTCTAATGTCATTTTTTGTTAAAATTTTCTATCATTTTTCAATCAAATATCTCCTGAATGCCTGCAGTCTGCCCAATATTGTGATTCAAGGTGTGCCTATAATGGTGAACAAAAATAAACATAGTCACAGGTGTTAGGATCTTAGGAGGCTTTTAATTTGGTGAAGAGATGGGAGACAGGCATTAGTAAAATAATCTTTGAGTGAATGTAAAATTACAAACTGAGGTGCACGCTTGGTGGAGAAGAACATGAATCCATAGAAGCCCGGTGGAGAAGAACATGAGTCTATAGCAGCATATAACAACAGGAAAAACAACAAGAAAGTGGTTATTCTGGGGTGAAACAAAAATGTCCCTAGGAGAATTATGTTTCTTGTGATATCTGAAGGATCAATAATTGTTTTGTGGGGTTTTGGTTTTTTGTTTGTTTGTCATTTGTTTTTTTTATTTTTTATTTTTTATTTTTTATTATACTTTAAGTTCTAGGGTACATGTGCATAACGTTTATATCATGTATAACTCAAGAAGGTTTGCTCTGTCTCCCAGGCTGGAGTGCAGTTATGCGATCTCCGCTCACTGCAACCTCCGCGTCTGGGAAGAGTCAAGCAATTCTCCTGCCTCAGCCTCCTGGATAGTTAGGATTACAAGCGTGCCACCACACTAGCTAAAGTTTGTTTGTCTTTTAGTAGAGACAGGGTTTCATCATATTGGCTGGGCTAGTCTTGAACTCTTGAGCTCAAGTGATCTGCCTGTCTTGGCTTCCCAAAATGCTGGGATTGCAGGAGTGAGCCACCACGACTGGCCCAATAATTGTTAATTACCTATAGTGGCTGGAGGGAAGTCATGAAACAATGTGCCAAGAAAAGGGCACAGACTCTTCATCGGTCCTGGAATGGGAAGGCACATGACATCTTAGGTCCTTGAAAAAGGCAATTCTAGCTGGAGAATGAACAGGGTGTGTCTGAGATGAGAATGGGAAGATAGAGGGAGGCTGCAGAGGCTGACAGGCCATGTTGAGGATTTAGGTCTTTTTCTTCAAGAGTTGGAAACCAGTTTAGGGTTTTAGAATGAACAGATCTGATTATATTTGCATTTTGAAAAGATAACTGTCTGCAGTATAAATTGAAGGATGCTAAAGTTGGAGGCCAGGAGACTAATTAGGATGATATTGCCTAGCCTGAGCCAAAGATGATAGTAACTTGGACCTCTGAGTTGGCAGAAATTATAGAGATAATTGGATAATTTGAGATATGTCAACAAGAACTGGCATTCTGAATTCCATTAAAACTCTTGCGAATAGTATCTTTAGCACTTCAGTACTTTAAAATATTAATAATTTGAACTCTTCTTATAAGAGTATTTTTTCTTGCTTATTTAGATAATTTATCTTTCCACAGTAGCACAATTAAATTGCAGTGATATTTTCATGGAATCAAAGTAACACTACACTATTTTACTCATGGTAATATCAGTTATACGTTTTTTGCAGATATTTCTTTCTTTCTTTTTTTTTTTTTTTGAGGCGGAGTCTCGCTCTGTCGCCCGGACTGGAGTGCAGTGGCCAGATCTCAGCTCACTGCAAGTCCCGGGTTTACGCCATTCTCCTGCCTCAGCCTCCCGAGTAGCTGGGACTACAGGCGCCCGCCACCTCGCCCGGCTAGTTTTTTGTATTTTTAGTAGAGACGGGGTTTCACTGTGTTAGCCAGGATGGTCTCGATCTCCTGACCTCGTGATCCGCCCGTCTCGGCCTCCCAAAGTGCTGGGATTACAGGCTTGAGCCACCGCGCCCGGCCGATATTTCTTGATTGTTAGTTTTTCTTGTCCAATTTTTGTACACATTCAAATTTTCCCAATATTCTTCCCTATTACACATGCTGGGGTATGACTGACACAACAGCTATTTCATATTGGAAACTAAATATTTTATTTAAATGAAATGTAGTCAACTTAGTTGATGAAATATTTCTATACCCCTGAAATTGTTCTTCTGAAAATAATAAATGTTTTGCTGAAAACTGTTGTCACTCCTTCTTTTGTCATCACTTTCTTTTCATTTTACTGCAACATTTACCACTTCATAGCCCATGCAATTTTGCTCTTATAGGATGAAGATGGAGTGTGCATTGCTCTGTCTACATTTGGATGGCTACTGCCCCATTTAGCTAGCTGCAGACAATTGGCTCATTTAGAAAACATTTCACCATCCAGACAGAAATATGTAATGAAAGAACAAAAAAGACCTTTGAAGATATTTCTTTCTAGAAATCTTGGAAAAATAATCCTGATAATCTTCTTACAGTAAAAGGTAGTTACTAATAAATTAATTTCATGCATGCCAGATACTCTGAAGTGCATGAAAGAGCAAAGGATGTGTAGTCATAGTACTCGTGTTAAGGTCCTGGTTCAACAAGTTTCTAGTGTGTGAAGGTAAGTCAATCACTTAATATTTTGCCTCAGTTTCCTCATTGGTACATAAGCATAATAGCATGTTCCTTCCTCACAGCGTTGTTGAAAAGAGTAAAGAGAATCAGACTTGTAAAGCAATCCTTAAAACTGTGATTTCTCACCTATCATGCATGTTAGAGCATCAAGAGGTTCATGTCATGCGTTTTAGAGCATCAAGGGGTTCATGATATCTTATGCAAAATTGCAAGTTTTTGTGCATTATCCCTGTACAAAGAGTTAACTAAATTCTTAAACTAGTCCCTGATCACTTCCATGGAATATTAACAACTGCCTCATGCAGTACTAGAAGTTGCCAACATTCATTTTTACTTTTACTATTGAGAGGTAGCTGGTGCAACAGAAGGAGCACAAAATTTACAGCCATGCACATCAGGAGATGAGCCTGGGCAGGTTACATGTTTACTCAGCAGCAATGGCTTAACGACTCTAGGTCCAATTCCTTAATTCTTACAATGGAATTTATAATTCTATTAACAATTATGAGGATTACAAATTAGGAACTCAATTAATAGTAATTCCTCGGTTTCTCCCCTATATTTTTTATGTCATTATAAATTTAAGAGAAATAATAATCTTGAGAATTCAAGATTCTCAAATAAAAAACCTCATTATTTTTCTTAAATTTGTAATGACATAAGATAAAATACAGTAATTTATTTAGAATAAGGATTCAAATTGTTAGAAGATTTTTCAACCAAGTTTTTACTGGTTTTAAGGATTAGCTTAGTAAAGACACTTAGGCATATTTCGTGTCTTTATTTAAATTTTGAGAACTCTCTCTAAACTGATTATTTCTGTGTGAAATACCAAAATCCTTTTTCTCTTTATTATAAAACAGAGTCAAAGAGGTTTTTTTTTTTTTTTCTTTCCTGATGTCTAATAAAGGTAGGCCTTGTTTATACATATAATCCTTGGCTGGAATGAAAATATTGTCTGTATTGTTTTCTTTGGGAATTTGTCCTTTTAAGTTAATTTATAAATTTAATGTGGTCCTTTGACTGTCATGTTATTTAGTAGATAATTTTCTATCTTGAATATAGAACATCTTTAAAAAAAAAACATTCACAGTCTTCAAGCAGTACATTAGATTTGTGGGATTTGCTGTCTATTAGGAGCCATAGGGAAAATTGGCCAATATATTTCTTCATGAAGTACTTGCTAATGTAGGAGGTTCATGTACTTTTAGAGTTGGAACAAAGTTTAAAAGCTATGCTCCAGTTTTTCTACTATGTATGGAGAGTAATAATGGATCTATTGCTAAGTACTCAGAGTAATAGCTCCCCGTTGTCCATCACATGGCTAGCATTGATGTATTTCTTAGTATATACTAGTGCTTGTACTTAGTCCATCATTTCATCCTATTTAATTTTTACAATCACTCTGTGAGGTAGTTTTATTTCCCCTTTAAAGTTAAAGAAGCAAAAGATTCTAAAAGTTTGTTAAAGGACATTGTATAAGACAACATAACTAGTAAGGGGTAGAACCTGAATTCAAATCTAGATCTTTTTTATTTTAAACTTGTGCTATTACTGCGGTCACCATTATCTTAAGTCCACTCTAAATTCTGTCTATTGAAATTGTATGATAAACAAATTATAATGTATTTTTTATGTATTTTACTCTACTTTGTAGGCATGTATTGTAGCTGCAAGCCAACTAAGTGACTGATGACAGTAGCTGTGGATAATTAAAGGGCTAAATTTTTAATGTATTTTATTTTGCTGTGCCTTGGTATTCAAGAATATGTGGCAAAGCTAATGCCTATATTTTCTTTCAAGTATGTCAAAGGACCAAATGGGAACTAGCTTGAATTCAATAGCTTTTATATGTACCATTTTTTATGCCTAATATACAAAATCTTTTCTGTTATTCATGAGGAGTCTCCCACATGAATAAAATAATGTCTGTTTCCTTTTTTGATTGAACATTTAACGGTCTATTTAGCTTTGCTCGAATCCTGTTGGATTTGTTTTTATTAATTAATCATTTTATGTTTTATTCTTTCAGTATTGTATGAGTATATGTCACTCATATTTAATTTTATCCCCTTAAAAATAGCTTCTTACACTCAGGCATTTTACCATTTGTGTTGAATAAATTACATTATGAAATATTTTTGCATTGAATGTATTAAATTATAAATTAAAAGCTCTTTGTAACAGAGGTCATCTTTATATTCTAACATTTAATGTGAATGGCTGCATGTTTCTTAAATTAAAAGCACACTGACCGCTGAATCCCACGAGCTTCTAGCCAAGTGCATGCCCTTTCCTTGCTTTCTACAACACATTCCTCTTGTCATCCAAGTATGGAAGGACATTGTTTCAGCAATATTTAATATTCCCCCTTCTCTCCTCCTCTTCTCTCTCCTTCTCTCTTTTTCTCTCTACATTAATCCTTTACTATTGTATTGGCATACAAATATCCTATTATATGTCATATAAAAACAAACATAATTTTATATTGGCCTCACATCCTCTTTCTTCTTTTTACTGTAAAAATCCATGTATGTATTATCAATACTTAATATTTCCAACTTTGCTTATAATTCTCACTTGAAAGCCATCCCAACTAGGTTTTTACCACTACCACTACTCTAATGAAGCACTTTTATCAAAGTCTACAATGATTTCTACATGGCAAAATCCATTGATTGAGTCCTGGTTCTCATCCTAGTTGAACCATCAGTAGTATTTGAAATGGATGACCTCTCCTTATTGAGACATTATTTTCATTGTATTTTTGTTTCAGTCTTCCCCATACTCTACCACTCCTCCTCTGCCAATTGCTTTTCATCTCCCGGAGCTGTGCAAGTTGAAGAGTCTCAGACTCAGGACTCTGGTTACCATTTTTGTTCCTCCTACAATTATGCACTTGGTACTGTCATGCAAAATAACAGCTCTATATGCCAACCCCATGTCTATGCCTTCAAAATCTCTACCTGATTATTGCGAGTTCCACAAATGTGTTTATCCAACTGACTAATGAATATTTTCATGCATGTATCTAACACTTATGACAAACTTGACATATCCCATACTGAACTTGATCTTTTAGTTACTCAGGCCGCACTTGGAGTTTTCCTTCCTACCATTTTGCTCTCACATTTCACATCCAAATCCAATAGCAAATTCTGTCTATTCTATCACCAATAGGCAAAATTCAACTTTTTCTTTATTATCTTCATGGTTACCACTCTTGTCCACACTATCTTCATTCATCTTTCACCTAGATTACTTACACAGGCTTCTACCTTATTTTTTTGCTTCTTATAATATATTCTCAACCCATCTGTGAAAAATATTATTTTATACATAAATCAGATGACATTGCTCTTCTTGTTGGAAACCCTTCAAAGACTGACCATTTCACCCACAAAGTAAAAGCCAAAGTCTTTGCTACAGCCTAGAAAACACTATGAGTTCTGGCCATACTACCTCTATGGCATGGTTTGCTACTGTTTTTTCCCTTACCCAATCTTCTCTCAGCCACAGTGTGACCTTGCTAATTTTTTGGAATGTTCAGCAAGCTCCCACTATAGTGTTTTTTGTATCTGATATTCACACTGGTTTGAATGCTTTCATCATGTTTTTGTGCAAATATATTTTTCTTAGTAAAGCCATACCAAACTGTCCCACATAAAATATAGCAAGGTACATTCCTGACAGCCACTTTTGTTCTTTCTCTCTTATTTTGTATTTTCTTGAGTATGTGCCAAAGGCAGGGAACTTGTTTTATTTGCTGTTTTATCACTAGGGACGGGATCATAGTGGGAACTCCATAAATATTTGCTGCCTGCCTGAATGAATGAATGAATACAATGACTCCCATGTATAATGTTCTTCTGCTCTGCACTGTCGAAGAGTGGGCCTTCAGGCCGGGGGCAGTGACTCACACCTGTAATCCAGCACTTTGGGAGGCCGAGGCGGGTGGATTAGGAGGTCAGGAGATTGAGATCATCCTGGCTAACACGGCGAAACCCTGTCTCTACTAAATAAACAAAAAAATAGTCGGGAGTGGTGGCAGGTGCCTGTAGTCCCAGCTACTGGGGAGACTGAGGCAGGAGAATGGTGTGAACCCAGTAGGCAGAGCTTGTAGTGAGCCGAGATCATGCCACTGCACTCCAGCCTGGGCGACAGAGCGAGACTCTGTCTCAATAAAATAAAATAAAATACAGTAAAATAAAATAAAATACAAGAGTGGGCCTTCAGTGAAGTTTGAGCAATCACCTGATTGTCTTAAATATAGACGCTTTGGGCTGGTCCCTAGGTTGCTCCCTGTTAAATCGAATCTGCTCCTATATCTTATTTTTGGCCAAATATATTGTAATTCTGATTCCATTCTTGGACTCATTTTTTCCATCACTTCTCTGGTATCACACTCTGTGCCACAAATAACATGACATGGAATCATCTGTAATGGCCTTAATGGCTATCTACTAATAAGATTTCACTGCTTCCCTATTAACAGCTACTGACTTCATACACAGCTACAGGAGTAAGTCTAAACTGGTCAAAGATAATCATTGTAAGATTATTTAGATGGCCACTGTGATTGCTGCAGTTAATGTAGGGCTAAGTTGTTATGCTCACGGCATTTACAAAGCAGCGATGATCATTTCAGAATGAAGTTTAGGATATTGCCTAAAGATTTAGGCATATAGACAGTCTCCTTCTACATAATGTGGTTGAAGTTGATGAAGTCTGCTACTACTGCTGTCTTTTAGTACACGCCTGGGAAATACAACCAAATGATGAAATTAGCAAATGAGAAAAAACTGGAATGCTGAAGAAATGAGCCAATGCCCTTATTAAACTAAACTTGAATTTTCAGTTCCTTGATTAAATGAGTCTCCCTGAATACTTCAGCAAAAATCAGGTTGTTTTATGATTTGTTTTGTTATTATTACTATATTATTTTCTGCTAAAAAATCATATTAAAATATATTCTCATTAATGTCAGACTACTCAAGGGCATGTAACTATTGTAACTGGCAATTTAGAAGCCAACTGCTATTCCTGGCCAAGCACATCCAGGAAAAACAATAACAACTCATGTTAAGGCTATTTGGAAGGAAGAGAGGGAAATAGAAGGGAGGAGAGGGGAGGGGAGGGAAGGGGAGGGGAGGGGAGAGGATGGGAGGGGAAGGGACGGGAGGGGAGGGGAGAAAATGGAGACTTTCCAAGGCATCATAATATACAGAAATTAAAATTTTGGATGTATGTCCTTCAAAATGAAAAAGAATCTAGCTATTGTATCATAGCCTTTTTAGAAATTTTCCAAGGAAGAAAAGATTAGAAACTTAATTTACAACCAATTTGATTGACTTTTTCCAAAAATAATTCCAGATACAGATGCTCCTCAATTTTTGATGAGGTTACATTTTGATAAACTCATTATAAATTAGAAATAAGTTATAATGCATGTAGTATACCTAACCTATCTAACATCATAGTAGGGTTTCTACTGAATGCATGTGGCTTTCACTCCATGGTAAAGTCAAAAAATTGTAAGTGGAACAATTGTGGGGTCTATCTGTTGTAATAACCATGTTTAATTGTGTTTCCTCAGTCAAACAAAATGATGTTCAAAATTCTTAACATATTGGAGATACTGAGATACACATAACTTAAACTCATCTGGAGCCTGATACAGTCTTTCTTCAAAGCCAGATATTATAGAGCTGTGTGAGAGAGACCAGGTTTTTAGATACCCCTGAATTGAAATGTCTAAACTCATTATTTAGTGTTTGTCTTTAATTGTCATAAAGTACATATAATATAAAATATACCACGTAATCATTCTAAGTGTATAGTTCAGTAGCATTAAATGTATTTACATTGTTGTACAAAGATCACCATTATCCATCTCCAGAACTCTTCTTGCAGAACTGAAACTCTGAGTCTCTAGATACAGGACATACTTTTAATCACATTGACCTATGAACAATTATAAATATATATCAACACATTATAAAAATATATGTGTGTATTTATGTGTATATATATATCTCCCTTGTAGATATATATGTATATATGTAAATATGTATCTGTATATATAAATATATATATGTACACATATAAATATGTGTGTGTATGTTTGTGTGTATATGTGTGTGTGTGTGTGTGTGTGTGTATAGAGAGAGAGAGAGAGACAGAAACAGAAAGCGAGAGAGCCAATACTGAAATAATTAAGTAGATGTGGCCAGGCATGGTGGCTCATGTCTGTAATCCCAGCACTTTGAAAGGCCGAAGTGGGAGGATCACTTGAGCCCAGGAGTTTGAGAACAACCTGGTCAACATGTCAAAAACCCCTCTCTACTAAAAATACAAAAGGTAGCCAGGTTTGTTGGCATGTTCCTATAATTCAAGCTCTTCAGGAGGCCAAGGCAATAGAATCGCTTGAACCTGGGAAGCAGAGGTTGCAGAGCTGAGATCGCGCCACTGCACTCTAGCCTGGGTGACAAAGTGAGACTCTGTCTCAAAAAAAAAAAAAAAGAAGGAAAGAAAGAAAGAAAAATGTTCTAGATGTGACCAATATCCAATAAGCATTAATCATATAAACACCATTTTATCTTGTTTATGTGAAAGTATAAACAGATACATGAGGGGCAGAGAGCACAGCTGGATTAAGCAGTTGTTTACTATGATATTAAAAGTAATATCTTTTATTATTTGGTTTGTGTAGTAGAGTTCAGGGTGATTTTTACTTTCTTTTTTGTATGCTTTTCTATTGGGAGAGGTTTTTTTTGTTGTTTTTTTTTCTAAATTCAGAATAAGCAAGTATTATTTTCATAAATGGAATGAAGTTATTTTTAAAAGAAAATAATCTTACTGATGGTAGCATCATGCTGGCTGGCTCAGGGAGGCACAGGCGATCATGGCAGGAGTGACCGCCTTAGCAGCAGCGGCGCTGGTGGGACGTCTGTGCCTTGTTTCCCTAAGACAGCCAACTGGGCTACTCCAACCTTAGCGCGGCTGGGCGAGACCTGTTTCTAGGCCCAGAGACTCCACCACAGCCTCAACCTCCCTCCCCACCGTGCCTTAGAGCCCACAAGCACCTGGCAGAAGGCGCAGCCAGGACTCGTGGTATCGACCCCGACAGCTGGGTCACCTGCATCTCGCCCACTATTGCTGCAAGGAAAATGCAGAGAGGAGGCAGGCAGTCCCCAGGGCCTGCTGCTAGCTGGGCCCAGGTGGTGCCATGTTTCACAGAGCTGATGGGAGCCGGGGACAAGCAGGAGCTACCCTTTTTTAGCTAAGAGCTGAACACTCATCAGTACATCCTGGTCATGGAGAGGAGCTACCCACTGTGGGTCTCCTCTGAGCTGTTCTGTGGTGCAGTAAAACTCCTCTTCGTCTTGCTCACCCTCCACTTGTCTGCATACCTCATTCTTCCTGGACGCAAGACAAGAACTTGCGACCCACCAAATGGCAGGGCTAAAAGAGCTGAACACAAACAGGGCTGAAGCAGGCCCCTGGCTTGCCATGTTGCGGGTGACAAGAAGGAGAGGAGAGAAGGCCAGAAGAGCTGTAGCCCTTCAAGGAGCGCAGACCTAGGAGTTCCTCAGGTCGTGGCTGTGACACCCTCTATAGAGCTCTGCAGTCCTTGACATCTCCAAGACTCTGGACGCCACTGCGTTTCCCAGTGTCAGTCATAGAAGCTGCTTATTACCTGATCCAGCCACAGCCTTGCAGGGAGCTGGTGCCCAGTGCCATTGCCCCATGCTGTGGCCTGAAGGTGCCCTCCACACTGCAGCTGGCGTGCCTGGCTGCATGCAGTGGCTGGACCCCATGTTTGCCCACACACCCCTTGCCACTCTGCTCCTGGCTTGCCCTTGGCAGGTGTTGATCTGGACCAATAGTGGGAGCCGAGTGCAGCCTGCCAGGCTGAGTGGGCGGAATGAGCCCAGTGATCCAGAACAAAATTCAGGCAAAGGTGCCACTGGCCACAGAGGTTTCTGGCTGGTGCAATGACACTTTAAGGATCTCGTCACATTGACATGCATTCTCCATTGTTTTAGATATTAAGGAAGTATTAAATTAAAAAATGGTTTGAAATGAATACCTGCTTCCAACAGCATGGGAAGTTAAAGGTTGCTGGAGAGTGAAAGTTACATCCAAATAAAATAGGAATTAACTTGGGCTCAGTTGTGTGATTAATGATTATAATTTTAATCAGAATTCAGAGGAGAGAAAGATCAGTGTAGAAGAGAGTATTGAAACAAGGGTTCATGCAGAAAGCAAGGTTATATCTTGCGACCTTTGGTATTGTGATCTAATAGTCCAGTATGAAGTATATGATAAATTCCAACTGATACACTGAATGAAAAGATTTTCCAGTGCATCAATTACACGAGTGAATATCTAGACAGGAACTTGAATAATTGCATGTCTGAAGACGTTAACAGAAATAGAAAAGTATCATTTTATTCTTGTGCTTGTTACATGTTGATATTTGGAGAAAGAAAAGGCCAAATATTTAATTATTGTCATCTTATTACACTAACCACCATTTATTTTCCCAGGTGTCAATCTTGTAACATATATATGATCTCAACATTGGGGTATTAAATTCCCTTGAAACACCCATCATTTATGTTTATTCTCTTAGCTATTTGTTTTTCTTCTTGTCATCTCTGTATTGTAAAGAAGATAAAGTGAAAGAGATTTATGTCTGACTGAATTTTAGCATCTGTTCTCTCCTCCCATTATGTTGCTGTTCTATATGTAGTACTGTGCCTGAAAAATGGCCCCTGTCAGCAAGAAAAATTGCATAGCAATATGATCTAATATATTTCTCTTATTCTTGAGGCAGAGATCTTTCTAGTAACTGTAGTACATGACATGTTTATTGTAATGCAATTAACACTTGAGGAAACTACCATTAATTAGCAGAATTATTTAATATGGGCCCAATAATTGAGAATCTACCTTTCTTTTCTAGAGGTTCTAAGAGATATTTTATCTTAACTGACAATAAATGAGTTCATAAGAAGGAAAATTTCCATTAAACTCTGGGCAGGGTTGTTAGTGTCTTAACTGGCAAAACCAGGTCATAATGCAAAAGTATACGCACCTCACCCTTTACAAATACCCTGTGTACACAAAACAAAAATTTCCAACCTTTGTCCTTTGAGCAGGAATGGTGAGTTTAATATACAAACCTGAAGTTTTTCCGTATTGGTGGAAAATAAAAGTCATTTTGTTGTTGTTGTTGTTTGGATGGCAAATGATCTCATTAAATAATTGAAGGTGGGGATGTGCACAGAATGTGAAATCTCCATATTTTTGAGGGCTGTCACTCACAATCCCCCAGAGAGCCAAGGTGGTTGTAGAGTTGAGATCAGTTGGCTTCCTGAGTATGGACCGTGCGTGGTGTGCACAGAGGCTAGGGTGACATTCTGCAAATTGCCATATGGCTTCAGCCAGCCTCTTTGCCGCTTTGTCGCTGCATCCACAGTCAGGGGTGGGAGTCATATGAGTACCTTATAACTACAGGTTTAATCTCACTATTGAATGTTTGTTTATCTTTTCTTAAACTTGCTAGTGTCCTAGGTAAATAAGCACAATTTGAACAGAAGGTGTGCAAATGTTGGAGAAAAGTGACACCAGCAAAGAGAACTTGAGGAAAGAGGTAGGCAAATAATTAGCTTTCCCCTTCTAGGTAAGTGCTGTGTAAGACAGCACAAAATGAGGCCAGAGCATAGTTTCCAGCACATAGAGTATTAAAGGAAAGGATAAATGAATGGATACTATTAGCTTTATGCCTTACAGCATAAACAGCAAATAATTTTCTATCCTTCAAGTCCAAGGCATTTTCTTTCTGCATTTCAAGTACAGGGTAACGATTCTCAGCTAGGGGCTATCCTATTAAAAACACATAGAAAGATTTTGGCAAAGTGCATATCCCTGGAGTGAGTTAGGATCGAATGGATTAGAAGTTGCGAAGAGGCCAGTTGTTTGTGGAATGAAAAATGTACCAGTTATTCTGATACCCACCTTCTGTTCACACAGCCTCACTGGTGAGAATGCTTGATTAAACAAGATAGCTTCAGACAACATTCTATCTTTAGGAATAAATTAGAATCTGAAAAACAGACAAACAACACATAGCAAAACAACTTTTCTTTCAGCTGGTTTTGGTGTGCCTCACTGTGCCTTTAGAGAACTGGGCTTATGAGAGCACCTACAATGCTGATTTGAAATTTTTTATTATGTCTGCCTCTTAGACTAAACTGCAAGTGTTCAGCTCACACACAAAACCAGAATCCATTAATAAACTAAATAAGCCCCATAAAACATCTCATTAAATTTTTTGTTTTAAGGCATTTACTTCTGAGGGGTAAAAAGTTGACATAACCTATTTCAAAAGTGCTTACCTCTTAAGATGTGGCATTTAGATACAGAGAGGTAAACAATTCATTAATGCATTTACCATTTTTGATATGTGTATAGCTATTAAACAGTTTATAGAATGTAGTTTTTAAAAAAGTGCTGCTTTCAATGTAAACCAGAATTTGTTATTAATCAAAATGCTGTACATAATTTTGTGTTTGTATTTGATGATTGCTGGCTTTTTATCTTTTATACTCTTTCCAGTCTTTCCACATACAATACATATAGAAGTGACTTTAAAATTGCTTGCTTCTCTCTAAGGTAAGAATAGTTACATTAATTTTAGGGTTTATTCTAAAAACTGTTTCACAAATAAATAATCTAGCACTTTTACAACCTCATCAGAATCAAACTAGACATGAACTCAGGCAAGAGACTCTACCCTAACCACAAAAGAATAGATAAAGCATCTTATATTTCAGTCAAATGTCTACCCCTCAGGATATTGAGGAGAAGATTATATTAAATATTTGTAATCTTATCTATAATTACTTTGTTTAGGAGCGTAAGTAAGAATACTTAGGAGAAACAAAGTTGTTCATGTTATAAAAACAAAGTAATTTTACTACATGTGTTTGTTAAATCTGCTGAGGTTAGACTACTGCTTTAGTCTGAAAGTTTGTGTACCTCCAAAATTTATATGTTGAAATGTAATCATTAATGTGACAGTATTAGGAGGTAGAGCCCTTAGGAGGGTGGAACTCTCATAAGTAAGATTAGTTTTCTTATTAAGCAGACCCCAGAGAGCTGTCTTGCCCCTTCCACCATGTGAGAACAGTTTCAAGGTGCTACCTGTGAAACAGAAAGTGAGCCCTTACCAGACATTGAATCTGCTAGTACCTTGGTCTTGGACTTCCCAGTCTCCAGAACTGTGACACAGAGATTTTCTGTCATTTATTAGTTACCTAGTTTATGATTTTTTTTTAAAGCAGCCTAAATGGAGTAAAGCAACTACAATATACTAAACTGCAATCTTGTGGGCAGAAGGAATTAACTTATAATACTGCTAATACTGGTCATTTGAGAAGAAAAAGTGACTGTGAAGGAATTTGGCAGAATAGTTAGGTTGACAGATTACATGCTATTATAGTGTATGTAGCTGATAAAATAAGTTATATGTTAAATATAATACATACGTATCATAATCTAATTGGTATTTTTACTCACACACACTCACATGCAGAATTCCAATATTACCGCATCCATAACAATTGTTTTCTTATCAAAGTAGTCATTAACATCAGAATTTCAAAACCCACAAAATCATTGAATTAAAAACTGGGAGATGCCTTATAAAACAGTTAATTAAACACCAGCATTTTATTGATGTTGAAAGGTGTATAGAGATGTTAAGGAAGTTGGCCACATGACCAAATAAACTGTAATTTAATGGACAGTAATCATATGTATTAGAACTTGAACAACATATAATATGATTTGGAACATAAAAAGTAAAGGAGGAGATTGTCATAATTATTTGAAAGTATCTGTTTGCTAAATTAGTTTGGCATTTTTGTTTGTTGGAATTACAGGGTATTTTATACATTTGGCAAATGCTTTAACCTTTTCTCCAGGTTCCCTATGGCTGTGTAATCATGTTTTCCTTCCTTCCACTTGTCCTGTCCTTGAATATGCAGTGGCAGACTTTTGTTGGCAGTGGTGTAACATTTGATTTGAATGTCTTCGTGTTACACAACACATATGCCAATCCACTCCTCCCAGAGGTCATGTCTCAATGTCCCTCTGGGTTTGGTGCTAACTCTGTGTCCCCTGACAGTCATCACTCTGCACACTGATGGCAGTTATTCTTCCAGTAATTGGTGTAGTTCACGTATCAGGAGTGTGTCCCCATTAATTTCTGTCTTTTGAGAAACTAAAAATAAGTAAAAGCAGTAAAAGCCTTAGCAAGGATTAGTTATAAATTTTAAAATTATGTGTGTATATGATATACAGTGTTTTGCAAAGAGCACATTTTCTGGACGAAAGTTTTTACCACCTGAAAAGTAGGGATTAGAATGTTTACCATGTACACCTTTATGAAGAACAGAGACAACGAACAGCACTCAGCCAGGGCTCAAAGACTAGCAGATCTCTGTCTCTGTACCCTTTTCTTCTCCCATTGCTGCCTTTCCCCCTCTTTTTAAAAATGTATTTACTTGTGCTTTCTGAGTGCAGTGAGTTGTGCAGTAATTAGCACAAGAACATCAGAGAGCAGCAGAATGAAGAGCGGATTGATGGCAATAGCAAATGGCTGCAGTGGTGTTTAGCAACTACATTATTGGTGTGAGGTCATGAAGGCCTGGCTACAGCAAGGGCAATGGAAATGGAAGGCTGAAGGGAAAACTGTGAGACAAAATGCAGAGATAAAGCTAGCAAGCCTTCAAGTTTAACAAGAGAAAGGTTCTATAATTTAGAATACTGTTTAATAAAGAATATAAAATAGAGATTAGAGAGAAAACAAGGCTTGTTGTGTCTATGTTTTCCTTTGAACAAATATTTTTTAGTGTCAACATGTACAATGCCCCCCTCCATGCTACAGGGAGACAATAATAAATAAGGCAACGAAATCCTTGCCT
Organism: Trachypithecus francoisi; assembly: GCF_009764315.1. Lineage (NCBI taxonomy): Eukaryota > Metazoa > Chordata > Mammalia > Primates > Cercopithecidae > Trachypithecus > Trachypithecus francoisi. The sequence goes on along the minus strand of NW_022681454.1, from coordinate 156,082,042 downwards.
TCATGTACCTTGTATTCAATGTCAGGTGTCCTCAAACATCTATTGTAAAGGGCCAGATAGCAGATAGTTAGGGTTCCATGGGCATAGATCTCTACCTTTGTAGCACTAAATCAGCTGACAATTCAGTATGTAGATTTTTCAATTAAATTTTTGTTTATAGACACTAAAATTTAATTGCATATAATTTTCATGAAGATACCATGAAATACTATTCCTCTGTTGATTTTTGTTCTCTCAACCAGTTAAAAATACACAAAAACTCTGTTGTCCACAGGCCACTGAAAAGCAGGAAGTGGGATGGATTTAGCAGGCAGCGCTAGTGTGATAACCTGGATTCTGCATTCCGCATGAGAAGTTTGATGCAGCTCAGAAGGAGTTTGAATGCTGTGGGACACTCTTGTCTAGAAAACATTTGGAAGAGTAGAAGCAGAAGAGGAAGGGACAGGATTTGGGATTACACATGCAGAGTTAGAAATCAAGCACAGAAGTGTTCCAAACACAGAAAAGGAGGTTAAGTACAGACAAAGAAAGAGAGCAGCTGAGTACTGGGAGTTAAATTTTCACTAGAACTTAGAAAACCAACTGATTTGCATTCCAATTAAAATCAAAATAGATCCCAGGGAAGGAAAAATCAGGCTAATGTTTTATAGAGAAGAAAAAATAATTTTTGAAAGTAAGACATATAATTTGATATCAAGCAATTCACTCAGAGATCAATACTATTTAAAACAATTTTAAATTCATGTTATTTTTTGCTTTCAACCTCTTATAGTGCCACATGAAAAGACATCAAAAACATCAAAAGAGAGGGAAAAACAGCATCACCATGGGCTGCTGAGCACTCTGATCTATATTTTAGACCTTAGAATAAAATTGAGAAAATCTAGCATATCATAAAGTATTTCTGAAAAAGAATCAGTTAACTCTTTACTATATTTTTGAGAACATCATTTCCATCCTAATATTTTTCATTATTTCAGCATAGATACCTGGATAATTTTTAAATTACTGGTTTATTAAATTTTTTTGTGATATTCTTTATTACCATATAATTGCTTATTCAATGTTATCTGAAAGTATTATTTGTTCATGATGTTTATTCAATTTTGTAGTCATTTTAGACATGCCCTTCTCCCTCTTTCTCAATATATAAATTGTTTGTGAATCTGTAAACAGTACTCATTAATGCTGATCTAACATTGTAGAGGTTGTGGCCCTGCTGGTTAGTACATACACTCACTCCTCTTAAATAATCAGTAACCTCTGTCACCCTGAGTTTAACTGAAGGCCAGTAGAAAAGTGATATAAAAGTCTGAATTTCAAAGAATCTTTTCTTGGCTGAGAGCTACCAGTGCCAGAGGTAAAAGTAAAATATTTTATATTCATCTCATCTTTTTAGATGTGTTTTCCCCTTCTGAAGTAGTTTTGGAAAATAATGGAGGAGATGAATGGAAAAGAGTATACAAGGAAAATTTGAGTAAAACCAATGTTAAAAATTAAAAATTCAACAGAATTCTTATAAAGCCCATTACTAACTTACAGTTACTTTTAAGACTGACTTAAATATAATTACGAGAAAATCATCTCCCACTTAAAAAGTTAGAAACACCAAGTTTTAAAACTCTACATGTTACTTAAGATTTACATAATACATTCTGCAGTCATCGCTGGACAAATGATGACTGAAGTGATAGTTGTGACATGAGGCCTAATTATATCTTTCTTGCCAAAGGTCACTGTGAGCTTTGAGTCTATCACGAATGCAACTTCTTGTAAAGACCACACCATCTGTAAAAACCCTGATGCCATATTTCTAATCTTCCCTGACTCTTGCACTATTGGGACATTATATCTTCTAGAAAATTTGTAGTTCTCTTGAAGACCTCAATATAAATCCACACTGACACCACCACCTTTGGCTGAGAATCATGACCAAGTCATGATTCTAGGTTTGCAGTCTGTGGAGTTGAGCCAACGAAGTCTGATTTACGCCTAATTGGAAAGAGGCGCTCACTTCAGTTGCCAAAGAAAGCACAAATAAAAGGAAAAAAATATATATATATATAAAATATATATATAATATAATGATAATATTATATATATAATTTTAAAAAATTATTAGCTAACAAATAAATCCTTTTCTGGTATGCCACATGTTTCCTTTTGTAAATTTAAATCATCATTGTTTCATCTCACTTTGATATAAACCTTTATGTTACCACCTAAAAGCCTCTCTTTCTTTGAAGCACATTTGAAAGAGAAGCTTAGGACATAGTCTAAAGATTTACCAAAGTAGAACAGTTTTTAATAAATTTGGATTAATTAATTGCCAATATGGATAAAGGATTTATTTGTTTAAAAAACCCCTCACAAAACTGTTGGTTTCCAACAAAAAAACTACAGATACTATGTATGTATGTATGTATGTATGTATGTATGTATGTATGTTTGAGATGGAGTCCCACTCTGTTGCCCAGGCTGGAGTGCAATGAGGTGATCTCGGCTCGCTGCAAGCTCTACTTTCTGGGTTCACGCTATTCTCCTGCCTCAGCCTCCTGAGTAGCTGGAACTACAGGCTCTCAACACCACGCCAGGCTAATTTTTTGTATTTTTAGTAGAGACAGGGTTTCACCGTGTTAGCCAGGATGGTTTCGATCTCCTGAGCTCGTGATCCGCCTGCCTCGGCCTCCCAAAGTGCTGGGATTACAGGCGTGAGCCACCGTGCCCGGTCAAAAATCTACAGATTTTTAAGGAAGGATTTATTATATATTTCTTATAAATATAATTAATATTTGTTATCCCAAATTATCTTTTTATTATATTTTAAATTCCTTGAGATGAGAAGATTAGCAATATCCAGCTTTATTATACTAAATACACTTCATCAGTTACCAAAATATCAAACAAAAATAAGTATGGGAAGATTTCATTTGATCTATTACAAGACCAAACATCTAGGAGGCAGACAAAATTATAGAATATCCTCACTACCCTTAAGAGAGAAACCACTCATGCCTCATAAAAGGTACTGTGCTTTCACATTAAGGCTGGATATTTTTATAAGAGCAGGCTCTTAAATGCAACCTGTTTAATCTCTTAGGTCTAATTTAAAAAAACAAATATTATTTTTTGGGAAAGACTTAACTTTTGTTTATAAGATTAGAGCTTTTAATGTTAAATTCAAACCTGTTTAATCTCTTAGGTCTAATTTTAAAAAACACAAATGTTATTAATTTTGGGGAAAGACTTAACTTTTGTTTAGCATAACCTGCTTGCTACAATATGCCATAAACATTTTAGGCCATATATTATGTACACAAACAAAAAATTTCAGTGATAGGAATTTTAGAGAAATCAAAAACATACCTATTGTGATGGATAAGTTTATGTGTCAATTTGACTGGGCCATGAGAGGGCCAGATATTTGGTTAAAGATTATTCTGAGTATGTCCATTAGGGTATTTCTGGATGAGATTAACACTGTACACTGTTATCAGTATATTGAGTAAAGCATATTATCTTTCTCAGTGTGGGTGGCTCTGGACACCAGCTATGATGGTTCTCAGTCCTTTGAACTTGAACTGGAACTATACTATCTGTTCTCTTACATGTCCAGCTTCATGACTGTGCATCTTAGGACAGCCTGCATTACAGATTATAGTGTATTCTAATACCTTATAACAAATATTTTTCTGTCTCTCATATATATATATATATATATATTTTCCTCTGGAGACCACAGACTAATGCACATATTTTAAGACTTACCAAATATATTTTATTTAATTATATTATTAATTAAATATTAAATATTAGTTAATGATTATTAACAAAGATTAATAATTATTTAATGAGGAATTGAATGCTCCCCATGAAGAGGATCTCAGAAATATTTTGAGTATTTCTAAGAGTATGTAATTTAGAGATTGTCCAAAGAACTATGGAACTAGGAGCGGACCTTGATGGAGGATAATAGTCACATTGTTTCACAGGGATATGTTTATCTTGCCTATGTGCTCCTAAACAGAAAACTCAATTTAAGAAAGAGGATTGAAATCAGATACTTAAAATTACACATCTATTTTAAAATTCATTCACTATATTATTTTATTATTCCTTTGGTTATCACGGTACAGGGAGTATTTGGTTACATGAGTAAGTTCTTTTGCAGTTATTTGTGCGATTTTATTTTTATTTATTTATTTATTTTTTTGAGACGGAGTCTCACTCTGTTGCCCAGGCTGGAGTGCAGTGGCATGATCTCGGTTCACTGCATCCTTGGCTTCCTGGGTTCAGTGATTGTCCCACCTCAGCCTCCCGAGTAGCTGGGATTACAGGTGCCTGCCACCACGCCTGGCTAATTTTTGTATTTTTAGTAAAGACAGGGTTTTGCCTTGTTGGTCAGTCTGGTCTCGAACTCCTGACCTCAGGTGATCTGCCTGCCTCGGCCTCCCAAAGTGCTGAGATCACAGGCGTAATCCCATGTCCGGCCGATTTGTGAGATTTTAGTGCACCCATCACCCGAACAGTATACACTGCACCATATTTGTAGTCTTTTATCCCTTGTCCCCCTGCCAGTCTTCCCTGACAAGTCCCCAAAGTCCACTGTATCATTCTTATGCCTTTGCGTCCTCATAGCTTAGCTCCCACATATCAGTGAGAGCATACGATGTTTGGTTTTCCATTCTTGGGTTACTTCAGTTATAGTAATAGTCTCCAGTCTCATCCAGGTCACTGCAAATGCTGTTAATTCATTTCTTTTTATGGCTGTGTGATATTTCATCATATATATATATACACCAGTTTCTTTATCCACTCATTGATTGATGGGCACTTAGGTTGGTTCTAAGATTTTGCAATTGTAAATCGTGCTGCTGTAAACATGCGTGTGCAAGCATCTTTTTTGAATAATGACTTATTTTCTTCTGAGTAGGTACCCAATAGTGGGATTGCTGGATCAAATTGTAGTTCTACTTTTAGTTCTTTAAGGAATCTCCACATTGTTTTCCATAGTGGCTGTACTAGTTTACATTTCCACCAGTACTGTAGAAGTGTTCCCTGTTTACCACATCCACACCAACACCTACTCTTTTCAGATTTTTTGATTATGGCCATTCTTGCAGGAGTGAAATGCTATTGGATTGTGGTTTTGATTTGCATTTCCCTGATCATTACTGATGTTGAGTGTTTTTTCTGTTTGTGTCCATTTGTGTATTTTCTTTTGAGAATTGTCTATTCATGGCCTTAGCCCACTTTTTGATGGGATTGTTTGTGGTTTTTTTTACTGATTTGTTTGAGTTTGTTATAGATTGTGGATATTAGTCCTTTGTCAGATGTATAGATTGTGAAGATTTTTTCCCACTTAGTGGGTTGCCAGTTTATTCTGCCGAATGTTCCTTTTGCCATGCAAAAGCTCTGTAGTTTAATTAGTTTGTTTTTATTGCATTTACTTTTGGGTTCTTGGCCATGAAATCCTTGCCTAAGCCAATGTCTAGAAGGATTTTTCCAATGTTATCTTCTAGAATTGTTATCATTTCAGGTCTTAGGTTTAAGTATCTATTCATTGATGGACACTTTGGTTGATTTCATAACTTCCCTGTTGCGAACAGTGCTGCAATTAACATGGGAGTGCAAGTATCTCTTTGACATACTGATTTCAGATCTTTTGGCAAAATACCCAGAAACTGAATTGTTGGCTCTTATAGTAATTATATTTTAATTTTTGGAGGAAATTCCATACTGTTGTCAATAATGGCTGTCCCAATTTTCATTTTGACCAGCAGTATACAAAGGTTCCCTTTTTTTACATCCCCACCAACACTTGTTATTTTTTTATTTTCTTGATAATAGTCATTCTAATAGGTGTGAAGTGGTATTTCATTTTGCTTTTAATTTGCCTCTCCCCAAAGAATAGCAATGTTGAGCATTTTGTATGTATATTAGCCATTTCTATGTCTTCTTTTGAGAAATATTTATTCTTTTCTTGCCCATTTTAAAAGTATTTATTTATTTGTATAAATTTTAGGGGTACAAGTACAGTTTTGTTACATAGGTATATTCTGTAGTGGTGAAGTCTGGGTTTTTAGTGTAACAGTCACCCAAATGGCGTACATTTTACCCATTCAGTAATTTCTCATCCCTCACGTTCCTCCCCCGCGTCCACCATTCCGAATCTCCAACAACTATTATTCCACACCTTATGTTCATGTGTACACATTACTTGGCTACCACTTATAAGTGACCATATGCTGTATTTGACTTTCTGATTCTGCAAAATTTCACTAAAGATAATGGCCTTCAGTTCCATCCACATTGCTGCAAAAGATATTATTTCATTCTTTTTTATTTTTGACTAGTATTTATATTTTCTTTTTCCAATCATCCATTAATGGACACTTAGGTTAATTCCGTACCTTTGCTATTGTGAACAGTGCTGCGATAAACATACCAGTGTAGGTATCTTTTTGATATAAAGATTTATTAGCCTTTGGATAGATACCCAATGGCAGGATTGCTGGGTTGGATGCTAGTTCTATTTTTAGTTCTTTGAGAAATTTTTAAATTGTTTTTTATAGAGTTTTTCTAATTTACTTTCCACCAACAGTGTATAAGCATTCCCTTTTCACCACATCCTGACCAACGTCTGTTATTTTTTGTGTTCTTGATAATAGGCATTCAGACTGGTGTGTGGCGTTGTCTCACTGTGTTTTTGATTTGCATATCTCTGATGATTAGTGATCTGGAGCATTTTTACAAATACTTAGCCATTTGTATGTCTTCTTTTGAAATATGTCTAGTCATGTCCTTTGCTTGCTTTTTAATGCAATTATTGAATTTTTGTTGTTGTTGCTCTTGAATTATTAGAGTTGCTTGTAAATTCTGAATGTCAGTTTTCTGTTGGAAGTATAGTTTGAACATATTTTCTCCCTTTCTGTAGGTTGCCCGTTTACTCTGTTAATTATGTCTTTTGCTGTGCAGAAGCCTTTTAGTTTAATTAAGCCTCACTTGTCTATTTTCATTTTCATTGCTTGTGCTTTTGAGGTTTTAGCTGTAAATTCTTTGCTTAGACCAATGGCCACAAGATTTTCTTCTAGTATTTTTACAGTTTCAGGTCTTACATTTAAGCCTTATACATCTTGAGTTGATATTTGTATGTGGTGAGAGATAGGAGTCCAGTGTTGTTCTTCTGTATATGGCAATTAAATTTTCCCAGCACCATGTATTCAAAAGCATGCTCTTGCCCCAGTATATGGTCTTGTTGACTTTTTTAAATAACAGTTGGTTGTAGATAGATAATCAGCTGTTTGTTTTCTTTTTTTTTTCTGGGTTCTTTATTCTGTTCTATTCAACTTTGCTTTTTTTTTTTTTTTTTTGCCAGTATCATGCTGTTTTGGTTACTATAGCTTTGTAGTGTAACTTGAGGTCAGGTAATATGATGCCTCCAGCTTTGTTCTTTTGCTTAGAATAGCTTTGGCTATTTGGGTCCCTTTTTGGTTCCATATGAATTTTAGAATTGTTTTTTCTAATTCTGTGAAAAATGATGTTGGTGTTTTAATAAAGATTGCATTGCATCTGTAGATTTCTTTGGGCAGTCTGATTATTTTAATGATGTTATTTATCTTAATTCATGAGCATGGGATGTTTGTTCATTTATTTGTCATGTACACTTTCTTCCATCAGCATTTGGCAGTTTTCCTAGTAGAAATTTTTCATCTCCTTAATTACATATATTCCTAGGCATATAATTTCTTTTTAGCTATTATGAATGGAATTGCCATCTTAATTTGGCTCTAAGCTTAGCTTGATTGTTATTGGAGTATAGAAATACCACTGATTTTTGCAGGTTGATTTTATATCCTGAAAGTTTACTAAATTTATTTATCAAACATAAGTGTTTTTCAGAACAGTCTTTAGCATTTTCTAAGTATAAGAGCATCTCCATTTCTAAATCAGATTATTTGTTTATTTCTATAGAGTAGTTTGAGTTTCTTATACATTTTGGATGTTAATCTCTTATCAGATATACAGCTTGCAAATATTTTCTTCCACTCTGTAGGTTGTCTCTTCAACAATTGACGGAGTTTATTGTTTCCTTTATTGTGTAGAAGTTTCTGGTTTTGTTGTAATCTCATTTGTCTATTTTTGCTTTTATTGCCTGCACTTTTGGGGTCAAACCTAAAAACTCATTGTTCAGACCAATTTCATTTATTTTTTTCCCCTATATTTCCTTCTAGTACTCTTATAGCTTGAAGTCTAATGTTTAATTAAGTCCTTAATATATTTTGAGTTGATTCTTTAAAATTTGTGAGTATATGGTATGAGATAAAAGTCCAGCTTTATTCCTTTTATACTGATATCCAGTTTTCTCAACACCATTTACTTGATATGAATTTAATCTTATTAAATTTGTTAAGACTTGTCTTCTGTCCTAACATGATCTTTCCTGGAAACTTTTTTTTTTGTCTGCTCTTGAGAAGAATTTTGCTGTTGGAATGAATGTTCTGTTTATGTCTGTGAAGCGCATTTGATCTAAAGTATTCTTCTAGTCTAATGTTTTCTTATTAATTTTTGTGTGGATAGTCTGTCCATTATCAAAAGTAGTAAATCGAAGTCCCCTATGATTATTGCATTGCAATCTGTCTCTTCCTTCTCTTTCTTTAATATTTGTTTTATATATTTAGTTGCATCACTGTTGGTTGGGTGCATAATTTTCATTTATTTTCTGTTTATAATTTATTTTAGTAAGTGATTTGCTCATTTTTTGCATTTAATCTTTTTTATGACTCAAAGAAATATATTCAAAACTACAAATCTTTTTACTTTGCACTGTAGCTTTGGATAAAGAGCTTTAAACAAAGCAGAATGTTTGCACAATGCTATTTAATTAAGCAATACATACAAAAGTTATCTCTACTTTCTATGTAATTTTCCCTTAATAACGGAATAAGTTACAACTTTGCTTAATTTCTATGTCAGCAAAATATCAGGACATATGTAAATTATATATACTTGCTTAGGCAATTTTAATTAAAGCTATTAGAAAAAATAAGATAATTAACATTACATATGGGAATGCATAATTATCTTTTAATTCAATAATAAATTCTTAATTTTTTTTCTTTAGACAGAGTCTCACTCTGTCACCCAGGCTGGAGTGCAATGGCATGATTTCAGCTCACTGCAACTTCCACGTCCCAGATTCAAGCGATTCTCCTGCCTCAGCCTCCTGAGTAGCTGGGCCAGGTGGATCACCTGAGGTCAGGAGATTGAGACCAGCCTGGCCAACATGGCGAAACCCCATCTCTACTGAAAATACAAAATTTCTTAATGTTTTAATGAGGGAATGAAGGATATCATTCTCAATAACAAAACTATTTGCTGACTGTATATGGTGGGCTAGGCACCGTAATAAGTGCTTATGTAAATTAGGTTTTTCAATATTAATCAAACAGCCACCCTATTACACTATTTTTAACTGTTTTTACAGAGAAAGAAATTGAAAGTTAGGGAAGAAAACTTGCCTAAGAAACTCAATCGACTAGTATTAGAACCATGGCCCCAGGATGGATAAAGTTTCGAGAACTACAGAGAATCCAATTAGAAGATATTTAAGTATATCAAAAGGAATTTTAAAATGTAAGTCCAACTGATGCGACATGAAAATTTATTTACAGTCTAATCAGCAGAATTGCATGCTTCTCATGGTAGAAAAGCATTTCATAGTGTTATGACTTATGTGATATTTGAGAGCAAAGCTGACCAAAGGCTTCAAAGTTATGAAATTCCTATTATTACATCTGCAAACAGGGCTCAGTGGGTCCAATCAGTATTGAAGGCAATCACGCACTTCTGCAACTTAAGCAAATTTTGTGGTCAATAGGAAACCTAAGCTAATAGAGAGGGTGACCTCATACTGCATGATTCTATTTATTTTAAGTTCAAAACCAGAAAAAAAAAAAAAAAAACTATGATAACAGTCATCAATATAGTTGTTTCTTCTGAAGAATGTTGACTGGGAAGTTTACAAAGCACCCTCCACTTGGTGCTGATAATACTATTTCTTGTTCTGTGTGCTGGTTATATGGGCACATGGACTTTGTGAGAATTCATTAAGCTGTATACTTGGGATCCACATAATTGTCTTTATGTTTGACATACATCAGTAAAGAAGTGGAGGAAAGTTGCTTTCAACAATAACCACAAACATATCATCTGACTATCTTTATTCACTCAAAATTAGTCTTCTTATAACACAGCAATTTCTTTGTTGCATGAATATTTTAGCACAAAAAACTGTATTTAAGTAGAAAAATAAACAAATCAATAGTAGTGATAATTGTGTTACAGAAAAATATGTTCTTCTAAAAGTATTTGCAATATTTAACAATAATTCACCTAAAAAGAAAAAGAGATTAATGTTATGATTCCAATTTAAAATGCTTAATTGAGAAATTGATTTAAAATGTGATTTTATATAGTAATTCTAAAAATGCTGTAAGTGGTCATTATAAACATTTAAGAGGCCTGAATCATCAGCATAATATTATTAGTTTTATAAGACTTTTCTTGATAGGCTTACTTATTAGTCAACTTAAAATACTTATAAAGCAAATAAAATACAGCAAATTAATAGAGTTGTGAATTGTTGGTGTGAGAGAGTTAAAGGGAGCCAAGGATTAAACTGGTAGTTCAACTAAGTGAGGTTTACTAGTTTCCTTTAACATAGCAGGTAACTCCGAACTAACTGGAGGATGCCTCTCAGAAAGATGAGCTAGGGAGTTTTTTTGCAAAACATGGACTTGAGTTGAATCACTCTCAGTAGGACGTGGAGGTGGGAATTCACACTGGAATAGTTGGTTTTTCTGAGGCGAGATGAGAAAACAGTTCTGGATTGATTGTTGTCATTACGTGAGGGCAGTTTAGCAACAGGATATTTCTGATTTGTATTCAAAAGTCATCAATGAATTGTAACTGGATATGTCAGTGTGAGGGCAGTATAAATGCCTCAAAGATAAGGGTTGCTATGACATTTTAAAACTGTTCCATAAACTTGAGAGGAGAAGTTTCCTGTTAATTTAGCAGCTGACTTTATCTTTGTTTGTTATCACATTCTTATTAATGCCATGCTTGATTTTTACGTTTGCAGGCCCAAGTTGATGTTTTTTACTCTAAGTCCCAGATTAGTTTTTACTCTCAGAATATTTAATTATCCTTCAAAATAAAACTAAACATGCATCCAAGACTTTCTTAATATTTATATGTAAAATATGCTAGTCTAACATTAAATTTATAAATTAATTTAAAAATTAAGGAAGAATTACAAAAATATCAATAATTATTCTAAAAGTCTAAAGTAGCCAAAATGCAAAATATACCTTTCTGTACAAAATGCTCTTCTCAATTACCCAAAAATTTCATACTAATAAACCATGGCATTTATGCATTGATAATGATTTTAACTCATTATGAATGATGCCAAGGCCTGTCTCATATCTTGTGCACTCATCTACCATACTTTTTCTAATAAACAGATTGTAATTTTAAAAAATAATTTTCCTGTATATAAGAACTGTTTTTTTTCTTCTTTGACTGTTGAAACTTGTGCATACTTTAATTAGGCAACAAATTTTTCTACATGAAATTTAGACTTTTACAAAAACTCTAATACTAACTCTATCTCAGTATAAGTAATTAAATTTGGGGAAATTTTCATTTGCTTTTTTTTTGGTGTTGCTTGCTCTTTTTTTCAGCATTTGAAATAATGGTCCTAAAAGTCACTATCTTTGTTACACTGAGTATTTTTCCAAAGGAAAAATTTCTTATTCAAAGGAATTATAAAAACATGCATCCCAAAGCTAACTGATCTCCTGATGACAACACAACAATTGTTTCCTCCTTCCTTTTTCCTTTCCTCTCTTTCCCCCTTCCTTCCTTCCCTCCTTCCTTCCTTCCTTCCCTCCTTCTCTCCTTTCTTCCTTCCTTCCTTTGCCCTTTCTTTCTCTCTTTTTTCTTTCTTTCTCTCTTTTTTTCTTTCTTTTTTATTTTCTCTTTTCTTCCTTCCTTTATTTGCTTCTTTCTTTGTTGAGAGGGAGAGTGAAAATTAAGCACACAATTCTCCCCAGGTTTACTTCATTCTTTCAAAGCAAAGTAGATGACCCACCAGTATGCTTTTTCTCCTTTCCTCCAAATTCTGATGGAGCTCTGGAGAATCCAGGACAATGGTAGTTGATTAGAATGGAATCAGAAGGTTCATTTTGGTCCTGAAAGTAGGATTTATTTTTGGCTCTGAAGAACAAGAACAACTGTGGCTGAATGATCAGCCTTCATAGCCGGAGATTTGGCAGGCATCAAAATAAGTCTTTCTTGTATTGATTTATAATATTAACTTTATACCAAATCATAATAACATGTCAGTTGACTAAATTCTCAAGCTAATTTTGACCTATATCACTCAGAATTTTAATTTTTTAAATTAAGATATAAAGAAAAACATAGAAAAACGATGAGCACAGAAGAAGAAGAACACACTAAACCATGAACGCTTATGGTTTCTTGGAAGAGCAAATAGATGAGTGGAATCAGTAACAGTGGAATGAATAATAGGTAGACGCTCAGTGGAGCCCTAAGCTCCGTGGGTCAGAGGGCAGTCCGTAGCCAACATAAGACACTGATGAAAGTCAGCAACATACTGCTGACCTTACAAAACTTGCCATTTGTTAAGCAGCGACTAAATAAAGCATAACAGTCCATATTTGTTGTGTTCAGATTCCTATGAATGATTCCTTTTTTATGTCTTGTGAATAAATTTCCTTCAAATATACCCAAGCTTGATGGCTCTAATCCTTGACATTACAAGACTTTTCTAGTGTTTGAGGCAGCTATTTAGCTACATAGATGAGAATAGGTATATTTAGCAATAAATTGTTGATTTATTTGTCCACCCATACATTTTTTTAAAGTTTTGTTTGGACAATATGGAAACTCCACATTATTGTTCTCCTCTGTTTAAATTACAAGATGTAGGTATATCATACAGATTAGGATGATCCGTATTTCAGTTGGGTGTTATTAGGTATCTATATCTAAACTATTCTAATGTGAATAAAAATTAACTTTTCTATGTCTAGAACAGTATCATTAATTCTCCATATATACATATTCACTCAAGTAATATAATGTATGTTATGTAATGTGGTGGAAATACATTCTTTATGAGAAATTATTTCAATATAATATTTTAATCATATAATGTGTAAGGTTGCTATAGTAATGAATATAAGCACTACAATTTCACATATATTTTATTTTTATTAATTAAATGTTGTTGATGCTTTTACTACCAAAAGTGAAAAATCTGGTTTACCTGTTTTTTGCTAATTTTTATTTGTTTGATTTTTCTGACGTAAAGTCTATGTATTCCTTAAGAAATTCAATTAACTGACATATTCAGATGGCATAAAAATCAGACCCAGAAACACGGAACACTTAATTCCCCCAGCCACAGCTGCTGGTCTGCACATTTAGTGGGTAACCCAAGTTGGCTCAATCAGAACTAATCCTTAGCCATACTAAGATTTGCCTGATATCTGTTTTTTAATTTTTCTCCCTCTTTATCTCTCTATCTCACCAACCCTATGACTCCCCTTTGCTTCCTGCCTCTGATAGTTGTTCAGAAGAAAGGATGTTAGCCCCGATCTGCTGGTGATGCATGTCCATGATATGTGTAAAAACACACCAAGGACCAGAGGAAATATCAGAACCAGTAAGAAAATAGAATTTACATATGAAAACTTGAAGACTAGGCCTAGATGAATTTTTTGAGCTTCTCAATTAAGCTATGTCTAATGACACCTCTAGATTTTTCAGGTGCATGAGTTAATACATTTATTTAATAATTTTGAAAGAGCTATTTTAAATTAGATTCTCTTTTCTTTATATCAGAAAGAATACTACTCACTAGAAACAATGACTTAAGAGCATTAGATAATTACTTACGTTTATGATGATTGTCTTTTCGCACAGACACAAGACGAATACTTTTAAGAGAAGACTAAAATACTTTGGTTCATGGTACGGTTTGAATGAGGATATCCTGTCCAAAACTCATGTTGAAACTGAATCCTCAATGCAACAGGTTTAAGAAGTGTGGCCTTTCAGCAGTGATTAGGTCATAAGGGTTCCACTTTCTTGAGTGGGATGAACACACTCATAAAAGAGTTTGACATTGAAGTTAGTCCCGCCATACACTTCTGTCCCTCCTACCATGTGAGTGCACAGTGTTTGTCCTCTCTGGGGGGTGCAGCAACAAGGAACCTTCTCAGAAGGAGACACAAGATCCCTCATCAGACACTGAATTTACCAGTGACTTGAATTTGGAATTTCCAAAGTCCAAAGTTTTCCAGAACTGTGAGTAATACATTCCATTCCAGTTCTTTAAAATTTACCCAAGTCCAGACATGGTGCCTCATGCCTATAATTCCAGAATCTCAGAAGGCCAAAATCAAAGGATTGTTTGAGCCCAGGAGGTCAAGACCACCCTAGGTAACATAGCAAGATCCCATCTCTACAAAAAGTTAAAACATTAGCCACACATGGTGGTGTGTGCTTATTGTCCCAGCTACTTGGGAACCTGAAGTGGGAGGATCACCTAAGCCCAGGAGGTCAAGGCTACGGTGAGTCATGATGGCACCAATACACTCCAGCCTGGGTGACAGGGCAAAACCCTGTCTCTTACAAAAAATAACCAGTCTCAGGTATTTTGTTGTTACAGTACAAATTGTCTATGACATATCCAATAAATACCTAAATAAATCTAAATTTAAATAGCAATTATCCTATACTTAAGTTTTATAAGAGACCATGATTGATTTGTCAACTGCTCCTTAAAGGCAAATTACCATAATTTGTCCTAGGGAACAAAAATTTAAATAAAAAACATTTTTCTCAAGATACCAATGTACTATTTGAGTCCTCCAAGAAGCAGATGACATAATAGAATTAGACTTGAAAAAGATCATTTGGAGAAAATGCCAAGGCAGGAAAGTGGAGAGAGATCCAGAGAAGAAAGAAAATGCACATCTGACCTCCCTGTGAAGTTGAGAGGGAAGGAAGGGGGAACAAGGAAGAACAGTTACAGACTTTGGCCAGCCCAAAGCTGTTCATTAAACAAATCCCTCCTCTGGGAGGAACTGGCCTGTGTATTCAGTCACTGGCTGTTAACAATCTGGGGGAAATAAGGCTTCAGCAAGAACTTAGAGCTGATGGATCATTTGAGATCAGTCAGGAGTTTGAGACCAGCTTGGCCAACATGTTGAGACCCCGTCTCTACTAAAAATACAAAAATTAGCCAGGAGTCATGGTGTGTACCTGTAATCCCAGTTACTTGGGAGGCTGAGGCAGGAGGACCTCTTTGAACTTGTGAGACAGAGGTTGCAATGAGCCAAGTTCACACCACTGCACTCCAGGTTGGGTGAAAAGGCGAGACATCATCTCAAAATAATAATAATAATATTAAAAGCAAAGACAACGTGAGAAATGAGATCACATGAAGGGGCTAATTCTGGTGTCAGCAAAGAGGCTGGGTTGGAAATGGAGAGATAATGAATGAGTATGAGGTGGCTCAGAAGTGAAGGTGAAAAATGATGCAATGGCAATGGGAATGAGGACAATCTGAAGATTGTCAGTATCGGGAGGAGCAAGGAAAAAAGGGAGAATGAGTTTGAAATCAGTCAGTACCCTTGTCTTGCAGGACTGTGCAGGTAAAGAACATAGAGAAAAGAGTTTTCAGAGAAGAGATGTACAGATTAATGCTGAGTTCAAAGCACAGTGCACAGTGTATTGGATTGTCACTTCTTCATTTAAACTCCCAAGATTTGAATCCTGGCTTCACCACTTACTTACTGTTTATGAGACCATGGGCAAGTCTCTTAAATTCTATGCCTTTGTTTCCTCATCTGTAAATACACAATACATTGTTGCTAATTATATTCATTCTACTCTGGTATTGAACATTAGAATTTACTCCTTCCATTTAACAGTGTTTATTCCCATTAATCAATGTATCTTTATTCCCTCCCCTAAAACCCCCCAACACACATACCTCCTTTCAAGCCTCAAGCGTCTATTATTCTACTCTCTACCTGCGTATAGGATCCACCTTTTGCTCACCTTTTGCTCACATTTGTGAGTGAGAACATGCAATATTTGTCTTTCTGTGCTTGACTTATTCCACTTAATATAATGTCCCCCAGGTACATCCAGGTTGCTGCAAATGACAGAATTTCATTCTTTTATATGGCTGAATAGTATTCCTTTGTGTAAACAGAATGGAAATTGTATAACACATTTTCTTTGTACATTCATCCCTTGACGAACACTTAGATTGATTCCACAGCTTCGCCATTGTGAATAGTGCTGTGATTAACACGGTAGGTCAAATATCATTTTGATATACTGATTTCTTTTCCTTTGGCTAAGTACCCAGTAGTAGAACTGCTGGATAGTATAGTAGTTCTTTTTTGATTTTTCTGAGAAATTTCCATACTTTTTTTTATAGTGTCTGTACTAATTTACATTCCCACAAAGAGTGATATACTATGAATGATTACTTTTATTTTAAACTTGTTAAACTTTTAAAATCTTTCACTTATTTTGTAATCTGTGTGTCTAAACTTATTTTTCTTGATTTATTAATTGTGCATTTCCATTCCCCCAGAAATATCCTTCCCTCAATAATTTATCTTTCTATCTTTCTGCTCCACTCTGGACTGTTTTGTCCCAAGCACTGTTACACAAGTATCCGCAGACTCTCCTACGATGTATGTGTTGCTTCTTAAATATCATACATTTTTTTTCTGTTTTTCTTAGTTCTTCATTTTTCAAGAGTATTTCCCAAGGGACTACCAGGAAATTAATAGAGTAAAAAGCATACAGTTTTTCTGAGTACTTGCTAACTGACAATATCTTTAATTTAATTTTCTCCATGGCTGACATCTTGATTGAGGGTATCTTTCTAGGTTAAATTCACTTTATACCAGAATTTTAAAGGCAGTGCTGCCTTATCCTTCATCATGTATTGCTGCCTTTAAGAAATCCAATATCATTCTGATTCTTTTGTGTTGTTATTGTTTTAAGATGGGTTTCTTTCCCCCTCTTTAGAAACTTTTTGTATCTTCTTTTTATTTTGAAGTTCTAATATTTTCTTTTGGTATGATTGGTGTGGTTTGGTGTGGGCCTTTTTCATTCGTGGTGCTGAAAAAATGCTTGGACACTTTGAAATTGGAGAAAGAAGTGCTTCAGTTCTGGGTACTTCTGTGCTGGATTTTCTACAGTCAAAGTAACGTCATCACATTCATCTTTTACGGTCTCCTCTGTTTTGCAGAAGAAAAGCCTGGAATCCATTTACGAAAATCCCCTTCCCCAGGTGGTTGTCGTTTACAAATTGTCAGTGAGCAATAGTTCAAGGACAGTTACATTCACACATTTGGTAACTGGTCTCTTGAGATGAACCTCATTCAAGATTGCAAGGCACAGAAAACAGCAGTAATAATCCACCTCCCTGAGGACTTGACTTTGCTGCCTGGAAAAGCTTCTGAGGACGACTAACTTTCACAGCTGAGACTCAACAGAGACTCGTTAAAACCTTTCAGGTGCCAGATATTCTCTGGAAATTTCCAGCTTTGAGCAGTGGATAGTAAAAGTGGTTGGTGGTCAGGAGAATCCGGAAACTCAAAATGGATGCCTGGAGAGCTCCTGAGTATCATCTCCTTCTAGGCCACTTTCCTCCATCTACCTTTGTGTATTCATCCCTTTCAAGGGTTGTGCACATCTCAGATTTCCTATATTGAAAATCTTCCCACATGGAATACCAAGAAAGACTTCTTTTATCCTAATGAACGTGGCACAGCCGCCACCTTTTATTTCCTTGATAGTGTCCTCTTTTTAACTCTCTCTGTCTACACTTTCTAGAACTTCTGCTATTCTATTAGTGGAATTCTTATATTGATGTTCTTTCCTTTTTATTTTGCTCTCTGAACTATTTTTGCTTTTTTATCTCTTATTTTTTTCAGAGGTTTTCTTGATTTTGTCTTTAAACATTTCACTGCTTGCTTTATTTAGTGATTTTGTTTTTCATTTCTAATAGTAGTTATTTCCTGATCTCAGATTGGTTTCCTTATTAATTTCCTATTATTTTATGAGTGTCAAATCCTTTTCAGGAAATTCAATTGTTATAGCTTTTATTTGAGTTTACCTCCTGTTTCCTGCATTGTTTCTTTTTATTCTCTTATCTCCCCCACCCCATCCCGCAGTTTCTATAGTAATAGATGTGTTCTACAAATGTATGGTGACCTTTAGATTCACATTAAGAAGTAAAGTGCAAAAAATCAAAACAGCTCAGTGGAAGCTGCATTGCTGAGGCAAGGCAAATGGATTTTGATGCGACGTTGCTGAGTTAAAGAGCTGGCTATTTTTGAAAGCACATTTCTTTGCTAATATCCAAAGAGTTTTTGTGGTGCTTCTCATCTTTGCTAAAGACTAATTTTCCATCCTCCCCTATGAGCCAGTACTTTGCTAGAAATATTCTGTGGATTGGAAGGAAGAAGCCTCCAATCTCCGTTTTTCACTCTATAACTCACTCCTTCCATCTGGCATGGCTGATGTAGATGAGAGAGAAGCAAGTATTGTTCAGTTTCTGCAGAGAATAAACTACTAATCCTATGCCTGAATATGTGACACTTCAGCCCAAACTCCTACAGTTTGGGTAGGACACTTCAGTGCCTCGGTCTGACATTTGCAATTAATGAGTCTCATCTGAATCTGATTATTTTCTTTAAAATCTCTTTTTTTTGACAAGGTCTTGCTCTGGCTCTCAGACTGGAGTGCTGTAGTGCAGTGGTGCAGTGGTGTCACTGGTGTGATCATAGCTCACTGCAACCTACAACTCCTGGGCTCAAGGGATCTTCTTGCTTCAGCCTCAAAAGTGGCTGGGACCACAGGCATGCACCCACTACCACACCTGGCTACTTTTCTAAAAAATATTTTTTGTAGAGACAGTCTTGCCGTGTTGCCCAGGCTTGTCTTGAACTCTTGGGCTCCAGTGATCTTCCTGCCTTGGCCTCCCAAAGTGCTGGGATAAGAGGCCTGAGCCACCACACTCAGCCCCATCTTTTTTTTTATCTTCTGAAATACAACTAACGGCTTATATTTACCTCTCCTATTTTATCTGAATTTGTAATTTTATACCTTTTAAATTCTATTTTGCTGTTTCATGAAGGTTTGGGGAGGCAAAGGATAAATACACATGGATCATCTTCCATATGCAGTCGGAAGTCCCAGAGCCTATTATTTTATTCACTGTAATACACTGTTTTGCAGTGTTATTTATTCTCAAGAGCAGTGGAAAAGGAATAGAACAAGGGCTGAATAGAACAAAGGTTAATCTTAACAGGTAAATTTTTCTTCCTGTCCATAATTATTTCCACTTTAGGCCAACTCAGTCTCTTCTGGGTAAATGTGCAATCTTACAGAATTTTTCTCTTTATTCTTATTTCATAAGACAACTGGATGTAAGGTAACTAAGGGCAACACCTATGCAGTTAGTGTGCATTTTGTTGTGTTATGATTTCTGGACCGAGTTAACCATTTGTTAATATCAGTTGTGCATCCAAATACTGCTGAAGTCAAAGCAGATGATGTTGGGATTGTCCTCGGTTCCCTTTCTGCATCACCACCACTGGGATCATGGAGGCCCTACCCCACCCACATCACCTCACATTTCTAGATGACTGTCAATGCCACATCTTGGTATTTGTGGGCCATGGGCAGCAGTTTCCACCTACAATTCCAAATAGAAAGTTACAAGAGCGGCCGGACGTGGTGGCTCAAGCCTGTAATCCCAGCACTTTGGGAGGCTGAGGCGGGCAGATCACCCGAGGTTGAGAGTTCAAGACCAGTCTGACCAACATGGAGAAACCTCGTCTCCACTAAAAATACAAAATTAGCCTGGTGTGGTGGCATGTGCTTGTAATTCCAGCTACTTGGGAGGCTGAGGCAGGAGAATCACTTGAACTCCGCAGGCAGAGGGTTTTCGTGAGCCAAGATTGCACCATTGTACTCTGGCCTGTACAACAAGAGCAAATCTCTGTTTTTTTGTTTTTTAAAAAAAGCAAGTTAGAAGAACTCATTCTTTTCCTTCACACCTGATAGTGGAATCAGGAACCTGATATCTCACCTCCTTATAATACTATTCCTTGATCTATTGATCAGTAGTGGACAAATGTCTATTTCTCTTTTTTAATGTTTTTGGATAGATGCCTCTCACACATCATATGTAGCATTCCATCAAACTGTAACAATAATTTGTTCTTCTGAGTTGTGGAGTCCTATATATTAATAGATAAGAATGTAAAATGTAAAAAATTTTAAAAATGTAAGAATGTAAAAGAATAAAACAAAAGAATGTAAAAGAATAAAATAAAATAATATAAAATAACAAAATTAATTACTGTTACATTCTCCTTATGAAGTCAGCTGTTCTCCTGCGTTATCCTAAATGCTACATGAGAATCAGGACAAGCTGTGAGCATATATTGCCTTCCTTAACAACTCAATAATTCATGGATGCTTGCTTTCCTATTCCCCTTAATGTTAAAGTGTTGCTAGTCTCCCTGCCCATGAGAACTCACCATTCTTTTTGTTTGTTTGCTTTGTTTTATTTAGTTGGAGAGGAGGGTGGGGGTGTTTGAAGGCATGAAAGGGGTGAAGCAAAAACATTCTGCAATACACACACACACACACACACACACACACTTTTTTTTGTTTTTTTTTTGAGAAGGTGTCTCGCTCTATCGCCCAGGCTGGAGTGCAGTGGCCCGATCTCGGCTCACTTCCACCTCCGCCTCCTGGGTTCACACCATTCTCCTGCCTCAGCCTCCCGAATAGCTGAGACTACAGGCACCCACCACCATGCCCGGCTAATTTTTTATATTTTTAGTAGAGACGGGGTTTCACCATGTTAGCCAGGATGATCTCAATCTCCTGACCAAGTGATCCGCCCGCCTCGGCCTCCCAAAGTGTTAGGATCACAGGCATGAGCCACCGCGCCCAGCCCGGTTGTTTTGTTTTAACTTAGAAACCAATTATTTGGCATTTGACTGGTCTGGTTAATTTTGAAAGTTCTCTGAAAGTCACATCTTTAAAAATCTTAAAGAAGAGCCTGGAGTGAGAAGAGCATACCCCATCAGTATCCCCAAATTATTACCCTAAAATGTGCCTATTCATTTTGTGTAATCGATCCTATATAATGCATCAATTAAATTCAATGTAATCCTGTTTTATTCTAAAACTCAGTCTTTTTCCATGTTGCTAATGTACTACAGCTGAGTCACTTGGAAGGCAGATACAAGGAAGTAGGAAGTTCTTGTCCCTTAACTTCCTCAATTTACTTGATGTAAAAAATTAAATAGAAATAGTTCCTCAACTTGAAAATTCTTCATAAACCACTGTATTGTGCATCCAAAAACACATGTAATAGAATATGCAATGATTATAATGTATGATTTTATACCGTTGGCATTTAAAATGTATGAACACAATGTCACATTTTCATTCATTCTCTTCTTTTCTCATTTTCTGTCTTTGTGCAATTTTGATTAAAGTAAGTTACATTCTTTATGAATTTCCCCTTGACTTTCTAGTGGACAGAATGCCAATATTACAGTTTAAATAAGTGAAAAAGTACTTTCAAAGTGGAAAAATCAGAAATACATACTGTGTCTGGTAGCAGAATTAGAATCTTTTAAGTGTAGAAGCTGAATTGCTTCTTTCCTAATTACAGTGTTAAAGTATGTGCAATTATTAAGTCACAACTGAGTAGATATGAATATTTTACTTACATCAAATGCCACCTGCAGTGTGCTTGAATAGTTATTACTGAAACATTATGCAAAAAAAGGCACCTAAATTATTTATTGAACTCTTGAAGTGTTTAGTGTCTCTGACTGTAACAAGGCACTATCATTTATTCACAGCTGTCAATTTTGGATTAATTCAAGGGTTAATTATCCATTTTATGATTTGTCCATTCCTCCTCCCTCCTTCTCTCTCTTTCTGTTTGCCTGTTGGTCATCTTCCTATTTGATGGCACCTGAGCCATGGCATAGAAAATGGAACTAATGTTAGATGAAATGAAACATGCCTCTATTAAATCCAAAATGCCTCTTTGAAAAAGGTTTACTAGTGCTAGAATTATTATTATTATTTTTAATTTGGATCTGTATTAGCCTGAAGTCATTAGTTCTATTTCATACCCAAGTACATATCGGCTAAAAGTGCCCTATGAGAAGAGCTGTTATTCTAACAATGACAAATAAACTGAATTTGTTTCAAGAATAGAGATGCATCTTGATATACTGATCATTGTAAAGTAAAGCAAGCTATTCAGAGCCATTTAAAATTATATATTACAATTAAATCATAAGACAATGATTACAGTAAACCTTATCCCTTATTCATGTGTTGGGCTTTTAAAAATTATTATAGAAAATATTTTTAAAGTCCATATGTGTAGGAGAAAATATAGTTTCTGTAGCATGGGACAAAGAAAATACAGACGTTCTTTGTATAATACAAAGAACATGAACACAGAATTGCTACAATAATCATATATACCATTTGGTGGCATCTTAGTATCCGTATGGCAATGGACTGAACTCTGGGGAGAAAAATGACTAACTTGTGGTCCATAAAAACTTCTGTTTCACTAGCTATTTGCCTTACATTAAAAAAAAAGCAGTAACTAAATTGTTGTTTTGCTTTTTCATATCACGGGCTGTGGCTGCTGTGTTACTTGGTATTTCAAACATGGATTAAACTAGCGTTAGAAGAAAATACCTAACATAGATGATGTGTTGATGGGTGCAGCAAACTACCATGGCACGTGGATACCTATGTAACAAACCTGCATGTTGTGCACATGTATCCCCGAACTTAAAGTATAGTATAAAAAATGTAGGAAAAAAAACCTCCTACTCCATTCAGACATTTGAGCTTGGTACCTCAGCTTCAACCACTTCTAAATCAGAATGCCAGAAGATAATATGCACTCCTGTTTTTAGCTCTTATATTTTGAAAGAAGAAGGTGGTTTTCTTTTCATCGATTATATTTCTCATGATTTAAGTATGCTCCACTTTTAGAAAATATTTTTCTCCTTAATATTTATCTATTTATTAAATTATACACCCAGCAAGGAGTTATTTTGCATCAGCCATGCATCAGTATCATATTATTTAAAATTAGCTTATATAAGTTCAAGACATGTCTCTGGATTTTATTTGTTAATGTGAGGAAATATCCCTCTTCAAAATCATTTCAATTAGAGAAAGGCCAATGACAGTGAGATGATCTTGCCTCTACCCTGATCCTAAACTGATGTTTATTGATGGTTAAGACAAGCTCTTATACTTACCTTCTCTATATTTCATACTCTTCTACTGTAAGATGAAAAAGTCATAATTACTACCTGCCTAACTTAAAGAGTGTTATAAAAGTTCATGAGATGAAAACCTTAAAATATTTTTTATCTCTCTGGATCAAAGGTGCTTCATAAATATAAAATAGTTTTATTTTTATAAATTAAGTTGAGTAAGATGTGCATTATATCTAAGGCAATTGTAACTCATCATTTGCTATTTATTATAAATACAAAATAATCTCATTAGCATAGTGGTCCCTTCTACTTGAAATTGCTTTGCAAGATATGAAAAGACAAAGTCACCCTACAGCATACATAGAATTAATTTCCTAGAGTTTATGAAGGGAAACAGCACTCAGTTCCCTGCTACTCATACTGTATTTGTGAGATTACATTCCTTTGCAGTTAAATACTCTGGCCCTACAGCATTAGAAAGAAGAAGAAAGAAAGAAAAAAAGAAAGAAAAAGAAAGAAAGAAAGAAGAAGAAAGAAAGAAAGAAAGAGAAAGAAAAGAAAAAAGAAAGAAAGAAAGAGAAAGGAAAGAGAGAAAGGAAAGAAAGAGAAAGAAAGAAAGAGAGAGAGAAAGAAAAGAAAAAAGAAAGAAGGAAAGAAAGAACGAAAGAAAAGAAAGAAAGAAAGAAGAAAGAAAGAAAGAAAGAAAGAAGAGAAAGAAAGGAAGGAAGGAAGGAAGGAAGGAAGAAAGAAAGAAAAAGAAAGAAAGAAGGAAGGAAGAAAGGAAGGGAAGAAAATATTCTAATTGAAAGGAAGAAATATTTTATTTGGTTACAAACTATATCTTTCCGCAAACACATGATAAAAGCAAGGAACTAACGAATTATTTTTAAACCAATTTAGTTATAGTTACCCACAATAAACTGATTAAAGAAAGAAAATGGAGAAGCATTAGGAAGGTCATTGTTCTTTACTATGTGGAAACCACGGCTATGGTGGTGATTATTCCTTGTTTTGGTGGCAAAGCGCCTGAATCTTTTTTGGCATTTTGGGCTCTCCCCATCATGTAAGTCCTGCTGGATAGCAAGGTATACCCAGTACTGGAGAAGTTGAAACAACAGAACTTACTTGTCCAGTGTCCCTTGTAGCAAAGACACAGGCACATGACCCACGCTGTGTCACTGAACTACGTGGACCCCAGAATTAATGGGAATCTGATCAGCAACACATGCTGTGACTGAGGGTGCTCTGTCTGAAGAGTAGTTTCTTGGGCATCAACTACAGTCCCGGTGTCCTGTAGCATAGAACTGAGCATACCAGTTACAATATTTAACATCCTGTTACCAGCGGCAGACGATGTCTGCACACGACTAATCATGGTGCAAATTTGTATGTCTTGTTCTTGTTTGTGTAGTCCCAAACTTAAATTTCTAGTTCTTCTAGCAGTTATGTGAATGAACTAAATCCATTTTTTAGAAACGTTTCTTCTATAATCAGAGAGAGATAATTTCTTTTTTTTTCTTTCTTTTTCTTTCTTTTTTTTTCATGTTTGGTGGTTGTGGTTTACTTATTACCTCTTAGGAATTGGTACATAGGATTTCCCCTTTATTTCTGCTACTCCAGGCCAATTTGAAAAAAGGAGAAAATAATGATACCACTGGTTTCATGGATATTGGTTTCAGAATTTATTAACAAGAAAAAGAAAAGAGTAATTTCTACAATTAGTAAATTGCCATCAAACTGAAATGCCTTAAGCTAATATTTTCTCTCCATCCCCTGCCAAGAAAGGAAAAAAAAAAAAAAAAAGTAATTGCTCAACAGGAATTTATTTCTAAACATCTCTTTTTTTTTCCTCATCAGAATTGACAAGGAGGATATAGTAAACTGAGAGAAACATAAAATAATCACAATAATTCTCATCAACACAAAGACGACATAGAATCTTAACTAAGACCTCTCCTTGAGGAATCCCACTACAAAGGAAAAGGAATTCACCCACAATTACCCACTTCTCATGCACACTAAGAATATGTGACAAATATTAGCCAGCTCTGCATTCAGTCATACTACCAAATTTCATCAGTCATATTTTTCAGTTGGAAGAATGATCTTTCAAAAAGATTGTTGAGTTCTAACTATGTTGTGTATGAGAATCTTCTCTTGTCCCTTCTTTCCTCCTTCCCTCCCTCCCTACCTCTCTCCCTCCCTTCCCTCCCTCCTTCCTTCCCTCCCTCCCTCCCTCCCTCCCTCCTCCCTCCCTCCCTCCTTCCTTCCTTCCTTCCTTCCTCCCCTCCCTCCCTCCCTTTCCTCCATAAGCACCTATTGATCACCTCTTATGTACCAGGCACCATGCTAAGTAAAGGTGAATAACATACATCTGTTACCTATAAGATGAATATTTAAACCATTCTGAGACAACAGAGCTTGATACTTTTGGATGGGCAGAGATGCATCTTGGGAAGGGGAGAGTGTCTTCTAAATATGGGAAGGAGGGGTGAGAAAGGAACAGGGAAGGGGCTGCTGGTAAGAATGATTGCACTTGGAAGACAAGTTTGAAAGGCATAGTTACAATCCACTGCTAATATTCTTACCATTTTACTTCCAGGAAGAGATAATTTCATGTAGCTTACAAATTAGGTTCCTAGCTGATGCAAAGTTAAATTAGTAACTATTTGGTAACATTAACCACATTAAAATCCATTCATTATAAAATATTAAGAAAAAATCATTTAAATATCCAAAAAGAGGAAAGGTTAGTAAGTTATAACTTATACTAAAAAAAAAAAAAAAAAAAAAAAAAAAAAAACAAGATATCTTTGTCAACTCTAATAAATTAAATGGTTGCATTCACGTTAACGATATTCGGGATATGATATTTTATAGTGATACACATGTAGACCTCAGAGGCAGTCAAATCTGAATTGATAGCTGTCTTTCTACTTTTCACCGTGTGACTTTGGGTAAATTATTTCAACCCTCTGACTCTGGGTTTCCTCCCTTGGGTGTAGCATCAGAAAGATACTATTTATGTTATAGGATTGATTGTTATGTTAGAGGTGATATATTTCTTTTTCTTTTTTTTTTTTTTTTGAGACGGAGTCTCGCTCTGTCACCCGGGCTGGAGTGCAGTGGCCGGATCTCAGCTCACTGCAAGCTCCGCCTCCCGGGTTCACGCCATTCTCCTGCCTCAGCCTCCCGAGTAGCCGGGACTACAGGCGCCGCCACCTCGCCCGGCTAGTTTTTTTGTGTTTTTTTAGTAGAGACGGGGTTTCACTGTGTTAGCCAGGATGGTCTCGATCTCCTGACCTCGTGATCCGCCCGTCTCGGCCTCCCAAAGTGCTGGGATTACAGGCTTGAGCCACCGCGCCTGGCCAATATATTTCAAATGATTATCACAGTGTCTTGGGCCGAATATGTACTTCACAAAATTATATATTACTTGACATAAATGAATTAATTTCTCAAGTCTTTTGTCTTCTAAGGTTTTAGCTCTGTGAGACACTGAGCCAGTCAGCGCCTGTGTGGCACTACCTGACAATTACAGTTGGTTTTCTTCCTGATGGTTTTGAGTCTCTGATCTATTGATGGTTAAATATTTTTTATATCTCTCTTGGTCATACAAGAAGAAGATGATATTAAGAAGAAATATGTTAGCTTCTCTAAATTGTATTATAAAACAAAAATTAAAAATATTTTTCTAAAATGTGATTCTTTATTCATGTTTGTGTTCTGTATCTTTCCTAACTATGACAGACCCTGTAGGCTGGCCACCCTAACTTAATTTTCCAACATTTTACTCCTTGACTGCTTAAGCTCAAGCTGAAGAGTTATAAGATTCAGACATATAATTTGTTCCCAAACCTTTAGCACACCTCTTCACATTGACTTCAGAAACCTTTCCATACAATAGTCCTTTTTGATAGTTTTCTTTCTGTGTGGTCTGACAAGTGGCTCAGACCTCAATCTTCTGCCCCCGACACTTCTACATCTCTTTCTGTACACCAACGAGTCTCATTTTCACGGACACGTGGATAATAGAATTAAAATTTCACATAATTATTCACTGGCTTAAACCTACATTTTATGTACAACATTCTCGTTCAACATTATATTTACCATTATGATTACAAAAAAGAAATGAAGTGTTATTTTCCTACACACTTCCCATTTCACTCTGTTTTAAGTAGTTATATTATCTACTTATCAGAGCCTTATCTTTACATGACAGTTCTTCTCTTTTATACCCCTTGTTTAGTTTATGTACTAAGTGCAAATTTATATTGATTGTTCACAATAAGGTTTTTTTTGTCAGTGTCCAACAGGGGGAATTGTTTCTCTAATCTCTACTAGACATCACTCGCAAATGGTCTGAAGCTTACATGCTTTGAAAGTCAGTTTGGCCTAATAAAATGCTTGGTTCACATTTTCATTTCTTATAGATAATTTCTTATAGACAATTTCATATAGCTTACGAATTAGGTTCCTAGCTGACACAAAGTTAAACTAGTAGCTATTTGGTAATATTAACCACATTAAAATTCATTTAATATAAAATATTATATTTATTCCAGCATAATGCGTTGTTCTTGAAATATTTAATCTTGTATTACTTGTTGCTGTTTGTTTTGTTCTTCCTCTCATAAGTGATTTGATTTTGTACTGAATATTTAAGTTTCTCTCTTCTTCTTTCTCTCTCTCCCCCTCCGCTTTAAAATCTAATAATTATACTTGAATTTATCTTGGTGTTAGTTGTTCTGAATCAATAATCTCAGAAGATATTTCAAAATGAATCTTCAAATCCTTTTAGAACTTGTTTTTACTGACTTAATTTTGTTTTGTTCTTTAGAGATTCTTATTATAAATGTGTTTTATCATTTTTGCTGAACTTCTAAACTTTGTATGTATTCTACGGATACAAATTTTTATCCTTATTTATTTTATCCTATTGATTTTAACTTTAATATACTGATCTTATTAATATTTAATCATATTGATATTAATATCCTATTTTTTTGTCCAATCTTTGTCCTCATTTCTTTTGGATTTCTTTTCCATTTTTACTTTCTACTTCTCTTAAGACACATGTATGCCTATTTATACCTATTTTGCTTCTAGTTTGGTCTTCAGTTCTGAAATAATGTTTTCTTTTTATTTAAATCACTTCAGAGTTTCTAATTCTGATTTTTAAACAATGTTGTTTTGTCAAATCTTGTATTATTTAAAAATACACACTGCTTCATGTTGCAATAATGCTAATCTGTTTTGTGATATTATCATCCTGGAAAGTTTTTCTTAAATATAGCGATGTTGTTCTATACTTCATTGTATTAAGTTCCCTAGTTAAGTTCTTTTCTGCAAAACTACATATTCAATTTGACACTATTGATGCAGGTGATCCCTAGTTCATTGCTAGGGAGCTTCTTTAATACCATCTATAAATAGGTTCTGTATCTTGGTTCAAATTATTCTACGCTGTCCTGCATATACGCCCACTTCTCCCATCCCCCAAAGAGAAGAAAAACTAAATAATCAAATCCATACAAGCAGAATTCATTTCAGATTTTATAAGGGGGAGGGTTGGAGAGAGCATTTGTCTTATACATCCTTCAGGAAAAAAATTGCTTTAAAATATGTATGAGATATCTCTGATACCCTAGGTAGTTTTAAGTCACATAACAAGTAAAGGGAACAGAAACAGTGGTGAGTATTTTCTCCATGGAGTTCTCTATCTCTCCATATCTTTTATCTATCAAAGATGGTCTGTTCATCACCTGTTTAAAGAAAAAAAATGCTTTCGCTGAAGGCAGTTCCAGCTAATACACTGTTTTTTTATTGTTATTATTTCTGATCTCATCACTGTTTTAAATTAAGTTAGAAAAACAATGCCTACCTCAATTCCATTGCTTTGCTAATATTTCATACATAACACAGAAAGTGTAAAACGGCAGGATACTCCTTAATACAAACAAAGAGGAGAAGAATGATTAAATATAAATTAGAATTATATTCCCTACAGTAATATTTTACATCTTTCTGTGAAAAACACATCTACGACTGGCTTGTCAGTTTAATTATAATGTGAAAAGATTTTTATTTAGTTCAATATTCTTTCATCAAAAATAAAATGTTTTCTCTCTTTTTTCAGTCTAAGTTGTATTACATCATGAAAGCATCTCACTGATGTTTGTATATTGAGTTTGTTTACATACAAATACAAACAGATGTCCTTGTACACATATATTCCATATTTGCCTATAGAACAACATACACAAGCACAAGTATTCCTCTATCACCACAAGGGAAGGGATGCTTTTTTGTTTTTCTCACTAATTATATCAAGTTCCAAGAACAGCATCTGGAACATATATAAATATATAGCTCCAGAAATAGTTACTGAATAGTTATTTCTGACATAATCACTTCTCTCCACCAACCTCTTCTTTAGAAAGAAAATTGGATATAGCATTTGATGTTGCAATATACTGTTTGCAACATCATTTGGATGTATAGAACAATAATGACATACAGAAGAATATAGTATAGTATCAATGGAAAAGTGAAATATATGTCATATAAGTTTTGTATAAATATTTTTAAATATGTTTAGCTTTGTTGCAAGCTAAAGTTCCCATTTTCTTGAGGATTTATATTGAGTACTGAAATGGGGAGGTGTGATGCTTTTTCATATTATTAAAAAATGACATTTGTAAGCAATATTGCCATGTTTTTGATAAAGTTCGTGACTGTAATCACATATTTCCTTGGACTGAAAAATTGATTATAAAAGCAAAAGAGCAGTTTACACCAAATAATAACTATTTCACAATAAATATATTTCTGCTTTATTGTCCAGGGTATGATCTTACGTATTTTTGTGACTCAAAATCCAACCATCATTCCATGATAGGACTGGTATTTATGCTGTGCAAGGACATTCTGGGTGCAATAAGATGCCGAAACATTGAGCCTGAAAAGAACCCAAAATGTTCCTATCGTTGTATGATAGTTTAAATTATAACTCATACAACTTCTGAGTCTCCTTTTGCTTTGACCATGTCATTGAAGACTTTACTGTCTTAGGTTTGCAAAAATCTCTTCTTGATATAGATCTTTCACCCACAAACCAAATCAGGTCAGATGCTGGAGGGTTTATGAACAAGAACATTCTTATTTAAAACGTAACTACTTTTACTTTAGCTCTCGAATGGAACCTCATTTCTCTGTTCATTTCAAAATAATTATCAACTTATCAGTCATATAAAACTGACTATACTTGTCATTTTGCCAGTTAATTTCCACATCTAGCAATCTTATCAGAATCTGCCACTTTTAACTTTCCAGCAATTTGTAATTTTCTGTTTTCGGTATCAATCAAAGGTCGTTTGGGGTCTTTTCCACTAAGAAATTGTCGTATCAGTATCTTAAGCACGCAAGAATGAGGATTCTTGTCCTAAGACAAAAATTACTAGAGGAGTTGGCACCCCATGGGCTTGCTTCACAATAGCTCAAGCTCCATGGCATTTGTTTTCATAATGCTTTATCCTCTCACCCTGTTACTGATGGACATAATGTCAGGTTTCGCTAGTTCCTGGTGAAATGGTTGGCAATTCTTGAATGCACTGGGAACTTAATGCCCTTCTATGAGTAGGTATAAATGAGAAAAACTGTTGAACAATTGCTTTTGTCAGGAAGAGGACCTCACTCTTCCTATAGTCTGCCTATGATTAAGGAAAGTAGATGCTGAAAAAAATGTATTTTGAATTATTTCCATAAATTACTAATAAGATGATCCTCTGACTGTCTTTCAGCTCAGAATTCCAAGTTCATGAAGTTAGCTGTAGGGGTAATTTGTTTATAAATTACCATTTTCATGATCCTCCTATTGTTTATCTTCAATAATATTTGCTAATTTTTAGATAATCTAATATGCATTTTTTTGCATTTACTTTTCAAATCCTTCACTGTAGATACAAAAACACATGTCCTTTTTTTCTGAAGTTACAGATGAAAAATAACATTTTTGTTTATGATGCAATATACTGAGAGGACTATTGTTGCTTCCCGTGTATCTCATATTAGAAGAAATGTTGACTCAAATTTATAAGGTTATCCATTCCTCTCAGGATGCAACAAATCCTGAGCTCAAGGAGAGAGGTTCAATACTGTTCATTTACTCACTTCCACATCACTGTACCTCTGATGTGCAAAAAATTTTAAAAATATATATTTCTAAAAGTGTGATTTGACCAACTGAATTTTGCAGTCATTCTCCACAGCAACTAATACAACTCTTACACTCAGGGGAGCCTGTCATTCTGGGACTGATGGCAACAAGGAAATGTGTTCCAGTGTGCACTGTAGTAGATGGTATGCTGTTTATAAAACCTGCTTCCCTTCTCTAAGGAAGGTTTTTATTTCCCTTCCCTTGCTGGAACCAAGCTTGGTCATATTACTGTCTTTGGCCAATGAAATGTAACAATCAGTTCCTGGAAGAAGTTGGGCATTCTCTCCTTCTCTGTGCTGTTATAGACTGCAGCACTCCAGAAACAGAGATGATGTTGGCGTGGGCCCCCAAGAGAGGATAACCATGAGGATTTGGTTCCTCTTACGCTCACAGTACTAAAGATCAGAAAGTAGTACAAGGAAGAAATGAGGTTTTATTGTTATTGGCCACTAAGATGTTTGCCTGTCTGTTTGATTTTTACAAACATAATTTACAGCTAACTTGTGTCAGAGGAAATACTTACTGTCTCAATGTTCCCAATCTACCAACCAAGTTATTTCCATGTTCTCTAGAACTCTCCCATCACTTTGTTGTTGTTGTTGTTTAACAGGCCATTTTAAGGAATTAATCTACCATCACTTTGTCTACATCTCAGTATGTAGAAAATTATTACTTTCTATTATGCAATTCCTTTTGTTTGCTGGTTTTCTCTACCCCCAATATATAACATATATCCTGTAATTTATTCTGTTTGTCAACATTCGTGACAACAGATAAGGTGTCCTTACTTTCTGTCGATTCTCATCCACAATTATATGATTATATAATGAGAGGAGTATGCTGGAAATTATGTATCTCTCTACAGTTTGAGACCGATTAACACCACAACCAGTTTTCCAATGTATGTATGGTATATGATTCAAAAACAGCAATTGGAATCTCTTCACTAGGCAGAAGATTGTCTAATCAGGGTTCTTGCTTCTTTTTGTGGAGATCTTGTAACTTGTCATAGATATATGATTTCAATTTAATAATGAAATAATTTTGTATGTGCTCCAAAGATGAGATAGAGACCATAAAATGCTCAATTCATAATTGAGTATATTGGGAAAAAATAACTAAATTGAACCTGATGCTCAATTTCTGAACTTACAAAAATCTAGTAGAAGTTGCAGTCATTGCTTAAAATTTAAAATATTGAAGGCCATTAAAATTTTGATGGAGGGGGGCTTCTGTGTTAATTTCCAGGCAATATATTGAGAAATTTTAGACAATTCCAATGTCATATGTCTTTCAGTACATACTTCGACTTCATTTTTCCCAGAAACTATAGTTGAGGGCACCTCTGCACTGAAGTCTGTGGTTGTGCTACAGCAACTGGTTATGAAGGGCATCAAGAAGACTCTCAGGTAAGGTTATATGTTCTATGGACAGATGACAAACAACCATTTTGGACACTTGTGTTCTAAAAGTTCATGTATGTTGAGGAAGGGGACAAGATATACTATGAAAAAAAATTAAATAATTTTAAGTCTACCATTGGGCTGCTTATACAACTATAGAGGCCAGGACTGCTGCAGAAATGGGCCTACTAGAGTTAGTGGGAGGATGCCATTCTGAAAGATTGGCAAAATTGGGTTTACTCACCTGCAAGGATCTAGAAAAGTTGTTAATAAACCATGGTGTTCCTAGGATACAGTGGGAACCCACAGTAGGCAGCTCATGAAGACATCACTTGATTTATAAAAACAAAAAGTCAGAGTTAGTGAGCAAAATACTAAGGTCAACTGCTGTAATGCTAGTTCATATTGTCTCAGACAGTTTCCAGACCTAACTCGTTCTCAGACCTAGAGCTCATTGATTGAAAAAGACTTCAGGTCTCTTGATAAAGAACACTTCAATGCCACAACAAGTGTTTAAAATAAATAGTAGCCCAGTTTTCCCTCAAAAGAACCTAAAATGATTAGGTTAAAGACTGATCCTTATGACTAGCTAATGTAAAGGAAGAATCTTAGGTCTAAATAAAGAACAAATTAGCTAGATAGGTTGGTTTGAACAAAAAATAGAATTCTGATACATTCCAATCTGAATTACAGGTGGTCCTGAAAAATAGTAATAAATAGAAATATCTTCATCAGCTAGCGTGAAGCCATACCCATAAGCATTCACTTTGAGTGGAGGAAAACGTTGTAAATGGAATGGTGTATAAGGACTTTGGGGCAGCCACAAATGGCTTGAAAAGATAATTACAGTCTTGGAAGGTGCAAGGGTAGAAGAAAAACTTCAAGAAATTCTGAAGGATGTATTTATGGATGGATCTCGGCTAGTGGGTCCAAAGGAAGCAGATCTTTGTGTCCCATATTAATTCAGCTATTGAATGTCTGACTTGTCATCAGCAGGAACCAATGTTGAACCCACGATAGAGATACATTCACCCTATTATATACCATGTTACTCAGAAGTTACAGGCCTTAGAGGATACTGGAGTGGCCTTTTAGATGTGTAAATATGGCAACAACACTAGGATAACACCCTGTAGAAGGTTGTTGTATACTCCCAGATGACATATATACATTGAATTAATAGACATTACAAGATGTTATGTCCCCAAAATGTAGAATATGAGTCCATGACATTTCTCAAATAACTAAATATAGAGCTACCATTTGATCCAACAGTCCCATTATTGAGTATATACCCAAAAGATAATTACTCATTCTACCAAAAAGACACATTCACTCACATGTCCATCACAGAACTATTCACAGTAGCAAAGACATGGAATCAACCCAGGTGCCCATCAGCCATGGACTGGATAAAGAAAATGTAATTATACACCATGGAATACTATGCAGCCATAGGAAACAATAAGATCATGTCCTTTGCAGCAATGTGGATGCAGCTGAAGATAATTATTCTAAGTGAATTAATGCAGGAAAAGAAAACCAAATATTGCATGTTCTCACTTTAAGTAGGAGCTGAAAATTGAGTATGCATGAACATAAAATGGGAACAACAGTCATGGGGATTGCAAAAGGAGAAGGAGGGTACTATGCTTGGACAACAGGATCATTAGAAGCCCAAACTTCAGCATTCCATAGTATTCTTAGGTAACAAACCTGTGTGCATACACCCTGAATCTAAAATTAAGAAAAAAGAAAACAATTTTTAAAATAAAAGAATATGAGTCTATGAAACAAAGGGTGAAAGTAAAATTGGTTTCTCTCATTATTATTCTTAAAGACACTTGGGAGAAATTTGTATTTCCAGCCACAATGTTTAGTTCAATTGGACCAATATCTTGGTTCTGAGAATGAAATTATTCCACCAGTTGACATAGTAGAATTTTCAAAGATCCTAGTAGGAAGTAGTTGTTCATTTGTAGTTTCTCAAGAAAGGACACATCGGACTTAATGTGGCAAAGCAGTAAAACTGAGTCGGGCAAGTGGTATAGTTTGGATATTTGATTCCACTCAGATCTCATGATGAACCGTAGTCCTCACTGCTGGGCCTGGGGTCTGGTAGGAGTTGTTTGGATCGTGATGACAGATGCCTCATGGCTTGGCACTGTCTTTTTGATAGTGAGTTCTTGTGATATCTGGTCATTGTAAAGTGTATGGCACCTCTCCTTACCCTCATCTTTCTCCTGCTTTCGCCATGAGATGTCCCTCTTCTCACTTCATCTTCTGCTATCATTGAAGCTTCCTGAGGCCTCCCCAGGGGCAGATGCTGCTATGCTTCCTGTGCAGACTGCAGAACCCTCAGACAATTAAGCATCTTTTCTTTATAAATTAACCAGCCTTGGCTATTTCTTTATAGCAGTGCAAGAATGGCTTAACACAGCAAGGCACTGGCACAACCTAGCCCTGTTACCTGAACTATATTCCCTGTCTGTTCTGGATTCAACTGAAGCTTCAGAGGGTTCCTGTGAATAATGCTTGCTTTCCACTTCAAAATTCTGTGCCTTCTTGCTTGAGGACTTATGAGACTGCTGGAGGATGCCTAGAAGTTTAAGAATCATAGGCAGAAATATCAAATTCTTGAAAACATGATAAAGAATGAAATAGAGTGAACTTTTCATTCTCTTTTATATGACAGTACTGTTTTAAAACCCAAACACATTTTCTCAAATATTATAGATTTTAATTCCAAGAACATCAGTTATGAATTTCAAAATAAATGTATTAGACTTAGTTATGAGATTTCCTAATGTTATATTTTTAAAATACCACACACATTTTAATCCACACAAATTATTTTTTAATTTATTGAGTATTCTATTTATTTGATTCACTTCTCCACCCCTGTATTTAATTACAAACATTTCTCAAGATAATTAAATTCATTTTCTAAAGTAAATAAGCAGCAAAGTATCTCAGTTTGAGATATTGAAGTTTCTATTTTAATACTTCAAAGCATAATGGAGTTGAGAAACATATAAAGATGATCCACCAGGATATAGAATCTGGGTGCTACATGCCTCCACATTAATTATATCCGAGTCACAGTTGGGGACACCAAGCATACTTGACAATGGCTAGTTTAGCAGTGTCTTTCTACATTCTTGACCTCAGTTTGCCCAGTATTGTAGGGCATTTCCTGGTGTTTCAACTGTCTTCCTTCATTGTCCCAGACTTTGGCTGTATATTCTGCACCTTGTGGTTTGTGAATAATTGGCTAACACTCTGGTTCTCATTTTCAGAAAAGTTTTTGCTTTTGTCTTCGGCCAGTGGTGCCATATGGATCAGGTCTATGTCACATGTAAGTCATAAAAAATTCAAGAGAGCTCTCTGCTTTTTCTCACATATATAAATGTGCCTATGCAATTGTCACCACCTGTTCAAGGAGGTTTTATATTTGATACTGAGTTGGTATAGTTTTCTTTCTCAATACTTTTATTTGATCCATTGCAAGACTTAATCAGAAATCTCTTAAAACCTCTAAAATTCACCCACCTCAATCCCTCACACCATCATCCGAATGCAAGCTACCATCATCTCCTCAATACCCTGCCTTTCTGCCCCCATTCTTATCTGCATCCACTCATTAGTAGCCAGATGCCATTTTTGAAATGTAAATGCAATGACGTTAGTCTTCCTCCCCTCCTACCATATTCATTCACACGCAAATCATTCCATGGGCTCTGCACAGTGCTTAGTCTTTCATGCTTTCAGCACCTGGTGCTCTCCATAATTTTTCACTCTTGATAGCTCTTCTACTTACAATGCTTTCCCCCACTCTCCACCTGTAATTACCTTCTATTATTGTACAGGTCTCAGTCAATTGTCAAACATACAAGCGAGCCTTCTCTGCAGTGCCCACTTATGCTGCCATAGCTTTGTGGTTTTATTTATTTTATTTTTGTAGGATTGTTTACCTCTCAGTTCTGTGTGGTTAAAGGCTAGGTTCAACATTGTATTCCCAGCACTTTCCACGTTTATTCAACAAAATATTCCATATTTATTCAACAAAAGTTTCTTCAATACATGTTTGTTGAATAAATACATTGCCTACTAACTACTGAGTTTCATCTTGGAATGGCAGATATAAATATATGCTCTCACTTCTACGCTTCACTTAAACTTTGAAAGCAAGATTGAGAATTTTTCTCCCTGTTTTTGCTCCACACTTATCAGGAAGTAGTAAGGTAGGTTTTCAGAGTCTCTGAAACCTCACACAGGTCTCTGAAACTTGAAACAGTGCTCAAGTGGGTCCAGGTTTCAGAGGATGTGACAGGCTGGAATAAGGATATTAAATCTAAAGAATAAAGGAATACGATATCTCATAAGCAATCATCAATGTGGTGGCCCATGGAGTTAATAAAAGAAAGTAATATGATGGTGTTTTAGTCTCTCTTTTTTTTTTCTCTCCTTAACCTTACCATTGTTCTGCTACCAACAAGTAACTGTTAACTCCTCTCAGAGATTGTGAAAATCAGGCAGAAGTGATTGGTCTGCACTGAGGACCTAGACACTTCTTATAACATTGATTCTATAGGAGTATGTATTTCAGACTTTAAATTGAATAACTTGACTAACCAAGAACTCCTGGTACACAGCTCATTCACAGCCTGAAGACTACGTATATCAAAGACAAGTTACTTGACAAGTTTTCAGCATTATATCTCAAAAACATCTGTTTTTGATTGAGCAAAGAAAATACATTACTTTTGAAGAAGAGACACTATAAAATAGTGCTTTATATACATTACTGAAAATTGTTGGATTTATTCCATATAAATTATTCATCACTTTTCCTGGGCAATGTTAAGATTTTAAAATAATGGCTGTTTTTGCTTCATTTCCATAATGTAACTTTTAAAATACTTCCAGTTACGCTTTTTAAAATTTATTTCAGCATTAATGAGTCAGCGATAACAGCAACTCAGATAACTATGGGACTACCAAAATATATTTTGATAACAAGTCATCCATTCTTTTACAATTATAATTTTATTATCTAGTTACAAAAAATAGTATTTAAAAAAAGTTACCTACACATACCCTGAATTTGCCCAGATCTCAGCTGCCTGTAATTTCATTAGCAATTTTATCACAAAACCATGGGCATTTACCCATGAATAGTACCCAAATATTCTTTTATTATTCTTTCTCAAAAAAATTTTGGAGGCCCCAGGAGCTTTCCCATTTGTCTTTTATAAGGGTGTTCATTCTGCTTGGTTCTATTCTTCCAGTTCCTTGGTAGTTTCACCATCTTCAGCAGGCACTACAGTGTTCTATCTGGACAAAGGGGGCCCCTTTGAGGTATTTTCATCCCTCTCAACATCCCCCCAGATTATCAGGCACTATTATGCTCTTGTAGGAAGTGTGGACTCTAACAGGTGACACCACTGCTCCCCTGAATACTCTGGCCTCTGCAGCCATTGTTCCTTTGTATGCTCCCAGAAATGCCTGGAATTAGTAGTGGTTCCAAAGCTGCTTCACTAACTGCTGGTAAAGTACAGAACAATGCATGGCTCTTTTTGGTGATACTTCTCTTAGACTCAGAAAGATACACATGCAGAACTCCTTGTGCCCTGTCTTACATAGTTTTAGGCAAACATTGTTTTTCCTGTGTTTATTTTTCTCATAGTCATTCCTTGGTATCCATGTGGGATTGGTTCCAGGACCCCCAATAAATACCAAAATTCACAGATGTTCTTACCTAAAATGGAGGATGCCCTTGTATACAACGGCAGAGTATTTGCACATTACCTAGCACATCCTCTAGCATACTTTAAATCAACTCGAGATTCTCAAGGTGACTTCTAATACCTAATACAATGTAATTGCTATGTAAATAGTTGTTATACTATAACATTTAGGAAATAATGACAAGAACAAATGTCTATATCTGTTCAGTACAGATGCAATCATCCTTTTTTATCCTCAAATATTTTAATCTGAGGTTTGTTGAATCCACAGATGTGGAACTCACAAATCTGGAGGACCAAATGTACTTTATTTATCATCTACCTATTTTCTATAGTTCTCAGCCACGGATCCGTTAGAAATTATGCTGTGATATAAATCTTGGCATTTCTGGAAATTAATGCTTCCTATGATTGTGCTTTTAATGCAAAAAGCTTTTGGTCTTAGCAGATCATAGCAAAGATTCAAATTCTACTTTGAATCAATCAGTGGATTCCTCTAACCCCAATTACTATTAGTTTGCAACAAGAATAAGTTTTAGAACATTCTCTTACTTCCAGATTCTGATGATGAGGGTACTGGACTGAAATGTCCTCTCCCAAAAAATACCATATTGATTTTTAAAAAGGACATATTATAATATAAAATATCATGTAAAATAAATAGATAGATAAAAATGAAATCAAAAGCTCATGTGTCTTATAAGGCAATTTAATTTACACAAACAAGTCTTGAAAATCAAATGAAGACTGCTGTGTCTATTGTCCATTTGCCACCATTAAAAACTCTGGCTTAGCTGAACACAGAAAAATAACATGTTATATAAATTACAAAATATAATAATTGCAACAGGGCAACAACTGCAATTTATTCATTGATTGTTCTATTCACAATCAGCATTTTAAAGTCATATGCATTTCCTTAAAAATATAAAAAGCACCACACTATAATGTAAAATAAATTTTAAAAATCTAATTACTAAAAGATCTTTCTGGACTTGCAGATAGTAATATGGAAAAAAATAACCTCAGGATTTATTTTAATAGCATTGACAAAAATACCTTCAACCAAAGCACTTTTAGAAATGCAATGATTTTGGATGCTGCCTACTAGGAGTTAGGCCAAACTTCACAAGTTAAGGGCACATTCTTCTTCAAGACTGCTGTCATTTCAGACAATAGCTGCACGCTCACGGATTCTGGGGTACCCACGCTTCTGATCTTCTGGCTACAAATTTCAGGGCTCCCACCACCAGTTTTAGTTTAATTATTTGCTAGAAAGACTCACAGAGGTCACTGAAAATATTATACTTATGAATGCAGTTTCATTGTAACAAAAGGTTACAAATTACAACAAGTCAAAAGAAGAGGCAGAGAGAGAGAGAGGTCTAGGAGGGTCTCAAATGTGAAGCTTCTATATCTTCAAGAACATGTCACCTTTCTGGTGCATCAATGTGCCAGAAAGGTGACATGTGCCAATACTCACAAAATATTGTTTCCAGCAAAGCTCACCTAAGTTTCAGTGTCCAGAGATTTTGGTGGGGTTTCATCATGCAGGCATGACTGACTGACTTGTTGGCCACAAGATTTGACTCAATCTCCAGCCTTCTTCACTCCGAGGTGAGACTGATAATTTCATGTCTGAAAGCCCCAACTGTCTAATCATTTGGTTGGTCTTTCTGACATGGTCAGCCCCAGTTCTGAGTCTCATTAGCATAAATTACCTAAGGGCCCACCAGGAGTCACTTTAGTAGCATAAACTATTAGGGCACATTATGACTAATGAAGACAGTACTAATAATTTTAAAACTCCAAAGGTTTAGAGGCTTTCTTCCCAAGAATGAGGGAGGATCATTAGCCAACTTGTTTACTATAGGATAGAAAAATCTGTCCATACCATCTATTTCTTTTGTTTAGACTTTCCTTTTCACATTTGTCTTTTAGCCATTAATTTTGAAGTACCCCTTGCTCTGTGGTGAACTATTTTATTCATATAAAGTTTATTACATTTTTAATATATTAAATTGCCTCTTGAAGACCCTTTTTGATCTTTCTACTACCGTTTTCATTTCCCTTTTCCTATCAAACCAATTGTGCTACCATCTTATAAATTGATAGATAACAACATCTTCATCACTTATGCAACAAACAGGATAAGCCACCAAAGTCCATGCCAAAATACATCATAATTACACTTTTGAAAACTAAAGAAAAAAAATAAAATCTCGCAAGCAGTTGAGGAGAAAGGACAAATTACCTGCAGGGAAACACCAATTCAAATGAAATCTGATTTCTCATCTAAAACTATGAAGGTCAGAAGAAAGTGGTATGATACATTTTTTAAGTACCAAAATAAAAGATTTGTCAACCATGAATTTTATACCTGGCAAGATTATCTTTCAGGAATGAAAAGTAAAGAACATTCACACACAAAGGAAAATTAAGATAATTTCATAATGAATGGACCTACCCTTAAAAATTTACTAAAGGAAGTTCTTCAAACAGATTTATGATAAAAGAATGATCTTGGAGCATCAGGAAGAAAGAATGAACAATGGAAAGAGCAGAAATATGGATACATACAATATACTCTTCCTTATGAGTTTTTACATGAGTACTTATATAATACAATCCTATGAGTTTATGTATGCATGTGTAAATATATTGGCCAGGTGCAGTGGCTCACACCTGTAATCCCAGCACCTTATGAGGCCAAGGCAGAGGGTCACTTGAGCCCAGGCCAAGGCAGAGGATCGCTTGAGCCCGAGCTACAGGGAGGCTGAGGTCAGAGGATCTTTTGAGCCCAGGAGGCAGAGATTGCAGTGAGTTGAGACTGCACCACTACACTCCAACCTCGGTGACAGAACAAGACCCTGTCTTAAAGAAAAAATAAATAAAATAAAAAATAAATATATTATTTTAAATCTTAATTATTGAAATAAAAATTAGATGATATGATCCTCAAGCCAGTGATATTTAAAATTTGATAAAGTGTAGGCACCTAAATGGAGGTGAAGTTTCTACACTTCACTTGAAGCGGTAAAATATTAGTACTAATAGACTGTTAAAAATCAGATATATACATTATATTATACTGAATGAGATGGAAAATAATTTGAGGGTTTTGTCAGAGAAGGGATGTATTATGGCTTACATTAAAAAAAAAAAAACACTCATGCTACTGGATGGAGAAGTATTTCCATGAGGATATGGATGACTAGTTAGAAAGTTATTAATTAATTCAAGTGAAAGGCTTGGCATAGAGTAATCATGTTAAAGATAATGATGTGATCAAATCAGAGTAATTAACATATCCATTACCTCAAACATTTATCAGTTCTTGTAACAGAAACATTCAAAGTTCTCCCTTCCAGCTACTTAACAATTTACAATAAATTATTGTTAACTATAGTCACCCTACAGTGCTATATAATGCTAGAACTAATTCTTCCTACTTACCTGTAGTTTTGTATTCTTTAACCAGTTTCTCCCTATTTCTCTCCACTACCTTTCCTAGTCTCTAGTAACCACTATTCTACTCTCCACTTCTCTATGGGATCAACATTTTTAGCTTCTGCATATAAGTGAGAACATATGGTATTTGTCTTTCTGTAACATAATCTCTTTCAGGCTCATCCATGTTGCCGTGAATGACAGCATTGCATTTTATGGCTGAATAGCATTCTATTGTGTATACGTGTCACATTTTCTTTAAATTCTGGTATATCTTGAAAGTAAAACTGTCAATGTTTGTTAACTTATTGGATGGTGATGCGACTTTATAAAAAGGGATAAGGATGAACCAAAATTTGCAGTTGGCTTCATTCAAATAGAGCAACTCCATGAAAAAAAATCAGTACAAAATTATTTTACATTGGAAATAACGACCAGATGTCTGTTTTGAATTAAACTCGTCAAGTCTTTTCAACTTAGCTGGTAGCTACTTTCTTCAGCAGCCACTAGAGGCTGAAGGAAGCACCAGCAAGACATCCACCTGCCTGGGTGCCCTTATGGTAGCCTCACCAACTGGAGTCAAATTTGAGACAAGGCTTTAATGATGCCATCGTAGTGTGAACATTTAAGAGTTTTTAGTACATATAGACCATGAAGGGTTCATAGCATTCCTAGAGGCCACAGATGAGGAGTTCATAGAGCACTGATTCTCAGAGAGAGAGGGAGAGAAGAGGTCACTCTCAGCATATACTGTGAAATAAAGCGTCAGTCACTTTAAATTTGTGGACAAATGCCTGAATGGTCCTATTAAAGGCAGTCGTGAGAAAGCTAAACCTGCACTCAAAATGGATGCTGAAGCAAAATAAAGTCAAAAGCATTCAATGTAATGTTATTTAAAGTTTTTGTGTAGAAATGTATGTGTGTGTGTATATATATATACACAACATATATATATATAATGTAAGAGTTCAGAGTAGAAAATATGCATGTATGTATATATATGCAACATATATATAATGTAAGAGTTTAGGGTAGAAAATATGTATGTACATATAAGAGTTTAGGGTAGAAAATAGGACTAGAGCTATACATACAGTGTTGTAAGTGTATGGATACTATTAAAGTCATTAGACGGGATAAAATCACATTAAGATTTAAGGTACAGAGAGAAGAGGAATGGCATGTAAACTAATCCTGGTGAAATCCAAAATTAAGAAGTCATAAATATGAGGGTAAACCAGTAAAACACACTGAGAAGGAACAACAAATAAGGCGGAAAAAACTGAAATACATATGTCTGGAATCTTAGCTTAAGAAAAAAGAAAAAAAAGCTCTAGAGGTAAGTGGTTAACCCACTGTGACAAATGCTGCTGAAAGCTCAAATCAGATCATGACCGAGACTTGGCAATTACATTGGTCATGCATCTTTGTCAGGATCTAAGAGTAATTTCAATGCCCATAAATCTCATGAGATGTCAGTAAAGATTAAATGCTAGTTTCTATCTTGATAAAGACATATGAAACACCACACACCTGAAAGGAGATAAAGGAGGTAAAGATATTTTCTATCCACATCCCCACCTTCACTTCATACATACTCTGTTTCTAGGCTTTCAAATCTTGCGTGTAACCAACCAGAAAAGCACAAAACTCTCCTTAATTCATAGGTGTTACATCTGAAGTAAATATAA
The DNA here is from genome assembly GCF_009764315.1 of Trachypithecus francoisi. NCBI lineage: Eukaryota > Metazoa > Chordata > Mammalia > Primates > Cercopithecidae > Trachypithecus > Trachypithecus francoisi. Next base: position 156,038,101 of record NW_022681454.1, on the reverse strand, counting down.
TCATATCAGCTGTGCTATATTAAGAAACTTTTGAAGATCAAACTTCACAAACCAATAGTGCAATAAACAAAAGCAAGGGGTAGTCAAAGGCACAGTGCTTTCCATTTGATATTCCACATTCCTTCCACCTAAGTGAAATGTTGGAAGCAAACTTTAAAGAGAAAAAAAAGAAACCATAAACATCCACAAAATTCAGGGTTGTTAAAATCCCCATAAAATCTATCACTTCTCTCTGACAGAGATCCAAATATTGTGAAGATGCAGAGATCCCAGGAATGTCAGTAAAATCAGACAGTGCCTGATAAATGGTGACTGGTTAATGAGAATTGTACTGAGAATTGTATATATCAAACTTTAAATCTAAGAAGTGAATTAAAACATCACTCAAGCAGATAGGTAATGAAGCCAAGGAAAGTCCACATTCTCTTTCAGTTGAAACACTGATTCTGGGTAGATTGCTTCCAAGCATGTGGTTTATGGGGAAAAAATGCTGCAGAAATGGGATCAGCAAGTCATTCTGAAGGCACGATGGACTCAATGGGAAAAACGTAACTCTGGAAATGATCAACAGTAGGAAACAAAAATGGAATGACTTGATCTTTGTTTTAAATAAAAGCAGAAAATTATAAGGATAGTGAAAGCTCAAGATTATATGTAAAAATTAAATGATATAAGGGTTACAAACAGAGAATTTGAATAAACAATACAAGTGTAAATGGGAAACATATATTGATAGTGCTAAAAAGAAAATGGAGAAAATAGCAAAGGTCACCATGTTACAACAAAAATAAATGGAAAGGTGGATGCAATCAGAACTGTCCTATAAAGAAAACCTTCAAAATTAATAATGAATAACAAATTATATAATCACTAAGCTCTCAAAAGAACAGCTGCTAAATAGACATATAATAAATTTAGAGAAGTCTTTCTATGTTAGTAAAATCATTACAGACTTTTAAGGGAAATAAATTTGAGTCCGAGAATTTTGTGTAACTAAATCATTTTCATAGAATGTAAATGCAGACTCAGATGTTTAATGACTCAGAAATTTTACCATACATGCCTTAATTATTATTTTAAAAAGCTGGTATGTATAAATCAATTATATGTGTGTGTGTGTGTGTGTCTACATATACACATACATATACACATCCCAGGTGGCTGAGAGTTGGATTGAAATTTACACTTTAAGATTGGTGGCATCACTGCAAAAATAAATAAATAAATAAATTGATAATGAGCAATATAGCTCAGTTAATTCTCAATATGTTTTTACTAGTAAATACAAATATCAAAATAATCTTTGAAATAAAGCCTAAAACATAAGGTTTGAGAGTGTGATAACAATGATCTCTTCTCTAAACTTACATTAGCACAGATATAGTTTTGGTACAATGATAATAAAAGATCTCAAGTGAGACAAAACTGTTTGAAATTCCAACTCTACCACTTGCTATGTACGTATTATAAGATATCATGTAAACTTAGTCATTAAATTCTTTTTTTAAAACTATTGTTTTAAGTTCAGGGGTACATGTGCAGGTTTGTCGCATACGTAAACTTGTGTCATGGGTGTTTGTTGTACTGATTATTTCATCACCCAGATATTAAGCCTAGTACCCATTCATTATTTTTCCTGATCCTCTCCTTCCTCCGACCCTGCATCCTCCAATAGGCCCCAGTGTGTGTTGTTCCCCTCTATGTGTCCACGTGTTCTCATCATTTAGCTCCCACTTATAAGTGAGACCATGTGAGTTATTTAGTTTCCTGTTCCCATGTTAGTTTGCTAAGGATAATGGCGTCCAACTTAATCCATACCCCGCAAAGGACATGATCTCATTCTGTTGTAGTAATTTTCAAAAAATATCATAATCGCTACCACCAATATCAGACTCAAATATATGATTTTTTTTTTTTTTTTTTTTTGGTCTAGGAGGATTTCTTACCTGTTGAATCTCATCTGTGTTACTTGGTCATGAAGCACATTTATTTAAGACGTATTTGATGCCATTCTCATATACCTACATCCATTTAATAATGGTATGCTGTGGTGTATGCCCAGATTTATGGCTTGGTGGGTAAGATATCATTCAATTAATGATGACCAACTCAGGTTGCATAGTGGTCTGTTGTCACCTGGCCATGTCTTCGGTCTTTACCAAGAAGGCTTATTAAGCCTTCTCAAAAGGAGAAGAGTTAACTGCAGAAGATAGAATTGCCTTATTCCAAAACCTTAAGAAGTTGTGCTGCGCTGTGATTCGCTACAGTGTACTTCCAAAGGCTGTACAGCATTCTTATTTGCTGTATAAACTTTAGGCAGCATTGAATCTACTGGGTCACATGGTCCAAGTGGCCAAGCAGCTTTCATGGCAGTGTGAAACTAAGGCAAAACTCTCTTACTGTGTGCCTACTCAAAACTAGATGCTTCTCAGGTTACTCAACAAAACGGTCATGGAAATTTGCCAAAGTAAGTCGAGGCTTGCCCCCAAAATTGCAAAGAGGCCATATGTCCTTGTGCTTCTTTCTTAGATGTAGGAAGGACAAGATTTAACAACTTTTCCTTTAATTTAGAAGGGATATGACAATATATGCCCTATATCAAATCTTGGTAAACTGTAGCCTGTGGGCCAAACCCACTGCATTGCCTATTTCATAGATAAAGTTTTACTGGAAAACAGCCACGTGTATTGGTTTACATGTTGACTGTGGTTATTTCGTGTTGCAATGACACATTTGAGTTGTTATGATAGAGACGTATGATACAACCTAAAATGTTTACTATCTGTCTCTTTAAAAATTGTTTGCCAAACCCTGCCCTACACCACTGGACACCTAGAATTTCGCCCAGTGACAAGTCATTGAGTTTTTTGGGATTTATTTTATACCTTCTGACATTCACACATCTTACCAATGTATCTATGTAGTTGCTACTTTCTGCTCACCAGATGAATAAGCATATCATTAATTTAATGAAGCAACTTGATATCTTCTAGAATGGAGATACACTATTTATTCTTATGACTAAATTCTGTCAGTGGCCTGGGCTGTTGACACAACCCTGAGACAGAACAATGAAGGTGTATTGCTGACCACATCAGCTGAAAGAAAATTGTCTCATGTCATTTACTTACTGTTATAGGAAAAAATGTTTTTCTTTTTAGAAGTTGCATATATGTGCAAAATAATGTATTTATTTGTTCCAGCAATGAAATTCTATCTGGCACAACAACTGCAATTGAAGTCATCACCTATTTAAGTTTACAATAATTCACTCTCATTGTGCAAGATATAGCTCTCTTTTTCATTGGTCAAAAAGGTATGTTAAATGTGAATGTGATAGGAATCACTATCACCAACTTCTTTTAAGTTTTAGTAGGAGCACTAATATCTACATTGCTTCCCAGAAACGCAAGTGCTAAGATTTACTATTTTGGTAGATTAAGGAAGATCTTATGGTTTCCTTGTGTTTTTTGCCACAATATTAATCCTTATGCTATACATCGAGGAATAAATATAAGAATCCTGACAGTTAATGTGTATGTCTATTTCTATTAAGCATTTCAGAATTGATAATCACAGTATAGATCAAGGGGTGCAAGGGAGAGAAATCTTAACTAAAACTCACTTGATCTCTTAAATGTCATCTGCCCCTCCTCTGACAAGTACACCAAGGTAGTGTCTTGGTCTTCCAAAATTAGTGTAAATATAAAGAAAATATACAACAACCCCCAAAAAGTCTAATTATTTTTCATTACTCAATTCTCAGTGCTATGGACCGAATTGTCTCACACCAAAATTCATACATTGAAGACCTAACCCCCAATGTGATGGTATTTGGAAATGGGGAGTAATTATCTCCTATACAGATAATTATGTTTAGCGGAGATTCCTACTCTCATAAAAGACATCAGTAGAGCTTGACAGTACTCTCTCACGCGCTCTCTCTCTCACTCTCTCTCTCTCTCTCTCTCTTTCTGTCTCTGTTAAATGAGGACACAGTGAGAAGGCCATTGTCTACAAGCCCGGAAGATAGCTTTTGCCAGAACCTTCCAGTCTGTGAGGAAATAAGTGTATCTTGTTTAAGTCACCCAGTCTATGGTATTTTACTGTGTCAGCTTGAGCTGACTAAACAGAATTTGGTACTGAGAAATGGAGTGCTGCTGTAACAAATACCTAAAAATGCACAAGTGGCTTTGGAGCTTTTCTGAAAGGTAGAACTTGTGAACAACGAAATTGACTATTTAGTCGAGGAAATTTCTAAGCAAAGTGATAACGGAGTAGCTTAGTTCTGAGCATGTATTTTGTATGATTGAATCAACAGAAAGTGGGAAAGAATGAATTAGTGCTACATATAACAAATGGATAAATCTGAAACAATGCTTTTAAAAAAGGAGCAAATTGTAACATAATACCACAGATGCAGTATATGTAAACTTTGAAAACACACTAACAATGACATATTCTCTTGGTGAGTTCACCCATATGTAATATGATTATAAAATACATAAACAGAAAAAAATGCACCAGCTTCTGGGAAGTACTTGTTACTGTAAATAAAAAATTAGCAAGAATGAGTTTGTTATGAATCATTACACAGGACTTCGACTATGTCAGTAAATTTTTTTGTGAAGGAGTTTTGACCAAATATGAGAAATGCTTAGTAAACCTGGATGTAGGTACCTGGGGCTTTGTTACTCTACCTTGTATTATGTATAGATCAAATATTTCTTTTAAAATTACATGAGGACGAGATGTGGTGGCTCACATCTGTAACTACAGCACTTTGGTTGGCTGAGGCTGGAGGATTACTTGAGCTCAGGAGTTTGAGATTAGCTTGGACAACACAGTGAGACTTCATCTCAGATATCTATATATAAGCCAGGCATGATGGAATGTGCCTGTAGTCCCAGCGACTCAGGAGGCTGAGGCTGGAGGATCGCTTCAGCTAGGAAGGTCAAGGCTTCAGTGATCTGTGATCATGCCACTGCACTCCAGTTTGGGTGATAGTGGAAGACACTCTCTCAAAAAGAAAAAAAAATTGTATGAGAAACAAACTACAACAAAATTATTAAAATACTACAACCCAATGAACATCCCATAACATTTTAACCTTCAATCTTGAATTATATTTAATGAGAAACTTGAGAATCAAATACATGCTTAGACCTTGGGCAACCATAACAAGAACTGGAAGAACAGATACAGTCATGGGCCATATAATGACGTTTCAGTCAATGGTGACCTACATGTAAGATGGTGATCCCAGAAGATTATAATGGAACTGAAAAATTCCTATCAGTTAGTGACATATTAGCACAACACATTACTCACATGTTTGTGGTGATGCTGGTGTAAACAAACCCACTATGCTGCTAGTTCCATAAAAGTGTAGCACATACTATTATGTACAGGACATAACACTTGATAATGAATGACTGTGCTACTGGTTTATGTACTTACTGTAGTATATTTTTAAATTTTTATTTCAGGGTCTACTCCTGCTACTTGCAAAAGCAGCTAATCGTATAACAGCCTCAGGCAGTTCCTTCAAGAGGTATTTCAGAAAAAGGCATTGTTATAATAAGAGATGACAGCTGCATGCATGCTTTGCCCATAAAAACTTTCCAACATGACAAGATGTGGAGGTAAAAGACAGTGATATTGATAATGCTGATACTCTATGGGCCTAGGTTAATGCGGGTGTTTCTGTCTTCATTTATAGCAAAAGTTTAAAAAGCAAAAAAAAAAAAAAAAAAAAAATTAAAAATACAAAAAAGCTTATAGAATGAGGATATAAAGAAATAAAATCCTTTTGTAAAGCTGTTCAAACAAAATTTTTGTTTTAGGCGACATGTTATTAGAGAGGAGTCAAAAAGTTTTAAAAAATAACAATTTATAAAGTCAAAAAGTTACAGTGAGCTAAGGTTAACCTATTATTGAAGACAAATATTTCTTTATAAATGTAGAGTAGCCTACATGTACAGTGTATATAAATTGTGCAGTAGTGAACAGTAATGCCCAAAGCCTTCACATTCGTTCACCACTCATTCACTGTCATCCTGAGCAACTTCCATTCCCACAAGCTCCATTCATGGTAAGTTCTGCATACAGGTGCACCATATTTAAACGTTTATACTATATTTTAATGTAACGTTTCTATATTTAGATGTGTTTAGATATGCAAATACTTACCATTGTGTTTTAATTCTCGGCAGTATTCAGTAGAGTATAACCTGCTGTACAGGTTTGTAGCCTAGAAGCAATAGGTTATGGCATTTCTCCTGGGTGTATAGTAGGCATCATCGTCTAGGTTTGTGTAAGTGCACTCTATGATGTTTGAACAATGATGAAATCACCTAAGGATGCATTTCTCAGAACACGTTTCCATCATTAAATGGCTGATTCAAATGGTAAAGAACATGTAGTCAATCTACATGGGCCTGTGTACTGTCTTGGAGACTTCATTACAGAGGCTGGGGAAAAGAAAACTCTTAAGTTAAAAGGATATGCTTTTTTATTATTAGAACAAGATACTGTGTCTTCTTTAAATTTACTACCTTAGAATTAATAAAATTAAAGCATTATACATTTTAAAATAAAGCTTCTAAAATCATGTTGATAGATTTATATAATATTTATATACATATTATATAGATTTATATAATAAAATCTTTTTCTAAATAATATCACATCACGTCTCATTAGGTTTTTGAATTTAACTTCATGCTTTAGATTAACTAATTCTTTTATTTTTGACATTTTAAATAAGTGAAATTTAATAAAACAGTAGCCAATTGACACACGCAGTATTTTTCCCAGTCCTTACAAATGTGGTGTAATATGAGTATCAATATAAAAGTCAAATGGCATCACACTAAGTTTAAATCATATGCTTTTCTTTTGAAGATAAAGACTTTCAGTGTACTTAAATTCAAGGCTGAAAATGTCGATAATCTGAAAGTAAGATTAATCGATTAAATGATAGCAAGACAAGAAGTCTATCAGACTACAAGCTAGGATATGATAACTAGACGCCATTTTCCTAAGCAATTTCACTTTTAATGCTACTATGAAATGAATAAAATAGTGTGCTTCCATATTTAATATTATAGTTGGAAAATATTTTACAATAAATGGAAACTATACCAGCAGTGTCCACAGTTGCCATTATTACTTCATAGAAGAGATTTTTCCTATCAAAATTTAAGCATGCTTTACCAAATATTTATTTTGTAATGAGTATGGAATGATTAACGACAAAAAGATTTTGAAAATGTCTTACTCTTTCTCTCATATAATATGATGTTCTATATAAAAAGAAAAGTTAAAAATTTGCGAAGAAGACAGCGTGAAATACCTGATAGAGTTCAATCATCTTTTAAGAGCATGTTTAGTGCATTTTGTGCAGCTGTAAACTAAGGGGGAGTGAATTGAGATGCGTGAGGAGAAGGTGGTCAGGAGAAAGTGATGAAACCAAACCAGGAGAACCACACATGGAAGACTCGATACAATTGCTATTCTGCCACTTCTTAGTTGTTGTAACTGTGCATAGTGTCTATCTTCTCTCAATTTATTTTATTTAATTAATAAATGCAACAAAATATTTTTTATTTCATCTCACAAGGTTTTGTACATGGTTGCTGTATGGATTCAATAAGAAACTATATGAAAATGTTAACAAACTTTGAAAGCTACACAGCGTTTTGCACAAATAAAAATTAACATTTTGATTTTAATCTTATGTAATACTGGTGACATGACAAATACACAAAAGTAAATAATATGTTCTGGCACAAAGTGTCTAGGGTTAGTAGATTAGATGTGCAATCTATTCAGTGGGAGAAATTCGTTTTAATACTATCAAAATGATTTCATTAAGCACCAAAGCATCATGAACGTGACTGTATTTTGCTATGAGGGTGCTGAAGATCTGAGATGAATGTTTCTGGATGCTATCATTTTGAACATGGACGCAGATAGTGGCAGATTTGGTTTGGTAACACTACTAAATAGAGCAAGAAACAAATTTCCTTTCAATTTCTTCCTCAGCCATTTACCATCTGTATGACCTTAGGGGAACTTAGGTTTTTCAGTACAATGTTCTTAAATCTCTAAAATAGAGATGCTAACTACATAGCAATTCTAGTGCTCAGTAAATTAACCTCTGTAAGCCTCAATTTTCCCATTTCCAAAAGATGAATAACAATAGCACTAAACATGTTGAATGAGTCTTATAAAAGTGCTTTTTCATATTATCATAAAGACTTAAAATAACTACTTGTACGTTATACAAATTGAGGTATTGTTTAGGCTCTACACTTTGAGACAATTTGGAAAAAATCAAAGATTAATCAGTGCTGTGCTGTTGTACTAAATTTTAAGCTTGATCTGGTCATGGAAAGTTAAACAATATGAATTTTTAATGTGATAGATTGCTTAAGACGGATGAACAGTTTCACTTGAAATCAATAGTACTTTGTTTTCATTTCATTTTTGCATATTTGATAAATTAAAAATGGATTTCTTATTTGTCAGTATACTCTTTAGTGATGTATTGAATACATTCGAATCTTTAAGATCAGGAAAAAATTACTTGGAGGAAAAAATTTAGATAATTTTCAGCATAATATTAATTCATCTGTTTTCCAACCAAAGTATTACTTTCAAAAAATAGTATAGGATTATTAAACATAAAGTTAATGATATATATCAAGGTGGTGGTATGCAACACTCAGTCATTTGAATATCTCAGCAGCCCAGAATCAAGTGTAACTGAGAGATAAGCCCAAGCCTACTCTTCTGGTTGCAAGTTCACAATTGGAAAGCCATCTGGAGTGCTCTGAGTCCTGAACAATAATTGTTGGTCCGTGTACACAGGTGCACTGCACAGAGATAGGCAGATTGACCCAGTTGGCTAGTAATAGAAAATCTAGTGAGGAGTGAAATCATGTTTATTTCATTTTCTAATTTTTAAAAAAGATTTAGAACATTTGAATACTCTGCTATATGCTATAAAGAAAGAAGTATTGTGAGGTAAATCAAATATAGACCTGATGTTTACCCTTGAGAATTTTCCTTTGTAAGATAGATAACATTTGTGCAGACACCAAAAATAAAATACTTAAAAGATGAGGACAGGTAGGCAGTCAGGCAATCCTGGAAGTAATTTCAAAGACGTTTCCTCTGGTCCAAAATGTGCACCAGAGTTTAGTGATATGTCACTGTTGATGTAGTAGGTTATTAGTCAAAGTGAATTGACAGAAGCATGGATCAACAAAAAGACAATTTCTAGGAGGGGAATGCACATTCAAGCAGTATCTGTTCCTTCTTTTTTTCAGTGTTGGATAGTTATACACAATTTCTAAAGCTTTATTTCTATATTTCTTTCAGTTTCAAAGTATCCTAAATTTATTTCCTATTTTGTGTGCTGGTTGGCTTTTTAAATTTTTCAGATCAGGGATTTCCTGCCAACGTGCCATTCATTCACGAAATAAGTACTTGTTATTTCTTTCTCTATGTGATGCTGGGCCAGAAATATAAAGATGCTGAAATACAGTCCTTGTCTTCTGGAAATCAATCTAAGTATTTTTACTAAAGAGTATTCAGTAAAGTTCTAGAGAAGAGAGTCTTTACAGAGAAGACTCTTTTTTGTCCTGTTTCGATAATTAAGTAGGACTCATTAGGAAGAGAAGGAAAAAGTATCTCTACTTAAAAAAAAAAAAGAGAGAGAGAAATTTGAAAAATATATTCAGTCTTAAAAGTGTGTGCTCTCTGAGGCCCCTGCGAGACTGAGAGTATGTTATATAGCTGGAGCACAGGACTTTTAAGGAAAGGCAGGAAATAAAGGCTGAAAGAAGTTTAGATCATATATTAGTTTGTTATTGCCACTATAAAATATTATTATAAACTTAATGAAACAATATGAACTTACTGTCATAGAATTTTGTAGTTCAGAAATCCAACAGAGTTTCACGAGGCTAACTTCACAGTTTTGGCTGGGCTACTTTCTTTTGTGGAAGCTCTAGGGGAGCCTTGTTCGTTTGGACTGCTGGCAGATAGCAGTTTCTTGCAGTTGTGGAACTGTGTTCCCTGTTTCCTGACTTTCTGTCAGTTCTAGAGGCTATTGACAGTCCATGGCTCATGATCTTTCTCCAGCCTCAAAGCCAGCAATGGTGGGTCAAGTCCCTGTCAAATTTAGAACCTCTTCTTCCTTTTCTTTCATGGTTGTTTCTCTCTAATTAAGTCCTATTCTTCCTATTCCACTTTCATAGGCCCATTTTATTTCACTGGATCCACTGGATGATGGAGGATAATCTCCATATCTGAAGGTCAACTGGTTATTAAGCAATGCTCTTTTGCAATATAAAGTAACAAATTCACAGGTTCTGGTATTTCAGTCTTGGACATCTTTGGGAGGCCATTATTCTGTCTACAATAAGTTGCATGTATCAAATTAGTTCGAAGAAAATAAGAGAAGGATCTTTTATTTCATTTTATATTCCTTAGTGTACATCTGCCTATTCAAGTTTCCTAATTCTCTTCGTGTTGTTTTAGCATATTGTATTTTTTCTAAAAATTCTTCCATTTTCTTTATGTTACAAAACTAGCATGTAGACATTTATACTATTTTGTAATTATTATTTTAAATATTTATTGTTAGTATTTAGTTCTTTTCATTCACATATTTTCCCCTTCCTTATTCTCCATCAACATCACTAGAAGTTTACCCTTCTCATTAACTTTTAGAAAAAACTGCTGTAAGTCTCATTTACATATTGTTGGTTTTGATAACATTCATGTTTATAATTTTCATTATTTTATTCCTTGTTTTAAGTTTCTCCATTTTTCTTTCACCTTGAATGCTTGCCAATTTATTATTTTATTTCTCTAATTTTTTTTCTCATGTGTCTAAGCTACAAAATTCTATGTACCTTTTTTAATGCAGATTTTGACATATCATGTTTTCATTGCCATTTAGCTATATTTTTAATTTCCCTTATAATTTGCTTTTTTAACCAAACAGCAAATTGTATTTAGTTTGCAAAAATGTTGTATTCTTTGCAATATTTTAAAAACTTGTTAACATCTATATTTATTACATTGTAAATAAAGGGCATATGTTGATTCTTTGAGAAAAATAAGACTTGTTTTGTAGATTATTTTGTGGTAAACATTAAAATTTTCATTGGAACGTAATGCAAATGCAAATGTGCATTTTCTACATATGTATCTCTCTCCTTTTTTTTTTTTTTTTTTGAGACAGAGTCTGACTCTATCACCCAGGCTGGAGTGCAGTGGCACAATCTTGGCTCACTGCAAGTTCCGTCTCCCAGGTCCACGCCATTCTCCTGCCTCAGCCTCCCGAATAGCTGGGACTACAGGCGCCCATCACCATGCCCGGCTAATTTTTTGTATTTTTAGTAGAGACGGGGTTTCACCATGTCAGCTAGGATGGTCTCGATCTCCTGGCCTCGTCATCTGCCCGCCTCGGCCTCCCAAAGTGCTGGGATTACAGGCGTGACCCACCGTGCCCAGCCAGATATATATATATATATATATAGTTCTCTATATACCCATTGCTTAAAGTTTTATACCTGGATTATTCATTTATTTATTTTGGTTTATTTATTGTGTTCTTTACATAACTTTTAAGAAAAGTAGTAACAAGTTCAATTTAATATTTTATTATTGCTTTAATATTTTGAAGTTATTTTATTTCTTGTACATGACATTAGAGGTGAACTCTATCAAATGCATGACGAACAAGTAAACATTATCTCAATAAGAGTTTAAGTAACCATGGGGAAAAAATGAAAAAGTGGAAAACTATTCAACTACTTTTGTTAACTTGTTAAATATAATGAAATAAACTACTATTTAATTTATGAATACTAGGAATATGTGGTATATAACTTTGCTAAATGTATATTACTGATTGATATAGCCAATAATATACATAATGGAAAGACTATGGGAAAATTTCTATTAATATATTTAATTTAATACATTATCAATGAAACTTTACTATTCCCTCTAATGTTTAACAGATTATTAAAGGGGAAGGATGAAACTATAACAAAAATGTATAAGAAGCATGAGGATAACAAGAGAAGAAAGTTTTTAAATGCAATATGACAATCTAAAAAAAGAACACGAGAGAATAATAAGATGAGAAAATTCATGAACATGCCTAGACGAAACACCAGCTTATGGCCATCAATAGCATTTTGCTGTAGCAGCAACAGTCAACTCATAAATGTTACATAAAAGAAATATTACTCACATTAACATCAAAAATTAAAATACTTAGGAACCAAAATAAAGAGCTAGCATTGTTATAGAGAAAATTAGAATTATAAAAAAGTAACAAAAATAGATTTAAGTAAATGGAAATGCATACCAAGTACAGCACGGATAGCTACATTTTATATCCAACCTTTTTACTGTCTCCAAAATAGTGCATATTACTTATACAATCAAAGTAAGTTTTCCAGGTGGGTATTCTGAGACAATTTGGTAATCTTATGCTAACTTGGATGTGAAAGTATTCTGATGCAGGTGTTGCAGTCTTACCAATGCACCTTAATGTAGCAGTTTCTTGTTTGAAACTACATATAAATCAACTTTCGAAAAGAGGTTTAGGGTAATTTCACTGACAGATACTGAAAGTACTAAGAAACCATAGTACTTGCAGAGTTTAGTACTGGTGCAAGAACAAAAAAATTGACTAAGATAATGAAATAGAAGGCACGAAAATGTATGTTGTATGTGAGAGAGAGATAATAGAAAATGGTTTATAACAAATAGGGAAAGACTGTGCCACATAGAAAGTAGTGTTGAGAAAAATAGCAACTCTTTCTACAGAGAAGAGTACAGCTATGTTACCAATGTATTCCAAATAATGTTGCACTTGACATGTATTAATGCCACGAAGATGCAAGAAATAATGAGCATAAGATGATAGAAAACAATAGGGAAGAATTTTTTTCTCAACAAGGGCTCAAGAAACCTCTTAAATGAGACCTATAAAGCACAAACAAGAAAATAAAAAGGCAGTTTGACTACACACAAAAAAATAAAAACTGTGTCTTTATAAACAGTCATAAACAAAGATTACAGATAAATAAATAACCAGTGAAAGATATTTCTAAATATCTAAAACTGACAGAAGATTAATGGTATAAATTTTGACACTTCCTAGTTAATGAACAGTGGAAAGAAACATATTGCAATAGTAAAACTGACAAAGAGATGAACAGGAAGTTTACAAAAGTTATAACTCAAATAGCCGTGCAAATTTTCTAAGTAATCAGACCAAAGTGTAAGTTAATATGTCAGAATATTGTGGATACAACCTACTGATGACAAGACTGTGAAGAAAATAAAACTTTGACAATATTTAGGGAAGCTAAGCATGTATATACTTTACAATTCTGAGATGCTACTCCTGAGTATTGTTTCCGTTGGGTGGTGATATGGTTTGGCTGTGTCCCCACCCAAATTTCATCTTGAATTGTAGCTCCCATAATTCCACATGTAGTGGGAAGGACCCAGTGGGAGATAACTGAATCACAAGGGCAGCCTTTTCCATACTGTTCTCCTGGTAGTGAGTAAGTCTCACGAGATCTGATGGTTTTATAAGGGGAAACCCCTTTCACTTTGGTTCTCATTCTTTTGTCTGCCACCATGTAAGATGTGCCGCCTGTAATCCCAGCACTTTGGGAGGCCGAGACGGGCGGATCACGAGGTCAGGAGATCGAGACCATCCTGGCTAACACGGTGAAACCCCGTCTCTACTAAAATATACAAAAAATTAGCCGGCGAGATGGCGGGCGCCGGTAGTCCCAGCTACTCGGGAGGCTGAGGCGAGAGAATGGCGTAAACCCGGGAGGCGGAGCTTGCAGTGAGCTGAGATCCGGCCACTGCACTCCAGCCTGGGCGACAGAGCGAGACTCCGTCTCAAAAAAAAAAAAAAAAAGATGTGCCTTTCACCTTCTGCCATGATTGTGAGGCCTCCCCAACCACATGGAAACTGTGAATCCATTAAACCTCGTTTTCTTTATATATTACCCAGTCTGGGGTATGTCTTTTTCAGCAGCCTGAGAACATACTAATACAGTTGGGGGTGAGGGAATTTTCAAAGGACCTGAGAAGACATGAACAGGATTTCATGGCAGTGTCTATCTCTAGATAACATAGATAACTGATGGTAAATACTATTGAAAGCTAGAAGCAGTAAGAAGCAAGGACTAAAGTACATGCAGCATCATGGGCACATCTAAAATTCTAATAATGAATGACAATAGCAAATAGAAAAACGAAGTAAGAAGTTTTGTATTATAGAAAAAGTTCATGGGCCGGGCGCGGTGGCTCAAGCCTGTAATCCCAGCACTTTGGGAGGCCGAGACGGGCGGATCACGAGGTCAGGAGATCGAGACCATCCTGGCTAATACGGTGAAACCCCGTCTCTACTAAAAATACAAAAACTAGCCTGGCGAGGTGGCGGGCGCCTGTAGTCCCAGCTACTTGGGAGGCTGAGGCAGGAGAATGGCGGAAACCCAGGAGGCGGAGCTTGCAGTGAGCTGAGATCTGGCCACTGCACTCCAGTCCGGGCGACAGAGCGAGACTCCGCCTCAAAAAAAAAAAAAAAAAAAAAAAAAAAAAAAAAGAAAAAGTTCATGAACTTTTTGCACCTTGGTTTGATTTCAAACCCCACTAATAGCTTCATAATCTTGATGTTCATCAAATCGTTCGGAGTCTCATTTATTTCTTCTGGAAATTATGGGTAATTATACAGATTGCTGTAACAAGTAAGTGAAATAATATTTGTAAAATTACCCAGCAGTGTAGCACTTTTAGGATAGACAAATACAATCTTATCACAAATGATATCTACTAGAAACCTTTAAGAAAGATACTTACTGGTGAAATATTGCAATTTTTCTCATTAAAGGAACAAACAAGATAACGTGCCACTATGTACTATATTTTACATATAAAGCCTTTTTTCTTGGCCTATAAAATAGGACAAATAGAAAATAAAAAGTAATTATGCTTCTAAACTAATTATTATATCAAGGGACTAATAAAAGCTAATATTCTCATAAATTCCAGTGGGAGCATATAGAAGACAGACAGAATTCTAGTCCAGTCACAATTCACAGTGAGCCCTGTTAGTCCTCAAAGCCATCCTCTAATTATTTCCCCACTTGAATAAGTTAGACTCTAGAATAATTTTCTCTCCACAAGCTGATATCTCTAAATTATCCCTAAAACAACATATAGCCTACTTTGACCATTGTTCTTAGAGGTCAGCTATTACAGAATGCTAACACTCCCAAGTGTCCCCAAGTACAGCATCATTGACACTGAGTACTGATAGACTTCACACAATGGTAATTGAGAAGATAAGAATGTATTTAAGGTTATCCTCTCTAGAATATTGTTTATCAATGATCGCTGGCAGGCATGAGTTCTTTATTAACCTCCTCCCCTCCCACTGAAATTACGCTGCCCTCTTTGTACCCACAAGACTAAATAAACATGTACTCTTGGGAAAAATATGTATAGGACAGATAGCGCCTTCGTATATATAGTCACGCACCACATAATGATGTTTGGTCAAGGATGGGCTGCATGAACGACAGTAGTCCCTAAAGATTATAATACCATACTCTTACTGTAAATGCTTAGATAAACAAATGTTTAGCATTGTGTTCCAATTTCCTATAGTATTAAGTACAGTAATCTGTACAGGTTTGTAGCCTAGGAGCAATAGGCTCTACCATATAGCCCAGGTGTGTAGTAGACTGTGACATCTAGGTTTGTGTAAATATACTCTGTGATGTTTGTACAATGATGAAACCACCTACTGATGCATTTCTCAAAACATATCCTCAACCTTAAGCAATAAGCGACTGTTTATATATAAATATAAATGTATATATACATATGTATGCATATAAAATGAGTATAATCAGACATCTACAAAACCAATAGAATTCTCAGTAAAGAGCATATCCAGATCATTAAAAGCAGGCCTATGTGAAATCATTCTCATCTCCATAGTAATATTTTGCAATTACGGTGCAACCTTGAGGGTGATAAAACCTGCAGCAAGTCTATCATTTAATTTTCCTTGTTTTAGTTATTGACTCAATGAGGCTTATTAATAAATAACAAAAACTGTACTGATTACTATAAAACTAGGATGCATTCTTATTTTAACAAAGCATCAACAATTTCAATTATCATGAAATAATTCAGCAACATTTTAAACTAAGCATGCTCATGACACTACAAGGACTTAAACTCTTAAATTTTGCAGGAAATTTCATAAATAAGAGAGTATACATTTATTATTATACAGTATTTACATCAGGGTCTTCAGATAGCATGCTGACACACATACCGATTTTTAAAATGATAGCTTGGTTTTCTTCTTTTAAATCTCATTCTACAGAATTTAGTATAAAACCAAACAGACTTCTAATATGTATTGATCTCTGTCTCAACTTCCTAATATACATTAACCCACTGAATCCTCACCAAAACCTTTTGAGGTAGGGGCTATTATTTTTCCTACTTTACAGAAGAGAAGATTAAGTCTGAGAGGATAAATAACTTGCCTGGGTTAAAGAAACTGGTTGGCAGTGGGGAGAGAATGAACCTCAGAAATTGAAGCTCCAAGGCTTGCTCACTTAACAACTAGACAACAGTATCATCGCTCAGAGGTTTTCTTTATTCTCTGCTTGAATTGTGGTTATGTCTTGACCAAATGTAGCACTTGAATATGGACTATTAGTATATGTGCCAGTGACTGAAACCTGTGTTTAGCTGCAGAGCTTACTGCACACCATGAGTGTAAGAGCCGAGTTATATGAAAGGAATAAAACAATTGTTTACCAAGGGCACAAATAGATTGCCTTCCTTCTGGGCCCTATATAAACCTATGGAAGAATTTTTCTTCATGAGTTTAAAGGTATCTGACTTCTTATTTATATGTGATTTATGAAAATAGGCTGAATGAATTATGAAAAACAAGTGATTTGAAAGCTTTTTATTTGTTTCTATGGGAACATAACACAGAAGCCAGAAGTAAGCAAAATAAGTTTATTCTGTTGCTTGTATGTTGCAAATGCCCCTGAGGTGACTTATAATAATGCACTATGAATAATTCTGTCTTAACAACCCAAGTTTAATAAGAACGAATCATTCTTTATTTCATGTTGAGAATTGAAAGAATGTTCTTTGGTCTAACATTCTAAAAATGGCTTTCTATATTGAACAAGAGAGAATGATATTAAAACTAAGTAATGGATTGATATACTTCTTTTTCTATGGTGGGTCATCTTTTGAAAAACAATTGTTCTCTGGTAATCTTTTAAAACTACAATATTTTTATCAGGTAAAGTTATACCTTTATTAACCCTCATAATCTGGCTTTTGTTTATATTATACTTGCACTTCTCGCTATAATGTCAAATACTTGAAAACATAGCTGAGATGTAAGTAATATTTAATCTTTTTCTAGTATAGATTATTTTAATGATGCATATAATGGCAAAAGCTTTAAAGTAACATTATACTCACCTACACCTTCAATAAAATTGTTAAAATTAAACATAATGGTTAATTTTAATTTTTTTCAGTGAATCCAAGATTAAAATAACTGCTGGAATCATAAAAAGTAAATAAAGCCATGCATTTAACTGCCTCCAATTCACTGTATAACATCAACTCAATATATAAATTAACTATATTTAGCATTATTTCTGTCAACAAATTTTGATGAGATGGTCACATCAATATTTTTATGAAAATCCCCAATGGGAGTGAAGCTTAGTATTTAAAATAATTTAGGTGCTTATAATTTCCAAATAAAATAGACCATGAAATGGAACTAAATTTCCCACGGGAATTTATCTTTCTTCATTTTCCTTCAGGCCACCACTGAACTGGGGGCTATCTTTTCTGGTTGCTGACAACCATGAGTAGAGCTGCCTGTAAACCATCATCAATTATACTCATTTTCAGTCAACAGATCTAAAGTAATTTCTTCTGGTGAAATGAGAAGTATAGTGGTGAGGTAGGAATAGACACACTGGGAATATATGCAATTTAAGTGTTCCTTTAGGACCTATGTAAAGATAATTCTTTTCTCTACCGCTTCTGTTTTATAATCAAATACGTATAATCAAATACGTTACTGTATCTTCTCTGTACTGACACGTTCTGAAGTCCTATGGAATTATGATAATGAGTGTCTATCTAGACTGAATTACAGTATGCAAGAGAACTGACACTTGACAAATTTGTTATTTGAAATACCACTTTGTTAAGTTTATGATAATCCACTTTTATCTTTTAAGACCTATCAATCTCTTTCATAATCTAAATAGGTAGATTAAATGATGGTATTATAGGCATAACCACTCCAAAACTTTTAAATCTTGGATGTGATTCTGACATTATGATTGCCCCAGAGTAGGGCACTATGCCTGCTTGCTTGTTTGATAAGGAATTTCTAAGCACATATTCTTGGCTCTGTATACCGAAAGTTTCTTTATGCCATGGATCATGGAACCAACGAATGAATTTTACATTTTTGTAAATGTCTATTCCAACTACATGTTCAGTTGAAAATTAACCGTTGTATGAATTTGGGGTCCCAATGTATTGATCAAGAGGCAGATTCACGCTAAAAATTCACTTATTAGCATACCAATATTTATACATTAAACTTGATAGCAGGATCCTTCTCAGAAGTATGCAGACTCCAATTCCCTCAAAGAACACTCAGTGTTTGTGGTTCACAAGTGGAAAAGAGAGGGTGTGAGATATGGTAAGGTTTCTCTTGAAACAGCCTACTCAACTTCTTATTCTCTAATTCCAAGTACCACCTCCCCCACCACCTTTCTTCTCCTTTTCTTCTGATTTTACTACACGCCCAGACACGTCACAGTCCCAACTCACATTCCATTCCTTATTTGAAAATGACTGGCTCTCTAGTCCTCTGTAGATGACTCTTCCTCTTCTCCCCTGTCTCCCATTGCACACCCACCTTATCTAAAAAAGTTTAAATGTTTAGCCAATCGTGTCTACTTTAGATTGTGCAGTGCAACCCCAGCCAATGAGAAAAGGACACAAGGTTAAGAGTCGAGTTAAAAATAAAAGCTTCAGGCCAGGAGTGGTGGCTCAAGCCTGTAATCCCAGCACTTTGGGAGGCTGAGGTGGGCGAACCACCTGAGGTCAGGAATTCAAGACCAGCCTGACCAACATGAAGAAACCCCGTCTCTACTAAAAATAAAAGTTAGTCATGCATGGTGGTGCATGCCTGTAATCCCAGCTACTCAGGAGGCTGAGGCAGGAGAATCACTTGAACGCAGGAGGCGGAGATTGTGGTGAACCAAGATCGTGTCATAGTACTTCAGCCTGCACAACAAGAGTGAGAGTGAAACTCCCTCAAATAAATAAATAAATATTTAAAAAAATAAAAGCTTCTACTCTCCTTTGTTCAGGATGCTCTCATGGCAGCCAGCCTGATGAGAAGCACCCTTCTGTGCAAAAGTAAATTTGCTTTGCTGAGAAATCCTTTATTTGCTGTTTTTCTTTATGACTCTGAACTTTATTTCTAACAGAGGGACTCTAAATATTTATCATCATAGCCTTAGTCAGGTATCGAGGCCTATGATTTAAAAATGTAGTAGTAAATGTCCTTTGGATGCCGTCAACACTCTCTTAAAAGGTTTTATAATTAGACAATTTGTATTGCCATTTTTCCATTCTACATTGCCTCTGACAGACAACTGACACATTTAGCCTCTGCTACCTAAGAATCTTACCAACTTCATTGAACTCAGGAAATCCTGTTCAGTAGCCTAATCACCCACCTACATCCTCAGGCTACACGTAACAACCAGTAAAAGTATGTTTTGTCATATTGCTACTTGCCTCTTCAATAGGATCCTGGAAGTGGTATTCCACGAAAACACTCAGGGGACATGGTAGGCTATGGTTGAATAAAATACAACGACATAGGACACAGTTCCTCTAACACTTTTAACTTCTTTAATTAATTCACTTATGTAATATGAATTAATTTTTAGCATCCAAGTTTCAATTTTACCAGAGGCCACAATGAAACTCAAGTTCTAGTAAACCAAACAAATTAATACCAGACCTTGAATTAAGAATTCAAGGTTTATTTTACTGACTATCCACAAATATGTCCTGATGTATAATAATACTCTCAGAATACATACAAAAATATAGTCTTCATATATATTGTCCATATGTACTACAAAATACTTGGGGTTATTTGACATGTGTTTGAGCATTTTGAGAGGTATCAAATAAATAGCATGCCTCTTTTCTTGAATTCTGAAACTCTTTTGAATTAAAATAATGAATAAGTTAGATGGAACAAGATATTTTCTTTAAAATTGCGGAAGCCAATTAAGATTCTAACTATTAACTCCCATCATTAGTCAGAAACACAATCAGTTTCCCCATATCAGATGCCTTAACTTGAGGAGCAAAGGGAACTTTTACTTTGTGAAAGTAATACTACACCCTTCCAAAAGGAAAACATGTGAGAAGCTGATCTAAACTGTAAAATTCATTGTTTTTAATTTACTAATTAGAAAACGTACACTCTGGAGACAGAGTTTTTAAATTCAGCAAACTGTAGGAATGGACTATTTTAAATTTGGCCCTGTTGGCTATGTTGACCCTGAACCTGTAGGACAATAAATGAAAAAAGATGAAAAAAAAAAAATGAGAGAAGCTAAAGATACTCTCTGGTTCTCGCATATGTGTATTGAGGTTATTTTTTCTATATATGTTTTCAAATAAAGCAACCAGGCCAGCACTCAGTACAGATTTATTTATTTATTTTATGTTTTTTGTCTGTTTGTTTTTTAAGACAGTGTCTATCGCCTAGGCTGAAGTGCAGTGGTGCAATCTTGGCTCACTGCAATTGTGCCTCCTGGGTCCAAGCAATCCTCCTGCCTCAGCCTCCTGAGTAGCTCAGCTAACAAGTCCCTGCCACCACACCCAGCTAATTTTTGTATTTTTAGTAGAGATGGGGTTTCACCATGCTTGCCAGGCTGGTCTTGAACTGCTGACCTCAGGTGATCTGCCCTCCTCGGCCTCCCAAAGTGCTGGGATTACAGGCTTGAGTCATCGTGCCTGACCCCAGTAAGGATTTATTAGTGGCTATTAGGTAGCTCACAGAAACAACTGGAGGATTAGGCAGTGACTAAACTGCAAAGGAAAACTAACATGATTACATAACTTACTCTGAGTAAAAATCAATAAATCACCATTCTTACCTCTCAATCCAGGGTGAACCCAGTCTTTTAAAAGCATTTTTCTAAACTAGAGCCTAGACAAGAATGTGGTTTGAGATAGTTGCATATTTCTTAGTAATTTTTGCCATTGCTAAAATAAATTGTAGCAAAGACCATTCATGCATTTACTTTTTTGTAGCTCATTTTTATCAAAATTTGTTGTAAAATTTTAACAGGAGAAGAATTTCCAAGTTGAATGCTCAAAGTGACTATATATGTACACGTAGACACATTTTCTTTAAAATTAAGATAACATGTGGTCCTATATTTTTCTTGTTTATTATAAAGTGTTTTTCTTGGGTAACTGTACAAAAAAGTTAACACATATGGGTTTTAATCAAAAGGTGTTGATTTTTGGAGGAAGAATCAGAATTTCATTGAATATTTTTGATACATTAAGACAATATATAGGCTAGGCATGGTGGCTCAATACTGTAATCCCAGCCCTTGGGGGGCCCAGGCGGGTAGATCACTGGAGACCACGAGTTTGAGACCACTCTGGTCAACATGATGAATCCCCATTGCTACTAAAAATACAAAAAACAATTAGCTGAGCATTGTGGCATAAATCTGTAATCTCAGCTACTAGCAAAGTTGAGGCAGGAGAATCCCTTGAACCTGGTAAGTAGAGGCTTCAGTGAGCCGAGATCATACCACTGCACTCCAGCCTGGGTGACAGAGATTCTGTCTAAAAAAAAAAAAAAAAGACAAAATATCTACTTTTTAATTGAAATGTTTACTAAGAATATCGTAGATTCACATGCAGTTGTAAAAATTTCAAAGTACAACAGAATTCTGTGTATGCTTTATTCAGTTTCCACCAATGAAATATGTAAAACCATTGTATACAGCTCTCAAAACTGAACTGTGACTATTTTAACTTAATTTTAAATTGAAGAGTACTTATCATAGAGAATACATAA
This sequence comes from Trachypithecus francoisi, assembly GCF_009764315.1. NCBI lineage: Eukaryota > Metazoa > Chordata > Mammalia > Primates > Cercopithecidae > Trachypithecus > Trachypithecus francoisi. The sequence continues at coordinate 156,015,825 of NW_022681454.1, read as the reverse complement.
GTTGTTCTAAATAACACAGTGAGCCATACCGTGCATTCAAAGCCACATCTGCCTATTCACAAAACCCACACTTTTTCTAGTGGTACAATTAGAATTTACAAAGATAGTGTATGATACATAGCCTTGCAACGAGAACTTGATGAACCCCGAGAATACATCAAGTATTATGTGTCAACACCAACATGGTCAAAAAGGATTTTACACAGTCCTTATGAAATGAGTTAAACAATTGAGGAACAACCTGCCTTCAGATATCAGTTGCTAAAATACCTTAGTTTAGACATCAGAATGCACAAAAATTACCTGAGAAATTTAGAAAAATGCAAATTGGAAGTAATTATTTGTTCACAACTACTAGTCTATCGTAAGAGATGGTAATTGTTGCTAACCCTTGACCTGTCCTATACCTACAAACCCCTTAAAATCTTTGTGTGTAGGAGTGCTTTTCCATCCACATTGCCAGCCCTCTGTCCAGATTGACTAAACTTGGAAGAAAGCAGTGAGCTCTACAAACCGAAACAGAGCTTCCATCTTCATGGTCAGAGGCGAATTGCAAAACCATTGTGAAAAAAAGATAAAATATTTAATGCAGTTTGTAGGGAGGCTGCTTCTGAAAAGCATTTATCTAGGGTCTTTTATACAACTCACAAATGTTAATGAAGCTCACACTGGTAAGTACTAGACAAAGGATTGCTAGTAATTATATTCTAAGACAAGATAACACTTGTTGGAATTAGGCATCTGAAAACTGGGAGTTAGTGCCAAGTCTTTTGTCCTGAGAATTTCATAACTATCAAGAAAAATACAGTCAATCGTATGCTCGTGGGCCTTTTGACATGGCAATGAAATTACTGACCATTCTTGAAAATAATTCACAATCTGGTCAGTCATTGCTCAAGTTTTCAGGGTCTCTGTATCTTCCATAGCTTCAGGATAGGTGGGTAAATAGTTGTAGACTTGTCTTCCTGTTAATTAAAAGATATGTTTTTCTTTTTTTTCTGTTGATAATGGCAAGAAGAAGAAAAAGAAAAAAAAAATTTCTGGGAATAGAAGTCCCGAAATGACTAGTTGAACAGGATGAACGTATACCCAGATAAGTTGACATAGAACAATCAACTTTGTGACATATTCTAGGAATTCTTCAGACATTAAAGATATTAAAAATATCTAAGAGGCTCCTGCACCAAACCAAACCAAAACAACAAAAACATAAGCTGCTTACCAAAGAAAAAAGATAACACTTGTTGGAATTAGCCATCTGAAAAGTAATGAAAAACAAAACCAAACAAAACAACAACAACAACAAAAACAGTGGAGCATCGTTCAAGAAACACAAGGAAAGGAAGTTCGAATCCATAATATTATAACTAAGCAATAAGAAGCTATAGAAAAAATTCTATACATTCAAAAACACTTTCAGTGATGTAAGCATGGAATTTCCTTCAGCAATGTACTAGAGGATGAATTTCATCTAAGTAGTAATTAGGTAAGTACTAGACAAAGGATTGCCAGTAATTTTATTCTAAGACAAAAGCCTGGCAGAGCCTAGCTGCCATTCAAGTGATTTGGGAGGCTGAGGAAGACTTCATTTGAGCCTGGGCAACAGAGTGAGACCCTGTCTTTAAAATAAATAAATAAATAAAGACAAAAGCAAAGATGTGACAAGGATGGAAAAAAGCAAAATAAAAATGCCATATATTATGTCAAAAAGTGAGGACAGAAGGAAAATATTAAGTGGGAAAATGGAAAAACTTATTGAATATCAAATAAGTGGGTCAATCAGTAAGTAGAAGCTTAGCTACAGAGAACAAAAAAGAAATTAGTAAATAGATAAGAATTAAATTATATGTTTTAAAGCTGAAAACAAACTAATTGAAAGGAAAAAATAAGGATATTATAAAGATGTTAATAAGAAAGTAACTGCTAAATATAATGAAGCTTTTCATTGCTTCTAAAATAAATATCAAAAAATAGCAAAAAAGATATACCACCTAAAGAAAAATCCACCTGTATCTCTTTCTCTATCACACACACACACACACACACACACACACAGACATGCAATAAATATAAAATAACATGCATAGTATGTAGAAAATAAAAAGGACCTCAGAAGGCTCTCTTGTCTTCTTTTCACCATCTGAAAATACTAGAAGTCACTGCCTGCAACTTGGAAGAGACCCCTCATCAGAACCCAACCATGCACCATGCTGGCACCTAGATCTTGCACTTCTAGCCTCCCAGATTGTAAAAAATAAATGATTGTTGTTAAACCACCGAATCTATGGTAATTTGGTATAGCAACCAGAACTAAGACACATGAGAAACATCTATCTAAAAAAAGGTGATTCAGAAATGAGAGAGAGGAAGGAAGGAAAGGAAAGGAAGAGGAAAGGAGAAAGAGGAACAACAAGTTATCAAGCAAATGGAAATACTACTAAGCAGGCAAGTTTGAAGTCTTTCATCAAACCAGGAAGCCCTCAGGCCTCGTTACATTAGGCAATAAAGTTTATTTATGATGCAAAATGATACAATTAACAATCAAAATCTATTAGACATAGATAACTTTATAGTAAGTAACATACAAACCACCTTTATACTATAGAACCTAAAGGATACAGAAAGATAAATAGAAAAAAAACACTAGGAAAGTTTATCATTCTTTTCAAGTTTGTGTGAAAATAGCTGAAGAGGACAAATAAGTAAGCAAGCATATAGAACATATAATCAATATCAATAAGGTAGATAATATAGAGAAATATCAAATATTACATTCTGATAATAAAGAATATCCCTTTTCAAGAGCAAATGAAACATACATGAAATGTACTATATATTAAAATGCAGCAAGAAGGCAAACAAGTTTAACAAGATGGAATTTTTGTAAATAATCTCCAATCAGAATGTAATAAAACTAGAAATCAGTAACAACATTGAAAAGATTCTTAACATGGAATTTAATTATTTTTATTAGGTTAGGTTTATTGTGGTATAATTAAATACAGTAGAATTGACTTATTTTAGGTATACATTTTCATGAAATTTTTTAATTTTAATTTTGATATAAGTTAAATTTGATAAAGTCCAATTTATTAAGTTTATCTTCTGTGATTCATATGTTTTGCATCCTAACACCTTTTTGCCTAACCAAAAACTGCAAGAGTATTCTTTTTTTTATACTTGCAGTCTAACATTTAGGTATATGAATTCATATTAATTTTTTAAAGTAATATAATGTATGGGTACGGTGTTATTATTTTTCATATTAACACCCTCATATTTCAGAACCAGTCTTAGAAAAGTCATCCCATTATCCATTGAATAACCTGGACACATTTGTCAAAAATTAAAGTAATTATATGTGTGGGTATATATCCGGTGTGAGTCTCTCTTTGGTTCCTGTCCTTCTTGATCTCTCTTTGTTCATGCTTTATAAGCATTAAGACAAAACCAAGTGACACTTTAACACCTTGCTAAGAAATATTTTTAGCTAGATCACTCAGATAAGTGAGTTTTCTACTTTCCACCTTACCATAGGTGACATTGTTGCCAAACATCCTTAACTATATTTTAAAAATCCAATTTCCTACAGTTTCCAGTAAGATTTTTCATACTTTTTTAAGCCCTCATCTGCAGTATTCTCAAAGCTTACAAAATTTTCAGCTTCTTCAAGGATCTTGATGCTTTCACATATACTTCCTTCAAACTCTTTTTGGTTTCTAAATCCACTCCAATATTGCAGGATTTGGATTTCTTTGTTTAGGTATGTGTTTTGCTGCCCTAACACCCACTCCTAGGATAAAAATAACTATTATCTAAAGCTGTGTAAACAAGTGCCTTAAAACATAGTGACTTGAAATAGAAAACATGATTTTTGCATATTGGCAAGTTGAGAGCCAAATCACAAATGAACTCCCATTCATAGTTGCTGTAAAAAGAATGAAGTACCTAGGAGTAAAGCTAACTAGGGAAGTGAAAGAGCTCTGCAAAGAGACTACAAACCACTGCTGTAAGAAATCAGAGATGACAAAAACAAATGGAAAAACATTCGATGCTCATGGATAGAAGAATCAGTATCATTAAAATGGCCATACTGCTCAGAGCAATTTATGGATTCAATGCTACACCTCTTAAACTATCATTGACATTCTTCACAGAACTAGAGAAAACTACTCTAAAATTCATATGGAACAAAAAAAGAGCCTGAATGACCTAGGCCATTTTATCTAAAATTTTTCTAAGCAAAAAGAACAAAGCTGGAGGGTTAGGGTTAGGGTTAGGGTTAGGGTCATGCTACCGGACTTCATGTAGTATAGTAGCTACTACAGTACATGGCTACAGTAACCAAAAAAGTGTTATGCCCAGACCGTTTATTCCCCGAAGAAGACCACCAGAGTCCAGAGTCAAAGCCAAGCGGCAAGGATCTTTAATGCAAGTTCGAACTTGGTCCCTCCGTTCTACAACATACAAGAGGGCCCCGAATGATGCATGTGCCCGCTTTTTATAGCCCGATGCATACAGGATGTGTAAGGTTACAGAGGTACAAAGGAATTCTTTTGGTTGCAGCATCACAACTGGTAATTGGTTAATATTTTAAGTTATACAATTAACAGTTTTCTATTTGTTCCCGCGCATTTAGTAAAACTACAAACGGTTGTGACCTTATCAGGGGCTCTCTAGGTGGTGTTTCTGAGGTGTGTGTGTGTGCGGGGGGGTGTATTTGTGTTGGGCTCAGGAAGTTGGGACAAAATAGAGGAATGTGTTTGTACTGGGCCCAGGACTAAGATATGTGGCAGACACCGGTAATTAGAACAGAACAGAGCAGGAAAGAGACTTTCACAACGTTTGTCCTTACAATGTCTGGAGTCTATAGATAACCTAATCGGTTAGGTCCGGGGTCGATCTTTAACTAGGCTCAGGGTGCCGCCTGGGCTGCCAGGGCTCCGCCCGGGCTGTTTGCCTGTGGACTTCATTTCTGCCTTTTAGTTTTTTCATTTGATCTCTTTCAAAAGCAGCGTACAGGTACAAAAATAGACAAATAAACCAATGGAACAGAATAGAGAACCCAGAAATAAGACCACACACCTACAACTATCTGATCTTCGACAAAGCTGACGAAAACAAGCAATGAGAAAAGACTCCCTGTTCAGTAAATAATGCTGGGATAACTGGCTAGCCATATGCAGAAGACTGAAACCAAACCCCTGCCTTACACCATGTACAAAAATTAACTGAAGATGGATTAAAGATGTAAAACTCAAAACTATAAAAACCTTGGAAGACAACCTAGGCAATACCATTTAGGACATAGGCATGGGCAAAGATTTTATGAGAAAGAGGCCAAAAACCAATTACAACAAAAGCAAAAATTGGTAAATAGAGTCTAATTAAATGAAAGAGCTTCTGCACAGCAAAAGAAACTATCATCAGAGTGAACAGGCAAACTACAGAATGGGAGAAAATATTTGCAAATTATGCATCTGAGAAAGGCCTAATATCCAGCATCTATAAAACAAATTATTAAACAAATTTACAAAAAAAAGCAACCCCATTAAAAAGTGGGCAAAAAACATGAACAGACTCTTCTCAAAAGCTGATATATATGTGGCCAATGATCATATGAAAAAAAGCTCAATATCATTGATCATTAGAGAAATGCAAATGAAAACCACAATGAGATACCATCTCACACAAAGTCAGAATGGCTACTATTAAAAAGTCAAAAAAACACAGACGTTGGTGAGGTTTTGGAGATAAACGAATGCTTATACACTGTTGCTGGGGAGTGTAAATTAGTTCAACCATTGTGGAAGACAATGTGTTGATTCCTCAAAGACCTAAATACAAAAATACCAGTAAACTCGGCAATCCCGTTACTGGGTATATAGCCAAAGTAATATAAATCATTCTGTTATAAAGACACATGCACGTTTATGTTCACTGCAGTACTATTCATGATAGCAAGGACATAGAATGAATCTAAATGCCCATCAATGATCGACTGGATAAAGCAAATGTGGTACGTGTACACCATAGAATACTATGCAATTATAAAAAAAAGAGTGAGATCATGTCCTTTGCAGGGACAATGGATGGAGTTCAAGGACATTATCCTTAGCAAACTAACAGGAATAGAAAACTAAATACTGCATGTTCTCACTTATAAGTGGAGGGTAAACGATGAGAACACATGGACACATGAAATGAAACAACTCACATTGGGAACTGTCAGAGGCTGGAGGGTGAAAGGAGGGAGAGGATCAGGAAAAACGACTCATGAGAACTAGGTTTAATACCTGGGTCATGAAACAGTCTATACAACAAACCCCCATGACACAAATTTACCTATGTAACAAACCTATACTTGTACCCCTGAACTTAAAATAAAAGTTAAAAAAAAAATGCATGAAGATTTCTGTAGGTCAACAATTTAGAATAAGCTTACCTGAGTAATTTTGGCTCAGAGTCTCACATCTGGCTGCAGCTAAATTGTTGATCAGGGCAGCAGTCATCTGAAGCATAGACTAGGACTGGAGGATTATCTCCCAAGTACTCAATGGTAGTCGGCAGGAAACCTTAGTTTCTTTCCAGCCATGTAGGACTCTCCATGGGTCTGACAGGTAGATCTCATGACCAAACAGCCGGCTTCCCACAAAGTGAGTGATCTGAGAAAAATAAAGGTGGACGTCACAGTCCCTTTCAGGACTTAGTTTTAGAAGTGATACACTGTGACTTCAACCATATTTATTCATTAAAAATAAGTCATTGAGTCCAGTCCACACTGAAAGGGAAGATGTTAAGCTTCACTTATTAATAGGTACAGCATCAAAGAATTTGTGGACATATTTCAGATAACCGCAAGGCAAAAGGAATTTTTTACATACACTGCATAAATTGAATGCTATGGCAGAGATTTCAGGGATATAACTGGTTATAGTGTCATGATCATATAAACAAGAGTTAATTAGTTTACGAGGTGGCAATATTGATGGATACGGGCTTGGAAATTAGTAGATTTTTGTGTTAAGAAATGTAAAAGCACATTAAATAATAAACATTATTTATTGTAATTCAAGTTCTTAAAAAGATTTCAAATCCCTGAGATCATTTCAACTTGTTTGTGTCAGGAAATAGTCAGCTTGTGGCCAAGAGGAATACACATTTTCTCTGTTTCCATATTAGATTTTTCTTAAGTTTAAATGTATTATTGAATAAAAGAGTAAAACACATAGACAATGACATTTCAGAAACAAAATCAGTTGGGATATATAAGGTGTATTTTGATATAAACTGTCTTACACTTCTTCAATAAGTTTCCTATGAACAGTGAAATAAATAAGATTATGATGGTTTGAGCAAAGACTGTACAAAGATTATTCATACATAGGAAAAATAATAATGATGATAGCACCAAAGATAGCCTAATGTACTGAGCTGAATACTTATGTGCTAAGCACTCTGATAAGCAGTTTATATACATTGTCTCATTTAATTATCTCCAAAATCACATGAGATTGATGCAACAAGGAAGTAATTATTTTCCTTAGGAGAATTATGTTCTATATTAATATACATGGATAAGAATACAACTTCTCTGAAGCTTGTGGAAGCACTGGGTTTTCTTACTTACACTGCATTTCCTTATTGAAGTGTTAATTCACTCAAGGTCTGCTGATTATCATGATGATGATTGTTATTATTATTACACATTATCATGCTTTTGCATTCACCAAATCTCCCATGTTTTAAAAACAAACAGTTTTCTCCAATTTCAGGCCCTTAAAACTGAAACAATTATGCAAAATTTTTATACAATAGAGAATAAATTTTACTTTTCTAGTGCTTGAACTATGTGGTTTATTCATCTCTCTCTAAATTCATATCTAGTTTTCCCAATGTCAATTAATTTTATTGTTCTTATTATTTTTAATTCATTGACTAAAGCTTAGCTGATTTATCTCGAAGAATTCCAGTGCAATCTTGAAAATAATGATGTTTTTCAATTATAGAATATATAGCATATATGAAAAAGTTCATAAACTTTAAAACAGTATTCAAATATAAAACATTATCAAGGTATTATTCTAGTCCTGATGTGACAAAAGTGGGGAAATATGATTTCAATATTATTTTTCTCATGAATGGAAAATACGTATTATTATAGACTTCAGAAAATATTTTAAAAGGGTCTCAACAATAAAATATCTACATATTAACATGGTTAACTATATCCAATAAGTTTTTGTTGTTGTTGTTGCTTTTTGAGACGGAGTCTCACTTTGTCGCCCAGGCTAGAGTGCTGTGGCGCGATCGAGGCTCACTGCAAGCTCCGCCTCCCGGGTTTACGCCATTCTCCCGCCTCAGCCTCCAAGTAGCTGGAACTACAGGCGCCCGCCACCTCACCCGGCTAGTTTTTTGTATTTTTAGTATAGACGGGGTTTCACCGTGTTAGCCAGGATGGTCTCGATCTCCTGACCTCGTGATCCACCCACCTCGGTCTCCCAAAGTGCTGGGATTACAGGCGTGAGCCACCGCGCCCGGCATATCCAATAAGTTTTTAGTCACATCCATATCTAAACACATATTTTCAAATATATACATATATACCTACACATTAATATATAACTATTTTAAAAATAAAATCACACAATGTAAAATTATTTCACTTAAGGTTTTTATCTAAAATATTCCCCTGTACCATTAAATATTTTTTCAAAACACAGTTTAAAAACCTGTACAGCATTCTTAAAAACATATATACTGCATTTTATTTTATTCTTTTTCTATGGTTGAAATTATAAGTGACGAAATTTGATCACTTTAAACATATTGGAAATATATTTTAAAAGAATTCAAAATGTTGATATATGGATGTGGTGGGATGTCTTCTTAATATATTCCTCAAGAGAATTCATCAGCCTTCTTTAAGATAGGCCTTCTACGTCCCCAAGTTTCTATTTTTCACTTGGAAATGTTTTAATATCTAGCTACCAATTATAATGGCACTATCACTGTACCTGAGGCATTTAATCATACATGATTCCCCCTTCTTTGACCAACTATATGTGAATTATCTTAGAGAGAAAAAAAATCGTTATTCTCTGCGTGGTTGCAGTAAAACTGGTGGGAAAAAAAAGTAATATAAAAATCAAGTAGAAAGTCCCTGCGAAGTGCAATAGAAATTGCACCTGGATTTAGGAGATTGGTTTCTACTCCCTGTTGAGAACTCAGATATTTTTGTGCCCTTGGGAAAGTCACTTAAATTTTCTAGACCTTTGACTCCTCAGTTGGTAATTTATCTCAAATAGTAATTTTTGACTGTGAAATTTTTAAATGTTTCCTTAGAGGAAATAAATGTCTCAATAGATGCAATCTAATTTCCAGGTGATATGTCTGAAGTCAGGTACAAAATTATACAAATTAATTCCATATACTTGGCTAAGTTTACCACTGAGACTTTTATAATTAGAGTCTGAGTTATTTGGGATGATTTATTGTCACATGTGGTTAGAGTTCAGAGCATTTTTCTAAATGTTGTTTTTCTACAATTAACTTTTTTACCCCTCCATTCACCTCAACACATTTGTTGTAAAGTCTATAATAAATCTTAATATTAGTTTTCGTATGAACATTAGATTTATATTTTTATCTCTAAAATGGTCAATTTTATTGGTGAAAAGTGTATTTAAATTAGAAATTGCATTGGAAAAAATGTATATTGTTGTAACACTCAGTCTCATAAGGATGAGATTTTAAAATTGCTCTGGAAAAAAGCATCTCCTAATATCTGATATTTTCGCTTCTCACAAGATATGCTAAGCATGAAGAGGCTCGTTCTGCCAGTGTGGCTTGGAAAAATAAATGGATAAAACTAGCTCAGTTTATTGTGTATGAGCAGTGAAGTGAAAGGGAGACTGTCCTAACAGATATTAAAATATATTAAAAGGCTGTATTACTAAGACTGATACTGACCCTGGAAAAAAAACTGAAACCAAAGAAACAGAAATCAAAATCTAACAACCAAAGAAAGACCAACATTAAAAGAAAAAAATTAAATACTCAAAAGTGAAACTAGGGCACTCATTAGGCATTGCATCTAAAAGTTATGTGCTTTACTTCACAATTTAACCAAAATGAATTTGATATGAATCAAAGTCAAAACAAAGCTATTTATGTAACCTAAAATAAAACGCCATAATTAATAGAATAAAGTTTAACGTATTTTTATTACTATTACTACCATATAAATTTTTTTTAGCAAAACATGGAAAATAAAAATCTGCATAGAAAAAAATAGCAAATGTGACAGCAAAAGTCACTGTAACCAAAATGCAAGAGAGAAAATAAAGATAAAACAACAAAAACTGAAGAATGAAACTGCATCAAAGCTAGTACCACAGGAAAAGCATTACTTACTGTCTTTAACAAATAAGGAGATTTTATAAGTCAATATAAAAATTCTATGTGGGATAAGAGGGAAATGACATAGAAACTGTATGGATTAGGAAAAAAAGAAAACATACAAAAGACAAATAAACACATGTGATAAATTTGACCACACTTGTAAACTTGTATATTTGGCCACATTTGTAAACAAAATAAAGCAAAGAAAAAATAGTTTTGCCCGCAAAGTTTCTGCTATAAATAATGTAACACACTATCATAGATTATGGTGAGAAGCATAAACTTCCTTACCCTGATTTATTGTCAAAAGCTTTCAAAGTTCATGGCTTTCACTGTAGAAATTTGCTTCCAGCAATTTATCTCAAGTTAAAAATGGACAAGTGTGTAAACGTGTTGTTAAAAGGATATATTGGAATAATTTATATCAGCGAAAAACCAAAAGCAACTGAAATGTCTTTCAATAGGAGACTTATTAAATTAATCATGGTATATTTCTAAAAGGAAAGCTATGTTGGTCAAAATAATGGCAATTAATTTATATATTCATTAACAGGCAAAGATATATACAATATGTATTTATAGTACTTTTATTTATTGCTTATTTAATGTATTGTCTGCACTTCATTTGTTCGTGTGTGCGTGTGTGTGTGTGTGTGTGTATTAAAACATTTTAAAAAACCGTCTACTCAGAAAGTCGGAAAAGAATTCAATATTAGTTCCAGCTTTTAAAAGTCTTTTGAGAAAGGCAGTGGGGTACATCACTGAAAAACAGATGGGTGCTGACAACTCTTTGGTGGAAAAATAAATTGCAGACTTATACAAGCTGCCCAAATGATTATCAAGCTGAGTTTGTTTTTCAGAAATAGGTTTAAAAAATTTCAAAGAAGCTATACAAATTTCCCCCAACAATACAAAAATTTAACAACGAAGTTTAAATATATAGCAAAAACCAAATAGGATAATAAACACGAATAATTTATGAAACAAGCCTTTTAATCCTAGAAAACTGAAATGGAGAGATCACACACTTAAGAGAAACATACCTAAATGAGGACTAATAGCAAATAAAACAACTCCAAATATTTCCCCAATGACTAAGTCACAAAAAGACAGCTTAGGAAAATTATCAACATTTTTTCAACTTGCAAGTGTTGATTTCAACTTCTTCCCTAGCCAATTCGGTTCTACTTAGATAAATCTGGTAATCTATCTATCTCTCTCTCTATCTATCTATCTATAACATATATATATAACATGTGTATATATAAATTAATGTGTTTCTACTCGGTTACTACCTTTTTTTTCTTTACACCTTTTCCCTAATTTTCTCCAGAAACATTTTTCTTTTGGTTTGAGCAGTTGAACTGAAAAGGTTTGGAAAGTAGAATGAGTATTGGCTCTTATTGGAATAGCACTTGAAAAATGTAGTCCTAGGAAAGGCCAATTTCTAACTGAAGTGGCTTGACAAAGTTAAGCATCCATTCTCAATGTGACAGTGACTCCCATGTTACTAACTAGGTCAACGGCTGCTCTTGACTAGATCACATAACCCTGCATGATACTGGAATGTTCCCTGGTGAGGTATTGCAGAGTTATGTGCACAAACACTGAAGCACTTACCGTTTCAATAAATACAAAGTATCATTTTAATCTATTTTAGTATAAAAGAAGCAAAAAATACTGCTGACCTGCTTTGCTTCTTGAACTGACTTAGAGTGCTGTTCATGACACAGAAGATACAATAGTTAATGAGTGGTTACTACAAGCTCTTTAGACTTCAGCATTTACTGCTCTCCAACCTTCAGCAATATTTTGGCAGTAAAAATCATATTCTTCATTAACATCACAACTGTCCTGGGACCAACACCCCAAGGAACTGGAGTGATGTAATCAGCTTTTTTGTGATTCCTTCAAAGTCCGTATCTCCAACCAACTTAAGTTTAGCAATTTGGGGACCTTGAACTCTATATATTCTCATATCAATGATTGCTGCTACTCCCTTGATAACGGCTGTGATCAGATTTGGAATGCCTAGGCAGATACTACAATATCTGCAAGAATTATATTTTTCTTCAGCTGCTCTGTGGGAGTGTACTGATGAGATATTGTAACAGTGGCATCACCTCCAGGACTTTCATGTGCCCCATCTGTGTTTAATAACATTAAAATGAGCATCCCAACATTTTTTTAATTTCCCAACTACAATCACATTCTTCTCTAGAGCTGGAATGCCAGTTCACTTCATCATTTCCCACATACCCTCTGGGGGAGCTGGTAGCATGGAATACTGGTGAGAACACATTTGCCCAACATTAAGTACATGAAAGCAATCAACATCCCTGTCTGGAGAAACAGCATTAGGGATCTTTCTCTCATTGATGTGATCTGGAATGGGCCCCTGAATAAGGAGGCTATCTACATTATCATCATTTTTCAGTTTATTGATTAAATTCAACAGTACCTCCTCTGAAATTGAAGCTGGTTTTACAACTGTCTCACTGTTAATTTTTACATCTTCAGCTGCCCTGGTTTTGTTGAGGACATAGGAATGACTTGCAGGATTATTATCGACCAGAACCCAGGCTCAGGTGTGGTCCTTTGTTCCCAGAAGCCACCCACTCTTCCACTTCCGGCTTGATCTGCTGAGCCATTTTCCTTTAGGAAATGACGACAGCTTTCTTACTAATTTCTCTTGGTTTTATGCAAACACACACACACACATCTTTGATGCATAATAAATATATTTACACATAATCATCCTTGATATATAATAGATAGATTTACACATAGCCATATATATGTATACATATAGCCTTATGTATGTGTATATACTGTATATATAAATACTCAGAGAGAAGGACTTAACTTGCACTTAATAAAACGTTCCCTTTGAAAGCAATGCACTTAGAGAAAATGGTAGCTGCACATTCAGATACAAATTATATACTAATGTTAAAGCATGGCGTTCTGGGAGAAGCCAGCGTTCTAAGTCTCAGTCTTTGCTTCCAAACACATGTTCTGCATGTTAGGCCAACTTGTGAATTCCTGCGAGGTGGAAGGGAAGATGGAGGAGATGACAGGTCTTCACCACGTGAGCAGCAGAGTGGCGGAGGAGGCAGACATTAGAGCAGTTGCTGGGAAACTATTGTCTGTAATTTTAAAGAGCCCAGTTGTAGATCCATCTGTTTTCCCCTAAATGACATTGCTAAAAATGCCATTGTCAGAAACACTCAATTTATACACACACACAAGTATAAAATTGTAAACATAGCCTGTCATTATTTTTACAATTTAAATAGGTCACAACATTCGTTTTTCTGTGAACAAGTTTCTTTTTTTAAACTTTTAGTTTAGATTTGGGGGTACATGTGAAGATTTGTTACCGAGGTAAACATGTATGTATGGTGGCGGCTTGTTGTACATAGTGTTTCATCATCCAGGTTTTAAGCCAGCACTAAAATGATTGGCAAAGAAGCTAGAGAAGGTCACGTTAAAAGTAAGTAATATTAACAAATGTTGTAAATCATAACTTGATATAAAATAACATTATAAAATACTTTGCTACAAACTAATAAAGTCACTTATATAATTTAGTAAAAATATTTACAATTTTGACTAAAAATAACTTTGAAATGTTGATCAATATATTCTGTATTCCTTACATATTTAATATGTAGGCTTATAGATGTTAACTTTTACATACTTCAGTCTGGTAACATGTGGTCCTTGAACTTGATTTAACACGACTTTTCTGATGTTTTTGGAACTAAGTATCTCTTAATGTTCACAGTAAGCTACCTTTGTAGTGAATTTCACAGTGTAAATTAGTTAAGTGATTGTATATCCATTTTCATGCCTTGTGACATTTCATTGGATCCTGTATGGTGATGTAAAGTTTGTATCTTTAAAAATAGTATTTCTGAAATTAATTTGAAATTCATTACTGCTCAGAAAAGGGAAAAAAAAGGTTTGAGTTGGAGATACTCATTCTCACATTGCTTCACAGTCTTCCTTCACTAATATTGATATTTAAAAATATATTCACACATATCATTGGTTTGCATGTATGTTCCATTATTAAATAGATTCTGATTAGGCTTTGTATATCTAGAAGTTTTGATATATGTTTGAAATATGTATTATTTATTAACAATTAACTTTGATCATATAACAGGTTACTGAGTAAGCTTTATAAGATAATTTGATGGCAAGAAAAGTGATAAGTGTATGAGTTCATGATTAGAGACATCCAAGATTAGTTTCTTTCAAGATGCAAAAAGCAAAGTGAGGAAAAAACCCTAGGAAAACTACATAAAAGAGGCTTTATTGCATTATTATTACTTGTTTTAAAAGTTATCAAATATTATCTAAATCTGCTCTAATTTAAGGCATTGAAATTTTTCAAAGGGACTGCAATTACCATGTCCTTTATCTTTCAATATACTCCTTGTAGGTAAAATGGAGCATCAGTGACACTGTTGTCAAAGCCACTTGGGTTAATGTTTACAAAACGTCATAATTTACATAGCACAAAAGAGGTTTTCAGCACTTAATGTCTGTCTTTATCTTCTGGATGAACACTTGTTCTCAGATTTAGCTAGATCCCCTGGTAAGTTTCTGATGATCTCAGATATTTTCATTTTATCCACATATCCAGATGAACTTTTTGGTTTTCTTATTTAACAAAAAGCTGCCAGGGGCTGCTTTACAGTCATGTGACCCATATAGTCAATTTCACATAACTCTACCTTTGAAATGATACTACACTTTGTTAAGTACTTGCTGTTGCTATCCTAAAAATCTTAATTGTTTTGTACAAGGGCCTCTGAAGTTTCATTTTTCACTGGGCTCTCAAAATTTAAGTAGCCAATCTGGCTTATTCCTATAAGGTATCAAATATAATGAATGACGCAGAAAACTGGAATTGTGTTTGTGACTTTTCTAGACTCTGTTTTTAACTTATTGTTTTGAAAACATTATTTCAGCGATTTGAATGAGTTCCCCCAAAATTCATGTGTTGGAAACTCAATCTCCAGTGCAACAACGTTGAAGGGTGGGGACTAATGAGGGGTAATTGGTATATTATGGTCAAGTCCTTATGATTAGATTAATATTATTATTGCAAGAGCAGGTTAGCTATAGCAAGAGTGGGCTCCTGGTATCTCTCTCTTTTGCGTGTGCTCACTTGTCTTTCCATCTTTCTGCCATGAGATAACACAGCAAGAAGGCCCTCACTAGATGTGACTGCCCAGTCTTAGACTTCCCAGTCTTTAGAACCATAAGCCAAGTAAACCTCTATCCTTTAGAGGTTATCCAGCCTGTGGCAGTCTGTTGTAGCAACAAAAAATGGACTAATGCAAGTATAGACTCACAGGGGTTTACAAAACTAGTACAGAGAGGTAATGTATACTTTCACACGCGTCTGTGTGAATAGACCACCAAACAGGCTTTGTGTAAGCAATAAACCTTTTTAATCACCTGGGTGTGGGTGAACTGAGTCCAAAAAGAGAGTCAGTAAAGGGAGATGGGGTGGGGATTTTATAGGATTTGGGTAGGTAGTGGAAAATTACAGTTAAAGGGGTGTTGGTCTCTGGCTGGCAGGGGTGGCAGTCACAAGGTGCTCAGTTGGGGAGCTTTTGAGCCAGGATGAGCCAGGAGAAGGAATTTCACAAGGTAATGTCATCAGTTAAGGCAGCAACCGGCCATTTTCACTTCTTTTGTGATTCTTCACTTGCTTGAAGCCATCTGAATGAATATGTACAGGCTTGGGCTCAGAGGCCTGATTTCCTGTTTTCTTATATTAATAAGAAAAATAACATAAAATAGAGTGGAAGTGTTGGGGCAGCAAAAATTTGAGGGGTGGTATGGAGAGATAATGGGTGATGTTTCTCAGGGCTGCTTCAAGTGGGATCAGGGGTGGCGTGGGAATCTAGAGTAGGAGACATTAAGCTGAAGGAAGATTTTGTGGTAAGGGGTGATATTGTGGGGTTGTTAGAAGGAACATTTGTCATATAAAATGATTGGTGATGGCCTGGATGCGGTTTTGTATGAATTGAAAAACTAAGTGGAAGACACAAGGTCCGAATAAGAGAAGGAGAAAAACAGGTATTAAAGGACTAAGAATTGGGAGGACCCAGGACATCCAATTAGAGAGTGACCAAGGCAGTTCAGCATAATTACTTGCTTGGTTGGCGAGTTTTGGGGCTCTATCCTTGACAGAGTTATCTTTTTAAGTTGGAGGCTGAGATTGGTGGGGTGCTTTTTTAAAAGACCATTAGTCCATTCTACCTTTCCTGAAGATTGAGAACAGTAAGGAGTATGAAGTTTCTACTGAATAACAAGAGCCTGACAAACTGCTTGGGTGATTTGACTAATAAAGGCCGGTCCGTTATTGGACTGTATAGAAGTGGGAAGGCCAAACTGAGGAATTATGTCTGACAGAAGGGAAGAAATGACCATGGTGATGTTTTCAGACCCTGTGGGAAAGGCCTCTACTCATCCAGTGAAAGCGTCTACCCAGATCAAGAGGTATTTTAGTTTCCTGACTTGGGGCATGTAAGTAAAGTCAATTTGCCAGTCCAGGGCAGGGGCAAATCCCTGAGCTTGATGTGTAGGGAAGGGAGGGGTCTGAACAATTCCTGAGGGGTAGTAAAATAGAAGGTAGAACACTGAGAAGTGATTTCCTTGACGATAGATTTCCATGATGGAAAGGAAATGAGAAGCTCTAAGAGATGGGCTAGTGGCTTATAACCTACACTGAATAAGTTATGAAATGACAACAGAATACAATGGGCCTGTGAGGCTGGAAGGAGATATTTTCCTTGGTCCAACAACTATTTTCCTTGTTTGGGAAGAGATTGATAGGTGGAAGTTTCAGTGGGGGAATAGGTGGCAGTGACCAATGAGAAGGAGAAAGACCAGCCATGAGGGACAGAAGTTGGAACTCTAGCTGCTTCTTTAGCTACCTTATAAGCATAAGCGTTGCCTAGAGCAATGGGATTTGATGCCTTTTGATCGTCCTTGCAGTGAATGATTCCAGCTTCCTCTGGAAGTAAAGCAGCCTAGAGAAGAGGTTTTATTAAAGAGGAATTAATGACGGAGGACACTTGTGTAGTGAGAAAACCTCTTTTTGTCCATATAACAGCATGGTGGTGTGGGATACGGAAGGCATATTTAGAGTCAGTATAAATATTGATGCATAGTCCTTTTGCAAGAGTGAGGGCCTGAGTTAAGGCAATGAGTTTGGCTTGCTGAGAGGTAGTGGAGAGGGACAGAAAGTATATGCATCAGGTATGAGGAAGAAAATAGATTTTGGAAGTTATGAGAACTGTAGAGAGTGAGTTGAGCATAGTTTGTGATTTTGAGGGCCTCTGAAAGTATTAAGGCAGCAGCAGATGCCGCACGCAGGCACGAGGGCTAGGCTAAAATAGAAAGGTCAAGTTGTTTGGATAGAAAAGCCACAGGGAATGGCCCCAGTCCTTGTGTAAGAATTTCAACTGCACACCCCCATACTTTGGCTGTGTGTGATGAAAAAGGGTTGGGATGAGTTAGGCAGAGCTAGTGTGAGAGCAGCTTCTAGGCCTGTTTTTAAGGAATAGAAAGGAGTGGCGAAAGGTTTTCAGATCTGTGGGGTCAGCTAGGTTTGTTTTTGTGAGTTTACCTAATGGTTTAGTCAGGATGGTAAAACTAGGTATCCAAAGGTGGAAGTACCTAACCATGCCTAGGAAGGAAAGGAGTTGTTGTTTTGTAGAAGCGTTTGGGGTTTCGGAGATTAGCCAGACGTGATCAGCAGGGAGAGCATGTGTGTTTTCATGAGAATTGTGCCGAGATAGGTAACAGATGAGGAAGAAATTTGGGCTTGACTGAAGTAATGGGGGCTGTCCATGAAGCTTTGTGGCAGTACAGCCCAGGTAATTTGCTGAGCCTGATGGGTGTCAGGGTTAGTCCAAGTGAAAGCAAAAAGAGGCTGGGATGAAGGGTGCAAAGGAACAGTAAAGAAAGAATGTTTGAGATCTAGAACAGAATACTGGGTTGTGGAGGGGTTGTGGAGGGAGGTATTGAGGATAGGAGAGTATATGGCTTTGGCAGCACGGGGTGAATAGGAAAGACAGTTTGGTTGATAAGGTGCAGATCCTGAACTAACCTGTAAAGCTTGCCTGGTTTTTGCACAGGTAAAATAAGGGAATTGAAAGGACAGTTTATAGTCTTTAAAAGACCATGCTGTAACATGCAAGTGATAACAGGCTTTAATTATTTTAAAGCATGCTGTGGGATGGGATATTGGCATTGAGCGGGGTAAAAGTGACTAGGTTTTAATGAGATAGTAAGGGGTGCATGATCGGTCACCAAAGAGGGAATAGAGGTGTCCTATATTTGTGGATTAAGGTGGGGAGATAACAAGGGGAGGATGTGAATGAGGCTTTGAACTAGGGAAAAAGGTGGTAATGAGGTGTGGCTGTAGCCTAGGAATAGTCAGGGAAGCAGGTAATTTAGTTAAAATGTCTCTACCTAATAAGGGAGCTGAGCAGGTGGGGATAACTAAAAACAAGTGCATGAAAGAATGTTGTCCAAGTTGGTACCAGAGTTGGGGAGTTTTAAGAGGTTTAGAAGCTTGATAACTGTCAATAACCACAATAGTTATGGGGGCAAGGGAAACAGGCCCTTGAAAAGAAGGTAATGTGGAGTGGGGAGTCCCCATATCAATAAAACAGAGAATGGACTTACCCTCCACTGTGAGAGTTACATGAAGCTTGGCATCTGTGGTAGTCCAGGGGACTTCCGAGGCAATCAGGCAGTGTCAGTCTTCAGCCGCTATGCTGAGCAGATCTGGGAAGGAGTCAGTCAGAGAGCCTTGGGCTAGAGCTTTAGGGGCTCTAGGAGTGGCTGCCGGGTGAGCTGGGCAGTCAGATTTCCAGTGGGTCCCTGCACAGATGGGACATGGCTTGGGAGGAATCCCAGGCTGCGGGCAATCCTTGGCCCAGTGGCCAGCTTTCTGGCACTTGAAGCAAGATCCTGATGGAGGAAGTCCTGTAGGAATGCTTCACTGCTGTGGCTTAGGCATGTGTGGCTTAGGCATTTCGAAGTTCTTGTGTGCTGGAGGTGCAGCTGGGTTTTATCTCACAGCAGAGGCAAGTAATTGTAACTCAGAATTGCGTTGCCATCTGGCTGCCTCCTCCCTATTATTGTACACCTTGAAGGCAAAGTTGATTAATTCCTGTTGTGGGGTTTGAGGGCTGGATTCTAATTTTTGAAGGTTTATTTAATGTTGGGAGTGGATTGGGTAATAAAATTCATATTGAGAATAAAACGGCCTTCTGACACTTCAGGGTCTAGGGCTGTGAAGTATCTAAGGGTTGTTGCCAAACGGGTCATGAACTGGGCTGGGTTTTTATATTTGATGAAAAAGAGCCTAAAAACTAACTGATTTGGGAGAGGTTGGATAAAGAAAAAGGAGCATTAACCTTGACTATGCCTTTAGTTTCAGCCACTTTTTAAAGAAGAAATTGCTGGACAGGTTGGGGAGGGCTAGTCACGAAATGAAACTGTAAGCCAGACGGGGTGTGAAGAGGAGAGATGATAAAATGATTATAAGGTTGGGGAGCGGAGGCTGAGGAAGAATTGGGATCTGGCTTGGCCTGGCAAGGAGCAGCCTGGGGAGAAGGGGAGAGGTCAGATGGGTCTGTAAAAAAGGAAAATTGGAAAGACTCAGCAACACTTGGGGTTGGGACTGAGGGGACAGGCGGGAGGGAAAGAAGGAAGATTTGGGATGAGTTGCATTGGGAACAGAGACTAGGGAGGGACCAATGTGTAAAAGAATGCCTGGACGTCAGGCACCTCAGACCATTTGCCCATTTTATGACAAAAATTATCTAGGTCTTGTAGGATGGAGAAATAGAAAGTGCCGTTTTCTGGCCATTTAGAACCATTGTTGAGTTTGTATTGGGGTCAAGCAGCATTGCAGAAGAAAATAAGGCATTTAGGTTTTAGGTCAGGCGTGAGTTGAAGAGGTTTTAAGTTCTTGAGAACACAGGCTAAGGGAGAAAAGGAGGAATGGAGGGTGGAAGTTTGCCTATAGTGAAGGAGGCAAGCCCAAAGAAAAGAGAGGGTAGAGACACGGAGAGAAGGGGTGGACGGTGCTTGCCCCCCAAAAAAGTGGTGCTTGCCACTAAGGGTGTAGGATCAAGGCAGGCATCCCCATGGTTATCAGACACCTCTGAAACGTGGGTGAATAATCAAGTAGGTGTCCCCGCAGTGATTAAACACCAAGGGAAGACTGTCTTCCCGAGTCCGTAACCAGCGTCAGAGTTTTGGGTTCATGGATAAAATGCGTCTCCTCTGTCTCTACCAGAAAAGGAAAGGAACTGACATTAAGAGAAGGGAGAGATTGAAAGATGACTCCAAGACTGAAAGGAGAAAGAGGTTGAGGGATAGTGAGAGAGGCTGGAGAACAGAGTAAAAAGAGGCCGCTTACCCGATTTAAAATTGGTGAGATATACCTTGGGCTGGTTGGTCTGAGGACCTGAGGTCGTAGGTGGATCTTTCTCATGGAGCAAAGAGCAGGAGGACAGGGGATTGATCTCCCAAGGGAGGTCCCCTGATTCAAGTCACAGCACCAAATTTCACTCACGTCCATGTGAAGAGACTGCCAAACAGGCTTTGTGGGAGCAATAAAGCTTTGTAACCACCTGGATTCAGGCGGGCTGAGTCCAAAAAGAGAGTGAGCAAAAGGAGATAGGGGTGGGGGCATTTTATGGGATTTGGGTAGGTAGTGGAAAATTACAGTCAAAGGGGTTGTTCTCTGACTGGCAGGGGTGGCAGTCACAAGGTGCTCAGTGGGGGAGCTTTCGAGCCAGGATGAGCCAGGAGAAGGAATTTCACAAGGTAATGTCATCAGTTAAGGCAGGAATTGGCCATTTTCACCTCTTTTGTGATTCTTCACTTGCTTCAGGCCATCTGGATGAATATGTACAGGCTTGGGCTCAGAGACCTGACGTATACTATCCACCCAACTTCCCCCAATGATAAAATCACACTATAGTGCAGTATCAAAACAAAGAAATGGACATTGATACAATCTGTAGACATTATCCACATTTTAACAGTTTTTATATACACTCAATTGTGTGTGTGTGTCTGTAGTTTTATATAATTTTATCACTCAAGGTTCATGTGGCTGCCACCACAATAAAAATGCAGAACTCTTTAAGCATCAAAACATAGCCTCCTTGTACCCGATAAAGGGGTACCTTTATAGGAAGAGGTATTATTTTAAAGACATGACTTCATTTACCAAATCAGAACAACACATTCTGCATTACATCTGACATTAACTGAAGCGTGCACTATTTGCTAAAAACCGTTTAGTGCTTTCCAGACATTAAGTTTTTTAATACTTATAAAAATCCTATGAAGTAAATTTTATACTCCCATTTAACAGTCAGTATATTGATGACTGAATTGTCAGAATATGTGAGGTCCTGAATTCCTTAATAAACTGTACTATGCTGACTCTCTAAATAATATATTTTAAAAATCCACTTTTGCTATATATTTATCCTTAAAGTTGTCCAAGTGTTGTGTTAATTTTAAATTATAAGCATTATTTTTCATTACTATTGGTGAAACATTTTCTTATTTATGACTTCTGCCTCCAATCCTACATCATTTAATAAATTTTTTACCCTCAACCCTCCCAATTTTTAAAATAACATATACTTTTAAATGAGCAATTACTTTGAAAAATATTAATGTACATAATTAATAATTTTATCTACCCTAAAGGTTTTTATAATATTTTAAATTTGTGAAATCAGTTTATAAGACACTAATTTCAGGTTTTGCAGTAAAAATTTAACCTTCCATTTCCAACAAGCCAAGATTTATGGAAATAACTATAAATCAGGCAATTAAAATGAAATTTTAAGTTATTAAATATGTTAATTATAGAAAGTATTTTTGCCTTTATATAAAGACATTAATTTATAATTTAATGTGGAGAAATTAAAACATATAATTTCAAATGTATTACTGCCATTTATTAGAAATACCATATCTAAGTGAATTTCTTTTCTTAAAAAAACATAAAATAAATGATCTCTCCAGGGCTAAACTTTAAGTTTCATTATTAGATATTGTTTATGTTGTATTCGAGCATGTACAGCTGATGTGCTGTACTATGTATTTGGGTTTAAATATGTTATAAGAACTTTTCAATTAGATGTGTTGTGTGTGCCCAGGAGTGACCTTTTATTTTTATTATTTCTTTTAGGAAATGATGTATGACAGAATGATCTGGGAGTGCTAGGTTCTAATATTGTTTGCTGTAAAATAGGGTTGTTTTGTTTGAAATTCTGATTATTACCTATCAATTTTATTCATAATAAATATATATTTTTGCTATAAATTTGATCTGCTATAAAAAACACTTTCGTTTCTGACTAGAAACTGACTAGAAGCAGTTAATGGGCACCTCTCTCCTGGAGATGAATCGAAATAGCAAGTAAATATTAGCACTTCAAGGAGATCGTCTTAAAAAGTACATTGGAATCAATTGGAGAAGTGACAAGAACATGGAAAGCAGAGGAAAGTGAAGCCCGGTAGCCTGCTGAGCTGGGGCCAGCATGGAGCTCGGAGAGGCTTCCTAATGTGGAGAAGGGGTGAGCGATGAAGAGACCTCTAGGGTTCCACACTTCCACTATGGACATTTACAATCCCAGACACAGAGTAGACCCCTTGGACCTCACAGGCCTCCAGACCAACAGATAGCTGCTTGGATACTCTTCAGAGACACTGCTAGAGCCTTTGTTGAATCCCACAGTAATCTGATTCCTGAGCAGCCTGGAGCCAGCTGCTGCCACCCTGCCAGGGATGGAGCAAGGAAGCTGGGAGTTTTCATGTGTCACAAAAACAGATACTGCAGCCATCGTATGGAAGAGTATGCAGACTACATACCACACAAAGCTCTGCCTCCCCTGCTCCTCACTAAATAGTGTCTGCCCACTTCAGCATCAAGTCCCCAGCATAGCCATCTTGCCCCGTGTGAGAAGTAGTGCTGTGGGCCAACATTATTTTGAAAGTCCAGCTCCCAGAAGCTGGTGATATACCCTTAGGCTCCCACGGTGCCTGCTGCCGCTGCTTCAATTGTCCCTGCCAAGGAGTTAGTTGGTAGGCCATGCACCTAAATGTAGCCCTAACAGTACAGTGCATTGCTACTTATGTTGGGGGGGGGGGCGGGGAGTGAATGTGAGCAATCCATTTACCTTGCAGCTTCCAGACTCCATAGTTCCACTTGAGGTGACCCTGACTTTCCCAATGAAAGACCTATAATGCAGCTACCCTGCTCCTACCTGACCATTTCAGCTGTGGCCCAAAGCACTTCTGAGAGCCCAGTCCACATAGGCCTGTAATCACCTGAGCGTTCTGTCATTCTGCCACCAGCTAAGCATTCTGCCTGCCCCTGCCTGAGAGTTCTGTTGGTTACCTGAGGAATAGCCCAACCCTACCTATCAAGCCAGTACCTGAATTCTTGGACCCTGAGAACAAGTCCACTATCCTGATATTTGTCTAGTCCCTTCAGGACTTGCACATGCTGTTCAGTTGGCCATCGAGGGGTTGAGAATTGGAGTATCACCTAGCTCAGTCCAAGGTTGCTTGCACCTGACCAGTCCCTTGGGGCTTGAGGATGGGCTAACCAAATCAGCTGAAATCACCACACCTGACACCCACCTGCACATGCCAAAAGGTAGAGCTTCTTCACTTCTTTACACAAAGTAGCAGTGTTAGTTCATTGGAGAACAGGAAGTCACAAATATGCCTGTATGAGGCTGAGTGAAGAGGTCCTTGTCCCAAAATCTTTTCTGCAGAGAGCCTCAGGGCAGTCATTTCCTATGGCTCTCATCTACACTGTAGCCTGGAAGCACACAACAGTGTGTGTCTGAACCAAGAGCCAAGAGCCCTGGGACAAGGGTGTGTTATG
Organism: Trachypithecus francoisi; assembly: GCF_009764315.1. Lineage (NCBI taxonomy): Eukaryota > Metazoa > Chordata > Mammalia > Primates > Cercopithecidae > Trachypithecus > Trachypithecus francoisi. Next base: position 155,991,446 of record NW_022681454.1, on the reverse strand, counting down.
AAAACAGATCATGTTCCTGACAATGTAGGATGTGGAGCTGGCACTGCCACCTCAACCTCCACAGAGACCTTAGCACATTTTTTCAGTAGCTTTCGCAGCTGCCCTGTCAGGGTTGGTGACTGTGCTCATCATTTGGGTATTCATATGCAGACCAGGTGGCCCAGCTCTGCAAAACCATCCCTACAACCCCATCACTGAAAATGAAGCTCAGGGCACCAGTCACTCTACTGTCCAGCATATTATCTGAAAGAACAGAGAGCACCTCATGACTAACAAAGATCCAGTATATATTAATCTCTTTTTTCTATAGCTGGCTGTTACCCACAAGCACCACCTACTAGTTTGTCAGCTGAATAGCACAACCCAATATAAAACTGGCCAACAGACATGCAGGGGGCTATAGAAGCAAAGTCAAAATACTCTATCCAATATACTCTACTCTATGGTCACAACTTTATGGAGGGTTGAAATAAAATAAAATAAGAAGGGAAGAACAAAACCAACCAAGTGAATGTAAATTCACCAACAAGAAGTGCAAGCCAAATAAAAAGGAACCAGTGTAAGAATATTTAGCACCATGAAAAATCTGAAAGCTGTGATCCAACTAAAGGACCACAATAGTTCTCTAATAATGAACCTTAATCAAAAAGGAAATTCAAAAATAACAGACAAGGGATTCAAAGTGTGGATTGTAATAAAGATCAATAGGGTTCAGGAGAAGTTTCAAAACCAACACAAGGAAACCACAAAAGCAAATCAGGAAATAAAGAGAGAGATATCTTCAAACAGAACTTTTGGAAATGAAGAATTCACTTATGAAATTTCAAGGTACAGTTGAAAGCTTTAATGATAGCCTAGACTGAGCAGGAGAAAGAATTTTAGAGCTTTAAGACTGATCTCTTAAATTAACCTAGTCAGGAAAACAATAAAAAATTTTTTTTAAAAAGCAAACAATGCCTTCAAGAAATATGGAATTATATAAAGTAACCAAACCTATGACTTACAGGCATTTCTTGGGGATAAGAAAAAGGAAGACATTTTCAAAACATATGTAAGAGAGTAATGGATGAAGTTTCCTGATCTTGCTAGAGATGTAAACATCAGATATAAGAAATTCAGAAAACACCTGAGAGATACTATGTAATATGAACATTACCAAGGATAATAGTCATCAGACTATCTGATATGGTTTGGCTGTGTCCCCATCTAAATCTCATCTTGAATTTCCACATGTTATAGGAGGGTCCTGGTGGGTGGTAACAGAGTCATGAGGGCAGGTCTTTCCCCTGCTGTTTTCATATAAATAAGTCTCATGACGTCTGATGGTAATATAAGGGAGAGTTTCCCTGCACAAGCTCTTTCTCTTTGCCAGCTGCCATCCATGTAAGATATGACTTGATTGTCCTTGCCTTCTGCCATGATTGTTAGGCCTTCCCAGTCATGTGAAACTGTAAGTACAATAAACCTCTTGCTTTTGTAAATTGCCCAGTCTCAGATATGTCTTTATCAGCAGCGTGAAAACAGCCTAATACACTGTACAAGGTCTACATGAAAGAATAAGTCTTAAAGGAAGCCAGAGAGAAGCATCAATTCATCTATAAAGAGAATTCCATCAGACTAACAGTGGACTTTTCAGAAGAAGTATCACAAACCAGAAGAGTTTGAGTGCTTATATTTAGCTTCCTTAGAGAAAACAAAAATGTCAGACAAGAATTTTATATCTTGTCAAACTAAGCTTCATAACTGAAGATAAGTAAAGTTTTCCCCAGACAAACCAATGCTAATGGAAGTCATCATGACTAGACCATCCCTACAAGAAATACTCAAAGGAGTTCTAAACAGGGAAACAAAAGGATAATGCTTGCTATCATTAAAGAATACACAAGTACAAAACTAACAGATCCTATGAAGCAATAACATCACTGAGACTCCAAGGCAACTAGCTAACAAAACTATCAAAGTAGTAAAACCTCACATATCATTATTAACCCTGAATTTAATGGTCTAAATGCTCAATGTAGTAAATATAGAGTGCCAAATTGGATTAAAAAGCAAGACCTAATGATCTGCTGCCTAGAAGAGACCTATCTAATGGCTAAAAAAACCTTACAGATTCAAAGGGATGAATAAAGATATATCATGTAAAAGGAAAACAAAAATGAGCTGAAGTAGCTATTCTTTTATAAAACAAAACAGACTTTAAACAAACAACAGTTAAAAAAAAAAGACAAGACCATTATGTAATGATAAATCGTTCAATACAATAAGAAGATTTAACTATTCTAAATGTATATGAACCCAACACCAGAGCACCTGGATTTATGCACCAAATACTACCAGACCCATGAAAACAAATTGATAAGAATGTAACAGTGGGAGATTTCAGCACACCACTGACAACACTAAACAGGTCATTGAGCCACAAAATCAACAAAGAAAGTCTGGAATTAAAGTGGGCTATAAAACAAATGGACCCCCAATCTGAAGCAAGTACATTTTTCTCATCTGTGCATGGAACGTTCTCAAAAATTGACCATATGCTTGGCCACAAAGCGAGTTTTAAGAAATTAAAAAAGCTTAGTCATGAGTATTTGCTTGGACCACAGTAGAATAAAATTAGAAATCAACAGCAAGATTAACTGTCAAAACAACACAAGTACATGGAAACTAAACAACTTGCTCCTGAATGACTTTCTGGTAAATAAAATAAAATAAATAAAGCAGCAATTTAAAAATAAATTAAAATGAATGAAAATAGAGACACAACATACTAAAACTGAGACTCAACAAAAGCAGGGCTAACAGGAAAGCTTATAGCACTAAACACCTACATCAAAATGAAAGAAAGAACTCAAATTAACAATGTTGTGTCATACATCAACAAACTATAAAAACAAACTATACCCAAATTTAGAAGAAAAAAATAACAAAGATCAGAGCATAACTAAACAAAATTAAAACAAAAAATGATATAAAGGATCAACAAATGAAACAGAAAGTCAAATACTGCACATTCTCATACGTGGGGAATAAACAATGAGTACACGTGGACATAAAGATGGAAATAATAGATGTTAAGCATTCCAAAAGAGTGAAGGATGGGAAAGGGGTGAGTTGAAAAATTACCTGTTGAGTACCATGTTCAGTATTTGGGTCATGGGTACACTTGAAGCCCAATCCCCACCAGTATGCAATAAACTCATGTAACAAACCTGTACGTGTATCTCCTGAAACTAAAATAGAAGCAAACAAACAAAAAATACTTTCAGAATTAGATAGTTTGTGCTTGCTCAGGTAGTAGGTAAATTTTACAAAATAGGATACCTTATGTGCTTTCTATTTATATGTACATAAAAATCTGAGATAGTAAAAGTACAGTCTTAAAACATAGCAAGATGAGTAGGACTAGAAGATAGTTACATGATAAATTGTCATCAAGGAAATATAAAATTGATTCTGAATTTGGTTATGTGCCCTAGGAATATGTGAAATTTATTGAACTTTTAGTGCAAAATAATGGGATTGGGGAAAAAAAATCCTAATTTCTGAAATCCAAAACTCAATCATGAATAGGAAAATGGCCTTATAACTCTTCAATTCACCTACTAAGAGATGGCCTACTGAGGTCATAATGCTCACAATGTATGTACCCCAAAATATACCTTCCATATTTGTCAGTTTCATGCATCAACAACTCATATTTTAAAATGTGACATTTTAGATGAGTTCTGTACTTCACATGCTATCTCCCATCACTACTCTATACAAGAAAATCAGTAGCCAGAAAAATTATCCTAGATATTGTCCAGATCCAGCAATCACTTCTGATACCAAATAGTCTATAGTGAACCTAGGATGTTTGAAACTAAACATCTCTACCTAGGTTTCTTACCTTGTAATATTTTGTCACTTCCTAAAGGCAAAAACATTAGTTTCCTCCTTTTTCTAGTTTTCTGATATGTTTAACATCTGTTTGTTGCAACTCTTTATTTTCTAATACAAATCTATTCCTTTTCTATTTACCAGTGAAACAGTAAATATGTACTAAAAATTCATTTAATAATTAATTTTATTAAAGAGCAATTTGTAGAGGATTTATACTTTTTTATTTTATTTAAGAAATTATATAAAGTAAAAGGAATAGATAATAATATAGTGAGTACCTACGTATTTACCAACCAAGTTAATGATAACATATTACAATTATTAGTTGAAGTTTTCTGAATTTTTCTTTCTCTCTCACAAAGGACATCACAAACGTTAACTTAGTTTTTATCATAATTAAACACATTTTGCACTTAGGATTCCCATGCATATGAACTATGTAATATGGAATATTGTTTTGAATGCTTTTGAAATATAAATAAACTATGTCACACTCCACTTATAAGTTTGAGATCTTTCCCACCTGTATGTTAAGGAGAGTTCAATCAAATTAATTGTTTTTTTATTGTATAAATATTTCTTTTATTCATTCTTGTTTTGGTGAACATATAAGTCATTTTCAAATTTTCCCTATTCTGAAATAATTGTTATAATAACAATTTTTATTCTAGCCTGACATGTAAAAAGCTAGAAGTCACCATTGTGTCCTAACAGCAAACAAAAAGTTGAACAAACTGAAAAATCAACAACTCTTTTCCTGTTGGAGAGGTAGGGTCACAAGGCAAACAATTGCTTCCAAAATTGGAGAAACCAACAGGCAAATGTCATTTTTTGTTCTATTTCTTCCTTTGTCAGTTTGATAAAGAACTTTTACAGTTTTATGAATTATTTGTAAAGAAAATTATCTATTAGACTGAATGATTTTATAACTGGGCAATAAGTTTATTTTGAACTCTAGTTATATTTCTACTCACCATGGTTTTACAGTAATGGCATCTTTCCTTTCTTAATTTCTATTTATGCTTTTTCTTTTATTTTTTTCTTGATTAATGACTTATAAAGCTTATTTTTTTTCATTTGTTTCCATGAAATATCTTTTACCTTTGTTGATATTCTGTATTCTAGCTAGATCTTAGGATTTACTAATTTATCGTCTGGAAAATATTTTCATATATTTTATTTATTTGAATATATCACATTAGAGTTTTAGAAATTGATTAAGCTGTATGCTTAGCTTAGTTCACTAAACATACATATTTTTAAATCTTAGCCTTGGGCACTATGCATTTTACTTTCTGTACCAAACACTTTACTAATCTCACAAATGTTTTGACATATCATATTACAAATATTCACTTCTGATTATTTTATAAGTTACATCTTTATTACTACTTTGACTCACAAAATATTTAGATGTTTTCAAAGGTCTCAATTATAGAATTTTCTTTTCACTTGTCACATTTTTGTTCGCAAATTCTAATTTAAAGACAAAATTGTAACAAAAGTCTTAGTCTAAAATCTCCAGTTTTAATGTATTTTGAGTCCTAGTGCATAGTCAATATTTACTAAAGTTGCATGTGCTTGAAAAGCTTGTGTATTTTCTAATTTTGTGATTTTTTTTTTATATTTAACTTTTGGGTGATCAAGTTTAATTTTTGTTTTTAAAAATGTCTAAATTAAATTTACATTTTTGCTTATTTGATCTATCACTTAAAGAGAGCAGTGTACTGATATCTTTCATTATGAAGGGGAATTTGATTTTTAGTGGTATTTTTTCTTTTGTTACTTTACCTGTTTTGAAACACAAATATTAGTTAACAATATAATTGGTTATCATGTAAAGCTTGATATACCTAAAAATGTTCACTTTTCTTTAAATCTAAATTTGTCTAATGTATCAATTCAAGCTCATTTTTGGATTCTGTTTGTTCCCCAGCTAAATATTTTTTCTTTTTCTTCCTTTTTTTTTGAGATAGAGTCTTGCTCTGTTGCCCAGGCTGGAGTGCAGTGGCATGCTCTCGGCTCACTGTAACCTCCAACTACTGGATTCAAGCAATTCTCCTGCCTCAGCCTCCCAAGTAGCTGGGACTAAAGGCGCCCACCACCACACCCAGCTAATTTTTGTATTTTTAGTAGAGACGGGTTTTCACCATGTTGGCCAGGATGGCCTCGATCTCCTCACCTAGTGATCCACCCACCTCAACCTCCCAAAGTGCTGGGATTACAGGCATGAGCCACCGGGCCTGGCCAATCTTCTTCCTTATATAGACTTAGTGCACCTAGTAAAATGCATTGCTATTTCTCTCTCTTTTTAAATTTATTCAATTGTAATAATTTCGATCTTCAAAACAGACATTTAGACCATTTCTAGTATAGTTTGTCTCTTGTTATTCTTAGATTTCTTTTGTGCTTTCTGTTTACCTGATTTACCTTTCTGGAAGATATCCATTATCTTTCTCTTAGATTTTACATCTTAAAATACGTATAAGATTTCTATACTTAAAAGTTAATCACAATTTTTTTCTTCCATCTGAGTAAAATACATACCTTAGAATCATTTAAATGAGACCACACATTGCCATTCAAATGTTAGGGTTTTCCAGTGTTGAATTCCAAATTGTTTTGAGTAATTTAGTCGTTTTTTATCTTACATATTATCTGTGTTCAGTTTTCTTCTTCTAGAACATTCTTTAGAAATTATTTGAACAAAAATACTATTTGTCCAAGCATGCCTTCAGCTCATTTCTTGTAGCTGAATGATACTTTGGTCAATTCAAAATTCCAGTTTGCCAAATTTTCTCAGAACTTTGAAAAACTCTCTACTCAACTCTAACTTCAATATTTTCTCTTTTAAAAGTTTTCTACACTGTATAATAGCAATTATTTGTGTGCCTCTAATTTTATTTTAAATATTTTATTTCTTTAGGATGTTTAGCAGTTTCATTTCAATTTATTTAGATTTGATTTTTTTCTTTATCATATTTGGAATTTATAAAGGTTCTTAGTATCTGGTGATATATGCCAGTTTTCTCCTGAATATTTCCTTCCCTGCTCTTTTAAATTTTTCCAATTCTTAATTCCTTTGTTTTCTATTTTGAAAAAAAAAAAGTTTTTATATCTATTTTCTAATGTATAGGAATGATTAAAATAATTTCCTTAATTATCTCATCAGTTATATCTAAACAGGTGCTTAATCCCTGCATTCATTTTTTGAATTTCAATGATTATATGTTTTATAGGTACAGATTATATATTTTTTAATGTCTGTACTTTACATAGTATTTTATTTTGTCATGTTTTATATATTACTAATGTTTAAAAATTATTTGGTATATTTATCTTTTTCATCTATAGCCAATATTTTTATTTTCTGGACTTTGACATTTATAATTCTGCTATTTCATGTTTACTCTGACTCCCTTTCATAGTGGTATGTTTTCTTGTTCATTTTGTAATTCAGAACTGTGATCTTATACTTTGTTGCTTTAATCTGTGGAAATCCTGTGAGGTCCAGTATAGATGTTTGCTTGCTTCTACCAGGTGATCTAGGGATCAACTGGTTTCTTACTACATTTTTATATTAATTTTCTAGCTTTTTATGTGATTGATGACATGGGTGATAAAATTTGTAATCCAAAACCCATTTGATGATAGGCTTTGTGATTTTGAATTCTTACTAAGACTTTTTTTTTTCTTTTTCTCACTAAGATCTCAGGTCAAGATAGACTTGCTTTAATTCCACTTCCCTTTTCTTTGTAAGCAAGTTTAATTTCTATTCCCTCTTTCCCTTACCCAGTAGCTGTTGAGGAGCTTAGCTTTGGTTCAAGTGGTTTCAAAGCATTGTCTTCCATACCTGCATGGCCATTACATTTTTCACACAGTCCCCAAGAGGCAGTTAAAATATTGTAAAGGATTCACCTCTATAATCTTAGCAGCTTTTTTATTTTTGATCTCTGGAATTTCACTTCTTTAGATATCCTACCATCTAAAGTAGTGTTTGCCATATATTTTTAATAGTTTCCAAAGTGTTTGGATACATTCCTAGTTGATACCTGGATCTCTCCTAATGAATTCACTTGCCTGCCAGCTCGCTGTAGCACAAATTTTTATTCATTTTAACATATCTTGATTTAGAGCCACAAGAAAAAAATTCATTCATTTTTCCTTTTTAACCTGCTTCCTAATCACTACTTTTACAACTTCCTATTAAAGCTCTCTTCTTGGAGCCCATCCAACCTTGACAATGAAGCACTATTATTATTAATAATAATATATTCAGTCCCTAATATGAACTTAGGTGAAATTAAGTACATTGCACATACTGATTCACTTAATCCTAGGAAGTAATTACTATTATTATGTTCATTGCAATAATAAAAAATCTGAGCTATAGAGTAGGTGATAAAATGAGTAAATGATTAATATTTGAATCTAGAGATCTGTCTTCAGACCCCAACCTTACGATAACTATCCTATGTGATTTACTACTTCACATTCTATATTTTTTGATCTCCTATATTAATTTGATATTTAGCTTTCTAGTTATCACTTTCCTTTTAAAACCAACTTCTGCCATAATAACATAAATTTCAAAATACACAGGGTAACTCATCAAAAACACTAGAATAGTGTCCATTGACATTTTTTCAATAGCAGTAATTTTTACATCTAATTCACTCTATTACATACCTCAAAAATTCTACTCTGGACCTTAGTTGCCGCCCCTGGAATAATAAACTCCAAACATATTCTGCTATTCTTTTAGTGCTTTCAATATCTTATCCACAGCAAACCTCACATTTAAGATCAGAGAACCTTTCACAGGGAGAAGACTCATTATCTCTCCTTACCTCAGTTTCCTCATCTGTAAAGTAATGCTCCTTCTCCAAATGTTTTATAACCTAAAAAGGTAGTATGTATAAAGCTGTAACATAAACCATAGAGAATGCATCTGATTCTGATTAAATTCCTAAAATGTATTCCATTAAAGTCCTAAAATGCACTGTGATTAAAGTCCTAAAATGCACTAACTTGTCTTTCTCGTACTTCATCTCTGCTTCGTATTTCTTCTTTCATTGACTAATTCTGCCTGCCATAATTATTTAATTTATATAATTGTAATCATTTACTTTATATAATTTACGTGTTTATATTCTGACATTGCTGGCTCTCAGAGAAGTATCACAGTGTTACTGCCTAAAAAGCAATTGTACCAAATGGTTAATGAACGGAAAATGATTATTTGTGAAAATGTTTTTCATGCTAGCATGATAGATTTTATACTTATATGTTCTGTGTTTTACTCACTCTAGTAAATTATTGGAGGCTTTGGGGTTAAAATATAACACTTTATAATTTCCTCCACTTAAAATAATGATAAATAATATCTGGTTGGTATTTTTTGCAGTACATTTGTTTTCAGGAGCAGAGTATTGATTTTAAAGTATTTATTTGCCTGTATTTGAGAAAATACCAGTATGGTAAAGCAAGTCTAGATTAATAAAACAATGCCTTTGTATCTAACTCTTTGTATAATATCAAAAAAGACAATCTTTTTTTCTATAACAAACATTTGGAAATTTGACAAGTATGAAACATTTGCCTGGCATGACCACTGGCTTTTTTCTTGCAATCAAGTCAAATGTTTATAGCAAATAAACCTTATAGTTTAAAAATAGTTTTAAATTCTTTATGTTCCTAGCATACAAATACTTGTGTAATATTAATCCTGTAGTTATTTAAATCCTTTTTTTTTTTTTTGAGACAGAGTCTTGCTCTGCCGCCCAGGCTGGACTGCAGTGGTGCGATCTCGGCTCACTGCAAGCTCCGCCTCCTGGGTTCACACCATTCTCCTGCCTCAGCCTCCGGAGTAGCTGGGACTACAGGCGCCCGCCACCACACCCGGCTAATTTTTTGTATTTTTATAGAGATGGGGTTTCACCGTGTTAGCCAGTATGGTCTCGATCTCCTGACCTCATGATCTGCCTGCCTCGGCTTCCCAAAGTGCTGGGATTACAGGCGTGAACCACTATTTAAATACTTTTAAGGAAAATAATCAAATTATGCTTTTTTCTTGATTTTTTTGTGGCATGTTACTGACCTATTTAAAAATTTTGACCCAGATAATCTGTCAGTTTATATTAATTTTGAAAATAAGGATTAGATTTTATAATGTCAATTACATATAGTGGGAATTATAAGAGTGTTTTGTATATTAGAAGGAACAATCAGAGGATTTAAGGCTGTAACATTGATGTATTTATTTATCATGGAATTTTATTCTCATTTTTATAAAAGGATATTAGCTGGAGTGCATTGGCATCATCTCGGCACGCTGTGGCCTTGATCTCCCAGGCTCAAGTGATTCTCCAACCTCAGCCTTCCAGTAGCTAAGATTACAGATGTATGTCACAACACCCGGCTAATTTTTCTATTTTTAGTAGAGACAGAGTTTCGCTATATTGCCCAGTCTGGTCTTGAACTTCCAGACTTAAGCAATCTGTCCACCTCAGGCTCCCCAAGTTCTGGAATTACAGGCATGAGCCACTGTTAGCCATTTTTAATCCAAAAGGGAATATTAACATAATGGAAGTTTTGTGCAGCATGGAGAAATTGTTTTTATCAATTATCAGGATGCATTTAAATCTACATGTACTCATATTCCAGTTTCAGTCTACTGAATACAACAAGTCATAATAGAAATTCTGCACTTCAACTCAAATATCCCTTAGACTACTCTACTGGGGCTAGTAACATCCACATTCCATCTATCTATCCATTTATTTATTTATCTGTGACTCTGGGAAAACATGATTCTTCACTTTCTAGGGGGTTTTATTTTGTGATATGAGATATACTTAGTTGCATATTTTACTTTTCCCAGAGGAAGAAGCTAGACTGATTAAAATCTTGCCTACAGTATTCTCAAGAATGTCATTTTTGGTTTGCTCTTCTCACAGTGTTGTGCACACACCTAAAGAAATACTTGGTGATTGATTTTTTTAAATAAAGTGTGGCTGTTTTCCCCTGTGATTTAAATGTTATAGTTTAATTCTGGTTTGTTTCTGTTGTCACTTAAAATTGGTCCACAAGTAATATTTCATTACTGCTGACATTGGTAACAGCAATGAAGAAGGTAGGATCCAAACTTTTTTGTGTTGTTTTTAATTAATACATTAAACCTAAAGTACCAGGAAGTATATAACCTGTTGCAATATAGTAAACTGTATTCAGATCAGAGTTATATAAAACTGCTAAGACTGAGTTTACGTATTTCTATACATTTTATCTATTTCCATCAAAGTTAGGACAATTTCAGGCTTCCACTGGTTCTCTGATAATGTGATAGAGTGGTATTTAGCCTAATCAGATCTGTGGTCAGGCAGAGACCCATATTTATAATTACATGCTACATTGTTACTGAGTTTTATGTTCCTAGCATCAGCTTCTTCAGGGCCCTGCAGATAGTTGCAAGAAAATAATGGTATTTGTTATATATCACAGGACTCATTGCTCTTCACTGGTTCCTTTCTTTAAATTCCTCTCAAGGTTTGGTTTATTTTAGAAATTGAGACAGAATGTTGTAGAATATTTTATTTATAGTCACGACTTCATTTACCACCTACAGATGAATGACTTTTGTATTTATAACTCCACCCCAGATCCCTCTTCTGAATACGATACCTATATAGCCAATGGTTCCATAAACTTATCTCTAGAATATCTCAATAATTCTAACCAAATTCTATGGCTTCACCATAGCAAAAACTATACCAATGAATCAGGAACACTTGAGAGAGTGCTTCTCACCTCAGTGAAGGTTTCCTTAGCCAACTGTTTTTCAAGCTAGAAAACTTAAAATCTTGATGATGGTCTGCTTATAAAATGAGTTGCCCTCATCAAGTCCACTCTATCACATTTATTAAATGCCTCTGAAATCAATCAACTTTGCTCTCCTTATGGAGAGCTAGTTCAAATGTTTCATCAAGGCAGATCTCCTCTTAATGCTATTAACCTCCTACCTAGTTGAGGAGGTTACAACACATATCTTTATGTAACCTCCTAATAGGTTACTGAACATATCATTATCTGTTTTAACCAATATCATCATTACACTCATGCCATAGAGATCAAATGAAAATGTGAATCTGAACACGTCAATGTTCTTCTTTTAACTCTCAAAACTTTCTCATGACTTACAGAATAAAAATGCAAACCTTTATCTTTATTCAGAATTCTACATCATGTGGCCAATTTGGGTTTATTTTCTATATGCTCTCCTTTTTTTTTTTTTTTTTTTAAATTTACAAAAACCTCTTAGAAATTTCTCAAAAATGCTGTGACCAGTGCGACTTCAAGTCTTTACAAATACATTCTTTACCTCCATGGCTGTAATCTATAGTTTCTCCCTCTGGTAATTTTAACCAGCCTTCAGTTCACAGCTCAAGTGTTGCATCCTCAAATGGGTCTTCATTAAACTTAGAACTGAAGCAGGTGCTCTAGTTACATGGCTACATAGCTTCCTATGGTTTTTCTTCCTAGCTCTCATCATACTTTACAATTTAAACTTGGCATTTTTAAATAACTCTGTTTATTATATGTGGCTTTAAATTTCCTGAGACCTGGGATTCTGTCTGTTGTATCCACCATTGAATTTTTGACTCCAATTAATTGCCTGGAATCAACGAATATTTGTTCATTGGTAAATATTTTGCCTAAAAAAAATTCTTGAACTGTTATTGCCTTAGAACCTGTTCACAGCTACCTGCATGCCATAATATTCATAAAATTAATGACTGCAGTCCTGAAATTGGGCGTGTGGACCCCCAAATGACCTACAAAATGATGATTATTAGATTACTCACCTGTGATTGTGCCAGGTCAGAATATAATAAAGTGATTTTCTCTTTTCTCTCATATTGTTTCTTCCTAAAATCGCTGCTTTATCTCTTGTTATATCAGCATAGAACCATATGTGCTTATATGGTTCTGTAAAAGTTATTTTATATCTGATCTATTTCTTCTATTTAATTTTCAAAAGAGAAATACTTTATTTAAAAAAGAAGAGGGAAAGAAGATGGGGAGTTGAGAAGGAATTTTTTAAATGCACGCTACAAGTTTTATATTCTATTACTTGATTATATTCTTGTGAGATATTCTCCTCGATAATCAGATCCCAAACCAATTTTCTACATGAACTACACAGCAAAGGTCATAAGAAATGTCCTCAAAGCTCTATTCCTATCTCACAGTAGTAAAGGAAGGGCAGTGCATTGTGATGCAGATTTGCTACAACATTCACCCTAGTTCTCTAGCAGACAGTTTCCAATGAATATCATTATCCTGCTCATAAAAAGAAGCACACCTAGTAATGGGCGAAAAACTACCTACAGTAAGATGAAAAGCCCTCCCAGCTAGGAAACCCGACCACCTGACATTTGAATGTTTGGAAATTACCAACAGGCACAAGGAAGAAAGACCATAAAGATATTAAATTACAGTTTAAGGAATCAGGAAGAGAGAGAATTTTGTATTACCACTGTGAGGTGTTGAAGTGAGCTTGGTATTTAACAAAGATTATATATGTCAGAGCAATAATAAAATATGGAAGGCTATGAAAATGAGGACACTTTCTAGAAACATTATCAAGAAAAAATCTTAAGGGTCTCTCTCTAAGAAGAATACAGTAAATGAGGCAGTTTCATGTTATTATGGGCTTTCAAAAAAAGTATTGAAGTGAAAATGTATGCATTTTATACCATTTGATGTATATTAAATATTTTGCTAATTATTTTACTTACCGGGACATTATTCTGATATGAAGTCAAGAGTCTCAAAGATAGATTCAAGTTTAATTTATAAGTGATTCTCAATGAAATGTATTTGTATAATATAATGTTACTAAATAATAAACCTCAAGGATTTTTAACAAGTAACTTTTGACATCTCAAGGGAAATACAGTTTAGACTTAAAAATCTAGAATCATATAATGTTCTGAAGGATCTTGGTAATCTATTTGACTTAATGAACAATAAACATACAAGAGGCAGACTTACATTGTTTCTATATAATTTCAAGAGGTATATCAAGATGGCAGTCCATATGTAATATTTTGTTATTGCCAGCATTCATTAGGTTTCTATCATTACACAATAATATTAATTTTGAAGTCAATATCCTTTATTGATTTTTAAGAAATCAGTGATCACTTATCACTTATTTTAAACTGTAACTCTACTCCTGTCTAAAATAATAGTGTATTATTCCGACATTTAAAATATTACAATCATTTTGGATGACAATACTAATTATAAACTCTGGAAAAAATGTAAAATAAAACTAATTGAGGGCTCTGAAGAAAGAATAAACACGGATTTTGGAGAAAAGTTAAACCTTAAATAAAATCACATGAAATGTGATTTTGGAGAAAAGTTAAACCTTAAATAAAATCACATGAAAAATCACATGAATATGTTTCCCGTTTTAGGACACGGGTGACTGGATGTCCTAAATAACAATAGAGTCAAGCTGTATTTCCGACTGGAAGAACCAGAGAAAGGAGCCTGGAGAACCAAGGTCACTAAAATGATCAGGAAACCCCAGAAAGGAGAAAGCGCCAAGGAAGAAACTCCAGCAAGTTTGCCCAGATTGTATGCATATGCAGGGTAAACAGAAAACAGTCCGATTTGAGATCTGAGTTCCTACCTACCAAAGTTATGGCAGGATATTTTCTCTACTGTAGTTTTCACTAGACAAAAACATCAACTTCCTTCAGAAAAACATAAAACATTTCAGAATACCCACAATGCAACAGTCACAAAATTGAGGATATAATCCCAAATTACCCAACATAAGAAAAGCCAGATAAGTAGAATCATTATCAAGGGGGAAAAAAAAAATCAGCAGACTTCAAAATGACCTATGTTGATGTTATCCAGACGAGGACTTTAAAGGAGATCCTAATATTTGTCATCAAGGAAAATAAATTAAATATTGAAAAATATTATCAAAGAAATAGAAACAATTTAAAATATTTTACAATTGAAAATTTTAAATGTAAAAATGAAATTTCTGAAATAAAATCTTTAGAGTCAGAGTGTAATGGGAGAAAGATATGTCAGACAAGAGTTTCAGTAAGTTTGAGCAGAGATTATTTATAATATCATCCAATCTAAAAACGAGAGAGAAAAATTAATAAAATAGTTGGAGTCCCTGGGACCTGTGAATATTTTGTCTCCTGTAGGTTTTGATTATTGCATTCATTCATTTAATCTACAAATAGGCCATTGAAGGGCCACAAAAAGAAAAATGAGAGAACTGAACAAATTAAATGTTTCTGTAAACAATTGCCGAATATTCCAATATATGAACAAAAACAGACTTACAGATTCAAGAATCTCAATTAAGTCTAAACAGAAATAATTGGGAACACACACACACTCTTACACACACATACATACCCCTACACACACACACACATACACCCCCAACACATAAGGTTAAACTACCAAAAACCAACAATTCTTGAAATCAATTGGAGAAAGCAATACATGTTAAATATAAAGAAGCAATGATTCTATTGATCTCTGAGTTCTCTGAAGAAACTACGTAGGCCAAAAGAGAGGGAAAAAACATTTGAAGTTTTTTAAAAAATAAATAAAGTGGAGGCTGGGGGTGGTGGCTCACGCCTATAATCCCAGCACTTTGGGAGGCCGAGGTGGGCAGATCACGAGGTCAGGAGTTCGAGACTATCCTGGCGAACACAGTGAAACCCTGTCTCTACTAAAAATACAAAAAAAATTAGCCAGGCGTAGTGGCAGGCGCCTGTAGTCCCAGCTACTTGGGAGGCTGAGGCAGGAGGATGGTGTGAACCCAGGAGGCGGAGCTTGCAGTGAACAGAGATCGGACCACTGCACTACAGCCTGGGCGACAAAGTGAGACTCCATCTCAGATAAACAAATAAATAAATAAAATGAAATAGGCAAATTTGAATAAAGAATGTCTAAGATAACTTATTGCTACCATACATACACTATGAGAAAAAAGGTTAAACTTCTTGACACTGAATTAGTTACTCCAGAGGAAAATTATTGTCTTCAGGAATGACCAATGAACATGACTTGTTTTATATATCTATACATACATATATGGAATATATATATAAATATATATGGAATATATATAAAAAATATATAAAATCTTATGTAATGAAACTGTAAATAAGACCCAAAGCACTCCAGATGAGATGGACTACCTGTCATTGGTGAAGCCACCCAAATTTATGGAACAGAACCAAGTGGACATGAGGGTGGCTTGTTGAGACAAGAGCAGTTGAGCAGTTGTATGACCTTTGTTCTCAGAAAGGCATCTCTGGACAAACTTTCTGCTTTATGCTCCTGGGTCAGAACAGTTCTTGTAACCAAAGCTAAGATAAACCAGCAAGAAATCCCCACTCCCCATAGCAAGTTGTTTGGAAGAAACATGTGACAGCGACTTCTGTTTTGGGACTTGGAAATCACCTAATCAGGGCTCAGCTACTGTGACTAATTTGAATCCTTTATTTGCATAAACAGATCTGATTAAGAGCAGTGGCAGAAACTGTCTCTATTTAGGCCAGACTTTGTTCGTCGGAGAGCACACTTTCACTTGTCCTCACCCTCTTCAATCTGCAGAATTTTTTTTTATAGAAAATATATGTCTTCCTTTTTCCTCCAAAACCCACAGAATCTTTTCTTAACAATCCTAACAGAATAAAACACACTTTTTAAAAGTGATATGTAAATTCAAAAATTGATATGGAAACACATAAACTTACAACTTAAAATCAAGAAAATGAATTTAGAATAGAAGAACGAAGTTGGAGAAAAAAACACTACATTTGAGTTTAAGATAGAAAGTTATAGTAATCAAGGCTCTAGGTTCACAGAAGTTTTCTGAAAGGAAGCATATAATAAATACTTCAGATTTTTTTCATCATCTATACAGTCTCTTCACAGTTACTCAATTCTGTCATTGTAGCAAGAAAGCAACATGGACAAATGCATAAACAAATAAGCTTATTTTCTAATACAACTTTATTTACAAAAATTGGCAGCAGACCCAATTTGCCTATGGGCCATAGTTTGCTGCTCTTAAGACTGTGGAATTGACAAAAGTTAGTAAAAAATGTACAGACTCCAGAATAGACCCACTCATATATAGTCAGCTAATTTTCAACACAGACACTAAAGCTATTTATTGGTAAACATTTGGTAGTAATGTCTCTATGTAGTTATATTTGCTTTTCCTAAGTAATGGTGTTGAATGTCACTTGTCTTTCAAGGACTTTATTGAAATATCTGGTCAGATCTATTTTCTTGGTGAAAATTTAAAGAGTCTGACAAGTCTCTTTACATATTTGATGCAGATATGGAGGAACTGAAACTCTACACATTGATGGTAGGAATGTAAACTATTGACTGTTTTAAAAAATGTTTTGGCAATTTCTTAAAATATTAAGTAAAGACCTACTCTATAAGCTAGCAATTCTACACCTAACTACTTACCCAAGGGACATAGAAAAGCTCTGAAACAAGCACGATAGGGATGAATGTCAAAACCATTACACTGACTGAAAGAAGACAGATGCATATAAATTTCTAGAAAATGTGATGTGATCTATAGTGACAGAAGGACAAGCAGTTGCTTATGACTCAGGCTAGAAGGAGGGTAGTTTGCAATGAGAAATAAGGGATTTTTTAGGGGTACAGGACATCTTCTACATCTTGTGTGGTGGCGGTTTTATAGTAGTAAACAAAAATAAAATTCCTCACATTTTTCATTTTAAATGGATATAGCTTCCATAATATTATTTCTATGCAAATATAGTTTAGGAATATGGTAATAATATAATTTGATGCAACATAGATAAACATTTTTGCAGTTATATCTAAGGTAGTATTTGAAAGAGCTCTTGAGTAGCAATCCAACAAATCATAGTGGAATAAAATTTGTTGTGCTAAAATTCTGAGTCTGGACTTTATTGATATCATTGGTAATAAGGAAGGTCCATTTGTGTAACATTATGTGTCCAGGAAACAAATTCAGGAAACAAATCTGAGCATAATCTTCCCATGGTATTCATGGGGGATTGTTTCTAGGATACCTCATGATTATCAAAATCCATGGATCCTCAGTCCCTTATATAAAATAGTGTAGTATTTGCATATAACCTATGCACATTCTCCTATATATTTTAAATCACTTCTAGATTACTTATACTACCTAATACAATGTATGTGCTATGTAAATAGTCATTACACTGTATTGTTTAGGAAATAATGGCAAGAGAAATAAAGTTTGTCCATGTTTAGTACATATACAACTATCCACATTTTTTCTGAATGCTTTTGACACATAGTTGAATTTATAGATGCAGAACCCAGAAATAGAGGTGGTTGACTGTCATTTGAAAAGGAACATTTAATATAAAGAATATTTAGGTTGTAACAGGAAATCAGACTATTATTAACTAGCAATGTAATTGGTTACAAGGACAAAGAAACTCAATACAGCAGTAGCAGTTACACAGAAAGAGCAGAGGAATCTTATAGAACAAGATCTTATAGAACAACAATCTGATGACAAGAATTTTCTGACCTAGATAGACAATAGAGTATTATGCCAACTGTGTGATAAAAAAAACACAGTTCAATTTTATCTTACATGAGAACTTTATCTTAATTGATTAACCGCCAGTCTTAGTTCTTGATGTAGTTTGAATATTTATCCCTTTCAAATCTCATGTTAAAGGAAAACAGACTGCTAATACAGTTATTTATTTATAGCATTGCAATAAACAGAAGAGATAGACATTTAGTAGCACAATATCTGATTTACAAATTTATGCACAAGTGCCTTGCTTTCTAGTTGTCCTTACTTATAGCTTATTCCGTTCTTATAGGCAGCCTTATATTTCTAGTTTTTTTTATATTAGTTTACTCAGACCAAAAATATGTATCACTCTGTTACATGTTATTTTATGTACTAAAGTAGACAAATTGTTTGCTATTCTGGAGTAACAAAATCCTAACTGTCCTCAAGAAATCATCCGATGTAATCTAACATTTTTATGTCACACACCTGATTCCATGACATTTTCCACACACAACTCTAACCTTATTCTGTAATAGTCAAGTCTCTTAGAAGGGCTCCCTATTTCCATTACTCTGTTTTATTTTAAAACTATCCTCTCATTTTCTACCTTATGTATGTTTTAGAAATTGTCACTTCATGTGCATCGATATTAATATTTGTCTGAAACATTAGAGCAGTGAATCACTAACAATATTATGCCATACACTGTAAATATTTTTTAATTCAAATGTTAAAAGCTCATTCATTCAATAATCTTTTATGTAGAGCTAATTTTCACTTAGATCTGGTCTTAATAATAGCTATTATTTTTCATCTTTAATTTATAAAGTACACCTATGAAATACCATCTATAATATCAAGGTGAGTTCTTTAAGAATGAGTTAAAAAAATAATACTAATCTGATCAAACAAAATTGAATCATATATTTCATTAGACAGATAGAGCACTTGTTCGTGAATATACTAGAGAATTACCTTGTATGACCTAGAGAATGTCAACAGCAAATATCAGTCAAATAGTAAATAATTAGTGGTAAATATGGGAATGTCTTTTGAGTTGAAATTGTTTTTGAGAGTTTCTATGATTTTTCCAGTTCCACTAGACCATTAACTAAATTGACCACTTATACATTTAATGAATCTCTGCAAATATATATACTTATTAGCTTAATGACCTAGAAAAAAATCACTTTTTTCCCCCATCTTCAATGTTTTCTTCTCTAAGATAAAAAGGTATAGACAGATGTGATGAAAACAAAACAGGTTAGTGTAGGGATGAAACACTCACAAATATTAATTTAAATAATTGCTAGCAATTGCCTGTTTTTAGAAACACACTAAGGTGGTTTTCTGTTTTTTGTTTTGAGATAGAGTCTTGCTCTGTCATCCAGGCTGGAGTGCAGTGGCACAATCTGGGCTCACTACTACCTCGGCCTCCCAGGTTCAAGCAATTCTCCTGCCTCGGCCTCCCAAGTAACTGAGATTACAGGCACGTGACACCATGCTCAGTTAATTTTTTCTTTGTGTATATATATACACACACACACATATATATTATATATAATACTAATATATAGTAATATATATTGTATATAAAATACTAATATATACTACATATATATATATTAGTAGAAACGGGGTTTCACCATGTTGGCCAGGCTGTTCTCGAACTTCTGACCTCGTGAGCCACCTGCCTCAGCCATTACAGGCATGAACCACCGCACCCGGACGGGTTTTTTTTTTTTTTTTAATGATGATTATTGCAGGTAAAGGCATAGAGAGAAGTGGTAAATGAGAGAAAAATGGTAAATCAGAGATAAATAAGGGCAATTGCAAACATATCCAAGATTGGTAGAGGTGCAAATAAGAGGAGGTGGGAAAACAATTGGTCTTTAAGAATACATTTTTGACAGTTCTGAGGGAACTGTGGGAGTCAGCTTGAATTGCTCTGGTATTTTGTTAGTTTGTTTTGTGTATTTTCTCTGATTCGGAAATAATTATGATTAAAGTCACAGGCATTGAGAAGAGGTGTTAGAAAAATTCCCTAGATATACAAAACCAGGGCCTTATTAAGTTGAGCTAAGAAAACTTTACTTAAGTTTAACCAGTGTATGTCAAAACTTTCAAATCATTGTGAGCATCCATTATCTTAAATATATAGAGTTAAATATCATAGACCTCTTTTTAGATACTTTTCTCTGGAAAATATCCTTCTCCCCTTTTAAAACATGTTATCAATATCATAACTGATATGGAAAAAATGAATAGTTAAAAATCCGTACATAACTCATAATTCTGTTTTTAGAGAAAAGAATTTTCACATTTATTTCAGTTTCTTTCATATTAAATTGAATTGTTTTTATTTTCAAATTAATACATTCATACTCCTTGCTAGAGCTAAATACCTTGAGTCTTAGTCAGAAATTGCTCTTGGGTGATTTGTTTTATTTTCTTCACTTACTAGTTTGACAGTCAAACTTTGGAAATTGTATTGGCTTTCATACTTCTTAAACTAATATTCACCCCTTAGAAAATAATTTTCTCCCACTTTCTCCATATCAGATGGCATGGGACTACTAGGTGGGTCAGACCAAGTGTAACTGAGGCAAGAAAGAAATATTATTGGATAAATCTTGCACATATCATGCTGGGTAGGTATGTATTCAACAGTGGGCAGTAATTAAATCTAGAAAAATGATTAATGAATTTACTAAACAACTATTTATAGACAGGTATCCATGTATCTGGTATTTTTCTGGATTCTGGGAATAAACAGGAAATGAAATACACAAAAATTTGTGTCCTTATGATGCCACAAAGGTATTTTACTTTTATTGTTTTCTAAATCCAGGTTCACAAGGTAACAGGAAATCAAGAGATGGGAAATAGAAAATCTTAGGGAGTTTTAGGAAATTTAAACCAATTTTATGGAGCAAGGGTTTATGCAGGATGGGACAAAGAAAAATCCTACCCAAACAAATATTACAAGGTAAGAATTACTACTAGGCTAAAAATGCTGAAACGGGATAAAAGGGAAATGAGTCCTGTTCAAACAATGAATAATGAACTGATGGAGAATACGGAATGCTCCATAACCTATGCCTTGATCTTACTCTCCCTAGGAGGATGATAATTCAGAATAAAGTGTGGCTTACCATTAAGCTTCCTAGACAACTGAAATGGCTATTTGACCAAAGACAAAATTAACCTGCAATGCTGAAAAGTAGACTAAGACAAGTGATAAACATATTTCTTTTAAGCCAACTTTAAAAAATCAATTATTCTGGACAGTGTCCATTTAAGATAATAAACTTTTGATTTAATTTTAATAATAATTTTAGAAATTAGTAGAATTTGTCAAATTTAGTTTCTCTATTAAGCTATAAGTGACAGAGTACTAACATTTATTTCTGCCTTATGTCAGAGAAGTCTAAAAGAACTAAGGAAGCAGAATAATCCCTAAACGATCACAGTTAAAGAAGCTCTGCCTTGGAGGTTTCAAGGTAAGGCAAGATTCACTTTGCCCTTCAGATTGTTTCTTTTGTACAAAAATGACATTTTGGTTGGAATTTGTGTTTGACAGCTCTATAATGTAATTTTCCAGAATGTGTTGAAGTGGAACCAAATGTCACTGGCTTCATTCAGTACGTTTTCTGCCTGGTGAAATATACCATTACTATTCTATTTATTTTTATACCTGATGAAAAAATTGATTATTTTGATTTGTGGAGTTCTTTTACACACAATTTTCCAGAAGATAAAGATCATATATTAGCCTTTATACATGCCGTAGATTGCACATTAATTGACTTTGACCTTTAAGAAACTGCCTATGTTAATTCTATTTTGGCGTTACTTACACTAACAGTCAATAGGTTGTATATTGGATTAGAGTATGAGTGGATGGTGGGAGAATTCTGTGTAATGATTTAAAGAGTGGTCATGTAAAAGCCATCCGGAAATGTTGAGAATGAAAAAGGCATTTTATAATAGAAAACTAACTCATGGTTTGAGAGTAGAAGTGAAGCTCAGTCAACTACAAGTGCTGACCAAAAACACTGCAGTCTTGGACACATTGCTTCTCGGGAAGAGAAGTGCAGATAAGGGCTAAAGTATTAGAGCTACGTTAGAGTATCATACAGATTTGCTTTTTTCTAGACAGGAAACTAGCCTGGAAAATAAATGATATATAGGGTTTAAGGTGCTAGAATGAAGAGGCCCAGTCGGGTGCAGTGGCTCATGCCTGTAATCCCAGCACTTTTAGAGGCTAAGGTGGGTGGATCACCTGAGGTCAGGAGTTCAAGACCACTCTGGGCAACATGGTGAAACCCCATCTCTACTAAAAATACAAAGATTAGCTGGGTGCAGTGGCACGTGCCTGTAATCCCAGCTACTCAGGAGTTCTATGAACGTTAAATGAGAAGGAGGCAGGAGAATTGCTTAAGCCCGGGAGGCAGAGGTTGCAGTGAGCTGAGATTGTGGCACAGTGAGATTTCATCTCAAAAAAAAAAAAAAAAAAAAAAAGAGGCCCAGACAGACAGACATGGAGATTTCTATGTGGTTGTTACTGTTGTTTTTTTTACCACCAGCTAAGTTGAAATTAAAATTTTAAAGTAAAATTTTGTTTAAATTTTTATCATATTAATCAAAGTAACATTTGTGACTCTAGGGAATCCGTGGCTACTTGGAAAGAGAGTATTACTAGACACTGTTGTCATTTTTAAATTTTTTAAGAAGACATTTTGCTGCTTATCAATGTTCTATTCATAAAAGGAGGAAAATCCACCTCTTAGCACACAAATTGTAATTTTAATCTATCTACTTCTCATACTGAATTTGGGAATTAAATTTAAAAAAAGAAACTTTCTCAGTATAAAATAAACTTAAAGTCATACTGTTTGTGATTTTAAATTTATAACTTAATTTCTTATTTGCTTTTGTTTTCCACCAATGCCTTTTGGCATGAAGATAGTCTATGTCAATAAGAAATCAAGATGCTGAAATGGTAGGTGGGTTATGCAATAAAATGCAAATCAGAACAGCAGCATAAAAGGCCATCATATGATATAACTGCTCATTTAACAGAGTGGGAACCCAGACATTATGTGTTAGGAAAAAGGGTATTGTGAATCAGGTATGTGGGAAATATCCTGTGGACCCAGACTATACACATTAATTATAACATTTTTTCCTCTATTTTGCTGCCAGTCTTCAGGAAGCTTAGACAAATATAAAAAGCTATTCATAGAAATTCTGTTACAAATGAAGTAAACATAAACTTCTGGGCTCTGAGTCTTTTTAAAGAGAATAAAAAACAAACATTCCTTCACTTTCCTTGAGTCAAAGCTGGCTTTGCTCCCTCCTTCAGACTATTGTGTTATCTATGAACCGCTATCCCAGCTTGTCCAAACCTGTGAAAGTTATCTGACCTTCCTGCCTTAGCTGTCTCTCCATGGTGCAGCCTCACTCATTTCCAGCAGCTATACCATTTCTGCTTCCCAAAACTGAGTATCTTTGATGTGCCACTGGCAGACTGTGTTTTTTCAATTTGATTTTTGACTTGGTTACACTACATCAAATCTACTAAGGCTGTCTTTTCAGTTACCCTGCTACGATCCCAGGACTACAGTCTTTCTCAACTGATCAGTTCTCCTTCTTGCATTCTACAACCTAGAGTAATCTAACTTGGTGATATCTTTTATAAATCAACAGTCTACCTCATGTCATTTCTATGAACATTAAATGAGAATGCAGTTAGGGGCACAGGATATTACCTGGTACCAAGATATCTATTATAGTTATCTTGGTACCAGGAAATATGTTAACACTCTTCCTGTAACATAAAGTTTTGTACTAGAACTGTCCATAATAAATCTAATGTGTCACATATGTAACTTTAATTTTTGTTAATAATATTAAAAACATGTACATAAGAAGGTGAAATCCATTTAACGATCTATTTTTCTTAACACAGTATATCCAAAATATAATTATTTCAGCATTTAATCAATATGAAAAATATAAATGAGCTATTTTACTTATTTTTGCTAAGTCTTCAAATCCACTGTGTTTTTAACACTTACAGAATATCTCAATTCAGAGCAGTATCATTTCAAGTATTTAATATTCACAGGTGGTTTGAGGCTACCATATTAGATAGCACAGCTGCAAAGGTATATGGATCTGAATTTCCTGCCATCACCAAATACTCATTTTTTGAATCACATCACTAAAATGCTGTATCTTTTCAAATGACTCCTATCACTCTGAGATGAAAGTGTAAGAATTATATCCTTACATTCAAAGTTTTACATTGACTGACTCCTGTTAATTTCTTAACTGATCATCTGTCACTTTCCTTTCTCTCTGTTTTTCTCCAGGCACACTGCCTTTCTTCCTTCTTTTCAAATACGTTAAATTTTTACCATCTCAATACCTTAACTTACTATTTCCTCTGTTTAGAATACTCTTTCTTCAGATTTTTCTTTTCTTTTCTTTTCTTTCTTTTTTTTTTTTTAACTATACTTTAAGTTCTAGGGTACATATGCACAACATGCAGGTTTGTTACATATGTATACATGAGCCATGTTGGTGTGCTGCGCCCATTAACTCGTCATTTACATTAGGTATATCTCCTAATGCTATCCCTCCCCACTCTGCCCTCCCCTCAGATTTTTCTTTACATAAGTTGCTATTCACATTATTCACATCTTTGCTAAAATGTCCAATCATTACAGAAGATTTTCACAAATTACTTCATCTGTAATACCAAACATCCCTCAGTCCATATCCAATATTCTGTCCTTTCCCACTACTCCCATTAACATTACACTGCACCTTTTTTCTTCTTTCTACTGTAATCATCACTGATTTCACATTTTTAAAAAATTATTTTTGTATTTCAGTAGGTTTTTGGGGAACAAGTGGTGTTTGATTACATGAATAAGTTCTTTAGTGGTGATTTCTGAGATTTTGGTGCACTCATCACCCAAGAAGCGTACACTGTATCCAATGCAATCTTTTATCCCTCACCACCCGCACCCTTTCCCCCAGTCCCCAAAGTCCAATGTAAAATTCTTATGCTTTTGCATCGTCATAGCTTAACTCTCACATATGAGTGAGAACATACAATGTTTGGCTTCCCATTCCTGACTTACTTCACTTAGAATAATAGCTCCAATTCCATCCAGGTTGCTGTGAACGCCATTTTTTCATTCCTTTTAATGGCTGAGTCATGTTCCACGGTGTGTGTGTGTATGTACATATATACAAATATACGTACCTATATATGTGTATATATGTATATATACATACATATACATGTACATACATGTGTATATACATGTATACACTTACATATACATGTATATACACATACATATACATGTATATACTCATACATATATGATGTGATATATATAAAATATATATTATATATATATATCACATTTTCACACACACACACACACACACATATATATATCACATTTTGTTTATCCACTCATTGACTGATGGACATTTGGGCTGATTCCATATTTTTGCAATTCCAAATTGTCCTACTATAAACATGCATGTGCAAGTATCTTTTCCATATAATGACTTCTTTTCCTCCAGGTAGATATCTAGTAGTGGGATTGTTGGATCAAACCATGGATCTACTTTTAGTTCTTTAAGGAATCTCTACACTGCTTTTCACAGTGGTTGTACTAGTTTACATTCCCACCAGCAGTGTAGAAGTGTTCCCTGCTCACTGTATTCCCACCAACATCTATTACTTTTTGATTTTTTGATTATGGCCGTTCTTGCAGGCATGAAGTGGTATCACATTGTAGTTTTGATTTGTATTTCCCTGACAATTAGTGATGCTGGGCATTTTTCCATATGCTTGTTGGCCATTTGCACATCTCCTTTTGAGAATTGTTTATTCCTGTCCTTAGACCACTTTTTGATGGGATTGTTTGTTTTATTTCTTGCTGATTTGTTTGAGTTCTTTGTAGATTCTGGATATTAGTCCTTTTTCAGATGTACAGATTGTGAAGATTTTTTCCCACCCTGTGGGTTGTCTGTTAACTCTGCTGATTATTTCTTTTGCTATGCAGAAGCTTTTTAGTTTAATTAAGTCCCATCTATTTATCATTGTTTTTGTTGCATTTGCTTTGGGGTTCTTGGTCATGATGTCTTTGCTTAAGCCAATGTCTAGAAGGGGTTTTCCAATGTTATCTTTTATAATCTTTATGGTTTCAGACCTTAGATTTAAGTCCTTGATCCATCTTGAGTTGATTGTTGTATAAGGTAAGAGAAAAGGATCCCATTTCATTCTTCTACATGTGGCTTGCCAATTATCACAGAATCATTTGTTGAATAGAGTATCATTTCTGCACTTTATGTTTTTGTTTGCTTTGTCAAATATCCATTGGCTGTAAGTATTTGGCTTTAGTTCTTGGTTCTCTATTCTGTTCCATTGGCCTATATGACTATGTCTTAGACCAGTACCATTCTATTTTGGTGACTATGGCCTTATAGTATAGTTTGAAGTTGGGTAAGGTGATGTCTCCAGATTTGTTCTTTTTGCTTAGTCTTGCTTTGGCTATGTGGGCTCTTTTTTGGTTCCATATTAATTTTAGGATTGTTTTTTCTAGTTCTGTGAAGAATTATGGTGATATCTTTATTGGAATTGCATTAAATTTGTATATTGCTTTTGACAGTATGATCATTTTCACAATATTGAATCTACCCATCCATCAGCATAGGATGTATCTCCATTTTTCTTGTTGTCTATGATTTCTTTCAGCAGTGTTTAGTAGTTTTCCTTGTAGAGGCCTTTCACATCCTTGGCTAGGTATATTCCTAAGTATTTTATTTTATTTTTTTTTGCAGCTATTTAAAAAGGGGTTGTGTTCTTGATTTCATTCTCAGCTTGGCCACTGTTGGTGTAAAGCAGAGCTACTGGTTTGTGTATATTAATTCATGCCCTGAAATTGCTTAATTCCTTTACCATTTCTAGCAGCTTTTTGGTTGAGTCTTTAGGTTTTCTTGGTATACAATCATATCATCAGCAAACAGCGACAGTTTGACTTCCTCTTTACTGATGCAGATGCCTTTTATTTATTTCTCTTGTCTGATTGTTCTGGCTGGCACTTCCAGTACTATTAGTATGTTGAATAGAAGTGGTAAAAGTAATTCCTTGTCTTGTTCTACTCTCAAGGGGAATGCTTTCACCTTTTCCCTATTCAGTATAATGTTGGCTGTAGGTCTGTCATATAACTTTTATTGCTTTAAGGTATGTCCCTTCTATGCCAATTTTGCTGAGAGTTTTATATAATAAAGGGATGCTGGGTTTTTGCCAAATGCTTTTCCTGTGTCTTTTGAGATGATCATGTGATTTTTGTTTTTAATTCTGTTTATGTGGTGTATCACATTTATAGACTTATGTATGTTAAACCATCCCTGCATCCCTGTTATGAAACCTTCTTGATCATGGTTGATTATCTTTTTGATATGCTGTTGGATTTGGTTTGCTAGTATTTTGATGAGAATTTTTACATCTATGTTCATCAGAGATATTGGCCTGTAGTTTTCTTTTTTTGTTATGTCCTTCCCTGGTTTTAGTATTAGAGCGACACTGGCTTCATAGAATAATTTAGGAAGAATTCTCTCTTTTTCTGTCTTCTGGAATGGTGTCAATAGGTTTGGTAGATTGGTACCCATTCTTTGAATGTCAGAGTTCAACAGATCTGCCTGGTTTTGCACTTTTTTCATTGGCATTTTTTAAATTACTATTTCAGTCTCACTGTTTGATATTGGTCAGTTCAGAGTTTCTATATTTTCCTGGTTTAATCTAGGAGGATTGTATATTTCCAGGAATTTATCTGTCTCTTCCATGTTTTCCAGTTTATGTCCATAAAGATGTTCATAGAAGCCTTGAATAATCTTTTGCGTCATTGTCGTATCAGTTGTAATATCTCTTATTTGTTTCTAACTAAGCTTATTTGGATCTTCTCTCTTTTCTTGGTTAATCTCACTAATGGTCCATCAACTTTATTTGTGTTTTCAAAGTACTAGCTTTTTGTTTTATTTATTTTTTGTATTTTGTTTGTTTGTTTCAATTTCATTTAGTTCTGCTCTGATCTTCATTATTTCTTTTCTTCTGCTGGGTTTGGGTTTGGATTGTTCTTGTTTTTCCAGTTCCATGAAGTGTGGCCTTACATTTCTATTCATGTTCTTTCAGACTTTTTGATGTAGGCATTTTTGCTATGAAGTTTCTTCTTAGTATTGCCCTTGCTGTATCCCAGGGATTTCAGTTGGTTGTTTCACTATTATTGTTCAGTTCAAATAATTTTGAAACTTTCATCTTGATTTCATTGTTCACCCAATGATCATAGGAGGAGGTTATTTGGTTTCCATGTATTTGCATGGTTTTAAGGGTTCCTTTTGGAGTTGATTTCCTATTTTTTCACACTGTGGCCGGAGAGAGTATTTAATTATCATTTTAATTTACTTAAATTTACTGAGACTTATTTTGTAGCCTATCATATGGTCTATCTTAAAGAATGTTCCATGTGCTGATAAATAGAAGGTATATTCTGCAGTTGTTGAGTAGAATGTTTTGTAAATATCTGTTAAGTTCATTTGTCATAGGGTGTTGTTTAAGTTCATTGTTTCTTTGTTGACTTTCTGTCTTGATGACCTCTCTAGTGCTGTCAGTGAAGTATTAAAGTCCCCCACTACTATTGTGTTGCCATCTCTCTCATTTCTTAGGTCTAGTAGTAATTGTTTTATACATTTGGGGCTCCAGTGTTAGGTGCATATATATTCTGAATTGTGATATTTTACTGTTGAACTAGTCCTTTTACCATTATATGATGTATCTCTTTGTCTTTTTTAAACGCTGTTGCTTTAAAATTAGTTTTGTCTGGTATAAGAATAGCTACTCATGTTCACTGTTGGTGTCTATTTGCATGGAATATCATTTTCCACCCATTTACCTTAAGTTTATGTGAGTCCTTATGTGTTAGGTGAGTCTTGAAGACAGCAGAAACTTGGTTGGAGAATTCTTATCCATTCTGCCATTCTGTATCATTTGAGTGGAGCATTTAGGCCATTTACATTCAATGTTAGCATTGAGAAGTGAAGTAGGATTCTATTCATTATGCTATTGTTTGCCTGAATACTTTGTTTTATATTGTGTTATCATTATATAGATCCTGTGAGATTTATGCTTTAAAGAAGTTCTATTTTTGGTGTATTTTGAGGATTTGCTTCAAGATTTAGAGCTGTTTTAGCAGTTCTTGTGGTGCTGATGGGTAGTGACAATTTATCTCAGCATTTGTTTGTCTGGAAAAGACTATCTTTTTTTCACTTATGAAGCTTAGTTTCACTGGATATAAAACTCTTGGCTAATAATTATTTTATTTAAGGAAGCTAAAAATAGGACCCTGATCCCTTCTAGCTTGTAGGGTTTCTGCTGAGAATCTGCACTTAATCTGATAGGTTTTCCTTTATAGATTATCAGATACTTTTGTCTCACAGTTCTTAAGATTCTTTCCTTCATCTTGACTTTTGATAACCTGATGACTATGGGCCTAAGTGATGATGTTCTTGCAATGAATTTCCCAGGTGTTCTTTGAACTTCTTTTATTTGATTGTTTAGATGTCTAGCAAGGCCAGGAAAGTCTCCTTCAATTATTTCCTTGAATACATTTTCCAAACTTTTAGATTTCTCTTCTTCCATGGGAACACAAATTATCCTCAGGTTTGGACATTTAACATAGTCCCAAACTTCTTGGAGACTTTGTTCATTTTTTTTAAATTTATTTTTTCTTTGTCTTTGACACATTGGGTTAATTCAAATGCCTTGTCTTTGAGTTCTGAAGTTCCTTCTTCTGCTTGTTCAATTCTATTGCTGAGACTTTCCAGTACATTTTGCATTTCTCTAAGTGTGTCCTTTATTTTCAGAAGTTGTGATTTTTTAATTTATGCTATCTATTTCACTGAAGAATTTTCCTTTCATATCCTGTATCATGTTTTTGATTCCTTTAAGTTGGACTTCACATTTCTCTGGTACCTCCTTGATTAGCTTAATAATCAACCTTCTGAATTCTTTTTCTGGTACTTCAGAGCTTTTTATCTTGGTTTGGATCCATTGTTGGTGAGCTGGTATGATCTTTTGGGGTTGTTAAAGAACCTTGTTTTCTCACATCACCAGAATTGTTTTTCTGGTTCGTTCTTATTTGGGTAGACTAGGTCAGAGGGAAGATTTGGAATTCAAGGGCTGCTGTTCAGGTTGTTTCATCCCATGGCGTGCTCCCTTGATGTGTTGCTCTCCTGTTACCCCTAGAAACTGAGCTTTCTGAAAGCCAAACTGTAGTGATCGCTTTTGCTCTTCTGAGTCTAGCCACCCAGCGGAGCTACTGGAGTCCTGGCTGGTACTGGGGAGTGTCTGCAAAGAGACCTGCGATGTGATCTATCTTGAGATCTTGTAGCTGTGGATACCAGCATCTTCTCTGGTGGAGGTAGCAGAGGAATGAAGGGCACTCTGTGAGGGTCCTTGGTTATGTTTGTTTAGTGTACTCGTTTTGTGTTGGTTGGTCTCCAGCCTGGAAGTAGTGTTTTCAAGAACGCATACGCTGTGGTCCTATAGGCAGGATGCAAACTTGCCCTAGGAACACTTGGTTAAGTATTCAAGTTTCTCAGGCAGTGAGCAAGGACATAGATTTCCTAAGAGATTACGGCCTTTGTCTTCAGCTACCAGGGCAGGTAAAGAAAGACCACAAGACGAGGGCAGGGATAGGTGCGTCTGAGCTCAACCTCTCCTTGGGGAGGGCTTGCTGAGACTGCTATGGGGGACGGAGGTGTTGTTCTGAGTCCAATGGAGTTGTATTCCCAGGGGGATTATGGTTGCCTCTGCTGAGTTATACAGGTGGCCAGGGAAGTGGGGGAAAGCTGGCAATCACAGGCTTCACACCGCTTCCATGCAGCCCACAGTGCTAAGGCCGAACTCCCTCCCATCATGCCCTCCTAACAGCACTGAGTCTATTTCCAGGAGCCAGTGACCAAGGCTGAGAACTGACTCCAGACCATGAGCCCCTCTGTTGAGAAAGTAAGCAAACTCAGTTTTTCAGCATCTCAGGAAGCCTGAAGTGGTGATCCAGTTCCTTCGAAGGGTCTGTGGATTCTCTTGGCTTTCCTGGTATGTTCCTGTGGTAGTTCTTGGAGCAAAGATGCATGATGTGAATCTCCACACACTGCTCTGTCCATCCATGCGGGAGCTGCAAGCTAGTCCTGCCTCCTATCTGCCATCTTAACCCCTGATTCCACGTGTTTTAGATTAGAATTTACATTCCATAAATAAAATTATCTGTTTTGTTTACTGGTGAATCTCCAGTACCAGGCATAGCATCTGTCTCACAGTGGGTGCTCAATAATGTTTACAGAGTTGGTGAATGAATTACCCAAACACACACATATACACACACATTCTCACACAATACATACATATATGTAGACACACATATACATCTTTAAGTAAAACTGTAATCTTTAATAAGTGAGTTATTTATCTGTAATGCAGGTGAATACACACACACACAACCACAACCACATGCACAAAAATTACACACAAGTTTGTGGTGTCTGGAAAACTGTCCTAAAAGCACAGTGTCCAAAGGTTAAATAAAAAATGAAAATATGTAAAATGTGTAGCTAAGTAGAAACTAGCTAAGTATTAACTTTCTTTCATCACACAATATTACATAGTAGTTTTTAAAAATATGAATGAGGTACTCTATCATTTGTACAAAGTGGTAAACAGTATTTATTTTTCTCACAGATTATTATAAATGTTAGAATTTCTGAATCAAAAATGCTAGAGCATGATCTAATTTTTAAAGAATACATTTGACTTTGTTACATGTTAACAACTTTTGATACCAGTGTGCTGATGCAGAGCATTTATTTACTTCTTAGGATTTTGTGTTTTCATTTTCTATTTTTCTTTAAGTGCTGAGTTCATTTTTGAAAAGCTTTTGCCAAGTTTGCTGAAGAAATTTTATTTCATCCACATCCATGATAAAATGCCCTCCTGTTGTGGTATGGATGGTGAGCACCGGATGCTGTTTATTTGCAGTGAGTTTGGATGACACCCCGGCTGGTGTACAGCGACACTGTGGAGTTTTCCTTTTGTTTAGTGGTATGGTGTCCAGAGTCCCAAGAAAACAGCAGAATTCAACTTACTTTCTTTCTTTCTCTTTCTTTCTTTCTTTCTTTCTTTCTTTCTTTCTTTCTTTCTTTCTCTCTCTCTTCCTTCCTTCCTTCCTTCCTTCATCTTTCTTTCTCTCTCTCTCTTTCTTTCTTTCTTTCTTTCTTCTTTCTTTCTTTCTTTCTTTCTTTCTTTCCTTCCTTCCTTCCTTCCTTCCTTCCTTCCTTCCTTCTCTCTCTCTCTCTTTCTTTCTTTTTCTTTCTTTCTCTCTTTCTCTCTCTCTTCCTCCCTCCCTCCCTCCCTTCCTTCCTTCTTTCCTTCCTTCCTCCTTCCTTCCTTTCTTTTTTCTTTTTTTTTTTTATTTCGAGACAGAGTCTCACTTTGTCACCGGGGCTGGAGTGCAGTTGTATGATCGCAGCTCCCTGAAACCCTGCCTTCCGGGTTCAAGCGATTCTCCTGTCTCATCTTCCTGAGTAGCTGGGATTACAGGCGCCCACCACCACACCCAGCTAAATTTTTGTAATTTTAGTAAAGATGGGGTTCCACCATGTTGGTTGGGCTGGCCTCAAACTCCTAACTTCGTGATTCGCCCGCCTTGGCTTCCCAAAGAAAGAATTAGACTTTCTAAACAATAAACAACATCAACCTTATTGACTTTATTTTCCCTTAAATTATATTGATTGTGTGATTCCATAAGATTTATATACTCTTTCCTCTCCCTATTTTGCAGCAACAAATTGCAAAGCACTTTTGTTTGTTTGTTTTTGTTTTGTTTGGTTAAAGCTTATTATCACACTGGTGTGGCTATGGAGACTGTTTGGATGGCTTGGAATGGTTTATTGCTTATGGTAAAATTTGCCTGATTTCTTATAGGCAGCTTTTGGAAACCTTTTATTATACAGTTGTTTACATAATTATGTCTATAATTTAAAGACATGTGGTTCAAACAAATGTTGTATTTGTTTCATTAGCATCTTCCTATAATCCACTATAAAACTGAAATTAAATATCGAGAATGTTTTAACAATTTTTAACTCAAAATTTGTCAAACATTTTTAATAGGTCTTTTTTATAAAAAGAAAAAAGGAATTTAAGAACAGGCACTAGTCTCTTTTAAAATTTATTTGCAAAACCCTTTAACTGTTCTAAAATGATAGTATTTTTATTGAAACACAAATAAACTTTTCTGTTATACTTTATGGAATATAAAGGGACTTTAATTGTCTGACTTGTTTAAATTGGCACTGTTAGTTTTTATTAATAAAACGCACATGGGCTTTTAAAAAAACAAACAACTTTTCTGCTTGAAAGAACACCAATAAGGAAATAAAAATACAAGCCATAAACTGGGAGAAATATTTGCAATTTAAATATTTGAGAAAATAATTTATCTGGATATTAATAGTAAAAAGATTAATAATACAATTAAAAATTAACCAAATATTTGAACAGGCATTTCACCACAGAAAATATATGTATGTTTGATAAACACTTAAAAAGATGTTCAACATTATTATTCATTAGGGAAATGCACATTATAAGGAAAACAATTACTATTTCATACCACTCAAATGGCAGTAATGACGAGGACAAACAATAACAGGTGTGGTGAAGAGGGGGAAAAGCTGGAACTCATCCGCTTCTTAGGAATGCAACATGGTGCAGCCATTTTGGGAAAGTATTTGCAAGTTTTGTAAAAAAAAAAAAAACATGTTTATCATGCCACCCTGTGATCTCACTCCTAGGTATTTGCTCAAGGGAAAAGAAAATATAATCTGCACAACCACATACATGCAAGTATTTACGGCCACATTATTGATAATAGCCAAAAGCTGGAAATAATACACTTGTACATCAACCAGTGAATGCATAAACAAAATACATGTACTGGGTTGAATACTGTCTCCTCAAAAATCCGTCTTAATTTGGAAACTTAGAATGTGATTTCATTTGGAAATTGGGTCTTTGCATGTGTAATTACTTAAAATGAAGTCATACTCGATTAAAGTGGGCCCTAATCTAATGACTGGTCTCTTTATAAGAAGAGCAAACACAAGAGACACAGAGACAAACAAGAAGAATTACCATATGATGATGGAGATAGTGATTGGAATGATGCCTTTGCAAGCCAAGGAACGCCCAAGGATTACCAGAAACTAGAAGAAGCTAGGAAGGAGTAAGGAAGGATTTTCCCCTTGGATATCAAAGAGAGTATGATTCTACTGATGCTATGATTTCAAACATTTAGCTTTCAGAAACTGTGAGAGAATAAAGTTCTGTTTTCTTAAGCCAACAAGTTTTTGGTACATTTTTATGGCAGCCCTAGAAAACTAATAAAACGGAATACAATGGAACGCTATTGAGCATAAGAAGGAATGCACTACTGATATATAATGAACCATAGATAATTCCAAAGTATAATGCTAATAGAAGCCAAACTCAAGAGATCATATATTTCATGATTCTATTTACATGAAACATCTGCTGCTAGAGGCAGAAAGAGGATTAGTGTTTTCCCGGGGTTGTCAGTGAGAAGAAGGATTGTCCACAAATGTCTACAAAATGTTATCTGATGTAATGGAAATGTTTTCCAACTAGATTGTTCTGATGATTGTACAACTCTGTAAATTTACTATTAATTGTTGAATAGTATACTAAAATGAGTAAATTTTATTGTATGTCTATTATACTTTAATAAAATTCTTTTTAATAAAAAGAAAAAAATGATGTTGTGAAGAAGGGTGATGGAAGCAATTCAAGTGAAATTCTTGTAGCCCTCAAGAATGCAAACATTAGCAATGGATTCAGAAAAAAAAAAAATATGAAAATCCACACTTTTTATCATGAACATAGTTTCCAGTTTTATTCTTTATATCTAAAAATACATTTTGTTGGCCAGGCACAGTGGCTCATGACTGTAATCCCAGCACTTTGGGAGGCCAAGGCAGGTGGATCACGAGGTCAGGAGATCGAGACCACCCTGGCCTAAGACGGTGAAACCCCATCTCTACTAAAAACACAAAAAATTAGCTGGACATGGTGGCAGGTGTCTGTAGTCCAAGCTACTTGGGAGACTGAGGAAGGAATATCACTTTGAACCTGGGAGGCAGAGCTTGCAGTGAGTCATGATTGTGCCACTACACTCAAGCCTGGGTGACAGTGCAAGACTCCATCTAAAAAAAATATATATATATATATACACACACACACACACATATATATATAGTTTTTTATATGCATCCTATAATAGGTGCATTAGATGGGAGAATTATTTAAAAGCAATTACATGTCTGAATCTGCTTATGTGAGTACCTAACTCGAATTCCAATGATTTCTATCCCAGAGGCTTCAGGTTCCTGTAGTGCATTTAAAAGAATAATGGATATTCTCAAAGCACCTTCATTTCAATAAGCATAATAGAAATAACAAGACTGTTATAAAGGCCACATTTTGTGCTTCACTTTTACATATTTATTTACTTCTGATTGCAATTATATTTATTTCATGCTGAGACACTTTTTTTGGTGATCAGAGTTTCTATATGACATATGCTATGATTCATAGAAAATTATTAAATTATTACTTAGTACATGCTATTGTTCAATAAAAGATATGCTATAGTACCTAATATCTTATCTTAGAATAATGAAACAGAGCTTACGATGGTAAATAATTTGAAATGAGTTTGTTCTCACATTGCTATAAAAACTACCTGAGACTGGGCAATTTATAAGGAAAAGAGGTTTAATTGACTTACAGTTCTGCAGGCTATATAGAAAGCATGGCTGGGAAGCCTCAGGAAACTTACAATCACAGCAGAAAGGAAAAGGGGAAGCAAGCACATTTTCACATGGTGGCAGGAGAGAGAGAGAGAGAGAGAGAGCAAAGGGGAAAGTGCTACACACTTTTAAACAACCAGATCTCCTGAGAACTCTACCACAAAAATGGCAAGGGGGAAGTCTGACCCCATGATTCAATTCCCCTTCTACCAGGCCCCTCCTGCAACCTGTGTGGCTTACAATTCAACGTGAGATTTGGGTGGGGACACAGAGCCAAACTAGATCAGGAACCATTGGCTCAACTTTTATTTACATATTTCATTTTTCATAATTTTTCTTATGGAGAAAGAAGAAATATTTTTCATGAGAAAGAAAGATCTCCCAGAAGTCAAGAGATCTCAGAAGTTATATGTCATTTCTAGTGAGTTTCAATGTAAGTTTTATAATTTTTCTTTAATAGAAATATTTGAAGTTCTTGTTTGTTTGCTTTGTTTCTTGTATTTAATATCTTCTTAATTTAAACCATCTGCTGTATTCTTCAGAGTGTCAGTTAATAACCACAAAAGGAATGATGGTTATCTGTAGAGGTTTTGCTTGTTCCTGATAATACTAAATGTAGGAATGTCACTGAATCATTTGATACATATTCATACATTATTTAATACATCAAGTGTGTTGAACATATACAGAAAGAGAAGAGAACTGATGAGCAATAAATACAGTACTGGCAACAAACTTGGACGAACAGAATTACAGAATCTGTTTATTAATATATTATAACTAATAAACATAACTAACAGCATATATATTTAGTATATACATTTTCAAATGTATGAATGCAAGTAAGGGCCCTGATTAATCTGTATACGTAAAACGATTTATAAGCAATCTAAGCAAGACTTATAACACAATTTTTTGGATGAAAACTTGCAGGATGCAAGCTAAAAATTATATGTTTTCATGTTCAGTGTTTTATGTTAAAAATGAAAAAACATTATTTTCAGGTACTACCAAATTACTATTACATATGGTTTTGTGTAGGATTTACATAAAAGATGCAAATATAAGCAGTAAGTTAAACAATATTTAAATATACTTGTGAAAAAATTACGAAATGACTTTTATAGCTTTCAATACAAAGAGAAATCAAGAGAATATTTTAGTCATTTTTATTATTTTGGAAAGAGGCCTTCCATTTATTATATGCTTATTTGCTGAAAAATCTGGAGCGTAATAAAATCTGCAACATGTGAGGAGACTGCTCTGAGTGGTAAAAGTAATCACACAACAAGTCAGCTCGACAAACAGAAAGGGGTTCCTTCAGGTTATCAATGTTAAATAAATGAAGGATAATTTGCATAAAATCTCAATATCCTTTGCCTTTCGGTCTTGTTTATATGATATGCGGCTGTTCTTCAAAATAGCTACTTGATTCTTGCTTACTTTTAACAATCATCTTCTTCCAATGCAATCTATAAATTGGACCCAAATACAAATTTCACTCTATCAAGGCATGCCCTTCAACTCTACATTTTAGCTATATTAGTACACAATACACATGCCTGTATTAGGCCATTGCAGTAAAAACTCGATTCAGTTTTGTAAAGATATACATTGGCCACATAATATTAATGTGCTGGCACTGTATATAATTATTTTTAGGAAACTCAATTGTATGATGGCATTTTAAGCATTTCAATCAGAATTCATAGTATGAAATAAAATAAACAAGCTTCTATTGTTAAAAAAGTGGTTCCTTAAAAAACATAAACACAGAATTACCATATCATTCAGCAATTCCACTTCTGGGCATGTAGACAAAAGAATTGAAAACAGGGACTAAAACAGATATTTGTACACCCATGTACAGAGCAGCATTATGCAAAATAACCATAAGGTGGAAACAATCCAAATGTCTATTCCCAAATAAAAAGATATACAAAATACGATATGTACCTACAATTGATTATTATTCAGCCTTAGGAAGCAATACATTTCTAATACATGCTACAACACAGGTAAAACTTGAGGACATTTGAAATAAACAAGACACAAAAAGATATCATGTGATTCCATTTATATGAGATACCCAGAATAGTGAAATTCATAGAGACAGAGAGAACAGTGGTTACCAGTGGCTAGAGGGAGGGAGTATGAGGAGTTATTGTTTAATGGGTACAGAGTGTTAGTGTGCAATTATGAAAAATGTTTGGAAATTTATAGTGGTAATGATTGCACACCAATGAGAATGTGCTGCATATCAATGAACCGTATACTTAAAATGGATAAAATGTGACATTGTAAGTTATGAATATTTTACAATAATAAAACTTAATTCGTCAACCTGAATTTGACTTCCTTTTCACGTCCTGCTTCTTGGATCCTCCCTAGGCTAAAATAAGGGATTTTAAAAAATGGAACTCAAATAGCATGAAGGAGAGGTTGTTTTATTATAGTTAGATGCAGGAAAGATTTAAGCTGGAGGTTTCAAAGATTTTAGACAATCTGTACTGTAGCCATGGCTTTGCCCCTTCATTTCCTCCACATGTCTCCCACTATCTAGTCTAAGTAGAACACAGAGTGATCCAAATACTGCGTTACAGGCTGGACATGATAGAAACTAGGGTCTTAAAATATAGCCTAGTCTTGCACAAAAATTTCATAAGAAAGGCCAAACATTCATTATAATATATACTAGATTACCAAACAATTTTTATAACATTAAGTGATTTTTAAAATTTGTAACTCACACTCTATTATATTTAATATTGAGTAGAACTTAGAGAATATATATTACCAGATATCACGCTTGTAGAATTTTCAATTTTTTTTAAATTTATGAATTATCTAATAATGCAATTTAATACTGCACTAGCGAGGGCTGTTTTGCACATAATGGCAACACAATTAAAGAACGTTACATACAACAGTTTCCATACACATAGGAAGGCCGTTTGGTAAAAGCATTCTGTTAATAAAGTAGAAATTAGCTACTCAGGAGGCTGTGGCAGGAGAATCGCTTGAAACCGGGAGGCGGAGGTTGCGATAAGCTGAGATCGCGCCACTGCATGCCAACCTGGATGACAGAGCTAGACTCCATCTCAAAAATAAACAGATTAAATAAATAAATAAAATAAAGTATAAATTAGAGGTCATGTTTTACTTAGAGTAGAAAAATTTAAGGACACTAATATCCGTAGAGAAAGAAAAGTTAATAAAACTACTTGGCAATGTGATTATAGTCTATAAACTGCTGATTTGATGTGAAGACAGCATTCGTGTCACTTTACTGGGGAGATCAAGGAGCCGGACTTGTTTTTATTCTACCTGGAGAAGAAGAAGGCAAATGACCAGCTGGCATCAAAGAATTTTAACAAGCACTCTTTGTGTGTGTGTGTGTGTGTGTGTGTGTGTGTGTGTGTGTGTACAGGAATTAGAAAGAGAGACAGTATGTTTCTAATTTTATGAAGTTTGGTGTATTCTATTAAAATATATCATTTTAAAACGTACTATGACTTAGAGAGTACTTCCAGAAAAGAAAGTAATCATCATTTCATAAGGTCTAAGGTCTCTTCCGGCTCAAAAAGTCTATAACTTCATGTCTTTTAATTGAACAAGCTTTATTATTACATTCTTATTTATAGAAATACAAATATATATTTGTATACCATGTACAAATACAAATATATATTTGTACATATTTTTGTATATTTGTATATATATATTTGTGTGTGTGTGGGTGTGGATGTGTATATATATATATATATATATATACACACCAATATACTTTGGATTTGAGAACAGTTTTATTAATATACTTTTTTCTAGGTCACTAGGTTAAATCTCTTTTCAATTCCTCAAACATGGTCAAAAGTATAGCCACTATTTTAAGGAGTTTCTCTATAATGATGAAACAAACAAACAAAATACCATAATGAAATGGTTTAAATAAGAAATTTCATTAGACACTGTCAAGGAGATGATGAACTGAGAAAGTTTAAGTAATTAAATAATCACAAATTGTAGTTCATAAAAAATAATCATTTGTATACACTTAGATTATGAAAAGTAACTTGAATTTGCATACAATGAAATCATTCATTAAAGTTGATTATATTTAACAAGAAATACCTCATTTTACAATGCTTACACAGTACCATATGAAGGCATTCTCTTTCTCACTTATTTTACTACTGTGTGCCTTTTCATTTACTTCAGTTTTTGGAAGCTGCAATTTAGAAAATGGTTGAGACACAGTAACGCGGGATCTAAGTAAATTAATTCTAAAGATTGAATTAGTTCTGTATAAAGCTCTTACCATTATTCACTGTGTTATAAATCTAAATCCTCTGCACTTCACTTTCTTAATTTGTTTCTGTTTTCGCTTATTCATGCAATGGAATACATAAGAAAAGTTTTTAAAATAGAGACAACTATTAATCTATTATTGCTTTATCTTGATCATTGTTCTCCTTCTCCCAATCTCTAGCAATTACAATATAGCATGTTATTTGTGTTTTGGGACAAAACATAACAGTAATAAGCTTCATATATTTTAATTTTATTGTTAAGAACCCGAATGTTAAATGGCAAAAACAAGCACAGCACCTATTCTACAACTGTGTTGTGCAACCCCTTTTCATATGCTTTCTCTGTACACTTGCAAATTGTATAATGCGGCCATAGGTATTTTGACAGCTAACTAAATGTGAAGATGTGTGATTATATCTCAGTTAACTACTACTATCTGATGAATAGTAGTAGTATTTTCTATCATCTAAAATAAGATGAGATTGGTATAATTTGCATTGAAGTACTTTAAATTCTGCCACTTACATACCTGGTTTTATGATGCTTACAAAAACATTCTAATTGAAATTTCATATACATACACACACACACACACACGCATACATACACACACACAATTGGACCCAAATACAAACGTATATATGCATGTGCATTTGTATGTACCTCAGTATTTATCACTGAATTGAAGGCATGTTTTTATGCATCTCATAAAATGCTGGATCTGTGAAAAGTAAATAATGTTAGTTTGGAAATAAATTTGAAGGCCCTGGATTTTTTTATTATTTTAGCCTTTGTCTTTTGTGAAATTATTGTAGAAAAAACATACTGTCAGACTTTTAGAATGTCTCAATCAATGAGAAAAATCTATCATTATTGCTAATTCAGTTCAATAATCTTGGGTTAGACACAGAGACCTTGAGTAATAGTCTAGCCTTCTAAGTTACAATGGAAGGTGAGATGCACATGACCAAGGGTGATAGAATATTAAAATATCCCCTAAAATTAGTCCAAATTCAATAGAATATCTTATATTTCTGACAGCCTATACTTTAACTGTGTTCTTACATCTTGCATTCCCCTATAAGGTTGATCATGAAATATTTAAAGATACAGCTGACATAAGATCATCACACAAAGAAAAGGAGGTGTTTTAAAAAGTGGGGCATCCATCAGGACAGTAACAAATGCATAATATAAATGCAGTATATAAAATGGACCACAGATTTGCCTGTAGGTTTTAGAAATCACAGCAAAACGAGAAACTGAGCAGATTGATAATGTCCAATGACTGTAAAACATAAACCAAGGTGAGAAATTATCTTTTTCTCAAAGTTACCTACTAAAAAAGATGTTTTTAATTAGCAATGCCTTCAACAACAGGACTACAATAAACACTGTTGCTTTTCTTCTAACTTCTCTCAATAAAATGTTAAGGAGGTTCATATTTTATTCAATAAAAACGTTTCCAAAGGGCAACCATACATGATGAAATCTGAACCTGTCTGCTAGCCTGGTCTGATGTAGACTTCCAGTTTATATCCATGAAGCATTTCTTCATAACCAGGGCTATTTTTCAAAAATTTCACATCCTTTAACCCACTTTTCTTAATTTTCTGACCTAACATTGGTTAAGTCACTCCCGAAGTGCCTTTGGAAAAGTGTCCACATGACTTGGTGATGTCTTCTGACTCCGCCATTTCTCTGGAAAGCAGTGATTGGTCTTAACCAGTTAATGTTCACATTCCTTTAGCTAAGAAGGGAGGTGCAGGAACAGGCATGTTTCCAAAGCAAAGCCTATGAGACTCTACATGCTCTGAGGCAGAAAGAGTATACGTGTTTTTATTGGAATCTCTTGATGTTTCTTAACACTGATCAATCTTAACACTAAATAGTAATTTAAAAAGTATTTTACACGTTTATTTTATGAGTCTGTATTTTTTTCCAGCAGAAGGGTAGACTTTTCTCCCCTTAAAATATCCTTTCTGTTCTACAGAGTAGCAAGTTAAAGATTCTTTATAATGCTATTACAAATGTCTTAAAGTTATTCTTAGAAATTTTAACATTTCCTCTTGTAAATAAGCATTGTGGTAAACAGCATTCTAAGATGATCACAATTATCTTATACTTTGTATAATCCCTTCTCACCTCCTGTGTGGAGCATGTGAGTATGATGAATCGTTACCATCATGATTTTATTACATTATATGGCAAAAGAGAGATTAACCGAGGAGAGAAGGCCTGACTGATCAGATGAGCCCTTGAAAAGCAGAGAGTTTTCTCTAGCTGGTCACAGAAGGGGAAGGCAGACATTTGAAGTATCAGGATTTGGCACTGTGTTGCTGGTTTCAAGATGAAATGGCTCCTCAGATAATTATGAGGAACTGAAAATGGTTTCTGGTCAAAAGCCAGGAGGAACAGAGGGACAGTTATAAGTCAACTCCAAGAAACTGAACTCTACCAATAACAGGAATAAGCTTGCACAAGGATCCTGAGCTTTAAATGAGAATGGAGACAGCTGACCTCTTGATTTTAGTCTGAGCAGGGAAGCCAGTCATGCTATGCTGGACTAACAAACAAAAGTGCGAACAAATAAGTGGGTGTCATCATTAGCCATAAAGTTTGTGTTAATTTGTTATGCAACAGTAGAAAACGAACACAAGAATGTCCATCCATTTTATCTTTGAAGAAGTGGTTATTTGTTACTTATTTCCAGGGACCATTTGTACTCAATTATTTCTCTTAATCACCTCATAATGAGCAAAAACAATTAAATTTCTTTTTCTTTAGATTTTCAGGTACACAAACATATCATCTGCAGATAGGAATGAGTTTGCCACATGTTCTCACTCACATATGAGAGCTAAAAATATTTGGTCCCATGAAGGTGAAGAGTAGAATGATGGCTACCAAAGACTCAGGGGAAAGGACTGAAGAGAGATTGGTTGGTGTTAAATTAAACATTATGGTTAGATTACACATTAATCTAATGTTAGATTAAAACATACGGTTAGAAGGAATAAGTTCTAGCGTTCAATATCACAGTAGGGTGACTATAGTTTAAAATATATTGCATACTTCAAAATAGCTAGAAAAGAAGATTCAAAATATTCCCAACATAAAGCAATAATAAATGTTCGAAGTGATAGATATGCTAAATAACAAAGGTTTGATTATTATACATCTTATGCATATATAAAAATACAATATGCACCCCATAGAGATGCGCAATTATTATCTAACAGTCAAAAACTAATGAGTTTGTCTTTTTCATTTTTTCCTCCTGTTTAACCATCTTGACTGTTATTACGAAATAACATTACCTCATAAAAATAATTACAGATATTCATATTATAGCAGATACTGTTGTCACAGTATCTATGATAAGCTTTTTTTCTGGAAGCACCTGAAACTCTACTTGAGAGTTTTCTCTGGCTGCAGAAATCAGTACAGTAATCGTGCAGAGAAGAACGTAAGTATTGGGCATTGTATTATTTTCCTATTGTTTCTATATCAAAATACTTCAAATGTAGTGGCTTAAACAATACAAATATATTATTTTACACTTATGCAG
Organism: Trachypithecus francoisi; assembly: GCF_009764315.1. Classification (NCBI taxonomy): domain Eukaryota; kingdom Metazoa; phylum Chordata; class Mammalia; order Primates; family Cercopithecidae; genus Trachypithecus; species Trachypithecus francoisi. The sequence goes on along the minus strand of NW_022681454.1, from coordinate 155,947,068 downwards.
GTCAGAAGTCTGACACAGTCTCACTGTTTTAAAATCAATGTGCTGGCAGTATTATGTTCCTTTCTGGAGACTATGGGGCTAATCTATTTCCTTGCCTTTCCAGTTTCTATGGTTGCCTACATGCCCTCTGTGCCCCATCTTCACATCTAGTAAGACTGGATTATATCCTTCTTACATCTCATAACTCTGACCTGATTGTCCTCTTCCACCTACTTCTACTACTTCTAAGAATCCTGCTAATTGGTTACACTGGACACATCTGCATAATCCAAAACAATCTTCCTAATTTAAAGTAATGTGACTTAATTTCATCTGCAATGTTAATTATTTTTTGTGTAACTTACAATATTCCCAGATTAGAAGGTTATGACTTGGACTTTTTTTTGATTGGTTGTGAGGGGCATTATTCTGCCTAGAAGAGGAATATATCCCAGCCTCCTCACCACTTAGATACACAACTCAAAGGTGTAATTTGCTGTCTTCCATAAGGTACAAGTAAGACTGAGCCTCAGTTGCATTTATTCATGTACTCAGTGTTTTCAAATAAGTGTTTAAGATCTTTCTCTTTTTTTTCCCTTTACTGGGATTCAAGGATTTGCCTAAAACGCTTAAGAATAGAAGTGGCTTTAGGAGCTAGAATCTTACAAAGAAATTGTAGAACTAGATTACTTACTCATCAAATGATAATAACAAACCCATTTATTTTATAACTGGGTTGATGATAATCCCTAATATACATAAGCATCACCATTTATTAAGATTTTTGCTTGAGGAGCGGATTAAAGATAGAAGAGGATGAACTGTTTTATGCAGTAGATTGAGAACTTGACAGTTATGGGTGACTTGTAATTATAAGCATTGAGAAATTGTTTGACAGTTGTTAATGGCCAGGTTTTTAAACTTCAAAGGAAAAAAGTAACAGTCTGCAGTCAGCAAACTATCCATCCAGGATGCACTGTGAAAGTTAAAGGGTCATAATTGCATTGTCTAAAATGACACTCATCTCCTGGAGGCAGGTGGGAGACTATGATGGAAATCTGGTCCAGGATTTGATAGTGAAAGTTGTGGAATTATAAAGGAAGCTAAAGTCAAATCTCTGGCAAGATTTTCATGCTAACATCTCATAGAAAAGAGGGAAACTAGAATTGGTATTTTGTGGGAAGTGCTTGAGGATCTCGAACTCACAAATTCTCTGAATCTTCTGAATTTGCAGAAATAACTCTTTCCCCCCTGCTAGAGGAAGCCTCTAATTGCCTGAAGACTCTGCAAAATTTTCATCTGAGAAAGATGCCTTGCATGATGATGTTTATCCTCTTCAAGATTTTCCACTGCCTTCCTTCATTATTTCTTCATTAATGAAGAATGAAACTTCAACATCATCAGGCCCCAAAGTACTGTCCCAGTTATAAGAAGAGAAAACCATTTAAAAAGGGCTTTGGAGTATGGTTAATAGGTACAGACAGGAACTGCAAGATAATGCCTGGGTAAGAATCTTAATGGAGCTAGACCGGAGAAGGAAGAATGTAAGACTGGAAGAGAGAAAGTTTATCAATACGGGACTACTCTCCCATGACTCAAAATTTAACTTATTGGCAAGGCCTGAAGTATCTGGAATATGTATCTGGAATAACTATTTGAATTTTGGGAAACATGATGGTTTACAGTAAATGAGTTGGAGCTGCCAGAACAAAATAGGTGGATAAAATGTCCATCAGTGACAGACTGGATTAAGAAAATGTGGCACATATACACCATGGAATGCTATGCAGCCATAAAAAAGGATGAGTTCATGTCCTATGTAGGGACATGGATGCAGCTGGAAACCATCATTCTCAGCAAACTATCGCAAGAACAGAAAACCAAACACCACATGTTCTCACTCATAGGTGAGAATTGAACAATGAGATCACTTGGACACAGGAAGGGGAGCATCACACACTGGGGCCTATCGTGGGGTGGGGGAGGGATAGCCTTAGAAGATATACCTAATGTAAATGATGAGTTAATGGGTGCAGCACACCAACATGGCATATATATATAATATATATATATATATATATATATATATAAACCTGCAGGTTGTGCACATGTACCCTAGAACATAAAGTATAATAAAAAAAATAGGTGGATAATTAGGGGTTCAAATGCCTTTGAGGTGTGGACATGTGGAGTAAATTTGTTATGTAAGACTAGAGAACCTAGTGGCTGAGAATGATGTTTAAGATGACCTAGAAAGCACTCCTCCACAACAAGACAAGAAATGCACTAGTAAGGGAGATATTGATATATCTGAGAAACTTAGTGGGGCTGTCCTGTTGGGCAAAGATTGATGTTAAGCCTGAAATGTGTCTACCTAATGTCTACAAAGATATTAAGATTCTGGGAAAACAGAAGTTAGGGGTCAGTATATAAGCTCACTAGGTATAAGATGAACTTAATAAAATGATCATCAGCAAGACCAGAATGACAACCATGCAGACTTTAACTATAGGCATTACTGACACAAGCTAAGAGACTATGTTCTTTCTTCTAGTGGCAAAATAGATGGGAATTCAATGAAATTATTGCTTGACATAAACAACCATAAAAGATGACAGGTGAATGAATGTGAGGAAAGTGAATGAAGAGTGAAGACTGATGTTTAAATGTCATAATAACAAAATCACAATTTATCGAATGTTTTCCAGACTTAAACCATTTTTCAGCCTAGAATCCATTGATTGAACTGGAACCCAAGTACTTTTGAGGAAATATTAATACAAAAATGTCACAGCAAGTATATATAATCATTACTCTTATAAACTATCCCTCAAAGGGAGATAAGCCTATTTTTAAGAGTAGCTATTCATTGGGAAAGGAAAATATTCAGAACTTTCATGGATTATTAGATGCAGAATATGCATTGACAATCTTAACAGAGGGACAAAAATAACCCAATGCCCCTTCCCTATAAAATCCAGGTGATAGAGTCAATACACACATTGATCTCACCATAGAGCCTATGGGTTTACTGAAACACCCGGTAATTATTTCTCCAGACCCTGATTTTATAATAGGAATATTTATACTTAACAACAGATTTCTTACATGAGTTCCCTGATCTGTGAACTAAAACCTATCACAATAAAAAAAAAAGGCCAACTGGAATGGCAAAAACTGCAATTACTTTCTCACCAACCTAATATTTGGCCATAGTAGAGACTCTGATCTTCACAGGTCATTTGACAATGTACCAGAGTTGGCCATCGTGAGCTGCAGATTGTAAGACACTCATTTCATAAAATAGAGTACAAATAGCATCAATTTCTTGCAAAATGGAATTGGTATATTCAGAGTAGAATAGGTTCTACTCTGCATACTTTGAACCTACTCCAGCAGGTTCAAAGACGTAATTAAGCTTCAGAAATAAGAAGCCCAGATCCCATGATGCCTATCCCTGTTGAACAAATGCCTCTATTCTAGTGGTACCTGTTGCCTTTGTAGAATTTCCTATAACCAGAAAAGGAGAGTTTGGTTCTCAATATACCAAAATGAACCGAAAATGGATTGCTGTTCTTTTACACCCTTCACTCAGTGTTTGGCCCCAAAAGATTAAGTATGAGGGAAAACTTCTCCAAATCTTTCAGCTACACAGTTGGTCATCATATTTACAGGGAGAGAGGAGTAGTCTAGAAGAAGTGTATGTGTTAACTACTGATTGGGGGATGTTGCCTTATTAGATTGTCAGGGATCCAAAAGCAAAGAGGTCTGGGAAGAGTTTTTTTTTTTTTTTTTTTTTTTTTTTTTGAGGCGGAGTCTCGCTCTGTCGCCCGGACTGGAGTGCAGTGGCCGGATCTCAGCTCACTGCAAGCTCCGCCTCCCGGGTTCACGCCATTCTCCTGCCTCAGCCTCCCGAGTAGCTGGGACCACAGGTGCCCGCCACCTCACCTGGCTAGTTTTTGTATTTTTAGTAGAGAGGGGGTTTCACCGTGTTAGCCAGGACGGTCTCGATCTCCTGACCTCATGATCCGCCCGTCTCGGCCTCCCAAAGTGCTGGGATCTGGGAAGAGTTTTGAGGATGGACTCAGAAATTAGCACAATATAGTAAACTCCTGTGTCACTTATCAGAATCCATGAGGCATTGCTTTTTCAGCTGTGACAGTAGCTAAGTCAGTTTTCATGCTAGAGAGCCACAGCAAATCCATCACCTTCTGTCAGGACCAGAATCTACTGCTGAGCCTTTGCTGTGGTATCATTTCTTAGGAGACCAATCAGCTCTTGGTGTGAAGTTGATTTTACTATACCGTGTCTATCATGGAGAAAGCAGGGATTCATTTTTACTGGGATATTCTAGATTTAGCTTTTCCTTCTTATTTGGCTTAAGCATTTTATGAAACTCTTAGAGTGTCTTATGTAATGACATAGAATGTTACATAAAAACACTTTGAATAAAGGGAATAAGACAGAGGAAATGTGGCAATTGGCTTATGTCATCTGGATTTATATATATATATGTATGTATATGTATATGTATATAATTCCAACTTTTAGATTCAGTGGGTACATGTGCAGGATGGTTACCTGGGTGTATTGCATGATGCTGAGGTTTGGGGTATGACTGATCCCATCACCCAGGTACTGAGCATAGTACCCAGTAGTTTTTCAATGGTATCATTGCTGGCCCCCACCCCCACTAGCAGTCCCCAGTTTCTATTATTTTCATCTTTATGTTCGTGAGTACCCAGTGATTAGTTCCCAATTATAAGTGAGAACATGCGGTATTTGGTTTTCTATTCCTGTGTCAATTTGCTTAGGATAATGGCCTCCAGCTGCATCCATGTTGATGTGTTATTTCATTATTTTTTTTTATGGCTGCATAGTGGTCCATGGTGTATATGTACCACATTTTCTTTATCCAGTCCTCCAGTGATGTGTGCCTACGTTGATTCGATATCTTTGCTATCGTAAAGAGTTCTGCAATGAATATGCAAGTGCACGTCTTTTTGGCAGAAAAGTTTATTTTCTTTTGCATATATACCCAGAAATGGGATTGCTGCATTAAGCAATAGTTCTGTTTTAGGTTCTTTGAGAAATCTTCAAACTGCTTTCCACAGTGACTGAATTAATTTACATTTCCACCAACAGTGTACGGTCATTCCCTTTTCTCCATACACTCGCCAGCACTTGTTGTTTTTTTTCCTTTTTATAATAGCCATTCTGACTGGTATAAGATGACATCTCATTGTGGTTTGGATTTGCCTCTCTCTTATAATTAGTAATGCTGAGCATTTTTCTCATATGTTTACTGGCTACTGGTATGACTTTTTAAATTTAATTTAACTTCTGGGGTACATGTGCAGGATGCACAGATTTATTACATAGGTAAATGTGTGCCATGGTGGTTTGCTGCACCTATCAGCCAGTCACCTAGGTATTAAGCCTGGCATGCATTAGGTATTTTTCCTGATGCTCTCTCCCCTGCCCCCATTCTCCCCCGACAGGCTCCAGTGTGTGCTGTTCCCCTCCCTGTGTCTATGTGTTCTCATTGTTTAGCTCCTGCTTATAAGTGAGAACATGCCGTGTTTGGTTTTCTGGTTTTCATGTCAGTTTGCTGAGGATAATGGCTTCCAGCTTCATCCACAAGAATTTTAACAAGAATTGTTTGTTCATGTTTTTTCCCATTTATGAATGGGGTAGTTTTTTTCTTGCTTAATTGTTTAGGTTCCTTACAGTTTCTAGATATTAGACCTTTTTTGGATGCATGGTTTGTGAATATTTTCTCTCATTTTAGAAAAGTTTGTTCTAATTCTGTGAGAAATTACATTGGTATTTTTATAGGGATTGCACTAAATCTGTAGATTGGGCATTAAGAACCTTTTAATGATATTGATTCTTCCAGTCCATGAGCAGGAAATACTTTCTTCATTTGTTTGTGTCATCTCTTATTTCTTTCAGCAGTGTTTCATATTTCTCCTTTAAAGATCTTTCATATCCTTGGTTAGATATATTTCTAATATTTTATTTTTGTAGCTATTGTGAATGGGATTGCATTCTTGATTTTATTCTCAGCTTGAATATTATTGGTGTATAGAAAGATAAATAAGATCAATAAATTAACAAAGAAAACAAAGAGAAAAAATCCAAATAAGCATCAGAAACGACAAAGATGACATTATAACCAATTTCACAGACAAACAAAAGGTCCTTAGAAATAACTATGAACCTTCCATGCACACAAACTAGAAAACCTAGAATAATTGAATAAATTCCTGGAAACATACAATCTTCCAAGACTGAATAAGGAATAAAGTGAAACTGAACAGACCAATATCAAGTTAAAAAACTGAAACAGTAATAGAAAACCTACCAACCAAAGAGGGCCCTAGACCAGACTAATTCACAGCCAAATTCTATAAGATGTACAAGGAAGAGTTGGTACCAATTCTACTGAAACAATTCCAAAAATCAAGGAGAGACTACTTTCTATCTTGTTCTAAGGAACCTGTATCACCCCAATACCAAACCTGGCAACAACACAATAAAGAAAGAAAACTATAGGTCAATATTCTTTATGAGTACATACAAAAATCATCAACAAAATACTAGCCAACAAAATCCTATAACATATCAAAAAGATAATTCACTATGATTAAGTAAGTTTTATTCCTGAGATGCAAGGTTTGTTCAATATACACAAATCAATAAATGTGATTCATCACATAAAATAGAATTAATAACAAAACTGTATGATCATCTCAATATACAAAGAAAAAGCTTTCAATAAAATCCAACATTTCTTCATGATAAAAAAAAAAAAGTCAACAAACTAGGCATTGAAGGAGCATACCTCTGAATAATAAAAACCTTCTATGACAAACCCACAGCCAACATCATACTCAACAGGCAAAATCTGAAAGCATTCTCCTTGAGAACTGGAATGAGACAAGAATGCTCACTCTCAACACTTCTGTTCAATGTAGTACTGGAAGTGCTAGCCAGGGCAAGCAAAAGAAATAAAAAGTAAACAAATAGGAACAAAAGAAGTCAAACTATCTCTCTTTACGTACAACATAATTTAATATCTAGAAAACCCTAAGGATTTCACCAAAAGGCAGCTGGAACTGAGAAACAACTTCAGCAAAGGTTAAGAATATCAAATCAATGTACAAAAATTAATTATTTTTTCATTTAAGTAGACTATAATTTGCTTCATCTGGAAGATGAAAGCCTGAAGAAACATTCTAATGGACACTCAAAGGGGCAGGCAACTGATGCACAAGCTTGGGGGTGACACTTTTCATGATTGAGAAGGCGTGTGTGTGTATATATATATATATATATATAGAGAGAGAGAGAGAGAGAGAGAGAATGTCTAGTATATGGTGCTATGAATCCACCAACTAAAATATACTTGTCCAGAAAAAACATTAAAAGGTAGACTTTTGTGTGGCTCTCTTAAACATCAATCTCAGTAACCCACTTAGATAATTTGTACTAGAATCGAATTTATTGAATTATATGTTCTGGATCTTGGAGAGGGGATTAGGAGCTGGGGTATAGAAGCTTCAACCCTGCCACAGAAGTGGTTGCAGAAGGATGGGGTAGAAGGTTGGGGGAGAGTGGTAGAAGCTTTCATTCCTGAAAGGAAGGCGTATTTTATCACTGATATTGCTTAGAAATGCTGGTACATTTTGATAATAAAAGTAGACTAAATGTAAATAGTTTATTATTGTTTTTTAATTCTATACAGTGCATCCTCTTATTGCCTGAACCTAGAAATAAACAAGAGCACTCTACATCCTTCAGCTTGGCGCACCGTTGGTTAGCAGTAACATTTCCACCAAATCTAAAGCTAAGATTACCACCTGATCATTTTGCAGTTTTTATGCCTGTGGACCAGCAAGGATTGAAACCTGTCACTGTAGAGGCAGGAAAAACCAAATGTGAGTTTCATAAGGAGATAGTAGTGAGCTCATAATGGGAGCAGAAGGGTGAACTCTAAAATTCAGGGCATTCACTAAGTACATGCCTCCTGGTGTTTTGTGTCCAAGAATAATCATTAACAGGCAAATGAAGCAGCCACATCCTGACAAGAAACAATAGCCACAGGCCAAATTCCTCAGGGATAGAATTCTGGGTTACTTACATGACCAATCTATATTAGAAAAAGTAGTGGTGTGAGTGGAATTCTAAAATGTGTTGTAGAGAAGGGAGGATGTTTATAAATGCTGGTTTTTGGAAACAACAAGATCAATGGTGTCTATAGCTATACTTTTATCTCTTATTCTTCTTTTGTAAGTCTTCTTTTTTCTTTTTCAACTTTTATTTTAGATTCAGAATGTCCTGGTGCATGTTTGTTACCTGGGTATATTGCATGATGCTGAGGTTTGGGGAATGAATGATCCCAGCCCCCAGGTCCTGAGCACAGTGTCCAACAGTTAGATTTCAACCCTTGGTCCCTCCTTTCCTCACTCCCAGTAGTCTCCAGTGCCTATTATTGCCATCTTTATGTTCACAAGTACACAATATTTAGCTCCCATTTATAAGTGAGAATTTGAAGTGTTTGGCTTTCTGTTCCTGCATCAATTGACTTAGAATAATGGCCTCCAGCTGCATCCATGTCGCTGCAAAGGGCATGATTTTGTTATTTCTTATGGCTGCATAGTGCTCTATGGTATATATGTACCACATTTTCTTTATCTAATTCACCATTGGTGGGCAATTAGGTTGATTCCAAGTCTTTGTTATTGTGAATAGTGCTGCAATGAACATGCAAGTGCATATGTCTTTTTGGTAGAATGATTTATTTTCTTTTGGATATATACCCAGGAATAGGATTTCTAGGTCAATTGGTACTTCTGTTTTAGGTTCTTTGAGATATCTCCAACTGCTTTGGTCTGAGCTAATTTGCATTCTCACCAAAAATGTCTAAGTGTTCTCTTTTCTCTGCAGCCTTGCCAGCATCCATTGTTTTTTGACTTTTTAACAATAGCCATTCTGACTGATATGAGATGATATCTCATTGTGATTTTGATTTGCCTCTCTCTGATAATTAGTGATGTTGAGCCTTTTTTGTTGTTTCATGTTTGCTGGCTGCTTGCATGTCTTCTTTTTAGAAGTGTATGTTCATGTTTTTTGCCCATTTTAATTTTTTTTTTTTTTTACTTTTTTTATGTTCCTTATAGATTCTGCATATTAAAACTTTTTTGGATGCATAGTTTGTAAATATTTTCTCCCATTCTGTAGGTCATCTGTTTACTCTCTTGATAGTTTCTTTTCCTGTGCAGAAGCTCGTTAGTTTAACTATGTCCTACCTGTCAGTTTTTGGTTTTGTTGCAATTACCTTTGAGACTATAGGCATAAATTCCTTCTAAGACGGATGTCCAGAATGCTGTTTCCCAGGTTTTCTTCTAGGATTTTTATGGTTTGAGGTCTTATGTTTAAACCTTTAATTTACCTTGAGTTAGGTGGTACATTGTGAACAGTAAAGTTTCAGTTTTATTCTTCTGCATACGATTAGCCAGATATCCCAGAACAATTTATGGAATAGGAAGTCCCTTCTTCATTGCTTAGTTTGTTGAGTTTTTTGAAGTTTAGGTGGCTTTAAGTGTGGAGCTTTATTTCTGGGTTCTCTATTCTGTTCCATTGGTTAGTATGTCTATTTTTGTACCTGTACCATGCTGTTTTGGTTACTATAGGTTTGTAGTATAGTTTGACACTGGGTAATGTGATGCCTCGGGCTGTGTTCTTTTTGTCTTAGAATTGCCGATAAATTATTACTGGATACTGACAAATCAGTGATAGAATAGAATAAACATATTGTGGGGGCAAAAGGGGATCTGAGATGTGCAAAGAATGGAATGTAATGGATGATATCAGAACTAAATAGTTTCTTTCATGCCTCTTCTTTTTAATGCAGGCATCTGAGACTTTACACAAAACATTAATCTTGCTACAGGGTACATTTAGATACAGATGGACCAGCATAAAATTGCCAATGAGTCATTATATTTAAGAGAAGTCCCCAAATAATTAGCCACTAACAGCCCAAAGATGTCCATATTCTAATTCTAGGAAACCATGAATGTGTTAAGTACATGGCAGGTGGAAATTCAGGGCATCAATTTAAGTTTGCTAAGTAGCTGACCTTAAAATAAGGAGATTATTCTGGATTATCCAAGTAGGCCAAGGTAATCACAAAAGTACTTTAAGGAGGATGGCAGAAGGGTGAGTGTCAGAGTGATTAGATGTAAACAAAACACTCCTTGCTGCCTTTAGGGGTAGAAGGGGGAGAAAACAAAGAAATGGGGGCAGCCTCAGAAGCTGGAAAAGGTAAGAAATCAATTATCCCCAATAGCATCCCTAATTGGGAAGACAATATCTTGATTGTTGTCCATTGAAACCCATTTTGGACATGCAACCTCCAGAATGGTAAGAGAGTACATTTGTGTTTTCTTTAATCACTAAATTCATGGTAACAATAATTATGGCAGCAATAAGAAACTAATACACTCACCCCTTTTGTAGGATGTTGATGTCCTTGGAGTCCCTGTTCTGGGGCACCTCTTGTTACCATCCTCGATCCCTGGTGGACTGAACAAAGAGGAGTGAACGTGGGAATAAAGACAAAGACAAAAGAGTATATTTGGAAGAAGGGGTTGGGGGCACCTTGCCTCTAGGGACAAGGACCCAGACTTTCTACAGCCCTTTGTATTTATTGGTAAAAGAGAGAGCAAGAAGGGGGAGTGGAAGAAGAAGTCAATTGCTCCGTCCAGAGTAGGTTTGCAAGACTGCATTCCTCTAACAATAGGCTTTAGATGTCCCAGTAGATAACCTCAAGGAGCCTGGCACCAGGGAGTGACTGCCCTCAGCAAACCATCTGGTGGCAGGTGCAGTGTGAGTTTGCCCACATCCTGCATTCATGATAAACAGTTTGCTGTTTGATCATATGGCCTCCAGTGGAATGACGAGTTGGTCATGATCTCTTTGGTCTTTTTGGCTCCCAGCAACATGACAACTTCCAAGGCTTACAAATATCTCCTATTAGTTCCATTGGGTAAACTTGCTCATTTCCTCACCCTCTATTAGCTCCCTTCTCTTTGCAGCTGTATTTCCGTGCTGCACTATCAATGCTTTCCAGGGTTATCTTCTAAATAAACTACTTGCACCTAAACTCATGTCTCACGCATTACTTCTGGAGGAATTCATTGTAAAACACAAATTTTTATTTTACAGTCCCTAATGGAAATCTTTCTGTTGTTTCACTCTCAGAATGGTGTTGGCTTTGTGGTGTAAGGTTTCTTTGTAACCAAATATATCCTCACTGAAAGGAGGATGTAAGTTTGTAAGGAATCAAATATATCCTCACTGAAATAAATTGTCATTATTTTGTGAGAGGCCCCAACTTGTGGAATTGGCTGAGTGAAAGATGTGTGAGAGAGCAATCCTGGGAGTTGGTGAAAAACAGGTGGTTAAAATTTGAACTAAATGGCTTGAGAATCAAACTGTCTGTCTACCAAGGTGGCAGCCATAGCAGACATGACAGATAAAATCAAGATAGATTGTATTGTCTACTTATTGTGCCTTTCTGTAAAATGCAATGTGTGTTAAATTTTAGTTGAAGAAAAAGAGACCCAGGCTTTGTCAGCAGTTCTCCACAATTTGAAAATACTAAAAATCATTCAAACAATCTTTAACCATATGGATTAAAAAGTACACTGAAAAATAGGTAAGAATTTGAAGAGTCATCTTTCTGTTACCTGCTCATATCTGTTCCTGAAGTAAAGTGAAAAACAGAGAAATTCTCAGAGAGCAGATCTACAAAATATGAAAGAAAATGTCTTGAAAGACATGACAGTGATCACTGTGTTGCTTCCCATTTGGTTTTTTCCTTCCCAAATGGGTCTTTTCACTGCAATCATTATCTTCTCTCTTCAACACAATGATCAGAGTGTATATTCCAGAGTTAAGAGTGGGGTGTTGATTACACCTGCCATTGATTCATTGGTTGTTATATCTAGTTATTCATCAGTAAATCTATCTATATCTGTTTTCTATCTGTCAGTCCATTTCTTTTTTCTGGAAAATCCCTAAAATAGACTATTTTTAAATTTTCTTTGCCTGAAGATGTAGGCTAATCTGAATGTCATCCTGTTTACATTTATAATTTTAGTTATTTCAGTGGAAGTTTCTGTAATGAATAATGATTCTATCAATCAGAAAAAAGAAGGGTTTGAGGAAGTGGAGGAAAAAGTATGAAATAAGCAAAATTAACCTTCCCTAACTGTCATTTACTGTACCACATTTAGCAACTGTAGGAACAATACAACATCAACTCTAGAATAAGATGTCAGAGATGGGCAAGAGCTTTTTGGTCAATACACTTTAATACATATTTTATTTTAGAAAAAATTTGTACTACAGAGAGTAGTTGTTCAGTATTATTCTCCTATTCCAATAGATTACAGGATTCTTTGCTCTAGGCAATAATTATCGAAATTTGCTTCCTTCATGTCTTGTAAACATGACTTACTTTACAAGTCTCTTAGTACTAATGAGAACTTTTCTGTTAGAAAATCGAGTTATACATGATATAAATGATGAATTGATGGGTGCTGACGAGTTGATGGGTGCAGCACACCAACATGGCACAAGTATACATATGTAACAAACCTGCACGTTATGCACATGTACCCTAGAACTTGAAGTATAATAAAAATAAATAAATAAATAAATAAATAAATAAATAAATAAATAAATAAAAGAAAATCGAAAAACTATAACATAACCTTTTAAATCATATTTTTAAAAGCCTGGAAGATATATGCAACTTTCTATAACAGATATCATTGTTTAGAATATATTTCTGTGAATTACACATTAGATCTGTATAAACATAATTAATTAGTGTTATATATTTTCTCATTTTTATGCATTGAACTGAATACTACAGGTGGCATAAAAATGAGGTTTTGTAAGTAATACCTTTGTTTATCAAGAATCTAATTGTTGCCATTTACTATTGGTCTTAAAACTTGCTTGTAAAAGCTGTTTCATTTTACTATTCCTCAATTAATTAGCTCCTTTAGCTAAAAGCATTTCATGTACAAATAGAACATTACATAAATTCTACACCCCTTTTTTCATTATTGTTCATAACCCTTTCACTTTCCAAACATTTCCTATTCACGAGCTATTATAGTAATGTCCATTTCTGAAACTGGGAGGCTATAACTTTCACAAAATGATAATATATGTAGTGATATTTAAATACATATTACAGTATTGTAATAGACACTGGCTATTTTCTAATTAAAATAAGAATCTTAATTACTGTTTCACTCTGAGAATGTGAATTTGTGCAGTGAGATTACTGTCTCACTCTGAAAATTCTGAGTTCTTTAAAAATCTATTGAGATGACTGTGAAGAGACTGAGACAACCATTACCTTAGCTAGTTTTGTAGGATAGTAGGAGGCACAGCAACTAGCTGAGTGAATTCCTTAAATTTTCTGTCTTAGTTGACAGGTAGAAGAGAAATAAGTAAAACCTACCTTTTGGTGATATTATAAGTATATTCTTAAAACAGTATATTTAAATCTCTGAGACATAAAGCCTGGCATGAAATAAGCAGGCAAAATTTGTTTATTTCTTTAAAAAAATTTTAAATTATTATGGATAGACAATGGTTGTACATATTTATGGAGTACATGTGCTATTTTGATAGACACATGCAATGTGTAATGATCAAATCAGGGTAATTGGGATATCCAATACTTTAAGATACATTACTATTAAGATTATACTATTACATATTCTATGTTTTATATAGAATATATATTTATATATTTTATGTAAATATCATTTTCAACCACTATTTATATTATATATAAAATATAATAATATAAATAAATGTTACAGAAAATGATATTGATAAAAACCTCTTGTCCTTCTCTGACAATAAATTTCTATCATGTATTTATGGTGTTATAGAGATTATATATTATGTCTAATATTTTATATTATATTATAATATTAAATAAGATAAATCTGTGTTACATATGATTTGAGGAAAGTAATGGGTTTGGTTTAATAACATTTAATAATGATTTTCCATTTAATAATGGGACTAACTGCACATGAAATTAAATTTCTCATATATTTTTGTAGATACTTATCCTAAGAAGTAATTACCTAACCAACAGATTGCTGCAAAAAGAAAAAAAAAATTCATACTTTTTAAAGGACTTTTCAAACTGAAAGCTAATATTAATTTGAAGGGTAAAGAACGATAAATACAAGGAAAAAATCTATTTTTGTATTTCCAAAAACAAGAAATCAGAGATCTTCAGATGTCCCTGAGTGGTAAAAAATATGGTATGTGTTTGTGGTGATGGTGTGTGGTTGGGTGTTATCTTTTTTTCAAGATGCTGTTACTTGAAATGTAAGACAGATATTGTCGTCAAAAAAAAGTAGGGGAGGACAGCTGTAAAAATTAGATAGCAATTTTTTTTCTTAATTTTTAAGTTCATGAAAACTTTGTGTGAATTAAATATTATACAAAAATCATAAACATGAAATGAGATAAACTTGAGACTATAATGATTTAAGGCAGGATTGATGTGGTTAGGAAGGAAGTTCCTCTGTCATCTTCTCATCCTTTCTGTCTCCTCTTTTTCCAACTACACATGTCTATCTGCAAACACAGAAACTGGGACTTAACTGAAATTAGCAGTTCAGAAAGTAGAATGATTCTGAATTACAGCGAACGTTAGAGCAAAAAATAAATAAATTAGTATAATTTCTGATCACTTTTTCGTAAAGTTCTCTTCCAAATATTTTTACTGTAGTCTACAAGAGAGATTCTGGTCTATTATTGTAAGTCTTGAATGGCTATTTACATCTTTTCAACTTTTCAAACACACACACACACACACACACATACACACACAGGAACACAAACTTTCAGACTTACGCACTCTTGAATTTCTGTCTTAGATTTCTGAGATTATTCTGGCTTGCGTAAGTTAAGAATGTTTGTTAACTGGTAAGTTTTTCAGATCATTATTCTGCCTTAAAGGATAAGGCGATAAATCTTGCCTTCTCATCTTGTATTCCTGAAAAACAAATTATTCTCTTCCTGCATACACTGTAAATCTCTAAGCAGGGACAGATTTTCCTTGTTTCTTCTGGATATCTTTGTAGTTCCTTGTTTAGCTTTTAATTACTTGGTGAAATTTCCTCTGAGGATTCCGAAATAGGTTTATATTTTGCATTTTTAAGGCCTACACTTAAAATGAATGATAAAATTGGACTAGGTGGTCTTTAAAATCTATTCTAGTACTAACATTGTATAATTCTGATTTTTAATATTATTTTATTGGAACAGAAAACAATATGTATTACTGTAAACTATACCATAGATTTTAATGGTTAAATAAATGTCTTCTTGTGAAATTATACTGCTCACTAATGTATTTTTAGGGGGACACCATTCATTTATCTAAGCTCCAAAAGTAGAAAAATATCGCTGCTTAATATCAATGTTGTTGGTCATTATCCGTGAACACCTTTTTGCTCAATCCGATACCCCTACTATAGGACTGCCATTCTACACAGCGGCAAGGAAGAGAAACTCTTTTGCCTGCCTATATTTTTCTTCATTGTTGCAGCCCCATTTGTATTCTAATGAGTGAAACATTTTGGAAATCCGTATTCCACATTCCCATTTGTACATAAAGGAATTAATTAAAACCCAAGAAGTTAAAACCAGATTCATTTTTGGTGCCTTATAATGTGATACTACTATTATGTTCACTGTCTAGAGGAATGAAGTAACAGACTGAACAGGAAAGTAGGCACTCAAGCTGTTGAAATTCAAACCTTAGCTTTGCTGTTTTTCCACTCAATAGCTATCTGTGTGTGGACGAGTTACTTATCAACATTTTGCTCCAATTTTCTTATCCACAAACAGTGAGAATGACAAGATCGACTTCAAAGCTTGTGGATTTCTTCCCCCATGAGAAGTAAATTAATTAATATAATGCACGTAGGCAGTTTCCAGGACATAGGAAGCATTCAGTAAATATGCAGCATTAATATCAACCCATTTGCCCTATGGGATTATAAATGGAGATTTTACATGAAAACTGCGCAAAAAAATTACAGCTTTTTTATTTTCTAAACCTAATCTTATTTTTCTCATGTATCACCCTCACAATTCCCTATTGTAATTGTAATTGTAGAAAAAACAGAAATAAATATATGAATGTGTTGTTTCTTAATTAACTGTAGATATTAATGTTTTCTTAGTCTTTTATGACTTCAGATGGACTTATTTAAGGAGCTAAATATCTTTAAAATATCAGTTTCCTTTTTTTCTCCACAGATTATTTTCTTCTTCTTCCCTCTTCTCTCCCACTCCCTGAATGGAAGGTGAGTATATGAAGTATTTATTCTGGTAGCAAAGGAGAAGGGGGGAGAGAGAGAGAGAGAAAGAGAGAGAGAGAGAGAGAGAGAGAGAGAGACATTCTGATTGTGCAGGATTTTGTACTATTATCTTTTGACAAGTGTCTTATCTGTGATCATCTCTCTGAATTGTTAGCTCTAAGGTGCTAAGGTACAACTGTTTCCATCTGGTTTTAGAGTGCTGTGTTAACGCCCACAAGAAGAGACATTGTCTCTTTCTTAGCCCCAGTGTGCCTAGCTATTTACAAGTCCACAGGCATTCAGGACATCTTCACATCCTCGTAGAAAGACAGTCTGGAACTCCAGATCCCCTGCACATCATACACAGACTATTTAAAAACTTTAATCAGTCTTATACTTATGCTTACCTGACACATAGAGATTATTAGCACAGCCAACGCCAACACTCTTGGAGAGGCTTTGCAATCATTTCTATGAGTCAGAAAGCAGAACTGTATTCTCAATATATTTTTTTCTCTATTTCCAAAATAATCATTTCCAATATTTGCACCCTAGTGGAGTGACCAAGAAGTAGGTTGTTAGTGGTGAAGAAATTGACACCTTTTATTTCTGTAATACCTTTATTTCTTCTTCAGGATGTAACTAATATTTATTTTCCCTTTTTGGAAAGTACTTCTCCGTCATCTAGTCCTTTGTTCTTGGGTTGTTAAGACATAGTTTATATTTAATGGCAGAGTGGCTAATGAACATGTAAGGATATATCTAAACATAGCTTTAACTTGGTCATAGTTGTCTCTGATACTCAAGATACCTCTGAAATAGTCTTCACTGGGCAATCCTTTTTTATACAGAAGGCACAGTATCCTATTTATTCTATATCACATATGTCTTTGCACTCCATTTGCTTCATTCTGCTCACATTTTCATTGCTATGTCACAAACCTGAGTTGGATCTTAACTATAATACTACACTCACTCTATTGCCACCAATCCCCCTTACTTCCAGTGTCTCTGCCTACTGAACAATGTGTTTATTAACTGACTTAACACCCTATCATGTACAGCAGGGAAAACTGACACAAATGCCAATAAGTGCCAGGCTAGTAACATAAATGAGTGATACGATCCATGTAACAGAGAATGAGGAATGCACACTTTACCTAACACAGTAAACATCATACAGCTCCTGCTGAAATATTATGAGAAAACAATGTTACTAGACCTTTTGATTTTTCAAGATTAAGATTGGCATTCTGATTTTTTGAAATAATTTCTAATTATTAAATATTTGCAATAAATTCAAAAATTGTTGGACACCTTTGGTAAGTCAATGAACTGTCTGTAGCTAAAATTCAACTCAAGGATAAGCAGTTGTCAAAAATCCAATATACAGAAAAAAAATATTTAATCATTTAGCCTGCCATTTGAGGCATTATTCATTAACTTTGTTTTAATCTATATTTCCCAAACCTATCTATTCCTAACATATATTCTACACATCATGGTTCAACTCAGTCATTTCCTGTTCTCATAACTACTTGCAGATATATGATATTTATACATATTGATCTTTTTGTCTATAATGTATTATTCACTGAAGAATTCCCTCTAATATATTAAGATTGATATCAATGATAGTCTCCTGGTAGCTGTGTTAACCAGCTATTTTTCTGCGTTCCTAAGATAATTTTCTAGAAAGCTCTATTATATAACAGCATTTATTTGAAGAATAATTGAATGTTAACTTCGTTGGAGGATGAATACACTTCGACACAGAAACCTGCTGTATTCATTCATCTTTATTTCCCAACATTCAAATAACATCATACAGAGAAGAAATGCTCATCCTGATAAAAGGAAGCAGATTGGCTATGATGCTTGAGCATGGAATAAAGGCATAGAAATGCTACCATCCTTAGAGTAAGCCTTAACTTGCCCCACATGCAAATGCTGAGCCCAGGCTTCTCCTGTCCCCTGTGAGATTAGGTTGCAACTTTTGGTAATTTTTCATAATATGTATATATCCCATTGTTCGTTCCCAATGCCAGCACCCTCGTTTAGTTCCCAACTTGTCTCCCTTATTCCAGTCTGCTTTAGCTTCTAACCTCCTCCACAATATTGTTAGACTAATTAATACTATTTGTGTCTATCTTGACTCTAAAATCATCTCTAATGAGACTTGAACTCACTGCTTTGTGACCTTGACCTTGGTCCAAGACAGTAGCGTAAAAATCTTACAGATTATGCTCTGCACAAAAGTGTCTGCCTAAAGTGGAGCGGGTAAAAGTGCACCTTAGAGTGGTCATCTGGGAAGAATAACTTTTGCTAATTCGTCTGTGCAAAAGGGGTAACTTTATCTAACAACTCGGGAAAGGGTGCTAATTATTATTTATCTATGGGGTAGGACACAATTATTAAATTTGTATGATGGCATAGCTTGTGCCAACCAGGGGAATCTAGTTTGACAGAATTCCTAGCATTTCTTTTACAGACGAATATCTAGCCTCTCCTCTGCCCCCCCACCCTCTTTTTTGAGTTATAATTTAAGTATAATGAATGGTATACATAGTAAGTTAACAATTCAGTGAGCTCAGAGTCATGGATAAACAACACTTCAAGACGTGCAACGTATCTGTCAACTTGGAAAATTCTCTTTTACTTCCTTCTAGTCAATTTCTATCTCCCACAGATAATCACTGTATAAATCAGGGTTCTCTAGAGGGACATAACTAATGGAATATGTTTATTTAGGTTTGCATAGGAGAAAGATGTAGGCTGGGAGGCTAGGCCAGTCTCTTTTCAGATTTTTCTGCCTGCTTATATTCTAGCCTTGCTGGTAGCTGATTAGATTGGGTCCACCCAGATTAAGGGTGGTCTGCCTTTCTCAACCCACTGACTCAAATGTTAATCTCCTTTGGCAACACCCTCACAGACACACCCAAGATCAATACTTTGTATCCTTCAGTCCAATCAAGTTGACGCTCAGTATTAACCACCACAATCATTATTCTGATTTCTATAGAAAACCTTTACCTGTTATTATTCTTTACTTAAAAATCATATAATATTTATCTTTAGGCTAGCTTCTTTCATTCAGCATATTTCTGAGATTGATCCATGTGGTTTCATTTATTAGAACTCCATTTATTTTTATTGTTGTGTAGTATTTATTTTATGAGTATGCTTAACTTTGTTTATCTCTTCTGTAGAAAAACATTTGGGTTGTTTTCAGATTGGGATTCTTAAAAATAAAGCTGCTGTAAACATTTGTGTGTGAGTACGTGAGTCTTTTGTGGACACATATTTTCATTTCTCTTGAGTAAAAACCTAGGAGTATAATCACTGGAGTACAGAATAAGTGTGTGTTTGTGTTTTACTATATAAGAATCTGCCCAACAGTTGTTAAGAGTTATTGAACCATTTGATATTCCCACCTACATTGTATCAGAATTAAAGTTCTCCACATGTTTACCAACATATGACCTCAGTTTTTTCAATATTAGACACACCATGGGAGTGCCCGTGCAATTGTGTTTTTAGCAGTCAGTTGCCTGATGATTAAAGACATTATACATCACAATACATTATACCTTTATTAATAAATTAAAATAATTAAATTAAAATAATTTATCCCATAAATGGCTTGCCTGTTTTTATGTAGTAACTTTTGATGGTGAGAGGTTTTTAATTAGAATGAGGTAAATTTTTTAAATTTATATTTTATGGTTAGTGCTTTTTATATTCACTCTAAAATATCTTGCCTACACCAAGGCTGAAAAATATTTTCTTAGGTTTTCTACTATAATTTTTATAGTTCCAGTTTTATGTTTAGCATAATGATCCATCTTGGATAAACTTGGTATATAGCGTGAAGCAGAAGTTAAGGTACATGTTTTACATATTTTTATTCGACTTCTCCAAGAGTTTTTTTGTTTCTTTGATTTCCACTTTGTAGTTGTTGTTGAGAAAACCTTGGCTTTGAATGTGTAAGGCTATTTTGGACATTCTGTTTTGTTCCATTGATCTATGTCTGTTTATGCCAATAATGCACTGTTTTATCTACTGTAGATTCATGATAAATTCAAATTTACTACTCCTTTACAAATAGGTTAGGTGTTTTTATCTCTTCACGAATTGAAGTAACTCAGGAATGGAAAATCAAACATTGTTCTTACTTACAAATGGGAGCTAAGCTATGAGAATGCAAAGGCATAAGAATGATACAATAGACTTTGGGGACTCCAGGGAAGCCTGAAAGTGGGGTGAGGAATAAAAGACTACACACCGGGTGCAGTATACACTACTCAGATGATGGGTGCACAAAAATCTCAGAAATCACCACTGAAGAACTTTTCCTTGCAACCAAACATCCCCAATAGTATTGAAATGAAAATTAAAATTACAGAAAAATTTAGAGTCAACCTGTTAACTTTAACAAAAATAAAACTGTAGATATATGATTGCTATTACATTGGATCTATACATTAATTTGAGGAAAGCTGATCTCTCAATGATAGTTCATAGTCTTTTTCAAGAAAATGGAATATTTCTTAATTTATTTAGATTTTCTTTGATGTCTCTGAGTAGTGTTCAATGATCCATACTTCTCAATTTTTGAATCTAACATATTTTGATATACTTATTTATAATCAAGTTTCAATTCTATAGTAAATAGTATAATAACTATATAATACTGTATAAATAGTATTATAGTAAACGATATTTTAATTAAATTTCAGTTGTTGCTTTAATAGATATACAGTTATTATTGTTGTCATTTTCTTGTTTTTATTATGTTCGTATATTGATCTTATGTGCTGTTACCCAGATAAATGAACTTATTAAGCTGGGAATGGTGGTTCATGCCTGTAATCATACAACTTTGGGAGGCCAATGCAGGAGGACTGCTTGAGCCCAAGAGTTTGAGATTACAGAAAGCTGCGACTGCACTACTGCACTCTGGCTTGGATGACAGAGCAAGACCTTGTCTCTAAACAAACAAACAAATAAATTATTAGTTCAAGTAAATTTTTCTTAATTTTTTTCAGGAGGAGTTTTATATATACTCAATATCTGTGGATGAAGACAGTCAAAACTTTCTGTGTCTGTGTTTTTAATGTGCTTGTTTTTACCATATTCTATTGATTGAATTTCAGTTTAATGTGGCATGGAAAGGGTGGTAACAGATATCTTTGTCTTTTTCCCCTTATAGGGGAGAAAGCATTCTAAAAGTATTCTGTATTTTATAATTAAGTAAGGTGTTGGCATTAGTTTTTGTGTTTTTTCCTTTAAATGATACTCTTTATCAGATTGAGGATGTGTAGTTTCACCTTGAATGGGTAGCAAAGATTGCATTTTCTTCAGCTATTGAAAAGATCACTTGAATTTTCTCTTACATTTGTTAATGTGATAAATTACAGTGTTTCTCAATTTTAAAACAAACTTTAATTCCAAAGTAGACTCTACTTGGTCATGATATATATCCATTTTTATATATTGCTCAATTTTGTTTTGCTATGTAATTAAGGATTTTTGCCTCCTTGTTTATAAAAAATCTTGGCCTATAATTTGTTTCCTCTGGTGTCCTGGTCAGGTTCATACTGGTGTTATATTAGCTTCTTAAAATAAGCTTGAAAATTTTCCCTCCTCCTCTATTTTTCAGAGATTTTGTGTAGAATTAGTATTAATTTTTCCATAAATAGTTAAAATACCACCAATGAAGCCACTTGGGCCTGATATTTTCTTCAAGAAGAACCTTTCTTTTTCTTTTGTTTTTATTTGCTTGCTTGCTTCTTTTAATTTATAAATTGAATTTGTTTTATAAAGCATATCAATTTCAGTCACTTCTTGTGTTCATTTTTATAATTTTGGTTTTCACGGAAATTGCATATTTCATCTAAGTTGTTAAATATGTTGGCATAAGATTGTCCTTAAGGTTCTCTTCTTATTCTTGTGTAACATACAGTGTCTCTTGAAAGATTTCTTCTTTCATTCTTAATATTAGAAAGAGATTTTATTCTACTCCTTAAGTAGCCTTTTCTAGTAGTATATGGGTTTTCTTCACCTTTTTAAATAATCATCTTTTAGCTTTATTAATTTTTTCTTTGTTTTTCCCTTTTGTGTTTCATTGATTTCAACCCTTATCTTCATTTTCTTCCTTCTAATTTCTCTGAGTTGAATTCATTCTTCTTTTTTTCAGAATGTTAAAGTTGATGTTCAGATAATTAATTTTAGTCTTTTACATATTTTCTAATATGAGAATTGCATTTAAAACTAAACACTTTCCTTTAAGCTCTGCCTTACTACATTCTATAAATTTTGGTGTTTTTGTTTAAATATCTGTCCACTTTGAAATAATTTTTGTTTTACCTTGTGATCTTCTCCTTTGACATTTTATTTATAGAGAAGTATGTGGTTAATTTCCAATACTTTCGGGAATTTTTAAAGATATTTTATTGTGATTGATTTCTAATTAATTGTGTTCTGCTCAGAGAATATGCCCTGTAAGATTTCAATCTTGTAAAATTTATGGAGGGTCATTAAATAGCCTAACATATGATGTATCTTAAGGAATATGATTGCAGAGTGCACTTGGAAAACATGTATATTCTGTAATTATTGCATGTTGTGTTCCATAAATATCAATTAGATTAAGTTTCAGTAGCTAATGTTGTTCAATGTCTACATCTCTACTGAATCTTTTTCTACTCGGTCTACCAATTAATGAGAGAAGGGTGTTAAAAATTTGAAACTGTAATTGTGGATTTACTTATTTCAATATTTAAGTCTTACAGATATGTGTCTCCATTTATTTGGGTTTTCTGTTATTATTGACATTTATATTAAGGATTATCTCTGCCCAATGGACTACATTTTAATGTTATAAAATTTCCTTTTTTTTTTTGAGACGAAGTTTTGCTCAGCCTGGAGTGCAGTGGTGCCATTGGCTCACTGCAACCTCCGCTTCCAGGGTTCAAGCAATTCTCCTGCCTCAGCCTCCCAAGTAGCTGGGACTACAGACACATGTCACCACACCTGGTTAATTTTTTTGTATTTTTTAGTAGAGACAGGGTTTCAATGTGTTAGCCAGGATGGTCTCAATCTCCTGACTTCATGATCCGCCCACCTTGGCCTCCCAAAGTGCTGGGATTACAGGCGTGAGCCACTGCCTGGCCCCTCTTTAATATGCCTTGTCTTGAAGTCTATTTTGTCTGACATCAACATTATCACACCAGCCTTCTCATGTTTATTGTTAAGGAATATATTTGCCTATAATTGGAAAGTGCTTACCAAAGTGCCTGGTGTGAATGCTATATAAGTGGGTAAATAAACAAATCCATAATGTCCAATGACAACATTATTCCATATAAAGCAGTCTACATATTAGCCTCTTTATATGCTGTTCTCCCTCATAAAAGCTATTCCCCTTGCATGAAGTGCCCTTTTACTTCTGTGTTTTTTCTATTACCTTTTTAAATATTATTTTTTTTCTGCCTGAGAAGAGGAACTTAGCTTTCCTCTAAGTTCCTATAGCCCCTGCCACCTCTTTCTCATGACACTTGTAATTTGCTTCCTTATAAAGCAAGTTAGGTTTTATGTTTCTTTACACTCACCATTAGGCCATATGTTAGGCTACACTCATATTTTACTTGTGTCCCTCTTTCCTCATAACAACTTAGGTAAATGCGTTTTGTGCTTTGGATCACTTACAGTTAGGGTTTCTCCTAAGAATTGCTGTTGGCATATGGAGTGGGACAGAATAGCAAAAGGGAACAATATGGCAATGAGTAACTTGGACTCAAAGAGTCACCATGGGAGGAAAGGAGCTCTGACAGGACCCGCTGCATGTTGCAGAAATTATCTTGGTTGGGCTGACTTGGAATAATTTTGATGGAGTAAGCTGCAAAGAATCAAGTATTTGCAGAATCAGGACATGGAAATTCTGGGGCTTTCTACAACAATTTTCCTGCTTAGTACTACAGTCAATACTGATAATAATAATAATAATCTCCTATGCAACATATACCATGTACCAGGCCATTTCTAAGTGGTTCCTATGCATATTAACACTTTAATCTTCATAACGATCCCATTGTTTAGTTTTTGTTATCCACTTTTTAAAGAGGCAGAAACAGAGAGACTGCAATACCAAGTAACTTGCCCCAAAACTGTTAGCTATTAAAATCAAAGTGAGATTTTCAACCAAAGTAATTACACTGTGGAGTGAATATGCATGAGTAGGAGTTATCTTTCTTTGATTTGTCACAAACATAGCAAAAACATCTCTAATCTTCTAAACTTTCATGAGTAAGGTAGAGAGAGGTTAGTATTAGAGTTCTGATTTTTCTTGGGAGGCTGAAGCAGGTGGATCATTTGAGGTCAGGTGTTTGAGATCAGCCTGGCCAACATGGTGAAATCCCACCTTTACTAAAAATATAAAAAAATTTAGCCAGCCGTGGCAGTGGGCACCTGTAGTCTCAGCTACTTGGGAGCCTGGGACAGGAGAATCGCTTGACCTGGGAGGCAGATGTTGCAGTGAGCCAAGTTTGCGCCACTGCACTCTAGCCCAGCCTGGGCAACAGAGTGAGACTCCATCTCAAAAAAATATTAAAAATAAGAGTTCTGATTTGTCCTATTAACCTGCCAATGCCTTCCCTGTGTCTGTATAGAAGAGATACAGCATTAGCCTAGCCTTTGATAACCACTACAGGCTCACTTTTTAAGATAAAAGATAAATAACCAATGTAAATGCCATTTGTGCATTAAAATTCTACACAGCACAGTATCTACTCATTAATGCAATGACTAATATACCCCGATGTCTTCATGTATATCATAAAACACAATAAAATAGATAATAGATATATCCCCCTTAATAATATTGCTGCAATTTAAATTCCTCTTTAATGACATAAAAAGGGGCATATTTCTGTAAAAGTCAGATTATAGCTCAATAAAGGACTGCATTATTATTTAAAGAAAAATTAATGAGTCATCCAATATAGTATATAATAATTTTTGTCATATCAGTTTTTATTTGAATTATTTCTTTCTACTCCAAGAACAAAACCAGTATATCCTACATGCTCTCAGAGTAGATTTCCACTAGAATCGTAACAAGATGTATTTTAACAAATTCTTACTCATAGATAATTTTCATGATTCTGACATAGGACTCTCCATTACATTTTTAAATGAGCTATTAATAAGAGAAAAATGTAATATGATAAAAGTGGGAGTTTTGTGTTATCTATTATTTAACAACAAAAGGCCTTTTAGTTGTATAATAGCAAAATCTACCACAAAACAGCTCTCCTAAAATGACAACCTAGTACAATACAACTTAGAGTTACTGCACTTCAAAAGATAAAATCAAAGAAAATGCTCACAAATCCCAAGTATGCTATCCCAGGGCAGACTTCATTCTGTTTATGTCTTAAATGGAACATTAAATGCATATCTGCAAAAGAAATCCATAGCATTAAATCTAAGTAAAGACATTTTCTGGGAAGCATTATAAAATTGAGTGAAGCCTATTGCTATGAAGTCACCCAGAATGAAATAGCAACTTTAAACATTTTTATGAAGTTTTCTGTTGTAAAGCTTGGCTAATGGAATACAGGAATGTTTTACTGGTATCCCTCTTTCCTTCCTATGTTCCTGCTTATTCCAAGAAATGTTCCTAGTGCCTCATGAAATGCAGAATAAAATAGTTCACTAAGTCACTGACACTTCATTTCTAAATTTTAAGAATAGCTAAGTGTTTATAAATGCATTGGTAGCCATAGAAACATAGGTAGTGTAAATGTTTCTGCTTTATTTCTAAGTTCTGAAACTGAATATTACCTTTATTAGAACTAGAAATTAAACAAAATATATAGGTAGCAACAAAATAATATACAACCTTGAAATTATTCTTTGGAGTATAATTGCTTGTGATTTGAAAACAAAGTAGGATTAATCATTCTCAAAGTCTAAGCAATTTTTAGACCTGATGACATTGTGCATATTTAGAGTCATAAAAAAAGTATTTAAGATCTACTTAACTGTCAGTTATGTTCTGTTTGTTTTATAGGAATAGGTATCTGTCAGACTCAGGCCTTCAGGATTAGTTTTTAAAGACTTTGGGGAAGTAACCTTTAGCTTTTATTTTAACAGTGTCATAATACACACATTTCACTGAATTTTTTTCTCCGATGCTTCATTTTATAAATCTGGATTGCATCTGCTACTGCAAAGATCAAATGGATAGAGATACAAATGGGGAGGTGTGCCCTTTCTCCCTCAAACTAACAAAAACCGAACTTAAAAATAGTAAACATCATTTCCTAATTTCAAGCTTAGTCAATATGTCTGTACAGATAATTAAGAAAGTGGGTTTTATAGTGATCCTGAAAATTTCTTTGTTAAAGAAACCCAAAGATACATGTAATAAAGACTTAAGTGCAAGACCTAAAACCATAAAAACCCCAGAAGAAAACCTAGGCAATACCATTCAGGACATAGGCATAGGCAAAGACTTTATGACTAAAACACCAAGCAATGGCAACAAAAGCCAAAGTTGACAAATGGGATCTAATTAAACTAAAGAGCTTCTGCATAGCAAAAGAAACTATGATTAGAGTGTACAGGCAACCTACAGAATGGGAGAAAATTTTTGCAATCTATTCATCTAACAAAGGGCTAATATCCAGAATCTACAAGGAACTTAAGCAAATTTACAAGAAAAAAAAACAAACTCAACTTAAAAAGTGGGCAAAGGATATGAACAGACACTTCTCAAAAGAAGACATTTATACGGCCAACAAACATATGGAAAAAAAGGTCATCATCATTGGTCATTAGAGAAACGAAAATCAAAACCATAATGAGATACTATCTCATGCCAGCTAGAATGGCGAACATTAAAAAGTCAAGAAACAACAGAAGCTGGAGAGGATGTGGAGAAATAGGAACACTTTTACGCTGTTGGTGGGAGTGTAAATTAGTTCAAACATTGTGGAAGACAGTGTGGAGGTTCCTTAAGGATCTAGAACCAGAAATACCATTTGACCCAGAAATCTCATTACTGGGTATATACCCAAAGGATTATAAATCATTCTACTGTAAAGACACATGCACACATATGTTTATTGCAGCACTATCCACAATAGCAAAGACTTGGAACCAATTCAAATGCCCATCATTGATAGACTGCATAAAAAAAAGTGGCATATATACACCATGAAATACTATGCCGCCATAAAAAAAGATGAATTCATGACCTTTGCAAGGACATGGATAATGATGAAATCCATCATCCTCATCAAACTAACACAGAAACAGAAAACCTGATACCGCATGTTCTCATTCATAAGTGGGAGTTTAACAATGAGAACACATGGACACAGGGGTGGCAACATCACACACCAGGGCCTGTCAGGAGGTGGGGGGCTAGGGGAGGGATAGCATTAGGAGAAATACCTAATGTAGATGGTGGGTTGATGGGTGCAGCAAACCACCATGGGATGTGTATACCTATGTAACAAGCTGCACATTCTACACATGTATCACAGAACTTAAAGTATATTTAAACATTTTTTAACATTTAATTAAATAGATTGTTTCTTTTCCCTATTTCTCAACTATATTGTACATGTTTTGGCTACTTTCCCCAAACGTTAAACATATATTGAAAATTGTTAGGAAAAAACTCATTTTTTTAATCCCACTGTCTTTATTTTCATTATATTGAAATAAGTATGGTTTGTATTTTATATTCAAATAATTCACTTTTTTTAAACATATACAAAAAGCATAACCCCTAAAACTTCATTAGGAAAGTCCACTTCAGTGTTTTTTGTAAGGAGATTGCTAGAAAAAAAGCCCATTTAAATTGTACAGTTTTTCTAGTTCTGTATTGAGATCTCCACCCTCTGATAGCAATACAATACTTTGATAATTTGTCATCATCTATTTTCAATATTCCGAGTATATACGATATCAGTGATATTATTTCATAACACTAGTTGTGTTTTGTTAAGACATGGTTGAACAAGTAAATTATAAAAAGTAATAGTAGTGAACAATTGATACCAATGTCATCTAAAATCACCCTATTTTCTCCTAAAAGCCATTCAGGAGCTCTATCAACGTGAAACCAACATTTATTTCTCTAGAATCCAGATCTGTTTACCAGGAAGTTTAGGTACTTGATTCTTTCTATATCAACTATGTCAACATCATTTTTTCTCCCTTTCTGCCCTTCTGACCCTTACATTTACAGTAAATGACCCTATTGCTCTAGTGTCGTTGAATCCATAGAGGTCTTCAGCAACCTCAATACTTGCCTTCTCAATTCCTGCCTTCTTTGACTGAGAGATAAGGCAGAGTGAGAGATGGAGGCAAGTTTTAGAGCAGGAGTGAACGTTTATTAAAAAGCTTTAGAGCAGGAACCAAAGGAAATGAAATACACTTGGAAGAGGGTTAAATGGGCGACTTGAGAGATCAAGCGCGCTATTTGGCCTTTGGCTTGGGGTTTTATATGTTGGCATGCCTTCGTGGGAGGTGGCCTCCCTTCTCCCCGAGTCTTCCCTAGGGGTGGACTGTCTGCAAGCACAGTGGTCTGTCAGCACTTGGGAGGGGCTGCGTTCACAGTGTGTTTACGGAAGTTGTGCTCATGCTCACTGGAGGCCATTCTTCTCTTACCAGTTGTGTGTTCCTAGAGGAAGGTCATATATAAGTTAAACTCTGCCATTTTGCCTCAGAGTGTGCATGCTTGAGCCCACTCGCCCATTCCTGAGTTCTTGTAGGGAAGTTGCTGATCACCATCATGAGGTGTTTCTATCTATTGGGAGACTGCCTTTCCCTGGTGCCATTTGTGACCAATTATTATTTTAGAGAGGCAGTTTAACAATCACCTGACCATCCCCTAATGGTTGCCTGACATTCTTGATGGGTGAGGGGACCTCTCTTGCCCTGCTTATGTCTGCCCGATTACTTACTGTAACATCAGAATTTTTTTTATACTATATCTTTTAATGACTATAGGTTTATTTAAATTAGGGAACACCATTTCCATCAAGACCCCACAATAAAAATATTAACCAATCAGAATCACTCTAGGCAATAGTGCTGGGGTCCACTCTTGTGTCAGTGAGGCTTTCACTGGGAGATACTACACAAATCTCCTAGTTGGGGAGACTACCCAGAGGGTTTTGTTTTTGATTTCACTTGACCTGATCCCTAACATATTCAGGAGACTTGTAGCCTGCTGTTCCCCTGGAACGTGAGATAAATGGAGCAGCACTTAACAAAAGAAAACATAAATCTCATTTCTGAATCCCAGCAGCTAGAATCATTTCTGTCCAATAGAGAAAGCTCAAAATGATTTAAAACAAAACAAAAAAATACAACGATAACTCTCAGAGGATCCCTTGTCAGTAAATAAATGTTACCGTATCAATATTACAGATATGGCATTGGTACCTTTAATTAATTTCCTGAAAAGTCATAGAAAATTATGACTATTACTGGTACATAATGATAATACTCATATAAATTCTTATCTGAGATGAATAATAAAATATTATGTGTAAGTACAGTTACATTAAACACCAAACTATTAGTTTTCATCCAATATTTAACTGTTTATGTATTATGAGATTAGTCTTTGAATATTTTTTCTACTGACAACTTAAAATAATTTTTTAAACCTATAAAGCCTGTCACACAGTTTTAAACTGACATCTGTATTTTTCATCATAAGTTTAAATAGTTGCAACATTTTTTCTAGCATACTTTGTGTCATATATATGCATTGAATATATCTTCTTTGAAATTGTGAAGCGGCAAATTTATCTTATACACCTTATAGATAATGTCACAGTGTGATTTAATTGGCAAAGTCAGTGCTTTTTGTCAAACAAATCAGCCAAATCAGACTTACTTTGTGTCATGAAAAAAAAATCTGAACTAATTTTCAATCCAAATAATCTTGCTAATAGGTTTCCCCTTAAACAATCATCCCATTTCTGAATTATTTCTAATATATGCCTCATCTTAAGTATGTAAATTGAATGAAGTAGGTCACATAACCAGCACAAATGCTTTCTAAAACCTCAAGTACTCTTTTGCTCTGAGTTGCTTTTAGTTTTGTGACTGGAACTTTTGACCTGCATAATGCATTTGAGCAAGCTTCTGGATGGCTAAAATATAAACCTCTCCTTCTGAAAAGTGGGGGAGTACCTACTGTAGAAAGTGGGAGAGCAAAGAAAACACAAATAGTAGGGTAGGCATATTATCAGCCAGGCAACTTTGAAAGACAGATTTAAAGTCCAGAATCTGGAAACTGATTATCTTAAGATAAGCTGCATACGCTCTGGAAGGTTTGTGTGTACCTTCATGCCTTTGCAAGCCCAAAAGCAAGGATAAGTGCATATAACATATCCAATGTATGTTTTAAATTTACACTACCATGAGCAATTTCAATTCTATTTAAAATGCTTCCTTCTAAAATTGTATTTTGTTTTCCCTCTGGACTATAATTATACCCCAAATTTAGCATATTAAAATGATAACTGAACTTTGCTTACTAAATGACAGAGCTATGTATTTACTTGTGTAATTTCTTCGAATTATCAGACCAACTCTAAGATGTAAAATATGCTGCTTTTTAGATAAGGGGTTAGAGAAGTTATGCAACTTGGCAAGTTGCCTAAATTCACAAAGAGAGCAAGGGTTGAAGCTAGGATTAAAATTCATATTTGTCTTACCTTAGCAAATGTGTACAGTCTGTCCTATTTTTGAATTGATTTTATTTCAAAACAAATAAAATTAAAGTACACCAACAATTTAATTTGAATATAATAAAAAATCTTTATATATTTACATACACTACCCATTTTATCAAAACTAAATTTTAATACAAATGCACATGATGTTAAATAAATTTCTGTATATAGATTTCTAAATCCTTAGGATTTGAAGATAAGTCATATTTTAAAGTAAAACTAAATTAGAGTTGTAACTGGATTCGAAATGTTATCTGTTTATTATTAATAGAATAACTGATTATTTTATAGTTTTTTAAGATAATTATTACATATCCTTAATTCTTCATCTAAACCTAGATTACATTCAACCACAGTACTGTACAAAACAGGATCATGCAGCTTTCCAGTTGCTGAATGGATGCAAAATTATAATACCTTTGTAAAATATCTCATACTCCATGCTGAATTAATTAAATTAATACCTGTAAGTTGAGTCAAAACAAGATATACTAATGAGAAGAGTTCAAGTGACTCTGGCACCTCAGTGGCAGATAATTGAAGGGGTGATTTATAAGGGCTGTGGGTCTGTGAGGGTATGTAATTCATGTGCTCTTGCCTATGATGTATCAAAGATATGTCAGAAGAAAGTTTACAGAAGGTTGCTGTGAATATATCCTAGGTTGCAGTTACCTAAGAAACCAATACGGCATCAAACCTGGCCCTATGTCAATTGGTTTACACAGATTATAGAATCTGATTTTACCTTGAAATTAAATAAAGATTATTATAAACAAGATGTAGAAGACAAAACAAGGGAAGTGACGTGCTAGTACATTAAAAATAATGCTCACTCCTACAAAAGAGCCTATTTTTAGTGCTTTACATGGTGTAAATACTCCTATCATAACCAATTTTGAGCCACTAAATGAGAAATTGTTGAGAAATGTAAAGCAGTTCTCCATTATATAGCACTTCACTTTACAGATAACAATGGACTGGAATGACCTCAAGAGCTTCCCAGTGATATAGTGAAATGTTACATTAAAAAGGAAGTGATGTATTTTGAGTACTTAGTTTTTGCATTTAACATCACTTATTTAGCTATAATTTTAAAATTATTTATATTAAAATTTTAAAAATATCTTTTAAAACTCAGAAATAATAATTGTGCATATTCATGCAGTAGATAGTGATATTTTGATGCATATAGTATATAGTAATTAAAATAGGATAATTAGCATAGCTATCATCAATTTTAATAATTGCTATACTTAACAACCAGCTTGAAAAATTTCTGAAAAATTAACTATCCGTTCTCATGAACTGTATAACTGGTTTCAACACATCACTGCTTGGTTCATATATTGCACCATGAGTCAGTTTGCCTCCACTTACCTGCCTATGAAATAGAAAACTATTTTATTTATTTATTTATTTATTTTTATTTGCTAAGAATAGCTCACACATTTCAGTGGGCAGCCTAAAATATGGGTGGGTGGATGAGACATATAGCTTTACTTGTGAGTTGAGGTTGACAAACATGAGTGATACTGAGAGCTTCACATTGAATTGATGTGATGTCTTTACCGGTAAGCCCTTTTAATCGCATAGCCTTTAAATAAGGTGTTGCCAATATAAGAATGATTAACTATAATACACTGTAAATCAAATAACCTTTCAGCTGAGATAAACAAAATTAAAATCAGTGACAAAATAAAACTTTACAAGTACTGTGTCTTCACAGGTACTTAAGTACAAATTATATGATTTTTAAATTTAAGATAATAAAATGCAAATGCAGCAGAAATTTCAGGCTCCAATTGAAGAACTACCATGAAACACTTATTCAGTCAACGCAAAATACAACCAAATATGAAGTGATAGAGAAAACCCTGGAGAAGTTACGAAACAGGCACCTGAAAGCATGCTATTTAGCACAAGAACAAAGCGGATGGATATGTACCAAGAGAAAGATTTGTGAAGGGAGCTTCTCTGAAGAAACTTAGGCCTAGAAGAGTTCCCTTCAATAGGGAGAAATTAGAACTGCTTCTTCTGAGCCTTCCAGTAAGAGAAGGATTTACTGGGACTACTTTGGAGAATGTAACGTGAATGTCATGAAGTTCTCGTCAAAACTCACCAGAGAAAAAGAACCAACAGAGAAAGAGACTGCAGAGCAGGCCTGTAGCCTGGAGACTCTTGGGAAAACGGATGCTTCAGCTCAATTTCCAAGGTAGGTTGGAAGTAGAATGCCTTCTTCAGAGGAACTCTGACCTCAGAATTTTTCTTTTTCTTTTCTTTTATTATTTTTATTTTTATTTTACTTTAAGTTGTGGGATACATGTGCAGAACGTGCAGGTTTGTTACATAAGTATACATGTGCCATGGTGGTTTCCTGAACCTATCAACCCATCATCTAGGTTTTAAGCCCCACATGCATTAGGTATTTGTCCTAATGCTCTCCCTCCCCTTGCTCCCCACCTCCCGACAGGCCCCTGTGTGTGATGTTTCCATCCCTGCGTGCATGTTTTGTCACCGTTCAACTCCCACTTATGAGAGAGAACATGTGGTGTTTGGTTTTCTGTTTCTGTGTTAGCTTGCTAGGATGATGGATTCCAGCTTCATCCATGTCCCTACAAAGGAAATGAACTCATTCTTTTTTATGCTGCACAGTATTTCATGGTGTATATGTACCAGATTTTCTTTATCCAGTCTAACATTGATGGGCATTTGTGGTGGTTCCAAGTCTTTGCTGTTGTAAATAGTGCTGCAATAAACATACTTGTGCATGTGTCTTTATAGTAGAATGATTTATAATTATTTGTGTAGATACCCATTAATGGAATTGCTGGGGCAAATGGCATTTTTGGTTCTAGATCTTTGAGGAATCGCCACACTGCCTTCCACAAAGGTTCAACTAATTTTCACTCTCTTTAGGCCTTCAACTGATTGGATGAGGCACCCCACATTATGAAAGGTAATCTGCCTTCTTCAAAGCCCACTAATTTAAATGTTCCTCTTATTTAAAAAGCAATGTCTAGACTGATGTTTTGTGAAACATCTGGGTCACCTAGCTGAGTTGACACGTAACATTAAACATTACAGACCTCAATCAAGAAAATCTTACAACCAAAGTCTACTCCTCTCAGCATGTTCAAAGCAGATTTGCATGTATTGGGCAGCCTGCACTTCCAGAGTTTATCCCTGGAAGGAATTTGGGTATTTTCAAAATAGCAGCAAGATATAGTCTCTCATGAGTGAAAGACTGGCTGAAATTTCTTAAAACTGTACCCAAGAGTATACCTGGAGTGACCATAGGACTGTAACATAATTTCTGTACAAAGTGAATTACCAAATGAAGCAATAATTGAAAAGGAGCAGGAAGCCAGATGAAAAACCTTGCTGATGTTATCCAGGAACAAGCCCTTTGAAGGAAAGTGTCAGCTTTGCTATTGTGCCAGATCAAAGAATAGCCATTCAATACAGGAAAGAACTGGTTAAGAACTTCTCTATTCCTCTTACCTGTCCTTTCTCCCTTGCTCCATCCCAGAATGGTCAGAGATCATGAGAAATCAAATGAGGGAGGAGGGATGGAACTGAGACAGTAGGGAAACTAGACTGACCAAAGCAGTCTTGTAGATTTTTCTTGCCTGAAGCAAGCTCCATTTGCGTAAGGAGTAGCTACAGCGTTGTATAAGATTGAAAATTCTTGAATACTAAGTGCAACTGAACTCTAAGTACCAAATCAGTTCCATTTCTATGCTTTAAGCAGTTACAGACCACCTTGTATTAAACAAATGTGACCAGAGAAGATATGAGACTTCACCCAAGGAAAGAGGAAGAACTTGCTGCATTGAAAGTTAGAGTAGGAGACCAAAAAATGCTTTCTGATTGTATACTATAAATTGTTTGTTCAAAAAAATAGGAATTTAAGTAAGGATGTTTTCTAAAGGGTGATGATGCCATATTATGCAATTTACAACTGCATGAAATAACTGATACCAATGAGGAACATGAGATTGGAAAA
This sequence comes from Trachypithecus francoisi, assembly GCF_009764315.1. NCBI lineage: Eukaryota > Metazoa > Chordata > Mammalia > Primates > Cercopithecidae > Trachypithecus > Trachypithecus francoisi. The sequence continues at coordinate 155,911,885 of NW_022681454.1, read as the reverse complement.
TAAAGCTCTCACAAGAAAAGTTATAAAAAGCATTAATGAACCTCGCTCACCCACAAATAATTCATGAAATAATGTGTAAAACAATTCTAATATTTAACCTTTTAAATGAGTATTTCTGCTGACTTAATTATACATTAAATGTTTACCTATTTCTCAAAATATTCATTTGCCCTTTGGTATATAAAAACATAATTTAGTATTTTAAATGAAATAGTTATATATTAAATAAATGGGACCGAATAATTCGACTTGAAGAATTTTAAAAAAGAATTTTTTTTGGAAATAACATGGTAAATTGTACTACCTAAAATTTTACCAATATGCTGTTCTTATCACATTGCACATTTTGCAATGTGAATTGTAATAATTTATAGACAAAATAGTAAATTTTTTAAATGAAGAAAACATGAAATAAAAGAAAAATAGTATAAACTTTTAATATAAAATACTAGTGAAAACATGGAAATATGAAGAAAGAGACACTATACCCCACATATCTTATCTTGGAAGAACATTATTGCTTATAATCTTCAATACCTCATATTATAGTTACCTTTTGTGCAATACTCTATGCCCGAACATCATTGGACACAAAGTAATGTTTATATATTTCCAAAGAGGGAACATCAACTATACAGAGAAAATACATACAAGTTTGAAACATCCCTGAGTTTGAAAATTGTAAATCTTCCTGGACTTTGTCCTTAAAAATCATCTTCCAGAATCTCATATGCCCTATCAGGATGTGATTATTCTATCATGCTGGTAAGATAAATGATTCCTATCAGCTTCAGTAAGTTCCTGCCTACCATTCGTCTTCTTGATTTCTACCTCCAATGCCAATGTGTGATGTACTCAACAAGCTTAAAATTGGTCAAGGTCACGAAATAAATGGTCTTTGGAGATGAGTGCTGTGATGGACAATTGGATTTTGACAGTTGGCAAATAAAGTACCTCAGACTTCTGACAAGTGACCACTGTCCAAATAAAATTTTCAGGGTGGAAACTGCTGGAAGAGCATCATCAGCTGAAAAATCCAATTTTGATATTAAGGTCATTATTATTACCTTCAGTAGACGCAGTTCCTGAGGTATTAGTATGTGTCCACATCACAAGTTACACAACAATATTGAACTGGAATAGAAAACCTAGCATTGTTTTTATGTTATTTCTACCAAGCACTCGCTGTAATGTGCCTTCTTTTATAATTATATATGTGCCTGTTTTACTTAGTTGGAGGACCTATTAATAGTATATTTGTTCCACTTAGTTAACAAATATTGAGGACCCAATAATTGTACCTAGAGAAAAGGGATCCTTTGTGTCTCTTGCCATATTACTCCTGCATACACAATAAAGAGGGTTTATCGTAGAGTGATTAAAGGACATTCTGTCAGGCTAAGCATTAGAGTATTAAAACTTTTAACAGGGTTAGACTATCAGTGTTCATGAAATTGGTTCCTTTCACCTTCTTGTTTCTATATGAGCAAAATTGTGAGTACCAGCACTACTCATAAACCAGGGTGATTTCTCAATATAAACATATTTTATTCTCACTCTCAGCATCAAGACGTAGACACAGAAATTCTGCTGTGACCTGAGAAGGTCTAAAGTCTACAGTGTGCAGCTTCAGCCTACTTAGTGGTAGGCATCAAGGACAAATTGTGCTGTTGTTGTTGCTTGATTATTTTGCCAACTACTAGAGGATGTACATTTTCATGCCACTAAACTGTTAATTTCTATTATATGAATTTCTATATTGATGATGGCATATAAAAACATAATTTAGTATTTTAAATGGAATAGTTATGTGTTCTGTGCCTTTAAATAAATGGGACCAAATAATATGATTGTAAAAGTGCTAAAAAAAAGAAATTTTTATTGGAAATAACATGGTAAATTGTACTATCTAAAATTTTACCAATACGCTGTTCTTATCACATTGCATATTTTGCATTGCGAATTGTAATACTTTATAGACAAAATTGCACTGTGGTGGTGATGGGTTATGGATGCTCCAAGGAGAGCTTACTAAATGATATACATGGGTTAGTTGTTTTGGTATTTTAGTATTGAGGTTTGGTGCTGGATCCTCAGCTAACAAACTACCACCTTTTCTGCTTTTCTGTAGTTTATTCCCATTCATTTGGGAACAACATTGGGTTGGGAGGTGATTGGACCAACTTAGGTTTAGGGATTCCTGAATTTTCTGGCCCTTTAATACTTCATAATATGTTCTTAATGTTATGCCTTAATAACACCCTAGTATTACTTGAACAACATCTGCTTTTTTTATTGGGACTTCTTCCTTAGCTAGTGGGAGTTCTTTAACTTCCCTAGCTTCACTACAAAGTATATCTTTTTATGATTTTTATATAAATTCAAAAATAACTTATCCTGTTATTCTAATTTATAAACCTCAAAGGATTTAGCACTTTTTCATCACCATAACAACCAGGAGTCTAATCAGGGAGAAGGTTAACCATCTGAAAAACTTTCACCTGTACTTAGAGATATCTGTTGCAGAAGGTTTTCTTTCTTTTCTATTTTATTTTTTCTCTTTGTGAACATCTCATAATTTCAGCTCAACATCTTAGCACTTGTTTTCCTCCCCTGGGTCCAAAATCAATAGCTCAGAAAAATTCTCACAAATACAAATCTTTGTAACACCTAAGAAAAAGTGAAAAAATTCAAAGATACTAAGGGTACAGGTTTTCTTGGAGTGGATCAATTTATTAATTTAAGAAATCCAAATTGACAAGTATAATGCAGGAAAACAATGGGAAACCTATTTTATAGGGTCTTCTGTAACTTCAGTCCATGATAATTTTATGTCACTTGAGTTAAAATTGGGTCATTTCTAAGCTGCATTGACATCTATTCTATGCCCATGATCATGCTAACCTTGAGGAGGGAAGAGGGGAAACAGATGAATAGCTCTAATTCCTGGTATTGGTGAGAAAGTTACAAACATTGACAGGCCACTTCAGTGTAACAGGACGCTTGCTAAGAGAAAATAGCCAGAAAACAGGTCAATTGATGCAGCATGAATTATCATGAAAGGCTTCCTGTAGAAGTCATCACCTTGAGTGAGTCTATAATCACAGGAAGTAATTGCCCAGCCCAAGAAAGAGAGGGTTGGGAATGAAGGTAAAGAAAAAGGCAGAGACTATTCAAGAGATCAGCTGGCTGCCAGGTGGCTTCTTTCCTGTTGCCTGGGTTACCACAGCCCTCTCATCTCATGATGATAGGAGCCCATTTCCCTAGAAAATTTGGTGACTCCTCTTCTTACATGCTGACCTCTTGGTACAAGAATCCTGGAGTGACAAGGTGGTAGTCACAGCTTAACATTCAATATGATATTTCTGTATCTCCAGGTACAAGTAACGTGACTCCCATGTGGAAACCATGGTTTTTAGACAGAGAGACTAAGCGTGTAGGAGTAGAAAGCACATGTCACCAAGATGGGTTACTGGAGTGATGGTAATTATGACTACTTCTACTCTCAGATCTATGCATTCTATTTATTGGAGGCAAAACAGTAGGTAATTATGATTAAATTAGGATGTATACCACATCTTAAAGGATGAGAATCCCATCACTAAAGGATTATATCATCTGCAAACTGGTTCCTTGGATCCACATTTATTCTCTGTCAGGTTGGCAAGTTATGATGCAGTGGTGCAGAATGTGATACAATTGCCAGATTCTATTGTCATATACTCACTCCTGTCTTTTGCTGTAGAGTATTTTGTTTCAAGTCTAGTCTACGAATTTAACCTTTACAGTGTTTTATACATCCTTTAATGCTCAGATAATATTATTGAAGGACATACAGGCAGGAAAAGCAAACTCAATTCTGCCATACACACTGATTCCAGTCAAGACAAAATGCTGGCCCTATCGTGGTTTAAAAGGATTAATGTCGGTACTTGTTACAAAGAGGAAGGTGGAATGTCTCGAGGTGTGGTGCTCTAGCGACTACACAGTGTTGAATCCTTTCGCTGGTAGACTTGATATACAACAGTGACTGTAGTTAGAGTAATGTTGCTGTGTGGGGACACAGGCTATGCATGGGCCCACCTTGTTTTTAATACGTACACCCTGTTCCCTGGCCGCTATTATTTCAGGGTGCTATTTTTCCCATTGTTATGATATAACAAGTTTTATAATATTTCCTATCATCTACATAGGATAGCCATCATTGAGTTTCTTAATGATATATTTATCCGTCTCATTAACACATTCCCCCATTGCTTTATAAATGGGGTATAGTTAAGGTTTGGCTCTGACCCCACCCAAAATCTCATCTTGAATTGTAATCCTCATTTGTCAAGGGCAGGACCAGGTGGAGGTAATTGGATCATGGGGACATTTTTCCCCATGCTGTTCTCCAGATAATGAATGAGTCTCATGAGATCTGATGGTTTCATAAGCATCTGGCATTTCCCCCGCTTGCTTTCACTCCATCCTGCTGCCCTGTGAGGAAGGTACCTGCCCCTCCTTTGCCTTCCACTATGATTGTAAATTTCCTGAGGCCTCCCCAGCAATCCATAAATTAAACCTCTTTCCTTTATAAATTACCCAGTTTTGGACAGTTCTTTATGGCAACATGAGAATGGACTAATACAGTAAATTTTTACCAAGAGTGGGGCACTGCTATAAGGATACCTGAAAATGTGGAAGTGACTTCAGAATTAGGTGACAGGCAAAAGCTGGACGAGTTTGGAGGACTCAGAAGAAGACAGGAAAATATGGAAAAGTTTGGAACTTCCTAGAGACTTGGAGGGCTCAGAAGACAGGAAGGTGTGGGAAAGTGGAACTTCCTAGAGATTTGTTGAATGGCTTTGACCAAAACGCTCATTGCGATATGGAACATTAAGTTCAGGCTAAGGTGGGCTCAGATGAAGATGAGGAACTTGTTGGGAACTGGAATAAAGGTCACTCTTGCTATGCTTTAGCAAAGAGAATGGCAGCATTTTGCTCCTGACCTAGAGATCTGTGGAACTTTGAACTTGAGAGAGATGATTTAGGGTATATGGTGGAAGAAATTTCTAAGCAGCAAACCATTCAAAATGTGGCTTGGATGCTCTTAAAAGAATTCAGTTTTATGCATTCACACAGATATTGTTTGGAATTAGAACTTATGTTTAAAAGGGAAGCAGAGCATAAAAGTTCAGAAAATTGGCAGCTCGACAATGTGTTAGAAAAGAAAAATCCATTTTCTAAGGAGAAATTCAAGTGGGTTGCAAGAATGTGCATAACTAATGAGGAGTCAAATGTTAATCTCCAACACATTGGGAAAAATGTCTCCAGGGCATGTCAGAGATCTTCACAGCAGCATCTCCTATCACAGGCCCTGAGGCCTAGCAGAAAAATATGGTTTTGAGAGTCAGGCCCAGGGCCTTACTGCTTTTTGCAGTCTCAAATCTTGGTGCCCTGCATTCCAGTCATGGCTAAAAGGGGCCAACGTATAGCTCAGGCCATTGCTTCAGAGAGTGCAAGCCCCAAGCCTTGGTGGCTTACATGTGGTATTGGGCCTGTAGGTGCACAGAAGTCAAGAACTGAAGGAGTTCAGAGGATGTATGGAAATGCCTGGATGTCCAGTCAGAAGTTTGTTGCAGGGGCAGAGCCCTCATGGAGAACCTCTGTTAGGGAAGTGCAGAAGGGAAATATAGGGTTGGAGCCCTGACAGAGCCCACACTGGGTCACTGCCTAGTGGAGCTGTGAGAAGAGGGCCACTGTCCTCCAGACCCCAGAATGGTAGATTCACCAACAGCTTGCACCATGTACCTGGAAAAGCCACAGACACTCAATACTAGCCTATGAAAGCAGCTAGGAGAGGGTCTGTATCCTGCAAAATCACAGAGGTAGAGCTGCCCAAGGGAGTGGGAACCTACCTCTTGCATTGGTGTGACCTGGATGTGAGACATGGAGTCAAAAGAGATCATTTTGGTGCTTTAAGATTTGACTGCCCACTGGATTTCAGACTTGCATAGGGTCTGAAGCCCCTTTATTTTGGCCAGTGTCTCCCATTTGGAACTGCTGTATTTACCCAATGCCTGTACCTCCTTTGTATCTAGGAAGTAATTAACTGGTTTTTGATTTTACAGGCTCATAGGTGTAAGGGATTTCCTTTGTCTTAGATGAGACTTTGGGGACTTGGACTTTTTGGGTTAATGCTGGAATCAGTTAAGACTTTGGGGGACTGTTAAAAAGGCAAGATTGTGTTTTGAAATGTGAGAACATGAGATTTGGGAGGGGCTAGGGTTGGAATAATGTGGTTTGGCTGTGTTTCCACCCAAAATCTCATCTTGAATTATAATCCTCATGTGTCAAGGGTGGGATGAGGTGGAGGTAAATGGATCATTCAGCAGTATCCCCCTTGCTGTTCTTGTGATAATGAGTGAGTCTCATGAGATCTGATGGTTTTATGAGCACCTGGCGTTTCCCCTGCTTGCTCTCACTCCATCCTTCTGCCCTGTGAAGAAAGTGCCTACTTCTCCTTTGCCTTCCACCATGATTTTAAGTTTCCTGAGGCCTCCCCAGAGATGCATCAATTAAACTCCTTTCCTTTATAAATTAGTCAGTCTTGGGCAGTTCTTCATTAGTAGAAGTATTAGTACTTCATTAGTATTAGTATTTCATGCTGAAAATGAACTAATACAGGTGTCTTTCGGGATATATTATGGAACATACTTATTTAGTTGTTTTTCTAGCCTTATGTGTTAAAATATTTATATTTAAACATATAGTATAAGTATATATTTTCTGTTCACTTATATATATGTCTTTTGATTTCTTCCTCTATCATCTGTCTCAGCAGTTCTGCCATTTTTACTTCCTTAGGCATAACCATTACTTCTTCAAGATTTCAAGAGCCATCCTAGAATGTCTGCCACTTCTGGGTTATTGTCATGATGGTAAATTATATATCAATGAAGAATGCTTCCATATGGATACACTATCATTTTATGAATTTTAAATCATAACTTCTTCAATCCAATATCCTGAAAATTCAGTTTTATTTACGTTTCCCTGGCTCTCATTCCTACATTGGCTAGGTCATACAAGTCCTTTGTGTAGAGCCATTTGTCTCTTGTAGAGTCAACACTTCTGTGACCAGGTTAAATTGTAAGATGCCTTTATTGGTCTGGCAGCCAGGAATGGGAAGTAAGGGCACATACTGAGGGGGAGATCACATGTTTTCTTACAATTCATCTTCTCACATGAGGGGATCCACTAACCTGTAATGGGAATGGGTAGTCTACTTATGTAGATCCAGAACGTTCAGGGCAGTCTAAGTATTCAAGAGTTGAAGTGCATATGTACCCATGCAAGTTTAGAGCCCCATGCCTTATCAAACAGGAGCTCAGCCATATGTAACAGACTGTTTGGCTGGAGAATTAAAATTTCTCTGGTAAAATGCTACCCTAATAATTAAGTCTTGGGCTTAATCTGCAGTTGTTGTTTTTAACCCTGCAAGGCAATATATAAGAATCCCCTTATATATCACTTAAGCACTTAAGACATCTTCTGCTTTCACTCACATTAAATTAATATTTAATTACCCCAAGCTTTTCATCATCCTTCTCCAGTGCATCACTAACACCTACAAAAAGCCATTTAATTTCATAGTCATTATAATTACTATTTCCCTCAATTCCCTGAAAGACATGAGATATTGTACTTCTTAGGACACTTCCTCCTTATGACATCCTGTATACCACCACAAGTAGATAGTTTATTGTGTCAAGAGGACAGCATGCCATCAGCACCCACCTTCCACAAGTAAAGGGATCTTGCTTGCTGCACGCGCGGTGGATAACACAGCTACAGATCCTGTTTTAGAGACTTTCTTAGGACCTGTTTTTTTTTTTTTTTTTTTTTTTTTTTTTTGAGGCGGAGTCTTGCTCTGTCGCCCAGGCTGGAGTGCAGTGGCCGGATCTCAGCTCACTGCAAGCTCCGTCTCCCGGGTTCCCGCCATTCTCCTGCCTCAGCCTCCCAAGTAGCTGGACTACAGGTGCCCGCCACCTCGCCCGGCTAGTTTTTTGTATATTTAGTAGAGACGGGGTTTCACTGTGTTCGCCAGGATGGTCTCGATCTCCTGACCTTGTGATCCGCCCGTCTCGGCCTCCCAAAGTGCTGGGATTACAGGCTTGAGCCACCGCGCCCAGCCAGGACCTGTTTTGATACCAGGTGTTTATTGTTTCCAAGAATATTATGTTTCCAAATGTATGAAACAGTAATTTGTGTGGAAGAGAGTTCTATAACGAATAAGACTCACGTAAAAATGAGGGGAAAAGGACTGGTCAGAGTAAAAAGTGTGTCTGGAAGCCTTTCACAACACAAACCAGCCAATTCCACAGGGAGCTCTGGAGCTGGAATGACTCTCTAGAGATTTTCTGAATCCAGGCAAGTCTTTTAACCTTTGTATTAGTGATGCATTTTGGCTTCCCACAGAGAGAAGTATAATCTTTGATGAGGCAAGTCTCTTTCACAAAAATAAATTTTTAGAGAATGACTAGAATGTGAGTCATCAAAAGCCAACAGTCTCAAGAATTGGAAGAAGGAAGACCTAGGCACTGAGAGGTTATAAGGGTGGCACACTGTGGCATCCCTACATTAGGGGGATAGGAAGAACAGATTTGAGGAAAAATAAACTCCTATTTCAGAGGAACATATTGCTTTTCATACTTCCTTATACTAGGTAAGTCATTTTTGGAGTTAGGATGCAAAACATTATTATAATAAATTGCAATTCATTTGTTTGAAAGGTAAAGAGAAAATGATATTTGGTCCTGAGATTGTGTGAAAATGAGTAGAAAGCAAATTGATTTGCTTAAGAAAAAAATATGGGATGCTAAGGTAGAAAACCATCACTCTTTTATTAGTTTATATTTTTATATTTTCTACTTTATACTTATGGCATATTTGAATTAAATTTATAATAGTTTTGAAATATACCTAAGGAATGCAGTCAAATATTAAAAATTACCTAACCCATGGAAAGAATTTTTTATAAGAGGTTGGTTATCTATACAACTTGCAAAAATATTTTATCCATGTTTTGGATCATATACTTGAAACTTACTGAAACTGTACTATTTATAGCTGTAAGTTATTTCCTGAACTGTGAACTCCTTCAGGACACGATACATGTTAAAATCATCTCTATAGCCCTGCTAGCACATTCTTCAAAGGCATGTACTGAGCCATTCTTCACTCTTCTTACATTTTGAGTAAGAGAATAATAAAATGTATCAGTTTTTCTAAATATCAAAGATCGATATCTGTCAAACATAAAAATAGAAAAATATGAAGAATACAATAACTCAGCATATATGCAGCCCTTGAAAAATTATCTAGCAGTACATATTTTAAAATAAATTCAGAAAATCAGGTGATAAACTAAACTTCACATCATTTCAATCAAATTTAATTTTTAAAAATCGTGAATATTTCTTAAAATATTTAAGTTGAAATTATACTTCCACGAAACTCTCAGTTATCTGAATGAATAGAATTATTTGCAGATCAACCCCTATCTAGCAGTACATATTTTAAAATAAATTCAGAAAATCAGGTGAGAAACTAAACTTCACGTCATCTCAATCAAATTTAATTTTTAAAAATCACGAATATTCCTTAAAGAAAATATTTAAGTTGAAATTATACGTTCAGGAAACTCTCCGTTTTCTGAATGAATAGAATTATTTGCAGATCAACCAACTAGTTTATTTTAAATTTGAAGATTGGACAGTGTGCAGTAATATTTTAAAGTGTGTTTTTAGGCACTACTGTTCAGTGAATATTGTTATGACAAAAATTATAATAAGCTAAGTGTGATACAATATCTATTTCTTTTAACAAGTCTAGAAAATAGCATTAAATGTTACCATCCTCATTACCATCCTAAGTCAGTCACTTCACGTTACTTTTTCCTCAGGTTGATGTGTGCATTCACAGTCATTGCCACACTCCCATTACCACCTTCCCTGTCATTTATCATTAGTGTAGGATAGAAAGTCAAGAAGAAACTTAACGTGATACGGAATATATAAAAGAAATGTGGCAAATAAAATGAAGTGGTCCAAATAATATTCTTTGCATAGTCTTGTACATTGCAAGTTAGAGAAGTAATATTATTTTTGTATTTCTTCCCTTTCTAATGTTGTTATATAACATATATGGGAAATATGCTAATGATATATGATTAAACAACAAGCATGCAGAAATTTATAAATTAGTGAAGTAATTTAGCAGTTGTCTTCTCATCCCAGTTTCCTTCTCATAATTCATGAAGAAGGTGAAAAGCACAGAATTATAATTCAAGGTTTTGGTAGATTACAATATGGGGAATTTGAGCTAGACCTATGCCACTGTCCATTGATGAGACCCATGATCCCAAGAGTGAATCCTTTCAGTTTATAAACTTCCTACCTGGTTCAAAACTAACTATTGAAAAACTGAAATGTAGAAATATTTTCTGAATATATAAATATATCAAAAGACTAGTTAACACTGTAAGCTCTTGGAAGTGGTCTATCATCATCAGGCGTGTTGAACCAATCCGTCCTCCCAATGAAATGCTCTGCATTTCCGTACCTTTAGCTATCAATTCACAGAACCATGCAAACAATTGCTGCAAAACCAGCAAACTGGATTTGATAGAAAAACAGTAAAGTAAGGCAACGAATCACATAGACCCTCTCCTTAGAGTTGACAAAAAATGTCCATTAGATTACCAGAAAAAATCAATTCTACATAAGTAAGACAGGCATATAATGAAAGTAAAAACAGATTGAATTGTCTCAATTATATTTAGACTCTCAGTCATTGGTTGCTTGCATGGAGATGGTAACAGTGTTGTGTATACATCAAAACATGAGATTAATCACAAGCTCCTGACCTGAGAGGAGTACATAGTCAATGATATTGCAACTGGGATATAACTGGGATGTACCAGACAATTAGACCAAAGTCCAGTGTGAACCCAAGGCAAGATTGTTGCCAGTGTCTTTATTAGTGATTAACAAAATAAAGAAATTATTCTAAATATGTTTTTTCCCTCTAAAATGGAGAAAAACACTAACAACACTTTGCTGTTAGACTTCCTCCAACAGGATTTGTGAAAGGGAAAGCATTTTCCATTAAATTAAAATTGAGACATTTTGATCATGTTAGTTAGGGTTGCTTAGTTCTTAACATCCATTTGTACCTCCTACGTGCCTTGCTATTTTGCAGTAATGGCAAAGCTGAAAACTGTATTTCCAAGAATCTCTTGCTAGATGTTCTAGATGCAAATTAAGTTTTATCGATTATAGGAACTTAAAAGGTTTACAAGATAAAAGAGAAGCCAACGCCAATTTACTGGTGCTTTTTTTCTTTATGTAACAAGAAAAGCCAAGCCTGTGAGGACCTAGGTATCTCTCTGTTTCAGTCAACAGCCTCATGGATGTGTAAGGCAATATCACAGATTCAGTTGCAGCTCCCTGATCCTGGTTTTCTTATCCTTAGATCAATAGCTTCAGCAGTGGCTATGTGATTCTCACTCATCTAGCCTTTCCAATACTTTATAAAATTGTTGCAGCAACTGCCTTTCTGTTTAAAATAGCTAGAGGGGTTTCAATTTTGGGGACAAAATGTAGCTGTTGTAAGCAATAGAAAGTAGAGATGGGGAAAAGAGATTAGTTTGTTTCTTATGTCCAAAGCAATAGTAAGGCAGAGGTATCAGAATGTAACACAAAGGAAAAAGCCTTTCTTCAATGTCCTGGTCTCATCATCTTCCAAAGTGACAGCCATGATTGATGAATTCCCTATGTAAACATTAAATCTGAAATGTCTTAATCATTGAGTGAACATTTGGAAAATGCCTTCAACATCACATCCTGCGAGATCCATTCTCCAAGGATCAGCAAAAGAAAAGAAGCGGTTATTTAAACATTTCAGAGAAAAAATGTATGATGTATGCACCACTGAAAAATTATTTTTAAATTTTTTATTTTTAGTGATTACAGATACATAATAGTTGTACATATTGATGGGATATATGTGACATTTTGATGGAAGCATACAATGTGTAATGATAAAATCAGAGTAATTGGTGCATCCATCACCTCAAGCATTTATCATTTCTTTGTGTTAGGAACATTCTAATTCCACTTTTTGTTATCTAAAAATATAGGGTATATTATTTATATATTTATATATAAATATATAACGATATTAATTATATTAACTATAGTTACCAAATTGTGCTATTAAATACTAGATCTTATTTAGTCTATCTAATTGTATTTCAGTATCCATTAATCATCCCATTTATTTCCTCTTCCCTAGTACCCTTTCCAGCCTCTGGTAAGCACCATTCTACTCTCTATATTCATGACTTCATTTTGTTTAGCTACCACATATGAATGAGAAGATACAGTATTTGTCTTTCTGTACCCAGCTTATCTCAGTTAAAATAACTTGTATCCAAAAAAACTGGCAATGACAAATGCTGGCAAGGGTAAGGAGAAAGGAGAACCCTGAAACACTTTAAGGGGAATGTAAATTAGTACAGACACTGTGGAGAACAGTATGGAGGTTCCTCAAAAAACTAAAAATAGAACTACTGTATAATTCAAACATCCTACTTCTCAGTAGGTATCCAAAAGAAAGAAAGCATTATATTGAAGAGATATGTGCATGTTCATGTTTATTACTGCACTCTTCACAGTAGTCAAGATATGAAATCAACCTAACTGTCCATGAACAGATGAATGAATCAAGAAAATATTATATACATATATATATATATATATATGCGCACAATGGTATATTATTCAACTATAAAGAATGAAATTATTTCATTTGCAGCAACATGGATGGGACTGAGGAATATAATATTAAGTGAAAAATGTGTTTTCTAATTAAACAGAAAACATAGCATCACTGATTTTATTCCTTATTTTATTAACTTAAGAACATATCAGCACTTTTCAGGGAAAGACACACAACTGTAAAAGATACTCCTCTGATTTGATTATTACACAATTTATGTATGTATCAAAACATCACATTGTACCTTATAAACATATACATTTGTGTGTCAATTAAAAACAAAATAAAACATATTTTTAAGACAACATCATCATAGAAAGTTCTACTCAGACAAATCATTCAAGTCTGAGCTGATTGATCCTCCACCATTTCATTTGATCTTTCAATAGTTTCCAAAATGTATTATAAAATGCCATATAGGGAGTTATTAGATATTAAATAAATGCTCTGTTCAGAAAGTGACACACATTATTTTCATTCACAATCCTTGGCCAAAACTAAAAAAGGTTGTTACCTGAAAGGTTAAGAAGCCCCAAGTCCTATCCTTCCATAGGATAGACACGGGCATAACAAGAAATATTTGGAAAACATGTAACATAAAATGCATCAGGAGGTCTGCGAGGCATAGGATTTTCTTTGACTTCAAGTACTCCCTCTAGAATTTACTTCAGTGTGGGTCTATTGCTGATGAATTTTCTGCTTTTGTCTGTCTAAGGGATATTTTCATTGGAACTAGAGTTCTGAGATGATCCTTCTTTCAGTATTTTGAAAACGTTACAGTTTGTTTTCTTTGGTTGAGAAATCAGATTCAAGCTAATTGTTTGCAAGGAATTTTATTCTTCCAAGTTTATTTACTTCACAAATTTCAAAGGGTATAAAGCATATGGATACATCTTTGACTGCAATAGAATTAAACTGGAAGGCAGTGACAAAAAGGTAGCTAGAAAATATTCAATGCTTAGAAACTAAGTAATATACCCTGATAGGTCAATGAACAAATCACAGTGGGTGTTAAATAATACTTTGAAGTGAATGTTAATAAAAGTGTTTCATTCCAAAACTTGGCTGTTGCAGCTGAATAATACTTAATGGAACGATAATCTCTTTAAATGTGTGTAATAGAAAGCAAGGCTGAAAATCAATGTACTAAGCTTTCTTCTTTAGATTTTAGAACAAAAACAGCAAATTAAAGTAAAAGTGTGAAACATGAAATAACAAAGAAAACAGCAGAAATTAATAAAGAAAAATACCACAGAAAGTTATTAAACCAAGAACCGGCTATGAGACTCATAAAATTGATATATCTATAGAAACAAATCAAGAAATGTATAAAGTAGTTACACATAAACTAATACATAAACAATATTAGTATTTAAAATGTTAGCACTAATATAGAACCTATGTTTATTGCAATGCTAATAAAATAGTTCTAAAACCAACATTATGAAATAAATTTGAGCAATAGAAATACAATGAACACGTTCTAAGAAAAACAATTTTAAAACTGACACAAAAATAAAGGCTGAATGCACACACATACATAATACGTAATTTCTTGCAAAGAAAACTCAAGACTTAAATGGCATCATGGTGAATGCAACTTGGCGTCATTTTATGACTTCAGATAAAGGAAGCTCACAAAAATACTTCCCAATCCCTCCCACTCCCCAGACTTTAAGAAGAAAATTCAAATTCACATAAGGATGCTGTAGCTCTAAATTAAGAAGCACAGCATGCCAGGCCAGGCTCTAATACAAGCTGAGTGTTATATTTAAGTATATGTTATTTGGGAGGTATAAATGTATTTTATTATTACTGGGTTCACATGGAGTGAATATCATTAATAAATATAAATACTGTCTCCAAATTAAAATCAATATTACTAGATAGCAATAACAGCATAATTATAATTATAGAACATTTACAACTTGACAGGAAATATTCTAAGACAAGTATGAGGTAGATATTATTATCATTTTCATTATTTAAGTTAAGCTTTTCCACATTTAATTATTTCATTGACTCTGAGATTTATACTAGTAATATCCACATTTGATGAGAAAGCTGTGTCGCTAGAAGAATAGTTAACACACCAAAGATTGCAAAGTTCTCAAGTGCCAATGATATTAATCCCAGATTTCTCAGCCTCCAAAATCAGTGTTCTTATTCACCACTGTGGCATGCTAACTTACCCACCTACATTATTGCTTTCCTCAGTTCATGGTAAGTAGGTACTAGCCTCAGGGATTTTGGTCTGGTCTCTTGGTAGCCTTCTTTCTAGAGATATACACATAGCCAGGTGCGGTGACCCACTCCTGTAATCCTAGCAATTTTGGAGGCTGAGGCGGGGGATCACTTGAGGTCTGGAGTTCGAGACCAGCCTGCCCTACATGGCAAAACCCCATCTCTACTAAAAATACAAAATTTAGCCAGGCATGTTGGCACATCTTGTAATCCCAGCTACTCAGGAGGCTGAGGCAGGAGAAAGGCTTGAACCCAGGAGGTCGAGGTTGCAGTGAGCTGAGATTGCACCACTGCACTCCAGCCTAGGTAAAAGAGCAAGACTCTGTCTAAAAAAAAAAAACAACAAAAAAAAAATCTATAAATAAAAAAATAAAGATATATACATAAACACACACATACTTTTTTCTTTCATATATATTTATATATACATATTTTTCCTTTATATATACATATTTTTTCTTTTCTACCTACTGTGTTATGTAGTGATCTTTGAATATAATAAAACATACCAAATTTATTTTGAATACTGAGTGATATATTTCCCGCAGGTGACCATGTGCACCCCCGTGGTTTAGGTGTAGCTGCAAAGGTATCTGATATTTTTTGAGGGCAAGCAAAACCCCAGGCATGATACTGTCGTTTACAGATACTCTTCATTTAAGCTAATGCAGTTACGAAGCAGGGTCATATCACCCTTGATTTATAAATAAACACATTGCATTGGACAAAATTAGAAGAAATGACTAGGGCCACAGCCAGTTATTAATAGAATTAGTATTCAATTCCTGGTTTAATCCAAGTATTTTTTCTGCTACTATTCTATGTCATATAAAGAAGGAATATGTATACAAGAGTCAAAACAATTTGCAGATTTTTAAAAAAGAATTTCCCTTTGTTTGTCTAATATTATGAATGCCTTTGAGAGAAACAAAACTTTCCCTAAGTGTGTGCAGAAAGCCATTAGTGACTTTCACAAACCCCGACTCCTTCCCTAGATCATCAGAGTTCAACAGTCCAAATTGCTTTTCATTACAAGTTTTGTCACAGCATTGTCTTTATTGCACCAATGGAATCACCTTGTGGCATATTTTCCCTGATTTTTTTTTTCTATTTGTAGTTTACTGGAATGAAAAGAACAGCCACACAGGAGAATGCCAATTATTTTTTATTGATCTTTTACTCATATATCTTACTTTTAGACTAGAGGGAAAACAACTGGATCTGTAAACATCAAACTCACATTAGAGTTCTGCATTTTCTTCCAATTAGGGTTTATTTTCCTAAAATTCTAGTGATTCATATCCCTATTATGCACTGTTTACCAGCATCCCTCTCCTCATTCTAATTTATTATCTAACCATCACTCACTGATATTATTTAATACAATTTAATATACTACTCCAGGTGTTGGAGATTGTTCCCTTCTTTGCTTTATTGGGCATCGAATAAAATAACAAAGTTAAAGATATTTCCAAATTCTCAGCTTGCTCCTTCATGTGAGAGAGGGACTCGCACATGTCTGAACTATGGGGAGAGCTAATTTGTATTCGTTTTGTGCTGCGCAATTCCCTGCAGAGTCCTGAACAATCAATTGTATATCACAGCAGTGAGACTAGCAGTACTCCTCCTATATCTGACATTCACTTGATTATCTCAAGAATGTCCTTGTATCACTTTCTATTCTTGTTGATAAAACATTAGACACATGGTGTCCCTGTTCCATTTATTTCATCCCTTTTCTTCTTATTATTTTGATTAGAAACAGGAGATAACTTAAATTTGTTATGTAATTTACTCCTCCCTTGATTTTCCTCTTTAATATAAATAGCAAATGATCTTTTTCCTTTTGTTCGGAAGGTTTTTTATAGATGTATTTAGACTCTGTCTTTACTTGTGGTAAATGTTTAATGTGATATGGAAAAAAGGATACATGTAAATAATTTCAGTTAGGCATTTGCACTATTTATACTTTGGGTAATTCTTTCATGGGATCATTTATTCTTCCTTTAATTAGGAAAGAAAATATTTTTAAATTAGTAACAACTGCAATTATCTTTCTGTGATCTCTCTTAACATCTGTTTTCAGTTGTACGTTAACGTATCCTATTCAGATTGGAAAGCTTTTTACTTCTGACAATTTGAATAAGAAGTTCAATATTATTTATGCAAATATATGTCAATTTATGTTTACAATGAGAAAAATATTCAACATTTCACTATTCAAGAATCATTCATTTTAATGAGATAGATATAGCTAATGCTGTAAATATTAAAATGAAGATGTTTTCCTACTTAAATATTACAGAATATTATACTATTTCATATAATTAGCATATAAACCTTTGAACATATGTTAAAATGAATGTTTTAAAAATTATACCATGACTATTAACTTCAAAATACTACCAGTCTGTTTACATGATAAATTCAAATAATGAAAACATGAGAACTGGGAAATGACATTCATTCAGTCATTTACTAGAACTTATTGCACAGTTGTCATAAGAATATTTTCTTGAGAAGGTAATTTAACAGCAAAATGCGTAAACAACTTAATATTTTTCCATTGTTTTCATAAATGATTACATATATTTTCAAAGAAATGCATGTATGAGCAAATAATACCACCTAAGAAAGTCATGGAAATTTGGCCAGGGTTAATAGTTGAGCTATGACATTGAGAATGTGAACAATGACATTTCAAACAGGGAGCCAGAATCAAAGACATGTAAAGCACACAATTGGCTTAGGAGCAGGAAAAAAAATCTATACTAACTTTCTAGGGTTGCCATAACAAAGCATAAAAAACTAAGTGGTTTCAAAACCACAGAAATTTATTTTATTTTACAGTTCTGGAATCTAGAAGTCTGAAATCAAGGCATGGCCATGCCTCTACAGAAGATTCTGGGGAAGAATCCTTCCTTGCTTCTTCTAGCTTCTGAAGGTTGCTGGCAATCCTTGGCTTTCCCTGACTTCCAGCTGCATCACTTTAATTGTTACGTTACATGTGTAATTGTACATCTGCTGCATATATATAATTAGGTCATATGTTAATATTAATTAAATATCATTTATTTAATTAAATATGTAACTCAATATACATGTATATAGTTATATATATTAAATATGGGCCTTAACTAATGTATTATGACATATTAATTAATATATCATGTAACGAGATACATGTATATATATTTACTATATATAGCTCCCACTATCCACCATCCACTTACGTGGTAGTTCAATTTCAGTATACATGTGTAATGATTTCAGAATTGACGACCAATATCCCAAATATATATATAGTTGTGACATGATATATTAATTAAAGCCTACATGTTAAATATCATTTAAGGCTCATGTATTAAATATTAAATATGGGTTTTATTAAATATTAAAGCCCATATATTAAATATTAAATATGGGCTTTAATTGACAATCATGTAACTATACATAGTCACCCATATAATCATATATATATGATTTTCTCAGCCCTCCTCTAGTATAGTTTTATTGTTCCGGGGTCCCATCCATAATATTAAATAATATTTGATGGTTATGTTTCCTCGAGCTGCTCTAACTCTAACACGTTCTCAGACTTTGATTATTTTTTATTATTTTGGCCTTCTTGAAGAATGCTGGCAAGATAGTTTATAGAATACCATCAATTAGGATTTCTCCGATGTATTTCTCATGATTAAACTGCAGTTACAGGTTTTGGGGAGGAAGACCTCAGAGATAAATTGCCGTTTTCATTGCATCATATCAAAGGTCCATGCTATCAAAATGATGTTCACTGTTGTGATTGACTTTGATTGCCTTTCTGTGTAGTGTTTGCAGAGTTACAACACTGTAAAGTTACCTTTTTCCCCCTGTAAAAACTTTGTAAGAAACTCATATATACACGCTACATTTAAGAAGTATAGAGTTCTGCTCTCCCTCCTTGAGAGCAGAATATCTATGTGAAATATATACGTAATTCTTCCATATAGGACATTTATCTCTTCTCCCCTACTTGTTTAATCATTATTTATATCAATACGGAATCAGTTGTGGGTATTTTTGAGAACACTCATACCTTCTAGCAGTACAAGTTGCTGCAGGTTCATCATATATTTCCTTCCTTAGTCCTAAAATCAACCATTTCCTAAGGAGCTTTCATTCCTATTACTTAAGAATAGTATTAGAAACCAGTTCTTGTAGCTAAGTATGCTCATCACTATGAAGTGTCACTGCTTTTAGGACCTCTCAGATGACATAGCAACAAAATATATGTGTGTGTACAGACCTGTATATATACACATATCTATAAACATTATTTATGTAAATATGGGAATCTGTATTAAGCTAAACATGAATTTATACCCAAAACCAAATATATTATTTTAGCCACCTCCCCTTGTTTTCCTGTAATCTCCCAATTTAACAGTGAGCGACCTAGCTCCCACTCTTCACCACCCATTTACTTGGTAGTTCAATTTCAGTATACATGTATCATTGTTTCAGAGTTGTTAACCAATATCTAATTGAAAGCCATTGTATCAACTAGAGTACAGACTTCAATCATATTTGAAGTTACTTAGGTTAGTACCTTTTCCCTATTCCCCCTCAGTGGAGTCCTTTAATACACTTGTACAGACTTTAATATTTTAACAAAAATTATATTAAAACAATTATTAAATTCATATACAAAGATTTTGTATTTTTATAGAAAAAAGAATTTTTTACAGAAAAAAAGAAACCCTGGCCACATTTATTAATTGTCAGTAAGTTTGCCATAATAAAATGATCCTTTTTTGGAAGCCAAAAGATACTTTTTAACTGTTCCTATAAGGTGCTTATTTAGTATTATATTGAAATTATCTTTGACAGGGTAAGAAATAATGTTGTAAATACTTTACTAAGTAGAATTTATCTGCATTATTTTTCAAAAATTTTAGGAATGCAATAGGGATTTAATATTTATGTTAAAATTTTCATACAATTACATTTCTAAAGTTTTTTACAACTGAAAATGAAATGTCAACTATCTTGAGAAAAGCAAACAAATTTGTGATGTCTCCAGGCAAATTTTACATATCCCATTTGTTTAGATTACCAGTCAGCATTTTGTATAAACTAAACCAACTCGGAACCTTCTGAGATTACACTAGCAAATTTAATTAAAGAATAGCTCTATGTGTACAAAGATCTCTCCTCCTAAACTGTTAGCATAGTCCTAAAGTTGAGAAGAGCGACAATTAAATATTGTACCATTTTATATCTTTAACTTATCTTTCAAGACTACTTTGAAACCAAGTATAATAACAATCTAGGCACCTGAACACATAAAGAAATGTGTTGGCTTCAGTAGCATAACATTCTTTCTCATCAGTGACCATCTTTGACATATGCTTTTGAAATCCTGCTCATTTCCTGAAAAACAACATCTATGGTATGATACTGAGGAATCGAACCAAAGTGTAGGAAGAAACATAAAACCATTTATCCTTAGTTGGAAAGACACGTGTCCCAGACCTATAGTTTTAATAAAATTCCTTGTGATCTTGAGTGCACCCCTTTATCTCTTTTCTATTTCTTTGTTTAAAAGTTTATTTGCTTAGATATACTTCAATGAATCCTCTAGCTTTAATATAAAATGATTTTCTTTTTTTTTTTTTTTTTTTTTTTTTGAGACGGAGTCTCGCTCTGTCGCCCAGGCTGGAGTGCAGTGGCCGGATCTCAGCTCACTGCAAGCTCCGCCTCCCGGGTTCACGCCATTCTCCTGCCTCAGCCACCCGAGTAGCTGGGACTACAGGCGCCCGCCACCTCGCCCGGCTAATTTTTTTGTATTTTTTAGTAGAGACGGGGTTTCACCGTATTAGCCAGGATGGTCTCGATCTCCTGACCTCGTGATCCGCCCGTCTCGGCCTCCCAAAGTGCTGGGATTACAGTAAAATGATTTTCTACCAAAAAAACACATATGACATTCCCGATCCCTCTAGCCATACCTGTAAATGTACATAACCTATAGCGTGGCTTCCCAGAAGCAAATAATGTAGAAAGCAACTGAAAGAAAAAACTAATAATCTGTTTCATTTTAAAATTATTGTTCCGGAAATTTTATCAAAACCTACAAAGGAACTAGTTCTGAATACAGATCTAATCAATAATCAAAATCTTATCCATAGCTGAGGCAACCCCAGCAACCCAAATATGTCTTACTGGGGTGACTCTTCTTTCACCAGTATACATGCTACTTCATAAAGGTGTTTGGAAACAGTAGGCAAGAGTTTCAGAGCAATTTAGTGAGAAGCGTCTCAAAAAATCATTGGAGATTCTGCTCCCGACACACAGGATTTGCTTTCAAGTCAGCTTTTTACCAACTGTAGTTTGAAAATATAGCGTATTCTCACTCTTCAACACTTAATTACATAGAAAATATTTATACCACCTTGCTTAGCATCTGGTCCATGTCTCTATCTTGAGGCTCGTGGCCCACTCTTCCTTATAGTCATCCATGCTACAGCCCTTGCTGACTACTTGTAGATGCCCAAACAGGATCTTCCATCTAATGCATCTAGTATGTCTTTATGCATGCTATTCTTCTCAATGTAATTTCCGTTTCATTCTATTTTCCATTTCTTTCTGAACATTTAACAGACTCACGCATTTTCTGAATCTCCTTACTGTTTTAGAGTTTAACATAGTTGTTCATTTCCTAATTCCAAAGTCAAATTTTATGCATAGTTGTATGCACTGCATTTTGTATTGTTGAGTTACTAGGTTTCTCCCTTTTGGATTGTACTTTCTTTAAGACCAAGGACAATGTCATATGTTATTTGACATTAGTAACATCTAAGTAATGGGGTAGTCACTCAGTAGATGCCTCCTGACTGAATCAGTGAAAAGTCACTCTTAATTTTCTTAAAATATATTTTTAAAAATTCATAATAGGCCTATCGGGTTTATGAATATAGTCATTTGCAATTTACCTAATATTTTAAAGTTAAAATAGACCCCTAGAAGAAAATTAAAGGAAATTAACTTCTGATTGAGCTGAATTTGATTAATCTCAGTTATGGCCTTTTATAAGTAGATTGACCTTAAACAAATTGCTTACATTTTATGAGACTTCGTTTTTTTCTTATTTTAAATAATTGAATAAACATAGCTCTATATCCTATTATTAAGAAGTTTGAGCAAAATAAATGACAACAATAGTCCCTACTATATGCAAGAAATATTGTGAGTAATAATTATATTCTTCATGTGATTAATTTGAAGTTTAATTACTTTCTGAAAGATTTAAATAATGATGAGATCTGATATAAGTCCCATAACCATGGAAAACTATCAGCCAAACAAATCCTTAGATATCAATTTGGTTTTTTATCAAAAATTTGATACATCAATATTTTTGCAAGTTACAGAAACATCATTTTTTTAAAAAACTTCATTTAACCTTAAATTAGTATAAAACTATTGAAGTAAATGACCAGACAAAATCAGCAGGCACGTTGGGCATATTTGACTATCAAGAACATAATAAAGATAGTCAGTACTTGTATCCAGGGTAAATTACTGGCATTCAAATTTCTACTAGACTCCAATTCACATTTATCAAAATTATATGCAAGGTATGAGTCCAAATGGGACCTAATTGTGTTAAACAGTGAAAAACTAACAAAAAAGAGATCATTTTCATCACGGTCAATATCAATATAGTATGACAGATATCTGCAGTTAGGAGTGATAGAATTATATCATATTGTTATGCCATAACATAACCAATTAAAAGTGGTTGATTACTTTGTTAACAAAAACATTAGATTAAAACATCAGATTTCAAAACTAAATTTATTTTTCTTCTATCCTAGACTTTTTCAATTATAGTCCAAGTAATAGATGGTTGAACAGCTACATCACTATGATTTATGCAGTTGAATATTAAGAGAAAAATAAGTGACAATTATGCTGAAATTGAACTTTGTGTTGTTGACTTTTTAAAAATTCTAAACTAATACTTTGGACATGTAAAAACAATTTCATAACATTAGTAAAATTCTAGATATTCTCAGTAAGATATATCTTACAGAGACCATAACATCTAGAGTATACAGACACAATCTAACTAGAGCTATAAAATCACAGCAAATCAAGTTGGAAAATACTGATACAAGAAAAATACAGTCACTCCCTCATTGACGTCCTTCAGTCTCATGACTTTAAATACCATCTGTACTAAGAGAACTCATAAAT
The DNA here is from genome assembly GCF_009764315.1 of Trachypithecus francoisi. NCBI lineage: Eukaryota > Metazoa > Chordata > Mammalia > Primates > Cercopithecidae > Trachypithecus > Trachypithecus francoisi. The sequence continues at coordinate 155,888,572 of NW_022681454.1, read as the reverse complement.
GTACCTCTCCAGCTCAAACTTTCTTCTGAACTCTATACTCACATATTAACTGCTTACTTAATATCTTCACCCAGATGCTTTGTCAGATTAAAGCAGAACTCATTTTAAACCTTCTTTTCCTACATTCGTCTCAAGTAAGAGGCAATATTGTCCTTCCAGCAGTTTAGGCCCACTCTTTGGATTCATCTTTGACTCTTCTTTCTGTATGTTCATAGGCAACCCATTAGGAAAGGCTGACAGCCCTGCCTTTAAATATATCCGCTATCCAACCACTTCCCAACCCTTTGGCACCAGTGCTACAGTCAAAGTCATATTATCTTTTCTCTGAATTATTGCATTAGTTTTCTAATTGGTTTGCCTTCTTCTGTCTGTATTACTCCAGTCTACTCTTAGCATAATAGCCTGGATTATCCTGTTAAATGTAAATTATAACTTCTCTGTTCAATACTGCCTAATCCCACCAGTAACATATTTTTAGTCAGTATTAGGTTTATCTAGTTTGTTGCAGCAAGAGAAAGTTCACATTGGAGGAAACCAAGGGAATCTCAATAAGACAGGACTTAAAGAGAGGACCTTATTATAAGATTATAAAGAAGAATTGGGAAAGCAAAAGTCTGTTTTGGAGATATATTGTTAGTAAGCAGGGCAGTTAGCAATTAGGCAGCTTGGTATAATTGTTCAGAAGGCAAGAATAATGTGAGGCTTAAAAGGAGCAGCAGTCGCAAATAAGGAAAGCCACTAGTTATGTTGCAGCTGTGATGTAGCCCTGGCTGTGTCCTTTTAGAAACTTTGTTGATGTTGTGATAAGTAAACGCAGACTGATTACCAGTAGGACTAATTTTCACCTTCTCCGAGCTCATGGATGTGCCATCTACTCATTTTAGGAAAAAGAAGAAAGAAGGAACAAGGAAGGAAGGAAGGAAGGGAGGGAGGGAGGGAGGGAGGGACAGACGGAAGGAAGGAAGGAAAAGAGAGAAAGAAAGAAAGAAAGAAAGAAAGAAAGAAAGAAAGAAAAGAAAGAGAGAGAGAGAAAGAAAGAAAGAAAGAAAGAAAGAAAGAAAGAAAGAAAGAAAGAAAGAAAGAAAGAAAGAAAGAAAAGAAAGAAAACAGTATTATCCCAGTGAGCTACAAGGCCCCATTAAATTTTATCACACCTCTCTGACCTTATTTATTCATACTACTTTACTCACTCTTTTCTGTACACACTTGTTTCTCTGTGTTTTGTTTCACTTTTTGTTTTTCAACAACCAGGTACATTTCATCCAGGGACTTTACACTTGATCCTCTTCTGCCTAGAATGATTTTCTTTAAGATATATGAATGGGTTCACTTCTTCTCCATCTTCAGATCCTCTTAAAGGTTACATTCTTTGGGCTGCCTTCATTTTGACATTGTTTTAACATTGCAAATCCCAACCTAAACATATTCTCTATCTCACTTTTTTGCCATATTTTTTTCTTGAGAACAGTACACAATCTGGTTTGCTATATATTTTATATATTTCCTCTGTTTATTGCCTGCTCAATTGTACTATATGCTAATTTTTATGAAGGCAGTGATTTTTGTCTGTCTTGCTTGTTGATAAACTTAATGCTTAGAACAGTGCTGAGCAAAAAGTAGGTGTTTAATAAAGATGTGTTAAAAGAAAATAGTGAGTAGGACTTTTTTTCTCTGAGACTTAATCACAATTGTAAATTTCAGGAGGTTAAGATCGTTACTTTCCTACATCACTGCCCATGTCTGTGATCATTTGAACAATGATAGGCCTTTATCAGGATTATATTAATTTTGAAATTAGAGTGTCAAAAAGCTCAAAGTAAATACAAGTTTTAATAGGCTGTTATAAATTATGCTATAATTTAGTTTTTTTATAGTTTCATAGAATTACTTTGGAGACATCTCTGAAAATTTAGAATGGAAGGTAGTGCAGCATCTGTGGAGGTATGACAAAGCAAATTTACCCCCATAAAAATCCTGACTTAAGATATTAGAAATAAATCAAGGCTGCTGCTTTAGGTTTGGAAGTGTAAACATATGAAATTATCAATGTAATAATCGTAATAATATTTGCTGTGACAATAAATCTAGCATTTTAAATATCCTTATTTTTATATTGTAAAATAAAACATTTCTCTTATGTTTTTCAGCATTTCTAGAATGGAGCTTCTAAACTTTTTGCATTTCTCCAGTAATAAGAGTGACTTTGTTATTGATAGTGGATGCCTAGAGATATGCTTCAGTTTACGCTACTAAAATGAGTCAGGGGCCTCTCAGTAGTTTCAGGATGGGGGCTAGGGCTAGCTATACTGGAAAGACAAAGTGTATGATTATTGGGTTAGAGCTTTGAGCAAGATGACAAGATTATAGGAGCTTGACATTTGGTGAGAAAATGAGGGCTTGGTCAATTATTTCATCAGTCAAGCCTCCCCCCAAAAAAAAAAAAAAAAAAGCCAAGAAACACATTGAAAACTGAAGCTCACTTGACTTGTCTGGTTGGTGGAGGCATTGATGTGCCAGCAGAGCAAAGCATCCTGATTCCATGAGGAGAGGACGCAAAAGTTCCGTGTTTGGGGCTCTCTTAGATCTCATGCCATGGGTCTCTTCTTTCAAGTGGTTCTGATTGGCATCCTTTGCAGTAAAAGTGTAATAAAAAGTATAGCACTTTTCTGAATTCTGTGACTTGCTCTTGCTAATTACTGCATCGGTGGGGGTAGTGAGAACCCCAGATTTGTAGCCAATTGGTCAGGAGTGCAGGTATTTAAAAATCTCTGGAGCTTGCAGGTTGTCTGAAGTGAGGAGAATCTTATATAAGGACTGTGCCCTTTTGAAGTCTGCACTAACTCCAAGTAGTGTCAGAAGAGTATTGTGCATATTTATTCTTCATTCAATTTAGCATTTTATAACTGCCATATACAGGAACTATGATACACACAGAGGATGATACAAAGATAAAAATAGACATGATCATTGTTCTTGAAGAATTTATTGTTCAGTAATGAAAAAAGACTGTAAATAAATAATTGAATTGGCAGATGCAAATGCTTCCATTTCTTTGTGAACACACAGGGGTAAGTGACTTATCTTTTTTGGGAAGAGAAGAGAGTGAGGGCGAAGAAGCAAGCTGTGGAAAATGAGGAAGAGACGTTTAAGAGAAGTGATGTTTGAACTTGTTTTTGAAAGATGTTAAAAATTATAATCTGAAATTGGGGAAAGATCCTTTAGGTAGTGGACATCATATACGCAAAATGACTTAAGGACCTCAATATGAACTTTGTAGAAGAGAAATTCTGGAGATTAATATGCATCTGGAAACTAAAAAACAAATCTTGATATGTTTTCAGTTTTTATTTAGTAGACATAACAATGACCAGCCATTGGAGGTTGTAAGTGTAGTGATATTGTCTGGCATGCACATTTAAACTTTAAGTTGGTAGCAAAATGTAAAATGACTGGAAGAGAAGAGAATGAGATAGCAGACAAGAAAATCAGGAGGTTATTATAATAAGTCAGGATAATAAGAAGTTATCAGATAATGCAGACATGATTTCAACAGCAGTGAAATGGGAGGAGTTAAGAGAATTTGGAGGTAGAATTTACTTTATCGGATTATTAAATATTAGATATGAGCAAAAAGAAAGGGGGAAAAGTTTGCCAGGTTAATAGATCAGAGCTCTTAACCTAGGTCTACATAAGGGACAAGCAGAGGCACCGGGGTACCTCTGTATGGGCTTAGACATGTGTACATGAATGCAAAAGCTTTCTATTTTTGGAGAAATGTCTGTAAGTTCCATTATTTTTTTCAAGAGCAATGATGATCCAGAAAAGATTAGAAACCATTGCAGCAACATATGTGAAGTATTATTACATGAGAGAATGAATAAACAAATGATATCTTGTTTGGAATAGGAGAGATGGGGAGCAGATAGGTAGAGATGATCCCTGCTTGTGGAGAGAAGTGTTTAAACTTCCTACAGAACAAATATTTTGAGGGTCATATATATTCACCAAAGGTAAATAGAAGCATTAATCATATTAAGTGCATAAAAAGGATTAAAACTTGGCAATCATTGATGTACATGAATTTATTTATTCCCTGATATGGATTTTGATATGAATTTTATGGATATTTACTTTATTATATAAGTATACCATTGAATAGGTTCCAAACATTAACTTCCCCGTTTTCAACTGAAGAAAATATCTTCATTCAAGCACTGCATCATCCATTACAATATATTACATTCTTTTCTTTTTTTTTCTTCTTTTTTGAGACAAAGTCTCGCTTTGTTGCCCAGGCTAGAGTGCAGTGGCACAATCTCGGCTCACTGCAACCTCTGCCTCCCAGGTTCAAGCGATTCTTCTGCCTCAGCCTCCAGAGTAGCTGGGATTACAGGCGTGCGCCACCACGCCTGGCTAATATTTGTATTTTTAGTAGAGACGGCGTTTCACTATATTGGTCTGGCTGGTCTCGAATTCCTGACCTCATGATCCGCCCCCCTTGACCTCCCAAAGTGCTAGGATTACAGGTGTGAGCCCCGGGGCCAATCCTTAAATTTCTAAATACTTAAACACAAGACTTAAATGATTGCTCCTGCACTTTTGCACACTGATTTAATTCCTTCAGACTTATTGTGTCTGTGTTTTTAAAACTGAATGTGTGCATTTTAAAAATTCAACAGCCTCATTTTTAATCTTTGATAAATTTGAACATGCCAAAATGTGTAGCCTGAGAATGGATACAGGTAATTCACTAAGAAGCCTAATTCACATTGTATCAAAGAAAGGGGGCAAAAAAGAGACTGATAAAAGATGCGCTGGCTTTCAAGCTTTCATTACAACAACCTGGGAGCATGAGAAGCTGAAATAAGGCCTTTAGTATGTCAAATAAAATACCATCTCTGAAAGATCAATATGAGCAAAATACTCATTAGCAGGAACAAAATCCTAGTGTAAACAGCTTTAAATAAAACAGGAAGGGGCATCAAAAAACAAAGGAAGAAAAGTTCAATCACTGTCTTATATGGATCACTATGATTCAAATTTCTTCCTGATCAAAATGAGTAAATATGTCTTTTTATTTTTTCTTCTATTTCAAAAATGTGTTCACATAAGCAGTAAGATATGCTTCATTTTCCAAATCCTCTTCATTTCCCAGGGTCAGCAGTTCTTTGATTATAACTTCTTTTTTTCTAACAACTTTATTGAGATACCATTTACATATTAGAAAACACACTCTCTTAAAGTGTACAATTCACAGAGCTGTGCAACCATCATCACTATCTAATTTTAGACATTTTCTTTACTTCAAAAAGAAACCTTGTACGTAAAAGCAGTCCCTCTCCATTTTTTCCCTCTCCCAACCACTGGCAACCACTAATCTATTTCGTCTCGATAAATTTGCCTGGTCTAGATTTACCATATAATAGCACAGTATGTGTTGTACATGGCTGGTTTCTTTCACTTATAACATTTTCCGGGTTCTTCCTCATTATAGAATGTATTAGTCCTTAATTTATTTTTATTGTCAAATATTATTCTATCATATGGATATATCATATTTCATTTAAACATTCACAGGTTACAAACATTTGACTTATTCCACTTTTCAGTTACTATAAATAATAAATATGCTGACTTGAACAATTGTGTCAATTTTTTCCTGGGCATAGGTTTTCAGTTCTTTTGGTTACGTTCTTAGAGGTAGAATTGGTGGGTCGTATGGCAATGCTATATTTAGCTTTTTGAGTAACTGACCATGTATTCTCCAAAGCGGTTGTGCACTTGACATTCCCATCAGCCATGCATGAGGGTTCAAATTTTTCCACACCAGCAACAGCACTTGCTGCCTAGCTTTCTTCTTTAAATTCATCCTAGTGGGTGTGAAGTGGTACCTCAATGAAGTTTTGATTTACATTTCACTAATGACTAAATATATTGAGCATCTTTTCATGTGCTTAAAGATTATTTGTATATCTACTTTGGAGGAAAGTTCATTTAAACCTTTTGCCCATGTTTGAATTGGTTTGTCTTTTTATTGTTGTGTTGTCAGTGTTTTTAAATAATCCAGGGCTGGGTGTGGTGGCTCATGTCTCCAAGACAACATTGTCACCACCAGGACGACATTGAATAGAACTGATGAAAGCGGATATCATTGTATGATTCCTTACTTTAATAGTAATACATTCAATCTTTCATATTAAGCAAGATGTTATCATTTTACAGATTACTATTATCAGGTTGAAGAAGCTCCTTTACATTCCTAGTTTACTGAGTGTTTCTATCATAAAAGGGGTGTTGAATTTTGCCAAATGATTGTTTCTGACTCTATTGAGATGACCATGTTGTGTTTGCCTTTTGTTCTATTCGTAGGATGTATTACCGTGATTGAACTTTTATACATTAAACCTGTTGCATTACTGGGATAAATCCTTCTTGCTCATGTTATATAATCCTTTTTATAATCCTTTTATATTATGCAATCCACTTCGTTGGTATTTGGTTGTGGATGTTAGTGTCTACATTTATATTGTCTACTTGCTTTTAGTTGTTGTTTGTATTTCTTGTGAAATCTTTGTCCAGTGTAAGAATCCAGGTGAAATTGGCATCATGGAACGAGTTGGAAAGTATTCCCTTCTGTTGTATTTCTCTGTTTTTGTGCATGAGTTTGTTAAGGATTTATGTTCGTCTTTAAACATTTGGTGGAAGTCACCAGTGAAGTCATCTGTGCCTGAACTTTTATTTGTGAGAAGTTTTATTTTTTTTATTTTTATTGTTTTTTTTTTGAGACGGATGCACTCTCTTTGCTTGTAGTCGCATTCAGATTCTTTATCTCTTCTTGAGTCAGTTTTGGAGTGTGTCTTTCTAGGGATTTGTTTAGTTTGGCTGGGTTATTTACTATACTGGCATACAATTGTTTATAGCCTTATCTTATTTATAATCCCTTTAATTTCAGTAAAGTCAACAGTCATGTCTTCTCCTTCATTCTTGGTTTTAGTAATTTAAGTCTTCTTTCTTTTCTTGATTAGTCCAGCTAAAAGTTGGTTATTTTTTTCTGTTCAAAAAACAAACTTTGAGTTTTGTCAATTGTCTTTATTATTTTTCTTGGCTCTGTTTCATTTTTTACCTTCTCCCTTCATTCTTCTTGTTTTGAGTTTGGTGTACTCCTCCTTTTCTAGTTTCTTAAGTTTGGTTGTTACAGCTGTAAATTCCTTTATAACCCCTGCCTTAACTGCAGCCTATAGGTATATCATGTTGTATTTTTCACTCATAAAAAAGTATTTCACGATATCCTTTGTAATTTTTTTAAAATCTATTGATTAAATAGGAGTGTCATGTCATTTTCATATATTTAGAGTTTCCAAAATTTACTTCTATTACTGATTTTAATTTAATTCAATCATGGTCAAAAAATAATCTTTCTGTGATTTAACACTTTCCCTTTAATATGGCTTTTTAAATGCCTAACAATCTGGTCTATCTCTGAGAATGTTTCATGTGTATTTGGGAACAATTTGTATTTTATGTGTATTTCGGAACAATTTGTATTCTGCTGCTTCTAAGTTAATTGTTCCATAGATTTCTGTTAAATCTAGTTGCTCTATAAAGTTCCTTATGTTTTCTATTTCCTTGTTACATTTCTGTCTGGTTGTTCTATCCATTATTGAACATAAGGTGTTATAGTTTGAATTTGTCCCCATTAAAACTCATTTTAAAACTTGATTTCCAATATGGTGATATTAGGGTTATAGGCCAAGTGGGAGGTGTTTTGGTCAAGAGGGCAGATTTCACAAAAATGGCTTGATGCTGTTCTCATAACAGTGAGTGAGTTCTTTCTCTGGTGAGACTGGGTTAGTTCTTACAGGAAAGGATTAGTTCCCATGAGAGTGGGTAGGTATAAAATGAGGATGCTCCTCAGGGTTTGCCCTTTGCATGTGTCTGCTTCCTCTTCGACATTCTCCACCATGTTATGAAGCAGCATGAAAGCCCTTGCTGAAGCTAGGGCCATGACCTTGAACTTCCCAGCCTGTAGAACACTAAGCTAAATACTCAAAGTATTTGGAATACTCTGTACGTTTCTAAACCTCTTTTTTTGTAAACTACCCAGCCACAGGTATTCTATTATAGCAACACAAAATGGACTAAGACATGAGGTATCTAAGTATCTATTATTACTAAATCATGTATTTCTCTCTTCAATAAATATTAAAGTTGAAATGATGATACTTCATAATGAATCAGAAAAATAAGCAATTATTGATATTGAGATATTACTATACTTCTTTTGTAGGAACAGTCAACTCTTTTCAGAAGATTTTCTGCATGCATTTTAAAAAATAATTCTCTAAATAACATTTGATACACTTTGTCATTTTAATCCTATATTCATCAGTTTGACAATACACTGATCATATAACTGTTGTGGCATAAACCTCATTTATAAAAATTATGTATCTATTTTTAATAAGGCTATTATAACACCGTACTATCTAAGAAAACAAACAAAACTCCCAAAACATGTACCCATTTTTTATTCATTTAAAAATATATTTGTAATATTTGCTAGAACGTAATAATCACTCAACAGTCATTTTTCTTTCCCAAAACAGCAACATTTTTTTTGATTCTCACAGAGGAATTCTAAACTTCCAACCCGATTTTGAAATCTTTACATTTATAACAATGTCAATTGTTCTCACGTCCTTTTTAAGAAGTTGTATTATATTTGCCTGACATAATTTTTCTTCTAGCACTCCACATTGCCTCAAAATAATGAACATCCATTAAATGATAAATATCACTTGCAACTTCTTTTTAAGAATACTACAGTGTGATTTTGTAAGTCTAGAGGCTTGATCTAATTTAGGAGAACTGGTTCTCTTTTATAACCCCTTTATATCTGTCAAATTCAGGTCCTATTAATGTATATTAATTCTACATTTTTTGAATCTTCATATCATTCGTTGTAATTGAGAATATGGTCACAGAATTGGGGTTGAGAAGTAGAAATACTAGAATAAACACATAGTGAAAATATTGAAAATCTTGCTCCTTAGACTTTTTCATCTGGACAACTTGTTGGAAATATTTTCAATGACAAATTTCAGAAAAAAGATGAATAGCTTCACTATTCTACAAAGAAATAGAGTTAAATGAAAAAAAAGTCTTGCAAAACATTGAGGCCATCACCTTTTTAACTCTTCATGGTTTTAACAAGGCATGAAACTGAGAATCACACTTAGATTTAAAATAACTAAAAAACATTTGTTTCCACATTATTTTTTAGAGTAGAATATGCTTAGTTCACAATCAAAAGAACAAATCTATTTTAGGATATCTGTCGCATCTATAAAAATAGCTGCATCACTGTTTGGTTGATGCTTTTGATAGACAGGATTTTGTGTTGAAAAATTATTATTATCTTACTTGACAAGCTTGTCCTGAAAGCTGTTTAGCAGAATTCTCCAAATAGAAATGACATTATTTTTTAAAGAATTACATTAAATATTTAATTCATCTCAAGTGGCTTACTTATCATCCAGAAAGAAACACCTTATACAGAATATTTTAATAATGTTCAGTGATATTGTATTTATTTACTTTTGATCTATTAATCCCACTTCTAGCAATATATATTGAAGATATGCCTCTAAAATTACAAAAATGAAGATGAACATGATTATTCTTTGGCATACTGTTTGGGATTGCAAAATATGGGAAACATTCTAAATGCCCATTCATAGGAAAATGGTTGTGCAAACTATGCAACTTTTACACAATGGAGTATTATGCAGCTGTAAAACAGAAAAGAGGAAGATTTCTGTGAACAGATTTCCAGTGATTTCTAGGATACATGGTTAAGTGAAAAAGAGCAGATCACAAAAAATATCTATAATCCATTACTGTCCATGTAAGGAAAATAAAAAAGGATGTGAAGAAAACATGTCCATGGACAGTTCGGTGGTTTTCACAGCTTGGATATTGTGAATAATTCTGCAATAAACATGGGACTACATGTATCTCTTCAAGATCCTGATTTCTATTTTTTTGATATAAAACCAAGTATGAAATTGTTTGATCATGTGGTAATTTTATTTTTAATTTTTAAAAAATATATACTGTTTTCCATAACAAATGCATCACTTTACATTCTCACCAGCAGTGTATAAAGTTTCCAATTTCTCCACAGTCTTACTAAAATTTGTCTTTTTATATTATGCAAATTAACAGATGTGAGGCAGTATCTCACTTGTAGATTTAATTTGCTTTTCCCTCATAATTAGTGATGCTGAACATTTTTTCATGTACCTATTGGCTATTGGTATGCCTTTTACAGAAATGTCTATTCAAGTCCTTTGCCCATTAATCAGTTATATGGGATTTAATGCTATTGACTTATAGGGCTTCCTTATATATTTTGGTTATTAGCCCTTTATCAAATATATTGCTTGTAAATATTTTCTACCATTCCGTAGGTTGCCTTTTTACCTGCTGATTATTTCTGTTGCTGTGCAGAAGCTATTTAGTTTGATGTGGTCCCACTTTCTAATTTTGCATTTATTACCTGTGCATTTGGTGTCATGTCCAAGAAACGATTTCACAGTTGACAGGATATAAGAGCAACCTAAATGTCTGACAGATGAATGAAGAAAATGTAGTATATAAAATTTTGCATTATGTGATAACATGGATGAACTTGGAGGATATTAGGCTAAGTGAAATAAAGCAGTGTAGAAACAGAGAGAGGAATAGTGATTTCCAGGATCTGGGGGAGGGAGAAATGGGGAGCTGTTGTCCGATGAATATTATTAAGTTTTAGTTCTACAAGATGAATCAGTTATAGAGAACTGCTGTACAGTATTGTGTCCACAGTTAATACTGTAACTGTGCACTTAAAAATTTGATGAGGATGGATCTCGCGTTAACTGTTCTTAATATTACAAAAAGTATGTATTTACTTATTGTGCAAAATAATCAAAGGGCAGTTAAATCAGAAACTAAGCAGAAATTTTTACCTATGTGGGCTTGGTCATCAGAAAGGGATAGAAAAAAGGGAGAATAGGAACCTAGTAGCAGGGATGAGTGGGGAGTAATACTTTTCTCAGTATAACTTTTTCCATAGTTCCTCCTCTGAGAATCATAGTAATGCTTTATGTACACTACACATACTCCAAAAACTAAACAATTTAAACCAACCAGAATACAGGAAGAATTCAAAATGAAATATAATCCCTAACAATGGAACCTAGCCTTACAATAAATAAATAAAATATCCACAATGAAGGAGTTGGGAAAGGAGAAAACTACCGTAAGGAACTTTGGAAAATGGGCCTTGAGTGAATGCGTTAAAACTAAAACAAAAACGAATAATAAACACTGCAATCTATAGGTAAATAAGTCCATAGTTCTGAAATAATAATCTGTATATACTAGAATTGAACAAATACATAAATATATAATTGTAGATAATAAGAAATTGATTTTACAATATCAAGAAGTTGCACATTTAAAAAGGGATATGGGGGCTAAAATTCACCCTGTGGCATTAAATTGGTATACAAGGTGTCAGTATGTGTTGATGGTTTCAGCTAGATAGATTGTTAGGCAGATAGACTAAATATCCATATATATCTACACACACAAGTACAGAAATATAGACGTGTGTATACATGTACGTTAGCATATATACATATAATCCTATTCTAAACACCGAGAGGAATTGGAAGTGATAATTTCTCATAACAAAAGTCATGTTTAAGGGCCACTTCTGGTTATAAATACTATTCTTCAAAAAAAAAAAAAATGAACATCTGGCAGACATAATTAAGTACAAGCCTGGGCAGAAAATATACACGTTGAACATGAAATATGTTGCAGTGCCACAAAAAAAGAAAGTACAAGAAAAGAACAAAGGAAGGTAAATGAAGGAAGGAGGGACAGTGGAAGGAAGTCACTGAAAGAAAACAGGAGTTAACCTCAAACCCTTCATGACCACAGATGGAAGAGTTTGACCCTCTAAAATAATTAAATACTAATAGTTTGGGATTATAATCCATAGAATAAAAATCCATAAGCCCATACGCATATACATAGTTACTTAAATAAAGGCACAGGAGAAGGACAGCTCTCACATGCAGTAGAATTCTAGTTACCAAATGTAGAGGAAAATAGAGAAATAAAAAATTATTGTTGGGCAAATACCTCAGTAATAATATTGTAGACAAGATCAAGTTATGGATACAAATTTCACAGGATCCTGAGTGTTGCTTCACGGGCCAGAAACCTCTGTGGCTGGCAGTGCCTTTTGCCCTAGTATTGCTTGCACTTTTGGGGCTTGTTCCACCCACTCTGCCCAACAGGCTGCACTCGGCTTATGCTATCAGCCTGGATCCCACACATGCCAAGGGTGAGCCAAGTGTGGAGCAATGAAGGGTGTGTGGGAGAGTGAGCATGGGGTCCAGCCACTGCACACAGCCAGGCAGCTGGCTGCTGCAGCAAGGTAGGTTGCTCTAGGCATCATCACAGGTGCCAGCTCCATGCAAGGCTGCAGCTGGACCAGATGTACTACATGCTGCTTCTACTGCGGGCATCCACATCTGGAGGAGGGGAACACCCAGAAAGCTTAGAGACCCCAGGAACTGCAGAACCCCAAAGAGCATGTCACGGCCCTGGCTTGGGCAGCCCCTAGCTCTGGGCTCCCTGAAGGGCTGCAGCTTTGTCTCCTTCCTCTCACCCACAGCCTCAGCACTTTGGGGTAGGAGGGTATGTTTCAGCCCTCTTTGTATTACAGGTAGGTCATCCCAACCAGTGTCCAGCTCCAGTTCTCAGTGGAGAGGAGACCGGCAGTGGGTAGCTCTTTTCCACAGGCAGGTCACTCCTTTGTCTGTGTGAGTCTAGCTGAATCCGGGGTTTTTATGGGTTCAATAGGGAGGCAGTGCGTGTGGATTGGTCCATGGGTGACCATGGGAGGGGTCCGGAAAAAGTGCCGTGAGTTCTCACTCTGGACTGTGGACTCCACCCAGAACTGGTACCCCAGTCCCCGGACTGCAGGCCATTCCTAGCTTGAAGGTGAGGTTTCAAAGGGGACCTGCCCCTTTCCAACCAGGAACCTGTCTGCCTCCCACCATCAACATGTCGTCCACAGTGCCCAGGCTATCCATGCCAAGGGGCACCTGCAGGCCGACGCAGACCTGCCGGCCCAGGCAGACCTGCCCTCAGATCCTCCCAGCTTCCCTCCCTGAGCTCCTTGGTGCCCAAAGTTTAGGAGGAGTCTGAGGAAGCAGGGGGAGCTGGCTTGTCAGTGCTGTCCTGAGCACACACACCCAGTCAGGTCATAACAGCACCCAGGCTTGACTTCAACATTTCTCTGAAATCAGAGCAGGGACTGGGAGTTGGGGAGGAGCAGGAGGAGGCACTTCTGAGCCTGCAGAGGGAGGGAGGCTTGCCAGGCTCCCAAGAGCACAGGTTTGCGTGGGTTCGGAGTCATGGCTGGACGGCTGCAGCTGTGCCTGGGAGTGCAGGGCTCTCAACCCGCCAATTCAGTAGTGGGAGGGGCTCCCACCTCTTCCTGGCTCCCACTGGCTCCATGCAATTCGCAGACCCAGCCTTGCCTCCCCCACTACAGCTGGCCTCCCCATAGCAGCTGCTCCACATGGGCCACTGCTGCCATCACTAACATTAGCAAACAATACTTTAAAGAAAAACAGCAATTTCATAATTATAAGGTATCTCCCTCAAGATATGTGTGAAATCAGTGGAGAAAGTTGATAACTTTAGAGTGAAGAAACATAACGAAACCACTTCAACTGATTGATCAAGATCAACATCGACACACAGTAACAACAGGTACTGACACCTCAAACCTCCAGATATGATGCACAGAGGTGGGACAACACACTTTTCATGGCATTCCTATAAAAAATACATAACCTTCAATGAATCATGAAAAAGTGTCAGATAAACCCAAATCAAGGAATGTCCATTACCTGAACAAAAGCTTTGAAGTATGAAAGATAAGAAAAGACTGGGAGAATGCTGTGGACTGTAAAAGGTAGTCTATAAGGAATGTGGAATCCTGAGAGAATCCTACAACAGAAAAAAGACAGTGAAAAAAAATGGTGAAATTTACATAACGCTTTTGTTGGGAAATTAGCATGATTTTATTCCCCAGGTTCGGGTCATTGCACTACAGTTACTTTAGATGTGAATGCCAGGGGTAGGTCAGTAAAAGATATATGAAAATTCTGCATAATTTTCCCAGTCTTCTGTAAGTCTAAAGGTAATTCAAAATGTAAACCTAAAAAAGATAAAATCAATAAACTAAATGACACGGCTAAGCCATTGGTAAAATAATGGAAATCTGTGGCAGCCAGAAAGGAGGCAACACAAATCTAGGGAGGAAACTGTCATTTGCCATGGGTATTTGTTGCTGTCTCCAGGTGTCCTAAAGCCATGTCTTTAATGAGGTTTTACTTAAAAGGCACAAAATGTCCAGGTAAACCTTCAAAACAGGGGACAGATCAGATATTATGTAATTAATAAAGGTCTATACCTGAAATGGGAACACTAGATAATTTTCCATAGTACATAGGAAGATGGTGATACTTGGCTGTCTCTTTTTTGTTTGAGGGTGGATTGAAAAGCAAAACAATAAAAAAAAAAAAAAGAAAAAGAAAAAGAAAAAGAAAAAACAAACAACATAGAAAAAAGGGAAAAAATGATTTCTTATTTCGTGGCCACTCCTCTACTAACAGAGAAATAACAAAGCAGAAATTTAAAGTGGTCTCAGGTTGACATTATGCAAAGTTTATGGTACAACCAAATATTTAAGAAAAATAAGTCGGAAAGATTTATTACAGATAAATGTATAGAGATCACACCAACCACAACAAAATGAAGCAAAATTCACAGATGAACTTGGACATGAACATTCTTTAATGAAAGTCAGCCAATACACAAGTAGAATATATCTTAAAATGTATACGTATATCTAATACGTTTAAAGACTGGAAAGATAGTATGAAAAGTATTATGAAGGAGGAAATAGATATCAAAAATGACAAGAGAATTAAAAAAAATCAAATGCAACTATAGTAAATTGTAGCAGGAATGAAAATAATTACTTGAAATTGGAAACCCAATAGACTAGATAAACAGGAAGAGAAAATTAGTGAGCTGGTAGAAACTGCACAGGAAGAAGGTGATGTAATTTATTCATGTTAAAAAATAAACATTTAAGTCAAAGCCACGAAAAATTTTTCACAGTTGATGAAAAATAATGCTTAAGGAACTCCAGTGTAGCTGTCATATGTGGTTATATTGGAGAGTAAAAATAGCAAATGGAGTTCTACTTCTTGTGGTCTACCACAGTAATGCAAACCGGAGGTAATGAAGGTGTACATTAGTGTAGTGACCGTGGAGATGGGATGAATAAAAAGAAAGCAAAGCCATTTTGAAAAAGACACATTACATGACGGTTTTTTGATAAGGTTTTCAGCATTTCCTTCAGATTAATCATCTGTATTAATGAAAGTAGAAAAACTTAGTGGACATTTTTTGAAACTGAAAATATTTTAAATCATATTAGATTGTATTTTAACAACCAGACTTTTAAGAAAGCAATTTGCCTAATTTGATATGATTGTCTTGTTAAAATGCAGATACTATGCCACTTAATTCGGTCTCTGCAGCATTTCCAGGATGCATACATAATTTTGTTGATGTTCGGAGAAATAGGAAAATCACACATTCCAACAAGGGAAGTTTAAACAATTCAACCATTAAGATACAAATACTCAAATAAACAGCACTAATACATTTTAGCTGAACAACGTACTCTGTGTGGTGTTTGGAATACAGGTTGGAAACAAGTTTATTTTTCCGTTTGGGAGATAAAGCAAAGTCCTATTTATAATCAAAAGTAAAAACAAAAATCAGTTTTCTAAAGTCTATCAAGTATGTATTCAGTGTAGGTTAAACATTGGTTGACTTCTTTATTGTGGAATGGCATATAATAGTTGGAAGGCACCCTTGACACAGTCTGGGTTACAGACTGTGGTGTTATGATATGTGTTGGTTTTCATCCAGGGTTCCTAGTTCAAAACTCCCATATCCCTTTACAGTATTTTGTTATAATGTTGGGTGTGTTAGGCCTCGGGAGCAGGCTTCAGGAAACAGAATCTCTCTCCTGCCATCCTTTCACCTGACCCAAGGCAGGACTTTAATCTTTTTCCACCTTTATGATTGTTAGTCTTAAGACCCTTCCCAGAGAGAGTCCTACCTTATACTACAGGGGTGGAGGTAAGGAATGCTAAGGTCATGAAGCTTCCATAAAAACCCAAACGAGGCCAGGTGCAGTGGATCACGCCTGTAATCCTAGCACTTTGGGAGGCCGAGACGGGCAGATCAACTGAGATCAGGAGTTCAAGACCAACCTGGCCAACATGGCGAAATCCCATCTCTACTAAATTGCGAAAATTAGCTAGGCGTGGTGGCACATGTCTGTAATCCCAGCTATTCGGGAGCCTGAGGCCGGAGAACCCCTTGAACCCAGGAGGCAGAAATTGCAGTGAAAAAATTAAAACCCAAACAAACTGAGTTTGAAGAGCTTCCAGATTGCTCCTGGAGTGGGGAGAACCCAGGGATGGCAAGGAAGCTCCCTACCCTTTCCCCCATATTTTGCCCTACACATCTCTTCATCTGTAGCCTTCGCAGTATCCTTTATAATAAACCAATAAATGTAAATAAGTGTTCCCCTGGGCTCTGTGAGCCTCTCCAGCAAAGTATTCAAACCCAAAGTGGGGGTTGTAGGAACCTCAACCTGAAGCCATTGGTCAGAAATTCCAGAAGCCTTGATTTGAGACTGGTGTCATGGGTGGGGTGGGAGTCAGTCTTGGGGACTGAGTCCCCAACCAGTGAGATCTGATGCTATCTCCAGGTCGATAGTGCCAGCATTGAATTGGAGGACAACCAGCTGGCATGCACTGCATGGTGGTGGGGAGAAACCCCCGTGGATTTGGCCATAGAATTCTTCTGTGTAGGTGATTGTTGTGGTGCTGGTGTGAGAATAGAGGAAAATCCTGATTACATGGTTATTCTCCAACCACAGACTCTACATAACTTTCTTAGGATCACAGAAATAGAAAGTGGTAAAACAAGGATTTAAAAAATCTTAAAATGGCACAAAACCATATTATTGTCACTGGATGATATTTTGACCCTCTGGAAATTTGACCAAATCACAGCTAAATTTATACTTAGAGAATAAATCTACATTTCATGTTTGTTCTCATTGTGTTCTGATAGGCTTGAAGTGTCAAGCACAATTTCATTTAACTTTAATTTCAAATGTAGAACATAAAAAATTATATAAGCTTCAGAATAACAAAGCCTCTTTTAACACTCTTCAAAAGGGAAGAAAACTAAATGGTTACATTTTGTCATTGAATTAATATACAGCATCCAATGTATGGCCATTCAAAATCAGTTCCCAGGCCTTGAGCCTGTAATCTCAGCACTTTGGGAGGCCAAGGCAGGTGGATCACCTGAAGTCAGGAGTTCAAGACCAGCCTAGCCAACGTGGTGAGACCCTGTCTCCATAAAATATACAAAAAAACTAGCCAGGCATGGTGGCACATGCCTGTAGTCCCAGCTACTCTGAGATTGAGGCAGGAGAATCACTTGAACCTGGGAGGCAGTGAGCCCAGATCGCGTCACTGCACTCCAGCCTGGGTGACAGAGCAAGACTCTATCTTAAAAAAACAAACAAACAAATAAAAAAAACGGCCGGGTGCAGTGGCTGACGCCTGTAATCCCAGCACTTTGGGAGGCCGAGACGGGCGGATCACAAGGTCAGGAGATCGAGACCATCCTGGTTAACAGGGTGAAACCCCGTCTCTACTAAAAAATAGAAAAAATTAGCCGGGCGTAGTGGCGGGCACCTGTAGTCCCAGCTGCTCGGGAGGCTGAGGCAGGAGAATGGCGTGAACCTGGGAGGCGGAGCTTGCAGTGAGCCGAGATGGCGCCACTGCACTCCAGCCTGGGCGACAGAGCGAGACTCCGTCTCAAAACAACAACAACAACAACACAACACAAATCATTTCCCAAACTAGCTTTTTCGTTTTATCCAGGGCCAGTAATGCTCATGTATTTCACAGTGAATTCATTTGGAATAAACACATCATACAGTTCAAGGTTGGAAAATACTTTCACCTATTTCAGTCCTTTTTATATTACAACTATTTTTTCTCTGTTAGGTCAATTTTCTAAATTTATTTTTTTCTTGCATACCCAGGGTATTTATTAAGAACCTATCAAAAAACTATATCCCAAATTATAAATTTATGCCAAGATACAAACAAGGAACTCATGAAAAGTAAAACCTGTAGCCATAAGCATAAATAATGTTCAGTCTTATTAGTAAACAAAGGAAAGAAAATTATAACACAAAAAACACCAGTTTTTACCTACACGAGGGGAAGAAAATTTTAAGTCGTTATGTTGATAAGAATGCAAGGAAACAGTGATGATACTCTTAAATAATACTGGTCAGAGTGTACACTGTCATCTCTTTTTTGGAAAGCAAATAAGTAATATGTGCCAAAGCTTTAAAACATTTTGTCATCATTCATAATTATTTTTGGAAAAATAAATAATGGGAAACCAATCATAGTATATTGAAATGTTACAAAAAGGTTTATAAAATCTCCAAAAACAAAAACAAAACCCAGAGAAACATTATTATCCATCATGTTTCATATAAATTTATAATTTGGGATATAGTTTTTTGATAGTTTCTTAATCAATACCCTGGGAATACAATAAAAAAAAAATTAGAAAATTGACCTAACAGATAAAGAAAAAATAGTTGTAATATAAAAAGGATGAAGAGACTTAAATAGCAAAATATTGCAAATAGAAGAAATAAATCACAAAAAAAAGCTACATGCACATGAGGATTCTTTTTTTTTTGTTGTTGTTGTTGTTGTTGAGATGGAGTCTTCCTCTGTCGCCCAGTCTAGAGTGCTGTGATGTCATCTCGGTTCACCGCAACCTCCACCTTCTGGGTTCAAGAGATTCTCCTGCCTCAGTCTCCCGAGTAGCTGGGATTATAAGCTCCCACCATCGCGCCCAGCTTTTTTTTTTTTGTATTTTTAGTAGAGTCAGTGCTTCACCACGTTGTCCAGGGTTGTCTCCAACTCCTGACCTCGGTATCCACCCATCTCGGCCTCCCAAAGTGCTGGGATTACAGTCTTGAGCCACCGCACCTGGCTGAGGATCTGTATATAAACTACTAAAACCTGTGTTTTCTTTTATGTTACCAAATAATACTAAAAATAAACATTTTTATTTCAAGCATTCCTGAAACTCACTTCATTGTTAGTTTTACTAACGTGAAATAGCATAGATTTTATATTGTACATATATCATAGAGGTGCTATATGGACAAAAACAGGCTTTTAGAGGCTAGACCACTTTTTATAGATTTCTTTTAAAAATCTGATTTGTTTTTCAAATAAATGCAATTTTCAAAAAATACATTAATGTGTAAGATATGTTCATTATAGGCAATCTCCATTTTGCACAGTAGTAATGGACTGTAAAAGTGACGACAGACTGGATTAAGAAAATGTGGCACACATATACCATGGAAAACTATGCAGTCATAGAAAAAGGGTGAGTTCATGTCGTTTGTAGGGACATGGATGCAGCTGGAAATCATCATTGTCAGCAAACTATCGCAAGAACAGAAAACCAAACACCACATGTTCTCACTCATAGGTGGGAACTGAACAATGAGATCACTTGGACAGGAAGGGGAACATCACACACCAGGGCCTGTTGTGGGGTGGGGGGAGTGGGGAAGGATAGCATTAGGAGATATACCTAATGTAAATGATGAGTTAATGGGCACAGCACACCAACATGGCACATGTATACATATGTAACAAACCTGCAGGTTGTGCACATGTACCCTAGAACTTAAAGTATAATAAAAAAAAGTGACCATCAAATTAAAGCCATACAAAGGAATCTTAATAAACAATGGGACAAAATATGACTCTTTAATGACCTTTATATATTTTTCATCAAAATCTTAAAAATTCTTATTTTCACTAATGATAAATTAAATAAACATAAAAAATAAAGTATTTAATATTCTTTAAAATATTACAAACATTGAGAATTAAACTTTTTTTGTAAAATACTTTTAAAGTGTAGCATCAACAGTATTTGCTTTCTTTTCATTGCAAAATGCACCATGAAGCAAGTATCTTTCATATGTCTAACTTTTTATCAGTTTTCAACACTTTATCTTTTGTGCTTTCAAAGTGGTAAAATATCTTCTGAAGTTCCCTTAATGTGAAGCTTTTGCCAGTGTCACTTCCTCGGGGAAATACTCATCATTTTCATCACCATCGCTTTCCTCATAATGTCAACATGATCACCTTGACTAAGTTCCTCTAGCTGCACATCTAGATTTTCTTGAAAAGTGGCACTGCCAACATCTCCACACCCAGGTCTTTATCTTGTATAATTCCATTTAGGTTTCATTCAAATATCACTACCACTATTATCACTCTTCCAATTTTTTAACTTTTATTTTAAGTTCAAAGATACATGTGCAGGTTTGTTACATAAGTACACTTGTGTCATGGAGGTTTGTTGTACAGATTATTTCATCACCCAGGTGTTAAGCCTAGTACTCATTGGTTATTTTTCCTGATTTTTTTCTCCTTTCACCCTTTATCCTACTATAGGCCCCACTGTGTATTGTTCTCCTCTCTCTCTATATATATACATGTATGTGTTTCCATCATTTAGCTC
This sequence comes from Trachypithecus francoisi, assembly GCF_009764315.1. NCBI lineage: Eukaryota > Metazoa > Chordata > Mammalia > Primates > Cercopithecidae > Trachypithecus > Trachypithecus francoisi. Next base: position 155,867,749 of record NW_022681454.1, on the reverse strand, counting down.
CCACTTATAAGTGAAAACATGCAGTATTTGGGTTTCTGCTCCTACTGCAGTTTGCTAAGGACAATGGCCTCCAGCTCCTTTTATAGGATGTGATCTCATTCTTTTTTATGGTTGCACAGTATTCCATGGTGTATAGGTACCACATTTTCTTTATCTGGTCTATCACCGATGGGCATTTAGGTTGATTTTATGTTTTTGCTATTGTGAATAATGCTGCAAGGAACATTTATGTGCACTTGTCTTTATACTAGAATGATTTCTGTACCTTTTGGTATATACTCAGTATGGGATTGCTGGCTTGAATGATGTTTCTGTCTTTAGGTCTTTGACGAATCACCACACCTGTCTTACACAAGGGCTGAACTAATTTACACTCCCAATAACAGTGTATTAGTGTTCCTGTTTTTCCATAACCTTGAGAGCATCTGTTATTTTTTGACTTTTTGGTAATAGCCATCTTGACTAGTGTGAGATGGTATCTCATTGTGGTTTTGATTTGCATTTCTGTAGTAATCAATGATGCTGAGCTTTTTTTCTTATGATTATTGGCTGAATGTATGTCTTCTTTTGAAAAGTGTCTGTTCAACAACCCACAGAGTCAGAGGAAATCTTCATAATCTATACATCTGACAAAGGACTAATATTCAGAATCTGCAAAGAACTCAAATAAATTAGTAAGAAAAAGACAAACAATCCCATAAAAAGTGGGCTAAGGACATGAATAGACAATTCTCAAAACAAGATATATAAATGATCAATGAACAAATGAAAAATTGCTCAACATCACTAATGATCAGAGAAATACAAATCAAAGCCACAATGCCATACCACCTTACTCCTGCAAGAATGGCCATAATCATAAAATTAAAAACTAATAGATGTTGGCAGGGATGTGATGGAAAGGAAACACTTTCACGCTGCTGGTGGGAATGTAGACTAGTACAACCACTATGGAAAACAGTGTAGAAATTCCTCAAAGAACTAAAAGTAGAACTACCATTTGATCCAGCAATCCCACCTCTGGGTGTCTACCCAGAGGAAAAGAAGTCATTATACAAAAAAAGATACTTGCACATAAATGTTTATAACAGCACCATTTGCAATTGTAACAATATGGAACCAGCCCAAATGCTTATTAGTCAATGAGTGGATAAAGAAATTGCGTGTGAGTGAGAGAGAGAGAGATGTATATGTATATATGTGTGTGTATACATATGTTTTATATATATATGTGTGTATATATATATGTGTGTGTATATATATATATAAAACTCAGCCATAAAAAGGAGTAGAATAATGGCAACCTGGATGGAATCAGAGATCATTATTCTAAGTAACTCAGGAATGGAAAACCAAACATCATATGTTCACACTCATAAGTGGGAGCTAAGCTATGAGGATGCAAAGGCATAAGAATGACACAATGGACTTTGGAGACTTGGGGAAAAGGGTGGGAGGGGGTGAGGGATAAAAGACTACACACTGGGTATAGTGTATAATGCTCAGGTAATGGGCGCACCAAAATTTTACAAACCACCACTGAAGGACTTACTCATGTGACCAAACACCACCTGATCCCCAAAAATCTATGGAAATAAGAAAAAGGGAGAAAATGTTTGTTCATATCATTTTCCTACTTTTTAATGGGGTTATTTGTTTTCTTGTAAATTTTTTAAATTTCCTTACAGATGCTGGATGCAGAGTTCTTTAGTTTAATTAGATACCATTTGTCAAGTTTTTGCTTTTGTTGCTATTGCAGTTCATGTGGAACCCAAAAGGAGCCAGTGAAAAGAACAAAGATAAATACATCACACTACCCAACTTTAAACTATACTACAGGGCTACAGTAACCAAAACAGCATGATACTGGTACAAGAACAGATACATAGACCAATGGAACAGAATAGAGAACCCAGAAATAAGACCACACACCTACAACTATCTGACCTTTGACAAACCTGACAAAAACAAGCAATGGAGAAAGGATTCCCTGTTCAATTAATGGTGCTGGGATAACTGGATAGCCATATGCAGAAGACTAAAACTGGACCCCTTCCTTACACCATATACAAAAATTAACTCAAGATGAATTAAAGACTCAAATGTAAAACCAAAAGCTATAAAAACCCTAGAAGACAACCTAGGCAATACCATTCAGGACACAGGCATGGACAAAGATTTCATGACAAAGATGCGAGTATTATCACTTTTTATTGTTTTGCTGCACTTTCATCTCTACTGGCCAATTCCCTTTTTATTATTCATTTTAGGAAAATGTTACATGGGCTTTTCATCAGGTGGGTAGGAGACAACCCAACTAAATGCTCTGCTGTCTGTGTGAGAACTGAATAACAGATGCACAGAGAACAGTCTCAGACTTTGAAAAAAAGTGACTCAACTGGTCACAGATCATTATATACAGCTATTATTTGCTTAGAGATTGTGTACTGAAGAACTAGCAGAAAATTTTGCACTTTCTTAATCACAGTAAACAGACGGTAATAACTGAAAATTGAATCATCTTGTTAGGAACTAGTATTATTTAAACAAACCATGGTAGTTAAAATTCATGCAGATCAGAATCATTTAAAGTAAGAGCTGCCTGTAATTTCTACAACAGAAAAATATATGAGATATAATAAAAGTGTTATTTTTGATGAACATTTTCTAATAGAGATTAATAAGCAATATATCTGTAAGTCTTGGTGACATAGCTTTAAACATGTGATCTTCTGTGCCTGTAGAGCTCAGAATAGTGATTTCGAAGCCTTAATATAATCAATATTATATCTTTTGATTACTTGACTTTTGATGTAAAAATATTACTGTGATTCCTATAAGTGAAATATTACTAAAAATAATATGGTTTTGAATCCTAAAAATTAAAATTCTTGTTTTTAAACAACTTAACTTGACAAAAATATGTAATCTGTTGCTATTGCATGGAATGTTCTGCACATGGCTGTTGGGTCCATTTGGTCTAAAATATAGTTCAAACTCAGTTGTAGTGGTTTGAAATCCTTATTGATTTTCTTTCTGGATGATCTAAAGTGGGGTATTAAAATTCCCTAAAATTATTGTGTTGTAGTCTATATCTCACTTCAGATTTCTTAATGTTTGCATTATATATTTTTGTGTTCTGATGTTGCATTCATACATATTTACAACTGTTAAATCCTTTGGAAGAACTAACCACTTTGTCAGTATTATGACCTTAAGGGTTTTTGTTTTTCTGTTTTTTGAGACAGTCTTGCTCTGTCACCCAGGCTGCAGTACAGTGGCACAATCTCAGTTCACTGCAATCTCTGCCTCCCGAGTTCAAGCTATTCTCATATTTCAGCCTCCAGAGTAGCTGGAATTACAGGTTCCCACCACCACGCCTGGCTAATGTTTGTATTTTTAGTAGAGATGGGGTTTCCCCATGTTGGTCAGGTTGGCCTCAAACTCCTGACCTTGGGTGATCCACCCCCCTTGGCCTTCCAAAGTGCTGGGATTACAGGCATGAGCTACGGCACCCGACTGACTTTAAGGTTTTAAACTAAACTCCATTTTGTCTGAAATACATACAGCTACCCTTATTTTATTTTGGTTTTTATTTGCATGGAATATTATTTTCCATCCATTTACTCTCATTCTATGAATGTTCCTTGGTAAAGTGAATCTCTTATAGAAAGCATATAGTTGGGTCTTTAGAAAAAATAGTTCTTTCAGCCACTCTATGCATTTTATTGGAGAACTTATTTCTATTCAAATAAATTATTGATAGATAAGTACTTACTAGTGCCATTTCATTAATTGTTTTCTGATTGTTTTGTTTCTCTCTTGCCTTCATTCTTCATAGTTTAATGACTTTCCGTAGTGGTAAGCTTTGTATCTTTTTATCTTTTTTGTGGTTTTTATGAGCTTTTATTTGTTGATTAGCTTGAGAATTACATAAAATATCTTAGACTTATAACAGGCTAGTATAGATTGATAACAAATTAATTTTGATCACATACACAAAATTTACATTTTTACTCATTCTCTTCCCACACTTTATGACTTGATGTCACAATTTACAACATTTTATTATTTGTATTTTTTTAATTTTACATCAAACAGCAACAAAACACACATTCTCCTCAAGTGCATGTGAAATATTCCATAAGATGGATCATATGTTAGGCCAGAAAACAAGTCTTAATAAGTTTAAGAAGATGGAAATAATATCAAGTATATTTTCTGACTATAATAATATGAAACTAGAAGTCAATAACAAGAAAAATTATGGAATGTTAACAAATATGTGGAAATGAGACAATATGCACCTGAACAACTATTAGGTCAAAGAAGAAATTAAAAGGAAAATTTAAAAAATATTTATCTTGAGGAAATTGATATGGAAACATAGCATACATGAATTTATGTGAATCAAAAAAGCAGTTCTAAAAGAGAAATTCATAACATTAAATGCCTATGATAGAAATGAAGATACCTCAAGTAAACAACCAAATACTAGAGCTCATGGAATTAAAAAGGGAAGAATAAACTAAGCCCAAAGTTAGCAGAAGGAAGAAAATACAAATCAGAGCAGAAACAAATAAAATAATGATTAGAAAACAATAGAAGAGATCAACAAAACTAAGAGCTGGCTTTTTGCAAAATCTAAAAAATTAATTGTCATGCCTGTAATCCCAGCAATTTGGGAGGTCAAGGCAGGCAGATCACTTGATGTCAGGACTTTGAGACTGGCCTGATCAACATGGTGAAACCCTGTCTCTACTAAAAATACAAAAATTAGCTGGGTGTGGTGGCGTGTGTCTGTAGTCCCAGCTACTTGGGAGGCTGAGGCAGGAGAATCGCTTGAATCAGAGAGGCAGAGGCTGCAGTGAGCTGAGATCACACCATTGTACTCCAGCCTGGGTGACAAAGTGAGACTGTCTTAAAAAAAAAAAAAAAGTGTTAAGCCCTTACTAGATTAATTAAGGAAAAAATGAGAGTAGATTTCAAAAATACAATCAGAAGTAAAGGTGGAAAAATTACAGCTGGTAATAGAAATTTAAAAAAATAGAATACTGTGAACAATTATTTGACAACAAATTGAACAATCTAAAAGAAATGGATAAAATTATTGAAAGCATATAATGCACCAAAACTGAATCACAAAGACATTGGAAATCTGAATAGATCAATAATAAAGAGATCAAATCAGTAATTTAGATCTTTCATCAAAGAAAAGCCCAGGGCCACATGGCTTCAAGACAGAATTTTATAAAATGTTTAAAAATAATTAATATTCATTATTCTCAAACTCTTCCAAAAGATTGAAGATGAGAAAATAATTTCAAACAGATTTTATGAGTCCAGCATTAGCCTGATCCCAAAGTCAGACAAAAGCAGTACGAGAAAATAAAACTACAGGTTAATGTTACTGATAACTATATATGTGAAAATCCTCACAAAATACTATCAAGCCATATTCAACAGAACATTCAAAGGGTTATTCAACATAATTGAGATTTATCTCTGTAATACAAGTCTGACAGTCACAAATCAATAAATGTGATTCGCCATATTAAAATAAGGAAGGTCAAAACCATATGATCATCTCAGTAGGCACAGGAAAAGCATTTAACAAAATCCAACATCCTTTTATGATAAAAACTCTCAACAAATTATGTATAAAATATGTTCCTAACCACAATAAATAGCAAATATGACAGGCCCATAGCTAACTTTATACTCAACAGTGAAAAGTTAAAAGACTTTTCCTTTAAGATCAGGAAAAAGACAAGGATGCCCACTCTTACCATAGCTGTTCAACATACTACTAGAGGTTGTAGAGAGAGCAATTAGGAAAAAAAAAAAAAAAAGAAAGAAATTAAAGGCATCCAATTAGGAAAGAAAGAGAAGTGACAACACGATCTGATATGTATAAAATGCTGAAAACTCCATCAAAAACTATTTGAATTAATAAATTCAGTAAAGTTGCCGGATACAAATCAACTTACAGAAATAAGTATCATTACTACACATTAACAACAAACTATCAGAAAAAGCAATAGGAAAACAATCCCACTTAAAAATATCATTAAAATGAATAAAATACTTGGGAGAAAATTTAACCAAAGAGGTAAAAAAATCTATATACTGAAAACTGTAAAACCTTGCTGATAGACACTAAAGAAGACACAAATCAATAAAAAGATATCCTATTTTCCCCAGCACTTTGGGAGGCCAAGGCGGGCAGATCACAAGGTCAGGAGATCGAGACCACAGTGAAACCCCATCTCTACTAAAAATACAAAAAATTAGCTGGGTGCGGTAGTGGGTGCCTGTAGTCCCAGCTACTCGGGAGGCTGAGGCAGGAGAATGGCGAGAATCCGGGAGGCGGAGTTTGCAGTGAGCCGAGATCGCGCCACTGCACTACAGCCTGGGTGACAGAGCGAGACTCCGTCTCAAAAAAAAAAAAAAAATATCCTATTTTCATGGGTTGAAAGGATTAATATTGTTAAAATGTTCACACTACCCAAGATGATCTATAGATTCAATGCAATCCCTATCAAATTTCAATGTCATTTTTTAAAGAAATAGAAAAAATATCCTAAAATTTTTGTGGAACCATATAAGGTCTTGAATAACCAAAATGATTAAGACCAAATAGAACAAAGCTGGAGGATTCACACTATCAGATTTCAAAATATATTACAAAGCTATATTAATCAAAACATTATGGTACTGGCATAAAAACAGATGCATGAAACAGTAGAATAAAATAGTAAGAACACAGAAGTAAACTCACATGCTATGGTCAAGTGATGTTTGACAAAAGTGCAAAGAACACACAATGAGAAAAGGAAGTCTTTTCAAAAAACAGTGTTGGGGAAACCGGATATCCACATACAGAACAATGATAATAAGCCCTTGTCTCACCCCTTTTACAAGAATCAACTGAAATGGATTAAACATTTAAACATAAAATGTAAACCTATAAAATGACAAGAAGAAAATATAGGAGGAAACTTCCATGACATTGCTCTGGGCAGTGATCTCTTGATTACGATCCCAAAGGCACAGGCAACCTAAGCAAAAATAGACCAAATGGAACTGCATCCAACTAAAAGATTTTTTCAGAGCAAAGAAAACAATTAATAGTGTAAAGAGATAGCCCACAGATTGCAAGAAAATATTCGTAAATCATACATTGGGAAGGGGTTAAAATCCAAAATATGCAGAGAACTCAAACTACTCAGTAATAGGAAAACAAATAACCCCATTAAAATAGGCAAAGGACCTGAATACACATTTCAAAGTGAAGACATGCAAATGGCCAATATATGGCCAAAATGTTCAACATCTCTAATCCTCAGAGAAATGCAAATTAAAACCATAGTGATATATAATGTAGTACCTGTTAGCATGGCTAACAAAAAATGATGAATGATAACAAGCATAAAACAATATATTAAAATATTGTTCAATAAAGACAGTGTTTCATTTAAATATAGTAGAATGAAACGTGAAAACCATGTGTTAAGGACTGGGGTTTGGGTTGAAAACATAATATGAGATCGCAAATAATATTTATAGAGAAAATAAGGAAGCTGAAAGTCAATACAAGAATGCAAAGTTTTTTAACTTTTTAATTATAACACAAAAGATGTGCAATTGTCAAGAATTGCCATTGTACACTCAATAGACTTGCAGAAATGAACCCTTTTGTTCTACCTTCTTAGAGAAGAGGAACTTAGTCAGCAGGTTATACGTACACTGCTGGGGCTAGACAGTCAGGGTTTAGAAGCCACCTGTTTAGAGTATTTTCCTGGAAATTACAGCTTCCCAGCACCTTTAATGTCTGGGAGAAATTGCAGCCTCCATGGCCTGTGAGAATGAACCAGTGGCCCTATGAGATGAGCTGACTGTATCTTATTCTGGTGGAAAATGGGTGGGGCAGGGTAGTTCCAGCTGTTTTTGTAAATGGAGGCACAAAGGAGACTGAAAGGCAGGAGCAATTCCTTTCTTTTATTTTTTATTTTGTGTCCCTGTTAGCATCACTCCAGCACCATCATTTTACTCAGCATCCAGCTTCATTTAGAATGCCAAGAACTAGGGTTCCAATAGCCTTCAGAAGGACCATGGTTGGTGTTCTCTTTTCAGAGGTATAAACCCCTTCTCCAAGGGCTATGACTTTGAAATCCTGACTTATCTCAAGAGTATTTAATCACTGAATTTTAATCTAATCAATACTATAATTAAAATATACTGAAAGCATAGAAACTTGTGTGTGTGTGTATGTATAGGTTATAGGGTGAGTGATAGTAAGCTAAATCTTCAGCTTCCAAAGGAAAAGGTAAAATTTTAAAAAACTAAAACAGAAAGAAATTCAATAAATAACAATATAAACCTGTATAGAGATGTAGAAATTAATAGCAAAACATCAGATTTTTTAAAAAAGAAATAAAATATCTTTGATAAATTATAAGTTGAAGCGATGCAGTGGATGTACCTTACTGAATTATTTAGCAGTTTATAGTAAATACATGTTACAATTTGATAAAAATAAAAACAAACTATCAATTCAGAAAGCCAGTTCTATATAATAAAGTCCATTACTCCAAACAACAGAAAACATTACATTAAATATTATAACCCTGAATTAATTTCCTTTACATTCAAGAAAAAGATACTAATAACAGTTTTCATTAGTCTTTTCAGCAGTATTTTGGAGGACTTAGCTAGAACTTTAATAAAATATTTTTAAATGTGTATGCTGTGAAGCAGTAAATAAAAATCTGATTGCATATTATAATAATGGACTTTTCTAATCAGTCAGCCAAACAGCAGTTATAATGCAATTGCAAATACTTATGTATACATCATGTCCAGAGCTGTCTTTATCTGAGTGACGCTTTTGGAACCATGCATACCGAGTTTAATTGTCATTTAATATACCTTAAAGAAAAGAATATACTAGGATTTGACATTGACACAGAAGTTATCTTGTACACAAAAAGGCTTGGAAACAATAGTGGTGATGGACATTTAATATAGTAAAATGAATATTTGTTATTTGAGAAATGTTTAAAATTTCATATTTTCTTGTAAAGGAGAAACACAATGGCTTATGGGATCTCAGAAAAAAAGACACAGAAATACTCAAAGCTATGTTATATTTTATCATTTATGTGTGGACAAAACATTTTCTATTACAAAGCATGTAATGCCACTGTGACCGGAGAAATTGCCAACTCCTTGGAATAGATGAAAATAAGTTTGAAGCAATGAAAGGCTGATTTGACCAATTTATGATTTGTGCATGACTCTCATCAAGGAAACAAATATCATGTTGTTAGAAACATCCTGCTCATTTTGAACAGAGACTACTTAACTTCCAGTAGTACATGATCCAAATGAAGAAAAAACAAAATTATAATTTAGTCAAAAAGGAAATGCAGATAAAACTCTAGAGCACTTCAACATGCCTAAAAAGTATGCAGTCAATCCTAAAGAGTCAAAGAAGTCAAGATCGTCAGCATAGGTTGCAAAAACCTTGCTTCATTGTGATCATATTATCACATTTAATTTTAAACTGCACAAGAAAAAGGACATATCCAAAGATTTTATCATGAGGAGAAAAAAGTTTTTATAAAAACTGAAAAATAAGGGTAGAGAAGATAAATGTAATTAGAAGTAAGCAATGATAACATAATTAGAACTCTATTTAATAATTGCATTTGTACTAAGAATATTTCTTACAATGAAGACTTCAGAATAAGAAGATTTCATTGTTGAGTTCTGGTCAATATTTCAGATTGTCAAAACATTATCCTTGGTCAAACTCTTAAAGTAGAAAGAAAAGAACACTAAAGACATATGTAAAAGCTCAGAATTATCCTTTTTTCAATGCTGCGAACAACATTACAAAAAAAAAAAAAAGAAAGAAGATAGATAACTTTTATGAACACCAATACAGAATCTTTCACTGTGTTATAACAAATCAAATTCAGCAATACACAAAAGCATTATACAACATGGTAAAATGGGGTTTATTCAGGGATTGAGAGGTATCTTGTGACAAAATCTTACTTTCACTTACTACTTTAAAAAACTTTCAACAAAGTAGTAATAGAAAAATACATTCTTAATTTTCCAAAGGTCATTTACAAATGTCCTACAACTAACAACATGCTTAATGGTACAAGTTGAATTCTTTCCTCATAAGCTAAAAAAATGCAGTGATGTTTATCCTCACATCTTATATTCAATGATTAATCAAAAAAATAAGTAGAATGTCTGAATATAAAGAAATTGCAGATGACATGGTTGTTTACATAGATAATCCTAAATATGTACACAAATGTGCTAAAAGTAATAAGTGAGTTTATCAAGTTCTTAGGATACTAAGTCAATATGCAAAAATCTATTACATATTTATAGATTAACAACAAACATTTGAAAAATAAAATCGAATAAAAATTATAGGTATAGTAGCAACGCTAAAATGTATCCACACTTAGCTGAAATCTAACACAATTTAAGCATAATTTTATACTGAAAACTACAAAATATTGTTTCAAGAAATTAATACATCAGTAAGTAGAAAGAACCAAATTTAGATGTCACCTCCAACTTGCTATACCAGCTTTGTGAAATTGGAGTTCTCATTCATTTTTCATGGGAGTGGGATTGTAAAGTCACACACACACACACAACACACACACACACACACACACACACACACACACACTTTTACCATATGAGCCAGCAATTCCACTCCTGGGTATTTGTTTTGGGTCAAATTGTGCTACTCTAAAAAAATATATGTTAAGGTCCTAACCCCCAGTACTTCAGAATTTGACTTTATTTGGAAATGTGGTTCCTGCAGATGTAATTAGTTAAGCCAAGATGAGATTCTACTGGAGGAGGGTGGGCCCCTGATCCAATATGATTGGTGTCCTTATAAGACAACTGCTTGCAACAATAAAGACACACAAGGGAAACATCATGTGTTAATAAAGGCAGAGGTTGGAATTATGCAGCCATACATCAAGGACTACCAACAATTGCCAGCAAACTACCAGAAACTAGGAAGGGGCAAGCAATGATTCCACTACAGGGTTCAGAGAGACCATAGCCCAGCTGACAGAACCTTGATTTCAGGCTCCTAGTCTCTAAAACTGTGATACAGTATTTCCATTGTTTTGAGCTACTTAGTTTGTTACAACTTTGTAACAAGTTTAACCCTAGAACACTAATACAAATATGTCAAGAAAAAAATAAAAATATATGTCAACAAACAGACTCGAAGAAGAATATTTATATCAGCTTTATTCATGATAAATTTCAGAGGGGAAACAATATACAAAGGTAATGAACAGAAGAATGGAAAACAAATTAAGATAATACACCTGCAATTGAATACTTACCCATCAATAACAAAGAATGAATTACAAAAACACTAATCAACATGGGCTAATCTCACAAAGATGGTGATAAAAAGAAGGCAGGCAAAAAGGATTAAATATTTTATCATCTCATTGATATGCACTTCAATACCATGCCTAAGGGAACTTTCTGACATGGTAAAAAAAAAAAGGGAGAGCATTAGCACAAATACCTAATGCATGTGGGGCTTAAAACCTAGATGACAGGTTGATAGGTGCAGCAAACCACCATGGCACATGGATACTTATGTAACAAACCTGTACGTTTTGCACTTGTATCCCAGAACTTAAAGTAAAATTTTAAAAAAAAAAGGTTTCTGTCTTGAGTGTTTCTGCTTCATCTCCCATTCTCTCACTTCCCAGTGCATCTCAGTTATCTCCTTCACTATACTCACTTCCTATACTCCCATCATACCAGCCTCTTCTGTTTCTGAAACTTACTAAGCAGACTCTTCCTCAGACCCTCTGCACTCACCATTCTCTCTGCATGGAACCCTTGCCCTCAAGAAATCATGTGGCTCCCTCATTCACAGCTTTCAGTTGTCTACTGAAATGTTTGATATTCAAGACATCTTCCCTCATTACTCTGTCAAAAATAATAATTCTTATAACTCTTTCTGTTTTTTCTCTGCCTGTCACACAATAAGTTGTCAATATTTATTTGAATGACTAAACAAATGAATAAGCTCACTTCAGTGATTAACTTCTAGAGAAACAGAGAAAATATGTTTAGCTTTTAGGTTCATTCACTTGCTGTAAAGTAATCAGCCTTTAAAACCTTCTAGGTTATGGTGTTTATTTAGAAACCACAAGGAATCATGTGAAAATGGAACAAATTATTTTGTTTTATTCTTTTTTTTTAAACCAAAAGTAGCACCTTCTTGAATGTAGATACAAAACTTAGCTCATCAAAATTAAAAGAACACATCTCACATGAAAATTAAATTTAATTAAAATTCATTAAATAGGGGTCTGGAAAAAAAGTTTATTTGATTCCTCATACCAAAAGAAAGAAAAAATATACATATAAAATATATATATTTATATATGTATAAATATATATAATATATATTTATATATAAATCACAATAAAAAATAAGCAGGAGCAGAAATACTAATTATGAATAATTAATCTGATCATTTTGATTGCTTTAAGACACTCGATAACCTTGTGAAGAAAAATATTAATGGATTTTAAAACAGTAAAATTCTACCAAGCTAAAACTTTTCAATTAATATATGATTTTATACCTTTAAAAATCATTGCTTTGAACTTGCCTATGTCATCTAATTTTAATAACATTGTTTTCAAGAGGATAGCAACATTAATTCTATTTATCTCATATTCTTAGAGTGTTCCAACATTGCTAATAGAAAAATTAAAGAACATGTGATTTGACACACATATATACATATATGTATATAGTGATTTGACATATATACACACACACACATTATATATAACTACAACATGAAAGGTGCAGAAGAAGAAATAAGAAATAACTTATTCCTTAAAACACATGAGTTGTTTGATAAAGTGTAACCAGTACATTCAACCTAATTAGAAATAAATTTTTAAAAATGACCACTAAGCACAGAGTAATGAGTGATTAAATTTAAAATACACATACATCTCAGGAAAATATTTTCATTTTTGGCAATTCAGATTTTAAAGACAATAATATTTGGAAGAATAGAGTCCACATGCTTCTCATTTCCAGATTATGTAGAGGAAACATTGTGTGTTTGTGTGTGTGTGTTTGTGTGTGTGTGTGTGTGTGTGTAAATAGGCAAGAGGGTCTTAGTCTCAGGCTGCTGAAACCTTACTTAGAAGTGTATGTATTTTTTATAATGAATATGTGGGCTTCATTCAGTCACAAACAGTCAAGAGTCATCCAATCATAGGTAGCCAGTTAATCAAACCATAGGGAAATAAAACAAATGCTTAGCTATAGCCAATCTGATGATTTCTCTACTTTGCTTCTGTGTTCACCCTATACAGGTTAACTTCTCACCTTGCTAGGTGGAACTCTCTGAACCTTTTCTGGTTCTGAGTACTGTCTGACTCATGAGTAGTTCTTTGATCAAATTAACTTTGCTAAATTTAATTTGCCTCAAGTTTTCATATGTGTGTATTCACACACATATACACATATGTATATATACATACACAAACACACATAGACTCAGATTTGAAGAAGTACAGTTTCCTATTAACTTTATGGGTCAAAAAATCATTTAAAGTTTGCATTTACTTGAGTTTAAATTAATTTAGGTTAAATTTACTACCATATACAAATGAGATTTTTTTTCATTACCCATGAACATGAAATTTCTTATCTGTCATAACATGGTCTTTGCTGTCTGGTTAACTGTAAGTAGCATAGTACATGGAGCCATAGTCCATGGACTCAAATCTCAGCTCCACACTGACTGACCTTGGACTAATTAAAGGTCATCTGACCTCCATTTCTTCATCTGTGTAACTAGAATATACCAATGACCACCAAAAAAGCATTCGTTCTTTCTAGGTTTAATTGTACACCTTTATAATTTTATTAAAATATTGCATTATTGTTATTCTTTGTTCTTTTCTTTGACTGAGGGAAAAATTATACCTTCTTAGCTTAGCACAATGCTTAGAAAATGAAATGACTGTTTAATGTGTGTCTAATAAATGATTTATCATCTTTTCTGAGTATATTTGTTCTTAACACAAAGAAAAATGTCATCATTTGGGCTCTGAATATTAGATACTAAGGACAGTGATAACAGCTCTCAGAAATTTGAATTAACATAAAGCTAATGTTTAAATGCAAAGTATGACCTTCCTACTCAATACTACCCTCAAGTGTGGCAGGCTTGAAAGTGTGATTCCATGCACACACCAATGTATACCTACCGTGACACATTTCTGCTCTAAGTAAACATTAACTCAAAATAAGAATATGTTAACATCAGCAAAGTGCAGACAAATGTCATTCCCTTCCCAAGTCAAAACTTTTGATAATCACCTTGCTAGACAAATCACAAGGATTTCTACACATTTCAATAAAACACCATGAGATCATCAAAATTAATTAAATCTCACACAATAGACATAAAAATGAGTTGAAATATCAATAAGTCTTTACATTTGAGTGAAACATCAACCTACACTAATCAAATCAGTAATAGAATGGACATACTGAAAGCAAAAAGAACACTAATTTTTCTTCAATGTTGTTGGCCCATTTAAAAATCTTATTTATTTTCAGGTAAACAACATGTGTCTTGTATAATCCTTAACATCCTGAGTTACAATTCAATGATCTATGTGTGTTTTGTGTGATGAATGCCATCTAATGTATAAAAATTGAGAATAAAAGAAATAAAAGTTCAATGTCTTTTTATTATTTTATAAGTGAAATCAGTATATGCCCATATTCTTTGACATTCTGAATAGTCAAGTCAGGTGTTACTTTTGAGCTCCAAGTCATTTCAGTTACTTTTTCTGGTTACTTCAATAATTACATTGAGAATTGTCCAACAATAAACTACCTCGCGTGACCTTGCTCCTTGGCTGTTTAAGTAGAACTTTGGATGGCCATACCTCAAGGATGTGGTGGGAAAACTTCTTCAACAAAGCATCTTTAAGGCACCTACTAAACCTGGAATTCTATAGTTTAATTAAAACAAATTTTTAGAACAAAACTTCACATTTATGTTTTGGCCAGAAACTACATTATTATGTACATGTTTATTGTAATGATGATAAATTCCGGTTCAGAATGTATAAGTGTCAATAATTCTTAGTCTGAAAAGATGTAAGTACTAACTATTAGTTCTAATTTAGTACTAATTAGAACTAATAATTTCCAGGAAGTAAATATTTGTATTACACTAATACAGTTTTTTTGTACTAAATTAGACTATGACTTAGTGAAGGTAGGGTTTCAAGTATACAGTTTGACCCAAGGGATTTTAGACTTTTTAAAAATAAGATTACAAGGATCTAATCAATATTTAAAGCATCACTAATAACTTGTGATACTGCAGACAGAAGTGGGTTAAAGTTGCTTAGCCACTCAAAGAAAATTCTAAACAAATTAATAGTATTCCAAAATTACTGAATGCAGTATTCAAATAGTTCAACTATACATGGTTAAGAACATTTTAGATTTTTAAAATATCAACATAACATTTGACAAGAATTTATAACTGATTACACTTTTCTTTGGGAAGCAAAGTATACTGTGAGTGAATTATAAAAATTAGCATTATTTTAAACAATATATACAAAATTTATTTATAATTCTGAATGTATATTTGAGGAAGAATATCCATCATGGAATTAATAATAATAACTCTTAAGTTAAAAATATTGAATAATTAAAGTTGAACCACAAAAATAAAATAATTTAAATAATTTATTAAACATAATAAAATCCATAAAAATCTGTTGAAAATACATAGAATGTAATATCATTGGGGATTAATGCTCCAGTAATATGTACACCATATGGCAAAAATTAAAAGACTGAAAATAAGATGCTAGAAGTAAAGTTTATTCTGCTAGAATAAATATTTAAAGGAAGAAACAAACATGAAAAAACTCACCATTAGTATCACAAAATTTACTTTGATAAATTGTAATACAGGAAACAGATTCTTGTTAATTTTATATTAATCTATGGAGAATGATATCTTAAATTGTTATATCATGTTTTCTGTAACAATTTAGAATTTTAATTTTTTGAAGGATTACTGTATAATTTGAAATGACATTTGATGTCCCCTTCATTGAACAACTCAGGAATGTTAAATTATATCTCGATTAGGATGTAGAAAGTAAACTCTGCCTTCAAGAATGTCTCAGGCATATGACAGAAGGATATTCTTCTATATAAAATATAAGCAATTCATTATTTCATGAATAATATATGTAAAATGGTCTTCAATGAGATAAATTTGATCTCTTAGAGTCAGTGTATTATTAGTTCTAATTAGTACTAATTAGAACTAATAGTTAGTACTTACATCTTTTCAGACTAAGAATTATTGACACTTATATATTCTGAACCGGAATTTATCATCATTACAATAAACATGTACATAATAATGTAGTTTCTGGCCAAAACATAAATGTGAAGTTTTGTTCTAAAAATTTGTTTTAATTAAACTATAGAATTCCAGGTTTAGTAGGTGCCTTAAAGATGCTTTGTTGAAGAAGTTTTCCCACCACATCCTTGAGGTATGGCCATCCAAAGTTCTACTTAAACAGCCAAGGAGCAAGGTCACGCGAGGTAGTTTATTGTTAGAATTTTCTTGAGTGGCTAAGCAACTTTAACCCACTTCTGTCTGCAGTATCACAAGTTATTAGTGATGCTTTAAATATTGATTAGATCCTTGTAATCTTATTTTTAAAAAGTCTAAAATCCCTTGGGTCAAACTGTATACTTGAAACCCTACCTTCACTAAGTCATAGTCTAATTTAGTACAAAAAGACTGTATTAGTGTAATACAAATATTTACTTCCTGGAAATTTAAATGAAAAATTAGTTTTACTTTATGCATATAACACTGTTAAAATAATGATTGTGTGTGCGTGTGTGTATGTGTGTGTGTTCCAAAATATAACAAAACAATCAGAATGCTTTATAATGGGATTATGTGTGCATTAACCCAATGTTACTGTCTTATCAATCCAAATTTATATTTATCAATGCTAGCAAGGAAAAGTAAATAATAATTTTTTGGCAGAGACTTATCCAAAAAACTATAAGAAACATTTTGATTAATCAGTGTTTAACAATGTCAACAGATGCAAGACTACCAGCCTGATATTTATTGCCAGTGTTCTATGTTAAGAGTGGATATTCTGCATATATTTTAATGACGTTGATTAAATAAGATGATCAGAAACGTTATTTGAGTGCCCAATGTGTTCCGTGTATTTATATTATCTAATTTTATCCTCAAAAAATCTGGAAGCTATGAATCCACAATTAAATGATGGAAAAACTGAAGGTAGTAGTCCAGATATACAGTAATTCAGTTTGTATGAATGGGATTAATGAAAATTTTGGAAGAAATCAAAGAAAAGTTGCAGGAATGGGTGGAAGCCAGGAGAATCCTGGTTTGCACCCGTTGACTGAGAGTGCTTATTAATCATGCCTCTTTCACTCTCAAATGTCTTCCAGTTTGGATGACAAATTATACAGTCACTGGAGCAACGGAAAACCATGACAGGCTGTTTAGTGGATAATGACATGATGTGGGCAATCCTTTAGAAAGATTAATCTGGAAGAAATGTGTAGAAAGGAATGAAGATAAGAAAGACCTGAAGCAGAGAAACCAATTAAGTGTCTACCTCAATCATCCCAGGAAATGTACTGAAAATCTGCACTAGGACAGGGACAATGGAAAGGAAAGAAATATATATTTGACAAGCTGATCAGAGCAATGTTACAGATATGTAATAAAAAGAGCTTGAGTGTTAAAAACTTTTTATTAGGAAGATTGAAGAATTTGTGCTGATTGCACGGTTTGAATTCTGAATGACCGAGAATGTCACAATGCCAATAACATGTGGAAAGTGTTATGATTGCGTTCTTGGCCTGGAATTTTTTTTTTTTTTGAGACAGCTGCTTCAATTATTATGGCTTCTATGACTTAATGCTTTTCGTGAAATTATTCCACTTTAAACATTAAGATGCCAGTATACACTTGTCTGCAAAATTTCTAGCTATGTAGGTCACTTATGTGTATAGTTGATTTTAAAAACTGTTAACATAAAAACCCATATTTTCCAAAATTTTCACAATTGATCATGCTTTCCTCTTTGTGTATATTATCCTGTATAACAACACCTCAACCTAGCACAAGCAATATTATAGTTTTTAAAACATTAATTATTATGGTGTCTATCATATTTTCCTATACAATCAACATTCTATATAATGAAAGTTATATGTAATGAATGTCACTTTCCAGCACTTTTTTTCCCACCTTCTATGTTTTCTATCCTTTTAGATAAAAACATTCTGTGGAAATCTTTCTTAGAGAAATAGAATATGACTAGATTCCAAAGATTTTTTTAGAAGTACCTTTTAATTCAAATTACTCTAACTCTAAATAAACCTCTCTGATAGAAAGTTAGTAATCAGTTAATAAATAAACAAATACTTTAAAGGCTCCTGAGAGTATGGTGAATATTTTTTTCTGCCCCTCCAGATGCATCTCTAGCCATCTCCACTCCACTCTGTGCCTCCCGAGGGTGAAACATGGGAGGATAATATCACTGGCTTTTCAGTTGAATTCATCAAGTAGGTGACTCAGAAAAGACACCTGTAAATGGGAACTGGCAAAGCCAACTTAAGGTATTTTTTCCCCATTCAACTTGAGAGGTTTCCTGGACTGGCTGCATCCCTCTAAGAAAAGTATCACCTCCCTAGAGTCTATTTTTTCTGTAGGGACCGGTAACTTTTCCTCATCCCTCTGACCCTTCAGATCTGTGTGTTAACAGGTTCTAGGAATCCAGGCAGCAGTGTCTCTTCTGCTTTTCCTACATTGTTTGTCTTAGTTTGCTAGGGCTGTCATAACAAAATAATGCACAGTAGGTGTCTTAAACAACAAACATGTATTGTGTTCGAGTTCTAGAGGCTAGAAGTCTGAGATCAAGGTGTTGGCAAGGTAGGTTTCTTCTGAGGCTGTGAGGGAGGATCTGGGCCATGCTTCTGATGATTTGCCAGCAATCCCTAGCATTTGTTACATTGCAGACAAGGCAGTCTACATTTTGGATCATGTTCACATGACATTCTTTCTCTTCAAACAGTTTTGAATGTAAGAAATACCTATTTTTAAATCTAGGACTTTAAATGCTAAATTATTTATTTCTTATGTGCAATATGAATTTAGAACACAGATCACGATATTTTACACAAGTCAAGATATAAAAGAATTTCCCTTGGTTTAAGTTCTAAATTGCTTAACCAAATTTTATGAATTCCCAAAACAAAATTTATGCAATTTTGGAGTAGACAAAGAAGTGTGATTTTAGCCACACGAATAAAAATTCTTCTGTCTTAGAGATATTTGTATTATATAAATTCCATTCCTCAGTTATTTTTGCATAACCATACACTGATGGACTAATGGGAAGCATCCATGTAATATCAGTGTTACAATTCTTATCCACCTTTCTCATTATTAAGACATTCCCTGCAAAATACATTAAACAGAGAATCAATCATTTAGCAAACACAAAACATGTGCTAACAATTGTATAATTCAGTTTTAACATGGCAGTAGTCTGACAAATATGAGAAGGAGGGCAATGCCAAGAGTTTTGATGGAATATGATACTTCTCAAAGGGTAAGTAATTGTTCCAGTTAGGTTAAAAACAGGAGAACTGTATCAGAGAGTAGAAGAGGTGACTTATACTGACAGAAATGTGTGTGGAGTAGAAGTCGAAGTAAAAATCATCCTAATGCAAGAAAGAAAGAAAGAAAGAAAGAAAGAAAGAAAGAAAGAAAGAAAAAAAAGAAAGAAAGAAAGAAAGAAGGAAGGAAGGAAGAAGGAAGGAAGGAAGAAGGAAGGAAGGAAGGAAGGAAGGAAGGAAGGAAGGAAGGAAGGAAGGAAGGAGAGAGAGAGAAAGAAAGAAAGAAAAAGAAATTAAACAAGCTAGCACCCTAATGCATACACTTTTCCATTTTTTGGTAATAAGATTTCTTGGGGGATTAAATAGATGATAATACATGTTATATAATATTGCTCTTCCAAGACATTCAATATCTTAAAAATAAATACTAAATTGCATTATAGTTGTATATTTAGGAGTAATAAAAAGAAGAAAGAGGTGTTAGCTTCAGACTCGGTTTTGCCAAAAATGTTGATGCTACATATCATTTTTTGGCATTATGAAAAAGGAAAGGTGTTTGCAGCCTAAATATTTGTAATGACAATAGGAGTGTCCTAATTCCTAGAGGATACCCGTCATTATATAGCCATTTCCTATGTTTGCTTGTTTCAATATCATGCTCAGGGAAACAGGAGAATGAGCATGTGTGAATGCAGAGGGGGAAATCTCCAGATAACAAGGTTGTGTGAGCAATAGTGGGATGCTAAAATGAAGGTCAGGAGTCCATCAAACTCATGGTTGAATCAGGAGAGAGAGAGAAAGCTACAATCTTGGACAAAAAGGAAAATATAACTTTATAACTTTATGGAGTAAAAGAAAGAGAGAAGAAATGAAGATAGGTAAGTTGGAGAATCAGATAAATTATATGTTAGATTGAGAAAAAATTAACGGAAAGAATGAATGTTAAATTGACAAAACAGAGTCTGATATGAGGAAGATGATGCTAAACTTCGGATACATGACTTTTTATTATCCAATAATTTAAATTAGGAGTTGCTTTGATCTTATAGTTGCTTACATTGTTCTTAAGTCCTCATACACAGATCCATCAAAATCTTACATCTATTTGCCTGTATTTAGGAATCAGTCTTCACCAGAGCAGAGAATGTACCAATGTCACCAGCTTCTTCATCTTAAGAGGTTGAAAATTACTTGTGATCCTCAAATCTGTGTGCCGGTGATTCATCACTAATAAGCATATATTTGCTATCTGCAAAAGTTTCTGCTACAATACAGGTACCTAACCTATAAACCTGGACTTTTTTCTTGGA
The DNA here is from genome assembly GCF_009764315.1 of Trachypithecus francoisi. Lineage (NCBI taxonomy): Eukaryota > Metazoa > Chordata > Mammalia > Primates > Cercopithecidae > Trachypithecus > Trachypithecus francoisi. Next base: position 155,846,653 of record NW_022681454.1, on the reverse strand, counting down.
GAAAAAAGATTGAAGCTACCAGTACAGAAGGTGGAAAAATCAAGGTTGTTAGATTGTGGTAGGCAGATGTGAATCCCAGTTTTGCCCCTTCCTAGTTACTATACTTTAAAATATCAGTTTGCATCTCTAAGATGGGGATAAACTTGAGCATGAACCTCTTTAAAATTATACGTTAAAGAAAACTGCAAAAATTATCCTTTGAATCATTTTAATTTGTGATACAGTAGTGTTAACTCTATGTACATTGTTGTGTAGCAGATCTTTGAAACATTTCCATCTTGAAAATCTGAAACTGCACTCATTGAATAGCAACGCTCCATTTTCTCTTCCCCCAGCCATTGGCAACCATCATTCTACCTTCTGTTTCTCTGAGTTTAAGTAGTTTAGATACCTCATATAAATGGAATCATACAGTCTATGTCTCTCTGCGAGTGACTTATTTCACTTAGTGTAATGAATTTCACTTAGCATAATGTCCTCACAGTTCATCCATGCTGTAATGTTTGACAGGATTTCCTTTATTTTAAACGCTGAATAATATTCCATTGTATGTACATGCTGCTTTTTAAAAATTGATTCATCCATTGATGGCCATTGGGTTTATTTCCACATCGTGGCTATGTGAATAGTGCTGTAATAAACATGAGTATGCAATTATTTCTTTGAGATCTGCTTTCAATTCTTTTTAGTATATACTTTAAAATAGAATGGCTGGATCATATAGTAATTCTATTTTTAATTTTTTGAGGAATCTCCATAGGGTTTTCCATAGCAGCTGCACCATTTTACATTTCCACCAACAGTGCACAAGGGTTCCAATTTATCCACGTTCTAGCCATCACTTGCTTTCTTTTATATTTGTCTACTATCTTATTACAACATCCAACCCAAAGGAGATTCTCAATACATATTTCTTTAATGATTAAAGTGATAAATACATGATGAATTTCTTCTATACATTTCATATCAACCTCTTCAACTAAAATCTACAACTTGCTTATTTTAGCTTAACTAACATGACTATATTAGTTAATCTAATTTATGTGTCTATATCAGGAAGATATACACGTTTAATTTAGAAGCAAATCCATTGGCAATATCTTCTTTTTATATTTAGAAAAATGGACTTGAAACACAGTTAAAGTTGAATTACTATCCAATAATCCATCTTTGTCAAAGAATTTTATGAAAGTGTTAAGTTGGAGCAAATGCAATGAACATTTGTAGGAAAAAATTATGAACTTCTGTAATAGATTAGGTGGAGTATGTTGAGAATCTTCAGCTCTGGTTTAATTAGGATTGATTAAATGTTAAAATGATAATGAAACAAGGGAACTGGAACCATTAATTGAACATGAAGATAGGTAATAAGGCAGGTTATCTTTAAACTGAAACTGAAGAAGCAGCTTTGTGAAGTCACCTACGATTATTCTGGGACATCTATTGTGTAGCTAAGTGAACCTTGTCACTTGATCAGAGTCAGCATAAAACAGTGTGCCAGTAGCAGGGCATGATTTGAAGTAAAAATACATAAATAACCAAACAAAACATTGCATTATGTGTGCACTGAGTTGTTGCATAAGTCTAAGGCATCTGATTATTTTAATGTTTTTCATAAATTTTCTTTACTAGACTTGATATTTTATGCTCAAATAGTAAACATAGCCAATAGAACATATTAATCTTCAAGATGCATTTTAAAATGTGTTATTTCTCTTTGTTTATAACTTTTAATTTCTTTCTTATATTTCACTGGCTAACAAAATGCTTTTATTTATTCAGTATAAAATGTCCTCATAGAACTATTTTCAGTAATTTAAGCAGCATTCTGTAAAATAAGTGATGCTATAAAACTCTTTGGGCTAAGGTTTTACGAAACAATTTAGTAACACTGTATTGTTACTCATAATTGCTATGCACCATTGAGGATAATTTAGATATGATTGTTTTTAATGTATCCCACCTATATTATATTTGTTCTAAAATCTTATTCTACAATAATTAAATTACTTTGATCTCTATTTTTAGGTAAAATACGTGGAATTTGTACATAGTATTTAAACCCTATGGTACAAAATATTTATCCTATTTGCCACGGTTTACTTAGGTAAAATATTAGGTAGAAATATTAGGCAAAAACCACAATTACTTTTGCACCAACCTATCCCTAAGTTACCCTTGTTTACATTTCTCTCTTACATTTAGCAAGGATAAGTATAGACTAAGACTCTACCAAGTGCTTTACAGAGTAAGCTGAGACACCTAAGTCACTGTTAGAAAGTTGAAAGTTGAAACATATAGGCTGGGCGCGGTGGCTCAAACCTGTAATCCCAGCATGTTGGGAGGCCGAGACGGGTGGATCACGAGGTCAGGAGATCGAGACCATCCTGGCTAACACGGTGAAACCCCCTCTCTACTAACAAACACAAAAAAAACTAGCCGGGCGAGGAGGCGGGCGCCTATAGTCCCAGCTACTGGGAGGCTGAGGCAGGAGAATGGCGTAAACCCGGAAGGCGGAGCTTGCAGTGAGCTGAGATCCGGCCACTGCACTCCAGCCTGGGCGACAGAGCGAGACTCCGTCTCAAAAAAAAAAAAAAAAAAAAAGAAACGTATAAATCACAGTATACATTGCTTACTCTCAGATAACAAATTTTCTAATCACACTACACCTAGAACTTGACATATATATTTTTGTAAATATTTATAAAATATTAAATTAACTATTTTCAGATAAAATTAGGAATAATTAAAATTCTAGTAATGCTAAGACATTGCTTGATAGAATAGACATTTAAAATGACTAGTGAAGATATAGCAAGCTTAGAATAAATTTAACAAATGATAATACTAAGATTCTCACTGACAAGGTTTAGGAATATTTTACGGAATTTTATATTTAGTGAAACAATATTTAGATATTCTTTCTTTCAGTAGTTATTTATTGGGTTTCTTCTACTTGCCAGTTTCTGAGTAGGAGATGAGGATATAGGATTGAATAAAAAATAAGTCCAAACTCTCATTCTGAGATAGACAACAAACATAAATAAGTAGATAGAGAGCAAAGACATAAATAAGTAAATATCCATGCTTCTAGATTATGTATTTACTGTGAGCCAGAAATTCACATTACATTATAGATATTAAGCTCATAAACTTTAGCTGTTTTCTCTGAAGTTATCACTATCTAGTGATTAGACAGAGGAATTGAAAAAATCTTTAAAATCAGAATTAACATAATGATATAATTCTAGAGTGATTAAAAGAAAGTATCACAATCAGTTTGCAGATAGATAAAGCTCTGTGAAAGAAATAACACTTAATGTGCTTTTTAAAAAATGAATAGAATCTTAAAAGGCTAAAAGGAATAGTAAATTAATGCATTTCCAAGTTCATTAATGTATTTATTCAGTAAATATATATTGATCACTTATATTATGGACAATTCTCTAAGCATTCAGAATACAGGTGTGAAGAAGTTGAGCCTTACACTCAATGACGTAGCATTTAACAAATGAATAAATAAATAATATTACGTTGGTGCAAAAGTAATTGCAGTTTTTGCCTTTGAAAGTAATGGCAAAAACCACAATTACTTTTGCATCAGCTACACATAGTTTCAGACATTCATGTATCATTAGCTGAAGAAGCAGCATGAACGTAATGGCTAAGAATTTGTGGTACGGTGTATTGGTAGGCAGGAAAAGCCACTTCAGAGAATGAAATGCTATGGTGTTATCCATGGGGAAGTCTGTAGAAACAATTTTGGAAGAACAAACATCAGGAATATGTTCAAAGAGGATTACAATGATTGGAATCCAGTGAAGAGACAGAATGAATGGAATGTGATATTAAAGATGTGAATACCTCATAGTAAAAGGATACGGGAAAATGGTAAAAATACCAAATGAAATGTCAAATTTTAGCAAAGAAACGAGATAATTTGACATTTAAGAAACTATAGCTGATGTGTAGAAAACAGTTTAATGGAAGTAATAAAGAAAGTAAAGAGATCAATTAAATTACTAATATAGTAGATGAGGCCATAGATGATGGTAGGTTGGACTAAGGTGTGTAACAGTGAGAAAATAAGCTTACAAAGTTTAGCCAAATTTGTGCTGTCAAATTTTAATTGCATGAGAAGTTAGTGAGGACTTGGTGTAACACCAGGAGTTTTTCCTTAACTTAGTAGAAAATAGTAAGTCCTTAAATGTTATTCTGTTCTTGGTGGTGGGGGGGTTTTTGTTTGTTTGTTTGTTTGTTTTAATTCAGGGGTTACATCATATGCATTTTTGTTACCTGGGTATATTGCATAATAGTGAGGATTGGGCTTCTAGTGTACACATCGCCCAAATATTGTATCCAATAGTTAATCTTTCATTCCTCACCCTCCTCCGAGCCTCCCACACTTCGGAGTCTCTAGTGTGTATTATTTTCATCTTCATGTCAATGTGCACCCATTGTTTAGCTCCCACATATCAGTGAGAAGATGTGGGTTTTGGATTTTCTGCTTCTAAGTTATTTCATTTAGAATCATGGCTCCAGCTCCATCTATGTTGCTGCAAAGGACATAATTTCATTCTTTTCACGGCTACATAGCATTTCATGGAGTATATACACAATATTTTCTTTTTTTTTTTTTTTTTTGAGACGGAGTCTCGCTCCGTCGCCCAGGCTGGAGTGCAGTGGCCGGATCTCAGCTCACTGCAAGCTCCGCCTCCCAGGTTTATGCCGTTCTCCTGCCTCAGCCTCCCGAGTAGCTGGGACTACAGGCGCCGACCATCTCGCCTGGCTAGTTTTTTGTATTTTTTATTAGAGACGGGGTTTCACCGTGTTAGCCAGGATGGTCTCGATCTCCTGACCTCGTGATCCACCCGTCTCGGCCTCCCAAAGTGCTGGGATTACAGGCTTGAGCCACAGTGCCCGGCCCACAATATTTTCTTTATCCAATCAACAATTGATGGACACTTGGCTTGGTTTTATAACTTTGCTATTGTGAATACTGTTTTGATAATCATATGAATGCAGGTGTCTCTTTTATATAATTATTTTACTTTGAGTAGACACCCAGTAGTTGGACTGCTGGGTTGAATGGTAGCTCTATTTTTAGTCCTTTGAGGTATCTCCATACTGTTCTCTCATAGACATTGAACAAATCTACACTTCACTAAAAGTGAACAAGCATTCTCTTTTCTCCAAATCCATGCCAAAATCTGTTATGTTTTGTCTTTTTGATAATAACCATTCTGACTGGTATAAGATGGTATCTCAGTGTGGCTTTAATTTGCATTTTTCTAATGATTAATAATACTAAGCATTTTTTCATGTGTTTGTTGACCACATGTAATTCTTTTTTTTTTTTTTTATTATTATTATACTTTAAGTTCTAGGGTACATGTGCATAACGTGCAGGTTTGTTACATATGTATACTTGTGCCATGTGGTGTGCTGCACCCATTAACTCGTCAGCACCCATCAATTCGTCATTTATATCAGGTATAACTCCCAATGCAATCCCTCCTCCCTCCCCCCTCCCCATGATAGGCCTTGGTGTGTGATGTTCCCCTTCCCGAGTCCAAGTGATCACATTGTTCAGTTCCCACCTATGAGTGAGAACATGCGGCGTTTGATTTTCTGTTCTTGTGATAGTTTGCTAAGAATGATGGTTTCCAGCTGCATCCATGTCGCTACAAAGGATGCAAACTCATCCTTTTTTATGGCTGCATAGTATTCCATGGTGTATATGTGCCACATTTTCTTAATCCAGTCTGTCACAGATGGACATTTGGGTTGATTCCAAGTCTTTGCTATTGTGAATAGTGCTGCAATAAACATATGGGTGCATGTGTCTTTATAGCAGCATGATTTATAATTCTTTGGGTATATACCCAGTAGTGGGATGGCTGGGTCATATGGTACATCTAGTTCTAGATCCTTGAGGAATTGCCATACTGTTTTCCACAATGCTTGAACTAGTTTACACTCCAACCAACAGTGTAAAAGTGTTCCTATTTCTCCACATCCTCTCCAGCACCTGTTGTTTCCTGACTTTTTAATGATTGCCATTCTAACTGGTGTGAGATGGTATCTCATTGTGGTTTTGATTTGCATTTCTCTGATGGCGAGTGATGATGAGCATTTTTTCATGTGTCTGTTGGCTGAATGGATGTCTTCTTTTGAGAAATGTCTGTTCATATCCTTTGACCACTTTGTGATAGGGTTGTTTGTTTTTTTCTTGTAAATTTGATTGAGTTCTTTGTAGGTTCTGGATATCAGCCCTTTGTCAGATGAGTAGATTGCAAAAATTTTCTCCCATTCTGTAGGTTGCCTGTTCACTCTGATGCTAGTTTCTTTTGCTGTGCAGAAGCTCTTTAGTTTAATTAGATCCCATTTGTCAATTTTGGCTTTTGTTGCCGTTGCTTTTGGTGTTTTAGACATGAAGTCCTTGCCCATGCCTATGTCCTGAATGGTACTACCTAGGTTTTCTTCTAAGGTTTTTATGGTATTAGTTCTAACATTTAAGTCTCTAATCCATCTTGAATTAATCTTCGTATAAGGAGTAAGGAAAGGATCCACTTTCAGCTTTCTACTTATGGCTAGCCAATTTTCCCAGCACCATTTATTAAATAGGGAATCCTTTCCCCTTCTTGTTTCTCTCAGATTTGTCAAAGATCAGATGGCTGTAGATGTGTGGTATTATTTCTGAGGACTCTGTTCTGTTCCATTGGTCTATATCTCTGTTTTGGTACCAGTACCATGCTGTTTTGGTTACTGTAGCCTTGTAGTATAGTTTGAAGTCAGGTAACATGATGCCTCCAGCTTTGTTCTTTTGACTTAGGATTGTCTTGGCAAAGCGGGCTCTTTTTTGGTTCCATATGAACTTTAAAGCAGTTTTTTCCAATTCTGTGAAGAAACTCATTGGTAGATTGATGGGGATGGCATTGAATCTATAAATAACCTTGGGCAGTATGGCCATTTTCACGGTATTGATTCTTCCTATCCATGAGCATGGTATGTTCTTCCATTTGTTTGTGTCCTCTTTGATTTCACTGAGCAGTGGTTTGTAGTTCTCCTTGAAGAGGTCCTTTACATCCCTTGTAAGTTGGATTCCTAGGTATTTTATTCCCTTTGAAGCAATTGTGAATGGAAGTTCATTCATGATTTGGCTCTCTGCTTGTCTGTTACTGGTGTATAAGATGCTTGTGATTTTTGCACATTAATTTTGTATCCTGAGACTTTGCTGAAGTTGCTTATCAGCTTAAGGAATTTTGGGCTGAGACAATGGGGTTTTCTAAATATACAATCATGTCATCTGCAAACAGGACAATTTGACTTCTTCTTTTCCTAACTGAATACCCTTGATTTCTTTCTCTTGCCTGATTGCCCTAGTCAGAACTTCCAACACTATGTTGAATAGGAGCAGTGAGAGAGGGCATCCCTGTCTTGTGCCAGATTTCAAAGGGAATTTTTCCAGTTTTGCCCATTCAGTATGATATTACCTGTGGGTTTGTCGTAAATAGTTCTTATTACTTTGAGGTACGTTCCATCAATACCGAATTTATTGAGCGTTTTTAGCATGAAGGCTGTTGAATTTTGTCAAAAGCCTTTTCTGCATCTATTGAGATAATCATGAGGTTCTTCTCTTTGGTTCTGTTTATATGCTGGATTACGTTTATTGATTTGCTAATGTTCAACCAGCCTTGCATTCCAGGGATGAAGCCCACTTGATCATGGTGGATAAGCTTTTTGATGTGCTGCTGAATCCGGTTTGCCAGTATTTTATCGAGGATTTTTGCATCGATGTTCATCAGGGATATTGGTCTAAAATTTTCTTTTTTTGTAGTGTCTCTGCCAGGCTTTGGTATCAGGATGATGTTGGCCTCATAAAATGAGTTAGGGAGGATTCCCGCTTTTTTTTATTGATTGGAATAGTTTCAGAAGGAATGGTACCAGCTCCTCCTTGTACCTCTGGTAGAATTCAGCTGTGAATCCATCTGGTCCTGGACTTTTTTTGATGGTAGGCTATTAATTATTGCCTCAATTTCAGAGCCTGCTATTGGTCTATTTAGGGATTCAACTTCTTCCTGGTTTAGTCTTGGGAGAGTGTAAGTGTCCAGGAAATTATCCATTTCTTCTAGATTTTCTAGTTGATTTGCATAGAGGTGTTTATAGTATTCTCTGATGGTAGCTTGTATTTCTGTGGGGTCGGTGGTGATATCCCCTTTATCATTTTTTATTGGGTCTATTTGATTCTTCTCTCTTTTCTTCTTTATTAGTCTTGCTAGCAGTCTGTCAATTTTGTGATCTTTTCAAAAAACCAACTCCTGGATTCATTGATTTTTTTGGAGGGTTTTTTGTGTCTCTATCTCCTTCAGTTCTGCTCTGATCTTAGTTATTTCTTGCCTTCTGCTAGCTTTTGAATGTGTTTGTTCTTGCCTCTCTAGTTCTTTTAATTGTGATGTTAGAGTGTCAATTTTAGATCTCTCCAGCTTTCTCTTGTGGGCATTTAGTGCTATAAATTTCCCTCTACACACAGCTTTAAATGTGTCCCAGAGATTCTGGTATGTTGTATCTTTGTTCTCATTGGTTTCAAAGAACATCTTTATTTCTTCCTTCATTTTGTTATGTACCCAGTAGTCATTCAGGAGCAGGTTGTTCAGTTTCCATGTAGTTGAGCGGTTTTGATTGAGTTTCTTAGTCCTGAGTTCTAGTTTGATTGCACTGTGGTCTGAGAGACAGTTTGTTATAATTTCTCTTCTTTTACATTTGCTGAGGAGTGCTTTCCTTCCAATTATGTGGTCAATTTTGGAATAAGTGCGATGTGGTGCTGAGAAGAATGTATATTCTGTTGATTTGGGGTGGAGAGTTCTATAGATGTCTATTAGGTCCGCTTGGTGCAGAGATGAGTTCAATTCCTGGATATCCTTGTTAACTTTCTGTCTCGTTGATCTGTCTAATGTTGACAGCGGAGTGTTGAAGTCTCCCATTATTATTGTATGGGAGTCTAAGTCTCTTTGTAAGTCTCTAAGGATTTGCTTTATGAATCTTGGTGCTCCTGTATTGGGTGCATATATATTTAGGATAGTTAGCTCTTCCTGTTGAATTGATCCCTTTACCATTTTGTAATGGCCTTCTTTGTCTCTTTTGATCTTTGATGGTTTAAAGTCTGTTTAATCTGTGACTAGTATTGCAACCCTTGCTTTTTTTTGTTCTCCATTTGCTTGGTAGATCTTCCTCCATCCCTTATTTTGAGCCTATGTATGTCTCTGCATGTGAGATGGGTCTCCTGAATACAGCAGACTGATGGGTCTTGACTCTTTATCCAGTTTGCCAGTCTGTGTCTTTTAATTGGACCATTTAGTCCATTTACATTTAAGGTTGATATTGTTATGTGTGAACCTGATCCTGCCATTATGATATTAACTGGTTATTTTGCTCGTTAGTTGATGCAGTTTCTTCCTAGCCTCGATGGTCTTTACATTTTGGCATGTTTTTGCAATGGCTGGTACCGGTTGTTCCTTTCCATGTTTAGGGCTTCCTTCAGGGTCTCTTGTAAGGCAGGCCTGGTGGTGACAAAATCTCTAAGCATTTGTTTATCTGTAAAGGATTTTATTTCTCCTTCACTTATGAAACTTAGTTTGGCTGGATATGAAATTCTGGGTTTCAAGTTCTTTTCTTTAAGAATGTTGAATATTGGCCCCCACTCTTCTCTGGCTTGTAGAGTTTCTGCCGAGAGATCTGCTGTTCGTCTGATGGGCTTCTCTTTGTGGGTAACCCGACCTTTCTCTCTGGCTGCCCTTAAGATTTTTTCCTTCATTTCAACTTTGGTGAATCTGGCAATTATGTGTCTTGGAGTTGCTCTTCTCGAGGAGTATCTTGTGGCGTTCTCTGTATTTCCTGAATTTGAATGTTGGCCTGCCCTACTAGGTTGGGGAAGTTCTCCTGGATGATATCCTGAAGCGTGTTTTCCAACTTGGTTCCATTTTCCCCCTCACTTTCAGGCACCCCAATCAGACGTAGATTTGGTCTTTTTACATAATCCCATACTTCTTGCAGGCTTTGTTCATTTCTTTTTCTTCTTTTTTCTTTTGGTTTCTCTTCTCGCTTCGTTTCATTCATTCGATCCTCAATTGCTGATACTCTTTCTTCCAGTTGATCGAGTCGGTTCCTGAAGCTTATGCATTTGTCACGTATTTCTCATGTCATGGTTTTCATCTCTGTCATTTCGTTTATGACCTTCTCTGCATCAATTATTCTAGCTGTCAATTCTTCCACTCTTTTTTCAAGATTTTTAGTTTCTTTGTGCTGGGTACATAATTCCTCCTTTAGCTCTGAGAAGTTTGATGGACTGAAGCCTTCTTCTCTCATCTCGTCAAAGTCATTCTCTGACCAGCTTCGATCTGTTGCTGGCGATGAGCTGCGCTCCTTTGCAGGGGGAGATGTGCTCTTATTTTTTGAATTTCCAGCTTCTCTGCCCTGCTTTTTCCCCATCTTTGTGGTTTTATCTGCCTCTGGTCTTTGATGATGGTGACGTACTGATGGGGTTTTGGTATAGGTGTCCTTCCTGTTTGATAGTTTTCCTTCGAACAGTCGGGACCCTCAGCTGCAGGTCTGTTGGAGATTGCTTGAGGTCCACTCCAGACTGTGTTTGCCTGGGTATCAGCAGCAGAGGTTGCAAAAGATAGAATATTGCTGCACAGTGAGTGTACCTGTCTGATTCTTACTTTGGAAGCTTCCTCTCAGGGGTGTACTCCACCCTGTGAGGTGTGGGGTGTCAGACTGCCCCTAGTGGGGGATGTCTCCCAGTTAGGCTACTCAGGGGTCAGGGACAACTTGAGCAGGCAGTCTGTCCCTTCTGAGATCTCAACCTCCATGTGGGGAGATCCACTGCTCTCTTCAAAGCTGTCAGACAGAGTCGTTTGCGTCTGCAGAGGTTTCTGCTGCTTTTTTTGTTGTTGTTGTTTAGCTGTGCCCTATCCCCAGAGGTGGAGTCTACAGAGACAGGCAGGTTTCCTTGAGCTGCTGTGAGCTCCACCCAGTTCGAGCTTCCCAGCAGCTTTGTTTAACCTACTTAAGCCTCAGCAATGGCGGGGGCCCCTCCCCCAGCCTCACTGCTGCCTTGTGGTTAGATCACAGACTGCTGTGCTAGCAATGAGGGAAGCTCCGTGGCCGTGGGACCTTCCCGGCCAGATGTGGTATATAATCTCCTGGTGTGCCCATTTGCTTAAAGTGCAATATTGGGGTGGGATTTACCCGATTTTCCAGGTATTGTGTGTCTCAGTTCCCCTGGCTAGGAAAAGGGATTCCCTTCCCCCTTGCGCTTCCCAGGTGAGGCGATGCCTCGCCCTGCTTCAGCTCTCGCTGGTCGGGCTGCAGCAGCTGACCAGCACCGATTGTCGGGCACTCCCTAGTGAGATGACCCCAGTACCTCAGTTGAAAATGCAGAACTCACCCGTCTTCTGTGTCGCTCGCGCTGGGAGTTGGAGACTGGAACTGTTCCTATTCGGCCATCTTGCTCTGCTCCTGACCACGTGTAATTCTTTTGATAAATGTCTGTTTATGTCCTTTGTCCAGGTTTTGTTTTGTTTTATTTGTTTTTTAGACAAAGTCTCACTCTGTTGCCCAAGCTGGAGTGCAATGGCAGATCTCAGCTCACTGCAACCTCCACCTCCCGGGTTCAAGTGATTCTCCTGCCTCAGTCTCCCAAGTAGGTGGAACTACAGGCCCGGCTAATTTTTGTATTTTTAGTAGAGACGGGGTTTCACTATGTTGGCCAGGCTGGTTTCAAATTCCTGCTTTGTCCAGTTTTTAATGAGGTTGTTTGATTTTTATGTTGAGTTGTTTCAGTTACTCATAGATTGTAAATATTAGTCCTTTTACAGATGTATCATTGGGAAATTTTTCTCCTGTTTTGTGTGTCGTCTGTTTGCTCTGTTAAGTATTTCTTTGTTGTGAGGAAATTTTTTAGTTTAATTAAATTTCACTTGTCTATTTCTGGTTTTGTTGCATTTGCTTTTGGGGTATTCGTCATAAATTCTTTGCACAGGCTGATATGCAGAGGAGTTGGTCCCAGGTTTTCTTCTAGAATTTTAATATTTTAGGTCTCACATTTAGATCTTTAATCCATCTTGAGTTAATTTTTGAATACGATGAGAGATAGTGGTCCAGTTTCATTCTTCTGCATATGGTTAGCCACGTTTCCCAGTACCATTTATTGAATAGCATTTCTTTTCTTCTTCCTCTTCCTCCTCCTCCTCCTCTTCTTCTTTTTGTTCTTCTTCTTCTTCCTCCTCTTCTTCTTCTTCCTCTTCTTATTCCTCTTCTTCTTCTCCTTCTTCTTCCTCTTCCTCTTCTTTCTTCTTCTTCCTCTCCCTCTTCTTTCTTCTTATTCCTCTTCCTCTTCTTTCTTCTTCTTCTTCCTCTTCTCTTCTTCTTCTTTCCTTCTTCCTCTTCTTTCTTCTTCTTCCTCCTCTTCCTCTTCTTTCTTGTTCTTCTTCTTCTTCTTCCTCTTCTTCTTCTTTCCTTCTTCCTCTTCCTTCTTCTTCTTCTTCCTTCCTTCTTCCTCTTCCTCTTCTTTCTTCTTCTTCTTTCCTTCTTCCTCTTCCTCTTCTTTCTTCTTCCTCTTCCTCTTCTTTCTTCTTCTTCTTCTTCTTCTTCTTCTTCTTCTTCCTTCCTTCCTTCCTTCTTCTTCTCTTCCTCTTCCTTCTCCTCCTCTTCCTCCTCCTTCTCCTCCTCCTCCTCCTCCTCCTCCTCCTTCTTCTTCTTCGTCTTCTACTTCTTCCTTCTTCTTCCTCTTCCTTCTCCTCCTCTTCCTCTCCTCCTCCTTCCTTCTTCTTCCTCTTCCTTCTCCTCCTCTTCCTCTCCTCCTCTCCTCTTCCTCTCCTCCTCCTCCCTTCTTCTTCCTCTTCCTTCTCCTCCTCTTCCTCTCCTCCTCTCCTCCTCCTCCTCTCCTCCTCCTTCTTATTCTTTCCTCCTTCTCCTCCTTCTTCTTTCCTCCTCCTCCTCCTCCTCCTCCTCCTTCTTGTTCTTTTACCTGTTTTCCCTTATTTCTCCTCCTCCTCATTATCATCAGAAACTTTGATTTCCTCCTCCTTCTTCCCTGTTCCTTTCCCAAGACATCTTCTAGATTGTTGTTTAGTCATAATTTCACCACTTAACAGATCATCGTACTACATAAAATACTCAATACAATAACTCTTGATTTTTAAAAAAAATTTCATGAGAGACATTATTAACCTTATTAAAATTAACTTCCATAGAGTTGTGTGATTGTTTTGAAACTTCAGTGAGGAATTGCTGTTGTTTTTCCTGAATTGTTCTTTGTTTATATATACTGGTGATAATCACTGCCTTTGTCATCTCTCTTATTATCTTCAGAGTGACTACTATGTTTTTACTTCAGCTCCATACCTATTATTTCATCCTGCCCTTCTACCCCATCTTCAATGTGCACAATCTGACTCCTCTGTTAAAAGTCATCTTGTGGAAACTCTCAAATTCTTGAACTTGTCTAATCTAGTATATTTAATACAACTATCATTAACTATTGACTCTATGCTGTGAGATCAGTGTGAGTTAATGTTCAAGATCCAATAATGAAATTTCTCATGATACCTACCTTCATGGAGCTTACAGTGTAGGAAACAGGCTACATGCTTAAATATGTAATTATATAATGAAATGAATATGATAATTTGGGGAAAATTGAAGGTATAATTGACCATAATATTGGAATACATTATTAAGCATCCAGAATTTAGGTCAGGAATTCTAAAATGTGACATCTAAGCCAAAATGCAAAAAAAAATTACAAATACAGTAAGGTCTTAAACTTTAATTCTAATAGATGGAGGTGCCATTCAATAAGAAAATGAATCTGAAAGGCAAATATTTCAGTAAGATACATGGATTCAATTTGGGACAGACATGTTGGGTTGGAGGTGCCTGAGAATAATTTCATTAAAGTTGGTCAATGAGGCATATGAGTATGTAGCACCAAAAAAGGTCAACAAAATATAGACAGTTGTGAAATGAGAAGACAAGAATTCCAAGGCAATATGTAGAATAAAATAAGAGTTGTGATCCAATCTCTGAGAAACAATGTATCAATAGGCAGGGGCAAATGTGTCAAGACAAGAAAGAAAGAAAGAAAGAAAGAAAGAAAGAAAGAAAGAAAGAAAGGAAGGAAGGAAGGAAGGGAGGGAGGGAAAGAGAGAAAGAGAGAGAGAAAGAGAGAAAGAGAGAAAGAAAGAAAGAAAGAAAGAAAAAGAAAGAAAGAAAAAATAAGAGAAAAAAGGGAAAGGAGAGAAAGTAAAGAAAAAAATAAAGAAACAAAACTGAAAATAATCAGGCAATTTAATCAAAGCAGGAGGTGTAATATCATAGATGCCAAATGAACAATGTGTTTCAAAGCAGGAGTGGTCAACAGTGTTAAGTGATTCTGAGAACTCAAGAAAGAAAAGGTGTCCTTGAGATTTATTGAAACAGAACTATTTGACTAGAGCAGATTCTAAAGAATGCTTGGAGCAGACACTTTAGAGGGAGAATACATAGAGAAGTAAATGCAAGAGGAGAAAATGAAGATAATTATTGGAGACAATGTTTTAAAAAGAAACTCTTGTTGTTTCTTTTGACTCTCTTCCATTAACCTCATGGAGCTTATGTTTTATATACTGGATTACTTTATAAACCATAAAACTAGCTCTTCCATAGTCCATTTCTTTTTTATTTTTTCCTGTGCCTGTAAGGACATTTTCTCTTTTGTAAAGTAATCCCTTGTTTCTGTAAATAAAATTGGTAGTCTTCTTACTCTTTTCATTATATCTCAACAAACAACTTTAAAATACAAAGGGTTATAGAGACATACTATGTTGGTAAGTGAAAAGATGTTTTGGATTAGAAAGGCTGGGATTAATCCTGGTGTCTTTCACTTTCTTGATCCTCCACATTGGGTAACTTAATTAACTTCTCTGCATTCCTTCAACTGTAAACCAATTATAGCAATAAAAAGCTCATGAAATCATAGTGAGTGATAAAAGAAATAACAGATTTAAAGGACCTAGTAGTGTCTGATGCCACATATTTTCTCATTTAAAGCTAGTTCCCTTCTTTATGACTTTTCTTAGAACTCTGAATGAAATTCCTTATATATCTGTTAAATAGTTTGTCATAACAATTTAGGACTAGTTCAAGTCTTGGAAAAGAGCAGTAGGAATCGACAAAATTGGATCAACTCACTACCCTAAAGAAGCAATGGAAAACAGTGTGGAGATTTCTTAAGGAACTAAAAGTAGAACTACCATTTGATCCAGCTATCCCTGTGTATCTACCCAGAGGAAAATAAGTCATTGTAATAAAAAGATACTTGTGCATGTATGTTTATAGCAGCACAATTCACAATTTCAAAAACGTGCAACCAACACAAATGCCTATCAATCAACGAGTGGATAAAGACACTGCTGTGTGTGTGTATATATATTATATATATTATATATGTATATACATATATTTATATATGTATATATACATATATTTATATATATATACATATATTTATATAAGTATATAAGCACATATATTTTTATATTTTATATATATTTATATACATACAGATATATGATGGAATACTGCTCAGCCATAAAAATGAATGAATTAATGGCATTTGCAGCAACCTGGATGAGATTGGAGACTATTATTCTAAGTTAAGTAACTCAGGAATGGAAAACCAAACATCATATGTTCTCACTCATAAGTAGGAGCTAAGCTATGAGGATGCAAGGGCATAAGAATGACACAATGGACTTTGGGGATTCAGGGTGAAAGCAGGAAGAGGGTAAGGAATAAAAGACTACAA
Organism: Trachypithecus francoisi; assembly: GCF_009764315.1. NCBI lineage: Eukaryota > Metazoa > Chordata > Mammalia > Primates > Cercopithecidae > Trachypithecus > Trachypithecus francoisi. The sequence goes on along the minus strand of NW_022681454.1, from coordinate 155,830,803 downwards.
ATAGGGAGCAGTGTATACTGCTTGAGTGATGGGAGCACCAAAATTTCACAGATCGCCACTAAAAAACTTGCTCATGTAACCAAACACTACCTGTTCTCCAATAATCCATGGAAATAAAAATTTTTAAAGAAAAATATTGAGGCTAAGTGCTGAAATTCAGTCATCTAGATAATCACTATGTTCCAAAGAGAATGTGATTCAAACATGCACAGGAGGAAGGAGGGTAGTTAAAAGATGAGATTCATTTTATCTGATTCCAGGTAAATATGAAACGTATAGAATAAATAAGCCTTTATCTTAGAAGATCAGTGTGATCTATCATGTAAGAAGCTAGAGAACTCAGAAAACATGAAACTAAAGTGTTGGTGAACAACTAGTGCATACACAACTATTTCAAAATTAGTGCCATTGTTGAAACGTATCAATGTCTTTAATCTATTTATGCTGTGGCAACAGACCAACCAACTTCAAATCTCAGTGGCCTTAAACAAATTTCACATTTCAGTGGCCTAAAACAATCAAGGTTTATTTCTTGCTCATGCTTTGTGTTTATAATGGGTCAGCAAAAGCCTCTTGGTTCATAGTTGTCCTTCAGGAGCCCATTCTCTCTAAGCAGTCACTATTTCAATTGTTGCCAATTACTTTGACAGAGATAGGAGTTGCAGGATCTTGCATTAACAGCTAAATTCTCAACCCAAAAGTGACTTGTGTCACTTCCACTCACAATTCTTTGTACAGAAGTGGGCACATGACTTACTCAACCACTGGAGATCAAAGCATTATTCAAATATGTGCACAGGTGTAGAGTGGCCATGACGCAGTAAGCAGCCGTGATAAATACAGAAGAAGTATATTGTGAAATGCTAATCTGCTACATAGAATTGTTTTCATGTTTCTTTTCAACAGTGTTTGCTTATTTAAGTTCAAATGATTTCTGCATAATATCAACAAACAACAGCAATCAACATTTTAAAAGTGAGATTTTAAGAAAAGTAACATAAACATTTCTGTTGGGTCCCTTACCACATTTCCTCCCAAACAGTTGTAGTGCTATTCTTGGGTTCAAAAACTGGAACAGTAACTTTGGATCATTTGGTTTCGAAGGATCTTCTGTATAGGAAAGGTTAAAAAGTATAAGAGAAAATCGGTAGTAATTTCTCACTTTGGCAAACTTTTCTTTACTTCACTTTGAGGATGTATCACTTCGTACCTGAGACTTTATTAATTTTGACCTGTTATACTTTCTCTATATTTCTAATACTTTTCATTTATGACTTACTTATCCTATAATAGAAGTTTACTCATAGAATTATTAATTAATGTATTATTACATGCCTATAATATTTGTTTATTTTTCACATACAGATGCAAGAACTTAAATTTCAGATTTTTCTCCATCCTTTCTCATAGTTGTGCTTTTTTTTTTTTTTCTTAGAAAGTACCTGTGATACTTGGGGAAATATTATTTTTCTGTGTGGACAAATATGCAGGTTATTTTCATTAGTAACATTATATTTCCTTACACATTATGATATTTCTGAACTCAAGAAGCTATGTTCTCTATGTCCTTTTACATTCTGCTGTCAAAGACTATAATGTAAAGCATGTTACTGTGTGTACTTCTTTTGCAAGCTGAAAGAACAGGTATTTTGTCTCTCCTATAAAAATTCAGAAGTGTGGCCGGGTGCGGTGGCTCACGCCTGGAATCCCAGCACTTTGGGAGGCCAAGGCGGGTGGATCACCAGGTCAGGAGATCGAGACTACCCTGGCTAACATTGTGAAACCCCGTCTGTACTAAAAATACAAAAACAAAATTAGCCGGGCGTGGTGGCGGGCGCCTGTAGTCCCAGCTACTCGGGAGGCTGAGAAGGGAGAATGGTGTGAACCCGGGAGGCGGAGCTTGCAGTGAGCAGAGATGGCGTCACTGTACTCCAGCCTGGGCGACACAGCGAGACTCCGTCTAAAAAAAAAAAAAAAAAATTCAGACGTGTATGTAAAATGGTGAAGCAACTAATATGAGCAGTGACATATTAGATTCTAAAAAATAATTAACATACAATTTTTAAATGTTGAAATAGCCGATATCGAAACGCTTGTAAGACCACCTCCCATGCCATAAGTGTTTTATGCGTTTGCTTAATACTTTAAATTCAACAACAGATATTACGGTTTTCCAACATAAATGTATTAATCAGCAGTACGTATTTTAATCTCTGTGGGCAAATATAACTCAAGTTGTGAGAACTGAAATTCTCATATGCAATACCAACATAGGCCAATAGATGCCCTAAGAGCTCTCCTAAACACAAGAACTATTTGAACACCAGCAAGTCTCATGCTTTTTTTTCATGGTTCAATTAAGAAATAGCACATCGTTTTAGATTCCAAAGACTCTTGATATTACTGAACTTTAAACTGCCTCATGAAGTACTTATTTCTATTCTATTAAAGTAATAGAAAAAAGAAAGGAAAACTGAGTGAATTGATTTGAAAATCTATTAATACAATGAAGGTAACAATACATCTGATTCACATATTTGATTATTTCTAATTTTATAAATGCAGTCAACAATATTATTTATTACTGTGGTACATAAATGTAATCTAAGATTAATTTAATCACAGAAGCAGATAAGATTGTGCTGTAAAGTATTTCTTGAATTAGCTAATACTTTTAGGGTTTTCTGCTTTTACTGTAATTTCAATCTTTTTTCTACAATATTGATAGTAGTAGAGTGTACTTAAAGGCCTATTAATGGATTATATTTTAATTATGGTTACCACTTCTAGTTTTTTTAACAGTTAACTTAATTCATAGAAAATAAAGGATACTTAAATATGTTTGTTATATAAATCTAGCAAAATAAAACTATGTTCTCATCTTGCCAAGTTTAGTTTATAAAAAATTACACTCAGATGCTTTTTCCTAAGCAGAGGAACAAATTATTTACTTATAGGTTTATGTCCACATCTAACATCCCTAAGGAGGATATCTGAAATTGTGAAGATACATCGCTCTATAATAATAATTTTTAATTCAATTTAATTATACTTATTAAATTTTTTAATCAATTCATCATTTCAATCTATACCTTTATAGAGCAAATTTTTAATCCATTCATATGAGCTTGAAAACTCTGTGCATGGACACGTTGATCGATGCTCGCTTTTATTGAAAGTTAGTTCTCATTGTTTACTAGTATGGGAAAAGCAAACATTTTTACCAAGCCAAAACAGAAAGGCAAAATACAGCTTTAGGAGGAAACTCACAGTAGTATTACTTGGAAACCAGGATGAGTGTGTCTATGAAATTGACAACTAAATAAAAAAATATGAAAATGCATAAAAACTAGAATAGCTAACACAAACCTGAGTCTGCTAAATCCGTATCTTAATGTTCATTCCCCACAATGTGGCTATATAAAGAGCGGGTTTTAATTCCCTTCAATTGAGAAGATGAAATGTATAACATTAAGAATCTATATTTATTATGGAGAATAAAATAGGTTTATTTGTCTTTGCACCCTCAGGATTCATGTTTTAAGTGGCCAGTTACTATAATTCTGAATTCATTTTGACCCCAAATTATTGATGACAATGAGCAAATCTATTACTTAAAGGCAAACCTAGGTTTCTGTATTAAATGTGGTGGGCTTCAGCTTTCCAGTTAAGCAGCATTTATTAAACTATGTTCTACCTTTCTCCAATTAATATTACCTCAATAAATATTGACATCAAACAATTTCTTAAACCTATAACTTTTATTCATACTACACATTTGTCCTGGTTCTTGTAGAATTTGAGAAGCCTGTTTACACAGTGAGAATTAAAAGTTTATATGTGAATTAATCTGATAATTTGAGGAGTAGAATAGCAAAGAGTTAAAGTCAACTTTTAGGCGGTATTTCTGAAAAAGTTCGCTACCATATGAAATGTGCCATTTTGATGGTGAATTTATAATTACAAATGATAAAAATTGTCTCTCTTAGTGTATGTTTCTGTGTGTTAATGTAAATACTAGCAAGAAAAGACCTTTCACAGTAGTCTTGATTAAATTTAACAATCTTATCCAAAGTCACCAAAATGCCTATGTTGTTATATATAATAGAGAAAATGAAAAACAACACAATCTCAATTTTAGCATATATTGAGATTTCAAATAATCCCAATTAAACTAATTGAGATTGAGATTTAAAATTAAACTGATATAATCTCATGAAAATTGTAATTACTGCTTAGATCAAATACATGTGTGTGCATGAGGAAATAGTGTTTTTAATTTGCAGCTTTATTTATTAGTAGTGAGTTTTTAATTCATATATTTCAAATTTTATTTCCATAATTTTAAGAAAACATATTTGAAAATTCTCTTTAGTATATCCTACCTACATGTGCGCACACACACACACACACACACACGCACACATATAATATGTTTAAGGTCACAGTTTGGAATTAGCTAAGAAATTTAATATAAATGTATTGTATCAACATTTCATTCAATAACAAAATACCATATTTAAATGTCCTTTACCACAGTAGACATATACCTAATAGACATTTTAAATAGAACATTAAAATGAAATAAAACGTAGATGGAGAGCACAAAAGGCCCCAAGGGAGCAAGAGATAGAAAGTAGGAAAGTAAGAAAGTAATAGAAGAAGAAACATATATGTATATAAAATTTGGAATCACTATAAAAAAGGTTAAAAAGAAAGAGCATAAATTAGTTTTTAGCCACATGATTGGTTCATAAGATCTAATGGTTAAATGCAGCATCTACTCTTTAAAAAACCTTATGTACGTATGCATTATCAGGAGAAAGCACAATCATGTATAAGCTCACATTTCAGGGATGTTGGGATCTCTATCTTAATCACATTAATGTTTATGTTGAATCATTTCACTCTCTTTTATTTAAAAAAAAAACGGTTATTTATAGCTATCCCTTTTTTTTCTGGCCCTGCTTTACTTTGATCCCCAAAAAGTAAGCATGAAAATTACCTAGGAAAAAGTGCATCTTTGCTTTTCAAAATAAGCATGTTCTCAATTACTAGCAAACCTTCTTATAATTGACTCAAAAAGAAATATTAACAAAACATACACTGTTATTATCCTTAGAGTATTTATAATTCTAATGTACTACAAATACATTAAAATAATTATAATTTGAAAAGGAGCTTGTAAAATTTGATGACACTACAGAAGCCCCAAATATCCACATTCGCAAGACAACATTACAATGTGCTTCATAATTTCTGTGTATTACATTCTAATATGTTCATGTAAATTAACTAAATTAAAATCCTTCGGTAGATTTTGGTCATCCAGCTTTAAATAACTTTTCCTTAAGCATATTTGCTTAATTTTTAGTCATCTTTCCAGTGCCAATTTGCAACTGAAAATCCATCTAACCTCTTCCGCATGCCTTAAATTTTATTGTTGCTTTACAATTACTTTAAATATCCTGAACAGTAATTATATCTGTGATTAGATGAGAGATTATTGCAATACGCTTATATAATAAATGAACGCTTTAACAGGCCTATTTTGCCTTCTTTTAGTTCCAGCCTGGGTGGATAAAATTTATGTTTTTTGGCCTCTCTTAGACTCATAGTTGATCTTAGCCTCTCCATACCTCCCAACCGAATTATATGACGATATTCTTTTCACAGACTTAGTAACCAAATGCCAGTCTATTTCACTTAGGGAAAAGTTCTTAATATTTTAAATTCTAATATAAAATTTTGAATTGTAATATAAAAATTTCTGAAGTTTTGAAGTCTAATATAAAATTACAGAATGACAAGCATGTAATGAGTTTTGGAGACAGCAGGATAACCTACATATTTTAAAAATGATGAGTGTGATGAAAAGGTTTAAATAGCTTGCCCTCAGTCACATTGCCATTTAGGGCAGTACAAAATCAAGAATCCCCTAGGAGACTATTCTCAATGTTTTCTGCATGTATTCATGTTTGTTCATGCTCACCAAAATAGCTATTTTCCTTATATTTTCTTTCTTTCTTTCTTTCTTCTTTCTTTCTTTCTTCTTTCTTTCTTTCTTTTCTCTCTCTCTTTTTAAAGACAGTGAAAAAATGAGAAAACGATTTGGCTTTCCTTTCCATCTTTGAAAGGAAGTTTGTTTTCCAGTTTTATTCCCTCAGGCTTTTCAATATTATGACTGCTTTAATTGAATTCATAGCCCAAAACATTATGATCACTGGAGTAAACTGAAAAATAGTGTCCATTATCCAAACAACATAGGTCTTGGTGGAATTTTATAAGCATACGTCATGTACTCTCTGCATTGCTAAAATGAACTATCAAGATTTCTCTGACATTTCAGCACATTGGCATGAAGCAGACCAAAGTGTGCTATGTGATGTTCCCAAAAGAAGCATATCATGCGTGCCGTAGCCAGCCTAAGTTCAAGTTATTCAGTTGGCTCCATTGTAATTACAATTGTGCAACACCCATCTGCCCCCACAGATCATCTTTCCTGTCATATCATGGTGTCTGCCACCATTATTAAAATGACTTTGAGAATTGAAGAACTCATAATACATGCGTGTGTATCTGTGCAAAAAGTCATGGCATTTGACACTTACAAATGTAAAATCAGTAGTTGTCTGAGAAAACAAAAACATTGCAGATTACCCAAAATGTGAAACTTACAGTCAAGGTGTGTTGGGTAAATAGTACTAGGGATTGTACGTTCAGAAAAGAAATGGGTAATTTCTGGAAAAAAGCCATAGAGAAACGTTTATGCGGGTGTGAATCAGAATAAAAAAAAAAAAAGTTCCTTCCTTCAAGCAAAAATACCATAGTTTTTTTTCTCTGTTATCTTTTATTTTTTAAGTAACTAGAAAGAAGGAGTTTGGGGGTATGGGCCCACAAAGTAAATAGATTTCCTCAAATAACTTCTTAATATCACAGAAAATAAAATTCATTATTTTTCCTGATAGAGGAATAAACAAGTGTATTCATTTTACTAGAGTCCCTGAAAAGGCTTGTGAGTGGATCCAGTGCTAGATGCTATCAGACTCCTGGAATATGATGACACATATCAGTATGTATGCATTCTGATGGAAAACGATGTGTGAAATGCTATGACATTTTTTGAATAAGCAATCTTTTTTATTAAACATGCTTTATCCAACTTAAGAAAATTAAGCTTAGTTTTAGATACCCACTTTTCTGTCCAAGTAAGTAATGTTAACTGTAGGTGGGACATGTGCATGGAATGTGAATGTGAATAATCACCCTTCTGGATGATTGATTACTTCAGTTCACTGAAAGTGTTTGTTTATAAGTTTAAGCAGTCTGTGGAATTTGGCATGACAGGCCCCCTTTCTCTTGCCTTCAAGGCCGCTAGAGCTTCACTGAGACAAGAAATATCACAAATACTGAGAGAATTGCTAAAGGCTATGTAATGCTTTCAGCATACTCCATTTTTCATAGAACAATTGATATAGTAGACATAATAAATATTGCATAACCTTCAGAATTTTGGCAGTGGAAGTTGAAGCTGAGAACTTTCACTTTTTATTATTATTATTATTTTTTACTGTGGAATCTCCACGTCTATACAGTTTGAGGATATATTTAAATCATGATAATGAATAGGAAAGGTTCTGTAGGTTTTATCGGAACGAATATGAAGTATAATATATACTATGGAGCACGCGTAATTTTTTTTTTTTAAGATTCTGTTTAGAAATGATGGCTAATGCTGCAAGCTTTCACGTTTCCTCTCGCTGCTCAAGATTTTTTTTTTTTTCTTCCAGGCAAGTTTCTGCAGCAGCGACTCCCTCCAGCGGCTCCGTGAACCAGGGAAAGGAGTAGGAACACCACATACGTGTGCGTTCAAATAACCAAACGGCAGTGAGAGGCAGCAAAGTTTAGCCAGGAAGATCAAAAGGATGGGAGATGTTTTCAAGAATGGTTGAATCGATTCATTCTATTTCTCCGTCTCCTCCCCACCTGCCTCCCACTCGGTCCTCTCCGTGCTCCACTGCCCCCTCTCTCCGCCCCGTCTTCCTTCCAGAGCTGTGCCCGCAGCGATCTTAGAGTGCGCAGAAACGGCAGTCCCAGCGAAGGCAAAGGCTCCAGCACCGCCTAAGCGTTTAATTTCTACTGGACTGGTTGAGAATACATCTTGAAGTCCAAAGATGCCCACGCTGACCTTAAACCTGGATTTTGTACCCTCGATTGCCGCAGCTGACCCTAGCAGAAGCCCAGTCAAGGGGGCGGCCCCTCACTTCTCGGCGAGTTGATATGCAAAATAGTTACGTCAGATGGTGGGGGCGGGGCACCCCCGGGTTGAGTGGCAGCAGCTCCTGCCTAGGGAGGAGGAGCGAGAATCAGCCTGGTTCAGTGACTGAGACAAACTGGAGGTGAGAGGAGCTGGTACTGTCCACTGTGCTGTCGGTGCTGAAACTGAGACACGAGCGGACCAGTTGCTCCAGCACCTGGAGGCAACGCCCTCTTGCACCCTCTGTGCCCTGTGGGACGCGCTTCACCAACAGGACCCATATCAACTTGACAAAGGAGTGTGGTATCGGACGTGGGAGAGACTCCTCTGTTTGCCACCTGGGCGCTCATTCAGGCGTGACTTTGGAGATTTCTATAGTTTTAGACCAAACTATTTTATTTATTTATTTTTTTCTCCAGCTAAGACGATCTTCTTAGTGCTTTTTTTTTTTTTTAATTGTGATTTGTATTTCCACAGCGTTTAGGAATCTTTCTGGGGGACTTTTGTGACTGTTAAAATAAGGTAAGAAAAATAATATTGTTATAAATGATTACAAGTGGGGGAGACATACGGACTGCTACACAAAAATTTAAAAACAAGTTATGTTTATTTTTATAATTTGAAACTGGACTTTTGGCAATGATTGCAAAAATATTTTAATAATTACTATTATTATTATTACAAGATCATCTGTTAGTGATTATGCACTAAATTCTAGAGGGGAAGTTGAGAGCTTTGCTTTCTGTGAAGTTAATGTCATTATGTTATATCTTGCTTTATAAATATAAATATTTTAGAGCAATGCTTTCACCAGGGTTCAAAGGATAGGAACCATTCCAGAAAACCCTCCAAATATATTAGCAAATGATATTAAATAAATCAACCAACAAGTTGTTTAGAACAAATATAATCAAATAATTATTTGAATGGATTAATCCCTGGTTAATCAACAATATTATTTCCTATATCTAAAGCATAGATTTCAAAGTGCAGAGCTCTCTTAACATTTTTTGGAAGGGAGGAGGTAGGGACAGAAACATTTATATCATGCTGGGTCCATTTAGATGTGTTGTTATGCAGTAGATCCAAATAAAACTTGTGAAACTCAGTCTCTGAGCATTCCACACCCCAAGGTCATGTGTATTTCCAAGTTGGGGGCTGTTTGTTCTGCTGTTGACTAGCAAATGTCATCCCCTTGCCACCCCCTCAGGTTAGAGGTGGATGTAAATGGGAAGCTCTGATTTAATAATACAGTATTAGCTTGTATTATAGTCGCTTGTGCTGTTAGTAATTGAATGGAACTGGGAAGCGTGGGCTGAGAAAATGTCTCACTATTTCAGCAATGTTTAACCTCTTGCATGCTTAACAGAGAGCTTTTCTCTACTTATATTTTCTTTTGAAGCTATGTTCCTTTTGTCAATTGGCAGTGTGTTCTGAGTGTGTCCAGAGAAATAATTCAGTGTGGAAAACGACTGAACAGTACTTCTCATACTGAGCAATTATTAAATGATAGAAGTTATCTTGTGCTCTTTGCATTTCTTATTACTATTCATAACTTTGACAGGTGTGATGGTTTGCTTGATAAATGGAATTGTGGTCTCTCATTTATGTCATTTAGTGACATTAGATTAAGTATAAATGATGGCTGGAAAAGCATGGGGGTGGGGGATATTTCCTTTACATTCCAGAGAGAGAGAGAGAGAGAGTTTAGGTTGCAAAGTAGATGTCCAATATTAATAGAAATGAGTTAAATATAAAGCTGTTTCATACTTAAGTATTATTCACTGAAGAGAGCTATGCTTTTCAGCAGGAGTACACTAAGTTAGGTTTAAATATTTGTATATTTTTAAATATCATAAAATTTCTACTCTAGTTGTATTAGAGTTACTAGGATGAAGTTTGGTTTTAGAATTTTATGAATCCTCTAGGTAGAGATTTTTCATTGTATTTACTACACAGCCCTACAAGAGAGTGATTGCCACAAGAAATGCATATTGTTGCAAATACTAGAGGTCAAATGTAAATCTTTTGAAGTTGTTCACATGTTTTACCCTAAACAGATATTCTTTGTAGGATTCACATCAGTCATGTGATCTTAAATTAAATATTCATACAAATTTTGAAAGCCTGGATTGGGTAGTGGGGCAAAAAAGAATATATAAAACATTGAGCTAGGAAGTTTATACAACATAATCTCCTTTAAATACACAAGGAATCATTCTTTCCACTACCAATTATGAAATTTTCTTGTTAAAACTAATTGTATTGATATAAATATTTAGGTTGTGAAATTTCTAACAGAATTATGGCTTATTTTATTTTCAATTTTGTTTATTATCTTGAAACATTAACATATATCTTAATTTTATCACTTATTTGAAAGGCAGTACTATATATAAACATTACATTTACTCAAAATGTACCTGAATGTGTCATTGACTTCCGTTTGCACAAAGTTTTCCAAGATGTATGTCTTTATTCAAGTATAAACATTTACCTTGAACTGCCAATATCTGGAATTCTTTAAGATGAAATTGAGTGTTTCATCTAACAATGACATAGTTAAACACTGAAGTCAAACTATGCTACTGGCAATAATAACCAAAGGTTGAGTCGATGAGATTGCAAATTTAAAACATTTAGAAGCATTTTTTTTCTGATTTTTCTACACTTCTAGCTTTTGTATCTTAGCCCTGAAATAAGGTAAAATTAGATTCCCATCATAAGCCCAAATTTAGCATATAGGGGACACTATTTAAATACAGAATAACATTTCTCCTGGAACTAATAAAAGTGCCAACTTTGAAGACACGTATGAAAGATATTCAAATGTGGTGGCCTTTTATTAAGTCTTTGATCCACAAAGAAATGACCATATTTTGGAGTTAGAATAAATTCATGTAAAACGTAAAGGATTATTCAGTAACAAAACACTGGATGGCTTGTTAAGACATTAACTCATTTCATTACAGACATACAGCAAATATATGCAGCACTGTTTGCAGAAAAGTGATGAACTTCATAAAGTCTATAGAAAATTATTAAAATAATGTTATTATATATTACATGACATGCTCAATTTGTCTTTCTTGTTTCTCAACCTCTTAAGGGTCATCGATCAAACTAAAAATTGAGTCAAAAATGAAATTTATAGATAGATTGTTTCTCCTTACAAATAAAATGCATTCCTGTATATGTTTTGTGAGATTTAAGATAAGGGTGAATCAATTTGGAATTTTTATTATCAAGGCTGTATACTGCTTTCTTTTTTTTTATTTTCTAGTTACTAACATGGGCGATAGAGAAACACAAGTCACAAAAAATCTGAAATACTCTAAAAAGTTTGAAAAAAATAAAAAATATCCTTTTAAATGATATTTAAGAAGTTATTTGAATAATAATTTATTGATAATTTTCTTTGAATAATGACCATTTAAAAAATAATATTTAAAGCTCATTTATCAATGAGACCCAAAGGCCTTGAATGACATCTTTCCATTAGTTCTTCATATTTGCCCAAAATTGCCATAGTATCTCTCATATTTTTTAGTACTTTATATATTATGAAGCTCAAAAGACTCTTGTGAACTAATAAGCTAGAAAAAATACTTCCTGTTATTAGCATCATTCTAAGAGTCAAGTGACCAATTATTCTTTACCAAACAGAGTTAATCACCTTCTGCTTCAACACCTCCAAAGTCTTTTGGGTATAGCCTACTTCAGATTAGCTGTAGAATAGCTTGTAGACATATTCTAATTTTCCAATTAAATTGGTAACCACACAGCAAAGCAATTGGTCCCTCTGTGTTTTAAATCACCTTAGTATTGAGGAATTGATATTATTATAATGGATGGGACCATGTTTTGATAAACTCAGAGTTCCAATGGGTTTTCTGAAAGAGGATGAATTAAATAATAGTATAAGTATTTGAGACAATTAGAGTGTGTGTATGAATGTATGTATCTACACATATTTACACATATATGTATATACACATATATATGTAAATTCTACTCTACAATAAACATGCAAGGGGGATGACCTAGAACATGCAAGTTAAAGACATGTTAGTTAGTACAAAATAATTTAGATAATAAATGGTAATACAATATGTAACTTTTAGTGGCAAATTTGTCTTCTAATTATTGTTATTTTTTATTTCGACTAGAATGCTTGTACACATACCAGTTTTTTTTTTGTTTTTTTTTTGGCATTAAAATGACATTTAGAACCTCTCATGCTGATTGGCAAGGCAAGGAACAATTGAAAATGAATATTTGCCAGGAATAAAAAAAAAAGTAGATGTCTGCATAATGAAGAGTTTATAGCACCACATTAATGATGAAAAAATATGAGTTCTGATAAAGGATTTGGAAATTACAGTCTATAAAAGTAAAACATCAAGTTTACTTCCTACAGATCTTCAGATAATAAGCCATACACCTCTGTAGAACAGAGCCTGCATATCCCTGCCCATAACATATTTTTATTCCTTGTGTATTAATGTTTTCACGCATAAATGTGGTGGAACAGGAGAACAGTTTCACTCTGAACTTTCTTGGTTTAAAATCAAGTAATTAATATTAATTTAATGTGGCTTTTGGTATCAAATTATACAAATCTCTAAAGCAAAGTGGTTGCTTAGTGAGTTCATTTGCATGTCAATACACAGGATATTATTTCAACTCATAACTAGTTCATTGCACAAGTAACAATTCTAAAGCAAAAGATTTAAAAATACTTCTTCATTGAGTAGTATTTAAATGTATATTGTAATAGAGAAACTTACTTTACTGATGTATTTTCTCTGTGAATATAGCACCAAGGTGGCAATTAAGACATACATACAGTAGCAATTAAAACACACACCTGAACTATATTCCCCCAAAGATGATGATGAAATGGCAATAATTTACCTTTTGTAGTTGGACCACTTCCACAAAACATATTAGATACTGCTTTATTGTCTCTGGAGTTATTATTATTTTTAAAATTCCAAAACACTAAAAGTAAAGGTACTTACATGAAAACACAAATGCCTACCTGCCCTCTGTGGTTACATGCCCCTTTTCTCAAAGCCCCAGTAATTGCTGTGACTCTACTGTCAATCAGACTCTGAGCTGTCTCACTTAGGATTATGGAATCTGGCCCTTCATATTTCTAAAGAAAAAGAGCCAGTGAGTTGGTGCTAGTAAAAACATTTGTTGCTTCATAATGGAGTGCCTATTTATATCATTGTGTCTTGGATCCTGGATTTGCTTTTTCATCTGGGAAGAGCAATAAGATAGACATAGATACCATTCAAAGTATTAATAGGTATTCATATATATTTTATTGATATCAGGCCATACACCCACATTAAGTAATGTAACATTTGCATGACTTTGTAAAGACTGATGTTATTCATTTCTTAATTATTCATATTAATATGAGAAAGCAGAAATTCACATCAAATCTCCATACCACTGTATCCTAAGGTCACACAACTAGGAATAGGTGAATTAGGGAATCAAACTAAGTTTACATGTCTAGTACCTCTATTTAGGTCAGAAGTCCAAATAGCTATGTCATTTTCAAAACTCAGCTTTTTCACTATGATAATCTCTTTACTACATGTAAATGCCTCTTATTATTTCCCCAAGACTATTCCTTAATTATTAGGTCACTGAAATTATTTTATGGCATATATTCTTTAGTATACACACTTTAGAATGCATAATACCAAAGACCTTAAGGAGATTTTCCTCTGTATTTCATGTTATAAAGATGCTACATTAATTGATCTCGTAGAATATTCAAAATATTAGCAGCAGCCAATGTTTCCCTTGGTGCCTCAAATAGCATAGGAAACAATAGAACAGAGTAGATAATGTTTCTTAGGAATTCAAGTTGTTTTTCTTTTTCCTTTAAAGGTCCTACTGGAGATGAAATTCAAACACTTGGTGACATTTAGACCATTTCAAGCAATCAGCATTTGTGATATCAACTGCTACTCACACGTAATCCTTCAGATTAGGTAGTTACTAAAGTTTTGAATAGTCTGTGAGGTTAAATCAAGATTAAATAAAATAATCAAAACAAATGACTAGCTTTGAAGCACAATACCAAGGAGGTAATCTAAGGTGGGCTCTTGAAAGCTTTGGAAATATTAAATACTTTTTTCTATTGTTTCTATCTAATTGTATTTGATGTAAAGGGGAATACTGGCCACTAGCTGTTGCTCTTCGTTTTCATACAGCATTTAGGGTGACTGAGAAAGAGAAGTGGTGACTGCTGTTTGCAATAATTATAACACAGCTCCCAGGTGAGCCAGAAAGTTGCATCAGACTCCCTTACTGAATCCCCATTACACAAGTTTTTGGTTGTCTTTGTTAAGTGGATCCCAAAAGAGATAGAAAAGTTTGATTTTCTTAAGAAAGTTTAACTTTAAAGTGGAAAACATACAGGGCCTTTGATTCTATATTTTACATATCTGTTAGCAATAATCAATGTTTCACTTTTGACATGAAGTCTGGTATAAACGTTTTTAATCTTGAAATGTTTACGAGATTGTGTATACTATTCATGTAACTCATTGTTCCTCATTCTCTGTGGAGCCCTAGGAAGTCCATTCACTCCAGCAACTACAATTATCATCTCTTCACAGATATCCTCCAAATCTGTAGCTCTGACCCACATTTGAAGTCCATTAATGTATTTACAAAGGTCTGCTGGACATTTTAACTCTGATTTCACGGTGACAGCACAAACCCCATGAACTTATGATCTCATCCATAACATGATCCCCTATTCTACTTTTTCTGCCAGTCAGTTAATGAAAAATTCTCTTTCAATTTACTTTGGTCTAAAAATGTATAGATGTTTAAAAATTGCATCGTTCTTCCTATACAATATGCAGCAGGTACGCAAGTTTTACATCCCTCACTTTATCATGTAGCTTTATCTGATTCTCTACTTTTCTCTTATCATATTTACCTTGACTCAGACTGTCCAAACTGAGACAGAATTATTCTGATATTCTTTACACTAGTCTCCTTATTCTTGTTTCTTCCTGTTGTAATAATAATTGAGACAAAATTTCTGATGATTCATAATATCGCATGCATAGTCTTAAGCATTTATAAACACAGTTTCATTTTATATGCAAAACACCTTATAAAATAGATATAGGAAAACCATCTTTTTTAAAAAAAAAAAAAAAGTTGAATTATTTTTAGATCCAGGGGATATATGTGCGTGTTTGTTACCTGGATATATTCCCTGATGCTGAGGTTTGGGGTATGAGTGATCCCATCACTTAGGTACTAAGCATAATATCCGATAATTAGTTTTTTAGCCCTTGCCTCCCTCCCATCTCTCCACTCTTTTAGACTCCAGTGTTTGTTATTGTCATCCTTATGTCCATGTTTTTATAATACTTAGCTCCCACTTATAACTGAGAACATGGGATACTTGGTTTTCTGTTCCTGCGTTAATTTGCTTCGGATAATGGTCTCCAGCTGCATCCACATTGCTGCACAGGACATGATCTTATCCTTTTTTATGGCTGTGTAGTATTACACGGTGTATGTGTACCACATTTTCTTTATCCAATCTACCATTGATGAACACCTACGTTGAATCATGTCTTTGCTATACTGAATGGTGCTGCAATGAGTGTGCAAGTGCATGTATGTTTTTTGTAGAATGATTAATTTTCCTGTGGCTATCTACCCAGTAATTGCATTATTGGGTCAAATGGTATTTCAGTTTTAAGTTCTTTGAGAAATCTCCAAACTGCTTTCTTCAGTGGCTGAAGTAGTCTATATTCCCACTGATAGCATATAAGACCTCCCTTTTCTCTGCAGCCATACCAGCATCTGTTGTTTTTTGACTTCTAAATCATAACCATTCTGATTAGTGCAAGATAGTGTCTTATTGTGGTTTGATTTGCATGTTTCTGATGGTTTGTGATGTGGAGCATTTTTTTGATGTTTGTATGTCTTCTGAAACCAAGTCTTAAGGTACTGCCTACAGAGCTGAGACTCAGACCAAGTTTTGTCTGAAGTCAACTGCATGATCAGATCCTACTCTTTATAGCCTGCTGTTACAGATTTCATATCTTCTCTGGATTTCTCTTGATTAAAATATGCTTTAAAATGCCACTGTGTTCAGAAATCATCATTAGATCCCCAATTTTTACATTAAGTTGACACTCTCGGCTGCTTTAAAGATTCTTCTAATTGGTTCTACACACTGCTAGTAGTCAACCTGCTTTTCCATTTTCTGATATGTGAAATGCATGCATACAAAACAAAGATATGTTAAAATCTAAACCATCACACAGTTTCTTACCTCTGTATAAACACAGTGTCCTGTCTGGACTGTTGTACTTTCAAGAATCCCAGTTTAGGTCCCACTCCTCTGCATCCAGTCAAATGTTTTTATAGTTTAAGAGCATATTGTGCTCCCATGTGATTTTCAGAGTTGTAGTTTTTGTTGCAGTAAATGTCATGTCAGTATCACTCTGGATCTCAGCAAAATGTTCATGTTTTTAAAACATATATATGTTTTCTGTTGTGACATACAAATTATCACAGACTTAGCCATGTAAACATTTATTATCTCCCAGTTTCCATGAACCATGAGTCTGGGTACAGGTTAGCTGGCTCCTCTGCTCAGGACCTCACTGTCAAGGTTTCTGCCAGCCCTGGGTTTTTATTTGAGGCTTGGGATTCTCCAAGATCACCTAACATTTGGCTGGATTTGTTTCTTTGCGGCTCAGAACTCATGGAGACTTGCGGCTTCAAGGCTGGCAGAAGAATTAATCTGACTACTTCTGTTTCTGACCTCTAATCCCGCTTTTAAAAACTCACTCACCCAGTCAGGCCCAGCTAGGGTAATCTTCCTTCTGATATACATTTAATTACATCTTGAAATCCCTTCCTTTTTGCCATATGTGACCACAAGAGCAATAGCACATTACCTTTGCCATGGTCCATTGGTCAAAAGCAAGTTATAGGTCCTGCCTACACACAAGGTGAGGTGATTATACAACAGTGTGTGTCACTGGGATTCAGGTAGCGTTCTGCCTACTGTACCTGGTTGAAGTTTTACTTAAACCTTAGTCTTTATTGCTTGAATGCCACTGGGATCTTCTTTCTAACTCTAAATTTATCATCTAAACTGTGTAGTAGACGGTCTGGAGTTGCTTTTGGATGTGTTAATGTGTCATAGGCTCTTCTTTCTAATTAATCCCTTTATAGGAAGAAGTCTAGAAACTTCTTCTGTGTGTAAAAAAACCTGCATAGTTTACAATTACTTCATATATATATAAATTAATTGATCCTCATTGGATTTTACTCTCTTTTTATGCTTGCATTTATTACACAATGCTTTGTACATTTTGAACTATAATAGATCTATGATGATGGATTTGGTTAATGTTTTTTGATATTAGAGTTTGGTCGTCTACTGTGTTTTCCCATTTTTAACTTTGGTCTCTGACTAATTGAGAACCACACAAAGGATATTTTAGTATGACCTTACTGCATGCAACATGGACTATTTTCATGCAAATCAGAAACTTGTATTTAATATTATATTTATGCTCCTTTACAGATAATATAGTAATTACATAGAAAGTGAACATGACATTTTACACTTGCTATTTAGGAAAAGTGCAAGAAATATACTTTAGATTCACTTTAAAAGAAAAACTTCAACATGTGAAAAAAATGCCATGTTCAAAAGATCTTCAAAAAATATTTATGTGCTATGGATCATTTTTTCTTGTTTATGCAGTCTAAAGATTAGTAAATTATTGTGCAATTGCTTTTACTAACATTAATTGTACAGAAAAAAAGCCATTTCACTTATATCTTTTATATACAATTAAAACAATTTTATCTTGACAAAAACTAAATAAAGACAACTAATTAGTAGGTAAATTCAATTTTTCATTATTTTATAAACAATACTTTAAAAAATATTATTAAGATAATAGCTATTTTGGCTGGATGCAGTGGCTCAAGCCTGTAATCCCAGCATTTTGGGAGGCTGAGGCTGGTGTATCACTAAGGTCAGGAGTTCAAGATGAGCCTGGCCAACATGGTGAAATCCCATCTCTACTAAAAATACAAAAAATTAGCTGGGCATGGTGGCAGGTGCCTGTAATCCCAGCTACTTGGGAGACTCAAACAGGAGAATCACTTGAACCCAGGAGGTAGTGGTTGTGATGAGCCGAGATCATGCTGTTGCACTCAGCCTGGGCAACAAGAGTGAAATTCCATCTAAAAAAAGTTATAGTTATTTTAAGAGAAATAAATTAATTCAATAAATATATTAAATACCTACTATGTTTCAGGTACCCTTTCAGGTACTGGGGTTGAGTAGCAATAAGAGAGAGGGTACCTGCCCTACCCTCTCTGTGACAGGGTAGACAATAAGCAAAGTAATAAGGCCAAAGTATAATATAATGTCTGGTGTTGATAAGTGTTCAGATAAAAAGTAAAACAGGTAAAGTATTACTAAGGGACAAGAGTACTACCTAAGATAGGAATTATCATAGGTTCCAACTTCATGCCATTCTGAGGAACTCATTAAGTAGTTTCTGATTAAAGTTAATATTCCTTATCATTCTAAAAAGTGTGAATGTTTTTATCCATAATTATAATGGAGAAAACATGATATCAGTAAGCCCTGGGGACTTTAAGAAAGAGCTTATCATCCAGTAAGAGGTCAATACATTTAGGGTGGAAGAATGTTGAAATACTGGAACATCTACTCACAAAATAGAACTTTATGATTATCAAGTATTGATTTGATATAATACCTTAAAATCCTCTTAAATGAACTTCAATTTGTTAAATTCTATTCAGTCTTAAATGTCAAATTGTTGGCAAAAACCAGAAGGCACATATCATGAAAAAAGTAATTACCTTTTGTTGTTTGCTTGTTAATGAAAATTAGCTTTCATTTTTGTTTGGCACTACAATGTATTTGAAATATGTTAATTCGGTTACATTTTTTTTCTTTCCACTTTTAAACATACTATACAGAGCATGTGGCAACTAAATTCTGGGACATAAATCTAATTTCTGAGTATAAACTTAGACCCTTTTAGCCCTGTGCACTTCATTTGTTCAGAAGTTCACATTTTTTCATAGAAAATTTAAGTTCTCTAAAATGTATGTTCCTTTAAGGCAATGATTGAGTGAGCTGGTATTTATGTCAATGATTCATTATCCCAGACACTATGGCATTATTAGGGAAAGATAAATGCTTAGAATGCTTTTTGGGTTTGTGCACATGCTTGAAAAACTACAGTGATTGTTTGTTATTATGAAATTGCATTCTTTATTCAAATAGTGTGACATCATGGGACCATGTAGGAAAAAAAGCAAAAGAAAGTAATAGTAATAAAAATACATCTATACCTTTAGAAAATGCAAAAATTAAATGCACAATATCTCAATCCTTTGGCAGAATATCAAGAGTTAGTGCACTTACAAAGAAAATAAGACTTGAAAGAAGTGCATGAATTGTGCCAAAGATTTTCCTGAATTATTTCCTTGGTGAGATTTCTCATAGAGCTATAATTAATAGGAGTAAAAATAATTAAAAACTGAAGAGAAAGTTTCTAGAAAATGCTTTGCATTTAAAGTCCACTTATTTACAATTCATGACAACAACAATTTCAAATTAATACCCTCTGCAACTGTTTATTTTCTTTTAGCCAGTGCCTTATTTCTCTACATGTCCTGAGGCCTGAGAAAGTCGAAGGGCTTTCATTCAGTTTGTTTCCCTGTCTGTGCACAAGTAGTACAATTTAATTGATAATGTCTGTAGTAAGACTGTGTGCCCAGCTGTGAAAACTGTGTCCGGATGCTACTCTACTGGACTTCTAGTTAATTATACATGTTTTGCTGAACATCTCGGTTAAGCTAAAAACTGTCTAAAAATCAGTAGAGGGAGCTCAAGAAGGCATTAAGAATATTCTGATTCTGGCCTTCTAGTGCCACTTTGTTTTGTCTCAAAAATAGTCTGCAGGTAGAGCAAATAAAGGTATTTTTAAATGCAAAATAACTTTTTGAAGTTGCAAAATTTAGAATTGTTTAAATATTTGAAGAAGTCACACAGTTTCTCTTGAAATTGCTGTGTCCTATTTATTACTGGCCTTACATGGATTTGATTTATAAATGGTTAGGACACTATGGAAACCCTGCTGTGTGATACTCAGGCTTTTACTGCCCCAGTTTTTAGATCTTAACACTGGGCTCTTGAGCCAGAAAATAGAATGTGACAAAATGCCGAGTATACAAGAGACTTCTGTAAAGCACCAGCAGGCTTAAATTAATCTGTGATAGTCATTAGAATATGGTAGGTCATATCCTAAAATTTTTGTTTAGCTCAACTGCAATGAACTTAAACATCACATTTTGTTCTATTTCAGAACCTTTCAAACTTTTAAAACTGGCACAAAGTTAGAGCATATCAGTCTTTAGCAACTATTAAACAGACAGTATATTTTCAGTTAGCAGCTTCATACCAAGGACTATGTCCCATATTTATATACCTTACATATTGAAAATAAAAACTATCTCAAGTTATTTTGATTGGGATGTTGCTACATGATTTTTAAACATCCTGCTCAAAATATAAAACGGCTAATTTAAAAACTTTTTCCAATTGATTTTTTTTCTTTTTTCTTTTTATTAGAGAGAAAGAGTATCATATATGCCCTAATGATTTAGTTGAAAACCTCCATTGGAGCATTCTGGAAAAAGAAACAAAACTGTATTTCTAATGATTTAACAGCTTCATGTGATAGTGTTATTCATTCCTGATTTCATACTAAATTGATTTCTCTATAATGGCATTTTTGTAATTAGTTGATTTTTCATATATGAAATTTAAATTTAACAGTAGCACATGTGATTTATTGAGAATACATGAAAGCCAAATTTTGGTAAAATTTGCTGTTATTTGGCATGCAGTGTTTATGTAAATGTCTAGTGATCTACAAACTTTTGAAATGTATATTTGAAATTCAATTATGCTTTTATTTCTATAACATTTCCCCAGAAGTTGAATTACTTGGTAAAATCACATGATCACTTTTAAGGAAAAGGAATAGGCATTGTCATGTTATTTTCTATGATGATTACATCAATACATTCAAATTACAATTGGTTGAAATACTATTTAACCAGTGTTGGGTGCCATAATTTTGTTGAGTAAAAATGCATTCTGGATTTTTATTTACATTTGCTTATTACTGAATGTGTTGTTTTAATGTTTTTTTCTGGTAGTAATTCTTCTGTTGTAACATTTCTTTATGTCTTTGAACATTAACTTAAAAGAATCTCAACTCGATTGTACAGAGTCAATGAAACTAGATGCCATAGAATAATAATAATTGTTTACTGAACAATTATTGTGCCTCAGACACATTTCTAGACACTATTCATTTATTTTGATAAAACTTTAGAAGAGCTTTTAAGGTAGAACCAAGCTGACATCAAGGTTTCTGGGAGGCTATAGCCCATACTGTCTCACAGGAAGCACACGTTTCTCTCTGGCTCTAAAGGCCCCAGTGATCTCTGTCTTATATTAAGAACTCTGTGGCTTTATTGTTATCTTTTCCATGTAAACTGATTTTTCTTCCATGTCTAAAGTCTTCCTTTAAACACATTAGGCCCAGTGTGTCTTTCTAGGAAGCACTTGGCCTTCTCAAGTATGTAATATTTCTTCAAAATAACTTATCTCTTAAATATCTAGGATTCCAAACAAAATATATTATTCTGATATAATCCTGATTAGCCAATATTCTTTAAGAAGTTCTAAACTGTTAGCAAAAACCAAAAGCACCACTAATTGAAAATTTCCTTAATTTAGAGGAAAAATAAAACAAATTTTATTAATGTGGTTATGTATCTGCTTTTCATTCAAGTCTTACCACTAAATAGAGGAATAGTGAAACTTCTATTTCAGGCATACTCCACATGTTTTATATTACTAACAGATGTCAAACTGAACATAGTATTGAAACTAAGTTACAAAGTAAGTAAAATCATAAGGTAGCATTTCTACCAGGAACAAAAATATTTTTCAGAAGCCTGTTATATACACATATATACATACACATGTACACATACATATACAGATACACACATATACTTACACGCACATATATACATATACACACATATACATATACACACACAGATACAAATATATAGACAAATTGAAACTACATTGACTTTTTTTATTTTTTATTTTTTGAGAGACAGAGTCTTGCTCTGTCACCCAGGCTGGAGTGCGGTGGCATGATCACAGCTCACTGCAGCCTCCACCTACTGGGCTCTAGTGATCTTCGGGGGTGCTGATCCACATTAGCCCTTCAAGTAGCTGGAACCACAGAGATGCAACAACACACAGAGCTAATTTTTTTTTTTTTTTTTTTTTTTGAGACGGAGTCTCGCTCTGTCGCCCAGGCTGGAGTGCAGTGGCCGGATCTCAGCTCACTGCAAGCTCCGCCTCCCGGGTTCCCGCCATTCTCCTGCCTCAGCCTCCTGAGTAGCTGGGACTACAGGCGCCTGCCACCTCGCCCGGCTAGTTTTTTTTTTTTTTTTTTTTTGTATTTTTTAGTAGAGACGGCGTTTCACCGTGTTAGTCAGGATGGTCTGGATCTCCTGACCTCGTGATCCGCCCATTTCGGCCTCCCTTTTTTTTTTTTTTAATTTTAGATTTCTTTGTAGAGATGGGGGTCTCTCTATGTTGCCCATGCTGTTCTTGAACTCTAGGCTTATGAGCCGCCACACTTGGCTAATTTTTTTTTAAATATTTTTATATTTTGGAGAGATGGTTGGTGCAGGGGGCGGGGCGGGCAGTCTCTCTATGTTGCCCAGGCTGGTCTCGAACTCCTGACTCAGCCTGGATTACAGGCTTGAGCCATCGAAGTGCTGGGATTACAGGCATGAGCCAACGCACCCAGCACACATTGACTTTTAGTGGGAAGAATCTTTTGTATGGGTTTCATTTCAATTACTCAACATTTCCAGATGTGTTGATAATTCTAAACAGATAACATTCAGACACTTCGTTTTTGGGAGTGTTTTCAAAATAATATTTGAATATTAGAACTCTGTGGGCCACAGAGCCATGATCACATGGTAAATGACACACACATACAAAAGATTTTGGTTTTGAGCTTGCAGTATTTTTCCTCAAACAAGTTTGGCTAGAGTAATCTCACATTGTTTTATTTGATTGCTTGGCTTGTTTTATGTATATTCCGTTCAGGCTGCCTACTAAGTCTGGTGTTTCTGAAGAGTTTACCCATTGAAATCACTATAGCACTTAAAATTCATTTAGAATTATAGATGCTGCATTCCTTGAAAAATGGTTTGATTGGTCACTTCTTATTGCAATACAGGTTAATAATGCACAAAGTATAGTAATAAATCACATGCACTTTGGAACATTTCATATCATATTTAGAAGGCATTATAAAATAATGTTACCTGTGCAAGATTAACACAATAATCTTTTTGAGGGTATGAACTACAAAGATGATAATTTATTATTGACAGTGGACACTCTAATCATGTTTATTTTGAAAACCTATTTTTATAACGTATAAATGTATATATACATCATCTTTAAAACTTTTGATTAAATCAATAGGTGTTTTTAGACCTATTAATATGCAGATAAGTACATTTTCAATAAAGCATTATGTTGATACATTAAAATTTGAGGACCCACTGGAATCACAAATATATTAGATATAATGATTTAAAATGCATTAAAGGTCAAATTCAAGACATAAAAGGAATTTAGGGTGACACAATAATTATCGTACTAGAAAATATGAATAGTGCATTTTCTTCTCAGTTTATTTTGGATTGTGTTCGGCGATTTTTTCAGTGACAGACTAGTTGAGATATTCAGAAGGAAGATTTCATCAACCAGTTTGGAATCGTCTAATTTATTCACCAACTCACCTAATATGGGAAGGTTCAAATAGCTTCAATGTTCATGTATTTATTTATTAGTTGGAGATATGGAATTTCACTAAATATTGACTAGTGATCTGCCAGATTCAAGGTAAATCAGATTGTGGCTTAAGTAAAGGTGGGTTGGTTGGCTAGGTATAAATGTCTTTCATTTACCTGAGTAATCTTCATGTTTCAAACTTTAATGTTTTTTGGAGGTGGAGTTTCGCTCTTGTTGCCCAGGCTGGAGTGCGATGGCGCAATCTCAGTTCACTGCAACCTCTGTCTCCTGGGTTCAAGTGATTCTCCTGCCTCACCCTCCCGAGTAGCTGGGATTACAGGCACCTGTCACCAAGCCCAGTTAATTTTTTGTATTTTTAGTACAGACAGGGTTTCACCAACGTCTGATCTCGAACTCCTGACCTCGAGATCCACCCACCTCAGCCACCCAAAGTGCTGGGATTACAGGCATGAGCCACCACTCCTGCCCCAAACACTAATTTTATAGATACAAATGAATAAGAAGTAGAAAAACTAAGGAAACAATTCAAACAATAAAAAAATGTTTCTGGAAAGTCTCTTCAAAGACAAGACAGTAAGCTGATCTCAAGGAGAACTGTAACCTACAGAGTATACAAAAATGTGACTTTTATGAGGATTTATCACTCTATTTTGTTTTTTTTTTTTTTTTTTTGAGGCGGAGTCTCGCTCTGTCGCCCAGGCTGGAGTGCAGTGGCCCGATCTCAGCTCACTGTAACCTCCGCCTGCCGGGTTCACGCCATTCTCCTGCCTCAGCCTCCCGAGTAGCTGGGACTACAGGCGCCCGCCACCTCACCCGGCTAGTTTTTTGTATTTTTTAGTAGACACAGGGTTTCACCGTTTTAGCCAGGATGGTCTCAATCTCCTGACCTCGTGATCCACCCATCTCGGCCTCCCAAAGTTCTGGGATTACAGGCTTGAGCCACCGCGCCCGGCCTTTTTGTATTTTCTTATAGCAATAGAGTGATTGTATAATTCTGTACTATAAATAAATCTTACAGCTTTTGTTATTGGCCATACTTTAAAAAATCAAGCATGAAAGAACAATTGTAGATTTAAAATCTGCCTTTTGCCTGTTGTGAAGACAGCTTCTTGTGAAATGCTTCTTGATGTTGAACTTGTTTGACATTTTTTGAAAAGCTGTATTTTTATGTTAAGTTAGGGAATGTTAACTAAAGAGAAATATGAGCTAAACTTAGAAACTAATTCCCAGATAAGAATATTTATAAAATTTTGAAGGAAATAAAAATAAGAAAACAAGTGAAATCATAGTTAAGAAGAGCCTACAGAAACATGATAACTAAATTTCATGTTATGTCCTGAATGGGATCTTCAGAAAGAAAAGGATGTTAGGGCCAGGCACAGTGGCTCATGCTTGTAATCTCAGTGCTTTGGAGGGCCGAGGTGGGCAGATCACTTGAGGTCAGGAGTTCAAGACCAGCCTGGCCAACATGGTGAAACTATTAAAATACAAAAATTAGCCGGGCATGGTGGCATACACCTGTAGTCCCAGCTACTTGGGAGGGTGAGGCAGGAAAATCACTCGAACTTGGGAGGTGGAGGTTGCCGTGAGCCAACATCCCACACTGCATACCTGGGCAACAGAGCAAGACTCCGTCTCACACACAGAAAAGAAAGAAAGAAAGAGAGAGAGAGAAAGAGAAACAAAGAAAGAAAGAAAAAGGACATTAGGTAAAAAACACAGAAACTCAGAATAAGGTGTGCCTCAGTTAATAATAAGGTATTAGCATTGGTTTATTAGTTGTGACAAATGTATCCTACTAATATGAGATGTTAACAATAGGAGATACTAGGTGTTGGCTATATGATAACTGATATATAGTATATGCACCATCTTTGCAACTTTTCTATAAATCTAAAACTATTATAAAATTTAAAAAATGAGTGAGATACAAAAGTATGTTATAAAAAGGCTCTTTTAGCTATAGATACAGTGATAAGTCAGTACTGTATTAAGGAATTTACTCTAGAGAGGAAATTCTATATTTGATCCTTCTGTTGGGATAGATTCACTCCAAAGAGACATGGGTGTTTCAGTTAAAAGGGAAATATTCTTCAGATGGATAGACAGATAGATGCATAGATTCATAGATAGATATATAAATACATAGATATGGATGTTATATTTATATAGATATCTCCATTCAAGTGTTAGAAAGAAAACAACACTGGGTACTTAATGGGTAAAGCTTTAGGTTCCACAAAAATCACTATTATTTCCTTTATTATCATGCATATAAATAAGAAATGATCAAAACAGGAATCTTTTAGTTATAAAAAAATCAAAATCTTAACTAGTATTATGAAACAGTGAAATATTTTTAGTCTATCTCCTCCTAAGTAAAAATATTGCATAAACTACTATTTCATGATCTGGTCACAGAGATTAAGTGAAACACATTCCCACTTAAACAAATCACTTTTTCAAAAAGAGTTTAGGAAATTCAAAATAGTCTCACCACTGGCCTTGAAGAATCAGCATACACATCAGGATAGTCTAAGCTTTACCACATTAAACTTCCTAAAGTTTGGCAGCAATTTTAATACTCACCAATGTTTTTGATTCTTTAAACTAAGCATATGGAAATGTTATCCTTTCTAATTATTCCAGTGTTAGGTATGGCCATGCGACTTGTTTGTTCAGTAAAATAATCGAAAAGACAGAGAATATTTAAGAGCTGATGCACGATTCTCTGTTTTTTTCCCTTATTATGGCATATCCTCATGTCCATGTTGAGACAGGGCTGTCATGAGATAGGCTACTCTTCATCACTTTGTTTTTAATAACTTCATGGAAAGACTTTTCCTTGCCAACCTTCAGTGCATATGTAGGGAAAGCGAGAAATACACTTTTAGGTCCCTGAGATTTGGGAACTGCTTGTTGTATAAAACAGAAAATTATCACTACAAATGTTTTATGGAAACCTCTTTAAACTTGCATTTTGTAGATATTTTGAAAATAGAATTGTATTTCTATCATACCTGTCAGTAACATCCCACTGACACTTTGTGTGTTTTTAGATATTTTGATTCTTATTTCTTAACGCTCATCATGTTGAGATAATTTAGATATTTCCTTTTCACTACTTAAAAAATAAATTATCATATTTTATGTGTTTATGGCTATCTTTATAGGTAAATATGCATGCCTATAGAGATTTACATTTGTGTATGTGTGTGTGCACTGGTAATGAATATGTGTGTATTCAGTATGCTATTGTAAAATATGGAAACTAGTTTTTCTTTTAATTTAGGGGGGAGTCTCACTTCTTAATTTATCACCTAGAGGAATAATTTTATGTGAATGTTTACCATTTAGAAGTAGTTTTACATTAGACAGCATACGTTTTTATGAAAATTTACATAAGAAAATTCCAAACAAATAACAAATTTAAAAAATTTAATGAACCACATTATAATTATATGTATACACCATATTTCACCTAATTCTCTTTGCTTTTCTGTGTTGACATCTTACTGTAATATGTATTCACTTTTTCATGGATCATTATATTTGTCTAATCAATTTTTCAAAAGAACCATGAGGTTCTTGATGTTTACAACCTCATCACCAAGAAGCACTGCTTTTGTATTTGGTGTCATCATGCATAGCTGACAAGGTGGTATAAAATATTAAGTTGAGTTTGATTCCATACTAATCACACGCTCTGTATGTGAGCGATTGCATGCACCATAGCATACTCTGACATGTTTGATTGTAGTGAATGGGAAGAAGCTCAAATAGTAACTTAGAAATAAATTTCCATTTGGAATAGCCTTGTAGGAGAAAAATTAAATCCTCTTAGTGCATTAAAATGCAAATATAAGAAGGCAATCCAATTGAGTTACATCGATAATAGAACATATAACACAAATGGAAATTCCTCCCAAATAATTAAGTTATAGCTATATAAATCACTGATGTGTGCATTTGAATTTTGTTCCTTACGTGCATGCTTGAAAGTTCACTAACTTTGGATCACATTAGAATATGCTTTGTTTATCTCCCGCAGACCAGTCTCTAGGCAAGCTCTTTTCTCCACCGAGGCCAATGAAGGCTCTTCCCTGTTCTTCACTGCATTTGCTGTGCTACAACTAAAGCTTTAGGCTCTGACAGCAGGTTTTGCTTTAGACATAATTATGGAAGCTCTTTCATTGGGCCATCACCCTGGGAGGTTCAATGTCGAGCTTTTTCAGTAAATAATTTTGGTTCTAAAATATGCATTATCATGAGAACAATAATGTTTGTACTTTAGTTATATAATCTTGGAGGGAAAAAACAAAAAACTTGAGAGATAGTTCTGCTTGGAAACTCTGCAAAGGTAGTTTTTTTCTGGTGTGTGTGTGTGTGTGTGTGCCTGTGTTTAAAATCAGATACAATGTAACCTTTTTTCCTGGGGTGTGGGTGTGGGGGTGTGTGTGTGTGTGTGTGTGTGTGTGTGTGTGTGTATTTAAAGTCAGATAAAATGTAACCTTAGGTTTTAGGATTTAGGATTCTAAGCACAGTTTGTAATGATTTAAAAATCTAGATGCCCTAAAATATTCAGCTTATAACAATTATGGAGGGCAATTAATATTGCAGTAAAAAGAGAAAAACAGAAAATAATATGCTTTGGACATTTAAATTGATAATGATGCTAATTTTATATGCAATTAGCATGGAGCATTAACAATGATGTTCAACCCTAAACATATGAAGGATTTCCTTTGGTCTTGGAAAACAATCATTTGCTTTCAACTTTAAATTATATAAGAAAAACTGCTAAGTGATAGCATACATCCATAATTAAATATTAAAATAAAACAAAATTCAATTAAAACAAATGGAATTTATTTAAATTTAGAACACATATTCCAATGCCTAAATATAAATCAAGGTAAAGTCAATAATCTTTAAAAGTTAGTTTTTATCATTGTAATTTAATATCTGTACAAGAAACAAAATGACCTAAGTAAATAAAAATGGCTAATTATGAAAAAAGTAGAGGTATTGTTTGAGTGAATTTTTCTAATGTTATCTATAATCAGATATCAGCATTTTTAGCAGGCGGTATCTCTCTTAAGATATTGCTACACAACTACAGATATTTAAACATTTAAAGCTTTAAACGATAACAATCAGAAATATCCCAAGAACGAAATAGTTGATTTTATCATTAAATAAGAATGATAGTAATAGTTGTCATTATTTGAGAGCCTCGTGTGTGTCAAAGTGATGTATTAAGTATTATGCATGCATAATCTTGTTTAATTCTTAAAACAGCTTCATATGAAGGAGGGATTACACAGATGAAAGCTGAAGTAGAAAGACTAAATAATTTGACTACAGTCACATAGCTAATAATTGACAGTCAATAAAATTCATGCAGGTATGCATGTTTATGACTGAGAATGCTTGTTCTTTCATCTTTTACCTTTCATAAAAATTGGAGTATATCAATACCTATATTACATCTTCTCTTAGCTACTCAAAGGCATTGCTCCAAGGGTCCCCCATTCTCTTTCTTCCTTATCAATTTGTATCACTATCCTGGGTCATTTTTATCAGTATAAAATAATGGTGCTATTTTCCCTGTCTTTAAGCTCAACGAACTAGCAAAACTCTTTTGATCATGATTATTCTTCATCTGTCATTCCTTTTCTCTTCTTTATTTTATGCCAAGATTTATTGAAGGGCTGTCTTTATCCACTATCTCAAATTTCTCTCTATATATTCTCTCTCAAATCTACTAGACCATTTCCTGAACTCTATTTCCATCAAGGTCAGCAATAATCTACAGATTATTAAATACCTTGGGGTCAATTGTTAGCTCTCAATAATGCTTGAACTGTTAGATGATTTGCCATAGTTGAGATAACTTTCTCATCCTTCAAACATTTCCTTTACTTGCCTTTCAGGACACCACAATCTCATTTCCTCCTGACTCAGTCCACATCAATTCAATTTTCTTTGCAAGATCTTTGCCCCAACTCCAAGGCCAGGTTTCTTAACAAGGTTTCCTAAATTTGGCACCACTGAGATTCTGGGTGGGTAATTCTTTATTGTGGGTGTTGCCCTACACATTGTAGGACATTAGACAGAATTTCTGACCTCCACCCATTAGATACAATAGCACCCTCATTTCCCATTGGAACAACCAAATATTCAGGACAAAATCACCTTTGGTGGAGAACCACTGTTCTCAATGGTGGAATACTCTCAAGCTCTTCTTTCTACCTGTGTATACTTCCTCAGTACTCCCATTCATGGCTTTCAATACCTGCTATTTGGGACTTGACCTCTCTCTGCACTTCCATACTTGTATATGGAACTGCTTTCTCTACATATACATTTGAGTATCTATGAAGCCCCTGGAACTTAAGTATCACAATGTGAACTGGTTA
The DNA here is from genome assembly GCF_009764315.1 of Trachypithecus francoisi. Classification (NCBI taxonomy): domain Eukaryota; kingdom Metazoa; phylum Chordata; class Mammalia; order Primates; family Cercopithecidae; genus Trachypithecus; species Trachypithecus francoisi. The sequence goes on along the minus strand of NW_022681454.1, from coordinate 155,800,121 downwards.
TCTTCTCCTCTTCCCATCACCACCAAAAAAAAAAAAAAAAAAAAACAAGCTTGTCCTGCAGAATTCTCTGCTTTTCTAAATACTTGTCTTAGTTCATTTGCATTGATCTAAAGGAATACCTGAGCCTGGATAATACAAAGAAATAAGGTTTATTTGACTCATGGTTCTACAAGCTGTACAAGAAGCATGGTGCTAGCATCTACTTCTGGGAATTATCTAAGGAAGCTTATGATTATGGCAGAAGACAAAGACAGAGCAGATGCATCACATAGCAAAAGAGGGACCAAAAGAGAGAAGGGAGGGAGGTGCCACACTCTTAAGCAACCAACTCTTGAGTGAACTAATATAGCTAGAATTCACTCGTTACTCCCATTGACTTCCAATTTGAATGGCCATTCTTTTTTTTTTTTTTTTTTTTTTGAGACGGAGTCTCGCTCTGTCGCCCGGGCTGGAGTGCAGTGGCCGGAGCTCACTGCATGCTCCGCCTCCCGGGTTTACGCCATTCTCCTGCCTCAGCCTCCCGAGTAGCTGGGACTACAGGCGCCCGCCACCTCGCCCGGCTAGCTTTTTGTATTTTTTTTAGTAGAGACGGGGTTTCACCGTGTTAGCCAGGATGGTCTCGATCTCCTGACCTCGTGATCCGCCCGTCTCGGCCTCCCAAAGTGCTGGGATTACAGGCTTGAGCCACCGCGCCCGGCCTGAATGGCCATTCTTAAGAGATCTACCTCCCTGACCCAAACACCTCTCACCGGGCCCCACCTCCAACATTAGGGATCAAATTTTTTCAATCTCAGATTTGAAGGAGACAAATCGGAACTATATAAATACTTATGTTAACATCTTGGGGTCATATTAACCTCCTTTCTTTCTTCTACTCCTCATCAGATTCTTCAGCACTTCTTTAAGGTTAATACCAGAATACATGTCAAACCTGGACACTGTTTTATCACCTCCACTGCTGTTACCTTTGAACATGTCAGTGATATTTCAACATCGATTATGTTACTCTTAAGACTAATCTACTTGCTTTTTATCTCTGTCCTTAATGTATTATCAATACAACAGTCTGAATGATCTTATGAAACCTAAGTCAGGCAATTTCACTCATGTGTCAGATCCTCCAATGTCTTCCTATTTTATTTAGAGTAAAAGCCAATGTTATTAAAATGAGCCGCAATGACTTGCTCAAACTGGTCCTCACCCCTGTTAACTCTCTGACCTCAATGGATTCTTTCCTTATGATGACTCTTGTAGTTTTCATACGTTAGTTTTTACTGTTGTAAAGATTCCATAGTAACAAAAAAAAAAATCAAAGTTTCTTTATCCACTAAATTAGTGATGGGCTCTTGGGTTGTTACTGGCAATTTACTATTAAAAAACAATGCTACTATAAATATTTGTGCATATATTTCCTTGAATGCATGTGAGAATTTCTCTAGGGTATTCCCACAGGAGTAAAATTGCAAAGTAGGCGAATGTTCAACTTTACTAGACATGGTAAATAGCATTTTAAAGTGATTGTGCTTATTTACAGTCCCATCAGCAGTATGTAGTTTTTTGGTTGCTTCCTATTCTCACTAGTACTTGATATTATCATGCTTTTTGAAAAACAAATGCCAACTGGTTAGAGTGTAATAATATATTCCTAATATTTATTGGCATTTACCTAAAAATAGCAAAAGTGAACATATTTTTAGATATCAATGAGTTTTTTTATCATTTTCTTTTTTATAAAATTCCTACTTGTCTGTTGTCCATTTCCTCATGGAGCTTTGTGATCTCATGCTGTTGATACAAATTCTTTGCTGATGACAAAGATAAAACAAAGATCTTCCAGTTTTACCATGTCTTTTTACTCTCTTCGTGGCATCCTTTGATGTAGTGACATTCTTACTTTTGTCACAATATAATTTGCAATCAATCTCTTATGATGTGTGGCTTTTGTTCCTTGTTTGAGAATTCCCTCCTTACATACATTATAAGGAAATTTTGCTGCATTATGTTTTAAAAGTTTCAGAGTATGGCTTTTCATACTTAATAGATGAAGACTAGATTTTATACCTTGTGTCAGAGAGAAATTAGTTTTTTTCATATAGCTATTCAATATTCCTTGCACAATTTGTCAATCACATAATTCATCTTCTGACATTTTTATGTAAAGTCTGCTCAGGAAAAAGATAAAATTTTATGTATGCTGCCTCTAACTTTTGCCTAATGTGGTGTATATGTGTATGTGTATGTGTGTGTGTGTTTATGTGTGTGTGTGGGTGTGTGTATACTCTCATGATATGTCTTGAAATATGGTTTGAAAAATCCTCTCCCTATTCCTTCTTCAGGAACTTCTCAGATGTTCTTGGCCCTTCCAATTGTCTTTGCAATTAAAATCTGCATATCAAATCCTACAAAGAACTCCATTAAGGCATATGTGGCCATAAAGATAGAGATAATGGATACTGGGCACTCCAAAATGGTTTCCAGAGTTGGAAGGGAGGGGAGTGTTAAGAATTATCACCTGGGTACAATGTTCATTCTTTTTCTGATGGGTACACTAGAAATCCAGACCTCACCATTACACAATATATTCACGTAATAAACCTGCACATGTACCCTGGAATCTAAAATTTAAAAAGCAAGTAGCTGAAAAGATATGGGGAAAAAAAGAAACCTATTAAGATTTTAATTGGAATTGCACTAATTCTATAACTCAGTTTGAGGAATATTGATAAATTTATTACAGAGAGTTATTTCTAAATATTTCCATTTATTTAAGTATTATTTAATGTTTTCAATAAAATACTTAATTTCTTGCATAAAGGGCTTCTATGTATTTTTTATTGGCACTCTGTCAATTGAAAATACATCAAATACATTTTCTGATGGAATATGGTAAAGATTTTTGATTTTGTGTTGCATGTCAGATTTCTCTTCTTTTGTTTCATCAAACCTTTCTTATTCTAATAACAAAAATACATTTAGGATTTTCTTTGTAAACAAGCACTTTATTAAAAATATAGAGGGTTTTGTCTCAATTTTTCAATTATTACAGATTTTATTTTATTATTTTTTTAACTGCACTGATTAGGACTCCAGTACAATCCTAAACAGAATGGGTAATAGCAAGCATTTTCCTTTGCTGCTGGTCTTATTAAAATTTATCTCAGTAAGTATGAGAGTCTTGATATTTTTTCTTTTTACATTAAGAAAAATAGATGTCTTTTTAAAGATTAAGTATTTTCCTTCTATATTCTTAGTTTGCTAAGAGTGTCTATCATACATTGACCTTAATTTTATTAAATGAATAGTATCTGCATGCACTGAGATGTGCTCTAGTATCAGATTCACTGTCCTTTAATCTGTAAATGTGGTAAATTACAATAACTATCAATCAAATTAATTAATTCAGCTAATTACCTAATGGAAGTTCTGTAACTCTGAAGAGTTTCCTCCATCACACTGTAATTTCTCCAAAACTGCTTGAAATTCAGAATGGAGCTGAATTATTGAACTTCACATATTACCTAGTACTTTGAAGAGCAAGGAGGCTTATGTAGGTATAAATATAAGTAATATTACATTTATCTATATTTTACTTTCTTATTTCTACTTTCAGAATGTTGCTTTACAGCTATCAATGACTTAAGCAAAATTTTTAAAGCTTGCTGCAGGTCTTATCTTTGGCTTCTGTTTCTCATACCCCACCTTTCCACCAGCTCTCTGAGTACCCGTTGGAACACAGGAGTCCCCTGCTTGCCAGGACACTATAGTCACTGACATATGTTTCACACTTCCACTACCTCTAAATGTACTTTTCATCCTCCCTAAAAGCTTAGGTTAATTAACCTTAGTTTGTTAACGAATGTATTAGTTTATGATATCCTAGCTATTATATTGCTTTTTGATAGAAATATAATAGTATCATACAGTTATTATTAGCAACACCTCTGGAAAACAAAAGCATTTTTTTTTCTGTAAGTTGTGAACATGTTGGTAGACAAGTTAAACCTTTTCCAAATGCTATTTGTTCCAACGTTTTCTTTTTTGTAAATTTGTAAATAACGCGGATGTCTACTGCCAAAGAAGGACAACGTATTCAATCCATCAGTTAATGAACATTTGTTGTGACAAACTGAACTAGTCGTTCGGGCAAAAAAGGTGAAGAACACAGTCGCTTATAAAGAAATCCTAATGTAGTGAGGGGACAAATTTCAGATGTGTTCAGGGGACAAATTCCAAATGTTAAGACAGATTTTGGTGTATATGTGTGTGTGTGTAGTATGTGGCCACTAGCCACTTTGTTCACGTGTACCTGAAATTCCTTGTTCCTAAAGTGAATATTACCTTCTAACTATAATCTCTGTAAATAATCCCCCAGGTCCTAGCATACTGGGTAACTAAGCAGTCTTTAGACTTTTAATTTGTGGCCTTTGCTAAGATGTGACCTAGGAAATTGCTGATAGAGATTTGACGTCAATAAACTATTAAATGTGCATGTTGAGATATTTTTGTACGTATTAAAAATATTTATTTTGTGGAAAATATTTATCAGTTTTTGTTTATTTCTTGCTCAGAGAATTATGATGATAACTATTGATTTATAGTCAACGTAGGAAAATAGCTGAGAAAAAGTCAAAGAATATTTGAAACATGTCTCTTGTTTAGTATGGTTCATTTTGTTCAGTTTTATTTTGCTTCATACCCACTATATGAAACTGGGTTGCCTGCATATATTTATAACAATCTCAAAGTTTAATCACAGGTCTATTTATCCCTTAATTTGTTCTTCTTTTAAAAAAGAGAAATTTTTGTTAAATATGTTTAAGAAACTCTGCATACAACAGCTTACTTTCAGTGTTTCCAAAACATGTTATCATACTAAAGTCTCTGAGAAATGTTTCAGGAGTTTTCTTTTAATCTCAGCATTTCCAATCCTTATTTAACCATCTAAGTCTGTTTTCCTTCTATATAAACACCCAACTAATACATCACTAGTGTTCTGCAGAATACACTTTGGATAATATAGTTATAGGTAAGAAATGTATACTATTGCAATAATACTTTAAATTGAATTACTTTCTTTTGGTATATGAATGGCTATATTTACAAGCTGGGTTTTTGGCATGGATTTACAGCCTTTTTCTCATGTTTTGGGCTCAATGATCCACTACTATAGAGTTCTGTCTAGGTTTCTGGGTTAATACTCCAACCAAGTCCCCATCTCTATTCCAATTAATTTTGCAGGAGCCCTTATATCTACAACTCTCCCCCTGCTAAAGATGTAAAATCAAAATTTGACACACTCTCAGTAAGTTGGTTTTCTTGTGCATTTACCTCCAAAGTATTTATCATGACCCCGTGAATCCTTCAGACTGCTCTTCAATTCCTCTCCTTTTCCTCTGATAACTGGGTTCTCATCATCCCTTACAGTCTTGCCTACTTCGGTATGACTATTCCTAAAGATCTCACAGCAAGATGTTAAATATGCATGCTGAGATGTTTGGGCACATATTAAAAATATTCACTATGCAGAAAATATCCATTTTTATTTCTTGCTGGGGGAATTTTGGGGTGTGGGAGAGACTGTATTTTTTGACCTAAGACATGTTTCTGAGATATGGGTGTATCACAGTGGAAAACTACACACTCAGTCACATTTCTGAATCTGGGGAGAGAAGATCTGTAAAGGATTTTGATTTAGGAAGGATAATCTATATGGCAACCAGAGCCACAAGAGTGCATGAAAAACCAGATAGAATGTGAAAGATGAAGATCTAAAACAGAAACTCATTAGCATAAAATATGTATAGAGAACAAAAGAAAAATGAAAGATATTTTGAACATCCTTCTGATAAGTAGTAAAAAATCCAAAAATTTTATTGCCATGAAATAAAATTCAGACATTGTTTTAAAATTAAAGACTTGATCATTTATTCAACAAAATATCTGGAAAACCATTTTATCTGCCAGGTACTACACTGGTGCTAGACTACAAAGATAAACAATACAGTTACAATCTCTGACTTCATGGAGCTGAAAATACAGCATACCCAAATATTTGGGAAAAGCCAAGACAAATGAGAAAGTATTAAGAGGGGGCATTCATTAACCTTAACAACAATGAGGCTATAAAGGACCCAGGGAGATAACTTTTCATGGAGCAGGGGTGGAATAAGCCATATTGAAATTGATTGAACAGTAAGGCATTTTTATTTTAGGTTATATGTATGAAGAAAAGATGTAAATATACCAAACTATGAACTTTCATTGCCTCTAGGCTGTGAGACTGCAAGTTATTATAGTTTTTCTTATCTGTATTTTTCTCACATGTATTTTATAAATTCCTACAATGAAGGCATACCCTTTTGCATAAAAAGAAAAATAAGTAATTTATTATATTAACAAAAGAAAAAAGAAAAACTACTTTATTGAAATAAATTATTGTGTTTTAAATATAAATAAAATTGAGGTATAACATAGATTAATAGTTTGATAAACATAATGAGTTTAACAAGAGTATTCAAACAAATAATAACAATGAGAAAACTTGAGTAAACCCATTTTGAGGACCTCATTGTTCTGACTGGCTCCATAATGAGCTAATTAAGTGGGTAATTGCAGAAACTCCACTGATACTATGCTGACAATTCACATCTACCAAACTAAGAGCTGGTAGAAGTTTTTAAAAAGTAGTAATCAAAGCACTGATTTATGTAGTTTCCAAGTTAGCACATGCAAATGCTTTCAAAATGTAGAATAGCTTCAATTCCCACCAGTTTAGCAGCTGACATGATTATGTTCATGAATCCTCTAGGAAATTGAGGAAACAGTAATAACAACCCTAGTTAACAAGAGAAGAAAAGGACTGCCTGACTGACTGTATAAGTCTCCTATGTTAACACTGATTTTAAACATCGGTGGTGGTAAACACAGCCATTGCATGAGATTGAGTTGTGAGCATTTACGGGAAAATGAGATCCGCAGCCATGATTCCATTCTATTAAAACAACTCCTCCGAGAACTATGTAAGATAATACCTTTGTTGTTCTCTCTTCCCTCTAGCAAGTGAATGGGACTATGAAATTACAATCTCCATGAGCTAAATGAGAAAGGGTTAAATTGTTAATTTTTCTTCCAATGGTATTGTACTGTTTAAAAAATATACCTTGGAAACCAATGAGTTACTGTTTTGTTTTGTTTTCCAGATATATTTCATAAACAAATGAAAATATTTTTAAAATATTCTCAGGTGGTCTCCCATGTCATTTAACAGAAAATAGTGTGTAATTGCTAGCCTGAAGGTCATCAACCATTTACACATTAATATGCAGCTTCTAATATATAAGACCGCAGGGGCAGTGAAATCACATATTTTAAAACTGATTACTTTGAGTTACTCAGTACACCTCTCGGTCCCTCTGACAAAAATTATTCTCCCCCAGGTCACTTCCACTAAGCCTCCATGGCCTGAGATATCACCGTGCTTAAAATATTCAGGATGATTCTTACTCCTCAATATTTTTCAATGCAGTAGCCCAGAGATGGAGGTGAAAGAAAATAAACTGGATATAGTAAAAAGGAAGAATCATGGGAAGTATCATCTAGAAATCAGAGCTCTAAGAAACCACGGCGATCATCCATTCCAGGTTTTAAAGTTGACAGACAAATACCAAAACAATTTCAGTGATTTACCCAGTGAAGCACAGAGTTGGGGCCAGATCACAAGTCCTTCAGCTCTAACATTAATTGCCCTTCCAATGGGAGCACCATGACTCTAGTTGTTGAGAGCGGCAAGGTCATCAGAGAATCTCAGAGAACAACTAGTTGTTATTGGCTATCCAGGTAAGAGAGAATCCTTACTGAGAAGAAAAGAAGTTGAATTTCTCTAAATATATGCTAAGATCTCTATCCTTTATCATTATAAAGCTGCTTTCTTAATATTATTTAAAAACAGAAACAGAAGACATGAAGCATCATTTTATGGCTCCAATAATAACACATTTAGGAAGTTTTGTCATTTTATGATAGACTTTCATTCATTCACTTATTAAATATATATCAAGAGTCTACCATATGACTGGCACCAGGTGAAACACTCACCTCACGTACAATAAGAGCTATATTTTAAGGTGTCTGAATGTTACCAGTATTTATATTAAACAAAAATCTTACATAGAATGCCAAAACTAAACAAAAACAAAACAAAATGAAAAACAAGACTTAGGCGTGAAGAGAAAGCAAGCATTGAAAGTTAAAGAAAAAGCCATCAGTTAACAATGACTGCCTCTCCTACTTGGTGTGCTGTAAAAACATGAGTGGGAACCAATAGAGCTGAGTTTTAGGGTGACCTTGTAACATACTGTCTGTGTGACCATGGAGAAGGTACTCACCGACTTCAGCCTCACTGGTGCAATCATTTACTGCAGACTAGACTTTTTGGTCCTCCCTCATTTTCAATGCCATTTAGACTCAGAATACTGTTAGAAGTTTAAATGAATATGAAAATACTTGATTGAGTTCAACACTACAACCTTCTGAACAACAGTAGAACCATCCTGGCTAACGCGGTGAAACTCCGTCTCTACTAAAAACAAAAACAAAAACAAAAAAAATTACCCAGGCATGATGGCGGGCGCCTGTAGTCCCAGCTACCACGTAGCCTGAGGCAGGAGAATGGCGCGAACCTGGGAGGCGGAGCTTGCAGTGAGCCGAGATGGCGCCACTGCACTGCAGCCTGGGCGACAGAGCGAGACTCTGTCTCAAATAATAATAATAATAATTACTACCATTTTTCTGCTAAACTTTGAAATGATTTTGATCTATTTCTAATAATTAACAAAGGTTCGACTTCTAAAAATCAGTTATAATCACCTAATACCATGTGAGAGTTTGTAGTTTCCAGGCTGACAATCTAGGGAGCCAAACAACCTCCTCCTGTAGAAGATAAAATGGAGATAGCTCCACCTGGAGAGCAGATGGTAAAAATTCAAAGAGAAATTCAAATTATCTGCAATTTTTTTTAGTGCAGCTTCTTCTTCATGCTCTGAAGATTATTTCAAAAGGCAGACAGTTTGCACATCTATTCAATAGGCATAGATGTCCTATTGCCAAACTCTGAGGAACAATGTGAAATGTAGGTATTTTTAATGCCACTGACAATTGCATCTCAGTTTAGAAAGAATGGATTTTTAAAATTCTCAAGTGTGCAATATTTTGACTCTGATGGAGTACTGTAGTGCCAAGGTTTTTTTTCTGGCCTCAACCCTATAAATGAGGGTACTTATATAGATAACAATTCTGCCTGCCCCTATTTAAGTAGAGAAGAAAACCTAAACTTAAATACTGAAATCACACTGTTTATGTCTTAATGTTCTAAGAATGGTGCATAGTCACCCACAGATAATCTGCTAGACTTTGGTATAGAAGTTTTAATTCAAACGCTTTGAGGTTAATCTATTATTTACCTGAGTATAGCAGATATGATAGAGCAGTGTTGCACAAGTGTGAGGCTTGCTCCACCTATATGGCAATCACCTGAGATCCCTGTTTAAATTGTAGATTCTTGGATCTCATCTAAGACCCCTAGAATCAGAATATCTTTGGTCTGGCCTAGGAACTTTTATCAAACACTCTCTACCCATAATTTTCTTGCCCACCAAAATCTGATAAGTGTAAATATGGCATAAGATCTCCTGGTCTATGACTGCAGAAAAAGAGAAGGCAAGCTAGGAAGTCAGTGAGATGGAAACTAGCATCGAGCAGTGTCATTTCAGACACCAGTGGGCTCTCTCTTTGTGGCTGAGGCTTCTGACTCATTCTCATGCTACTTATGTCTTTCCAGCCCAGGGAATCTTCTCAGTGAGAAGCCCCTGCTGCAGTAGGTACTCTCCAATGCATGGAGTAATTTTATATCATTGTGCCATTTGATTACTATAATCTCTGTAAATAGAGTTGAATCGTTTAGCCACATCCTCCAGAGATCCAAAGTATATCTTTTGGAACGTGAATGCAATTTGAAATGAAGCCACCAGATGGCCAATTTTAGAAATGATCAATGAACTTGTTCCTAAGTGGACAACAGGTCCACATATTTTAAAATTTATTTTTTTATATTAAGCAACTTTGATACTTTTATACTCACAATCCATACTTTGTCACCATGTGAGTATAAACAAATATATTCATTTATTTAATATAAAATATGTATAGGGCTTTATTAGTGGCTCATAAGTGACAAGATATCCTCCAATGAGAAAGCATGTCCTATGGGCACTCAAATTACTCAGATAATATCTGAGATTCTAATTCTATTCAATTTAAGGGTGACTGTTTTAGAAAAGTATTTTTGCTTTAAATATATTCTTAAATCTTCTAAAGGGATTATATTACAGCTTACAGAGCAGACAAGGATCTAGAAACGAATTGGCCCACCACATTTGCAATGAGCATAATTTAAGTTGTGTTCTAATTCAAATGACATGTTTACATAGGCTATAAGTATTTGGGCCAGAAAATGTGACTCTCTAAAATAATATGTGATTAAAAGTAATTTTTATTTTCATTTAATATTATTCACATATCTAATATGTTCAATGTATTATTACTGGCCATATTTAATACATAATAAAAATATTGATAAAGTTAACATTTAAAAACTATATAGCCAGTACCTATTCCATTGTGAATTGTAGTTAATTAGAACCTCTTGATTTTTGGTCGTCGTGAATAACAGTGATCTAAATATTCTGTCATTGTGTTAATCTTGGGCAAATCACTGAACATTCCTAAACCTCAGCTTTTTTTGTTGCTGTTATAAGTTTAAGTTGAATTATTCATATAAGCTATGTAATATAGAGCCCCAAATAAGGTAATCACTCAGAAAATATTTGCTATTGTCATTGTCATTATTATATTGTTTTTACTCTACAGGGCTTGATATATTTGGAAAAGATTTTTCTACAGTTTTCTTTGCCCTAATGCAGCTTATATAAACACAAAAAAACTAGGAATAAAAAAATCACTTGTACTTGAAGTTTTTTCTTATTTAATATAGACTAATAGTCATTTGAAAAAATACGGTTGTAAGGATAAGCTTTTGTTCACATAAGGCATGGATATTCAGTTCATACACCTTTCTAATCACTTGCATAGGAAACACAACATTCTTGTTTGAGCTTGTTTTAAAAGACTACATGCAATTTTCAAACTCATGAACTTCTTTATTATGCACGGGATAAGGGTTAAATGTATAGTTATAATGAAACATTTAATGCTGTATTACTAAACCTATGGGTTTAGGAATATTCCTCCCTCCTAAGAATGAACCCACATAGACAGTGAAAACAAAAAAGAAAGTTTTCCCACTTTCAGACACAGGATTTTTTTCCTAAACTCTTCATCAAGTGTTCAGGGATGGCAGACTACAATCATTTTACAAGACCTTCACTTTGTTGCTTAAAATGGCAGGGTGATTTCAGAAAATGAAAAATGCTCAATATCTATGTGGACTTTATCCCTCTAGGCTCTTTAGAATTCCATTGCTTTATATTTGTAATCTCACTGTGTTGTCTTGCTAGGATATATTTATAGTGCTAGCATGTTGCTTCTTTAAAAAGGGCACATTTAAAATCTTGTGATGAGTAAATCTAAAAGAAATGATGCCTCTCTTGGATTAAATCTTTCCTATCCTTCCTTCATATTATAGATATTTCTGACTACTATCTCTAAAGCTATACAATTTGGAAAATTGTTTTGATTACTTATTTACATTTAGCATCTGCATAAAATAGAACAAAATTGTTTAATTTACATTGAATTATTGTGTAAGACAAATTTGAGAGGATTTTTTTTTCATTTTGTTTTGTTTTCAACATGGAGCTCTGAGACGCCTTCTCTTATTAATACTGCCATAATATAATTTGGTGACAGCTTTGGAAAGTTTCACCATTACACAGCCAAGCTTAAGTCCTTTCTCTGGGGAAGATTGTAAACAATGTTCTCTTGATATTTTTGATTAATATGTGTTTATTGATTACTGTGCTTTAATTAAGAACTTGCTATGTAACACCAAGTATATTATCAAAGTTCTTTCTCACTTTATCTTTTTGTAAAGAATATGACAATTTGCAGAGATTTGTTTGGAGATATTAAATTCCAGATGAGTTTTCTGGGAGATATTGTTTTAAAGCTTAAAACACAAATGATATGCAGTAGGTTGTCACTACAATATTTGAAGGATTACACTTTAGGTAAGGTGTGGATTTGAACAAAACTAACAAGTTAATTAATCATAAAAATTGATAGTCTCAAACAGTAAAGTATTATAGCTGAAATTAACTTAGGATAACATACTGCCAATATGTGACCAATATGTTTTATATAAAATGTTTTACAATGAGAGTCATTTTAAGAAAAATATCTAATTTGCAAACATCATTGTAAACATATGCATACTAAATAACGAAATACATAGGAATTGGGAAAAAGAAAATACCAACAGCTTTTTTCTACTTTCTTAAGCTTTCTTCTACATCTTTGATACTGGAATAATCAGGTGGAATTATTCTATTAGAATCTGTCTCAGTCCACTTAGGCTGCTATAACAAAATGTCATAAGCTGGGAAGCTTATAAATGTTAAGAATTTATTTCTGGAGGTTGGGAGACCTACGATTAATACAGATCTGTTGTCTGGTGAGGGCCTACTTTGTAGTTCAGAGAAGGTGCCTTCTCCCTATGTACCCACATGGTGGAAGGGGCAAGACATCATTCTTAACCCTTTTTCATAAGGGTATTGTTCCCATTCTGAGAGCTCTGTTCTCAGGACCTAATCACCTCATGCCAAACCCAACTCCTAATATTATCACCTTGATTGTTAGGATATCAAAGTATGAATTTGCATGAGACAGAAACATTCAGACCACAGCAAAACTTCTAGTGAAAACTTGAAAAGACTCTGGGATTTAGAAAACTTTATATCTAGACATATTACTCTACAAATATCTAAAAATACTAAAGACATATTACTAGAAGTAATTATATACAATCAGAGTTTAGTTCATCATGCTGATTCTTTGTATTTATCTGTGAGAAAGATCTTTGGACTCTATAAATTCTAAGGTGTCTTTCAAATACATATACAATTCTAGTTTTACATGTTTCATGAATTGGATTTATGTTGACACCAAATTAAGTTTAGCATATTAATTATTTACACCATAGTTTTTGAAAATCCGTACAAATAGTGAGATTTCTTTTAAAAAGAAATGTCTTTAATAATAATTCCCTTAGTGAATAATTTGAATTATTTATAGGTTGTGTATTCCATAAATTAATGATCTTCCAATGTTATCATCAATTTTCTTCCCCCAAGGGTTTCTGTTAGTGTATATATAAAATAATCAAGTCAACCCTTGTTTATAAAAGATCCCATTCAGATTGGCATTTTTTTTCTTTTCTGTCTTCCAGATTTTCATAGTAATGTCTCAGTTCTATCCTTAAACTGTATATATAATTAGTATTTTCAGTTCAAATTTGCATGTAACAAAACACATGAATGCACATAAAAATTACCTACTTCACTTTTATCATAAGAAAAATTTATGAAAATCCTATCATCTAAGTAACTTCAAAGAAAGAAAGGTCGCAACATATACGTTGTCACTAAATGCCTTACAAATGGTATTTCTGGGAAACTTAAAAAAATGCTTGAATGACTTTTATTTTGGGGGTCTACCCAGTAAATAGTTAATATGTGATTCATCCTTGCAGGTCCAATAGATACAAATGAATTACAGTGTGAGCATGCCTCAGGTACACCAGCAATTTTATAACAGAACAAAACGTACTAGTTACTTTACTTAGACTTTGAGGCTATTACAAAGCATAAAATATAAAACAGTAATAAATAAAATATAAAAGGGGAAATGAAAAAGGCATAGCTTTGTGGGGGTGTGCGAGGCGTAAGGCGTAACTGGCAAAAGTCAAGGGTTTCCGAGAAAGTAGGAAAGGCAGCCTGGAGATTTAGCTCTTAGGGGAAAATGGGAAAGAAAACTTTCCAATGGAAGTTCTTGGAAGCTGCCACAATCAAACCAGTCCCTCAATCCAGGGACTGGGATAGTACTGATTTGAGGTGGGGTAAGAAGCTGGTCAATGGTGTGGCTTAGCTAAAGCTGTGTGTTGACAGAGGTGGATGCTTAAAAAAATCATGGCAATCAGGCAAACTGACCACTAGGCTGGTGACTGAATCTGCAATGCTCTCAGCATAGTCAGATGGTGGAAGACAGAAGTCGCCAGTGTCAGCATGGGAAGTAGACTTAAAAACACAGACAAACACGTATCCTCTGTCAGGCACACATGCACACCCACAACCACCAAGTAAATATATAAGTGCATAAGATTATATTCCAGAAGAAATAAAATTTTGTAAAAGCCTGAATTCTTTAAAATGCATGATTCCCAAAAATCACAAGAAATTAAAAAATGAATCAGAATAAGTTAAATATAAAATAAGTTGATACTTTTAAAAGACAAAATGATGTAAAATCTTGACAATCTGTAGACATTTAAGTAAAAGTTAATTGGAGAGGCTACACATTAGATTATAAAAGGAAAAAATGAAGAATTGTAAATACTACTGGAAATTTTATCAAAATAACATGCTAGAATCTGAAGAGAAAAAGTAAGTTTAATTAAAAAGGGTATTAAAAACTACCAAATAAAAGACACATTGCCTTCAAAAGAATAATAATTAGATTAACAGGAGACATCTCATCATGTTGTAAATGCCACAAGACATTTAAAAGTGTTGGGAGAAAGTTCTAGAATTATTTACATATCCAAGATTTTAATAAAGTTACTATTTCAACTAATAATTTTAATATTAAGGGCTAGTCAAAGACTTTAAGATACAAAGAACAAGACATGTTGCCTCCTATTGGCCCACATTGAAAAACTATAGAAAGGTTTATTTCAGCATAAAAATAACCTATCAGAAATGTATGGAATACAAGGAAAAATGGCAAGCACAGCAGTTAAGTAACTGTTGACTTTAATTGTAATAAAAATTGATTTCTTATATTTTAAAGGTAGAAGTATTATTCTTATTAATTTCATATGTTTGTAAAACATTTTTAAAGCTTAACATTTTGTCGTCTTCTAAAGAAAGATACATTGAATATTTTAGACTTTGTAGGCCTCTACAAAGAGAAAAAAAGAGATATACTGAAAATTTTAACAACCCAATATAAAGTATGAAAGAAAACAAAAGAATCAAATATATACAATGGTAAACACACTTACACAGGCACAAAAGTACTTGTAGAAATATGTCCAAATATATTAGCAAATTTAATAAATGTAAATATACTAAATTTATCTATTAAATATAAATTTTTGCTATAGTAAAAAAACAACTTTATACACTGCTTAAATAATAAACACCTAAAGTAAATTACATGAAGGATTAAAAATAAATGCAAATCAAATATGAATTACAATGTCTGATGAAGAACTGTATGTGTTCATTCTAAAATGAATATGGAAGAGAAAAGAACCAAGAATTTTCTTATTGAATATCAAGAATTATTATCAAATTCTAGTAGTTAAAAGCTATGGTATCTGCATAGGAATAGATAATTTAATGGAAACAGAGAATTTAGAAACATAACCACAGATATAGGTAAATCCCACATCTAACCAAAATAGAATTATAAATCAGATAAACTTTCCCAAAACCATAGTTTATTTTCTACAAGAATAAAATAAAATCTTATCATTATACTGTGCCTCAAAATTAATATCAGATCAATTAAAAATTCAAATGAAAAACTTTAGTTACAAATATACAATAACATTTTTGTAAACTGAAAAAGTAGTTTTTCTCAAACATGACAGCTTTATCACAAACCATTAAACAATTCAATGAATTGATGCATTATAATTAAAAGTTGTATAAATTATAAAGTAAAAATTAGAAATACAATTTAAAAATTTTTTATAAGATAAAAAAAAAGTTCAGAAACCAAAGTTGATAGAAAGCTGTGTCCCCTGGGCTAGCGTCCTACATGCTTTATATGCAATTCTACTCCTTAAGGGTTGGCCTTAGCTATTTTTGTTTGCCATAGGACCAATCAGTGGGCTGAATCAAACTTGCTTTTTAAAGAAAAGTAGTGAAGGTCGGGCACGGTGGTTCACGTCTGTAATCCTCGTACTTTGGGAGGCTGAGGCGGGCGGATCACGAGGTCAGGAGATCGAGACCATCCTGGCTAACACAGTGAAACCCCGCCTCTACTAAAAATACAGAAAAATTAGCCGGGCGTGGTGGCGGGCGCCTGTAGTCCCGGCTACTCTGGAGCCTGAGGCAGCGGAATGGCTTGAACCCAGGAGGCGGAGCTTGCAGTGAGCCGAGATCCCGACATTGCACTCCAGCCTGGGTGACAGAGCAAGACTCCGTCTCAAAAAAAAAAAAAAGTGAAATAAACGAAGCTTTTGAGTATGTTTTGATGGATTCTCCAGCCAGCGCTCAGTATTATTTTGACTGCTCTCTGGCTGTTCAAAGGCTCATTTTGCAATAGATTATCTCATTAAAGAGACATTTCTCTCAGCCTCTACCCAGAAGAAGTCATTATGCTTTCCGGTTCTAGTCCTTTAAGAACGCAGGAAGGGAGGTACACACTTCGCTCTCAGTCTGGGCCCAACCAGTTATATTGGGAATTTTATATTCATTACCTAGAGAAGAGGAGAGAATGGAGAAAGAAAGTTGCTAAAAATTATTGGTGGTCAGGGTTACTGTGGATTTTACAGAATTACAGCGGTTCTGAAGCAGGCCATAAACGGGTTGGATGATGCTACTAAATTTTTTATACCTACCATCAGTCTAGAAACAGCATCTTGATGGAGTTGCATATAAATTCTAATTCTATGTTGGTTAAATTCAATGTAATAGCTATCTCTAAATTTAATTAGAGGTGTCATTTAAAAAGTTCACTTGTGTAAGATTCTCAGATATCATACTAGTACCAATGCCTTGTCTTTATTATCTGTTAAAATCATTTATTTCAAAAGACATAATTTTAAGTGTTGTTATAGATATATTTTCTGAACTCATCTGAGTACTCTACCTAAATTACAGTATTTTGTGTTGACAGATTATCAAGAATTTGAAAGCTCATGGTGTAACTGTGTCTGGTACACATTATATATCCAATAAGCACTTTTTATTGTTATAAAACACTATGTTACTG
Organism: Trachypithecus francoisi; assembly: GCF_009764315.1. NCBI lineage: Eukaryota > Metazoa > Chordata > Mammalia > Primates > Cercopithecidae > Trachypithecus > Trachypithecus francoisi. Next base: position 155,782,886 of record NW_022681454.1, on the reverse strand, counting down.
CTTTATTTTCACTTTTCTTCAGTTTTTTTCTTCTTTCAAAATCTGATACAATTTAGTTAAAAAAAAAATATTTTACCTGTTGCCTCTTTTTCAAACTTGAGACACTGGTCTAAAGTAAAATGTAAGTTATATGTCTCTTGCTGAAAACAAACTCAATTTCTGCTATGTTATTTGCTCATGACTTGGGTTCTGACCACTGGCTATGATTGGCCACATAGCCAGATGAAATAGTTCCAATAGCTTTAGAGTTTTCTTGCAGGGTTTCAGCTCTTCTTGTCTGCTTTGGTTTAAACCACTAGGAATGTGCTCAGGTCTTCAGTTGACTGAGCTAACGTTCATCTAAAAGGATAGTTTACTCTCCACTTTCTATATGTTCTAAGAAAACATGGAGATTTTGATTCTGAGAAACTTTGTGAGAATCTTTATGGAGCAAGTAAGCATTAACCTGTCTTCCCTCTTTCCAGGGGAGTGGTCATATCTCCCCTACTGGGATCTCTCCGGAAAATATCTTGAGCCTCAATTACTTCTACTAACTGTGGACTATTCTCAGACTCTCCATAGTATTCTGAGAATGAACTAGAATTCCTCTGAAACTTAGCTGACCCCAATGAATGGGCAAGTTTTCCCCATGGCATTTCAGTTTTAAATACAGAGGAAATTAAGTTGTTCCCTGTGCAGCACTTCGTTGTTAAACTGTGACAGATTTTTTTTTCTTGTACAATAAATGTAGCTCCAGATTTAAAGAACACGGGCTGCTGGAGACCTTGGTATGGAACAGGTTGAATTTAAAATCTGTCTGACATTGACAAAATTGCAATGATTTTTTTTTTAATAGCAAATAAAATGTGTAACATAGTACCTTTGGGATTTTAAGCAAAGTCAGTCCTAAGAGTTGTATTCTTCCTTAATTTACATTTTAAGTGCTCATCAAGGTAGAAGGCAATGAATTCAGAAGACAGAGCCTATAATAATTTTCCCTTCTCTTGAACCAGGGAAAGATCTTCAAGGTCATATAATGTATTATTACTTTCAAACTTTTAAAACATCATTTTTCCACATTACACTACGCAAACTTAGGTGTAGCTTACATACAAAGTAAGGCAATAGGCCTTTCATGGCTTACACATATGAAATGTGCAATAAAGTACATAAAGAGTGTTTAGGAGAAAAATAAAGCTAGGATCCATGTGATCGGGTAGTTTTAGTCTGCATGATAACATCTAGTTGCTACCTACTTTGAGAAGTAATAAAATGTTTTCTTAACTTTCAGCTTGTATTACTATGGCATACAGATGCTGTTCCTTAAATTTTTATTGAAGATAGTATTGAAAATAATATAAAAAAATTAAACATTATCAGTCTGATTATTTCTATTTTCAGAAATTTAACATAACAAAACTGTAGTTTTAAGAGGGAAGGTGAGTAAAGTGGAAAAAGAAACTACAAAACCATGACTACAAAATGAAATGAAATCATGAGAATATTGTTTGTGTTTGAAGCTAAAGGGAGGAAAGATCAAGTACAGCAGTGACCTCTAAAGAATTCAAGTGCATTAGTTAGTGTTAGAAGCAGGGAACAGTGGGTAGAGGATGTTAATGCAAGTGTTAAGAAAATCAGTTTATGAGCCCAGCCACAAGTAGAATCATGTCTTTTGACTTTTAACCTATTGTTCTTTCTACTATAGTATATCACTGCTGAGTATTAAAAGTACTTTCTCTGAATTGGTAGTTTTGAGAAATAAAGTTAGCCCTTGAATGACATAGGGGGTAGGGTGCCAACCCTGTGAACAGTCTAAAATTTAAATATAACTTTTGACTCCCCCAAACTTAACTACTAATAATGTGCTACTGACCAGAAGCCTTACCTATATCATAAACAGTCAATTAGCATGTACTTTGTATGTTTTATTATTACATGCTATATTCTTAGAGTAAAGTAAGCTGGAGAAAAGAAATGTTATTAAGAAAACCATAAGGAAGAAAAATATATTTACTATTCATTAAGTGGAAGAGGATCATTATAAAGGTCTTCATCTTCATCATCTTCATGTTGAGTAGGCTGAGGAGGAAGGAGAAGAAGAGAGGTTCGTTTTGCTTTCTCAAGGGTAGCAGAGGTGGAAGAAAATTTGTGTATAAATGGAACCGTGCAGTTCACACCAGTCTTGTTCCAGGGTCAATATTGAAGTCACTATTTTTTTTAGATACTGTCATATATAAACAAAGCTGATACACAGTGGAGAAGAGCTAAGTGCAGCATACTGAGATATATCACATTATTTTGGCCATCTTAGGACATCATTTTAACCAGTCATTTTACACCATGATACAGACCTCAGCTTTCAGCAAGGTGGGCGACTGATAGTCCATTCTGTGTGTAGACAATATTATTATTTTTTGGTTTTGAAAATGGACATGTACAATTAATTTCAATTGAGGCAATATATAATGTACCTTTTCACTATTGAATCATGAATATATTACAATGAAGTCCAGAGACCTGTTTTGAGAGGTAAAAAATGAGTCACTATATATTGTATTGCTTTTTTGGACCTAAATTTGAGACATTAGTATATAAGATTTGAAGTCCCAGCCTACTGTATTATTATGCAACTTAAAGAAATTTCCTTGGCTAAGTTTTATTAAAGCTTTATTCTGTTTCAAAGTTGTCAAAAATGCTTTAAAGTATATATGCTATACTATATATAACCATCTCTGTATAGCTATAATTAAAAACATCTATGTTTATATACCTATATATCAATAACTAAATGTATATTTATATACAAATTCAAATTTATATATTCATATATAACCGTAACTGTAACCATCTCTATATATAACTAGAACCATAACTATATATAACCATACTCTCAGTGAACATCATTGTGAGAAATCAAATATATGAACCAAAAACTCCAAAACTTGTACTCAAATAAATGATTCTATAAAGATGGTTACTATGACGTCCTTTCAGTTGACTTTAGAAATTCTAGTGAGTAGTAACAAGAATTTTACTATACTTCACAGAGACATAGCTGTTAAAAAATTTCTTAGACACTAAGCACTTGTACGTGTGTGTTCTTTCTTTCCATAGTGAAGAGGTTACAGTTAGGTATGCTGTAGTATTTTTTAAAATACTACGCTAGGAATAAGAGACAGCTGTATTCTAGACCCACATTTTATCATGAGCATACTGTTAACCTCACTTTTTGTGATAACTACAACTTAATTTTTCGACTCACTTCACAGTCAATTCAAATATTTTCTATTATATAAAGAATAACAAAAATCACTTAATGTATACCAATTATTTCAAATTAATTTCACTGATTCTCATTTACTTTAAATATTAAAAGAAGGGGTTGGACTAGGTCTCTAGTATAGTTTCCAGTTCTGTTCTCTTGTGTTCTATGTTGTATTATGTTGTTCTTAAACGTTTTGCTTTAAAATGTGTTTTTGTGTACCAGAGGAGTTAATGTAACTACAAAATAGTTTTTCAAGGCGTGGATGGTTTTGGACAACAAATATTTACCACATAACATACTTCTAATAATGTGGGGCTTCCGTAAGTACCATTTGTTTAAAGCAGAGTATAAACATTTCCTTTTGGCCAGGCATGGTGGCTCACACCTGTAATCTCAGCACTTTGGGAGGCTGAGGTGGGCAGATCATGAGGTCAGGAGTTTGAGACCATCCTGGCTAACACGGTGAGATTCCTGTCTCTACTGAAAATACAAGAAAATTAGCCAGCCATGGTGGCTGGCGCCTGTAGTCGCAGCTACTCAGGAGGCCGAGGCAGGAGAATGGCCTGAACCCAAGAGGCGGAGCTTGCAGTGAGCCAAGATCGCACCACTGCACTCCAGCCTGGGTGACAGTGCGAGACTCTGTCTCAAAACAAAACAAACAAACAAAATTTCTTTTTGAAACAAAAATAATGGAACTAACAGTGATACTGTCTCCTAATGCAAGCTCAAATTCCTATACATTTTACGTCTCAGTATTTCTAAAATAGCAATGTAATTATTTTATCTACATTTAGCCTCAAATTAAGCTGGTGATTGAAAGGTATAATTGATTACAATTTGGAAAGTTTTTTCCTCCAAATTAATGACTGAGATGCAACTGAAGAAAAAGTTTCTCCTTTTTTGAAAGGGTAAAATTAAATTAATGGTCATAATTCTTTTTATTTACCATTTAAAATTATATTCTTATCCCACATACTAAGAAAAAAAGTGTACTGAGTATGTTGTAATCTTTCAACATAGAGTACTGCATTGAAAAATATTGGATATTTTTACAGTATGGACCAAGAAGACAAATATTTTAAGACTAAAGACAGAGGATACTAGAGCCTGGGAAGGGTAGGGATAAGTGGGGACAGGGAGAGATTTGGTAAATGATATAAAATTAGAGCCAGATGGGAGGAATAAGTTCTAGTGTACTATAGCACTGTAAGATGATTACAGTTAACAGTAATATATTACATAGTTTCAAACAGCTAGAAGGAAGTTATTGAATGTTCTCAACACAAGTAAATGAATGTTTAAGGTGATGGATATGCAACTTACCCTGATTTAATCATTCTACATTGATATTAATATTATGCCTATACATTAAAAATGTACCCCATAAATGGGTACAATTATTGTCCCAATTTAAAGCATAAAGTCCTCTGTAAAAAAGAACTGAAAAAATTACGTTTGCCAGTGTTTTCATATAGATTTGGAAGGCCTTTCACATACAATCTGGACATAGCAGTCACATAGCTATTTGCATTCATCATCACAGCATTTGTTTATCTTGTGTCTTCACTTACCTTGATCTAAAGCAAGTGTAAGTGAAATGTTCCCTCTTCCAGAAATATTCAGTATGAATAATTAGTTGTTTTTTTCTGTGTAGAAAGTTCCTGTACAGGAAGTATCTTTTTTTTTTTTTTTGAGGCGGAGTCTCGCTCTGTCGCCCAGGCTGGAGTGCAGTGGCCGGATCTCAGCTCACTGCAAGCTCCGCCTCCCGGGTTCACGCCATTCTCCTGCCTCAGCCTCCAGAGTAGCTGGGACTACAGGCGCCCGCCACCTCGCCCGGCTAGTTTTTTGTATTTTTTAGTAGAGACGGGGTTTCACAGTGTTCGCCAGGATGGTCTCGATCTCCTGACCTCGTGATCCACCCGCCTCGGCCTCCCAAAGTGCTGGGATTACAGGCTTGAGCCACCGCGCCCGGCCGGAAGTATCTTTTTAACTGCATCATTGTGTGCACCTTTTTTTCTTTTTTTTTTTTTTTAAGAGAGAGAGGATCTCACTCTGTTGCCCAGGCTGGAGTGCAATGGTATGATCATGGCTCACTGCAGCCTCAAACTTCTGGGCTCAAACAATCTACCCACCTAAGTCTTCCAAGTAGAGTAGCTAGAACTATAGGTGCACATCTACATGTCTGGCTAATTTTAATGTATTTTTTAGAGAGGGGGTCTTGCTATATTGTCCAGGCTGGTCTTTAACTTGAACGTCTGGCCTCAGGAGTTTCTCTCACCTTGTATGTGTGACTTAAAAGTAGTATTAAATAACCAGAATGAATCAGATTTTATTATAGTCAGCCTTGTTACTAACTTTTAAAAATTGGACATTTCATATCTCTATAAGCTTTTATTTTTCTTTATGGTAGTCATATATAGGCAATAATACTTATTGAAAATATTTTTGGAGAATTAAATACCATCTGATACTATCCTACTATATCTAGTAGGATATATAGGATCTGTTTTTCCTTTCTTACTCTTCCTTGTGGATATACAACATGAAAGGCAGTAATTCCTTGTTTTTGTTGTAAATCGTGCTAGTTAGAAAAAGATTTGCAGCTGGTACAGTGACGGGATACATCCATTGCTCTGATGAGGAGAATGTGCTTCTGAATGGAGAAAATCCACTTCTCTAAAAGAGGGAATCCATTACTCTTATAAAACTGGACTCTTCTCATGCACTTTGGGAGGCCGAGGCAGGCAGATCACGAGGTCAGGAGATAAAGACCATCCTGGCCAACCCCGTCTCTACTAAAAATACAAAAAATTAGCCAGGTATGATGGCGGGCGCCTGTAGTCCCAGCTACTCTGGAGGCTGAGGCAGGAGAATGATGTGAACACGGGCGGCTGAGCTTGTAGTGAGTGGAGATTGCACAGCTGCACTCCAGCCTGGGCAACAGAGTGAGACTCCGTCTCAAAAAAAAAAAAAAACCTAGACTCTTTGGAGAATGCTTTTTCCTAAGAAAAATATTAAATTAGAATTCAACCACAGAGTTCACAGTAGTAGGTATGAAGTTAAAGTGTCTCAATAGATGAAAATAACTGCTACAACAAACAGACTTGCCTGATAGATGTTAGAGAAGCCACTCTGGTCCTTCCAATTCCGGTTAAGATAAGGAATAAAAAGTTTTTCTGTCCCGACAAGGGAGGTTTTCCAAAAGAACTTCCCATTGAAAGACTAGTTTTGATCGAAGTGTAAAAGAAAAGGCTTTTTGTGATAATTGCAACTTAATTTTTCGACTCACTTCACAGTCAATTCAAACATTTTCAATTACATAAAGAATAATAAAAATCACTTAATGTAGACCTACTATTTCAAATTAATTAATTTTTATCATTAATTTATTCATTATTTCATTTACCGAAAAATATTTATTGAGATTATACTGTGGGCCAAGTACCACTTTAATTTACAGAAATGATTAACATAGTTCTGTCTTTACTGAGTTAATTTTGTGGTTGGATACAGAGAATAAACAAGCCAATAGCCATGTAGCAATTCAGATGATGAGGAGAGCTGTGGCTTCCAGTCATTCCATTTGAATAAAATTTTTCATCTATTATTTTTCCAAATTTACCACTTCAGTATTCTTATTTTATAGAAATACATACCGTGTTTTAACTAAACTTGCCTGACGGCATAGTCTTTGAACCTCTTCTCCTCTCTAATCACATCCTCCTCCCATCTCACACGTAGATTGGGTGATTTATAAATGCTAAGAACCCCAAACAGGTATCTCTAGCCCATATCTCTTTGCTAAACTGCAGGTTCCTATATCTCAATGCTTAGTTAATATCTCCATTTGGTCTACCAAAAGGCACCTCCAAAAGAAAAATGCCGTTTGCTCTCTCAAACCTGTTCTTCCTCCTTTCTCTTCACCAGCTTGATAAACCTAATCAGATGGAATAATCCAGTACAGGTGCTACACTATATTGGCTTGTAAATTCCCTCTTACAGATGGGGCCCACCCAGGCTAATCGGTTTTACTTAGGTTACACAGTAAGACCCAAGGCAAGTTAGAAGTCAGTTTTCCTGTCTCATAGAATTCTAGAATACCAGAAAAGAAAAAAGGCACTAGTGAGCATTTATAGCTCTTTTCTGCTACATAATAGAGCTAGAAGTCTGTGGAATGTAAGAAACTTGCTAGACTGTGGGTACTAGTTTAGTACATCTAAACTACTTTCTTCTACATCTTTGTAAGAATAATAGCCTTTCTAAAAGCAATAGCCACCGTGCAAGGTGCAGTCATAAGGGAGATACAGAAGAATTGCATCAGAGAACAGAAAGCCTGGGTAATGTCAAGGAAGGTCTCACAAAGAATTGAGTTGGAGTTACCTCTGGAAAGACCCACAGGAGTTTTCTAGGACGGGGTGAGGAGTTTTCCATTACGGAGTTGTGGCAGGGTAAGTAAGGCTGTGAGGCCTGCCGCACTGATGTCTCCCTTGTGTGAAGCCCCGCGGGCTCTTTTTGCTTGCACTTTCCTGCATCAGCCCCTAACTCTTTTACAAGTAAGCGGTCCTACAGGATACCAGCAGACCACCAGATTGCTACAAGTTCCTGATATCTAGTACTACCTGGGAAAGAGAACAAAAGTCCCTTATTTCTGACGTAGCACCTCCCCCACCTCCATCCCCAATCTCCAGCCAATTAGCACCAAAAGCCCAAGAAGCTATTAGCTACAAATTCCTGCCAGGGGGTGGGAGCTGGGTGGCAGGGGGCAGGGACTTCTCTGAGGTCTTGCATGCACAGCTAAGCTCAAGATTTAACTTATAGTAACCCTTTCCTCATTTTAGTAGTAAAAAGCCCACACCTACGTGGAGATTTTATATGCTAATGGTACATGCGAACTGTGTTAGAGCATGTAGATACTGAGCGCATGAGCCAATTAGAGGTCAGCCTTTGCACAGGTTACCTCACCAGTATTTTATGAATATTCACGTACAGCTCCCATACAAGAAATTCCTTCTAAGGCACTAGATGCAGCCTCACCCTTTGAGCAGCCTGCTCTGCGTCTCACAGTGCACTGCTGCTTTGCAATAAACTTCTTCGCATACTCTTACTTTGAACTTGCTCTCAACGTCTTTTGTGCCATGAAGTCAAGAACCTGAGATGGCCCACTCACAACAGAGTGAGAGGCAGGTGAAGATACTTAACCTCTCTGCAACGATTGATAATGTTGGAGATTTTGCTTCATCTTGACACTCTTTTCATTCAAAGGCATGCTAAGACAGTTTTCTACTCCATCTCAAATGCTGCATTTTATTCTTAAGGCGAAGCGTCAGTGGTCTTAGTTTTCTCAAGTGATTAGAAGTGACATTCTGGAGAATATGTAAACAAATCAAAATCCCTCAAATTTGAATCTACTAAATAACGTAATTACTCTAAATCCTACCCCCTGCAAGCAGCATGGCATGATTTGCCAGGCGGAGAAAATGAAAATGGCTTGATTCAAATAAACATATATTTTGAAGATGAGAGATCTCTGCCCACCCCCTCACCATTTTAAAGTTTCACTTTGTTAGATCTGAAGTTAGGCAGATACTTTTTAGATACACATGCATTTTGTTTTCTTCAAGTTAATAATGAGGTTGTTTTCTGATGCTTTCCTATGAACATGGGGGTTACAAGGAAGTCACAGGATCATTATTGCACCATCTGTTCCAGCTGGTTTGTTTTAGTCACGTGCTTTTCAGTGTTCTCAGTGAGCTGTCAACAAACTGCCAATTAATTCTGAAAACCTAACAGGTTGTCAGAGGTTACTATACTGAAAAAGTGAGATTACGACACTGTTTATCATGGGATCGATTACTGCTGATTTACAAACAATTTCCAGAACACTTTCTGTGGATGAGTGAACTTTTAAAGATATAATAATGATATCTTTGGATTCTGTATCTAAAGAGAAATAAAAAGATGATCATGATTCTCTGAGCATACATCGAGAAGAGCCGTTCTTTTTATTTTGGTTACTGTTTGATAACTATATAATTGGATTCAATTGGTTTTCTTAGTGATATTTCAAAGAAGAAAAAAATTACAAGGTCGTTGTTTACAAAAGATGAGCACAGAAACTAGGTTTTGTTCTTTCTCTGGTCTTTTTTGGCTGTTACCTCTATACTACTGAGCTCAAATGCCTATGTGTAATAGAAATCAGAGTTTTCCTAAGGAAAACTGACTTCTGACTATCTGACTTTTAGTATTAGTTCTGTTTAGTTTTATTTGTGATACCAGTAAATCAATCCAGCGGTATGATAAATTTTGCTGAGGCAAAGCATATATGTATATTTATTTTTGTGTAACTTTGTATTACTGAGAGATTTGGGACTTGGAATCAGGATTATCAATGAAAACGATTAATTATGGTTAATCATATAAGAAATGTAGATGAAAATAGCACAAATAGGTTGCATATACAGCCTTGAAGATTTACATACTGACTTATTTTTATTGACTTTTAGTGAAATGTAAGGCAGATATTTCTAGCTGATTGCCTTTGGGCAGATAAAATATTTCAGGACAATGTTGATCTAAGTCTGAATGTATGGGATCTAACAGAAGCTTTATAAGATTTTTAGTAACCTATTACAATTCATTGTTAATTTGCTCTATATTTTACAGTGCGTGAGATATTTGTAGTCATATAGAATATGTGTGTGTGTGTGCGCGCGCATCTGTGTGTGTCTGTGTCCACACACAAAGAGAAAGAGGAGAGGGAAGAAGAGAAAGAGAAAATGAGAGGGAGGGCAGAGAAAGAAATCTTAAGTGAGCACTTTAAAGAGATTTCTGACCTCACTTGTACCCAGAGTCCACATGGAAGGAAGTTGTTTTCATGCCTCTTTCTTCACTCTCCTGGTGGATAACAGAAGCAGCAGATGTATTCAGAACCTTGTGAAAAATATCTCTTAACTTGAGCTGGTCCTTTTTGCTTTATTCTTGGCTCTATCTTGGATTTAATATCTTCCATCCAGATGTCTTATAAACAAATATTCACCTCTGAGAAAAGGATTAGGCTATACATCAAAATGACAAAAAAAAAAAGTGGCGTGGGGACGGGTGACAAATGAAAATATTTACTTTGCTCGGGTTAGTTTTCAGAAGCTTTGTAGCATCATTGGAAATAGGAATTGCATTAAACATTATCAGAAGGCCGGGCGCGGTGGCTCAAGCCTGTAATCCCAGCACTTTGGGAGGCCGAGACGGGCGGATCACGAGGTCAGGAGATCGAGACCATCCTGGCTAACACGGTGAAACCCCGTCTCTACTAAAAAATACAAAAAAAAAACTAGCCGGGCGAGGTAGCGGGCGCCTGTAGTCCCAGCTACTGGGAGGCTGAGGCAGGAGAATGGCGTAAACCTGGGAGGCGGAGCTTGCAGTGAGCTGAGATCTGGCCACTGCACTCCAGCCGGGCGACAGAGCGAGACTCTGCCTCAAAAAAAAAAAAAAAAAAAAGAAAAACATTATCAGAATGTAAGGAAACGTGATCTTTATTTTATCCTTGAATGCAGAACATTTATGCATTCGTTTATTGTTCAGTAGGTGCCAGGCTATTTGCTAGGCCCGGGAGATGTAATGCTGAAGAAAAAAAAATAAAAGCAAACAATTTCCTGTATTAACAAAGTTTGGAGAAAAAAAAAAGATATATAATCTAATGGAGAAGACCAACATTTTTCAAATAATCATGGTTATGATTTATAATTACATCCCTGAAATGAAGGAAAATTGATCTATGGAATGAGTAACTAAAACAAGTCACTCAGGGAAGAGATTCTTGAGAGAGATATCTGATGTGTGAAAGTTTTTTGGTGATAAATGGGGCAGGGGAAAAGGGCCTTATTTCCAGTGGAGAAAATGCCTTACAAAAGCCTTATAGCAGAGACAGGCAAAATAAGTTAAAAAAACTGAATGAAGTTTAGTGTCGCAGGAGGTGATATCTAGAGGGAGAGAGAAAAACATAGAGCCCCGACACTGGGAACTTGTCAGCTAGGTCAGGGATTTTGGTTTTTATCTTAAAAGTACATGAAAATATGCTAAAGTTATTAATGAGTGCAATAACATGATCACTCAGACTCTCGTGTGGAGAGTGGACTTAAGATGCATATATAGAAATTTGGAAGACTAACAAGGATGTGGTTGGGGCAGTTTAGGTGAGAAGTGTCTTGACAGCTTGCAATAGAGTGAGGACAGTCAATATGGAGAGGAAGCAAAGTTTAGGAATATATTTAGAAGGTAGATATAAAAGAATTTAGTGATGAGTTTAGAGGGTAAACAAGAGATATCAAAGATGTTTCCTTGGTTTCTGATTTAAGTACACAGATGAATGAAAATCTGGAAAAGCGTGGTGTTATGGGAGGGTGTGCACACTATGAAGGGCTGTTTTTGAAACATGAAGGTGCAACTGTTAAGTAAGCAAGCTATACCATTCTAGAGGATGAATGTGAAGCAATATATGTAATTAAAACCAGAGATGATGTCAAGATAACCTGGGCTGAATGAATGAAACAGGAATATAGGTGGCTAGCAATGAGATTTGATAAGCCACAATATTTAATGGCAAAATAAAGCAGTAGGCTGAACCTACCAAAGTACTGAGGAGTTTTCACAAATTCTACAGAAACAGAAGAGAGAAATGTTATAAATACCAAAGAAAGTGACAATTTCTTCCAAAAAAAAAAAAAAAGGAATGGCCAGCATATGTCTTGTAAGAGTGCATTAGGAATGCCCACTGGTGTGTGTTTGTGTGTGTGTGTGTGTGTGTGTGTGTCATTGTGCTGGCTAGCTTTGAGAAAGCTAAAAGTCAGTTTAATGGCCTGATGCGGTCAGAAGCATAACTGAGTGGACTAGGGTAAAAAAATGGATGGAAGGATATATATGACTATTCCAGAAATTCAAAAAGTAGAGGAGAGAAATTACCTTAAAACATAGGCCATTTACATCTGTCTAAAGATGGAAGAAAATAATTGGGAAAGGGAGTTGAAAATTCAGTCAAGAACCAGACTCAGTGGCTCATGCCTGTCACCTCAGTGCTTTGGGAGGCCACGTCAGGAGAAGCACTTGACATACCAGGAGTTCAAGACTAGCCTGGACAAGGTAGTGAGACCCTGTCTCTGAAAAGTAAAAATAAAGGCCGGGCACGGTGGCTCAAGCCTGTAATCCCAGCACTTTGGGAGGCCGAGACGGGCGGATCACGAGGTCAAGAGATCGAGACCATCCTGGCTAACACAGTGAAACCCCGTCTCTACTAAAAATACAAAAACTAGCCGGGCGAGGTGGCGGGCGCCTGTAGTCCCAGCTACTCGGGAGGCTGAGGCAGGAGAATGGCGTAAACCCGGGAGGCGGAGCTTGCAGTGAGCTGAGATCCGGCCACTGCACTCCAGCCCGGCGACAGAGCGAGACTCCGCCTCAAAAAAAAAAAAAAAAAAAAGTAAAAATAAAACATTAACTGGGCCTGATGGTACACACTTGCCATTCTACCTACTGGGGAGGCTGGGATAGGAGGGTCATTTATGGTGCCATTGCACTCCAGCCTGTGTAACAAAGTGAGACCCTGTCTCTAAAACAAACCCAAAATACAGCATAGAGCAATGTTAATCAGTTGATTACGTTTCTCAAGAAGTCAGACATAACAGATTGACTTTGACAGAAGAAAAACTCCTCTCTGTCACAGTAGGGAAGGAGGTGTGTTGACGAAAGTGATAAAGCAGGAAATACTTGAACTCAAAGTTTAGATTTGTATGTTTGGAAAGGACTTAGTATTTATACAATAATAAGTTTATGCCATCTTACAACTTATTTATATACAAAAACATAGAAAGGCTGAAGTAGCACTTTTAAAGCACTTGTAAAGCAATTTTCTAGGAAATGTCTTTTTAAATACTGAAAAAGTACGTTAGTAACTAAATATAATCCACCTACATAGCTTCTGTTGTACTCAGTTAGTTTATTAAGTACTGCCTATCATAGACTATCTTATTAACTTCTCATCAATATTTACCAGTGAATTATAATAACTATAAGTCTATTAATATTTGTTCATCAAACATACTCAAATAAAAGTTTAATATTTATATATTAATAATTATATTCTGTACAGATAATTAGAAAATTAAGTATAATGCAATATTTTCTCTATTTCCCCTTTTCTTTCAACATTTTTTATTAACTCTTTTCTTACCACATTTTTATCAGTCCCTATATTTCTTCTTATTTCATATTTTGTCTGAATAAAAAAAGTATTTGTTATGATCAAAGGAATAATCTGTATTTGGAGATACTTACTTCTCATTTCCCTTGGCAACTACCAACAAGTTTTCATTAGATTAATGGAAATTTATACTTGATATTAAATATTTCATGATACATGTTTTTCAATATATAATTCATTTTTCTCTGATTCCTTGCAATTTTAATTTTGACAGGTGAAAAGCAGTAAGGATGTTTAAGTGCTGCTCAGTTGTCTTGGTTCTTGGATTCATTTTTCTGGAGTCAGAAGGAAGGTCAACAAAAGAAGGAGGATATGGCCTTAAATCCTATCAGCCTCTAATGAGATTGCGACATAAGGTACAGTCAATATTCTGAATCTGCTCATAGTGCTTGCCAATTATAAACTAAGCTATTTGTTTTCTGGTTTATTATTCACTTAGGTGCACTTACTTGAGAATATACTTTCAGTAGTTTCCATATGATTTTTAAAATGCACATTTTAATACATGAAATAGCAGTAAATTTGGAAATTTACAATTTCGAGATCTACTTCTTGTCAAAGAATAGAGATGGTCCATTAAAAACATAATTATTAGAATTTACATAGAGTAATACTAATAAATTTATAAAGAAGTAAATATAAAACCCAATCTACCAGATAATTTATATTACTCACATATTAATTGTGATTTTAGAAGATTTTAAACTAAATAAGTGTTATGTCCTATGCTTAGCTTTGTTTTAAGATAAACACAAAGTTATCTACACCATCTGAAGATATATAGGTTGGCAAAGGATTTGTTTCCATAGAAATTATTAGAAAATTTCATAATATGGGATTTTCTAATGTTGGGCAAATACCACACTTTTTATGTTAAATGTTTTGAAGTATAAAATAAACTGATATTTAGGCATATAGTAAATTATAAACATTAAATACTTATGATAAATTAAGCTAGTGTTTTATTTTAATAGCAGTCCATGATACTGAAAATAATATTCTAAATTTTTTATTAAATCACATAATATTTTATGATACATTTTTTATTTTTAAGAAAGGAAAAAACATCAAAAATAACATACTAATTGTGGGAGAAAACTTTATTTATCTGTAACATTTCTTATTCAACTTGTCTGTAAGAAAGACTTTTGAAATAAACAAATAGATTTCTTTTTCCTTTGGAATTAATATATGCATTTACACTGTATATATTTTTGCTGAAATTATTTTGTAAGTATCAAATATTTTGATAAAATAGTCAATCTTTACTGGGACTTTTGTGTACCAGACATTAAGCTAAGCTCTTCAATGTATTATCTGATTTAATCTTCAAAACAATCTTATGAAGAAGTAACTATTTTCATTTTATAGGCAATAAATTAAGTCATAGAAGGGTGAAGGAATTTTCTAAATGCACACATTTATTAAATATATTAATTGGTATAAAATGAAGGATAGATTCGATAGCCAACAAAAAAGGAAGTATAATGTAAAAATATACTTTAATATCAAAATCATTGTAAAAATTCAGTTACATGTGAAAATAAATAAGTTTTTAAAGTTTCTAGTCTTGATATATGCAATTGGAGAATTGCCCTTGACCTATCACTTTTCCATTATCATTGCTTTCTCCTACCTCATGGACTAATAATCAGTTTTATCCCCAGCCGAAGTTTAGAAATAAATAAAGTTCTCAGAACACATTATTAATACAGTAATTTGATACATATTTTTATGTACCCATTGAATATTTATTCTGTGCTGTTTGTCTGCCCTAAATTATATGTCTTGAAATGAGGAATTATGCTTTACTTTCACATCCTTTTATTTCTGGCGCCATGAACATAAAAGACACTGTTTAATTAAATCAATGGCAGAAAAATGACAGGTAGAATGCATGATGATGCTTTTCTGATTGTTCCCTTGCTAAATATCATACCACTGGTTTTAAAGTGTTAGTATATACATTTATAAACAAACTATTTTCTATTGAGTTTGAATGCTAAAGAAAAACTTAAGTGTTGAGATTTAGTAAAGTTTTAAAGAAATAACACAGTGAGTTAAACTTGTTTGAGAAGCAGTAATACCTACCAAAAATCATGTAAGCCACCTTCTACTCTTTTATATGTCTGCATGTCTTTACCACTAAATAGTTAGAAATAATATATGACTGTTGACTTTAAAAGCAGAGACAGAGAGTTGGCTTTAAAAGCAAAGACAGAGAATGCCTGGTCATACCTAACTTTCAAACAGCTTTGAGCAGAGATGAGATTTGGTGAATGTGTGTGTGTTTGTTTGTGTGAGAAAGTGGATGTTTGACAGGAATGACTAGGAATCCTGGGTTGTAGAAGTCCCTGTAAAAACCCCATCTTATACTTTGTACTCATTGTCAACCCTCATATTCAGTCCTCAGGAATTACCTTCTTTTGTCTGACACCTTGAAGATTGTATTAGAGCTTTTATTTTTGTTTGTGTCAGTCAAGACTAGGATCCCAGAAATTTCTGGCCTTCCTTTTCCCACTGATTCCCATTATGAACCCATTGGGTTCATACATCACCTTATTGGTGAGACCTTACCAAACCATGATTGAAAATGGAAAGCCAGAAACATTCCGTATCAATTTCGTTGATTTGTTTTCATCCACAAAACTCAACACCATTTGTCAAGACATATATTTTACTTATTTTTTAGTTTGTTGGGTGTTTTCTTTCATTAGGATGTGAACTACTTTTCGTCTTGCTCCAGAACAAGGATAGTATTGGGCACATGGTACATGTTCAATAAATATATGGCAAATGAATGACTTTATCAAATGGCTATAATAAGACTGAGAACAAATAACATGTGTATCATATATACATATATATTTTTATTTATATAATGAGTTATTAATTAAAATAAGTAAAATTTCTTATTTATCAGAATAAAGTCAACAGCATAATACTTCAAATTTTAAAAATACATTATTTTAATAGCATTATATAAATTAATTTTCTCCTATTCATTATTTTTAACCCATATGATTTATTTAAATTGCAAAAATGTACATATTTATATTTTTAAGACAAATAATACAAAATCCATTTGGATTGTATTTTGCTAATGTTAAATATTCCTTTTTGACTAGAAAAGTATAAAATAAATAATACACAAAATAGATCTCCAGGTCTGATAAATCATGTTTTACATTTTTCCTAGAAGAATGTAAATACTTTGAATCTGAACGAATAGATAGAGAGCTCATTTTTACCAAATATTTGTGTGCCAGCCATATAATGAATCCAATTTTGGAATCAAAAAGGAAAATATGAGACCTGTTTGTCAGATTACATTGAAATATTGTAGATACAAATATAAACATATGCGGGCATATCATTTACAACTATAAGCATAAATGTAATTGAAAATTTGTCTGTATCTTGAAATAAAAATGAATGACACAAGAATGTATCATGCTAATTATAGAAATCTTACTTATAATGCACAGATAAGAGAGGAAGCCGATCATATGTTTTATCCCATGTGTTTACTCAACAAGCATGTATGCAATGTCATATGCAGGAATTCATTCACTCTCTAGATTTGTAAAATACAATTACTAAATCCAAATTCCAAAAGAGGATTTTATTTACTACTTCAACTTAAACATTGCATACTCATATCATGCTAGGTGGCTTTATATACATTACTTGTTGTAATTTATGTAATAATCCTGGGATGTAGGGAATATTATTCCTGTTTATTCACATGACTTTATTAAAACCCAGAGAGGTAAAGTAACTTTCCCAAGGACAAGAGAAAACGACAGAACTAATGAGATCATTAAAGACAGGTAAAAGCAAAGGTAGGACAGACATAGGGAAGAAAAGGCCAGAAAATAAATAAAGACAATGATGGTAGTAAAGCAAAATGACATTGACCTCAGGAGAAATATCTTATGTTCTTTCAGTTTGTTTCTCTTGTTCCTCCATAAGCACAACCATAGAATCCCCATGTCCGTTTCTGAAATGAATGTCTTCTCCTGATGGTTGTGCAGTCCTCATTAGGCCAACCTCCCTATGAAGACTCACTGGGAAGCAATACTTAACCATCCTCATTGCAGGTCTGTGACCCAAACTCTGTGTGTGAGCACAGTGTAGTAACTATTAACAGTCTTGTGCATTTGTGAGAAAGTTCCTTGGACACTCGCAAATTTTGAACCGTCTTTGGAATGAGTGTACTCAGAGTAGCCATGATGAACTTGACTTAACATGTCGCCGGGCATTGACTGTATAGAAGGTACTCTGTTAGCTATATTCCATACATTAGGTTACTTAATTATATGAATATTCTCATGGCATAAGTGATTTTATTGCTATTTTTGTAAATGGGGAAACTGGAGTTCACAGATATTTACTAATTACTTAATGTCACAGCTGGAAAGCCAGACAGCAGTATCTGGAAATGCACAGCCTCAATAACTTAATCGAGGTTACAGAATGAGTACTTTTGTAGTAATATGGTCTGTACACAATGTATTTCCTGTTCTCCCCACATTCATGTGATAGTAACATAGGCTTACATGTCTTGGCACTTTTGTGCTTGGATAGGACCATGTGTCTAGTTCTGGTCAATGAGTTGGGAGCAGAAGTGCCATGAAGTGCTTCTGGGCTGAATTATATCATAATTCACATTGGATCACAATTGTAAAATCTTCTAGAACTCTTTTTTTCTGAAGCATTGCAAACAGCATCTGGTCAAGGTGGGGGCTTCTTAACTATTCCAAACTGCCTAAATAACTATTAGGAGTACAATATCCTGACAATTAGAGATTGTCATGGAATAAGAAGTGAAGGGTTTTAAATCACTTCACTTTGTACATCATTGAGATTTGGGAGTTGTTGGTTATTTCTTTAAAACGTTAGCTTTGTCTGCAATCAAGACAGAACTAGAACTTAAACTCACATCACCTTGTTACAAACCCTGTGTTCCTTTTTTCTTTACCATTTGGGGTCCCTGTTTCATTTCTACTCTTGGCCTTTTCTTATTCTCATTTCTCCATTATCCCTTTTTTCTTACTACTTGCTTGGTTGTAATTTTCCATCCCAGTTTAATCTCTGGCTATATTTATAATGATGTAATATGTATGTATTAATAGTTCAGCGTATTAACATGTATCTAATTGGTTGCTGGTAAATCCTTTTGGGGTCAGTAACATAGCTTACAACCTTTTCTCTTACCTACAGTGCTGATCACACTGCTGCATTGTTTGCTGATGATTATAATCAAAATCAGACTTGAGGGAAGATCTTATGAGGACAGACAAGAGTGTTCTTTGAGTATACCTAGTGGCACCACTTAAAGTCCTTAAAATGTTTTTATCTCTATTTAACCAGACACTACTATGTCCAACTTTGTAGTGCAGAGCTACCCCTGCAAATCTAAATTGACTTATGGTTCCCTGACTTACTAAATCAAAATGTTTATCTGTGAGTGTAGCTACTGAGTAAAAGGGGCAAAGAGTGTACATGATTTAATAATTCCTAAGAGGGTTGCTATTTATGATAGTACGGTATAATTCAAAGAATTCCTTAGTGGGATGTGATTTTTTTAACTTTTGGTATTAAAAGAGTGATAGATGTGGACTGTTGAAAACTGGCACTAGAGAACTCTAGAGAAAGAGACAAACATTAAAGAAAACATCAAAACTTTGACTGCTTAGAGGCTGTGAACCTTCAGGCCGATTCAGGAGCATTAATTCCTGACAGAAAAAAATTTGCTCTCCCTTCTGAAATATGTGATTGCTGGCAGCATATTCAAGAAAAGTCTTTAAAATGTTAATGTATTTTGCAGAGGTCGGGAAGCAATGTGGACCACCATCTGAGAGCAAATATGTCCATGGTGAGAGGAGTTAAAAGAATATTAGTTAAAGAATTAATTAACGAAATAGTAAGGATTATACTAATTAATATATTGATATGTTTATTCTGCATATACCAAAAAGGCTGAATATTATCGATAAATCTCATAATTTTTTCTGATAAAATAAATTATGTTTGAAAAATTTATTTTTTTCTGACAAATTATATCTCATTTTTAAATGACACCATCCTATCCCTATTTTTGTGATTGTGCAAGAACTATTGAAGAATAATGAAAAAATCAGAGTCCTAGGTTAACAAGATCAAAGTGCACATAATAGTCCCATATTTTTTATAGATGGGAAAAATGAATCTAAGAAATATTTGAGTTTCAGCAAAAATGCTTTCACGGTCATTTAAGAGGCCTAGGCAAAAATCTAATCACAAGGATGTTTGAAAAAGTTTCAGTTATGCAAGATGAATAAGTTCTGGATATCTAATATACAGTATGGAGGCTATCATTAACACTATTGTATACTTGAAATTTGTTAATAGGGTAGATCTTAAGTGTTCTCACCACACAAGCATACAGAAAGAAAATAAATGGTAAATATGTGAGATAATGGGTATGTTAACTGATGGTGATGATCATTTCAGAATGCATATGAAACATCAAGTTGTACATTTTAAATATATACAATTTTCTGTCAGTTTTACCTCAATAAATCTGAGGAGGGGAGAAAATATTAAAAGCAACTCGTTTTATTAGAAATGCTCTCTACCTGGATTACCCATAGGCTAGATGCTCTTTTATTGTTAAAATTATCATGCTAATTGCCTGAAAGGAACTCTGTATTATAATGATGATTCCGTTGAAAAGGGGTAGTATTGTTTTTTAACTGAGCTCCTCTGTCCTCTTTTCACCTTTCAAGCTCTAGTCTGGAAGGGAAACACTTAAGCAAGCTTTACTTCAGTGAGTGACTGAAAAATATCAAGAACTGTGAAAGGTCTGAGATTTTAATCCTCTTTGCAAGCTCTTAAGATAGCCTGTCACACATGGTTTCATGAGTAGTGATAGAAAACAAAGACTCCTGGGTCAAAGACAAAAGGCAGTTCATTCTTCACAGTAGTAGTGGTAGCCAGTGTCATCATTTGGGCTAGTTTTGTAAGCCCAGTTTCCACAGGGCAATGCAGGTTACACTAGTGCACACCATAGAGTATGTTATACGAGAAGACCTGTGAGTTGAAGAATACCAGGTTTGTTGTATGAGCCTGTTTGTTCTTTGCTCTAGAGAAAAACATTCTCTTTATTATAGCGGACAGTAAGTGGTCATTTCCTTTGTTCCAAGTGGAGATACAATTTCCATCTTACAAGGCTGTGAATACAGTAGCCTTTTGCTTAAGAGAGAGACATTTTCTGTATGTTCCAAGACTTTGCTATATAAGCATCCTTGAACAGAGAGATGGTCCAGAACAAATGGAGGTTACTGTCTCTGCTCACAAGATGTGCAGAAACATTAGAGACCCATGGAGAAGTGGCTACCAGTACACATTGAGAGTACCACCTATTACATACTGAAGGTCACAATTGCCACTAAATACATTTGCTTAAGGTCAAAGCTAAATGCTGTGTGCACAGAGTTAATCTGAAAACCAGATACTTGTTTATAGCTTCATTCTTACTTTTACCTAGTTTTGTCCTTTTAAGAGTTTTAAGAAAATGCAAAGTTTTGTTGATCTTTGAATGTGTTGTTTGCATGTATATTCCTTCAGGACAACTTTATTTGCTATTCTAGAGAAAACTGGCATTCAGTGGACTGAATTGCTTTGCTTAACTAAAGCAAGTAAATAAAGGGATATATCTGACTTCTAAAATTCTCAAGATAAAGACCTACTACAGAAAATGGTCTTTTGATCTTTGACAATGCATTCCCAAAACAATATTATTATTGTAGCTCTGTAGGTGGTATGCAAAATCAGTTGCTCTTTTACACCTTTATGACCCTACGTTAAAATATTTTGCTTAAAGCTTTAAAAGTAACCATAACTTGACAAAATAGAGCTGCTTTCCTTTGCAAGTTTGAAGTTTTGAAATGCTAAAAAAGTGTTGCATTATCATTCTATTTACATCTATTCAACACAAATAAGTCAAAGTAGGCAAATAAAGTCAAATGTGTATAGTATATTAAAGCCAAGCTTCTCAGGAGTCCAGAACACTCCAATTATGTGCCAGCCTTAGGCACATACAATGTTTTCTACCACCCAAATACAAATTTTCAAGTGACCTGAAACACAACACTTTCTCTTACCCCACTCCCTCTTTCTATATTGTGTGTGTGTATATATATAACAAAATATACATAATTGTTTCAATAGTTGAAAAACTATGTGGATTTACCCTTGTTTCCAGGAAGAGTCACTGATCCTTTTACAGATAAAGAAGCATCAGAATATTAGGACGTAGGTGAGTTAAGCAGGTTACTGTTTAATTATTTATTTTCTGTTGGACTTCCAAAGTCTTTTTACCATTAGATCTCTTTGTCTTTTCTCACAATTTCTGTGGAAACAGTAGTGCTAGATCATAATGATTAGCTAAAGAAAAACAATCAACACACCCAAATCTGCATTAATTAAGCACTTTGCAAAGTGCTTCCACTTATTCAAAAAATAAAATATAGGTGTGGTTGTTTTCAAGAGGCCTCTATGTGGATACTCCAAACATGTATATGTAGGAAAAAGGGTTGTGAGTTAAAAATAGGTGAATGAATAAAGATATGTTTTCTAATCATTGATATTGATCCATTGGCAAGTTGGCTTTTGCTGTCACTCCTTCAATGTGTGAATTAATTATAAGTTATTTTCTGCATGTTTTATTATTAAAAATTCCATTGTGACTTCAATTAACAAAGCTCTATGTTACAAATGAAAAGAAATATTCTGGTTTATGAGCTTGACATTCAGCATGTTTAAGAGATTAAAAACCCTACAGTACACAAGCCACATCTGAAAGGATTTTATTTGTAACTAATATTACTTATTCCATTATTTCTTACCTTAGTTCCTTTGCATATGAACTGAGTTTTATAAAATAGTAGAAATATTCCTTCTATTTTTTAAAAAATGTAATACAAATGGGAAAACCAAGAGCCTGAGAGGCAGAGATTTTTAAGTTGGTGATGACACAGCCAGACACTTTTCAGCTGAGAATAGAACCCCAGATTTTCTGTCTTCCAGAACCGTTGTTTTCCTTTAAAGTTGTCTCCCCCAAATTAACACTTTTCTTTAAGTTCAGCTTTTAACAATGAAAAATGCACATTCACTCATTATTTCAGCAAATATTTATTAAGTACCTACTACTCATGAAGTACTGAATAAAACTGTTCAAATCAAGTTCTTAAATACACAGCTTGACTTGCCCTGACTGCTGTTGAAACAAACATCTCCAGTGAATTGACTGAAAACATACTTCAAAACCTTATTTAGATGTGCAACAGAGGGATAGTTCTTCAGGGGGAGCCAATGCAAAGTTTGCTTTGTAGGAGGTAATCTACAAGAAAATAAATGCCAGTGATTAAGTATGTTTGCCAGACTGGTACAAGAAAAGCATGCTTAGTCTAAGACGTTGAACTAGCCACCTGGTTGTCTGAAGGCGATTGTGTGTTTATCAGCTATGTGGGTTAAAACCATGGCCCCTTTCAAAGGTGAGTCTGTTACTCATAATACAGTCAGTAAGTAGAAACACCCAACAATAAATATCTATTTCCAACAGGCTGTCAAAATCATGCTCTCATATGTTATCAGAAATGCCAGCAGTGTGGTTTCTTTTCTCTTGAGTTAAGGGCCTCTTTGCTCTTTCTCACTGCTTTTATCTAAAACAAACATTGTTTTCAGAGAATTTTAGGTTCACAGCTAAATTGAGCAGAGTACAAAGAGTCACTCTATACCCACTCCCCCACACATGCACAGCCCTCTCATTATTAACATCCTGTATCAGAGTGGTACATTTACAGTCAATGAATCTACACTGAATACACCTTATTATCACCCAAAGTCCATAGCTTGTAATAGGGTCACTCTTTGTGTTTTATATTCTAAGGATTTTGACAAATATATAATGACATGTATCCACCACTATAGTATCATACAAAACAGTTTCATTGCCCTAAATATCTGTGCTTTGCCTCTTCATCTTTCATTTTCACCAAACATCATATAGTTGGAATAATACAGTATATACCTTCTGAGACTGTCTTCTTTCATTTAGTAATATGCATTGAAGTATTTTCATAGTGCAATAGCTCATTTATTTTTAGTGCTGAATAATACTCCATTTTCTGAATGTACCACAGTTTGTTTTTACATTCACTACTAAAGGGCATCTTGTTTACCTCCAAGTTTTGCCAATTATGAGTAAAGTTGCTATAAACATCTCCATGCAGATTTTTCTGTGGACATACGTTTTCAACTCTTTTGGGTAAATACCAAGGAGCATGATTGCTGAATCATATGGTCAACATATGTTTAGTTTACTAAGAAACTGCCTAACTGTATTCTACAGTGGCTGTACAATTTTTCATTCCCACTAGCAATGAATGAGAGTTCCTATTGCTCCACTATCCTCACCAACATTTGGTGTTGTCAGTATTTTGCATTTTGGCTATCCAAATAGTGGATGCTATAGTTTTAATTTGCTATTCCCTAGTGATATAGGATGTTTAATATCTATGAAAACAGAAAATGTATTTTGTCAATTGTGTATCTTTAATGATAGTGTCTGTTCAGCTCTTTTGCCCATTTTATAATTGGGCTGTCAGTTTTCTTTTTATTGTGTTTATCAAGTTCATTGTATATTTTGGGTAACAGCCCTTTATCAGATATATCTTTTGTAAATATTTTTTCTCAGACTATAGTTTGTGTTCTCATTCTTTTGACAGTGTTTATTTCTATAGAAGAAATTTTTAATTTTAATGAAGTCCAGCTTCTCAATTATTTCTTTCATGGACTGTGCCTTTGGTGTTATATTTAAAAGGTCATTACCATAACAATGGTTATCTAGATTCGCTCCTACATTATCTTATTTTTTGTGGATCATAAATTTATTGTGAATACATTCTTGCCAGGACAGGCATAACATTTTTATTGAAAAGTGTTTGTATTCTATGTTAACACTACAAACTATGAATAATTCATTTAAATTAATGCTGAGAATTTCAAATTTGATTCTGCCTGAAACAGTAGTTTTACACAATTGGACATTTTATACACTTTAATATTTCTTCAATTCAATTATTTTCCTTTTCTTAAATCCTTTGGATTTATGTAGACATTTAGTGTGCTATAGTTAACAAAACTTATTGTATGTTTCAAAATAGCTGAAAGAAAATATTTAGAATGCTACTACACAAAGAAATGATAAATGTTCGAGATGATAACTATCCCAGTTATCCTGATTTGATTAAGTGTTGTATGCATGCATCAAACTATAATATGTACCTAAAAATTATACAATCATGTCCTAATAAAGAGAAAAAGAAGCAAAAGAACTTCTATTTTATCATCTTTAAGTTTTATAGTTTTGTTTTTTGCATTTAGTTCTATGATCCTTTTTGAGTTAATTTTTGTGAAGGATTTAAAGTATGTGTGGATTCTTTTTGTTGCTGTTTTTGCACGTAGATGTGCAGTTGTTCCAGAAACATTTGTTGAAAATACTATTTTTGCTCGATTGTATTGCTTTTGCAACTTTTTCAGAGATCAGTTGGTTATATTTATGTGATTTTATTTCTGGACTCTCATTATGTTCTATTGATATGTTTGTCTGTTCTTTCACCAATACCAGACAGTCTTGTTTACTATAACTTTATATCATAGTAAGTCTTGAAGGTTAATATTGCTAGTCCTCTGATCTTGTTCTTTTCTTTCAATATTGAGTTGACTATTCTGGGGGTTTTGCCTGTTTAACCTTAGAATCAGTTTATTGATATCCACAGATAACTTTCTGGGGTTTTGACTGGGATTTCATTGAATCATTTTGCATTAACTCATTGCATCCCAATCATTTTTCGTACAATGGACAGCCCAGATGTGACATGCATATTCTCTCAGTCTTGAGCAAAAGTGTATATTTTTGCAAAATACATCAATATATAGATGCATGAAGATATGGAATGTCATCATCCCGTCAAACATTTCTCTCAGGCCTTTTCTCTGTCAATCCCTGCTTCCATTTCTTCTAGGGCAACCCATGTTCTGATGTTTTTTTTTAACTATGATAAAATTTTATCTGTTTTAAGATTTTCATGTAAATGGGATCATACCATATAGCAGATTTATGTAATATGTTTTTCACTCAGAATAATATTGAGATTCATCTATGCCATTTTGATTATCAGTAGTGCATTCCTTTTTATATATCTAGTTAGAGGACTACTACCCAGTGTAGATAACTGCATTTTTTGTTTTTTGGTTATTTTTGTCTTCAGTTCCTTTTACTATGATGGAAACTGGATTGGGATTCTTATAAATAAAACTGCTATGAACATCCTTATGCAATATTTTTGTGGTTATTGCAGTTTCCCTTGGGTCAATACTAGGAGTGGATTGCTGACTCATAGGGCAGGCATTTTTACTAATAAGAAACTACCAGAACTTTTTCTATAGATATACAATTTCACATACCCAATAGCAATGTATAAAATTTCCAGGTGGTCCACATTTTTGGCAATATTTGCTGTTTCGGTCTTTTTAATTCCAGACATTCTGGAGATTGTGTAGTGTTATCCATTGTAGTTTTAATTTAACTTTCTTGTTAATTAGTAACTTCAAGCTTTTTTCTTTCGCATTCTGGCTTTTCATAAATTTTCTTTTGTGAAGTGTCTGCTCGAATCTTTTGCCATTGTTGTAAATTGTTTTCCTTTTCATTTTTAAGTTGTTGAAGTGCTTTACATTTTATTAACACTACAAAGTATATATAATTATTTATAGAAATGCTTATTTTATATCATTGTAAAATTTTAAGCTAATTAAAGCTACTGTTTTCCAGTTTAATATAATTTTATAGAAAACAGTGTTGATTATGACAATAAAAGGTCCATACTTGGACATAAATTTTAAACATTTAATAATAAAATAATTTAAAATTATAACTTGATACAAGTTACATATGATTAAAATAATTGTATATCTTATTGAAATGCACTTAAATATTACATATGCACACAAATATATACATATACACACATAGATATACACACACCATATTTATTTCACTAATGTTTCATTGCTAAAAAAGTAGAAATTCCTCTTCTCTATTGCAGTCAATTTATCAGCCACTAAGGATAATCAGTTACACCCAATTTAAGATTTAAAAGAGAACTTCCCTGATATATTATCCCTATAACTCATTTATCTGAGAAGATTAACTATACGCAAACTAGAAATGGCAGAAATAACATTGAGAAAAGTAAATTAAATCTCTAGGAAAAGCAATAGTAAAAAAAGATGTAACTGTTGTAATGAGACGATATCTCTTGCTTTATCATCTTGTATTTTAGATTTTAACAAGTCTTAAAAACGAACTACTATTTCATCTTAAAGAATAAAACAACAAAGGATAACCAATCCTACTGAGTTCTGCATTTCTGTAGGTATGATGGGTAGCAAGTGTTAATATAGATTCAGTCATGTATCACTCATTGTATCACTTTCATTTCATCAATTGAATGTTGTTAACATTAAAAAATTGTTGTATTAATCCTATAACTTTATTTTTGATTTATAGTTATATAGGAGATATATGTGAACATCTTTTACAACCTATAGTAAACTTGTTCATACTTAAGCAATATTATTTTGGAAAAAAATTAAAGCTACATTACTTGTCCACAAGAACTATTTCTTCCCTTTGAATGGAGAACACACATTAGTCAAGTTGTAGAGATACTAAGGGAAAGGGTATGTAGGCATCTTTGAGTCACTGCACCAGATTTCTAGTTTTCATTCTGTTTTATGTTGAGCTTTAAGATTACTTGGGTATAACCAAGAAATGATACAGGAAAATGCAAGACAAACAGAAGGTTGAGCAGCAAGCCCTTTTGATTGCCTACTCCCATTTCACTTAAAGCATTTCTGATTATATGTCTATTATAATATATATGTAATAAATATATTATTTATATTTATATATTGTGACTCATGAGTTTTGTTGGAGGAGAATGTTTTCATTGCTTAAGAAAAGTTGAATTATTGGATGATTGGTCTTAAGGTTCTCCTACAACAACCTAGTGATTTGTGAATTTTGATTTCAAATGTTTTTAGCTAGTTCCATAAATCAAGTTTGTCTTTGAAGGATGGAGACTTACAACAAAGAAACATATTTTTAAAAATTGAGGATGATTCAGAAATTATTTTCTGGATAGCAAATTAAATATTTGGAAGCACTATTGCATTAATTTATAAAACCACTACAAAAGCATCACTGAAAGTTAAAGTTGAAATGTAGCTTATCTGACCACAAGGGTAATAGCTTCATTTTACTAATGAAAAATTTAAGTCATTATATGCACTTGTCTGGGTTGCTACAATCAGATAGTAGTAGACTTGTGAATAAAACTCTGGTCTTCTAACAAAGGGTAGATAGAGATTCCACATATTAGAGATATATTTTTCTAATGTATTTGTTTAAAATGCTCGATTGTCATACTTATACATGTAACATTTGTGTGTATTTTAAATACATTTCTACTGCAAGCATATTTCTATCAATTCTACTAGAATTTCAGTTCCTATATTTTCAAAACCTGATGTTCTAAATAAGTGTGTGTTCTCCAAAAGTAAGTACAGTATCTTTAATTCTCCCCATGAAATTTCAGCCATTGTTTAAGTCCATCATTATAATGAAAAACACCCTCTTTAAGAACATAAATAAAATTGGTTTATGTTGCTACCATTAAAAACCCATTTTTGTGCCCAGTGTCCCTCTCTTTGAAAAACTGTTCCTCAAGATTTTATGAATTTTTCTTTTGATTGATACAATAAAGTCCCTTATTCACCTCCTAGGAGTCGACATTCATTGCTCCAGAGAACATTATTTCTGTGAAATATTCTACTGAAAAAGGATTCTAATGGCTAAGTCATTTGGAGAAAACTGCATATTATGCTTCTGTGGAAATCCACAATGCACAAGAGCATATTAAAGTCTGAGAAACATTATAAACTTTATTTAACCTAGAATTTCCCAGCTAAATGGACTAGAGAAAGTTTTGAATACCTTCTTATATTCTGGGAAACACAATTTGGGAAAATCTGCTCTAGGCTTTAGAATTAACTGTTGCTGTACATATCAGCCAACTTGGCCTGTCTTGAAATGCATAATGTTAAAGATCTTATTAACTGTCATTTTTAGATATAAATAATGAAGTATAATAAACTCATTTTTTCTTTTGTTATTAATCTATATTTTAAAGTATTTTTTTTCTGGTAAGAGAATGTTGATGCTGTTTTTTTTTTTTTTAAAGAATTGTAATAGAGAATTTAAATCATGTGCTGACCATGTATATGAAATGCCATTTCTGAAAATATTGCTATCAGTACCCAGATTGTATGACTACAGAAAAATGTTAAAACATATCAATTTTTAAGTTTTAATTGAATTTATTTATTTATTTATTTCCTGCTCATTCCTCTGAGGCAAAATTGAAGTGATATAAAGTGCTTCATTGTATACTTCAATCCATATTTAGATTTGTATATACTTACAGTGCTACCACTCAGATGATGACACAAAATATCTCCTGAACTTCAGAAGTTTACTCTTGCCACTTCTGACTAATTATTATATACTGTTGAAATACCATCTTCTGATGGCAACTACTCTTGTATATTTCTCTATGAATTAGTTTTGCCTTTGAAATTTATATGAATAGAATAAATAGAGTCCTACAGAAGGTATTCTTTCATGTCTGTTAGTTTTATTTTTTTAAAAATTTTTTGCTTAATATTATGTCTGAATGTTGCAGAAGCCTATTGTTTTTATTACTCTGCAGTGTCTCATGATACAAAATTCAGTATGCAATTTATTATCCACTCTACTATGGATGAAAGTTTGGGTTGTTTCTGGTTTGGTGCTGTTATGACATTCTCATGTGTACCTTCTGTTGGGTATTATGTACTCATTTCTCTTGGAGTATAATTTTAGGTCATAAAGCTGACATGTTTAGCTTTAGCAGATAATTTTTTTCTTTCTTTTTTTTTTTTTGAGACTGAGCCTGGCTCTGTTGCCCAGGCTGGAGTGCACTGGTGAAATCTCGGCTTACTGCAACCTCGGCCTCCCGAGTTCAAGCAATTCTCCTGCCTCAGCATCCCGAGTAGCTGGGATTACAGGCACCTGCCACCACGTCCAACTAATTTTTTGTATTTTTAGTAGAGATGGGGATTCCTGTGTTAGCTAGGATGGTCTTGATCTCTTGACCTTGTGATCTGCCTCCCTTGACCTCCCAAAGTGCTGGGATTACAGGCATGAGCCACCGTGCCCAGCCTTTAGCAGACAATTCTTAAGAATTTAACAAAGTGTTTGTGCCAGCATACTTGTTTTTATAAAATTTATCAAAATGGTTCTTAATAATTATTTTAATTTGAACTGTATTTTGTCTACCTAGAAAAGATGAGATGTGAGCAAATGATATATTATTGCCTCTATGGTCAAATGTTGAACAAGACACAGAATGATTCATGATTGAATGTTTATAATCCAAGTGAAAAAATACTAATATTGACTCCCTAAAATTTCTTATAAAGTTCTTTTTTGGATGGCTTATAAAATGCAAATTAGTATGCAATATCTAATTTAGAACAAGAGTCATTCTTCAATTGCGAATTTGCACAAAATGATAAACAAATCACAGAAATGTGTGATTTAATTTTTTCTTAAAGACATTCCCATCTTTTGATATGTGAGGAAACATAGTGATTATCAGTTTAAGCTTCTTATAGCTTTTGTATAAAAAATACACACCAAAGTACCTAATATCTAATTATTTTGTATAAAAATAGTCTCTCAGGTATGGCATTTCATATTTGTATTTTTTTTTTAAAGAAGGAATGTGAACCAGCTTTTATCTCTCCTTAATCCCTATCAGGATCGACTCCAATATTGTGTTTTTGCAATATTTTCTGGTAATTGGTAAAATAATATTTTACTGTAGAAACATTTATTCCTTCTCGTAGAGATTATGCCACTGGAAAACATAGTAAATTTATTTCAGAGAAGTGTTGGGATTTGCCAACAAACATTTGACCTGTTATATAGTATTTCTTAAATTAGTTAAAATGTCCTGGAAGTGAAAAATTCCTGAAAATTCGAGATTAGTATAGCATTTAAGACATTAAGAAAGTATAACACACAAAAATGAGCACTGCTGTACTTCAGTGGTTTCTCTTTGTATCTGTTGGAACACTAGTCTTATACTATCACTGCTCTTCTCATTTGCCATTCTAGTTTATCTCAGTGTTTAATGACACTTGAAATTCATTTGGTCCTGTACTTTTCTTGTAATTTCATCATTATTAATTATAGACACTTGCTGAATCTAGGAGTTCATTTCAATTACCTATTCTTATAAGGTATAAACCCTTATACCACTGGAAGACATAGCCTCAGCTATCTTTTTTTTTTTTTTTGAGACAGAGTCTCGCTCTGTCACCCCAGCTGAAATGCAGCAGTGTGATCTTGGCTCACTGCAACCTCTGCCTCCCGGGTACAAGCGATTCTCCTGCCTCAGCCTCCTGAGTAGCTGGGATAATAGGTGCATACCACCACATCTGGCTAATTTTTGCAGTTTTAGTAGAGACGGGTTTTCACCATGTTGGTCAGGCTGATCTCAAATTCCTGACCTGGTAATCCACCTGCCTCAGCCTCCCCAAGTGCTGGGATTGCAGACATGAGCCACTGTGCCCAGCCTCAGCTATCTTTTCCCATTGTCAGAATTTTTGAGTTTCTAGATAAAGCTAATGTAGCTTACTTCTTCTACTTGTCAAACTTTAGGAAAAGGATCTCAAAATGAGTTACTTTCAGTGTTATATTATTGCTCTTCTGAGGAATAGCAGCAAAATGATCATCTGTTGGGAAATTTATCTCTTACCAGTTATAAATAATAACAAATACTACTGGCTCCCAACAGAAAACTTTTATTTAATATCCTTATGGTTAAACATTATGTAAACTTGTAGAAAACTATTTTCTTTCAAACTTGTTTCTTTTTAATGATTTAAGAATATTTCAAGGAAGGAATTCCAGGTATAAAATGACTTTAAGGGCTTCTAACACAGTGGTTATCAGTCTTGACTAGACATTAGCATCACCTGGAAACATATAAACATGCAGATGCCTGGTACATTTCAATAAAAAATTATATAAACACTTCTGAAACTAGAATCCAGCATGGGTATTTTATAAAAGTTCCTAGATTAACTCTAAAGAGCTGTCAGAATAGACAACCATTGTATTAATGTGCCTCAGGTTTGAATATTAAAAAGTCATGAAAATATTGATTTGTGTGTTAAGTGTTTTAAATTTGGAAATATTACAAATTTTATATATAATATAGAATTCTATATTTCTCTATATAGATATTATATATATTCTTCTATAAGGTAATCTACATACATACATATGTCTAAAATATAATATAAATATACATATATTCTATAGATTACCTTATAGATTACCTTCTATAGATTACCTTGGTTAGAGTATGTCAGCAACTATCTACAAAGTCGAATGATGTTGGAATATTTAACTTGTGCTTATTACACAAATGCCCCAGAATTCCAGTGGCTCTCCTGATTTCTCATATCATGATTAAGTGAGGACAGAGGGTTAGAAGATTAATTAACTTTGTAATCAGAGTGTTAGAGAACCTCTACTGGTACTTTTCTTTCTTTTTCCATTAAATACACTGTGTTTTAAAAAATCATTTTTAAGTATATGATATATTCACCCCTGGACATTTTCTCCTCTTTCCTCTTTATTCTCTCTGTCATTATAAGAATTGAGAATATTTACATTACACCAAAATTAAGTTTCCTGTGCTGTATAGTTTGATACAGGAAATTATAAACCCATAAATAGTTAAACATTTCTTTGCTCAACCTAACTTTCATTAATTGAAGTAACCTTATGTAAACCCCACTCAAATAAATTGTAGTGTTTCATTTGGGTGGAATTTGAATTACTTTTTTTTAATTAACTTTTTTGAAAATAATTAAAATTTGCTTTATTTCCTTTTGGCAGAGATAAGGTAGTCATGTTGGTGAAAACCACTGAAAATCTAGAGAAGACTTCTGGCATCTCTCTCAATGACTGAATTTGCTTGCATTGCTTTATAGATTTTCTCAAATTGGACTCATCAGTAAATTAAGATTTATGGCTATAAATAAAAGAAAATATTTATCATCAGATGAAGGTTATCTCTTTTAATTATTCAAATAGTCATATTAATATTTGAAAGATCATACGTAATTGTAAAATATTATGTACACACTTGGATTTAACCAAAGAATCAGATATGCTTGATTTCATTTTCCTTAACTATTGAATATTACCGAAGCATTAACTTCTTTCTAAATCTAAAATTTTGTTATTATTTTCCTAAATAGCAGTTCAATAGAAGTTTGTTGAGTATCTAGAAATGAAATTTTAAGCTCTTTCTAAAAATATACAAATCTATAGCTCTCAGATCAATAAACAGTATGAAAGACGTAGAGAAACCAGAAGAGGAAAAGTAAATTCCCCTGGCAAAGTACATTTGAAATAAACTATAAATTCGGCATTAAAAGAGTAATAAAAAAGGAAAAACATTTTAGATGGCATCAATTTTCCAATGCATCCCACAGAGGTGTAAGCCTTGATGATTAAAAAGTAATGGTAGCACATCACATATTCATTATGCTAGAACTGAAGGTTTTATAAATATCATATATATTGTTAATGTTGCCATGGCATACTAGGTCAAGACATAATCGAGAAAATAAATTTATTATCAAAATTGAAGTTTGAGAAAGAATAGCAAAAATAAAGGAGGGAGGAAGGGAATGAAATAAAGAAAGATAGGAAGAGGGATAAAGGAGGGGTAATGAGCATGAGAGAGAATATAAATGCAATGGCAATAATATGTGGGGTGGAAATTACATAAATAAAGACATTAAGAGAGTGTATTTTTTTCTAATCTAGGTTACAGAAATTTTGGATTTAGCCTGGTGCCTGCAGAAATTAGATATTTAAAGAATGCATTCTAATAATGGCTGATTAAACAACACATTAAATATATTAAATATTAAGGGAAAGAATATTAAATATTACATGTAGCTCCCACATTGACAATGCCCTGTGGCTACCAACAAATTCAACTTCAGAGACTACCTGATTCATGTGCTGTAAATTTTTCAAACGCTGACTATATTTACATTTGTTTTACCTTGCTCAGGAGTCCCTACTTAATGTAACTGTGGCAGTTTGTGATGTAAATTAAATTGTGATATTGGTTTAGAATAAAATCACATAGCATAATAGTTAGAGATCTCAAACTTATCAAATCCAAAGCTCTGCGTTTTAGTATCCAAGAGACTGAATTCTTGTAGGTATAGTGAAGCACCATGCAAGTGACGGAACTATTAAATGGCAGGGCTACCATGACAAGGAAGGAATTCTGGGTGTCCAAGTTCATACTTCTTCAAATATCATTATCTTTATTTTTCACATCCATCTCAATAACATTTCTTGTTAATGAAACTGGTGATTTAACACCTAGCTAATGACTAGATATGCATGCACCAGATATGTATTGGATGCTGGAGGTGTCTTCATACATATAAGTGTGTGTATATAAACACATAAACATATATACACACATATATTTGAAATACTGGATGATTGTAAGCAACTGAGAAATATATATTTGGTTTTTTTGAAAAATTATTATAATTAAACTTTATTTCACTCAAACTTTCTTACACTGAAATAGAAAAAAATTCCTGATTGTAAAGTACTTTTTTAGTGATTTAAAGAATTTATATTTGCTGGGTAATTGAGTTTTCTTTTTGATTTTTCACTGTGGGAATATTATCTTTTATAAGTATATAACAGTACTTGATAATATATTGAACACATTAACATTTTAGTTCTAGTTATTAGAAAATTTTTACCAGTCTATTCCATAGCCTCAAAAGATTTTAGTAAATAGAATATTCAGGATGAAAATGTAAAATATTTCTTGGGACAGAATAAATTATTTTATATCTTTAAAAATATTTTGTCTTATTTATATGGGAAAGTTTCCCAATTTTTTAAACAACTTGTAACAGCTGTTATTAAGTATAGATTTTTTTCCCCTCCC
Organism: Trachypithecus francoisi; assembly: GCF_009764315.1. Taxonomy (NCBI): domain Eukaryota; kingdom Metazoa; phylum Chordata; class Mammalia; order Primates; family Cercopithecidae; genus Trachypithecus; species Trachypithecus francoisi. Next base: position 155,748,169 of record NW_022681454.1, on the reverse strand, counting down.
TATACTGGAAATGTGCTAAGGACAAAATTCCATTCTAGAATATTTATCCTAGAAGTGATATGGTTTAGTAATTTACCTTTGCATTTAAAAGTTTAAACATGCATTCTATTATACTTTAAGTTCTGGGGTACATGTGCAGAATGTGCATGTTTGTTACATAGGTATACACCTGCCATGGTGGTTTGCTGCACCCATCAACCTGTCATCTACATTAGGTATTTCTCCTAATGTTATCCCTACCCTAGCCACATGCCCCCCAACAGGTGCTGGTGTGTGATGTTCCCCTTCCTGTTTCCATGTGTTCTCATTGTTCAACTCCCACTTATAGTGAGAACATGCAGTGTTTGATTTTCTGTTCTTGTATCAGTTTGCTGAGAATGATGGTTTCCAACTTCATTCATGTCCCTACAAAGGACATGAACTAATTCTTTTTTATGGCTGCATAGTATTCCATGGTGTATATGTGTCACATTTTCTTTATCCAATCTATCATTGATAGGCATTTGGGTTGATTCCAATTTTTTTTTTTTTTTAAGTAAAATAAAATGCTTTAAAAAAGTTTACAATTTGTGTTGGGCCGCATGCGGGCCACGGGTTAGACAAGCTTGATCTAGGTGGTTCCAGGCCTTCCTGTGTGACCAGCTGGCGAGGCGGATGGAGGAGATTCTGCTGCTGCCTCTCCATCAGTCCTGGGAGGAAAGGTCTCATGGAATTAAGGGAAGTGGCTACATTAATATCTGCTGGCGCCCGCTTGGTGCCGGGCCCAGCCCCACGTGCCAGGACAGCGGGCAGCTGGGGGCGCTGTGCGCTGGTGGAGGCCTGCAGGTGTCGTGATGTGCTGGCCCCGCTGCTGCTGCTCGGGCATCCCGGATGGGCTGTTGGCATCCGGCTTTCTGCACTGGACGCTGCCGCCCAAAGAGCTGCTCGTCGACATTTGGGGGAGAGGAAGGGAACGTTGGAGGATTCCCAGCTCTTCTGCACGGGGTAAATGGAAGGAGAGGACCCGGCCCATGCCCCTTGGTGGCTCGAAGGCTCTAGACACGGTCGGCCTCCGGGTTCGAACCCCTACTCCGCCTCCTGTTATCTCTGAGACTGCAGCAAGCTACTGCCCTTTCCAAACCTATTACTGCCCTTTGCATTGCGGAGTTAACCCATCTGGTGGATCTGGGGATGCTGGAGGAAGCCGTTAGACGCCCCCGGGGCGTGGTGAGGACGCAGCCGGAGACGCAGGCCTCTCCCGTCAGCAGCGGGGTGTGCCCCTAAGTCCGCCCTCTCCAGTGTATGCAACAGTCTAGTGTCTGTCCAAGCTCCCATTCCACGACTCTGCAATTCCACCGCCGGCACATCCCAGGATTCAGTTTCAGGGTTCTGCCCTTTCCTGAGTCAGCTAAAGCGCAGCAGGGACAGGCTCAGTCTGTGGAGAACGTGCTGGCCCAGGTCATCTGTCATCTGTCACACCAGTATTGACGCAAGAAAAGCATTAAGTTTTTTTGTCTTTCTTTCTCTCTCTCTTTTTTTTTTTTTTATTATACTTTGAGTTCTAGGGTACATGTGCATAACGTGCAGGTTTGTTACATATGTATACTTGTGCCATGTTGGTGTGCTGCACCCATCAACTCGTCAGCACCCATCAATTCATCATTTATATCAGGTATAACCCCCAATGCAATTCCTCCCCCTCCCCCCTCCCCATGATAGGCCCCAATGTGTGATGTTCCCCTTCCCGAGTCCAAGTGATCTCATTGTTCAGTTCCCACCTATGAGTGAGAACATGCGGTGTTTGGTTTTCTGTTCTTGTGATAGTTTGCTGAGAATGATGGTTTCCAGCTGCATCCATGTCCCTACAAAGGACGCAAACTCATCCTTTTTTATGGCTGCATAGTATTCCATGGTGTATATGTGCCACATTTTCTTAATCCAGTCTGTCACAGATGGACATTTGGGTTGATTTCAAGTCTTTGCTATTGTGAATAGTGCTGCAATAAACATACGTGTGCATGTGTCTTTATAGCAGCATGATTTATAATCCTTTGGGTATATACCCAGTAGTGGGATGGCTGGGTCATATGGTACATCTAGTTCTAGATCCTTGAGGAATTGCCATACTGTTTTCCATAATGGTTGAACTAGTTTACAATCCCACCAATAGTGTAACAGTGTTCCTATTTCTCCACATCCTCTCTAGCACTTGTTGTTTCCTGACTTTTTAATGATTGCCATTCTAACTGGTGTGAGATGGTATCTCATTGTGGTTTTGATTTGCATTTCTCTGATGGTCAGTGATGATGAGCATTTTTTCATGTGTCTGTTGGCTGTATGAATGTCTTCTTTTGAGAAATGTCTGTTCATATCCTTTGCCCACTTTTTGATGGGGTTGTTTGTTTTTTTCTTGTAAATTTGTTTGAGTTCTTTGTAGATTCTGGATATCAGCCCTTTGTCAGATGAGTAGATTGCAAAAATTTTCTCCCATTCTGTAGGTTGCCTATTCACTCTGATGGTAGTTTCTTTTGCTGTGCAGAAGCTCTTTAGTTTAATGAGATCCCATTTGTCAATTTTGGCTTTTGTTGCCATTGCTTTTGGTGTTTTAGACATGAAGTCCTTGCCCATGCCTATGTCCTGAATGCTACTACCTAGGTTTTCTTCTAGGGTTTTTATGGTGTTAGGTCTAACATTTAAGTCTCTAATCCATCTTGAATTAATTTTTGTATAAGGAGTAAGGAAAGGATCCAGTTACAGCTTTGTACTTATGGCTAGCCAATTTTCCCAGCACCATTTATTAAATAGGGAATCCTTTCCCCATTTCTTGTTTCTCTCAGGTTTGTCAAAGATCAGATGGCTGTAGATGTGTGGTATTATTTCTGAGGACTCTGTTCTGTTCCATTGGTCTATATCTCTGTTTTGGTACCAGTACCATGCTGTTTTGGTTACTGTAGCTTGTAGTATAGTTTGAAGTCAGGTAGCGTGATGCCTCCAGCTTTATCTTTTGACTTAGGATTGTCTTGGCAATGCGGGCTCTTTTTTGGTTCCATATGAACTTTAAAGCAGTTTTTTCCAATTCTGTGAAGAAAGTCATTGGTAGCTTGATGGGGATGGCATTGAATCTATAAATAACCTTGGGCAGTATGGCCATTTTCATGATATTGATTCTTCCTATCCATGAGCATGGTATGTTCTTCCATTTGTTTGTGTCCTCTTTTATTTCACTGAGCAGTGGTTTGTAGTTCTCCTTGAAGAGGTCCTTTACATCCCTTGTAAGTTGGATTCCTAGGTATTTTATTCTCTTTGAAGCAATTGTGAATGGAAGTTCATTCATGATTTGGCTCTCTGTTGGTCTGTTACTGGTATATAAGAATGCTTGTGATTTTTGCACATTGATTTTGTATCCTGAGAGTTTGCTGAAGTTGCTTATCAGCTTAAGGAGATTTTGGGCTGAGACAATGGGGTTTTCTAAATATACAATCATGTCATCTGCAAACAGGGACAATTTGACATCTTCTTTTCCTAACTGGATACCCTTGATTTCTTTCTTTGCCTGATTGCCCTAGCCAGAACTTCCAACACTATGTTGAATAGGAGTGGTGAGAGAGGGCATCCCTGTCTTGTGCCAGTTTTCAAAGGGAATTTTTCCAGTTTTTGCCCATTCAGTATGATATTGGCTGTGGGCTTGTCATAAATAGCTCTTATTATTTTGAGGTACGTTCCATCAATACCGAATTTATTGAGCGTTTTTAGCATGAAGAGCTGTTGAATTTTGTCAAAAGCCTTTTCTGCATCTATTGAGGTAATCATGTGGTTCTTGTCTTTACTTCTGTTTATATGCTGGATTACGTTTATTGATTTGTGAATGTTGAACCAGCCTTGCATCCCAGGGATGAATCCCACTTGATCATGGTGGATAAGCTTTTTGATGTGCTGCTGAATCCGGTTTGCCAGTATTTTATTGAGGATTTTTGCATCGATGTTCATCAGGGATATTGGTCTAAAATTTTCTTTTTTTGTTGTGTCTCTGCCAGGCTTTGGTATCAGGATGATGTTGGCCTCATAAAATGAGTTAGGGAGGATTCCCTCTTTTTGATTGATTGAATACTTTCAGAAGGAATGGTACCAGCTCCTCCTTGTACCTCTGGTAGAATTCAGCTGTGAATCCATCTGGTCCTGGACTTTTTTTGGTTGGTAGGCTATTAATTATTGCCTCAATTTCAGAGCCTGCTATTGGTCTATTCAGGATTCAGCTTCTTCCTGGTTTAATCTTGGGAGAGTGTAAGTGTCCAGGAAATTATCCATTTCTTCTAGATTTTCTAGTTTATTTGCATAGAGGTGTTTATAGTATTCTCTGATGATAGTTTGTATTTCTTTGAGGTCGGTGGTGATATCCCCTTTATCATTTTTTATTGCGTCTATTTTATTCTTCTCTCTTTTCTTCTTTATTAGTCTTGCTAACGGTCTGTCAATTTTGTTGATCTTTTCAAAAAACCAACTCCTGGATTCATTGATATTTTTGGAGGGTTTTTTGTGTCTCTATCTCCTTCAGTTCTGCTCTGATCTTAGTTATTTCTTGCCTTCTGCTAGCTTTTGAATGTGTTTGCTCTTGCTTCTGCAGTTCTTTTAATTGTGATGTTAGAGTGTCAATTTGTGATCTTTCCAGCTTTCTCTTGTGGGCATTTAGTGCTATAAATTTCCCTCTACACACTGCTTTAAATGTGTCCCAGAGATTCTGGTATGTTGTATCTTTGTTCTCATTGGTTTCAAAGAACATCTTTATTTCTGCCTTCATTTCGTTATGTACCCAGTAGTCATTCAGGAGCAGGTTGTTCAGTTTCCAGGTAGTTGAGTGGTTTTGATTGAGTTTCTTAGTCCTGAGTTCTAGTTTGATTGCACTGTGGTCTGAGAGACAGTTTGTTATAATTTCTCTTCTTTTACATTTGCTAAGGAGTGCTTTACTTCCAATTATGTGGTCAATTTTGGAATAAGTGTGATGTGGTGCTGAGAAGAATGTATATTCTGTTGATTTGGGGTGGAGAGTTCTATAGATGTCTATTAGGTCTGCTTGGTGCAGAGATGAGTTCAATTCCTGGATATCCTTGTTAACTTTCTGTCTCGTTGATCTGTCTAATGTTGACAGCGGAGTGTTGAAGTCTCCCATTATTATTGTATGGGAGTCTAAGTCTCTTTGTAAGTCTCTAAGGATACGCTTTATAAATCTGGGTACTCCTGTATTGGGTGCATATATATTTAGGATAGTTAGCTCTTCCTGTTGAATTGATCCCTTTACCATTATGTAATGGCCTTCTTTGTCTCTTTTGATCTTTGATGGTTTAAAGTCTGTTTTATCAGAGACTAGGATTGCAACCCCTGCTTTTTTTTTGTTCTCCATTTGCTTGGTAGATCTTCCTCCATCCCTTTATTTTGAGTCTATGTATGTCTCTGCATGTGAGATGGGTCTCCTGAATACAGCAGACTGATGTGTCTTGACTCTTTATCCAGTTTGCCAGTCTGTGTCTTTTAATTGGAGCATTTAGTCCATTTACATTTAAGGTTAATATTGTTATGTGTGAACTTGATCCTGTCCTTATGATATTAACTGGTTATTTTGCTCGTTAGTTGATGCAGTTTCTTCCTAGCCTCGATGGTCTTTACATTTTGGCATGTTTTTGCAATGGCTGGTACCGGTTGTTCCTTTCCATGTTTAGGGCTTCCTTCAGGGTCTCTTGTAAGGCAGGCCTGGTGGTGACAAAATCTCTAAGCATTTGCTTATCTGTAAAGGATTTTATTTCTCCTTCACTTGTGAAACTTAGTTTGGCTGGATATGAAATTCTGGGTTTCCAATTCTTTTCTTTAAGAATGTTGAATATTGGCCCCCACTCTCTTCTGGCTTGTAGAGTTTCTGCCAAGAGGTCTGCTGTTAGTCTGATGGGCTTCCCTTTGTGGGTAACCCGACCTTTCTCTCTGGCTGCCCTTAAGATTTTTTCCTTCATTTCAACTTTGGTGAATCTGGCAATTATGTGTCTTGGAGTTGCTCTTCTAGAGGAGTATCTTTGTGGTGTTCTCTGTATTTCCTGAATTTGAATGTTGGCCTGCCCTACTAGGTTGGGGAAGTTCTCCTGGATGATATCCTGAAGAGTGTTTTCCAACTTGGTTCCATTTTCCCCCTCACTTTCAGGCACCCCAATCAGATGTAGATTTGGTCTTTTTACATAATCCCATACTTCTTGCAGGCTTTGTTCATTTCGTTTTCTTCTTTTTTCTTTTGGTCTCTCTTCTCGCTTCATTTCATTCATTTCATCCTCAATCGCTGATACTCTTTCTTCCAGTTGATCGAGTCGGTTACTGATGCTTGTGCATTTGTCACGTATTTCTTGTGTCATGGTTTTCATCTCTGTCATTTCGTTTATGACCTTCTCTGCATTAATTAGTCTAGCTATCAATTCTTCCACTCTTTTTTCAAGATTTTTAGTTTCTTTGTGCTGAGTACGTAATTCTTCCTTTAGCTCTGAGGAGTTTGATGGACTGAAGCCTTCTTCTCTCATCTCGTCAAAGTCATTCTCTGACCAGCATTGATCTGTTGCTGGTGATGAGCTACGCTCCTTTGCAGGGGGAGATGTGCTCTTATTTTTTGAATTTCCAGCTTTTCTGCCCTGCTTTTTCCCCATCTTTGTGGTTTTATCTTCCTCTGGTCTTTGATGATGGTGACGTACTGATGGGGTTTTGGTATAGGTGTTCTTCCTGTTTGATAATTTTCCTTCGAACAGTCAGGACCCTCAGCTGTAGGTCTGTTGGAGATTGCTTGAGGTCCACTCCAGACCCTGTTTGCCTGGGTATCAGCAGCAGAGGTTGCAGAAGATAGAATATTGCTGAACAGCGAGTGTACCTGTCTTATTCTTACTTTGGAAGCTTCCTCTCGGGGTGTACTCCACCCTGTGAGGTGTGGGGTGGCAGACTGCTCCTAGTGGGGGATGTCTCCCAGTTAGGCTACTCAGGGGTCAGGGACCCACTTGAGCAGGCAGTCTGTCCGTTCTCAGATCTCCACCTCCATGTTGGGAGATCCACTGCTCTCTTCAAACCTGTCAGACAGAGTCATTTGAGTCTGGGCAGGTTTCTGCTGCTTTTTTTGTTGTTGTTGTTTAGCTGTGCCCTGTCCCCAGAGGTGGGGTCTACAGGGACAGGCAGGTTTCCTTGACCTGCTGTGAGCTCCACCCAGTTCCAGCTTCCCAGCGGCTTTGTTTACCTACTTAAGCCTCAGCAATGGCGGGCGCCCCTCCCCCAGCCTCGCTGCTGCCTTGCGGTTAGGTCACAGACTGCTGTGCTAGCAATAATGAAGGCTCTGTGGCCGTGGGACCCTCCTGGCTAGGGGTGGGTATAATCTCCTGGTGTGCCCGTTTGCTTAAAGCGCAATATTGGGGTGGGAGTTACCCGATTTTCCAGGTGTTGTGTGTCTCAGTTCCCCTGGCTAGGAAAAGGGATTCCCTTCCCCCTTGGGCTTCCCAGGTGAGGCGATGGCTCACCCTGCTTCAGCTTTTGCTGGTCGGGCTGCAGCAGCTGACCAGCACCGATTGTCCGGCACTCCCTAGTGAGATGACCCCAGTACTTCAGTTGAAAATGCAGAAATCACCGGTCTTCTGTGTCACTCGCGCTGGGAGTTGGAGACTCTCTTTCTCTTTTTGAGACAGCGTCTCACTCTCGCCTGGGCTGGTGTAGTGTCCCAAATCTTTACTATTGTGAATAGTGCCACAAACATTTGAATGAAAATATATGTTTTCATTCAAAAAGTTTTGTGAAATTTGTTCAAAGTGTAACAATGGATAAAATAGTATATTGTTCCTGACATGAATATTCTTATTATAAACTATTTTCCAAAAAAATAAACTTTTCTCTCAAAGCACTTGCCACTGAGTATGCACTAAATACTGGCAGCTGTGTATGCCCATCTGCACATACACATGCAGAAGTTTGTAATACATTTTGTTGTTGTATTTTTATACTGATATTTGGGTCATGAATCTTTATTTCTTTACTTCTTTTCTCCAAATGATTGACTGTTTTTGAAATGTCATTTATAAGTGGGTTGTAATTTTTTTCAACCTTTTAAAATGCTATTTAATTGTAAATTAAATAAACCTGACTCCAGGAGATGATATTCTGAATATTTAACAATAAGTATAGTATAGACATTGACCAGTCAGGATTATTTTGTGTTTTTATCAGCTAATAATCAGCTCTACAAAACTCTGGTTCTGTAATTTATAATTTACAACACTGATGCATCTGTTCATTCTAGCATAAAGGCTATAATTTTATTTGTTATAACTTTAAAATATATTTTAATATTTTCATGGGCATGTATCATCCCTGTTAGTTATATTCTCTAAATTTATTCTGCCTATTTGATACTCTTTTTTTTCCCACAAATATACATGGAGATAATGTCTAAATTATAAAAGGATTTATTGTTGCATTGCATTAAAATTATTAACTTGTTCTTGCATCAAATATTCATTGGCAGTCATGCCAGTCAATTTTACATTAAGAAGAATCATCTCATAATAATGAATTTAATTTTTCCCTTAAAGAAGTCTTTCAATTAATGTTTTCTTTATGTTTTTTAGTGATGTTTCATACCTTTCCTAATATTGATGCTGCCTATTTTGTTAGGTTTATTTCTTAAAGTTTTACATGTTCTGCTATTATATAAATTGATGTTTTGATAATATGTGAAATTATTCCTTGCAAGTATGTTAAAAGTCCCTAGATTTTGTAACCAGTTAGTAACATGGATTTTCCTATTGAAAAAGTATATATTTTCAGTTGAAAATCTTGTTTTCCAGGGAGAAGATCTCTTCCAAAAGAAGGGATTTTTCTAAATTATTTCATTTTCTTTTAATAAAGCTGTTTAATTTCACAAAAACTTTTTGAATGAAAACATATATTTATCTAACCCAAAACTCTGTGTTCTTAAAGAGAGTCAATACTTTACACCCTAAAGTTGAACTATCTAATTTTTTCAGACTTTAATAAAGCCATGTACATATCATTCATCCCTGTGAGAATTAGAGCATAGCATGTGGTAATGATTGCTCATTAGTTTTTATGAATTTAACCTTGTGAATACTTTCATTCCATTTTCTTAGCCATTAAACACAAAACAATCACAAAGTGTTAGTACTTGTATGTTCTCTGCATGTTTCCAATAAAACTATGTTAAATCAATATTGTAAAAGAAAATTTTCAGCCATTTTGTTCAAAGTGTAACAATGGATAAAATAGTATATTGTCTCTGGCATCAATATTCTTATAAATTATTTGCCAAACAAATGTCTCTCAAAGCACTTGCCACTGAGTAAGTGCTAAATACTGGCAGTTGGTTTTACTGATATCATTCATTTAGCAAGCTTATAAAATCTCAGTATGAAGTGGCTTCAAAATTACCATTCAAATTTGTGTTTGATATTGATTTAGTATGTATGGAAGCATTTCTTCCGTGATTAGTTTCTGAATGTGTTTGGATGCCCCTTGAGATTGAACAGGTGAGAGTATTTATTTTGTACCTTATCTCCAAAAAAAAAGAAAAGAAAAAGTTTGATGTCCTTGCTTAATTAAGTACTTGTATTTGTGGGTTAAATTTAATATGATCCTGACATCAGAAGATGTATATATTTATATTTAATATATAAACATATAATATTTATATTTATTTGATGTGTTGATATTTAGAAGTTATAAAAGCAATAAATTTAAGAACCAAGAAACATAAATAAATGAATTGGGTCTAGTGAATGCTGTGAGAAACTAGAAAACATAGAGAAAGAGATATACGCTTAAATATCTTCATCATCAAAGAATTTGAAAAAAAAAGAATTTGTTTATTCTCAAATTGAACAAAGAATAAATCAAATAAAATCAGGAATAAGGAACTAATAAAATAAAAACAGACAATAAACATTAATTGAACAGGTAAATAAATCCCAAAACTCTTTTGTTAAATTACCAATAAAATATGTCATCTTCTTTTAAGCCTAACCAATAATATATGTGAACAATAATAGGAAATACCAGCAAGGAGGAAAATAATCATAAGCAATTCTTATAGTAATTCAATTGCAGCAATTTGAAAATTTAGACAGAATGAGTAATTTCCTAGAAAAATGCAAACTCTCAAAATCAAACCAAATGAAAGTGGAGATGTTATTCTCCAACTACTATAAAAGGTATTGGAAAGGAGATTAGAGATCAACACCGATAAAGGCACAACAATCAAATGATTCCACAGCTGAGTGTTATCTGTTTAAATCCTAAAAATCAGATAATGCCAATTGTATTAAAACAATTTTATTTTTAAAAGAGAAGCCTACACTTTCATATTGGTATGAAATACCTTAATTTTTAAACGTTGGAATCACTGCAAGTTTAAAATCCTGTGTGCTCTAGATGATTTTGAAGAATCCATTGGTCACTTGTTTAAGATGTTTTATTAGGATTAAGGGCTGATTTTTGGTTTCTGAGCTCTGTTTAGAAATCATGGAAGTAAACATTCTTATAAATTTTGTCAGCTTAAGAAGGAGTGTGTGTGTGTGTGAGAGAGAGAAGTAGTTTTCTAATTTTCTTTCTGGTTCTATTTTCATATTATATATATTCTTTATTTTATGATATCTATGAACAGGGTGTCATACTATAGATGAGCTTTTGTTTGCCAAATTACTATATAAACTGTATGTTGGTGTTAAATAATAACTGGAATACTTTTTGCAATGCCCTCTTTAGAAATAAAGGAATACACTAACCATTTTTCTATAACTTGATTCCAATGGCAAAAACATGAGTTCTTTCTTTCTTACCTATGTCTATTTTGTCTTTGGAGGGTGAAGAAAAAAGTTTGACTGTGCTAATTATTTTATATACATATATTGTTTAATTTATCAGGGCTTTGCTCACGAACAGAATCACTTTGCAAATTGGCCTTCGAGTAACCAAATGCCAGGCCAGAAATAAATGAGAATTAAATAATGCTGACCAAATTTTTGCCTTTGATCTGCTTCATTAGCAAAGGGCCCTCCCCTAGTGCCCGCTTGAACTCCTAGTTTCACTGTGATCCATTGTATTGTGTCTGTTCTGATCAACTCTAATGAGGACTGCTTGTTAAGAGCATTTTGGTGCTACTGACTCTGGAAAACTCTGATTTTGTATAAATCCCAATATTGCTAGTTTTTGAGAGAGTGGTATTATATGAAGAGTGATTAAATATTCTTCATTAAATAATGAGAATGCTTCCTAAAGTAGAGTTTATTTAGAGGGCATGGATAAAAATATGCCCTAAAATGAACTTTTCTGCTCAGTTAACTGAATGGTCTATTTCAAATTTGGAAATTTCAATTATTATTTTTGGAAAAAATAAATCCCTAGAGAATAATTTGCATAGAATAATACTTTTAAAACCAACACAGCTTATTAATGCTTAGTTCACAGCAATAATTTTAAACTTCATCAATTTAAATATACTAGGATCCTTTTAGTCCATTTATTGAGGATTTGGCTGTTATGAAATTGTGCTTTAGAAGCACCTGTATTTAATCTACTGCATAGTTTGCTTCTCAAACTCACATCAATAACTTCAATAAGAAAAAGAACACATGAGCAAATTTGAGGGTATGGGGGCTTTCATCCAGATTTAATTTCAAAATATTGATATTACAACTGAAAAGCAACATTTTAGAGACAATATAATGAAATCAGAAATATATCATACAAGAAAATAGTAAAACTTTAAAAATATATTGCTTTATCACTAATTTTAAGGAAAATACCAATCTATGGCACATTTATAAACGGCATAGTTTATAAAACTTTACAAGTATTTCTAGGATTAACTTCTCACTTAGAAATTTCCAGAAGTTTTTATGTAAGTACCTACTGAGTAATGGACATCTGATTCTTTCTTTCTCTGTGTGTGTTTTAATTTGTCATTACACAGTTTTGTGCACAGAAGGAACATACCTCCTTAAAACCCTCTAGCAATCAGCTTATGCCCTGCAGCGTGAGGCTTAATTATTCATATCAGTGTTAGAACACACGTTTAATACATTAAGCCAGAATAAATCCTTACACAATTTGTCATAGAAAAGTAAATGTTATAAAAATGTAAGTGAAATTATTTCCAAAGCTGATTGAAATAAATTATATTGAAAGAGGCACTAGGCATCCATCAAACATACAATAATCTCAGTACTATGTTGTTTCAAGGGACGTTGCTTATTGTGTGATAGAAAAGGCAGAATCGTTAAAGGCTATGTGAAGTAACACAAAAAAATATCATTCTGGGGATGCTGATACACTTTTCCTGATTGCAGTAGATATCATAGTATTTTGGAAAAATTTATAGTACCTTCAGGCAAGTACTCAATTGCCTTTTCTGCCAACTAATATTAGCTTTGGCTTACCATAATCCCTTCACTATTGTTTTCCTGAAGTGTATACTATTTTCCTATAGTATACACTTGACCAATCTAATGTGTTCCTATAACAAACAATAGTTTCTTGCTCCTCATACCACATGCTAGCATTACCTTGAATCCAAATTCCACTTTATTATCCCAAAAGCTCTTTCCAGTTTGATGTGATTGAATATTCTGATTATGTAGTTTTTTCCTTCTATTTCATTTTTCTTGAGTGAATTGAGCCTTCCTAAATCCTTCGCCTATTCTCATTATATGACATTTTTCACTTTGGAAATTAAAGTACTTTGAAGTTGCTCTGATCCTACCCTGAAGAATTGTATCATATTTTGTCAAATTCAAGGGATTTTTACTATAATCAAATATTTACATAGGCGAGCTTAAGGGCAATATATAAAAATCCTTCCTTATATATTTGTGATTGAGTTTTTAAAACTTTTAACACATAAAACATACAGAAAAATGTACAATAGAAACCCACATGCTCATAACCATTTTATAGATATTAATATTTCCCATGTCTTTCTTTTTGTAAAACATGAAAAAGAAAGAGATACAGCTAAAACCTTCTGCCCTTTCTTCTTCCTTTCTCTACTCTATCTCCAGAAGTCATGTTTCCATAACGATATGCCCAGAAGTAGACTTGTAGACATGCTGATCTATATCACTCATGGGATGCGTCTCAACAGGATATTCATTGCACTAATTTTGTTAAATAAATTCTGATTTATTTAACAAAATAAATCATATACCTGATATGCTCTGACCTGAAAACTAAATTAGAAAGCTAACCACCATCTACATATCTTATGTAAACCCATAGGAGAAAAGCAGATTAATATTTTTCAAATGGTTGATATTTGCAACAGGTATAGAGTAGAGGAAAGTGGAAATCCAGGTGGTCTCCATAATTTATAACTCTCAACTGGATCATAAAACACCCTCCCTCCACTAACCATTACATGTGAGAGAATACCTCAACCATTGGAGTTTTCTTATTGTTGTTACTGATGTTTTCTGCAGTAGAGCATGCCCAGATTTCTCTCCTGAAATTTGTCCTGGGTGTTTAGTGATTTTGCTTGTATTAAGTTTCTCTAACCTTCCATCAATATTTACCAACACATGCAAAAATGTCATGAGTTAGTCTGGAGAACCTCTTGAGTTTCAGACAGATGTTTTGTGCCTGTGACTTGGTTCCCTTGACACTTATAGTCAGTTTCCTTATTTACTTCCAGTTTCAACTGCTTAAAGGTGTAAAATTGTCAAGTGGCTGTTTAAACATCCAGGTCAGTGGAAAGTTTCTTTGATCCCTAAGTGGGAGCATTCCTCCTTTGGATACTAAAGTAACAAAACTTGAAGCTGAAGGAAAAGTGAGCAAAATTTGAGAATAGTTTATTAATGTAGTAATGAGAAATACTTCCATCACTTCTACCACTTCTCTCTGTTTCCTGGCACTCTGGGAGAAGGGAGAACAACATCATGTATTGGTTACCAATTTATAATATCTATCTCATACCATGAACTTACAAGCAATTATTTCCTTCCAGATGACAACATAACTGAATCCTAAATAAATTAAACCATTCCACTTATTGGTAAAGTCAGCCGCTTCTAGGTATTGGGATTCATGGTAAGAACAGTGAATTTCATTGTCATATAAACCACTTATCTTATCTAAAAATGAGTTATTTCCTCCAGAAGCAATATTTTATGGTATATATAGCTGTACATGAAGCACTTGGTAAATCCCAAAAAGGAGACAGCTTCAGAAATGTTACTGACAGGAAAGGTATATCCACATGCAGATTACTGTCTGTTCCAGTGTGGAAAATTTCTACCAACTACATGATGGAATGTGACCCAGGTAATCAACCTGCCTAGGAATTGGCTGGTCCATCTATGTACAGGTGCAAAATCAAACATTTAGAGTTGATTTATGCTGTTAACATAACCACTATGGTTTTCAGGGATGCTGGTGATCAATGCACCAATGCCTTTATAAAGATTTTACCGTCTAGTATTTCAAGGGACATTATTAAAGAACTTGAGTATGTAGCTAAAGGTGAATCTATTCTAACTTGACTATCAACTTGAGTGGTTTATTTAATATATTGTAGTATATTAAGAAAGTTTAGAACTCTCAATATTAATTAATTTAGTGCACTGTTGAGTTTTACTTTGATTAATAAATCAAGCAAAAGAATCCATTGTTATATTCTGAAATTAGCCTTATAAATCCAGAATGCTCATAATTATACCTATATTGATAACTATGGTCTAATCTAAAGTTATTTTTCTTCCTCTCTAGTTATTTTAAAATTATCACCACCTATGTTCTTCTGGGTTTTACTGATACAAATTATCAAAATCTTACAAGTATTTTGGTGTGTTAGTTACCTCCTCCTGAGTCAGGATTTGTATTTTCCCCACAGGCCATGCTGAATCTGACACTGAGGAATAAGAATGGGGCAGAACAAATATCAGCATATGATTGTAAGATATCCACATTAAGTGAGGTTATTACAGTGGGTCCAAGCAAGACAGAAGTAGTTTGATTAGACGTATTACTATGGTTTGAATGTCATCCCCAAAGTTTATGTGTTGGAAATTTGATACACAATGCAATTTTCTAAGGAGGTGTTTGGGTAATGGGGGCACCACCCTCAAGAATAGATTAATGCCAACATCGTAGCAGCAGGAGTGGGCTCATTATAACAGGACCAGTTGGGCTCCCTCTTTCTTTATCTCTCCCTCACTCTCTTGCCCTCTCGTGCTTTTCTCCCAGGGAAAACCACAGCCAGAAGGCCCTTGAAAGCTGCCAGCTCCTTGATATTGGACTTCCTAACCTTCAGAACCATAAGCCAACAAATATATTTTGTTATAAATTACCTAGTTACAGGTATTCAGTTTTTAACAACACAAAATGGATTAACACACATGTATATGCAACTGATTCTACTGGCAATGGAGGTTCTGTATGCTATATTTCAAGGAATCCAATTAGATCCATTCTAATTTTCAGAGACTCATTTTTCCCCAAGTGGTACACTAACTCATATGTAAGAGAAATACCTAAGTTATAAATTTAATTTATGTTCAGTTTCAGCAACCTATATGGTTCAATTGTACAAGTGATTATTTTTGATACATCAACTCTGTATCTGTAAAATATAAGACGTAATTTTAGGGCCGTTAGAGAACCTGTTTGAGCCTCTCCTCTGAGCATGTGAAGCCCTTAGCTTATAATTTTCTGTATTGCAGTGCCGATTGAAGCAGCCATTGCCCCACCTTCATCTTTGTATTCTTTCACATCACAATGTTGGATCCCAGCATCCACTTTATCCACAGAAGTCATGCCTTCACCAGCACATTATCCCAAATAACCTCAGATGATAATCTATGTAACCATATTTCATTGAATAATTGTGGGTTTGTCTCACAACTGAATTACCCAGAGCTTAGAAATCCCAAATCAAATTTTGACATAAGCTGTAGCAAACCTATTGAAGCTTTACCTAAATAAATGCAATGCAGATTATCTTTATTATATGGAAAATCAAACAAACCTGCACTCTCCCCCAGATGTAAATAGTATCTTTATCTTCCACAACTGTGCAGTATGCAAAGATTCTTGACAAGACAGTTTGGGAAAAAGAAGGCAATTAATGCTTTGCTCAGAAAAATGTACAGAAACATAAGAAACACTTGGAGAACTGTGTCCCAACAACAGACTCTGAAATCTTTATGTATAGCTATAGTGCCATGATAGTTCTGAGCTGGTAGTTCAGTTGTGGCCTCAGACTTTTACTCCTTTAGCCACCTCAAAGATTTTGTAAGCATCAGATACCAGCATTCAAGTATTTGTGCTTGAGATTCCAAGAATCGTTTCTATTTTCTTCCATCTGTAGTATATGCCTTAAATTGGTTTCCCAGAAACAGAAGCTGAGAAAGAGATTTGGATTCAGATGTCTTACTGGGAATACTCTGAGGAAATCACTTTTATATAATGAGAGAAGCAGGAGAGTTTGGAGGAAGGAATTAAGGTACAATGCAGTTGCAACAGAGATTCCAGCCACCCCCAGAGGGAGTTCTGAAGCTGGGATGATCTTTCCAGAATGACTCAACTGACACAATTGTGACAGCCTTTGTACTGTTTTTAACTGATCACTGCTTGTGGCTGTCCCTAAGGAAAGTGTGCAGCATCTATATGAGTGTGTCTTCACTGCCTTGTTGTAATGATGAGACGTTATCTCAAAGGAGAAAATTAAGCTTTCTACTCCACTATTAGTAATAAAGTCATTTGCCTATGATCCAGGAGACTGGTGTCCTCTATCAGCATCCATGAAACTGTGCAGACTAATTCGCTAGTGTGTAAGTAGTGTAAATCCTCAGATCCTCCACTTAACATCAGGAAGCTATTGGTGCTCCATCGCAACTGACACTCATACTCACGAACATGATGACCAAACACTGGAACATAGCATCTATCTCTACCCCTGCCTCACATCCTCATGGAGCTGACACCTGGACACTGGAATGCTAATTCAAGCCACAACTATCTCTAACACTCATTGTTACTGCGTTGTTTTCTGACAGCAGTAGCATCAGGAAGATGGCCTCTGTCTCAGTGACTCCAAATCTTATGCAAATTCATCTAATTGGAAAAACTCAACTCACATCCAAACCCTTGAGGAAAAAAAGGAAGTCTGGGAAATGTGAATTTTACCCTCTGTCTATCCAAACAACAGAATGGACAAGGGGTTAAGAAATCAGGAGGTTGAGAAATGCCATTGATGGGACACATCCTAGGGAAAGCTTTGGCTTTGAGTCTACATGGGGCTTCAGCAGTATATCCAGTTGGCCAAATTGTATATTAATAACTTCCCCTGGGTTCTCCTGTGGCACAGATACTGCATATTTAAAACTACCCTTGTGGGCTTGGGGTTGTGGTTGTAAGTTGTGTTTTTCACTTTCAGTAAAAAACAGTATTCAATACATGCCATGAGATATTTAACACTTTATTATAAAATGGGCTTTGTGTTAGATGATTAGGGCCACTTGTAGGCTAATGAAAGTGTTCTTAGCACATCTAAGGTGGGCTAGGCTAAGCTATGATGTTTAGTAGGCTAAGTGTTCGGTATTAAACACATTTTCAATTACGATATTTTCAGCATGTATTTATCAGTGTATAATCTCATCGTAAGGTAAGGAGCATCTGTATGTAAGGTAATGCATATGTTAATTAGCTTGATTCAACCATCCCACAATGTATACATATATCAAAACATCATGTTGTATACCTTAAATACATATAATTTTTATTTGTAAATTGAAGTAGTAGAAAAAGAAAGGTCTGAGACTTGCTTACAGAAAGTTCATATGATGATGGAACAGTTCCACAGTGAGTGCATAGTAAGTGGAACAATTACATCTGCTATATTCTTGAAATTTAATATGTTAATAGATTTGATAATATATTTACTAATGTCAATTCAAGATGATTATTAAATTCTTGGTACATAGTACCACTGGTATCCCATTTTGAAACATAGTCTTTAGTGAAAAAAATCCTTTGATCAAAGTTATAAGTTTAAAACTGATAAACTTAGGAAGAAACAAAAGACTCAAATTAAAAAAAAATAAAAACCTTGCAAACATTACTAAGTATGTAATAATTTAAATGATAATAAATATTCAAAGAAAAATGCATATCCATGATTGTAAAAAAATAATAAATGTATCTGACAGTAAAAAATTTTAAGAGTTTCTTTCAGAAAAGGGGAAATGACAAATCTATAAGTTACTAAGTGGTGAGCAAAATACTTCTGTCTTGGGAATTACTAGGTCACTAAAAGCAGAATTCAAAATAACCTGAAATTGGAAAGTGGCTATGTATAATCCAGCTGACTTTGTGAAGGGCTAATTGTGCTGAACTAATTTAATTTCTTTTTATAGTAGAATAAGAGTTTTTATGAGCAGTGGAACAACTGAGAGATGTGAACATACAAGGAAAAAAATTTGGTTTTTACATGTATTACTTCCTCATTGCCAAGCTTAAAAGTATAAAATGGGCCGGGCACAGTGGCTCACGCCTGTAATCCCAGCACTTCGGGAGGCCGAGACGAGTGGATCACGAAGTCAGGAGATTGAGATCATCCTGGCTAACACGGTGAAACCCTGTCTCTACTAAAAATACAAAAAAACTAGCCGGGTGAGGTGGCGGGCGCCTGTAGTCCCAGCTACTCGGGAGGCTGAGGCAGGACAATGGCGTGAACCCGGGAGGCGGAGCCTTGTAGTGAGCCAAGATAGCGCCACTGCACTCCAGCGTGGGTGACAAAGCGAGACTCCGTCTCAAAAAAAAAAAAAAAAAAAGTATAAAATGCACCATATTTAATTTACTTTTAAAATGTTTTGACCTGAGGTTGTTAATGACAGCATCTGTATTGCTGTGGGAATCACTTGTGAACAATAAAAACATTTTCTTATCAATGCTACCTTATTTCTGAAAAGGAAGAGTACTGTAAGAATATTCAATTTTATATGCAATTATACCAGAATAAGTAGATGTTCTGATTTAGAACTATTAATTTCCCTACAATTTTATGAATTAAATATTACCCTGACAAAAATTAACTCACTGAAGTGAACTATAATCACCGTACAGTAGATATTTTTATACTTGCTGTTATAGTTAAACATTATCTATGTTATTTTTAGTCAGAAGCATATTTTCAAAATATAGCTCCATAGAGCCTACAATTTTCTGCTTCTTGAGACATTTCTTGATGTAAAATTTTCCTGTTTTTTGCAAAGATTAAAGGTATGTCACAAAATACGTGATATTTTATGATATCTGTTTCTTATTAATATGTGTTTGACTTTATATAAAAAACTTAACTGTGGTGTTTGCAATTTATCAATCAGATAATTTACTGCAAGACACATATCAACAAGAAACAGATGTTTCCTATACTGGTCAATTTAAAAACAGTTATCTTTTAAATCAAAATAATATTATATTGAGTTCATACCCATAAAAATATACAAACACACACACACACATGATAGCACAATTTACTAAAAACATATAGTTCTACAGTGAAACATATATAATAAGATAATGGGATGTAAATATGTATGTATATGTATGTCTATATACATATGTAGATATATAAAAATATTTATTGTAAAAATTGGCTCACACAAGATTAAAGGCCAACCATCCTAACTGCGATAAGATGAATCACCAAACTGGACACCAAGGGTTGCTGATGGTGTGGGTTTATTCTGAAGGCTGGCTTGCTTGAGAAACCCAGGAAGAGTCAGTGCTTCAGTTCAAGGTCAAAGGCAATAGTCAATTTCCTAGTTGAAAGGCAGTTAGGCAGAAGAAATTCTCTTACTCAGGGGAAGATCAGCCTTTTTTGTTCTATTGAGGATTTAGTGTTTCCTTGAGGTCCACTCCCATTCAGGAGAGTAATCTGCTTTACCTGGTCTACCGATTTCTATGTCAATCTCATTCAAATACACCCTCACAGAAACACTACCCAGACTGATATTTGACTATACAGTTTAGCACCATGTGACCCAGTCAGTTAGAACACATAAAATTAACTATCACACATTTAAATTTTGAAATGCTAAGTAGGCTATAATTAAATATATCTTAGATTTTAACTGTTTGCTATTAGAGTGAAACTACTTTGTTAATATTATTTTCACTGAGTGGTGCCTGTATTTGTTACCTAACTATAAAATTTTGTTCGAATAACTATTCTCATACTTAGAAACAAATTAATGTAGTATATTTATTTATTAAAGTAGTAGTAGATAAATAATTACTTGTGAATTCTTTTGTTGATATGTTTTCCCTTATAGTATTCCTAATAGATTTCAGAACCTTGTTATTTTCCTTTAAAGTTACTTTGTTTTATATTTCATTTCACCTTTATAGTTTGGAAGAATAACAAAATGAGAATTCTCTTGATATGATTTTATTTTTGTTCTGTGTGTTGGTGGTGGAAAGGAAAGATATGCTTAGTAAATAAACACACTTTGGCTTTGCAGATGTGAAGGAAAATTGTGAACTCTGATTAGATATTCCTTTATTAATGGTGTATTGTTTTGTACATTGAACTAATGTCAATTAAACTGATGTTCCTCAATGGATAACAAATAATTATATATGCCTGCCATTTGATTTAAAACTCCTGCATATTATCTATTAGTATCTCTTTGCATCAAACTTTCACTGATCACTTACTATAGATATTTATGTTATATCTCAATGACACATCTAATATATAAGCAATGATATCATTTTATCATAACTGATGCCAATTAGCACATAATCTTTGTGTTAAAAATCTAATATTAAGGAATTTTTAATTTTCCTATTAATTTCTTCACTGACCCATTCATTATTAAGGAGCATGTTGTTTAACTTTCATGTGTTTGTATATGTATTGCACAGTTTTCAAATTTTTTATTATTAATTTCCAGTTTTATTTTATTGTGGTCTGAAGATGCTTAATATAATTTTGATCTTTTAAAATGTGTTGAAACTTCTGTTGTGGCCTAACATATGATCTATCCTGGAGAATATTCCATGTGCTGATGAAAAGAATGTGTATTCATCAGCTGTTGGATGAAATGTTTTCTAAATGCCTATGGGGTCTGTTTGGTCTATAGTGCAGTTAAGTTCAAGGTTTCTATGCTGATTATCTGTCTAGATGACCTGCCCAGTGCTGAATGTGGGGTGTTGAAGTCCTAAACTGTTATTGTACTGGAGTCTATTGCTTCCTTTAGCTCTAATAACATTTGCTTTATATAATTGGGTGCTTTGGTATTGAGTGCCTATATATTTGAAATTATTATATACTCTTGCTGAATTGATTCCTATATTATTATATACTACCTTTTTGTCTGCATTTGTGTTTTTTTTTACTTAAAGTCTATTTTATGTGATATGAATACAGCTACTCCTGCTTGCTTTTGATTTCTATTTGCATGGAATGTCTTTTTTCCTCTCTTTACTTTTAGTCTATGAGTGTCTTTTTGGGAAGAGAATTTCTTATAGGCAGCATACAGTTGGATCTTGTTGTATTTTATTTCACTTTTATTAATTCAGCCAGTCTATATTTTTTAATTGGTGGAATTTAAATCATTTGAACTCAAAATTTTTATTCATAGTTGAAAATTTACATGTTTCATTCTGTTAATTGTGTTCTGGTTGTTTCAAACAGCCTTTGTTTCTCTCTTTTAATTTATTTTTGTGGGTTGATGGATTTCTATAGTATAAGATTAGATTCCTTTCTCTTTCTCATTTGTGTAACAACTCTATTAGTAGTATATTTTTGTATGTTCCTGACAGTATGTATTATCCTTTTTCTTCTAGATATAAAACTCACTTAAAATTTTGTGTGGGGTTAGTCTAGGGATTTTGAATTTCCTCAGGTTTGCATGCCTGAGAAATACTTTATTTATCTTTTATTCCTAATGGATAGCCTTGATGGGTATAGAATTCTTCTAGCAGGTTGTTTTCTTTTTCTTTCAGAACTTGAATACTTTATCCCATTCTTTTTTGGCCTGTAAGGTTTCTGCTGATAAATCTAATATTAATCTTTCAGAGATTCCCTTATACTTGTATTTTCAGGCAACTGATTTTCCACAAAGGTGCCAAGAATATACAGTGGAGAAAGAACAGTCTCTTCAGTAAATGGTCCTAGGAAAACTGGACATATATATGTCAAAGAATAAAGCTAAACTCCTATATCCCACAACATACAAAAATCAACTCAAAATGATTTAAACACTTAAATGTAAAGCTGAAAACTATGCAACTTATAGAAGAAAACATAGAGAACATTCTTCAGGATATTGGTCTGTGTGAAGATTTTATGAGTAAGACTTCAGATGAACAGGCAAAAATAGACAAAAGATATATCAAACTAAAATCTTTTGCACAGAAACTATGAATTGATTAAGGAAATAACATGTAAAATAGGAGAAACCACTTGCAAAGAGTTTATCTAATAACAAATTAATATCCAGAATATCTAAGGAACTTAATGCAACAGCAAACAGAAACAACAAACAAACAAACAAAAATGCCATTAAAAAGCGGGCAAAGGATCTGCATAGTCATTTCTTAAAAGAAAACATACAAATTCCCAGTGTCACTTATCATCAGGAAAATGCAAACCAAAACCACATGAGATATTACCTCGCCCAAGACAGAATAGCTATTATAAAAAAGGCCAAAAATAAGAAGAGCTGGTAAGGATGTGCAGAAAAGAAACTCACAGAGTGTCAGTGGAAATGTAAACTAGTACAGCCATTATGGAAAATATTATGGTAGTTTCTTTAAAAATTAGTATAGTAATATGATATGATTCATCAATCCCCTACTAGATATTGACTCCAAGAAAAAAAAATAGTATATCAAATAGATATCTGCATTCCCATGTTTATTACGGCACCATCGACAAAGGCTAAGATACAGTCAACCAAAGTATCTGTCAGTAGATAAATGGATAATGAAAAAGTGACATATATGCATATTGGAATACTATTTAGCAGCAAACAGGAATGAAATCTTGTCATTCTTGACAACATAATTAAGCCTGGAGGACATTGGAGTAAGTGAAATGAGTCAGACACAGAAAGATAAATACCACTTGATCTAACTCACATAGAGGAGCGTAGTATGTTGAGCTCATGGAAGTAGAGAGCAGAATTGTGGTTATTAGAGGCTGGAAACGGTCAGGGGAAGGGGTGGATAAGCAGAGGTTAGTTAACAAACCAAAAATTACAGCTAGATAGGAGGGATAAGTTCCAGTGTTCTTCAGAACTGTGGATTGACTATAGTTAACAATAATTTATTGTGTATTTTAAAATACCTAAAAGAAAAGAGTTTAATGTTAATAATACAAAGAAATAATAGAAAGAAATAATACATGTTGAAAGGGAAAGATATGCTAATTACCCTGATTTGGTTGTTACATGTTATATACATATATTAAACTATTACTCTATACCCAATAAATATGTACAATTATTATGTGCCAATTTAAAAATAATTAAAAGGAAATTTAAAAATAGAATATCAAGGGATGATGCTTTAATGAGTACAGTTCAGTTTAGATGTGTTACAGAAAATCAAAGGACTAATGATTCTAGGTCTTTGAGGAATTACCACACTGTCTTCCACAATGGTTAAACTAATTTGCATTCCCACCAACAGTGTAAAAGGACTCTTATTTTTCCACAGCCTCACCAG
This sequence comes from Trachypithecus francoisi, assembly GCF_009764315.1. Classification (NCBI taxonomy): domain Eukaryota; kingdom Metazoa; phylum Chordata; class Mammalia; order Primates; family Cercopithecidae; genus Trachypithecus; species Trachypithecus francoisi. Next base: position 155,724,448 of record NW_022681454.1, on the reverse strand, counting down.
CATCTGTTGTTTCTTGACCTTTTAATAATCACCATTTTGACTGGCATGAGATGATATCTCATTGTGGTTTTGATTCCCATTTTTCTAATGATCAGTGATGTTGAGCTTTTTTTCAAATGCTTGTTGGCCATGTGTCTTCTTTTGAAAAGTGTATGTTCATGTCTTTTGCCCACTTTTTAATGGGGTTGTTTGTTTGTTTTCTTGTAAATTTAATTAAGTTCCTCATAGATTCTGAATATTAGATCTTTGTCAGATGGATAGATTGCAAAAATTTTCTCCAGCTCTGTAGGTTACCTGTTTGCTCTGATGAGGGTTTCTTTTACTGTGCTAAAGCTCCTTAGTTTAATTAGATCCCATTTGCCAATTTTTGCTTTTGTTGCAATTGCTTTTGGTGGTTTCGTCATGATATCTTTGCCTGTGCCTATGTCCTGAATGGTATTGCCTAGGTTTTCATCTGGGTTTGTATAGTTTTTGGTTTCATATTTAAGTATTTAATCCATCTTGAGTTAATTTTTGTGTATAATGTAAGGAAGGGGTCCAGTTTCAATGTTCTGCATATGGCTAGCCAGTTCTCACAGCAACATTTATTAAATAGGAGGCCGTTTCCCCATTGCTTGCTTTTGTTAGGTTTGTCAAAGATCAGATGGTTGTAGAGGTGTGATCTTATTTCTGAGTTCTCTATTCTGTTCCATTGGTCTATGTGTCTGTTTTTGTACCAGTATAATACTATTTTGGTTACTGTAGCTTGTAATATAGTTTGAAGTCAGGTACCATAGTGTCCCCAGCTTTTGCTTAGGATTACCTTGGCTATATAGATTCTCTTTTGTTCCATATAAAATTTAAAATAGTTTTTTTCTAATTCTGTGTGGAAAGTCAATGGTGGTTTAATGGGAATAGCATTGAATCTATAAACTACTTTGGGCAGTATGGTCATTTTCATGCTATTGATTCTTCTTATTCATGAGCATGGACTGTTTTTCCAATTTTGTGTCCTTTTTTATTATTTCCTTGAGCACTGGTTCATAGTTCTCCTTGAAGAGGTCCTTCTCTTCCCTTGTAAACTGTATTCCTAGGTATTTTATTCTCTTTTAGGACTTGTGAATGGGAGTTCATTCATGATTTGGCTCTCTGCTTGTCTGTTGTTGGTGTATAGGAATGCTTGCAATTTGTCCACATCGATTCTTATCCTGAGACTTTGCTGAAGTCACTTATCAGCTTAAATGCTTTTGGGCTAAGACAATGGGGTTTCCTAGATATAGGATCATGTCATCTACAAACAGAGGCAATTTGACTTCCTCTCTTCCTATTTGAATACCCTTTATTTCTTTCTTTTGCCTGATTGCCCTGGCCAGAACTTCCAATATTCTGTTGAATAGGAGTGGTCAGAGAGGTCATCTTTGTCTTGTGCTGGTTTTTAAGGGGAATGCTTCCAGATTTTGCCCATTCAGTGTGATATTGACTGTGGGTTTGTCATAAATGGTTCTTATTTTGAGTTATTTTCCTTAAATACCGAGTTGATTGAGAGTTGATCCAGCAATCCCATCACTGGGTATATACCCAAAGGAATATAAGTCATTCTATTATAAGGATACATGCATACATGTGTTCATTGCAGCATTATTCACAATAGCAAAAACATGGAATCAACCCAAAAGTCCATCTTTTAAAACTCAACAATAAGAAAACAAAGAATAGGCCAAGTGTGGTGACACATGCCTGTAATCCTAGCACTTTGGAGGCCAAAGCAGGCAGATCACTTGAGCCCAGGACTCTGAGACCAGCCTGAGCAACATGGTGCAACCCTCTCTACAAAAGAATACAAAAATTTGTTGGGTGTGGGGGCATCACCTCGTAGTCACCTGTAGGCCCAGCTATTTCAGTAGGTGAGGTGAAAGGACTGCTTGAGCCTGTAGGGCAGAAAGGTGGAGGCTGCAGTGAGCCATGATCACAACAGTGCACTCCAGCCTGGGTGACAGAACAAGATCTTGTCTCAAACAAACAAACAAACAAACAAACAAAGGAATTAGTTCAACCATTGTGGAAGACAGTGTGGCAATTCCTCAAGGATCTAGAACTAGAAATACCATTTGACCCAGCAATCCCATTTCTGGGTGTATACCCAAAGGATTATAAATCATTCTACTATAAAAACACCTGTACATGTATGTTTATTGCAGCACTATTTACAATAGCAAAGACTTGGAACCAACCCAAATGTCCATCAATGATAGACTGGCTAAAGAAAGTGTGGCACATATACACCATGGAATACTATGCAGCCATAAAAAAGAATTAGTTCATGTCCTTTGCAGGGACATGGATGAAACAGGAAGCCATCATTCTTAGCAGTCTAACACAGGAACAGAAAATCAAACACCACATGTTCTCACTCATAGGTGGGAGTTGAACGATGAGAACACATGGACTCAAGGAGGGAAAATATCACACAACGTGGCCTGTTGTGGTGTGGGGGAAGGGGAGGGAGAGCGTTAGGACAAATACCTAATGCATGTGGTGCTTAAAACCTAGATGATGGGTTGATAGATGCAGGAAACCACCATGGCACATGTATACCTATGTAACAAACCTGCTAGTTCTGCACATGTATCCCAGAACTTAAAGTAAAATTAAAAAAAGAAAGTTAAAAGATGAAAAAAGGAAAAAAAAAAAGGAAGAAGAAGAAGATAGTAGTACTAGTAGTAAAGGAGGAGGAGGAGGAGGAACCCACTTAAAAATAGGCAAAATTCTTAATAGATGCTAACCAGAGAAAGTCAACACATGACAAATGAGCTTACAGAAATACATTCAATAAATTCAGAAGGGATAAAAGAGTGGAAAGGAATCAAATAACAGAAAACACAAATGCAAAAAGATAGCAAGATAATAGATTAAAAATAAATATGTTAATAATCACATTAATATAAATATTCTAAATCTTGTAATTAAAAGGCAGAGATTGTGTGATTTTATAAGAAGCCAAGAATAATATGCTGCCTATAAAAATGTATTCAAATACAAGAAAAGGTTGCAAGGAAAAGATATAAGATGGTAACCCTAATTTTTATAAAAGTTAGATTAGCAATGTTACTATTGGACAAAGCTAATTTCAGAGTAAAGCATATTACAAAGGATAAAGACAGTCATTTCATAATGATAACATAATCAATTTTGGGTTATTTTTATACTTTGGCTGTCGTGAATAATGCTACAAGGAACATAGAGTTGAAGATATCTCTTTTAGATATTGATTTCATTTATTTTGGCTATGTACCCAGAAGTGGAGTTGCTGGATTGTATGGTAGTTCTATTTTTAATTTATTGAGGAATCTTCACATCGTTTTCTGTAATGGCTGTACCAAGTTACATTCATATCAACAGTGTATATCTTTTCTTTACACCCTTTTCTCCATACCCTTGCAAATGTGTTATCTCTTGTCCTTTTGATAATTGCCATGCTAGCATGTACTAGGTGATATCTCATTCTGGTTTTGAATTGTATTTATCTGATGATTAGTGATGTCGAGTACCTTTTCATATACCTATTGGCTATTTGTATGTTTTTATTGGAAAACATGTCTATTCAGGTCATTTTCCCATATTTATTAAGGTTTTGGGGGGTCTTTTTTGCTATTGAGTTTTGTGAGTTACTTATACATTTTGGTCATTAACTTTTTATCAATATATGGTTTGTACATATTTTCCCCCATTGTGTAGGTTGAATTTGCATGTCGTTAATTGTTTCCTTTGTTGTGCAGAAGATTTTTAATTTGATATGTTACACTTGTTTATTTTTGCTTTTGTTGCCTGTGCATTTGGTATGATACTCTAAAAAATTATTGCCAAGATTAATGTCAAAGAGATTTTGTTTCTAAGCTTCTGTTTTTCTAGGAGTTTTATAGTTTCAGATCTTACAAGTAAGTCTTTATTCTGTGTTAAGTTAATTTTTGTGTATAGTGTAAGACATGGGCCTAATTTCATTCTTTTGCATGTGGATGTTCAATTTTTTCATCATCATTTATTGAAGAGATGTTCCTTTCCCAATCATGTATGCGTGGCACTCTTCCCAAAGATTAGTTAACTATATATTCACGGGCTTATTTTGGGATCTCTATTGTGTTTATTTAGCCTAGAGGTCTGTTTTTTATGCCATTTTATGCCATACTATTTTGATTACTATAATAACAGAGTAGAATGGTGGTTTCCAGGAGGTGGGAGGTGAAGGAAATTGGAAATATTGGTCAAAGAGTACATAATTTCAGTTATATGATGAACAAGTTCTTGGGATCTAAGGTATGGCATGGATGGTGTACCCATAGATACAGCTTGTGTGTATATGAAATTGGCTCACACAATTATAAAGGCTGAGATTCCCTAAGATCTGTTGTTGGCAAGCTGAAAACCAGAATTGCTGGTCTGTAGTTCTAGTCTGAAAGTTGGCAGGTTCAAGACCCAAGATAAGCCAATGTTTCGGTAGGAGGTTGAAGACAGGAAAAGACCAATATCCTCGTTCAAATAGTAAGGCGAAAGAAACTACTTTTTAGCTTTTTTCTTCCATTCATGTCTTCAATTAATTGGATGAGGTCCATCGATGTTAGAGAGAACTATCTGCTTTATTCAGTCTACCAGTTCTCACAGACACACAGAAAATGTTTGACTAAATGTTTGGGTACTCCACGGCCCAGTTAAGCTGACGCATAAAATGAATCATTGCATATATCGTGTTTGATAAAAAATTTCACATCCCTCCTAGCAAGTCACCACAGATGCAGTTAGCAAAATATAATGCAGGCACTAAGGGTTATTTTTGGTAAAAATTCTTATCAGTAAATATTAACACTATTCTAATAAGGTAACAAATGGTTTTAAGGATGAGCAGGAATGCATACAAGCATAGTACAAACTGTTGAAGAAATTTAATCAGGGAGACTAAGAGAAGGTAGATGAGTATACCAAAGGAGAAACAGCTAAATAATCAACAGAGAGAAACCAGAAAAAAATGTATTTAAGGCAACTTCTGGCCAAGAGAAGAAACAGAAGTAAAGTGTATTTCTTCATATGTTTGTCTATTTTTTTAAATCATCTATACCCAATAAAAGATGGATTCAGAAGATTTACACAAGTCTCTGGTAGAATTACTATAGGAGAGAATGAAACACTTTCAAGGAGAGCTTACTTTTAAGAATTTGCTTTATAAGTAGCAGGAATATCTTGCTAGAAAAGTATTAGGAGATGGAGACCTTTATTAATTCAAGGGAAGTGATCTCAAGAAGCATTATTGTCATAATTCAAATGGCTCAAAATGAGTTTGTTGTATGTTTTAGGGAAGCACAAAAATTGATTTTCTAAGGTAGTTTTGATCAAGCAATTATAAATCAGAAAGAATTTATGGAAAACAAATCAATGATTTAACCGTCCAGGTCAAATTTAAGATAGTATATTCTCATATGTAATAATGTATGCTGTTTTTCTTTTAGAAATAATCATACAAATTTAGGAATTTTCACTATACAATATAAGATTTGAAATAATGGATTTTACCATGAGTTTTCATTTCAGTACAAAGAATTTTAGTTGATACAGCATATTGATCAACACAAGCTATCAATAAAACTTAGGAAGTAATTAAAATAGGCCTTTTGAAATTAAAATCGAATCACTGTTTTTGTATGTGGAAAATGAATATGCCAATTTCTCTTGTATAAGATAAGTGTATAAAAACTTCATTGGAAAGGGGCTTTGTTATTTAAAACTATGTATATTTTTGAATAAAAAGAGATGGAAAACAAGTACTTCAAAAATAGTTTAGAATGTCACAGATGAGACAAAAGAGGAAAGAGGAAAAATCTAATGAAATGAGACAATAACAACAAATAATACTAATAAATGTAATAATTAAAAGGCTAAACTCAGAAGGATAAGGTACATATGAATTGATTAAATAATGTTGAGATGTCACAATAGATTGAAGAAGTGAACAGGATATTGAGATAAGGTATTCAGAAAATACCTTGAAGGACAAAGGAAAAAAGCACAATTGAAAACAGTAGCATATAATACAAATAATAAATAAATGAATTATTTGAACCTAAGGCAAGAAACCATGACTATTGTTTATAAAATACTGGATATGTTTCAGAAAACACAATATTTTGTTTATACAGAAATTTGATTTCAGGGCCCTTTGCAATGTCTTTGAGAAGAGAATCATATGACTTATTATTCTGGGTTTTTTTTTTAATAAAACATAATGAAAAAATTTGAAAGTATCACTCAGTGTGAGCAAAAAGTGTGTGTAAATATTTATATATATTTAACATTTTTAAAGTAAATTTTATCTTACTCTTTAATTTCAACTGGAAATATGAGAAAGATATTTAAAATATTATTAAATAATTATAATGACTAAATCAATCCTAAATTATATTCTCATTTACAAGATGTCCTATAGGGATATGAGGATGGGAAATGTCAGGCCTGTGAATATAAATTGTTCCAAGAAGAAATGTAAGAGGGAAGATAAGTAAAGGGTTCATTTGTTACCTTTTTAAAGGCAGAAAGGCAGGTACTCTATTGGATAGGAAAGACTAGAATTATTTTAATTTATTTTCAGGAAATTCCAATAGAAATTGAACTAAGAAAAAAGCAGCATAAATATCCTGAATCTCCCAACAAGTACACAATGTTAGGAATTTCTCTTTCTGTATATACAGATGACCTGGCTAGTATGTATTCATATTCAAAATATAACTATTCAACTGCTGTTTAGAAATCCATCCCATGGAAAAGAGTAAACTCATAATAAGGTACAAACTTGATTTTAATTTTATTAATCTATAATAAAACATCACCAACTTTGTATTAATGTTGCTAATCAGAAATGTTTGTCATATATAAATTATTGTCATATATGTTATATGTAAATTTTGACATCATGGATACAATTCAGATCGTTTGGAAAACATTTCTTGAATAAGTAGTCCTTTTGATAATGAAACTAAAGAATAAGCTCTTAAAATTATGAGTCATTTATTTAACACTTTAAAACATATTTAATAAGAGAGATGCTCTTAGTACATGCACTATTTACATTTTTTAAATAAAAGAAAGTTAAAAACAGAAAATTTAAAAATTACTTTCAGAAAGCTATCATACTTAGTAAATATAGGAGTTACAGAAAAGTGATTACATATTTAACCACAATTTCATTATGCTAGTAGTACTATATCATGTATGTCCCTGTGTGCTTAAGCATGGATCATCTTCAGGTAGGGCTGCCTTTATGCATATGTAACTCATGCATTTGCATAGGGCCCTGTGTTTAGAAGGGCTGCATGCTTTGGTTTAAAACCCTGCCGTCATCATCTTAAAATTTTTAATTTTTGAACAAAATGTGTTGCGTTTTCATGCTGCACTAGGTCCTGCATGTTATGTAGCTGGCCCTATTTCCAAGCCACAAATACTGCCTTCGGTTATTTCTGAGAGTCATCAGAGTGGGAGTAGTGTCTGCCGCTTTTGCCTTTGCATGAAAGCAGAAATGAAGATACTAAAAGTATTGTCGCTTGATACTCCTAACACCATTTCCAACACTTGGGGTGTATGAAGCATCTTATCCACTGACCTGGAATGGAGACGATGAGTCATTGCATATGTCACTTGTATTCCAAAGGACATCAGAGTCTCAGAGAGTTGCTCCTCAAAGCAGCTTCTTTAGATTCAACATTCCCTTTGTCTTCATCATTCCCTATGTCTCCACTGGCAAGGCTTGGTAGGGACTTGTTTGTCTCTCAACCTATCTCCTATTAATGTCACATTCTGAGGTACTGGCTTAGCACTATAACTTATCTCTTTTGGGGGGCACACAATACAATGAATAACACAGCCAACATACATAAAGAAGGAAGAAAGTGAAAAAAAAAGTTAAAAATACATTTTAATACCTTATTAGGATGTGGACTTGCCTTATTTTAAAATAAATCATGGGTAAAAAGAAGTAGAGGTTTACAAATACAGCGTCAAATGTTTTGTCTTTCTGGTATCTGATTCATAATTTTGATTTTGAGAAACTGAATTTGGTTATATTGAGAGAAAAGTATCTTTTGCAGAAATTTCCCTATGTTAAGACAGTTGTCAATAGAATAACCCTTGGTTTTTTTCATGATGTCGAAGTGTGGTGCAATATGTTGAAAAATATTTTTAAATAAATCTTTCTCAAACATTATGTCAAAGGTTTTAAACAGGATACATGATATATCACTTGGTAGAGTATCTCATAAATTACAAAACCAAGCAATAAAAATGAAATAATAAAAGTTTCTGAAAATAATAAAAATCAAATACCAATTCAGAGAAGTTCAATAATGTAGTAAGAGGAAAGCTAGATCAAAACAGACAAAAGTAACCAATATCAGAATATAATACGTAGAATATATTATAGAGGAACAATATTAGAATATGAAAACTGAAGTAAATAAGTTGGTTAAAAATTTTAATTTTCAATTTTGAAGCTCAGATAGAATCATACTTTATTAAACAAACTTTATTCTAATCATATAAACTAAGCAAAATGCTCTAAAATTGTATTAGAGAAATACAATTACCATTTCACATCTCAAAGGAAATACTGAATTTATTGAAGCTCTACTATGCTATGTTGGCTTTAGTTTCACCACTGAGTCACTGATTTGAGTATAAACCTGAGTCTGCTATTATTTCTAAAATGTTACAATAATATATCTCAACTATAATTTTTAAGAGAGTTATTGTATCATATTATGGAAGATAGAAGTGCAGAGATTAGAGAAATGGCAGAACTGAAAATATGAAACTAATTTAATCCCAAATAAACACAAACCAACTGATTATAAACTTCAATCGTGATGTGTGTTTTTGATTCCTTATTTTCAATATAATTTTGAGAGCAGTTATAAGAAAGGGCTCCCTTCTTATGTGTTTATTTTTAAGATATTTTGGACAGAACATTGAATCAACTCATTTCTCTTCAAGTAGAATCCAAGTCGGCAGTTTAACAAGTTCCCTGGTGATTCTTATGCACACTAACATTTGAGAAATTCTGAAAGATTTTTTCCACACCTGCGACCTTTATCCAAAAGTCAGACATCTGTGTGTCAGTTTCTGATCTCATAACCTTGATGTTCTTTGCAGTCCATCTTTTCCCACAGAGTCCACTTAAATTTTGAGCATAATCCTGCCCTATCTCCTTCATGCTTATAAACATAACTGTTTCTCATTTGTATGAGTTATAGGTTATGCTATTTATAGATGATTATTAACATTTCTATTCCACTGTGCCTTTGGACTTTTCCTGACCTTTGTGATTGTGCACTGGCTTAGCAGACTACTGTGATATTACCGTGTTCTGAAAGGAATGAAATGGAACGTGACTTTCATCTCATCCTTGAAACTATTGATGATATTACATAGTTTTGATAAACAAAAATTGATATTAGATTTATTTCAATTTTCTTCTCAATTCTCAGTAGGATGGTATAATTTAGAGCCTCAGACCTAGCTTCTGTTGCAATCTAATTTTTATTTGACTCTGAAGTAAGTTTAAAATTTGAGTGCTTTAACCTAACCACAATATTAACATGTTAGAATGTGTGCTTTCTACCATCCATGATGCCCTATGGCTAATATTTTAGTTTTAAGAACTGAAAAATTTTGACTGTCAATAGGTATTTGAAATTAGTACATGATTGCTGTATTTTTCTTTTTCACTTGTATTGTATCAAAAATATCAGCCACTTAATACTTGTTGGTATAGAAATATCACATAATTTTAGGTTATCTCAAACTTATTTTGATACATACTCAGACTTTTAGAAATTTGTATTATTTAAAAGATATGCCTGTGGCCCTTTAACTATTAATCATTTTAAATGTTGTGAGATTTCTGCCTTATTTATTGAAGTTTTCTTCATTATTTTGAAATGGTATTTCTTTTCTAAAATTTGAAATTAATTGAATTGCACTAGTCCAAAAGTAAAGAATTAGTGACTTTGCATTTTCAATACAATTATGCCATTGCTTTAGATGCAATTATGAATTACACAATTGAAAGTCTTTAGTTCATTGATTTTTTTTTACTAATTGTGTGAATAATTTAAATACGGTTCATCTTTGATTCAGAGCAAGTACTATATCCTCCTTGTTTTAATTTTGAAACCTAACTCCACTTTAATTGCACACCAACCATAAAAATTTCTAATTGAATATATCAGTTGCTGCCAGGCACGGTGGCGCATGCCTGTAATCCTAACACTTTTGGAGGACAACGCAGGCATATCACTTGAGGTCAGAAGTTCGAAACCAGCCTGGCCAGCATGGTGAAACCCCGTCTCTACTAAAAATATGCAAAATTAGCTGGGCATGGTGGTGCGTGCCTATAATCCCAGCTACTTGGGAGGCTGAGGCAGGAGAATTGCTTGAACCTGGGAGGTGGAGGTTGCAGTGAGCCGAGATCATGCCACTGCGCTCTAGCCTGGGGGCAGAGCAAGACCCTGTCTCAGAAAAAAAAAAAAGAGGAATTGATTAGTTGAAAGTGTAACATTGATCAGAATTATTCTCCCTTTAAAAAAGCTAACATCACAGGCTAATTATTTCTTGTCATTTGATATCCTTGCTTTCCTATATGGCCAGAATATAGTGGTTTCCAGTTGAAACCTTCTATTCCTGTTCCAGTCTTGTCCCTAACTCTTGGAAATTGAGTTTGCTTCCTCATCACTGATGTCAAAGAACAGATCATTTGGATTTGCCTCTAATATCATACTCATCTTCAAGTATTTAATTACCCACACTCACCCTCATAACCATGTACATACATCTTACTAGCCCATAACTACAAATGGAATCAATTAAATATAATAAATTAGATACATTTCCTTTTAACATATTACACTATCCTTCAGAATGTGTGTGGCATACTATCTTGCCATTGTCCAGTACCCCAGAATTATGTCTTCTTCTTTTTCTTCTTCTTCTTCTTCTTCTTTCTTCTTTCTTCTTTCTTCTTTCTTCTTTCTTCTTTCTTCTTCTTCTTCATTTTGAGATGGAGTCTCACTCTGTCACCCAGGCTGGAGTACAATGATGTGATCTCAGCTCACTGCAACCTCTGTCTCCCAGATTCAAGTGGTTCTCTTGCCTCAGCCTCCCAAGTAGCTGGGACTACAGGCGTGTGCCACCACACCCAACTAATTTTTGCATTTTTAATAGAGATGGGGTTTCACCATGTTGGCCAGGCTGGTCTTGAACTCCTGACCTCAAGCGATCTGCCCACCTCGGCCTCCCAAAGTGTTGGGATTACCGGCATTAGCCACCACTCCTGGCTGAAATATATCTTTCAAATATAAACATGCATTAAATGTATAGTTAAATTAAAACTAACTTTTAAAGAGCAATGATAGGAATGCTTAATAAATTCACAGGTAAATTTTTATTGTCTCTAAGAAAAGTTGTGAAAGCAATTGTAAATATACTTATCTTTGCATACTGTATTGCATTATGCCCATTGCAAAAACTGTATAAAAACAGGAAATATTAATTCTTAAATCTGTTAAAATACCTTTAGCTGTATGAGTAATTGCTAAGTTATCCTTAGACACTGTTTTGTTTTACTTTTAGCTCAGGGGATTTTCATTTCAATGTTGTAATGGCAGGGGAGATGGAGAGTTTATCAGAATAGAGCCTTCCATGAGTAGAGCTCTTGAGAGAAACCTAGATTAAAAAGGAATGAGCAGAGGGAAAGCTTTTACAATCCTACTCGAAAGCTATGATTTAGTGAAATGAGGTTCCTGGAATTTAAAGATTAGATAAAAATAGAAGCTGCTTGTCAGCTCCTTTCAGCCACAGTGCTAATCCGGCAGATGGGCCACATACTCCAGCTGGGATGTGCCGTCCCTCAGGACCTGTTTTCAACCTGCTGCATGCAGGCTTTTCTGTGTGAAACAGCAGTTTCAATCACACTCCTGTGAAGACATACAAAATCAGATGTCTCCATGTAGCAACACATTCTCCTCTGTGATAGTGAAATTCACAACAGATGTCTGAAGTTAAATAATAGTATTTTTATTAGTTTAAGGTTGGAATTTGGCATTTACTTCCTTTTCCTTCCATTTACTGTAAAATATTTCAGACATGCAATAACATGTATAAAGAATTTAATAAAACCTTGTGTATGCAATAGAAAAGTAAGAAATAAAATGTTGACAATGTTGTTTAAGTCTCTACCTCTCTCCAGTTATATTCCTTACTTGACCACTGTTTAAAAATAAAACTTTAAAAAAATTTTTTGTTAAGCATTCCCATTATATTCTTTGTATGTTTGATACATATGCAAATGCCAATAAACAATGAATAGTGATTTTGCATGTTACAAAATGTTGTATAATTGGAACATATTTATGCATATTGATTCCAATAGTTTTAATTCATGTATTTCCTCTATGATATCCCATTTACAAACATACCACATTCATCATATGAAGGACAGAATGTTCATACAATGCTGCTAGGAACATTCTTATACATTTTCTCAAGTGTACAGAAATGACCCTAGGACACACCCTCAAAAGTGGATTTGCTGTCTTCAAGAATACCTGCATGCTTACAAATTACTCTAGAAATGGGTTACTAATTTTCTCCAACAAAAATATTACTCACCATCTGATGAAAATCATCAGCATTGATTCTAGTTTCTTTCTTGGTTCTATTCATGTATGTAACCCATTTTTGTTACCATTGGATTCTTTGTTTCTAAATTGATTTTTAGTGCTAATATATATTCTGAGAACTAAAGCTTTATTAGTGACATTCATTGCAAATGTTTTTTTCCCAATGTATGCTTGTCTTTTCACATAATGAATTCACACATATTTTAAAATTTGGTAACTATCAATATTTCTACATGGTTTTATTTTTAACATTTGTTTACAAAATTATTTCTTCCTCTTTGGTCATATAGAAGCATATATTATCTTTCAAAAAAATTAAGAGTTTTGTGCTTTGTATTTGAATCTTTGAACTAAATATAATTATTATTCTCTATCGGGTTATGCAGAAATCTATTTTATTTTTATCTATATGAATATATAAACGTTCAAGTGCCATTTATTATATAATTTATTCTTTCCCCAGTGACTTGCAGTGCCACATTTGTAACTTGCACATACCATATTGTATTTCTTGTGTCTACATTTTAGCAATCTAACTGTCTATCTGCCTATTCATTGTAGTAAAAACTATAAGAAGTTTTGATATGTAGTAAAGTAAATCTCTCCACCTTTTTTTCTTCAAAATTGTTTTATCAGTTCTTAGTCATCACACTTCCAAATGTTTCAATGAAAAAATTAACATTCTGATTGAAATAGAGTTGGATTTAAGGAGAATTAAGATGCTTATATTGATTTTCTTACAATTTGTCTATCTATCTATCTATCTATCTATCTATCTATCTATCATCCTCTATCTATCCTCTGTCTATCCATTTATATATATGGGTCAATAGACACATTTTAAAATATCTTTCAATACCATTTGTTATACTTTCCATAAAGAACATTTTCACAGTGATATTACAGATAATTTGCTAAATGTATTCCTGTATATAGTATTACTATTGTAATGGTATTATATTGTCTGTCTGTCTATCTATCTATCTATCTATCTATCTATCTATCAATCGTCCTCTATCTATTTATATATGAGTCAATAGATTCATTTTTAAAAGTCTTTCAATATCATTTACTATACTTTCCATAAAGAATATTTTCACAGTGATATTATAGATAATTTGCTAAATGTATTCCTGTATATAGTATTACTATGTTAATGGTATTGAGTTGTATTAATATATACTTTGTATATAGCCATGTAATTCATTTGTATATATTGATGAAATTGCTCTTTGAATTATAGTACTAATTATGAGAATTGTTAAGGAAATATATATATTTTTAAATCTCACAACCTAGCAAAGCTCTATACAAATTAGAAGAAAAATAAGTGGTTTTATTATTAAATAAGCATTAAACAACAATTTGATGCACATCATAGGCAATCCACTAAGACATGAAAATTCAGAAATAAAATTTACCCTTTTCTATAACCAAGCAGATACAGCCCATCTCACACATGCTCTCCACAAAAACAATAACTAGTTCTCAAGTGATTGGATTTGATATCACCATTTGTCACAGAGTTAATCCACAATTCAGTTGGTGACTACCTGTGTTAACTAATTGACTTTACTAAAAGGAAACATTAATTTCTTATGTCTTTATGAGAAAAGGTAGTTTTGCAACTTGTAATGAAGTTAGACTCCTCCTCTCCCAGAGAAACTGGGATACAGGTACACTCTCTGCCCTAACCATTACATTTGAGACACATGTTACCCAGGTCCTTGAAAAAGATACTCCTTTGTCTTCAAGCTGGCAAATGACTTATTTAGCTCTTAATAAGGGTTGTACACACTTCAAAGAGACACAAAAGGAGTCTCTTATGTGTCTTATGATTACGTAAGACTTATGATTACAAGTTTCTTTAAAGTAAATGCTCTAACAAAAGAGAGTGATGGGAAATCTGTACCCTTATTTTCAACAGGGAGAATTAAGCCTGTTTTCATTTTTTACTTTTACTCTTACACTTAAAGTTTAACTCTGTTTTATATATTAACAAGTATATACTTTCTCAAATAGTGGTAGTGTCATTCATTTTCTTCTCTGTCCTTACACTATTTATTTATTTATTATCATTGTAATGTTTGCAATTCCCAGCAAGTTGTTAATGGAAATATGGATTGTGAATATCATGACCAGATCCTTGATTTTAAGTGGAATGCATCTAATGTTTCATCACAAAGTGAAGTGTTTGCAGGATTCTATTCACTAGTTGACAAATGTTCTCAATAGAGTGTTACTAGTTTGTTAATTTATTCATATTTTTCAGTGAGCAGATATTTACTTATGCATATTTGGGCATATGTTAATATGATAAATTTCTTTTTTACATGTTGAATAGTAATACTAAATTTTCTAATATAAATGTATCCTGAATACTTACAGTTAACCTAAGATTGATATAGGTGTGTATGCATATTGTGCTCAAATGTGTATATCAGTGCATTTATTTTGCTAAATATTTTATCAATTTTGCATCTATTTTATAAGTAAATTGATCCATTAATATTTTATGTTGGGTTTTGTTACCTTAATACTAAATACTAGATTCATCAAATGACATGAGGAAAATTTGGCCTTCTTGTTTTTTCCTCTGAAAAAAAATTTGCATAGAACAGGAACTATTTTTTCAATGATTTATTGAATTATCTTGGGTACATCTTAGGTATTTTTGAATTTTTGGATAGAATTTTAAAAGAATCTTCACTTTTAAAAAATAAAGATAAAGTTATATTGATAATCTATATCTTCTAAAGTTGGATTTGATGTTATATATATTTTTCTAGAATATATCTTTTAAAATGAATTTTAAAATGTGTTTATTTTCAAACTATTCTAATCATATAAAAAGATTTTATACCTTTCATATAGGTTAGTAATCCTCTGTATCTCCTTAAACATTTTTCATCTTATCAATTCATATTCTATATTCAGGAATTTCAGTGTTTGAAATTTGGGGGAGCATAGTCTGTTGTTGAGTCCACTGCCATTCATTCTGGTAACTTGTCATGCACGTATGTTTTATACATTTGGACTCTGAAAATGTGTTTTGTCTATTTCTCTTTGAGAATTTTGTGAGGCATGAGTCCGGGACACAGATTCTCAAAGATGAAATGCTTCTGTGCTGCAAAGGACCTTAAGGCACTACTAAAAAAAGACGATTTTAACTTATTTCTTGAGTTTTTGCGACTATATCAGCAATATAAATTTGCACTGCAGCCCTTAAGAGGACGTACCTGTGGTTATGGATTCTCTGAAAAATACTCAGGAAAGTATTTTTCCCACACTTAGAGCACAAGTTGAAAATATACATTCCCATGTTGTTTCCATTTGCCAAAAAGTTATTTTTAAACAATTTTATAAATGTGTATCTATATATCTATCTCCCATTTGAATCCCAGACACAGACAAGTGCCTATAATAATTAGCCTTTCAAAATTATTGTTTTATTTATTTGCAACTATTTATCAACCATTCCGCCCATCTATTTACTACTTTTTTATCACAATTCCCTATGTAACTTCTTCCCATTGTCAACTATATTAGTTTGTTTCGTGACTTATTTTCATTAGTATTATTATAAAACATATTTTCTTGTTCTGTGTGTGTGATTTTTAACAACAATTAGGGTGAATAAATTCAAGAGATCTACTACACAACACAATAACTATAGTTAGAAACAATATGTTGTTTACTTGAAAACTAAGAGAGTAGATTTTAAGTGTACTCATCACAAAATAGTGTGTGCTTTTATGCTGTTAATTCACATAATAACATGGTTTTTATCACATGTGTTTGCTTAATTTTTCACTCAGCATTGTGTTCTTGAGAACTTTCTGTGCCGTTTGATTTGTGCTTCTAATTGTTGAATTTTCCATTGTTACAAATCAATGACTACATGAATTGCCACAGAAAACTCTGATGATCATCCTCTCTCTGGATCCCTTACGAAACTTACAAGAATTTCTAAGCTTTCATAATAATGGGTTGCAGAGGATTATTCCTACTCAAATGCTCTAGTCTCACACAAACAGCAGCATATATTTTGCTATTTTATGTTTTCTTAAAAAACGTTATAATATAGAAACCATTTATTTTCTGACTTTCTGATTATATTTTGTAATATAGAAACCATTTGTTTTCTGAAATCATCTACGAAAGTATTTGGGTATGTCCATGAAAGACAGCAATTTAAGACTTTTTTTGGTTATTATTGTTTTTTGTTTTTTTGTTTATTTTTTATTTTTTCAAATTTTACTCACCTATGTAAATTTTATTTTTCTTCGTGTCCTATATTGGCATTTTGTGTTTTTTCAGAAATGTATCATTTTACATGTAGAATTACCAGCCTAAATTTACTAGAATGTAATAACTACTCTTTACATCAAGTCTCCGTTGTTTGTATTTCCAGTTATATTCATTCTACTTTTTGTTTATTTTAAAATTCTACTTTTATTTTTTTAATTCAGACTTGCAAAAGGTTGGGCTAGGAGATTTTATTAATGTTAATGACAATAAATTCTAATTCAAATTTTGTTTATACTTTTATTTCTTTTTGTTCACTCTTTTCCTGATGTCTATCCTTTTTGTTTTTCTTCTGCTAATGTTGTTACTATCTTGCAACCCCTTATGCCAGATGAATAGTTTCTGTTCTATAACCTTTCTTGTTTCGTGATAATTAAAGCTATAAATTTCCCACAAATACTGTTTTTTTCAGGGCTTCATGAATTTCATCATGTGGTGCTTTCCTTTGGTTCAATCTAAATATTTCATAATCATGTTATGATTTCCTTTGAAGGTTATTGAGTAATATTATTTAGTTTCTGTTTGTAGTGTGCTACTCTCAGCAGCCTACTGATATTTATTCTAATATTACTGATTGATATCTGGTAAAATTATATGTATAATTTCTCCAAAGGTTTTTATGAAGCTCTCTTTATGTGCTAATGCATTCATTTTTTGTTAATGTGTGTTTAAAAGAATGTTATTTTTCTAGTTATTCTTTATATGATTAGTAGGATTTTCTACATTTTTAAAAATATTTCAAATAGTTTGAGCTACTTCCTTTTCATATTGTTTATATTTCAAGTGATTCTTCTCTTGAACTTTTTGTTTTTTTGTGAGATATGTTAGATTACAACACCATTTGTTGATCTATTTGTATATCTATCTGCATATCTCTCCATTAATTTAATTTATATAATTAACTTATATATTAATTCAGTATTAAATCTCTTATTAGATGATTATATGTTGACGATGCTTATATCTTCCTGTTCTATGATACCTGTTACAGATATATTTTCCCCCATTTTCTACAATATTTTTAATCAACATTTTGTCTGAGATTTTAGTATTGCTACACCAAATTTATTTTGTTTCCTATTTGAACCAAATACACATACACACCTTCCCCGCCCAACACACATACATTTTTGTCCTTTTGTTTTAAGTATTTCTTGAAGACAACACATTACTAGACCATATTTTTGACCCATAGAGGAGGTTTAAATGGTAAATTAAGCCATTTGCAAGTATTGTTATTGTTACATTAGGTTTTATTTATCTCCTCTCCCATGTATATTTTTACTGTACTCTTTTTTCTATTTCCTGCTTTCGTTTTGTAGACCTAATTTCTTCCAGTTAATCTACAAATACAGTTTTTCTCTTTATTAGTTTATTAACTTCATTAACATTTATATCTTCCCATCAAAGGACAAAGTTTTAGATAAAATTCAAATTCCTTTGTTTTCTTCTCCCCCAACTCCAAACATGCCTTTCCAGTTCCCTTCTTATGGAACTAGTTTGTCTCTCACTCCTTTTGTTTTTATGTTTTCTGTTTAAGTAAAATATATCTGAAGTCATAAAATTATTTTCTTGTCAAATTCTCCTGGAGTTTTATTTTTAATAAAGTCTTTTTTCCAAGAATGATTTTCAAGGTGAAAGGCAAGAATGGTTATGTAATAATTAAATACTGTTATTACATTTATTAATTAAATCATTATTAAATTATTTAAATAGAAATAGTTCAGAATTATCCTGAATTATTGACAGTCCGTAACACTGAAGCTGTTTTTTGATCCCTTTATTCCTAAGGATATTTATATTATAAAATGACATATAAAAGTTATAACATTTAATTGCTAATCTTAAAATATTCAACTGTCATTATAAGCATTTTGCTTTTGAGAATATGATGTCAATATAATTATTTTTCCTGTATGAGTATTATTTTTTCCAGAATTAAATATACATATGTATTTGTAATTAATCCCTTTAAATTTTGTTCTGTGCAAGTATTTGTGAATTTATTCTTCTACCCTATTTGCCATTTAAAAAACTTTTCAATTCTAGATTGTGTATTCACTTGTGGACAGTTTATTTTACAACTTATTTAACTCTTTTCCACTTTCTATTTTTATGTTTCTATTTTTCTGGAGTTCTTATGAACTGTTAATGGATCTGCTACTTAAAAACCTATATCGCTTAACATTTTTGATATATGTTCTTTCTTTCCAGAATTATTTGCCTTAATTCAATCTTCTTCTTTACTAATAATTCAGCTTCATTTATCCTGCTATTTAACTCCTATCTCATATTTGTTATGTCAACTATCGTTTCTCTTGCCTGATATTTTCACTTAGGTTTTCTTTAGTCTTTCTTGTTCTTATTTTATTTTGCTAAACTCTTTTCTGAAGTATAGTCATCATGCTTATTTTAAAATTGTAATTGTTTCAGATGCTTTATGTTGTTCATGTTGCCTTTGATTTCTCTAGTATGGAAATTGTACTTCTGATTGGTCTAGTTATTTTCATCTGCTAGGTCATGTTTCGCAGAAAGAGTAGCTATTCTTCCTTTGTAGCGGCATGGCAGATAGCCAACCAGTGTTCCTTGTTAGTCCTAACTTAATTCAAGAGAAAGGAAGAGAAGAGACTACAGGGTTGAGATTCAAAGGCACCACCGAACCACCTCTGATGAAACCTCCCACATGAAACAACTCTCCTACTGAGAAGTTTACCTTTGAATTCTTTCAAACAAACAACGTTGTGAAGATGTAATGCTTTTAGTTTGTAATCCATATACTTTAGTTATTTTGAAATAGGGTAGGTGGAAGAATACATGAGCACGTATACGTAATCAGCCAGTTCACTCCAGCTAGAGATTCGGGTTACACTAAAATTATCTTGCTAATAGTGGGCTTTCTTTTGCAAACATATATGTTACATTTCTGATGTAAAGAGCATCCATTGGTAAAGCATTTAGAGTTGGGTAGATGTTGAGTCAAAAGCAAATCTTCAAAGCTTTCTCTCACTCTGGTGTTCAACCACTTCCCATTGGCTAGCAACACTATTTGTGAAGATCTTTTATCTTCCCATAAGTTTATCACTGAATTTATGATAATCCCCTTACTTGCATGGAAACACATATCTATATTCTCTTTACTGATTTATTGACCATATGTATGTGTGTGTGTGTGTATATATATATATATATATATATTTCCTCAGAGATATAAATTTGTAGATCTTCAAGAAATTACCATATGATCCAAATATACCACTGAAGAGTTTCAGCATTATGCCAACATCTCAGCTCCAAAACTTCAGTTTGCATTCTCTTAAGACCCTTTGCTTACCCTCACTTTATAGGATATACTGAGTTAAAAATGTCCAAAGTTTCAGCATCATCTGACTGCTTCAATTTTCAGCTACCTCTTTTAATTTGGAACCCTATAACTCCAAAAGAGTATCTTCTTCAGAATATCTAATCTATAATATTACCATAAGCCAACAGCTCCGATGCTTTCCATCATTTATTATTATTTCTTATTGACATCTTTGCATCCATTTTCTTGATGACTTTATTCTACTGGAAATCAACAAAAGCTCTGGAATAATAATACACTTATAAATTCAATCAGATTTGTCTCATTCGTGTGTGTGTGTGTGTGTATAATGGTATTAAATGTACATGTGCAGTAATTCAGCATTTTCCTAAAGAGGAAGAAAATAATACTGATAATAGTGAAGATCTTAGATGACTGATTTACCACCATAATTATATCTTTGTTTATAACAGGTTCTTGAATGTTACCAATGTAAATTATTCTAGGGTTTTGTTTTTTTCTAAATCTTGCAATATATTTTAGTCCTTAGAGTAGATTGTATGTTTTTCAAGGGAATAGGTGGGGTTTTTTTGCTTGTTTGTTTCTGTTTTTGATACTGAGTCTTGCTTTGTCACCAGGCTGGAGGCTGGAGTGCAGTGTCACCATCTCCACTCACTGTAACCTCTGCCTCCCGGGTTCGAGCAATTCTTCCACCTCAGCCTCACTAGTAGCTGAGAATACAAGGGTGCGCCACCACACCCAGTTAATTTTTGTATTTTTAGTAGTGATGAGTTTTCACCATGTTGACCAGACTGGTCTCGATCTCCTGACCCCAAGTGATAGTCCTGCTTCAGCCTCCTAAACTTCTGGGATTACAGGCATGAGCCACTGTGCCTGGCTGGGAATAGGCTTTAACATGAACAATTATGAACATAATGCTCCAGGCTCGCTCAATTTTTAGTTAAAATTAGGCTGAGTTAAAAAGGTTATATGATAACCTTTACTACGTACCTGTCAAAACAGGAATGAAAATCGTGACAAATATTCTTTTACTTATTTTAAGCACGTACTATATGGCGAACTCATAGTTTTTCGTTGTTTGCTTTGGTTTTTGTTTTTGTTTTTGTTTTTGAGACGGAGTTTCTCTCTTGTTGCCCAGGCTGGACTGTAGTGGTGCGATCTTGGCTCACTGCAACTTCCACCTCCCAGATTCAAGCAATTCTCCTGCCTCAGTCTCCCAAAAAACTGGGATTGCAGGCCCCCACTACCACGTTCGGCTTATTTTTGTATTTTTAGTAGACACGGGGCTTCACCATGTTGGCCAGACTGGTTTGAAACTCCTGACCTCAGGTGATCCACCTGCCTCAGCCTCCGAAAGTGCTGGGATTACAGGTGTGAGCCACCGCGCCTGGTGGAACTCATAGTTTTTTAATGGAAATTTGACTCGTGTTTGGCTCTACTCACATGAACTCACACTTGGCTTAGAAATGCTGCTCTGCATAGCACAATCGTCATCCCCTGAAGAACTCCATGAACCCTCCAGCTGTGAGGGTGAAAGCAGCGAAAACTAGACATGATTTTTGGGCACCTTAAAGGAGACATAGGTAAAGAACTTAAAAATTGCATGCTACATAGTAAGAATGATATGTGTTTTCATCTTATCATTATCATTTTTATTATTTCTCAACTAATAAAACTAGTCCCAACATTATTTTCATAGATCTACAACCAATTCTCTGTCTCCCAGGGTAAGCCCTGGTTGTGTGTCTGTCTCCCAGGGTAAGCCCTGGTTGTGTGTCTGAGACTCCATGCTATTGACCTACTTTGTGCTTATCTCTTTATGAAGAAACTGAGTTGCCTGTGCCCAGAGTGTCTTGTGTTAGTTTGGGCTTACCTGGGGGTATCCGGAAATAAGTCTTTATATTTTCTGTATCACAGAGTATAGTTATTTTTGTGTAAAACATATTTTCAATAATACATCGTATTTATTTGTTGTCTAAAATTTATATTACTGGATAAGGCATCCTCTACCCTCAGTCACTGGGAATTCACAAACCAAATGATTAGATTCCTATGACAACTCTTACTTATGGGCTGTTTGCAGACCTCATAAATTAGAAACCCAAATATATTAAGGGATAAACATATTATAGAAGGAATTCCTACATATGTGTACATGTCTACATTTTAAATCATACAAATTCACTAATTTTCACAACCAAATCATTAATTCATGATTTATATTTCCGTTAATTACAACTATTTTAATTAGTGATTTGTTTTTAAAAATCATCATTATTTATCACACTCTAAAAATACACTGAAAAAGCTGTCATAATAATTGGCATGTTTATTTAATTTATGTGGCTCTTTACCAAATAGCTTCAGCTATAATATTTAGCTAGGCATAAATTTTCTCCTGGAACTAGGAGAAAACTGTCTTGAATGTATTTTTATATAATCCTCATGTCCAAAGAATATGCAGTTGGCTATGCTTAACTTTTCACAGTTCCTCCCAAAAGATTAAAGAGTTTACAACTCTGTGCCTTTGAGCAACTTAATGCTCTTTTCCCCCAGTAAATTACTTTGCCATCCTTTAATTCTTAGCTCAAGTAGCAGTTTCACTTGGAGACTCTCCCTTTGCCCCAAAACTCAGCAAATGCAATTGCTCCTCACATCCTTGTTTCCGCATCACCCTACAAATTCTTTAACATTGTGTTGTAAGTAAAAGCTATTTGTCTTTCCGGATAGAATATGAACTTCAGAGATCAGATATCTATGCTATTTTTAGTTAACTCCTATTTTCTAGCACAGTGCGAGACATGTGCATTCCAAATAAAAAAAAACCCGTGTTCAAATAGTGGGTGGATATTTAGTGTGTCAATAGCCTACTAAAATGGCAAGATGATAATAAGAAACTTAATGTGTTCCAATGATATTTCAAATTTCTTCAGACAAATTTGGGATAGAATATCTAAAATTGAGTTAGTCAGAATGTTTTATATATATGAAAATGCTGCCTTCCTCATTATCCTCTTAAAAAACTCATAACATATTTTAAAATTAAATAGGTATACCCTTTAAATGTTTCCAAGTTAATTCTTTCACTAGGGAATGTTGCCTAAGAATGCTAACAAAAATTGTCCAGTCGTTTAAAAAATTATTTATTTTATTTCCGTTTCAGTTAATAACTGGAAAAGAGGCCCATTAGCAACAAGCACACCTCTTTATACTGTACCTTGTCTGATTGCACTTTGCAGACACTGCATTTTTTTACAAATGGAAGGTTCGTGGTAGCCTGGTTTTAAGCAAGTCTGTCGGTGTCATTTTTTAAAAACAGCATGTGCTTATTTTATATCACTGTGCCACATTTTGATAATTCCCACAATATTTTGAACTTTTTCATTATTATTATATCTGTTCTAGTGATCAGTGATCTTTTAAAACATTTTTAAAATTTTAAATTATTACAGGTACATAATATTTGTGTATATTTATGAGATACATGTGATATTTTGACAGAAACATGAAGTTGTGATGATCAAATCAGGAAGAGAGCTTGATGTTACCATTGTTACTCTTTCGGAGCACCATGAACTGCACCTTTATAGTATGTTGAAATTAATCTGTAAATGTGTATGTTCTGACTGCTCCACCAGACCAGCTGTTACCATGTCTCTCCTCAGGCCTCCCTATTCCCTGAGATGCAATAATACTGAAATTAGGCCAATTACTAACCCTGCAATGGCCTCTAAGTGTTCAAGTGAAAGGAAGAATTGCATGTCTCTCACTTTAAATCAAAGGCTAGAAATGATTAAGCTTACTAAGAAAGTTATAACAAAAGCTGAGACAGGCTGAAAGCTAAGCCTCTTGCACCAAATATTTAGCCAAGTTGTGAGTACAAAGGAAATGTTCTCGAAGGAAATTAAAAGTGCTACTTTAGTGAATATGTGAGTAATGAGAAAGTGAAACAGCTTGATTTCTGATATGAGGAAAGTTTCAATGGTCTGGCTAAAAAAATCAAAATAAGCACAATCTGCCCCCAAGCCAAAGCATAATTCGGAGCAAAATTCTCAGTTTTCAATTCTGTGAAGGTTGAGAGATGCGAGAAAGCTGCAGAAGAAAAGCTGGAAGCTAGCAGACGTTGGTTCACGTGGTTGAAGGAAAGAAGCTGTCTCTCTAACATAAGAGTGCAAGACGAAGCACCAAGTGCTGATGCAGAAATTGCAGAAAGTTATCAAGAAAACCTAAGATAGTTCATGAAGGTGGCTACACTGAACAAGAGATTTTCAGTGTGGATGAAACAACCTCCTATGGAAAAACAAAATGCCATTCACCACTTTCTTAGCGAGAAAGAAGTCAATATCTGACTTCAAACCTTGAAAAAACAGGTTCACTCTCTTGGTAGGGGTTAATGCTGCTGGGGAAGCAGCATTCAAGTTGAAACAAATGCTCATTTACCATTCTGAAAACCCTGAGGTCCTTAAGAATTATGGTAAATTACTCTGCCTGTGCTCTATAAATGAAAGAGGAAAGCTTGTATGATAGCACACCTGTTTACAGCATGGTTTACTGAATATTTTAAGCTCATTATTGAGAACGACTGCTCAGAAAAAAGATCCCTTTTCAAATATTACTCCTCTTTCACAATGTACCTGGTCATCCCATAAGGGCCGATGTAGATTTATAAGGAGACTGATGTGCTTTCATGCCTGCTAACGAAACATTCATTCTGTAGCACATAAAGCAAGAAATGATTTTGACATTCAGTTCTTATTATCTAAGAAATATATTTTGTAAAACTTTAGCTGTCATAGACAGTGATTCCTCTGATGGATCTGGCTCTGGGCAAAGTAAATTTAAAACCTTTTGGAAAGGATTCACCATTCCAGATCTCATTAAGAACATTCATGATTCATAGAAGGAGGTCAAAATATCAACTTTAACGGGAGTTTTGGAGAAGGTGATTGCAGCCTCACAGATTACTTGCCATGATTCCACCCTTCACTGAAGGAAGTAACTGCAGATGTTGTGGAAATAGCAAAAGAACTAGAACTAGAAGTGAAGCTTGAAAATGTGACTAAATTGCCACAATCTTACAGTAAAATTTGAATAGATAAAGAGTTGCTTCTTATGAATGAGCAAAGAAAGTGGTTGCTTGAAATGGAATCTACTCCTTGTGAAGATGCTGTCAACGTTGTTGAAATGACAACAAAGGATTTAGAATATTACGTAAACTTAGTTGACAAAGTGGTGGTAGGCTTTGAGAGAATTGACTCTAATTTTGAAAGAAGTTCTACTCTAGATAAAATCCATGAAATGCATTACATGCTACAGATAAATCTTTCACGAAAGAAAGAATTAATGCAGCAAGCTTCATTTTTTTTAATTTTAAGAAATTACCACATCCACCCTAACCTTCAACAACCACCACTCTGATCAGTTGACAGCTATCAACACTGAAGCATGACCTACCAACAGCAAAAAATTATGACTCACTGAAGGCTGATATGATTATTAGCATTTTTTAGCAGTAAAGTACTTTTGATTAAAGTACGCACATTGATTTTTACAGATAATGCTCCTACGCACTTAATAGACTACAGTACAGTGTAAACATAACATGCACTGGGAAACTGCAAAATTCAGGTGACTCACTTTACTGCAATATTTACTTCATGGCAGTGGTCTGGAACTGAACCGGCAATATGTTTGAGGTATGATTGTATATTAATTTTAGATTTTCCCCATAGTTCATCTCAAAGCTTAGTAGTACAAAACAATGATGTTGTAAGAAGGATGTACATAACTTTTAAAATCTATCACGCATTAGATAAAAGAACATTTTCTTTTCCATAGTATTTTTCAAATCCTCAAATTAACATACATCGAGAAGTAAATAAGTTTCTAATTTATTATGGAGAGGAGTGCCTATATGTGTGGGTACCATGGAGAGGTTTTTACAAGTATATTATATAATTACCCTTTTCACTATTTCAATTATCTATTATGCTTAATATGAGACTTTGTGTTATTTTCTAACATATCTCACTACCTGATCCATCCCTTATCCATGCTATATTTTCTGCCCTAAATGGCTGCAATTCCTTAACCCAGTCCATGCTTCTCATTGTG
Source organism: Trachypithecus francoisi (assembly GCF_009764315.1). NCBI lineage: Eukaryota > Metazoa > Chordata > Mammalia > Primates > Cercopithecidae > Trachypithecus > Trachypithecus francoisi. Next base: position 155,698,015 of record NW_022681454.1, on the reverse strand, counting down.
TGAAAGTCAGTGTGTTTATGTCTTTCATGAGTCCATGAATCGAAGATGTCCATTATGACACTGGGAAAATTCTTAAAGACTTTATTTGACACCGCATGTATTGATTTGATTAAGGGTATATGTCATATCCATTGGATTTGAACATACATGATCTTGGTGAAAAACAAGCAAACAACAACAACAATAAACTTTCTGTTGTTTATAAATACTTCTAAACCATGAGTAATATTTCCCATAATGGGAAATATATTTTCCTATTATTTTCAATTTAGACACACATGAATTTGCTTCATATAACATCTTTTTTTTTTGAGATGGAGTTTCACTATTGTTGCTCAAGCTGGAGTGCAATGGCGCGATCTCAGCTAACCACAACCTCCGTGTCCTGGGTTCGGGTAATTCTCCTGGCTCCGTCTCCTGAGTAGCTGGGATTACAGGCATGCACCACCAAACCAGGCTAATTTTGTACTTTTAGTAGAGATGAGGTTTCTCCATGTTGGTCAGGCTGGTCTTGAATTCTTGACTTCAAGTGATGCGTCCTCCTCAGCCTCCCAAAGTGCTGGGATTACAAGCATGAGCCACCGAGCCCGGCCTGCTTCATATAACTTCTAAATGTAATATGTAATATCAGAATATGTATGCAATAAAATAACAATACAATTTTTTTTTTAAATTCTAGTGGTAAATTCTGTCCTAGTTCGATTTTTTTTGTCAAGTGCATGTTGTTGATATCTTGTTTATGTTATTTATAATTTGGGGCAATACTGAGAATATCTCAACCCAATCACAAGTTGTCTCTAGATTTTCTTACTGAAAATTACATAAACACAGCAAATACAATATGAATATACAATAAGGGCAATATGAAATATGAAAGCAATATGAAATACAATAAGAAGCAACTACAATTTTAGCATTGGAATGAATACTTTCACATCAAAATATTAAACCAAAGGAGAAGTTGGTTGACTGTTGACTGACATTCTATAACTTTTCCAGGTTGTATTTAAATATATATTCATTAGGCTACTAATAAATCTAATGACATTTCTTACCAACATAAGAAAATTACTTTCATTTCTCCATGAATCCTTGAAACATACTCTTTGCCCAACCTTGTTTAGTAACTTAACTGTTCCAACTCTGCACTACTGCAACAACACTACTTGCTGTTTTGCAGTCTTATCACACACTCTTTTGAATCTATAACTTTGTCTATGCTATGTGCTCTAGACAGAATGTGTTTTTTCACTTTGCTGTGGAGATAAACTACTTTTTTTTTTTTTTACTATCTCATCTTTCTTTGTAAATTCTTTAGTTCCCGGCCTTCTCACAGCTCACCTTCAGCTGCCCGAGCTAAGAAAGAATACATTCCTCTCTGGACTGTACTATCTAGATTTGATACATAATTCCACTATTGAATATCACATTTTATGGCATATATTTGTGTGTGTCTCTGCCTATCCCTCCCCCTGACTATTGAATTCTGGAGTTTGAAGACTCTGTTGGAAAAGTGTCAACTGGCATATCCTCTAACACATTGAGGATATGCCAGTTGAGACTGGAGAATACCTTTCCTCATGGAAGATAAAATCCAGTGGGAGGAACAGACAATGGACAAGCATACATTATTCTTAGAAGTAGTGACTTCTGTGAAAAATGAAAAAAAAAAAAAACAGTTAAAATAAGTAATAATGGAGGTGCTGATTTAGATAGAATGTTCAGGGAAGGCCTTGTTGAGGAGGTTAAGACTGGATCAGGGATGTGATTCAAATTCTAAGAAAAAGCATTTTAAATAAAAGATGATAAGATTTTGATTAAGGAAAGTAGAACTGAAAATTAGCTTTATAGTTTACTGATAATATATGTATGATTCCAAATTTGAATACACTTGATACAGTGGATTATGAATGACAATATCACTATTTTTCAGGCATTTTTTTCCTATGCCAACCGTCTCCCCTCTATTTTCCAGGCATTTTTATAATTTAATTGCCACCACCAAAGTAGATGGTTTTGATAAAATGTGTGCATGTGTGTGTGTACCTATATGTATGTGTATGTAAGTGACTTTGGGGAGGGAAACTCACATGTTCATGAGTATTCATGTGTCAGAATAGCACAGAATAAATTTGTTGTGGGATTATTGGAGACTGGATCTATGAGATATTCTCCTATTCTCAACTTCCAAGAATTTACAATCCATATTACTTAGTAGATCTAATAATATCTTTTAAAACACCTAAATATTTTATACTTCTCCCATGTAGCACATGAGAACAAATATATGATGAATGTGGGTCTTCTGCTGCAAATTATCACTTTTAAAACCATTTTTAATTGGTAGCATTTGTCTGGGAAGTAATAATTACAATCAGAGAGAAGAGAAGAGTTCTGAGAAGGAAATTCAACTAGGCAGCCTGCTAAAATTAGTAAGGTTTACTCATACGTATATTTCCCACAAAATTTATATTTTTATATACTTTATTTTTATCCATTGGCTATTTTCAGTATTAGGATCTATTGACAATTATTCATGAGTTTAAAATCACCCACTCACACCTGAGCACTGAAGTATGTATACATAAGGACACTTGGTGAATTATATCATCAGTTTAATGTAGGAAGAACTATGGATAATATGGATTGATAGAAAGATTACTTTAGCTAGAATACATCACTTTTGACTACTGCAGAATTTATTTCTGTCTTTTGCTAATTTGTAAATTTTATGTTTATTGATTTATTTTGGGCTTTATTCGATATACCGGTAAAAGTCTTCCATACATTTGACTTTTCTCAAATCCCATGAGAGAAATTAACTTATTTTCAGCATATAGTCAAGCTAAATACAGCTTGAATGTGCTTTATTGTATATATTAGTCAAAGAAAAATCATAAATAAGTACTGCATTTTTTTCTCCTGGACTTCATAGTTTCTCAACTTGTGCCACCTATTCAACTAAAGGAAATGCTGTTTGCTTAACAGGAAATTTCTTAAAAAGAAAATAACTTTCCAATATTGCTGCAGTGAGATAGAAGAAATTTTCACAGGGATTTTCCTTTTAATTTTGACTTGTTTTTAAAAATAATCATGTTAATTCTGTTATTTATCTAGAATGACGTAGTCTTACTGTATGTTTTTTATTAATGACCAAATGCAAACAAGTCACATGGGGATAAGGAAAAACAATAGCAAACTAGATTTTTTTCCCCCTCATTACTCCCATGTTAAAAGGGAAAAGAACCTTGCCTTATATCTACTTGATATCTTCTGCTTCCTTTTTTATATAAACAAGTTATTTTTATGTATAGTGCAAAGGACTATGTATACTCTCTCAGAGTCAGAGAGCGTCAGTTTCACTCTTTAGGGGACCAACTCAATTCTGTCTGCATGTGCTTCGCTCTTAGGTCCCTCCATGTGAAAGGAAGTCTGTAGTATTCTTGGTATTGACCAGAATGCACATGACTAGTCTCATTCATGTAACATCATATGTATATACATTATAAAATAGTACTCAAGGGTATTATCTGTGTGGCTCTCCCTTCAAATAATTTAAGCTTATAGTATGGAAAGGGAGGACAATTCATTGATAGTCTAATGTTTACTACCTCAATGCTGTTACAGTGGAGATAACGCACTTAGCATTTAGATGATTTCTTCCCTTTCCAGAGAACATTTGCTTCTCAGTAAGAAGGAAGGAAACAGGTAAATTACGTTTGAAGATATTATAGCCAGGAATTCTTAGTGTTTCTTCAGGAGAAATCCATTTTCATGTTATAACATAGCCATCATCAAAAGTTAATAATCTTTATGTCATAAATCCAGATACTGGATAAGAAATATCCTTAATATCTCCTAGTGTGGTAATATTTGGCCCAGTTAAAAGACTAGCAACATGGTGTTATGGTGTTGTTTGCTAAACCCCAGTTTGTTTAGATGCTTTAGAACCACTTATAGCTCATTTGTACAACTACTGTGTATCCCAATTTGACTTAATTTTACATTGGTTTAGTTACATTACATTTACTTTATTTCTGTTTAAAAATATTTAAGATACCATATTGTTGACTCTTATATTTATTGTAAAGCCACACTTCTTCCCAGGTTGTCTTTGCTAATCTTTATCATACTGTCTGCTAGAGCTTTTAGCCATCTTACATTACTGGACTGGATTTCGTGAAGTGTGCTGATGTAATTAATACACAGCACTTTGGAATTCTTCCAAGAAATAGCATAGTACAAGGTAAAACATGAATGGTTTGCTATTATTTAGCTTTGACACATAACCAAATATATTTCTTATTTTAAGTCAAATTCACTTTATTAGAAAATATTTTGAAAGAATGTTAAAATTAAGTTATAACTAGAAATATAAACATTCTGCTATTATGGACAAGATCTAAGTCTTCCTAAGATAAGAATGTTGCTCAAGGGAGGCCGAGACGGGCGGATCACGAGGTCAGGAGATCGAGACCATCCTGGCTAACATGGTGAAACCCCGTCTCTACTAAAAATTACAAAAAACTAGCCGGGCGAGGTGGCGGGCGCCTGTAGTCCCAGCTACTCGGGAGGCTGAGGCAGGAGAATGGCGGGAACCCGGGAGGCGGAGCTTGCAGTGAGCTGAGATCTGGCCACTGTACTCCAGCCTGGGCGACAGAGCGAGACTCCGTCTCAAAAAAAAAAAAAAAAAAAAAAAGAATGTTGCTCAAATGAATTGTGTGGACAGAATAACTAATGTTTCTGATCACTCATGAGTTCTCACACAATTAAATAATCACAATTTTCTTTATAATGTTTCTTCATTTAAAGTACATATTTTGAACATGAAGTTATAGTTTGTAAAATAAAATTGTGGAAAATCTATACTGACGTAGTAGAAGCAAATTGAAGCAGTTACTATTTGCAAATCCTAAATAACTCTCTAGTGAAAGGGGTTTATACAACTTTGACAGTACTGCACGAGTTTACCCGTAAGTGTCCTCACTTTGCAAATCTATTGTCGTCCTTTCCAGTCCACTAATTAATTACTAGTTTCCCTTCTCCAAATCATGCTTCTTAAATATTTCTTGTTTATAGAATATTTAGGCAGATTTGCTTTGGCAATTTATAATTATATAAAACTGTACAGTAGAGAACTTGATTTTAGAAAACAAATACAATGCAATGTAATATCAATGAAATGCCTATTCAACTATAGGTAAACTAAGCCTAAGATTGTTACAAATTTATGATGACAAAACTCAACTAGGATTGGCTCAATCATACTAACCAGTATGTGTGACTCTTCTCACCTACTCTTGCAAAAAGCAATGCACTTAAAATCTTCTCTATCTTCTCAAATTTCAGACAAAACACTAAACTTCCACAATTAGCCAACCACCTTTCCTTCTGTTACATAAAGAAAATAAATCATCAGAGATCAAACATGTTTAATTCATCATATCAAACCTAGACACCTCCTGCATCTATAACTAAGCCTTCCTATTCCCATCTGTTCTATTTCAGAGACTGGTCTTCTTTCTACCTAATTTTTGTCCCCAGTTATATTCTATCACATCCACCCTTTCAATAACCTTATACAATCGGTCATGCTCTCTCTTCTTTTTATCCTAATCCTCTCATTTTCTACTATGTATCTTCCATCATTTATATATTCTCAAATCTCAGTGATATAAATAATCATGTAGTATTACAAAACTAAACAAAATAAAGCAAAAAGTCAATAAACAACAAACATAATACCTCTATGGACTTTAGTTTCCACACCATAACAGGCTTTTTATTCCTAGTAGTGTTTCCATCATGTAATTTTTCCCACTTTGTACATATCTCAGTCACCCTCTTCTCCTTCCTTAGATAACTTGAATTGGACTTTTAATCCTGTATGAGCACCAAAAAATGTTTTATCTAAAGTCAGTGATTCTATCTATGTCATTATGATGAATGGGTATTTTCTTAGACATAATTGTACTTGACTTCTCAGAATAATTCTATGCTATTGAAAATTTCCTTCTAAGTAACGTGTTCTTTGGGATTTCATAATTCCTTGATCTCTTGATTTTTCTCCTTTTTTTAATGCTTCCATCCTCTTTTGTTGGCTAATTCGACTTTATATTTTTCTTAAACATTTTGCAATACTCAGTTAGAGATCAGTGAGCTCTACTCTATGTTCTAATTTATAGAGTGATAATTTATACTATGCTAGTGGCTTCAAACTTTATGTATCTGGTTGAAGTATGTCCTATGAGTTTTATCTACCTACTTTGAATCCTTGGAATTATAGTCAAAGTAATTTCAAAGTCGATATGTTTAAAAATCATACTAATGAAAATTTGAGGTTTATTATCTCTTAAGAGACAGAGTAACACAGGGTGACACTAAGGATACGCACAACTAGAAGAATGGAGTTACCTGAAACTAAGATGAAAAAGATGGTCAAGGAAGTAAGGAAAGATCAGAAATTCAGTTGGTAACATTACAGATAGGCCATGTTATTAGAAACCCAAGTAGGGATGTAAAAAGACAGTTGAATATGTGAGTCTGATGTTCAATGGTGAGGTTGGTTTCGATATATAAATCCTTAGCAGTAGAACGAAACTTAAGGCTAGGAAATTAGATAAGATTGCTAAAAGAATGAGCTATATGGAAAAAAGATAAGACCTCAATGCCTAGGATGCTAGTGCTTAGGAAAAGAGGAAGCAGTAAAGGAAACTCAATAGGGGTAGCCAGGGAACTAGAAGAAAATCTCAGAGAGTGTGGCAGTGCTGCAAGACAGGTGAAGAAGGAATAAGTACGTATTTCTATCCATTTAGCAGCTCAGACCCTTGGAGTCATCCTTGTTGGTTTTCTCACAGCAACATTTTAATCTATAAGCAAACCTTGCTCTAAGTAGATATTCCAAATACACTGCCACCACATTGTTCCATGTTTTTGTCACAGCCCACCTGGATTACTGCAATACTTTCTTTAATGGTCTCCTTGACTTTCCCCTTGCCCTTTCAACCTATTCTCAATAGACAGCCAAAATGATTCTATTTAAATGTAATCCAGATAATGTTACCCCCTGAGAAGAAATGTATGTTTTCTCAGCTATGTCAGAGTAAAAACCAAAGTCCTACCAAATGCCCCAAGTGCTTGTCTGTCTGGCTCCTATTACCACCCAGATTGTATTTCCTACTAAATTTCCTTCCTTCAATCCAGTCCACACACAGTGGTCTCCTTAATATTTTTGACAATGCTAAGAACTCTTGCATGTGACTGAGGACATTTGAAATTTTTTTCTCCCCTAGGACATGTTTTTCACATATATATGCTTGGCTCATGCTCACCTCATTCAGAATTTTATTCAAAAATCAATTTATCCCTGTGGCTATATGTATAATTGCAGTCACTCTACTCCAACACTGTCACCTTCTGTAGCATATCTTTTCTGAATAAAATGTATACAGTCTGCTCCATGAGGATACAAATTATTTTATTTTGTTCATCCCGTATAGTCTTATCACCAGGTATAGTGTCTGGCACATAAAAAGTGATCCATACATATTTGGTGAAATAATGAATGAATAAATGACTGACTGACTGACTGAATGAATGAATGTTAATAGAGGAGAGGGAGGGAGAGAGAGATTCTCATTAACAAATGTTCTTTCGGAAAACTTAAGCCTGCTAGTTATATAATTATGAAAAACTAATGTATTTTTAATACAAGTAATGCACATTTAAATTTTAGTTTAAGTGACCTTAAACTAAATTAAGCAATTTAGTTTAATTTAAACTAAATTAAATTAAACAATTAATAAAGAGCAGAACAATTCAAACACAGAGGTTAGGTGAGTTCGGATGAGAGAATTAGAATACCAAGTTTAAAGCCTAACAGGATTATATCACTAGGTTAGCTGATTCAATAAATACACATTTGTCATTATGCATTTTATTCTCAAATTCTAAATCTTGGATTAATGTTTGCAACAAAATCAGTTCTTTATATTTTCTTACACTTTTGCCAAAATGTATTGGCATTCATACAGTTCTGCAGTTCAGTTTATATGTCATTGTCATTTTTTTCTTAGAAACATATTTCAAAGTTATTTTCAGTGTGAGACCCTGAAACTTTTAGACAGAGTAAACTGTGTTTGCATATTAATTGAGAAGTTAGTGCACAATATCCACTTTAAAAGTTGAAAGCAAGTTAATTCTTTTGGGGTTGCTTGGTAACTAATAAGGAGAATGTCAAACTGAAAGACAAGTTTGACTGGAGCAGCTTTTGAATAAACAATAGAATTGTTGTCAACTTTAGCCTTAAAGAAGTGAGATGGGGTCCAATTCTAAGTTAAACTAAAGCAAAGACAGTTGAAAAGTCATTTGTGCTTTCTTAGTAAAATTCTCCTCTATGTTTGTGCCTAAACGTATTCCTTCACCAATAATTTATGATTAATGCAGAGCCATTGAAAGCAAATTCTGAAGGTATTATTTAATATCTGTTAGGATTAAATGGAATGGCCTAAGGCATTTGAGAAGCATGATTATTTATTATTCATTAACCATTGGCTTATTTATTTATAAATCCATATTCATACAATTTAGTGATTTCTTAGAGAACTATATGCCCACCAAGTTATTACTACTCCAATAAAATATTTTACATAAGATGGGGTATGGGGGCTCACCCCTCTAATCTTAGCAGTTTGAGAGGCTGAGGCAGGAGGATTGCTTGAGCCTAGGAGTTCAAGACCACGCCGGGCAAAATAAGGAAGCCTCGTCTCTACAAAAAATAAAAAAGAAATTAGCCTGGAATAATGATATATGCCTGTAGTCCCAGCTACTTAGGAGGCTGTGGTGGGAGGATCACTTGAGCCTGGGAGGTCAAGGCTTCAGTGAACCATGTTCATGTCATTGCACTCCAGCCTGGGCAACAGAGCAAAATGCTCTCTCAAAAAAATTGTATGTAAATATTTTTAAAGGTAAGAATCATGTTCCTGGGAATACGTACAAAAATCATTTTGATCCTTCTATAGTGAAACTTTATATGAAACTGTTGACCACATATTTAATTACATATTTTGACCTATTTTCTGTTTTATTTCCAGCAGGAAAAAAATCAAGAAAGTTCAAGAGTCAAAGGTAAGAAATGATTGCTTTAAGATAACAATTACATAAACTCATAAAAGAACAAAGAGATGTGATGCTGCTTTGAATAAAAAGTCAAAAATGAGAAAGTAATGATAATTAAAAATACTCAGTGTGATTTTACAGCCATTTTGAGCTCTTCGAGCATTTTCCAGGGCTAATGGGTATTCTCTGTTGATGTTTTCCACCTTCATACAGTGCTCTTGAAAACGTCAACTTTATTTTATTTTTTCCCTATATTGTGGTGATTGAACTACTCCACCAACCATTTTCCCTAAGAGTTGGTGTTGTGTCTCTTCTATGTATTGGCAAATGGGCTTCCTCAAAATGTGTTTCATGGAGACCCAACTATTTAGTCACTGCCATCTAGTTAATTTTCTACAAAAAGGCTAGAACATATTTATGCATTAAAAGTTGGCGATAGCTCCTAGTATGCTAATAGGCCACATTATTCTAATGTTGGAAGACTCTTTTCTCTATAGTCACACTCTTAAATTTTGAAGTTTACTCATCGAGATAATAAATTAGTTTATGTACATTGTCATCCTTCAATAAAAGGCTTCCATTAACTTGTGCTTCTGCTGATCATAATGATGGCATATCACAGACTTTTCTTAGGTTGTTCCCTCTGGTGTCTCCATTCACGTGTTGGCTCTTCTTAGTCTACATTTTGGGCTTCGTTGCTCACCGTTCCCTTCCCGAATGCATCCCAACCCCAAGCCTGTCTAAGGAGTGAAGCACAGTTGTCCAGTTTTTTCCCTCGTTTTTGAATAGAAAGATACGTGTACTGTTTTTACCTTTTTCAATGTTCTAAAAAAATTTAAAAATGAACATGAAGTAGTTACTAAGCTTACGTGGTCTTCTGAAATGCTGAAAGGGTAGTTACACTTCAGAGGCTCTCTAGATTGTCGATACAATCTTGCTTATTTATAACAAGTCCAAATAAAATCCTCTCTGCACATTTCCCCACAACTGACCGACTTTTACAATGTATTTTTTTCCCTGTTGGGTCATCTGTGTGTCTATATTGCTGAAGAATAAAAAACACATGCATTTGTATTTTTAAATAATTTAGCTAGATATATTTTGTTCAAATGAATTATGTAAGACTGTTCTTCCAGGGATTCCCAAACTATTTATGTGCATTTTCAGCAAACTGAAGTATTGTTTGTTATTTTATATGTGAAATTATTAGACTTATTTATCCTCAAAGCACTCATATTAACTCCAAGTTTTATACTTTTGTGTTGCAAAGGAGATTTTTTACTTCAAGATGTGCTGTATGATGTGCATTTAAACGATACATGCATTTTAAGTTTACTGAGTACGCATCTCCCTTTTTATGAAGGGTTTCAGGGTTTCAGGTTTATCTTAAATCATATTTGTATGCTATTATAGTAAAATAAGTGTACTGTAGATTTCTTCTTGATACTTTATTGCCTTGGGCTATATAAATCATATCATCTGAAGTAGTAGAAATTATATTTTTCCAACCGCTATCTAGGAACATGTTTTCTTTTATAATGCAATAACAATTTCAAGATGATGCTTGTCACTCCTTTCACTATTATTAGCTAGCACATGGTTCAGAAATTTCACACACATTGTGGCTTTTAGACTACTAACTTTTTTTTTTTTTTTTTTTGAGATGGAGTCTCTGTTGCCCAGGCTGGAGTGCACTTGTGTGATCTCGGCTCACTGCAAGCTCCGCATCCTGGGCTCAAGCAATTCTCCTGCCTCAACCTCCCAAGTAGCTGGGATTACAGGGACCTGCCACCACGCCCAGCTAATTTTTCTTTTTTGTATTTTTAGTAGAGACAGAGTTTCACCGTGTTGGCCAGGATGGTCTGGATCTCTTGACCTTGTAATCCTCTCGCCTCGGCCTCCTAAAGTGCTGGGATTATAGGTGTGAGCCACCGCACCCGGCCCTAGTAAATCAGATACATGTTTACATGAGGACTTGTTGCTTATCTCTACTTAGAATAGCACTACATTTTTCTTGACTATTTATGGGAATCATCTTGAAATGTTATTTTACTAGAAATTAGGAATGACCTCTTAAAAATGTTTTCAGATGTTAATATTAAATGATAAAAACCCATTTCGAACCATGAAAGTTATAGCTTACTCATTGGCAGATGACAAAAATTCTGAAAATCAAATATTTTGTGTTCATTGATTATTAATTATTGAAATGTGGGCTATGTCCTCATTTGATATTAATAATCAATTATCAGCTAGTAATTCTTTGAAGTTCTTAACTGTTAACCTCATTTATTCAAACACATTTATTACATTGTGAGGAGTATGTCTAGAAGAAGTCTTATTTTCTACATTCTGTGCCTATTTCTGCTAATGACAGCAACCTCAACGTAATGATACCAGTGCCCTGAACTTTTATTAATAATACATAAAACATTTGTTAAAGATAATCTTCCATAAAATTGCACTGAAGATTATAACAGAAAAATGAGATAGTCCTACAGATTTGAAAGAAAGGATCAACTACCAGGCAGCCATATTTAGTAAAGTGTTCTTCTGTAATACAACAGATAAAACATGTTAAAATATTATACATTAGTATTTAAAATGCATTGAGAATTTTATAACTATTATTAGACAATGTTTTCCTTTGAGGAACATATCTAAAATAAGAAACTCAATAAATTAGTTCACTCCTAATATTTTTTAGGAAGTATTTAAATTTATGATTTCTTTATTCACTTATGTTTGAGAGCATCTCTCTAGAGTTCTCAGAGAAAATGGTAATAGAGTTTGAGATTTAAGTAATTATTGGTTTACAAATAACTTACAGAGTCTGTCAACTTAATAAAGTTTTTAGTTTTCAAAATAATGTAAAAGATTTATGACAACCATAATGATAATATCCTTTGTGGAAAGTGCCTGTACTACTGCACTCTTGCATGCTCCTCAGTATCAGCCTTACCCTTGCTCTGTAAATACAAGGATGTTAGACTGTCCATCCACCAAAAAAGTTCAGTTGCTTTTATTGCAAAATTTTCTCCTCCTGTTTTTTTCAAGTGGACACTCTTGCCTTTACGCATTCAGAAGTGATAAAAGTAAAGTATGATTTTTTTCATTTCCAGTTATATTTTGGTTAAGACTTTCAATTAAGAGACACTGAGCTCTAAAGTTATTTCCCTAATGAGCACTTCCATATAATGTATTTTAATACTTATATTTTTGTAAATATCCATTAGATTTCAGACATTGTATTGAGTTTTCTACATATATCACCTCATTTTAATCTTCAAATACATATTATGAAATAAGACTTAGTATTCATACATGCCAGAATTTTGAGAAATCATATCCAAAGTATATTAATTCAGACCAGGCATGGTGGCTCACACCTGTAATCCCAGCACTTTGGGAGACCAAGGAGGGTGGATCCCTTGAGGTCAGGAGTTCAAGACCAGAAGACCAACCTGGCCAAGATGGTGAAAATCAATCTCTACTAAAAAAAAAAAAAAATTAGCCAGGCATGGTAGCGCAGGCCTATAATCAGGAGGCTAATGCAGCCTGGGTGACAGAGCAAGACTCTCTCTCTTAAAAAATAAAAATAAAAAAGTAAATAATTTAGATCAATATTGCCATTTTTGTTCTTTCCTAAAATAGATCATGTTTTATTTAACAAATTACCAATTGTACATTATGTAAATTTAGCATACTGTTATTAGTGATACTTTTTGTTATAAATGTTATAGACATGCATTATTATTTATGTATTATTTTCCTTTAATCATGTGGTTATAAATATTGACTCTCCTGCAAATTTACATAAATACTGTTTACATAATACAGAATACAAATTTACATAAATACTGTTCAGTATTTAAAAGCTTCATAACTTTAAGAAAAAAAATCGATGATGATAAACACGTCACAATAGTGTTCTAAGAAACTATCTAGGACTTGTGCCAGTTTGTTTACTAAATACTTATCTTTGAGAAATGACTTAACCTCCCTTGATATGATTCATCTTTTTTGGTAAATATTAGCACAACATATCCATGGTATTAAAAGTCCTTTACATATAAGATATTCTAAGGCTTATAATTTTAGAAGGACATTAAACAATGGTATTATTATAAACATTTATCTTTCAAAACTCTATAATCCTCCATAAGCTCAATGAGACAAGTATTACGTCATATATATCGGTGAACATGAAAAGGGGAAGCCACACACTTGTTCTTCCTATAAAGCAAATGTTCTTATGTATATGAAACCATAGGAAAATATTATGCTAAGACTGTATCTAATCAAATTAAAAGTGTGTATCTGGGACGATAAAGGTATTATGGCACCTGCAATCTACACACACATACACACACACATAGATACACACGCACTCTCTCTCTCTTACGTACATATACACTACTTTCAGTTTATTTTTATGCAGCCATGTGTTCAGATCCTCCTTTATTTTCTTTATTGCATATTGGCACCTCAGAGCACTGAAAATCGCCTAATGTATCCAGGGATATATGTTTATATCAATCAAGTCAGAGGGGTGTTGCTGTGAGAATGGAAATAGGGAATTCCAAATCTAGAATGGCTGAATATTCAGAGCTCTTTCTAGTAGATTAATCTCACAGTTTCTGAGGTTGCTCACTACTTCAAGGTGAGATAGCCCGTCAGAAATAGTGAATAGATAGAAATGGGCCTTCAGATTTTTGTACTGAAAGCCATTAGCTATATTACATTGACTGATTAAAATGTCATGTAAAACTGAAAGATGGTAATTCATGTATTTTAGCCCTATATGAGACTCTATAATTATTACATGTCTTTATATTTATAAAATACAATATAGCTAGTAGCATAAGTAATACCTGAAATGGAGTTTATTACAATTTCATGAAATGCTTAGTCACTATATTTTTAGTGAATTGCAGTACATGCTTTATTTATTTGTTTGTTTATTTATTTATTTAGTTAGTTAGTTAGTTAGACGGAGTCTCACTCTGTTGCCCAGGCTGGAGTGCAGTGGCGAGATCTCGGCTCACTGCAAACTCTGCCTCCTGGGTTCAAGCGATTCTCATGCCTCAGTCTTCCAAGTAGCTGGAATTACAGACGCATGCCAGCATCCCTGGCTAATTTTTGTATTTTTAGTACAGACAGGGTTTTGCCATGTTGGCCAGGCTGGTCTCGAACTCCTGACCTCAGGTGATCTGCCCTCCTCAGTTTCCCAAAGTGCTGGGATTACAAACATGAGTCATCACACCTGGCCAATACATGCATTATTATGAATGTTATGTTTGTTAATATTTAGTCCAGAAAGTTATTTTTGAAGTTAATCATTGTAAAATTTATGAAAATTGAGTATTTTTGTCTATTATACTCAATACTTATAATCCTCAAGTACCTAGAAGACAAGAAAACTTACTCCTTGAAAATATCAGTCAAGGGATTCATGATTTATTTTCTTGGTTGTTTTTAGCAAGCAGTAATGCTGAATAAATGTCAGACAAGATATGGTAGACTTGTAATAATAATTCTTAAAAAATAATTAAGTGTTGTAAAAGAATGTGAGGACAACAAATGGTTTATACTGTAATTTTTATGCCATAGAAATTGCGTTATATGAGAACAATTCTATTTTTTTGGATTTATTTTATTAAAAATCAATTTTCAAAATTAAATGAGAGTAGAATGCATTCTCATGAGTAAGTATTGGTTACCTCACAGCAAAATATCAGTGTCACATATACATAACTTGATAGTAGATGATTAACTGGCAATTCTTTAATTACCAATAAGAGAATCTAAAATATGTCAAAATACTTAACTTTATACTCGACTTAACAATACGAATGCAAATTGTTGACTAATAAATCAATTAAAATGTAATTCTCAATTATAATGAGCTCATTGAAACATTTTCTGATTGTCATTAGCTGACATCTGTTCCATTTATGATCTTTACTATTTAAAAAATGTCATATCTTTATGTGAGTGAGATTTATGTTTTTGTGATAATGCAAGTTTTTGAAATAGAAATAGTAAAACACTGAGTACAAATTCTGAAAGCCATTACATACATAAGATAATAATTGCTACTTTGAAAAACATTCAAAAGCATAATTTCAGTTCTAATAAACAATTCTACAAAACAATGAATAATTAGCAACTGTTCAAAATTAACAATTCTATAAAACAATAACCAATTCTATGAAAGAAAATTAAGTAAATTTTAACCTATTCACTATAAATAATCTAAATGATGCCATCAAATGCCTCTCTAAATTGCTTTCATGTAATACAGATCTCAATGTAAGTAATAATTTTTTTCTGGGTATAAGGGTAGTATTTATTCTCCATCCTTTAAAAAACTCATTGAAATAAATTGTTACAATTTAAAATGATATTGATGGATGTCCTTCTGCCACAGGAAGCAGGGAGAACATCCTTCTCTAGCTAATAATCCCATTTTCATCAACCAGAAGAGTTTTCAAAAAGTAACTGGTCATGTTTCTTGTTTATTCTAAGAAGGGCTCAATTCATATTATGCCAAACCACATAATCTTTCTCTCCCTATTTTGCATATATCCTCTAGTTTTCAAAAGTTTACCACCAATAAATTTTCTTATCCGATGGATCACTTGTCTGGGTTTCAGAGTCATTTATTTTGCAGCTCATTTTGCCCACCAGAAGGCAGTGCTGTTAAAAAGATATCAACACATTAACGATGTTGGGGAAAACAACACAGAATAAATTGATTTAGGTGTTTTTGTATTAATAATAAATAATGAATTTGTTGAAATCTGCATTGGATATAAAATGAATGGTATTCAGAAGCTTAAGGAGACTTTTATTTGCATAATCCAATATTGTCTTAACCTATACACTAACATCTCAATATTGTTCTTTTCTTTCAATCACCAAAACAAGATTTCTTGATTTCTTGATTCTAGACTTAACAGAGAGCTAAATGCTTTCTAGTAGAAGTTTCGTAAAAAGAAGTACATATAAGCTCACGCCTGTTATTCCAGCATTTTGGGAAGCCAAAGAGGGTGGATCACTTGAGTTCAGGAGTTTCCAAACAGCCTAGCGAACATGGTGAAACTCCGTCTCTACTCAACACAAAAATTAGCCAGGGGTGGTGGTGGGCGCCTGCAATTCCAGCTACTCAGGAGGCTGAGGCAGTAGAATCGCTTGAACCCGGGAGAAGTAGGTTGCAGTGGCCAAGATTGTGTCACAGCACTCCAGCTTGGGCGAAAAGAGGAAAACTCCTTCTCGGAAAAAAAACAAAAACAAAACAAAACAAAAAACCATAAGCTGTCTCCTGAAATAGTTGAATGTCATGTTTCAAGAAATATCAAGTAATATTAACCAAAATGTGTTTGATGGCTTCATTTATTTAGCTTGAAGGAATAACTTCCCTTACCTAGAATGGTTGGCCTTTATGAAAGAGCAGCTCTTGAAATGTTCATATGAATATTGCCTTTTTTTCTTACGAAAATTCCTGTTTTATTTGCCAATAAAAATTATACAATCTATCACATTTCTTTTTTTGCTTTGTCTGTCCAGACACTATAAACATGAAATTTGGCTTTATTAAAGAGAGCATATTTGCTTGGATTTTTTAGAATATGTATTTCATCCTTCTTACCTAAGAACTTAGCATTTCGTTAAGTGCATTTTAAGTATTTTTATGTTATTTGAAAAATTTTTTAGAATTATTAATATAAAAATTTCATATAAAAAGGTTTGCAATTCTGTAAGTGGTATTATACCCAATGACTTCTATGATACTAAGTAGATAGATGGGTTTTTTTGTTGTTTATACATGGTACACTATTTAGAGTTTTACCTATTATGCCAAAAAACAAATAATATCCCTTTTAAATAATTATAAGATATATTTCACAGTTGCAGCTCATTACATGGGTAATAACTTTTTGGAATTACTTAGATAATAAGTAATAATGTCATTCTACTAAAATTTATGTCATTGCTTCTTAAATTATTGGGGCATGGAATCATTATCCACAGAACACTTGAATAGAAACTCTGCTCGAATATGCTCTGTGCTATTGAAAAATTTCTATGTAATCCTTTATCCCAGAATTTAGACTCTGAATACTGGGCTCAATTATTTATCCCCCACTTAAGATTTCTTAATCTCCCTTTCTAACCTGTAATATAAATATAATATGCCACAAAGTGCTGTTTGAAGTATTAAATGAAGTTAACTACATAACCCTTTTGATTAAAATGCAAAAAATCATGTTTTAAGTACATCCATGGTAGAAACATATATATCGAAAGCCTCAATTTCATATAATGTTAAAATTAGAGATCAAGAAGTGTTGACTTCTATGTCGAACCATTATTTTACAAAATTTTAAGTTATAATTCACATATTTTCCAAATTTGAAGATACCTTACCTACTGATATTAAGTATCCTCTAGTTGTCCTGTCATACTTATTTTTAGACTAACACTATACTTACCTTGTTTTTACCATGATGCATGGAGCACCATAATGAAAAAAAAAAACAGTAGACAGTACTTTGACCATAAATATATATAAAAGATGTTTTCCTTATTTGGGGGGAAGTAAAGCATTATTCTCTCAGAGTATGAATTTGATGTTATAATAATGGCATATATTTAAATTTAGGGCCAAGTTGCAGTGGCTCTTGTAATTATGCTTGTAATCCCAGTGTTTTGGGAGGCTGGAGGATTGCTTGAGGTCAGGAATTCAACACCAGCCTGAAAAGCATAGTGAGACCCTGCCTCTAAAAAATCAAAATAAATAAAAAAATTAGCCTAACATAGTGGCACGTGTGTACTTTAGCCCCTCTAGAGGCTGAGGTTGGAGATCAGTTGATCCCAGGAGTTCAAGGCTGCAGTAACTATGATCATGCCACTGCATTCTAGGCTGGGTAACAGAATGTGACCCTGTCTCTAAAATAAATAAATGAATAAATAAATAAAGGAATTTATCTGAAATTCTTAAAAAAAAAAAAACAAGAAACAAACTTAATTACTTAAACTATTGATTGTAGTTAACTACTGCTACGTTTAGAAACAACTGCTGTGTGCCCCAAATTTTGTGATAATGTTAGCTTGCCAGAAGAATTCAGAAAAAAAAAAAAAAAAGATAATGGTAAGCTCAGCTGCATCAGATAATGAAGGTTACTTAAACAAATATGTATTAATTTAAATATTAGAAACAGTGTTAGGTGCCAGGGAAATAAAAAGTAAAAACAAAATTTCTGTCAGGTCCTCTGCCAAGTGCTTTTCAAGTTCTGTGTTATTTTATATGACCCTCAGAAGAATTGTATATATTCACAAGAAGGTAAATATTGATGATCTATGTATCATCTAAAAATGACAATTGTTACCATTTTGGTATATGTGAATTTGGAATATTTTTACATATGCAAGTGTATTTGTGAAAAACTTCCAGTATTGCTTCAGAAGTGTTAGTGAATATCCTTTTTTAAATAAAGTTTGCATATGCTCTGTGGTGGATTCTGTGAAATGGTTCACTTAATAACCATTTCAAACACCAAATGGCATGCTTTCCTTTTTATAGACTTTTTTACAGGGTCTAGTATACCAAAGGCTACATTTCCCAGATCCCTTTGCAGTTAGCCTTCTAGATTTGCTTGACGTTTCTCCTATCAGATTCATGCAAGCAGGGCCTTTTATGGAATGACTTACTGAAAGGCCAGCCCATTTTTGTGGGATACCCATTTTCCTTTCACAGATAATGGCAAGGGCAGTGTGGCTGTGAAGCCCGAAGCCAGCAGGTAGGGGAAAAGTCTTCCTCTATGGTTAATGCTGATGATGCAGAGGTAGCAAATCCTTTGATGTCCCAGTTCTATGATGGACCTTTAAAAGCTGTTTCTAACAGCTCACTACACAAACCTTTTCTTCAACACTATGAGCTATTTTCTACAACCCTTAATAAATCTCTTTTACTTAAATTAAGTAGTGCAGATTCTGTAGTCTGGCGCAAAGATCTTTGATCAATGTATCAGTTCATTCTAGAACTTAGAACAACTAACGATCTGGTATGGAAATGTAAAGTACCAAGGTGTCATCAGACATTGATAATACCTTGTTCTTTCGGGAAGATTCTGGGAAGCTAACTCATCTGCACGGCTGATGCGGGCAATGACAACCAGGAGATACAAGATGTTAAGCCCAAAGGCTAGAGGAAACATATGTATGGTTTAGGCACATATAAAACCAGAGGGTGCAATCTAGCTTGCAAGCGTTAACTCTAAGAAGTTTTGACTTAGATGCAGTAATGCTTCAAGCAGTCACTTATTCAGACTTACTTGTTGAACATCAACTACATGCCATTGTTTTGGGCGCTGGAGATACACTAATGAAAAAAATTTAAAAATTCTTTCTTCCTCTTAGATTGCAAGTCCTAGGAAATCTTACCATACCACACGATAGTTGATGTTTTCCAGAAAGCAACTAAAATCACCTAAAAAGATCAGGTAGCTTTTCTTGTAAATCCTGAGACCATGAGAGGTCTCTTTTAAAAAAAAATTGTACAAATGTATGGGGATACACGTGTAATTTTGTTACAAGCACAGATTTCATAGTGGTCAAGTTGGGGCTTTTGCGGTACCCACCACTCAAATAATGTAAATTGTGCCCATTAACTACTTTCTCATCATACCCCTCCTCCCATCTTCTAACCCTTTCGAGTCTTCATTACCCGTCAGTCATTCCATTCTCTACGTCCATGAGTACACATTTTTTAGCCCTACTTAAGAGTGAGAATATGTGATATTTGACTTTCTTTGCTTGGCTTATTTCACTTAAGATATGACCTCCAATTCCATCCGCCCCTTAATCTTGTCCCTAAAACTCTTTCCAGTGGTTTAGAATCATGGGGATTAAGTCATAATTGTCATGATGTAATTTGCATGAATTCATAAAGGGAAAGGGCTCTATGTCACCTGGCCCTATTTGGAGTTTGTAAACATTTTATTCGCCCAGGGATATGAAGCAGGAATGACTTTAATAGGATAGGATAGACTTAGAAAACAAAGGAGCCTAACTTATGGTTTACCCTAGAAGATACCATTACGTTTTTTCTTTCTTTATATGGCAATCTTTCTAATTTGCCATACAAATTGCTATCCTTTCACGGACAGGGTAGAACATTATTTTCTATTATAATTTTTAATAAATTGTGTTTTAAGTTTCCTTAAAACTCTTGGTATGGAGGGTATATGTAAATTATATACAGTGTGAATTTAAAATATTAATATATGAAATACAATATTACAGATTATATGACATATGTTTAATATATTATGGAAATAACATGTAATTAATACAATTATAATTATGAAGTTATGGATGTGTTTTTTAATTACTTGTTTACACTTAAAAGGTAGAAATGCTGTTTTGTTAGATGAATATATGGCATAGTGATGAAATCTGGGTTTTTGGAATAGCCATTATCCAAATAGTCTACATTGTACCCATTAAGTAACTTTTTTTTCCCCCCTGAGACAGAGTATTGCTCTGTCACCCAGGCTGGAGTGCATGGTGCAGTCTCGGCTCACTGCAACCTCTGCCTCCCAGGTTCTAACAATTCTCCTGCCTCAACTTCCCAAGTAGCTGGGATTACAGGCACCTGCCACCACACTCAGCTAATTTTTGTAATTTTTTAGGAGAAACGGGGGTTTCACCACGTTGGCCAGGCTGGTCTCGAATTCATGAACTCGTGATCCACCTGCCTTGGCCTCCAAAAGTGCTGGAATTACAAGTGTGAGCCATCATGGCAGGACGTACCTTTTTATCTCCTACCCAGCAGCCTCCTACCTTTCAATATCTCCAGTGTCTATTATTTCACACTCTCTGTCCATGTGTACACATTATTTATCTCCCACTTTAAGTGAGAACATGCTGCATTTGACTTTCTGTTTCTAAGTTGTTTCACTTGAGGTAATGGCCTCCAATTCCAACCATGTTGCTGTAGAAGACATGATTTCATTCTTTCATACTAAGGCTGGGTAGTATTCCATTGGTTATGATTTATCTGTGTGTGTATTTATGTTTTTATTGCATGTTTTATAAAGACTTTAAACGAGAGCTAATATTTATACATCTCTTACCATGTTTCACAAGCCTATTGTTTATTTCTTCATCTTATTAAATCTTGAAAAATATCTCTGGGAAGGAGGGATAATTTTACATATAAGACAAATGAGTCTTGGAGATTAAATACTTGGCCAAGATTATGCTGTTAATAAACACCTGGAGCTAAATGTAATTAACTGTACTGCTTTTACTTGAGATTGTCACTCTTGAAATTATCCCTATGAATCCTATTTCAATGCAATACAGTTAAATCTTTCTATTTTGAGATATACCTATATATAAAAATATGTTTATTTGCAGTTGCCTAGTAGTAGCTAATGTAGACTATATCGTATCCATTGTGATATGGGAAGTTTTGTCTTCTCAACATTTGAATAGGAAGGTTAATAATTTAGATGCCAGGATTCAATTGAAAAATGTATTCATCACAACAAATAAAAATGTAAACAGCTTGCATAATATAAAATGGGAGACGGACTTAAACCTTTTCTACAATACAAGCAATAAAATTGCTATTTGATTTAAACAAACAAAAGATTAATTTTACTCACTTTTATAGCAATTTAAAAAATTTAAAAAGTAAAATTAAAACATGAAAGACCTTTTATGAGGTGGCTAATAATGCAATAATTATTTGGTTCCATCAGCACAAGGCACACGATATTTGCTGAAAAATCATTAATATTTGAAATGCTTTGCTTGTTTTTGTTGTTTTCTGTTTTTTCTTTTAATTAAATAATATGTAACTTTTTTCTGTTTTTTTCTTTTAGTTAAATGAGAGGTAACTTAATTTTCATCTGCCTGGTTAAGTAGAGTCAAATAATTCTGCTATGTGATGAATAGTCAAATGGCCAACTTGTCTTTGACATTCTCTAGCCATGTGACTATAGGCAAGATACCTGATTAGTAAGACTCCATTTTCTCTTCTCCAGTTGAGAGTCAAACATTAGTCCCCATCTATTGAAGCTATGGTGAGGGTTAACTATGATTATCTACAGAAGTATTTGAAGCAGTTTTTGTTTCATAGTTAATAATTGCTAAGTTAAATATTATTATAATTTATTGAGTGTCTTAATATGTGAACTAAGACTGAGGGAATCATTAAATAACTATTAGGGAATCATTAAATAGCTGTGAGTTTCCATGAATGGTAGCAGACAGGTATATGTAGCAAGGACATGAATACCTTTCATAATGGATATCATTTGTAGCATTAAACTAATTATCTATTTTTTTAAATATTGAGGTTAACTGTCACCAAACAGACTTACCTTGAATCCATTTTGTTCAACAACTTAAGTATTTAAATTTTGTCCATAGCATAAATTTATCCATGGGACCTGTGTCCCATGACCCTGGTTAATCAAGGAATGAAAGTGCAGTGTCATCTATTCAAATGGATAATCATATATTTTTTCCTTTGCTATAAACTTTCTCGTTTATAATTTGAAGATTTTTTGGAAATCTTTTTGTGAGGCTCAAATAAGATAATGAATGTAATAATATATGAGATATTTAGCATATTACCTGGAATCTTGTAGGTACTCAGTAGATGCTTGTTAAGTCTACATTGAATTGCAGTTTGTGAATATCTATCTTTTATTTATATGTAAATTTATATGTATACATTCATATTAAATTCACAATGTCTCTAAAGTTTTGTAAAAATAAAATATTATAAAAATAAATGCATATATATTTATATATGCTTCTATTTGTAAATATATAAAATTAATTTACCTTCCATCTTTTGAAAAGCATATCATAACACACACACACACACACACACACACACACAGAGAAAGAGAGAGAGAGAGAGAGAACCAGTTTATTTAATGGCTAAAACCAAGAAATCCACTTTTGTATCTTTATAAACACTCTAATATGTGTCTGCTTCATAAAAGATATTGAGAATATATTTGTGAGTAAGTGCTGAGTGAAGGAGTAAGATGTGTTTAAATACAAAATGCCATTATACAATCAAATGAAAGTATTTAATACAACACACCATGAATTATATAGGATATTTCTAAGTAGAAATGTGATACATTTTTTAATCAAAATTAATTACATTCTACTATGTTCTATGTATAAATAATAGCAAATATATTCTCTTTCAGTCATTTTTTATTAGGTATAATCCAGAAAAACAATGTAGCATAGACTAATGTTAACTTTTTACATTTGTTGTCATCTATAACATTTCAAGAATTGAGGTTGCAAATCTGGAAGTACACGTTTTCATAATGAATTGAAAAATGAGTTGGTATCTAGATCATATGATTAGCTAGAGTTTTAATGGGTAGCATAAATATATTGTGATTAGTGCAAACTATTTTTATTTCTTAAGCAGCTTTAGGAATTACACATGTATTACCAAAGTTTCATTTCCCTCAATTGAGGAAAAAGTGTGTGCCATATCACACAAACTACCAAATTTCAGATGCAGGGAGAAAAAATCTTTCTTTATAGATGACCGACAAAGTCAAATGTATAGTCCCAAATAACATGAATAATATTATCAAAGGGCTGCAGATCCTGCAACATGACATTAAGTATTTTATTAGGATAATGTATTTAGTTATCAGTGGATTGGTTACTGCAGTGATACTATAAATAATATATGGACAATTTAAACTTCTAATATTGTTTCCAAAGTTTATAATTAAAATGTATGCAGCATGTAATTGATAGAGATAATGAATGAAGAAGACAGATCTGTCTAGACTGAAATGAAGATAGAAAAGTATGTAACTCCTTTAATATAGAACTGTTAACTGTGGAGTCCCAGAAGAGCAGGAACTGACTTGGGTCTTATTTAGGGCACAGTGTTTTCTCAAGTTTTCTGGAACTTGCAAAAAAATACTGAGTTAGCAGATGGCACTGATTTTTTTTTTAAATTAAAGAAATGTAAAGCTATTGGACACAAAACACAAATATTATGTAGGCAGACAAGAAAGTTATGACAAGTAGGCTTTATTGCCAACAATGCTGAAGGAAGAAAGAATCTAAACTAATATTACCAGTAAGCATTTGATAATTATTAAATGGTTAATCTTACACAATATGCTGCAAAATAAGGAAATAATTATTCACAAATTCAAAGTGTTATTACCAATTAACTACAGTATTAGGTATCAATAGGGTTTTTGACAATTTAATGGAAAACAATATTCTAACACTGTAAAACTTATGCTGTTTGGGTAAAGTATGCTAACTTACATAATCTTGCTTAATACATTCTTTAACCAGGCCCAACTCTAAAAGTGGTGAGGCCTGAACCAAGAGTACAAATAAAGCACTCCACCTGCCCACACACCTTGGTTTGCCCTACTTCTCTTCTCTTATTCCTAAGCACATGACCTTTTCTACCATTTATCCCCTAGGAAAATTAAAAACAAGCGTTATCTGAGAAGGGGTCTGTGTAGGATCTGGAAGCAGGCACAGGGCTATTGTTAGGGAAGTCGGGGGTCTAATTACATTGAACAAGACCCAGAGGAGGGCAACTCACAGAACTGGACTTAGCCCTGTGAACTGCTTTCTTTGCAAGGAGGGGAACAGACAAAGTCGGGCTGGAGTGGTTCTGGCAAAGCAAGGGGCTCAAGACAGGAAGCCACAGCATAATCCCGGGCAGCAATGCATTAGAAGATATAATGAGTTGGACAATATGATCTAAGAAAGGTAAAAGGAGTCGGGAAATTTGCATATAGGGAAGTTTAAATAAGGGACTCTGGAAGAACCATGGCTTACATGAGATAAAACTACATGTTGAAAATCTTGAGTGTGATGAACTTGTTATCAAACCTTCATATATTAGGAGAAAGTGCCATCCATTTTGTGGTCTCATTCTCAAACATATTTTAACATTCTGCTGACCCCATTCTCCTCTGATTTTAATATGCTTAGTGGTCTGCTGAAAGTATTAAAATAAATGAACAACATGAAAGCCGGAAGATGATATGCCTTCCATTTGAATATTCTGCATTGTTGTTTGAAAATTAGCCTGCCTTAAACTACTCTTCAAAATGGCAATGGAAGCCCTGTACTGAATCATAATACTTTCTGTTGTAAATGTAACACATCTTCCTCCTTATATGATCATCTCATAGGTACCAGATAACATTTATAGTAATTTTAGTGTGATATAATAGAAATATCAAGAACCAGTTTGTCAGAGAACAATGCATTTTATTTTAGGGCTTGTATTAGTCAAATAATTTGTCTGAAAAAAAAAACACTTAGGTAGAGATGTGGTAAAGAATTTGGCTTTTCTCTGGTTATTCTGAGAACATGCTGGCAGATAATCTACATGATGATAGCATTCAGCCCATTTGTTATGTGGTCTGCACACCACAGGTCCGACGATCATAATTACAGCAGGACAAATGCACAGAGTAACCACAGGGGTACTTGAAAAGACTGACTCTAAGAGAAAATTACAGAGAATAAGTGGAGAGGGAATGTCTACCATTTTTATCCATATTTTTTAAAACTTTACTTTTAAAACATTTAACTAAATTATTAAGCCTATGTTTAATCTTCAGTGTGATCAACCTCCTTGGAATTTATCAGGACAGTTGTAGGACTTTGCAAATTTACAAATCCTTTTCAATCAAGACTACAGATATGCTGATGGTTAGTGTGGATATGTGTCTCCAAAGATGCTGAAATGGGTGAGAAAAAAAGATAGCTTTAACTCTAAGACTACTGCCTCCAAATTTGAAAATCTATTCTAATTTTCTTTGACTTCCCAAATTATGTCCAGTCATGTTGTGAACTGTAATTCATCCAAAGTTCTATACTGATGTAGTATAACATGATAAAGATGCTCAAAAATGCCAGGAACATGGAGATACTCCAAATGTAATTAGAAAACTCATTCTTATTTTAAGGCTTGGGGAAGCCATTACAGAAATTTAATAAGAAGACTAAATCCCCACGTAAGTTAAAATCTAAAGACACTAAAGTTCAAAGGAATTAAAACAAACAAACAAAGTCCATTATCGAGCTCCTTTAAGTCCAAAGAAAATCAAATTTTCGCCATTTCTTATCCTGCTCAGAATGAGCCCTAGGGAATATCAGAGTCTGGTTGCAATGTTGCTTCCTTGAGCAGCTGCAGCCCAGCCAGCTGTTTTCAATAGGGTTGATGTGATTCTCTTACAACCTTACAATTTGAATTACTTCAATACCAAATTTTGTGTGCCTCTTTTTCAGAGAGTCCAAAGATTATCAGTCTATTCTTATCAAGAAAGTTTTGAAAAGAAGCTTATTTCCAAAACCTAGACAAAATTATTCCACTCAAAAGTATGCTTTTAGAACCCAGAATTTAGTTTTGACCAAAACTATAACAGAAACTCAGTGCTATCTGAGTAAATAAGGCTAGAGAATGAGAATATACTTTATTTCAGACACTTTAGGATGCCTGTAGGTGGATGCCAGTTACCCAAATTCATGAGCTTTGAGAGTAAGTCGATCAGAAGACTCTCAACAAGAGGTTAATTATGGCAGGGTATTTACTGTATCTGTGAAAAAAGTAGTATCTAATGAACATTCCCTCCTTTCTCAGAGAGTAACTAGTGAAACTTGACTATTTTATTTTGAAATTGAAGAAAGTAGAGTAAAAAACAGCCTTGCCAAATCTTTATTCATGTAGTTTTCCTTCTCATCCAGCATATGAAACTCCTTTTAATCTCCTGTCTCAACTGAACTTTCCTTAAAACCAGAGACTTTGAAAAAGCTTACGTGCTATTTTATGACAAGTACAAACACAGAGATTGAGGAGTAAAGAAAAAAGTAGAAAGGAGGAGAAAGTTGAAGAGCCATAGATGCAGTGCTTTACTAACCTGGCCCTCACAATTTATGATAGTTAGTTATTTGCTTTCACAGGACATTTTTAACAAAACTGTCTGAAGCTACTTGGTCAGCGAATAGTTTATCCATCATAAGGAAGGGAGAAGAATTAAATTGAATTTATCCACCACCCCCATATCCCATTAGTCAAAGCTTGCAATACAGGTAGTAATTTTCCCATACCACAAGGTTGTGTCTGGGTTCAGGCTAAGTTATATCTGTGCTTTAGTGGGCAGTGTGTGGTGTGGCATGACACGTGGTGTGGCATGTTACTGGGGCATACTCATGAATATCGGAGAAGCAGCGCATATTCCAGAAACTATTTTGAAAACGATGGAAACTTTTTGATTTGGCTCCATGACTGAAGTAACAGCTCAGTTGTGA
The DNA here is from genome assembly GCF_009764315.1 of Trachypithecus francoisi. Lineage (NCBI taxonomy): Eukaryota > Metazoa > Chordata > Mammalia > Primates > Cercopithecidae > Trachypithecus > Trachypithecus francoisi. Next base: position 155,670,535 of record NW_022681454.1, on the reverse strand, counting down.
TTTGAGTCATACAGTCAGGAATCAAACCAAGTAAGCAGATCTGGAATGATAAGTGAAACGGAATCCATCCCACTTCCCTTTTTTCTTGAGTTCTGTGTTTCTGCCACATTAATGTTGCAATGCATATGACTCTTCAGTGACCCAGCCTCTCTTCCTTCAGGTGGACTAACATTTATAGCCCCTTGCCAGAGTAGCTCATTATACTGCCTTATTGTGAGGCACTTGTTCATATCTGTAAGTTCTACCTCTGTGGGAAAGTTTTATGACATTTTTGATTGTAAAATCACTCCAAGAAGATTTCTAAATTTATCGAGCCATTGATACTTCTGAAAGTTTGCACTAGGAACATAGTGAGGGCAGTCGATCTGCCGTGGGTTCTTCAAGCCACTCTCTCTCCTGAAATTTTGAATGTTTCAACCTTGAGTAGCATTTCTAGCTGCTGTTTTCAATGCAATAATGGAAAGGAACTTATCTTACTTTCCTTCTTCTTCTTCTTTTTTTTTTTTTAAGCCATTAGTAACCTGTTTATAAAGTTAGTCTCTTCTCTCCTATGTAAAAAGATAGCTATTTTCTGTATCTAAATGCCTTGCTTCCCTTAACCATCTTATATTTTTATCTAGACTTAAAAAAAAAGATTTTAGAGTCAATGTGTTCCGAACCTGTCAAATGCATCCTTTCAAACAAATCATGTTCACTTTCACTTTCTTGAGGTAGATAATCTCACCCAGGAGAACCACAGCATGGACTCAGTCTACCATCAGCCCAGCTGTCATATTCTGTCATATCCCTTTTTTGTTATGCTTTTTTTTTTTTTTTTTTTTGAGATGAAGTCTCACTCTGTCACCCAGGCTGGAGTGCAGTGGCCCAGTCTCCGCTCACTGCAAGCTCCGCCTTCTGGGTTCACGCCATTCTCCTGCCTCAGCCTCCCGAGTAGCTGGGACCACAGGCGCCTGCTACCACACCCAGCTAATTTTTTGTATTTTTAGTAGAGACAGGGTTTCACCGTGTTAGGCAGGATGGTTTCGATCTCTTGACCTCGTGATCCGCCCACCTCGCCTCCCAAAGTGCTGGGATTACAGGCGTGAGCCACCGCGCCCGGCCTGTTATGCTTTCTTTTATGGTCTCAGTTCCACAAATTTATCTGACATATTCTCTCATGGCACAGGAAATTCTTGAATAGCCAATTAACTATAACATCATCATCTAAATTAAATTATTATTTTTCAAATCTCTGAATACAAGCTAAGTTCTTTCACAATTTCCTTTTTAGCCCCGAATGCAAAGTGGAATTTGAAACATCAGATTTCAGCTTGACAATAACACATTTAAAACCAGAACCTCAGTAGTAGTATGTAGCATGCTTGGACTCCAGCTGTTTTGCAGTATAAAAGTCATTCCTTTTAGACAACGCTGAAAAGCACATTGCAAATAGCAAATAACTGTTCTGTTCTTTAAAATCTAAGCGGTAGGTATATAGGAAGATGCTCTTTTCCATACAAATGAATTCTTGATTCAGATAAACCTGATGACTCCAGCCTCTGCAGCTCACTAGTGGTATCTCCTGAGCCTCCCACTTGCCTCCACAGATGCAGGGTGGAGCAAGTCGAGCTGCCACAGACTGCACTGGAGAGCCAGCACACCCCAGACCTGCAGGCCTGCCCCTTTCCTCGTCTGTGAAGGCTCTGTGAATGATGTGACATTGGCTGCCCTCATACAGTGCATTTTGACTTCTGAGATCCATGAGGCTCTTAGTTTGCTTAAATCCAGATGTTCAGCACCTTTATCAAGCTCAATGCACTTTTGCTTAAGGCTTGAGGTTTGCAGGCATTTTTTTTTTTAAATGTCTATGGGTAAGTTTTTCAAATGCCACCATTACCAACAGAAGTAAAAAAAAAAAAAAAGTCACCATACATATTTGATTTAGGCTGTTGACAGCCTCAAATTACATAATTTAAACCTTTAAAAAACAAACAAAAAGACTGAGTTACTAGTGTTGCTTACTAATGTATGAAGTCAAGCCATGTGCCATGTAAAACCTAAGTCATCAAGGCAGGGAAGAATAATCTTAGAACAACATCGAAGGACCTATGGAGAATAAGCCTAGCTTCTATTTTTCCTTCCCAAATTATATTCTCAGAGAACTCCTACTTTTTCCTTTAGAAAGAATGTGCTCTGCCTTCCCAGGGGCATCTATAAACTATTGTGGTGTTCCTGGATTTTATTTTGCTACATAACATTCCTCAAAAACTTTCTGTAAGGAAACAGAAAGAAACCAGGAGCATTATATGTTACACTAATGTTGTTCCTCCATATGGAAGGAAACATCAGGAGAGGAAGAAGGTTCCTCCATCTAATCTACACTTCCTGATCTTCAACACTGTCATTCCCAAAGACCTGGGTGAATGGACTGAATATTGAAGTGATCTTGAGAAATTAGTCAATTGTAATAGACATTTGTGAAAGTATACTGAATTTTTTTTTTCTTTTTCTTTTTTTTTTTTTAAGACTGAGTCTTGCTCTGTCTCCCAGGCTGGAATGTGCAGTGCAAGATCTCAGCTCATTACAACCTTCGCCTTCTGGGTTCAAGCAATTCTCCTGCCACAGCCTCCCAAGTAGTTGGGATTACAGGTGCATGCAACCACACCTGGCTAATTTTTGTATTTTCAATGGAGACAGGGTTTCACCATATTGTCCAGGCTGGTCTTGACCTCCTGATCTCACGTGATCTGCCCACCTTGGCCTCCCAAAGTGCTGGAACTACAGAAGTGAGCCATGATGCCCGGCTGAGAAGTTGTATTTTAATAAGTAAATTTCATAATACTCTAAGTTTCAAAAATTGTAATGAGATATAATATATAGAGGAAGGGGTGAGAAACATAATTTTGCAAAAAAAAAAAATTCTAAGACTCAATATTATACTATTAAGTACTCAGATATTTGATTATCTCTCAACATGCATTTCATATGTCTAAATTTCTTCCTTATATAATTTAACTAAAAGCTATACAATAAATTAAAGCTTTCTATGAGAATTTGAAGTATTGGCAAAGGGGGATATTTTTCTACCAAAAATCATTTGGCAGGGTAGAATTAAAATTCATATGCTTAGGATTATTTACTTTTACTTAAAATTTTTCCATAGATTTTATTAATTGAAGAAATAATTGGAATGTTTTGAACTATGGGTGAATTGAAATTTGAGTTATATTATTTCATTTTTCACTGTAATTTTCTGTTCAGTAATAATCCATGTTTACTTGAATAATTTATATATTCTCTTCAGATATCTAAGGTTATATCAATGCAAAAGAAAAAATTCTAATAACCTGAACAGTTGGAATAATGATTATTAAAATTCAGCATTTTTACTGCTGAATAAGTATGAAGATTTCTGTGGTAGCATGTTCCTCAAAATAAACTATATTTTTTCCTTGTCCTCACCTGAAAGGTGACATTTGACTTTATGTCTCATCTCTGTCTGTTGCCCTGTAGGGATACACACACAAAGGGTTTGCAAAAGTTGTGTTTAATTTTCAGATATAAACTAGACAGTATATTCCTGGATATCACCCTTGGAACATAGTGCATCACATGGAGATTTAGAGCTGTACACACTTACTGAACATCAAGGCAGTGCAAAGTGCTCGCCTAGGTATAATAAGAATGTACAATTATAAAATACATCACCTGTCCTCTAGAAGCTTGTGAATTGCTAGATAAGTCAAAAACACACACAGAGAAAAATACAATGACAGAATAAACAAGACTCTAGAGAAGAATAATAAATAGCAGGTTTTAGGAAGACTTTCAAATGAACGAGATTTGATGTGGCACTTGAAAACAAATGAAACAACTGAAACCAAATATAAAGGTTAACAGAGTAAAATGATGGCTGAGCACGGTGGTTGACACCTGTAATCCCAGCACTTTGGGAGGTCGAGGCAGGCAGATCATCTGCGGTCACAAGTTCAAGACCAGCCTGGCCAACATGGTGAATCCCCGTCTCTACTAAAAATACAAAAATAATTAGCTGGGCATGGTGGCAGTCGCCTGTAATTCCAGCTACTTTGGAGACTGAGGCAGGAGAGTCACTTGAACCTGGGAGGCAGAGTTTTCAGCGAGCCAAAATCATACCACTGCACTCCAGCCTGGGCGACAAGAGCAAAATGCTGTCTCAAAAAAAAAAAAAAGAGTAAAGTAACGAGCATAGGTTCCTTGAGAGAGCTGGACAGAGAAGAGTCAGGAAACACGGGAAAAGTATGTCTTCCAATTTTAAGAAAAATATGATTTTTGTTACTGTTAGACCATATGTTAAACCATATGCTCTGGTTTTTGCTTTGGGAAATCTGATCTTGGCAGTAGGGGCCAATTTGAATTCCAAAAATTCAAGTAATATCTTCTGGCGTATAACTCAATGTGAGCCTGGGAATGAAAATCTTAATGGTTTGGTGATAAAAGGAGCAATGACTCAGCAGAAAAATGCCACTGGATATGTGAGTGTTCCCCTAACTCCAAAATTCCAACCTTCCAGGCATCGTTGCACTCTAGTTTCACTGCCATGCACACTTCTCCTAACAATTACAGGCAAAAAAAAAAAAAAAAAAAAAAAAAAAAATCAGATGTATTCTGCCTTCATGGGGCATCTATAAACTGTTCTGATGTTCTTGGATTTTATTTTGATACACACAATTCTTCAAAAACTAACTATCCTAAACACACAATTACCATATAGCCCAGCAATTCAACTTTTAGATCTATATATGTGAGAGAAATAAAAACATACACCCACACAAAAGGTTGTACATAAATGTTCATAACAGCATTTGTAATAAGAAAAAAAATGAAAACAATGAAATGTTTGTCAACTGGTGAATAGTTAAGCATATATGGCATATTAATGCAATGGTATAATATTCAGTAATAGAAAACGAGGTACTGACACAGGTTACAACACAGATGAACCTTTGAAATGTATGAAGTGAAAGAAGCCAAATGCAAGAAGCCACATTTTCTATGGGTTCGTTTACATGAAATGATTAGAATAGGCAAATCTGTAAATACAGAAAACATAACAGTGGTTACTAGGCCTGAGAGTGGTGATATGAGGTGGAAGAGAGAGAGAGACTGCTAATGGGTATAGGGTTGCTTTGGGGATTATGAAAATGTTCTAAAATCAGATTGTGGTGCTGGTTGTGCAATCCTGTGAAAGTCACTGTACACCGGAAAAGAGTGAACTACATGGTGTGTGAATTATTTCTTACATGTTCCTCCTTCATTTTTTTTTTTTCATTTCAGCATGATAATTAAATGATTATTTAGGACAATATACCCTACTAATATTTAACTTCTCTGTGATCTTTAACAATCAAATGCATCTCAATTACTTTTTAATGATTTTCTTAAGTGAGCATGCTTTTTGTTTTTATTTTCTCTGCATTTTAACAATTTTGCCATCTCAGAGTGCTTTAACAAATGTCTAATTTCGTAGGTATCCCAATGCACTAGAGAATGGAAAGAAGTTTGTGATATATTGCCTGACACAACCGTGTTATTTTGAAATAGTACTGTTCCTGAACTCCTAAGTTCGGTGTGTTGAACTCTATGAAAAGCAAATTAACCTACAAGTAGAAACAAAGCATCAAGAAATCATTCAGAATCTCTACTTATGTTCATAGTGTGTGCAGGGAGATAAGAAAATTCTGTAAAGGTTAATCGGTTCTTTTTTTTTTTTTTTTTTTTTTACAAAACAAACAAAACAAAAGCAAACAAAAAATAAGCCAAGAGACTTTAGTTCAAATTGCATGTCACAACAAAACACCAACAACTGTATGCTATATTTCATCTTGATAGCTTGGTGCTACTACACGTATTTGTAGAAAATTGATTAGAAGTTTATTGAGTTGAAAGATTATTTACATTATGTACACTGGAAGAAACACGAAATACTAAATGATGTTGAAATCTTTATGCATTCATAGAATAATATAGGAATGAAAATTAATAATCCTTATTTTCTTTGTATAGCATTTTTATTATTTTCATTTTATGCCACCTATTAGCTTCGAGTCTATGAGTTAATGCCTTTAAGTGTTATTAATTATATATTAAGATGTATTATTTTCTCTTATATTGTCCACTGGTAATTTAAAGGGCAATCAGAGCTCATATAACCTTGAAATATGAATCCAAGGAGTGCTTTTTGGGGTGGCATATTTTATAATTGTAGCCTTTTGCATTATGCAGGTTCCTACTAAAACAATTATTGTATTCATTTTGTGCTTTTGCCTTTTCATGGAACTGCAATGTTTCATTAACAATTAAGGTCATGTTCTGTTTCTCTGTAAGACCACTCCTTTGCCCCTGCCCCAGATCCTAGCTTGCTATTAATAGTGCCAGCTCTGGTTAACATTTATATCAAAGTTGAGAAGACATATTACAATAAAGTGCAAGTTAAAACCTGCTAAAATGCTGCTGCTAACAATTACACTGGGGCACTAGCACATTTCCCCTTTATTTCAATGGGTCAGATTAACAAGGCTGCATGCCGCTTTATCCTAAAAGGTGGACCAGGCTGTCAGTTCTGATTATTGTTGAAAAAAATGCCATTTCTAAGAAGGCTCTGCTAGAAGGGAACACAACTATTACTAACTGGTAGTTTAAATGTATGTAATTATTGGACACTTTTTGTAGGACGTTAGGAACTTATGTCAATCAAAGGTTAATTTTTAAATTTCTTCTGTTTTATTTATTTTTAATTTTGAACTTAATTTGTCTACACAATTAAGTTTCTGTATGTAAGCTAAATAGTAAGAAGAGAAACATCCTTACATTTTAACAGCTTCTTGAGTAACTAAGCCTGTTTAATTTAAAATACCATAAAGCAAATTGCTATCCTAGAGGAGTACTATGTAAATCAAGCCCAAGTTTAGGCAATCATCCTTCATATTAAATATTTAAAAAGAATGACCTAAAGTCGTTTATGCTAAAGGAGATCAGAGCCCAGCAGTTTTTTATCTAGTTCATTGTGTTTTTGATAATGGTGTCTATCTCCTATAACACAGATAAAAACTCTATGTAATAACTAATTATTTATTCCTGAATAATATGAGCTCAGTGATTATGTCCTTGTTTCTACAGGAAAAGAGCATCAAATCAGATTTTGTCAGCTGCCTCAGGAGAATGGTGCATGAGTTATAGACCATCTCCAGATTAAAAATTAAAATAAGGCAATTTCCCTATTGTTCCCTATTGCATCCTCCTTAATCAAATAAACATCCTTTATTAAATAGCAGTCTTGCTTATCAACATTAGATGGGCCTAAGCAATCTGAAATATTAAAAGGTGCTTTTGGAAATAAGTATAGTAGTAGACCTTAACATTAGCTCCTAACATCTTCTACTATGCCTAAGTCTATGGTTCTTTGGCTTACACTGAACTATTATTATAACTATGTTATTTTATACAGTATGTTTAAGTTTTGTAAAGATCAAGATGAAGACATGTTGGCAAGACTTGCTCTCTCATTCATGGTCATTACATTAATTTGGGCAAACAGTTTAAATTTCATAATGTCTAGCAATATATATACAGCAACTTTCCATTTATATACAATTTTCGTTATTCCCTTTAAAACAATACTTTATACATACATATATGTATATGTGTATATATATAAACAAACATACTAATATACATAGTATATTTTATATAACAAACAAATTATAAGTATATACTTTGATATATACCATATCATTATATAGAAATTTCCACACTGTCCAAAGTTCCTCTTATATTTACTAGTATTACCCATTCCCCCCATCACTGGAAACTTCCAAAGTTAACTACTATCATGACTTCTGACAACTAGTTTAGATTGACCAGTTTTCACTGTATATATATGAATAATGTAATATAGATTTTTTTCATGCTAAGCTCATCATTTCATAATATTTATGCACATGTTACTTTAAGCTGTAGTTTGTTCATTATGTTTTGCTAGACAGCATTCCATTGTATGAATGTGCCATAATACATTTACTCATTGTATGGTTGTTGAGCATTTGTCTATTACATGGCAGAGAGTCACATCAAATTTTGCTAATCTTCTGACACTGCACTATTTCTACTATGCTTTTTTTTTAATAAGTTGGTTATGATGAAATATTGTATTCTGGGTGCTGCAAAGTTAACATAATGAGAGATGTGTAAGCACAATACAAAATTTACCAAATGACATAAAATGTATTAGGCCTAATATTTTCTCTAAAATCTAAGTATGTAAAAAGCTGCTGTTTATACATATTTTTATCATACTTTTCTCTATTACATTTTTATTTGAAAAATACATTTACTTGATTTTAAAATATTTTGCTGTTATGCTTATACATCCTGTAATTACTTATAGCTCCTTTATGTTAATAACTCAACATAGACTGTTAATTACAACTCAACATCTACCTAAATAAATGCTGGGCTTTGATCTCCTTTAGCATAAATAACTTTAGGTCATTCTTTAAAAATATATAATATGGAGGATGAATTGCCTAAATTTGGGTTTGCTTAACATAGCACTCCTCTAGGATAGCAATTTGCTTTATGGTATTTTAAATTAAACAGCTATCTTTTTAAAATTTTCTTTATAACAACTTATATTTTATCAACCACTGATAAATTCCTGGTAATTGTGGACCTGGCAACAAGTCACAGATGAATAGAACCACCTTCTTTTTATTTATTTATTTATTTATTTATTTATTTTTATTATACTTCAAGTTCTAGGGTACATGTGCATAACGTGCAGGTTTGTTACATATGTATACTTGTGCCATGTTGGTGTGCTGCACCCATCAACTCGTCAGCACCCACCAATTCATCATTTATATCATGTATAACTCCCCAATGCAATCCCTCCCCCCTCCCCCCTCCCCATAATAGGCCCCAGTGTGTGATGTTCCCCTTCCCGAGTCCAAGTGATCTCATTGTTCAGTTCCCACCTATGAGTGAGAACATGCGGTGTTTGGTTTTCTGTTCTTGTGATAGTTTGCTAAGAATGATGGTTTCCAGCTGCATCCATGTCCTTCTTAAATCTCTTAATGCCCAACCATCTAATAAGATTTTGATTATCAGAAAGTCACAATATCTCAAGAACTAACATGGAACGTCAGCAGATGCCTTATGCATCTAGTTTTTAACTTAACAAAATAGTATTTTCTGATCCACCAGCTTAGTGACTTGAGCAATCCCTACCCAAAACTATGTGACTATTTCATTGTTTTTGCAAATATTCATTATTTGAAAATATCTCCCACAAAATTAGTAAATTTGGAAATGGTTTATATTTTCTTTGTGATATTGAATAGAGTCCATTGTAACTGGGAATTATCAAAGCAGGAAATACTACTTGGAAAACAATGCAGATAAGGCAAAATAAAAGAAATTGTGTTGGTTAATTAAATATTTAGCTATTTAGAGCAATGAGTAATACTGAGGATTTATAAAAATTGAATTTTTTCTTGTTACTAAATGGATAATAATGCTAATTATTGAATCCTCATTCCAATGTAGAAATGTAGGAAAGTTGTCACTACTGACAAATTTGTTTTACCTGTATAACAACATATAAAATTTCTTTACAAGAAACGTACAACACATGTATTGCCTATATTTCCAATATCACTCATTTATTTATCTGTTTATCATTTCCTTAGTATCACAAGTCATGCATATTTACCAGTTCAATTTTCAAAATGAAAGGAAGGTGATTATTTTTAAAAGCTCTAGTTTTACTCATTTTCTCTTGAATTCACAAATGATCTAGGTCACTAGGTTTAGAATAAAACAGGGAAAGTCCTTTTATACACTCACTAAAGATATAAATGTTATTAACAAACAATAAAGTTGAAAGTGTAATAAAAGGATAAGAATCTACCCAAACAAGTATAAAGCGTAAGCAAAAATTAAATTTTTGCTTTCATATCGAGACACTGAAGCATCTCATTATCATTCGTATTTCTTATTTATAATATTTAAAAATAAAAGCCTATGTTATCATTTGATTTACGCAATGAAAGTTGATAACATTTAAGATGTGTGTATAACTGCCACTAGTTAATTGTAGGGTGAGGGGAGAAGTGAGGTAGTATAATGTGTGTGCATACACACAATTTGAGACCAAGGCATGAAAACAGCACAACTGGTAGAGTTAGAATTTTGTAAATATGTAGTAGCAGAAGAGGCAGTAAACAAAGGAGTAAGAAAGTGGATTCCTGTGTTAATCAGCCACTTACTAGAGTTATATCCTTGGAAAGCTACTGAGTCTGTTTACGCCTTGGTCAAGTTGTAAAGAGTGCTTATCCCACAGTGTCATACTGAGGATGAAATGGAATGGTATACAGAAAGGGGTCAGCATTGTGCTTGACACATCGCCAATATCAATGTACCTCAATTTACCAAAACAGATGGAATAAAGGAAACAAAAGAAAAAGGAGCATGAGGCTTGCAGTATTCTCTTCCCCTAATACCTTTGTTTTCTCCCCTTCCCCTTGGTCTCTTTCAGTGGTTTTACTTTCCTCTCCAACTCTAAATTTTCTTGGGATTCCATTCCCGTCTCACTGGTTTTCCCATTTAACTCACATTCTCTGGCATTCTTATTCAACCACATGGTTTTCTCCACCACCATCTATTCAATAATGCATAAAATAATGCAATAATATAGGTGAGGGGCTACCAAAGACACAGTAGTAGAGACAACATAACTAATTGAAAGTATAGTTTAGCAAGAAAGGGAGAAAATAAACTTGTAAGCAGAGGGTGCTATGGGAACATTAAACCTAGGGGCATAACCTAGTCAGAACAAAATGCTTCCAAGTGCAATTTGAATTTCAAGTTGTGTCCTAAATAATGAGCAAACGATTGCCTACAGGAACCAGAGCTAGGAGTTGGGAATACTTTTTCAGGCAAAGAGAACAACACAGGTGAAAACACAGAGGAAGGAAAAATGGGACACAATGGAGCAAGAGAAATAGGCCAAGGCAGCTAGAACAGAGATTTCTAGTAGGGAGACATTGCATTATCTTAGAGAGACAGACACAGCAGCTGTCAGGCTATTTTGAGGAGTTTACAAATTTTATAAGGATAATACAAAACACATAACTGTCATTTCAATGAAGTGTGGAGCATGGTTTGAAAAGCCTCCCTTAGTGTGTGAATTGGATGGGGCAGAAACGAAATCATGGGGACCAATTGGGAGGTTGGTATGGAAATCAGTAAATATTTACCAATGTCCACTGTGTGCCAGGAACTGTTGTAGGCACTGAAGTTAGTTACATAGTGATCATTACTGCTTTTATAGAGGTTATTTTATAGTGTAATGAAACTGAAATCAATAACTAAATACCCAAATAAACTAGTCTACTTCAAGTAGTAATGTATCCAGCACAGAAAATAAAAATAATTTTATTTAGTAAAAAGTCTGGGAAAGAAAGCAAAAATGTGAGGTGGTCTAAAGAATGTGGTCTGATGGTAACTACTTGACATGATAATATTTGAGTAGTTCTAAATAAGCATCTAGAAGGAGGTGTGGCCAGTTATAATGGCAAGCGCAAAAACCCTGAGGCAGGAATGAACTTAAAGTGTTCAAAAGATGAAAAGAAGACTCATGTGATTGGATCACTTTCAGTAAAGTGGAGGTTGGAATGAGGTCCAAGAAGGAAGCACAGATGATTATGCTTGAGTTGTGGCAGCAGCCATAATAGTAAATTGCAGTGGCCAGATTTGAATTTTGGAAGCAGAGCCAGTGGGATTTAGTAATGGATTGGTCGTAATGAGTGAAAGAAAATAGTTAAGAATAGCTATTATACTTTTGACTAGACAATTCAGGAGAACATTTCTCCATTGGCCACGCAAAAGGAGGAAAATGTTTAAAGAGAAGAACACAAGTACAATTTGGAGTGTTTGAAGTTGTGCTGCATGCTATCCATATGAATAGGGAAATTTAATACCTGGATCTACAGTTTAGAAAACAATAGAAATATTCATTTCTATAAAGAAAAGAACACAATATGGAGAGGTTGCTTAACTTGCCCTATTATGAATCTATTAAGTGGTAGAAAAATAAAGAAAACAACATTTTTCTGACTTATGAATTAGGTCTAATGCTAGTAGTCTTAATTCTGCTACCTAGATGCTTTTGGAAGACTCCCTTCATCTACTCAGGATTATCCTCATTTGCCACATGAGCACAATCATGCACAAACTACCTATATGTATAATTTGTGAGGAAGTAAAAAATGAAGCATTGTGGGAAAGAGCCATTTATTCACATAAAATGTTAAGTGAATAAAATACATAACTTGCACATATATCATTGCATTCAATAGTTTGTGTGCTTAAATATATTACATTTATGCCATCTACTATGTATACATACATATTTACAATATATATTTCCACACAAAAATAACACTACATTGGCCATTCCTATGGATGATAATTACACTATTTTTTCCTATTTTCATCGTGGCATTCATTGTGAGTAAAACACTAACCTTTCCTCTCTACCGTCCTTTCTCCCTGGCTGCCTTGCTGTGTTCATTCTTTCTTTCATTTCTTATTTTATTCCCTCCTTTCTGTGCTATTTTCCATTATTTATTTAAGCATTTTTTAAATTATTACAAACTCTGCTGAGACACCAAAATATAATGATTGAGAGTTCCAACTTCAAAGCCAGCAATCTAGGATACATTAGGAATGGCCTGTGTTGCTATGACTTGGTTACCCATCTCTTCAATGGGAATGACAACTAATCTCATAGTACCACTGGGTAATGGAATGAGTAATGCGCATAGATCAGCATCTGGCACACAGAAAATGTAATGGAAATGTAAGGGTAATGCATTATTATTCTAGTCAGAAAGTATGATAGATATGAATTAAGCTGAGATAAATAAAAGAATAAGTGACCCCTGCTAATTTCTAATAACCCAAGGTCTATGGAAGCAAAGTCAGAGTCACACATGAAAACAAACAGCAATAATAATAATAAATGTGGTGTTTCATTACCAATGTAGCTAAAAAATGCAGTAACATAGAAGAGAGGCTGTTTAATATGATAGGAAAAAAGCTTCACAAAAATAAATATATTTGGGTCTAGGTAGTAGATTGCAACTCTTGTTTTATCTGACTCTACTGGAATCTCATTGTAAGTAGAGAACTAGAAACTAGTGTTCCCCTATGTGACTCCCATGAAACATAGCCTGAAGCAAGTTAGTAATACATTCAATTTTGCATCGTTAACCATTTGTTCAGTCAATAGGACTGCCAACAAGATATATATAATCCCACAATTAAACTAAAACTAATGACTGTAAACAAATAACAGGATAAGACAAGATATTGTGGGCAGCCTAAGAGGAGTTCCTAGCCTATGGAGCCCCAGTGCGGTGATTAGATTCAGTTCAGGGGGAGCTTAGAAAAAGTAAGTTTCATCTGAGACCTGAAATAGAAATGGAAGTTAATCATAAGGTTTAAAGCTGGATTTAGGGGAAGACATTTACAGATTTTGAAGTAAATCCTTCTCTGATTTTTTTTGAAACTGAGAATTTTTGTGTTAGTGTGCTAATTGTAGCTATGCTACAAAGCATATATTCACATTAGTTATAAAGGTTGTATATGAAATCATAGAATATAAATCTCTTTCAGTTTATAGTAGAGTCTGTATTTATATAGTAGGTCCATATTTGGAGGGTTTTTATGTAATCAGTTAGGTACAATATTCCTGTGTGAAATGCTAAACTTTTAACTCAATTAACCAAACAAAATAATGATACTTAAAAAGAAAAAGTAGGCAGGTTCAATCCTACCTTGCAACCTTTTATCATTTAGGACTAGGTTTTCTCTGTATAACTCTTTGAACCATCGTGATGCCTGAAATGAAATCCCTGATTACAAATAGAATTTTAAAGAAAAAGAAAAGAAAAAGGAGAAAAAAAATCTTTTCTTGTACTCTGTGTCAAAGCAGTAAGAGAATGAGGAGCTTGTGACTTTGGCCCCAATGTGGTGAGAGCACTGGCTTTAGCATAAACAAAATCTTGAGTTTGAAGAGTGGCACTAACAGTAATAACACTATCATCTTTTACTGTACTAAACATGTATAGCATCAGAGTTGAATGTTACACATGTATATACACTCTCAGACTTACACACATAAACAAGTAGACAATGCATGTATCATAGCAGAAGGTAGTTTTTGTATATTATCCAACTGACAACTCACAACATATAAATCTGCTCACTATCAGACCTTTCATGTACAGTGAGGAGAACTAGGTCTCATAGAAACAATATTGTCTAACATCTAATGGATAGAAAGTAATTAAGTTGTGATTCAAATTCATGACTGTGTGACTAACTACTACTCAATGATGCCTCCTTTTCACAGTCTTTACTAGTTGTAAATATCTCCTCAATTTTACTCTCTAGATAGATAGATGGATAGATAGGTAGATAGATAGATAGGCAGATGGCTATAGATATATGATGTTTCTCTATCTGTACAACAGGAAATAATACCAATTACCTTATAAGACTGTCATAAAAATGGAATGTGATAAAGATATAAAAGACAATATTCAGTTACTGGCACATAGCTGGTAGCTGCTAATTTTTATTTGTTTGTGATTATTAAACTAAATGTTATCAAAATGACAAGAACTATAGGGCTTCTTGTTGTCATTGTGCTTCTTTTTTTGAAACCTAATTAAAAACTGTTTGTGCTGGTCCACTTAGTTTAAGATGCATACTTTTTAATAGATCTGGATCAGTGAGATATCAAATTCCATTTCATATACGTAATTAGGGGATACTTTTAGTAATGCATTGCCAACACTTACAGTTTTAATACCTTGGCAAATTTGCCAAGCATTCCCTCCCTCCCTCTTTCTTTCCCTCCTTCCCTCTATCCCTTTTTCTCTCTCCCTTTTGGTGCTTTCTTATTTTGTGCCAAGGGCTGTAATTCTTATTTTAAGTTTCCTTCCCCAACCCATGTGAGATAGTTTATAATTATGACCTTGTTGTAGAAGATACTAGCATTTCTTTTAGTAATACAACTTCTCAATCCTCCCATTAGATTAAAAGGTCATTGTACAGAGGTGATTTTGCACAACTATCCAAATGTTAACCTTTTAACCTTAGTTTTTATCCTTATATATATATTTTTGTTGTTGTTGTTTTTACACCAAGTTTCGCTCTGTCGCCCAGGCTTGAGTGTTGTGGGGCGATCTCGGCTCACTGCAATCTCCACCTCACTGGTTCAAGCAATTCCCTTGCCTCAACCTCTCGAGTAGCTGGGATTACAGGCACCCACCACCAGGTCCGGCTAATTTTTTTTTTTTTTTGTATTTTTAGTAGACATGGGGTTTCACCATGTTGGCCAGACTGGTCTCGAACTCCTGACCTCAGGCAATCCACCCACCTCGGCCTCCTAAAGTGCTGAGATTACAGGTTTGAGCCACTGCACCCGGCCCATTATATATATATATATATATGTATTTAAACTTCTAAGATATGTGTGTGTGTGTGTGTGTGTATGTAGGAAGTCTAGCATTTTCAATTTTTAAAGACTGTAAGTGGTTTAATAAAAAGAAATATATTCAGTCTGCAATTTTAGAGCATAGACTATTCAACCTTATGGACACTTGCATCTTTGTGCCTAGCAGGCATGAGTGTAAGCACAAAGTTTTTGGCTGATTTTGCCAGAAGTCAAACCTCTTGAGAGCTTTTCTCCTGATAGCCCTTAAGCAAAATAACCTCAAATCCAATATATCAGATTAGGCTATCAAAATCAATTTCAATCTTCAATCATTTAGCACAGGCTGACCTTATGATACCCATAGAATTCAGCAAAAACTGTTACTTGTGTTTAAAAATCTGCTTGTGTTTTACTTGGGAAATCAGAGCTGAATTTGACCGCTGAAGTCTTTTCTAACTTTTGAAGAGACTAGAGAGATGACTCTGATGGTTTTCATGCGAATTGTCCAAGGAAGCATGGTGGGAAGTGTGCATTATATATCATGAGTTTATGTAGTGTATTCAATTTATAAAATATATAGATTGTTCTTGAATTTTTTATTTCTAAAATTAAGGGATAATTGAGATATAAATGAAATTTATTGCCTATCATGGTGACAATTTAGCCACATCAAACTATCCTATTTAAATGATCATTTACATATATATAAGGTATTGCGATTTTTCCAGAAGGTGATTCTTTTCTTATTAGACTTTTTTAGACACTATATTTGCTGATGAGTACAAATATGTTAGTGACACCATGAAGTATTTATTATACATAGTTAATTAAAAAGAGATTTACTATACACGAAAAAATATTTCAAGATAAATTAGTATGAATTTGTTTTCTTTTTTTAAATTTTTTAAAAAATTTTTTAACAGCTTTATTTAGGGATAGTTTATATACCATACAATTTACATTATAAATGTACAATTTGATTATTTTTAGTAACATTTATAGTTGTTCAAACATTACTAGAGTTCAGTTTTATAACACTTCTGCCACCCCCAAAAGTTTTCTAGTTACAATTTGCAGTCAATCCCTGCTCTCAGCTCTGACCCCAGACAACCATGGGCCTTCTTTTGGTCTCTACATCTTTGTCTTTTCTGGAAACTTCATATACATGGAATAAGACAATATGTATTATGTATGTAGTCATCTGTGTCTGGCTTCTTCACTTAGCATAATGTTTTCAAGGTTCATCTATCTTGCATACATCAGTAGTTTGTTCCTTCTTATTGCAGAATAATATTTCATTGTAAGCTTTTACCACATTTTGTTCATCCACTCATTGATTGATGTACATTTGGATTATTTTTAGTCTCTAGCTGTTTTGAACAATGCTGGTGCAAATGTTTGTGTACAGATTGCTGGTTCTCATGGTAAAATTTTCATTTTAAGAAGTTTCTAAACTGTTTTCCAAAGTAGCTGTACCATTTTACACCAGCCAACATTAACCTATGATTGTTTTGATTTCCTCACATACTCAACAACATTTGTTATTGGTGGTCTGTTTAAAAATAACCACTCTTGGAGATTGTGTGATGATATCATTTGTAGTTTTAACTTTCATTTCCCTAATGACTAATGATGTTGAGCAAGTATTTGTAAAAACAAACAAATGAAAACATAGAAAAAACCCTCTAATAAAGCTATTTGTATACCTGCTTTGTTAAAGTATGTGTTAAAATCTTTTACATTGCACATTTGGGGGAAATGATTGTAAGATTATAAAAAATATAATCTGTATACAAGTCCTTTTTCAGATATAACATTTGCAGTTTTTTCCTGTCTATAAAGTATTTATTCATTTTCTTTTTTTGGATATTATTATTTTTATCATACTTTAAATTCTAGGGTACATGTGCACAACGTGCAGGTTTGCTACATATGTATACATGTGCAATGTTAGTGTGCTGTACCCATTAACATGTCATTTATATTAGTTATATCTCCTAATGCTATCCCTCCCCGCTACCCCCTAACCACAATAGGACCCGGTGTGTGATGTTCCCCTTCCTGTGTCCAAGTGATCTCATTGTTCAGTTCCCACCTATGAGTGAGAACATGCGGTATTTGGTTTTCTGTTCTTGCGATAGTTTGCTGAGAATGATGGTTTCCAGCTGCATCCATGTCCCTACAAAGGACACGAATTCATCCTATTTTATGGCTGCATAGTATTCCATGGTGTATATGTGCCACATTTTCTTAATCCAGTCTGTCACTGATGGATATCTGGGTTGATTCCAAGTCTTTGCTATTGTGAATAGTGCCACAATAAACATACGTGTGCATGTGTCTTTATAGCAGCATGATTTATAATCCTTTGGGTATATCCCCAGTAATGGGATGGCTGGGTCAAATGGTATTTCTAGTTCTAGATCCTTGAGGAATTGCTGCAGTGTTTTCCACAATGGTTGAACTAGTTTACAGTCCTATCAACAGCGTAAAAGTGTTCCTATTTCTCCACATCCTCTTCAGCACTTGTTGTTTCCTGACTTTTTAATGATTGCCATTCTAACTGATGTGAGATGGTATCTCATTGTGGTTTTGATATGCATTTCTCTGATGTCGAGTGATGATGAGCATTTTTTCATGTGTCTGTTGATTGTGTGACTGTCTTCTTTTGAAAAGTGTCTGTTTATATCCTTTGCCCACTTTTTGATGGGGTTGTTTGTTTTTTTCTTGTAAATTTGAGTTCTTTATAGGTTCTGGATATTAGCCCTTTGTCAGATGTGTAGATTGCAAAATTTTTCTCCCATTCTGTATGTTGCCTGTTCACTCTGATGGTAGTTTCTTTTGCTCTTTAGTTTAATTAGATCCTATTTGTCAATTTTGGCTTTTGTTGCTGTTGCTTTTGGTGTTTTAGACATGAAGTCCTTGCCCATGCCTATGTCCTGAATGGTATTACCTAGGTTTTCTTCTAGGGTTTTTACAGTTTTAGGTCTAGCATTTAACTCTCTAATCCATCTTGAATTAATTTTCATATAAGCAGTAAGGAAAGGATCCAGTTTCAGCTTTCTACATATGGCTAGCCAATTTTCCCAGCACCATTTATTAAATAGGGAATCCTTTCCCCATTTCTTGTTTTTCTCAGGTTTGTCAAAGATCAGATGGCTGTAGATGTGTGGTATTATTTCTGAGGGCTCTGTTCTGTTCCATTGGCCTATATCTCTGTTTTGGTACCAGTACCATGCTGTTTTGATTACTGTAGCCTTGTAGTATAGTTTGAAGTCAGGTAACATGATGCCTCCAGCTTTGTTCTTTTGGTTTAGGATTGTCTTGGCAATGCGGGGTCTTTTTTGGTTCCATATGAACTTTAAAGCAGTTTTATCCAATTCTGTGAAGAAAGTCATCAGTAGCTTAATGGGGATGGCATTAAATCTATAAATTACCTTGGGCAGTATGGCCATTTTCACGATATTGATTCTTCTTATCAATGAACATGGTATGTTCTTCCATTTGTTTGTGTCCTCTTTTATTTCACTGATCAGTGGTTTGTAGTTCTCCTTGAAGAGGTCCCTTACGTCCCTTGTAAGTTGGATTCCTAGGTATTTCATTCTCTTTGAAGTTATTTTGAATGGGAGTTCATTCATGATTTGGCTCTCTGTTTGTCTGTTACTGGTGTATAAGAATGCTTGTGATTTTTGCACATTGATTTTGTATCCTGAGACTTTGCTGAAGTTGCTTACCAGCTTAAGGAGATTTGGGGCTGAGGTGATGGGGCATTCTAAATCTACAATCATGTCATCTGCAAACGGGGACAATTTGACTTCTTCTTTTCCTAACTGAATACCCTTTATTTCCTTCTCTTGCCTGATTGCCCTAGCCAGAACTTCCAAGACTATGTTAAATAGGAGTGGTGAGAGAGGGCATCCCTATCTTGTGCCAGTTTTCAAGGGGAATGTTTCCAGTTTTTGCCCCTTCAGTGTGATATTGGCTGTGGGTTTGTCATAAATAGCTCTTATTATTTTGAGATACATTCCATCAATACCAACTTTATTGAGAGTTTTTAGCATAAAGGGCTGTTGAATTTTGTCAAAGGCCTTTTCTGCATCTATTGAGACAATCATGTGGTTTTTGTCTTTGGTTCTGTTTATATGCTGGATTACGTTTATTGATTTGTGTATGTTGTACCAGCCTTGCATCCCAGGGATGAAGCCCACTTGATCATGGTGGATAAGCTTTTTGATGTGCTGCTGGTTTCAGTTTGCCAATATTTTATTGAGGATTTTTGCGCTGATGTTCTTCAGGTATATTGGTCTAAAATTCTCTTTTTTTATGTTGTGTTTCTGCCAGGCTTTGGTATCAGGAAGATGTTGGCCTCGTAAAATGAGTGAAGGAGGATTCCCTCTTTTTCTATTGATTGGAATAGTTTCAGAAGGAATGGTACCAGCTCCTCCTTGTACCTCTGGTAGAATTCAGCTGTGAATCCGTCTGGTCCTGGACTTTTTTTGGTTGGTAGGCTATTAATTATTGCCTCAATTTCAGAGCCTGCTATTGGTTTATTCAGGGATTCAACTTCTTCCTGGTTTAGTCTTGGGAGAGTGTAAGTGTCTAGGATATTATCCGTTTCTTCTAGGTTTTCTATTTTATTTGCGTAGAGGTGTTTATAGTATTCTCTGATGGTAGTTTGTATTTCTGTGGGGTCGGTGGTGATATCCCCTTTATCATTTTTTATTGTGTCTATTTGATTCTTCTCTCTTTTTTTTTTTTTTTTTTTTTTTTTTTTGAGGCGGAGTCTCGCTCTGTCGCCCGGACTGGAGTGCAGTGGCCAGATCTCAGCTCACTGCAAGCTCCGCCTCCCGGGTTTCCGCCATTCTCCTGCCTCAGCCTCCCGAGTAGCTGGGACTACAGGCGCCCGCCACCTCGCCCGGCTAGTTTTTTTTGTATTTTTAGTAGAGACGGGGTTTCACCGTATTAGCCAGGATGGTCTCGATCTCCTGACCTCGTGATCCGCCCGTCTCGGCCTCCCAAAGTGCTGGGATTACAGGCTTGAGCCACCGCGCCCGGCCTTCTCTCTTTTATTCCTTATTAGTCTTGCTAGTGGTCTATCAATTTTGTTGATCCTTTCAAAAAACCAGCTCCTGGATTCATTGATTTTCTGGAGGATTTTTTATGTCTCTCTCTCCTTCAGTTTTCCTCTGATCCTAGTTATTTCTTGCGTTCTGCTAGCTTTTGAATGTGTTTGCTCTTGCTTCTCTAGTTCTTTTAATTGTGATGTTAGGGTGTCAATTTGAGATCTTTCCTGCTTTCCCTTGTGGGCATTTAGTGCTGTAAATTTCCCTCTACACACTGCTTTAAATGTGTCCCAGAGATTCTGGTATGTTGTATCTTTGTTCTCATTGGTTTCAAAGAACATCTTTATTTCTTCCTTCATTTTGTTATGTACCCAGTAGTCATTCAGGAGCAGGTTGTTCAGTTTCCATGTAGTTGAGCGGTTTTGATTGAGTTTCTTAGTCCTGAGTTCTAGTTTGATTGCACTGTGGTCTGAGAGACAGTTTGTTATAATTTCTGTTCTTTTAGATTTGCTGAGGAGTGCTTTACTTCCAACTGTGTGGTCAATTTTGGAATAAGTGCGATGCGGTGCTGAGAAGAATGTATATTCTGTTGTTTTGGGGTGGAGAGTTCTGTAGATGTCTATTAGGTCCGCTTGGTGCAGTGTTGAATTCAATTCCTGAATATCCTTATTACCTTTCTGTCTCGTTGATCTGTCTAATGTTGACAATGGGGTGTTAAAGTCTCCCATTATCATTTTATGGGAGCCTAAGTCTCTTTGTAAGTCTCTGAGGATTTGCTTTATGAATCTGGGTGCTCCTGTATTGGGTGCATATATATTTAGGATAGTTAGCTCTTCCTGTTGAATTGATCCCTTTACTGTTATGTAATGGCCTTCTTTGTCTCTTTTGATCTTTGATGGTTTAAAGTCTGTTTTATCAGAGAGTAGGATTCCAACTCTTGCTTTTTTTTTGTTTTCCATTTGCTTGGTAGATCTTCCTCCATCCCTTCATTTTGAGCCTATGTGTGTCTCTGCATGTGAGATGGGTCTCCTGAATAACAGTAAACTGATGAGTCTTGACTCTTTATGCAATTTGCCAGTCGGGGATTCAACTTCTTCCTGGTTTAGTCTTGGGAGAGTGTCTTTTAATTGGACCACTTAGTCCATTTACATTTAAGGTTAATATTGTTATATGTGAACTTGATCTTGTCATTATGATATTAACTGGTTATTTTGCTCGTTAGTTGATGCAGTTTCTTCCTAGCCTCGATGGTCTTTACATTTTGGCATGTCTTTAAAATGGCTGGTACCTGTTGTTCCTTTTCACATTTAGTGCTTCCTTCAGGATCTCTTGTAGTGCAGGCCTGGTGGTGACAAAATCTCTAAGCATTTGCTTGTCTGTAAAGGATTTTATTTCTCCTTCACTTATTAATCTTAGTTTGGCTGGATATGAAATTCTGGGTTGAAAATTCTTTTCTTTAAGAATGTTGAATATTGGCACCCACTCTCTTCTGACTTGTAGAGTTTCTGTTGAGAGATCTGCTGTTAGTCTGATGGGCTTGCCTTTGTGGGTAACCTGACCTTTCTCTCTCACTGCCCTTTACATTTTTTCCTTCATTTCAACTTTGGTGAATCTGACATTTATGTTTCTTGGAGTTGCTCTTCTGGAGGAGTATCTTTGTGGCGTTCTCTGTATTTCCTGAATTTGAATGTTGGCCTGCCTTACTAGGTTGGGGAAGTTCTCCTGGATAATATCCTGCAGAGTGTTTTCCAACTTGGTTCCATTTCCCTGTCACTTTCAGGCACACCAATCAGACGTAGATTTGGTCTTTTCACATAATTCCATATTTCTTGCAGGCTTTGTTCATTTCATTTTACTCTTTTTTCCCTACACTTTTCTTCTCACTTCATTTCATTCATTTGATCTTCAATCACTCATACTCTTTCTTCCAGTTGATCGAGTTGGTTACTGAAGCTTGTGCATTTGTCACGTAGTTCTTGTGTTATGGTTTGCATCTCCATCAGTGCTTTAAAGGACTTCTCTACATTGGTTATTCTAGTTAACCATTCGTCAAATGTTTTTTCAAGGTTTTTAGTTTCTTTGCGCTGGTTACATAGTTCCTCCTTTAGCTCTGAGAAGTTTGATTGACTGAAGTCTTCTCTCCACTCTTCAAAGTCATTCTCTGTCTAGTTTTTTTCCATTGCTGGCGATGCGCTCTGATTTTTTGAGTTTCCAGCTTTTCTGCACTGCTTTTTCCCCATCTTTGTGGTTTTATCTGCCTTTGGTCTTTGATGATGGTGACGTACTGATGGGGTTTTGGTGTGGGTGTCCTTTCTGTTTGTTAGTTTTCCTTCTAACAGTCAGGAACCTCAGCTGCAGGTCTGTTGGAGTTTGCCTGAGGTCCACTCCAGACCCTGTTTGCCTGGGTATCAGCAGTGGAGGCTGCAGAAGATAGAATATTGCTGAACAGCAAGTGTTGCTGTCTGCCTCTTGCTCTGGAAGCTTCGTCTCAGGGGTGTACCAAGCCGTGTGAGGTGTGAGGTGTCTGTCTGCACCTCAGTTGAAAATGCAGATATCACCTGTCTTCTGTGTCACTCATGCTGGGAGCTGGCGGCTGGAGCTGTTCCTATTCGGCCACCTTAGGCATGCCCCTATGAATTTGTTTTCTTATCAATATAAACGTGTATTATTGGTTTACGGTAATATTCCAGTTTCAATTTACACTACAAATTTACAAATTACAATACTAATTTAAAGTTTAACTTTAATTTCAGGATATTGTTGTTTATTTTCTATTAGTATTTTAAGTAGACTGGATACTTTATAACTTTGGGTTCACATGGCATAGCATTTATCCACATAATTGGAGAATATCTATAATATATTTTTATAGCAGCATATAATATTTCTCTTAAATAACTAATTTCTTATTTCTTTCAATGTGGAAGTAAAATAAATTAATGGCTTTTTTGAACCAAAAATAAAATTCTAACCTCCTCATGTGACTGAATGTATCCTACTTTTGGCCCTTGGCCTACTTTCCCTTAGAAACCTGAAAAACTGGTATAGACCATGATTGGAAGGTGGGGAGGTTTAGACAAGCCTTATTAGACCCTCCTCCCTTTGATGTTTAGCTACAACTAACCAGCATTACATTGAAACAGAGATCTTAAGACTGACAAACAGACTTTGTAGCAATAAGATATCAAATTCCAACCTGACTCAAGTGTGTGTGTGTGTGTATGTGTGTGTGTGTGTGTATGTTGTGTGTGTGTTTAATTACTTCACTATGCAAAGGCAAATAGATAATCAAATCTTTCTATGCAATTCCTTTTGTATAGTAGGAGACATCAATGACCTAACTATTTAAGTTTCCATTTGCATATTGAATATCTTAATTGAATTGATTGATTATTGAACCCAAAGCAATTCAATCAAATTTTCGTTCAGCTATGTATGTTGAATACCTATTGTAAAAGAAAAATTGTACTAGATACTTGTTAAAAATGTCAAGGAACACTTCATTCAATATTGTCGGAATAGGAGTGATAAATATTGATATAAGGAAGAGACTAAACTCAACTCAAGCTGAAACAAAGGTGAAGGATTTTAAATGCTGAGATCAGTTAAAGAAAAAGTTACAGGAGAGTCTTCATAAAGGGGGAGAGTGGTCAGTATGATCTGGGCCCGGTGTTTGGTAATTGCTGTTCTTTGAAGGTAGGAGCGGTACTATCTTTTTTGATGGTTGTATTTCAAATGAATAGTTCCTAGCTCCTTGAGAAAACATCCCTGGTTTGTGGTGGGGTTACAAGTCAAAGAAGAAGAGATAGTATTTACAATAAAAAGTTAGTTGAAGTAAATGCTGTAAAAAATAAAAAGAAAAGAAAGAAGGTCGGGGGTATACAATTAGGCGAAAAAACTGTTTAAAGTTTAGTCAAGCTAAGGGAAACCTTAAGGCATTCTTGGTCACTAAGATGCATAGAACCTTGTAGAAATTCTAAAGCAAAGAGTAGACAGAATATTTTCCTCCATGTAATAGATGAAGTATTGTTACAGGCATACAACTCTATTTCTTGTATTCTTCTAACTGGTGGCTTTAGTTTTGACTGTCAGAAGCAGGTTACAGACATTATAATCCACCCTTTCATTCACACACCTCTATATATTCATATACATAGCATGTACACACATATGCACATGCATATTTCATATAAAGACTTAAAACTTGTCATTTGTAGTAAGGTGTATTTGATTTGTATTCAATTGAAAGGAATGTGCACTGTAAGGTGTATATATACAATCTATTTTAGACAGTACTGGTACATATGGAGGAGATAGTCAAGCATTATGCATAGATTGCCTACGTTCTTTAAGGAGTGATGCTAGTTATGTGTGCATCTCATGTTTCCTCCTCAATTCTTGATATGAGTCATTCTTTTGTCAGTTGTGCCCATTTTTTATATACATCTTAAGATATGTTGGAAAAACGATAAGGAAAAATCTGCTAAAACATAAAATTTCTATAAGAAAAATTAAATTGTGTTTAATTAAGTTCTGTGATGAAAATTGTGAGTCTTGATGTATTTATTTGTCTAACCTTTGAGGAACTTATTAGTTCAAAATGTTGCTAAACATTTAATTTAGCTACTTCATTTGCTCCTCACCAAGGTCATAATAAAAAGTTAAATAAAACGTTGTAAAACAATAAAATTAAAACAATATACATCTGTCTGACTCATCCCATGAAATATCTAATTAGCATATGTTTTGACTATATTCACATAAATTTCATTGGAGTGGTGATTTCACACTTCAAATATAATTTGCCCACTAAAATGCAGTAGATATTTTCAACTATAAAAAAAGATTTCCCTGTCATAACATCTATCCCAAGAGAAAGAGTTTTGCAGCTTTAAAAATATTTTCTAATTAACAATAGATATTATACTTAAAGTACAGATGGATCCCTTATCTATAACCAAATATTCAAGACATGCAAAAATATAGCTACATAGAGCAATAACTGTTGGAAGCAAATAAAGTTGGGTGACTTATCAAACAGTCAACTGGGCCAAGGGTTCCAAAATGGAAAAAGTGCACGCCAGGTGGTGCAAAACGTGACACAACTGAAAGCAGGAAAAATATTAGGCTGTAGGCAAAGGCTATTGAATGACGTTAAATATGATCAGTTTTATATTTCAAAAAGAATGCATTGGCAGCAATATAGAGCATGGATTGAATGACAGAGACAAGACAGGCAAGGGGAGCTTACGAGAAATATGCATGCCTAAAATTATAGCAATAACAATGAAGTTTGAGTGGTGGGGGAGATTTGGGATACGTGAAGGAGTTAGAATTGATGGTGAACATTTGGTTGTGAGAGGAAAGGAAAAGATGTAGATGACTCACAAGTGCCTAGATATTTGTTATGTGTTGTTTAGAAGAATCCAGAAAGAAAAGCAAGTTCTGCAGAGCAGAGTATTTCACTGGTGAGCAACCTTTGTTTTAGATGCCTGCAGTCACCCGCTGGAGTCAGATAGCTTATGGCTAAAATGGGGCTTTGCCATGTGCAGAATAGATTTCTTTGGGCAATTTACTTAATGTCTTTGAATTTCAGTTCTTGTTGTAGAATGGAGATTGTAATAGCTAATTCATACAATTATTCTCCAGATTGAATCCATTAACAAAAGCTATCTTTTCCTAGGAACCAGGCTTTACCTCTCCGGTTTGTCTGGGCCTTATAAAATAGTTCTGTAACTGCATTAACTCTAGTGTTCTTTTATCTTGCTAATAAAGACCTTTGTATCCTTTTAGGTGATGGCTGTTTAAGAATATGGCCTTTTTAGGACACTGATTGTATTTGCAGGTGAATAACAAGATTTAAATTTCTGATGGGTGACCTGAAGAGCATGTAGGCCCCCTGAGAGTTCTCTTAGTTAACTCAGAGAAGCAGTGTGTTTTCATTAGACATTGAAGAGAATATAAATTCAATCATTTAAAAAAAAAACTCATTACATGTTAATAGATACTTTAGGGAAATGTTAATTTATTCAGGGACATATTTGGAGAACAGAAATTAATTATTTATTAATTAACAACTTAGTGACCCATATCCTAATGTATACTTCTGATGTGATACAGCATCTATCCTAGGCAAGCACTGATGCTAAGTGCTAATTATTTGCATTCCTAGGTGCCGACAAATGAATAACCCTGGTCCATCTGCTTAAGGCTGATAAGAGCAATCACAATTTTTCCTTTGTGTACTTAAAGGGCATTTCTTCAGAGAAGGTCAGTCACCCAAAGGATATAGGCAATACGTAGAGATTTGACATGTGAATATCAAGCCAAGCACAGGCTCTCACGTCAGACTGTCTGGTTTGGAATTCTGATTCCATTGTATCTTCACTATGTAAAGTTTGGCAAGTTACTACACTTCTCAGTTTTCTTATTTTTAAAAAGGTATAATTTCAGATTATCCAGTACAGTAGTGCTAAGTAACTAATGCTATGGACATACAGACATGCATAATCTAATGCAATTTGTCTAATATATGGCATAAAACACCATTATTACATTAACACTATCATTTTTTAACTACAAAATAAGCATTTCATTCTCCTTCATAAACTTGCATTCTATCAGAGTAAACCTCTACTAATAACTTGAAATCTGGTTAGTCATATGCAGAAGATTTAAGCTGGACCCTTCCTTACACCATATGCAAAAATCAACTCAAGATGGATTAAAGACTTAAATGTAAAACCTAAAACTATAAAATCCCTGGAAGACAACCTAGGCAACACAATCCTGGACATAGGAATGGGCAAATATTTCAAATGACAAAGACCCCAGCACAATCGCAACAAAAGCAAAATTTGACAAATGGGATCTAATTAAACTTAAGAGTTTCTGCACAGCAAAAGAAACTATCAAGAGCATAAAACAGACAACCTACAGAATGGGAGAAAAACTTTTGCAAGCTATGCATCTGACAAAGGTCTAATATCCAGCTTGTAGAAGGAACTTAAACACATTTAGAAGAAAAACCACCTCATTAAAAAGTAGGAAAAGCACATAACAGACACTTTCCAAAAGAAGACATATTTGCTGCCAACAAGCATTTGAACAAACGCTCAATATCACTGATTATTAGAGAAATGCAAACCAAACCATAGTGAGATGTCATCTCATCAGTCAGAATGGCTATTATTAAAAAGTCAAAAAATAAGAGATGCTGGCAAGGATGTGGAGAAAAAGGAACACTTATGCATTGTTGGTGGGAGTGTAAATTAGTTCAAACATGTGGAAAGCAGTATGGTGATTTCTCAAAAAGCTAACAGCAGAACTACCATTTGACCCAGGAACCCCAGTATGGGGTGCATACCCAGAGGAATATAAATCATTCTACTACACATGCATGAATGTTTATTGCAGCACTATTCACAATAGCAAAGACATGGAATCAACCTAAATGCCCATCAATAACAGATTGGTTAAAGAAAATGCAGTACACCATATACACCGTGGTATACTATGCAGCCATAAAAAATGAGACCATGTCTTTTGCAGGAACATGGATGGAGTTGGAGGCCATTATCATTAGCAAACTAACATAGGAACAGAAAACCAAATACCACATGTTCTTACTTATAAGTGGGAGCTAAATGATGAAAACTCATGCACACAAAGAAGGGAACAACAGACACTGTGGTCTACTTGAGGCTGAAAGCAAGGAGAAGCGAGAGGAGCAGAAAAGATAACTATTGGGTACTAGGTTTAATACCTGGGTGATGAAAATATCTGTACAACAAACCCCCATGACATGTTTATCTATGTAACAAACCTCCACGTGTACGCCCAAGTTCAATATAAAAGTTAAAAAAACAAATTGAAATCTTTCTGTGAAAATTGTCAATATTTTTAATCAATCATATATTCCACATTAGACAACTATTTTTAGACACAGACACAGACACACTGACAAAAACTAAAAATCAGATAAAAATAACATTGATGTTACTTTTATTATATTAACCTTCACTTCCTTCGAGCATGCTAGAAACATGTCTTTAATTCAAAATCAAGGTTTTTAAAAGTATTTCTTTGTGAGCCTGTAACAAGGGATAAGTCCTATATTTTAAAACTTTTGATTTCAATATACACCCAAAGCATGAAAGTGTATTATATGCATATATCAAAATACAACATGTGCTCTATTAATATGTACAATTATCACATATTCATTAAAAATACATTGTTTTCCATTTACTTTTGAGTAATTTATATTATAGTTAAAATCATACAAAGGTAAAAATCATACTTTTCCAAAGGATATACATTTCCAGTAAACTATTACATTCTAATTTTTCAATGATTATGTGCCCTTATTATATTTCTTATAAACATTGCAAATATTTTATCTTTTTCTTTCTTAGTTGATCTTGTTATTCAATTACAATACTAATTTATAAGACTTGTCATTTTAAAAATGAAGCACGATCTACGAATGGCCTTTGAAAATGAGTTTAGTTAGATGACAGTATTGTGATGTTTTTGATTTGTATACAACCATATCCCTGAATTATTAAAAAGATAAATAAGTAGTGACAAATAAATGTATTTTAAAAAATCCTTATTTATATTTGATATTCAGAGCCATGGAGTGACCATTCATTATGAAATAAGGCATCATGTGTTAATAAAACAAAGGGAAACAATATGCCCCCTCCATGCCCCTCCCCCTTGTGCAACCTATTGAAATATATCACTACTTGCATATCTTTTTATTTATTTCTTTATTGTTTTCAGACAGAGTTTTGCTCTTGCCGCCCAGGCTGGAGTTCAATGGCATGGTGGTCTCAACTCACTGCAACCTCCATCACCCAGGTTCGAGTGATTCTCATGCCTCAGCCTCCTGAGCTCCTGAGTAGCTGGCATTACAGGTGCGCACCACCACGCCCAGCTAATTTGTTGTATTTTTAGTGGAGATGGGGTTTCACCATGTTGGTCAGGCTGGTCTCAAACTCTTGACCTCAGGTGATCCGCCTGCTTTGGCCTTCCAAAGTGCTGGGATTACAGGTGTCAGCCACTGCTCCCTGCTTCCACTACTCGCATATCTAAAGACCTCTCACACCATCCAAAGCAGAATACTTGTTCCTCCCACAGTCTTTTCCTTCTCAATTAGTGGTTACTCCTTCCTTCCTTGTGCTCAGTTAATTCTTACAATCAGCTTTGACTCCTCTCTTTCACTCATCACATTTCCAGGAAATCTTAGACTCTACCTTCAAAATATATTCAAAGCTCTAGGTTGTCCCACAGTTTCTGCTTCCACCGCTTTAGTTCAAGCTGCTTTAGTTCAAGCTGTTTTTATCTCTGCCTAGAAGAATATCCCATGTAGTTTCCTTGTTCCTGCACTTTTCTCCCTGGAGATTCTTCTCCACCCAGCAGCCAGAGCCATTCAGATAAAGTCACTCCTCTGCTCAAACCACTCTCTTTCATGGCTCCTACTTTACCTTGCATGAAATTTGAAGATGTTAAAATCACTAGCAAGATTCTGCAGGATGTATTCCTGCCTTTTAATCTTTCTGACCTCAATCAGTACCACTTTCTTTTCATTCACTTTTTTCCTGTCACACAGCCTCCCTGATGCTTCTTGAACAGGAACACTGCAGGTGGCCTCTTCCTGGGATTTTTGCACTTAAGACTCCTTCTGCCTGAAAGTCTCTTTGCCCAGTTGTCAGCATGGTTTATTCTCTTATATCCTTCATATCCATTCTGAAAGGCCATCTTCTTTGTAAGGCCTACCCACCTATTTAAAATGGAAACCTCTCATTCTCCTAGGACTTCCTATCCTCTACCCTTGCTTTCTCCTTCATCATAGCCTTATCAACTTCTAACAAACTATATGCAGTCATCCCTCCGCATTTGCAGGGAATTGGCTCCGGGAACTCTGCATGTCCCCAAATCCACACATACTCAAGTCCCACAGTTAGCCCTATGGAAACTGCATATATGAAAAACTGGCCCTCTGCATACACAGGCCATCCTACCAATACAGTATTCTTGATCTGTCTTTGATTGAAAAGAATCCCTGTGTAAGTCAATACATGCAGTTGAAACTCATGAGTCTTACACCTTGTCCCTAGAATATTTCTTGGCACATAATAGATCTTTAATGCATATTTTCAAATGAGTTAATAATGTGGAGGCTTGACTTGTATTTATATCTTAAAATGTTAGATAGACTACATGAGTAAGGTCTTCCAAAGCACTGTCTTCCAGCAGAAATATTGACCTGAGTGAAAGGAAAAAAAGACTAGAAAATAGTTGATGCTGCAATGACCAAACAACTTTATGATTTCGATTATTTCCTAAGTCTCTAGAAGCTCAGTTATTTTTGCTTTCAAGTTCAGTCATTTCAGATATAAAATTGTGTGCATAGCATGAAATGACACCAATTTTTCAGTAGGTGCTAGACAAACATGAGTTATGTGAATTAATTTGCATTAAAATGAAATGCAAAGTTATATGAAATTAAAACATGATATTTTGAGTTTCACTATCTTAATAGTCCTTTCATTTTTATGTCGATGATATTTCTGAATCAATGGTAGTATAATAAGTGTTAGGAAATTAGTATTGGGATTTGGTTCATATCTAGAGAATTTTTTTTAATCCAAGTCTATTACTATTTGCTTGCTTCTGGGACTCCATTGCTAACATCTTGCTAGTAGCTGCTGTGTTTTAATCTGCAGGTGAGTGGAGACAGCAAGTTTGGACATGCACACCCAACACCTAACTAGAGAGAGTCATGATTAGGTCTCCTCAATTCAATTTAAAATTGTGTGTGTTGCAGTGCATATATTTCATTTAATAGAAAGAGTTCAGGAGTGAACTGTTTTAATCTATTTCTAGCTAAAGTTATTATGCTTCATAGAGAATTAAGCTGAAAATGTTTACCCCAAAACCACCAAGATTATACCTTAAGATAAGTGCCAAATATCCTTATACTGTAGAGTCTCTGTTCTTATCAAACTATAAATTTTCACATCTAATTGCATGTCTGCTTGTATCTTCTTAATGCCTTTCAATGAAAATAAATTTATAGAATGGTAATATAATTTATGTGCATATAAGTTAATGTTAAGTTTTAAAGAGAATGATTGATATATTTTATATTTTCAGTTATATATCACCATAATTTTATCCTTATACATATTATCTAAAAGGTAGTATTCTTTAATAATTTATTCATATTTCAAAATGCTTTAAATCTTTTTTAACTTTTTGTAAGATTGTAAAATTTGCCATTTTATTTGAAGATGCAACAAAATACTTTTGAAAAGCTATCGAAATTGAGTAGCTTTTGTTTCAAGGGTGTTTAGATAAGGAAGGCATTTTGTTAGAGTCTAATATATTTTTCCAGTGTATTTGATTGTCTCATTGTGATATGAGGGAAATCATACAGAAACTGCTTTAATATTGGTTGTATAGTCTAATTTTCTAAAACAGAGTGGACTGTTCAAAAACCTAGCACAGCTAGTTTAGATAGAATTTACTAAGCTGTGTAGTACCTCAATTTGATCTTGTTGGGTGTTTAAATTTACATTTAATTTAAAATGCTGGAAATAGATTTTACAAAGTTATTCCCTTTGCATGTAAATTTATTAAACACAAGACAAAAATCAACTTTATTGAGGTATACTTAAATTGTAAATGTCCTAGGAGTTTGGGCAATGTGTTCACACATGCAACAACCACCACCAACATAATCAAGAGATATGTAAACAGATATTTATTTTGATCTACACACATGCACACACGTATTCAATTTCATATTTTTGTATATAGTTCTGAGAGTTTTAAGACCTATTTAGTATCCTGTAATCACCACTACAATAAAGTTACTAAAGATCCATCATTGAAAAAATTCCCTAGTTCCTGTCCTTTATAGTCAAAGCTCCCCACTGCAACCTCCGCCAGCCACTCATCATTCTCTGTCTCTATACTTTTGCTGAGTATCATATGAGTGGACTCACGTAGTATGTAACATTTTGAGACTGAACTGGCTTCTTTTACTCTACCTAATACATTTGATATTTCAATAAAGTAGCATTTGCTTTTAATTTATTAGGATGCATGCATAAAATTCAATTTACAATCAGTCATCTTTTTATTTAGGTTTGATTCCATAGCTATGCTTTGTCTAGTATTTGAAGCATGATAAGTCTACATTCATCAAATATAAAAGATCCTGTAATATTTTTTGATATCTTAATTGAAAGTACTAAGATATTTTCATTTTTAAAATATTAAATAATTAAATCTAAATTGGGTGTTATATTTCCAAAGCATATTGATTACTGGGCATACAGTCGGCTGACCTTTCCTATTCTCCTCTCAGCTTACTCAGAGGGAGGAAGTTTTTCATGTGCTAGTTTGTCTTTTTGAGAAGTCAATTGCAACCTGAGGCTTTCTTGCCTTGAATCTCCTGAGAAACATTATGAGACACAAGGCCTGTTTATTTCTTCCAAGCTTTTATTGTACTGGCAGAGACTGCCCTTTTCCAGATGTCTATTTTATTTCTCAACTTGTGGAAACTGTTTAAAGGTTAGCAAAATCAAAGATTTAAGTAGAACACATCCTTGACATAGGGGGCATGAAGGTCATTGTCACATTCCACAAAATGATTACAGTTTCCCATCAGACACTTTTTCAATCTGCCCCACTTGCTATCAGAAAAGTCAATATTTGCATTCTGTTGAATATGCATGACCACTAGTGTCTGAAGAAAGGGCTACTTGATATACGCACTTCTATGATTATCTTGTTTGCATTCACAAGAAATTATCTGAAAATCCTCTAACGATTCAAAGACTTGCTGTAAGGGGTTATTTCATTATTAGAATTAGTTGTACTGAAACTTTAAATTAGACTGACTTAGCGTCTTATATTTCTTTTTTTTTTTTTTTTTTTGAGACAGAGTCTCGCTGTGTCGCCCAGGCTGGAGTGCAGTGGCGCGATCTCGGCTCACTGCAAGCTCCGCCTCCCGGGTTCCCGCCATTCTCCCGCCTCAGCCTCCTGCTGGGACTACAGGCGCCCGCCACCTCGCCCGGCTAGTTTTTTTGTATTTTTAGTAGAGACGGGGTTTCACCGTGTTAGCCAGGAGGGTCTCGATCTCCTGACCTCGTGATCCGCCCGCCTCGGCCTCCCAAAGTGCTG
This sequence comes from Trachypithecus francoisi, assembly GCF_009764315.1. NCBI lineage: Eukaryota > Metazoa > Chordata > Mammalia > Primates > Cercopithecidae > Trachypithecus > Trachypithecus francoisi. The sequence continues at coordinate 155,636,743 of NW_022681454.1, read as the reverse complement.
GGATTACAGGCTTGAGCCACCGCGCCCGGCCGCATCTTATATTTCTTAACTTAGAATAAATCACCAGAAAAGCGAAAAATTAAAATATGTGAGAAATAACTTCTTTGCTCATAAATCATTGGATTATATGTGTAAATACATTTTCAGTTTTGTTCATCAGATTTCTGATTTATTTAATCTCTGAAGTGTATGCATTCAAGGATTTTATCTTCCCTGGGGGTTTCTGATATTTTAATCAAATACAACTAGCTTCAATTGAAAATTATTTAACGTGGAAGTTTTTAACTGATTAACAATTTTCTATATTTACTTTGTACAGAAATTCCTTTAAAATTTTAGCATCTCAAGAAGTATTGACTTTTACACATATTCTCCTTTGCTGTAGTTGTCTTTCCTGTATCAACTTTTATTTAATGATCCATTTTCTGTTTTCAGTTATTCTATTACCTTACATACAAACAAAGATGCTTTCATCATCTTGCCTATCTGTGATTTTTCCATTTGAACCCTCATGTTTTGTGATTGCCAGGCTATGAAAACAAATAAATCTTGCTGAATACAATGGGTCAAAAAAACTCCTGCACTTCTTCTGAATCACATTTACCTTGCCAATTTTTCAAAATCAAAGAAAACGCTATAGCTTATCTAGTATTAGAGACATTTTTCCTCTCCCATTACTTTTCTCTGTTTTGGGGGGATTTTTTAGTCCAATCATTTATTCTCTCACAATAAAATTTGTTTTGTTTTTTTTTTTCAATTTGAAATTTTACGCTGAAATAAAGTAAGTTTCTTTACCTCTCTGAGACTCACTTTCTAAGTCTGTAAAATAAAGAAGTTGGACTGAGATAAAAGCTAAGTTTTATTATTTGGTAGACTGTGTCTTAGTGGTCTCTTGAAGTCAAATAAGATGGCAGATCTCTAACTCAGCTGACATATGAGTTGAAGGTATGCCCAGGCATGGTGTTGTCCTGCATTTCTGCATTGAGAACCTTCAGCCTGCAAGTTTGCAATTGTTAGTGTCGTTCGGTAAGGAATACTCCTCATGATTTTGGATTCCACTTTTAGTTTGGTAAGGTCACTGGATTTCATTATATATATATTTTTTTTCAATGAAGTGTATATATACTTTCATTGTATACATCTATTATATATTTCATTATATATATTTTATTATATATTTCATTATATATATTTCAATAAAGTATATATACTTTAATTTATATTTCAATAAAGTAGCATTTGCTCTAAATTTATTATGTGTGTGTACATATATATATATAAAGTGAGTTGTTAATTAGGAGTTATGAGCCCATACTTACAGTTGTAGTTGAAGAGTTTTTTCTCCTTACCCATCATTCTAAAATATCTTCCCTCACTTCCTTATTAACTATTTTTGAAAGCCCATTATAAGAGATACATTTGTTTGGGTTATAGAAGTGTTTGTGCTGAAAACAAAGAAATAAAAACAGCCACCAACAGAACAAAACCTCTATAAGCCATAAGAAAGTAAGGCATCTTAAATAATAAAAAAGGAAGGGGACCAGGATTCTTTTAAAATCTGATATCCTCCCCATGAAAGTAAGTGGATTAGGTTTGATAAGACAAAACTAGAGGTCGAGAAAGAGTTAGATTGGGACAGGAAGGGGAAATGCAGGGAATGTGTGGCTGTCTTGGAGCTACCGTAGATTTAGGGGAAACTATGACTTTGGTTCAGAGTACAGTGAGAAAATTATGAATATGACCAATAGGCCTCTCATCCACAGTGGTCAATTTCACAACTTCTAGTTTTGAATATCATACTTTTAAGATTTAGTTTTCAAGGTTTGTGATCAATCTGTGGTAGTTTTCCCTAAATCTCAAGTGCTAATTAAGCCTAATCCTTGTCTTCAGCGGTTATCTGAGCAGGAATTCCTTATGGCAAGGACTAGAGCCATCAGCATCAAACACGGTGATCTGTGCCACCCACTCTCCTAGATTCTGTGACTCTAACACCTCTTGTCTCCTGCTTTTCAGAAAGCTGTTAATTCATGAGGTGAAAAAATTGGCCTATTCTAGAAAGTAATATTTAAATAATAATGTGCATATATTTGAACTAATTACAGAATCTCTCTTACAAAAATGCATTTAATCTATATACCTATTCCTCTATTTTATTATTTATTTATTTTTTGAGACAGAGTTTTGCTTTGTAGCCCAGGCTAGAGTGCAGTGGCACAATCTCGGCTCACTGCAACTTTTGGCCCCAGGGTTCAAGGGATTCTCCTTCCTCAGCCTCCTGAGTAACTGGGATTACAGGCGCGTGCCACCAGGCACAGCTATTTTTTTGTATTTTTAGTAGAGACAGGGTTTCTGGTCAGGCTGGTCTCTAACTCCTGACCTCAAATGATCTGCCCACCTCGGTCTCCCAAAGTACTGGGATTACAGGCATGAGCCACCGTGCCTAGCCTATATTTTATTTTTTAAAGAAATATATATTATTTACTATATACCATGTTCTTCAGAAAATACTGAAATTACAATTGTCAATTGTCAAGGGTCCCTTTTCCTATCCTCAAAACCATTACATTCTAAGAGAATGAGGTGTGCAGATTTGACAATGTGATGTAATTACTTTAGGTATAAAGGTCTGTGGGAACACAGGAGAATATAGTCACATTTCCCATGGAAAGTACCTCATTCCATGTATGTCTACATGGAATTTATATATAGTGTACAAAAGCTTTATAAAAAGTGCAGCTTAAAGAAACTGTGACAGTTACACATGATTATGCCAGGTGGTCACCAAAAGTAGTGCCATAGAGGACTCCACATTTCAAGGAATGCAATCAAAACAATGCTGTTTCATATTAATAAGTATGTAGTATTCAAATTATTAGATATACATGGAATATAGGTATTTGAGTAACGATAGATATCTATGTATGTAAATGTTCAACTTTGCCTTAATTTTAATTCTATTTAATTTATAAAAAGGAAAGTATAATGTTTCATCAAAAATGAAGTAGTATTAAGTATTTACATATAAGTATGTGGGTATTTAAAGTATAAGTATATACACAAAGTATATTAAGGTATAAGTATGCATATAAGTATATGGATATTTAAATAGGCAAATTCAAAATTAAATTCAACTATATGCATTGAGCTTGTCCTTATTTCAGTGAAACTTAGAGACATTGTATTTTTAAGAAAAGTATCTTGTTTAAAAACAGATTTCTTTATGTCAAGAACTGAAATCTGTGGTGAAACTATGTAATATTAATAGATGGAATAATTGGGTACATGACAAATTTGTCATATGAATAGTATAAACTTTTCAAAAAACAAATTCCGCTTCTGTAAAGTGATATAACTAACATATTTTAATAGAGTTTTTTATGAAGTTTCATGAAGAATGTTAATGTCCTCAATAGTGAGACTGAAGACTCTTACAATTTTTTTTTTTTTTTTATAATGAAATATAAAACAACCAAATCAACCCTGATGTCATTTTGGCTTGCAAGTCACCTTGGGTAAATATAAACATTACTCAGAGAGGTGAAACCCCGCCTTCACTAAAAATATGAAAACTAGCTGGGCATGGTGGCACACGCCTCTAATCCCAGCTACTCCGTAGGCTAAAGCACGAGAATTGCTTGAACCCGGGAGGCGGAGATTGCGGTGAGCCATCATCACACCACTGCACTCTAGCCTGGGCAACAGTGTGAGACTATATATATCTGGAAAAAGAAAAGAAAAGAAAAGAAAAGAAAAAGAACTTATTCAGATAACACATTCAAGAGACAGCAAGACATGAGAAAAAGAGATTCTAAAGCCCATTTCTAGAGATTTTGATTTAGTGGTTCTGACTAGGGTCAAGGAATCTGAATTTTAAAAACTATCCTGGTCATGCTGATATATAGGCAAATTTGTACCGCTGCTATACTAGTAAACACAGTACAAATATTTTTACCTTAATTTTAGATATTCAAATAAGCACACGTTGATTATTGTTAACATCGCTGTAATCTTTTGGAAATGACTGATGATTTGTAAGCTAAAGTAAATTAAAAATAATGGAACTCTACTGGGGAAGCTAAGCGGGAAAGATTGCTTGAGCCCAGGAGTTAGAGAGACCAGCCTGGGCAAGAAAGTGGAATCTAAGTTTCAAAAAAAGAATAATAAATAATGAAACAACATTATAGAAACCTGATCTTAAAGTGAATGGAATTGTTTCTAATGTATTTTTATACCATCTTATCGAGATTTACCTGCACCAATTCAGAGAATAAAATAAATACATATATAACATTCATGCAGTAGGTGCTGATAAAGTATTTTTAATGTGAATATGACATATATATAGCATATCTACAAAAGTAAACAAAGCTGCTGCAGAAAAACTTACAGCAAAGAAAGCAAACATCTATAGCAGATAAATGCATACAAAATAGCAGATAAACTTGAAAGCTCATCAATTTCTAATTGATTTCACGTTACATATTACTGTTAGAAAAAAATTCTTAGTAATTTTGACAATAGAAATAAAAAAGTATAGAGAAACACATATTTCAAATAGCATGACATGAAATATAAAAGGAAAGTTAAAGCCACTTTGCAACCGTTAGAATATTGTATTTTGTAATATTTTAACTTATTTATGAAAGCATCAAGAGAAATATGTTTATCAGATTAAGTATTTAAAAGATTTAGGACTTAGATATTGTCGTCAATAAAAGTAAAAGATAATAGAAGAGAGCAACTTTGGTTTCCAATGTTGAATTGCTATGTTGAATTTTTAGATCCTGAAAAATATTCCATGTCTGCTCATAGGATTCCATGAAATATACAATATCGGTAAAAAAAACTTTCCTGAAAAAAAATTTTATACAAAATTGCTCTCTTCTATAGAAGAGATCTAAAAATTCAACATAGCAATTCAACATTGGAAACCAAGAAGTATATCATGTTTATAGGATCCAAAGTCATGAGAGTTTTATTTAATATGAATCATATAATTTTGTGTTATTTGGTTTTAAGAAGTTTTGTTTGCGGCCGGGCGCGGTGGCTCAAGCCTGTAATCCCAGCACTTTGGGAGGCCGAGACGGGCGGATCACGAGGTCAGGAGATGGAGACCCTCCTGGCTAACACGGTGAAACCCCGTCTCTACTAAAAATACAAAAAAAAAAAAAAAAAAAACTAGCCGGGCGAGGTGGCGGGCGCCTGTAGTCCCAGCTGCTGGGAGGCTGAGGCAGGAGAATGGCGTAAACCTGGGAGGCGGAGCTTCCAGTGAGCTGAGATCCGGCCACTGCACTCCAGTCTGGGCGACAAAGCAAGACTCCGTCTCAAAACAAACAAACAAACAAAAACAAAACAACAACAACAACAACAAAGTTTTATTTGCATGCCCTAAGGTTATTTTGGTAAGAGACATATTGAAAAACGTATATTCATAAGATATGTCTGTAACTTTTTGATGTATAAATGAGTGTCCTGGGCTTTATTTTAATCCTTCCTTTGTCATTTTCATGAAATGCATGATCTTTAAAACTCTCTTAAGGGAAGACACATATTTCATATTAATGGTAAAATAGCAAGTATAAATCTCAAACCACAGACATAAGCTTTAAAAAATTATTCCTCTAATTTATATTTCAAAGTAACTGTTACATTGGGTTGGCAGGAAATACAAGTTGCTCTTGCTGTCTGCCAGCAGTCTGTATTTCTGCTTTTGTCCTTAGAGGCATCTAAACTAACTACATAACTTGACTGGTTTACCTTTGGAAACAAAAGCCAGGAAGGGAAGAATATTACAGGCAAATTTTGCTCTCTTGACTGCCTCAAAAGTCCACTGGGACAAGTAGGCACAGCTTGCTACCTGCTTGAGTGGAAGTCATAAAAGACGGAAATGGGCCAGGCGCGGTGGCTCAAGCCTGTAATCCCAGCACTTTGGGAGGCCGAGGCGGGCGGATCACAAGGTCAGGAGATGGAGACCATCCTGGCTAACACAGTGAAACCCCGTCTCTACTAAAAAAAAAAGTACAAAAAACTAGCCGGGCGAGGTGGCGGGCGCCTGTAGTCCCAGCTACTCAGGAGGCTGAGGCACGAGAATGGCATGAACCCGGGAGGCGGAGCTTGCAGTGAGCTGAGATCCGGCCACTGCACTCCAGCTTGGGCGACAGAGCGAGACTCCGTCTCAAAAAAAAAAAAAAAAAAAGATGGAAATGAAACATTTCCCATAGACACAACCCTAACTTGGCAGAAAATTATTCTATCACATTCTAATGTACTACTTATAATTGATGTGAATGACATACGGTTTCCTTAGGAGTTCCTATTTCTTCATGCTGTAAAAACCTTCTTGACAGTGTTTTTTCTCCTGGTTTGTCCTAATTTGTCAGTGCAATGCATACAAAAATTGGAACTTTCCTCAGTTTCTCTGATTAACATCACTTGCTCTAATGATAATTTCATTTTTTTTGAAGATTAAAATACTAAAGTATAGTATGTGGGTTGGATTTAAATATGATAATATTGTAGAAGTTTCCAAAACCTAGGAAATGCATTGTATATTTTGATGGTAATTAAGTTCAATGTTTATGTAGTATTGTATCCAGTGTCATGATATAACTAAGATATTGTAGGCCTTATCAAAATCTTAAGTTCAACAGAATAATACGTAGACCTAACAAGGAGTTCATGAATATTTTTAGTAAATCAATGAGTGAAAACACTGGTAGTTTCTTTTGTAACTTTTCTTAATTTTTTATTAAAATAAACCATAGTCAAAAGGACATAATTGCTATGCATATACATGAACACCATATTTCAATGTACATATGTTAAGTCAAATATTCAAATATTATTCATGTATTCAAAACTACATAAAAGAGAGATTCTTTTATATGTATATAGATAGTTTTTTGTTTTCCCCAAACAAGGAAATATGTAACACAAGTGTGGCCAGGAATATATGAAGAAATTAGTAGAATTCAGCAAAAACACAAGAGTGGGAAAATATTTGTGTTTCCAAGCAAAACTTTTTTTCCCTTACCTGTAATTATATGTTTAAGAAAAATGTCACTTATACATAGAGAACCATGCTATTTTCTAATTGCTAAGTGCCTCTTTATCCTTACAACATACATTTTTACAGATTTGGTTTCAATTTCCTATGAATACTGTTGGCAAGAGGAGGGTCCACAGCAGTTCCCCGAAACAAGTCTTGCCCCCAAATAAACAATCAGTGCGGCGTATCTCTTTCGTGCAGCTCATTCTCACAAGGTGACCTCCTAACCCAGACCGTCATAACACAGACCAGGTCTCAACAAGTTGCTATTTCTGTTGTTATTTATGAAGCCATGGGTCATACTTGAAAATCAGAGCCTAACCCTCAAGTAAATTGCTGCAGCTCCAATTTAGTCTTTAGGACTCACTAGAGTCAGAAGCACAACAAATTGGGCTCTAAGATTCCATGAATCAAGAAGAAATAAGAATTAATGAAATAGATTTTTTGAGAATTTTATAATAAACTTTTCCCAAAATATTATCTATTCCTAACAGCAGAGAACTTTGATTAATGTAAGGTAACTGAAGTTATTTTTATAAAAATCAATTATGTTCACCATTATTATATAAATGTACAGTTTAAACATGTAGTATATTAATTTTAGGAGTTTATTTTAATGTCAATATTTACAATACATATGCTGGAATAAATACTAAACTGAAAGAACTGTGCTTAAACACTAAAATATTAAATTGAAGACCAAGTCCAAGAACCAAAAAGGCAAAATCCAAACTTACATTTCAAAGTACATTTACAAAGTACCTACATTTGCAAAGTGTCTGAACTAGGCATGTGCTGTGTGTTGAGAATATAATCATGTCATTACAGAAACACAAGAAAGTATAATGCCATTTTCACTAGGGTAAAAGAGGAAAATATGGGAGAAATATGGTCAATATACATGTAAATTTCAAAATTACAAGTGGTATTTTACACCAGTTACCGACACCTCCAGAATTAAGGTCGTGAAATGGTGAAAATTTTACACATCTGGTTGCAGCATATCAAAAAACACAGAGCTTTGCTAGATAATCCCTGGAAGTCTTTTCATTACTCTGCTTTCTGACTGGAAAGTTAGTATAAAATACATGATTATCATTATAATAGCAAAGCATTTTCATTATCTTTTAATGGATCTAACTTCTGGTAGAGACCGTGTGTTATGCATGCCAGTGAATTTAAATTGAGAAAGCTAGGATTTTGTACCTGTGTTTCAGCAAGGCAGGAGTACATGAAATTTACTTGTTTGTCTCATCGAATCTTTTCCTGTACTGACTTTTCAGCAATAGGTACCTTAGAACCATAAAGTGTTCTTTTGCATTTAGCAGAAGAAAGAATGAAGGTTACATATATGCTGTTTTGCAAAAATGACTTGAAGAGCTGCTGGGTGCAGTGGCTCATGCCTGTAATCCCAGCACTTTGGGAGGCCAAGGTGGGCAGATCATCTGAGGTCAGGAGTTCGAGACCAGTCTGGCCAACATGTGAAATCCCGTCTCTACTAAAAATACAAAAATTAGCCAGGCATGGCCCCAGCTACTTAAGAGACTGAGGCAGGAAAATCGCTTGAGCTCAGGAGGTGGAAGTTGCAGTGTGCCGAGATCACGCCATTGCACTACAGCCTGGGTGAGAGTGAGACTGTCTCAAAAAAAAAAAAAAAAAAAAAAAGTTACTTGAAGACAGTACAACTGAGTTACATTTATTATTAAATTTCTTTTGTGTTTCCCTATGTTTAGTGGAAGAGATTGGTCTCTCTAGTAGATGAATTTTTAGATCAAGTTAGAAGATAAAAATACTACTCACTTTCCCTTAATTTCTACATGATATAGATTAAAAATGAGATGCAAAAGACTAAGTTGAGGATTATAGGAATAAAACAAGGAAGAAAGAATATGAATATGTAGAGAGAGAATTACAATAAGGAAAGAAAAACAAAAAGCAACTGGGAAAGAAAGAAAAAAAGCAAACTGCTGTGTTTATGAATAAAGGAAACAAAAGAACATGTGCCAGGGTGTCATAGATACAATTTGTCATTTGTTCTTTGGTCTTAAGCAGCTACTACTTCTTTCTCAATTTTACTTTCCAAATCCTTCTGTCTCTTGATAGTTTATCCAATTCCATAAACTATCTTCTTTCTTTGCCTGCCTTCCTTCCTTCCTCCCTCCCTCCCTCCCTTTTTCTCTCTCTCTCTTTCTCTTCTTCTTTCTCTTTATCTCTCTCGTTTTTTTTTTTTTTTTTGAGACGGAGTCTCGCTGTGTCACCCAGGCTGGAGTGCAGTGGTCCGATCTTGGCTCCCGGGCTCATGCCTTTCTCCTACCTCAGCCTCCCAAGTAGCTGGGCCTAGAGGAGCCCGCCACCACGCCTGGCCAAATTTTTGTATTTTTAGCAGAGATGGGGTTTCACCGTGTTAGCCATGATGGTCTCAATCTCCTGACCTTGTGATCCGCCTGCCTCAGCTTCCCAAACTGCTGGGATTACAGGCGTGAGCCACTACGCCCGCCTTTCTCTCTCTTTCTTCCTTTTTTCCTTACGTCCTTCCCTTCCCCTCCCCTCCCCTCCCCTCCCCTCCCCTCCCTTCCCCTCCCCTCCCTTCCCCTCCCCTCCCCTCCCTTCCCCTCCCCTCCACTCCCTTCCCCTCCCCTCCCTTCCCCTCCCCTCTTCTCCCTTCCCCTCCTCTCCCCTCCTCTCCTCTCCTCTCCCCTCCCCTTCCCTTTCCTTTTCCTTTCTCTGCTTCTGTGTCCTCCTCTCTCTCCTTGTCTTTCCTTTCCTTCCTTTCTTTCTTTCTTTCTTCTTTCTTTCTTTTCTCTTTCTTTCTTTCCTTTTTTCTCTTTCTTCTTTCTTTCTTCTTTCTCTTTCTTCTTTCTTTCTTCTTTCTTTTTCTTTTTTCTTTCTCTTTCCTTCTTTTCTCTTTCTTTTTCTTTCTTTTCTTTCTCTTCTTTCCCTCTTTCTCTCTCCTTCCTTCCTCTTTCTCTCTCTCTCCTTCCTTCCTCTTTCTTTCTTTTTCTTTCTCTCTCTTTCTTTCTTTCCCTCTTTCTCTTTTTCTCTTTTTTTCTTTCCTTCCATTTTGTATTTTTATTTTTTAAATTTTTTCGTGGGAAATGATTTGAGAATTGTAGGTCTTTAGATAGAAGATACATGATGTTGAATTTACATTGGAGGCATCTCTATTAAATCATTATATATATTCCTTAAGTCTGCTCAGTCTGTCCCCCAATAAGACCAAGAAGCCATCACACATTATGGAATTAAACATGCGTAGAATACATACCTTGGTTTTTAAGTACCAATTCCCACCAAAATGTATCAGATATAATTGAAAGAATGGTTGATTTCAGGTTTGGGAAGCAATATATATGTTATCATAGAAAGTAAATAAATACTGAGAAAAAATATAACATTATACCAAGAGAACATAATAACCAGTGTTATGGGAACCCCTTTGTACAACTTGATATTATTTACATTTCAGAAAGAATAATGATGAAAATATACTGTAAGATATTGAATAAACTCAAGTATCACTCATAAAAATGAGGACTTGAGAGAGAGGGAGAGAAGAGAGAGAGAGAGAGAGACATAAAGGAAAGGTGGGAGGAAGATTTTGTTTTTAAGACAAGCTAATAAATGGAATGAGGACAATATCAGAAAATCATTATTTTGCAAATCACAAGATAATAACCGAATCAAGTAAGTATCAGTATATTTTATATTCCAGTCTTATACATTCTTATGTTGTGGCATATACAAAGCACATTTATTTTTCTCTCATATATCTGTGGGTAAACTGAGATTGTGATTTACTCCAGGCTGCAAATTGTGTTCAAATCTATGCCACATGTTTCTGATTCTTCTTGAACCAGTATATACCACATCAAGTCATATTCTTCTTATGGTGAAAGGAAAGAGTACAAAAGAATAAGCCAAAATGGGCAAGGACATTTCAAGCCTCTGACATCCATAGACCAAAGTAAGCCACATAACCGAATCCAGATTCAAGAAGCAGGGATAAATACTTCTCTCATGATTTAATGCCTTAGCTTGATCTAATCTGTATAATAGTCTGATAGTGTTTTGGACATTAGGATATTCACATTTAAATTATACTCTCTGGATGAGCTATTTGGTCAGAGAGAAAAATAATGTTTTTATTCCATGAATAAATCTTGTAGTTACTGTTTAAGTGATAAAACTTAGAATAATAGTGATTAAAAAGATGATATTATATGTCTCCTGATATGAGGCAATAATACCACTTCTATAGTAATCTTGCCCCAAAATAATTAACTTTAAATTTAATTATGAGAAAACAATAGGCAAATCTAGACTGTAGAAAATTCTAGAAGACAAGTAGCTTTATAATCTCCAAAACACATACTGAAACACAAAGGGATTATACTACAGAAACTAAGGAGCTGTAACGGTGAAAATTAAAGTGTATTGTTAAATCAATATGAATTTTCTATAATGTTATAATAATACTGTATGTGGAAGACCATCATTATTCTTAGAAGATAAATGCTGAAATATTTAAGGGCAAAGTTCATGACATTTGCAGCATATTTTCAAATAAATTGACAAAATGTGGTAAAATTTAGAACTATTCTTATGCTGTAAAATAATAAATAAAGCACCATGAGTGACATATTTTTCATAAAAATAAAGCATATTAATCAGTTTAATGTAAATATTTAAACAACAACAAAAAGTTATATCTAAATAACCTAAGTGCCTGGTAAAAAGGTTTTTTGTTTTGTTTTCTTTTGCTTTGTTTTTCCAATTGAAGTTATTTTAACATTTTAGAAAACATCAATATCTTATAATCAGTAAGTTCACAAAATATATAAAGCACCACATGTAAATATACATTTGGATATTTCATATTGTACTTTACTTAAATGAGACATAAATAATGTTAGGTCTAGAAAATTATTATGATTTGTGTATAAATAATAGGAACTCTTATAAGCCATTACTTTGGCTGTTATATACAAACTGCACTCTCCAGGCACAGTGACTTGCATCTGGATGTTTACAATTTAAATGAAGGTGGAAAGGCCAATACTATTAGTATCATTTTGATATTTTCAGTACAGTACATTTGATGAGTAAGAAATGAATTTTGCATTGCTGTGTCAGCATTAAGATAAACTGCAGATTTTATATGGTAAATTCTTGTGGTAATATAAACAGCTGCATAAGCATTATGAATTATCAGTCCCTGGATTGGCATATAGATCAATATAGAATATTGCACCAATGGAACTTTTTGGTCAGTCCACTTCTGCTTTGGTGAATTGTGGCTGATTATAAAGGTATAGTGGGTTCACTTATAATTGGATTTGAATTCCAATTTCTTGTTGTCAGTCCCATGATAGGCTCAAAATATCTTGATAAAACAAATTATTTTTAGCCAATTAAAAAAATTGATTATTTTTAAATTGTGGTAAAATATGCATAACATAAAATTAACCATTTAAATGAATTTTGAATGTAGAGTTCCAAAGTGTCACATATATTCATTTTTTTCTTTATAAAGTTTGTAACCATGGTGGATAACATTTTCAGTTACAAACTTGCAGCAATTATAAAATTTTGATCTATCATGTCCCATTTCTTCTCAGGGATTGTAATTTCTTCTCAAGGAATGTAATTTCTTCTCAGTTTTCAACAATAACATGTCATGAAATATTTGTACAATATCAGTGAATTTTCTTCCCATTACTTTATAACTGTGCTCATCTGAATGGATAAAATGAAGATAGCCATTATAGTCACCATGGAAAATAGAAAAGATGCCATACAGTTCCAAAGAAAATTGGTTTTCTACATATCAACAAAGTTTCAATCATAGAAACTTAGTCTTGAGAGAATTTGTAATTCTCATTTATATAGAATACTTTCCTCTTCTGTTCCATAGGTCCGGTGGGGTTGGCTGGGCTCCTAGACTTATAAAACCTAACTGCACCTGGCCGGGCGCAGTGGCTCACACCTGTAATCCCAGCACTTTGGGAGGGCGAGGTGGACGGGTCACGAGATCAGGAGATGGAGACCATCCTGGCTAACACAGTGAAACCCGTCTCTACTAAAAATACAAAAAATTAGCCGAGCGTGATGGCGGGCACCTGTAGTCCCGGATACTCAGGAGGCTGAGGCAGGAGAATGGCCTAAACCCGGTAACCCGAGCTTGCAGTGAGCTGAGATCGCGCCACTGCACTCCAGCCTGGGCGACAGAGCGAGACTCCGGAAAAAAAAAAAAAAAAAAAAAAAAACCACACTTAACTGTACCTTAAAATCACCTGATAAATATTTAAAAATGACTAATGCCTGGGTCCCACACTGAGAAATTTTGATGATTATTAATTGGGAGAAAGTATATCTTAATTTTCCTTTACCAGCTCTTACGCATATCTTGAATTAATCACTCTCAATACAAGGATCATCAAGGAGAGATCTTCATGATTTGATGTAGTGAGGAAAGTCAGATGTAGCAGCACTAATTCCCCGTCTCCGTAATCTACTGTCTTACTGCCAAAGGAGAGCAGGCTTATACTCTTAAGTTTCCCACTTGAGATGAAACATGAGTGGAGATGAAATGCTTAGAGTTAATCTTTAAGTGACTCTGACTTGGCCCCTGCCTTTATCTGATTGTTCAGTAGTAGAAGCTGGGTCTCACTGCAGCACACACAGTTAAGATTTTTCCACGCTCTTGTCATCAGAATTGACTGTCCTTTCAGTGATGTATCTTTCCTAACGTCACCTCAAGTGGGAAAATTTCTCATGAGACTGAATTACATTTTGAACATTTTAAAAAACACTCTGTACAGGCATAAAACTAAGTGTTTTTCTGCTTTAACTCATTTAATTTTTCTTATAATCTTATGGCATCATGCATAAATAGTTAGTTAGCATTGTTTCTATTGCTAGCGAAGAATTATTCACTGCTAATGAAGAAACTGAAGCACGGTTTTGTTGGTTTCAACTGTCCAATAATTTGAAAGGCTTAATTATTCCATATATTAACTACCCTTAATGTTTTGCTTTCTGCAACTGAAATATGTATTACTTCTAGTTTCTCTTACACTTGTGATCAAAATATTTAACAGAATGGAGCTATCACAGAGCTCAGCAATATTTACAGACCTCACAGCTTCATTCGATGCTATTTAAATATACCCATTTCACCTTTCTTTGTTGAGTTAAATCTGTTCAGTTAAAGCTGTCATGCTATACCTGTCACTAAGTAATACAAAAACCATGAAACACTTTGCCAAATACTGATTTCATAAATAATAAGGGAATCTGAAGAAAAACACTCCCTAAGGAGAATGATAGGAGACTGGAGAGTTAAGGGCCATGCATGTAAAATTTTTAGATCATAGTAAGAAAATATCAATTCCTGAGAGAATGAATGAGAGGCCATTCAAGGAAATATTTTAAGCAGTATTTGCTGTTGGAAAATAGAGGCAGTGATATGATTGTTTGCATTTTTTAAATAAACAACTGTGTAAATTGTGGTGAATGTTTTAGATGGTTGTCAGAGGAGATGCTATATTAAAACAGTAGTAGTCCACATGAAAGTGATGGCACTCTATTTTCTATTTCTGGTAATAAATTACTACAAACTTAGATACTTAAAACACATTTATACGTAACGGTTTCTGTGAATCAAAAGATGTGGCAAAGTTTAACTGATCTCTTTGCTTTGGATCTGTCACATCCAAGGTGTTAATCATGGCTGGGGTTTTATCTGAAACTGCAACCAGGAAAGAAGGATCCACTTAGCGGCTCAGTTGGTTGTTGACAGAATTCAGTTTCCTGAGGGCTCTGGGGCCTGTTCCACTACGGGCCTTGGTTCCTTGCTGGCTGTTGGTCAGAGGCATTCTCAGTTCCTTGCCACATGAGTCACTCCATGCAGCAGCTCACAACATGGGAGCTTGCTCCAGCAAAGCAAGCAAGACAAAGTCTGCTAGAAGATGGATGTCAGAATATTATGGCATCCTATTACCTTTTCTAAATTGCATTATTAAAGAATCACGTCAGGCCGGCATTATGGCTCATGCCTGTAATCCCAGCACTTTAGGAGGCTGAAGTGTGTGGATCACCTGAAGTTAGGAGTTCGAGACCAGCCTGGCCATCACAAAAAATAAAAAAAATAAAAAATAGCCGGGCGGGGTGGCAGACACCTGTAATCCCAGCTACTCATGAGGCTGAAGCAGGAGAATAGCTTGAATGGGGAAGCAGAGGTTGCAGTGAGTCTAGATCACGCCACTGCACTCCAGCCTGGGCGACAAGAGCAAAAAAATAAAATAAAAAAAAAGCACATCACAATTTCTTCCCAAAATTGATCAGAGAAGTGGAGCAGTGGCCAGAAGGAATTATGCAAATGAGTGAATACCAGCAGGTAGGAATCGTTAAAGACCATCTTAGTGTCTATATACCACAGTAACTTTGACTTTCTATGGTTATTGGTGGTAGAAAGTTGATGGACATTTGAGATAATTAGAAAGCATAATCAACTGAGAAACAGACTGGATGAGGTAAGAATGAGAGAATAATTTCAATACTCTACAATCAATTGGAGAAAAGATGTTAGTATTTACTAACACAAAATCAGTATTTATTTATCTTACTGTTTGTTTGGATTGTGGGGATATGTTGAAATTAATGTGTCTACATAGTCTATAACTAGTGTCTTTTGCATTATGCCAGCTGATAGACCATAACTGATGTCACTGTGTACTGACATTTAAGCTCAGGAAATTTATAGTTTTTAAATAATTAACCCATATTACATATTTAAATATTTTCCCCAGGAATGTTTAGGTAATTACAATTCATATTTCATATTCCTGGTTGCCTTCTAGTAGTAATGCCTTGCAATAGATCCACCTCCTCAGAGGGGAGAACTTCAAGTGTGAGGATGTATTCTCTGGGATTGTTGGAGAGAGGAAACGTGAATATAATTAATATATGTGAATATAAGCAATCAATATTATATTAGTATAGGATTAAATGAAATGTGTTTGAATTTTTAAAACATGTTCTAGGAATACTTTAATATGGTATTTGTAATGTAAATTTCTGATATTTTAAAGTAGAACCATATAAAAATTCGAATATATCAATGTTTGTGACATAATGAAAAGGGCAGTTTTATAGGGTTCAATGTGATAACACGTTATCAGAGATGAATGACAATCTGCTATAAAAAGTCTAATTTGAGAACTCTCCTCCATTGATTTCATGAAATCTTCAATCTGTCATATGAATGAAATATACAAAACTAAGCATTGAATATTTGCTATGGCTATTATGATATGCCAGTAACTGACATCTGCATTAAGTAGGAAATCATTATTGTTTCCTAATAAAATAATTTATATACTCAGATGAAAAAGTAATTTCTTAATGATAAGCCCAGTTTCCTTTTATGTAATTATATCACAGAAAGAGAGTACACAAATGAAATAGAATCCATACCAGGTATGAACTCTAATTTCCGCATGATTCACTTGAAATTCATTGTTCAAATATAACTGATACAGTTACAATTGCCTAGAATACAAATTAATTTTCAATCATCTATTGAATTTTTTTTTTTTGCAATTCAGAGACTGTATTCTGAATACATGTGTACTTTCCCGTGGGGATTTTATTTCTAATCTTCTGTTTTTAATGGCCTGTTTCTTGAACAAGGATTACATTTTTATACCTTTTAGAAAACGTTCTGTGTAGCATTCTAACCTCAGAGAGTTTTTGTGCAGGATGGAAAATCTCTGTTTTCCACTGCACAGATGTCTTCTCCATAAGGCAACATTTTACTTTTTTCTCTTAGTTCAATCTGGACACCAGATTCTTGAAATTTGCAATATAATTTTAAGTGAAGCTTTTTAAAAATTTTATTATTCAACAGATGTAGTATGCCCTAATGACACTTTTCAGTATTGCATTTCAAAACATTACAGATACGTCACAAATCTGTATTCCTCCCCATAGCTCTTTTCCTCATAGACCCGAACTCTTACAGATATTCAGAATCAATTAAAGTGTTTCCATATTGCAATGGCTCCCTTATAGTCCTGGAAAATATTATTACTGATATATCAAGATAAACTTGCTAAATATAGAATAAGTCCTGTGATTTTAAATCCTTAGCGTTTTAAAATCTATCTCTACCTTTTCATTCCTGCTTCAATGATCTTACCTCAGGTCCTCATTACCTTCATCTGGACTATTTTAATAGTGGAAACAAGGCTTTAATTTCACTCTTTCTTCCTGAAAGACACCTTCTATTATGATAAGTGTTCTTAAACAAATCAATCAAAGCATTACATAATTTTCCTTAACGAGAAATTTAGTGACTCCCCATCAAATCCAGTTCAATTTTTTTAGCCCAGATTACAAGAGTCTGGTCCTCACCAACCTCTTCAGCTCATACCCTTTCACCCTCTGTATTGACTCCTGTGCTACAGTAATACTAAAATAACTGCATTTTTCAAACACATACCATATTTTTTATCTTCTCGAATGCTCATTTCCTCTGCCTATGTTATTATCACCCCTCATTTCTTATTCACCTTTTTAAATTCATTTTTTAAAGATTGGGGTCACAAATCGGTTCCTCCAAAAAAAGGTTCTTATTCATCCTAAGTTCTGTTTCTTCTATTTCCCTGCAGCATGCCACAATACATCTACATTAGCAGATTTGATCTTTCTTATTTGCACAGGAAATAAATGTGTATTATACAACTGGTTGCATTTTGTATCCAGTGGAATACAGGATAAGTTTGTTTTTGTTTTAGTATTTTGAAATATATTTTGTATCATTGTATTTTTTTTTCTTAAGAACTAACTTCCCACCCAGGTGGAAATATGATAACTTGATTTTTTTCAAAAACCAAATACCTAAATTGGTATTTTGACCTCTATATCTTTTCTAACAAATGTTGCTACTTATTTTTGCACATCTAATTCTTTTACATGGTTCCATAGACAGATCCCTGCTCTCGCCTATATTGTCTTAATATTCACTTTTCATTTCCCTAAAATGCTGAAAATCAGATAAACCAGATAAAATATGTTATTTCTCAACACTTGGGTGGATAAAATAACTTGAAAGATATAGGGAAAGGAAATAGTAAAGTAATAGAGACAGTATAAATTAAACATACTTGTCTATAGTTAGTAGATCATATGGCAGAAGAGAGAAATCAACTAATAACTGTACTCTCTACCACAACTAAATATGGAGTGCGTTTTTCTTTTTCACATCTAGGTGGGGTATATAATTCCGAAAAATAAAGCTCCTCCAACCTGTATAGTGGAATCCAGTCGATGTGGTAAAAACTTTCATGGCCAGGTCATAAGTTCCTGGCCCTTGGAAATTTCTTTGAATAGGGACAAGGCCTTGTGCGTGCGCGTGCGCGCGCTCGTGTGTGTGTGTGTGTGTGCGCGTGTGTGTGCGCGCGTGTGTGTGTGAGTGTGCGAGTGTATGTGTGTGTCTTGGGTGGTAGTAGCAGGCTTAATAATCATCTTTGCTTCTGAAAGTCTTTTATGACAAGAGGTATTTTCCTGTCTTTTAATGTCCAAAAAGATGAATAAGTTGAGGCTAAAGTGACCATATTTGGCTCAATGTGAACCAAATATTAGCTTTGAATAATCAAGATGCTTGAGGCAATCTTGGCTGGCAATATGTGGTGTTACTTGTCACAACAGGTGTTCAAACATACATGGAATGATTGCTTGGCCAGGATACTGTTGAGGAGATTAAAACATATCAAGTGAATGATTGTTTTAGAACATCTCTGGGATCCCTTCTAAACTCCAGGTTACCACATTTTTAAAAAGTCTCCTTCCAAATGTCTAGTTTAAATATTAAATGGTGGAGTTCTGTCCCTGGTTTCTTCTATGAGAAAAATAACATTGTATGTTTCTCCATATAAGAATGTGCTGCACTGCATATAAAAATAAGACAATTATTTGATTTATAAATCTACTGCTTTTCAACTTTGTGTGTTTTTATCTCTTTTATAGACATACTTATCACAAAGATAAGGATGACTTTTTTTTCAAAGACATTGCATTTATATTGTCTATGTGTATTTAATTTTATCCACTTTAATAATGAAGATGTATTTCTCTTTCAACCAATTTTTTTTCTAGCATTCTTCTGCCAAACACTTAATTTTGCTTCTATTATATCATTCAGAACAAATTTGCTTGTATTTCACATTCAGAACAATATGTTTTACAGGTGAGGAAATTGATGTGTAGCATAATAAACTGATTACCAATAGTTGCAAAGTTAGTAAGTGTAGGACCAGAGTATTTAACAAAGTCAGAAATACACTGAAGCTCTTGTTCTCAACAATTATAATCTATTTAAAATAAACAAATAATAAAAAACAAAGGAAATACACAAGTATTTATTTTCTTTTTGAAATATCTTTAAGCACAGAAGATGTTAAAGGCAAACTCTTGAGAAAAATTATCTGATTTATTTTGGACATAAAATATTATCACTTTCCAGATTTGTTTGTAAGTTATATTGAGACATTTCTTTAAATATGATGTTTGGGATTCCTCAGTCAGCATTTTTAATCACTTTTATTAGCTTGAAAACATAAAAAATGTAAACTTTTATTTTAAATAATACAGAAGGCTCTTTAAACCTAGTAATATCAATGATAAATGATTTTAGAAAGAAAAGCCAATTTATTCTACAGAAACTATCACTCTAAATTAATAGTTTCAGAGGATATTTTTGTCTGCACCTAATTTTCAGAATACTTTCAATATAACACAAAAAATAGGTTTTAGGTTATCTTTACATCATTTGACAAGTCAACAACTTACAAAGTTATTTCATATTATTGAATATTTTTCTCTTTTCCTTAAATCTAGGCACTATCCTTTTATAAAGTCTCCTCTTCATAAGGTTTTGTTTCATTTTGCTTAGTATTTTGGTATTTCCATTCTTCACTTTTTTTTTACTTCTTTCTTTCCTTCCTTTATTTTTTCTTCTATTTTTGTGGTTTACTTTTATTGTTTGTTTTGCATTGAGTAAAATATTGGTTCTTTTCAGTGTTTAGGAAGGTAGGTTATTTTCTTGTCTCCAGCTCAATAAACCTTCCAGATGAGTAAAAGAAAATTTTGTGAAGTGGAATTTCTCAACAGTTCTCAACAGGGATATGTCAAACCCTTCACCAGCTGTGGCTTTGGCCTGGACAATTTTAAGATGATATAACAAGGTTACTATCTCAGCGAAACTAAACTAAAATTTAAATTTTCATCAAATTGTGATATTTGAATAATATTGTAACATTTTATTTTTATCAGTTTTTGTGAAACATAAATACCAAATTATTTAATTAGTTAACTTTATGGTGAGAGGTTTACCAAGTTTGTTACGTTTAAGTTGTGACTAAGTCTATCTTGCATAAAATATGTTCCCTGTAAAAGATGGAGATTTTTTGTGCATTTAAAGCAAGGTTGATCATTAATTCGAGTTAACTAAAGCATGATTTTAGAAAGATGGAATAGATTTACCCAAGTAGAATCACGAGGGCAAGATTAAGGAAGAGTCTCCATGTTTGTTTGCTAGGGCAACCATAACAAAATACCAAAGACGGGATAACTTAAACAACAGAAATCTGTTTTCTCACAGTTCTGGATGTTTGAAGTCCAAGAAGGACATGTCAGCAGGGCTGGTTCCTTCTGAGGGCAGCAAGAGAAGGATCTGTTTCAGACCTCTCTCCTTGCCTAACAGGTGGCTATGTTCTCTCTGCATCTTCACATCAGGATGATATATACATTATTTCTTATGTATATTATTGTGTTCAAATATCTTCTCATAAGAACATCAATCATATAGGATTAGCATCTATTCTAGACCTCATGTTGTCTTTATCACCTCTGTAAAGACCCTATCTCCAAATACAATCACCTTCTCAATCCTGGGGTTTTGTATACTTCACATTTGAGGGATGCAATTCAGGCAATAAAAGGCTTTTTAATAGAAATTTCCTGAAGTGTCCATGAAAATGTCCCACAGAAGATTTCCTGAGTAATTTGTTTAGTGTTTTTTTAATAGTTAGCTGTACTGAGTAGGAATTTAGTAAAACTGAAAATAGACAGCGAGAGATCAACAAAATCAGGATGGGTGGCCTCCAGTTGTAGAGTCCCAAGCCAAGTTTCAGTATGAACTGAAATTTAGGTTCTACAACCTCACTTACTTGCTCATGCCTTATTAAGAATCTAACAATGAATTAAAGAAAATACATTGTTTTCTTACTATAACTCTGTGTTTCTTACCATAAGACTTCATTGCAGCCAAGTTGTCTTTGTGACAATAAGAAAATTATATAAATATATAAACAAACTCACATATTCTCACACAAAATTAGAAATTTACACACATATTCATGCATACTCTGATGTACTAAGTCCCAGCTGTTTTAAATATCATCTATCTTACCTGGGTAGTCAGTAGTCCTTAAGTTTATCAGCTAAGTATGTAGGAACTTTATAAACCTTGACAGATTACCCATACTCTACTGATAAATGGTGAAAAGAGAAAACTTCCAAGGAATCTAGGCTGAATTTCTAAAACACTTACAATGGGACACTAGTAGAAAATGACATCCCTGCCGTCTTCTCACCCATTGAGTGCCTCAACCCAGCACAGCATGAACAAGGGCCCAGTGAGCACTATGTCCAGTAGTAAACAAGTGGTGATTTATCACTTTTTGATACATTTAAATATCCTTTCTAAGGATAACAGGAAGGAAAGAAACCAAAATATGATAACCTCCACTGTACATTTGTAGGTCACAGTCCTTCCTGGTTCATTTCTACTAGGCATGAACACCCATGTGTTAAGTCAAATTCCATCCGCTCTTCCTGGAAACTCTCTGCCACCACATAGTTTACTAACAATAAATACTTAAATGAATAAATAATTACATCAAAAATAGAGGAGACACAGATCAATTGTCACCCCTTCTTTAATCCAGAAAAAAAATTCCACTTATTTTTCCAAGGTGAAGACACCAAAACTCTTTGAGTCTGTCTTGGGCTTCTTCCAAAGTGGGGTTGCTGGATGATACATGTACGTAAGATGTAGAAGGGGTATAAACATTCTCTAGTCCTATGAATTTGGAGCACTTGTAAGAGTGTCCAAAGAGTGGTCATGTGCTGGAGATTTTGAAAAGAATTTTAAAACAAGTCATGGATATTGAATGGAAGTTTAGATCAAATATTGGAGATACAAAGGATATATAGATATAAAGATATAATAAAACTTTAGTATTCACATGAATAAATAGATGCTTTAGAAAAAATATTGAAAACAATTAATGTATGCTTCTGAATCATCAGTTCCCTTTTAGCTGTAATGATGCTTTAGGGAAATCTTAATTGTTTTATATCAACTCTAGATGCTTTCTTGATAATTAGGTAAGCATTATCTTGCTTTAGAATAAAATTAAGCAATAGAATGATAAACCAACAATGAAGGAGAGTCTAATGTGTTACAAAGAAAGTATTATACTTTTCAAGAAGCTCAGGAAAAAGAAAATAAGGAATTGTGACCATATGTGTTGTAAAATTAGGAAATGTTTTATTCCAAAATGTAATGGTTACATATAGAA
Source organism: Trachypithecus francoisi (assembly GCF_009764315.1). NCBI lineage: Eukaryota > Metazoa > Chordata > Mammalia > Primates > Cercopithecidae > Trachypithecus > Trachypithecus francoisi. The sequence goes on along the minus strand of NW_022681454.1, from coordinate 155,614,048 downwards.
GCCAGAAATCATGTTTCATAAATTTCTATTACTATCATGCTGCGTCCTAGAAGGCAAACACAGGAAACTATTAATATTTATAGACTAAGAATAAAACAACCATTATAAATTAAATATGACTTATTTTCATAGAAGAACATCATAAACCGACCAAAAATCTGATAGTTGATTTCCTATGGTAACAGAAAAAGAAAAGCCGTGGTCTTTAAAACAGTTAACCTTTGATATTAAATCTCCCACTCAGCTATATTTAAAAAGCTTGAGATTTTCTGAGGTAAATAATAAACAACTAATCCCTGGTATTTCTGCTAAAACTCTGTATTCTTCAACAGAATGTAGCCTCTTTGCACTATGTGATTTTGAAAAGAAAATTTTTAAGAATCTACACAGTAATTTGTAAACCATGTGTAAGGAGCTGCTGCACCGCTCTGTGGAGTCTAATAGAGAATTTGACAAATTGATTGTTAATTAAATAATCTAAAACCAGTATCAGCGAGCTGAAGTGTGAAGATGTCATTTTCTGCGAGAGGTGAAATCTGAGTGGAAATTTTCCACCTCAGGCAGATGACGGCCAATCCAGAACATACTCTCAGAGCCATTCTTAATATTACCATAAAAGCCACCTCAATTTAGTGTCTTTATTTATTATCCGTCATATTTCAGGGTCACATCAGAATTCAGCAGAGGCTCAAATCATTACAAGTGTGAATAGCTAGTATTTAGCATTCGTAAAGCCTGAAGAAATCTAGAGAAAAAAGGGTATTACTTAAAATTACTTTTTATTATATTATCTGAAGTCTTTGTTCCAGTAACTCAATTCTGTATATAACCTCAGAATTCATGGAGATATATTCCTAAATGTAAGTATTCTTATAAGATCACTCTTAGAATCAGTTTCTGAAGTATTTTCATAGATTAAGAAATTACTCAGGTCACTTCTCAGTGTATTTTACAATTATACATGTATCAAGCATGAGCAGGAAAGATGCCTTCTTGATTTGTTTGGCACAGCATAGTGTCATATTTATACTTATCCAAGACCATTAATTGGTAATTATAAGTATGTACATTATGTTGCAAGCAATAATAATTGGACAAACTTTTGTAAAAAATAAATATTTAAGAACTCTTTGTGCTGAATTGCATCAGTTACTCAGAAAAGATGAGAGTGATTAAAAGTGAAGAGTACGTAGAAGCATACAGGTTAAAGAAATCCCATAATTTTTGTTACGATTTTCTTTGTTTATATGAGTGTTCAGGCACAGTCTTGAGTCTCTTGAAATCTGAGATATATTAGAGGAAAATCACATTATCTGTGATACAGGAACCAAGGTTACTGTAGTATTTCAGATGCAGCAACCATTATGCACAATAGATAACCTTGCAATTGAAGAAACTAGCTAAGAATGCTTTAATTGCTTTGATTTATAATTTTAAAGCTTCAAAGCCAACTCTTAAAAATACTCATCTTGTAACTATATACAATATATGAGGGATTTAAAAATGTATTATTTTAATAAAGAACATTTTTGTGTCTTAAGAGTGAGTCTACATAAACTTGCTAGAACAAAGGGAGATTATTTCATAGATATTTTGAATCAAATTACAAGAAAGTGAGAAAAAAAGCAATAACTACTACCCATGGTATTCTTATTTTGCCAGGTGTTTTGCATAGTATTTAACTTAAATACTTTTATTTAAATTTATAGCAAATCTGTGGGTTATTGTATACATTCTGTATTAGTTGTAAATTTGAGCTAAACAAAATACAGCTAGCAAGTGGCATAGCTGGAATTCAAAGTTAGTTCTGACTCCAAAGCCTGTGCTTAGAGGGCTGATTGGAAGAAAGGAAGTGTGGATTCTGCTCTGAAAATCATGAATCGAGCATATAAAAATTTATATGAATTTTCCTCATCTACAAAATGAATATATTTAAATTAGTCCTTACAGTTTCTTCAAAAATAAAAGTTCTTTAGTTCTATGAACATGCCTGAAACTTCAATTAGTAATTATATAATGGCTTAAACAGTATTAAGAGCTAAGTTAATAAATTTTCTCAGTGGCAAAATTATATTTAATTCATGGTGCCTGCCCTAAAGGAGCTTAAAAGACAGGGCATCAACTTATGAAAATTAAATGACAGATCAACACTGAAGATAGTAATGGAAGATGCTATCATACAATGCCTACAATTCCATTTTCAAAAGAGCAATATGGGCTCATTAATACTCTGAGGAATAAAAAAAAAGAATCACAGATATATTAGCAGCAACTACAAAAAAAAAATGCTGTGAGGAAGTATTATTGCTCTCAAGTTCATAGGAATGTATAAATGAGAGGGTTCCAGACGGTCATGACAGAAGAAAAGTGATTTGCAGATGTCACAACAAGAACCATCTTGGCTAAAGTAGCCAACAGAGATTATTTTCCAATTCATATCAAAACAATTATACATTGAGAACTATGCAAGGTTCTGGAAAAAATAATTCAAAAGGTAACCAGAACGATATTCTTAGAGCGCTTATAATCTTCTTACTAATGTTTATATAAATAGTCAAAATGTAAATCTGGACCTTTCTTAATCTTAACATATTAAATAATACTAGGAATAGTTATTAAATGTGATAATAGAGTAGAAAAATACTTAATACTTACTTTATTAGATTGTACTTATATTTAACATTTCTGTGAGTGCTTGGGAGTCAACTTTTATGAAATAAAAAATTATTTTTTAACAAATTATAATAGTTATACAACATTATGTGATAGTAATATATTTATAATAATATGATCAACACATAATATATTTGCATATGTCAAAATAATTGATAGATAACTATTTAGTCTGCTTAAATTTACATAGATTTACCCATTTGGGTCAATAAAACACATTTCATAATTTTAATATCTTCTTTCTAATTTTTTGTTTTCATAGCTTAGATCATGTAATAAATATAAGGACAATGATACAATTCAAATTAACTCACGTTGGTAGAAATGAGAACATTTAAATGATTGTTCAGGTATTAACAAACATTTAAATGATTGTTCAGGTATTATAGGCATGTGTATATATATATTTTTCTTTCTAGAGTAATGTGATGTATATAACATTATTTGATTACTAATTACTTCTTTGGGACCAAGTATACCTTCAATTAGTCATAATGCAGGGATATTTAAAATTTTAAGATAAACTGGGCATGGGGGCCCTTGCCTGAAATCCCAGCAACGCAAGTGCCTGAGGTGGGAGGATCAGTAGAGGCCAGAAGTTGGAGACCAGCCTGGGCAACTTAGGGAGACATCGTCTCTACAAAAACAAACAAACAAAACTTAGCAAAGTGCAGTAGGCACACCTGTAGTCCCAGCTACTAGGGAGACTAGGGTGAGAGGATCAACTGAGCCCCGTAGTTCAAGGGTGCAGAGACAGTGTCATTGCACTCCAGTGTGGGTGACAGAGAAGGCCTCATCTCTTTAAAAAGAAAGACATAATCAAAGTTATCTATTCTCAAATTTACTCTTCTTTTGAGAATAAATATCTAAATAAAACAAATTTAAAGCATATATAATTAAAATAGTATAAATTAAAATTCTTAAATGGTTATATTTAATGAGATATATATTTAGGATGAGAATTTAAATTTTAAAGTTTTCATATTCACTTACAAAGGAACTCACTGCATTTCCTAATTTATTTTCGTTATGGCTCTTGATTCTTCTAAATCCTGACATGTTAATTTATTTTTCCCATTTTTATCTGATCCTTTTGATGTAATTATTATTTTAAAGCATCTTTTCTGGGTCTCCTTACTGTTTTAATGCTATCAGACTTGTATTGGTGGAAAACAGTTTAATAGGAGTTTTTGCTTCCGTCATGAAATAAACAGTAAGAATTGACATACGTAAATCAAAACTATAGTTAAGAAATTTGAAATAAATTATTATAAAACAACAATGAAATATATCAAATTTAACATAAGTTGTCTTTAGCCAGTTATATAATATAAATGTTTCTACACAACAAGCAAACATATTGTGTATCAATCAACTAGACACATCTTAGTACTCTTTAATTTGGTAAGACTTATACATATGATTTCATTGGTTAGAATTACATTAAAATGGCCAGGTACGGTGACTCACGCCTGTAATCCCAGCACTCAGCACTTTGGGAGGCCCAGGCAGGCGGATCATCTGAGATCAGGAGTTCGGGACCAGCCTGACCAACATGGTGAAACCTCATCTCTACTAAAAATATTTTTTAAAAAAATTAGCCAGGCATGGTGCCACATGCCTATAACCCTAGCTTGTTGGAAGGCTGAGGCAGGAGAATCTCTTGAACCCGGGAGGCAGAGGTTGCAATGAGTCGAGATTGGGCCATTGTACTTCAGCCTGGGCAACAAGAGCAAAACTGCATCTCAAAAAAAAAAAAAAGAATTATATTAAAATTCTGGTTTTCTTCATCTTTTTATTGATTTTCAGCATAGAAATAAATATCAAAAAAAACAAGCTAATGAAGTTGTTAAGTTCTGAACTTATTTTTATTTAATAATATTGTATAGATAATGAGCATGTATCTATCTTATTTTGCTTGAATTGGTGTTTCAACATGATTTTAGTTTGAGGTCTGAAAATGCTTTGAAATACTTGCTTTGTCTTGATAAGGAGACGCCAGAATTGGTCTTCTGTGCAAACTGCTCCCAGAACATAAATTTGAAGCATAGTTCATTCTTCTAGGCAACCAAGACACCACTTAGTAAATTACTGTTTGTATTAAAGCCTAATTCAATAGCACACCTCTGAATTAACTTTCTCCGATGTCCAATTCTCACCCAACAAATTGTAAAGCACAGAACTCTAGAGGGCAGAAACATTATTAACACAACAATGTCCAAAAAAATCTGTAAAGCAAGAAACATCTCTAGTCTAAATATATAATAATTCTCACACATATGTTATTTTTATTCATGCAGTTAAAAATTGCTTATATTATTAAAATACATTAATTTAAAAGCATGACTAAATGTCCTGCTATCATTACCATTATCTCAAATCACTGTTAGTAGAACTTCTGTTATGTAAGAGCTCTACATTTTTAACATGAAAATGTAGTCATTATGCATTAATTCATTAGAAACTATTTACTTAAAGCATATGTAACTATCTTAGGTAACAAATTACACTGAATGTAAAATGATGCTAGCTGGAAGACTTTATTTTGGTACTATAAAATAAAAAATAGCATCCTAAAATTAGCGTGTTACACCTAAGTTAAGACATGGGAAATATGTATGTTAAATCAATAAAATAAATATGTGTCTTTGAAAGTTATAAAACTTTGCTCATCATAACACAATAAATGTTCTTGTCACCTTTTATGTAATAATGGTTTTACAATAAGAAAATGTCAAACTCTATTAAACATGGAATATATTCTTTCTCCTAACAGAAACAACTAAAATGTCAGGAGAAAGTACTTAAAACATTTTTTTTTAAAGACAATAGGTATTAAGGAACAATGGACAGTGATCTCTGAGAAACATACAATCGTCAGTATGTATCTATGCTTTCCTCAGGTAATTGACGGGGAAATTTCAGACTATAACACAGGAAGAAGAATCCTAGAAAGAGCACAACAGTTTCCCTGAATTGAAGAGATAGAACTGAAATCTAGGAAGGCTAAGACTACAGTTCAAAGGACAGAATATTGGAAAGGAGAGTACTACACAGCAAAAAATACTAGACATCTACAGAAATTATTTCTCAAGTCTTCAGCTGAGTCTTCAATGGCTTTAAAGTTAGCAATCTTTTCCTCTGCAGGATATGCTCCATTGCATTGCACAGCATAAGCATGTGAGAAAATTATCAGTGGTGAGAGAAAAAAAGATCGGTGAGAACAGTCCCTGGAGCTCACATCGTGTTAGGAATGCTTTTTCCAGCATCCAGCATAGAATACTTCATAATTCAAGAAGCAAAAGATTGGAGAGAGTACCCAAAAGGGTCTTGCCTCACTAGTGGGCCAAATTTACATTGTTCTTGTTCCCATTAATAAAACTTAAAAAGTAATATACAAAGAGACCAAATTGTGTCTATGCAACTTAATTTCATTCCAGAAAAAGCCCTCAATAATATTTATAGAAGTATGCAAATATGGAATACCTAAGAACGTAAAGTTTTCAATTCATTCTATCAAATCAAAATTCAACAGACATGCAAATAATCAGGCAAGTATACCACACAATGCGAAGAAATACCAGTAGTTACAATGAACATAGACATGACAGCAATGATAGAATTAGTAGATATGGGCATTAAAGAAATATTATAACTTATTTTACATGTTTACGAAACTACAGAAAGAATTTAATATATTGATTAGAAATACAGAAGATATAACTAAAACCCCAAATGAACTTCTGCTGCTGAAAATCACATCTGATAGGATAGATACAATGGAAGAATAAATAGCAGATCAGACATTGTAGAAGAAAAAATTGGTAGCATTGAAGACATACTAATAGAAACTACCTAAAATAACGATAAAGATAAGAATGAAAAAAGATAATATCAGTGAGTTGTGGGACAACTTCAAGCAGCTAATATATATATATGTAATAGGAACCCTGGAAATTGAAGTCAAGGTGAACAGCAAAAATTATTTTTTGAATTTGAAAAAACTATAGATCAACATGTCCATGAAGCTCAACAATACCCCAAGGCAAGAAGAATCAAGATAAATGTATATGGATCTCAACAATTACACTTTAAATTGTAACTTTACCATTTTTAAAAGGTTGCAAAAGCTTTAAATTGTATACTTTAAGTTTGTGTAGATATGTCAATTATGCCCAAATAAAATTAATACAATTAAAAGAAAGAAGAATGAGGATTCTGCATAATGCTTATCTTAAATATGTTATTTAATGGAGAAGGACTCCGTTTGACTGGTCTAGGATGGCTCTGGCTCTTTCTGCATGTCTGCCTCCCGCCTTCAGCAAGCTGTTCTGGGCATATTTCCATTTATTAAGGAGCGAGAGTAGCAAGAGAACAAGAATTTTAAAGTTTCTTCTATCCTGATTTCTAACATTCTATTAGCTACAGAAGATAACAGATGAAAGACAACACTCCACTTCAAGGAGAGAAGCAAAGAAAAGAATGAACAAAACATATTACCTACTTATTTTGTGACTGACATTAGAGTATAATTATTATAACTGTGATTTATAAAACGAGAGAATAATAAAGTTTGTGTAGGAGTCTAATATTTAATTTACATTAATTCAAAAATTACGGTGTTATAATTTTGAATTGATATGTACTTATGTGTTGAATATATAAATTATATTTGCCCAAATAACTAAACATTGAAAAAAAATCACTCTATCTTCCCATTCAATCCGAACCATGTATTTCCAGAGTTTTAAATAAATAGTCATTTTATAGCCCAAGGATCTTTATATCTTTGCACATTGGTATATAAAAATTGATTTATTTTTGTTAGCATCTGCATGTTTTACCTAACTACCCTCTTTTCCATAGTTTTCAGTATTAAAAACCGTACTGCAATAAATAGCCTATGCCATGCTAATGTAGCTGCACTATTTTTTCTTTCAATAGCTTTTTTAAAAGTATGCTTATAAATTTTATGTATTTAAAATTTTGCAAGGTAGTACCACATCACTGTATTAAAGAATACCAACTTAAATGTGTGTTATCAATATCCAAGATATTTTAAATATATTTTCTTCAGCAGTTACTGTTAAAACTTTTGAAGCTTTAGCCAATCTGTTAGGTCAAACATCAGTTTGCATTATTTTGTATGTATCTTTAATAGAGAGTTTCAGCTTTTTTTTTTTTACATTAACCCGTGTCTCTTCCTCTATCAAGTATTTTCCCAGAGACATTTATATCATTTTTCCCAAGTTATATGCTGTCATTTGTTTGTAGAAATCATTCATATACTATTTTAGGTCAGTACAAAAGTAATTGTGGTTTTTGCCTTTACCAACCTAATAGATACTAATCTTTTGTGTCTTTAGTGTGTTGCAAATATTTTCTCTCTGTTTCTGCAATTTTTGAAGTATAGAGGTAACGAAAGCATTTGTAGTCAAATCTCTCGGTATTATTTGTAGTCAAATCTCTCGATATTGTTCTTTTTAATTGTGGGGCTTTGGATAAGACTTTCATACCTTTACACAATTTGCTTTTTAGTATTTTTATAGAATAGGTGTAAAGCCATTTTATGTGTCATACATGCATTTTTCTGTAACTTATTTGTATATATTTTCTTTGATTTATTTATCCTTATTTCTTAATTGGGCCATCTCTTTACTTACATTTTTAAAGAACCAAATTTGGTTGTAATAATTCTGTTTACTTTTGAAATTCATTTATTGCTGTTTCAGCACTTATCTCTTCCTTAGTTCTACTGTATTTAGTTGGAAACTTGTAGTAGAAATCCTGCACAGATTTAAAGAAAAATTAGGTTTTTAATTTGATTTTTTCATCATAACAAGCAAATTGGGTAATTGGTACAAGAGCTTCACTATGACAATCTCCTATGCCCTTACTTTCTTTCTCTGCCATCAGTAGCATGTGATTCTCATTCTTACAATCTCAGGACTATTGCATGTTTAGGCATGTCTCAGTGTTCCAAGTATGTGGAAGGGTAAAGAACAAGTGTCAAACAAGCAAAAATTAAAACAAACAAAAACCACCTCTCTCCTTGAAAAAAAATGTTCTCTTCTATTTTATTGATTAAAACTTCTAATTCTCTTAATTTTACGTTAGTTGTTATTAATGAAACTCATGTCACATGATCACTGAAACTTCAAGGGTCACAGATGCTGAATGTATTAGACTAGACTCACTTGTGCATTCCAGAGGAAGGCTCTGTTTGCAAAGAACAGGACAATACATTTTAACTAGGCTGCTGGTCATGTATCATACCACTATTATCTTTTGATGTATTTTGTTGCTTAATTTTTTATTTGTTATACTAAATGCTAAGGTTAATATAGTTCAAGAGTTCTGCTTAGTATTGAAATATTTGAGAAGATGAAAAACGTCTTCTCTTCAGTGGAGTGTCTGCATCTATAAGTATTGGATATATTGATACTGCTTTGGACTGATTTCTCAAACATTCTTATTTTAGTTCTTATTTTTATTTAGAACAAGATTTACTTAAAACATTTCTGTTTGTTCACATTAAACACTTTGGAGTTATTATTTTGTTATTTATTTGCTTTTTTGTTACATTAAGGTCAAAGTATGTGTTATGGAAGAGTACTGTTTTCTGGCTTCATTGAAATTTCCTCTGCGTTTAGGTACATAATCTATTTTTGTTACTGTTCCTTAAACAGAAAAGAAGGAGTCCATTCTCTGTAGGGGACATTGTTTTTCCCTCAGTTACTCTGTCTCTATCTATACAAGCATAGAAATAAATATTACCTATAAAAACTTATATATTTCATAATTTTTCTCATAAATTATATAACAAGTCATTTTTATATCAACATGGCACAAAAGTCTTATAAGAGTAAAATCTGGGGGTACAATTTATTGTTTTAAATGTTTATATTTCTCAGTAAATTTCCCTCAGGCATTTTATTGTGTTTTCCAATGAAGAAACATATTGTCCTTCATACTTTATTGTATATTACAACTTTTATCATTGAATTTTCCTTGTTTTCCCCTTTAGTATCTGGCCTTAAATTCCACATTATTTTTCACATCATCTGAATTTATTATTACCATCTTCAATTTGGTTTATTATATGGTTATTTATTTTTAATTTGCTAAGGCATTTGAAACACATTTTAATGTTCTGTGTTTAGTGATTTTGGTTCTGAGAGATGCATGCGGTGTGTTTGATATAGGTGAATAAAAATGTGATGAAAGAAGGAACAAAGGACAAGCTTGCTTACTGGAATATGAAACCAAGTATAGCATGATGATAGATGATAGGTGATAAATAGATGCATATATATGTATGTAAATACATACATACAGACATACATACATACTTAGAATGTAAAGATATATTTTACAAACACTCACACATGCACACATACTTTACAGGTATATCCCAAAATGCAATGTGTGTTCTGAAGGGATGAATAGAAATAAAAGTCTACAGGCACTAATTTCCAACTAGTTTGTACAATTGTCTGTGCTAATTATACATAGCAAAATACTGGAGGCATTTTGTCCATGATTTTTTGCGGAAATTTTGAAATAGCCTCTTAAAAACATTTAAATAGTTTTATATGTATTTTGATTCTTAGAGTGTGAATATCTTTACTCTCATTTGAAAAAGTTATTTACTAACATCAAGAAAAATGCCACTTGTTTTTCTCTCTTCAGAATTTGAGATGACACCCTAATTCTTAATGCATATGGTGGATGTGTCCCTTAGTGATTCAAATCCTCTAAAAACTTTATTTGATACATCCTCATTTTTTGTTTTAAATGTTGTGCTAGGGTTTGTCTATAATAATAGCTGAATTTTATAATATATTGCAATATTTGGCAATGTTATCCTCTAACACATAGTACTTTGTTGAATAATGAAGGCTCATTCTGTGGTCCATTTAGCATATAGTATCTCAGTATATTATGTTGTGTAGTCAATCAAAAATGGTTTCATTTGCATTTGTGTCTTTACACAATGGATATAAATTACTCTTTGGCAAAACCAATTTCAAATTTAAATGCATTTTTTGGAAGCTGTTACCAGAATTTACCAAGTTATCTAACTTATAATTATACAGAAACATTTGAAAGTCGTTGAAAAGAAAATTCTCCGTGGGATAATTGCAGGGTCTGAGATATACAAACTGAAGCTATTTTGTGTTTTTGTTCCCTCTGGGTTTAAAATATTTGTTCTCATTGCAAAAAAAATGTGCTTGCTAATTCTATGACTAACTAAAATTGTATGATCTTATTTAAAATAATGTAAAATGATTATTTGCCTTTACCAAGGCAAAGATAGCTTATCTACTTAAAAGAAGTATGCAAATTCTATGAAATGTGTGACTAATCAGTGAAATGAGTTTACATTTGGTTACATACAACTTATAAAGTAGCAATCTCTATTTTGTATTTTCTATATTCATGAAACAAATATCTTGCCCATAAAGCAAGTTGTCCTATATTTCATAGTATTTTTTCCAGGTTATTTGACCATAACTCATTACAACTTAATGGAATATAGAATTAAAATTTTAAGGTATACATTTAAAAGTTTTATAATATTTATATTTTATAGTTATCTAGTCTTACTAAGATTTAGATGAGCTAATTGTAAAGTTAATCAGACGTTCAGTACTATTCTTGAAGTTATTTATGAGAGTTGAATTCACAGACTTGTATAGTATATTGCAGAATACAAATCTTATAATACAGAGAGCAAACAGACATATTTTTACAATATGCTCTGAAGGACCTACTTAGATTGTCTGAGATAACTGTTAAGGGGAGAAAAAGAACTAAAATAATCCTTTGATCCAGCCATCTATCTTCAGGGCCTTCAGGAACATAAATGTCTAAAACATTTCTAAGAATTGTGTCTTGTCTTCATGAAGATAAGGAACAATGCCTTGAGCCAATAGTAAATGATCATATAATTTAATGTATGCTTAGTTCTCTACACACCCATCATATTTTCGTACCTTCTGAATGTTTGTAATGATAAATTTTATGTCTTTAAGAATAAAACGATATTTCTTAAAGTTATTACTATAATGACTAAAGTTGAGTTACATAATGATAATTTCAGAAGCAATTAATAGTGAGATTTCACTTACCTGGCCAGATGGAAACTAAAAGGTCTCAATTAAGACCCTAATCATTATTTTATTCTCCAGTCTAGCACCCTACTTTGGCATCCTTTACCTATTTGTTAAATAAATGAATGCATTTAATTAATTTATTGAATTTAAATATTAAGGTAAAACACTAACCATGTTTATTTTCAAAGCCAGGTGGCGTGCCTTCACTACATAACAATTTTGTGAATCCAAAGAAGACACGATTTCTTACACTTTTTAACAAGCTATCTGATACCTAAATTAAAGCTTAACTAGAAGTTTCAGACATATTTTGAAGCTTTGGCTAAAGGTACCATGTAGTATTATTTTTCTCACTATTATACGATGAGTTACACTATTTTCTGCTGAACTCAAATTAGTCTATAATGATTACCTGAAAACCACTGCATCATATTCCATCTTCTTTATTTCCCCTGTCCTGATTTTTATCTTCTCTCTCACTTTTCATCCCTAGTTCCCTTGAGGCATATTTTTCCAATAAGATAAAAAATAGAGTTATTGATTGTGTCTGACAAGTGTCAAAATTTTTTCTATCAAAAAGAGAGAGAGTACACCTAACAGTCTGATCAAAGCTGGTGAGACAGATGGTGTCACATTAAAAAGAAAGATCCATTATTTAACCACTTATAACTCTTAAACTCCCTTAGTTATTTGTCGAGTTATATTTCTGGAAAGCTTTCTTCTTTCAGAGATTACTTTTAATCATATTATATCAAGATACTTATATTTTCATTACCATCACTGAGTAAAGACACAATACCTTCAAGAACATTTCAAGGGAGTAAGGAATCAATGAATTTGTTTATAGTACATCTAAATCTTCCTCATAAAATGTGAAGCTGTTTTTATCTATGTACTTGAGAATTATGCTAAGATATTCATACAAAAATTTGTTCATATAATGATATTATAATATATGGAAATTCATATGTACAAAGTAGGTAACTTTAAAATCTCAAAGTACATTTCAACAATTTTGCAGCAAAATATAATACAAAGCTTTTTAGTCAAAAGTAGTAGATCTTAATACATTTTGATATCTGACATTTAAAATTTATACAATTATGTAAAATATATGTAATTGCTCAAATAATTTAAATATTAATAACTAGATTAATTTCAAAGCTGCATCTTTAGTTCAGGATTAGTACACATTTAGTATGAAGCATTACAGACTTCTGCTTCTAAGATCTAGAACATTGCAAATAATAGTACTTTTTACTCTAATAATGATAAAAAGACAGATAAGTGACTATATCATTGTTAAGAAAACCCAGCAGAGGTTTGGGAGTGTAAAACACCTTACTGAACTAAAATCCTTAAAGAGAGAAACCATTTTTAGTAGAGAAGAGATTTCTGACTGCTTTTGATCCTGGGGGAATAGTTGAAGGAGGAGAAATTCACCAGAGAATAGGGTTAAGAGGAATGAGTTAAAATTAAAATAGAAGCAGTAGTAGTAGTGGTGTATTAGTCTTTTCTTACATGCTAATAAAGACATACCCAAGACTGGGTAATTTATAAAGAAAAAGAGGATTAATGGACTCACAGTTCCACATGGCTGGGCAGGCCTCACAATCATGGTGGAAGATGAAGGAAGAGTAAAGGCATGTCTCACATGGCAGCAGGCAAGAGAGTCTGTGCAGGGGAACTCCGCTTTATAAAAACCATCAGATGTCATGAGACTTATTCGCTGTCGTGAGAACAGCACCAAAAACACCGGCCCCATGATTCAATTACCTCCCACCAGGTCCCTCCCAAAACACGTGGGAATTATGGGAGCTACAATTCAAGATGTGATTTGGGTGGGGACACAGCCAAACCATATCAAGTAGTAGTAATAATAACAACAACAACAATAATAATAATGGCCAAGTATCTTCTGGCATGATTGTTTAGAGTCCTGAAGCGCCCCCGTCTCCAAGCAGATGTGTATCTACCTGACAACTCTTTCCACATTCTTCACTGAATAACCTGGGCGGTAGCCAGTAGGCCAAAAGACAAAGTAGAAGAGAGGATAAAGAGAGCTTCCCTGAGGCACTTAGAACCCCTTGTAGGCTGAGAACAGGGCAGGATATTAGAGAGGAACCAAACTGAGGCATTCTGGGCCTTCAGTACGTTGTGGTTTCAGAACACTGAAGGAAGAGCAGAACTCATGGCAGGTAAATTTCCTGATCCCTGGGAAATAGGAGGCCTGGCTGCTACAGGCTGTGCCACAGCAGATGAACTGGGAAAGAAGCCTGGAAGCACCTGGTACTTTCCAGAGTACCAAGCACTGCAGCACCAAGGATAGGGGCAGGATAGGAAGGTCGAGAGGAATTTTCCTAAGTCTTTTAAAGCTTTTCATTGAATGTTGAACTGCAATCCTTCAAAGGCATAATTGCTCAGGACAGCAGGACAGAAAAAGAAAGCACCTAAATGCCATCAATTGAGGAATAAGAGTGGACAGCAAATAGAATTCCTCAGGAATTAAAATAGGTAAGAATTAAGTCTCCCATGTTAAAACATTCTAAAGAATGTTGGCAGCTGTGCTGTAAAGCAAAAAAAATTCTTTGAGTATCTTGAGCACGAAGATCCCAGGTCCAGCTGAAGAGAATGTAACTCATCAGCACTGAATTCATTCTAACTGAATCAGTAGTCCAGCTCAGAACTATTTCAAAACAGATGTATTAACTCAGAAACTCACATTATTACCCCAAAAGAAGAATGAATGTGCCATAACTGAAGATAATGTTATTTATCTCATTAATTTTTTAAAATTTTGAGACTACAAATGAGTCATAAACTGTAATCATCAAGAGACAAAACAATTAATAGAAGCAAATGCAGAAATATCTTAGATTTATCAGATGGAGAATTTTAAATATCTGTAATAAATACGTTAAAAGATGTAGTAGAAATGAAACAACTTGAGTGGGTGGATGAGGAATTAAAGCAGAGAATTCCAATTATTGTTTTTTAAATCCAAATGTAAATGTTATTTTTTTAAAAAAAAACCTTTTGGCTTGGGCTTATCAGAAACATGAACACAGGAGAGGAAAGAATCCCTGAAATTTAAATACTGATAAATAAAAATGACGCAAACAAACATACAGAAAAAATACATAATAATTACTTTAAACAATATGTTTGAAATCTGTGGCACAATAAGAAATGTTCTACGATATGTAAACTGAAGTTCAAAAAGGAGAAAAGAAAGGGATTGGACCAGGAAAAAAAAAATTGAAGACATAATTGCCAAGATTTTAAAAATCTGGTAAAATGCAGAAAACTATTGAATCAAGAAGTTCAGAAAACCCTATATAGAGGAAAATAAAAAAGAAAGCCACACTCAGGTATGTTGAAGTAAAACTAAAGAAAATCAAAGATAAAGAGAAGATTTTTTTGAAAGCATGTGGTAGACTTAATAGTAGCTCCCCAAAGATGTTCCTCTCCGAATTCTTACGTGACTGAAGGAACTCTGCAAATGTGATTAAGCGAAGCATATGGAAATGGAGAGATTGTTCTGGATTATCCAAGTGCGCCCAATGTAATTACAAAGGCCCTTATAAGGGAATGAGGGAGACAAGAGAATGACAGCCAGAGAAGGAGAAAATGAAAGCCGGGGAAGAAAAGAGAGCATTTGAAGGTGCTATGCTGCATTGCCTTGATTTCAGTCTAATGAGACGATTTCAGTCTTCTAACCTCCAGAACTGTAGGAGAATCAACGTGTGCTGTTTGAAGGCATTGCATTTGTGGTAATTTGTCATAGCATCAACAGGAAATTAATACAAGCTGTGAGAGAAAATAGCCACGGGGCATACTGAAAGTAATTTAAAACATGGCTAAATTCTCATCAGAAAGAATGGAAGTCAGAATAAGATGGAATAAGATCTTTTAAATAAATAATTTATCTTTTAAATAAATAAATTATACATGAATGCAAGTTCAATAATTAAATTCTGTTCATCCGGCCAGGCATGGTAGCTCACGCCTGTAATCCTAGCACTTTGGCAGGTCAAGACGGCGGATCACCTGAAGTCAGGAGTTCAGAACCAGCCTGGACAACATGGTGAAACCCCGTCTCTACTAATAATAGAAAAATCGGCTGGGTGTGGTGGCAGGTGTCTATAATCCCAGTTACTGGGGAGGCTAAGGCAGGAGAATGGCTTGAGCCCAGGAGGTGGTGGTTGCAGTGAGCTGAGATCATACTATACCACTGTACTCCAGCCTGAGTGACAAAGTGAGACTCTGTCTCCAAAAAAAAAGAAAAAGGAAAAGAAAAATTCTGTTCTTGTAGAATTCAAAGTGTAGCAAATGTCCATCAAAAATTGGAAATGAAAAAACACACACACTTTCAGAACAACAAGAACTGAAAAAATTTTTCTTCACCTGACTTGCACTGTAAGTATTATTAAAATAACAATAATTTAAAAAGCTGTACAGAGCCAGGATTCGTCAGTCTTTTTCAGTTTTTTTTCATTTTTTTTTTTTAGGCACAGGATCTTGCTCTGCTGCTCATGCTGGTGTGCACTGATAGGATCACAGCTCACTGCAGCCTCAAACTCCCAGGCTCAAGCAATCCTCCAGCTTCAGCCTATCAAGTAGCTGGGACTATAAGTGCACACAACTACACCCAGCAGCTTTTTTTTTTTTTTTTTTTTAATTTTCTGTAGATACAGAGTCTTGCTAGGTTGTCCAGGCTGGCCCTGAACTCCCGGACTCAAGCGATTCTGCCACCTTGGCCTCCCAAAGCTCTGGGATTACAGGTGTGAGCCACCATGTTCAGCATTCTATTTCTTTCTTGATTAGAAAATAAAATAAGGTAAAATAACATTTAAAATGGCTTTAACATCAAATACCTAAATATTAGTATAAGAAAAGTTGTTGAAAGATCTCTCTATGGAAAACCTAAATAAGTAGAAAGGCACCCACACCATGGATTTGAAAACTGAATATTGTTAGGGTGCCCTTTTGTCGCAAATTGATTATAAATTTAACTGAGTTTCAATCAAAATTCCAGAAGACCTTTTTTTTGTAGAGCTTTCAATATGATTCCAAAAAACATGGAGAGTCAACAGATCTAGACTAGCCCAAAGTATGCTGAAAAACATGTAATGAAGAAATAAAAGAAAATGATTTAACTCTCATATTATCTGACTCCAAAACTTATTACAAAGCTCCAATAATAAAAAATAGATATTTATTTGGGAAACAGTATGAGGAATCTGAAAATAAAGCTATACATTCATAACTTTGGGCCAATGCACCACCCAATCACAAGGGAAAAGGAAAGTATTTAAAACACATATGTCTGGGTAAGATGATTATAAGGTGAAAAAAAAGAATTTCAACCTTTCAACTCACTCCTTGAATAAAAATTAACTCAAGATGTATCATAGTCTTAAAACATAAAGTGTGGAATCTTAAAGCCTCTAGAAAAAAGCATATAAAATTAGCTTCACAATTTTGACATTGGCAGAGAAATCTTACACAGCACACAAAAAGCAATATCAACAAAAAACTAAAAGAACTTTAAAAAATAACATTTCTACTCATTAGAAGGCTCTGTTGAGGAATGTAATAGGCATAGGCAAACCACAAGTAGTAACAGAATAAGATGCACACACACACACACACACACACACACAACATATATCTGCCAAATGTCTATATAACAAACTTCTAAAATTCAGTCTAAAACGATATCAGACCCAATAAATCAGACAAAAAAGACTTGAACTAAAACTTTGAAAAATGAAAATCTAAATGTCAATCATTACATTAAAAGGTATTCAGTATAACTGTTCATTGGGAAAATTAAAATTAACACAGCAGTAAGATACTATGCCACATCCACTACAGTGGCTAAAATCAAAAGAGATGGCAAGTCTAAGATTTAACAGGTGGCACTCACATGTGGGAGTGTAATATAATAAGCCACTTTAAATAAAAGTTTCAGTTTGACAGTGTATTATAAAATTAACTGTCTTATGACCCAGAAATTCTACTTCAAAGTGTTTACACAAGAATAATGAGAACATACTTCCACAAAAACATGTGTCCATGAATGTTCCTAGCAACTTTATTCATACTATCCCCATGCAGTAAACAACTGAAGTAATTGTTAACCGGAGAATGGGAAAGCAGATATTGATGTTGTCATACAATGGAATAATGCTCACCATGAAAAATAAAAAAGCAAGATGAATGATTGTTAGCCACATGATGTTGAATGAAAGGTGACAGATACAAAAGAATACATATTGTGTGAAATATTTCATTTACATAAAGTTCAAAACAGCCAAAAATTTTCTATGGTGACAAAAATCAGGACTGGATTATGACTTTGCGGTCCCTAGGCATCATTGCCTTGATGGCGTCCTTTCCCCAAAGGCAAAACAGTAAGAATAAGAATAATTTATGACTTTCAGTATAATGGCAAACATAATTATATTATACATTATAGATGATGTGGATTTACTCACTGTTTAACATAACTTAATAATTTTGTTAAAGCTTTATGTCTTCGGAAGCCATAGTAACGGAAGTAGGTGGGAGAAGGACAGCAATTAATGGATACAAAATTAATTACTCTGACTCAAAGTTCACGAGTCACCAGACAAGACTGGAGACCATACAATTTAGAGTCATCACTTTTAAAAATGTTAATGAACGAACATATGAGACTGGCTTATAACTACTCTGACAAAGAAATTTGAAATATGGGCCGGGCGCGGTGGCTCAAGCCTGTAATCCCAGCACTTTGGGAGGCCGAGACGGGCGGATCACGAGGTCAGGAGATCGAGACCATCCTGGCTAACACGGTGAAACCCCGTCTCTACTAAAAATACAAAAAAAACTAGCCGGGCGAGGTGGCGGGCGCCTGTAGTCCCAGCTACTCGGGAGGCTGAGGCAGGAGAATGGCGTAAACCCGGGAGGCGGAGCTTGCAGTGAGCTGAGATCTGGCCACTGCACTCCAGTCTGGGCAACAGAGCGAGACTCTGCCTCAAAAAAAAAAAAAAAAAAAGAAATTTGAAATATGGTTTACTTTCTAGTGTATAAGAAAAAATAGTGGTGAGTCAATAAAGAAACCATAGACAAGCTTCTTTCTTATTTTTGTGGAACTATATACAATAAGTTATTTTATGCAAATGAATATGCCTATTGTTGGTATTGGTCAGAACCAGAAAAAGATCATTAGGAAAATTTAAAATTATCATTATAATAAGAAAGTTTTCTAAAGAATTCTGATTTTTTATTTGTGCAAATGTATGGGATACATGACAAATTTTTACATATAAATATAAATGTGTAGTGATCAAGTTGGATACTTAAGGTGTGCATCACCTGAGTACAATATATATTTTAAGTATAGTCACCCTACTATGCTACAACACATTGAATGTATTCCTTTCTTCTTTATTTTTCGAGACAGAATCTTGCTCTGTCGCCCAGGCTGGAGTACAGTGGTGCCATCTTGACTCACTGCAACCTCTGCCTCCTAGGTTCGAGCAATTCTTCTGTCTCAACTTCCTAAGTAGCTGGGAATACAAGTGCATACCACCACACCCGGCTAATTTTTGTATTTTTAGTAGAGATGGGGTTTTACCATATTGGTCAGGCTGGCCTCAAACTCCTGACCCCAGGTGACCCACCGGCCTCAGCCTCCCAAAGTGCTGGGATTACAGGCGTGAGCCACTGCGCCCGTCCTTTTCCTTCCTTCTTACTGTATTTCCGTACCCTTTAACCCACTTCTCTTCATCAACCCCGTTACTTCCACTCACCCGTCCCAGTCTCTGTTATTTCCCCACTTTCATTTGTTCAAATTTTCAAAAGTCTTCAGAGCATTCTCTCTTTTCCTCTCCTTCTCTCTTGCTATTTCCCTCTCTCTCTTTTCCTCTTTGAGACCTTCTTTCAGTTTATTTTTTCTTTGTTTTTTCTGTCTCTAACGCTTAAGAATTTTGTGCCATCCTGTTCCAGGATTTTCTCATTTCTCTGTAGTTTATGGAATTGGGAAAGGAGAAAACAATGTGGATAGAAGTAAGCCTTATATAAAAGATAAAAAATGTGCAATTCTATTATTTGACCATAAGTGAAAGGTATCAGGAGCATATTCTAGATCTACATAGAATATAGTATTTGGCTTTAGAAAAGAATAGGACATTGTCACTAATTTGCTAATCAGAAGACTTCAGCCTTTGCTGAGTTATTTTCATAGCAACAACTAAACTTTTTCATGCAATACAGAATAGTTATCCTAAATACAAATAAAAGAATCACCTCAAGTAAACACTAAAGAGGATGTTCTAGTTCTCTGAATTCTACAACTGAATGCTTGGGAGCTTTCTATATAATTTTCAGGCTACTGACCTTGTACCTACCTTCCAAAAATACTCACATTTTCTTATCTGCTTGGTCCCAAGATGGCAAACTAAGAGACAAGTAAATAAGCAATGAAAGCAGAAACCTTTATTGCTTCATATTCTTTTCAGCATGAGTGATAAAAAAGAGTCAATTTGAAAGTTAAGCTTAATAATTTGGGGGAAAATTGGAAATAAAACTTATACAAAATACTGAGTTAAATATGTGTAAGATGTATTTATATAATATATATTATAAAATTAAACTGTTTAAAAATAATTTATTTATTTATTGAGATGGAGTCTCCCTCTGTCACCCAGGCTTGAATGCAGTGGCTCGATCCCATCTCACTGAAACCTCCACCTCCCAGGTTCAAACGATTCTCCTGTCTCAGCCCCCTGAGTAGCTGAGACTGCAGGAGTGCACTACCACACCCAGTTAATTTGTTTTTGTATTTTTAGTAGAGGCAGGGTTTCACCATGCTGGTGAGGCTGGTCTTGAACTCCTGACCTCAAACGATTCACCTACCTCCGCCTCCCAAAGTCTGGGATTATAGGTGTGAGTCACTGTGCCCATCCCCAGAAATAAATTTTTGCTTCTGCCGATACAGTCTAAACATAGAAATCAGCACTTAGAAATGTATGACCTCTTTGCTCTGTTATCTAATGTCGTATTGGCTTGTTGAACTATGGCCTTCTGTACCAGGCTCCTTTATGCTTTTACTATTTATTCTTTGTCAAGAAAAATTTCAAAACTAAACATTTTTTCCCCTTGAGCTAAGTAATTTTTCCTTTACTGATTATCTTCCACTGAATTTTGTATTTTAACATATGGAATACCTATGCTATGGAAATTGTATGAAGACCTTATTATCTATTATGGGGTATGAATATCTTTCTTACAAAAGATCTTCAATTATGCCAACTTCTGGAGAATTGCAGTTTCTTTCCTTCCCTTGTATTCTAAAAATCCCCAAAGAAGGAATCTACTGTAGTTTTGTGTTGTTTATGTTGTTTTCTCCAATTTCATTGATAAGAATACCCAGGGAGTAAAATGCTTTTATTTTTGAAATCTTTTTCTCAACTTTTATTTTAGATACATGGTGTACATGTGCAGATAAGTTACATGGGTATATTGCACTCAGGTAGTGAACACTGTATCCAATAGGTAGTTTTTAGATTCTTCTAGTAATTATTATTATTATTTTAGACGAAGTCTTGCTCTGTCGCCCTGGCTGGAGTGCAGTGGCAGGATCTCGGCTCACTGCAATCTCTGCCTCCCGAGTTCAAACGATTCTTCTATCTTAGCCTCCTGAGTAGCTGGGACTACAGGCATGTGCCACCATAACCTGCTAATTGTTGTATTTTTAGTAGAGATGGGGTTTTACCATATTGGCCAGGCTGGTCTCGAACTTCTGACCTCGTGCTTCGACTGCCTCAGCCTCCCAAGGTGCTGGGATTACAGGTGTGAGTCACCTACATCTTCTTTCATGCTAGCTCAATAAAAGGACCTAGAGAAAATCTGTGATAACATATCAAATCCTTATATGCAGTCAATCCCTAAATTATTTATAAATAGAGTTCTCAACTATAGCATGCAACATGTAACACATGTTTTCACAAAACAACTTTAGAAGTTGCAGTTAGATCTATGTGGAGCTTAATTCACAAATGATTAGCCTGAACTTTAGTATAAATAGTATTTGTCTGGACAATGGAATAAGAGAGCAGGAGGAAGAAAAAGTTTTCCTTTTTTGTGGCTGATAGCCAGTGCAAATAAAACTTACATAGAATTATTTAAAGTAGACTGAGATGCTAACTTTTTAGCTTCTATTCATCCAGTGTTTACTACCTGAGATAATAAAACACTTACTGTATGAATTTTCTGCTGTCATGGATTTTCTGAGATTATGCGATCCTAAAAATTTTCTACGTAGATTTTCCCAAAATGAATATAAAATATAAATATTACTTTATAGATTAAAATTATTAAGGGGTCTTTGAATATTATAAATGTTCACCTAAATTATCATATTTTAATATAAATCTATAGCTAATTATAAACTTCATATATGAATAACTATTCTAAATTTATAAAAACAAACAAAATTATAAATTAAATACTAACCAAACTATAAAACCAGTAATACCAAAAATTACATCATCTTACCTTAACAGGTGTTGTTTTGCTAAAACCAAACAATTACTTTAAATGTATGTATGATACATGTTACTGTGATAAAGATATTGAGTTTAAAATATACATATACATATATAGAGAGCAACTTTTTATAATGTAATTTTCTATCCAGTTTCTCTGTACCACTCTGTGATAAATAATATTATAACATAGTTAGACATCATTTGACCTTGCTTGGCTAAAATATATAGTGTATTATTCATGTCTGCTTGTATTCTTTTCTTTTTCTGTATTGTACTTTAAGTTCTAGGGTACATGTGCACAAAATGCAAGTTTGTTACATATGTATACATGTGCCATGTTGGTGTGCTGCACCCATTAACTCGTCATTTATATTAGGTATGTCTCCTAATGCTATCCCTCCCCCCTCCCCCAATCTCACGACAGGCCCCAGTGTGTGATGTTCCCCTTCCTGTGTCCAAGTGTTCTCATTGTTCAATTCCCACCTGTGAGTGAGAACATGCAGTGTCCAGTTTTCTGTTCTTGCCATAGTTTGTTGAGAATGATGGTTTCCAGCTGTATCCATGTCCCTACAAAGGACATGAACCCATCCTTTTTTATGGCTGCGTAGTATTCCATGGTGTATATGTGCCACATTTTCTTAATCCAGTCTGTCATTGATGGACATGTGGGTTGGTTCTAAGTCTTTGCTATTGTGAATAGTGCCTCAATAAACTTACGTGTGCATGTGTCTTTATAGCAGCATGATTTATAATCCTTTGGGTATATACCCAGTAATGGGATGGCTGGGTCAAATGGTATTTCTAGTTCTAGATCCTTGAGGAATCACCACACTCTCTTCCACAATGGTTGAACTAGTTTATAATCCCACCAACAGTGTAAAAGTGTTTCTATTTCTCCACATCCTCTCCAACACCTGTTGTTTCCTGACTTTTTAATGATTTCCATTCTAAATGGTGTGAGACGGTATCTCATTGTGGTTTTGATTTGCATTTCTCTGATGGCGAGTGATGATGAGCACTTTTTCATGTGTCTGTTGGCTGCATAAATGTCTTCTTTTGAGAAGTGTCTGTTTATATCCTTTGCCCACTTTTTGATGGGGTTGATTTTTTTTCTTGTAAATTTGTTTGAGTTCTTTGTAGGTTCTGGATATTAGCCCTTTGTCAGATGAATAGATTGCAAAAATTTTCTCCCATTCTATAGGTTGCCTGTTCACTCTGATGGTAGTTTCTTTTGCTGTGCAGAAGCTCTTTGGTTTAATTAGATCCCATTTGTCAATTTTGGCTTTTGTTGCCATTGCTTTTGGTCTTTTAGACATGAAGTCCTTGCCCATGCCTATGTCCTGTAACATTTAAGTCTCTAATCCATCTTGAATTAATTATCATATAAGGTGTAAGGAAGGGATCCAATTTCAGCTTTCTACATATGGCTAGCCAGTTTTCCCAGCACCATTTATTAAATAGGGAATCATTTCCCCATTTCTTGTTTTTGTCAGGTTTGTCAAAGATCAGATGGTTGTCAATGTATGGTATTATTTCTGAGGGCTGTGTTCTGTTCCATTGGTCTATATCTCTGTTTTGTTACCAGTACCATGCTGTTTTGGTTACTGTAGTCTTGTAGTATAGTTTGAAGTCAGGTAGCGTGATGCCTCCAGCTTTGTTCTTTTGGGTTAGGATTGTCTTGGCAATGCGGGGTCTTTTTTGGTTCCATATGAACTTTAAGGCAGTTTTTTTCCAATTCTGTGAAGAAACTCATTGGTAGCTTAATGGAGATGGCATTGAATCTATAGATTACCTTGGACAGTATGGCCATTTTCACGATATTGATTCTTCCTTTCCATGAGCATGGAATGTTCTTCCATTTGTTTGTGTCCTCTTTTATTTCCTTGAGCAGTGGTTTGTAATTCTCCTTGAAGAGGTCCTTCACATCCCTTGTAAGTCAGATTCCTAGGTATTTTTTTTCTATTTGAAGCAATTGTGAATGGGAGTTCACTCATGATTTGGCTCTCTGTTTGTCTGTTATGGGTGTATAAGAATGCTTGTGATTTTAGCACATTGATTTTGTATCCTGAGACTTTGCTGAAGTTGCTTATCAGCTTAAGGAGATTTTGGGCTGAGACAATGGGGTTTTCTAAATATACAATCATGTCATCTGCAAACAGGGACAATTTGATTTCCTCTTTTCCTAACTGAATACCCTTTATTTCTTTCTTCTGCCTGATTGCCCTGGCCATAACTTCCAATACTATGTTAAATAGGAGTGGTGAGAGAGGGCATCCCTGTCTTGTGCCAGTTTTCAAAGGGAATGCTTCCAGTTTTTGCCCCTTCAGTATGATATTGGCTGTGGGTTTGTCATAAATAGCTCTTATTATTTTGAGATGCATTCCATAAGTACCGAATTTATTGAGAGGTTCTAGCATGAAGAGCTGTTGAATTTTATCAAAGGCCTTTTCTGCATCTATTGAGACAATCATGTGGTTTTGGTCTTTGGTTCTGTTTATATGCTGGATTACATTTATTGATTTACACATATTGAACCAGCATTGCATCCCAGGGATGAAGCCCACTTGATCATGGTGCATAAGCTTTTTGATGTGCTGCTGGATTAGGTTTGTCAGTATTTTATTGAGGAATTTTGCATTGACGTTCATCAGGGATACTGATCTAAAATTCTCTTTTTTTGTAGTGTCTCTGCCAGGCTTTGGTATCAGGATGATGTTGGCCTCATAGAATGAGTTAGGGAGGATTCCCTCTTTTTCTATTGATTGGAACAGTTTCAGAAGGAATGGTACCAGCTCTTCCTTGTACCTCTGGTAGAATTCGGCTGTGAATCCGTCTGGTCCTGGACTATTTTTGGTTGGTAGGCTATTAATTATTGCCTCAATTTCAGAGCCTATTATTGGTCTATTCAGGGATTCAACTTCTTCCTGGTTTAGTCTTGGGAGAGTGTATGTGTCCAGGAATTTACCCATTTCTTCTAGGTTTTCTAGTTTATTTGCATAGAGGTGTTTATAGTATTCTCTGATGATAATTTGTATTTCTGTGGAGTCAGGGGTGATATCCCATTTATCAATTTTTATTGTGTTTATTTGAGTTTTCTCTGTTTTCTTCTTTATTAGTCTTGCTAGTGGTCTATCAATTTTGTTGATCTTTTCAAAAAACCAGCTACTGGATTCATTGATTTTTTGAAGAATATTTTTTATATCTCTATCTCCTTCAGTTCTGCTCTGATCTTAGCTATTTCTTGCCTTCTGCTAGCTTTTGAATGTGTTTGCTCTTACTTCTCTAGTTCTTTTAATTGTGATGTTAGGGTGTCCATTTTAGATCTTTTCTGCTTTCTCTTGTGGGTGTTTAGTGCTATAAATTTCCCTCTACACACTGCTTTAAATGTGTCCCAGAGATTCTGGTATGTTGTATCTTTGTTCTCATTGGTTTCAAGGAACATCTTTGTTTTTGCCTTCATTTTGTTATGTACCCAGTAGTCATTCAGGAGCAGGTTGTTCAGTTTCCATGTAGTTGAGCAGTTTTGATTGAGTCTGTTAGTCCTGAGTTCTAGTTTGATTGCACTGTGGTCTGAGAGACAGTTTGTTATAATTTCTGTTCTTTTAGATTTGCTGAGGAGTGCTTTACTTCCAACTGTGTGGTCAATTTTGGAATAAGTGCGATGCGGTGCTGAGAAGAATGTACATTCTGTTGCTTTAGGGTGGAGAGTTCTGTAGATGTCTATTAGGTCCGCTTGGTGCAGAGCTGAATTCAATTCCTGGATATCCTTGTTAACTTTCTGTCTCGTTGATCTGTCTAATGTTGACAGTGGGGTGTTAAAGTCTCTCATTATCATTTTATGGGCGTCTAAGTCTCTTTGTAAGTCTCTAAGGACTTGCTTTATGAATCTGGGTGCTCCTGTATTGGGTGCATATATATTTAGGATAGTTAGCTCTTCCTGGTGAATTGATCCCTTTACCGTTATGTAATGGCCTTCTTTGTCTCTTTTCATCTTTGATGGTTTAAAGTCTGTTTTATCAGAGAGTAGGATTGCAACCCCTGCTTTTTTTTGTTTTCCATTTGCTTGGTAGATCTTCCTCCATTCCTTTATTTTGAGCATACATGTGTCTCTGCACATGAAATGGGTCCCCTGAGTACAGCAAACTGATGGGTCTTGACTCTTTATGCAATTTGCCAGTCTGTGTCTTTTAATTGGACCATTTAGTCCATTTACATTTAAGGTTAATATTGTTATGTGTGAACTTCATCCTGTCATTGTGATACTAGCTGGTTATTTTGCTCATTAATTAATGCAATTTCTTCCTAGCATCGATGGTCTTTACATTTTGGAATGTTTTTGCAATGGCTGGTACCTGTTGTTCCTTTCCATGTTTAGTGCTTCCTTCAGGATCTCTTGTATTGCAGGCCTGGTGGTGACAAAATCTCTAAGCATTTGCTTGTCTGTAAAGGATTTTATTTCTCCTTCACTTATTAACCTTAGTTTGACTGGATATGAAATTCTGGGTTGAAAATTCTTTTCTTTAAGAATGTTGAATATTGGCCCCCATTCTCTTCTGACTTGTAGAGTTTCTGCTGAGAGATCTGCTGTTAGTCTGATGGGCTTCCCTTTGTGGGCTACCCGACCTTTCTCTCTGGCTGCCCTTAATATTATTTTCTTCATTTCAACTTCGGTGAATCTGACCATTATATGTCTTGGAGTTGCTCTTCTTGAGGAGTATCTTTTTGGCATTATCTGTATTTCCTGAATTTGAATGTTGGCCTGTCTTTCTAGGTTGGGGAAGTTCTCCTAGATAGTATCCTGCAGAGTGCTTTCCAACTTGGTTCTATTCTCCCCGTCACTTTCAGGTACACCAATCAGACGTAGATTTGGTCTTTTCACATAGTTCCATATTTCTTGGAGGCTTTGTTCATTTCTTTTTACTCTTTTTTTCTCTAAACTTCTCTTCCGGCTTCATTTAGTTCATCTGATCTTCAATCACTAATACCCTTTCTTCCAGTTGATCAAATCGGTTACTGAAGCTAGTGTATTTGTCACCTAGATCTCGTGCCATGATTTTCAGCTCTATCAGGTCATTTAAGGACTTTTCTACATTGGTTTTTCTAGTTAACCATTCGTCTAACCTTTTTTTCAAGGTTTTTAGCTTCTTTGTGATGGGTTCGAACTTCCTCCTTTAGCTCAGAGATGTGTGATCATCTGAAGCCTTCTTCTCTCAGCTCATCAAAGTCATTCTCCATCCAGCTTTGTTCCATTGCTGGCAAGGAGCTGCATTCTTTTGGATGGGGAGAGGCACTCTGATTTTTAGAATTTTCAGCTTTTCTGCTCTGTTTTTTTCCCATCTTTGTGGTTTTATCTACCTTTGGTCTTTGATGATGGTGATGTACAGATGGAGTTTTGGTGTGGATGTCCTTTCTGTTTGTTAGTTTTCCTTCTAACTGTCAGGACCCTCAGCTGCAGGTCTGTTGGAGTTTCCTGGAGGTCCACTCCAGACCCTGTTTGCCTGGATATCAGCAGCTGAGATTGCATTAGAGTGAATATTGCTGAACAGCAAATGTTGCTGGCTGATCGTTCCTCTGGAAACTTCATCTCAGAGGGGTAGCCAGCCGTGTGAGGTGTCAGTCTGCACCTACTAGGGGGCCTCCCAGTTACGCTACTCCAGGGTCAGGAACCCACTTGAGGAGACAGTCTGTCCGTTCTCAGATCTCAAGACCACTACTCTCTTCAAAGCTGTCAGACAGGGACATTTAGTTCTGCCAACGTTTCTGCTGCCTTTTGTTTGACTATCCCCTGTCCCTAGAGGTGGATTCTACAGAGGCAGGCAGGCCTCCTTGAGCTGTGGTGGGCTCCACCCAATTTGAGCTTCTTGGCCGCTTTGTTTACCTACTCAAGCCTCAGCAATGGCGTGTGCCCCTCCCCCAGACTCGCTGCCACCTTGCAGTTAGATCTCAGATTGCTGTGCTAGCAGGGAGGGAGGCCGCATGTGCGTGGGACCCTCTGGGCCAGGTGTGGGATATAATCTCCTGGTGTGCTGTTTGCTAAGATCCTTGGTAAAGTGCAGTATTAGGGTGGGAGTTACCCCATTTTCCAGCTGCTATGTGTCACAGTTTCCCTTGGCTACAAAAGGGAATTTCCTTCCCCCTTGTGCTTCCCAGGTGAGGCGATGCCTCACCCTGCTTCAGCTCTTGCTGGTCGGGCTGCACCCACAGACCAGCGCCAACTGTCTGACATGCCCCAATGAGATGACTCAGTACCTCAGCTGAAAATGCAGAAATCACCTGTCTTCTGTGTTGCTCATGCTTGGAGCTGGAGGCTGGAGCTGTTCCTATTCGGCCATCTTGGGTGCACCCCAGTATTGCAGTCTTAATATTTAGTCTTCAAATCCATGAGCATAGGATTTTCTTTCATTTTGATAGGTAATTTGATTTTTTATGCAGTGTTATAATTTTCAATGTGCAAGACTTGTACCTGCTCATTTAAATTTATTCCTTGATGTTTTATTCTTTTCCATGCTACTGTAAATGGGATGGTTTTCTTAATTCCATTTCTATTTTGTATTATTTATCACTAGTTTGTAGAAATACAATAGACTTCTCAATGTCAATAATGTGTTCTTCAGCTTTGCCAAATTGGCTTATTAACACTAATTGATTTTTATGGTTTATTTAGCATTTCAACATATAGGATCATGTCATAAGTGAATAATGACAATTTTACTTTTTCCTGTCCAATTTAAGTGCCTTTTATGCCTTCCCTCTCCCAATTGCTTTGTCTAGATCTTTTAGTGCAGTGTTTACTAGAACTGATGAAAAATGGACATGAATGTCTTAGGTAAAAACATTGAGGTCAAGAACAAGAATTAGGACTTGTGCATCTATATTCATAAAGATATTGGTCTGTAGGGTTTTTTTCCCCCTGGAATTTGTGTGACAGTTATTCTGGCTTCATAGTATGAGTTAGGGCATATTCACTTTTTTTCCATTTTTGAAATAGTTTAAGAATTGAGTAATTATTCCCCATAATTGGTGGATATAGCAGGAACACTCATGAGCTACTGGGCTATATTTGGTTATGAGGTCTTTGATTACTGACTTAATCTCTTTGTTGGTGATTTCAGTAATCCTTTTTATTTCAGTAAGATTATACTAATGATCCCACTTTGACTTTTGAATTTAATAATTAGATTCTTCTTTTTAATTTTTTCTCTTAGTGAGTCAAGCTAAATTTTTGTCAATTATGTTGATCTTTCCAAAGAACCAACTTGAGTTTAATTGATTTTCTCTATTTTTTTCCATTCTCTGATTTATTACTGTCCT
Organism: Trachypithecus francoisi; assembly: GCF_009764315.1. Lineage (NCBI taxonomy): Eukaryota > Metazoa > Chordata > Mammalia > Primates > Cercopithecidae > Trachypithecus > Trachypithecus francoisi. The sequence goes on along the minus strand of NW_022681454.1, from coordinate 155,584,404 downwards.
CATCTTTATTATTTCTTCCCATCTACTGGATTTGGTTTTGTTTTGCTTTTTCTAGTTCCTTAAGGTGTATAGTTAGGTTATTGATTTGAGATCTTCTTTTTTTTTTTAATGTAGGCATTTACTTATAAGTTCTTAGTTTTCTCTCTCTTCATCTCATAAAATTCAGCGTGTTATGCTTTTATTTTCTTTGTCGCTAAGTATTTCCTAATATCTCGTTTGATTTCTTCTTTTAGCCATGATTGTTTAAGAGTATGTTGTTAAATTCCTACATTTCTGAATAGTCCAGGTTTTTCTCTTATTTATTTCTATTTTATTTCATTGTGGCTGAGGAAGATACCTTGAATCATTTAATTTTTTAATTGAATATTTTAAAATACAAGAATTGAGATTTGTCTTGTGGCCTAACATATCCTGGGAAATATTTTCTGTGCACTTGAGAATAATGCATACTCGCTGTTTTGAGGTGGAGTTTTTCTTACACGTCTATCAGGTCTATTAGGTTTATAGTGTTTGGAAAGTTCTTTATTTCATAATTATTTTTTATGTAGTTGCTTATTCCAATATTCAAAGTGAGGTATTGAAGTCTGCAACTAGAACTGCAAATTTCTGTCTTCAATTCTGCCAAGACCCCTTCATCTACTTTAGGGCTCTGAGATTTGGTTTATATATGTTTGTAAGTATTATATCTTCTTGGTGAATTGATCCTTTTACCAATATGTAATATTCTTATGTGTCTTTTGTAACAATTTTAGATTTATTGTCTACTTTGTCTAATAATCATATAACCATTTCACTTCTCTCTTCATTATTGCTTACTTACAGAAAATGTTTGCTCATATTCTCACTCTCAGCTGATTTTTTACTTCAACCTAAGGCAAACTACCTGTAGACAGCATATAAGTGAATCACCATTTTTATTCATTCTGTCAATCCCTTCCTTTTGAATAAGACTGTAATCCATTTAGATTTAAAGTAATTAATGGTAAGGAAGTGTATGCTTCTCTATTTTTCATACATCTTACATATTTTTGTTCTTTAACTTTCTCCATTATTGCCTTATTTTGTGTTCAATTAATGTTTACAGTGTATACTGTTTTCATTTGTTTCTCATTTCCTTATATGTATATTTTTAGATATTTTCCTAGTGCTTCCCCAATTTTAAAAATTAAACTCTTGCATTTATAACAATTTAGTTGAATTAATGTCATCATAGCCTTAATAGTATACCAAAATATTTTTTTCTCACAGCTTAATTCCTCTCCCTTTATGTTGTTTTCACAAATTACATCTTAATATATTGGATGCACATTAATATTGATTTAAAATTATTGGGTTTTGCTTTTCATTAAGATATAATGAAAAACAAAAAGGGAGCTACTACTCTCAGTACAATAATACTGGCTTTGTATTTACCTATGTAGTTTCCTTTACCAGTGTTTCTCTTTATTTATTTATTTTTATGTTGCTTTGAGTAATTGTCTAGAGTCCTTTCATTTCTGCCACAAAATCTCCCTTTAGCACTTCTTGGAGTGAAGGTCTACTAGCATCAAATTCCCACAGCCTTTATCTGAAAATGTTTCCTTTCAATTTTATTTTCAAAAGGTAGTTTTATCTGATATAGAATTTTTGGTGGACATGATTTTTATATCAGCACGTTAAACTTATCTTCCAGCTACCTCTGGCCTCCATGGTTTCTGCGTAAAAATCAGCTGTTATTTGTATTGAAGTTTTTTTTCTTTTTTTAATATATATATGGCAAGTCATTTCTGCTTCCAAGATTCTTGCTTTGTCAAAAGTTTTAGTATAATTGGGCTCAGTGCAGATGTTTTTGTGTCCTTAAAGTTCATTGGATATGTAAATTCATGTATTTTATCAAATTTGGGGAGAGTTTGCTTATTTTTTTCAAATATTTTCCTCCCTTTTTTCTCTTTCCTCTTCTGGGACTACCATTATGCAGATAGCATATTTTGATGGCATTCCACAGATCTCATAAGGCTTGTTCATTTTTGTCAATTTTTAAAAATTTTTCTTCAACAAATTGGATAATTTCAATTGACTTATCTTCAAATTTTCTAATTATGTTTTCTGTTTGCTAAAATCTGCTTTTAATTATCCTGAAAATAATTCTCAGTTACTGAAAACTTTATTAGAGGATAGAAGTTTTTTAGAAATTCTGGCTCTTACAATAACTGGTAATAATTTTCAGCTATTGTAAGAGTCAGAATTTCTGAAATTATTGACTTATATCTTCAGCACCACTGCTGAGCTGGCAAAGGGGGAGTGCTAAGGTAAGTAAAAATGCAGCAAAGTTTTTCTACCACTTTTAATTTGCCTTTTTCTTGACTTAGCATACTCTTAGTTTGTTATCAGTTTTGACTATTTTTTGGAGCTATCTGAAGATCATTCTGACAGTTTATGCTTGACTTGTTTGTGATATCATTTTGGACATAGCTTTAAAATAAACATTTTTGATTCACTGTTATCCTCATGTTAGTGCTTGTTCAGTAATTCAGAACAACACCTTATTTCCTGTCCAATGGAACTAAATTCTCTGAATTGATAATAAGAATTCCTGTACTTTTCCTTTTTGTAACCAAATTCAACTCCTCCTCTACAGTCCTTCTCATTATTTGATCATTTTCAAGCCTGAGTTATGAAATGTGTTTAGCCAGCTTAATGAGCCTGATTACAAAGTGCATGAGAATCAACTACAGGTTATCAAGAAGAAAACACTCAAACCATTGCCTAGATAACCTTAAAACAGAAATAAATCTTATTTTAATTATTTGGGACTTAAATAAAGAAAAATATTCTAAAGAATGTAATATACAGAGACTGAAAAGAAAGTTCTTATATTTACAAATATTTCAATATGATTTCAAGTCATAAGTACCATAATATAAGCAAAAATATGCCTTTTAATACATCATTATATTTTTTGCTCACTGTTCCAATTTAATACATGGAGATATTTTTAAATTATTTATTCTAAGAAAATCAGAGAAGCTTATTTTTTAAATTAATCTTCCTTATTATTGAATGTTTTTACAATTTGCTTGCCAATATAGAAAATAGTGGCACTTAGTGTAATATAGTAATTAAATTATTTTATCAACATCTTTTGCATTTCTTGGATGGTATAACTAATGGTATCAGTTAAAACTAGAAAAGTGATATACTATACTCAATGTCATTCTCTTTCTCTGTGACTACATTTTATATACATTTTTATGCCCATTACCCTTTTAGCTGAGGACTAAAGCAACAAATATGATTTTAAAATTATTGATTAATAAACTAATTAACATTAGATGCTGGAAACCTGTTCCATGCCTTATGTCACCAATTAAAAAAAATACTAAGTTAAGGATAAATTAAGGATAACCAGTTCCCTATACAGGAAAGTTTAAAATAAAGATAATGTTTATTCGTAAGAATACAGCTAATAAATTATTAAAAGGATCTTATAACCAAGTGCTCTGACAAAGTAAAAATCAAAGGCAATTATTTTGATATGTAATATGCATTCCAATATTTCTTTAGGATGCCAAATTTTATAAACTATATATTATTTGACCAGTTTATTATTTTTCAGCATTGGAAATTCTACTATTCCAACCTCCCAATTGTGTCTGTTTTAATTAACCATCATACACAAAAGATGAAGGTGTGCACCAGTGTTTCTTATGACTTTTTTTCATAATATTTCTCATAGAAACAATTTTCTGCCCAATTTATGGTATTTTAAAAAAATCACTTTTGCTGAATATCCATATCTACCTATATGTTTATATATAACTTTTAAATGGCATACATATATAAAACTGTAAAATATTTTAATTTTAGTGCAATTTGATAATTTTTATTGTTTTTGCATAAAATAAATAAATTCGTGTATGAAGCATTTACTTATGCCCTTATCAAGATCACCAGAGACTCTGCTAGTCCCTGATGATGAAGTTTTTGAACAAAAAAACAGAACTTTTTCTCTCTTGGAGCACAGATTTATTGAGTGTCAATAGTAAATACATATTTAAACTAGTAGCTCTCTAATCACAATTTTTTAGATGTCATGCAGAAAAAACACAGAGTTCTACAAAAGTACACTGATATTGATGAATAGGAGTGGTGAAAGGGATCCACTTTAATATTAAAGTAGTGTAAGGAAGAGTATAAAGGAAAGTGTAAAAGAAGGTCTCTTTTTTTTTTATTATTATACTTTAAGTTCTAGGGTACATGTGCATAACGTGCAGGTTTGTTACATATGTATACTTGTGCCATGTTGGTGTGCTGCACCCATCAACTCATCAGCACCCATCAATTCATCATTTATATCATGTATAACTCCCCAGTGCAATCCGTCCCCCCTCCCCCCTCCCCATGATAGACCCCGGTGTGTGATGTTCCCCTTCCCGAGTCCAGGTGATCTCATTGTTCAGTTCCCACCTATGAGTGAGAACATGCGGTGTTTGGTTTTCTGTTCTTGTGATAGTTTGCTAAGAATGATGGTTTCTAGCTGCATCCATGTCCCTACAAAGGACACAAACTCATCCTTTTTTATGGCTGCATAATATTCCATGGTGCATATGTGCCAAATTTTCTTAATCCAGTCTGTCACAGATGGACATTTGGGTTGATTCCAAGTCTTTGCTATTGTGAATAGTGCTGCAATGAACGTACGTGTGCATGTGTCTTTATAGCAGCATGATTTATAATCCTTTGGGTATATACCCAGTAGTGGGATGGCTGGGTCATATGGTACATCTAGTTCTAGATCCTTGAGGAATTGCCATACTGTTTTCCATAATGGTTGAACTAGTTTACAATCCCACCAACAGTGTAAAAGTGTTCCTATTTCTCCACATCCTCTCCAGCACCTGTTGTTTCCTGATTTTCTAATGATTTCCATTCTAACTGGTGTGAGATGGTATCTCATTGTGGTTTTGATTTGCATTTCTCTGATGGCGAGTGATGATGAGCATTTTTTCATGTGTCTGTTGGCTGTATGAATGTCTTCTTTTGAGAAATGTCTGTTCATAGCCTTTGCCCACTTTTTGATGAGGTTGTTTGTTTTTTTCTTGTAAATTTGTTTGAGTTCTTTGTAGGTTCTGGATATCAGCCCTTTGTCAGATGAGTAGATTGCAAAAATTTTCTCCCATTCTGTAGGTTGCCTGTTCACTCTGATGGTAGTTTCTTTTGCTGTGCAGAAGCTCTTTAGTTTAATGAGATCCCATTTGTCAATTTTGGCTTTTGCTGCCGTTGCTTTTGGTGTTTTAGACATGAAGTCCTTGCCCATGCCTATGTCCTGAATGGTACTACCTAGGTTTTCTTCTAGGGTTTGTATGGTATTAGGTCTAACATTTAAGTCTGTAATCCATCTTGAATTAATTTTCGTATAAGGAGTAAGGAAAGCATCCAGTTTCAGCTTTCTACTTATGGCTAGCCAATTTTCCCAGCACCATTTATTAAATAGGGAATCCTTTCCCCATTTCTTGTTTCTCTCAGGTTTGTCAAAGATCAAATGGCTGTAGATGTGTGGTATTATTTCTGAGGACTCTGTTCTGTTCCATTGGTCTATATCTCTGTTTTGGTACCACTGCTCAGTGAAATAAAAGAGGACACAAACAAATGGAAGAACATACCATGCTCATGGATAGGAAGAATCAATATCGTGAAAATGGCCATACTGCCCAAGGTTATTTATAGATTCAATGCCATCCCCATGAAGCTACCAATGAATTTCTTCACAGAATTGGAAAAAACTGCTTTAAAGTTCATATGGAACCAAAAAAGAGCCCGCATTGCCAAGACAATCCTAAGTCAAAAGAACAAAGCTGGAGGCATCATGCTACCTGACTTCTAACTATACTACAAGGCTACAGTAACCAAAAAAGAAGGTCTCTTAAATGAGAGGTCATGTAAGATGAGAACTATATGATGAGTGATAGTTAGACAAAGAAACTGGACATGTTGGTAAAAATGTCAGAGGAAAGCCTCATTAGAATATCTTAAAGTTCAGTAATATTTCAATAAGCAGGGCAACTGGCAGGGCTGAATTGTGGACCAGACACCAAAAAGTACAGCATGCATGTATGAGGAGAAGGAGAGATGGTGATCTTTGGCTTCTAAGTTTGCCGTTGCTTACCTCCAGTGCTGAGGAGCATGCTAAAGCAGATATACCTCTTTGGGAGAAAAATGTATTGGTAGCTGACTCAGAATCAGGGCATGAAAAGGAGAGCAAGGTTAGGGCCATAATTGGCACAGAATTTTTTCCCTCAGAATTGTGTACTGCTTTATGGCCTTCCAGACTTCCCTGTTGCTGCTGAAAAGTCAGAATCAAGTCTAATTCCTAATCCATTTTGTGTGATAGAGCATTTTATTTTTCTTTCAGGAGGCTGTAGCAAATTCTTTTTGTCTTCAATATTTTTAAATTTTACAGTGTGTCATGGTATGTGTCTATTCTAATTCATTTTACTGGGCACTGGGTGAACTCTCTCAAGTTGGCAATTCATGTCCTTCAGTTCTGGGAAATATTTTAATAATTTTATTAATTATTTCCTACCATCTGTTTTCCTTCCCTTTCCATCTGGACCTTCTATTATTTGGACTTTGGAATTCTGGAAGTGATATCTATGTCGTTTTACATTTTTTTCTCCTATCTGTTATATCATTGATTTTTATAAAGTTTCCTTTCATTTTTATTTGATATATTGGCTATTATCTCATTTCTCTGAGGATATAAATTATAGGTTTTGTTCTGTTTTGTTTTTACAGTATTTTTTTAACTGCATTGACTCATTTCACATTGTTTTAATCTGTTTGTTTATTTTGGTCTTATCTTTCATGTTAGAGGGTTTACTCATATGCCCAGTTAATGCTGGCTTTTTGTTCTTGATTAAGAAAAGGACACCAAAAATCTGACTTAGAATTTCTGAGCACTGAGTAAGGTTTTTCAACCATCACCTTTCCTGTGAGTGACCCGGGTGAATCATTATTAAGGAACTCCCAATTTTACATAAAAATTCTTCAAAGAAGAATCTGGATAATCTGCCTGATGGCTAAGATTACGGCTTTCAACATTCCTGCCAGGGGCTGGGGTGAAATGCACTGTGGTAGAGGGCTGCTTTTTATGGCATTCAGCTTCCAGTACTCTCCAGATTCCATATGGTTTAGCTGTGTCCTGAAAGAATAAACCTCCAGGTTTCTACCAGGGTTGCATAAGAGAGGGGATCTGGCAATTTATTGACTTTGCACAAAATTTTCAACAGGCCTCCGTATTTTAGTAATCACTGTCATTTTCATTTCCTGAGGTGCTTGGTATTGCTAATTTATCTGAGGAAACTGTGCATAAATAAGATTTGCAGCTTTACCAACCACAAAGTTGGGATTCAGCTTGCTCAGTGCCACTAAGTCAGTTCCCACCTGTCTATAGTCTTACAAGATTCCAATATTTTGTTGTTGTTTCCTCCAATTCTCTTCATCCTTGCAGATCTATTTTAAAGTATTTTTAGTTGTCTCAAAGGGTTTAAGAAGATAACAAATAATGTTTATATCTTCAATATACCATAGTAAATTAGGAGTTCACTTAAGAGGAAAACATGTGTATAGTAGCATATACACATACATACACACACTAAGATTATGTAAATTATGTATATGTGTAGATATATGCAAAAGAACTTTCATTGCCTTCTTAATTCCTTAAATTCCCTAAATTCACAACTATTAACAAACTAATCTCTATTCCATTGAAGGAAGCTCTGTATTGGCTAAAATAGTTGATCTCAACTCATTGCAATCTCTGCCTCCTGGATTCAAGTGATTCTCATGCCTCAGCCTTTTGAGTAGCTGGGATTACATGTATGAGCCAGGCCCAGCTAATTTTTGTATTTTTAGTAGAGACAGGGTTTCACCATGTTGGCCAGGTTGGTCTCAAACGCTTGACTTCAGGTGATACTCCTACCTTGGCCTGTTAATAATAGCAGACATTAAGGTGCTGACAGACACTATTTTATAGTCTGTCATAATGTCTAACATAGCAGTCATCATGTCTGGCAGACACTATTTTAAGGGATTTGCATACATTGATTTATATCTATGAAATCAGTTCTATTAATATCTCCATTTTACAGATGAGAAAACTAAAGCAAAAAAGAAAGAAAGAAAAAAAATACCGCTACAAAATTCTAAGATTACATAGCTAGTTACTGATGGAATCAGGTTTCAAACTCAAGCAATAGAAGGTCAGATCCAATGCTCCTAACCACTACTGATCATGTGAGGTTTTAAAAAAGTTACATATGAGTTATTTCGTGACTGAGGGCAGTCTAATTTTTCTTGACAAACTATTTGAAAGTCTAGTTGTTATACTTCTCAACCTTCTTTCTATAAATAATTTCTTTTCTTCTGTCACATTCACTCATGTTTTCACCTGTAATTTTATATACAGTGATGTCAAACTAAGATCCCCTGATTTTCTACTGTGCTGAAGTTTTACATTTCAATTGTCTGTAATAAATATCTTCTATATTGTTTTCAGGAACTATAAACATTGATAGGAAGAAAGCACAGGCAGAATAATGTAATGGTTAATAGTTCAAGGAAGCATCAGTTTGAAGCCTAGCTCCATTTGTAAAACAAGAAACAAATAGCATTTAAGATTGTTACAAAGATCAAATGAGGTAAAATGCTTAGGTCAGTATAGAAAAATGGTCATTATTAGTATTAGAAGAAAGACTTGTTTGGGAGATATGTTTTCTTACTCTCCATACTTTAGTGCTACCACTTAAAGAGCCAACTACATAGAAAAAGTGATTTCAGTGCTGTTTTCAGTGTAAGCAAACATATGGTAAACAATAATTTAAAAATCAACTAAAAAGAGACATAGTAAGTTTTGCTAGGTTTTCTTTATTGGGACAACTGTACAGATTGGCTTATCGATTTAGGGAATTATCACTCTGAAACCACTTGTAAGGGCAATATAAAAATGATAGAAGAGTTGAGGGTTAGGGGACAAAGATGATCGGTTTTCTGTATTTCTGTGCTCTTCTTTTCTAACCAATTTCCACCTTCAAAATCCTAATCATTAAAAAAATCCACTATCAAATCTGAGTTCTATTAGGAAGCTTTTTTTTTTCTCTCAAAATAGATGTTTTTCTCCTACAAAAATTTATATAATTCTGTATCTCTCATGTGACAACTTTTTTACCTTATGAAATATTTATGTTTTAACTATCTCAGATCATTACTAAAATATAAGACTCTTCAGGGTCTAAGCACATGACATCCTTCTTAGTATCCTTTTCAGTGCTTAGGTGATTATTTTTCTGTAGAGACTTTTATAACACAACCTTAACATGAGCCAGAAAGGAGAAGGTGGGGAGAGGAAAGAAACAAGGACAGTCACCAAGGTTGACACACCATGAAATAGCAATCCAGTGGGATCCTGTGGCTGTGCTGTCTGAAAGGCATAATCAGAGAAAACCTGCAAAGACCAGCAATGTCCAATACATTGGCAGGGTAGGGAGAGTGAGGTGCCAGACCATGTCACGCTTTCGTCTAAATATACACCTAACCCGCCATGCGTGTCGGCCAACACGTAAAATGGACAGTAAAATACCAATGTTATTATCTAAGCAATTTACACAGGATATAAAAGCAAGTGTAGAGAAGATGATCATATGCAAACTAAAATGTTTATGAAAAGATAATTTCTTGATGCATTGTATTGTTTAGCTTTGTTTTATTTTATAACATGTAAGAATTTATCAACAGCTTGAATGTGACCAAAAGCTGGTGATGGGAAGAACATTCAAATATTTAGAAGCCTAGGAATTTCAGCTAACCAATAACATTAATAAAATAATATTTAAAAGTAACTGGGAAACTTTTACTTTGGACAAGCAATGAGTTTAAAGATATTAATTTTATTTTATGAATGAGTGAAGATTTCAAATATGCAAAAGACATAAATATGGAACAACTTGAAAAATCATATTGGCTCATCAGAAAAGTATGAAATAATAAGCCAAGTGGTATAGGATATAAATAAATCAATAAGACACAAAGATGGAAAAGTCACAGTGGTCTATGGGCTACATGGGATTTTAAAATACAAACATGCATATATTTACATACATATGTGTGTGTATATTTATATACACACATTCTTATAGGATAGCCATTATTATTGTTAGGACAATTTGTTTTAAGAGCATTAACTTATATATATGCAATGTGGAGCTTAATTTTCAGACATATGAAGAAGGCAGATAAGTATCAAAGCTTATGAATACAAAGATGATAAACAATATCTAACAAAAGACTAAAGATCTTGGCAATTTTAGATTTAAAAATAGTCTCTTGTTATGGGTGGAAAGAAGAATTTCTTATTTTTATATATTAGAGAACCGTCACAATAGATCGTTGCTTCAGTTGAAAAGAATATGTTGGACTTAATTCTTTTACTGTAAGTGACATTAAAATACCAAAGCAAATTGACGTGCAAGAATTTGAAAAACTATGCATTTTTTACCCAACTTGAACCCTTTTTTTGTACCCCATCTGCAATACATTTTTTCTTCGTTGCTTCTGCTTTTTATTCAAATACTTCCACTACACCTGACAATTAGAACCATTACTTAAATAGTCCCATAACCTTACTTCTTTACCATCATACTTGAAATGATTGAGTTTTGCTGAAAAATAACATTGTAACTTGGCACACTGGTACAATTGAAGATATTTGGATTATACCATTGAGAGTGATGACGTATTAGTCCATAGCCTGTTATTTATCTTCTTTGTACTAAAAATGACTATTTTAGAATGTTGTTGCTCTTAACAAATGACTTGTCTTCCACAGGAGAGAGAAACTTACCACCTACTGCAAAGAAAGCATACAACATGAAGACTGAAAACATGCACATTTAATCAGTCAGACCTATCTGACTTTAAGGCTCAAATCTGGCACCCACTTTCTTTGCAGTCCCAAAACTTAAAATTTCTGACCACCAGGTTATTCATTTGAAAATGTGAAAATAAGATTTTCATATTGGTATACTATTAAATTAAATAATACATGTAGACCCACATAAAATGCTCATGAAGCAATAATATTATCACATTGTTATTATTGTACAAGAATATTGAGTCTACTGGTCAAGAATTTCCTCCACTTCTCACAATGCTGCTTACAAAAACTGTCTTTATTTATAACCACTCTTAACTCCTTTCCTTTTGTGCAAAACTACCCTCTTTGGCTCTTCTGTTTCCAACACATACTATATTGCTCCATAAATTGATTTCTTAGAGCTGTTCTTGTTTGACTCACACTATTTTCACCTAGATCAAGGTAGTGGCTTCCTGACTCTTGTTTTTTCTTTTCTATCCTCCACAAACTCCTTAAAACTATTAAAGACCAGCTTCTACTGTCCCAATGACACATCCTAAACATACTGTCTAAGGCTGCCTATTATTATCTTCTGCCTAATTCTCTAACATCTTCTAAAAATCATAATCAGAATCACTCCCCTTTAGTAGCATTAGATCAACCTGCTCACATATTCATACCTTTGCTGAAAATATCCTTTTACTCATCTATTGTCCACATCCCTAATTTCTATGTAGTGCCAGACTTCTCTTCTTTAGAATGCTTTCTGGGACCCCTACTAGGCAAGTTGCCTTCTTTTATCATGGTAGTGTAATACTTTTGAGGTAGTATTATATTATTTCCCCCTTTGCCTGTGTCTAATTCACACAGCAGATTGACTCTGTGTCTTTTGCTCCAGGAAAGGAGTATAAGCACTTGGAAATCTGAAAAAGCTTGCAGTTTTTCCAAACACCCAAGTTGGGGGAAATGAAATAATTCAAGGGATAAACAAAGTTTTTGGAGAAATTAGTTATGAAATAGATTTAAAACACATCTGTTGGAGCAGAGAGGCAGGGAGTTGAAGCAAATGAGTTTAAGAGCATAGAGAGAGTGCTTTGCATCCTAATTTTTTTTTACTACCCAAGGAACTTGAGTGATCATGTGACTAGCAACCAGAATTGTGTCAGTGGTGAATCCTGTGTTCTAAACCTGAAGACACTGTATTTACTTCTTATGCTTTGCTATTTAGAAAATGCTATTAACATTGGTGTAAGTCCTCAAAAGAGAAAAAATGTTTTAAAAATAACTGATATGATATTTTTAAACTTTCTCATGGAAGACTAGTGCTTCGTATATGATAATAAGTTGATTCTTAAAAAATAAGGTTCTCTTTTATTTCCTATGCAAAAGTTTATTGAAGAAATTAATGAACTAGTCAGTACTCTCAACCATAGGGCGGTTTTGGGAAGAAAAAATTGTTAAACATTGACTCTGTTTAGATTTATGCCAAAACTAAGAATTTAGCTTTGCTGGAGCTGGCTTATACTGGTTTATGAGAGCTGGCTGCCCACATCTCTTCTTAAATTCAGATGTGAGGTCTTGTTTGTAGCTTCAAATCAGACACAGTGGGAGTATTTTACAACACAGAAACCAGAGAATGCTACAAACAGTGACTTTTGTTACACACTAATCACTACATCACTGATAATGGCTCAGGGCCAGAAAAACTCAGGAATTTAAAGAATCTTTCCCAAAAACTGATGTTAAGGCAACTATTATAAATATGTCTCTTAAAAAAAATCTGACATTGTTTCTAATGCATTAGGTATGAAGAAAATGTGGAGTAAAAATAAACAGCCACACATCAAAAATTACAAATTTGAGGGAAAAATGAGACATCATTTATTCCAGCACTCTGTAGAAATCCTGAATTTTTCACTTTTTCCCTACTGGATATCAGAGAGACTAAGGGAAGCCATATCTGGTACTCATTCTCACCCCTGCTTTAATCAGAATGGTGACACTTTGGATTATTTTATGTATTGGGCTTTTGCACTAGATTTTTTTTCTTAGCTATAATTTTCAAGTTTGAACTATGTACACACACACACACACACACACACACGCACACACGCCTACCTACATCTGCTAGAGTGGTATTTAAGATTGTGATTGAGTGTATTGTTCCAGTAATTAAGTTCACTGGCAACATTTAAAGTTACTTCCAGTTATGTACATTCTACAAAAAAATTCATAAAAATAAATATTACTCGATTGAAAATCCCAGCTTACTTTTTGGATATGGACAAACTGATTCTAAAGTTTATATGGCAAAGCAAAAGATTTAGATGATCTGATAGAATATTGAAGAAGAAGACAGTCAGGCATATTGAGCTATCTGACTTCAATATATACTTTAAAGCTGCAGTAGTCAAGACAGTATGGTGCTGGAAAGACAAAGAAAGAGTGATGGAACAGTACAGAGCCCAGAAACAGACCCACACCATTAGAGTTTACTGATCTCTGACAAAAAAAAGCAAAACTAATTAAATGAAGAGAGGATATGCTTGTCAACAAATGGTGCTGAAGCACTGGATATCTATACTAAAAAAAGGGAAAGGAAAGGAAAGGAGAGGAGAGGACAGGAGAGGAAAGGAGGGGAGGGAAGGGGAGGGTAGGGGAGAGAAAGGAAGGAAGACAAATCTAGTCACAGACCTTACATAATTCAAAGAAAAATATTCACCTTGAATCACAAGTTTAAATGCAATATGCAATACTATAAAACTCCTAGATGATCTATTTGGAGGACATCTAGGAGGCTGAGTTTGGTGAATACATTGTAGTTACAATAACAAAGGACAATAAGTGAAAGGAAAAATTGATGAGTTGGGCTTAATTATAATTAAAAATTTATCTGCAAAAATCACTGTCATGAGATTGAGAAGACATACTACAGATTGGGAGAAAATATTTGCAAAGACACATCTGATAACAGACTGGTACACAAAACATACAAATTCTTAAACCTTCGCAATAAAAATGGGTAAATACTTAAAGCAACACCTCAGTGAAGATGACTTGCAAATGGTAAACAAACATATGAAAATATGCTCAATCAATCTTATATTATGATTATGGAATTGCAAATTAAGACTTCAAGATACCACAACTACCTAATTGAATGGCAAAAATCCAAAACATTGCAGACACTAACTACTGATGAGGATATAGAGCAATGAAAAACTCTCATTCATTGCTGGGGGGAATGCAAAATAGAAGAGTCACTTTGGAAGACAGTTTGGCAGTTTCTTATAAAACTAAACATGACCTTGCCACCCGATCTATAGTAACAATAGTACATTTTGGTATTTACCTAAATGAACAGAAACTCTATGTCTTACACAAAAACCTGTACATAAATATTTATAGCAACTCACTTTATTTACAATGTCAAACCTGAGAAGCAACTAAGATGCCCTTCAGTAGGTGAATGGATAAATAAATCATGTTAATCCATACAATGGGATATTTTCCAGCAGTTAAGAGAAATGAGCTATGAAGCCAGACATAGACATGGAGGGATTTAAAATGTATATCATTAAATGAAATAAGTCCATGATAAAAGCCTACATATTATATAATTCCAACTTTATGATATTCTAGAAAAGGCAAAACTATAATTTTGTCATTAAATATATCAGCGATTGCCGAGGGTTCAGGGTAATGGAGGGATTGACTTGAGCTCATAATCTGGAAAAATTGATTCGTGCATATTAACGATGTACCACACTAATTCAGGGTGTTAATGGTGGGGAAGGTTGTGTGTTTATGTGGGAAGGGAATATATGGGAACTCTGTACTTTCCATTCAGTTTGGCTGTGAACATTATATTGCTCTAAAAACAATCTCTTAATTTAAAAAAGTAAATATAAATGTATTACACTTTATCATAAAGAAAAAATACATTTCTTCTAAAGAAATTAAATGCATTTTTGCATTTTGATGCTTAATTTCTTTGGAAAATCTAATTCTTCTTTATGAAAATCATAGTTTTAATGACTAATATTTACTTTTTAAATTAATAAACTATTTGTTTTCAATTTTACTCTAATAAAGGAAAAAATATATTGTAAAAAGATAATTTACTAGAGTTGATTTTAAAGTTAAAACTTAAAAATATAATATTCCTTTTCTAGCAGCCATTTATTTTTATAATTATAACAGAAATTACTATATCTTCATTAAAAAATATATTAACCATATTGCTGTACTGACTCTAACAATAAACATTATAGTCTGAAATTTGGCTGGACAAATCCACCCATCTATTACAATGCTTGACCTTCACTTAAACATTTTTAAAATGCTGTTTAATATTTTTAAATCATTGCATAAAATGCCTTTCTTATTTGAGAATATCTACCTACTATTTTAAATTTTAATAAGAAATAAGATATTTTTTAAGTGTTGGGATTATTCCAAAGCCTGAAATATTTTAAGTCTCTCAGATGATTTAGCATATGCCTTTTCTCTCATTGCATAGATTTATATAAAATAAAATGCTATTTTTATTTATGTTAATTGATTTATTTTCTTATTTATTATCTAGATCAACATGGTTTATAGAGGAGAGTGGCAGCTAACTATTGAGCAAAACAATTTACTTTTTTCTGAATGTCACTCAAATAATTTACTGAATTAAAACACTTTAGAACAAATATTTTGTTTCTAATATTCACAAGTCTTAGTTATCTAAAAGAAGACCTTAAATATCATAAATTCACATATGGTCTATGTGTCTTTCTGTCTCTATATCTACCAATCTATTTATAATGTTAAAGTAGTTCTAAGGGAAACAGTGACATTTCTTTGGCTTCTAACCAACTTATCATCTAAATAAGTACTTTTAGCCAAAGTGTATAATGATAAGTATGACTAATTTTTCAATGGGATGGAGATATTAAGATAATAAGAGAAATCACCACTTTAGATAGAACTTAGAAAGAAAACAATTAATAATTAGAAAAACCTTTGTGGAATTTGTTATCAAGGTTGCACGTTGAGGTTGGAAAGAGTGTTAGATTGTATCACACTCTGTTCTGCTTTCAGAATTATCACACTTCAGTTGAGAACATCAAATAAGAAATAACTGTTTCCATATTAGGTACTGATCTCAAATCACTTAACTTCTTGAAATGACACATCAAAAATTATACCCCCTAGCAAACATTCATTGACATGAAAAGAAATTATAACTTGGATGGATGCAAATTACCTGGATCCCTGGCTTTTTTCTACTTATTATTTTCATACTGGCCTCTTCTTAATAAAACAAAAACAAAAACAAAAAACACCTTCATGTGTTGCAGAATTACATGAAGAAGCTTGCAGAAGCAATGGATTGTCTAAAATAAGGTAGAAAAGAAGGGTTCAAACTCACTGAACTACAGATTATGTGACTGTTCAAAAGGATTGTTGTTCAATAGTAGCACACTGGGCAAACTTTTAGTCAGGCAGCCTTTTTTGACCGACTTCGCAAAATAGCAGCAGAAAACACACATCCCAATTATTACAGGTCATGAAAAGATCATACTGTGCTCAATCTTCTGTGGGCATTCCCATGTTTACTTGAACTGCCCCTTGCCATAAAGTTTGTGAGGTTTGAATGCATTTTTGTTAGAATTTACAGTGTGCAACAGGAAATTGTTATTTTTTATGTAATAGAGAGTTTCACAATTTTTCCATTTGTGGGTAGCAAAACATCACCAAAATATTATACTTAATTCTAAATCAAAATATTTAATTGTATAATGTAATTTTGAATTTTTCCTTCTTCCTTTTTTTCTTTTTGCAGCTGAAAGAAATTCTTATACAGTGAATGTCCATGAAAATTTTTAGAGTATATTTTGGGAACACACATGCTGTAACACTCCCCTAAATTTCCAATGCCTATAATAATAACAAGAGCTGTAGAGGCAGTCATTTATTTGATTCAGTGATTCTAAGTCAATATGTTCTATGTACCAAATCTGTAATAAATGATAATTCTTAATAACAGTAATAAATACATTCATTAAGCAGATATCCTATACCAGGAATTTTCAGTGCATCATTTTAATATTCTTAACAACCACATAATATTATTATGATAATTATTATTATCTTCATTTTACATGTTCATGGCAGTAATAGTTACTGAGTTCCTACTATGTTTTAGTTAAATGGGAAAACTGAAGTTCAGAGATTTTTAACTGACTTGCCTAAAAATCATACTTGTAGTCAAAATACAAATAGAAGATTCTGATTTTTAAACTCAAATTGTAAAAACCCATTGAAAGTAATGGCAAAAACCACAATTACTTTTGCACCGTATTAGCATGAAACAAAAAGTAAATCAAAGTCTTAGAAGCGTAATTTAGAAAATTGAAGTCAAAATTCTCCTGTATTTTGCATAGCTGAGGCTATTTCTAGAGTATGTAAATATGATAGAGAAGTATATGATTGTTCAAGGCAGGTGAACGATAAATACAAGACATTATAGAGAAAACTTACTAAATATACTCACCATACAGTAGCTTTCATTAGAACTGCATTTTGCTGAGCATTATTAAATTAAAGGATTTTTTGGATGAGAGCAAATCCAAAGATAAAGTGCCGGTTACCTCTTATTTTACTACTAGAACAGAAGGTCCAAAGGGATTGCAGCCTGGCTGAGGTCACACCAGAGTGTAATGGAAAAGCAAAGACTCAAATTCTGTTCTATGACCAAAATCTGTTATTCTTTTTAACAAATAATTGTGAACATAATACTTACATTTTGTACTTTAACATAAAACATTTTATGAGCTAATGAGCACCTCAAATTAATATATCAATATTCCACATTAAAAACAGCTAACTTCAAAATCTGGTTCTTTCCTCCCTCTTTTATTATTGTTTTAAATCCTGCATCTGTCTCTATTCCATACCCTGTATATCCTCTTATCAGCCATTGGACTCTTAACTCATTCTTTAAACAAAACCTCAATTGTTTGTATTGCATGGTGCATTGTTTGTGAGGTCTCACATTATCTCAATCTCCTTTGTGCCCTTAAATGTCCCCCTATATCTTAGCCTCTCTACTTAAGCATGTTCAAGTCCTGTCCTATGCTCTTTGTAAGCCACTTGAAGAGTCAAGTGTCAATGATTATTCTTTTTGTGTATCCTATACCAACCAGCATACCACCTTGCTCATAAAAATAATTGTATTTTATTAAAATTAAAGTTTATTTCAATTTAGATCCACTCTGTACGTATCAGCTGATATATTAGATATAGACAAGAATATAAACATAAATATATATTTTAAGATAATTGTATTCATTATTGAGAATCTGATAATGCCATCTTAGAATAATAGGGAATTATTTTGCTATTGCTTGATATGTTTAATCTTTTAATATTTTATCTCTTTTTAAATTTGTGGAAGTTTTGTAATGTTCTGAAGGAATAATACTTATAAAATATGAACTTGTTAAATATATAATCCTTTTGGGGAACAAATGCTATTTTATCAAGCTATAAGCTACCAGGATATAAGTTCTTGATTAAAATTCATTTAGTGTGTTATCTGACTGAATGTACTTAGAAGAAATCTTTGACACGTTGATCAGATTAAATTGATTTAATCTCAGCTGAAACTTAAGTTCGGCATTAGTCATGGATAATTACTGTCAGAAAGGGTATGTTCTAGCTATTCATTTACATAATACGAGGTTTCTTTGGATTGCATATGAATTAATTAAATTTCTTTTAATTGTAGCAGTTACATGCAACACACAGCTTCTAGCTAGTGTAAAATAGTTCATTAACTTCTACAAAATGGAAAATATCCTAATTCAAATCTCTGAACTAGAGTACAGGCTTTAAGAGAAAGGATTTAAGAGAAAATATGAGAAATATTGTGACCAACATATATGTGGTAGATATGACATGTTATAGTAGAGCATTCCTCTAAAATTGGGAAATTGCACTGATTCAGAAAGCTACCTCAATTTGTGACTAAAATGTAAAATGATCAGACTTTTAAAACATTAGCTTACTCTTCAATTCTAAAGTAAAACACTCACTTGAAAAATCTTAACTCATTGTTTGATAGTAAAAAAAAGATATAAAATTATACAAAATGTAAGTATGTGAATCAAATTTCTCTATTATAATGGCAGCCCCATATAGACTCTATAAACATTAAATCAACAATTTGCTTAATTCAATACTGGCATAAGGATGGGGAAATATTTTTCTATTCCGAAATCAGTATTTTTATACTTTACATTAAAGTATTCTTCTTTATTTTATAGTAATAATTGATGTAATTTTGGACTTTCTTTTAGCACATTAATTTTTTTTGAAAGTTCAGATAAATTAAATTTAACGGAGTTTGTTTGCACAAAGAACAATTCAGCAATCTGGCAACACTCGGGACCAGAAGAGAGTCAGAAAGCTCCACCTAGCGGTGAGCTATTACAGGCCAAACACAGAACCAAAGTAAATAAATGACCTGCTTGGCTACCACTAGGCATCTATGTTATTTGGCCATGGTTGGATGAAGCATTTGCCTTTTTTGAAACTGATCTGATGAATTGGTTTCCTGTGATTGGCTGAAACCTGGTAGTTTGTTACAAAAATATATTCCTAAAATTAGTTTTGGCTTGTTTACATACTGATAAGTTAGGGTACAGTTTCTTACTTAGGAACTCAAAATACAGAGACAGCTTCAAGCTAATGGACTCCTGCTTATTTAATTTAGCATATCGAACATGAAAAAGCAATCAAGTAAAAATAGCAAAACTTACCCAATACCATGTCAACCTTGCTAATCAACTATGTTCATTTTTAAATTTCTTTTCCTAGTATCTTCCAAATAATTGCATTATTTTATAAGGTTTTGATTATAGCATTAACTTCTCATCTTTTTCCACTTAAGAGCATTTTAAAATTATTCACCTAGTCTTTCCCTTAGTGTTATATATTTTAATTATGAGTTAGGATTTCAGTAAGTCAGTGCCCTAAAGTTTGGTTCTGGAAGCAGCACTATCATCATCACCTGGGAACTTGTTAGAACTATAAATCTTGGACTAGACTCGAGATCTACTGAATCAGAAATTCTGGGGTGAGGTGGAGAAAATAATTTGTATATTAACAACTTCTCTGGGTGATTGTAAGCATGCCAAAATTCAAGAACTACTGCATTACATAAATTTTCCAAAATTGATTTTTTGTACAAATTTTTTTAAATTATAATTTCAGGCGTACATGTAGAGGTTTGTTACAGAAGCAAATGGGTGTCATGAGAATTTGTTATACAGATTATTTCATCACCCAGGTATTACAATATTTCAGTGAGTTATCAACATTTAAAATAACATTGGAGATACATTGGAAATATCTTTTCAATAAATTATTTTTCCATCTATTTGTTTTAAATTTCAGGAATGCTTCATCAATAATTATATTTTATCAAAGAGTGAAATAGTTTGACATTTTTTACAAGTAGATTTGTTCTAATTTTCACTGCTATCAGAAAATATAAATTAGTTTTTTAAAAAATATGCCAGTGGTAGTGTTGATCTTTTTGTGCAATTTTAATTTTGCTAATTTAAATTCCATTAGAAAATTCATGCATAAATATGAAAATAAAATTAATGTATGAGCTTCCTTTAAAAAAGAACTAAATTGATTAAATACATTTCCATTCACATATTTATGTCCTTATCAAAACCAATTTTTGAAGAGCTGATAATAATAATAAGTAACACAAGGAGTTTTATATGTGCCAATTGCAACCCTCTAATCTTGATAAAACTATGAGGATACAGTATTGTTATCCCTATTTTACAAATGAGGAACTTGAGTTATATCTGAGTTATAGATGTGTTAAGTAACCACCTGGGGCCCTAAAGCTTGCAACTAGGGATTTAAACTCTGGATCAGAATTCATGTTCTTAATTATTATGATGCTGTTATATAGCAAAGGCTTAAACAAACAGCTGAAAATATTAATATATACTAAATACTCAAAAAATTACTATAAGTTGTGTTTGTAACCTTTCAAATATGTACTTTTTTTAATACATCAGTGTCATTGATGCTATATATATATATATACATGTATATGTGTATACATATGTGTATACATATCTATGTGTATGTATGTGCATATGTATATTCAATTTACTGCCGTTTTTCATTTTCTAAAATTCTCAAAGCTAAATCTGCCTAGAGAAGCATAAGGAATTGAAGTTGCTAATTTCAGCCTTAGTACAAGACTGCTGGATTCACTTAAACGTTTCTGATGCAAATTGAGTTTATTAGACTATATAAGTAACAAGAAAATCTAATTCTTCATGATTTGTTGATTTAATCATGATATGCATCAGTGATTGTCAGGTGGCAAAGGTCAAAATAAGAAAGGATCATTATATCAAACAGTTTTCAAGAGACAGTTATTTTCCACTCCTGTCTCCTTACATTTTCTGCCTTGTATGTATACATTTACTTTCTCCTATCTACAATTCTGTTACTGTAAAAGCTAACATTTATGAAACATCTATCACGTGCCAAGGATGTGCTTTCTATGGATTGTTACATGTAATAGTTTGAACAACTCTAGAGATGGTCCGTACTATTATTCCCATATTACAGATGGGACAACTTGGCACAAGGAAGGAATTTATCCAAAACATAAAACTAGTAAACGGTCAAGCCAGGATTTGGTCTCAGGCAGTTTAGCTTTACAGACCTTGTCACTAAGCACTACACTCCTCTGGTGAGGGAGAAGAGAGCTCAAGGAGAGGAGAGGAAGAAGGGAAGAATGCTGAAAGCATTTTGAGAAAGTTCGTGTGCAGTTATTTATGTAAGCATCTCCACCACTGAAAATTGAGCCCTGAATACATGATACTATGCTTTTCTTAGAACACTTGTTTTCCATTTGATACTCTGAAATGCATATATTATTTGGACAAATGAACCAAAAGTTTTTCAATTTTTTTTTAATTCTTCAGGATTTATGATTCAGGATGGCCCTTTTGGATCTTGTGAAAATAAGTACTGTGGTTTGGGAAGACACTGTGTTATCGGCAGAGAGACCGGGCAAGCAGAATGTGCCTGCATGGACCTTTGCAAAAGGCACTACAAACCTGTGTGTGGATCTGATGGAGAATTCTATGAAAACCACTGTGAAGTGCACAGAGCTGCTTGCCTGAAAAAAGAAAAGATTACCATTGTTCACAATGAAGACTGCTTCTTTAAAGGTAAATGCAGGGTGAAGCTTAAGTGTCACCGCACTCTATTTCTTTTCTTTCTCAACTAGTGCCTTTAAGATTAAACGCTAGCAATTGTATATCAGCAAGGGTCTAAAAAGGAAAAGAAAAACAAAATAGCCTAAGTGCTCCACTAAGTAGCAGTGTGTGGAAATTTACATGGAAACAGTTCTGATATTCAGTTATAAGAATAAAGCTGGCCAAAATATGACTCAAAATTTAATATAGATTTCAGCATTGCACCATATGGCTTCCCAATCATGAATTATCTTAGGGACACAGGGTGGCCAATTCAGTCTACAGGCCAAATTCAACCAGTAAAAAGCACTTGGAGTGGAATTGAGGGACTAGTGAGTGCCAAGCCATGCTGTGATAACATTTCATTCCTTCCTGATTAAAAATGATGGTTTCAGTTTGCACCACGTAATTCAAATTATATGGAACCAGTAGATGCCCACTGAAATAACTAGAAGAACTCATGCTAAATCTCACTAGTAAATCAGAGATAACCATGGTTTAAAAATTTTAAAGTACTGGTATTCACTTTCATGCATTTGAAAATCAATTGGTTTATAGAAAAGTACTGAATTTGTAATTCAATACATTATTTTTACATGCCATATAAATAAATCATTGAACAGTCTTAAACATTATTCAATTTTTATACATTTATTTGTTGTTTTCTTGTTCATGCTGTTGGAAGTATTTTCTCATTTATAGTCATGACTCAGTCTGAAATTCTAGAGTTAAATGTGTAGAACTTCCATCAATAACGAATCTGATTTCTAATCTTTGTTCAGTGCCAAGTTCCAGTTTCTCAGAATATTTCTGAAATGTATTTATACTTAAAAACTTGTTTAATATTTTTATTCCTAGCTTAAATGTATGGCTGAAAAATAATTTTATTATACTCCACTCATCCACCTATTAAGGTAAATTGAATAATTAAAAATTATCCTTTTTCAAACTTACTCTAACACAATATTATTTCCGGCGTGATTTAAAAATGACATGCAGAGCTTTTCAGATGATGCAAGATGCAATGCTCTGTTATTGTTGCTGCTAGAAATCCTTTAACACATTTGAAGTAAAACTAGGATAATTTACTTACCGTAGTGTACTGTGTGCCTCTTATATATATATGCAGAGAATTTTATGACAGTAAATTCCCTTCTTTTATCAAAAGGATAACAGATACTTAGATTTCAAGTTTAGTTCAATTCCCTTTTCTATCAAATCTATTTTACAAATACTTAATGTTTGTAAAATATTAGAGAATTTTTTTTCTGTCATTTTGACACAAGATGGTACAGTGGAAATTATACTATTGCACTGATACCTGGCACTATGAAATTATGTGCATAATATATAATATGTAACTATTCAAATATTTTAACTTAGCATCATATTCTCAAATTGAACGTTTGTTCACCTGACATCCATATGGAAACACATAATATTAAATATCATGTGGGGGCCCAGCACAGTGGCTCATGCCTGTAATCCCAGCACTTTCAGAGGTGGAGGTGGGCAGATCACCTGAGGTCAGGAGTTCATAACGAGCCTGGCCAATATGATAAAACCCTGTCTCTACAAAAATACAAAAATTAGCTGGGAATGATTGTGGGTGCCTGTAATCCCAGCTACTCGGGAGGCTGAGGTAGGAGAATCTCTTGAACCCAGGAGGTGGAGTTTTCAGTGAGCCGAGATTGTGCCACTGCACTTCAGCCTAAGCAACAGAGAGAGACTCTGTCTCAAAAAAACAAGTAAATAAACATATATAAATATCATGTGGGAAAAATAGTTTGGTGTATTTAATGTTCTGTTTTGTAGCTGTATGCTTAGGCATAATACCATTTAATGTCAGGATAGGATAGATGAACAATAGATTGATTTTATTATAAAGTAAACATAAAGTAATGGTTTGAAGAACTTCAATCTTATACTAAACATATTTATTAGATCTATTGTTACTTAAAAATACTTTCTCATCATGTGTAGTATTAAAATTTCATTTATACTGTCTGGGTTATTTACCAAGGGTTTTCATATTTTCCAGGTCTCAGAAATTATGGGTCTTTTTTTCACTTAGATACTTAACTTGGTGTTTTGCCTAATATACAACTAACTCATAAAATGACTTTATTTCATCAGAAGGCAGTAAATAATATAAACCAAAACAATAAATTGCCTGTCTTATTAGTGTGCATTGGGCCAAGGTTTGATTGTAAAAGAAGATTCTGTAAAGCTGAGGCCTGATATTAATTTGATAGCTAAAATTAATCTTATAATTGTGAATTATATTTTTTGTGGAGTTTCAGCAAGTTATATTGCTTGCTCTAGTGGCCCAGTGGAAGACACAAATCAAAATATTAGGTTAAAGAACTGCAAAACTGAATATTCATTTAGATATTTTTTAAAGAAAAAAATGAAAAGGTAAATTTAAGAAAACCAGAAAATATATTTGCTACTTTTAGATTTTTAAAAGGTGATTGTGAAAACCTTAGAATGTTAAAAAACTGTTGGCCAAATCCAGTTCACAATCTGTATTTTTCTGTAAAGTTTTATTGAAACACAGCTACACCCATTGGGAAAGGAGAGTTGAGTCGTTGCAATAGAGATCTTACGACCTCTGAATGCCAAATGTCTTCTTATGTGGATCTTTTCAGAAAAAGTTTGCTAACCCCCTGCTGTAAAAGATTTTTGGTACTTTAAAATTTATTTAAAAAATTAGTAGCAGATCTTTACTCTTCTGTATCTTCTTGACTATCTTGATGAATACAGAGACCTACATATGTGGTAAAATTAAGTAGAACTAAATATATATGCAAATGGTGGAAATAAAACAGGAAGTCTTAGTAAGACCTAGGGATAGTGGTAAAGTCAATATCCTGGTTAGGATATTGTACTCTAATAATACAAAATATTACCTTTAAGAGAAGCTGGGTAAAGATACATGGGATATGTCTGTATTATTTCTGACAAATGCATCTCACGAAGAAAATTTTAATTAAAAATTCCTGGAAAAATACTGGAAGATACATAAAAGTTTTTAAAGAAAGCAAGATTTGCATTATTCCTTACTGATTTGCACTTTAAGGTAAGTCCTGTTTGTTTATATCAGATTTATATTTGACATTTATGTTTAAACTTATTAAGGCCGGGTACAGTGGCTCACACCTGAAATCCCACTACTTTGGGAGGTTGAGGTGGGTGCATCACGAGGTCAGGAGTTCAAGACCAGCTTGGCCAACTTGGTGAAACCCCGTCTCTACTAAAAAAATACAAAAAAATTGCTGGGCGTGGTGGCAGGCGCCTGTAATCCCAGCTACTTTGAGGCTGAGGCAGAGAACTGGTTGAACCTGGGAGGCGGAGGTTACAATTGCAGTGAGCGGAGATCATGCCACTGCACTCCAGCCTGGGTCTCAAAAGAAAAAAAAAATTATTAAAATAATTCATATTTGTAGAATTGGGTGTATTGATGTATTGTTTTAAAGTTAAAATCCATGTTAAAACATCTACATTTCTATATAAAATATTTTTATGTATACCTATACCTGTATATCGTCTTTCTATTACTTGAGTTACATATTGAAATGCCTCTGTGGTAATCTCAACATTTTTTATTACTATTGACTTTTAAATATACACGTAAATTTACCAAGAACTTTTTAGTGATTTATGATTTGTAGAACTATAGATAAAATAAACAATATACCTATGAATATAATATTTTTCTAATTTATTCCTATTCACATTTATTTGATCATGAAATAGCTGGCTATAATCGGATATAGAATATTGTAGTATTTGTTTATTGGCATCAGATGCTTTGTGATGATGCTCAACGTAACATAAAACATTCTATTTTTATAAAATGCCTAGCTGTTCATTTTTGTGATGAGACAGTTCTGCCTTAAAGTCATTTCCCTCACAAAGGGCTTTCTAACTGCAGCAATTCACAACATCCCTTAAAGCAAGCACAATTTCTTCTCACCCTGGCATCTGGTCATTCCCTCATACAAAACATCTATACTACTCTGAGTACAGATGTAAACTGGAGTAAGAAACTCAAGATATAACCTATGCCAGAATGAACAGGGATTTAAACCTTTTATGAGAGTCAATTGAACAGAAACCCTTCTGCTATTTACTGTGCTGAGAATAAAACTGCCATAAAGGCAAATGTTCTGTGCACTTAAATGTGCATCGCAAACAATAACAACTTGAGAAATATGGTTGTCACAGCTATCTGTGCACGATTAGCATGAGATCTGACATTGTTTCCATTTTTGAGACATAATCTGAACAGACTTTTGTATTACATATTTAAATTAGTTAATTTACCTGATTTTTAATTTTCTTCTTTTTTTAAAAGAAGGAATTTGTAGATTTTAGGCTAAAAAACTGGCTGCTAGATGTATTTTAAAATATATTAGTAAATGTCATGTGCTAATCCACATGTATTTTTTTTTTTTTAGTAAGGGCACCTTTGTGAAGCTTCTGTTTTATGTTATTACAGCCTTTTATACCATTTAAACAAAAATAGCAGCCTGAATAAATCTATATACACTGAAAAATGATATCCAGATTTTTGTTTGTTTGTTCTGTTTTGTTTTTGTTTTTGTAGTCAGTATTAGCCAACTGAAACTGCAGGTTGATGATGAAATACATAATTCAGACAATAAGAAATGTAGATAAACTTTTTTGAGGCCAGAATACTGGCACACAGTGTTGACAGTTCCTCTGAATTCACTTAGTACCCACAACATCAAAACCAATTTTATTAATCTTTTATGTTTGGCACATCTATGTTAACATTTTTTAACTTGGTAATGTGAAACCTTACATATATGATATATTTACCTGCCATTTATAAATACATAGTAGATATATGATAAATGTTTTATATATGTATAATAAAATAATCTAAAAGAGGTGATTAATACTTAGGCAGACTCATCAATCATTTTGGGATTTTGGGATATTAGACATTAGGACTATTCAACAAATGTTACCAGAGAGTGGGAAGGTGGGAGAAAGGGAGACAAATGGAAAAGAAAAGAAGAGAGACAGGTAGGGAAAGGGTGAGGGGGATTATGGGGGGAAGAGATACAAAGAATGCCAGCAGGAGTAGTGATAATAATAACAAATTGAGTATTATTTATTTCAAAACACTTTCACAAATGTTAAATTATTAATTAATCATTTTAACAAGCCAATATACTATAGTGAAGGCAACAAACTTACAGTTTTAAAAATGGCCTGTCAACATTCTCACAGTAAGTTAACCTGAACTGGGACAGGAACCAAGGGCAGAGGCTTCCCATTTAGTGCATGTTTGTTCCAAGTGTGTCTGCCTAAGGCTACAATATTGTAACATCTCACTTGCCTATGTTTCTTAATACATTTTACTTTTAATAGTGATTTCTATATGAACACTTGACATCATTTAGAAGCAACCTACCATCTATGGTATTGGTGAAGATTAAATCATGCATTTAATGTAGTTATTGACCAACAGAGGAACACAATAATAAGAAATTATTATTGGGTTTAAGACTAGAACTTTAGCAAATGACACATTTGATTATAATAAATTTTCATACTTGAGTCTGTGAAGTCATACATATTTTCTTTTGAGTTTATATTGGATTATAGTCTTATATCTGGTCAAATTAACATAGAAATGAGTTTACAAGATTATAATAGGCTAATTGGTGGTGGTCAATTTTCTGATTTTAGATAATTATATTTAAAGAAAAAATAACTACAGTGAGTTTGGAAATATATTTGTTAGTGAGTGACATTTGTAAAACTTTAACTCCTTGTCATCTTTCTTACCGATGATTTATTGCAGGTTAATTTTGTTTATCTTTTATGACAAATAGAATATCTATCAGATCTATAACTTAATATTATTTTACCACTCCACTACATTTCCCCCCCAAAAAAATTTTAGTGATTATGCAGTGGGTTTGTTACAGCATTTAATTTCTGTCAAATTTTCCCCTGTAATGTATATATAAGAATTAACTTTAACATTCAAATACTTAGATAGTCTTATCCTGTTTTTATACATTTTCATGCTGTTTCTTTTTTCTTAGTTTCAAGATGTGAAATATGTGTTTGAGCTTACTATTTTATTTTGTGTTTTTTTATGGAAGTATGGATATTCCACTACTAGTCATGGGCACAATAGTCAAAAGTGACAGAAAAAATCAAGAATATTTTGTCAGTTCAAATAGTTTTTCTTCTACTTTGTCTCTCTCATAGCACGTGGAATTCTGGGAGATACAATTCAAGTTGCGATTTGGGTGGGGACACAGCTAAACCATAACATTCCACCCCGGTCCCTCCAAATCTCATGTTCTCACATTTCAAAATGAACCATGCCGTCCCAACAGTCCCCCCAAGTCTTAACTAATTTCGGCATTAACCCAAAAGTCCACAGTCCAAAGTCTCATCTGAAACAAGGCAAATCCCTTCCACCTATGAGCCTGTGAAATCAAATGAAAGCTAGTTCCTTCCTAGATACAATGGGGGTACAGGTATTGGGGTAAATATAGTCATTTCAAGTGGGAGAAATTGGCCAAAACCAAGGGGTTACAGGGCCCTAGCAAGTCCAAAATCCAGCAGGGCAGACAAATTTTAAATATCCAAAATGATCTTCTTTGACTCCAGGTCTCACATCCAGGCAGGTTCCCATGGTCTTGGGTAGCTCTCCCACTGTGATTTTACAAGGTACGGACTCCCTCCTGGCTGCTTTCATGGCTGGCATTGAGTATCTGTGGCTTTTCTAGGTGCACAGTGCAAGCTGTCAGTGGATCTACCATCCGAGGGTCTGGAAGACAGTGGCCCTCTTCTCACAGCTCCACTAGGTGGTGCTCCAGTAGGGACTCTGTGTCGGGGCTCTGACCCCACATTTTTCTTCCACACTGCACTAGCAGAAGTTCTCCATGAGGGCTCTGCCCCTGCAGCAAACTTTTGTTTGGGCATCCAGGCGTTTCCATACATCTTCTGAAATCTAGACGGAGGTTCCCAAACCTCAATTCTTGACTTCTGTGCACACACAGGCTCAATACCACATGGAAGCTGCCAGGACTTGAGGCTTCTACCCTCTGAAGTCACAGTCCAAGCTGTATCTTGGCCCCTTTCAGCCATGGCTGGAGTGACTGGGACTCAGGGCACCATGTCCGTAGGCTGCACACAACACAGTGACCCTGGACCCAGCCCACCAAACCACTTTTTCTTCCTGAGCCTACAGGCCTGTGATGGAAGAGGCTGCCATGAAGGTCTCTGTCATGGCCCGGAGACATTTTCCCCATGGTCTTGGAGTTTAACATTAGGCTGCTTGCTACTTATGCTAATTTCTGTAGCTGGCTTGAATTTCTCCTCAAAAATGCGTTTTACTTTTCTACTGCATTGTCAGGCTGAAAATTTTCTGAACTTTTATGCTCTGTTTCCCTTTTAAAATGGAATGCTTTTAATGGCACCTAAGTCAGCTCTTGAATGCTTTGCTGCTTAGAAATTTTTTCCACCAGATACCCTAAATCATCTCTTTCAAGTTCAGAGTTCTGCAAATCTCTGGGGCAGGGGCATAGTGCCACCAGTCTCTTTGCTAAAACATAAAAAGAGTCACCTTTGCTCCAACTCCCAAGAATTTTCTCATCTCCATCTGAGACCACCTCAGTCTGGATCTTACTGTTCATATCATTATCAGCATTTTTGTCAAAGCCATTCAGAAGTCTCTAGGAGGTTCCAAACTTTCCCACATTTTCCTGTCTTCTTCTGAACCCTCCAAACTGTTCCAACCTCTGCCTGTTACCCAGTTTCAAAGTCATTTCCACATTTTCAGGTAGCTTTTCAGCCATGCACTACTCAACTGGTACCAATTTACCATATTAGCTCATTTTCACACTTTAATGAAGACATACCCGAGACTGGGAAGAAAAAGAGGTTAATTAGACTTAACAGTTCCACATGGATGGGGAGGCCTCAGATTCATGGCAGGAGGTGAAAGGCACTTCTTACATGATGGTGGCAAGAGAAGAATGAGGAAGAAGCAAAAGCACAACCCCCTAATAAACCCATCAGATCTTGTGAGACTTATTCACTATCATGAGAATAGCACAGGAAAGACTGGCCCCCGTGATTCACTTACTTCCCTCTGGGTCCCTCCAAAAACATGTGGGAATTCTGGGAGACACAATTCAAGTTGAGATTTGGATGGGGACACAATCAAACCATATCACTTCCCATAGACATTTCACTTATCATATTCATTTTCTCAATATCCTCTTGTCAAATGCTGAATGCATATTTCTGTAACTTACAAAATATTGAAAAGCAAAGAATGCCTTTTATAATTTTTTCAATCTAATTGATGTTTCTTCTATATTTCTGTGCAAAAACACAGTGATAAAAAAACTTTTCATTGATTACATTCAGAATATGTAATTGAGGATAAAATGTTCTAGAAAATACAGTTGAAAAGTGTTCTCTATTAGTCTGATTGATATTTCACTTCTGAAATTCTTTCTGAAGAGCACCCACAGATATTTCAGAGAGCATAAGAAAACTTATTGATAAAAATTTTAAAACCAAATTAGAAAAGTGAAAAGCTTTGTATCTTATCATCCAGATAGTTATGTGAAAAAAGTGTTTGGATGGAATTACATTAAAAAAAAAAGTTCTGCACTTTCCAGAATGATGAAAAAAGCATGAATAATTAACAATATTGCTCTTTTCATACAGGTTAAGCAAAGTTTAAAAAACCGTCTTCAGGGCCGGGCGCGGTGGCTCAAGCCTGTAATCCCAGCACTTTGGGAGGCCGAGACGGGCGAATCACGAGGTCAGGAGATCGAGACCATCCTGGCTAACACGGTGAACCCCCATCTCTACTAAAAAATACAAAAAACTAGCCGGGCGAGGTGGCGGGCGCCTGTAGTCCCAGCTACTCGGGAGGCTGAGGCAGGAGAATGGCGTAAACCCGGGAGGCGGAGCTTGCAGTGAGCTGAGATCCGACCACTGCACTCCAGCCCGGGCAACAGAGCGAGACTCCATCTCAAAAAAAAAAAAAAAAAACCGTCTTCAAATCAATTTTTAAAAATTTAATTTAATGCAGTAATATGCTAGTTGTTTTAGTTTAAGACATCATATCATCTTGCTAGAAATTATTTATCGGCCCTCTGGTTGAGATAAAGCATTCATATATTGACTGCTATGTGTTCCAGCAGAAGCTCCACATGTCATGTCTTTCTTTATGTGACAATCACTTTAAGAACTTGTTTCTTTAAGTGCCTTTAGTCAATATGTGAATTTCTAGTAGTTAGTACAATATCTTTCCAAAAGCCCCCCTGAACATGCATTGTAATCACATTTTTTTCAATGCTTTTTGCTCATCACCATAGCTAAAGAGCTATGGTGATGAGCAAATGATTTGCCAAAACATAAATGATTGCCAAAGTTCTTGAGTAGATGTACTCTCCAGACCAAGATGAAATAAAGTCTTCAATATGTAGAAACAATATTGAACCATAATTAGGTTATAATTTGAATATGTACCCTGAATAAGATGTTTGGCTCCAAATCTCCTCACAATTTTACACGTATAGAACAATTTATAGAGAAAAGACTATTAACAGATAGTTCTGGCATAAAACTTTGTGTTAAGGGTGGAGATACTGAATGGAAATTTTCACTTTGCTTATTTCTAACATAAATCAATAATGACTTTCAAAAATCCATAGTAATTTTATATAGAGATGTAAAATACAAAGTGATATCATGGTTGATTCAAACAGCTGATACTTATTTCCAAAGCTTCTTTTCCAATTACTGTGATTTGGAGTTCACAGGCAAAAGTGTGGAAATACATCTGTAAGTAACGTTTAAAGGATGAGGATAACAACTTGGTTGCTATCAAGGGACAGATCAGGAAAAATATCAAAATGTGGCAGTCGATTCATAATTTATATTTGAGTTCAGAATAATACATTAAGAATTGTGGCACATTTATAGAAAAATTAAATAAAGTGTTTTCCTTGTAGTCCGGTTAAGTGGAAAAAATTTGCCAAAGCTGGACATAAATTATTTCTATGTTTAGATTATATTAGAATTCATTAGTATGAAGAAGCAAGCTGGAAGAGGGAAGGTCGATTTGGGCCTTTTTGTGATTGTCCAAAAGAGATATAGAGATGATGATAATTTCATTTAAGATGATGGAAGTGCCACTGATAAAATGTTTTCAGACCATCTGACCTAATTTGCCACAGATTGAGTATGGAGTTCATGGTAATTAAAGAAACAGCCAAGCAAACAGAAGATTGGGGAGCTATTTACTGAAATGCAAAACACTGGAATCTCCTTGTTAATGTATGCAGGGAGAGTATATATACAGGTATATGGTGATTTCAGATTAGTCTTTTAGACAAGCGAAAGAAAATGTCATTTGTGCAGTTGGATATTTGTGTAGAAATCAATACAGTTTGGATCAGGAAGGCATATATTTAGGAGCTGTAAGTATGACAATAAAGAGAAAATGCCAAGGGACTGTATAGTTAGGATGAAGTAAAGAAATAGTGCAGATTGAGAAGAATGAAGAGTTGAGGATGGAACTAAATAGTGCAGATTGAGAAGAATGAAGAGTTGAGGATGGAACTCTGGTGCACCTCAATCTTTGGATGTCATGAAGAAAAGCAGAAGCAAGCACAGGAGACAGATGCATAGCTACCAGTGTTGCAATAGAAGAACCAAGGCAGGGAAAAAAGTCTTAAGGAGAACAGAAGATTGGGCTGAATTAATTGCTGCTGAAATCACGTATGATGAGGATTTGAGAAATGAGCATTGATTTGGAAACTTTAAGGCCATGGTTAACTTTTGGTAAAACAGAAAATAAGAGCTGAGGAAATGAGATACCAAGATCATTAGAAAATTTTTATTCTAAAAAAAGTATTCCCATCCACCTCTTCCTCCTGATAACTACACACATATATTCAATGTTCAGTATTCAGTATTCAATATATGTGTGTAATTGTCAGGAGGGAGAGGTGGATGGGAATAAGGAAACATAGAAGGAAAAATTATCCAGCAAGAGGAACAGGGCAATTGCAGGAGTAGAGCCTCTGGATGTGGTAGAGAGGATGAGACCCAATACATAAGTGGCAGAATTTAGCTTTAGATGAGAGCATGGCTTATTCCTTCATTGAACAGTAAAAAAAAGAAAAACAAGATTGGATGCAGGTAGCTGAGTATATTTCGTGGTATAAATATGTGTTATTCTTATCAGATTGCTTATATTTTTCTCAAAGAAATAAGAAATGAAGCATCAGTTGCAAGTAACAGAGAAGGTTTGGGAAATTTTAGGAGAGAAAAAACTATGAGATAACAGAGAAGAAAAAAAGACTGCTGGTGTAGTGTAGGAATTCTAGCAGTGCTGAGCGAGTATGATATTGCTGTTCACAAATTTAAAGTGACAATGGACTTCCATGGTGGTATTCTTGTCTCCAAATAGAGTTAGCTGCTTAGATTAATGCACTGAGTAATTGAAGAATTCATTTTAACCAGGAGTTTTATTTTTCTAGGAAGAAAATCGAATTAAAGAAAGGATCCAAAGCCCTATTTTTCATTCTCATAGGGGCAGTATTATTGTGTTATGTCTGCTTTATTGTAGAGACTCTAGTATCCAGAGAGCTCCTGATGGGGATCTTCAGCCTCAGCTTGTGTATGGACCAAAATGAACTCCCCAGCCAACTCTACATCCTGGAAATTTTATGACATATTTTTGAGATAACTTCTTAATGCTGGCATTCAATTTACATCTGCACCTCTTAGTTAAACCATTAGTAATGGATTCTACTTAGGCTGGTAAACCAGGACACACCTTTCCTGGGTATTTGGAAAGCATATAGACGTACTGTTGAATGTCAATGAGTTTTCCATTTCCGGTCAATGAGCGGTCACTAAAGTAGGCATAGGACAAATTATACAAAATTTGTTTATTTATGACAAAAAAGGAGATTGACAACTCTTCAAAACATGGTATGGATGAACAGTTACCTTGAAACATATCTAATACTGTATCACTTTATTACTAATTCCGTAGGCAAGCTATAAGTAAACATTATTGAGACTAGCCATTATGCTGTGGTTAAACTTTGGCAAATGAAACTGCTTTGAGACAAACAAAGTGTATAAAGTTTTGGGCAGCTAAAACATTTTCAATTTAATTTTTCTAAGTTACACGTATTTTAATTTTGTGTATGTTTTAATCTATGAGGCTTCTAATCATGGAATACAGATTGACTTAGTCAATGTGATATTTGCAGGGTCGTTGGCATTTACTTTATATTTTTAATAAATTTTTTCCTAAAATAAAAGAAACTGCTATTTTAAAAATTGAGAAACATAGATGAACATTGAATTAATTTAATTGAGCATTATTATAATTAATTGAAAGAAATAATATTATATCTTAATTTTATAAATTGATTATTTTATAAATGCTCAAAGTGCTACATGCTTGTCAAAAAGATTTTAGGTAGTAATTCATGTAATATATCTAGAAGGATAAAATATGTTCATATGTGTATCATGGACAGATATGTATGAACAAATATAGATTTTTTAAATTATTCACTGATAATCATGTATTGGAACTAATCAGGTGGCAGATCTATTCTCTGCAAAGATAGAAATAGAACACGGTCTTAGTTTTCCCAAATTGGTAGAGGTGAGTGGTGAGATAAATCAATTCATGGCCAATGATATATATTTTTTTCCATTGCAGGAGACTCTCATTCTTTTAGGTTAGATTAACATCGGTCCCTGATATTCAGGGACATTGAAATCATTCTATGTCAAAACAAACCTATCTGCCTTTTGTAAATGAAACTTGTTCCCCATAGTATATATGTGCCATGTTATATCCAGTCATTATTCATGGACATCCAATTTTTTCTTTCACCAGTTTATTATTACTAAGTATGAGATGTTAAAAGATGGAGCAGAGATCCATGAGAACCATACATATAGCAGCAAATGAGGTACTTAAGAAAACAACAGCAGGGATGTTAGAACTCAAAAAGAATGTGTGGAGAATTAACTACACCTTTTGTCATGCACGTTAACCTCCTGCAGCTTTGAAAGATACTGCATATTGTTTTAATAAGTAGGCAGTCTGCCTTAAAAAGTCCTCATCATCAACCTTACTAAGTTTACTCTGAAAACCTAGAAAGATGCTGTTCATTGACCCTGTCTTTCATATAGTAAGTGATAGTATCAGCACCCGTGTATACAGAAGTTTATACATACATTAAAAAATTTAGAAAACCATGTCTGGTGAATAGCAGATTTTGACTACAGTGAATATTATAAGGAGAAAAACTTCTGGAACTTCTCATTTGCATTGTATCTGTCTGGTCATTGTGCATTTATCTAGTCCCAAAGGCAGAATATTAACCATACAGCTGTAGCCTTGAGGTGGAGTTTTTATGCCCCATGAAAACCCATAATGTCTTTTGCATATCCTCACATTTACATATTTTCAAAATAAAATCCTGTGTGTTAATTCCCTGTATAAGGCCATAGAACCGATTCTTGTTTAACTTTTACTTGAAAAAGGCATATAGACCCATATCAATTGCACTTTTAGTGAAACATAAAAGAGCATGTAAGTTTGTATAGAGGGTGTTTTCCATATTCAGAATAATAACTATGGCATTTAGCTGTGATGACAGTCTGTAAAACATTAGAGTGGGATTTGGGGATTTAATTAAATTTATGTCAAAATTACTTTAAAATCCTAGGGAAAAATATGCCTGAGTAGCATAGCACATGTTTTGGCCTTTAAAGATTTTAACAAGTGGAAACATTTACACGACACATTGGCACAATCTCTGTAGCTCAAAAATAACTAGTGTATCACACAGCAACAGCTTTGTTCATTAATTCCATAGTAAGTATGCATACCAACCTCCGTATAAATTTGTTACTGCTGTGTCTACATCTACTGGAAGCAGCAAGCATGGAAACAAATTCCATTTAAATATATCTATAAATTTGTAAAATAAAGAGTATGTCATGCCCTTTCCATGTAATTCTGATTATTTCAGCAACAGCAACAAAAAATAAATAAATGAAGAAAGAAATACAAATCTTATCTAGAAATCTAGACATTATCATATAAGCAATATTTGCTGTATTTGACTCCAGGTCATCATAAATATTTATAAAATTTTCTTCCAAATACTTGCCTTTGTTATTCAGAGGCAAATCCCTTCCTCACTTCAGTTTCTCCCTCACCAAAGAGGAACCATTTCATCCGTCTTTGAGACTTAAAAGCAGTAATCCTGACAGAAGTACATCCTTGCAGAGTGGTTTTTTGAAGAGGATGGGCAGGGATGCCATTTATAACCAAATCTACTGACTTCTTTTTTTTTTAAGAAAAATTTAAGACTCAACTGTTAAGCGCATAAAAAGCAGCCATTTTCCAACCTCGTTTCTAAAAAATTAGAGCAACTGAACAATTTTAGCGAGCCTCTAGCTATTTCAAAACATATCTTTTCACCAAACTACTTGCCCTGAATCTTGTTCTGGTCATTCCAGTGATGCCATTGTTCCTACCTCTGGAGACTGGTGAATTTCTTTACTTTAACCACCAATAACTAGTACTAAAGAAAGAAAGTATGATTATTATTCCTGGTATCAGTGAAGATGTGATTCCAACTGGTTTCTTGTAATTTTCATGGGAGACTTAGGTGTGTCTTTTTTTCAGGGCACTCAAGTCTCTTTTCCACTCTTCTATCCTAAAATTTCTGTCTTTTATAGTCACTTGGGAGTTTGGAAGTTTTGATTCTGAGAACTTACCACAGATTGAAACATATTGGACATTAACTCAGAATTCATATGTCAAAATCATAGATTAAAACATTGCTGCTTAAAGGTGGGGCCCAGAGAAGCTTCCAGGCTTAGCCACATACTGAATCAGAAGCCCCATACTGGTCAGAAGAAATCGTTCTCATGAATTCGTCCTCTCTTTTGCTTAGTTGCACTTTGAAGGGTCAGGGTCTTCTGTCAGGCAATCTCAGTTAGGTCCCTACTGGTCTAATTCGCAGAGTTTCCTTAGCTTTGAACATCAGTGCAAAGGTTATGCTTTTTATTCTTACCTACTTGTGAGTCCCCAGAGTCTTCACATCAGCAGAATAAAACCAGTATTTTGTTTCTTGAATTTTTTTTCTAAGCAAATAAATAAATAAATGAACACATATTCACAAAATTTGGTCATAATCATTTTCCAAAATAAAAAGTGGCTCATCATCTGCTTTATAGTGATATTTTTTAAACAGGCCATTCAAGGAACTTTTCTTTGAACACAGAACATCTGCAATGTGGTAATAACGTCTCTAGGTAAGCATAGAAGTTCAGTTACTTTTAACTAAACACCAACTATAACATATGCAGTGCCTTGCAGATATAGTCTATTGTTAAGCAAAGACAATATTGTCCAACATTGTTTATGAAATAGTATATAAATTAAATCATTTTTAAAATTTCAAAGAAGCTATAATGTGAAAGAACATCTATAAAATAAAATTATTTAGCAAACTGATAATTTTTCCTAATTTACTTTAGTATAAAGTGTGTTTTTATATATTAGGCTTGTTAAAGCATATCTTCCAACTGCCCTTTTATATGATAGTTATACAATGATAAATTCATGATATTAGGCTTGTTAAAGCATAATGTCTCCAACTGCCCATTTATATGATAGGTGTGTAATAATAAATTCATGATGTTAGGCAAGATTTAGGTAATTCATAAATATACATTTAAAAATATACATATACATAGATTTACATGAAACTTAATAGTAATATTATTGTTTTATTTTCTCAAATATTATAACAGCATACCAATGACTTTTTTAAAAGCCTGGCATTCATGTTACACTGATATGTCTTCATAGTTGACTGACTGAGGAATCAATGATTTTAATATTAAAGAACAAATTAAATAAGAAAGTACATTTATATTGGTGTTAATTCTCCAATCATTATTAATTTTAATATTTTTTCTTAACTAAGTAAAGATGTGTACATATTTTGGGGTTTATTGTGATTTTTTTCTGTTTTTGTTTTCTAAAAACATGAATATCTTTTATAATCTGAGTTCCTGCTGAATATGTCTTAAAAAAATACATAAAGAATTTTCATGGAAATTGTACACTACCAATGTGGCTTTCATAAACAATTTGAAATAAATTTCAATAGTACATTTTCTTATTCTGAGAAAAATAAATGAATTGGATAATTCATATATTAGTTCTTAGCACTAATCAATATTGGGTTGCATTTTGAGAATAATAGAAAGTTCCATTTCTAAGTACAAACTCCTAAAACAGTTGATTTAGTGAAATTAGGAGCCATTTTAAGAAAATGATCCTCTTGAGTCCTTAGCTGTTTCAAGATAAAAAATCATCACATTCATAATTTGCGCCTACAATTTCATGCTAAGATTTATATTTAAGGGCCAAGTCCTGTGAGCTTAAAAGTAAGTGCTAGAATCCATGAGTTTTTTTTTTTTTTTTTTGCTTGTGAATCTCTGTTATTTAATCTGAGAATTCTAAGAAAAACTAAGAAAAACTATTCTTTAGAGTTTTAGAATTTGAGTCCATAGAAAAAAAGTTTTCCTCCATGTATGGCTATTTTAAGGCATTTTAGGATATTCAAGGATATTTTTCTTTTTACTAATTTTTTCTCAATAAATTTGAGTTTTTCTAATAATGTAGTTTTTGTCACTTTTATAAGTTTAGTTTTTTTTTCTGCTACAGTTATATCATCGAAACAAGAACTAAAGACTTGAAAAATTCATAGGGGCCCCAGAGGAACAGAGTCAGGGTGGCCAAGACATTCAATCTTTGCCTTTCCAGTATAATTGATCTAGGCATCTCATGCTTTTAGAGAAAAACAAAACAAAACAAAAAAAAACACTAAATGTACTTTGGAAAGTTCATATAATATCCCTCCAAGTGGCTTACTGTCTATAACTAAATACCAAAAAATGCTCCATGGGCCTCAATTTAAAAACCTATGAATGTCTGATTTGGGGGAAAATCTGATGGACCTCCCATAGTTGAGTTGTCTGACTTTTGTTAAGAATTTTTTAACAAAGTCTAGGATTTTATACATAAAATTTATGTTGTAAGACTATAATAGTTTTTAAAAAAAATACTTTTTATCAAAATTCCAATATAATTATAATAATGATATTTTATTAAACTATATTTAAATTGGAGTATAGGTAGAGAAGAAAATCAAGAAGTGGTTTTATGCAATAAACTTGAAGAAATAAATGAAAAAAGTGTTTCTTATTTTCTTTTTATTTTCATGGGAGAGAAGTATAATAGTTTTTGATAGGGACTAAAGAAAGAAGATTTTTAAAGTATATCTTTGTGCCAGAAGGAAATGAAAACTATATTTAAATACAACACTTAGGGACAGTCACATCGATAGTGTCCTTTAAAATATGCTAAAAGAGTTGGCCCATAAAATATGGAGACTGATTTATAAAGGACTTAATAACCTAGCTAAAAAAAAAAAAGAATGAATGACACGAAAAAAAAAAGTTAAAGCTTAGAATTTGACATCCTGTAGGGATAGCATCTATTAAAGGAATATCTTTTCAAAAGTGTTGAAAAGATGTTTAATATAGTCTACCTCCAACTGTCTCTAGTATGAGTAGACTTACTGAGCTGATTAATTAGACCTTACCATTCAAACATCTAAAAGCAGTTATGAAAATCTTAATATTGGTGGGTACGTTAACAACGTAAGATAGCAGATATGAAGGTAGGAAATAATTAAGTATTCCCACAACAGTTTTTATTTTAGAAATTATCATTATTATTTTGAGACGAAGTCTCGCTCTGTCGCCCAGGCTGGAGTGCGGTGGCGCGATCTCCGCTCACTGCAAGCTCCGCCTCCCAGGTTCACGCCATTCTCCTGCCTCAGCCTCCCGACTAGCTGGGACTACAGGCACCCGTCACCACGTCCGGCCAATTTTTTGTATTTTTAGTAGAGACGGAATTTCACCGCGTTAGCCAGGGTGGTCTCGATTTTGTCATCTCGTGATCCGTCCGCCTCTGCCTCCCAAAGTGCTGGGATTACAGGGGTGAGCCACCGTGCCCGGTGGAAATTATTTTTAAAAAGGTTAAGTATCATGTTTTAATCCATTCATTCTCACTTTAACAAGACACATTCAATGAAGAATTTTTAAAAAGTACAATCACTGATTTATTCAAGGTTAGCCCTATTGCTTTTATTATTAAATGTGTGCATATGCCCTTTCCTGATAATTTAAAACATTATGTACTTTACAAAACTAAACACCTCTCTTTACTACTATAGCAGAAAAAGAAAGATAGTTTGGATAAGTCTTATTACTACTTAAAATCATGTCAGTGAGATTCTCTATTTTCAACTCAGTGAATTAATATAAATAAATACTTGTTTGATAGATTAGACAAATTTACATATTGACCTTATTTTACAAATTGCCTTTTGGGTAGGTACAGTCTTCATTAAAGTAATTCAAAACTAGGCAAAGTATCATTATAGATAATTTATAATATAAAGTTGGTAAGTATGTTAAGGAACCTGGAACAATGAAATATCAGAATACATATAATGAAGGATATCTAGATAAAGAAAATAAAGAAAAAGATGAAATCTAAAATGTTCCATATGTATACTAATCTTTGTTTGGCTTTAATTTTTATAAACCCAATCTTTTTTGTATTTATTTATTTATTTATTTTTATGGAGATGGAGACTCGCTCTGTAACCCAGCCTGGAGCGCAGTGGCGCGATCTCGGCTCACTGCAACCTCTGCCTCCTGGGTTCAAACAATTCTCCTGCCTCAGCCTCCCGAGTAGCTGGGACTACAGGCGCACGCCGCTACGCCTGGCTAATTTTTTGTATTTTAGTAAAGACAGGGTTTCACCACGTTGCCAAGACTGGTCTCGAACTCCTGAGCTCAGGTAATCTGCCTGCCTCAGTCTCCCAAAATGCTAGAATTACAGGCGTGAGCCACCACGCCCAGCCTAAACCCAGTCTTACCCTTGTTTTTTTCTAACCACGCAAACATTTCAAGGATATGAATACCATTTATAAAAGACATATACGATTATCTAAGTCTCCTTCTCAAAACACCAAAAGTAAATTTTAATACCCAAAACGAAATTCATTTTGTTAATCACAGCTTAGAAGGTTTCATATGATCTGGCCAAAGCGG
This sequence comes from Trachypithecus francoisi, assembly GCF_009764315.1. NCBI lineage: Eukaryota > Metazoa > Chordata > Mammalia > Primates > Cercopithecidae > Trachypithecus > Trachypithecus francoisi. The sequence continues at coordinate 155,542,941 of NW_022681454.1, read as the reverse complement.
TATCTTAGATAGATCACTTTCTTATCACTCCCCCTATCTGCTCAATCTGCATGATAGGAATCAGCTCATCTTCCTTTACATCAGTACTAAAACAACCTCACTCCTCCCTGAGGCCCTGTGTGCTGTCTGTAGATGGTCCATCTTCTCACTTCACTCAGGACTCAATGTCTCATCTTCACAGACTACCCTATTTAAAATAATCTTCTATATGCTCTTTCAAAATTCTTACCAGAAATGCTACTAGTGATTTAGGTGTTCTGTTTTTGTTTTGTTTTGTTTTGTTTGGTCTGGATTTCCCATTAAAATGTAAATTCAGGCAAGGCAAGGACATTGTTGTTATAGCTCAGCATCTAGAATTGCGGTGGCAGCTCAGTAAAGATGTGATGAATGAATGGATAAACAAAAGTTGAAAAGTCTATTAAAATATCTTAAAATATGATAATAAAAGTGGTTTAAAAAACAGTCACAGATTACAAATAAATGACTGAGTTTACTAAAGAGTTAAATAGCACCTCCAGGTGGATAATGTAAATAAAAAAATAATTAAAAAAGAAAACAAGTTAAACAGTACTGATATTTACGAACACATTATTAAACATGTTTTACTATTGTAATAATCTCTCCACAATAAAGAGTTGGTGTTTTCTAACCAAGTATGACCAAATAAGTGCCACAGTTCTACTGTTTTGATGTGCTTTAATCTTCTCATGCTTTGAGGTATACTTGGGCACCTTGGCAATGACTTTAGGTCTGCCATTCCTTTTTTTTCTTTTCTCTTGTTTCCTTTTTGTTTGTTTGTTTGTTTTTTGAGATGGAGTCTCGTCTCGTTCTGTGGCCCAGGCTGGAGTGCAGTGGCACCATCTCGACTTACTGTAACCTCCGCCTCCTGGGTTCAAGCGATTCTCCTGCCTCAGTCTCCCGAGTAGCTGGGACTACAGGTGTCTGCCACCACACCCGGCTAATTTTTGTGTTTTTAGTAGAGACAGTGTTTCACCATGTTGGTCAGGCTGGTCTCGAACTCTTGATCTCAGGTGATCCACCCACCTCTGCCTCCCATGTCTGCCATTCTTATTAACAAGTTTCTGTTCTTGCTGAGAACCCGAGTTACTAACCACTTCCTTGGTTGTTCCTGTTGCTCTTTGTACTTCATTCACTGTATTAGTTTTTCTGTTCTGATGGTGTCTTTTGTCTCCAACATTACATGCTTGTTCAGCTACTGTGTAAAGCTAAGGTCTTCCTCTTCTCTTCTCTTCTCTTCTCTTCTCTTCTCTTCTCTTCTCTTCTCTTTTCTTCTCTTCTCTTTTCTTTTCTTTTTGAGAAGGAGCCTCTCTCTGTCACCCAGGCTGGAGTGCAATGGCATGATCTTGGGCTCGCTGCAACCACTGCCTCCCGGATTCAAGCCATTCTCCTGCCTCACTCTTCCATGTAGCTGGGACTACAGGTGCGTGTATTTTTAGTAGAGACAGTTTTCTCCACGTTGGCCAGGCTGTTCTCAAACTCCTGACCTCAGGTGATCCATCTGCCTTGGCCTCCCGTTTTGCTGGTATTACAGGAGTAAGCCACCACACTTAGTCAAAGCTAAGACTTTCTAAGTTCGCTTTACACCCTCAGTCTTCCAGTCATGGGCTCAGAACTTCAGAGATACTGCTGGTTACATATTCACTAAATACAACCTGTTAGATGTAGTTTGCTTTGGTGTTTTCTTCACAAATGTCTGACTATACTAGAAGGAGTTCACTTTGTCTTTGGTTTACTTACTTGTCAACATATATTATCTGTCTTTCTCTGTCTCCCCTCTCCCCAAAATGGCATTTCAGGGGATCAGGGCTATTATTTGATTTTTCATCACCGTATTCTCAAATCCTAGAACAATATCTGACACATAGCAGATATTCAGTTAATAAGTACTAGCTTAATATATTATTGAATGAATAGGAATAGAGCAGCTCCCTGGAAGTTCACTAAGACTGGCAGAAGAACTGTAGACCTTTTGATGATACTTGTGTGTAAATGTATTAGTCAGCAGATTGACATTGTAGGTGACATGAAGTCCAATAGATTGAATTAAACAAAAAGTAGGATAATTACTGGTGCATATAATTAAAATGACAAGGGTAGAGTACAGCTGGGCACTGGGGCCTATATAATATCCTATGAATGTGTCTTCTGTCCACATTTCTCCTTCTTTCCTTCTTTTCTCCTCTGCACCAGCTCTACCATCAGGATGATATTTTTATCATGTACCCACAGCACCCTGTGGCTTACTTTTTCCCATGTCTCTGTCTCGTGGAAAAACTTCTTCTTTTTCACACAAATTCTGATTAGAATCCCATGGTTGACATAGCTGGGTAGCATGTCCATTCCTATTCTTTTGCCTATTGACCCCACGGCCCCATCCCAGATCTCCTTCAAATATTGATGATGGAGTTACTCTATTCAAGAGGATATGGTATGAGGGAGAAGCATCTTCCTGAAAGGAAACTGTAGTGTCCTTACCTATAGGAAGGAGATGGAGACAGAGGAGTGATGAGCATCCCACTAAAGAATATATACAGATGGCAGTCTGGGCACCGTGGCTCAGGTCTGTAATCCCAGCACTTTGGGAAGCCAAGGAGGGCAGATCATGAGGTCAGGAGATCAAGATCATCCTGGCTAACACGACGAAACTCTGTCTCTTCTAAAAATACAAAAAATTAGCCTGGCATGGTGGCGGGTGCCTGTAGTCCCAGCTACTCAGGAGGCTGAGGCAGGAGAATGGCATGAACCTGGGAGGCAGAGCTTGCAGTGAGTCGAGATTGCGCCACTGCACTCCAGTCTGGGCAACAGAACAAGACTCTGTCTCAAAGGAAAAAAAAAAAAAAAGAATATAATACAGATACCAAATATATGTTTGAAAGAGACTCAACATTTTTCATTAGGAAATTGCAAATATATAAGCGACAATGAGATACCAAAACACACCTAGTAGAATGGCTAAAATAATAATAATAAATGGACAATACCAAGTGCTGGTGAGGACACAACAGTTTGGCACTTTCCTATGAAGCTAAGCATAATCTTACCATATCATTTTTTCTTGCAGGTTTCACACAACTGAGTTAAAAATTTATGTGCACAAACAAAAAAACCTCACTCAAATGTTTTTAGCAGCTTTATTCAAAATTATCCTAAATTGAATGAGACAAAGATGTTTTTCCATAGGTGAATGGGTAAATAAACAGTGATATATTCTTATTATAAATACATACATGTACAATATGAATGTTAAAATAAAATATAATATAATGTGTGATAAATTAGTATTTCAAAATATATGTATAATATACACATAAATATCCCTCTGGCATATTGAATATATTTAACCTTACGTTTATAATATTAATATAGTCATAAAATAAAATAAAGATATGATATATAAATATAATTAATACAATAAAAAAATGAGCTGTCAATTCACAAATAGACATGGAGAGACCTTAAATGCATGTTAGAAGTCATATAAGCCATTCTGAAAATGCTGATTCCAATTATATGACATTTTAGAAAAGGCAAAAGTATTGAGACAGTAAGGAGATCACTGAGTCTCAAGGTTTTAGGTAAGGGGATGAATGAACGGCTGAAACATAGAGTAGTGTTAGGGACCTGAAACTATTCTGTATGATACTGTGATGGTGTGTATAACACATTATACATTTTTAAAAATCTACAGAACTAAATGCACAACACAAATAATGGACCTTAACGTAAGCTACAGACTTTAGTTAATAATGTACCATCATCAGCTCATTACTCGTAACAAATATGCTACATTAATTCAAGATGTGAATAATAGGGGAAACTGGGATTTTGTGTGTGAATGAAACTCTCTGAATTATCTGCATATATATGTATTTTTTTCTTTTTTTAAATTTTGAGACAGAGTTTTGCTCTTGTTGCCCATGCTGGAGTGCACTGGTGCAATCTTGGCTCACCACAACCTCCGCCTCGCAGGTTCAAGCGATTTTCCTGCCTCAGGCTCCCGAGTTATCTGCTCATATTTTTCTATAAACATATTCTAGGAATTAAATTTTATGAAACAAAAACTCCCCTTTTTTGAGATATAGCAAGTTGTTGGTATCATACCACAGAGAACTCAGGAATTTTAGTGACCTAAAAGATAAATATAAAAACAGTGATGAATTACTTTAAAAAATATATGTACCATTAGATTTTTTAAATCTCTTAGTATTCCCTCCAATTACCTATTATAAATATGTAAAGTAAATTGAATAAAATATATAATTTATTTTCTCAATAATATTTCTTATTTCATGAACAGTGTGAGCTAGTTTAATTTTGAATATTAGGTTTCTTTTTCTCTTTAAAGATATCTAATAATATTATATATATTTTATTTTGTGTGGTGGGTGCCTGTAATCCCAACTACTTGGGAGGCTGAGACAGGAGAATCGCTTGAACCCAGGAGGCAGAGGTTGCAGTGAGTCGAGATTGTGCCACTGCATTCCAGCTTGGGTGACAGAGCAAGACTTCATCTCATAATACAAACAAACAAACAAATGCCTTGTTTATTATATATGCCAATGGTATTTTTAGGCACCTAAGGAAAGAAAACTCTGCACTTTGCACTATATGAGATAGATTTATTTATCTATGCTTTCAAAAGGAATTAAAAATGTAGGATATAAGTATATACAATAAACTGATATATTTTCCATGAAGTCTTAAGGGAATAGAAACACCATCTTTTGAATTTGTATAAGAATTTTTCCTATGTAATTATGTAAATGTCTTATTAGACAAATATAATAGTTCTTCATAGGTTTAATATATTAAAGATGTCTTCTGTTATTAGCTTCCACAGCTGTAGCAATTTTAGATGTATACTGCATTTTATATATTTTAATCATTGTTATTTATGGAGGAATAGTATATAAAACAAAATTGAAGACAGGAACTTTTCTCATTTCCATTACTTTAATACTATCTAATGTAGGGGTGTGTGTGTGTGTGTGTTTGTGTGTGTGTGTGTTTGTGGAAGGGGGGCATCTCTCTAGCATTAAAGTTAAAATTTTCATCTAAAGTATCAATACATTGACGTAGGTAAATTAAGGAAATTATGACCTGATAAGCAAGGATAGCATGATCATTTCTGGAAATAAAGACTGTTAGTTCAGAGCATAAGAAATTTCTAGCATTTAGCCATATTCATGTGTAGCACAACTATTTCATGTGTTTCCTTGAACATGCAATCCAACATTTTTACCATTAATTAAGGAATGAAATATTTCAGATAGCAAAGCAATGAAGATACAATAAATGTTTATGTAGTTATTGGCAGTCATTTTGAGAGTTTAGAAACATTATGGAATTCAGAAATAATTACAACATGTCAAAAGTGTGATGGCTAAACTGATATTTGATAGATTAATTACCTAGACATATACTGATTCCATATAGCAAACATCTATTTCCATGATCACATTGGTGGAAAAGGAGACTCACTCTTTTGTCCTGTGACTTTGATAAAGCCCAATATCATCAGATTTCTAATTGAAGATAATATAGGAAGTAAAGCAGTAGATATGCCCCCCTATATTTCTGTCTGTGCTGAAACAGAAAGTGTAAGCTCTGGAATCCTGAATACTAATTTTGAATCCCACCACTGCCACCTAGAAACCAGTGGTCCTCTAGTCACTCATTAACACATGCAAAAATACATTGTGATATGCAAAAAACAATCCTAATAGTTTTGTGTGAGGATGAGATGCCACATGTATAAATGTTTTTTATCACACTGGTTGGCAGAGTTAAGTGCACTCTGAAATAAATTGTAATCATTGACATTATTATTTTATTTTCCACTGCTTGCCATGCTATTTTTGCCATGACATATCATTCAAAGCTACAACTGCTGTGGATAGAGCCATAGCAGACTATTCCAAAAACTCTGAACTTAACTCCCAAAAAAATCTGAGTATAAAATCAGCTTCATTTTTCTCCTATTGAAATAGCTCTGGGCTTCAAATCAGAACACTGGCCTCAATATCTGTTCCTGTTATTTACCAACAGCGTGGCAAGTCTTGCAATGTAATTGAGCACATCAGTTAAATGTGAATCCTAAATATGATTTCAAAAGTGGTTTTGATTAAAAAAAGGACACTTGTATTTTTTAAATTAATGTTTTCTGTGAAGTAGCAAGAACTGTAAACATAGATTATTTTTTCTTTATACAGAAGAAAGGGCATTTCTCATATTATTTGGAAATATAATAATTAAAAGCAATAATTGGTTAAAACAAGGGGCACTTAAGTAAGTTTAAATCTGGTTATTGTGTTCCTGCTACTTATGAGCTGTGAGACTTTGGGCAAGTTATCCAAACATTCAGTTCTGAATTTTCTTATCTAGAAAATGTATAACAGCAATAGCTACCCCACAAGGTTGTTGTGTTGATTGAATGTTCTAAAGAATGTAACTCCCAAAGTGCAGTACCTGCAACATCATGAGTAGCATGTGTATGTTAGCTATTATAATGATTGATTTTTCAAAGCGCTGATTTGCTTTTGACAAGTGTGATATAGCTGAGAGAGCTTTACTAAGTAATGTGCACGTTCTTGAAGAAAATAATTCCCTGTCTTATAGAAGCTTCATGTACAATATGGGATCTGGTATAAATATGCATCAAACATAACATGTGTATATGTGTCTACATAAAAACATTTTGATTGGGCCGGGCATGGTGGCTCACGCCCAGCATTTTGGGAGGCCAAGGCCGGTGGTTCACTTGAGGTCAGCCTGGCCGACATGGAGACCCTTGTTCCTACTAAAAATAAAAAAATTTCCCAGACATGGTAGCGCATGCCTGTAATCCCAGTTACTGGAGAGGCTGAGGCAGAATCGCTTGAACCTGGGAGGTGGAAGTAGCAGTGTGCCAAGATTGTGCCACTGTATTCCATCCTGGGCAACAAGAGTGAGAATCCATCTCAAAAAAGAAAGAAAGAAAAGAAAAAAATATTTACATATAGAAAGAAACATCTGTATATTTTTTGACAGGTCAACCCATAGAAATGACCCACAGAGGTTTTTGGTTTGTTTGTTTGTTTTACTTTTACGTTTTCAAATACAACACAGAGATGGACATTGGTGGTGATCCTGTAGGTTATGCGAGCATGAACTAAAATTAGATAGTAATGAATTTACAAATTTTGTCCTTGCTTTTTTTCATGCCAGGACTAATACCATTATCACGTAATAGAAAGGAAATGAAACTCTGGAGTCAAAGAGGCCTGACATTAACCTGTGCTCCACCTCTTACTGTATGACTTCATCCAAACTCTCATTTAAGACTTGTATTTCCTTATCTATGGACAAATGTTAAATTAGAGAAATTGATAATACTCATTACATTGAAAATTATAAAACGAGAACTGTATACCAGCCCCTAACTTCGATCATTTTCTAAAACAACCTATAGAAATTGGATAAAAACCATATCTATATTTCTACAATGGGCAAAATTCCAGGTCTTCAGGCATTCCTTCGGAAATCCTTACAATAAAGTTTGCAGGAGTAAAAATTTGGTTTTACCTACCAGTCTGACATGCAATGAAAATATTTAGGCACCAGGATTGTTGAATCTTTAGGGAAAGGAAAGAAAGAGTCAGTTAATAAAAACTGCTGATGTCAATTTAGAGAACTGAAAATTCTTAAGGGTGATTTTTAAGGGATTACTGCTGACACTGCAAATCAGTCAGCAATGTGCTGTGCTCATTTGTTCTGTTTTAATAGACCTTATATAGCTATTTAGGAATTACCCTATTAACAGAGACTGCAATAAATATCCAATGCTCAAAAAACCATTTTGAATTACCTGATGAGAAAACAAAAGAGTATGTCTGTTCATTTTTCCTAGGCAAATGACATTTAGTGACTTTTTTCTGTCATTCTATCTGATGGGAAATAGTATAAAGCACTCTGATAGTGCCAGTGGTTTAGCTGTTAAGGATAATGTGATGACTTTAGTTTATATTGATGAGAACATTAGAAAAATGAAGCAAAACCACAATCAAAAAATTATGGTAAGATGACAAGTTTAAAATATTAGAATGGAATATAGAACTTGAAAACAATCTTTCTAGTGTTAAAAGCCAATTATGACTTTGAAGTTCCATTATCTGTCTTAAACTTAAAACAACTGCTAAACGGATCATTTCTTTGTTATTTAGCCATTTGAGCTTCTCTTTGATAAAGGTCCTTGCCATCCAAATGGAACATAAAGTTTTTATTGGTCCCTAATGATGCCAACTACAGCTGTACAATCATCATTTTAGAGTCCAAGCTCTGTCTGCTCTTAGATCTGTTGTCAGTTGATCAGAAAAGCAGAAGTATCTTTAAGTATATTTGCTTAACCAGATGGTAAATGGCTACACAGGAAATACATCCATCTTTTTTACTGTATGACTAAGTGTTAAAACAGAAATTTTAGCTCTGGTGGGAAAACACTCACTTGTATCATTCTAAAAGTAGCATTTTTCCTTTGTTGCAAGAAAAAGATATGAACATACAAACTAAGAAAATACAACATTATGGCAAATATTTTTTGAAATGTGCTTATAACTATTTGAATGATAGTTGTAACTAAAAGGTAAGGAAAGCATTGACTAATGTGTAAAATATTCAATTTCTGACGTTTCTTTCAAAAGAGAACCTGAAGAATATTCACTTACTATATTTTTAAACTACTAATTGAAATAATGATATTCAGGGGTATTTTAATTTCCGATATATAATTAATTATATTTTACATTTGTAAAAGTTAATACATCCGATTAAACTATGATGTGGAAATTACTGAATTTTTATGGAATACTTTGAGTTAATTTGAGAGTTGATTCTTCAAGTTTGAAAACCTGTGAAGAATATTTACAGAGATGTAGTCAATATATATTTGAACCTATAGACTTCTACAAGGTTTACACATTTAGAGAAAGTTGGGATCAAAATGCCTTTTGCAAAGAACTTTGGTGGTATTCCTATAGTAGTGAGTGTGAACTGAGAAGAATTATAAAATATAAAATTAACTAACTTTTCTCTGTTTTGTTGAAACGGCAACTAATACAAATATAGTGTATTTGGTAAAAATGACTTCATCTTAGATTATTTTAATCACTAAAACAATTTAACCTTAAATAACAAAATGAGCATTTGGATTATATACAACTGTCACTAAGAAGGGAAGCCAATGAAAGCAGGTTTATGTTGAAAAGTTAGTAGAAAAAAGCAAGTTATTGATTGTCGTATGGAGGTTGAAGCTGGTAATGGTTCAAAGGATGACATGATATTATTTAAATGAGGTCACAATGATTCATATCATAGAATACTGGATTATGATATGTTTGAAACAAGTACCTCAGGAAAACGTAATTCTAGATTCATGCATAAACATGAAGAGCTAATATTAATTGAAAATAAAACTTTCCATATGTAAGAAAGTAAAAAAAAAAATTGAAACAAAACTGTCAAAGCTAGTCATTCATATGGACTTCTATGATGGTAAAAACTTATTTTGAAGAGAAAGATTAATATAAGCCTCAATAGTTGTGAAGAAAATGAGTAGGATGTCCACAGAACAATGGAAGAGTCACATCTCTGTTTTCTTCTTGATGAGCATTATAAGATCTGTAATAGTCCAGGCCATCTTATTCGCCTTTCTCTAACATTATCTAAAGTGATGCTTTAAAAGTTGGACATAATGAGATTCCAAACTGGATAAATTACGTGACATGGGTGTACTAGGCAATCTTAATCTACTGCTAATTCAATCATAGTTATAACTGGTAAAAAGATGAAATATTTATTTCAAAATGTTTTCCAAAGTAAATAATATTGCATTCGTCACTTACTGATTCCTAACTCTACACTAGTAAATGTGATTTAGCCAAAAATTCAAAACATTGTAATAGACTAGGTACTAATATCCACATTTTACTTGTGAGATCTTATTTTATTTAAATTAGATAAGAACATCAGCTAGTAACTAGTGAAATGTATATTTGAAACCAGATGGGTTAACTATCTTTGTTTATTCTACCAGACTATGTTTTTTACCAACTAAATTGTCTTTCTGATTGTCCAAATATTCCTGCAAATAGAGAAATATTTGTCTTAAAGGAGAACAAAGGACAGAGCTTTCTTTTGATCCTATTCTGGGTATGAAAAAGTACAATAGCAAAAGTAAGGAAACAAGATTCTGAAATAAAGAGTAAGTTTCCTCAGGAATGACATGAAGCAACAATGAATGAGTTAAAACAGGAGATTTTTAACCAAATGTGACAAATAAGGATCAAAATAGGATAACATAAGAAAAAAATTAACACTTCAGAAGTAGCAAAATACACAGTTGACAACTGGAAATACAAATAATAACGTGACAATAGTTAATAAATATAAAAAGTCAAATTGATTAAAGGAATTAGAAAACTATAGAATTTTTGACTGACAAGAACATTGAGTTCTAGGGAAAAGAAATCAGGCAGAACCAGCTATTTTTTTTTTTATGAACTTAGTAATATTAGTGTCTTTATTTGAAACTAGTTGTCTTTGAGTTAGAGACAGCACATAATTTTAACATTCAATTAAAAGAGGCAAATGGGGAGAAAGAGACAAATGGACACAGAAGGTAAATAGTAACACTGTTTTGTAACTTTGATTTTCTTAGGGTTTTCATTAACTGAATTTTATGAATATTTTTACTGGTTCCAAAGTATTTCCACATATTTTCCCTCATTTTACACAAAATAACAAGAGAAAAGAGAATAGACACTGTTTTCTTTTTTCTTTTTTTTTAGACAGAGTATTGCTCTGTCACCCAGGCTGGAGTGCAATGGCACAATTTCGGCTCACTGTAACCTCTGGCACTCGGGTTCAAGCGATTCTCCTGCCTCAGTCTCCTGAGTAGCTGGTGTTATAGGCACACACCACCATGCCTGGCTACTTTTTGTATTTTTATTAGAGATGGGGTTTCACCACGTTGGCCAGGCTGGTCTCAAACTCCTGACCTCGTGATCCACCCACGTTGGCCTCCCAAAGTACTGGGATTACAGGCGTGAGACACCATGCCTGAGAATGGACGCATTATTTTTAAGATGTTTTGTTTTACACTATAAGTAATAGAGGAAAAAGAGACTTACACTATTGTCCATCCAAATTTGGATTCGTGCTAATTTAACATGGATAATTTGACATCATCCTGCATCTAAAATTCAGTGTACCGTCAACCCAACATTTAATCATGTGTACCCATTAGGTGCCAACCAAGCAAATTATGGCATATGAACTTCCTTTCTTTTATACCTATTGCAGTTTATTGAAACTGATTTTAAAGATGCTATATAGACTGACTCATTTACATTCACTGACACAGATAGAAAAGAGGAATAAAAATAAAGATGTACTAATTTTGTAAATCTTACATGATTCAGAACCATATCAGACAGATGGAATCTCCTCCCAATGTCTGCATTATTGGCACTGATTTTTCTAATCTTCTAGTGTTTTTCAAAATTATGGTACCATATTACAAAATATTATAACATTAATTAAAATGGAAATAACTTTTGTATTTCTTTTTATCAATAAATCTTATGGTTTTAGGAGAGAAGCAGTATAAAACATAGAATGTTTATTAGAGAAAAATTTTTGTAGGAAGGTGGATAAAGATGGCCTGTATTCTTTGGCCATTTAACTCACAAGTTTCTATTGTGTTTCAACTGGCTGGACTACAGTCATGCACATCGGAAACTGGAGAAGAAGCAGTTTATTTACGATGCAAGTGAATTTACTTATATTTCCAATAAAGTTATAATTTCATGCCATTTATTCATTCATTCATTCATTCATTCATTCGACAGAGTTTCAGTCTTGTCGCCCAGGCTTGAGTGCAATGGCATGATCTTGGCTCACTGCAACCTCCACCTCCTGGGTTCAAGTGATTCTCCTGCCTCAGCCTCCTGAGTAGTTAGGATTACAGGCATGTGCTGCCATGCCCAGCACATTTTTGTGTTTTTAGTAGAGACAGGATTTCACAATATTGGCCAGGCTGGTCTTGAACTCCTGACCTCAGGTGATTCGCCCAACCACGGCCTCCAAAAATTCTGGGATTACAGGTGTGAGCCACCACACCCGGCCTATTTTATGCATTTACAAGCTGTTCAAGGATAAACATGGATTACCATTACCCTGCACTTCTCACCAATCAAACCATATAAAAGTATCCCATAGTATTATAATAAAATAGGATCTTCTATCATTAAACAAAACTAAATATTGTTTAAAGCGGAATATTCAGGCCTTCTCTATTTTGTGGATGATCATAAATTGCTACTCAAAGCTTGGTTGACTCTAGGATATTTAGATTGCTATTCTAATTGTGGGAAAAAAGAATACATTTTTAAAGTAATTGTTCATTTTTCTCAGTTATACACATAAAGTAACTTATATATTTTGTATGTATATATCAATAAATGAATTCTAAATTCCTAACACACCTAATATCAGAAATCCAGGTAATAATTTATAACACTAGAATGTCCATCCCCCTGCAATGTTTTGTGAAATGGGTAAAAAATAAAAATATAATATGTTGCATCGATAGATGACTCATGAAGAAATCTTGAGTTAATTCTTTAATAAAGAAAATATGAATAATAGTTTTAAAATTAATATTTATTTTAAATTTAATAATTGAAATTAATCATCATTGTCATGATATTTTGAGTATTATTATTTGGTTAAAGTAATTAAATGAGGAAGAGACAGAATCAAATAATGAACTCCTAAAGTACAAAAGTTGATTACTGAAATCTAATATATATTAAATATAATTTCAAGTTCTTATCACCCATTACCACTAGAATATTCATTATGTTTGAATAAAGATAGCATTTGCATTAATGAAAATGTCAGTGAAATTTCTGATAAAATCCTCTTCTGAAAATACCAAGGGTACAATTGCAAAATAACATATGTGTAATACCAATGTAAGTTTATTAGTCAAGCATGCTACTTGCTGTAACAAACAATTCCTAACTCAGTCGTGATGTAACACAGCTAAAATGCTATTTCTTGCAGCCCAGCATTTGTTTTCCAGGTTTGGGTGGGCTCTATGTTGTAGTCAGAAACCCAGGCTTCCTTGGTCTTGGGCCTCCGCTTCATATCAAGAACTATGGGTCTTCTCCATTCACCAAATGAATAGGCAAGGGAAATGAGGATCACTCCTACAAGGCTTTTTGAACCAAGCTGGAAGTGGCACACATTACTCTATCAATTTTCACTGGCCAAAACTCAGTCACATGGCTATATCTAACTTCAAGGGAGGCTGGGAAATGCAGTCTAGTTTTGTGCACAGGAGGGAAAGATGGGCTTGGGAAATGTATTAGTCTTTTTTTCACACTGCTATAAAAACATATCCAAGACTGGGTAATTTATAAACAAAAGAGATCTAATTGACTCACAGTCCCACATGACTGGGAAGGCCTCAAGAAACTTACAATCATGGCAGAAGGGGAAGCAGACACGTCTTACACGGTGGCAGGCAAGAGAGAGTATGTGTAGGAAGTGAAAAGGGAAGAGCCCTTTATCAAGTCGTCAGATCTCGTGAGAACTCACTCACTAACACGAGAACGGCATGGGGGAAACTGCCCCCATGATCCAATCCACGTCCCACCTGGTCCTTCCCCTGACATGTGGGGATTACAATTCAAGATGATATGTGGGGACACAGAGCCAAACCATATCAGGGAGTCTTAGTTAGTCTCTGTTGTAACCGTCATACATCTTTATCTATTTCCCTAGAGAAGTACTCTGACAACTTCCAGTTGGACTTTGGTGAAATCAAATAGGGGAAAAAGGCTAAAGGGAAAATAAACTTGAGTGATATTGCACATGGGGACTAGATGAATCCTGATTTGCTTGGCAAGGTGTTATTCTTTCTAGACTTCAGTGTCCTTACTTGTAAAATGAATGAATTATACTAGGTGTGGTCTCGACTGAGCGTTTTCCTATGGAAGATTAACTGTAGTTCCTTAGACTTAAGAAGACTAGTGTTAAGGAGAAAATGAATTAAATTGTAAGACTGACAGTTGAATAAGAGAAAATATTTGATCAACAAAATGTATTGCTTATCTATGAATTATACTTACATATTTTAGGTAGAAAAATCACGGGACTAAATCCTAAAAAATAGGAAGAGAGATGAATTTAAGAAAAATTATAAGATGCTAAAGGTACCATTAAGGATATTGTAGACAAATATAAAAGAATCTGAGAAACATTGAAAATTTAGGAAGTATAGAGACTCAGTGGTGTAAATATTATAGATGATAGAAGTAGATAGAAAGACAGACTGATAGACTGATAAATTATAGATGATAGGTAGATAGATAGATAATAGATAGATGATAGATAGATAGATAGATAGAAATAGTACAACACAGACATTTAGAAACAATAGAGAATTATTTTGCTTTCTAAGTGATCCTAGAGATGTGACTGAATTTTGATGAAACAAATTTAACATTAGTGGATATAACAACTTTTTTTTGTCATTGTGTCTGCTATTATTTTTTGTTCTTTTCTGGGCCGAGGTCTCAATGTTTAATTTAACTTATTTGTGCTTAAATAACTGGTTGACACCCTTGAAAACATGTAACATTAATTTAGTTTGAAATACTATGGGTGTTCCCTTCCAATGCTATTATGTGACTTGAGATTTGAGAATTTGTTACACAGACTTTCTTCAGAACCATTAAATATTGCATTTCTTGTGAACTACCAAAGCAATAAAATGTTACCAGTCATAAATGTAGCTATTTTAAAGCTTAAGTTGACCAAGCTTGAAAAATGTATTTAAACAGTGAAGTTTTTAATCAAGGTTTACAATCATTTTGTAGAGGATCGCTTATGTCAGAATTCTGTTGACATTGCAGAGATTCTTGAATTGCTATAGAAATATTTGTGATGTATTTCAATATGGTATTTAGCATGTGCATTTTCTAAAATGAGGAGTGTGCTATTTGTTTTTCTGTATTAGGAATACAACACTAGAATATATTACAAACCTGGTGGACCTTTCCGAATATACTAAGCTTTCTGATAAATGAATTATTAATGTTGACTTTCTAATACAGATAAAGGTAATGATGATATGGAAATGAAACCCTTTGCTGTGGTCTACTCTGTAGTCTATTCAACACTTTGAAAATACTGACTCTTTTTGTATCCAAATATGATTGAAGAAATATGGCAGATATTTATCTAATGCCTTTTATTTATTGAAATCAAGTACATTTCTTCTAATGTAGAGCTCCTTCCATCAGCGCCTCATGAATATGAATTCGTGGAGAGTGCTGGACTTCTAGCCTCTGAAAATTACAGTAGTTCACTGAAGAAGACTCTAGTTTATATCACCTTTTAGAGAATGATGTTATGTAAAAGTTTATTCTAAATTACACACATACTGCAATTTGCTGTCTGTCTTCTAGCAGCTTTTCCTGTGCAACTGCTATTCATTTCACTTGAAATGTCCACACTTTGAGAAAGGCTTTACTGAACTCCCAGGTTTGAGTTAACCAATTTTTCTGTGAATTGTAATGACACAGGAAGCTTCTCCCTAAGACAGTTTCAAATTGTGTTATATTTGCTTGTCTCTCTCCCAAATCAGATAGTAATCTCTGCATAGGGAGGAATTCCATAGTATTGCTAATTGCTTCAGTAGTGTCTGGCTCAAGACCTGATATGCAATGTGTTTTCCTTCTTTTTTTTTTTTTAAATAAATAATTGTTGATTTGTTGATTAAAATAAAGAAAAATAAGATCTAGTTAAGTCTGCTGTCAGTTAAGTCTACATCAATTACATTATTTTTAATTCCTTTCAGTAACTCTTCATGTCATTCCTCTAATACAGTTTTGCCAGTTGTCTATCTAACCAACCCAAATCTAAGGATTTCTGCCAAACAGAAAACCATACACACACAATGCTATCTCCCAAACCACACATTCAAACCATGAAACAAGGAAAGAGGCAAAGAAAAATGAAATCACTATGCAGGGTCTGTGCACAGTGGCTCTTGCCTGTAATCCCAGCACTTTGGGAGGCTGAGGCAGGTGGATTGCTTGAATACAGGACTACCAGACCATTATGGGCAACATGATGAAACCCTGTTTCTACTAAAAAAATACAAAAAATTAACTGGGCATATTGGCACAGGCCTGTAGTCTCAGCTACTCAGGAGGCTGAGATGGGAGAATTACCTGAGCCTGGGAGGTTGAGGCTGCAGTGAGCCAAGATCGTGCCACTGCACTCCTACCTGGGCAACTGGCTCAGCCCTGTCTCAGAATAAATAAATAAATAAATAAATAAATTTAAGAAATATGAATGTAGTAAGGCTTCTTTTGCCATTGTATGTATACACTTCTTTGTATACATACATTCATTCCTAGAATTTAAAATGAAAAGTTAGATTTCCAAAACAGAGTATACCATCAAGAATGTATTGAGGAAAGCAATGTCTAAGTATCTTCTCTTCACTTGATTACTTTTATTCACACTCCAGTTTATGTAAATATTAATCAAATATGATTTGTGTTTATTTAACTTTTAAAATTTCTGGCACAGGTCAATTTAAGTGGCAACTTTTATGAAGAGTTATTTAGTGTATATTTAAATATTTTGTTTTGAGACTACTCTACAGCCTTCGAGTTCTAACACCAAATAATTTT
Organism: Trachypithecus francoisi; assembly: GCF_009764315.1. Taxonomy (NCBI): domain Eukaryota; kingdom Metazoa; phylum Chordata; class Mammalia; order Primates; family Cercopithecidae; genus Trachypithecus; species Trachypithecus francoisi. The sequence continues at coordinate 155,526,169 of NW_022681454.1, read as the reverse complement.
GATAATATCTGTCTTTTTACTTTGATCATTTTGGGGATTAGCTGTCCACCAAGAAACGTCTCCCTAATGGTGATTTACACCATTTACTCTGATGATTTTCTATCAATAATAGGAACTATTTAAATATCTAAAATTGAGGTGAAGTGCAATGACTACCACTAGAATAATTCATCTAAATTTTCCTGATATTTCTCAATTTTCAATTGCAGAAGTTGAATTTGGTCTATGAGATCTCAAAGCAAGACGAACATCAGTTTCAGATTTTTAAAAAGCTGGGTAGCCTCCTATTCATGTAACTGAGCTAAAGACCGCTCTGTCTTTATGACTATCTTTGACAAATATTACTGCCATAATATTAAATTATTAGTTATAAATTAAAGCTCTATAGGTTCACATCAACAGTCTGTTTTGTTTATCACAGCAGCTCTCAAGCATAAAGGTAATGTAAAAAACAAAAGGAAATATAAACCCAAATTTTAGTTTCAATTTCTAACTGAAACTTTGTAAATAACTCTAGAAAGTCTGTATCTTTTCATTGTTGTTTTGCAGATTTTTTGTGTGTGTAGTTTTCATAACATACCATTTCTCTTTAAAAAAAATAGTGCTTAGAAACCTAATGAGAGATAGGGAGGAAGACCTTCGTTAACCTTTTAATACGTGCAGTATTCTGTTTTCATAGATATATTAATTCCTTACATTTGTATAGTGGAGGATATGAAGTTGATAAGGACCCAAGCAGTGGTGTAGTGAGCACTCCTGAGATTTTTTTATTTAAATGGAAAACACAGGTTTGAAAAATGCTGAGGCAGGCAGATCATGAGGTCAGGAGTTCGAGACCATTCTGGCCAATATCTCTACTAAAAATACAAAAAATTAGCCAGGCGTAGTGGTGCACCCCTATAGTTCCAGCTATTCGGGAGGCTGAGGCAGGAGAATCACTTGAACCCGGGAGGCTGAGGTTACAGTGAGCTAAGATTGTGCCACTGACTCCAGCCTGGGCAACACAACGAGACTGCATCAGAAAAAAATAAATTAATTAATTAAAAGAACAACTAAAGTGATTTAAAAATCATAAATTCAAAAGAATATATAAAATCTGACCCCTAAGCATAACTTCACAGAAAAAAATATTGAATACATTCTCAAATATGTAAAATTTTATTTGGAAAGCATTAAACAAATCTCACAGAGAATATTCAAAGAGTTGAGGAAATGATTTTTTGTAAAGAACATAGAATAATGTATCCTCGCCTGTCAGAAAACTGTCAACATTTGAGTCTTCTGCTCTGCGGTAATATCATTAGATGAATTAAGGGAGAATCTCAGACATATGAAGCTCTGATCTCTGATCTCAGAGAGCTTTATATTTTCCTTTACTTACTGGCACTTTTTTTAACCTACACATTAATTTTTATATCAGTTTACTTTAGTTATTAGAAATAGGTTCCCGATAAAATTTTATTTAAATAAAATGGTAACATAGCCCAGGATTATTAAATCTGAGATTAACCATATTGAAACACTTTTATTATCCCAGAGGGCTCATTTTGCTTTCCCTACTTATTGGAGTACATATCAGGGGAGATTGCATTATATTTGAATTTTAAATTACTTAGTAAAGAACTGCATGAGACTAAGATTGACAATGACAGAGTTAATGTGACATTGAGAAATGTGATGAATAAAAGACATAATTTATACATCATTATTATAACAACATACATTATTGATAAGTTAGGCACGAAGAGAATGTTTTGTTAAAGAATGGTTTGGAGTGAATAGGGCTTGCTCAGTCGAATGTTCTTCACTCTGTTCAGATCAAAACAAACCCTTCCTGACGGTCTCAGCAGGAGTTGAAGAGTTTATGGATTAGAGATTACAGTATTACAGGTGTGTACACTTATGCTGTTCTAGAGTTTGTTTTTTATCTCTTATTTTCATACTTTAATCTGCTGGTTTATGAAGGAAAACAAAATCACACTCCCCAGAATATTATATGGTTTGCAAACATCCTAAACATATCTTTAACTAACGTGACACAGAATTAGACGAGATACACATTTTTCAGCAAGGGTCACTGAAAATCAAGAATTCACTATTAATCCCAATGAGCTAATATATGAACATGTTGGAGAAATGTCTTTTGGGAGTAAAATAAATCCAAACTACTCATACATTTCAATGAATCTTTTAGCAATTATTTTCCTACATATATCACCAGAGAATGTGACTGCTAATGCCGCTTGCTCTACTATGTAAGGTGTCTGCAGCTCTTTCCTCAGCTGGAAAGATGACTCGAGTTCCGTAAAATAATTATTCCACTGTAAATGGAAATGGAAATGTGGTGTAAAAGAATAAAAATGCAGATAAAATATGTTTTAAAAATCATTTTACTTGTTAGTTTTAAAAAATCCATTTAAATGGAACATATTCTAGATGTATGATTCTTAGTCATCATTTGAAGTTTTTATTTTTCTTTAATAAAGAACTTGTCACGGTTATTTTGAATTTATGGATAGTACATTGTTTCTGAATGTTTATTCTGGATTCGAAAATAATACCATTAGAATAACCATGTGTAAAATAACAAACCAGTAAGAACAGAAAATCTTTCAGTTAAGAGAGGTGGCAAAAGCTGTTTGAATGTTTCAGTTTTCCAAGTGTTACAATTTTGCTTTGGTACAACAGATGAAGTTTCCCAATAATCTGCTGTGTCGGGAATTAGTTGAGGATTTGTGGTTTTCAAGTAGTAGGTCAGCAATGATTTGAGAAAATCCTGAATTAAAGAGAAACAATTTAAGATAAGACGGGTGATCAGCTTAAAGTCCATTACTGCTGGCTTAGGTCTTAGAGAAGAAAAAAAAATGTTACACTGTAGTGCTCACAGAATCTGGGAAGTGGTTGACCAGAGACTAGGAAGAAAGAGGAAATAAAAAATAAGGGCTTTAATATATTAGACTGAGTATTACTCAATCAAATATTAAAATAATATTTTGATCATTTGCCAGGCTATTGTATATTTTTGTCTTAAACTGCCTGATCAATTAGAATTCTTAAGCAATCAGAAGAAAACAGTCTGACCTCTTTGGAACTAACCTCAAATTTCAGTTTGAGGTCATTTTATAAAATCCACTGGATGCCTGCTGACATGGTTAATAAATATCTTTGAGAGTTAATGCTAATTAACATTTAAGAAAGAGAATCAGGGAATCAGGCAAGTGAAACAATTCAAATAGAGAAAAAAGTCTTCTAAGACCCAAATTGTAAATGATCACAAAGTATTATGCTGCACATGTAACTCCTCTTGGGACTGGAATGGAGCCAGATGGCCTCAAATAAGCCTGTGTTAGGGAAAGTAGATTTTTTTTTTTCCATAAAAGCAAAACAAAACAAAAGTGCGGTGACCTAAGTCCTTTCTTGTTATTAGTAGAATGCACTTTCTTCACCGGAGTTTGTAGAGCATCAGGACAATGCTGACTGTTAGAAGAAAAACAGCAATCAGTAAGAAACGTGCTAGAGTTGAAATCTCAAGAAAGAAAAATCAGCGTTAGTTTAAACCGTGATTTCGATAATTTAAATATGAATAAGGGATAGTTGTTTGTATGCCTATTTTATTTTCATTTGTTTTTTATTGTATTACTTGGTGACAGAGATAATTAGTTTGGCATGTTCTTAAAACTCTAAGGAATATTTCCCAAATACCCTTGCATCCTCAAGTCCTGAAGTTCATTGACACAACTGTAGTATCTAATTTAAATCCACTCCAAAAAAGAAAAAGGAAAAACGTGTGTGTGTCTTCAAAAAACAAAATGTTGAATTGAAATACAATTATCAAATGATCAACTAGATTTCTTAAAATATTAAATATATTAATATTATTAAAATGTTAAATAATATTAACATTAAAAATATGAAAACATTAAACTAAAATAATTTGCTTTCACAAATCAAATTTCTTGGAATAAAATTTTGTTAATCAAAATATCACAAATTACTATATCATGTAATACCTGGAGATGATTTTTTACATTTATATACAGTAAAATTTACCTTAATCACCCTTCCAGTGTACAGCTCTAGTGCACTTTCTTATATGTATAGATTTGTGTAACCATTTCCTATGCTCAGGCTTTATGGTCACTTCTTCTCTTTATTACTACCTCATGGCAACCACAGATCTAATCTCTGTCCCTATAACTTTGCCTTCTCCGGAAGCCATATGGATAGAGTCCTACAGTATGGGGCCATTTGAAAGTGGCTTCTTTCACTAAGCATAATGCATTTGAGATTAACTTACAGTGTGTGCCTACCAATAATTTGTTTCTTTGCATTGTTGAGTGGTATTTCACTGTGTGAACGTTGTACAGTTTATCCGTTCTTTTGTTGAAGGACAGTTAGGCTGCTTCTCTTATTTTGTCAATTAGGAGTAAAACAGCTATAAACATTCATGTACATGGTTTTGTGTGGACATAAATTTTTATTTGTCCAAGATGAATGTCTTGGAATGTTTATGCTAGGTCAAGAAAGTGTACGTTAAGGTCATAGTAAGTTTAATTTATTGAGGAACTGCCAAACTGTTCTCCAGAGTGTCTGTACCAGTTTCAAGTTCAATAATATACGACGGTTTGTTTTTTTATAAATGACAAATATTATGTAGACAGAACTCCAGGTTCTGTTATATTTAATATTTATGGTTTCTGTTTAATGAGTGTGGCAAATGGAATAATGTTAGATTTATTAAAATATTAAACATATTAATATTAATATCAAAATATTAATGATTTAAAAGCTAAATCATTTTCTTTCAAAATCAAATTTTATGAAGTTTTATTCATCAAAATGTCACAAATTAGTATATCATAGAACACCCAAGGATTGCATATTTAAAATTTACATGCAGTAAAATTTAACTTTACCATTACCACCACTCCAGTGCCCCCTTTTCCTCCCCCACACCCAGCCAAATATATCTAGGACTTAATCATGGAAAGTGTGAATGTTTGGAAAACATGGAATATCTCAAAAAAAGGGGCTTGGCTGCTGTAACTAAGCATCTTGAGAAAGATGACTGCTGACGTGAGTAATAAATCACTTTAAGTAGTAATTCAAATGAACATTGAAGAGACTAAAATCAGTGAATCAGGTGAGAGAAAAAATTCTGTTGCTCCCATGGAGCTCTCAATCTAGTGAGAGACAGTAGATTTAAGGAAATATTATAGACAACTATAAAATATGCTGGATAGCGGTAAGTGTAAGCAAGGGGAAATGATAGGGAACTGTCCCAGGGTTGGAGGAGGAAGATCATGTTTGTAGTTCTCAGACAGTCCCTCACATAAGATGACACTGGAGCAGACTGAAGTGAGGGATGCTAGTCAGGTCACATACAGGAAAATAAAGTTCAAGACATAAGGCAGAGGGTTTGAAAAGGTTCTGAGGTGGTGGCATATTGGATATATTTGGAGAATAACTGTGTGGGACAAGAGTGAGGAAGGAGAGATTGAATGGAGATGGTGTTCCAAAGCAGACAGAGACAGGCTCTTATGGAGATTTACATACTTTGATATGAAGTCTGGATTTTATTTCTTTATGTGAAAGAAAGTCACTGGAGTGTTTCGCCCGGAAAAGCATTCCAGTGCTTTGCCTGGGAAAGTATTGTGAAGAAATTCAGTCTTTAAAACAATTGTTTGTATCCTCTGTGATGTATGATTTGCAGATTGAGGAAAATGAGTGAAACGACCCGGGTAGGAAGCTGTTACAGCGGTTGGTGTAGACACTAGGTGAGAGATGAGGCTGGTTTAAAGCAACATTATAGCAGTGGAGGTGTGAAGAAATTCTTGGTTTATGGATATAATTTGAAAGTAAATCCAACAGGATTTGCTGCTGGTCTAATGAGGTAACAGATAAGACAGAGAGATGTTGGTAATTATCACCAAGGTTCCAGATCTTAGAAACTGGCCATTTGTTCACCTAAGTAAGAAAATGAGAAAACTCAAGAGAGGGAGAAAGACATAGTTTGCTTTTGGGAGTGAGTATTAAATAGTTAAGTGGAGATTTTGAGTGAGAAATATAAGATGCAAATTTTACATTTAGGGGACAGGTCATAATTGCAGACAAAAATTGGGAATCATGAGAAAATAGAAATTTCTGAGCCCAGTAGCATCATATATAAGCTTGGAATGATAATATTCATATTAAACAATGGATGGAAAAATAAATTGTGATTTTATATAGACAGAAAATTTCTAGAATTTTCTATTGTTATCATTAATTATGTTTAAATATAATAACCATAGAAATGGGCATTTAATTTCATTGAAATGTGATCTTTTCAGGAACACTAATATATACTAAACCTGGTGTTTCACTTTTGCTGTTGGCTACTAGGGATATTCTATTTTATTTTATAATTCATAATCAAACCTTATTACCCTTATTTTTTCTTCCTCTTAAATTTCAAAAATCTAACTTTGTATTTTTTTCTTACTATTTTTAAAAATATATCTTTTAGGATATGAAATGTAAATAAACAGAGAAGATGGTTTCCTTTCTACAGTTTAGGTTATTATCTGTTTATCAAAATCAATAGGTCCTATAAACATCTGATCTGTGGTATTACATGAACTAGCAAATAAAGAATTGATGAAATTACATACACTATTAAAGTAAAAATAATTCCCAACAATATTTGCAAAGCTCTTGGATTTGAGTTTCTCAAATCATCAAGCCATAATGCATGTGCATATTCATTATTATTCTCAAAATCACAGCCCAGGTGGAACAGAGAAGAGAGGAAAAAACTTATAATATTATTCGTGATTACGGAAGGACAAATAAACTGTGACTCATAATTTTAAAGGGCAATTTAGAAAGCATAACATTTCCCATTTAAATGATTAGTATTCAAATAGTATCTAAGTACTATTCCAGATGTTATTTAGTTCCATAGTTTGAATATATCTCTGTTTATTTTCTTTCAAGAGCAGAACATTTTGTAATAAATTTATGTGAAAGAGATTCAATTTTTTTGCTGTACTTTAATTTGTGCTTTCAGACACACATAAAGACATTTGTAAATCTATATAAATAAAAAAAGATTTTTAATATAAATATGTGCACTTAACAGAATACTGGATTAATTTTTAATAAGTTATATAAGTCAAAAATATTACTGAAGTTTTTTTTTAAATTGTGAACTATGCAAAATTTAAATGTGTATTATAAGAATGGTTAAAATATTTTTCCACTTAGTAAAAATATTTTTTCTACTATTTTATCTGTAAAATATTCTACTATATTATCACAGTAATTTTTAATATAAATATAAATACAATATTACATATGGTACTTGTTTGTGACAACATATTATATTATCATAGTAATTTTTATATTATCATAACAATTATATGTATACTATATTCTACTATACTATCCTAATAATTTTTACTATATCATAGTAATTTTTCTATATATTTTCTACTATATTATCAAAGGATTTTTTTTTTTTGAGACAGAGTCTAGCTCTGTGACCCAGGCTGGAGTGCAATGGCATGATCTCGGCTCAAAGCAACATCCACCTGCTGGGTTCAAGTGATTCTCCTGCCCTAGCCATCCGAGTAGCTGGGATTACAGGCATGCGCCACCACACCTGCCTAATTTTCTATTTTTAGTAGAGATGGGGTTTCTCCATGTTGGTCAGGCTGGTCTCAAACTCCCGACCTCAGGTGATCTGCCCTCCTCGGCCTCCCAAAGTGCTGGGATTACAGGCGTGAACTATCATAGTAGTTTTTAATACAAACATAAATACAATATTGCATATGATTCTTGTTTGTAACAACATTGTGCACTTTCTATAGTAATATATAATAGGAAATAATGAAATTATTATTAAAAAATTAAATAAAATAAATCCTTTATATTTTTCTATTTTTTACAAGAGACAGGATCTTTCTCTGTCACCCAGGCTGGAGTGCAGTGGTGTGATCATAGCTCACCGCCTTGAGTCCCTGGGCTTCAACAGTTCTTCCATTTCAGCCTCCCAAGTATCTGGCACTATAGGCGTGAGCCACTGCGTGTAACCAATATTCTTGTTTTTTAAAAACATAAGTTACTGTAATACGAAGGTTTTATTGTCCATCTTTAAAAACAAGAAATTTAAAAACTGCATTGTAACAAAATAACTTTTTTTGAGGAGTTATTTTAATATGAATAGCTGTCAAAAAGTGCCATTGGCCCGACATATTTAAGTATGTTACAGAGATATACAGTGCTAATCTAATAATCACTTGAAATTTTCTTCTTTGCTTAATGTTTCTTCATTGATAAAACATAATTTAATATTTCCTTTTGATTATAATATGGAAAATATAGTCAAATATTCATTTGAATGATGTAGGCATATTCTACAACATATTCAAAATAGAGTGATAAAGGTTGCCTAAAAAATGTCATTAGGGACATTTTTGACAATTTATTTAATAAATTGTAATCCACTTTTCACATTTTAATATATCATTCAAGGAATGAGAAGGATATTTTTGCTTGGATTTATATCTGATAAATATGTATTTTTATTGATATATTTAATTTGCAACAAATGTATAACAAATTTTATATCTCTACAGCTTTATGAGTGTTGTTATACTAGAAATGAGAAGATATGCATGGATTAAAAATTTTCTAAGGTTTGGAAAGAATGACTTTCATTTGTGACTGTATGCTGCAGTTGATGAGAAACAGTAGTCCAGATAAAAACCTAATGCCACCTAAAACCCAAATCACTTTTGTACAAATCAGTTTAATGCACAGATTGCATTAAAAAGCATCAACCAAAAGCAAAGTAATAGTAAGAATTCAAAATTGTAAAAAAATCTCTGATGCCCCCAGCATTGGCCAAAGCCTGGTGATACTGAGCCAATCAAGTTAGGGGAAAAGACCATGTAAAAAGGAAAGCCAGATAAAATCAAGAGTCATACCGTTAAGAACTGGTCAAAACATCCAGCAAAGCAAAGAAAGAATGAAGTAACAAAAGAACAAAAGCAGGGATTTATTGAAAACGAAAAGTACACTCCACAGTGTGGGAGCTGATCTGACCAGTGACTCAAGCGCCCGGATACAGAGTCTTCTTAGGTTCAAATATCCCCTAGAAGTTTCCCATTGGCCACTTCATGTTCACCACATGAAACTGAAGTGGTAGCTCACAATCAGTCTGATGGGTTGCAGAAAGCAGCCAACCAGAAGCTGAAGTGAAGTTACAAAGGTCACATTCCTGTGCAAGCATCTGATTGGTTGCAAAAAGCAACCAACCAGAAGCTAGGGTGAAGTTACAAATATTGCAAAGGAAGACTCTACCCGCAATCAGTCTGATTTGTTGGGGACAGCCAATTTCCTATCTGCTCTACGTAAAAAGTAAGAGGGAGTAGATTCTGGCCCTTTTGTTACTTAGGCGTGGAAAGTTAGAGTTTTCCTTTCAATTCAGTTCTAGGAAGTTGGCCTGAAATAGCCTTAAGTTCCCTGCCTCCAAATAAAAAAATATATATTCCAAATACTAAAACAAGAGAATCTGAATGGGAACAAACAAAACAAGGGAAAAAGTAATAATATCTGCAGATATACAATATCACATGTGTACTTTTCAATTTTAAAAGGTTTTTAAAAATGTGATGAAAGAACAAAAATCTACAGAAATAAACCAGCAGTTTTAAATTAAATAGAAACTCTAGAATTTATAGATGGCGAGTGTGTGTGTGTATATATATAACTCATAACAAGAAACTAATATAAAAATAATAGACAAATATTCAACACTTTCTGGCTTGAATAATGAATATGTTCATTAGGTAGCTTCACCAATTACGAATTCATGCCTGAGCATTTATGCCTAAAAAACATTAATTTGTTTGCATTATTTATGGGATGCATACTATAATTAAAATAATAAAAAAGTTGGCCGGGCGCGGTGGCTCAAGCCTGTAATCCCAGCACTTTGGGAGGCCGAGGCGGGCAGATCACAAGGTCAGGAGATCGAGACCATCCTGGCTAACACGGTGAAACCCCGTCTCTACTAAAAAATAAAAAAAACTAGCCGGGCGAGGTGGTGGGCGCCTGTAGTTCCAGCTACTCGGGAGGCTGAGGCAGGAGAATGGCGTGAACCCGGGAGGCAGAGCTTGCAGTGAGCTGAGATCTGGCCACTGCACTCCAGCTTGGGCGACAGAGCAAGACTCCGTCTCAAAAAAAAGAAAAAAAGTTAGTGAAAAGGTTAAATGGCAGGTTAAACACAGCTGAAAAGAAGATGCATCAACTCAAATGTATACCCCAAGGTACTACGCTGAATGTAGCACAGACGAAGAGATGGAAATCATCAAAGATTCTGAGAGAAGAAAAATAGAACAAAAAAGTAAAATAAAATTCTAAAATATATTCTGGAAGGAAGCTGTGGCAAGCATGAGCGAGATATAATATTCAGAAATAAAATGGCTAATTTTTTTCCAGAACTTAGGAAAAGCAAGAATTATCAGATTCTGGTAGTGCAGTATCCTCCAAAATAATTAATAAATGAGATCTGCCCCAAAACACGATTGTGAAAATGCAGAAGAAAATATTAAAGTTCTAAATGCAGATAGAAATATAAAACATATTATTAACTGAAACAGAACAGCAATTATTATTAATAAAGTAGACTAATGTCTCAAGAGTAAAAGTAAAGCTAATTTTTAAAAAGCCTCAAGAGAGCTGAGAATTTCAAATGAGAACTTGTACCTGGCAGAATTCTCTTTTAAATGGTAAATTTACTTAAAAGGTACAATGTAAGATTTCCAGCTGTTGGATACCCTAAAAGTTGTGGCTTTACCACTATGCAATCTGTGCATGTAACAAAATTGCACTTGTATTCCAAAAATGTATGTAAAAAAGTTAAATTTATTGTTGGTAAATTAGTTTAGCTGGGTGACTGAGAATGCATTCTTAGGTGTCAATAAACTCTATAATTTATATTTCCCTGAAATACATATACTGCTATTACAAAGAGTGATGTTGCCAATAGACAAAACATTCAATTCTCTATAACATTAAAAATAGCAAATGTTTGAGACTATATAGATTAATGATAAATCATATTCACTGCTGTTAGGAGACTAAATTAAACAATACGTTTAGAACATAAGTTTGTATCATCTAATATATTTAAATATATTCATACTCAATAACACAACGGTACCATATCAAAGCATACAGTACAGAGAATGATACCTTCCATATACTAAGAGAAATAAGCAAGAATGCTTATTCTAAAATTGTGTATCATAACAACAACAATCTAGAAAGAATCCAAATGTAATTTCACAACACAAAAGACAAATAAATTACAATATAGTCACACAACTAAAACTCTATACTGAAGTGAAAATAAATGCACTATAGCCACATTCAACAAATGAATGAGCAAAAAAGTGGCAAACAACAAAAATTTTGTGTGGTATGATTTCTTTTCCATAAAGTTAAAAATGCAAAATTAGAACATATCTACTATATTTTTGTAAGATAAAGTATACATAGAAGCAAATGAATTAAAAATAATTGATAATGCAGGCATTGAGATGCTTCAAAATATAGGAAATATTCTAAAGTTCTGTTGTTTAAAATAAGTAGTGAACATATGGCAACTTGACTATATATTTTATATATATATTTAAATATCTGTTAGGGAAAAATGGAGGAAGAGAGGAAGGGAAGGAAGGAGTGTGGGATGAAGGGAGAGTGGAAGGAATGAAGGAAAGGTGGAAGGAAGGAAGGAAACGAAGGAAGGAAGGAAGGAAGAAAGGAAAGAAGGAAGGAGCTAAGGAAATAAGTTTATTTTTATAATAAAATTATTACAATAATTTTATATTTGAGTTGGTAATTTTATATGTCGCTCTTGTTTATATCTAGTTCTTTTCTTTTTGACTGTTAACACTAAAAGACATATTGATAGTAGGTTATTTTGGAGTTGCTTCTAAGGATGAGTGTGACTATCTTTTGCCTCTTAACAATTAGACTCTCAGAAAAATTTAGAAACCTGCAAAAATAATCTGGTGAAGCGCACGTTTTGTCTCTAGCCACAACTTTTTTCTATAGTTCCAGAATATTTTTGTCTTTAACATTCCTATATGAATTTCTAACACATGTTTCAAACATAGTGTGTTCAAAATAGAGTTCTTTTTTCCCCTCTCGTTCAAATCTATCCCATCTTCCATCTTTATTTCAGTCAATAAAACAGAATCATCAATTTACACATGTACATATAATTATTGTTTGTCAAGTAAAAAACAATCTTTATAGCTTTTGTTCCTCAGTTTCTCTCAAACTTCAAGTCTTTTATTAAAGTTTACACGCAAACAGTAGCAGACATCTATATGTTCTCTCTGTTTAATGGCTACTAAGCTGGTCTCAGCCCTTTATCTCTCACCTAACTTCAGTCTGAATTAGTCTTCGTCTGTCACTCTTGATACTCAATACATTTTGTCTTCCTTATTTGTCACTCTTATCATAAGTGCTGAAAATAGTGCCTGGCACGTAGTAAATGTTCCATAGTATTTGCTGAGTTATGAATGAACCAGGAAGTTAAATAGTATTAATATAGCCTTGGTCAGTACTTTCTGGATCAAAAACTTTTGGAAAGGAGTCCAGAAATGTGAACATTTTTGAAGGTCTCTAGAAGACCATTAGGCATTTTTAAAGTCACTGCATTAGGGTGTGAAAGACACTTCTAAAACTCAATACATTTTATTTTTCAACTATGCAATATATTCTGGTGCAAAAAAATACGTTGTTTTGAAATTTACAAACAAAATCAGTTTAGCAGTTGAAAAGTTAACTTTAGGCTGGGCACAGTGACTCATGCCTATAATCCCAGTACTTTTGGGAGGCCGAGGCAGGTACAACCCAGTAGTTCAAGACCAGCCTGGGACAACACGATGAATCCTTGTCTCAAAAAAAAAAGCCTAGGCCGGGCGCGGTGGCTCAAGCCTGTAATCCCAGCACTTTGGGAGGCCGAGACGGGCGGATCACGAGGTCAGGAGATCGAGACCATCCTGGCTAACATGGCGAAACCCCGTCTCTACTAAAAATACAAAAAAACTAGCCGGGCGAGGTGGCGGCGCCTGTAGTCCCAGCTACTCGGGAGGCTGAGGCAGGAGAATGGTGTAAACCCGGGAGGCGGAGCTTGCAGTGAGCCGAGATTGCGCCACTGCACTCCAGTCTGGGCGACAGAGCGAGACTCTGCCTCAAAAAAAAAAATAAAAATAAAAATAAAAATAAATTAAAAAAAAAAAAAAAAAGCCTAGCCGGATGTGGTGTTGTGTGCCTACAGTCCCAGCTACCGAGCAGGCTAAGCCGAGATCACACCTTTACTCTCAGGCCTGGGTGACAGAGCAAGACCTATCTCAAATATATATATATATATATATATATATATATATATATATATCTCAAATTATATATATATATATAATTATATTTTCAAATTAATAATAGCTTTCATGACTATGCATTTATGATGTGTCAAATGTGTTTCTGTGCTTTCCAAGAATCCAATGATAGATTTCATGCAAACACCTTGTGAGATAGACACTATAATTATCTACCTTGAGGTATGGTAAAGTTTATTCCCTGCTCAAAGTCACACAGTTAGTAGACACAGGAGCTATGATTCAAATCTGTTGCGTACTCATAGCTTCAATACATATATGCTCATTATATTTACAAATAAATCAGTTTGGAAGAGAAGTAATCTGTCTGCGATGGTCAAATTACCCTTTGATCAAACAAGCATTTGTTCAACATTAAATAGCTGGTTTCTTTCCTTGAAAATGAAGAGCATTAATTCCTATGTACCTCCTAATATATTGTGAAGTATCATGAATATTATATGTGGTAATACATGTAGGTTTATGTTACCCATAACACGAAACTAGGTACGTATTTGGTTTGCTGGGTTGCTTTATGAAAATCCAGAGAAATTAACAATTTTGGTTGCAACAATTATTCTGATAAAATATGTGACCAATAAAAATGTGAAATACTGAAATTTCCACAAATTAATAATTAATTTATCTACAAAACAAACTCAAAAACTACCTCTAATCTTGAAAATTTTAAATATGCAAATAAGTCTATGGAACAGTTTTTTTCTAAGTGCAAATATGTAGAGACTGATTGGCTAATATCTATGTTATGTTCTGTGTTAACTATGTAAGGTAAAACTGTATTAACTTCAGTAATCAGGGCTAGTAAAGCATGTTATACAAATTCTTTATAAAACAAACTGAAATAGAGTCATAAAGTATTTGGTTTTATGAATTAAACAATTGTGCATTACTTCTTTAATAGACTGATCAGATATTCATGTAACACATGTTCAATTGTTCTTCACCTGGAAAAATTATTATGAAAGTAGTATGTGTTTCCTGGGTCTGTGGTTTTCAAAGAAGTGGCTATATTTTTAAAGATATACATAAAATTACTGATTTAGATGTGTCTATGTATATTAAGGAATCTTTTTGCCTCAACAAGCTTTATTCTCTTCCCTACCTGTCATTCCTTTTGGGTTTGTTTTCATTATGCTGAGAATTTGACCCATTTAGTACACTTGATTAGTATCCAGCTGTCTGAGATGTTTCCTTGCACAAAAATTATTTGAGAAAAAAAAGATATAAATTAATATGTATTGAACATTTGTAATGCATCCAATACTTAGCTTACTTTATTTAATTGAATCCTAATACAACCTTAAGGTCAGTATTATTAACAATTGTAGCTCTGAAAAGATAAGTGATATTTACTCATTCATTAAGAATTTATTGAGTGTCATTAAGAATTTATTGAGTGCTGAGTATATGCCAGACTTTCCCTATTTTGGAACTTGGAAAGCATTGCCAAATGGAAAACAAATCCTGCATTCATGGATGACACTATGATGTGATATAAAATACGGTCAAAATTAGAAGCCAAGATTAAATTAGGGTATTATTCAGATATTTGAACTTCCACTATACCATGATAGTCATTTTGTCTTTTTTTACTCTTTCTCTGCTCGCTGTGTGTGTGCGTGTGTGTGTGTGATTGAACAAATATTTGATCTTTGTGATGGAAAAGGGAAAATTCTTAAGTAACTTACTCTTGTGAAAAGACAGACACAAAAGCAAAGCAGAAGAATAATTATTTATCGTTTAGACATCACTATCACTCACATATGCCATACACTGTGTTATGTACCATGTGATGAACAAATTATACATGTTTTATCTTATGGGGTTTGTAGTCTAGCAAGGGAGATAGTTCAAAAAGAAACCAACACAGTAATCAAGTTCCAACACTCATTCTTTCACTTTCTCTGTTGTCTCTATTACAACAGATTTACCTTGCAGTCTTAAGATGACTGTTGATATTAATCAGAGCTACAGTCTTTTTTCTTCAGTTTCAGTGGGAGAGTAGAAAATGGGGAAAGTGAGATAGGAGGAGGAAAGGAGAGGTAAAGAAATTGAAGGTGGGAGAAGAGTGGTGAAGACAAGGAGAGAGATTTTAATCTTGAATATGATTTCTGCATTTAAGTCTAATTATATCAATGTAAGACACATACACCCTGGACAAATACCTATCTGTAGGAGAATGCCATATGCTAATGTATTAACACTGGCACAGTGCCGGGGACATTCATGGTTTGTTATTAGAATAAAGTTTCTCAACATTGGCACAACTGTTATTTTCAGCCAGAGAATTCTTTGTTCTGGAGGGCTTTCCTATGCCCTGTGGAATGTGCATCCGACAGTGACCTTTACCTATTAGATGCCAGTAACACTCACAGTTGTGACAATCAGAAAGGTATTCAGACATAGCTGAATTATCTCTAGAGGACAAAACTCACCTTTGCTTGAAAACCGCTGAAATTAGCATAATCTCTACCTAGAGCTGGGGAAGGTGGAATGGGTGGCGGGAGTCAGCCGTAATGTCAACAACAGTGATATTATTCTCATTTTGCTGATAAAGGATCTGATATAGATTAAGAACCTTATTTGTGGTCGCACAACTAGTAATCTGGATCTGCCTGAATGTGAAGCCAATATTCTAACAACTTTAATACACTTTCCCTCCTTAATAGTTACTATCACCCACTGAGTATCTTATGTTTAAAAGAATTCGCATACATTACTACATTACATTACTACTTTTTTCTCATAGATGTCATAGATGTTCCCTGAGATATGCAATTTTTGATTTTTTTTTTTTTTTTTTTTTTGAGACAGAGTTTTGTCTGTTGCCCGGGCTGGAGTACAGTGGAGATCTCAGCTCACTGCAACCTCTGCCTCCTGGGTTCAAGCCATTCTTCTGCCTCAGCCTCCCAAGTAGCTGGGACTACAGATACATGCCACCATGCCCGGCTTATTTTTGTAGAGACGAGATTTCACCATGTTGGCCAGGCTGGTCTTGAACTCCTGACCTCAGGTGATCCGCCTGTCTCAGTCTCCCAAATTGCTGGGATTGCTGGCATAAGCCACTGAGTCCGGCCTTTTGTTATCTTTTCACAGTAACAATATTGCTGCATTAGATGACTTAGTATATAAGGATACGGCTTTCTAAATATGCCCAAGAGGCATAAAGAAGATGGTTAAAGAATATGATAGTTTATGAGACTAGAGGAATGAGAATGGCCTGGAACATGTCCAAGGATGGCACATCAAATAACTGGTCTAACTTTTGCAAATAAAACTGTGAGATAATGCAGCATTAAGAAACTATAATGATTTAGGTGTTATTGTGGGTAAAGTGGCTGTAAGTGACAGAAGGTACAACCATTTATGCTTATGGGTATATATACAGTCGACGATAAGTAGTCATTGAAAAGCTGTGGCCAGAAAAATTAATAGTAGTACAAATTTGTGAGAAAGATAATTCTGATAATATTCTGGAGATCAAATTGACACAGGGTGAGGAGGTTACTTGAGACAGAGAGATGAATTGGCTCGGGCAAGGCTGGGTGAAAGACGCACACCTAAACTAAAACAGCGGCTTGAAAGGGAAAGTCAAGTTCCGTAGAGATTCAGCAAATGAGATCTACAAGAGATGTTAGCTGATTTGAAACGGTAAAAGGGAAGGTAACAACCATATTTTTGTCTTGACCATTTGATTAGTACAATACTGATAAATGGAAAGCCAGGAAAAAAATCAAAGGAGGAAAGGCTCAAGTGAGTGTAGGGATTGTAGATGATGAACAGAATGAAGAAATGGTAGACTAAATTCAACCAAGTATTTCTATTTCATTTCAAAGCTATGTTTGTTTATTTCCCTGATTTTTAAAAAGTCCTGTTTTAGTTAAAATTATGCTATTCCTCAAACATTTAAATATTTAATTAAATTCCTAATTGGTTATCTTTATATTTCTGATGCAGCTTTTATCTATATAATGCAGCTGAGAGCATACTGTAGCTGCATTTGTATCATGCTTCTCTCATTTTTAATTTTTTATGTGTTCACATATGTTCTTTATACATAGACATAACTGAATGTCACCATAATATTCTATTAAACTGACCTAATTGAATTAAACCCTTATTGCTCAATAATCAATTATCTATAATTTTTATTAAAAAACTCTGAAGTGACCATCTTAGAATGTGATTTTTTTCTCTATATTTAATTTTTTGGTAAGAATAAGTTCTTGTTTGTTTGTTTATGGAATCAAAGTTTATGAATATTGAATGCTCCTCTTGGGCGTTTCTTTCTTTCTTCCATAATGGACTTTGCTAGATTATTTTTACACAGGTAATATTTAAGTATGCTAGTTTGCTTGGATCTTATTTATTATTTTTCATTGCCCATATAATATGCAAATAATTATATATGTAACCTTCATATAATTTTGATGTATTTTATTAGGTCAAAAGTTAACCATAATATTCATACACATGTAAATATTTGCATTTCTTTGTTTTTATATTGCCTATTTATGCTTTGCCTCAAATATCAACTTCCATCACACAGAAAGTATTTATTTAATTGATGATTAATTACTAATTTGAGATACTGATAAATATATTAATACCTTATACTACTTAAGGCATTAACTTTAAGAGAGTAATATAGTTTATTTAAAGAAGCAATTTTAGTTAAAAGACAATTTCAAGATAGTAGGTAAACATGCAAATATAATAATATTGTGTAACCTGCAATACATATGTGTATGAATATAAAATGTATATGTATGAAACTGAACAAACTTGACAAAAGCCCTTAATAGATGAAGCAGGGAGTTGGAATTTGAACTGATGCTCTGAATATATCATTCTATTTTTCTATTTGAATTAACAATAAACCTAAATATTTCCATAGGCAAGTATGTGAGAAAGAGAAATCATTTTACTAGCCAATTACAAATTACATTTAATGCTGTCTTTCCTGCTTTTCTCTTGTGGAAAAACTTAAGGATAGAGTGAAAAAGTTACCACTTAATTGCTGCATACAAATTAATAAATGATAAAAATCATTTATTTCTTTATTCCTCAGGGGTACTTACTTCCAAATGGGTTCATCTCTCATTAGTCTTATAGGGCAGAAAATAACAATTCTATTTTAGAAAGCAAACTACAGAAAAAAATTTAATATGCAGAAAAATGTGTATGTATTTCATATATTTTATATTTTAATTTGATCAATAATGTAATCAGAATAAAGTATAATTGTATTAAAATTATAATTGTTGTTAAGGCTACACTGAATAATTCACTCAGTATTCAGGTAACATGTGAGGGCTAAAATATTGAAAAGACTTAGTCCCTATTTTAACGAGTTGATACTGTAGTAAGAACCTGAGGCAGGAGTTTCGGAGAATTGAGTGAAGAATTGAAACCACACACACACACAAACACACACATACACACACACACACACTACAGTTTAGAACACTATGAAACATCCAAATGAAAAATTTAACACCTAATGATGCATCAAATCAAAAGACCTATGAAATGTCTCAGCAGGCATACAAGTTCTACAGACATCTAGGCCTGGAGAGAGAACAAAGGAAAATTAGGAAAGCGATGTGTCACAGACACCGGGAGAAGAAAGAGTTTTTCCGAAGAGGCAAAAAAAAAAAAAAAATATATATATATATATGGTTTCATAAAAATAAATAAATATTTCTGGTGAAGTTCCGGAAAGTAATTTCACAAAAACTGTCTACATCTTGGGAATACTGTATTGACAATGTTGGGTCTGGAGTGTAATTTTTAAAAGGGAACCTTCATTCTGGAGATAAACTAATAACAACTCCTAAAATACCTTCCAGGTAAGATGTGAGCTAGAAGTAACTCCTTACTCCAGTAGCCAGGAAGAATTTCTGGAAGCACTTATAATACTTAAAGATTTACACCAATGCGCAGTTCTGCTCCCTTTTCTAACTACAATATTTTCTGTGACCTGGACATTTTGTGTAGGATAATTTCTTTGACATAGCTGGCTAAGAAAAATATATGCAGCAGCTGGAAAGAAAAGTCTACTAAATATTCTTGTAAAATAATTATTGTTTACATTTCCAACATGTTTCAAGCAATAGCAGCAAAGAAAATGAAAGTTTTTTTAAAATTGCTATTCTAGAGATAGTAAATTTCAATGTAATATAGAAATCTAAGGAGAATATGCAGTCCGATAGATCAAACCAGCCTATTTTTTTTTTCTACTGTAATTAAAATCAAGGCAGAAGGCTTTTAAGACTTTTGAAAGATTATGGAAATGTCTTGTAAAGAAAGCAAATCTGAATACTGGAACGTTATTGGAACATTATAGTAACAAGGTAATATTTCACTGCTTCTATGTCTTATCATGACTTTTCTGACATCCCGATGTATTATAAGTAGGAGTTTTCAAAATTATACCCTGATTAGAATATGATTAATAAATGAGAAGAAATAGTATGTGTTTTCATGCACATCACTGATTGCATGTTTTTATTTACTTTTATATGTACTTCATGGTGATATTCTTTAACCTATGATTTCCTTCAAATCATTCTGCAACTGACTTATACATCGAATAATAATCTTTGCAACAATGATTAATTTTAAACTGGATAAGGGATATGTAAACTTTCCCCCTATAGTGTTTGCAATTATGTCTCTGTGGAAGTATTTAAAACTCTTGGTCACTTTTTATCTCTGGACAATCTCTGATTGTTTTCTGCCATTTTGTGGTTGTCTTCTGAACATTGTGTATTTTATTGGTGTCTCTTCCTTTCTTTTCACTTGATACATACAAGTGCTCTCTAGGGAAAAAAAAATAAAAAAGGACCTTGTTTTCATGTTGTGCTCTATCCGTTGGTCCATTTATATAAATGTATAGGTTTTGCTTTTATCACTCTGCTTTTCTATGTAACTCTGTATATCTCTGATTATTACAACATTTCTCCCTTTACACTATGTCCCATAGCTAGCTATCTATTCCAAGATAGTTCAGTAACATTATAAACATAATACAGTCAAAATTGCACTCATTATTTTTCACTATCATTAATGCTGTTTTGTTTGTTTGTTTGTTTGTTTGTTTGTTTTGAGACAAAGTCTCGCTCTGTCGCCAGGCCGGAGTGCAGTGGCACAATCCTGGCTCACTGCAACTTCTGTCTCCCGGGTTCAAGTGATTCTCCTGCCTCAGCCTCCTGAGTAGCTGGGATGACAGGCACGTACCACCATGCCCAGATAATTTTTTTGTATTTTTAGTAGAGATGGGGTTTTACTATGTTGACCAGGATGATCTCAATCTCTTGATCTCGTGATCCTCTCGCCTCAGTCTCCCAAAGTGCTGGGATTACAGGCGTGAGCTACCACACCCATCCTCATTAATGCTTTTAAAATAATTTCACTCTAATATTGCACCAGCTTCCCAACTTTCCCACTACATTTAGCTTGGCTCCTCACATTAATAAAAACTGCCTTTAATTTAATCTATTTTCCCAGCTGTAGACTAAGTGCTACATTTATTTTTATGTTATTTAATCCTTGCAACAACTGGTGGGGTTAGTCATAATATTCCCATTGTACAGATTTATAAACTGAGCTTCACAGGAGTTAGATACATTGTCTCTAACCATACAGCTCTTAAGAATCAGGGATGCTGTTGGAACCCTGATCCACCTGACTGCAAAGCCAGTGAATAAATTATAAAGCTGGCCACCACTACACATTGCTGTGAGAATGAACCTGAAATGTGTTATGTTACTTCCTTCATAACATCCTTTGTGGCTCCTCTCCTCTCCGGATGTTAGTATAACTCCTCGGATTACAAAATATTTCAGGATCGAACCTGATGTATTCTGTTTATAAAGGATACGTTTAAAATAATGTGTCCAATACCAAACTAATCTACAGGTCTGCAGAAGAAACAAAAGTTGACACTATTCTTGGAACTTTATGGAGGTTTCAACTAAATAGAACACCTTGAGTTATAGCAAATGTCAACAAAAACATGAGACAGCAGCAGGAACAAACAAGCACAATTTTTTTTTTCACTGAGGAAATCAAGCTTGGAAGACATGGCTCTAAATTTTTTAGCCTATCAGCCTCAAAACTCTGACTGCAGAAGTGGCCAGACCCCTTCCAGCAGTGCTGAAGTCCTTCTCTAGAAGAAACAAGGCTCCTGGAGAAATGGCTGTTGGCTCACTGATGGCGGGTCTGCAGCCCTCAAGGGAAAGTTAGGTAGAATTGTGGCAAGGTTATCAAATTATGCTTAGCAAATTTTCAAGCAAGATAAATAACTATTAAGTGTGGAACTTAACAGTTGTACAAGTGAGGGAGGGTGAGGAAAATCACTTCTTGTGGAAACCAGGAACTGGAAAAGGCAAACTCTTTTATGCTATTTACACAAGTTGAGTTTGTGATGCAGATATTCTCTTTTCTTTGCCCACATCATATGGTCTGTCAATTCTGCTACCATCATGCCTGTCAATGTTCTCTATTTCTGTTATTGTAACTATTGCAACAAACTGATTCTCCTGCTGCTTTATTTTCCTTTTTGTGTTGACTTTTCCCATGACCTGAATAAAAACATTCACCCTCCTGCATATCTTTGATGACAAAACCTCCCTTGCCTGAAACTAAACAGAACAAATATTTTACTGTATATAGTAAAAAGTAGTTGGCAAAGCAAGCTCATCTGTCCTCTTAATTAAACCTACCTTGTTCATCATGATTATACACTGTTTACATCTAACAAGATCATTTTTCTGTCCCTAAGCAGAACCATCAATTTCCTAACACTACACTCTTGTTTTTCTTCCTTTATACCTGTAACAATGATAGCTATAAATAGAATGCATTTGTTCATTGAAATATGAATGCTTAAATGTTATAACAGATAGAAAAATGAAAGATGTTCACTGTTACTGAGTAGAAATTTCTGCAAAAAAATGGGCTTTCCGTATATTTAAGTATTATTTTATATTATTTGTTGCCAATTTGATCAAATCAGACTGCAATGTTATCGCTGATATTTGATGAGGAGAATATTTTATACTTGATGGAGAACTAGCAATACATATATTTTTTACTCACCCATACATTTACAGCTTATATTTTTCAGATAGTTTGCATTATAACGAAAGTATCTTTGTAAATTCTTAACCTTCTTTTAGAAAAGAGAGAAAGTACAACTGTTGAGGATTTCTAGGTTCTTTATTATTTCTTTTTTTTTTTTTTTTTTTTTTTTTGAGACGGAGTCTCGCTCTGTCGCCATGCTGGAGTGCAATGGTGTGATCTCGGCTCACTGCAACCTCAGCCTCAGGAGTAGCTGGGACTACAGGTGCACACCACCACACCCAGCTAATTTTGTAGTTTTAGTGGAAATGGGGTTTCACCATGTTGGCTGGGATGTTCTCTATCTCTTGGCCTGGTTATCCACCCACCTCAGCCTCCCAAAGTGCTAGGATTACAGGCATGAGCCACCACGCATGGCCTTCTTTCTCTCTTTTAGTGACTTCTTGTAGATCATTTCAGCCTACACTGAATATGGCATCATTTCCAATATCAGGACTTTGCTTGACTAATTTTGGTAGTGATATTATTACTGCTTTAAAATTGAAATTGTAAAAGCAGCTCAATCTTGTATATTTGCTATAGGAAAACCATTAATTGCTGAATTATTGTAGGCTCACAGTCTTTCATATTTACTCATAAATACAATAATTATTTATGTTGGTGCTTATTACATCTTATTTTAACAACTAAAAAGCAATGGAGAAGTATCACAAGTTAGTAAAAAGTATTTATTAAAAGATTATCAAAGACACTTTATCTATAGAGTTTTAAAAATGTTTTTCTACAGTGTATTTATTAAATTGCAAGTATTTGCACAAATAATTCATTCCTATTGAGGGTTAATTTGATCTCAATATTACAGTTTCTCCCAAAGAGGGAAACTGAAGTCTCTTGAGTATGCTATGTCAGTTTCACAAGGTGAGGAAAGAGTAATGATGTTACATTACTTTTCAGTGAGATGGAATGAACTAAATTTGCATCAAGGGAAAAATGATTTCTTAGCCACAGACACATGCATTGATCAGATTGTCTGTGAGTAGTTTATTCTGTGTATTTATATATTTTCTTTCCATCCTGCTGTCAACTATTATTATGCCACATTTATCATCAGAGAATTAAAGTGAAAAAGCGACTTCCAAAGATTGCTTGAAATAAGTTGAATCTTGCCCAGTAAACTCTTTAGCTGCTTCTCTAGCAAGAATCTGAATGAGTCAGCCTCTACCTATCAAAAAATATAATGCTACCTGGATTTTTTATTTTACCCAAAATTGGCCTGCTGGATTTTTGTACCATATTCGAATGAGGATCAATATCAGAATAATTCCTGTAATTTGAATGATATTACTCAACTAGCATTTAGGATTTCTTCCCTTCCCTTCCTTTCCCTTCCCTTCTCGCTCTTTTTTTCTTTCTCTTTGATGGAGTCTCACTCCCAGGCTGGAGTGCAGTGGTGCTATTTTGGCTCACTGAAACCTCCACCTCCCAGGTTCAAGCGATACTCCTGACTCAGCCTCCTGACTAGCTGGGATTGCAGGCACGCACCACGACAGCTAACTATTTTTTGTATTTTTAGTAGAGACCAGGTTTTGCCGTGTTGGCCAGGCTGGTCTCGAACTCCTGACTTCAGGTGATCCCTCCGTCTCAACCTCCCAAAGTGCTGGGATTACAGACGTGAGCCATCACGCCTGGCTGCATTTAGGATTTATGACATGAAAAAAAGGATATAATACACTCTAGCAGGATAATATCAATACAAATATTTACAATATGTAACATACAATTCACTGAATAAAAATATATAAATTATGTTTTAACATGTTTTCTTGTAAAAAAACACAACATATTTTCTCATAAACATTTTTTATGTGAAATATATGCTGTGCATTTTGTGTGTGTGTGCATGTGTGTGTGTGTGAGAGAGAGAGAGAGGGAGAGACAGAGGGTGGGGGGGATGGAAGGAATACTTGTCCAATATCCTTCTAAAGTTTATTGGGCAAGGAGGTGAGCACTTGCATTACAGGGTATACACCTAGGCATTTACCCATAACTAATCAACACTTTGTTCAGCATTTCTTGCAATGTGGACCATGTAAGTATAGTGTTATGAGATGATCTATAAAAAATAAATAAAGGCTTTGCTCCCTTCTTAGAGAATCACCAAATAGAATATAAATGTAAAAAACTAGGGAAATGGTTAAATTAATTTTTATATGTCCATAGGATAGACAATTGTAGAGCTCCAGTGTCTATACCTGTACATAGATTCCTCCTAATCCAGCAACTTGCTTTCAGTTTTAAGCCTCTGGAAACTCTCTCTACCCTGGAAGCAGATTGATATGAAAAGTTTAAGTCTGACCTATTACCTTTGGATTATTCAAAGCTTTCCATGCTTCTGTTATAATATTCAAGTTCCTTAATATGGCATATGATAACATTATTACCAATTCAACTGAATCTCTCACCCATATTTATCATTAGCTCTATGTTTCAGGCAAACAAGATTTTAAATTCCATGCTCACTTTTACCGCTGAGAAAAGCATTGTGTTCTCCCTACCATGTCTCTTTCCATTTAATACATTCATTTAATACTGTAGTCCTTAATTTAATTGTTACCTAATCTTCAAAGCCTTCCTTGAAACCCCACGTAAACACTTCACTCTGAGTCCCATTTCCTTCTACCACCCTCCAGCAGCCCTCTGCACATGAACATAATAGTACTTAATCCATGGTATTCAAGTCTCTGCTCCCTCACATGGATTGCTATACCTCCCTTCTATTCCTCTAAGATAGAAATAAAGGCAGTAGGAATGTAGTGATGGTAAGGAATAGGCTTGCTTGATTCATTATTTTTTTTCCAGCAGTTAGTGCTATAACTTTTACATAGCTGACCAGTTCGAATTCACTTTCCAAAATTTTGGAAATTGAGCAAGTATAATTTTTTTTAAATAATGAAGCTGCAGAATGTTGGGAAAAATAATCTATAAAGTAGTTCATATTTTAGAATAACAGTTATTAGCATTGAGTTATGTCTCAGAGAACTTTTAGCAACCAAATGAAGAAATTGGAAAATACACTAACGGCTTAAAGAAATTTTTGGACGTCTTTGGAAGTGGATATAACCCAATAAAATGTGGTTTTCTAAGGCTAACTTGGTGGTGACATGTATAACAAACCTAAGAGAAAAGATCAAGTGCTGAGAAAGGTTTGTAAATTAGCATTGGTTTAAACCACGGGAGGGTGATAGGATGTGAGACAGAGTAGAAGTTCCCATCAATTCCTCTAAGATAGAAATCAAATAAGTAGGGAAGTTAGTGACTATGGGTAACTTGCCAGGCACTACAGTACTAAGTCAACGGTTTCATTTTTGATAGAATAAATGTTTCTAAAACTGGAAGTACTATCATCTGCTAAGGAACTAGGAAACAGTGCTAAGAGAGCTGCCTGGAGAAAATGGAAATGGGAGAGAGAGCTGACCAGGACCACATAAGAAGTCTACTGAGATGTTTTCCCAGTGAAGGTGTGAAACCATAAATTGCAAAGCCACTAATTAAGACATATGAGGTTTTTTTCCCCAGCAATATTGAACTATCCTCATAGGCATAGAGAATGCAAGATACATAAATGTATTACAGAATGGAGTTTAACGAAAGTTTGTGGCTGAAAGGAATTGTTAAGGGAGATAAAGCTCTAGGCAAGAGAGAGGCTCCATGGAATGCCAAGGAAAGAGACAGGAAGGAGTAAAGGCAGAAGCCATATGCACATTTAGAAATAAAAGACATGGTCATGTAT
This sequence comes from Trachypithecus francoisi, assembly GCF_009764315.1. NCBI lineage: Eukaryota > Metazoa > Chordata > Mammalia > Primates > Cercopithecidae > Trachypithecus > Trachypithecus francoisi. Next base: position 155,499,832 of record NW_022681454.1, on the reverse strand, counting down.
TGGAGTCTCTGTATTCACAGTGCAGAGCTAATATAATGAGAATGGAGCAAGAGTCAGATTTGTAGTCTGAGAAAAAGAATTAGAATTACCATTTCAAAGGTGGAGAAGTTCAAAATAGTATCTTTAGAAGAGGTTAGCTAAAATGGACTGAAGATAAGTGTATTTTATGGGATTGTAGGATTGATATCTGTCTCTTCCATTGGATTTTGATTTGCATAATGGAGAGATCATGTCTGCTTTTGCTCACTATGTTATCATCAGTGTCTATTATTGTGCCTGGTTAAAGGAAGAGCTCTAAGTATACCTTTCATGAATTTAATGATACAAGTAAGTCAAGGATCTTCAAGGTGGATGTCTTAATCTATTCAGGCTGCTATAGCAAAATACTATAGCCTGGGTGGCTTATAAACAGCAGAAATGTGTTTATCCCAGTTCTGGAGGTTGAAAAGCCCAAGATCAGATGTCAATATGGGTCAGTTCTAATGAGGGCCCTATTCTGAGTTGCAGACTGCTAACTTCCCATTTTATCCTCACATGGTAGAAGGGGATAGATACGGATCTCTCTGAGGCCTCTTTTATTAATATAAGGGCCCTTATCCTGTCCATGAGAGTTCTTGTCTCATGACCTAATCACTTCCCAAAGGCCCCACCTCCTGATATTATCACCTTTATGGTTAGGATTTCAACATATGAATTTAGGGTGGGAGACATTGACATTCATATTTTAACAGCAGGGTACTTAAATTGTTGCACAGAACAACTTTGAATTTGGTAGTTTGCCAAAAGTTAGGCTAAAAGCCTCTTCTCCTCAACAGTTAACTGACTAGTAGTTAACCAAAATAGGGAAAAGCACAAGGTGATGAAAGACGATTATATAAACCCCCAGATAAAGGACTGGGGAAAAAAGAGACAAGGAAGAAGAAAAGAATTAGCTACTCAATAAAAATTTACTCTTTCTGTAGTCTGCCAGGTTGTAGTGGTGCGAATAATCTGTGAATAAAACAGACATAGTCTCCGCCCTTCTGGAGTTTTCCTAATGGGGATGCAATAATTAAATTAATAAACTTAATATTAAATAATTAAAATTGAGATAAATTTGTTAAAATCTACTCATGTAGGCTTGATGGAAAGATATGTTTATACTGAGTAACGAAGAATGAGTAGCAGTTAACTCCATGGAAAGGCTGAGTGATAAGCTGGAAGGAGTAGGATTCCAGCCAGAGAAGTATAAGGTAGCAGGTAAGAATATTACAAATAATTAATCCCCAAGAACTGTACTTTGGTGTTAGAAAAAAATAATTCCAAATGGATATAAATACATTTTCACTTGGTTACTCAGACCAAATCACAGACAATACTGATTTCTCCGTTCTTTCCCTCCTATTTCACATGCAATCTGTCGGCAAATACTGTAGTCAACACCTTTAAAATATATATCTGATTTGAGAATCTGATCAATTCTCAGCATTTTCACCATGATCACCTAGTCCAAGTCACTTCCACCTCTCACCTTTACTGTAGCAGTGTCTTTTAACACCCTCTGCTTCCAACTTTACAATCACAATGACTTTGTCAAAAGGCAAGTCAAATCATGCCCCTGCCACCTTTGACTATCCCAATGTATGGCTTTCCAGTTGCTCTTAGAGTAAATTCCAAGCTTCACACAAACCAAGACGATAGATCTGGCTTCTGTATCTATCTTGCCTCTCATCTTGTTATTCCACATTTACTCTGTATTACTCAAACTAGCCTGTTGTTTCTTCCCTCCAGCATCCTAACCACAGTCTGGCTTCACAGCCTTGAGTACTCTGCCTAACCCTCTTGCCCCATGCCTGTGCAATTCTCCTTTCTTTAATCATTCCACTTTCTCAACTCATCCATGATTTCCTCTTTACGCAGCTCTACTGTCTCACTTCTTGGTTTGATTTCCTTATGATGCTTATTACTATATGTATTTACATTATTTGTTTACTTGCTTGCCATATACATATACATATATACATATATATACACACACACAAATATGCAAATAAATGCATCACAGATGTAAATAGAAATACATTTTCTTCTCTATTAAAATAGAAATTCTATAAAGAGAGACAGGCATTTGGGTTTTTTTCACTTTTGTATCTTCTAGGTTGAGAAGAGTGCCTAGCAAAATACATGCCCAATAAATGTTTGATGGTTCCATATAAGTAAACCATAGTATTGCTTCAAAATGGCTTTTTAAATATGACCACATTTTGATGCTATGCAGATGCTCTTAGAAATCATTATTTAATTTCATAATTAAATTGTTAATATTTTCCTTGAAAAATATCATAGAAAACTATAAACTACATGTTTGTGATATTTTCTACCCTTTTTTACAAACACATTTGCCCTCCTCTATGCCTTTTCTCATGCTGTTTCTTCTATGTTCAATATCAACAAATTAAGCCCAAGTGGTCATATTGCTTTGGGTACAAAAGAATTGTCTAGTTTTCAAAATTGTTTGAAAATTAGGATCACTGTTTTCTCAACTTCAAAATATTACATTCTTGCTTCCATTGGTAATTAGTACTTGATACTATTGATATATTGCTAATTATGGTTTATATTTTATCCCTATAAGACTATAAGCTCCTGGATGGCATGATGCATATAAACCCTTAAAAATGAAAGAAACACAAATAAAGAGCAAAGTTTTAAATATCTTGGTTTTATTCCTTTTCCTTATTGCTTTTTCAATTTAGATGATGTTTCTTTAGTGATTTTTCCTCCCCCTCTTTGAACCATTTTTTCCAACTCAGCATGAATAGTACGCACTCTTTTAATACAGGTTGGAAAAAATGTCCAGTAACATTTTTTTTGGGATTGCAGATCCCAGAAAAACAATTAATGCAAACACTGGGATTGCATTTAAGTCTGAGGTATGGTATTTTACCAGTCAAAATGAGAAAGCTAAATGTTATAAAATTAACTTTAGTGCAACATGATTTGTTTCTCTAATAGCACAGTATCAGATTCCATATAAAATGACTTAGCTACCATATGAAGAGGAAAAAAAGCCTACAATTAAACAAGATTCAGAGAAAGTGGATCTTCTTACTTTTTCTGTAAATTTCAAGTATAGTCCAAGGACCAAATATGATACCTACTTATCTATTTCCTGCACTTCCTATATTTTGGGCATTGATATAATTGAATGCTTAATAGCAAATTTTTATCTTTATGTGAATTTTCAGTTTAATGATAAATTCTATAACAAATTATTATTTAGTATTCTGATTGCAAGCAAGAACACTGACATTATATTGAAATAAATGTGTCTGTTTTATGCTCAAAGGAGAAGTTTGTTTTGTTTCCATGTATTCCTATGGACCTGAATATATAATTTTATTTTCTTGTGAAATTTCAAGGGAATACAGAGTAGCTCTGAATGTGCCAATTAGAAAACTCTCCAAAGACACCTTATGGCAGTATTTCCCCATGTTTACACAGCCCAGAGCATAAAACTTTGCTAATCTTAATTTTTATAGTTATTGTAATATAATTAATTTACCCCTAATGCCACAATTAGAGCTGAATCAGACTTTCTTCTCTTTAATATTACCACCTGGAGCCACATTTCTGAGTATATTCTCAATCTTTGTTCCCAAACTGTAGAATTTAATGGTAACAAGGCTGGAAAGCCAAAATAAATAAATAAATAAATAAATAAATAAATAACCTCTCAACCATATTCCTCAGAAGAAATGTAAAGATTGACTTAACCAATATTGTTGTACACATGCTAATTATGATTAGGTTTATATTTAGGTAAAAATGATTTTTAAATATTATTAAAATAACTTTCTGAGTTTGGGTAATATATTTGTATGAATATACAGCAAATAATGTTTAACCTTAAAAAAGTGTATATATATTATATAGCATATACTGAATTTTATACATTATAGTTTATATAGTTCATCCCTTATTATATATTTTGTACATTTCTCATGACTCCTCAATTTTCATGAAGCCAGCTACTTCTTTGCACAGTAATTTAACCTGCCTTATTTATTCCTGACATTTCTTATTTGTGTCACACTCTCTGACTAAAAATCTAAAAAATTATTTTGTTCTTGTTGTTGGATTAACAGCAGTAATCCCTATGGATAATTAAAACCCCATCTCCCAGTATGTAATAATGTATCTTTTGTTTTCTTGGGCTGGTGAAGATATATGTAATTGTTCCAATGAACGTGAATGCTTACCATCAAAACCTCTGTGAAGAGGCACTATCATGTAGGGACTTCACAGTAGTTCACAATACTCATTGAGATAATTGATATTACTCTTTCCTGTGTAAGCAGCCTCTATGCCAAGTGCTCAGTTTATCTCCTAAGGACTCATTGCATGGCAGAAGCCCTTTCTAAGGACAGAATATACTTTACCGAGCAATGGTTCTCAGTTGGGAAGTGGATGTTAGTCATCTTTTTTCTTTCTTTAATGAAAACTATAACCGATCAACTCATCACCAGAAGTCCTTCCTAAGATTCCAGTATAAAGCTTTCCCTGTTCCTCCTGGCCAGTCCTATACTCCTCCAACTTTGAGTTGCAGAGTAAATTTGCCTTTAAAGTTATTACTACAAAGCAATATATATAGGTTATGATCTACATCTATAAACAGATGCTGTGATGATAGCTTTTATTATTTACTATGGTGGTAGATGAATTCTATTCTTCAACCCTGAACCTGAGCCTATGAAACAGAGATTATCATCTTTGTTTTTTTGGTAAGCCAAGTGAGTCTAAAAGCTATAACTTATCTAATTTTGCATAGCAAGTGAGTGGTAGACTCTAGATAGTCTTACCTAATTCCGGAATGCTAATGTCCCCCTGTCTGTTTTCTGTCGGAACCTGGGTAAACCATGTTTAATAAATAAGAACATCTGAAATCAGTTTTACTGTATTTTTTTCTGATCAGGATAAAGAGGAGTAAATACCTATCCAAGAAAGGTTAACATTTTTCTCTTGGTTATGCCAATAGTATCAAACAATTATAGTATGAAAATTCTAGCATAAACAAACATATATCCAAGCAAAAAGCAATAAATAAATAAATAACTTTAAGAAAGTTTAAAACTTCCCTTTTTAAAAGTGATATGTTCATTAAAAAAAAAAAAAAAAAAAAGTCACTTGAGAGGCCAAGGCAGGTGTATCACCTGAGGTCAGAGTTTGAGACCAGCCTGGCCAACATGATGAAACCTGTCTCTACTAAAAATACAAAAATTAGCTGGATGTGATGGTGAGTGCCTCTAATCCTAGCTACTCATGAGGCCGAGGCACAAGAATCACTTTAACCCAGGAAGCGGAGGTTTCAGTGAGCCGAGATCATGCCACTGCACTCCAGCATGCGCGACAGAGTGAGACTTCGTCTCAAAACAACAACAACAACAACAACAACAAGTCACTTAACATTTATTAATCTACATGATCTACGTGATTACAGCTTTCATTACAACTTTCCTGTTGGATAATTTTATTATGCTGATATTATTTTTAGAACATAGGTAAGCTCAACAAAATAAGACTCAAGTATTTCTATGTAATTCTTAAGGGAGGCTATTAGGAAACCATTTTTGCTCAAGTAAATGATAAAATAATACATAAATGAAAAAAGTGAGAGAATAACAAGGCAAGAAACTCTTTTCTTCCCTTCAACTTTTATTTGAAGTTCAGGGGTCCATGTGCAGGATGTGCAGGTTTTTTACCTAGCTAAATGTGTGCCATGGTGGTTTGCTGTCCAGATCAGTCCATTACCTTGTTATTAAGCCCAGTATCCATTAGCTGTTCTTCCTGATGCTCTCTCTCCTCCCACGCACCCCGACAGATGCCAGCTCCAACTATGTCCCTGCAAAGGACGTGATCTCATTCCTTTTTATGGCTGCATAGTATTCTCTGGTGTATATGTACCACATTTTCTTTATCTAGTCTATCACTGATGGCCATTTGGGTTGATTCCATGTCTTTACTATTGTGAGTAGTGATGTAATAAACATACACATTCATGTATCTTTATAATGGAATGATTTATATTCTTTTGAGTATATATGCAGTAATGGGATTGCTGTGTCAAATGGTATTTCTGCCTCTAGATCTTTGAGGAATCGCCACACTGTCTTCCACAATGGCTGAACTAATTTACACTCCCACCAACAGTGTAAAACCATTCCTTTGTCTCCACCACTTCACCAGCATCAGTTGTTTCCACAGTTTTTAATAATTGCCATTCTGACTGGTGTGAGATGGTATCTCATTGTGGTTTTGATTAAGGCAAGAAATTCTTAATTTCACCTTGTTTATTCTAAAGAGTAGGATGCATGCAATGGTTTGTTTACTTTTTGAATTTTTGTTATTTTTTTGTTAGTTTTTCAGTAAATTCCATTATCTTTAAGTTCTAAAGGAAAATGACTGCCAACTATTAAAGGATCTAAAATAGCATTTTAAGATGGTTGTAGAATAAATGAAATTATTCTTAACTTACATAACTTTAAGAGAAGCCAAAGTTATAAGTAATATATTATGTTCAGCCGTTGTGGAAGACAGTGTGGTGATTCCTCAAAGATCTAGAGGCAGAAATACCATTTGACACAGCAATCCCATTACTGCATAATATATTATGCAAAGAAAAATATATTCTCTAAATAACAGAGGAAATATCCATGAGTCTAACATTTATTTTCAGAGTTATTATAAAATTTCCTGTTAACAACAAAATATTCTAATAGTGTTTAAGCATCCAGAATTAAATTATTTCAGATGTGGCAAAATATAACAATGTTATAAATTATGTATACACATATTTCATGCATATATATTAAATGTATGTGTATATGTATATGCATACATTTAGTGTATATAGACACATACTTTTTGTTTCATTTTGGCAGTTTATCATTATGAAAGATACCTGAAATGGTTTCCCAAATTGGCTGTATGATTACGTGCACCTGTGTTTGTGTCGTCAGGTAGTTCACCAGACACAACTGAGAATAAACAACTGAACAGATTAGTCTAGTAGTGGCACTATAATAACAACACAAACTGAAAGAAACCCACATTTAGATTTATGTTGTAAAGTTTTTGGAGAAAGTAGCTTCTACCTTTATATATTTCAATTAAAAGACAACTGTGGTGTCAGGATAATCAACTTCCAAATCTTGGCTCTGATTAGGTATTAGCTAATTACAATGACCAAAAAATTTAAGTTTCCTAAACTTTGTTATGTGTAATTAATAGCAATAATAATTACTAGAGAAGACCAGATTTTGCTTAAATCCTTGTTATCTTTAGAGATATGGGGAAACTTAAATCAAACCTCAAAATTTTTGTCCTTGTTTCTGACCTTATTTGCTTACAGTCATCTTTGTCTACTTTTACGTTAGTAGATAGATGCCATTGTGGTTTGTTGCACAGATCAACCCATTACCTTAGTATTAAGTCTATTTGCTATTCTTGCAGATACTCTCCCTCCTCCTGCTTACCCCGACAGACCCCAGCTCCGTCCATGTCCCCGCAAAAGACATGATCTCATCCATTTTCATGGCTGCATATTATTCCACAGTGTATATATACTGCATTTTCTTTATCTAGTCTATCATTGATGGGCATTTGGGTTGATTCCATGTAATTGTTGATTCCAGATGAAAATATTTTTTCTTATATAACTTAATCCTTGAAGATCTGCAGATAAATGGAGAGAAAAGTCACTTTATGGGATGCACAATCAGCTCCCATCAGGCTTAGACAACAATTCCTTTTTGTTATCTAGTGATAATTGCCTGATGCCCCACACTTTGCAAATGTGTCTGGGCTGGAAACATGATTCTTCTCTACTGGGAAGAATATTGCTAAGAATATTGCTAACCTCTTTGCCCTCACCCAGCATATGCGCACCTGCATATGCACAAGCACACATGTATTTTTTGTATGAGACAGTTCAACTATGCTAAACACCAGTTTTCAGTACCTTGTCTTATCATGCTGAATGGCTACTCCAATCATTAAACGACTGAATGTTTTAAAAATCCATGACAGTACACCGTAATACAATCAAGGAGTTTTAGTTTCCTTCCCTTTCAACATTGCAATTTTGATTCAACAGTGGTGATTCTAAAAACCCACAGTTATTATTCTGTATAAATAGTAACTTCTACCATTTTCTGGCTAAAATCCCTCTAAATCTTAGCATCCTTTCCCTAAGTTATAGGCTACTTTTTAACTCTTTGTTTGCTGGAGCTAAGAGATTACATGCTTCAAAATAATGATAATTAGAGCCTTCATTTCGATAATACATATTTTTCCCAGGCCTCAAAAGGGTATAAAACTGTACCATCTTTCATGAACTACTAACATTTCCTTTGCAATCTTGGTGATATCAAGCAATTCCATTTTAGTGGAACAAAAAAGTACATATTTGTTAAGACATAAATGGATTTCCTTGATTTTGTCATGTTAAGACCTAGAAGATCTGATTTTGCCTAGAGATTATCTATGAGAGCAGTGGTGCTATCAAAGCAAACAGCAATACCAATTTCATGGTTAAATGTAAGTAGATTGACAGTATCACTAAAGACATTAAGACTTCATATTTTTCATTATTAGTAGATAGTATTTGTCTCATATTCAGTCTCTACTTGGAACATTTTTACTCCTAAAATTTATATAAAAGAGGTTATCTCATCTATTCACACATTGAGTCATTAAATATTGCCATTCATTTTTTAGAAAAGAAGATGAACAAAAAAGACAGGGAAAATATCCAATAGAATTTGAGAATTCTATGTGTGTGTGTGAGAGAGTAGGTCGAGGGCATTGATGAAACTTTTAAAGTAGTTTTGAGCCATTAATAACCATTCTGTAGTGTTTCTCAACTGCAGATACTGCTAACATAGAAGATATACCAAAGCTTTAGAGGCTATTTTTTTTTTTTTTTTTTTTTTTCTGGCTTTAGAGGCTATTTTTTTTTTCAGGCAGTTTTAACCAGTGTGATTAGCTTCCATGGTGTTGTTATGGCTAGCTAACACATAAAATTCAGTTTATTGATAAGGACTCAAATAGGCCAGACCTTGTACCAACTGATACCAAAGGATGTGCAACGAGGCAGAAAACCAAAAAATTCAATCATGCCGATGGTGGTTATTGTTGCTTCTTTCTGAAGAAATATTCTGGTTTCTACTTAGTTTCAGATTTAAAAGTGAGTAGGCAATCTTTTTAAAGATCTGCCCAAGAAAATTTATTTAATTTTGAAGTAATTTTACTTTATTTAAAATTCATGTAAAAATATTTATTAGCAACTACTATGTTCAGGAAAGTAAATTATTGATACTAATCCCTTTGTAGAGACCATGATAGATCATAATACTTTTCCCATTTTCTCATTCCTTCCCCAAGGGAGCCATATTCACCCCTGCCTCACTTATGGCAGGTTTTACCACATGACTTGTAAGACCCTCAAGTGTAGATGGCTGTATTTCCCCACCCTAATGAACTCAGGGTGCCTATATGACTTACATTGGTCAATTGAAGGCAAGCAAAAGTGAGATGTGCATCCCTTTTAAGTGTAAGAACCAGTTGATGGTTTGTCAAGACTCTTTTCCTTCTTTCATGAGGATCAGAAAATTTCCAAGTAGAGGCAACAACAACAGGTTGACTCCCCAAATGGCAATGATATGGAGTAGAGTTTGAACCAACACGTTGTAAAAGTGTGACTAGGGCTACACTTTTTTAATTATTTGCATTGCAAAGAAAAGTATGCTTTCCTGATTAATCCAAGAAAAAATAATGCTACATATAATATGCAAATATGCAGCATAATATATTAATTTCCTGAAACTTTACATGTTATCATATTAAATATCAAGAATTATTTAAGCACTGTTTATCAACATCTTTTAAAAAAACATTATAGAACATTACTTCTTTTTTGGTAATTCTCATGACAAAAAATGAATTTAGGAGACTATTAGTTTAGAAGAGTGATAAAAGACTTAAATAGTGACAATATAATTTCAAAAATAGTAACCATCTCTCTCCTAAATCAAAGCTAAAATAATCAAGAAATCAGCCTCCTGAAAATTATAAGGCTGATGATCCTTTCATTGTAGCTATTATATTTATGAAAAGCCTAATTATGTCTGAGATGATTTTTATGGATTATTCTTAGAAAATCATACGCTTCTGATAAACAGTAAGTCGTTTTAGTATTCTGAAATTACTGTAAGTTTGCAATTCTTCAGATGATTACCTTTTGTTAAAACAAGACATCACGAAAAAAATTCCTGTGTTGTTCGATACGTCTTGGATTTTTTTTTTCTTTTTTTTGTGAGACCGAGTCTTGCCCTTGTCGTGCAGGCTGGAGTGCAGTGGCACTATGCCGGCTCACCGCAACTGCCGCCTCCCGGGTTCAAGCGATTATCCTTTCTCAGTCTCCCAAGCAGCTGTGATTGCAGGGACGCACCACCACGCCTGCGGTAATTTTTGTATTTTTAGTAGAGACGGATCTCACCATGTTGGCCAGGCTAGTCTCAAACTCCTGACCTCAGGTGATCTTCCTGCCCCGGCCTCCCAAAGTCCTGGGATTACAGGCATGAGCCACTGCACACGGCAGTATCTTGGACTTTTTTTAACTAGAGAGTGATTTTAATATTATGTTGAAATTAAAATGTTAAAGTTATAATTACAAATGCTGAAGTAAACTTGGAAGTTATTTTATTGTTTACTAGAACTCCACTCAAAGAAAGAGGGGAAAAAAGACAAAAGCAGAAACAAAAAACTGGAAACTTGCCTTTTTAAAAAACAACTACAGGTGATTCTAAAGGTGCCTTCGCTCTAAAGATTCAGTAAATTGTGCTCCGGAGAGCCAGCACTGGAGCTTTGTTAACCGGCATTAAATCTCAGCTCTTCCACTTTAATATATACGTGACCTTGAGCAAGTTACTTAACCAACCCATGTATGCTTTCTCATCGGTAAAATAGGGATAGTAATGGTTTCTCTCTAATCAAATTATTGTGTTGTATTCATTAAAAAAGCTTAAATAAAGCTTTTATATTGAAAACCCTCAACAAAAGTGATTTAGTGTTATTATAAGAATAACCAATTTATCTTTTTCTTTCTATAATGATCCTTTATACAACTTTGGATCAAACTTTGTGTGGAATATTTGGGTTTATTTTACCCTGATATTGATGTTTTCTAAAAATTATATTAATACATTTAACATGTGACTTAAACGCAAATAAAATATAACTATTCTGACATTAAATATTATTTATTTTTCCTAGTTTTATATGCTATCATTTTAAGGAGACAATTCTATAATACTATCATATAACTCCAAACACTTACTTGAAATAACAGCAAAGTCAAATATAGATTATTAGAACATCACATGTGGTCTAGACTTAAGGGTTAAATATATGGTTTGTATTATATTCAAATTACATGGTTGTATACATATGCATATTTTTCAAAAATATTTATTTTTTTCCTAATCAGCTACAAAAAGTATCATAGCAAATGCTTAAGTCAGTAATACACGACTGCGTGGTTGCACAGAGAAGTGGTAATGGTCCTGGAGCAGGTCATATGTTGGTTCTAATCCTCCATTCAACTTTGACAAACTTTTTGACCTAGATAAATGTGCTAACTCCCAGTGCCTTAATTTTCTTATCTGTAAAGTGTCAATGACATAAAAACTACTTGATACTGTGGTTTTAAGAAAAAAAAAAAGCAATGACAATAAAATCATTGGTAGAGTGGATTGTGATTGGTTAACTAACGTGCATTCTCTTCATAAAAATTTATGGAGTTAATATTCATATAGTATTTTCTCATGTAAACATATAGCATTTTAAATAGTCATTACTAGCATTTAGGTACCTGTAAGACTGTATAATGTCTCAAGAAGTTATCTTAACTAGTAACTCTAAAAAATACATTCAAGAATTATTAAACCACTGATATATTGTCTATTATTTTATTAATGAGAAGAATTTGTAACACAAATCTAAGCACTACAATGTTGATTGTATGATTATAGAATTTTAATATATGACAAAATTACATAATTTTGAACAAAGAAGACATTTTGAAAATACAAATATGTATACAAATACATACATTTATTTTTTAATATTTCACTTTATTATAGGAAATAATTTAAAGATTACCCAAACAATAATAATATTATAAACCAGAAATGTCTCATCCTTTGGTTCAGTACAAGCACACACCCTTGTGTGCACATGCACACACACACACACAAATACACATACAATTCACAATTTTTTTTTTTTTTTTTTGATACGGAGTCTTTCTCTGTTGCCCAGGATGGAGTACAGTGGCATTATCTCAGCTCACTGCAACCTCTGCCTCACGAATTCAAGCAATTCTCCTGCCTCAGCCTCCTGTGTAGCTGGGATTACAGGCACTTGCCACCATGCCCAGCTAATTTTTGTATTTTTAGTAGAGATGGTGTTCCACCATGTTGGCCAGGCTGGTCTCGAACTTCTGACCTCAAGGGATCTGCCTGCCTTGGCCTCCCAAAGTGCTGGGATTGCAGACGTGCACCTGGCCCACAATTCACAATTCTTGACATCAGATAAAACACTTAAAGATACCTGCTAAGAATAACATTACAAATTTGTGAAGAATTAAGTAATAAGTTACGTTATAAACTAATATCAAATATCAAATGAAAATCTAAAGGTGTTGGCATTTCTGAAAACATGTCTTGAGCTTCTTTGTAATTATATTTGTATTCTAAGGCAAAAGTTTCCAATGTATTCAGAGGTTGTAAACATGCTGCCTTTGAAGGCAGAACTCTTTTCATGTCTAGTGAATAAAATGAATAATCAACCTTGATAATATCACTTGCAGTAAGAAATCCAATTGTCTATTAAACAGTGAGATGGATTTTCCTGTGTGATAGTAAACTGATTCTGAAGGCAATTCCCAAGTACTCTGAAGCCTGAAAAACAATATCCATGCCTGTTTTAAGAGCCTGTTATATTTCTGCAACAGAAGAGACAACATAAGTAGAGAGAAGCAACAGTACTGTTGAAACAAAACTCAAACGAAAAAGACGTTTTATTTGGCTTTAAAAATATTTAGCAATCAGTTATCAAAATTGAGAAGAGTACATTAATCTAACAGCCGGTAATACTAAAGTACATTTTAAGTTTCTTGGGTATGCAATTTGAAGATCTGAATAACTCAGGAAAGAAATAGTGTAGCATAGTGGAACTCATAGAACATTGTTGCTTTCTGTTTCGTTTTGTTTCGTTTCTTTTTAATTATTTTTAATACCAAATCAAGCAATAACTTCCCAGGTACACTAGTATCACCTAACTTTTTAAAAATTCTTTCTTATTTTCATTTTAATTTTTTTGGTGTAGTTTTAAAATTATTATTATACTGTAAGTTCTGGGATACATGTGCAGAACCTGCAGGTTTGTTACATAGATATACACATGTCATAGTGGTTTGCTGCACCCATTAACCTGTCATCTACATTAGTTATTTCTCCTAATGCTATCTTTCCCCTAGCCCCTCACCCCCCGACAGGCCCCAATGTGTGATGTTCCCCTCCTTGTGTCCATGTGTTCTCATTTGCTCAACTCCCACTTAAGAGTGAGAATGTGCAGTGTTTGGTTTTCTGCTCCTGTGTTAGTTTGCTGAGAATGATGGTTTCCAGATTCATCCATGTCCTTGCAAAATGACATGAACTCATCCTTTTTTGTGGTTGCATGGTATTCCATTGTGTATACATGCCACATTTTGTTTATCCAGTCTATCATTGATTGGCATTTGGGTTGGTTCCAAGTTGGTTCTTTGCTTTTGTGAACAGTCCTGCAATAAACATATTTGTGCATGTGTCTTCATAGTAGAATGATTTATAAACCTTTGGGTATATACCCAGTAATGGGATTGCTGGGTCAAATGGTATTTCTGGTTCTAGATCCTTGAGGAATTGCCACACTGTCTTCCACAATGGTTGAACTAATTTACCTTCCCACCAACAGTGTAAAAGCAGTCTTATTTCTCCACATCTTCTCCAGCGTCTGTTGTTTCCTGACTTTTTAATGATTGCCATTCTAACTGGCATGAGATGGTATGACATTTGTGGGTTTGATTTGCATTTCTCTAATGACCAGTGATGATGAGCTTTTTTCATATGTTTATTGGCTGCATATATGTCTTCTTTTGAGAAGTGCCTGGTCATATCCTTTGCCCACTTTTTGATGGGGTTGTTTGTTTTTTTCTTGTAAATTTGTTTAAGTTCCTTGTAGATTCTGGATATTAGCCCTTTGTTAGATGGATAGATTACAAAAATTTTCTCCCATTCTGTAGGTTGCCTATTCACTCTAATGATAGTTTATTTTCCTATGCAGAAGCTCTTTAGTTTAATTAGACCCCATTTCTCAATTTTGGCTTTTGTTGTAATTGCTTTTGGTGTTTTAGTCATGAAGTCTTTGCCCGTGCCTGGGTCCTGAATGGTATTGCCTAGGTTTTCTTCTAGTTTTATTTATCTATTTATTTATGATTTTAGGACTTACGTTTAAGTCTTTAATCCATCTTGAGTTAATTTTTGTATAAGGTGTAAGGAAGGGGCCCAGTTTCAGTTTTCTGCATATGGCTAGCCAGTTTTCCCAGCACCATTTATTAAATAGGAAATCCTTTCCCCATTGCTTGTTTTTGTCAGGTTTGTCAAAGATCAGATAGTTGTAGATGTGTGATGGTATTTCTGAGGCCTCTGTTTTGTTCCATTGTTTTATATATCTGTTTGGGTACCAGTACCATGCTGTTTTGGTTACTGTAGCCTTGTAGTGTAGTTTGAACTCCGATTCACAATTGCTACAAAGAGAATAAAATATCTACAAATACAACTTACAAGGGATGTGAAGGACTTTTTCAAGGAGAACTAAAAACTACTGCTCAAGGACATAAGAGAGGACACAAAAGGAAAAACATTCCAAGTTCATGGAGAGGAAGAATCAATCCTGTGAAAATGGCCATACTGCCCAAAGTAGTTTATAGATTCAGTGCTATCCCCATCAAGCTACCATTGACTTTCTTCACAGAATTAGAAAAACTACTTTAAATTTCATATGGAACTAAAAAAGAGTCCATATAACCAAGACAATCCTAAGTA
Organism: Trachypithecus francoisi; assembly: GCF_009764315.1. Lineage (NCBI taxonomy): Eukaryota > Metazoa > Chordata > Mammalia > Primates > Cercopithecidae > Trachypithecus > Trachypithecus francoisi. The sequence continues at coordinate 155,484,647 of NW_022681454.1, read as the reverse complement.
AAAAGAACAAAGCTGGCGGTATCATGCTATCACCTAACTTTTTAGAACCTGTGACAAGGAGAATAAGTAGCATAGCAATTTATATGAATAATGTGATGATTATTCAATCCTGTATTCACAAAATGTGTAAATAAAGTCTCTGGAAAAATGATACTGCTCAGCAAACAATAAAGAACAGGTCTTATATTGCAATAGCTTAACAATTTAAGAAAGAAATACTAAATCACATGAAATAATTTACAAATGTTAAAAATATAGTGGGGCAAACACAATCAAATTAGCAAACAGGTATTCTAATTTTTCTCATTTCCTTAAGGTAATAAAAATTGTTTATTACCTTAGAGCACCAGTAATTCTTTTGGAGAATTCATGATGAAGATCTCAAAGGATTGTCATGTCTTATAAAATATGTCGATGCTTGATACTAATAATACTTGGACTTCAGAGCAGAGAAAATTATTAGAATAAATAAAATGACTACTTATTGCCTACAGAAAGATGATATAATATTAAGAAACCACTTATATTTGCCAAAAATTAATAATAGCAGATTGTATATTGTTTCTTTTTGACAGGATGATATTTTGATAGAGAAGATAAATAGACTATTTTTTAAAGAATTTTGGGACATAGGAAATTGTTACAGTAACATATAATCATTCAATTTAGTGATATTAATTAGGGGTAAGTTCATAGCTAGACTTAAAACAGATGATAGACTTGAAATAAAATGCATGGTAATTATTAAGTAGTATAATGTTCAGTGGCATATTTATCCCATATAAAGAGATACTGATTTTAGGTGAAAGTGTTTGTGCTTTGTTATTGGATCATTTGTAATTTGAAAAATAATCTGAAAGAATGATTATACTGGTGTTCATTTTTAGAAGATCACTCTTAGTCTCATAGTTAGTTTGGTATAACTGTAAAACGAACTGTATAGAAGAACAGATGTTTGAAATTATATAAACAAGCACGGGGGCCAACTTGGTACAATCATAGATATGGGCTGGAATGAGCCTATAGCATTTATAATGCAAACAGCCTTCTTAATTACACACAGAAAGGTTCACAGACTGTACCTTCAAAATACAATAATCACCATCACATTTCAGTTCAAATTTAGCCACCTGTTTTTGATTACACGGTACCAGCTGTCAATTTGCAGCCATTTATATTGATGTCACAAGGTGTCCTCGCTCTGCTGGAGTCCTTCAGCCAACACCCTGCAGAAGCCCTACTAATGTTTTCCCTGAAGCTCACTGTAAAGACGGCCTCACATCCTTCAATGGCAACACACACTCAGATCTGAACAGACAGGCAGCCCAGCTGGGAGCAGATCTTAAGGCCCATAGAGAGGATGCCAAAGCCTCATCAGCATCAAGAACAGTTGTTAAAGAGCCAACTAGTGGAATAAACAGTAAAATATTAATTATGCTCTGATTCACTATGCAACTACTGCACGGGCCACTTTTCTACTCCTAAAATAACTTCTTTAAAGAATTAGGATCAGCAATTAATACTACCTAATTAGACACTTAACACTACCAATGATTTTTATATATTTATTTTTATCTATTTGTTGCCTGTCTTCCTTTGCCTCAATATAAGCTCTGTGAGAGCCGTGGCTTTGTCTGTTCTGTTTAACAATGTATTTTTATCTTCTAGAAAGCTACCCAATAAATATTTGTCAAATAAATAAATAGCATCCCACATGTCCATCTATAGGATTTTGATTCCAAATATTATATAAGGAGCCTTAAAGCACATTTTGCGTGAACCTAATGGGACTGAAGAGTTATTTTAATATCATCAGATGAAGGTGCATACATTCTACTATATTTCCTGTGGCCCTACAGATATGCATTATCAATATATATTGTACAATACTTTTTATGAGACATGGCTAAGAAATTTCAACAATAACATATAGTTTTCCTTTTCTATTTCATTTACAATATTTTTAATCAATGAAAGAGGTGAATCAATCAGATTCTGTCCGGAAAAATAAATGGTGCATGCACTTTGAGCAATTTCATGAGAGTTTAAATAAGGAACTGTTTCTGGAGGTGTGAACAGAGCCTACTAACAGTAGGTCCCATTCTCAATTTTAGGCCTGAAAAAGCTGAAGAAAGCAGCTGTTATCAGAACACAGAAAGAGAGACATGAGAAGAGCACCCTTGACAGGAAATGTGATGTTAGTTGAAGGGATGCAACCAACATCCAGTAATGCTTCCAGGTGTTGAGGGGACAGATAGCGCTATCTCTATCTAATTCATATTCTATCTGTATCTCTCTCTATCTATTATCTATCCTGTCTCACTATCCCTTCTCCTTTGATTTCTTGCTTATTTCCTTGCATGCTGAACTCTACCAGAAATCAAATGAAAAGGCAGCTTCTTGAAGTCATTTCATACATACAAGTTAATAAAAGATCTGTAAAAGGCCCCAACTTGGGGGATAAACACATCAATTGCCCAGTTTATCCTCTACAGTAATTTTAGGAATACATTGAAAGAAATTCACAACATTTGGTTTACCAGATATCACAGATTAGGCTGGAGTGAGATTAGTTGAGGAGAAACATCCCGGAAGAGATAGAGCAGCTAAAATTAAATTTGAGGGTTGCCCAAACAGTTCTCACTTTTATTACTGTTCACGTCTGTAGATATCAACAGGGTTTGGGACTACTACCTGAGGATTAGTCTTGAGAATGAAAATCTTGCCATTCATGCTTTTCAATTTTTATGCAAATAAAATTATATTATACATTGAGAAATGAGCACTATAATATAACCCTCTAAACAGAATATAACAGTTGTTTTAGATATGCAGATAAAGTATCAAATCGAATTTCTTCTAAATTTTTCTCAAGTCTGTTTCTTTTTCAAACGTCTCTCTTCTTCCCATTTGAATTAAGTCATCTGAAAACATAAATTCCACTTTTATCTTCACCCTTTTCACCCTTCATTTCCCAGTCACACCTCAATGCTGTGTTATTTGACTTATGCTACTGAGAGTACATGAAATCACTTTCCTTTAGATCAGCCATATCTGCCAAACACAGTAACACTTTTCATTCATTCCCTAACAGGGTTTATACAAATAACAGGTAACACTGGTGAACAATCAGAACTACCAACATTATCAACAGTATTAAAAATCTATAATCCCCTGGCTTTAGTAACATCACACTTTTCCTGTAAGTATATTTTGAACTCTAAAACATTTTTAACAGTCTAACTGTCACTCAAAATTCCAGTGTTTGCTCAATGCTTTTCTTTCTACATGCCCTCCTGAAGCAAACTCACTCACACTTATGTTGTGTGAATTTCTTTTAATCTATATGAACTTAAATAACAATGACACATATACTAGCTTTAAGTGTTTAGTTCTTTGAATTTTAGCAAATGCATACACTATGTAATCACCACTCCAATCAAGATATAGAGTATGACTATCACTCCAGAAAAGTCTTTCATTCCCTTTTTTAGTTAAGCCTCCTTTCTCAGCCAAAAATACCAACACTTTTTAAATGTTGAGCACTTAAAATAGATTATGTTCTTCTGTATTGGAATTTCACATAAATGAAACCAACAGTAAATACACAGTTTTTGTCAGAATTATTTTATTTAATGTATTGTTTGTGAGATTCACGTATGTTTGTGAGATTCACGTATTTTTGAGTGCTTCTGTAGGTTTTTACCTCCTTTTATTGCTGAGCATTAGTATATTGTATGATTATACCACAGCTTATTACTATTCACACATTTGTAGACATTGGGTTATTTCCCATTTTAAAGGATTAGAAATTAGATCTTTGGCAAAAAAGTGGTTCATAATAGTACCTTATCTGAAATGTCTACGTAGTCTGGAGAGTGTCTTCCGTCATTTAATTACTAAATATTATTAAGTCGTGGTCACTTTCTCTCTTTCATTAACCCTGTAACAGAATCAATCATTGCATTAATGTTTTCAAGTAACTTTTACCTTTTAAATTATACTGCATGTTGTCTATATTTTTGATGTTTGCTTTTGTCCTTATTATGCCCATTTTTCGTTTTTATTTCTAGCATCAGAAAATAAAATTATATCATTTACATTAAATCTCTCATTTATTCTATTCTCATGTAAATATTTAAATATCCAGTTTCCTCCCATAATCACTACTTTAGCTACATCCTACATATTTTGTTTTATCTCCATTATCATTTAGTTTGAAGTTTTCTCATTTTGCTTTTGTTTTATTTTTTGACCTGTGTTTTTAATGTAAAACACAGGTCAATGTTTAATTTATAACTATTTAAGAGTCTTTCTATATATTTTATGTTTAATGTTTTCCAATATAATTCCATTGCATTCAGAGTAAATACTTGCTATGATTTCTGGCTTTTAAATTGATTGAGATTTGTTTTACAGATCAGCATGGTTTCTTTTGATGAATATTCTATGTGCTCTTAGATATAAGTTTGTTACATATAGCATTCTTTAAATGTTTAATTTGGCCAGACTGTCTCTCTCTCTCCCTATATATATAAATACATTATATATATAATATAAATATATAACATATAAATCTATATATCCTCATATATTTTAAATACAGCAATGTAATTTATATATAAAAGATATAAATTATATATAAATATATAATTTATAATTATATATTATAAAGTCTATAATTTTATATATATATAAAGTCTTGCTCTGTCACCCAAGATGTGGGTTGCAGTGGTGAGATCTCAGCTCACTGCAACCTCCACCTCCCAGGCTCAAGCAAATCCCCTGCCTCTGCCTCCCGAATATTAGGGACTACAGGTGCGCACCAGCACGCCCAGATAATTTTTGTGTTTTAGTAGAGATGGGGTTTTACCATGTTGTCCAGGCTGGTCTTGAACTCCTAACCTCATGTGATCCACCTGCCTCGGCCTCCCAAAGTGTTGGGATTACAGGCATGAGTCACCATGCCTGGCCTAAGATACATATTTTTGACTTTCGATATTTCAGCATTTGGGGGCTTTTAAAATTTTAAACAAAGTTATTAATCTATAATTATCTAGATTTGGTTATTACACATTTCATATATACTTCAAAATATTGTGTTACTCATATATTGCGTACCATTACTCAATAACCATTATTTTGACTAGCTATGTTATCAGTTTTTGAAAGAGAAGGTGTTAAAACATCCAGCTATGATTGTTGTTGTCTATTTTTACCTTTGTTTCTGACAGACTTTGCTTTGTATATTTTAAAACTATTGTTTGTGAAATATACATTAAGTAGTGTTATACTTTTCTCCTTAGTCTTGTAATATTCCTTGTCTTGAAATCAACTTGTTTTATATAAATATAAATTCACCAGATTTCTTATGCATACACCTTATATGTTACATCCTTTTTCTATATTTTTACTTTCAGTCTAACTTTCTCTTTGCATTTAAAGTTTTTGTCTTGTAAATAGCAGGACTGTGGCCTTGATTCTTTAATCTACCCAGTGATCTTTTTTGGTTGTTGTTGTTTTTTTTTATTGGAGTGCTTAGCCCATTTATGTTTAATATAGTATTTTAAGTTTGTGTGCAAGTCTACCATTTTGTTTTTTGTTTTACAATATCTCATACATATTATTTACTACTATCCTTTTGTGACATTTTTTGAGATTTCTTTTTATTTCTTCTATTGGCTGTTTCACTAAACCTGTATATTATTTTCTGTTTAGCCTTGGAATTTCAATATACATCTTTAACTTATCACAGTATACTTAGAGATAAGATACTACTATGTATAAATGTAGAAATTGTACAACAGTAATGGCTCATTCCTTATAGTTATATCATTATTATGTTAACTGAATTAGACATATTTGGTAAATAATAATACAGCTATATATATATAGCTATTTTTATATTTAACATGTTATACAGCTATATATAGCTGTATAATTACATATAAATAATTTATGTGTGTATATAAACCCATATATACATGCACACACACGTATAATGTTGAGACACACACCACAAAATTATGTATTCATTGTCTAGAATTCAGATTTAATTGACTACTCGTGTTTATCCAGCAACCTTATGTGTATGTTCCATTCATTTATATATTATAACCCACAATACTTTGCAGTCTTTTGTATAACCCACAATAAAAGCAATCTTTTGTATTTCAGAAATGTGAAGATGAGAAAATAAAAGTTAGCCAAGGATTTTCATACAGAAATTATAAAAATGTTATAGAAATTAATATTAATTATAAATTACCACCTTCTATTCCTATAATCATCATCTGATTAAATTTGTAATACCTTCCAGTTTTTAGAGTAGCATTTCCAAAACACCTTTGTATAATTCAAAATCTATTCTTCTCTTCTGACATTTTAAATTTATCTGATATTTCTAATTCAATTTTCATATGCAGATTTTTAATTTTTCTAACAAGTCTACAGTGTTTTTTAGAGGCAACGTTATGATTTATATTACATTTATATTTATATTTGGGCACCTAATATTTGATATAGGTAACGCTAGTTTCAAAGAAGGATCATAATGTTCATACATGCCAATCTTTTCTTATATGGATAAAATTTAGGAATAAGAAAACATTTCAGACCGGTCAAGGTGGCTCACGCCTGTAATCCCAGCACTTTGGGAGGTCAAGAGATCAAGACTAACTTGGCTAACACGGTGAAACCCCGTCTCTATTAAAATACAAAAAAAAAAAAACTAGCTGGGCGTGGTGGCGGGCGCCTGTAGTCCCAGCTACTCGGGAGGCTGAGGCAGGAGAATGGCATGAACTCAGGAGGCTGGAGGTTGCAGTGCTCCGAGATCGCACCACTGCACTCCAGCCTGGGTGACAGAAAACATTTTAATATAAATTAAAATGTTTACTTTTAATACATTAAAGGTAAAGAGGTACAAACACCAAAACATATACAATTTCTTACCTTTGTCCTTATTTTTTGACATCAGTGAGTCAGTATTATTTTAGTGTTTTGATTTGCTGTCTCATTTTGCTTTAGTTTTATTTTGACTTTTTGCTTCAATAATTAGCTATCATTATTGTTTATTCATATGTGTGTGAAAATTCTGGATATATCTTATTGAATCCACCTTTACTTGTCAAAATAGAAGAAATACATAGAACCCTAAAATAATACAATAAAGTGAGCTCTTTAAGCATAGAAACCCATTAAGTCAAATGGTGATCATTACATGATTTCCTTAATGATTTACTGACATTTGTATTATTGATCCCGAAAGTCAAGTATATATATTTTATAAATAGAGGTATTCAAAATTCCAAGTGAGTCAGCATTCCTTTTATGACTAAAGGGTATTAAATGCATAATAGAGAAGATGCATCCACTTCATAGGCCATAAATTTTATTTTTGAACTTATTCCAAGCCTTAGTAAAAGCTAACCTTTATAAAGCATTTTGTTTTTATTTAAGTATATCAAATATTAAGGTTTGTTCTGTAATTGGATTTCCTTTTGCATAAATCAGGAACAGGTTATGATAGAAGACACCTCATAGATTAAGTAGTATATTACTTTTATTTTATTAATGATTTTTAAAGTGCTTTATCTAGTTGAAGGGCCTTGTTTAATTTCATTATTTTAAATTTTTTGCTGTCTTTTCACCTCAAACTAGTGGAATGCCCTCTCCTCAAAAAAATTCACTGAGACACTTTGCCCTAATTTACTTCCCCTAATTTACTCTCCAATACTTACCAAATATAATAGGCATATTTTTAGAATTTATTTCATTTAACTTTTATAGTATTAGAGATTTTCATGCTTTCATATATCTTTAAATTGTCAATAGTTTTGTTTTCTAGATTTCCCTAACACTTGTTAGTCAATTTTAAGGACTCCTCTTTCTCTTTAGTCAATTTCATGGGATCTTCTTTCTCTTTAATTGTTTTTAAGAAAGTGTCTTTCAAATCTCAAACTTAGTGCTCTTTTCTAAAATATACTCTCTCTTTTGATGACCTCAACATCACTTCTGTTGATGTTCTAAAGAATTTCCATTCTTTTTAAACCCTATTTTCAATGTAAATACTTTTCTCTATGACTTCAACTATCACTACATTTTAACAAACTCTTAAATTAAAAACCTTTTCTGAGATTTTAGATTCATAGGTCCAACTACATGTTTAATGCCTTCAATTGGATGGCACATAGATGTCTCAAACTCAATACACTCAAGCCTAACTCATTACCATTTCACAAAACTGTTCTTCCTCTTTTTGTTCCTATCTCAAAGAATGAAGTTAACATCCACTCAATTACTCAAATGATAAAATATGAAAATAGTCAAGATTTAAAAAAAAATTTTCTGCCCTCTTAAATATCTATTCATACATCTCCTTTTTTACATCTCCATTCTTGCCCTCTATTTTAATATTTAAAAAATTTATTTGTAATCCAAAATTTCACAATATCTTTAATTTCGCTCTTCAACAACCTAGCCTCAGCATTGTTTTCAGAGTGTTCTTTTTAATATCAAAATTTGGATTTATAATAACCTTCCTTAAAACAGCTTCCCTAATACACTCCAAACTCTTTAAAAGAGTATGCAAGAGCCTCCATGACCAGCTCATCATCACTAGGCCCCTTTACCAACCTCTCCCTGAGTGATGCTGCACTGTGTGCTGGTGCAGGAACATTTCTTACTTACAATGAAGTCCACGATTTCTTGCAGTTCTTGCTATCTGGAAGGATCGTCTCACCTCCCAGAAAATACCACTGCACTGTCCTATTGTACAGCTCATTCATTTGGTTCAGTATATCATCTGTGAATTCTTCCCCTGTCCTTTCCCTGGGAGCTTCATTAGTCATTGTTCATTTGAAGAGTCCTTAAGTCTTATAAATGTACACCACACATAAAACTATCATAACATTTACCATGCTGTAGGAAAATGGTTTATAGGTGAGAATTTTCTGTAATCTTCTTTCAAGCATCCCTCATCTCTGTATTACCTGTCCCTAGCACATAGCAAGAAACTGTACAGTGAATTCATGGTTTTAACTGGTCAATGTCTCTTACTAGTATCTGAGTCACTTAATAAGGTTAAAAAGCCACAAGTTATTATTTTTATTGATCTTGTGAAATATAGTTTGCAGCAAATTTTCTCTAAAATACTAAGAATAAAATAAAAAAATTAAAAGTCTTTAAATTTTTCAGAATGGTGTATATATATATATATATATATATGCTGTTATATATTGTTATGCTGTTCAGAAATATATTACAAATACAACAGAAGTTATTTAATGAGTGACATTATTTTGAGAGGTATTCCTAAAAAGTTCTTACTTTTTAAAACTAAAATCTTGTGGAAAAATATATTAGAATAAAGATTCTATTGAATTTCAATAGCAAGAAATTGAAATTTATTTAATCTCAAATACATATAATGTAACACTTTGAAACTGGGAATTAAAATTGAGGAGCATGATATGTTTTTATATTTTATATGTTTTTAAATTTTTTTTCCAAGCGAGTAATCTTGGATATTTAAAACTTTCAATTTTATTTCTAAGTTTTATATTACTGCCTCCTCAAAAATGCCACAAAAATGCATTCGGGTGATGAAAATGTCAATTTAATAACCAGGCAGATGGTGTTTGCTTGTCCTATCAGATACATAATTTGAGGTATGTTTCATATGAGAAAAAATTAAAATTTAAATATCCAAAGAAAAATTTACATTATATCTATAAATTGGACTTTTTAGAATGACTAAAAAGAGTTAAAAATTGCTTTAAATAAAATTTATTGTATAGATTTAAGGTATGCAACATGATGTTATAAAATAAGCATACATGATAAAATGGTTACTATAGTGGAAGCATTAACATAGCCATCATTTCACATAGTTACCAGTTTCCCCCACTCTCACAGTAAGAGCAGCTATGATTTACTCATTTACCAAAAATCTTGAATACAAAAGTATTTTTAACGTGAGGACATGAAAGTTTCATTTCAGCTTCTAGGAGAACATCTGAGCTGTGATTTTCAAGTATTCTAAGTATCATAGCTAAATATCACCAATAGGGACCCCCATGTCATTTAATGCCACTATTAAAATAACAATGTGGTCAGGGAGATGGCAATACATGCTAACTCTACCACCCTCCACCCCCAATTTTTTTTTTTAGTATACTCTGACCAAACAATTTGAAGAAATGATGGTTTATTTATCTGTTTTCATATTTTTGGTGCAAAATTCTTTGACACGTTTAATATTCTGGAGTTCATGATGCCTCTTTGTTGAGAGGCAATAGAATAACTTTCACAAGCCTTTCATCAAGGGACACTTTTCATTTAATTGTATGTTTTGTTAAACAGGTAAAAGCATGTTCAATTTGCAATAGTAGTAATACTTATGGTAGACAGAGAATCTGAAGTCCCAAGATGCTGAGTGTCTTTCCTAGGCCACAACATAAATGAACAGAGAAACTAGGATTTTTCTTACTCATAATAAAAAGTTCAATAAAAAGTACGCCTGCAAACATACTTTCATTTTTAATCAAAATCTTTAAGCAAGGCAATGCAAGTTTGATCAACTTAAATGTTAAAAAAAGAAAAACACTCATTTAAAAATCCAATTATAAGTATGTTTACTGTTAATCCTTACTATCCACATAAGAACTTGGAGATTACATCATAACAGGAAGCAAAATCTCTGGAATTTGTTGGCAGCCTGATCATTGACTGTTGAAATGTACCCTCTTTATAACATGCCAGGTGTTCCAGCAGTGCAAAGAAAAAAATGTGTCTGACAGTGATTGGCCAATTGTTTTGTATACCATAAGTGAAGACCTTAAGTAACTATAAAACATTTTATTTGCACAATGTCAAATATTTTTACCTAACAAAAATCCCTTTGAATGTTACTACAAAAGCCAGGAAGTCTATATTTTTTGTTGTTGTTTCTTTAATCAGTTATTTTAAAAACAGTAAGATGATTCTGATATTCTATTGGATCTTTGCATTCTAGTATATACATCTCAAAAAATGGTTCTGATTCTAGTCTTTCCTTGTTAAAAACTTAAGCATTGTTCCTTCCTTACAAACAAAATTGCAAAATGTGTTTGTTCCTTGTCATTGATACATACAATCATTTAAGGAAAATTGGCAGGATGTGTCTGAGATTTTGGCTCTGTGATTTGAAGACATTCTGCGTATGCTTGTGTAAAGGCAGGTGGCAAAATGTGAATCCAAAACTATATCCATTATGTTCATTTACTTTACCATTTAGAAAGCACAGATGTTAACTATATAACAAGGTGGTTTTTATTGTAATCACCTGCTGTTAGGGTCCCTTTTGGCATAGTAGCCAAATAGATTCTTGTTTCCTTCTCATTTACAAAGTGTTTCCTATTTGATGGCTCAAAACAAAACTGGAAATTATTTTTCATTCCTAAGAACTACTTAAAACTAGATAATTTTGAAGTGAAAAGATTATAAATGTGAATTGCATACTATTATAGGTAAATATATACAGTAATTATAATATGATATGTGTAGATTTTTAGCTTAAAAATCTGGTTTTCCAGTGGTTTACTTTTTGATTTACTATTGTTTAAGCAGAGCTCCTTCTATTCACTGAAATAGTGAAAAAAAATTACTTCCCTTTTTTTAGTTTTTACCCATAAAAGGAAATAGTTTAATATTTTTCTATTTTTTTGCTAATTAAAATTAAAACTTTAAGAGTCTTTCCTCTTGAATACTAGATCATATATTTAAATATACACTCAGATGAATGTATTTATATAACATAGACTATAGTTAATATATATAAGTGTGTGTACATATATATATATATATATATATATATATAATGTGACTGAAGCCCTTTTAACTTTGTCCAATTTTTCCTCTTTGGAAAAATTACATTTATCAAGTATCACCTAAATTCACCACCATTGACACATATAAAGAAGCCAGTCTTAAAAGTGAATTCCTTGAATAACTTAATTCTTAACCTGAGACTCAGTCAAAGACAAAACTCCATGTTTGCTTTACTACCACAACCTTGGAAAACAACTTCTTTAGTGGTTTTATACCTGTTTGTAGCAGAGCAAATCAAAATAGTTACCTCTATCTCTCTGGTCTTTCTTTGTAGGCAGGTTGCATTTATAAAACACTGTAAAGCTAATAAGCATGTGTTGTACTAATAATATGTAATAAATATTATAACTGTTAAATTTAGAGACAAAGTACATACATTTATTCAATTAAAGTGTTTAGATCATCTATTATTTATTAAATATCATAAAATCCTAGCCTAAGTGAATGATATTTGACTCCATCCCCAGAGGAAAAAATATAGTAGAATTCACAGATTCTTAAATTTTCAGATACTGTTCTAAAACATCAATGACATTTTCCTATAATTGAATAATAGCTTTTCTGAAATATAACACTTTAAAAAATATGAATCTTAATACGATCCAAAAGAACTTATCAGACTACTGAGAGAGTAAAATGGCGGATAGAAGGCGGGAGTGAACTGCAGTTTCCGCTGGGACAGATAAAGCAACATGTGGAGTCACACAGGTCGTGAACTTTTACTCCAGGAACTGCAGGAACACACCAGGAAGGCTGAGAGAATTCACAGACTCTTGGAAGGAAGTGGATTGCTCCTGCAGGCCCCAGGAGACAACCCCAAAACTAAATGCTCGCTCAAAGTTTGAAAGTAAAAGCGAGATTGTCCACCCCGGAACACACACCCTCACTGTGGAACCTGGAGGTCCAGATCATGGAAAAAGGATTTGACCTTACCAGGAGCTGAGACAATTTTAGAGAGCCAAGCAAAATACAGTGATAGAAGACCCAATGGGAAGCCCCCTTGTGGGCTCTCTCAGTTCCCAGGGAAGCCATTTCTGACTTCATCTCACAGAGGTTCTTGGGGAGGGCTACCAGAGGAACTGGGAAAAGTCCACAGGATAAAGGAAACTTCCAGCTGAACTTTGTAACAATTTCGACTGAACTCAAAGATTCCTGGACAGAACTCAGGGGAGGGTGTGAATCCAGAGTGTAGACACAGCACAGAAGCTGCTGCAGGCAGGGTGGTGCGAAATCTGAAAACCCCGCTCGCTTTCACAGCTGGGAGGCTGGTAGCATGGGGCAAGTTCTCAGCATTCCCGGAAGCAAACTCTATGCTGTTGTGGGGAGAATGATGGGAGCGAGACCAGTCTTTTGGGCTGTGTAGAAGCTGGATGAGGCCTGTAGCTGCCAGTTTTCCACCCTTTCCTGGTAACCTGCATGGCACAGCAGAAGTAGCTATAATCTCCCTGGGAACATAACTCCATTAGCCTGAGAACCAGGCCTCCATCTTCCACAGCAGCCACAGCAAGCCCTGCCCAAGGAGAGTGTGAGCTCAGACATGCCTAACCCTTCCAGAACCTGATGGTCTTTCTCTACCAACCCTGGTAGTTGAAGACAAAGGACATGTTCTCTTGGGAGCTCTAAGCCCCCACTTACCACCTGATCCTCCCTGTGCTACCACAGCTAATGCACTCTTGAAAGTGGCATCTCCTGGCAGGAGGCCAACCAGCACAAAACTAGTGCAATAATCAAAACTACATCTAAGGACCTTCACAGGGTTTGCTTCATTCCCCTGTCACCTCCACCAGAGCAGATGCTGTTATCCATGGCTGAGAGACCTGAAGACGGTTCACATCACAGAACTGTGCAGGCACCCCCTAGAACCACCCCCGAGCCTGGTAGCTCTGCTGGGTAGCTAGATCCAGAAGAGAAATAATCACTACAGTTCGGCTCTCAGGAAGCACCATTCCTAGGGGGAGAGGGAGAGCACCACATCAAGGGAGCACCCTGTGGGACAAAAGAATCTTAAGAGCAGCCCTTCAGTCCCAGGTCTTTCCTCTGACATAGTCCACCCAGCACTGCAAGAACTGCTAAAAGGAGCTCTAACTCTTGAAACAAATCCTTGAAATACACCAAAATAGACATCTTTAAAGCATAAATCTCACAGGAACTATAAAACAAAAATACAACAAATAAATCTAAAAAAAGTTATTCAGGAAATAGAATAATGAATAGAATAGTACCTCACATCTCAAAGTTGAACATAAATGACCTAAATCATCTACTTAAGAGATAAAGAACGGCAGAATGGATAAGAATTTACCAACCAAGTACCTACTGTCTTTGAGACTCACCTGACACATAAGGACTCACAGAAACTTAAGATTAAAGGGTAGAAAAAGATATTCTATGCAAATGGACACCAAAAGTGAGCAAGAGTAGCTATTCTTATGTCAGACAAAACAAAATTCAAAGCAACAACCATAAAAAAGACAAAGAAAGACATTATATAATGATAAAAGGACTTGTCCAACAACGACAACAAAATGACAATCCTAAATATGTATGCACCTAAACATTGGCACTCCCAAATTTATAAAACAACTACTACTGGACGTAAGAAATGAGATAGATGGCAACAGAATGTTAGTGAGGGACTTCAGTACTTCACTGACAGCATTAGACAGGTCGTCAAGACAGAAAGTCAACGAAAAAACAATGGATTTAAACTATACCCTAGAATAAATGGACTTAATAGATATTTATAGAACAGTCTACTAAACAACTGCAGAATATACATTATATTCATCAACACATGGGACATTTTCCAAGACAGACCATATGATAGGTCACAAAATAAGCCTCAATAAATTTAAGAAAACTGAAATTATATTACTCTCTCAGACCACAGGAGAATAAAAGTGGAAATCAACTCCAAAAGGTACCCTCAAAACAATCAAAATATATGGAAATTAAATAGTCTGCTCCTGAATGATAGTTGTCTCAATAATGAAATCAAGATGAAAATTAAAAAATTCTTTGAACTGAACAATAATAGTGACACAGCCTATCAAAACCTCTGGGGTAGAGCAAAGGTGGTGCTAAGAGGAAAGTTCACAGCTTTAAATGCATACATCAAAAAGTCTGAAAAAGCACAAACAGACAATCTAAAGCCACACCTTAAGGAACTAGAGAAATAAAAACAAACCAAAGACACACCCAGCAGAAGAAAAGAAATAATGAAGATCAAAGCAGAACTAAATGAAATTTTAAAAAATACAAAAGATAAATGAAACAAAAAGCTGGTTATTTTAAAAGATAAATAAAATTGACAGACCATTAGTGAGATTAACCAGGAAAAAAAGAGAGAAGATCTAAATAAGTTCAAATAGAAATGAAACAATAAAACAAATAGAAATGAAACAATAAAACAAGGGATATTAAAACAGATACCACAGAATACAAAATATCATTTAAGGCTACTAAGAACACCTTTATGTGAATAAACTAGAAAACCTAGAAGAGATAGATAAATTCCTGGAAATATACAACCCTCCTAGATTAAACCAGGAAGATATAGAAACTCTGAACAGATCAATAACAATCAGCAAGATTAAAATGGTAATAAAAAATGCCAACCAAAAAGAGTCCAGGACCAGACAGATTCATAGCTGAATTCTATCAGACACTCAAAGAATTGGTGCCGATCCTATTGACACTATCCCACAAGATAATAAAAGAAGGAATCCTTCCTAAATCATTCTGTGAAACTAGCATCACCCTAATACCAAAACTAGGAAAGGACATAACACAAAAAGAAAACTACAGACCACTATGCCTGATGAATATAGATGCAAAAATCCTTAACAATGTGTTAGGTAGCCAAATCCAGTAGAATATCAAAAAGATAACCCACCATGATCAAGTGGGTTTCATACTAGGGATGCAGGGATGGTTTAATGTACACAAGTCAATAAATGTGATACACCACATAAACAGAATTAAAAGCGAAACATCACATGTTTATCTCAATGGATGCAGAAAAAACAGTTGACAAAATTCAGCATCCCTTTATGATTAAAACCCTTAGCAAAATTGGCATAGAAGGGATATACTTTAATGTAATAAAAGCCATCTATGACAAACCCACAGCCAACATTATACTGAATGGAGAAATGTTGAAAGCATTCCCTCTGAGAATTTGGACCAAACAAGAGTGCCCACTCTCCCCAGTTCTATTCAACATAGTACTGGAAGTCCTAGTCAGAGCAATCAGACAAGAGAAAAAAATAAAGGGCATCCAAATAATATACCTAGAAAACCCAAAAGACTCATGCAAAAAGCTCCTAGGACTGATAAATGAATTCAGCGAAGTTTCAGGATACAAAATTAATGTGCACAAATCAGTAGCTCTGCTATACACCAGTGGTGACCAAGCTGAGAATCAAATAGAGAACTCAATCCCTTTTACAATAGCTGCAAAAAATTACAAAATAATTAGGAATATACCTAACCAAGGAGGTGAAAAGCCTCTAAAAAGAAAATTACAAAATACTGCACAAACAAAATATTTGACACAAACAGAAACATATCCCATGCTCATGTATGGGTAGAATTAATATTGTGAAAATAACCAAACAATCCTAAAATTTATATGAAACCAAAAAAGAATCCACATAGCCAAAGCAAGACTAAGCAAAAAGAACAAATCTGAAAGCATCACATTACCTGACTTCAAACTATATTATGAGGCCATAGCCACCAAAACAATATGGTACTGCTATAAAAATAGGCATATAGGCCAATGGAACAGAATACAGAACCCAGAAATAAAGCCAACTACTTATAGCCAACTGACCTTCAACAAAGCAAACAAAGGCATAGAATGGGGAAAGGAAACCCTGTTCAACAAATGGTACTGGGATAATTGGCAAGCTACATGTAGAAGAATGGAACTGGATACTCATCTCTCACCTTACACAAAAATCAACTCAAGATGGATCCAGAACTTAAATCTAAAACCTGAAAACATAAAAATTCTATGCAATAACATCACAAAAATGCTTCTAGACATTGACTTAGGCAAAGATTTCATGACCAACAACCCAAAAGCTAATGCAACAAAACAAAGATAAACAGATGGGACTTAATTAAAGTAAAAACCTTCTGCCCAGCAAAAGAAACAATCAGCAGGGTAAACAGACAACCCATAGAGTGGGAAAAAAATCTTTGCAATCTATATATCTGACAAAGGACTAGTATCCAGAATCTACAAGGAATTAAAACAAATTAGCAAGAAAACACAAACAATACCATCAAAAAGTGGACTAAGGACATCAGTTCTCACAATAAGATATACAAACGCCAACAAACATATTGATGGCAGCAGTGGCCCATCTGGAGCAGCTGATGCGAAGACACCAGCTGTAGCAGTGGAGTCAAGGCTGGAGTTTTGTACTCTGCAATGCTGGTGGGAGCCCTGCTCCTACCAAGTTTGCAGGGTGGGAACCCGATGATTCTGGGTACAGTTGCAGCCACCCAGCCATGGATCCAGACTTGGGCATCGCTGTACTTTTGCAGGCCTGTGAAGCCCCTTTCCCTGCAGGCTTGGATGTCCCTGCTCCCAAGATCTGGTGTCTCCCCATTGCTGGAACCTGCTCTGTTGTGGAGCAAAGTTGCGGCTAAGCCTGGATGTTGTCATACCCTGGTTGAGTGTACATGAACTCCGGGTTGTGCTGATATGCCAGCCCCACTGCTGTCTCAGTCCCCTCTGAAACTTTTGGCACCGACGAGCTCAGGGAGGGAGGCCAGCGGGCTCTAAGGGCAACTTGGCGAGAACCTGCAGATCCCTTGGGATGAAAGCTTGGGCTCTGTGGATGGCATGTTGATGTTGCCAGGAAGCCAACAAGCTCTTGGGTGAAAATCAGTGGGTCCCTGGTGAAACAGCACGTTCAAGTGAGGGACAGCCTAAAGCCTGGGGGCTGGGCTGCCATTTCTGGGTGGAGTCAGTGAGCCAGGGTGAGAACTTATGGTGCTTTTTTTTCCGGCCTGCCAGTGGCCAGTCATGGGTCAGTCAGTGTGCACTTCCTTCCTTCTGAGACCATAAAAACCCCAGACTCAGACAGATGTCGGGACAATCAGCTGTGGAAAGGAACTACCCACAGCAGGTCTCTTCTCTGCTGAGAGGTGGACACTCATCAGGATGGCCTGCCTATGGTAAGGAGCTACCCACTATAGGTCTCCTTTCTGCTGAGAGCTGGACACTTATTAGGACAACCTGCCTGCAGAAAGGAACTAACCACTTTGGGACTCCTGAGAGCTGTTCTGTCACTCAATGAAATTCTCTCTGCCTTATTCACCCTCCAGTTGGCCATGTACCTCATTCTTCCTGGACGTGAGACAAGAACTCAGGACCTGCTGAATGTGGGCCTGAAAGAGCAGTAACACAGACAGGGCTGAAAACAATGCCCCCCGCCCCGCCATTTGCCACACTGTAGGTGACAGTGAGAGAAGAGAAGGAGAGAAGAGCTATGGCCCTTTGGGAAGCCCAGACCTAGAGCTGGGCCAGGGCTGTGACACCCTCTTTGCGGCTCTGCCGTTCTTGGTATCTCTA
Organism: Trachypithecus francoisi; assembly: GCF_009764315.1. NCBI lineage: Eukaryota > Metazoa > Chordata > Mammalia > Primates > Cercopithecidae > Trachypithecus > Trachypithecus francoisi. The sequence continues at coordinate 155,466,187 of NW_022681454.1, read as the reverse complement.
AGATTTTAGGAGTCACCACATTCTCTGGTGCCCACAGTGGAAGCTGTTTGCAGTACACTTGGTCTAGCTGAAGTCTCACATTTAGCCAGTGCCTGGAGCTGCCTGCCCTGCTACAGTCAGTACACCTGGCTGTGCACAGTGACCAGACCCCACGCTCACTCACACACCTCTCATCACTCTGCGCCTGGCTCACCCTTGGCAGGCATGGGATCTGAGCTGGTAGTGCAAACCAAGTGCAGCCTACCAGGCTGTGTGGGCGGAACAAGCCCAACAGGCCTGTGCAAAACTCAAGCAAAGGCACCACCATCCACAGAGATTTCTGGCTGGAAAAGCAACACCCCTAAGGATCCTGTGATGTGAAAAAATGCTCAATATCACTAATGATCAGGAAAATGCAAATCAAAATCATAATGCAGTACCACCCTACTCCTACAAGAATGGCCATAATGAAAACAAAACAAAACAAAAGTAGTAGAAGTTGGCAGGGATGTGGTGAAAAAGGAACACTTTTACATTGCTGGTGGGAATGTAAACTAGTACAACCACTATGAAAAACAGGGTGGAGGTTCCTTAGATAACTGAAAGAAGAACTACCATTTGATCCAGCAATCCCACTGATGGGTACCTACCCAGAGGAAAAGTAGTCATTATATGAAAAAGATAGTTGCACTTTCATGTTTATAGCAGCGCAATTTGCAATTGCAAAAATATGAAATCAGCCCAAATGCCTGTCAATCAACAAGTGGGTAAAGAAAATGTGGTATTCATATATATATACCATGGAATACCACTCAGCCATAAAAAAGAATGAAATAATGACATTAGAAGTGACCTGGATGGAATTGGAGACCATTATTCTAATTGAAGTAACTCAGGAATAAAAACCAAATATTATATGTTCTCATTCATAAGTGGAAGCTAAGTTATGGGGAGGCAAAGGCATAAGAATGATACAAGGGACTTTGGGGATTTGGGGGTAAGTGTGGGAGGAGGGTGAGGTATAAAAGACTATAAATTAGTTACAGTGTATACTGCTTGGGTGATGGGTGCACCAAAATCTCACTAAAGAACTTATTCATGTAACAAAACATGAAGTGTTCTTCAAAAACCTATGGAAATTAAAAAATAATAATAAATACCTTTTTTTTTTTTTTTTGAGACGGAGTCTCGCTCTGTCGCCCAGGCTGGAGTGCAGTGGCCGGATCTCAGCTCACTGCAAGCTCCGCCTCCCGGGTTTACGCCATTCTCCTGCCTCAGCCTCCCGAGTAGCTGGGACTACAGGCGCCTGCCACCTCGCCCGGCTACATTTTTGTATTTTTTAGTAGAGACGGGGTTTCACCGTGTTAGCCAGGATGGTCTCAATCTCCTGACCTCGTGATCCGCCCGTCTCGGCCTCCCAAAGTGCTGGGATTACAGGCTTGAGCCATTTTTTTTTTTTTTTTAATCAAATAAGAACTTAGTACGGAATCTTCTCCATGTAACTTGTCATTGTCCTTCAAGAAAACCTGTTTTTGGCCATGTGCAGTGGTTCACACCTGTCATTGCAGCAATTTGGGAGGTCGAGACAGGCGGATTGCTTGATCCCAGGAGTTCAAGATCAGTCTGGGTCACATGGTGAAACCCCTTGTCTACAAAAAATACAAAAATTAGCCAGACATGATGTAGTGTGCCTGTAGTCCCAGCTACTCGGGAGGCTAAGGTGGGAGGATCACCTGAGCTAAGGAGTTCAAGACTGTAATGAGCCATGATTGCACCACTGCACTCTAGCCTGGGTGACAGAATGAGACTCTGTGTCAAAACAAACAAACAAACAAACAAAGAAAATTTATTTTTAATTAAATACCATTTTAAAAAATTACAAATATGCACATTTTTTATTTGTAAAGAGTTTGTTTTTTTTTTTTTTTCTTTTTGGACAACCAATCTTTGAAATCTGATGAATATTTTTGAAATATTGTTGTATTAATTTAAAAATGCTAAGTGTTGTAACAACCATACAAAATCATTTTTATGGCTCAAATTATCATTGACATCTTTTTAATGCTCATTTAAAAACCAAAACATATTTCTGTAGAGCTGGTGTGTCTCAAGTAGTAATACAGGGACTCAGATTCCATCTTCTGGCTCCTTTGTTCTCAATACATGACTTTAAAATCTCCCCTGCTCATCTGTACCAAGTCCATGAAGGAAATGAGCACTGAGAATCACCTCTGGATGGCTCTCATGGTCCAGGCCTTTAGCTTTCACGCATCACTACTGCTCATTTTCCATGTGTTAAATATCTGTGATTTGACCATACGCTACTATAAGAAACATTGACAAATACACATTCACATTGATCTGGGAAGAAAAAGAAATGGATTTGGTGAGCAGCTATTCATTCTATGTCTCAATGACATATTTTTCAATTAAAATTAGTATATGTGTATATATGTGTGTGTTCACATACATGTAATATTAGAGTGTCTCTACATTGGAATTAATCCTTAAAATAGACCTGTTTGAATTCAGCAGTTCCCTGGAAGTTCTTAGTGATAATTTTGAATTCTTACATTTTTCTCCCCTCATTGTTTCCATTTGTATTTAACTTGAATATAAGTGGAAAATATGGAATCTATGACTTCCTATAATCTTTATCTTCTAATACTACATTCTAGCTTATTTTTATTTCAATTAGAAAATATTTCTATCAATTGCTATTTCTTGAAATAGTAGACAATGCAAAAATAAAATTCTGCTGAATTTTGTGAATGGGTTACTCTTCTGTTATATTGCAAACAAATTTTGGAAAACATCATTGGACAAATGTTTTTCACTCAAAAACTTTGCATAATAAAGTAAAAGTTTAAAGAAACTAAAAAGAATCTTCAATATATTTTAGAGAAAATTACTGAACAAGTTAAAAAAAACTTAATTTTTTTACTTTTTCCCATTATGTTGTGACAAAACCCAAAATATCAGTTTTTGATATAGGCATAATATTTTGAATAAAAATACTTGATGCAGAAGATGTCAACAAAATTTTCCTTGGAATTACTATTACTAAAGATGAGTTAATCATACATTTTTTACCCCAGTTTTATTAGAATATGCTATTTATGCTTAAATTTCAAAGGAGTTTGCAAAGGAGATTATTTTTAAATGATCAAGCTGATTTTAGGTTTCATTCATGAATTTTGAGGTGGGTTGTTTTTTCTAGCCCCAAATTTTCTTCATTAAACTAAAGAACCATATGATGCAATAGCTTGAAAATTAGTTATAGTATATCTGATTGATGCACTTCTGTGAAAAAGGTCACACTCTATGTCTATTTCAAAATGCAGACACTGCATTTTGGTAATGTTTTAAGTCCACAGAGAGACAGTTAGAAGGTGAAAACTGGGAACTGAAGATTAATTTTAAGAATGCTAAACTCTCTGCTTTATTTATATAAGTTACATGACATAAAATTTCAGGGAAGTGTTTTGACTATTACTGTATAAAATAGGAAGAACCAACTCAGTGAACAAATTGCCTTTTGTTTGCTGAGTCAGTTATTTTACAAAGAAAACTATTGCTTATTTTCAGTAGACATTTTTAGCTTTCCATAAATACTGAAAAATTAAAGTCTTTAAGTTCTGATCATGAAAAACAAACAAATTTATTTCGCCAAAAATATTTTCAGCTTAGCTGTTATTAAACATATAACTTCATATATTAAGATAGTAGAAAAGTAAGGTTAATAATATATTTTATTACATTAAGCAAATTAATGCATATATGCCATAGGCATGAATATTTAGAATGTTTAAATAGCACTACTTTTAATCATTTTATTTATTTCAGCTTATGAATTTTCTTTTACTTACTATCAGAAATTAAGCATTTATTAAGCCTCCAGAGAGTAAGGATCAAAGTTATTAAGATGGTTTTAAAAGGAAAATAAAATTACACCATTTAAAAAGTCACAATTTATCTAGCAAACCAAATACATTCAGAAAATCATAACACAAAAACACTTTTTAAAGGCACCTATCTGTAGATGCAGAAATCATACTGTGAAGATTGCTGTAATTGCTGAGGAGAGGTTTTTTCCAGTATGAAAGTTTCCCAATAGTTCAAATACATTAAGTTATAGAAGCCTCTTAAAAGAAATCGTTCCTTGAATAGTAATCAAAAGTATTATTGAAACGGGAAAAGCTCCCTTGTCTACCTGGCAGTGCGTGCAGTGGTGGTGTGGCTCACTTCTTCAGTGGCCCACTGCTCAAACCTCTAGGGGAGCATATAGACAGGTAGGCTGTGGGGCTCCCAGCCCATGGTGATGTCTAGAAGTGGATGTTCACAGCTCCTGAACCCCCACTGGGCATGCGTTACAGGGTGCTCTTTCAGTTTTACAGTCTACAGGCAGCTTGTGTTGACCAGCTGAATTAGACCCTCCACCTTGTTGCAAGGACAGAGGACTTTCTGTATTCCGGGTTCTCGCCTTGATTATGGAAAGAATCGGATCACATGTGGGCTTGGAGAATGAGTGCAAGGTTTTATTGAATGGAAGTAGCTCTCAGCAGTTGGGGGAGCCAGAAAGAAGATGGTTTTCCACTGGAATCTGGTTGCTCAGCCGCCTGGGCTCTCCTCTGACTGTCCCAGTCAAACTCCGTATCTTTTGCTTCTATTGGTCAGGTGGCCTGCCAGCGTGCTGGTGCCTGTGGGCGTGCTGGTGTCCTTCGTTGCATTTGTCTTGACCTCCAGCTACTTATGTGTGCTCCTCCCCCGATGTGCTCCTCTAGACATCCATCTGCCTCTGTCTCTGCCTTCCTAGGGTTTCAGGTTTTTATAGGCACAGGATGGGGGCATGGCAGGCCAGGGTAGTCTTGGGAAATGCTACATTTGGGCAAGGCATGCCTGTCCTCACTTAGGTCCGTAGGGGTGGACCCTAGGCAGGGACCATGCCTTTCTCTACCCAGCACTTCCTTTCCCATCCCCACTTCCGTATCATTTGAAGGGACCAGCTGTTCCCTTCCCAGTACTTCTATATCAATATTACTCTGAGATTTACAATACAAATTAAGATCCAATTGTTTGAAAGAATTGCAATAACTAAAGAATGCTTATGATCCCACGTATTTTAATCTGAAAATAACACACATGTGTGCATGCACCAGGCACACTTTCACATACATGACTTCACAATCAATTCTCAGGTATACTATAGGACTATCAAAATTGAAATCTCTGTAAAACTTAAAAATTGTGCTATAAAAATAGTATTAAATACTCAAGAAAAAAAAACTGCTAAGAATTGTTGAGGGTAGTTTGGCAAAAACAAGAATGCAAACCATGAGAATACAGGGTGATTTTTTTTTTTTTTTTTTTACCCTGAGGCACCATTAATTTCTTTTTCTGTAGCTGAACAACACATTTTAACTTCTGTGCAGCCTCTCCACCAGTATATTGAGACCTTGAAAGAACAGCTCAAGGACTGACTTTTCTAATTAACTTTTGGATTCCAAATTTGTTCTTGGCTTTGTACTTCATCTTCTACATTTTCCAACTTCATCATTGCCCCCAAATATATCTTATCTTCCTTGTTATGATATAGGCCTTTGACTTAATTATTCAACTTGTTGCATGTGTTTGACTTTTGAACTCTTGCTTATAACAATGACACACTCATGTTTCAGCTATGAGTTCACCACTGTTAAAATATCATTATAATTTTGGCCTTTCTTCTTACATGACTATTCATATTTGGATAGCCACAAAGTTATAGCATCATCCCGGACAGTTTAGAAGCTTTAAAATTAATCATTGTTAGTATATATGTGATATGTCAATTTACTTACTTGATCCTGCAATATACTTGATAATTAAAATTATTTTTTTTTGTTCAGCTCTATGAAAAGCCAGTCAAAATGTATTTACAGTGTTCAGTGCTCTAAAAGGCCCTCTGAGGGGGAAGAAAAGGAGGGAGATAGACACAGATTAATTACACAAAATATAAGAAATCACAAATAACATTGGACAATGTTGTTGCTAGCAATTCTCCCTTTTCATCAGCCTTTTCATAACTGTAGCTCAAGGAATAGTTTGGGTCCCTTGAAATCTGGAGACCAGTTACTGCCCTTTGACTGCTGTCCCAGGCTTTCTCTCTCTCTGTCCTGTTTGGAAAGGATGATTCATTTTCACTTGGTTTGCCTTTTCAGTTTCTAAAATTGTATTTTCATCTGATGTCTTTTAGTCTGGGTCAAAAATTTTTTAAGTCTTATTCACATTTAATTTCTCAGAAAGAGTTCCTTGAGCATTTACCCCTTTGTGAAGTGGAACCAAGTAAGGTGAATGATACCAATTTTAGGTTGTGCTAGCAAATTTATAAGCCACCGAGTAAGTTTTAAAGAAGTCTCTATATGATTATGCATAGATGTTACACTGTGTGGCAGGGAATACCAGATGACTACTTCAACAGTCACATGAATTTTTATACACGAAGATATAAAACTACGAAAATTAAATTTTAAACATTAACATCAGTAGCGTATTTAAACTTGTTTTTCACCCAATGAAGAAATAAATGTGTAACTAACTACATAGTGCTTGGTAAAATTAAACATTCTATAAAGCCCAAATATGAAACATTTCCAATAAGTACCCATCTTCATCTGCACATTAACTAATATCTGTACCTGTGTAGAAGTGAGTGACAGCCTTGTGGTACGGTATTATCTCAGTTTATTTGCCAGGGTCCAGAGTCAGAGCCCACCCTGAAAGTTCATCTGCCATATTTAGCCCTGCACTCCAGTGGATGCATGTATAAGAAAATAATTCACATTAATCTAGCCCACAGGACTGATGCCAATTTTCTAATGTTCTGTGTAATTAACTGTGTGTTCCATATAAGCTGCTGCTTCAGGTAAAGCATCTGCTTTCAAGACACTATACTTTTTATTTTTAAATTTTGGTGGGGCAGAGGCAGAGAAGACTTGCATTTGACTTATCCTTATTCAAATTAGTACATTTAACAAACTATCCTTCAACAGCATATGAAGTAATTGTAGCAGTCAATAAATAATGAAATTTAATAATATTTTAAAACTGTTATACACATAGAAAATACATTACTAAGGATTATGCTAAATTATTCACCGAGTATAGTGTATCTACCTTTTAGAAATGTGTAAACTATAAAATGACACCTGGTCAGGAAATTATTTTTTAGTAGTACTGATTGTATAACTACTGACTTAACTTATGTGGGTAGCTGAATAAAGAGTCACTTAAATTAGGATGAAAATAGGTGATAAATAGATCTTTCTTTGGCAAAATCAGATTACCAGGATTACAAAATTTTTAAAGTGAGAAGAAAATTAAGGTTGTCTGTATTTGCGGAATGAAAATTCTAGACAAATATTTTGCTGTACATAGAATAATATATAATTGAAATGGCTATTTTCATTTTTAGGATATAAATATTTTCCTAATTAAATATTTTCTCTCTCTCCAAGTAGCTATATCTCATCAATAAAAATGGGCAACAGAGATATTTCCAGATATTTGAAAATAAATATCAGCTGAAATTATTATTTATCACATAATATTGTGAACAATATGCTGTCTATACTATTATATTTATAGTATCCAGTATTTATAATACCATAATATGTGTGATTATTTAATAAATTCTATACAATAATATATCTGAATTTAAATCTTAAAAATATATTTAAGAGCTTAGAAATGATATGGACTTGTTGACCTTGAATTTTAGTATAAAGATTTTAAAAATATAAGCTATTAGATATAATCTAAAACTTCTTCAGACAAATAATTTTTAAGATGCCATTCTAACATATTGCATGATAACAATGAGTATTTGCAACAGCAGTCTTTAAATTTAAAAAAATAAAATTCAGTCAGAATTGTATGATCCTATAAATGTATAGTTGGCATCTATGCACCTAGATGATAGTTATATGTATTATAAACCCACCAAAATCAGGGCTATATCTTCTTTTTGCATTGAGACATTCTACAGTGTTAGGAATATACTATCTCATCATGGAGAATTAATAAAGGCCTATCTTATAAAGAAGATAAAGTATAGAGTATATATTTGGCTCAAACCTACACCTTTTTTTGGCAGTAGAGTATGAAATATTATGCTAAATATAGGAAGACAAAGGCTATTAAGGTGGGAAATGTTTCAACATTTTAATCCAGAGATTGAAACATTTTATCTTTAGAAAACCAATGCCATATGTACCAAAAATTCCATTATATAATGTAAATGATTCTATTGCACAGGAGTGCATCACAGGCTAAAGTTCATTGTGAGGTTTTATCTTAGTTTCCAGTTGTTTTGTAGAAATAAAACTGAAGCTGAGATTAATTAGCACATTATATACATTTAAAATAAATAATGCCAATGTAATCAGTTCAAACATTGAAATGTTAATGAACACAATAATGTATCAAGAACTGAGCTCAAGAACTTCCTTTTCAGGGCAGTTTGAACCCTTCCCTGTATTTGTTCCATGCATTGTAGGAGAATAATCTTTGTTGTAATTTAGTTGAAGAAATTTATTTATACCAACTTGACCTGAGACCCAAGGTTTCAGGATTAATTGTTTAATCAGACTTTCATAGAGCAGCAAATGTCCTGATATTTTATGTACTTGCTGATTTTCTCTCTACTTTCATTTTCTTATCCTTCTCTGTGTAATTTCTTCCCCTTCTTCTTTCTGTTCATCTTCCTGCATATTTATGTCTTCCATCTTTCTCTTCCCCTAACTTTTTACTCTCTTTCCCTCTCACACTTACTTTCATTTTGTTAATGGAATTTACATTTTCTCTTTTCCTCTATTCTTTTTTCTTACTGATTCACTTGCTGATTTGTTTTTCATCTTTGAATTCCTTCATTAAGTCTTCATTACACAGAAACACATTTCCTTATTGGTTATGTTTATAAAATAAAATTTCCCTTTTCTATTTAACTAAAATTTATAAAAGGAGACACAGAACTATTATAAAATATGCTTTGTACTTCATCTTTCTTTTCATTTCCAGTTTTTGTTGGAGTTAGAGAACTTTACCAAGAACATGTTCTTTAACTCCCAATTTATCATATAGAATAATGAAATAAACATAATTGAGAATATGCTATCTTCTCTGTACTCTGCTAGCAGTAATTTTCAAGGAGGTCATTTAGATAAAATAACTAAGGCAAAGAAGTCAATTTCTAGAGATGCTCTGTTTTTGAAACATAAGCCTGTGGCCGTACAACACACCAGTACATAGCCCACAGAATGCTGACTGTGTGTAAAGGAGAATATGTCGAGTAACATTCTCACAACAGACTGAAATTACAAGTTAGAATTCAAAGAAATTAAACAGCTTTTCCATGATCACTTCATAATTAAGTGGCTGCTTCAGAATTCTACATTATCTTTCCACTACAACATGCTGCCCCCAAAAATATTGTATTTATTGTTAACGTTTTTAAATTATTACCAGGTTAGTATGTTGATTAAATGTGGCAATAGAGTTGGCCTATGTGATTCTAAAGAATCTTTCAGCCATACGCAGTGGCTCACGCTTGTAATCCCAGCACTTTGGGAGGCCAAGGCGGGCAAATCACGAGGTCAGGAGATTGAGACCATCCTGGCTAACATGGTGAAACCCTATCTCTACTAAAAATACAAAAAAAAAAAAATTGCTGGGTGTGGTAGCACGCACCTGTAGTCCCAGCTGCTTGGGAGGCTGAGGCAGGAGAATCACTTGAACCCAGGAGACAGAGGTAGCAGTTAGCCGAGATTGTGTCACTGCGCTCCAGCCTGGTAACAGGGCAAGACTCTGTCTCAAAAAAAAAAAAAAAAAAAAAAAAAAGCTTCTTTCATAGTCTCATGTACCCATTCCCTTAACTGCCAGAATCTCCATGATTTATGTACATGTTATCAGTGACCTGAGAAGAGATTTCTTACTGGCTCTTACTCTTCTAAAACATAATCTTTTTTTTATTTTTATTTTTTTGGTGGGATTTAGTATCTTGTTTGGATAAAATTGTTCCCTTATACCTTAAAGATTTACCTCCACTGTCAGTCAATAAACACCTAATCAAGGTCTCAGAATGGGCGGCGTAAGGAATAACAAATACTGAGCTAATATTGTTGAAAATATAGACTAGGATAGTGATGAAATGTGCTAAACTGGCACTTCCCTTTGGAAGCCTACTCAGGAGAGATTATCTGAGAAGTCAGTGACAACAGCCAACAATTGATGGGGCCTTCCTATGTTCCAAATACTACTTTAAAGCCTCAAAATACTATGTTTTAATCTTAATTAGAACCACATGTGGTAGTTTTATTTGTTTCATCTTTGTGTGTGTGTTTTTTCTTAACTACAGATGGGCTATTGAGACACAGAGAGATTGAGTAATTTGTACAAAGTCATACAGCTGAACAAAGGCAGAGATGGGATTTCTCCCCAGTCAGTGTGGCTCCAGAGTTCATTTCTCAGCCAGTTCTCTGCAGTACTTGCACAGGGGACTGTACTTGCACAGGGATTGTGATCCTATACATAAAATGGGAAAGGTTTCAGCTAAGTGATTCTCTCTTGAAAATTCACAGTGCTTTTTTAAAAGACCTAAATATCTCTAAGAATGTTTTCTTCAGTATTTCCAAATACATTTGTCCCACAAACTATTTTTTAAATGAAACATCTGTTAATATTTTATACAACTAATGTTGCCTAAAATGCAATTCGGGGACCAATGTCTATAACCTCTATTGAATTTTCAGCTACATGCCATTTTATGTAGTTTAATATAAACAGAGGTTGTGGGATTCTGGGAGAAAAATATCTCTCATTAATATTTATATATATTCACATATTTCCCAGCTATTATTGTCAAGTATTACTTCAACGCTTAACTCATTGGTTAGAAACATTTTTTGGGTAGCAGTAAAAGTCGTTTTGGGAATAGTGATCCTCGAACATTCGATGTGCATTCATTATAAATTCTACTTTATATTTAATTCCTAAGATAAATATTTGACACTAAGGCACACTGAATGTAATATTAAATATTTAGATGAATTATTGTCCATAAAATTTTCTGATTTCATACAGAAGAATGGCATCTCAGTACAGTATTGTGTTTTTAATGGTTTGATTGGTTTAGCCATGATTAATTACACATTTTTTATTTTTTTCAAGCCCTGTCTATATAATCAATAAGTAGGCTTTTGAGTAAACTATTCACTTGTGATTTCATTTCTGTGCTTTCAGACATATTGTACGCTGTGCAAAATCCACTCCTCAGTAGAATCATTTTAAGATTAACTCTAGCTTTTTTCAGTGAAAGTTGAGTGAGGGAAATTTAGATTCAATTTTGATGTGTGTAGAAAGTCCATTAAAATGCTGTCACAAGGTACAAGTCACTCAATAATTCAAACGCTTGGTGTCTACGTGGAAGGAAAACATTTTAAAATATCATTATAAAATAATCTTATAGTTTGATTATCCAGCAAAGCAAAGTCATATGATTTGTATATTTTTAACCCTCTCTTGCTTTGGCTTCCATGAAATTTACTTTGTATTCCTCCTTTGGCACTCTGGTTGTTTCTTCCTTGATTTTCTTTTTTTTTTGTTCCTCTCACTTTTCCTTTCAATCAGCAAAAAGGTGTTCTCCAATGTAATGCCACATTTCTCATCTCTTTATTTAGTCACTTTGTTTATATTTGCTTTTATTTATGCTTACTATTTATGTAGTCATTATCTGTAATAATGGTAGGGGGTTGGGAGCAGAGGGATCTCCCAGAAGTTTTTGGAAGATTAAAGGAGGAAATTCATGTGAAACATTTAAGGCAAGGCTGACGCGTAATTACTTTGTGAGTGCTCCTTGCCTTAAAAACAATAGATCTTATTGGTGGTGTTACTCTTTTGTTTGTTGCTGTGGTTGCTTTCATTATTGGATGCTTAGGTATAATATCTATGTCACCTGATTTTAATAATAATGACTATTTTTGTTATAGCTACAATGCCTGGATATCCTCTATATGTTGAGTTTATACAAATTATATCAATTATATAATGATTAACATTATTATAATTAATTATATAAACAAACTTCAGAACAAAGCTATGAAGTAAGTGTTGTCTTTCTCACTGAGACTTTAAGTAACATGCCCAAGGTCACATTGATTGCAGAGCTGAGTTAAAGTCATAATCTATTTCTTCCAGCTGCATAGCCTAGCTTTGTAGGAAATGAAAACATTTTATTGCACCAATTACCAAATTAATGTCTCTTGTCAGGAACTTTCTCTCCAAAGGTGGTCGTCAATTCTCAATTTCCTGTTCGACATTTCTACAGCCTTCCTGGCAGCTTAAAGTGAATATACTCATTATCGTGGCCATCTTTTATAACATTCATTTTTCCCCTGTTGCATTCTCTAATTATGCTAGTATTTATTATAATCTTACTCATCATTGACCTTAAAACTTGAAATATTAGTAGTAGTACACTAATGATTAAATTTTGATGACGATTTTCTGTGTGCCACAACTTAGGCTATATACTTCGTACATATTATCTCATTCTATCTCACAATACTGTCATGATTTAAGTTTTAATATTGTTCTTATTTTAAAATGCAGTAACTGAGTCCTTTTTGCAACTACTCACTTTTAGTGATTTTTTAATATACTTGTGATGACATTTCATCACAACTACATGTTCATATAACCATCATTATAATTAACATCTAAAATTATTCCTGTCTTAATGAGACTATTTAATTTGTCTGGTCTCACCAATTTGTGAGCAATGAAATTTTGATTCAAACCATGATATCCTGACTCCAGAGCCTGTTACTCAATGACCAAAATATTCTGTGGTATAAGTACATTTACATTGTTGTGTGACAATTATCACCACTCATCTTCAGAGCTTTTCATCTTACTCAACTGAAACTCTATATCTATTAAATATTCATTTCTCATTTTCTTTCCCCCACCTATCCTAGCTGCAACCATTGTACTTTGTCTTTATGAATGTGAACTATTCTTGGTAGCTTATATAATTGTAATCATACACTATTCTTTTGTGAATGGATATTTCACTTAGAATAGTGTCATCAAGACTCTTCCATGCTGTAGTGTATGTCAGAATGTTCTTCTATCTAAGGCTGAATTATATACCATTGTATGCATGCACCACATTTTGTTTATCCATTGACCCACTCTCACTGATTGCTTTCATCCTCTGGCTGTTGTGAATAATGCTATTATAACTGTGGGTATACAACTTATCTCTTTGAAACCTGCTTTCAATTTTTTTGGAAATACTGTATGATCAGAAGTGAAATTGCTGGATCAAATGGTAGTTCTATTTTTAATTTTTGGAGAAACCGCTATAGTGTTTTCCATAGCAGCTTCATCATTTTACATTCTAATATGCATGTACAATGACTATAAGGATTCCAATTTCTTCACATCCTAGACAACATTTATTATTCACCCCCCTTGAAAAATAGTGGTCATTCTCATAGAATTCTAATGGGTGTGATGTTATAGCTCATTGTATTTTCGATTTGCATTTTGTTGTGGTTTTTTTTGTTTGTTTGTTTTTTTGTTTTTTGAGACAGAGTCTCGCTGTGTTATCCAGGCTGGAGGGCAGTGGTGCGATCTCGGCTCACTGCAAGCTCCGCCTCCCAAGTTGACGCCCTTCTCCCGCCTCAGGCTCCCGAGTAGCTGAGACTACAGGTGCCCAGCACCACGCCCGGCTTTTTTTTTTTTTTTTTTTTGTAATTTTAGTGGAGATGGGGTTTCACTGTGTTAGCCAGGATGGTCTCAATTGCCTGACCTCGTGATCCTCCCAACTCGACCTCCCAAAGTACTGGGATTACAGGCATGAGTCAATGCGCCCGGCCTTGATTTGCATTTCTTTAGTGGTTAATTTGTTGAATACCTTTTTATAAGCTTGCTGGCCATTTATATGTCTTTTCTAGGGAAATGTGTATTCAAGTCTTTTGCTCACTTTTTAAATCAAGTGGTTTAATTTTGTTTTTGTTCTTGAATTGTAAGACTTCCATATATATTTTGGATATTAACCTCTCATCAGAGAAATGATTTGCAAATATTTTCTCCCATTCTGTACATTATGTTTTCACTTTATTGACTTTGTCCTTTGATGAACACACGTTTTCAATTTTGATGAGTTTCATTTTATCTGTTTTTTTTTAATTTTTTTTTTTGGTGTCACGTGCAAGAAATAATTGCCAAGTCCAATGTCACGCAGGTTCTCGCCTATGTTTTCTTCTAATAGTTTTACAGTTTTAGCTCTTATGTTTACATATTTGATTCATTTTAAGTTAATTTTTGTTTATGGTGAAGGTAAAGTCAAAGTTTTTGTTTATTATTCCATTAATGGACACAGGTTATTTTTCTCTTTTGGCAATTGTGAATAATGCTATGAACATGAGTGTACACATACCTGTACAGGGACTCTGTACAGTTCTTGCTTTCATGGTTTTTTAGAGGGTAATGTATGTTTAGAAGTGGAGTTGCTGGATCTTATGGTAATTCTATGTTTGATTTTTTTTTTTTTTTTTTTTAGAAATCCCTGTCTAATTATTTTTATTTTGCAATCATACATTGGCCATCTATCACTCAATCATCTATGTATCCTATTATTATTTTCTGCCAACAATATTTTAATTTTCTCATAATCTTTTCTCTAAAAACTGTATCACTTGGTTTCTTTTTTTCTACATTGCCCTCAAAATATTTTATCCTTTACATTTGTTGAAAATTACTATAACCTGGTCTCAGTATCCCACATTTCAGCCGGTTATTTTTTCTTCCTTTTCTTCTACTCAGTAACTACCATACCACAAATGTTGTTAGTACTCTTTGCCTTTTAATTTCTCTGATTTCTTTCTTCATTAGCTTCCTGATTTAACTACCTATCATTCCCAGGATAGTCTATCCAAAATGGTTTAGGACTTCAAGCACTATTTTTCCTTTATTTTCAACCACCATGTCTTCTTACCCAACCTGTCCACTGACTGGGAAATTCAAACCAGGGACAATACAAGTATCTCTCTTCTTTATTGCAACCAAATGAATATACATTCCTGCTGTCCAGTATCTGTAAACCTTGGCTTATGGGCCAAATCCAACCAACCATTTATATTTCTAAATAAACATGTTTGAAATGCAGCCATGTACATTTGTTCATTCATTTATGAATCGTCTATGGCTACTATCATGTTAAAATAACAGTTGAGTACTTGCTACAGAGACCTATGACCCACCAAGTCTAAAATATTTACTGTCTAAAATTTACAGAAAATATTTGCTAAACTCTTCATGCACAGTATTACAAATACTGGAAAAAAATAACATCATAATTTCAGCCACAACTTGAATCTCAATTCTGTCCAGCAACGATTCTACATTTTTCAGATCAACTCTATCTCCCATACTTCACAATGACTATTTAAAACATTCTCCTGAGCTGGGAACCATGGCTCATGCTTATAATGCCAGGAGTTTGAGAGGCTGAGGCAGAAGGATTGCTTGAGCCCAGGAGTTTGAGACCAGCCTGGGCAACCTGGTGAGACCGTGTGTGTGTGTGTGTGTGTGTGTGTGTGTGTTCTTCAAATAGTCTTAGTAGATGGCCTTGATTTATCATTCAAATTAATCAACTTTATGTCTTTGAAAATGACCAACCTGTATCCAGACCCATTTTTTTAGAGTACCTCTTATTGTAATAAAAGATATTCCTCTAGCTCATGCCCCTTTCTGGTTGTTTATATGCTTTACTCATTACTGTATTCATTCATTAACTAACTTCTTCCGTTCTTCTTCCCATTAATAACCAAACATGTTAATAGATTTTTATGGTTATTATGGTTTTCATCTATCTATCTATCTATCTATCTATCTATCTATCTATCTAATCTACATGTATGTGTATGTATGAGAACTTTCATGAAACTACCTCTCTATTGCCTGTCAAACTCTTTTTCTTTTACTTTGCAGTCACACACTGATTTTATCTATCTTTCTATCTCTGTTATTATTATTCTGTCCACAATATTTTAATTTCTTAACAATTCATTCTGTGAAAGCTATATTACTTGATTTCTTTTTTCTCTTCTGTGTTGCAAAAAGCATAATTTATTTCCTAATTTTATAGCCACTGTCTTGTGTTTCTACTGACTATCTAACTCAGGGCTAACTTGAGTTTAGCTTTACTTAGACTATTCCTAGGCATTTTTATTGTCAACAGTGACTTGCTTATTGCTGTATCTGACAGCCATTTTCAGTCTTTTTCTACTTATACTCATAATATTTGCCCTTCATTGTTGGATACTTTTCTTTTGCAGTCATCCCGTGAATTTTAATTTAACATGTGTCTCATTTTTCCTCCAATTCCTCTTGATCCTTCTTAGGGTGCTTGAGGCACTATATGCCCCAACAATGCTATATTGGTGGGAGAAATGGACACACTCCAAGATACTCTTCAGAAAGATTCTATGTAACTTAATAGGAAGGGTGTTTATCCAGGTGCTACCATAACTTACTCTCTAACTCAAAGAACTCTCTCAACTTCTCTTTGACTCAGTTTTGCCATTTATAAAATATTCTTTAATAATTTAACCTATCTCATTTTTTTAAGACTAAGTGAATTAATGTGCATAAAGTGCTACAACATTGCTGTGCATGTAGAAAAGTAGTCCTTTCTTATCCATGGGGCATACGTTCCAAGACCCCCAGTGGAGGCCAGAAACCCTATGTGTACTGTTTTTCCCTATATGAACATACCTATGACAAAGTTTAATTTATAATTAGGTATGTGAAGGATTAATAACAATAACTAAAATAAAATAGAATTGTAACAATATATTATAAAAAAAAAGTTATGTGAATGTAATCTGTCTCTCTCTCAGAATATCTTATTGTATGTAATATTTTTGGACAGGGATTTACCATGGGTAACCGAAACCATGGAAAGGGAAATGATAGGTAAGAGAGGACTACAGTAATAACTATATACTGTAAATGGTAGGAATGGTCTCCAAAGCCTCCTTCTGAGCACTTCCAGGTCAATAGATCTTAAAGTTTCCATATTTTATGGTGATAATTCTTCCATCAATATTTTTAGTTCAGTGACATGTATTGCCTCTGATGGTATTGTGAAAATACTTGTCCTGATGCCCCAAACAGAGCAAAGCCAAGCTTGAATTCATCATCTGCTGCTACAAGGTTGCCTCATTATTCTGTCATTCTCCCAGTTGTCTGAGGAAGGAATCTGGATGTCATTCTTGTCTTGTTTCTCTATATCAATGCAGTTACCAAACTCTGCAACATTTACATGCTACATATCTCTAAGATGCATCTCTTTTAATCTATTACCACAGTCATTCTCTTCTCTATGACAAACATTTATCTGGAATGCTTCAGTGGTTTTCTAACTGCATCTGATTTTATAATCTTGCTTTCTTGGAATAATTTTCTCAGCAAATAAATCCGATCAGAACACATTTTTCTTTAGAAGATCTTGAAGTATTACTATTTATGTCTTAGTCATTGTTTCTTGGAAAGTTTTCTTGCAAACTCATGTGAAAACTGTAACAGGAATGCCCTCAGTATAAAGAAAGTAACTAGGCCGGGCGCGGTGGCTCAAGCCTGTAATCCCAGCAGTTTGGGAGGCCGAGACGGGCGGATCACAAGGTCAGGAGATCAAGACCATCCTGGCTAACACGGTGAAACCCCGTCTCTACTAAAAAATACAAAAAAAAAAAAAACTAACCGGGCGAGGGGGCGGGCACCTGTAGTCCCAGCTAATGTAGTCCCAGCTACTCGGGAGGCTGAGGCAGGAGAATGGCGTAAACCCGGGAGGCGGAGCTTGCAGTGAGCTGAGAACCGGCCACTGCACTCCAGCCTGGGCGACAGAGCGAGACTCCGTCTCAAAAAAAAAAAAAAAAAGAAAGAAAGTAACTATTGACATTGGAAGGCATTGAAGTGTGAGTCAAACACGTTAGGTGAACCAATGGTGAGCTGCTGAAATGGGATGGTCCTATATAATTGCATAGTTTTGAGGCACAGGGCATGGGACTTTAATTTTCCATACTATATTCACTAGTCATTAAATGCAGGTTGCCTCAAAAGAGCATGTATTCTGGGATGACATATCTGTCTTTGGCAACATATAATTCTTAAAGAAGTAGTTAACTGAAAAATCAGTAACAGCATTTCCAGGGGGCTGAGAAATTGTTATTTCAGACCTTAAAGATCTTATTGGCCAACTATATCATCCACAACAATGGCAATTTAGATAATGTTCAAAATATTTTAAAAGTCTTAAGAGTCCCTTCATAATTACATACATTTCCTTCCCCAGCCTCATCTTGTAGTTAATTGAATACATGATTAATCTTTCTATCTCAAGAACTTGAATTTGATTTTTAAAATTTTCATTTAACACATCTCCTCAAAACCCTCCTTATTAAATTTCTATTAATTTTAATTTAAAAGATAATATAAATTCATCCATATTTTAATAATTATATCATAAATAGGGAAAGTATCATAGTTTTTTAACTTTGAAAAAAATAGTTGTACAGAACATATTTGATCATATAGCAAATTGCTTAACATGTTTTGCACACAATTTTTTCAAAGAACATCAGTGTTTCACTGGAATTTGAAAGTAAAATGGAATTGAAATAACTCAATATTAAGAAAAATAAGATATGAAAATAACACAGAACACATCTGTGGTAGGCAGAACTTGTCTCTCACTCCCAAGGATGTCGTTATCACAATTCTTGGCATCTGTTAATACGTTATATTATATGGCAAACAGGCATTGTATATATAGTTACAGGTAGAGACCTTAAGATAAAATGATTACCCTGTATTATCTGAGTGGGATTAATCTAATCACAAGAGCTCTTAAAAACAAAGAGCTTACTCTTGTTGAAATCAGAGAGATGTGACAGAAGGGAAGGTCACAAATATTTGAAGGATGAGAAGGATATGATGTGCAGATGCTGCTTCTGAGATGTGCCATGTGTAAGAACCGCAGAGAAGCTAAGGATGGTCCCCAACTGATGGCAACAAAAAGAGACTCCAGAGCAAAACAAAGGAACTTCAGTTCACAATCTCAAAGACTGAATTTGGCTAACAACCAGAATGAGCTCAGGAGAAGATTTAATGCTGAAGTGTCTAGAAAAAAAAAAAAAAAATGCATCTCAGCATATACCTTATTTTAACTTTGTGAAGCTCAAAGCAGAGGACCTGGCTGTGACACAGTGCAGCAGACTTCTGACCTTGAGAAACTGTCAGATAATACAATTGAGTTGTCTTAGACCAAGCTAGCAATAATTTGTAGGGCAGTAATTAGAAACTAATAAGCATCTAGTTATTACAATTTTTGCATAAGTTTTGGTCAGTATCTTTACATATAGAAAAACGTCTGTGCAAACTTACTTGATGTAGTAAAAGTGATATTTATCACTGTGAGTATTTTGGGTAATCACATAATACAGTTGAGTTGTCTTAGGCCAAGCTAGCAATAATTTGTCGGGCAGCATTTGGAAACTAATAAACATCTAGTTATTACAATTTTTACATACATTTTTGGCCACTATCTTTACATATAGAAAAACATCTGTTTTCGCAAACTTACTTGATGTAGTAAAAGTGATATTTATCACTGTGGGTATTTTCAACATTTCAAAATGGGAAACTTTGAAATTATGCTGAGTCAGTAGAGGATATATTATCTTCAAAGTTTGGTAGATTTATAGATATTAAAGACAATATAGATTGTATTTTATTTGTCTACAAGAACCTGTAAATGTTTAAATGCCAATTTTTAAATACAGAATCTTTTAGATATAGTCGTAGCATGAACCTGAACCTATTATGCTAGAGGATAAATTTTACCCAATTAATAAATCACAAAGCCAGTGATACACACTGAGTTAGTACTATGCACAGAAACAGAATAAAAGTTTAAGCAAGTTTTGGCCTTATGCAGAAATCATGTAGTGTTTATTTGTTTGTTTGTTTGTTTTAACGCAGCAGCAAATTAATTCACTTTTAAAATTTTAAACCAAATATACTAAATTCCAGAATCCCAAAAAGCTCAAGATGTGTGTTTTATATCTTAATTATTTCTGTAGTTTTGTATCATAATAATTAGAGAAAATTACTTTTCAAAGAAAGTAGATTACTGTTTTGGAAATTATTTTCAAGTGATTGCATGAAATATATCCAGCTCAACTATCTTCAAGCGCAGTTTCAGGAGGCATTCTTTTATTCTATAGCATTGCAAATGCTGTGATTGATGCAACAGAATAATTTTTTTCAATCTTGTCATCCCATATAAATGGAACTTCTCTGTTCAGTAGCAACATAAATATTCTTTGTCTCCTACTTTTAGAAACAATGATAAATAAATTGAAGATATTCTGAGACATAACACCTGCCAACCATTAAAATGTATTCAAAATGCAGAAGAGCATCCTAGGTATTAACCTAATACTAAATACAATTAATTCTATGGGATTGGGAAGGATGAAATATACAGACTTAGGAAGGCTGTTCCTATAATAATGTGTATTATCCTTCTTTCCTTAACTAGATGAATGTATATGCGAGTAGAACAGAGTTCTATGTCAGTTTCCCTGAGTGCATCTCCTGTCTCATCATTTGCCAGTGTCCTCTAGATTGGATCATTATAAAGGCACTCACTGTGTTAGATTCAGACAAATATACATGCACAAACATATACCCCTATATATATTACCTTTATATTGACTGGTTAGACAAATGCTTAGAGTGGTTATAATCAAAGTCCCAGAACTAACTCTCATGGGAGATAGTTAGTTTTCTTTCATTCCATGACCAATGACTGCACCTATTTTAGACATAACTGAAGCAACGTAAGTATGATGTGGTTTCATCTTCAGGTACATGTGAAGGTAAATTCAAATAATTCATTGTTTTTCAATGGAGAAAATACTAAAAGAGATCAAAATAGGCTTCTTTTCATGAACAGAATAGCACATTACTTCACTATTTTTAAAAGAATACAGAGACATGAGACTTCTCAATGACTAAATAATTCTATCCACTGTCGTGTCTTGAGTATCAGCATAAAATTAGATTCGATTCTTAAATACTGTGCAGACCAGGAGAAAGACATTTTCAAAGAATTCCATATTCTGCAGTTTATTTGCTAAGAGAAAGGAAGCATCGTAGTAATAGAGACACAACTGGAATCTCCTTTTAATGTGTCTTTCATACATTTCAATCACAACTCATCAGGTATTCCAGAAACTTGATAGAAAACCTGCTATGTAGAGACAATTTTCTCAAAAAGCTTTATTATTATTATATGTATTAGTTAGATAAAATGCTTATAAATATTTATATATCATACAGAAATAAAATAAAATATTCACCTACAGTTTTACAAGAATGTATCAGTCATCTTGAAAATTCTAATTAGAGTGTTGTAGTATATTTAGGGCTACATAAGGGATAAGAGATTTTAAATGTAGGACCTGAATTTCTGAAAAAGAGGGTTTTGCTTTCCCAGTATGATCATAGGATGATAAAATAGAAGGCTTTCTTGAAATTGCCAAGATGATTCTTTCTCATACTTCTCTAAGGAGATTTTTCCTTAAAGAAAATCCCAGACCACAGGAAGGCATTAAGCTGAGAATAACTTTATCAGGCCCCATTCGTTCTTCTACAAAATAAATATGCATTGAATGAATAAACAAGTCTAGATACAACCCTATTGCTTGCCAATTATGCTAGATAGTAGCCACAAAAAGATTAAAGAGACAAAACCATATAGTTAATATAGAAAATATGCAGTTTTGTATTATTTTTGTCCTCCCGGAACCACTTGCCCCCTTACAATGAATGCATGAACAACAAAAATGCAAACATTGAGACACTTGCAATAGTATTTTTCACGACTGAGATTACAAATGCTGTTTTATTAATTTTTTTATCTTCATAATACGACAAGTGTAGCACTTTTTACCATCTAATACCAACCTCTAAGCTGCTAGTGAAACATATTTGCTATCATTTATCATCATTTTGTAATGGTTCTTAGTACTTCCAAACTCCCATTGAAGGAAACTGATGTTAATCTATCCACATAGACTATGACAAACTTATCAACTACTTAAAATATGACCTAAATATATTTCATAATATTCACCTATGGGCTCTTATAAGAATTCATAAAAATATTTGTTCATATTAAAGATATTTATATTTCCTGAAGAACACTCTATTGTAACTACTTACACAGTTTTTAGTTCATATTTTTTAAGATAACAAATTTCCTGGTACTTTCTGAATTAAAACATCACTAAACCTTAATAGAAATGAAATTCCTACCTTTCCAATTACTGTTTCAGTCACTTAGAAGGGGTAATTTATGAAAACTGCAACCTAACAAAATCTAAATTAAAAGTTAGCTTTACTGAAGAGGTAAAGAAATCAGGGCAATTCTGTCTCAATTGAGAACAAAAGGAGGTCTTTGTATATTCATTTCCATCTGCCAGCTTGAGGAAGATTTTCTCTTTTTAAAGATTCTTTAAAAAATTAAATTTAGACCATATGAAGACTCTGAAATGTCCTTTGACATAAATATTGAAAGCTGAAAATTGGCCAGGCCATGTGGGGAAAGCTGCTGATAGTGACAGTTGTTGTAATTCTTATATTCTAAAGGAGGCATTACCTGTCATATCAAAATTTTTCTCTCAGTCTTTTCTAGACATGCTTCTCTCCGGTTTGAACTGGTTTTGTGTGTCTGTATTATCCCATTATGTGAAATTAATCATTAGAGGCAAGATTTGTAACTTAGGTTCTTTCTAATCACTTACGGAAAAATAAGAGATCACCTGTTTTCAGATCCTCAGAGACTACATATGAAAATTAAACATAGAACCAAACAGGATGAAGATGGGAAAGGAATCTTACCACAGTGTTAAAGAGAAAATGTGTAATGAGTGCCTTAAGAGAGGACAACACTATTTGAATAATCAGTTAGCTAAATGTGATCTTAGCATCCATGGCATTCTGTACTACATCTGTATGATGTGGTAATCTAAATTTGAACAGATGCCCTGCATATTATATCAATATTTGAATTGCTATTATGGCTATGAATCAATATTTCTTTGTAAACATCCTTATTTCAAGTGGCTTGAATCGCAGACCCATGGTTAAATAAACAGGCTCTAGTTTAACTGCCTGATCTCATAACCAAACTCCAGCATTCACGAACTATATCTTTGGTTACTTACTCAACAACCTATTGTCATAGTTCTTACCCCTTCGTAAAAGAAAACGTAGCCATTGTCTTATAAATGGTAGTGAGAAATACATATATTAATGCTCTGCTTGAACATTCATTTTAATTGGCTGTTGTTATTTTCTTGTATACATTAGATCTTGCTTTCCCATTTCTTTTTGGAGTCAGGCAAGTCATATAATACTTTAAAATATAGATGTCAAGTGAAAAATAGAGATAAAAAGTAAAGTAATTTGAGTCAAAAGTCTCTTTGCTTCTGGCATCAAAACAGTTCAGGCAAAAATCTTTTATTTTTGTTCATGTGTTTTTCCTTTGCAAACATCAGAACATCGTAAAGGGATATCTTCAGACTGAATTGATATCACTTAATATTAAACTCAAAACAGTTGTAAGTAAAATATTAATATTTTATTGGATCTCTCATAACTCACTCATCACTATGGTGATGTGTTATGTTTACATTAAAAGGAGGATCTAATGCTTGAGGGCAGGGAGGGGACAAACTAGCTATGTGCCATAAACTGCCGCAAGCTTTTCACATATAATTTCATCATTTCAAAAATGCATGAACCAGGTTTTGATATCACTGTATTAAAACACCAAGTCATGAAAAGATCAAACGACTCCTCCACACTTTCACCACTAGTATGTATTACAGTTAGTTTCTAAATCTGGGAACCTTGCCCTTTGGTAACTGTGAGCAATCATTTAATAATATGTAGTCTTAACATCAAACCTAATCTAGGGTTTACCTTTTGATCTTTCAGTAGGGCTTTACTATAACGACTTCTTAGTCCCTCATAATTTCCCTTGGGCCTCAAATTCCCCCTCACCTTTACTTTTCTTTCCATTTCACCCAGTTTAGAAATTCTAATGTTTCAGGTTTTTCTTTTCCTTTATTAAATCAGATTATTAAAGCAAAACACTTTGTGTTTGGTGTGAAATGCTAAAAATTAGGCTTGGCTCATCTTTAAGACAGTTAATTTTGTTTTTCAGATTTCCAAATGGGTCCTATCACCACATTATACTGTTGGAAGTAAAAATCAGTTGTTGTCAAATTTGAGTGTTCACCTGAAGAGCTTGTTAAATCAGTTTGTTGGAGCAAATACTAGGAGTCTGTGATTGATTAAGTCTTGATTGGGGCTGAGAATTTGCATTTTAACTATAATGTGAGAAATGTAGATGTACACCGACATTGTAGATTTTGAAGATACTCTCAATTTATGTTTTCCCATGAATACTAAATATATTTTTTAAAAGTATTATAATGGGCATTTCTTTTTTTTTTTTTTTTTTTGAGACGGAGTCTCGCTCTGTCGCCCAGGCTGGAGTGCAGTGGCCGGATCTCAGCTCACTGCAAGCTCTGCCTCCCGGGTTCCCGCCATTCTCCTGCCTCAGCCGCCCAAGTAGCTGGGACTACAGGCGCCCGCCAACGCGCCCGGCTAGTTTTTTGTATTTTTTTAGTAGAGACGGGGTTTCACCGTATTAGCCAGGATGGTCTCGATCTCCTGACCTCGTGATCCGCCCGTCTCGGCCTCCCAAAGTGCTGGGATTACAGGCTTGAGCCACCGCGCCCGGCCTATAATAGGCATTTCTTTATTTTTTAACCCTGCAAAAAAATTCTAAACTAACAAAAAGTCTATAAAGATAGGGGTTGATAAACTTTCCATATTAAGTCAAGTGTTTGTTTTTTCTACATTTTTTAGTTATGTTTCTGTATTTCATAGACTAGAAAGTATGTTTTTGTGGAACAGGAGGCTGTAATAGAAATTGTAAGTTACAATGATTAATATTGTTCACTCTCCCTTGGCAAGCTGGAAAGTTAGCCAAACTACCTACTTCCAAATTCTAACTCTTATCATTTCTTAAATCTATCAACCTATGATTAAATTACTTAACTTATATGCCATGATTTTTTTCATCTGAAATATAGAAATAAGAATAGAACTATTCCATTCCATCATTTTAGTATTATATAGGTTAATATATTGAAGACACTCAGAGAAATAACTCAGACACAGCAAGGGATAAATGAGGTCTAACTTTTAGTTTGATGATGAGCATTACGCTTTGCACTATGTAAATATTTTGCTTGGTGGGTTTATTAACTGATAAGATGTGATGGACAAAACATTCACAGGTCAAAATGAAATTCAAATTTTGGCTAAAAATATTTTGCATTGACTTCATATATTTTAGTTCAGTTATAATATTCCTGGCTGCTTTATAATTGAAATATTTCTAATAGAAAATCTTCAAAAACATCATATTAATGAAACATCAAATAGACTGCTATTTATGAGAAAAATGATGTCTCATTCTTACTAGAAATATATTTGAATCATTTAATAAACAGAGGACTTGTGAAGTAGCCTACAGAATCCACCTTTGTTTTTAAATCCATTTTTAATAGTGGTTCGTGTACATTATAATTGAAATATGATCATCAGAATAAGTCAATTGTTTGACTGCATATATATTTCAATTTCTAATTTTGGAGAATGCTTATCATTTTTCTGCAAGAATGGCTAAGACTACAAGTGTAGTAAAAAGTAATGTTTTAAGTGATTAAAGCAAAACTAATATAAACAAACTAGGAAGATTAAATGCTGTACTGAATATCAATAAGCAGTTTTCAGAATGTTACAGTTCCTAATATATTGTAATTGTATTTTGTGTATGGCCATTTAACCCAATTGAGAGAAACATACTTAATACGAATCTTCAATATTCTTTTTGTACCATAGATAGGAGAACATCTTTGCTAAAATAGCCAGTAAACAAAGTCAACCCTCAGAAATCTCAAAGCATTTGAAATAAATACATTAGAAATAAAGAGATAGGTAGTTGTACATCCTGTGTTTATGTTCAGAATTAAAACAGAAAGGCATGGTGACCCATTCAAAGGTTTAAAACAGAAAAGAAATATTATTCCAAAGATGAATTAGCAATAATATAGAAATTAGGTTGAAGTTGGAGAGACGGAAAGAAAGGAGTTAAGAGTTTCACAATTCAAAAATTAATATTTGAATCAGATGAGGTATAAAAGAGTCCTGAGTTAACTTATTTAGTAGCAGTATGGATGGAGAAGAAATACAATAGATATTAAGAAAGCAAGATAGAAGACCACAAACTGAAATTAAGAATTTACTTCCTCACCTTACGACTTCATAAAATGAGAGTATTAAAGAAATAAAAGAATAACATGTATTTCTATAATAAATATGTATAATAAAATATTCAAGGTATGCATTAAAGTAAGCAAAAAAGAGCACATAAATTTCAAACTGGTTAAGAGAAAAATGAGGAATTTTTAAAATATATGAAAAACAAAAAATCTCTTTCTGGAAAGGAACATTAGAAAGACAACAGCAAACAAAAGTACACAAGTAAAAATAATTCCAAAGATATCAATAATCAAAATGAATATAAATGGACTAACTATCAATTACAAGACAGAGAAGCTCAGATGTTAAAAAATTTGTTTAGGATTAAGATAACACAATTTACATGATAGCAATATATTCATCATGTTTTCTCACCTTACACAATATCCTTCATATTATACATGCCTTCTTTCACATTTAGACCTCAAAGTATAGTCAACCACTGAGAAGACTTCCTAAGGAGTCTTGGGATTCCTTCCATTCTTCAATAAAATTATTCATCTTTCTGTTTAAGAACAAGAATTTGTGCTGATCAAGGAGTTCAGGTGAGGGAAACTTTTGACTAAGTTTAAAGGGGATTTAGAAAATATATGTTTTATCATTTAGTTCTATAACATATTCTACTTACAATTAAATCCAAACTTGAATGAGTAATTTAAACAAAACATTGTTGAGTTTGGTGTTAAAGTAAGGTAGAGGACTACACATTTTCAACTATTTCCTCAAGAAAATGACCTGTGAGACAAAATTGATTTCTGAATGAAAGCAAATCTGATATTGTTTTTTTGCTGTGCATATGTAGGTTCACAAAGAGGGTTTACAACACAAAGATTTCTAAAATTTTTATGGAACCAAAAAATACCCCCAAAAGCCAAATCAATGATGAGAAAGAAAAACAAAGCTGGAAGCATTACACTTACTAATTTCAAACTATAGTATAAAGCTTTAATAATCAAAACAATATGGTACTGGCATAGAAACAGATACATAGACCAATTGAACAGAATAGAGAACTTAGAAATAAATTCAAACATATATGGTCAAATAATTTTTGGCAAGAGCATCAACATGACACAATGGAGAAAGAATAGTCTCTTCAACAAATAGTGCTGGGTAAACTGAATTTCCTCATGCAAAAGAATAAAATTAGGCCCTTATCCTACATCATACACAAAAATAATCTCATATCTGTGTGGGATGATGGATTGATTATTTACTTGGCTATAGTACCGATTTCACTCTGTGTATATCAAAACATCATATTGTACACAGTAAATATATGCAATCTTTTTTTAAATGGAAGGAAGAAACTGGTCCACTGACAGGAAATAAAATCTCTTTATTTCATCCAGCTCAAGAAAAGAGTAGGGTTCTTCCAGGCCTTCCTCTCATGAAGTGCTCAGCCTGTTGGTGTCTGTCTGTTTTCTTGGTATTCTTTCTGGTCTTCAAATTACTTAGCCCTTTCGAATACAGATGATTTAGTGCCATTTTAAATAAATTTAGACAATTTAGGGCAGATGAAACAAGGATTGTCAGATAGAATACAATGTAATTTTGTGAAAACTTTATACTAAAAAATTACTCATTGTTTATCTGAAATTTTAAAATGTCTTCCATTTTTATTTTCTAAATCTGACACCTTAGCAATAAATGAAATGCTCATTTTTCTGTACTCTTTTAGTCATTTGTATTCTTCTCTTTTAAAACTACATATTAAGGTATTCAATAAATATTTAATAAGAAAATAGGTGCCTGGCACTCAGATAAGCACTAAAAATACAAATATATTGTGTATATATGTGTAAATAAAATATATATTCATGGTTATATACGTAAATGATTGATAGGTAGATACAGATATGGGTATAGTTTCTTCAATAAGCTAGTTAACATGTTTATGTGAGTATAATAATATAAATAGATGATATATGATGAGAGATTAGAGAAAGGTGTAATGGTTTTTTGTCTTGGTATTTAATTTGTGACTATGTATTAAAACTTCATTGAGTACAAAATCCAATTCAAGAAACTGCAGATAATATATAAATGAATCATAAATAGTTCTTACCATTAACATGTCATGGTTTAAAAGAAGGGGAGCACACGTTCTAAAAATTAAAAGGTAAAGACAGAGAGAGATGAAATGTGATTTAGGAAAATAATTTTAAGGGGAAAAACAAAGTGTTGTCCTCTGAGCCCAGATGGAGGGGGACACTGACTAGTTTGTCCCTATATGTGTACAGGGCATTAAAAGTGAATGAGACCTGTGAGGCAATTCATTGATAAAACCATATTTTTCTTCAGCTCCTCTAATTTAACTCAGATTTACAGCTACTTTAATATACACAAATAATAAGCCCTAAATGCTTAAGGCATGTTTTGCTACATAATCTACTAGGCCAATGTGAATGTGGAAGCAACCAGGAAATCGTGGTCTAGATTTAACAACCGAACTAATGTCAAGTCTCAGCTTTTCCTCTTATAGGGAAATGACCTGAATCAACATATTTAAACTCTGAAACAGTGGGTCTCCATCTTGGCTATACAAATAAACCATCTAGAATGCTTTGAAAAAATACTGATGCCCAGGCCCCACCACAGATCAGTTAAATCAGCATTGCTGGGAATGCAGCCAAGCATCACTAGTTTTAAAGCTCCTCAGGTGACTATAATGTGAAACACAGGCTAAGAACCACTGCTTCTGAGAGACTTATTTTCTCATCAGTATGCCTTTAAAGCAACTTCCAACTGTGCCCAAAATACTCTTTGTGGTCTGAATTTACCTGTTTGTCTTTCCTGACCACTCTCAGTAGGTAACTGATAGGCCTTTCTTATATTTACCAAGTAATGTAATATCCGTATTATATCCATATTATAAATGGTTTCTTGGCCAGCCACAGTGGGTCACACCTGTAATCCCAGCACTTTGGGAAGCCGAGTCGGGAGGGTCACCTGTGGTCAGAAGTTCGAGACCAGCTTGGTCAACATGGTGAAACCCTATCTCTACTAAAAATACAAAAATTAGCTAGACACAATGGCACGCACCTGTAGTCCCAGCTACTCGGGAGACCGAGGCAGGGGAATCGCTTGAACCCCAGGAGGTGGATGTTGCAGTGAGCTGAGATGGTACCACTGCACTCTAGGCACTCTAGCCTGGGCAACAGAGTGAGACTCCGCTTCAGAAAACAAAAAAACAAAAAAACAAAAAAACATGGTTTCCCCAAAAGCAACCTTATTTGACAAAATGTTATTTCAATAAAAGAAAACAATTCCAATCCATTCTTTCATCACATTAGAGAAAAATCAGTGACTTTCCCAGGATATCAGTGGTACATCAGCCCTCATTTGTTCTGACACTAATATATCCTGAATTTACATAAAATATTAATTTCTCATAGTATATTTGAAATGTATTTATATGAAAAACTTTAAAGTGTTACAGGATAATTAGAGTGTTACTTCACCAGCTGGAAACCTCTGTGGTCATGGTTTGCTCGGACCTGCTAGGCTTATTCCACTCACTAGGCCCAGCACACTACCAGCTTACATCCCATACCTGCCAAGCGTGAGCCAGGCGTGGAGTGGTGAGGGGTGTGTGGGTGAACGAGCGCAAGGTCTGGCCCCTGGGCACAGTCATGCACATTGGCTGCTTCAGCAGGGCAAGCAGCTCTAGGGGCTGGTCCAGTTGCCGGCTCCGTGCAAGGCTGAGACTGGACGAGAAGTACTGTGCACAGCTTCTGCTGAGGGCAACTGCATCTGGATGAGGGAAATGCCATAGCACCCAGAAGCTTGGAGACACCAGGAACCACAGAAACCCAAAGAGGTTGTCACAGCCCTAGCTTGGGGAGCTCCTACATCTGCGCTCCATGAAGGGCCACAGGTCTTCTCTCCTTCTTGTCACCAGCAACGTGGCAAGTGGGAGAGGGGATGTTTCAGCCTTGTTTGTGTTACAGCTCTTTTAGTCCCTCCATTTGGTGGGTTCCAAATTCTTGTCCCACATTCAGGAAGAACAAGGCACTTGGACAACTGGAGGGCAGGCAAGGCAGAGAGTAATTTCATTGAGCAGCAGCAGAATTCTCAGGGGAAGAGAGCAGGAGTGGGTAGCTGCTATTCACAAGCAGGTCATCCCATTGAGCCTGCAGCCCTTAGGGGAGAGGAGACCCAC
The DNA here is from genome assembly GCF_009764315.1 of Trachypithecus francoisi. NCBI lineage: Eukaryota > Metazoa > Chordata > Mammalia > Primates > Cercopithecidae > Trachypithecus > Trachypithecus francoisi. Next base: position 155,435,526 of record NW_022681454.1, on the reverse strand, counting down.
AGTGGGTAGCTTCTATATGCAGGCAGGCCTCCCTTCATCTTCTTGCATTTGCCTGAGTCTGGGGTTTCTGTGGGCTTCAGAGGAGAGAAAGTGTGTGCTAATTGGTCCATTGGCAGCCATAGGCAGACCAGGAAAAAGCACCATAAGTTCTCATTCTGATCCGTGAGAGTGGCATCCCAGTCCCCAGGCTTCAGGCCATTCCTGGGTTGAAGGTGGAGTTTCACCAGAGACCTGCCTCTTTCCACCCAGGAGCCTGCCTTTTGCCGTCATCAGCCTGCCATCCATGGTGTCCATGTGCCCAGGCTATTCATGCTGAGGGGCGCCTACAGTCCCACGCCAAGTTGTCCTCAACCCCCCACCCCTCCCAGCCTCTTCCCTTGCTTGTTGTTGTCGTCCAAAGTCCAGAGGGGGCTGAGGCAGCAGGGGGCTGAGGCAGCAGGGGGCTGATATGTCAGCACTGCCTTGGACATGCACACACCCAACTGGATAATGACAGTGCCTGGGCTCGGCCTCAACATTGCTCCAAAACCATAGCGGACACTCAGAGTTGGGAGAGCCCAGGCAGCAGGAGCTGGCATTTCCAAGCCTGTGGGGGATGGAGGAACTTCTTGGGTCACCAAGGGTGCAGGGATGCCTGGGTCCACAGCTCTAGCTGGGTGACTGTAGCTGCACCTGGCAGGGTGGGGCATCCAACTGGCCATCTTGGAAGGGGCCCTGGTTCTTGCCTGTTCCCAGTTACCACTGGCTCTGCAGAGTGCGCAGCCCCTGCCTCACCTTCTCCACTGCAGCAAATGTCTTTGCAGCTGCTGCTCCAGACGGGCTGTCGCTGCCGTCAAAAGGATCTTTTCAGTCAAGACAATAATGAAAGCAATGCTGTCTTGGAATTCAGCATTGAATGTATCTATAGCTACACGATTTTCACTCATTCTCAGAAACTGTACTTAACATGTCAGCAAATCAGATCAGACTGCTCCCACCAAAGAATAACCCAGGAATAATGTTAATGAATTTTATACTGATACCCACCTATGTCCTACCATTATTATATAAATCTGAGGTCGGAAGACTATGCCCCACAGCCTGCTATTGTAAATAACCTATTATTGGAACACAGCCATGCCCATTGGTTTATGTATGACTGATGGCTGTTTTTGCCCTACAACAGCACATCTGAGTAGTGATGACAAAGACGATGTGGGCCAGGAAGCCTAAAATATGTACCCTGTGATCCTTTACAAAAAGTGTTTGCCAAAGCCAGCTACAGATTAATTTTGTTTTAATCTGTAATTTAAGATATTTGAAATTACTAATTGTCTCAAATTGTTCTTTACCAATATTTCTTATAAACAAAGGGAGAAAAACACATTATTTGTGAAACAAGTTTATTCCTTAGTGTGTAGATGATCTTTTGCTCACTTTCTTTTCTCTCCATCACCCTTCCTTCATTTTTTCACTTCCCTTTTTTTTTTTTCTTCTGTGGTACAATTTTCCTATCTCCCTAATTCTTTGGACTTCTCAAATGCTTGCCATCTTTTCACAAATTTAGTGCTAAATTTTTCTTTGCTTCTCTGGGACCAAGTCTGGGAAAGATCATTTAAGGATGATTTGTAGGGTCATTAAAATATGATACAAATGCAGATCATGCCTCATGTATCTTGCTGTTTTGTCTCTAGATCTGGCAAACTTTCAAAAAGATGGACTCGTGCTAGGGACATGGTCGTAAGTCACATACTGAATATGAGCCCAAATACTGTCAGTTTTTTAGGGTGCCATGATCAGATAATAGCAGGAATTAGTCCGTGGGATCAAGTGCTCCTCTCTTTAGAATGTTAGTACAAAATGCATGCTATGAATAAGAAAAAAGTGAAATATACAAAAAGCACTTTCATAAGTGAGCATGATATTGACTAAATCTGACACCATTTCCATTTAAACTGTGTCTCTGGTTTACTTGTCTAGCAATTTTTTTTTTCTTTAATAATTGTTTTAAAGCAGGATGTTCACAATATTTTCATTACTATTTTAAATGTTATTAGCTGATCTTTTTTCATTAGCTATGCAACACTATGGTACAATAATATATATGGTAATATAAAATATTAGATGCATCCTCATGAAAAAGCCCTCATTAGAATTCGTAATAAAAAGCTTTCTTCCTAGTATGAAAATGATGAAGGAGGATTACTGTAACACTGTACACTGTGCAAAGGCACCTGGTCAAGGCAGCACATAAGTGGCGCTGCAATCCAGGCTGCCCTGCACTTGTCAAGCTAGACACCTTAGGGTAGGTTTGTATTCACTGGAGGGTAGCAATGCTTTCTTCTTTCCTCAAAGGCAGTAGTACTTGCTCCCATAGCTTTGGACCCAATGTTGTGTGGACTCAGGTGGATACCTTTCTTAATTCACAGGAAGATGCTGTAAAGTCTTACCTACCGTGTTAGAAGTGTATGGCAATTTGAAAAAGATATTTTGAATCTAAACAATCAAAACATTGTGTCTTCAGGAAATAACAGAAGCCAGATCCTGATATTTTTGTTTACTCTATGGCCTTGTAAAAATTCCTACTTATTATTTCTCCATCATAACACAAAGTGACAGCATTTTCTCCGTGAGAGGATGTTGCAATAATAAAAATAATAACATCCTGTTTAATGTAAACCGGTAGTATAAATATACATGTTTAGAAAGGTGGAAATTAATTCAGTTACTGAGCTGCACTTTTTTGAAGCTTATTTTGTGTAGCAATAAAGAAAGAAAAAATTAAAACAAAAATGTGCTTTATATGCTTTCTATCTGGATTACCTTTTCATTTTACGTACTTGGCTGAACTTATTGAAAGTATATTTAAATTGATCTCTGTGAATTCACTTCTGTACATTTACTTATATATCATGTAATAGCAGTTTGACTATTAGGCCTTTGTTCTTTTCTTAAACAAGGGAATGATGTATTTAGAGTGGTAAGGAATAATTTTTAAGGAAAATCATGACTATCATGTGGATACAAATGAGCACACGTTAAATATTAAATTTGCTCATTATTTATAAAGCAACTAGGCAGATGTTATAATCAGCTCAAAGAAGACAAACAGCCACAAATGTATATGGAAAAAATAATTGTGGTAATGAATTTCCAAACAGATATGAACCTGGCTTTTTCATGGAGTGAGGGAGAGAAAAGTCAATCGAATTTCTTCCCATCAGAATTCGTTTGCTCATCTATAGACAATAATTTTTTTATTTCTATCTGTTATTTGAAATTTATAGGGTAATAAAATACCTCAAAGGCAACAAAAGGCTAGAATGGGAAAACCCAGAAAGCCATGCTATAAATAATGATTTTTTTTTTATTGGCAACACTTAGTCATCTCTTTGCTTGCTCCAAACTTATTTACCAAATACTAAGAATCAGTATATGATCTAAACAACATTCAATTAACACAAAATGACAATCATAAGCTACCATATGTTATTTTAATTATAGAGCCTAAGAAGAAAAAAATGTAATTTAAGAAAATAAAAGATTACTAAACTATATATTTTTGTATTAGTGTATAGATACAAATACATAAAAATAGGTATATGAATATTAATCTATGTCATCTTCAAAGATATTTTTGTTTCCACTGTTCATAAACAGGTAACTAAATCAATAAATGAAATTAAATAATAATTCTGGTGTATATATGAAGGGAAAATCTTACTTTTTCTGTTTCCTCAGAAACTTTTGAAATCCAGGCATTGTTTTATTTTTGTTTTTATTTTTGTTTCTTTTAGAGACAGAGTCTTGAACTGTCACTCAGGCTGGAGTGCAGTAGCACAATCGTGGTTCACTGTAACCTCAAACTTCTGGGCTCAAGCGATCTTCCCACCTCAGCCTCTTGAGTAACTTAGACTACAGGTACACATCACCACATTCAGTTAATTTTTTTAAATTTTATTTTTGGAGTGACAGGGGTGGGGTCTCACATTATTGTCCAGGTTGGTCTTGAACTCTTGGTCTCAAGAGATCCTCCTGCCTCTACCTCCCAAAGTGTTGGGTTCATAGGCGTGAGCTGTGATGCTCTGCACAGGTGTTGTTTCAAAGTGTTTTTATGAAATAATTCCTCAACTCACCTGTGAAACTGAATTACTAACAAAGGCTTTGTCACAGAAGACAAAATACTGCGTGTTCGCTCTTACATTATCCTTTAAAAGCTGAGCTCATAGAAGTAGAGAGTACAATAGTGGAATAGCTATCAGAGGCTGGGGAGCATCAGGCTTGGAAGGGAGAGAGATGGGAAGATTGGTTAATGGGTATAAGTTACAGATAGAAGGAGTAAGTTCTGGTGTTCTATTGCACAATAAGGTGACCATAGTCAGCAATAATGTATGGTATACTTCAAAATAGCAAGAAGAGAGGATTTTGAATGTTCACATCATAAAGAAATGATATGTTTTTAAAGCGATGGATATACTAATTACCCGGATTTGATCATTACAAAATGTATATATGTACTGAAACATACCCATAAAGATGTACAACTATTATGTGTCAATTAAAAACCAATAAAACTTTAAAAAGAGGCTCTGCAATTCATTTTCATCTGACAACATACATGAAAAGGGCAAATACTTAAGTAATTATCCTCTACTGTTGATGCACAGGGTGAAAATTAGAAATTTTGCATCTCCCTACTGACATTAGAAATTTCACACATTTTAAATGAATGTTTTTCTTAAATATATTCATAAGTTGTATGCTTTTCAGTTGCAACAAAAGTGACTTGAGAAAAGGCAAATTAATGAAAAACCAACTATTCATAGTGCAAGTTATCTTGAACCTATCTTTGTTAATGTAGCTTATAAACTATTTCTGAACGTATCAATCCCATATCAAAGGAATATATCTCTCTCTACATGAACTGTCACTACTATTATCAGCATAACCACAGATTTTGTTCTATGTATGTATGCACACACAGGCACTCAAACACACATCCTTGCATATGGTAAAAATCAAAATGTCAGCTAGATTTTACAGAAAACATGTTTTATTTCAAAGAAGAGCAACATCTCTTTTCATCATATTTTTCCATCTAATTTGCAATAGTTATATGATATTTTTCCTTATCAAGAAATAGACTTTAGCATCTAAACTTGAACGACTAAACCATCTTCATTTCTTCTTCCGTCAAACTAATCAATGTTTTAGCAACCTCTTTTTAAGTAGTCTGTGGAATATTACTCCTTATAAAATATGCATGGTCATAATTCAACCGTAATGACCTTCACTTCACACTTTACAAATGTTCTCTTTTATAAATCTCATTTACAATCATGGCTTCAACTGTCAAGCACTCACCAGTTACTCACAAATTCAATTCATCAAGCACTTCCTTTCTTCTAAACTAGAGCTTCAAAGCTACCAAATTATATTTTCTGTTCTCTTATCAAGGCCTCTACCAGGATATTCCACAGTTATCTTAAACATCTCATTTATAAATTAATGTGCCATTTTCATTATATTTATCTACTGAATATATATTGAATATCAATATTAGAAATTGAATTTCTATTGATGGCATCACAGTCACTTAAAGTAGAAAATGTCAAGTATCAATTTACTCTATCTCCTATTATTCACCTCTACCTTTTCTACTTCCTTAATATCTTTGGTCAAGGTCATAATAAGCTATTGTTAAAACATGATGCATATTCATAAGAAAGTGCGCAATTAAACATTGATTTGTTTATCTTGCAAGTGGGTGAATAAAAAATATGAAGTATGCAATGTGTAATACTGATGTGTAATACTGATAAATTAATGTTGGCATTTATAATCTTCTAGAAAAAAAGTGATAGACATTGGCAGTTAGGTTATACATATTAGAGGTTCTTAATACATAGTATTTGTATGGGTGGTGTTTGAAATTTCATAGGAAAATAGAGATTATTTTATTTGGAAATATTGCAAAGAATCATCCTATAGTAGAGAATGGTAGATACATGTCTAGCTGAAGAAATCTGCTCTTGACAATTTAACTATATACCAGAACCATGTCTTACTTGAGAACACTGAGTAATCCTCTTTTCTGGAGGGACACAGATTCATAGAATTACTTGTATTTATTTGGTTGGTTTGGGGACAATTAGGAAGAATTAAGGCTAGCATCCAGGCTATGACTGATTGAAATGAAAACTCTCATAGGACTCTTACAGGACAATGTCTCTCAAAGGTTGACTGTGCTTAAGATAAGTAATTACAGTTAACAAACAGTTGTGACAACCTAAGGGACATGGCTGTATGCAGGTTACATCTATTCAGATTACTCATTTATATGTTATTATTGAGTTGGTATAAGGTCTGATAAGGCAACTTTGCCCACTTACATACAAGATATTTCTTCCCACTGTAACATGCTATGAATTGTTATATATATGTTAACCCACTGCAACTATTGAGCCTACATAAAAGCATCTAACATAAAATAATGACAATGCTATGAATGTTGATATTATGTTTAATATGATATGCTAGTATTTTAATATTTATAATTATATAGAATAAAATAATGCATTTTGGAAATAATTGTTTTGTTGTTAAATCTGATAGAATAAAGACAAGCCCAGAGGTCAATACACATTCATAGATGTATTATCTCTTGTTTGTTTGGTCAAAGAGAATGAATGTATAAGGAATATAGATGTATAAACTGTAGAGGAAATCCTGTAATTCCACTTTTGCATTTTTCTTGTGATAAATGAGACAAAGCATCACTGAAATATCGAGGCAAGGCATATGTAAACTCTTGACAGATATATTCATTGACAAGAAAAACAAAATATAATTATGTTGATAAGCAGGTATTTTAACACCAAACTGGCCAAAAGTCCCAGAGCTTTGGAAAACACTTCAGAAAAAAACTAACTTGAACCTCAACCTTTAATTATATATAAGGTCAGCATTAAACCTCATGCTTTTTTTTTTTTTTTTTTTTTTGAGGCGGAGTCTCGCTCTGTCGCCCGGACTGGAGTGCAGTGGCCGGATCTCAGCTCACTGCAAGCTCCGCCTCCCGAGTTCACGCCATTCTCCTGCCTCAGCCTCCCGAGTAGCTGGGACTACAGGCGCCCGCCACTTCGCCGGCTAGTTTTTTTGTATTTTTAGTAGAGATGGGGTTTCACCGTGTTAGCCAGGATGGTCTCGATCTCCTGACCTCGTGATCGCCCGTCTCGGCCTCCCAAAGTGCTGGGATTACAGGCTTGAGCCACCGCGCCCGGCCAACCTCATGCTTAAGGAAGACTATAAAAGTACATTTCTGGGTTTAGTATAAACCGAGGCATTATGCCTTATGGCTGCTTGGTATACATTTCTCATATAGCTGCACTGCAGTTTTTCTCTATGGCTGTCGTTTATCAAACTTGCCTTGTAATTGTGTCATCATTTGATTTACAACTTTTGGACCTATAAATTATATTGTTAGATGAATACAAAACCATGAGATTTAGACAGTCTTGTTGAGTCATCCCTTTCATTATTATTTACTTGCTCTAATAATTTTTGGAGAAATTAAAAAACCTTATCAACCAAAGGTTCTTTCTGTTCCAGTGCAGATTGATAGAGAAGATGGGATTTATTATTGAATATGTATATCAGATTACATGTAGGCAGGCTCTCCTCCTGAAACTGAATCCTGGACAGAATTTCACATAAATTTGCAGAAAAAACAACAGTAAAGCTCTACTTTCACGCAAGACAAATGGATGCACCTTGTAGTTTCCGTACCTCCTGAGAAACTTTTGAATTTATTTTTGAGATATGTACTTATGATTCTACAGTGAAAAGTTCCTCAGATCTTCATGTAAAGTCAAATGTTGAGTCTATTTTGGGTCTATTGTGTTTTCAAAGATATGCCATGGCAAATGACATTTACTTCTTAGTGTCATTATGAAGATTAAATGAGTTAAAATCTGTAAAACACCTACAACAGTGGCGGCAATATGATTACTGTGTAAGTATTGTGTTAAAAATCTGTTTTATGCCTATGATTTCATAGATGTGGACAGCATATCTTTTTCTTTTTCTGTTTTTTTTTTTTTTTTTTTTTTTTTGAGAGGGAGTCTCGCTCTGTCGCCCAGGCTGGAGTGCAGTGGCGCGATCTCGGCTCACTGCAAGCTCCGCCTCCCAGACTCACTCCATTCTCCTGCCTCAGCCTCCCAAGTAGATGGGACTACAGGCGCCCGCCACCACCACGCCTGGCTAATTTTTTTGTAGTTTTAGTAGAGACAAGGTTTCACCGTGTTAGCCAGGATGGTCTCCATCTCCTGACCTCATGATCGGCATGCCTAGGCCTCCCAAAGTTCTGGGATTACAGCCTTGAACCACCGCGCCCTGCCGGTGGATAGCATATCTTCTATAACATGAATAGAAATAATAACTTTCTCATTGGCAGTCACATATTTGAATGATGTGAAAAATTAGTGGAGAAAATAGATTATTTGGTGTTAAAGAGCACTAAGAGATTTGTTCTTAATAGAATCACATGCATCTTTTGACTATATTTGATGCTATCATAGATTTACTTTTTTGTAATCTTTTTTTTTAAAGGTCAAATTTATTTTAAAAAAATGTATTTCATTTATTTTTACTCCCAAAAGTAATATAAATTCACGAATTACAAATCAACATTAACAATGTCTATAAAGCACAGGCTGCTACAATCAAAACTGTTAAGTCCTATGAAGCATAATATATAAGACATAATTGGCAAGGCATGGTGGCTCACATCTGTAATCTCAGAACTTTGGGAGGCTGAATGGGGTGGATCACTTGAGGTCAGGAGTTCGAGACCAGCCTGGCCAACATGCAAAATCCCGTCTATACTAAAAAGGCAAAAATTAGCCTGGCATGGTGGCATGTGCCTGTAATCCCAGCTACCCAGGAGGCTGAGGCAGGAGAATAGCTGGAATCTGGGAGATGGAGGCTGCAGTGAGCCAAGATCACACCACTGCACTCTAGCCTGGGTGACAGAGTGAGACAGCATCTCAAATAATTAATAATAATTAGCCAGGCATGGTGGCACACACTTATAATCCCAACTACTCCGGGGGCTGAGGCGTGAGAGTCCCTTGAACCCAGGAGGCAGAGGTTGCAGTCAGCCAAGATCATGCCACTATGCCACTGCCCTCCAGCCTGGGTGACAAGAGTGAAAATCTGTCGAAAGGAAGAAAGAGAGAAAGAGAGAGAAAGAGAGAGAGAAAGAAAGAGGAAGAAAGAGGAAGGAAGGAGGGAAGGAAGGAAGGAAGGAAGGAAGGGAGGGAGGGAGGGAGGGAGGGAGGGAAGAAAGAAGGAAGGGAGGGAAGAAGGAAGGAAGGAATAATGCATTTAAATTTTACCAGCAATTGTAGTATTGTGAGAAGATGGAAGGCCTTGCATGTCATGTGCAAATTATTTATAGGTAGGTTACCTGGAAAAAAAAATAATTAGGGAAATCACTTAATTTACAAACTGCTTAAGAGCATTAGCTCTCATATATTCTATAAAAGGCATGTCTTTTCATATGAAGTGTATTATATTTTCCTGAGTTTTACTCTAAGGATAATGATTTAAAAGACTATTAAATTCACTAAACATTAAAATAATGCATTTGACCAGTTATGGTAGCTAATATGTTAAATTGTATTTTGGGGGGGGAAATAAATTTATGGTTTTTATTTAGGTTGCTACACATTCTAGATCATCAATTTCACCATTGTATCATGCTTTGTTTTATTTTGTTGTGTTTTCTGCTAATGTTCGCTGCATCTTTGTGATTTGCTTTTGTGTTTGTGGCAGTGGTGGGAGGGGATGAAGAAAGGAAGTAATAGCTAAGCTGCACGTATGATCCAAGTGTGTTGTATTTGATTAAAATAATTACAACCTCAGAAACATTTTAATTAACATTCTCTCAGGGTTAAAAGAGCAAAGTCACCTGGATACTAGAACATCTTTATTGAAATTCTTTTTTTTTTTTTTTTTTTTTTTTTTTTTTTTTTTTTTTTTTTTTTTTGGAGACGGAGTCTCGCTCTGCCGCCCAGGCTGGAGTGCAGTGGCCGGGTCTCAGCTCACTGCAAGCTCCGCCTCCTGGGTTTACGCCATTCTCCTGCCTCAGCCTCCCAAGCAGCTGGGACTACAGGCGCCCGCCATGTCGCCCGGCTAGTTTTTTGTATTTTTTAGTAGAGACGGGGTTTCACCATGTTAGCCAGGATGGTCTCGATCTCCTGACCTCGTGATCCGCCCGTCTCGGCCTCCCAAAGTGCTGGGATTACAGGCTTGAGCCACCGCGCCCGGCCGAAATTCTAATACATAATCACATTTGCTGAACTAGAATATCAAACCATTTTTTTACTACTACTTAGATAGATTGGGAGACAGCTGCCAATTACAATGTGGCATATAAGTGACAAGTTATATCCTAAGTAGCAAAGTGTTTGGGGAATTAATTTTTAACTCACAATACTTCCCTTTTATTTCCAGTAAGATTAATTCCCAAAATTAATCAGTAAGCATGTCAATCAAATTAATCATGTTTTCACTCACTTTTTATTTAACTATTCAACAATGCTTAGGGCCATAATAAATTAAGCCAAATCAAATTTTCTGTGTGTAGAAAGCGAGGGCACGATAAAGGAACTAAGGTCTTGTAAAATATAATCACTTACAAACTAAAATAATCCCCTCTAAAACAAAAGGAACTACCACTACACACTTATTAGACTGACGAAAACCCAAAACACTGACGACATCAAATCCTGGCAAAGATATGGAGCAATAGGAAGTTTCACCCATTGCTTGCTGGAATACAAAATGGTACAGCCACTTTGGAGGAGACTTTGACAGCTTTCTACAAAACTAAATATATTCTTACCATATCATGCAGCAATCATGCTTTTTGATGTTTATTCAAATGAGTTGAAAACTTAAATCCATACACAGAAACCTTCACACAGATGTTTATAGCAGTTTTATCCACAATTGCCAAAACTTAGAAGCAGCCAAGTTGCCCTTCAACAGGTGAATGGATAAACTGTGGTACATTCATACAATGGAATATTATTCAGTTCTAAAAAGAAGTGAGCTATCAAGCCATGAAAAGACATGCTGGAAACAAACATTCATATTACTAAGTGAAAGAAGCCAGTTTGAAAAAATCTCCATACTGTATGATTCCAACTATATGACATTCTAGAAAAGGTAAAACTGTGGAAAACATTAAAAAAAATCAGTGGTTGCCAAAGGTTACAGGAGAAGGAGTGATGAATAGATGGAGCACGGAGGATTTTTAGGGCAGTAAAACTGTTCTGTAAATTATAGTATAATGGTAGATAAATGCCATTATACAATTGTCAGAATCCGTAGAATGTACAACACCAAGAACTTTAATGTACTTAAAGCATCATAAGTTGAACTATGGATCTGGGGTGATAATGGTATTCAATATTTCTTCATCAATTGTAACTATGATGTGAGATGTTGATAGCTGGGAAGATCTGCATGTGTTGGGGGGAAAGGGTATATGAGAACTCTGTAATTTCTGCTCAATTTTCTGTAAGCCTAAAACACTAAAAACCAAACTCTTTTAAAAAATGCCCCTGTATTTACAATAACCATGGCTCTTTAAACGCACTATGTTCTAATGTGGTGTGTGTAAGTGTATTTGTACCAGTGAATATCTAGAACTAGACTAGTACCTGAAAGATAGTAAGCTTACATTATTATATATAACTGTAGTACACTTAAGTAAAGTTCAAATAACACAATACAATTGACACTTTTTATCTTTTTGAAAATTAGGTAGATATTACAGTTTAGGTTTAAAGTTTTTTTTTTTAAATTATGTTCAGGCTACCTTTAACCAAGATAATTTGGATTCCTTCGTATACATAGTTTCACTACTTATAATTAATATAAACATGATAGCTTTCCACATTGAATTTGATTCATATATGCGTATTACATATGCATATTAAATACAACTGAAGTTTTGACATCTTTTTTATACTTTAAATACAAAATATTTGTCTAAAATATTTGTGTTTATTAGCAATTATTGAATAGTTTGAGGAAAAACAGTTTCTACATACATTATAATATACAAATGGAATTTATTCTAAATAAAAACAATACATTTTTATTCTTTGAGTTTCTAAGATTTCGGCTTATATTGGAATCAAACTAATCAAATTCTAAGAATAAATGTCAAAAAGATAAAACATGGTTTCCTTTTATGCTTTTGATTGAATCTTTTGTGTTGGAATGAATTGGTACTTTTTACTGGAGGATAGGAGGAAAGGATAAAAGTGTAATTTCAAAGAGATAAGAACAAATTGCAGCCTTTACAAAAACATATTATACTAAGCATAATTGATATAATCTATAATTTTTAGCACTATCATGTACTCAAAACTGACGGTTGTACTCTCAGATGTGTAAGATGTCATTGTCCTCAGTTCTGTGTGACTTGGAGAGGCATTGCCAGCTATACAGGTGCAGGCATTTGGGCGTCAGTGATTCCGCATCCTTGCAGGCCCTACAAGGCCAGATGGATTTTCCTTGCCCTTAGAATGACTCTGAGTCAAAAGTCAGCACAGTCCTAGTGATGCTGCATCCATGGGAAGGAAGATAATGTACAGATACCAATAAATAAGGATTTTTGTCATGTTCCTTAGTATATTCTTCATGTCTAGAACAGGAACAGCAGAGGAGATTTCATGCTGTTCTCCCAGAGCATGAAGTGAAATCGTTTCTTTTCTTTAGCTATGCTAATCTCATGCTGCCTGTCAATTAACTTGAGAAAATGATTCTATCAAAGTAACCACGTAAACAAACAAAAACTTATTCCCTTCCTACTTGCTGCTATTTTTGGACTTGGGGAGGGAGCACAATTTCTAAATGTCTACTCTTCTGTGTTAACCATGCTAGTTGTTTTCCTTTTCTATCAATAATTATTAAAAGGGTAATGCATATTTAATATTTCTAATTTGGAAATTAGAAATTATTTGATAATTAAGTATTACCCTATACAACCCATTGTAATGTAAAATTTGCACCATTTAGTCACTAGCATTTTTCTTTAAAGTTTAAATTTTTTCTTTAAAGTTACTAATTACCTCCAGTTTAAGGACTCCAATGGACACGTTTTGTTTATCTTGCTTTTACTCTCAAGTGTTTTACATTTCATCACACTCTGTTTCTTGAAAAGTTCTCTCCCTTTGGCTTTCTATTCAATACGTTCTGATAGTTCACCTGTTACCTCTTAGATACTACGTTTGTGTGTGTATGTGTGTGTGTGTTCTTTCTCCTTCTGTAATATAAACAGTGATATTGCCTAGGCTTTATTATTATATCTATCTCTCACTTTACAAATAATCATTGGACAAATTACAGAATTCATGCAATATTTAATTTTAACTATTAAATAAAATAGTCAAAAAGAAAAACTCAGTTCTGAAAATGAGAGAAGTAAAATGGATAAAAGGGAGATATGGCACGTATGTAAAAATAAATCTGCCCTTCTAGCTCTATAACCTTGAACAAGTTATTTCACATCTCTGTGCCTTAGTTCCTCATCTGTAAAATGGTAGTAATCATAATGATTTTCTTTTTGGGTTGTTGGGAAGATTCAATAAGTATAAAATGACTTAATATATGTAAAGTTTCTGACACACAGGAAGCCTTCCTTACATGTAATCTGTTATTAATAACAGATATACCTATTTATAACTAAAAATTCTATGACAAAAAATTTTAAACGAATAAATTTTTATACAAATTTAAATAATTGCATGCATATTGTACATATTTATAAAATATGAATGCCTTAACTGCAATGTTTTTTATGGTTATTTTATTTGGATTTCCAGCAACTACCTCAATTTCTGGACTGAAGAAGAGATTTACAACTATTTGGGGGAATGAAAGCATTCCCCAAATGCTCACACAAATCTGATCACACTGATTAGATTAGATCAAAATTAGAGTGGGGCAACCCAAACTCTATCCCTTTCTCCAGTTTTAAATATTAGTTAAAGATTTTCAGTGTTTAACTCCTATTTCCCATCCATCTCTCGCCAACATTCAGATCTCCCCATTGCCATTGGTCTAAGGTCAGCCCCCAGTTCCATATGGCATCCACTGGCAGTTGATAGAAATGAAGGCACTACAGGTCATATACAGAAATCCAAGGAAAGGCTATTGGATTGGTGTATAATCCTTTTCAGTATTTTTTTCATCACATATTTCTCTCCTTCCTGATGCACACCTGCACACACAGATAAATACACGTTCACTGTTTGAAGGCTCCCTTTGTGCTGCTTTCCCTGATACCAAAATTGCTAGCAATGGCTATGGATTTGATTACTTCTCTCTTTTGTCAATGAGTTTCTTGCTATTATGAAAACATATTCTTCTTCTTATTCTTTAGTGAGAACAGAATGATACAAAATTGACTTAATCTGCAGCACAAAGTTTACATTTTGTTGTGAAAAAGAACTTGTTGACAGGATTGCTAAAAACCAAAGTGCTGAACAACAATAGTAATTTCATTGCCTTTGAAAAATAAAGATAGTCTATCATCTCTTTGGAAGAGATTGTTTTCCATTTTGTCTCAAAAGAGAATGAGATTCAAATATTGTTTTGCAGCCCCATGCTTCTCTGACACATATTTAGATATCTTTAGACATTTTCTTTTAACATTGTAGATGCTCTTAAGCCTAATTGTCAAAATTGATCATAATTATAAAGTTAGGATTTTTTTCCTAAAAATATATTATAAAAAATCTCAACTAAGATAAAACCTATTATTTAATTTTTAAATTATTTATGCACTAAATTTTTGTATAATATATTTCATATCACATTTGCTATCAGCAATATGCATGCCATTTCAATATGGCATTTATAAAGATCTCATCATGAGGCCATTGTAAGTAAAATTATTTTCCTTCACATAAAATAATTATGTGAAAATATTATAGAATTTTTCTTTTTTCTTTATTTTTATTTTTATTTTTTGGATGCAGAGTCTCATTCTGTCATCCAGGCTGCAGTTCAGTGGTGCAATCTTGGCTGACTGCAATCTCCACCTCCGGGGTTCCAGTGATTCTCCTACCTCAGCCTCCTGAGTAGCTGGGATTAGAGGCACGTGCCACCATGCCTGGTCAATTTTTTTTAGTTTTACTAGAGATGGGATTTCACCATGTTGGCCAGGCTGGTCTTTAACTTCTGACCTCAGGTGATTTCCCCCGCCTCAGCCTCCCAAACTGTTGGGATTACAGACATGAGCCACTGCGCCTGGCCATTATTTACTTTTGAGAGACAGTAATCCAAGAAATTATTTTCACTAACTGTGATGTTCCCAGTATTGTCCTGGTTATTACATGGCAGATACTAAATATCTGTAATGCAGTCTTGCTTCAGTAAGCTTATGATTTAGCTGTGGAAAGGCAAACAATACTGTAAAATAAAAAGTGCAAATATATATCACATTATATACCAGGGACCCTAAACAAAGAGATGAATGAATATCAGAACAGTAAGAAAACACTATTAGAAGAATGCTAATATGATCTTAGTGTTATTAAGAAGTCAGAATTAAGAAAATGCATTTAGGCCGGGCGCGGTGGCTCAAGCCTGTAATCCCAGCACTTTGGGAGGCCGAGACGGGCGGATCACGAGGTCAGGAGATCGAGACCATCCTGGCTAATACGGTGAAACCCTGTCTCTACTTAAAAATACAAAAAACTAGCCGGGCGACGAGGCGGGCGCCTGTAGTCCCAGCTACTGGGGAGGCTGAGGCAGGAGAATGGCGTAAACCCGGGAGGCGGAGCTTGCAGTGAGCTGAGATCCGGCCACTGCACTCCAGCCTGGGTGGCAGAGCAAGACTCCGTCTCAAAAAAAAAAAAAAAAAAAAAAAGAAAATGCATTTATTTTTAGTTTATTGAGATGCTTCATACTGTTCTTCATAGTGTTTGTACTAATTTACATTCCCACCAGCAGTGTACAGGCAATCCTACTGCTGGATATATAGGCAAAAGATAGGAAATTAGAATATCAAAGAGATGTTTTCACTCTTATGTTTATCACAGCACTAGTCACAATAGTCAAGGTATGGAATCAACCTAAGTGTTCATCAGCAGATAAATGGATAAGGAAAATGTGGCTCATATACACAATGAAATATTAGTCAGTTATAAAAATGAATGAAATCCTGACATTTGCAACAACATGCTGGAACTGGTGGATATTATGTTAAGTGAAATAAACCAGGCATAGAAAGACAAATATCACATGTTCTCACTCATATATGGGAGCTGAAAAAAATATTTGAACTCATGGCTTTAAAGTGATGGTTACCAGAGGTTGGGAAAGAGTGGTGGGGGGGATGGCGGGAGAATAAAGATGGGTTGGTTAGTTGGGTACAAAATACAGTTAGAAGGAACTGGCCTTCTAATATGATCTAATATTCAGTAACAAAACAGGGCAATTGTAGTTAACAATAATTTATTGTATATTTCAAAATAATTAAAAGCTGGATTTGGAAAGTCCCTAACCTAAAAAAATCATAAATGTTTGAGGTGATAGATATCCCAATTACCCTGATTTTAATCATTGCACGTTGTATGCCTGTGTCAAAATACCACATGTAACCCATAAATATGTGCAGCCATTGTGTATGTGTAACAACTAAATTTTTTTTTAAATAATATAAATGTAAATATATATGTGTGAATGTCATCAATGCAAATCCAAATCTCTAAAACATATTTCAGATTTAAAATGTGGTATCATCTCTTGGAACCATATATACACATATATTTATATATATATTTAGTATATATAATAAATGTTTAAACACATATATTTCTATATGTATTTCTATATACTTATTTCTCTCTATATATGTTTAAGTACAAAATCCAGCACAATCTGATCCTTTGCCTTCAGCAATTGATTTCACCTCCTTATATCTCATTTTCTGCACTTAAAAAACTATCTAGAGAGTTTTATAGAGGTTTATCTAGAGACTTACAAAGAGATCTAGAGTAAGAATAAAAACTAAAACAATACATTTGAGCTTTGAAATAAGCTTCCAGCTGGAACTATCATTTTTTTATGTCTGTCATAGCATCTATATCTTTCTCATAAAGAAACCACACAGAAATATGTTGTTATCAGATGTAATAGAGATAAAAGTTTTCTATCCCATCATGGAAATAGCCCATTTCATTTTTCTTGTACAAGTCATAAATCGTGCAACACTAGAAAAGTAAAAATTATGTACATAGTATGTTATTCATAAAATAGCCTCTAAACATTAATTAAATAAACTATTTCTTTTCAATAATATTGCTTTGAAAATAACTAGTTCTTTTGTTACAGGAGATAAGTGCAAGACTACTGAATACAGCAAGATGAAAAATATGCTGTTAGATTTACAAAACCAAAAATATATTATGCAAGAAAATGAAAATCCTAATGACGACGACATATCTCGGAAGAAGCTATTGGTGGATCAAATGTTTAAATATTTTGATGCAGACAGTAATGGACTTGTAGATATTAATGAACTAACTCAGGTATGATTAGTGACTATATTAACAAACTTACTGAAACATAGCATGCACAGTATATTTACTTTTTCTGAATTTACTCTATAATGAAAAAAATGTATATTTGATCCATATTATTGAAAAGTATGTGAATAACAACATTTTATAACAAATTTGACTACATCATCAGCAATATTAATTTCAAGTAACATTGTGTGGTGTTTCACAGTTTAAAAAGAGATATCTACTTCTGGTAGATATCTATACCTTAAATACCTAAAGGAATTACAAGTTCTTTATCTTGTAGAATTCATAATATCTATCCTAGTATATTCTGGAGTTCACCCACTGTTTAACTTTCTATAAGTCAATAAAAGCTGATTTATCCAATATTCATGGGCACTAATGAACAATAATTGAGCACATTTATAACAAAGTGCATATAAATAGTTTAAGATAGTGTTGAGTCACTGATGTGTTCCAGTATTTCTTCAACAATTAAGGACCAATTACAGCATATTCAATTTGGTTTAGTAGTAGAAATATAAAATAAGAGACATGGGATTTCTTTAAAACTATGCACTGATTTTAGGGAATAATGAAGAGAAGAAGCCCAATTAGGCAATAGAACAATGATGACAGCACTGATGGATTTTGCTGACTTCTTGATGATCCCTATGATATATCTTTAGGTAGATTTTGCTCCTACCCTTAACAGTGGGATATAGGTTTGATATTTTTATAATATGGTATTCATTTTTTTCTGGTTAATTTTACTACTTATTTAAAAAATCTGGCATTGTTGAGTATCGGTCTTCTTAAACAAGTATTTCTAAGCTTTGCAATAGTGTAACTTACTTTAAAAACTTTTTCTCAAAGTAACATTGTGAGCAAATTGATGATAGGAATCATCATTCAAACTAATTAAAATTCATGTCATTTTTATTGTTTTTTCTAATGCAGTCTCACATTTATTTTGTAGTTACTAAGTCATAGGCATTGGAATTTAAGGAATTCAGAGTAAAATTGGAAGATATTTTGATTAAGATATCTTTGCTGTCATACACCTCATGATTTATTTTTTAAGAATAAAATGTATACTTTATAGCAATAAGAATACATAACTAGTTAATTACATTAAAATAAGTTTATAATTTAAGCATACCACTTTTATCTATGTGTGACTAACATATATACTGTTATTTTGAGGGCTTTTTTGCTTTTTATATTTTTAATTTTTATCAATTTTTTTTGTTGTTTTTGTTGTTGTTTTAGTTTTTATTAACATATCTGCATATAGCCACTGATTGAATTTAGAAAAAGGATCAGATCAAGTCTATCTGGTCTGCATTTGGACATCTAAATCCAAAGGAAAGACTGCTAGTTACTGGTGAAAGACAGTACACAGCACATTACTCATACATGTTTCAAGCTTCTGCCATGTTCAAGTTTGTATTAGTTTCCTAGGGCTCCCATAACAAAATGCCACAAACTGTGTGGCTAAAACAACAGAAATTTATTCTCCCAATCCTGGAAGCTGGAAGTTCAGAAACGTGGTGCTGACAGGGCCATGCTTCTTCTAAACTTGGAGGTTGGGGTGAGAGTCAGATCCTTTCTTGCTGCTTTCAGCTTCAGGTGGCCCTAAGCCTTCCCTTGCATTTGTGATGTTGTAGGAAAATCACTTCATTCTACCTCTATAGTCCTCCTGTTGTCCTCTCTGTGTGTTTATCTTTACCTAGTCTTGCCTCTTCTTATAATAACACCAGTATCACTGGATTAAGGGTTCACCCTAATCCCTTAGGACTTCATCTTAAATTATCTAGTTACATCCGCAATGATTCCATTTCCAAGTAAGACCGAATTCTGTGGTACTGGGGCTAAGGACTTTAAAGCTCCCTTGGGAGACACAATTCAACCCCTAATAAACTTTATTTGCTACAATGTTAGGTTTTGTTTCCTCAGCTATCTCTAATTTGACTTGCATTATGTCTGAAAAGTGTCCTTTCAATTCATGTGAAAGCTATGTTGTTGTGAGAGCAGAAAATGTCTTCATAATCATATTTATGTTTTGGCCAACAAAGAAATACATGAAAGTAACAGTCTGGGAAGGTTATGTTTACTGACTTCCTTCTGCATACATCCCATTCACCTACAGAGGGCCATTCTGATTACTTCTAAGTTTTGGCAATTATGAGTAAGGTTTTTATAAATGTCCATATGCAGATTTTTGTGTAGAGATAAGCTTTTAACTCCTTGGGATAAATACCAAGGAGCATGACTATTTAGTAATATGGTAAGAGGATGTTTAGTTTGGGAGGAAACCGCCAAAATGTCTTCTGACCTGGAAATACCGTTTTGCATTCCCGCCAGCAGAGGATGAGAGAGTTCCTGTTACTTCACATCCTCATCAGCGTTGACGTTGCCAGTGTTCTGGATTTCGGCCATTCTATTAGATGTGTAATGATATCTCATTGTTGTTTTAATTCTCATTTACCTGGTGAGATGATGTGGAACATCTTTTCACATGCTTATTTTCCATTTATGTATCTTCTTTGATGAGGTATCTGTTAAGGTCATTGACTTATTTATTGATTAGGTTATTATTATTATTATTATTACACTTTAAAAGTTCTCTGTATATTCCAGATACAGTCCTTTATTAGACATGCCTTTGCAAATATTTTCTCCCAGTCTGTAACTTGTCTTTTTGTTCATTTGATGCTGTCTTTTATGGAGCAGAAGTTTATTAAAATGTCAATGAAGTTCGGCTTATCAATTACTTCTTTTATAGACCATGCCCTTGCTATTTTATCTAAAAAGTCATTGCCACACAAAGTAATCTAGGTTTTCTCTTACTTATATTCTAGGAGTTTTATAGTTTTGCATTTTGAAATTAGGTCCATGATTCATTTTAAGTTATTTTTTTGTGAAGGATTCAAGATGTATGTTTATATTTATTTATTTTTATATGTGAATATCCAATTGTCCTGTACCATTTGTCAAAATAACCATCTTTGGTTTTTTTATTTCCTTTCTGCCTTTGTCAAAGATGGGTTGACTGAGTTTAAGAGGGTCTCTTTCTAGGCTTCCTATTTTGTCCTGTTCATCTGTTTGTTCATTATTTCACCAATAGCACAGAGTCTTGATTACTGTAGCCTTATAGTGAGTCTTAAAGTCAGGGAGTGTTCATCCTTCAACTATGGTTTTCCTTTAATATTTTTTTGACCATTCTGGGTCTTTTGTGCCTCCATATAAACTGTACAATCAGTTTGTTGAGATCCACAAAATAACTTGCTGGGATTTTAATTGAAGTTGCATTGAATTTGTAGATAAAATTGTGAAGAACTGACATCATGACAATATTTAGCCTACCTATCCATGAACATGGAATTTCTCCCCAATTGTTTAGTTATTTGATTGTATCCATAACAGTTTTGTAGTTTTCCTCATGTAGATTATATACATGTATTATTAGGTATATTCCTATCCCATTTTGGGGGTGCTAATGTTAATGGTATTGTGATTTTAATTTCAGATTCCACTTGTTCATTTATGGTACGCAGAAAAGCAACTGACTTTTGTATATTAACATTATATACTCCAAATATGCTGTAATTGCATGTTAGTTTCAGAAGGATTTTTGTCAATTATTTTATGTGTTCTACATAGACAATCATATTATTTGTGAACAAAGCAGTTTTAGTTCTTCCTTTATAATCTGTCTTCCTTTTCTTTTCTTGTCTTATGACATTAGCCAAGATTTTAGTACAATGTTGAAGAGGAGCGGTTAGAGGGGTTACCCTTGCCATATTCCTGGTTTTTGTGAAAAGTTTCAAGTTTCTCACTATTAATTATGATGTTAGCTATAGGTTTCTTTTTTTTTTTTTTTTGAGACGGAGTTTCACTGTGTCGCCCAGGCTGGAGTGCAGTGGCGCGATCTCGGCTCACTGCAAGCTCCGCCTCCCGGGTTCCCGCCATTCTCCCGCCTCAGCCTCCGAGTAGCTGGGACTACAGGCGCCCACCACCTCGCCCGGCTAGTTTTTTGTATTTTTAGTAGAGACGGGGTTTCACCGTGTTAGCCAGGAGGATCTCGATCTCCTGACCTCGTGATCCACCCGCCTCGGCCTCCCAAAGTGCTGGGATTACAGGCTTGAGCCACCGCGCCGGGCCTTATAGGTTTTTTTGTAGATATACATATCCTTTATCAAATTGAGGAAATTCCCTTCTACTCCTAGTTTCCTGAGAGTTTTTGTCATGAATGGTTGTTGAATTTTGTCAAGTGTTTATTCAGCATTCATTGATATGATCATGGGATTTTTCTACCTTAAGCTGTTGTGTGATGGTCACACTAATTCATTTTCAAATGCTGAAACAACCTTGCAACTCAGGAGAAATCCCACTTGCTCATGGTGTAAAATTATTTTTATACATTGTTAGATTCAATTTGCCAATATTTAGTGAGAAGTTTTGCATCTATGTTGATGAGAGATGTTGGTCTGAAGTTTACTCCTCTTGTAATCTTCTTGTCTGTTTTTGAAATTAGTATAATGGTGGCTTTACAGAATAAGTTAGGAAGTATTCCCTCTGCTTCTATCTTCTGAAAGTGATTGCAGAAAATTTATACAAAGTATTTCTTAAATGTTTGATGAAATTCACCTATAATCCCATCTGTGCCTGGTGCTTTCTGTTTTGGAAAGTTATTAACTAGTGATTCAATTTCTTTAAGAGACATAAGTATATTCTGATTGTTTGTTTCTTCTTATATGAGTTTTGGAAAAATGTGTCTTTCAATAAATGGATCCATTTTATCTAGAACATCAAATTTGTGGCATAAAGGTGCTCATAGTATTTATTTTTTGTTCAAGGTTCATAGGACTTTTAGTGATATTCTTCTGCCTCCATCCCACACCACACAAATCACTTATTCTTATAGCAGTATATAGTGGAAATGTCAGTATCTCATCCTTCAGTAAGAATTATGGAAAAAGTGTAAGTCTTTAATAGACACCCTGTGAAACACATAAAAAATTTTTGGATATTTGTAACAAAAATATTTTTGACTTGTGAGTTTTTATGTTGCAGGTGCTTTTTAAAAAACCTTGTGTTAGATATTATAAATATTAATACTTATAATTTTATTTATAAACTTGGAAACATATCATAATTTAATATTACATTTTTTATTTCAATAGGTTTTGAGGGACCAGATGGTGTTTGGTTACATGAGTATGTTATTTAGTGGTGATTTTTGAGATTTTGGTGCATCCATCACACAAGTAGTGTACACTGAACCCAATGTTTGGTCTTTTATCTCTCAACGCCCCCGTCCTTACCCCTGAGTCTCCAAAGTCCATTGTATCATTTGTTTGCCTTTGCATCCTCATAACCTAGCTCCTACTTATGAGTGAGAACATACAATGTTTGGTTTTTCCATTTGTGAGGAGTTACTTCAATTAGAATAATGGCCTCCAATTCCATCCAGGTCAATATGAAAACCATTATTTTGTTCCTTTTTATGGCTGCATAATATCTCTCTCTCTCTCTCTCTCTCTCTCTCTCTATATATATATATATATATATATATAGTCTGTTTACTCTGCTGATTGTTTCTTTTGCTGTACAGAAGCTATTTAGTTTAATTAAGTCTCATCTATTTATCTTTGTTTTGGTTGCATTTGCTTTTGGGTTCTTGGTCATGAAGTCTTTGCCTAAGCCAATATCTACAAGAGTTTTTCTGATGTTATCTTCTAGAATTTTTAGGGTTACAGGATTTAGATTTATGTCCTTGATCCATCTTGAGTTGACTTCTCTATAAGGTGAGAGATGAGGATCCAGTTTCATTCTTTTCCATGTAGCTTGCCAATTATCTCAGCATCATCTGTTGAATAGAGTGTCCTTCCCTCACTTTATGTTTTTGTTTGCTTTGTCAAAGATCAGTTAGCTGTAAGTACTTGGCTTTATTTCCTAGTTTTCTATTCCGTTTCATTGGTCTTTGTGACTATTTTTATACCAGTACCGTGCTGTTTTGGTGACTATGGCCTTAGAGTATAGTATGAAATCAGGTAGTGTGATGCCTCCAGATTTGTTCTTTTTACTTAGCCTTGCTTTGGCTCTGTAGACTCCTTTTTGGTTTCATATGAATTTTCAGATTGTTTTTTCTAGTTCTGTGAAGAATGATGGAGGTATTTTAATGGGAATTGCATTGGATTTGTAGATTGCTTTTGGAAGTATGGTCATTTTCGCAAAATCGATTGTACCCATCCATGAGCATGAGATGTGTTTCCATTTGTTTGTGTCATCTATGAAGTTTTTCAGTAGTGATTCGTAGTTTTCCTTGAAGAAGTCTTTCACCTCCTTGGTTAGGTATATTCCTAAGTATTTTAATTTTTGCAGCTATTAAAAAAGGCGTCGAGTTCTTGATCTGATTCTAAGGTTGGTTGCTGGTGGTATATAACAGAGATACTTATTTGTGTACATTAATTGTTGTATCCTGAAACTTTGCTGAATTCATTTATTAGTTCTAGGAGCTTTTTGGATGAATCATTAGAGTTTTGTAGGTATACAGTCATATCATCAGCAAACAGTGACAGTTTGACTTCCTCTTTGCCATTTGGCATACCCGTTAATATTGAATTTTAAAATAATTTAAATTAGAATAAAAAGAGAAAGGATCTTAACAGTGTCTGTTAATAATTTAGAAACTATTCTTAGCAAAGAATATAATATTTAACTGTAAGTTATAACCAGTCATAAGTAAAAGTTAAAGAATATAATTTTTCCCTGGGTTTTATAAATGCAGCAGGAAAGCTGGCTGCACACATTCTATACTTAGTCCACATAATGAAGATATATTCTTGAATTTCTCTTCAAGATTTTCAAGTAAATTAGAACCTAGAGGCATGTCTATTTGAGAGAAAAAAAGACATAAAAAATCAGTAGATAAAGGAGGTAGGCTCTTTAGAATCACAGCTAGCAGGTTGTCATAGCAAAAAGGTCTGCTAAAATGAACTGACCAGTTATAGAAATAGATCTCATTCAGTCCACCTCTTCATCATTCCAGCTTGACAGAATTGTCCATAATTGCACAGTTAGTCTTTCAGTCTGAGACCTATTTTTGTGTTTGGAGAATATCTAACATAAAATGCAAATGTATATCAAAGTGAAATTTAAACTCCCAAAGTGCTAGGATTACAGGCGTGAGCCACAGTGCCCAGTTGAAAGTTTAAACTTTTACAAGAACTGTGTTCTATGATGTTGATGATACTAATTTTAAAACACTTAGTATCAATCCAACATATGGAAGAGTTAAAACAGGTTATAACTGAAGAAGAGACATCAACAAAGATTAAGATTGAATATACATTTCATTTTCAAGACCAAAAGATAATGTTTCAAGTAGCAAAAGAGTAGTGGCCCTAAATTGATGAAATCCTAGGATATTTTTTAAGTTATCTTTTTGATGATCATAGCATAGTGGTTAAGAACTTTCATCATAAAGCCTGGGTTCAAATCACATCTCTACTACGTTCCAAGTAGTATGGCAATTTACTTAAAGCTTCTGTGTCTTAGTTTCTCTCTATATAAACTGGCAATGATAATAGCACCCAGTACATAAATTTCATGTGACACTATCATTGTTTAGAACATGTAAGCTTATTGGAAACATTGCTGGCACATAGAAACCATGATGTACTTGTTAGTTATAATTATACTTTCATATCATTTGTGAAGATGTGGTAGATTATAATAGAGATAAAGGGAAGACATTCTTGAAATAGTGGATGAGTGATTGATAAATATTTTGTAAGCTCATAGTTGGACAGTAGGTAAGGATAAAACAAATCCTGTAAGCAGCCATTATAACCCAGAAATCTATGTGCACAACTTTGTGCTAGTAAAAACTTTAACATTGATTTTTATAATAAGATAATTGTCCTGCTGTAGAAAAGGGATAATTTTTCTTATTTCAAGAAATTAGAAAAATAAATGATAGTATGATATTTGTTTCGTTCATCTCATTTAAGGAGCTTATCTCCCTGTCTCATATAACCAGCATGAGTGTTCCTAACCCTAAGAATTCTCTCCTAGAGACAACTAAACATTGACATTCTGCAACCACTGTAATACTGGGCTGTTTCCCCCCAGACAACATAGTGTCTATGCCTTTATAGATAAAATGTTAAATTGAACTGAACTTAAATAGTACATATATTGTGTTTTAAGATGCTAATAAATGTTACATTATATCTACATATATTGAAGTATTATATACTTAAATTCATGCAGTTTTTTTCTTGCCCATAAAATTAAGTTTTAAAAATAATGAAACCATTGTCTTGAACAAGAGGACATACATATGTGATGAAATAAACAATACATTTTCATTAATTATATTTTACAATTTAAATACTTAAACATCTATAAGTCCTCAGGTATGCATGACTATAATCAAGATTCTGTCACTTCTTTTTATTTATTATTTTTTAATTTTTGTGGGTACGTAGTAGGTATATATACATAAGGGTTACATGAGACACTTTGATATAGGCATGCAATATATAGTAATCACATCATGGAAAATGGGGTTCCATCACCTCAAGCGTCTATCCTTTTTGCTACAAGCAATTCAATTAAACCCTTCTAGCTGTGGAAAATGTACAATATTATCATTGTCTATAGTCACTCTGTTGCACTATAAAATACTAGTTCTTATTCATTATCCATTGACCATCTCCACTCCTCACCAGCCTACACCCACTACCCTTCCCAACCTCTGGTAATCATCATTCTATGCTCTATCACTGTAAGTTCAATTGTTTCCATTTTTAGCTACCACAAATAAGTAAGAATATATGAAGTTTGTTTTTCTGTGCCTGGATTATTTCACGTAACATAATGACCTCCAGTTCCATCCATGTTGTTGCGAATGACAGGATTTCATTCTTTTTTTATGGCTGAATACTACTCCATCATCTATACAGGCCACATTTTCTTTATCCATGCATCTGTTGATAAACACTTAAATGTTGCTTCTAAATCTTGGCTATCGTGAATAGTTTTTTGGTGGAGTCTTTAGGTTTGTTTTCAAATATAAGATTGTATCACCTGCAAACAACAGTAATTTTACTTCTTCCTTTCCAAATTTTATTTCTTTCTCTTTTCTGATTGCTGTGGCTAGGACTTCCAGAACTATTTTGAAAAGCAGTATTGAAAGTAAGCATCCTTATGTTCTAGGTCTTAGAGGAGAAAGGCTTTCAGTCTTTCTCCATTTAGTATGATGCTAGCTGTGACTTTGTTGTATATTTCTTCTATCCCCCGTTTTTTAATACTTTTTATCATGAAGTGATGTTGAATATTATCAAATGCTTTTTCAGCATCAAATTGACATAATTATATGGCTTTTGCTCTTATTTCTGTTGATATAATGTATCACATTGATTTATTTGAGTAAGTTGAACCATTTTTGCATTACTGGGATAAATCCCACTTGATCATGATGAATGATCTTTTGAAGTTATTGTTGA
Source organism: Trachypithecus francoisi (assembly GCF_009764315.1). Taxonomy (NCBI): domain Eukaryota; kingdom Metazoa; phylum Chordata; class Mammalia; order Primates; family Cercopithecidae; genus Trachypithecus; species Trachypithecus francoisi. The sequence continues at coordinate 155,408,435 of NW_022681454.1, read as the reverse complement.
ATTCACTGTGCCAGTATTTTGCTGAGGATTTTTGCATCAGTTTTATCAGGGATATTGGCCTACAGTTTTCCTTTTTTTGATATATCTCTGTTGTCTGGTTTTGGAATCAGGGTAATACTGTCCTCATGGAATGAGTTTAGAAGTTTTCCTTCCTTGTCTAATTTTCAGAATAGTTTGAGTAAGATTAGTATTAGTTCTTTAAACGTTTAGTAAAATTCAGCAGAGAAGCTTGGGTCCCAGTCTTATTTTTGCTGGAGGAATTTTTATTACAGCTTCAATCTCATTACTTGTTGTTAGCCTGTTCAGATACCGGATTTCTTCCTGGTTCAATATTGGTAGCTTTTATGTGTCTAGAAAGTTATCCATTTCTTCTAGGCTTTCCAATTTATTGGCGTATAGTTGCTCATAGGAGCATCTTATGATCCTTTGGATTTCTGCAGTATCCATTTTAATGTCTAGTTTTTCATCTCTGATTTTATTTATTTTGGTTTTCTTTCTTTTTACCTTAGTCTGGCTAAAGGTTTGTCAATTTTGTTTATCTTTTTAAAAGACCAACTTTTCATTTTGCTTATCTTTTGTATTGTTTTCTTTCTTCAACTTAATTTATTTCTGTTCTAATTTTTATGTATTTTTTCTTCTATTGACTTTGGGTTTGGTTGGCTTTTACTTTTCTTTGAGATTCATTAAGTTCTTTAAGATGCTTTATAGGTTGTTTATTTAAAGTTTTTCCACTCTTTTGATGTAGGCGCTGTTGTTTCTTTTGTACTTCCCTTTGAGCTCTGAAAAAAAAAAAAATCCATTTGCAAAATGGCACGGATATTAGATTGAAGAAGTACAAGAGAGATAGAGGATGGGTTTACATTACATATTGCACAAATCACACATTGAAATGCAATTTAGATTGAGTACATCCTTTATGTTTTATTTCCTTGTATTCTGTATAGAATGAGCCTTGCATTCTTTATACCCTAGATATAATGGGTAAGTCTGTCTCTCAACTCTAATTTCTGTACTTTTCCTGGGGCTCCAAATTCTTTATTATGCCAACCAATATGATTGTATTTTAGATCCTCCTCCTAAATTTGTACAACCAAATATATCACATTTCACAGTTACCAACATCTACCTTCCTTGAAAACGAATGGCAAGGTATATATTCTGTAAGTTGCCATTCGTTTTTAAGGAAGGTAGAGTTGATAACAATATCAAGATTAATCGCAGTATCCATCATAGGCTTCCCTCAGGGGCACAGATATCTGCAGTTCTAGAGGCTAGTGGAAATTCCTGGTCTCTGTCTTATGCCATATATTTTACATCTTCAGAGCCAGGTATAATCCTCATATTTTTTGAGCCGGACGCAGTGGCTCACGCCTGTAATCCCAGCACTTTGGGAGTCCGAGACGGGCAGATAACGAGGTCAGGAGATCGAGACCATCCTGGCTAACACGGTGAAACCCCGTCTCTACTAAAAACTTCAAAAATTAGCCGGGCGAGGTGGTGGGCGCCTGTAGTCCCAGCTACTTGGGAGGCTGAGGCAGGAGAATGGCTTGAACCCGGGAGGCGGAGCTTGCAGTGAGCCGAGATCGCGCCACTGCACTCCAGCCTGGGCGACAGAGCGAGACTCTGTCTCAAAAAAAACAAACAAACAAACAAAAAAAAAAATCTCATATTTTTTAATTTCCTCAAGTATGTATCACACCCACTTTTACCCCTCTCTTGAGGGGTTCTGCCTCTCCAAAAAATAGAGCCTTACATGATAAGATAGGGTGGGGTACTTATCAAATGTGGTTTTTGCAGGAATAGAACAGAACTGTTCTCTCTCACATATGTGCCTTAATTACTCTCTGAGAAAGTTAACGTTTTACACACACAGATTTTTTTTTTGTTTGTGTGTCTTTGTTTTTCATTGTTTATTTTCTCTTTATTGAAAATGCATATATGATAATTTGATTCTTTAATTCTGAGTGGCTCTCTTTTTTGTTGTTGTTGTTTAAATCTGTGCTATATTGTCTGAATACTATTCAGAATGAGGATGTGGAACTCTGAATCATCCTATTTCATCTACCAGTAACTGATTCTGGTACTCAAAGAAGAAGCAAAAGTACTTGCTATTCCATTTACATAAGGTGCGAAATCTCTACCTTAGTTTTTCCCTTTAAAATATAAACAGGTGTCTGAGGTTTGTTTTTATTATCTGGATCTTTGTATTTCTTCTCTTAAGCCATCTTCTCCGACAGTAAGAATTCAATATTCTCTTTAGGGCTGTTGTAAAATCTGAGCTTCAATAATGCTTGCTTAAGTGAAAATTGTGGTTGAAAAGCTATGGTCTAAATTGACTTAATTTTACAATATATGTCTCAGAGAATAAATCCCTGAAAAGCCTCGACAAACATGTAAAGAACTTTCTTTCTTGAAAGAATGGTCACAAACTTGACCAAGGCATCTTAGTTTCTCCCATAAGTATTGTAGGTATGTCTACTGTCATCAGCCACTCAGCCACACAACACATTTGTGGTTTCAAGAACATACATTATCACTAAAACAGACCTGGATGTGCAATTCTTGAAAACAAAATTCTGAATGATATAACCTTAGGTATAGGAATATTCTTTCTCACAGGCCGGCATGTAGAAAAAAAGTCACTTCAAGAAAGAAGGTTAATGATAATTTCTTATGAAAAGGAGCATAGAGCTCTTCTGGGTAGTTTATTCACATTGTTATTTAAGTCTCTGGGAATATTGAAAGACTATGGGTAGACAGAAATACTGAGAAACAGGAGCTAAACTTTGGGGAGAGAATAGGAGAGTCATGTAACTGAATGGCCTGAGATTCAAAGGTGTGAGGTCTGTCTATCTATCTATCTATCTATCTATCTATCTATCTATCTATCTGTCTGTCTATTACCTATCATCTATCTCTATCCATATATCCATCTATCTACTATATCTATATATTTCTATTTATCTATGTGGAAAACGACTTGCTTGGAAACATAAATAATCCAGAAGTGCCTGTACAGCAGTTATCTACATGTTTCTTACACTGAAGTAGAACAGATATGAGAAAAATTAACCTCTGATTAAATTAATTAAAATTACTGAACTAATAATTTTAAGGGGCAGTCAGATTTTTCTAAAGTCAGTATGGTGAAGAAGATATTTGTATAAGAACTGAGGACAAAACAGAGTTTTCTGATCAGAGAGCAGGATTTCCAGAAGACACAATGATGGGTTTAGGTTGGAGAAGCATGGGTTTGGGGCCACACTGGGAATTATGCAAAGCAATATGGGGAGCCATAGATTTCACTGGGTCACAGAAATAAACCAGGATATGAAATACAAAAGCATTTGTCCAGAGTGTTTCTTAGAGGAACATAGGCAACTATTTCTGGCATTGTGGCCCTGTATATTTGGTTCACAGTGTCAGATGAGGGGAGGCACAGCAGGCTTCACTTGGGTAGAATGGAGGCCTTACTTTGTCAGCAGCACACAGAGGACTTGAAGTAAAATGGTGCCAACAACATGGAAAATCTGCTTCTTAGCCCTTTCCCCATTTGATAAAATAACACTGATAGAATTTAAGTGAGCAAAGTCATTCCCTTGTGATTCTGAATTTAGATAAGCAGCTGTATTGGGTATATTGATTTAGGTTTTTCTCCATTTAGATTCTGTCATCTTCATAAGCTGATTTACATTAAAAATGCATATTAGGAGCCGGCGCAGTGGCTCACGCCTGTAATCTGATCACGTTGGGAGGTGGAGGTGGGTGAATCACAAGGTCAGGAGTTTGGGACTGGCCTGGCCAAGATGGTGAAACCCTGTCTCTACTGAAAACACAAAAATTAGCCGAGAACAGTGGCAGTCACCTATAATCCCAGCGACTGGGGAGGCTGAGGCAGGAGAACCGCTTGAACCCGGGAGGCAAGGGTGCAGTGAGCCGAGATTGCACCATAGCACTCTAGCCTGTGTGACGGAGCAATACTCTGTCTCAAAAAAAAAAAAACAAAAAAAAACAAAAATGCATATTAGAGTAAAATACTTCCCTTATATACACGTATGTCAGCTGTTTATTAAAATAATGAAAAGAACTACTTATTCACAGGATTTAGATTATTATGTTATACATATTTGACTTTAAATGCCATTTGATCAATGACTGCCATATGTGACTATACTTACAGAATTAAATTAAAAGTGAGCATAAATAAGAGTGTATATTTTCAAGCTTACAAGATGGGACTGCCAATGAGGTTTTTGTAGCATTTGTACAAATTAAGTATTTTTCTTTAAAAATCATTAGAAATGTTACATGGGAAATGAACAGTTGATCTTTCATTGAGTTCATAAAGTCTTTCACAATTATAAGTATTTGTAAAAAGGTTCTGATTTAGTCAACATACTTATTTGCTATGAGATTTATAATAACCATTTTATCTCACAGATAAAATGCTGTTTCAGTGGGACAAAGTAAATACAAATAAATAAACACTTGTATGGATAGAAGACTGAGATTAAGTGTGAATTTCCAGGGGATGCCATGGTAATTAATCCTATTTAATGTCAGCGAGTATAAAGAACAACGATATTTGTCCAGATCATCCCTTAGAGCAGAATGGACAACTATTTCATGCATTTAAATGCCCATAATCCCATGAGTAATACAAAATAAGGCAGCAGAAACCAGGTGTTTGACTTAGAATGACATTGTCAATGCCAGTAGGTGGATATTAGTAGTGCTGGCAATTTCCCTGCCATTAGCTAAAGATTGGAGAATAATAAGAAGAACAATGATCACTTAACAGAAAAAGATAAAGACTGTAACTGTTGCTATGTGCCCAGTTCAAAGCCACAATTAAAAAATTAGTGCTTTCAATTGTACCTGAAAATGTTAGTAACTAGTTTCAGTTATTTTTTAAGTGCTGTTCATAACATACACAAGATAACTATAGTATTAACATTTAGGCTTTAAAATATTAAACATATTGTTTTTAGTATCTTTACATTGTCAAGATGCATTTAAAAACTTGGTATTCATGTTCAGAAAATCTTTGTGAGCCATGTAGGATACCTTAAAAATAAAATACTTTTCTTTCCACCAGTGGTTTAATAAAAAGAATGATCTCTCTTCAACTGGTTTTTCAAAAGAATTAAAGATGACTATATTGATTTGTTTTAAATGTTATATTAGGCACTTTAGAAAACCTAAAAGAAAATTTAATTTAATTATTTCCATTCAAATCTTTTAAAAAATACATCTCCAGGCCGGATGCAGTGGCTCACACCTGTAATCCCAGCACTTTGGAAGGCTGAGACGGGTGGATCACCTGAGGTCAGGAGTTCGAGATCAGCCTGGCCAACATGGTGAAACCCCGTCTCTACTAAAAATACAAAAATTAGCTGGGCATGGTGGCAGGCGCCTGTCGTCCCAGCTACTTAGGTGACTGAGGCAGGAGAATTGCTTGAACCTGGGAGGCAAAGGTTGCTGTGAGCCAAGATCGCACCACCGCACTCCAGTGTGGACAACAAAAGTGAAATTCCCTCTCAAAAACAACAACAACAAAATACATCTCTTGTAGGATAGCATTTGTTATATATAATTAAACACATAAAATGTGCAATATTAGTTATTAACTCTCTGTCCTTTCACGTGATCTATTTTTTAGAGTACTGCGGATAATAGGTAATTATCTCACTTAACAATTAGATTGCATGTTTCCAGTCATCGTCTCTAGAATAAAAACTCCATGAGAGCACAGACTGTGTCATTCTTATCAACTCACCTTCAGCACTTAGTATAGTTTGGGGCATATGTTGATTGAAAATAAGGGAAAGGAAAGAGAGAGGGGAGAAAGGAAAAAGGAGAAAGGAAGAAAGGGAGGAGACAAGAAGCTGTTCAGACCAAGTAGCCCAGGAACCAACTTATATTGACTATATGAGAGAAGCATACATCTAATACCTGGAAATGTACATTCTTACCAAAGGGATATACTTATTTTCTTACCTTTGGTATTTGAAGTAATGTACATTTTTGCAAGTAAAGTAACAATATATCTTCCTCTCCTCAACTTGAATAAGACTCAAATGGGCTTTCTCTTAATTAGAGGAGCACTGGGCACTAAACATATTACTTCAACATGATCATGATTAGTTTGGGGAAAATATTTTTGCAAAGGATGGAGAAGAACTCAAATAACTTCAACATATGAGTGGTGCATTGCTTCATGAGTTCACAATTGCTATTTCTCACCTGTCCTCACCAAAGAGTAAATAAGTGAACATAGAACTAGAAGATCCTATTTTTCTGTCCTTCTCTCCCCTACACCCATAGCTTCATAGCCATGGCTTGCCTTCACGTTGTCGAAATCAATCCCATGTCTTGTATATCTTCCATGAAAAGCAGCATAATAATCCTGTACTTCCAAATCTTCCCCTAATCCCAGAGATCTAACACCCACACTTCTCTACACTAGGGAGACAGTACCTTTACATCCTCTTCTGGCACATTCAATTTTTCTTCTCACTTTTATTTATTTTTATATCACTTTTCATTCTATGGCTATATATATATATATATATATATTTACTACTATATTTCTTTGCTCTCCCTTCACCAGCATATGAGTTTCATATGGAAAAGATTTTTGTCTATCTTTTGTGCTGCATTTTCAGAGTTGTGGATAATGCCTGACACAAGTAGGCAGTCTGAAAGGATTTGTTGAATGGATGATTAAATAAGTGAGTGAAGGCGAATAGTAAAAACAGTAAAGAGAATAGTTCATTTTGAGGATGTCCAAGTTTTTTTTATTGTTTATTTTGGAACAAAAGAGAATACAATACCAAGACAGTGAGTCATTCCTGATTTGTTACAGTCCTTTTGCAACTCTGACCATTCTATTACATTGAAGTTCAAAATGTACTCCCTCTTCCATGCTGTGTGTCTGAGCTCCCCTGAGGCCATCCATTCTGCTAATACTTCTATTTTTTCACACTGAACCAAACCATTGGGAGGCCCAAGAGTCATATAATTTGACCTTTGACCAGTGGAAAAAAAGTGTAAAAGATTTTACTTTGATAGCCTTAAGGCTATCCAACTCCTTAAGGAGTTTACCAACTTTAGTAGGTTTGGGAAACATCCTCACCATTTTATCAGAGGTAACAAGTGAAAATCTGATTGGTCTTTTTGACCAATCAAGATCATAAGATGGTATCTTGTTACCTCTTAAACCACTTATTATCTCTTATATCATTTTATAAGAGGTATAATGGTATGAGATAACGAATAGCATGAGATCATGAAGTATCATCACGGGATGTTTGAACATGTATTCAAATATATTTAGTGAATCTGGCAGTGTCATGAATTGCTAGTCAAGGACTAACATGTGCCTTTTGAGACGTCTACAGTGAGTTTTTTGGAATCAGTGTCAAACACTAAATGAAAGAAGGGCAAGGAACTATCTAAGTTCTACAAGTTTGGATCCCCCGTGCCAAAGGGTGGTTACTGTGGACTGAGAAAGGAAGTCTACTTGTATAGTTTTTCATACTTTCTTTCTGACCATCAAACACTCATGACTGTAAAGCTATAAAAATTCTGGGTATCCGGGAGGCAGAGGTTGCAGTGAGCCAAGATGCGCCACTTCACTCTAGCCTGGGTGACAGAGCAAGACTCTGTCTCAAAACAAACAAGCAAACAAACAAACAAAAACAAACACACAGACAAAAATTCGGGATATCTAAACCAATTTTTCAATGCTGACTGAAATGTCCTATAAACACATAAAACATTATACGTTAAATATGTGCCATTTTTATATCAATTATACCTCAGTAAAGAAGTGAAAAAAACAGAAAAGAAGAAAAGTCATAGGAAAGTACCTCCCTCAGTAGTAAACACCAGAATGTGACAAAGCTTCCCATCAGGACACACGAAGGAGAGAAATAATTACTAAGAATCATGTTTGGAGTGGGGATTTCATTGACCACTTAAATGAGATAAATGAGCAGACAGATATTTGAAATATTTAGAATAAGAAAATTAATCTGCTTTGTCCTATGCATGGATACGCTTCAGTATAGATGATAAGGGCTTAAAAAAATAAGAAGTTTATTAGCCAGGACCGGCTTCTTAAGGTCACAAGCATTAAAATGGCCTGCCCAGCGTAAGCTGTATCATCATGACCAAGTCAAGGCTAAGATCAAATCAAGATCAAACTAGTATTATGCAAGAGCCAGTGATAAGTATAAAGTGAGAAGTCCAGTATCTTGGTCTAATACATTTAAGTTTGTAAAATATTAAAACAGAAATAAACACGAGACAGAAAATGACAAAAGCTTTGCTCCCATCTTTGTGCTCCTCTGTATTTACAAATAAATAAGAGACTAAAAGTCATAAAATGTCTGAACAAAGTCTGGTGTCACTGCATCCCAAATATTACCACAACACTAACATTGCACATCTTTAATGCATAAAGGGATAGAATTGTGCACACTGCCCCTATTCCTAGCCCCCAGGAAAAGTCAAAAGTCATTTTCTATGATATAACCAATAACAAATGGAGAATGACTGAGAGCTCTGTTGCTTTCTAAATAGAAAAACGGTTATATATATACATATTATATATATATATAAAATATATTTTATTAAGCTTATAGAAGAGATGGCTTCAGCATTATGTAGTTTCGTTAACCCATCCAGCTGGACTGTGCAAAGGTTTAGGGCTTGCCATCTACAAGTTCTATGTATATGGGTCAGTTAAACCAGATAAGCTTTTCGCCTTTTTTATTCTTCAAGGTAACAAATAATCAGCTTAACCAATATAAGGTTAACACTGTTAGATACACAAAAATAAAGAACTCACTGAGTTGCAAAAGTTCTATTTAGCACTGCATGTGCTAACATTACGTATCACTGCTTAGCTGGCTCGAGGGTGCTGGAGGCTCCTGTGACCCAGATGCTTAGCTCCATTTTCAGAGTTATCTCCTCAGCCTATCTACACTCAGACATCATGAAACGTTCAACACAGGAGTGTTCCAGAAAAGGTGAAAAAATAGCTCAAAAGCATCTGAGGATTTTTAGAAAGTAGCATCGCCAATCTGCCTTTGCTGTACTAAAGAAAGTCCAAGACATTCTGCTCCACCAAAAGAAACGATAATTCATTGTGAATGTGCAACCATAACATGCACAAGCCAATGTCTGGAAGTCTGCAGTGAATTATTTAAAGAAGCAATGCATTATGTAAAAATTACTATTTTTAATGTTAAATGATCACTTTTGAGTATATGCTGTATGTTACGTCTTACACCTGACTCTGTGTGTGTGTGTGTGTAAATCTTCACATTCATTTTCTAACTGAGGAAAGCTTAAATGATTTGCCAGAAATTATTGAGGTATTAAATGGTGTTGGCAGGTCCCGAACCCAGAGCCACCTGATTTTGAAGCCTTTGTTTTCTGATTATACTGCACTACCTTTCAAACAAACCAACCAACCACTGTGATGCACAGCTTCAAGCAATATAAACCCCTGCCTTTGTATGTGAGAGAGTATGAAAAACCACGGACATAGCTATGCAGCTACCACAATAGAAATGTCTGAAAAATATTGGGAAGCTCTGTTATATGACAGGAAATAGTCAAAATCAGTAGAGTACCAAAACGCTGCAGCCACAGTCCATAGACTAGAGCACAGACTAGAAAAGAAGTTTGATGATTTTCTTCACTCATGCCTGGATAGATTTTCATCATCAATTGGTGCATTAATTCTATCTGGCTCCTGGAAACAGTCATTTGCTTAATAGCTCTTTTGTGACCGAGGGAATTCATGCACAATCTCAAATGACTTAACTTCCAGCTGGGGAGGAGTTTAGGCAGAGAAGAAAAAAATAACCTAACTTCATTATTTTACAAATCATATGAGGAAAAAAGTTGGAAAAAACTGTCTCACTACTTCTGTTGGGAAAGATCACTGTTCTATTTTGACATAGGTCACCGAGACACAGGAGGCAATTTTCATACAGAAGTATTTCCTTGAGTCAGTATAAATGGAGCAAAGAAAATGCATGAAATACAAAATGTTCTTTAAATGTTCAGATGTGTTGCGTCTCACTGTGAAACTTTTATATTAGAACATTTGAACAAAATTGTAATTACCTATCTTAACATCATAACTTTATATCTTTGAAAAGGTTAAAAATAATTGTTCAGTAACTAAAAACCTGGATTTTTCCAAAATTGAGTTCTTTGCCCTGCTGCAGACATGAAATGATTATGTGATTATTACATATAATAAATTATATTATAGAAATTTTAAGACACAAATATAAAGGTATGGTTATAATTTTCTTGTTAGGTGATAAAACAGGAAGAACTTGGCAAGGATCTCTTTGCTTGTACTTTGTATGATCTATTGAAATACGATGATTTTAATGCTGACAAGCACCTGGCTCTTGAAGAATTTTATAGAGCATTCCGTGAGTACAAGATTCATTCTCCAATTTCTCTTTGTTATTTTTCCTGTTGCTTTCCACAATATAATCTGTTTGCTTGCTCTCATAGTACAAGCTGTTTCTTAAGAAAAGTTACATAATTTAGTGAATTTAAGTTTCAAGTTGTATTGAAACACAGAGAAAAGCTAAGGGATTTAGTAGTTCTGAAATAAACAGAAATATTTGATAACTATGAATATCATCAATTCTCATTGATTATAGTTTAAGACATTAGGTTCTCAATGCTGCTTCCAAGATTATTTTAGAGCAGGAGGAGCTTTTCACCAGTTGTCACCATGTATCAAAAACAATTATTTACACAGTCAAATTTTTTTTATTATTATTATACTTTAAGTTCTAGGGTACATGTGCATAACCTGCGGGTTTGTTACATATGTATACTTGTGCCATGTTGGTGTGCTGCACCCATCAACTTGTCAGCACCCATCAATTCGTCATTTATATCAGGTATAACTCCCAATGCAATCCCTCCCCCCTCCCCCCTCCCCATGATAGGCCCCAGTGTGTGATGTTCCCCTTCCGGAGTCCAAGTGATCTCATTGTTCAGTTCCCACCTATGAGTGAGAACATGCGGTGTTTGGTTTTCTGTTCTTTTGATAGTTTGCTTAGAATGATGGTTTCCAGCTGCATCCATGTCCCTACAAAGGACACAAACTCATCCTTTTTTATGGCTGCATAGTATTCCATGGTGTATATGTGCCATATTTTCTTAATCCAGTCTGTCACAGATGGACATTTGGGTTGATTCCAAGTCTTTGCTATTGTGAATAGTGCCACAATAAACATATGTGTGCATGTGTCTTTATAGCAGCATGATTTATAATCCTTTGGGTATATACCCAGTAATGGGATGGCTGGGTCATATGGTACATCTAGTTCTAGATCCTTGAGGAATTGCCATACTGTTTTCCATAATGGTTGAACTAGTTTACATTCCCACCAACAGTGTAAAAGCATTGCTATTTCTCCACATCCTCTCCAACACCTGTTGTTTCCTGACTTTTTAATGATTGCCATTCTAACTGGTGTGAGATGGTATTTCATTGTGGTTTTGATTTGCATTGGCTAGCCATAAGTAGAAAGCTGAAACTAGATCCTTTCCTTACTCCTTATATGAAGATTAATTCAAGATGGATTAGAGACTTAAATGTTAGACCTAATACAATAAAAACCCTAGAAGAAAACCTAGGTAGTACCATTCAGGACATAGGCATGGGCAAGGACTTCATATCTAAAACACCAAAAGCAACGGCAGCAAAAGCCAAAATTGACAACTGGGATCTAATTAAACTAAAGAGCTTCTGCACAGCAAAAGATACTACCATCAGAGTGAACAGGCAACCTACAGAATGGGAGAAAATTTTTGCAATCTACTCATCTGACAAAGGGCTATTATCCAGAATCTACAAAGAACTCAAACAAATATACAAGAAAAAAACAAACAACCCCATCAAAAAGTGGGCAAAGGATATGAACAGACATTTCTCAAAAGAAGACATTCATATAGCCAACAGACACATGAAAAAATACACAGTCAAATTTTTTAACTTCACTGGAAAACCAAAATGGATTAACAGATGTAGTTTGCATGTATTTGAAGGGCAATGATTGACATTCGAATGAAGAGTTTTATTTTTATTAAAGTACTTTGGAAAAATTGATACATGTTTGAATTGCCAAAGTGTGTCTTCAGATTGACTAAATGTGTTTTTTAGAACAGCGTCATAAAGATGATTAACCAAAATTACATACCAGGTTATTCTTTAAAAATAATTCAAAGAGGCCACTAATGGGTGGCTTATGCCTGCAATCTCAGCACTTTGGGAGGCCGAGGTGGGCGGATCACCTGAGGTCAGGAGTTCAAGACCAGCCTGGCTAACATGGTGAAAACTCGTCTCTACTAAAAACACAAAAATTAGCTGGGCGTAGTGCCACATGCCTGTAATCCCAGCTACTTGGGAGGCTGAGGAAGGAGAATCACTTGAACCCAGGGGCAGAGGTTGCAGTGAGCCAAGATGGTACCATTGCACTCCAGCCTGGGTGACAGAGCAAGACTCCATGGCAATAATAATGATAATTAATAATAATAATAATATAGTTGAAAGAGAAAGGACTAAGAAACAATCAACAACAACAACAAAAAAAACACAAGGATTTAGAAGCTATGTGTAAAAGAAAGACAAGTAAATTTACTAGTTAGTATTAGAAAATCACCAAAGGAGGAAAATTAAACAGGATTCGGTTTAATTCAGAACTTGAAACCAAAATTCTTGTATTTTTTTTCTTTTTTTTTTCAGAAAAGATAGGAAGTAGAATATGTACTTGCAGGTAAAAAGGTCTTTTTTGAATTATGCCCCTGACATTTAGCCATTTATCAGCTGTCTGATGTTGGAGAAGTTACTTAAATGTATTTTTCTTCTTAAAAATTCATATAAATAAAGATAATTTTTTTACTCTAATTTTTATTAAAACACTGTATTATATTTTATGTGATCATTTATATAAGCAAAATAATATATGAAAAATAGTTGTAGCTTATAAATTTTTAAATCGTGATAAAAATACATTCTTTGGATATGGTTAAGTTGTATTTTCACTTTAAGTTACTAGGCAGAATACAACACAGGATGATCCGGTAAACTGTTAGTTCTTTATAAGGGTATTGTTAGGTTAGGTACTTTTCAAAAATGATAAAATGAAAGCAGCATTGGCAGGACGTGGTGGCTCATGCCTGTAATCCCAGCACTTTGGGAGGCTGAGGCAGGCAGATCACCTAAGGTCAGGAGTTTGAGGCCAGCCTGGTCAACATGGAGAAACCCTGTCTCTACTAAAAATACAAAAATTAGCCGGGCATGGTGGCAGGTGCCTGTAATCCCAGCTACTCAGGAGGCTGAGGTAAGAGAATCGCTTGAACCCAGGAAGCAAAGGTTGAAGTGAGCCAAGATCATGCAATTGCACTCCAGCCTGGACAACAGAGTGAGACTCTGTCTCCAAAAAATAAAAAAAAATAAAAAGAATGCAGAATTATTATTCTACTTTATACAAAGGAGGTGAAATACACAGAAATTAACAAATAGGTAACTGAGTTTCTAATCAAACTCATGTTGTCCTAATTATGAAGTCTATGTGTTTTTCACTATGCTTCCTGCTGTAGTGGGCATTCTTTTGTGTGCTCATGATGGCAGGATAACAGGGAGAAAATGTGGTTTGTCAGGGAAAAACTTATGTGTACATATAATCGTGTGTGTGTGTGTGTGTGTGCATATGTCTATATGAATGATACTATCATATAAGATAGAAGGGAATAGGTGTTATTTAAAAGCCTATAAAATATTACGTAAGTTGAAAATATGATATTTAGTTTTGGAAATCAGGGATACCTTATGAAGGTGGTGGAAATTAAATAATTAAAATAATCTTAAGGACAAGTGAATTTAAACTTTTGGAGATGAGCAAAGGGTAGTGAACAGAAAGAATAACATAAATTAAAAGGCAGATATTTGATATATCAGGGTATTTAGAAAAAGCTAACCCAACTGCATTTTCTGTTGTAGTTTGAAATTTTATGAAAATGTAAAAATTATTTTGGGCATTTTACTAAATAATTTTAATAAATAAGCAGTCTAATCTCCTAACCGCTACCTCCATCTCTCAACAGAAAGATACACAGACTTGACTAACAAAAGTAGGCAAAATCTACAGCCATGCTTGGAAATCATTTCAATAGTATATAGTTTACCCAGCATCAACAAGAGTCTTAAATGGATATGTTTGTGTAAGATATTTATTCAAAATAGAGTTATTGTTGGTGGTGTGACAGTGGAAGAGAAACAATAAAAATATGTGAATGAATAATATGTTATTTTTGTGATAGCCAGCAAAGACACTGAAAAGCAATCCCTGGCCCTATCAGTAAAAATAATCTTGCCTAGAATACTACTGCTTGCACCTGTCAAGGGGAAAAATAATCCTGTGTTCTTGGATGTAATTTGATGTTGCTACAGAAAGTAAGGTACATCAGAACATTGTCCTTATAAATAACATTTTACAAGTCAGAAATCTAAATAATCAATAAAAAGCTTTGATAAAGATATAGTAAAACACATTACATATAAAGTACTAGGGAATATTGAATTTGGATAGAAGGCAATCTATGTGGATTTCATTAACTATTAGAAAGTAATATGCTAAAAATTTTATGGAAATTATTTGTAGTAAATACAATGAATTTAGTGAATATAGTAATGATTCTGCCATTAGGTCAAATTTATGTATAATACGAAAGGTCTACATTTTTAGTCATAAAGAGATGTTAGTTGGGTAATGAACTTGCTCGGCAATCAGCAATCATGAGATTACTTTTTCTTTTTAGGTAATCAAAACTATTCCATAACAATGATAAAATGATGTTCACAACATCATTTAGTGGAAAAATGTTTTTCTAAGTAATGCTGCAATTATAGGAAATATTTTAATATTCTTTTTGGTCTCACCAAGCAAACTTCTTGTAAGGTATTACATTTTCAGTGCTTCACCCTTATTTAAATTAGGCATCAAACTATATAGTGATTCCTCAGAGATACAGAACTGACCTGTGTGGATTGTGTCTGCATTAGTGAGAAGATATTTATACTTTAATGAGAATTATAAACACATCCATTTCTTTTTCTCCCTCCATAAAATTACCTGATAACTAAATCCACTTGGGTTTTATGAAGTTTAGTGACAGGCTTTGTATAATTACATGATTTTACAAAGTTGTAAAATACTAAGGTATCATGAATAAAAAATGTATAACACTAATGGGAAAAGGAATCTATTCAAAAATAATGTATTATGTACCTTTGTGTATAGGGTGTTGTGATAGTCACAGCTACTTACAAAGATAAGTTTCCTTTCCCCTAGGAATATATAATCTCAGACGGACAGTGATCAAAATGACAGATGTAGTAAGACTAAAAAGGAGGCATTTTTTCCACATCCGGGATGCATTCCTCCACATACTTTGTAAAAAGAAGCTCAGAAAGCTAAAAAAGCGTTAAGTGAATATCCAGAGGGATAAACTAAGGCAGAAGAAGTTAGAAACCTGTCATGATCTATTAATTGTTTTCTGGTGGATACAAAGGTAGACAGATTTCTTGAGTTCCAGGTTCTTACTCTCCGCCATGGTATAAAATGGAAGATAGTAAAGGGTAATCTGCAAACAGGAAAAAGTTAATGGCAAAAAAATAGCACATTATCAAGTGTTCTTATATTATTGCAGTGTTATTGCAGTAGATATAAGGTGTTTTTCAAAAATACCTTTTATCTTTGTGGATTAGATAAATTATTTTAATATTTTACCATAGATATTGAATGGTCAATTATTTAATTTTTCTTCATATTTTTTGGTATTGTTAATAATTGTTAATAATTGATTTTTACTAACATATTTGAAATAAATCCTTATTGTGTGCTTCAAGTATTTCATATCACGCCTTGTTTGATTAACAGACTTAGAAAGCTATTTAATAGGATCCAATAAATAGTAAGTTTAGTGACATACTTTTGAATATAGAGAGGAAATACCAAATTCTCTGGTAAGATGGGAAGGTGGTGTACATCCTTCACCCTGGATTTTGTTGTCATGAGTATATTCAGTAAAGTGTGTTCATTTTCCGATGCATAAGTTTTTCGTAGAATTAAAAATGAGTTAATAGTGCTATTATTCTATACCAAGTGCTAAATATTTCATTGTCTTCCAATTCAAATTTAATCAAATTGTAACATTAAGCATGATTTGCATGGAATACTATACTTCTGATTTACATCTGTCAGTAAGTACAAGTGATTTGCCATCACACCAGATGACCACACACTAACTGAGGCGTTTAACTTCAGAAGTGATGTTCAAAAAAATGCCTTTATTTGCTTAGGTTATGAAACTCAATTGAAATGGTGAAGTGATGTTATATGCTTATTGCTTTTAGAAATGAATTACTTCATTTAGAGTTTCTAGATAATCAAGAGTGGTATAATTGACTACTACACAGAGAAAGAATTTTTGTTTTGAAACTACTTCCTACGTACTTCATTTCCTGAGTTAAATAATGAATTACTTTGACTGTAGTACTAAACCTTAAAATTGTGTGAAGTCTTATGAGGAGTATGAACTTTTAAAACCGTATGAGACGTTTTGGTAAATGTGATAGATTTTTGAAGTGTTATTAAACTGTTCAAAGTTGCAGCTCCCAAAACCATATACATATATATGTACTTTAAGATGTGTATGTATTTTTGTGTGTTCAACTTCTAATGTTAAACTATTAAAAATTTCTGTTAATTCAACATGATCTTTATATCTACAAATATCCAAAAGAAGGTATGTTTCTAGTAGGCATAAAAATAATTAAGTTTTTGTCAGTAAAATACATCAACTGTGAACATCATATTAACACTAATTAATATGACATTCGTTGTATAATAGTTCTATTGTTCTTTCTTTAAAAGAAGTAACTATAATTCTAAAATTCTAAAATATTTTTAAAAATTTTAAATCACCTAATTATTAATGCTTGTATTCAAAATATTATAACTTTGTATGAACACTTCTTAGTGCAATATAGATTTGATAACGACATTATGAGGAAAATAAAACTCATTTTCCAGGGAAAGCAGAACGGCTACACTAAAATATTACTTATTGAAAGCTTCTAATAATTAGAAAAATAAAAATGAATATTACATTACCATTCATAGATATTAGATCATTAGTATATGAAAACCTTTATTTGAGAAAAATAGCAGAGGTTAGTGAACAAAATTAAGATGTTGCACTAATGTAGTGATGATGGGGCCAGAACCAAAGAAGCAACAGTAAAAACGAAGGAATGTGACCATGTCTGTGAAATAGCTTATAAACAGAATTAACTTGAACTGCTGAGTTATTAGATATACATGACAAGGAGAGAACTTGAGTCAAGGATTTGCCCAGATTTCTAGCTTGCCTACTAAGGTGAGTGGTGTTTCTGTTTATTAAAGCAGGGGTCACAGGAAGAGATGCAAATTTAGGGAAAGACATTGAGTTAAATTTTGGACATGTTGGTATATTTTTTAAAAATACACGAACTTCTGTTTGGAGAATACTGTGGTTCGAGTAGGTGACCTCAGCCAGAAATAAAGATATGGAATATACAGGTAGAAACTGAAGCTCTGTCAGAAGGCTGGGTCATTCAAGATGAGCATGTAAAGAGAGAAAGAACAAGCAAAAGTGGAGGAGTTGAGAACCATCTTAGTGGCTATCATAACAAAATATGGTAGACAGTTGGCTTCAACAATAGAAATTTATGTCTCATAGTTCTTGAGATGGGGAAGTCTAAGATCAAGGTACCAGTCAATTCAGTGTCTGGTGAGGGCTGTCTTCCTGGCTTGTAAGCAAATGCCTGCCTTCTTGCTGCATTGTCACCAAAGAGAGAGAACGCTCTCTGATGTCTCACTTTATAAGGACACAAAACCTATCAGATTAGGACCTACCCTAATGACCTCATTAAACCTTAACGTTATTTTAGGGCCTATCTCCCAGTATAGTCACACTGAGGGTTAAGGCATTAACATATGAAGTTGGAGGAGACACAATTCAGTCCATACCAGAATTAAAACTGAAATGCATTTTAACGGGTGGTGTCCAAAGCAGGGCACCACCATGACATTTTACTAAGGAAGAATTGAACATTTTTCAAAGCTGAGTCCAAGGCAAAAAAAAGTGAATTCTTCTTGGCCACTAGGTTTGGCAGTAAGGAACTTAATGGTAGCTTTGGTAATGAGACTTTCAATATAGATGTAGGGGCAGAAGCAAAAGTGCTGATGGTTGAGAGGTTGGATGTAAGAAAACTGAAAAACAATAATGCTGGATAAAGGAGCAGAGCATATAAGCATCCATCAAGTATGAATATATTTAGATAAAATCCAAAACAGTTAAAACTACTCTATGGTTTTAGAAGTTAATATGATGGTAGCTTTTGCAAGAAAGGAAAAGGAATGGGATGAAAACATCAGGTCATCTATGGTGCTGGAAATCTATCATCTATCTATCTATCTATCAATCAATCAATCAATCATCTATCTATCTATCATCTTTCTATATTTAACATCCATAGTGGTTTCACAGGCATCCTTACTTTGTTCAAATGTACTGATTTATACATCATAATGTGTCACTACTTTGTATCTCTGCCATTTAAAAAATAAAACAGCCGGGCGCGGTGGCTCAAGCCTGTAATCCCAGCACTTTGGGAGGCCGAGACGGGCGGATCACGAGGTCAGGAGATCGAGACCATCCTGGCTAACACGGTGAAACCCCGTCTCTACTAAAAAAAATACAAAAAAATTAGCCAGGCGAGGTGGTGGGCGCCTGTAGTCCCAGCTACTCGGGAGGATGAGGCAGGAGAATGGCGTGAACCCGGGAGGCGGAGCTTGCAGTGAGCTGAGATCCGGCCACTGCACTCCAGTCCGGGCGACAGAGCGAGACTCCGCCTCAAAAAATAAATAAATAAATAAATAAATAAATAAAATAAAAAATAAAACAACAAAATTTGCCAGGGCAACTGAATTCACCTCTGGCATAGAGCTCATGAATTGTCTCTGAAAGACTAAACCTTGCATTCAAACACAAAGGCATTGATAATTCTAAGCTTACCTTGATTTGGGAATCATTGTGTTAGATGTTACAGCTGCTACAAGATAATCCCATATATACAGATCATCGTAATATGAAATCTTGCAGCAATTGAATCACCCGACATATTTCAAGAATAACTCTCCTATTACATAGTAGCATTACAAAATTAATAATGTGCATGTTGGTTTGTATGATTATCCTTTTTTTTTTTTTTTTTTGAGCTAAGTTTTCCCTCTGTCACCCAGGCTGGAGTACAGTGACACTATGATAGCTCACTGCAGCCTTCAGCTCCTGGGCTCAAGCAATCCTCCCATTTCAGCCTCCCAAGTAGTTAAGACTACAAGAGTGTGCCACCTCATTTGGCTAATTTATTTATTTATTTAGTAGAGATGGGACTTTGCTATGTTGCCCAGCCTGGTCTCAAACTCTTGCCTTCAAGTGAGCCTCCCAAAGTGCTGGGATTACAAGTGTGAGTCCCTGTGCTAGGGCTGATTATAAAACATTTTATGTTACAGTTCATAGCTATTCCCTGGCTACTTTGGGAAATACCACTCAGCACCATTTCCTTGCTTTCTACTCTGTGTTGCTGTTGCTATCTGGGTTCTTACGGAAAAGATTTTCCAAAATGGTTGCTGAGACCCAGCCTATAGACATGTATTCCAAACGGACAGTTTTTTGCTCCTAAACATAGGAAATTATTTTTATACGCCAACTGTAATGGAAAGAGAGAAAGAGAAGCAATACCAATTTCAACTGAATTTTTTTTAAGTCTTAGGTTTTCCCATTGTAAAATAACCCCATCCTTCATTATGTCCTTTAATCTCCCATTTGTAAGATTATATTAATGGTTTGCTGCTATTGTGCCTTTAGGGTTCTTTTTTTCACCTATAGTATCTGGCATTCTCCACACTCTGATCTCTAACTGGTACATTTTGCTTGCTAATGTAATGGTTTATAATCCTAAAAGCAGACACAATTAGACAGTTCAAGTGAAACATTTATCGTATTTATTTCTTTAAGTATTTACTTATTTGTCATACACATATTAATAGAGTAAGATCTTTTCTGACTCTAAGTGTAATTGCAGTACAATAAAATGAGAATTGACCAATCATTCTTATTTTCCACACTGTACCATATATTGTCGGTCATAACTTAGTGCATCTAACCTAAAATTTCTTTGTACTGATGACAGTATACTTATCTTAGGTAGGATTTGCCCGAGGATTATGTTTCAGACCTTTTTAGATTCCATGTATAAGTGAGACCATACAGTAATTTTTTTAAATGCAAATTAATATCATCTTTTATTGGCTGCCATTGTTTGAAAGTATCATAATTTTTAAAATTTTGAAGGTGATACTCTATTTATTATCATGCCCAAACTATCACTTTTATACCTAAAGAAACACTGTCTATTGAAACATAATACAAACAAAAAATGTTGGCCATCCTAATAATTTGAAATTTTCTAGCAGTCACGTTAAAGAAAAATCAGGCAAAATTGATTTTAATAAGATTTTACTTACTTAAACACGTCCAAAATATTATTATCATATCAACATGAGCATTAAGTGTATATTATTCATTCTTTTTTCTTACCAAGTCTTTGAAACCTGGTGTGTATTTGACATTATTACAGTACAGCATATCTCAATTGGATAAGCCAAATGTTCAACAGCCACGTGTAGTTAATTACTGGCTACCCTCTTGGACAGTGGAATATTAGAGTGTCAAATGATAACAACTTCCCTATCTAAAATTTTATTCCAATTATTTTAAATATGAATTTAAGTGCACATTCCATTTGTACATGAATAACATGGTGTGAACTTTGTATTAATATTTATTTTTCAGAAATTCAGAAAAATATATATTAAAATGAATGTAATTTCATCTAAGGGATGAACATACTTATATATATTCTCAACATAAAGAGAATATTTACTTTAGAAAGAGTTACATCAAATGTATTTATTGTGCCATATTTTTTGGATTCGGAGATGTGTTTGTCACATGGGTATATGCTGCAACGGTGGAGACTGGGCTTCTAGTGTACCCGTTACCTGAAGGGAAGATTTTACCAAGTAGTAATATTTCAACTCTCACTCCCCTCACACCCTCTGAGTATATTATCTTTCTCCTTTTTTTTTTTTTTTTTTGGAGACGGAATGTCGCTCTGTTGCCCAGGCTGAGGTGCAGTGGCACAATCTCAGCTCACTGCAACCTCTGCCTCCTGGGTTCACGCCATTCTCCTGCCTCAGCCTCCCAAGTAGCTGGGACTACAGGCGCCTGCCACCACGCCCGGCTAATTTTTTGTATTTTTAGTAGAGATGGGTTTCACCATGTTAGCCAGGATGGTCTTGATCTCCTGACCTCGTGATCCACCCGCCTCGGCCTCCCAAAGTGCTGGGATTACAGGCGTGAGCCACCGCGGCCGGCCTATTATCTTTCTCTTTATGTCCATGTATACCCATTATTTAGCTCCCACTTATAAATGAGAGCATGTGATACATGATTTTCTGCTTCTGTGTTAGTTTGCTTAGGATGATGGCACCCAACTCCATCCGTGTTGCTGCAAAGGACTTGACTTCATTCATATTTATGAAATACTGCATAGTATTTCACAGTAAATATGTACCACATTTTTTTAAATCCAGTCAAACATTGGAGGACACTTAGGTTGACTCCATGACTTTGCTATTGCGAATAGTGCTGCAATAAACATAGGAATGCAGGTGTCTTTTTAATATAATGATTTCCTTTCTTTTGGGTAGATACCCAGTAGTGGGGTTCATGGGCCAAATGGTAGTTCTACTTTTAGTTCTTTGAAGTATCTCCATACTGCTTTCCATAGTGGTTGAACTTATTTACATCCCCACCAACACTGTATAAGTGTTCCCTTTTCTCTGCATCCATGCCAACATCTGTTGTTTTTTGACTTTTTAGTAACAGCCATTCTGACTGGTGTAAGATGGTATTTTATTGTAATTTAAATTTGCATTTATCCAATGCTTAGTGATGTTAAACATTTTTTCATGTATTTATTTTTTTGCCACTTGTATGTCTTCTTTTGAGAAACATTTTTCTTGTCCTTTGCTCAGTTCAATAAAATATATTTAATGCCATCATGTACAAGTGTTTTTCAAATGCCCTTATTGATGGTCATTTAAATCATGTATTTTCTGTCCATAGTTAGTACTTTAAAAATAGCTTTTCTAATTTTTAAAATAATCTTATTTTAGTAACTAATGACTCATGTGAGACACTGTTCAGTCTGAGAAAAAAAAAAAAATGTTTCCCCTCTGCGTTATTTCAGTGCCACAATTAACAGTGAAACAGCTTGTAGGGAGCTGGTACAACCTTATATACCACACAGATTAATGTTTTACGTTCAATGTTTTGAAGTTTTACAAATAGCTCTAGAATATTCTTACCTCTGAGAACTCTAGGGAAATTACTATGATACATGGAACTTAATAATTATTTAAATATTTGAAAAATGCTAAAATACTTTTTCAGGGTCATCACAGTAAAAATAAATATATGTACATATGTACATATTTATATTTAAAAAGGTATGTTCAAAATACTTTAACATATCTTATAGTAATTCAGTGCGTGATACTTTTGTGGCAATTCCTTTTATAGGTATTTCAAAAATAATAAATTTGTTTTTAACATTTTTTACATGGAACAGAATAAATTGTTAATGCACATCTGTCTTTATACTTTTATACAAGTAATTAGTTTGATGATTATTAGCTATTTATTGCATATATACCTGATACTACTCATTAGTACTCATCAATGTTTTGATTGTTTTATACTATTTTGTTAAATAACAAAGTTGAATTTCTTAAGGATATTATATTATACATTCTCCTTTTAATTTATAATCTACCTCTATCCATGTAGTGTTACGGGGTGAGTAAATTTTTAGCACCATCTACCATTGCTATCATCCCTAGTAAATTTGGAAATAATTTTTATATGATAACAATTATATTTATGTTAAATTTCCAATATATATTTGTTATATCCTTAGGTGAAAATTAAAAATAGATTGAAATTAAATAAACATCAACAAATATAGAAACCAAGTGTGTACACTAAGTGCTGTGTAGCTGCCTGAGTAAGGATTTTGTTAGGGCCTGAGTGCTGTATATCATCTGAAATGCACTCGTAAAATGTGTTTTTCCTATTGGAAATTGTTGCTATAACAAGGAAGGAAACTGCAGTAAACTTGGTACTAATCATTCAAGTAAAGTAAACAGACCCTGTTTACCGCTGTTGTTACCGCTGACCATATGGGACAAACAAAAAGCATCTCTGATGTTTAAAGGTTTACTGAAGTTGCAGATTACAAATCACATTGAGAGGATATGCACATTCGTAGGTACTGTCTAGAGAACTTTGCAAGATTACCCTCTTTCTTTTCAGTGTTGCTTAATTAACATTAATGATAACACCTTATTGAATAAACAAGTAAATCAGACATTTTAGTATATGGCATATTGTACTTGTCTATTCCAAAAGAAGGAAACTTTTCAAATAAAAAATACACAAAGTATGTTGGAAAGGTGGGGAGAGACAGAAAAGAGAAAGAAAAAGAGAGACTGAAGAGAGAAGAAAGTCAGACAAAGAAGAATAAATGTGGTATATATTATGTAGTATTTTGAAGTTTAAAATTTATCAGCTGTGCAATGATCCACTTACATGATTTTACTCATTTAAATTAATATTTCAAGTCACATTTAACTTCATAGTAAACAATCAACATTTGTTATGTTCTTATTACATGACATTATTAAGGCTAGTTGCTACAAGTACAAAGATGGATAAGAAATCATTTCTGTTCTTTACTCTAGGAAATTAAACAGTAAAAGGCAATTACAATATAGTATCTCAAGGGACGATGTAAAAGGACCACCCACAAAGATGAATTCTAAGCAGAGATAAGTTTTGAATTACATATGCTCCTGAGTAAGAGTCCTTGGGGACAAAGTCCAAGAGGCCAGGTGCTTTTCTGCTAAGGGGAGCCCATCGGAGAAGCCTAAAGTGTGGGAAATTGCAAGCATTTGGGGGATTGAGGGGGAGACAAAGGTGCAAACTAGAAATTAGTGAAAAAAGAGGCTTCGGAGGGAGGGGTTAGAGTTTGAAACTTAGTGAGCACAATCATGAGAAATTGGGTCATTCACGTGGATATAAGCAAGACACTGACAGTGATACAGGGATTGTCATTTACATTTGAGAGATCATTTATGAAACTGAGTGCAAAATGCCTTAAGAAATAAGATGAGAAGCAGAAAGAATTGTAGATTGTGCAATCAGTTGTATTTTGGGGTCAATGATTTCATTTTCAAGAACTCTGCTATCATGTTGATGTCACATTGGTAACCTGAAATTGGCCCATGGTGGGAAACTTTACAGCACAGATATTGTCAAATGCTACAGTCATGTCCCTTACCCCGACACAGTACCACCACAGCTTAGAGAGCTGGCTTGCAAACATTCACCAGGGCACTACTGACTCAGGCTGCAATTCTCTACGTGATAAATTTTGAGGGATTGAACAAGGGCATTTGGGTAAATCAGAAGTTATGGATTTAAGGAATATTTACGAGAAAAGACTCAATAAAATTGATGATGGGTAAGGCTAACAATTTCTAGAAAAGATTCTTAGAATATTTACATTGTGCAATCCAAAGCAAATTCAAAGTTAGAAATAATCCTGACAACAAGTTTGTTGTGACTTTTGAGAAAGCACCTAAATAAATTGGTGACAACTTCCAACCTCAAATTAAAAAATAAATTCACACTATCTCCAGAAATTTTATTTAACAATGTATTATAGCAGAAATAATTTATATATGTGATGGGATAGATTTTGGTAAATAAAATAATTTCTGATGAATTTGTTAAAAATTTTCTGAGCTACTCAAGGATAAAAAATTGAACTCATCAAAGATTTTAAAGTTAAAATTTAACTTTTTTTTACTGATGAAAAACTTAGATTAAAAGAATATCAAAGTTAGTTGAGCAAACTAAATATTCGAGCCTCTGGTCATGTTTAATGGTGTCTGTACAACTCATATTCCCATTGACCATAATTCATTTTATTATAATCATATTTTATAAGAACTACCTATATTAGCATTCTGAAAATGACATAGGTGACAGCTCAACATGTTTTTATGATTACATCTTTGCTAGGATATATAAAGTGATAACACTTCTGAAATCAGGAATTTATATTATTGCTACAATGAGTGAGTTTGTTTTCTTTTTTACTTATAGTTTGACACATTTCTTTTAGAAAGAATATAATTTTTGTGGAGTACCATTAAAAGTGTAGATCCTTTTCCTGCCCTTTGTAGACATTTTACACTCAACTAAAAAAGTGTAATTAAATATTTTAACACCTTTTAAATATGTTTAAACAACAGGTGAAAATGCTATGTACACCACTGCCTATATATTGCACTGTTTTTATCACCCCATACTAAACAAATTTATCCTAATATGATGTTAGAAAAAGATTTTGTATTAGCACTGTGTTTCTAGTATTTATATCTAAGAAAGTAGCACATTTTTCTATATAGATACAGATGTTCAAAATAAAAAATGCCTGTAAAAGGTATTCATATGAGATCACACTGCCTCTTTCATCTGTGCTTTCTAATCCTTTGGGATGTATGAATATTTTTAAATGTTGATTTCAAACTGAACTCATCAAGTTATTACTTGCTGAAATATTAGAATTTTTAAAGGCTTTTTTTATAGTTTATGGAGATAGTGGAATTTATTAGCTTCAATCAAGATTATTTCCCCAAAGCCAGGCTATATTGTCACTGTTTTTTGTTGTTGTTGTTGTTGTTGTTTTTCTTTTTTGTTTGTTTGTTTGTTTGCCTTTTTAGGAAAGTATTTCTTTTTTTTTCCTCCAGAAACTATTCACTTTTGCTTCTGGATCCAATAAAGCAGAATAAATTGATCTGAGATTACCTATCCCTAAAACTCATTTTATAATTTGTATTACATGGCCTTTTACCATTTTTCAATGCATAGACAGACACTGAAAAACTACTAACACCTGAAAGCATTAAACTTTGGTTCTATATTATGTAACTGTCACCACAGAAACAAAATATCAGTTAGGAAAGTGTCTTCACATTTGCATGATAATATAATTCTAAAAGTGTTAGTTTGAACCAAAAAAAAGTTTTCTGAGCTATTTTTCAGGCTTTTCCTCTGACTTTAGCTGAGACATGATTTCAGCGTGTCGAGAACTGATCTATGCCAATTTGGTCATTAAGAGCCATTAAGTTCCTTTTAGTGACTATTAGAGACTATAGATAGTTAGCAGTGGATGAATTCCTTGTCACATCCCCAACAGAAACTGCTTCTGCTGCCAGGTGGTATTATATGAATATTTATATATGGTAGAATTAGGTGTAAGACTTGCCTTTCTCATTTGCCACACCTTCGTAAGTATATAGACATAAAGTTAGGGAAAGATGTATACCACTATTGGTGCTAAGCCATCTCATAGTAAGTTATAGAAAATATAATTCAACATTATAACAATGTGGGGATGATACAACTCATCTCAGCTTTGGCTTTACCAGTTCATTGGGCCTTGAAATCTATGTATAAGAGTTGAATGCATAATTAAATCATATTCATAAATTTGTGGTGCAGATAGAGTTTTTAAGTTAGCTGGACGGGAGCCTCAGAGAATGTCACTGTCCAAAAAAGTCGTCATAGTGATGTGTTCATTCCTTATGCATCCCTGACCATACATACGTTCAGTATTCTTGCTTGTAGTGTGCACAAAGGATCTATCTTTGGAAAAAATAGGATGATTAAAAAAAAATCACCTTGTATTGTTCATGTTCTTGTAATAGTGTTAGAATTTGCAACTGGTTGAGCATAACTGATTAAATGTTTCTGAACTTGTCAGCAATCTAGCAAGTAAACTCACATATTGAATTCTACTAGAAGGAAGAGTGCAAGCATATTTGAATCTAAAAATTCTGCTACATTTTGTTTAAAATAGGTTTCAGCTAAAACACGATCGCAGATGCAACTGCATAACTCTTCCTGTTGAAAACTTGTGAAGCTTATTATACTCATGTCTTAGCTTAAAATGATCTGTGAATATATAATTTTATGACCCAAGTATATTTATATTATTTTTAAATTTATAAGCATCTCTGATCTATGCCAATTTTTTATTTGTAAGCATTTTATGGAGAAAGAAGCTGCAAATGTGGCAGATTTAAAATATATCTACAAGACTTAATATTTTAAAATGACAATACTAGTCAACATAATCTACAGATTAAATGCAATCCCTATCAATATTCTAATAGCATTTTTTCAGAAATAGGGGGAAAAAATAAAGTTCATATGGAATTGCATGGACTCCTACATAGCCAAAACAATCTTGATAAAAGAAAAACAAAGGTGGAGGGGATCTCATTCTTTCTTATTTTAAAGCTTAGTACAAAGCCACTGAAATCAAAACAGTATGGTACTGGCACTAAAACACATGTAGACCAATGGAATGGAATAGAAGATAAAATAAATTCAAGAAATAAAACTTCCTACACATCGTCTAATCATTTTCAACAAGAGTCCCAAAACCATTCAATGGAGAAATAACAGTCTTTTCAACAACTAGTGCTGGGAAAACTGAATATCCATTTGCCCCCAGAACCAAAAACAAAACCCTTAAAAATCAATCAATGACCAAAAAGTAAGAGCTGATTCTATAAAACTCAGAAGAAAACATAGGAGTAACTCTTCATAACATTGTCTTTGGTAATGTTTTATGGGCTATAACAACAAAAACACAGGTAGCAAAAGAAAATATAGATATATTAGACTTCATCAAAATTAAAAACTTTCATACATCAAAGAACACTATCAACAGAGTGAAAAGACCACCCAAGGAATGGTAGGACACTGCAAATCATCTACATAATAACAGATTAATATAAAAATTGGCAAAGTACTTAGACAGATTTTTTTCAAAGATATACAAATATCTTCATTTTATATACTTAAAGATATATTAATATATTATTTGAATATACTTTTTGGTCATTTACCAAATAAGATGGCCACTGACTTTTATTTTTAATTTTTCTATTACTGCAAAAACACCACTAGGATGTTTTAGGATATTTGAAATAGGTTTCAGCTAAAATATGATGGCAAATACAACTGCATAATTTTTCATGTTGAAAAGTTTTGAAACTTATCATACTCATCGGCCAGTCTCTTCAACCCATCCTTGGCCCACTGGGCACTCTCACGTGGATTCTATTCTGGCGCTTCACTGCCATTTGTTCAAACCTAAACTCACTGTTTACCACATTTCAAAGACTACTCGTATTTCTGTGTTTCTAACTGAGAGCATTACATTACCCTATTTATAACCAGTTGTTACAGCACTAATAAAATTTTAAAAATTCTCTCCCTTGACTTCTTTTCTGGAGGAATGAAAAGTACATCTTGAATCTTTCCCCTTAAGAATTTAAAAACCGGTGCTCTCTCTCCGTCCTCAATATGATTCTAATAGCATTCTCATAGTTCAGCCCAGCATCATTTCTAGTTAATAATGCAGCTTTGTACATGATCCCACTACATTCATTGTTGTTGACTCTTAATCCAGTCCCTTTACAGGGCAGCAAGAATATCCTTCCTAAAATGCAAAGCTCAACCTGAAATCATTTTAACGGCCCTTCAATCCCCTCAGGATATTAAGTGGACCCTCCTTAACAAGTTTGTCTCTCAAATA
This sequence comes from Trachypithecus francoisi, assembly GCF_009764315.1. NCBI lineage: Eukaryota > Metazoa > Chordata > Mammalia > Primates > Cercopithecidae > Trachypithecus > Trachypithecus francoisi. Next base: position 155,379,469 of record NW_022681454.1, on the reverse strand, counting down.
ACTAGTAGTTTATTTCCTCAGTTATTTTTTTTGCATTTTTTTTACTCACAAACTACAAGCTTGCCATACCAAAGTATTATCCAAAAATGCCACATTCCTTCTTGCTTTTTGATCTTTTTACCAGCTGTTTACTCACCTTAAGTCATAACACTAACTCACACTTTCCATAAGACACATTCTTCCTTCTGATTTCACTTCCTTTTCAGTCTCTAGGCTGCGTTTAATGGACTTGTCTAGATATTCTTATTAAAAAATCATACTTCTTGGGCAACACGGTGAAACCCCGTCTCTACTAAAATACAAAAAATTAGCCGGGCGTGGCAGCGTGTGCCTGCAGTCCCAGCTACTTAGGAGGCTGAGGCAGGAGAATTGCTTAAACCTGGGAGGAGGAGGTGCAGTGAGCCAAGATTGTACCACCACATTCCAGCCTGGGTGACAGAGTGAGACTCCATCTCCAAAAAAAAAAAAAAAAAACACACACACAACAGATCATACTTTTCCACTCTATCACTTACCACAGTCTTTTGTAATTTCCTGTGTATTTTGCTGTATTCTTCATTAGGTTGGAGGATTCCTTAGATCTGGAATGCAATCTATATTCACTCTCAGTTGCTCCCATAATAAATTTCTACCTTGGCTTAAAACAACACTAAGTTATTAACTTAGAGGCCTTTAGGTCAGAAATAAGATTAAAAAATCAAGGAGTCAGTACCAGGGCTGCATTCAGCTTCTGGAGGCCACTACAGAATTACTTGGCTCAACCCTCTACCTTTAAAACCAGTAACATTGTGCCAAATCTTCCTAAAACCACTGTCTTTCTGGTTCTCTTCCTTCTGCTGCCCTTTTTCACTTGTAAGGACACTTATGATTACATTTGACCCACCTAAATAATCCAGAATAATCTCTCCAGCTGAAGGTCAGTTAATTAGCTGTCTTAATTCTATCTGGTAAATTTAATTCCCCTTTGCTCTGTAACTGCTGTTTACAAAGATTCTGAGGACATCTTTTGGTGGAGGTCATTATTCTTCCTACCACACTGCTATGATCTGAATGCGTTTGTCTCCGCCAGATTCATATATTGAAACTTGATCATCAGTGTGATGACAATAGGAGACAGGTATTTTGGAAGGTGATGAGATCATGTGGGCAGAACCCTCATGAATGGGATTAGTGCCCTTATTAAGGAAGTCCTGGAGAGCTGCTTTGGCTCTGTCATCATGTGAGAAGACATTGAGAAGGAGCATCTATGAATCAGGAAGTGGGCCCTCACCACACGTTGAGTATGTCAGGACCTTGATCTTGGAATTTGCAGCCTCCAGAGCTTTGGGGAATAAATTTCTGTTGTTTATAAGCTTCTCCATTTATGGTGTGTTGTTACCACAGCCCAACGGACTAAGACATACGCTATTTGAGTACACAATATGATCTAAATACATATTTTATGAATGAAAAAATAATCACTGAATTCCAAAATTATGTCAAATTTATAAGTGTAAAACTTAATGTTTGTTCAATATTTATGAAAATTATTGCACAGACATAGCTTTACCATGTGTCAATACAACGTGATATAGTATAAATAACATGGAAATTCAAAGCAAGAGATACATTTTTGTCTCAACTATGCTTCTCACTGTTCTTTCTTTGAAGCGTTTAGTTCTTGAAGAATCATGTTTTTTTTTTTTTTTCTTTTATAACATGGGGGTTGAAATAGGGTCGGATATATTTATCTCATAAAAATACACTACTCAAATTAGGTAGTATATAAAAATTATTCCTAAACCTCCACAAGCAATTAGAATATTGTCAATCAAATACTAAAAGCAATACTACAGTATTTTAGGCTAGGCATAGTGGCTCACACCTGTAATCCCAGCACTTTGGGAGGCTGAGGTGGGTGAATCACTTGAGGTCAGGAGTTTAAGACCAGCCTAGCCAACACGGTGAAACCCCGTCTCTACTAATAATACAAAAATAAGATGGGCACGGTGGCACAAGTCTAATCCCAGCTACTCGGAAGGCTGAGGCAGAAAAATAGCTTGAACCGGGAGCCAGAGGTTGCAGTGAGCTGAGCTTGCGCCATTGCACTCCAGCCTGGGCAACAAGAGCAAAAATCCATCTCAATAAATAAATAAACAAATAAATAAATAAATAAATAAATAAAATAAAGCGATACTATCCTATTTTGAGCACGTTAATTACTATCTGGGATTATTTATCCTCAAATTACCTTTTGGACTTAAATATAAGGATGCTTTAAGTTTTAGAATAGTCTGTAAAAGAAACCAGATATTATCTCAACAATTTTTTTTTTTTTTACTTCTATGGAGTCCAACTATGCCCAATTTTAAAGACAAGTGTATTCATCTGGCTACTCATGTTTTAAACTTGCTAGATACCACAAAACAGAGATAACTTTTACATATTTCATTCTACTGCCATTCCTCCCCTCCTTTCACATTTCACTGGACATCTTACTAGGACGTTTACCTTTGTCTTTGGGTTCTCATCCTGGTGTGTTCCTAGAATCACGCTGGGCACCAAGGGGTCCTCAGTTTTTGCCCTCTGCGGTATACAAGTAGTCCCCATATAAGACAGCTTTGTCCAAATATTTGATTCAGTGTGTAGAAAATATGCAGTTCTGGCCGGGCGCGGTGGCTCAAGTCTGTAATCCCAGCACTTTGGGAGGCCAAGACGGGTGGATCACGAGGCCAGGAGATCGAGACCATCCTGGCTAACATGGTGAAACCCCGTCTCTACTAAAAATACAAAAAAACTAGCCGGGCGAGGTGGCGGGCGCCTGTAGTCCCAGCCACTGGGGAGGCTGAGGCAGGAGAATGGCGTAAACCGGAAGGCGGAGCTTGCAGTGAGCTGAGATCCGGCCACTGCTCTCCAGCCTGGGCGGACAGAGCGAGACTCCGTCTCAAAAAAAAAAAAAAGAAAATATGCAGTTCTACAAATGTTCTAAATTTGTGGAACGTTTTAGTGATAAAGAGATGCAAGCAAATTGTATTAATTTGCTAGGGTTGTGCCATAACAATGTATCACAGCCTGGCTGGCTAGAAATTCAAAATAAAGGTGGGTTTCTTCTGAGGCCTAAGGGAAGGATCTGTTCCCGGCATCTCTCTTTGACTTGTAGGTTACCATCTTCATGTCCACATGGCATTCTCCTGATATGCGTGGCAAGTTTCTGTGTCCAAATTTCCCCTTTTTATAAGGAAATCAGTCGTACTGAATTTGGGTGCACCTTAATGACTTCGTCTTCACTAATTACTTCTGCAACAACACTTTTAAATAAGGTCACGTTCTAACATACTGGAGATTAGAATGCCAACATATGAATTGGGGGAGGAATGTGTTAAACACGTAACACAAGTAGTCACATCAAACATTTTTAATAATTGAAACAGGAATTATGTGTACAAAAATAAAATGAAACAATTGTTGGAGTTTTCCTTTACAAATACTGTCTTATAAAAAATTGGACAAGAATATTTTTCTTTGTAAATTTTGGAAATAATAGAACACTTAAAAAAGAGCTTGACTGCAATCAGTGTAATTAAGAAATTGAGCAAGTGATTTAACCAAAATATGTAAATATGTGAGAATAGCCAGAAGAAACAACAAAAATGCTTTTAAGTATTATCAAAAAATGTGAATAAGTAAAGATTTATATTGTAGTTTAATATTTTGTTAGGCCAAACAGTTTTGATTTCCCATGCAATTTTCCAAGTATGTGAAGCATTATTATTTGAGTTTCATCAACACCGATTATGTGGTTACCTTTCAACGAGGTGTCCCCGTTATATCTTTATTTATTTCAAAACGCTTTGACATAATTCAAGCTACGATTTGATCACAGTTTATTATATTAATTATCCTGGTATCTGGGTCATTTTCAATGCCAGCTTTTCTGATTTTTATTTTACTCTTATTTATATAATGCATTTTTTCAGTTGCTTTTTTTGAATGTTTTATCTGGGAGAATGAATGAACATCCTTGCTCTATAACCATTCTTGACCTTCTTATTTTGTCATTGAGAAAAATTACTACTAATTATAGGATGAGCAATTATTTTGCAATTATTGAGCTAAATCATATGTATTGTAAAGGCTTCTCAGGCTTCTTAAGCCAGCACCATAAGATGATGCATTGTTAGGACTATTTATAGGTTAATGGCTACTTCTGAGCACAAAAACTTGGTTTAATGAGTCATCTCCATTTTATTTTCTTTATGTAAAATTGACGCTCTGAAGAAAATTAAGTGTTGCACAGAAAATGTAGTTTATTAATCATAAAAGAAGATACATTCCTACTCAGTGCAAGAAGAGAAAATGTGCAACATAATTATTAGACAATAGTCATCCTCTTTAAGTTATTGTATATATAATCACTCGGAAAAAAACAATAACAGATGGACGTCCCCATTTTATTCATGGTCTTAATTTATATGATCATCCTGCTCATTCTATCTTGAAAAGCCCTAAATCTCTGAAAAGTGTTGGTCTTAAATTTTTGATTCTCAAAATGTGTAAGAATGCTTACATTGAAATACATATTTGACCATTTAAAAAATTTAAGTTATAAATCTTAGTATAGTTGATTCAGTAAGGTCTGAAAACTGCTCCCCTAACCTTTTCTTTTCTTTATCTCTAAGATCTACACAATAAATGGGGTCAACAGTGGAAGTTATCCAACATAAGGAACTAAAGGTTAACGGTGTTTCTCAGTTTGGAAATGATTTACATACATAGGTTTTGCTTATTTGTGGTTAAATTGTATTTGACTGTTAATTTTCCTTTCACTCTTAATTTAATATGAAATACGTCAAAAATAATGAGTGAGAGCTGCTTCATATCTGTGCTCAACTGGTGAGAAATGGGCATTAAAATGTTGTGAATTAAGATTTATATATATATATATATTGAAATGCACGTTATTGTTGCACAATAAAGTTATAAAGTAGCATAGTTGATCTAAAGAAGGTCAACTATGTGATCTTGTTCCCCACATTATGTGAGCCTTCCTACTATTTCTGATCTATTTTATAGTATCAAATTTCCTTTTCAGCTCATCATTACAATTGCATGTACATTCCTCAGTACAAGACCACAATGATTGTGGGCTAGGTTTTATTTCCCTTTCCTCCCCATTTTCCTCATTTTCCGTAAAGCTAAACCACCCTGCTTTATGGACATGTCAGATATTGATAAAGGGTTAGGTTTACTAAAGAGAACTATGCGCTGGAATAGAAAAAGCAAAAATCTGAACTTTAAATTTGACATTTCTCATAAACCAAAGCTAAAGTACCCGGAGTAGATTCTTCCATGGCTTTCCCTTATCATTACCCTTCCTTGCTTTTCCTGTTTTCTAACTGATGTCTCTCTGGGAAGTTTCCTCATTCTTCTGAGATCCGTTTTGTTAATCCTCACTCAACATGTGGCAATCTACATTTCAAATATCATCTAGGGTAAATATGAACTTTGCAAATCCAAGTTACTTAGAGTATTGCTCATTAATTTGAGGTACAGATATGATTCTTTATTATTTATAATTTCCAGGAGTAGCAGTTTAATTCAACACACACCCACACACCCTAGATAGACATACAGAATCACACATCCACAGACATCTCCTGCAAGTACAATTTAACCCCACATAGAGGAATCTGTTTTTAACTGCCTCTAGTCTGCAGGACAGATTTTCATATTATCCCTCTTCAGATTATGCAGCCCCCTCACCTGGCTCTCTAGAAATAGTAAAGGAGCTCTCATAATGACAGTTCCCAAGCTACATACCAGAGAAAAATGGAAAATTAATTTGCATGATCATTCTTCTTTCTGTTTTCTCCTGGATGGCAATGTGAAGTCACTTTTTCAGTTACATTTGATTATCCAATACTAAAATATCATCTACAAAGTTTAGAAAGGCAATAAAATATTTGTATTTTATGTAGTGCAAAATGTATTAGACAGCATTAATAGAGTCAAAACTGCTTCTTAAATGGTAGATTTACTTCATTAAATAGCTATTTTGGGAGCTTTATTTTATTACTCTAAATTCAAATTTAGAGTAAATTTATGTAATAATACTACATTTTCTTAAGCAAGAAAACGTAATAATGTGTGTTTTTATTAATATAAAATGGTAATAAAACAATGAGCTAGAAGACACAGTAAACTATCTTCTAAAGAGTCATATAGCATTAAACATTCATTTTGGTAATTAAGAAAATAACATTCTGTAATCAAATGTGCAGTTACAAATACTGGGATAGGATTCAATTTTGAACTTTAAAATATGTTAAATTTCATAAATAAAGTCACACATACTCATCTAATAAGCTTATTGAGATAATGTAGAAGTTTGACCTCTATGATTCCTGAACATGAAAATAGAACAGCCCATAAACAGTTTTCTCTCTCAGTTTACACTGATTTTCTTCTCTTCTCTTTTTTCTCTTCCTTTTTCTTTCTATCTTTTTTTACAAAGCTGTTTTGATTAATCTATTCTATTCAAAAATAAAGTAGTTTTAAGGAAAAAATAAGATTTATAATCTGCATTCTTTATAAGAATCAATATATAATACCACGTAAATCTCACTTCATTGCAAAGTATCCTGGGGAGTCTACATTTAGTTAAAGGTAAGCACAAACAAACTACAATCTCTTAAGTGTTCATAAACCAGTAGTTTAAAAATGCCTTCTGATTTTTTACTGAAGTTATATGTGCATTAATAACAAATGAAAGTATTTATACTATATGAATGATAAATTCTGAATAAAATGTAAAATTTTCTTAATTAAAACATGTCTGGCATTAAGTGATCCAATTAGACCTTAGCTAACTGATCTCAGAAGAATCAGATGATAATGGAAAACAGGATAACCTCCTGGTTTTTAAAATTATGTGTTTAGCTTCATTTATCTAGGTTTAATTTAATAGACTACCTGTCAAGGAAAAGCCTCTGGGGAGGAGAAGAGGGGCTAAAGCTCAATTTGATCACCAATGGTCAACGTTTAATTCATCATGCCTCAATAATGAAGTCTTCATAAACACTCAAAGGCACAGGGTCAGGGAGCTCATGGATAGTCAGACACTGAATGTTCCTGGGGAGTGGTGTGCTTGGGAAGGCATAGAAACTTCTCGTGCCAGGCCGGGCGCGGTGGTTCAAGCCTGTAATCGCAGCACTTTGGGAGGCCGAGGCGGGTGGATCACGAGGTCAGGAGATCGAGACCCTCCTGGCTAACACGGTGAAACCCCGTCTCTACTAAAAATACAAAAAACTAGCCGGGCGACGTGGCGGGCGCCTGTAGTCCCAGCTACCTGGAGGCTGAGGCGGGAGAATGGCGGGAACCCGGGAGGCGGAGCTTGCAGTGAGCCGAGATCGCGCCACTGCACTCCAGCCTGGGCGACACAGCGAAACTCTGTCTCAAAAAAAAAAAAAAAAGAAACTTCTCGTGCCTTCCCCATACCTCATCCTATGCATCTCTTCATCTGCATACTTTGTAATATCCTCTATAATAAACAGGTAAGCCTTAAATAAGTTTTTCCCTGAGCTGTGTGAGCTGTTCTAGCAAATTAATTGAATCTAGAAGAAGGTTATGGGAACCCAGATTTATAGCCCGTAGGTTAGGAGCCCAGGTAAAACAAAGTGGAGCTTATGATTGGCATTGGAAAGTGGGGGGCCGGTCTTGGGGAATGAGCCTTCACCCTGTGAGCTCTGCCACTGTCTCCAGGTAGGAAGCGTCAGAAATCAATTGAGTTGGAGGATACCTGACTGGAGTTCACAGAGTTGCTTGCTCTCTTGGTGTATGGGGAAAAGCCCGTAGACATTGGACACAAAGGTCTCCTGTGTTGATTGTTGTGGTGTGACAGCAGGGGAAATAGTTCGTTGAAGTGTTTCTGTTTTCGTTTTTTGTTTATATTGTCCCATTTAGACTCAAAGGATCAAAAGGAATTTAGCTTATGGGTAATAAAACAACCACATTGATTTGAGGTACACATTAATGTATATTCTTAAGCTGTCTAATCAGAGATTCCAAAAATTTTGAACCAAAACATCACTTACATTGACATCTCTATTAAAATATTTTCAAAAAATTAAGTCCCAGAGATAAGAGACATGTTGTCCAAGGCTTCAGAAGGCGTTAGTGTCAGCCAGTGAAACTTGTTTACAGCTGTCTGGCCACTAAGCTCATCCTTTACTTTGATACTACAAAATGGCTTCAATGTGGTGTATATTTTACGTGTCTCAATTGTAAATTATATAAACTACAACTGCTTTAAAAATATTTTCTTTCCATTTTTAAAGGAACTTTAAGTACTTGGAGCTACATTTTTGGCATCTAAATTTTACTTATTTTTTGATTGAAAAATCCCATTAATACTCACAAAATGAACATTTATGAAAGTGCTCATATGCAGTGTGTTTAAAACAAAAATTATTTCCCACTTATTAAAATGCTTTTGTATTAGCATTATTTACTTCTCAAAGATCTTTTCATACTTTCCCATTGAATATGAAATGTAACTTAGTAAACAGATTAAATACGTAATTCAAAAATATTATTCATGTATTTTAATGAAAGGAGGAAATGAAGAAAGAAGAAAATTCTGTATATCTACTTTTTAATTTTGAGTGACCTTGAGACAGTCATTTAAACAAACTGGAAATCACAATCCTATTCTCTAAATATATGGTTTAGACTAGATAACTTCTACAACTCCCTACATTTCAAAAGGATGTACCAAGTTTATATACCAGAAAATCAAATATTTTAATACATTTTTATTATAAAAGTAAGTAAATACCGCAAAATATTTTATAATTGTACTAAAGTAATAAATATAAAAATAATTTTAATATGTCAATGTCCATTACTGATATAAAATGTCAGCAAACTTTAAAAAGGAGGAAACTTCTTAACTTGTTAAAAGACATCAAAGCAAGACTTTAGAAATCGTTATAATTGAAGTTGACAAACTCGATACTTTCTTTCAATGACTGAGAAGTAAGCATGTGCTCTCACTATGTGTATTTAGCACTACAAAAAGTTCTACAGTACAAAAGGTTTAATAGTGCAATAAGAAGGCAATGAAAAGGGACATGAAAAGCATACGGATTCAAAATTAAGCAAAAATGTTTTTATTTGAAAATAACACTCTTATCCCAACAAATCTACAAAAGAAAAGCAAAATAAAAAGCTACTAGGAATTATAAGTTCTGCAAGAGCACAGAATATAATGTCAATACAAACATCAATTGATTTCTGCAAACTGTCAACAAACAACTGGAAGTTAAAATTTTTTAAAGCATCAACAAGAGCACAAAAGATGTTTACCACAGCAACAAAAATATAAACTATATTAGGACAAATCTGACCAATGATGGGTAAAACCAGTGCAATACAAAGGCCAACTTTTATGAGAGAAATTAAGGAAGAAATAAATGGAGAAGTAAATCATGTTCAGGAAACAGAAGACTCAATATTATTCAGATATCAATTCTACAAAAAATAATCTATGGATAGATACAATTTTGAATAAAATCCCAGGAAGCTTTTCAGCAAAAACCAATGCTCTGACTATAAAATTACATGGAAATAAAGAGTATATAAAGTAGCCAAAGCTATTTTTTAAAAAAAGAAAAGCTGAGGAATTAATATCTAATTTTAAAACATTACAAAACTGCAGTAATAAAAACAGTGTGGTATGTACATGAAGATAGACATATAGAATAATAGAAGAGACTAAAGAGTCATTAAAAAAACAAATAAGGTCAGTTGATTTTGACAAAAGTGTGAAGGCCGTATAATGAGGAGGGAGCCATCTTTTCAACAAATGATACTAGAACAAAATGACTATGCATAGACAAAATAAACACACTTTAATCCTTACTTCACATCATAAACTAAAAACTCGAAGGAAATTATAAAACTAAATTCAAGAACTAAAACAATCAAACTTTTCAAAGAAAACATAGAGGCCGGGCGCGGTGGCTCAAGCCTGTAATCCCAGCACTTTGGGAGGCCGAGACGGGCGGATCACGAGGTCAGGAGATCGAGACCATCCTGGCTAACACGGTGAAACCCCGTCTCTACTAAAAAAAAAAAAAAAAAAAAAAATACAAAAACTAGCCGGGCGAGATGGCGGGCGCCTGTAGTCCCAGCTACTCGGGAGGCTGAGGCAGGAGAATGGCGTAAACCCGGGAGGCGGAGCTTGCAGTGAGCTGAGATCCGGCCACTGCACTCCAGTCCGGGCAACAGAGCGAGACTCCGCCTCAAAAAAAAAAACAATCAAAGAAAACATAGAATACAATTTTGCTTGCCTTGTTTTGGCTAAACTTTCTTAATTGTATATAAAAATTACTAACTATAGACAACAAAATTGTTCAAATGTATTTTATTAAAATTAAAACTTGTTTATTGAAAAGCACCATTATAAAAGTGAAAAGGTCCCTCATAGAATGAGGGCACATTTTCAGACCATGTATCTAACGAAAGGCATTATTTAAAAAAGAATAAAGAATTATTCCACCCAATAACAGGGGAACAAAAACACTTAATTTTAGAAGTGAGCAAAAAATTAAAATTGTTATAAATAAGCTATTCATTAAAAATGTGCATATAACAAAATTCTCAACACCTGTATGTATTAAATAATTGAAAATTAAAACCACAATGAACTATACAATCCTACTAAATTACATATTGGCTATGTCTTTTGTTGGCAAAGATATGAAGCAACTGAAATTATTATGCACTGGTGAAGGGTGTAAAATGAAATAACTGCTTTGGAAAACAGGTAGTTTCTCAAAAGTCCAGTATAGAACTGCCCCTTGACACAGCCAATCCACTCCTAATGAAAGAAAAATGAAGATGAAAAATGAAAGTAAATATCACACAAAACATACGTTTTTAGCAGTTTTATTTGTTTTAGTCAAAAACTAGAAATAGCTCAAATGTTTCCCAGATGTTAAATGGATAAACAAATTGTGGTATATCTTTACAACAAAATGCCACTAATAAAAAGGAACCAACTACCGATGCACACAAAAAAAATGGATTAATCAAAATTATTACACTGAGTAAAAGAGGCCAGACAAAAATTAGCACATACTAGATTCTATTCATAAAAATTCTTTTAAAATGCAAAATAAACTATAGTAATTGAGAAAGAGTCGGTGTTTTCATTAATCTATTCTCATGGTGCTGTAAAGAACTACCTGAGACTGGGTAATTTATTAAGAAAAGAGGTTTTAATCGACTTATAGTTCTGCAGGCTGTACAGGAAGCATAGCTAGGAAACCTCAGGAAACTTACAATCATAATAAAGGTGAAGGGAAGCTAGTACATCTTACCATGGCAGAGCAGGAGAGAGTAAAGGGGGAGTTGCCACACACTTCTAAACCATCAGATCTCGTGAGAACTCACCCACTATCATGAGAACAGCAGGGGGAAATCTTCCCCCAGGATCCAATCACCTCCCATCAGGCCCCTAGCCCAACACGTGCGGATTACAATTCAAGATGAGATTTGGGTGGAGACACAGAGCCAAACCATATCAGTGTTTGTCTGGGAGGGTGTGAGGTTGGGGATAAATAGTGCAAGGAAAGGATACCTAAGGGCACAAAAAGCTTTGGTGTGACAGATTCATCATCTCGAGTGTGTGACGTTTCATAGATATGTATACACACCAACATTCATCAACTCATGCCATTAAACATGTGCAGTTTAGCCTACATCACTTTTGCAACCTAAAGGTGCAAAATAAGTATACTGATTAAAAATAAACAGAAAACCTCATTTGATAGTGACTGGTAACTATAAGTGTTTTAAAGATCTACAACAAAAAATACATAGTCTTAAATATTAATTTATAGATTTATATTTATTGCCTTTACATGGGCACTATCAATCTGTTTTTGTTTGTTTTGGGAATAGATACATCCCAATGAATTCTCAACTTATACGCTTTTGATAAAAGAATATTCGTGTTTTTATTAACAATTTCCACTTAGCATGCATGAAATAATTCATGTTCCAATGTTCATCTGTAAATCTAAACTACTTTCAAATCTCCATGCTTTAAATATTCAGCTGCAAGCAAGGACATGCAGATTAGTGTTGAATCAAACTATATGGTCAGTAGAACCTGCATTCTGGGTAATGGGCACTGTATCATTTCAGAGAAAGGACTAGATTTGTGAGAATCTGGCTAAAAAGGGAAGTGAAAAGTCAGCAGTTGAACAGAGATTCCAACAGCAGCGAATGTTCTGATGTTCTGTACTAGCTTTTCATATGAAGAGTAGAGGCCGTTTACTGTAGACACCATTGCAGGAAAATCTTGATATGTTCAATGCATTTTTATGCAGCATTATTTAAAATATATAGTAACAAATAAAATTAAAAATAATTTTAAATAAATAATTCTATATTAAATAAAATAAAAGACAAATAAAATAGGAAATACCTTCTTATATAAAATATTTTTGATTAAATAATAATACTTTCATATTTGTTGTAAAGGGGTTCAGGAGAGTACTGTATAACTGAACAGTGGATCAAAACAACTCATATTTGTAATTTCTTTGATACTATAGTTTATTACCAGAGTTTCCAAAATAATAGATGTTCGCCAATCCTCAAAGGAAAATTACTTTCATTCAAAGCTCTTCTGTCATATGATTTAATGTGAAAACAAGCTTAAATACACACAGAGAAGAGTTGAAGTCACAAAACTCAGAAACTTAGACATGCATATGACTATCATGAAATGCAAGCATTCATTTTTAAAAAATGAATAAAACACACACACATACACATATCCAGTAAATGCTATTTTGAACGTTCTAGGCTGACATCACCTATACTTTCATGAAAAATATGCATATATGCTTATATGTTATAATAATAAATTGCTACAACTTTATATTTACACATAGACAGAAGTAGTGATCAGCATTGCCTGGCATGTAGTACACTGATGGAGTCTAGCTGCAATTTTTCTCTTTGAATCCTCTGTGAAGTACAGAAAAGCATACAACACCCCTCCATCTTTGCCATCTTCCTGTACCTGAAATTCCTTGGAGTTCAGTTTTAATCATAGCTGACTGCTATTGTCCACCTTCATCGTAAACACCTGTGGAAGTCAATGAATAGTTGTACACGGAAGGGTTAGATTTTGCTTGCTTTATTTCAAAGCTGAGGGAAGTAGTGTCTTTCATATTTTTCAAGAGATTTTCATAATTCAGAATCGTTTGTGCTTAAAATATCTACTTTTGTTCTTCCTTCCAAATCTTTAACCCACTGAAAAGAATAAAAAGGAGACAGAAATCATATATCACTGAACATGATGAAGTGGTAATTACCATCTTTTTTAAGACTGCTGGGCTACAAAGGTCAGGTATGAGGGCAAAATCATTCAGAAGTGTGTGTTTAAAAACCCATAAAGCTTAAAACTGGACATGATCAGCATCATAAAATGTTCTCATCTGCCTATGCATCTTGGTCCCGCACACTTCCAAACTCACAGAAAAACTGATGGGAAGAAGACAGTATGACATTTATTTTATGGGAGTTATTGAGGGGGTTCTAATAATGGAGGTTGTGAGCTAGATTATGCTCTGAAACTTTCTTAAACGTAAATTGAAAAAAATCATTTGTTATTCTGGCCAGACTCTCTAAAAAGATATCTTGAATTGTAGGGGAGGCAACAAGGCTTCAGTGTTACTGAAAGTAAAACCACAGGAAATAACAAGTGAATACATATGCTGGCCTTTGAGTTGAGAACCGAGAGGTAAGAGGCTCAGCTGGCCTCAGGAAAAGTTGGCTTCTGTTGCAGTGCTTCCAAAAAGTAATCATGGGTGCACCCTGCTTTTGTGATGGATTTTCAGGGCTTTTGAGGCCATTCTCAGATTAGTGATAGGGTAGCTACACATGGTAGCCATTAATAAGTTGTAGAAGTGGTAACGTTAACTGCAGGTGGTAGCGAGATCTTTCATCATCTCACAATGTTAAAGAACACTTCTAAAATAATACCTATTAATTTGAACATTTTCACTGGGAGATCTGAAAGGACATGATGTACCATCACATACCCCTCATATTCTACTCACTCGCAGGGAAGTTCTCCAAGTCTTTATTACATTGTCACATCTTAATTACACCTAAAATTTTAATTTTATTATATAATTTTCCTAGGAAATAACTTTTTCCCGGTGTACATTACTATGTTATGTATTCAGTATTAGGGCTGAATATTGATTATCTTCTTTGTCATCATATATATATATATGATTAGATGAATCCTCATGTATGTTCCCTCAAATGATCCTATAAACATTTTAGCTCAAAATAAATCAACATTATCATCACTCCATGCTGTCATTACTTCCTTAGTTCCTTTATTAGGTAAGCAACAATTTTCCGGGCCCAAATCTTTGGACAGCCCTTAATATGTTTTTCTCCTTACCTTTTACAATTGGTTATCAACAGTAAAATTCTACTTAGCTAAATATCACTCCAAATGCCCCTGTTTCCATCTACATTTTTACCAGCTGGCTAGATTTTGAGCGTTTTTGTCTTTATCATTAAAAATACTCCATGTTAATATTTATGTTTCAAGAATTCTCAGCTTAATTTCTGTTCTTTAAGCTGCTAACGCGGAGATATTTTTAAACTTCAAAACTATTAAGTTATTACTCTTTACATATCTCTCCATGGATCCCTATGACTCTGGGAATCAAGCTCAGAGTTCTTATCATCTGAATTCTGCTAACCTTTGGATCATCACTTTGTTTTTCTTTCTTATTTGTAACATTTCCCATCCTCATAAGTTTTGATTCAATACATTTGGACCTTTCCACGTTTTTTTGTTTGTTTGAGACAGAATCCAGCTCGGTCGCCCGGGCTAGAGTGCAATGCTGCGACCTTGGCTCATTGCAACCTCCATGTTTTGTTTGAATCCATGGTTTTAAGAAAGTCACTCTTGAACACCCTTTCTTCCCCTTTCTCTAGTTCTAGTTAGTGCAAAACTAAGAAGTCACCTTTCCAGAAAGCCTTCTCTTGTATTTACACTTTTTATTTGTTGTCACTTTCCTACTGCTGCTTTCTTTAAGGTCAAATAGAGGCATTTCATACAGAAGTGTGCAATGGTAGGGGTGTAATTGTATAAAGGCCTACGTTTCCAACACAGTAGAAAATATAGCTTATATTAGGAAAAAATGGCACCAAATTCTCTAAAAACGCAGGGTTAGGGTCAGGGATTAGAGCTGGTCAAGGAATACATGAAAACTTTGAGAAGCCTCTTCAGCAATTTTGCAGGTTAGACATTCAGTAAAATGACTAAGGTGAAATGGTGTTTGGCAAATTGGCCAGCTTCACTCTATTCAATGATTTGCCTCCCTTTTAAAACTACTGAAGCAGAATCATAGCTGTCTGCCTGGGAATATAGAAATATATCTGATTCTTGTTGAATCTAAATTAGGAGTAGATTAACACATAATGTCCTTGCTCTCTCATTTTGGCTCCCTACTTGTGAAGGACTAACAACAATTCAAATCATTTTAGAATATATTCAGACAAAGAATAATGAAAGGCAACTCTTACCTCAAAGAACTTAGTCTAGTGATAAAGATGAGGAAGTCAGTTGTCAAAAAATGTGTATAAGGTCAAGCAACAGCAGGATTCTTCACCTGGATAAATGTTCACTCATTGCAATTTTCACATTTGATGCAGCACAAAAGAGATATATTTCTTTCCCAGTTCAGCATCATCATCAGCCGATGCTGCTGCTGACCATCAGAATCTATCTTTAAAATACCTCATTTTTCTGAAAGTTTTAAACCAATACTTGCACATGCAATTTTAGAAATTATACTTTTATTGTATTTTAATGCTTTTCTTTATCAGTAGACAATGTAAATTACATAATTTTTTTTTCTCTTTGTGATATCTTGCTAGAGCATTGAGTGACTCTTGATAGGTTAGAATCTCTTAATCAATAATTACTGTACCTTAATCTGAAAAATTATTAGGTTATCCACTTTCAGAGGAAATATATATGTATGTATATAGTTAGTAAAGTTGTTATCTAATTATTTGTTTTCAAATAATGTACTTTTAACATTTCATATAGTGAAAGGGATTACTATACTTTTCAGTCTTTGTAACAAAATGGTGTTTTACATAATAGTCCTATTTGATGCAAATACAGTTAAAACCTCTGTGCATATTTTCTTCCAGTTAATTTTGTGTGCATAATGCACATGTGATCTTTTTTCAGAACTAGGTTTATGGTATTGAGGGTTTCATCTGGGCCGGGCGCCAGGGCTCACGCCTGTAATCCCAGCACTTTGGAAGGCCAAGGCAGGTGGATCACTTGAGGTCAGGAGTTCCAGATCAGCCTGACCAAGATGGTGAAACCCCATCTCTACTAAAAATGCAAAAATTAGCCAGGCGTGGTGGCATGT
Source organism: Trachypithecus francoisi (assembly GCF_009764315.1). Lineage (NCBI taxonomy): Eukaryota > Metazoa > Chordata > Mammalia > Primates > Cercopithecidae > Trachypithecus > Trachypithecus francoisi. Next base: position 155,362,994 of record NW_022681454.1, on the reverse strand, counting down.
GCCTGTAGTCCCAGCTACTCGGGAGGCTGACACAGGAGAATTGCTTGAACCCGGAGGCAGAGGTAGCAGTGAGCCGAGATCTTGCCACTGCACTCTAGCCTGGGTAACAGAGTGAGACTCTGTCTCAAAGAAAAAAAAAAAGAGTTCCATCCTAATTTTTTTCCAAAGATCCTCACATCAACACGTTTCCTGTTATAATAAGGTTTTTTGATTTGAATTCATTGTAGAAGCAGGATAGCTTAGTGCACTGTGGAGCCAGATAGCTTATGTTTACATTTTCATTCTGCTCCTCACCAGCTTTTTTACCGTAGGTTAAGTTCCTTAACCAATTAGCATTCCTCTTTCTTTAGCGGTGATATGGAGATTTTTATATTAGGTTGATGAAAAAGTAACTGTGGTTTTTGTCATTAAAAATAATGGCAAAAACCTTTCATCATTAAAAGTAATAGTGAAGATGGTTGAATAGGAATATCTCTAGCCTCCAGCTCCCAGCACAAGCGACACAGAAGACGGGTGATTTCTGCATTTTCAACTGAGGTACGGGGTTCATCTCACTAGGGAGTGCGGGACAATCCAGCGAGAGCTGAAGCAGGGCGAGGCATTGCCTCACCTGGGAAGTGCAAGGGGGAAGGGAATCCCTTTTCCAAGCCAAGGGAACTGAGACACACAACACCTGGAAAATTGGGTAACTCCCACCCCAATACTGCACTTTACCAAGGGTCTTAGCAAACGGCACATCAGGAGATTATATCCTACATCTGGCCAGGAGGGTCCCACAACCGCTGAGCCTCCCTCATTGCTAGCACAGCAGTCTGCGATCTAACGGCAAGGCAGCAGCCAGGCTGGGGGAGGGGTGCCTACCATTGCTGAGGCTTACGTAGGTAAACAAAGCCACTGGGAAGTTCGAACTGGGTGGAGCCCACAGCAGCTCAAGGAGGCCTGCCTGTCTCTGTAGACTCCACCTCTGGGGAGAGGGCACAGCTAAACAAACCAACAAAAAAGCAGCAGAAACCTCTGCAGATGCAAATGACCCTGTGTGACAGCTTTGAAGAGAGCAGTGGATCTCCCAACATGGAGGTTGAGATCTGAGAACGGACAGACTGCCTGTTCAAGTGGGTCCCTGACCCCTGAGTAGCCTAACTTGGAGACATCCCCCACTAGGGCCAGACTGACACCCCACACCTCACACGGCGGAGTACACCCCTGAAACGAAGCTTCCAAAGCAAGAATCAGATAGGTACACTTGCTGTTCAGCAATATTCTATCTTCTGCAGCCTCTACTGCTGATACCCAGGCAAACAGGGTCTGGAGTGGACCTCAAGCAATCTCCAACAGACCTACAGCTGAGGGTCCTGACTATTAGAAGGAAAACTATCAAACAGGAAGGACACCTACACCAAAACCCCATCAGTACGTCAACATCATCAAAGACCAAAGGCAGATAAAACCACAAAGATGGGGAAAAAGTCAGGCAGAAAAGCTGGAAATTCAAAAAATAAGAGCGCATCTCCCCCTCCAAATGAACGCAGCTCATCACCAGCAATGGATCAAAGCTGGACGGAGAATGACTTTGACGAGTTGAGAGAAGAAGACTTCAGTCCATCAAACTTCTCAGATCTAAAGGAGGAAATACATACCCAGTGCATGATTGGGGTTCCTGAAAGTGAGGGGGAAAATGTAACCAAGTTGGAAAACACTCTTCAGGATATCATCCAGGAGAATTTCCCCAACCTAGTAAGGCAGGCCAACATTCAAATTCAGGAAATACAGAGAATGCCACAAAGATACTCCTCAAGAAGAGCAACTCCAAGACACATAATTGTCAGATTCACCAAAGATGAAATGAAGGAAAAACTGTTAAGGGCAGCCAGAGAGAAAGGTCAGGTTACCCACAAAGAGAAACCCATCAGACTAACAGCAAATCTCTCGGCAGAAACTCTACAAGCCAGAAGAGAGTGGGGGCCAATATTCAACATTCTTAAAGAAAAGAATTTTCAACCCAGAATTTCATATTCAGCCAAACTAAGTTGCATAAGTGAAGGAGAAATAAAATCCTTTACAGATAAGCAAATGCTTAGAGATTTTGTCACCACCAGGTTTTCCTTACAAGAGACCCTGAAGGAAGCACTAAACATGGAAAGGAACAACCGGTACCAGCCATTGCAAAAACATGCAAAAATGTAAAGACCATCGATGCTAGGAAGAAACTGCATCAACTAACGAGCAAAATAGTCAGTTAATATCATAATGACAGGATCAACTTCACACATAACAATATTAACCTTAAATATAAATGGATTAAATGGTCCAATTAAAAGACACAGATTGGCAAACTGGGTAAAGAGTCAAGACCCATCAGCGTGCTGTATTCAGGAGACCCATCTCACATGCAGAGACATAAAGAGGCTCAAAATAAAGGGATGGAGGAAGATCTACCAAGCAAATGGAGAACATAAAAAAGCAGGGGTTGCAATCCTAGTCTCTGATAAAACAGACTTTAAACCATCAAAGATCAAAAGAGATAAAGAAGGCCATTACATAATGGTAAAGGGATCAATTCATCAGGAAGAGCTAACTATCCTAAATATATATACATCCAATATAGGAGCACCCAGATTCATAAAGCAAGTCCTTAGAGACTTACAAAGAGACTCAGACGCCAATACAATAATAATGGGAGACTTCAACACCCCACTGTCAACATTAGACAGATCAACGAGACAGAAAGTTAACAAGGATATCCAGGAATTGAACTCGTCTCTGCACCAACCGGACCTGATAGACATCTATAGAACTCTCCACCCCAAATCAACAGAATATACATTCTTCTCAGCACCACATTGCACTTATTCCAAAATTGACCACATAATTGGAAGTAAAGCACTCCTCAGCAAATGTACAAGAACAGAAATTATAACAAACTGTCTCTCAGACCACAGTGCAATCAAACTAGAACTCAGGACTAAGAAACTCAATCAAAACCGCTCAACTACATGGAAACTGAACAACCTACTCCTGAATGACTACTGGGTACATAACGAAATGAAGGAAGAAATAAAGATGTTCTTTGAAATCAATGAGAACAAAGATACAACATACTAGAATCTCTGGGACACATTTAAAGCAGTGTGTTGTGCAAAGGGAAATTTATAGCACTAAATGCCCACAAGAGAAAGCAGGAAAGATCAAAAATTGACACTCTAACATCACAATTAAAAGAGCTAGAGAAGCAAGAGCAAACACATTCAAAAGCTAGCAGAAGGCAAGAAATAACTAAGATCAGGGCAGAACTGAAGGAGATAGAGATACAAAAATGTCTCCAAAAAATCAATGAATCCAGGAGTTGGTTTTTTGAAAAGATCAACAAAATTGATAGACTGCTAGCAAGACTAATAAAGCAGAAAAAGGAGAAGAATCAAATAGATGCAACAAAAAATGATAAAGGGGATATCACCACTGACACCACAGAAATATAAACTACCATCAGAGAATACTATAAACACCTCTATGCAAATAAACTAGAAAATCTAGAAGAAATGGATAATTTCCTGGACACTTACACTCTCCCAAGACTAAACCAGGAAGAATTTGAATCCCTGAATAGACCAATATCAGGCTCTGAAACTGAAGCAATAATTAATAGCCTACCAACCAAAAAAAGTCCAGGACCAGATGGATTCACAGCTGAATTCTACCAGAGGTACAAGGATACGCTGGTGCCATTCTTTCTGAAGCTATTCAAATCAATAGAAAAAGAGGGAATCCTCCCTAACTCATTTTATGAGGCCAACATCATCCTGATACCAAAGCCTGGCAGAAACACAACAAAAAAAGATAATTTTAGATGCCCTCTCTCACCACTCCTATTTAACATAGTCTTGGAAGTTCTGACTAGGGCAATCAGGCAAGAGAAAGAAATAAAGGGTATTCAGATAGGAAAAGAAGAATTCAAATTGTCCCTGTTTGCAGATGACATGATTGTATATTTAGAAAGCCCCATCACCTCAGCCCAAAATCTCCTTAAGCTGATAAATAAGCAACTTCAGCAAAGTCTCAGGATACAAAATCAATGTGCAAAAATCACAAGCATTCTTATACACCAGTAACAGAAAAAGAGAGAGCCAAATCATGAATGAACTCCCATTCACAATAACTTCAAAGAGAATAAAATACCTAGGAATCCAACTTACAAGGGATGTAAAGGACCTCTTCAAGGAGAACTACAAACCACTGCTCAGTGAAATAAAAGAGGACACAAACAAAAGAAGAACATACCATGCTCATGGATAGGAAGAATCAATATTGTGAAAATAGCCATACTGCCGAAGGTAATTTATAGATTCAATGCCATCCCCATCAAGCTACCAATGAGTTTCTTCACAGAATTGGAAAAAACTGCTTTAAATTTCATATGGAACCAAAAAAAGCCGTCATTGCCAAGAGAGTCCTAAGTTAAAAGAACAAAGCTGGAGGGATCACGCTACCTGACTTCAAACTATACTACAGGACTACAGTAACCAAAACAGCATGGTACTGGTACCAAAACAGAGATATAGACCAATGGAACAGAACAGAGTCCTCAGAAATAATGCCACACATCTACACCATCTGATCTTTGACAAACCTGAGAAAAACAAGAAATGGGGAAAGGATTCCCTATTTAATGAATAGTTCTGGGAAAATTGGGTAGCCATAAGTAGAAAGCTGAAACTGGATCCTTTCCTTAGTCCTTATAGGAAAATTAATTCAAGATGGATTAGAGAGTTAAATGTTAGACCTGAAACCTAACATCAATAACCTAGAAGAAAACCTAGGTAATACCATTCAGGACATAGGCATGGGCGAGGACTTCATGTCTAAAACACCAAAAGCAATGGCAACGAAAGACAAAATTGACAAATGGGATCTAATTAAACTAAAGAGCTTCTGCACAGCAAGAGAAACTACCATCAGAGTGAACAGGCAGCCTACAGAATGGGAGAAAATTTTTGCAATCTACTCATCCGACAAAGGGCTAATATCCAGAATCTACAAAAAACTCAAACAAATTTACAAGAAAAAAACAAACAACCCCATCAAAAAGTAGTCAAAGGATATGAACAGACATTTCTCAAAATAAGACATTCATACAGCCAACAGACACATGAAAAAATGCTCATCATCACTCACCATCAGAGAAATGCAAATCAAAACCACAGTGAGATACCATCTCACACCAGTTAGAATGGCAATCGTTAAAAAGTCAGGAAACAACTGGTGCTGGAGAGGATGTGGAGAAATAGGAATGCTTTTACACTGTTGGTGGGATTGTAAACTAGTTCAACCACTATGGAAAACAGTATGGCGATTCCTGAAGGATCTAGAACTAGAAGTACCATATGACCCAGCCATCCCATTACTGGGTATATACCCAAAGGATTATAAATCATGCAGCTATAAAGACACATGCACACGTACGTTCATTGCGGCACTATTCACAATAGCAAAGACTTGGAATCGACCCAAATGTCCATCAGTGACAGACTGGATTAAGAAAATGTGGCACATATATACCATGGAATGCTATGCAGCCATAAAAAAGGATGAATTTGTGTCCTTTGTAGGGACATGGATACAGCTGGAAACCATCATTCTCAGCAAACTATCCCAAGAACAGAAAACCAAACACCGCATGTTCTCACTCATAGGTGGGAACATAACAATGAGATCACCTGGACTCGGGAAGGGGAACATCGCACACGGGGGCCTATTATGGGGAGGGGGGAGTGGGGAGGGATTGCATTCTGAGTTTTACCTGATGTAAATGATGAGTTGATGGGTGCTGACGAGTTGATGGGTGCAGCACACCAACATGGCACAAGTATACATATGTAACAAACCTGCACGCTATGCACATGTACCCTAGAGCTTAAAGCATAATTAGGCCGGGCGCGGTGGCTCAAGCCTGTAATCCCAGCACTTTGGGAGGCCGAGACGGGCGGATCACGAGGTCAGGAGATCGAGACCATCCTGGCTAATACGGTGAAACCCCGTCTCTACTAAAAATACAAAAACTAGCCGGGCGAGGTGGCGGGCGCCTGTAGTCCCAGCTACTCAGGAGGCTGAGGCAGGAGAATGGCGTAAACCTGGGAGACGGAGCTTGCAGTGAGCTGAGATCCGGCCACTGCACTCCAGTCCGGGCGACAGAGCGAGACTCCGCCTCAAAAAAAAAAAAAAGCATAATTAAAAAAAAAAAATAGCAAATACCCCAATTACTTTTGCACCAACCTAATAATACCTCCTATCTCATAATGTTGTAATGAAAAATAAATGAATTCATATATAAGGTTTTTAGACCATTATCCAATGCACTCAGCAACCCTAATCATTATTTCTATAATTGAGATGGTCTTTCTCCTCGAATACCCAGATGGCTCCCAGGTTTAAAGAATTGACTCTTTCAACTCTTTCATGTTTTTTAGTCAAAAATGATGACTTGCATTTTTACAAATGCCCTGAATGACAATACTAAAAATGATTGCTGTCACTGAAGCTTATGAACAAAATACATTTTTTCAAAAATATGTTTATGTCAATTGTATCTAATATTTTTATATATTTCATATTTTATTTATATATTCAATTTTCCCTTGCAAGTAACTTTTAATATAGTAAATGTTTTAAATTCTATATTTGGATTTAACTATTTTAAAAAATTGACAGTATTTAAAGACAGTCAAGTTATTATAATATTCTCAAACTAGATTTTCATTTATTTTTAAAAACTTAGTAACTATATGCACATTGTACAAAATCAATAATACTGAAGAATTTGTAGAGTCAATGGTAGTGAAGAGTTTTGCTCTTAACCCTTTTTCCCAAATCATAATTCACCTTCCTGGAGGCATCTACTTCCAAGCCACTTAAGTAAATTTTCAGAGTTACTTTTTTTTTTATTTTTATTTTTTGAGATGGACAGGCTGGAGTGCAGTGGTGCGATCTCAGCTCACTGCAACCTCTGCCTGCCCGGTGCAAGTGATTCTCCTGCCTCAGCCTTCTGAGTAGCTGGGACTACAGGCATGGGCCACTACGCCCAGGTAATTTTTGCATTTTTAGTAGAGACGGGTTTTCACCATGTTGGTCAGGCTGCCTCGATCTCTTAACCTGGTAGTCTGCCCACCTTGGACTCTCAAAGTGCTGAGATTACAGGCGTGAACCACTGTGCCTGACCAATTTTCAGGGTTATTCTAAACACACCACAAGCAGTTATGAATTATGAGCATATGAAGTATATGGGTTTATATCTTGATTTTTACATTAAGTGTATTGTGGAGATGTCTTGTATTAAATCGTATGTTTCTTCCTCACTTAAAAAATGCTCAATAGGCCGGGCGCGGTGGCTCAAGCCTGTAATCCCAGCACTTTGGGAGGCCGAGATGGGCGGATCACGAAGTCAGGAGATCGAGACCATCCTGGCTAATACGGTGAAACCCCGTCTCTACTAAAAAATACAAAAAACTAGCCGGGCGACGAGGCGGGCGCCCGTAGTCCCAGCTACTTGGGAGGCTGAGACAGGAGAATGGCGTGAACCCGGGAGGCGGAGCTTGCAGTGAGCTGAGAGCCGGCCACTGCACTCCAGCCTGGGTGGCAGAGCAAGACTCCGTCTCAAAAAAAAAAATCCTCAATATTCCTTTGCCCAAATGACTAAGCATTTAATGTTGATTTATGCCATTTAGCAAGGGTGCATCTTTAAAAAGCTTTTATAGCTAGGACTTGTGATTGATATCTTTCCTGAACAATTGTATATGTGTAATTGTCTTTCTGTTGCGTTCAGACATAAAAACTAAGGCAAGCAAAGAAACATGAAGATATAAAATCATACATCACAGGCAAAATATGCACATCCTTCAAAGCAGTCCAGAAGTCTTCAGAATGATTCATAATTTTATTTCTTCATATTATATATTCCTTCATATACATATACAAACATTTTGTATATATACACGTACATTTATGAGTGAATGTTTTGGTTATATGTCTTTTTAGTCACTTTTGCATTTATTTTGACTAGAACATGATGCATATTCTTGATCTATGCACATAGGCCTATTAATTCCAGGAGAACTTTTTTGCTATTAATAATTGCATTAATTGCTAACAATGCTAATTTTATTATTCTGGTGTTGGCTCAGGAGCAGGAATAATATTTAACACCTGTTATCATTATCTATCACCTCTCTTTGTTTGCATTTTCTTTTGTTTTTTGTAAATATTCAGAAACATTTTTGTCATTTTTCCTGAACATTATTTATTTGAGTTTTGTATTATCAAATCTATTCCTGTGCCTTGCATCCAGTTTTTAATCTACTAGTACGATTTAGCTTTTTCTGTGATCCTTTCTTTCTAAGACCTTATTCATTTTAATCTCATCCGATTGTACTGTCATTTTACCTTTTTATTCTTTCAAAAAGACTTTATGCTTCTTATGGCTTTCAACATTTAATAGTTTTAATATTAATTTAACTTTCATTGAGCATCCCAAACAGTAAATTTTTTGTGTAGAATTATTTTCAAACGTATGTTTCTTCTTCTTGGGTATCTCTTCCCACTTATTAAATACCTTTTCTCAAATCTGGTGTTGGTTTGTTTTCTTTTAGGTTTCGTTCTTCAATTTACTCTTCTTAATGAAAACATCTGTGTAGATATCAGTCCTGTGCAATGGCACTGGATAGTGTTAGTTTCCATTTTCAAATCAGTAGGTGTACACACTGATCTTCACAGCTTTAAGCATACTTCTCAGTTTGCTGGCATTGTTCTAGTTCTGAAGACATTCCATCTCCCAGGATGCAATGCACATTTAATATTCCTCTCCCCAAATTCCTACTTAATGCAGTTTTAATGTACCTTTCATAAAGGGATATAGAAATATGAATGGGGAGCAAAGGAAAATAAAGTCTAAATATTCAGGTTGCCCTAAAGACATCGTGCCCTGCCTAATATTCTGTTCAGGGTAGATTGTTGATGTCCTTGAGGACAGAAAGTGGGAGAGCAACCAATTGCCTATTTTATAAAAAGTCTAAGTTGTTCACTGATGGGTTTTTTTTTATTTTTTTTAAATCAAGAGTAATACATTTATAGTTAATGAAAAATTCCTCCATACTCTGACAACAAATTTCTTTTTTTTTTTTTTTTTTTTGAGGCGGAGTCTCGCTCTGTCGCCCAGGCTGGAGTGCAATGGCGGATCTCAGCTCACTGCAAGCTCCGCCTCCCGGGTTTACGCCATTCTCCTGCCTCAGCCTCCCGAGTAGCTGGGACTACAGGCGCCCGCCATCTCGCCCGGCTAATTTTTTATATTTTTTTAGTAGAGACGGGGTTTCACTGTATTAGCCAGGAGGGTCTCGATCTCCTGACCTCGTGATCCGCCCGTCTCGGCCTCCCAAAGTGCTGGGATTACAGGCTTGAGCCACCGCGCCCGGCCAACAAATTTCTTATTAGTCTAAGTTTTGATTTAGATAATTTTAACTTTGCAAATATTTTAGTAGATGGAGAAAGTGTCTAATCAAATCAATTTATAAAGCCTGACTTTTAGCTAAAACTCTTTAAAGATATCCATACATTCCCTCATTTCCTAACAAGTAGCATTTCAGCAGGCAAAAAATGCCTTAAATGTGCACATTAAGTATAAAGTGGCGGGTGCCTGTAGTCCCAGCTATTCAGGAGGCTGAGGCAGGAGAATGGCGTGAACCCGGGAGGCGGAGCTTGCAGTGAGCTGAGATCCGGCCACTGCACTCCAGCCCGGGCGACCGAGTGAGACTCCGTCTCAAAAAAAAAAAAAAAAAAAAAAAAAAAAAAGATGCATTCTTATTTCAGAAATGTACTTTCTCACTGGCCCCTTAGATGACTTGGCCTTGCCGATTTCTGCTCTTTTAAAATTGTATATCCTCCAGAAAGAAATGTAGCTGGTCCCCTATAAATGTAAGGGTGACATTTTAAAAAACCACATATAGCTTTTACTGAGTACTTTTAATAAAGACATGTTTCAACAATAGTTATTCAAGGCCCAGAAGTCTCAGTGGCATTCTTAGTGGCCCAAAAGTATTATCATGCCTCCATGAACCTTCTAGTGACATTTAGCATATTTAGTTTCAAAAGGTAATCAATCATGCCCTATGAAATATACCATTTAAAAATAGTTTGGCTAAGAATATAATTCAATGTATTTAAGGGAATAAAAGCTGTGAGAATGATTAAAATGGAAATTGTCTAGATTAAGGAAATAGCTAGTTAAGTGCCACAGGGTTAGTTCTGCATATAGATAGATCAGCAGTCCCATTATAAGGAAATACATCATTGCAATTTACATATATCAGAATATTCAAAGGTGCTAGAAACTCACGGGTAGGGTAAATCACCTAAAATAAGTGAACTGAAAGAAGATATAGGAAATGTGAGCTGAACATCAAATGAGATTTATCTGTAGAGTAGGATTAAAAAAATTGAAATTCAGTAATGTGAGAGCCAAAGACAACCTGGAAATAATCATTCTGAAAAGACTTAGATGACCTCACTCTTTATTTTGAATCAGATCCATGTTGTGAATTAATTAAAACTTAATGACAAATTTTGAATAGTATTCAACATTAAAACAAATAGATGCAAGAGGTTTTTTACAAGAGTAGAAAGAATTATGCTAAGGAAAATGTTTGCATTTGCATTTAATTCCCCAGCTGTGTTTTCACATCATTGAGAGGATGAAAATAAAGTAATATTAACATTTCTGGGAACTAATCCCAGACATACACATAATCCTTAAGGCAAGGATGTAGAAGCTAGGCATGTAATTCCAGAGAGAAATGAAAGAAAAAGACATCTTCAAAGTCTTTTTTTTCCATTTGTATTTGCATTCATATTATGTATAAGAAGATGTTATCACTCTCCAATTATAATTTACTTCACCAGATATCCTTTGTGTCATTTTACAATTTCAATTACTTTGACCTCTGGCTCACAACTACAATGATACCTGGTTATGCTTCTTTAAACTATCCCTTTGGAAACTATTTTAAAATTCACTCACTGATTTATTGTATAATCTTTACCAAAGGAAGCATTTGAAGAATTTCTATTAAGTTAAGCAGTATTATTCCAAAGAAAAGCTTGCCTATATGGGATGGTGTCTTTAATTCTTTCTCTCACTTCATTTTTCTGACACAGTGTGACTTATATCCTAGCCCATGAGGTCAAAGTTTTCAAAATTTGATCCCTGGAGGCGTTGCATTACAAGGAAAGAATGAAGAGGTTGACATAGGAAGTGGGGAAGCCTGGCTTGTGGAGTTTGGGCCCCTATTTTCTGACTCAATCTGAGCAGTTCAGCATTTTTGAAACCTCTTTTTCATGTATGATTGACATTCAAAAAAACTGTATGTATGTAATATACACAACTTCATGAGTTTGGAGATAAGTATATATGTGTGTGACCCTCACCATAACCAATTTCATTAATATATTAGTCAACTCCAAAAATTTTTTTCAGGACCTTTTATTTATCCACTTGTATTTATTTCAGTATTTTTAAAACCTTTTGTGATAGGAACACTTAACATAAGATCTACCCTCTTAGAAAAATTTTAAGTATACGGTGTAGCATTGGTAACTATGGGTGCTATGATGTACAGTACATCTCCAGGACATATTCATCTTGTATAACTTAAGTGCTGTACCCTTTGACCAATAACTCCCTGTTTCTTCTTCCCCACAACCCTTGGCAATCACTATTCTACTTTCAGCTCCTATGTGTTTGACTATTTTGGGTTTGTGTTATAAGTGGAATTATATAGTATTTGCCCTTGTGTGTCTGGCATATTTAATGCAGCTTAATGGCCTCTGGGATCATCCATTTTGTGACAAATGGCAGGATTTATTTATTTATTAGGGCTGAATAATATTCCATTGTAAGAATATATCATACTTTCTTTATTTACTCATCCATAAATGATGGACATTTATGTTGTCTCCACGTCTTGGCTATAGCGAATAATATCACAATGAACATAGAAGTACAAATATCTTTCCAAGATCCTGATTTCAATTCCTTTGGATATATAGTGAGAATTGGGATTGTTAGATCACATAGTAGATCTATTTTTAATTTTTTGAGTAATCTCCATGCTTTTTCCTAGTGACTACACCAATTTACATTCCCACCAATAGTGTACAAATGTTTCCTGTTCTCTATATCCTTGCCAACACTCTATCATTTTTAAAAAATATAATGCTATCAAAGCAGGTATAAGGTGATATCTCATTGTAGTTTTGATTGGCATTTCCCTGATGATTAGTGATCACAAGCATTTTATTCATATATCTGTAGGCTATTTTTATGTCTTTTAATTGGATTTTTTTTGCTATTATGTTGTAGGGGTTCATTATATATTTTGGATATTAACATTTTATCAACTATGGGTTTGCAAATATTTTACTCCATTATTTAGGTTGCCTTTTTCTATTGTTGATTCTTTCCCCTGCTTAGGGGAACTTTTTGATTTTATGCAATTCTACTTGTCTATTGTTGCTTTATTGCCTATGGTTTTGGTGTAACAGCCAATGAAGTTTTGCCAAGGCCAATGTCAATAAGGTTTTTCCCTGTTTTCTTCTAGGAGTTTTAAAGTTTCAAGTCTTATGTTTAAGTCTTTCAATCCATTTTGAGTTAATTTTTGTGTTTTGTGTAAGATAAATTTCTAAAGAGTCCCAAAAACATTGTTAGAATTACTAAACAAATTTAGTAAATTTGCAGGCAACAAAATCAACATACAAAAATTGTTTGCATTGCAATACACTGGCAACAAACTATGTGAAAGGGAAATTAAGAAAACGATCACCTTTACAATGGCATTAAAAAAATAAAATTAACCAAGGAGGTGAAGGACTTGTAAACTAAAAACCATAAAATACTGATGAGAGAGATCAAAGCAGACACACATAAACGGAAAGGAATCTTATGTTTATGGATTGGAAGAATCAATATTGTTAAAATCGCCATACTACCCAAAGTGATCTACAGATTCAGTGAAATTTCTATCGAAATTCTAATGGCATTTTTTATAAAAATAGAAAACACAATTCTAAAAAGTTCCTAAATAGCCAAAGCAACTTTAATCAAGAGCAAAGCTGGAGGTATCATACATCCTGATTTAAAATCCATTTCAAAACTACAGTAATCAAAACAGTATGGTCTTGGAATAAACCCACGCATATAGGCCAATTAAATAAAATAGAGATCTCAGAAATAAACCCACAAAGTTGTGGTTAACTAAACTTCAACAAGGCTGCCAAGAATGCACAAGGAAGAAAGGATGTTGTCATCAATAAATGTTGTTGAGAAAATGGGATATCTGCATGCAAACAAATGAAATTGGACTCTTATCTCATGCATTTCCATAAATTAACTCAGGTTTTAACCATTTAAAATTTCAGAATTTTGTTAGATGAATCTACAGATGAAAGTTTGTACATTAATTATTTCTATCAATATATCCCAACTGTTACCAATGGGTTTCTAGTGGTTTCCAAACAATTTTGAAGAGTTTTCCTCTTCCCATTTAAAGCAAAAATTGTGACCTTTAATTTGTTTATCAAGTAAACATCTGTGTTAGTTAAAATAAAGTAAGTATACAATGATTCAGATCCCCCTTGACATTTTTGTTTTTTTCAGTATAGTTGCTGTGGTGTTCATGCATTAACATGTTGTGACTCATAATATATATAGTAAAACTTATACTTTAGTGAAGCTCCATAGTTTATATTAAAATGTGTATTTCAGGCAGGGCACAGTGGCTCATACCTGTAATCCCAGCACTTTGGGAGGCTGAGGTGGGTGGACCATGAAGTCAGGATATGGAGACCATCCTGGCTAACATGGTGAAACCCTGTCTGTACTGAAAATACAAAGAAGTAGCTGGGCATGGTGGCACGTGCTTGTAGTCACAGCTACTTGGGAGGCTGAGGCAGGAGAATTGCTTGAACCCAGGAGGCGGAGATTGCAGTGAGTTGAGGTCACACCATTGCACTCCCACCTGGGTGACAGAGTGAGACTCCGTCTTAAAAAATATATATATATATATATATATATTTATCATTTTCTCCATCTCTACACACTCCATGATCTAAAGTGAAAATTAATATAAAACAATTTAATGAATGATATAAAAATGCTAATCATTCTTCCAAATTGCCCCAAGATGCTGTTCATAAATTAGTAAAAAACATTAAGAAAAATTAATCCTTTACTTAGTATATAAAGCTATCTCCTAGACTTCAAACATTACTGATAATAAACTGAGAGTATAGTGAAGATCATTTCTAATTTCTCTTTTCAGTTATTGAGTTATAAATTAGTCAAATTAACTATATGTAAAGAAAAGTACCTTAAAATGGTAGTGAGAATTTTCAAAATTTATATTATTATTTACAAATAAAACATGAACATTATTGTAAAAGTAGGCCAGTTGAATTTTATAGACACAAAATGCACTTTTCAAATATTAGGTGACAAACATAAATTACTTTTTCTCTTTGACTCCATAACGTACAGTAAGAGATTGCACATATTACAGAATGATTATTTCCCAGACCTACTTGTCTTGCATTATCAAATATGTGATTTCAATAACTATAACCTATTGTATAGGAAAAAATGATATATCTTTAAACATGTAAATATTATGTCATTGATTAAATAAATAACCTTTATACAAAAACCTAATTATAATTACATCTTTATCAAAAATGATGTGATTTAACAATATCATTTCATGCTAATATTTTGGTTTATAATGAAAACACATTTTTAACTTCATATTAAGAACAAAAAAAATTGAGGTTTTTTTTTACATAAAAGTTTACTTCACCCACATCTAGCTGAGCACAAGAAATATATCCTTTCATCAAGTGGACACTTCTGCACAATTCAAAGACCCCAAAGATTCAGCCCTCTCAAGAGGTCAATCTTGTTTATTTGATCCTACTGGAGTTTGGATGTGAGGATGACAAAAATGTCTTCATTTATGCAAATGAAGTTTTTAGTGTTATGGCAGTTGACTTCCAGGCCCTATCTACTGTGGTATACCCCAGAGTTGCAAAAGCCCACTGCCACTGGAAACTCTAAATTAACATAGACTTGCCACTGACACTGAAACCAGCTATAGTTTGACCTAATGAAAAAGAAATGACTTTTCCTATTGATCTACTTGGATGTGGGAGCTCCACAGTCAAAGTATTTCACCCAGTCTAAATATTTGCTCAGGAAATAAAATCTCCAAAGAAAATAAAATCTGCACACCTGTAGATTTGCCAATTTCCCTTAATAAAAAGACCGTTTATCTTTTCAGTTTGAATTAAGGGCATTTGGGTCTTGTCATGTCAGTACATTTGTGTCTTAACCAAGAATCACTGCCTACCAAAAACAATTATCTAAAACAAAAGGAAAGTCTGTCCCCCTCAAAAATGAATTGAAATCCCAGATAGAAAAAAACAATATTTGTATATCTAACCTAGGAGTTTTTCTCTTGTCTAATCATAAAAATTTTCAAGGTATTTTTTAAGTCTGTATTGAATCGAATACACAGATATTTTTATCTAACCACTTCTCTCTATCCCTGCTGCCCTGACCTGGGTAAAATTAACGTTGTCTTCTTTCTAGACTTCAGCAATAATTACTCATTCATTCATTTCGTGAAGAAATATTATACCTTAGTCACTGTCCAGGTTTGTACTTGGCACTGAGGATAAAAGAGTCAATCAAATACATAAAGTCTCACATTCTACTGGAGGGTGGAGAGCGTGAAAGAAACAAATAATCATGTAAAATATCATGTGGAAATAATATGAAGAGAAATAAAGTAAGGCATTTGAGAGTGATGGAAAGTGCTATTTTTATTTATTTATTTATTTATTTATTTATTTATTATTTTTTTATTTTATTTTTTGAGACAGGGTCTCGCTCTGTTGCCTAGGCTGGAGTGCAGTGGCATGATCTTAGCTCACTGCAATCTCTGCCTCCTGGGTTCAAGCGATTCTCCTGCCTCAGCCTCTCTAGTAGCTGAGACTACAGGCACATACCACCAAACCCAGCTCACTTTTGTATTTTTAGTAGAGACAGGTTTTCACCATGTTGGCTAGGCTAGTCTTGAACTCCTGACCTCAAATGATCAGCCCACTTCAGCCACTGCGCCTGGCTGGAAGTGCTATTTTATATAGGGGAATTGGGAAAGGCCTGTCGGAGGTGGAGACAAACAAGAGAGCTGAGTGCTGTGAAAAAAAGCCACACACACATCTAGGATGTTGAGGACGAGACAGCATTATCAGATAAAGAGAATAACAAGTATGAAATCCCTATGGCAGAGTCTATTCCCTGTATTCAAGGATCTGCATAGTGATGGAGACCCGTACACCAAGGAGGGTGGTGGGAGAATTTTGTCAGAGAGGTGTACAAGGCATGATGTTATGGAAGACTATTGCGAGGGTTTTGGATTTGATGCTGTGTGTAATGAGCCAATTATTTACTTTTTATTGTGGAATTTATTTGGCTGTAATATAAAGAATGCAGTCCATGGAATAGGGAGAGAGCAAGATCGGCAGTGGGCAAGCAAATGCTGGTTTTCGGCACTACTCCAGGCTAGAGAGATTATTCAGATTTTTATTTCAAAGGCAGAACAAATCTTTTGATTGGATGTAGAATAAGTAAGAAAGGAAAATGAAGGATGACTTAGAATTTTGCTCTAAACACTTGGATGAACATAGCTTCTGTACATCACAGGAGGCTAAGGAAGGAGCAAATTTTGTATCTATTATGTTCAGATGCCTATCAACATCTAAGTGGAGCTACTGAGATGGAACTCGGTTGTAGGAGTTAAGGGTTCAGAAGAGGAATTGACATTGGAATTCTAAGTTCGAAACTTATAATTCCTTTACGGGTGATAAACCATGGAACAGGAGATAGTGGAGGGTGGAGAGCTCACAAGCTTATTCTCAGATGTGAGTGCTGCTTCTCTCCACTGTCTAAAAGTCAGGAAGATGAAAAGCACCCAGCAAAGAATATAGGCTAAGTGACCACAGAGATTGGAAACAAAACGACAGGGTGTGTCATTTAAGAAGCCAAAGAGAGTATGTTATTAAAGAGAGAATGATCCACTGTTATCGAACATTTGGCCATTAGACTAATATGCTTTGATTTCTGAACTATGTGAAGTTGCCTTTTTGTGTATATGAAATATATGGGCATACATCGACAGTATTGCATCGTTCACCTTAATATACTTTCTGCACTTGGGTTTTTATGTCCAAATGGAGTGTAAAACCTACATATATGGTAGATGCTTCACAAGTAGTGTTTATTCAGTATTTGTTTTCTTCTTTTCCCTCATCCCCCTCCTCCTCAAAACATGTGTTTCTCATCATAGCAATTTTGGCTTGATTCATAATATAGCCCCTGTTATTACTTTAAATAATCAAAAATTATTAGTTGTTCAAATATTTCATATGGTTTGTTTTATATAAAATAGTCCTGCTCTAAATTGAGTAAAACTTTAAAATTTACTATTTGTTAAATTGTCTTCAAATGTTGAAAGAAAAAAATGTATATTAAGATTGATACTGAAATGCTTACTTTTTATACCTAGTACATATTGGATAGAGAAAATAACCCCAGGCTTTTATGAAAAAAATCTCAATTAATCTACTAAAAGCAAGCTGTGCCTCTTTGCTTCTATAATCAAACCAGTACAAAATAAAGTTTATTTCTTTCTGTGCAAAAACTATGGCTTGTATGTAAAAAAAATACTTTAAAATGAGCTGGTATATTTCTGTTTGCTTCTTTCTAGAAGAGACTGGTTAGTATGTAAAGGTGACATTGGGATAACTATAAATCTAAGCAGATGACAGTGTCAGACTGAAAGTAGGAAGCAAGGATCCAGTTAGCAGCACAGCAAATCCAGCTTACAGAGTGAACATTCATTACAAGAGACAGGCTAATGGATTAGATTTGTTAAAGGATCAGGAGATTTGAATCCCATTTTTTAAATTATTTTTCTATTACTCACAATAGCTCTCACTGTGTATATTATTTCTGGAATGTTTTATGTCTGAATATTAAGTAGAAAATAGAAGCAGAATTAAGTAAAATGGAGTTCACTTTTAACTGAAACAAACGAAACTCACAATACTCTGATGTGCATACTGGTTCTTAGTAAATGAATATGAATTTCAGGTTTTGATTCACATTCTCCTTGTGTGAGAAAGTGTGTCATGAAGTGACCTCAGATCATTCTGCACAGTTTAATGAGTTTCTGCATGTCCTCTGAGTCATCTAGCCAGATGGAAGACTCCTGAAACAGCTCTTCACAAAGAGTGTTTTGAGAAAGGAAACAATTCAAAAAAGTAAGAATGTAAGTGACCAACCAACAGAAAAAGCTATTAGCTTACTAGTAAACAGTGAAAGAAAATGGAAAACAATGAGATTGTTTCAAATATCTACAAATATAATAGGTTTTAAAAAGTGGCAGCACAGGTTTCACAGTTGTGGGTAAAGAATATTAATTGAGAGTGTAAAGAGCATATTTTTGAGCAGCAATGTGACAATAGATGTCAAAGAATTAGAATGCTATCACTTTAATAAGCAAAGTCTAAGTGGAAAAATGTAAAACCATCCAAATTTCATCATTAATGAAGTAGTTAAAATATATTGCAGAAACCTATGAGGCTATGAAAAATGAAAATAAGATCACAGAAACATAAGCCTATTTTGTAATGTTAACAAAAAATTAATTATAAAACACCATATAGAGAATAATGTAATTCATACAAAATCCTAAATATACATAGAGTTACCTACAGGGGGGTGTGTGTGATTTTGAATGGGTAATACTTTTTTTGTCATTATTGTGTGATTTCAGGTAATACTTTTTTCATTCCTTCTGGAGGGCATGTACTGTTTTTGCAACCTGAAAACAATTAAAATGTGTTCTGTGAAAGACAATTTTATGATTATATATTGTACACCATCACCTTCTTAGAAAGTTATGGTGAATATTAGCATTTCAAAGTAAAGTCACAGTATGAAAACACATTTTACCTTGTGTTACCCAACTTTTTCCTATGTTACTTAACCAGGAAACTCCATGTAACTTACACTGTTTCCACTGAGCATGGACGGGGGAACACTCTCTTAGACACCTCCATTGTTTATGCTGTGCCCAGCACATTTCCAGGCAAAATTATTAATAGCGTGTATATGTGTAAAACATGTTTTAGTATTTTGTCTGTCATGCTATTAACGGTTGTTGACAATTCTTTTTGTAGCAAGACTAGAAAGGAGACATTCATTTAAATCACAAAGTTGTTTAGGAAGAACTCAGACTTACTACCTGTACCTGGATTAATTAACTATGCCCTCTACCTCTAAACACTTACTTTATCTGGACATAACAACTGTGTTAGTCTGTTTGTGTTGCTATAAAGGAATACCTGAGACTGGTTAATTTATAAAGAAAGGAGGTTTATTTGGCTCACAGTTCTGCAGGCGGTATAATAAGCATGGCACCAGCATCTGCTTGTCTTCTGGACAGGCCCTAGAAAGCTTACAATCATGGTTGAAGGCAAAGGAGGAAACAGAGTATCATATGCAAGAAAAGGAATGAGAGAGAGAGGGCGGGGTGAGGGTCAAGTTATTTTAAGCAATGAGATCTCCAGTGAACTCACAGAGTGAGAACATATTCAGTAATGTGAGGACAGCACCAAGCCATTCATAAGGGACCTGCCCCTGTGAGCCAAACCCCTCCTGCTAGGCCCACTTCCAATGTTAAAGGAGAAAACCTCAAAACCATCTCAGCAACTGTGTATCATTTGAAAACAACATTTTCAAAGTGTTTAAATATCAATATAGGCAACTACTTTGCATTGATTACCTGATCTTGTCATTCAAACCCCCTTAGTCTTGATTTGCTTCCCTAGATAAGACCTTCCTTATTTTGTGAAACTGGTACTTGCTTTGAACAGAGTCACTACTGGGAGGGTTAATCCAATGGTCAAATTTGACCTAGGTGAACTTCACAACGTTTATTAGCATTAATTTTTTTTCTACATAACAACAGGTCTTATCTCTATGTTATTTATTCTTTTTATTGTTTATTGTTTTTAAACACTTTTATTAATATTTGATTTACATAAAATTGTATTCACCCACATGAAGTATACAAATTCAATGATTTTTAGTATATTTAGGGTTGTGCATCCGTTCCTACAACCAATTTTAGAACATTTCTACCCCCAAAATGGAAGTGCCTTATGCATTGACAGTCACTCCCCATCCAACTCAACCTTGCTATAATATGGAAGAGAGGTAGTGACAAACACACGTTTTTTCTTATTCTTGATCTTTGGAGGAATACACTCAGCCTTTCACAGTAAGCATGCTGCTAGCTGTTAGTTATTCAGAGACGACCTTTGTCAGGTTTAGGAAGTTCCCCTCTATTCCTAGTTGTTGATTATTTTTATCACAAAGGTTTTGGATTATGACAGATATTTGGCATCTACAGAGACAGTCGTGTACTTTCATTTTTCAGGTTATTGATATGATACACTATAGACTAATTGCTTTTAAGATGTTGACCCAACCTCAGATTTATGGGATGAATCCCACTTTTTCATAACATATAATCATCTTTATATATTTCTGATTTCACTGTTTGTATTTTGTTGAGGATTTTTACATTCATATTCATAAGGGATGTTGTTGCTAAATTTTCTTTTTCTTGTATTGTCTTTGTATAGTTTTGGTATCAGGGTAATATCGATTTTATAGAATGAGTTAAAAATAGCTTCCAAAGAATTGGTGTTAATTCTTTAAAATGTTTGGTAGAAATTTTTAGTAAAAACATCTGATCCTGGGCTTTTTATTGTATGGAGTTTTTATATGACTAATTTAATCCCTTCACTTTTGATGGATCCATTGAGTTTTTTTGTTTCTTAATTGGTCAGTTTCTGTAGTTCAAGTATTTCTAAGCAATTGTCTATTTCACTTATTTATCTAATCTATCGGCATACAGTTGTTCATAGTACTCTCCAGCAATGCTTTTTGTTTTCTTTAAGATTGATAGTGGTGTCACTTCCTTCTGTTAGTGGCTTGAGCCTTTTCTCTTTTTTTCTTGTTAAGTCCAACCTAAAATTTATAAATGGTATGGGTCTTATTTAAAAAATTTTGTCCTTAATTTTTTCTCTTTTTTCCACAGCTATATTATTTATATTCTCTTTATTCTAATTTCCTTGTATTTGTTCCCTTGCCCTGCAGGACCTTTAGGCAGAATACTAGGTTATTAATAAAAAATATTACATATGTAATATGTATTTCATCAGCATTTACAAATATAAATTTCTCTCTAAGCACTACTTAGATATCATCTAACCCATGAGTTTGATATGCTGTTTTTTTGTTTTCATTCATCTGCAATTGTTTTCTAGAAATGTTTTTTTGATTTCTTCTTGAATGCATTATCTATTTAGGACTCTGCTAATGTATACATATTCGTGAATTTCTCAAAATCCCTTATGTTGTAGAGTTGTAATTTAATCCACTTGTGTTCAGAGACCATATTTTGATAGTTATTGACTGTTCTAAGGCTTATCATATACATATTAATTAATCAGATTATATTTCAGTTTTATAACTAAATTCCAGTAAGATAGAAGCATTGCATTCTTCCTTCACAATGATGGGAGCATGACTCAATAAAAGCCAGAGGAACAATGGGATATTTTTTTCTTTTGCACAATTGGAAGAAAGACAAATGTTCCTTTGACGCTGAGTCTTCTAACACTAAGAATACTATTAACCTGGAATGGCTGACACTGCCTAGTTCTAGGCTGACACTGCTTAATGATGCCAGATAATGCAGATAATACAACAAAAAAGGGAGCCATAAAAAGGAACAACTCAGATTAAATACCATGGTTTAGAACCTTTGAACATGCAAAATCTAAAGCCAAATGAGATCTCATCCCGACCTGCTTTGTAAAAAGCAATTCTTCCTATTTTTATATGCCATTTTGAGTTAATTCTACTATAGAATCAAAACTGATATGCTGATGTTCTTAACCTAACTAATCATCTTTTACTTGTAATATTCTAAAAAGCATATTATTTAAACTATCAAAAGTAGCTCACACCTGTAATTCCAGCACTTTCCAAGGCCAAGAAAGGCAGATGGCTTAAGCCCAGGAGTTCAGGACTAGCCTGGACAACATGGTGTAATCCTGTCTCTTCAAAAAGATAAAACTTAGCTGGGCATGGTGGTATATTTCTGTGGTCCCACCTACTGGGGAGACTGAGGTGGAAGGATTGCTTGAGCCCAGGAAGCAAAGGCTGCAATGAGCCATGATCATGCCACTACACTCCACCCTGCGTGACAGAGAGAGACCCTGTCTCAAAAAACAACTACCACCAGAAAAATGTAAGTTTTTCAAACATGGAATACTAAAATGGTCTTTGCTATTACTTCCAACAAAATTCCCATTTAAATATTAATATTCTTTTTTATTTTGTGTTCCACTCTAGAGGTTCAAAAAAGTAAATCAATAAAATACCAACTTTTAAACTTTTTAATTTGTTTATTTAATTTATTTTTTTAAAACAGGGTCTTGCTCTGTTCAGGCTGGAGTGCACTGATGTGATCATGGCTCACTGAAGCTTCAACCTCCTGGGCTCAAGTTATCCTCCCACTTCAGTCTCCTGAGTAGCTGGGACCATAGGTGTGTGCCACCACGACTGGCTAATTTTTTGAGTTTTGTAGAGATGAGGTGTCACTATGTTGCCCAGGGTAGTGTTGAACTCCTGCATTTAAGCAATCCTCCTGCCTCGGCCTCCCAAAGTGCTGAGATTATAGTTGTGAGCCACTGCACCCAGCCAACTTTTAAACTTCATGTTCAAGATTATCATCATTTCAATCATATCTATTTGGGAATTTATTGTATCTCCCACTTGACTTTTTACCTCTTCTGAATGAATACCCCATGAGAAGAGCTTTAAACAAATTAAAACTTATAAAGTTTAAATAACTGCTTTTATAATTCAATATGATTATATTATAAATAGAATATGTCCAACACAATTCCCCAAATTTATATTCACTTATGCCTTTGAAATTATGTATCCATATTGAAATTTAAAATTTAAAATTTAAATTTATGTCATATATATTAAGTATTAAATTATTTTATATAAAATAACAAAAGAAAAATAATTTTTTATTTACAAAATAAAAGTTGCCTCCAGTCCACTAAAACTGTTCCAGCTATGTAATAAAAATAGCACCACTAACATAAGTCCACTATATTAGGTCCATTTAGGACCACTAAAATTATTCAAGCTATATATTATATATTATATTCAAGCTATATATTGTATATAACCAACTTTTGTATTACTTTAGATTTTAAACAATCAGTACATATTAGATTTTGCATAAATTTAAATGGCATTATAATCATTATGATATAAAACACTAAAGCAGAAAAGTATCAAATTAGTGGCATTTTATTTGACATTTCTGAAATATTTTGTATATTATGGGACTGTTTTGTAAATGCCTTATGTGAAAAATATTTTTAGAATAAATACCCCAAACATATATTTTCATAGATCTAGAACTAGCATCACATTTGCGCCTGGCAGACAAACACTAAGATAAACTAGTGTTTTCTAATACATAATTCATCTTTGTCACTCTAATTACTAAAACAATGTGTATTCACTAGAAATGGGTAAAAACATCATGCAATGAAGTCACAGTCATGGAAAGGAGGGAAAGATAAATTGAAAGTTTTTTTTTTAATTTGAAAAGTTCTTTAAATAGTTTATATAAATGACTTTAATTTATCATAAGTAAAGACTGAAGGTGCTAAATGATGCATATAACATGAAACATGCTTTAAGGGGGATATCCAAAAATAGAACTGTTTTCCCCTGACTCACAGTGCAGGTTTCACACTTGTTCAAATTTTTGTGGGTTTTTATTTTTGATTGTTCATTTACTTATTAAGGTATTTGATTAAAGTATAGCTATGCATTACGGAAAATATACTGAGGTTATTTTAGAAAATGTTGAGTGTAAAAATGTAAACTACAAGTGCCTCTCATTTTCGGTAAAATGTAAGTAAAGAAGTGAGACAGGGCAGGGGAATAATTTCTTTTATAAAAGCTTTAAAGTAAAGAGATCTGTGGTTTTCAGCCTGAAACAAACGAAGGTAAAAAAACATAATAGAGAAGAGTTCTTGGACATCCTACAAGGAGACAAGATTTACAATGTTTTATTTGCCTCTTATTTAGGGACAGGACACTGGGTACCTTCTTTGCCTAAGTTTTAACAGAGTAAAGAAACATCCAGCTTTCCACATTGCATGTAAAATTCCATATTGTAATACATGTACTCACTAGAATCTTCTACAGTCTGTAACTTTGTGGGCAGTCATTCAATTTCTATAACTGTTAATCAATGCCTTTATAAAATGTGGAAGGTATTTTGTGGGGGAAAATGAGTATCTGTTAATTTATAACGCTTTGCTCCTTTTTTGGTTGGTTTGTCTGTTTTAATATTATCAGATTTAAATCCCAAATATCAGTGAAATGCACACATTATCTAGAGACCAAATTCGGTTAGTTTTGTTGTTTTCTCTATTCATGATATATCCTTTATTGTGTATCATCATTAAAGGATGATTAATTATGTAACAAAAATTAAATTTACAAAATAAGAGGAAAATGTCCTAGCAAATAAAGTATTTGTTTATATCAATATATTTGGCAGAATAATACTAAAAGAGCAAGATTTTGTGATGAAAATTAGAAGAAAAATTTTAGAATAGACATGTTAAATGTCTTCATTTTCAGTAGTAAGCTTCGTTAATTTATAAAGAAGTATTATATATAGTGCATCCTCAGTATGCGGTAACAAATTTTGTGTCATAAAGACATTTGTAGCATAATAAATGATGGATGATTTCAAAGTTTTATCATACTTTCTCTTTTCAATGTATTTATCTTCTAATAAAAGCATCATGCTAATTTTTACATTTTTTAATAATAACATAACTTAGGCATTAATTGCATAAACATAGTTTCTCAATAGTGCATATCTTGTTTCTATAATAGGAATTTGTCCAAGAAACTAAATTTCATTTGAAACAATGTTCTCCTGATATGTGAAAATAAATATTTTGGTTTAAAAGTGAATGCTATCATGTAACTCTTAACGCAATTCTTTATACAAATTATAAACAATTTGTATTTCTAGAAAGATGTTTATCTCTGTAAACATTATTTTATAGAAAAAAACAAATTTATGTTTGATTTAGATTTTTTTCTGATATAAGTGCATTACAACAGGTACACAGTAAAATAAATTATATTGTAACACTAAGTACAGTCTAAATAAAAGTAATGGTAATTTAAGAAGAGTTGGCAAATAGTTCTACATATGTAAATAGTTTGCTGTTATTTCATGGCACTTTTCAATGAAATATTTCCTATTAGTTGGATTATGTTGTTAATGAAATGATCCCAATCAACAAAGACTACTTTTAAGAGCATAATTTAGAATCCAGAACTGGATTACTCCGAAATATGATATTAACTGAACAATTTCAACAATCTAGTTCATGCAGCTTTCTCTTTTAAGTAGTGATAACTGCGATCTCCTAAAAGGTCGCTAAGTGTACATTTTCTTATTTAACTCCAAAATATCACTTTTGTTAGAAAAGAATAAATATTTATAAACTGCTTTTAATCTACAAAAATCTTCAAATGACATACATTTAAAGGAAGAATAAAAGAAGAGAACACCTCAGTATTAACAAATATCCTGTGACAGCTTTCACTAATTTTCCTTTCTGGATTGTTAGAGTTATCCTAATGAAAAAAGCATTTGATAGGCAATTGGACATTTAGTTTCCAGTCTTCTTTCTAGTACTTATTAATTCTGCAAGCGTGGATAATTCAGGAACATTTTTATACATAAACTCTACTATTAATGTGAATTAAAATATTGAGGATAAATTATTTCTGCATCTAAAATTAAATAATTTTGTTAAATAACAAATGACTTAAAAATCATGACATTTCCCTCCCTTTTACCTACAAAAGGAAATTATTATCAACTGCTTTCATATTTAAAGCATACAGACAGTGGCTTCCTCCTACTTACTACAAGCTAACAGGTAAGTTCTAATGCTAATGTATTTAGCAAATGATTTTATAGAAATGCAGTTAAGTCTCAACGGGCACCAGTGACGTAAGATATATATTTTTTACTTGTTCTTCCTTGTTTCCTTGTTTGAATCCAAATTAAACTCAACTTATTGGCATAAAGTCAGAGGTATATGCTAGATAGCTCCATAAACCTATTATTAAAAAGTAAAAAGGTGTAGTCTGTGTGTATGTGTATATATGTATAAGATGTTATTCCTGTATCTGAGGACTATATAAACTATTTGGAAATATTATTTCAAAATAATATAATTTTAGAATGAAAACACAATATTTTAATTACTATAATAGAGACATAAATATGATGCTATTAGAGAATACAGATGTATATACCCAATCTGGACTCCACAGGAGACTTTTTTAAGTAACAGATGTCAGGGTTTGAAAAATATATCATATCTGAATTTTAGGAATAAAAACGAGTAAGGCAGAGAAGAAAAGTGCCAGAGGGAATAATGTGAGCAAAACACAGAGGAATGCACCTCTAGTGGCTCATAACGAGAAAGAAGATGGTCTCAAACCTGAGAAAGATAATGTGGAATGGACCTCTGTTATCTCGGTGTTGACAGTCCCTTCTAGGAAGTAGGTAGCATTTCTGAAAATAGAGTGAAGCAATTGACTGATAGACTTAATCTTTAAACTGCTTAGGTAACCATCAATCTGTAATGAGCTTAATACTCTTAACTAGGTGCTATTTTTCGTGTGTGCTACTTTGACAGTGTTTTTTAATCGTCCTTTCTTTCTACGAAAAAGTCTTTCTATCAGAAAAAAAAAAAAAAAATGGAATGATTTTCTTGGAAGGTGGTCCCTTGTTGCAAGTTTGTGATCAAACTTTGACAAGAACTAGTAATCAATTCTTCTAAGAATTTAACATTCCCATAGTGTGTTTTAAGAATGACAACCCTGAACAGCTGAGACAGATCTCAGTTAATTTAGAAAGTTTATTTTGCCAAGGTTGTGAATGCACACCCGTGATACAGCCTCAGGAGGTCATGACATGTACCCAAGGTGGTCAGAGCACAGTTTGCTTTTATACATTTTAAGGAGTCATGAGACGTCAACCAACATATGCCAGATGAACATTGGTTCAATCTGGAAAGGCAGGACAACTCGAAACAAAGGCAGGAAGAATCGAAGCAGGGAGGGGGCTTCCGAGTCATAGGAAGATAAGAGAAAAATGGTAGCATTTTTGTGTTTCTGATTAGTCTTTCCATCGGAGGCAATTAGATATGCGTTTATCAGTGAGTAGAGGGGTGACTTTGAATAGAATGGGAGGCAGGTTGGCCCTAGCAGTTCACAGGTTGACTTTTCCCTTTAGCTTAATGGTTTGGGGGACCCAAGATTTATTTTTATTTCACAAGAAGCTGTTAATAAGTAATATGTAGAGATGGGGGACTTTATGGTTGAATATGCTTAAAAGTTATATGTTGGATAAAACAAAGTTTATTTTCTATGAAACTTTATTTGTGTTTTTAATGTACAAAGCTAATACTACATTTCCATGTTCAAAGAAAAAGATGAACTATAAATGGAATACAGGTAGAGCTAGATTATGGTATATATCATAAGTCCCAATATTATAGCAAATAAATAAAAAATTAAGAAATTTTATGACTGTTCTATAGACTCATCAATGAAATATTAAAAGTTGTATATCACTTTTCCTATATGCTGTTAAGCAACATTGGATCTGAGATTTTCAGAATCAATTTCATGGTTGGAAAACAGAGTAATTGCCAAATGTGAGTCATTGTCCCATAAGACAATTCATAGAAAGGCTGTTATTATAAAGGTCCACACATATGGAGGGAATAAAACTACATCAATGGAAAGTGAGAGAGAGTGTAAGTTTTTGGCTTCAAGAGGATTTACCTGAGCTCAAGGGTAATTTCGAATCTCAGGAATTGGATGATAAAGCTCATCTCTTAAAGACCACCAGGAACAAATCTTGGGTCAAACAAATTTAAATTTACTAACTTGATGCAACAAGGAAGAGCATAGAAGGAGAACTACATAGCATCTAAATTAAAGGGAGACAGGCATGAGTGGTGAAGTTTGGACTTAGGATGAATGATTCTGGGAACAGGCTTGGGAGAGGCAGGGATCAAATATCGCAAGTTTGCTAGTGCTGTTGTAACAAAATGCCACAGACTGGGTGGTTAAAATAAGATATGTATTTGTCTCAAAGCTCTGGAGGCTAGAAGTCCAAGATCAAGGTATCAGAAGGTCTGGTTTCTCCTGAGGCCTCTCTCCTTTGCTTGTAGATGGCCCTTTCTCTCTGGGTCCTCACATGGTCTTTTCTTTACATGTGCATATCTCTGTTGTCTTTTGTTATGTCATTATCTCCTCCACTTGTAAGGACATCAACCAGATGGATTAGAGCCCACCCTAGTGTCTCATTTCAACTTAATTACCCTCTTTCAAAGCCTTTTGTCCAAATACAGCCTCATTCATGAGTAGTGGGGATTAGGACCTTAACATACAAATTTTGTAGGGGACACAATTCAGTCCATAGCACTCGTTATCAGTTGTTTCTTGAGTAGGGAGAGGGGAAGTGGAGCTCAGCTTTGTACTAGTTGCTGTCATAAAGGAAGGGAGGCTCAACAATAAGTGAAGTCAATACTCTTTTAAGGAAAACCGGAACACTACAGTGCATCTGGGGACATGAGTGCTATGACAGGAGAAATCACTCAATAGAAGGTAAAGACTTATAATAGCATTCTACAGCTGCCGCAACCTGGAAAGTGTGTATTTGTTAGCTTTGGAGCTAGTCATATCTCTTATTATCACAGTGATCACAGTCTGATGAAGGGCAGGTGGTAAAAACATTCTGAGTTTACACTAAAGTGACACCCTGGTATGGCACCCGTTTTTGGAGGATGACTGTATGGCTGCTAATAGAAAAATGGCCATTAATGTGCCATTATCTATGGTAACCTCCTAAAAGTCTCCATAACTATGCTTAAGATAGAGAAATTAGAGTT
Source organism: Trachypithecus francoisi (assembly GCF_009764315.1). Taxonomy (NCBI): domain Eukaryota; kingdom Metazoa; phylum Chordata; class Mammalia; order Primates; family Cercopithecidae; genus Trachypithecus; species Trachypithecus francoisi. Next base: position 155,333,723 of record NW_022681454.1, on the reverse strand, counting down.
AGAAGGAATATCTTCAAAGAGATTTTAAATGAACTAAATCGACCTGGTAATAATTTTAAAATGTGGTTATCAAAATGCAATGTTCCATTGACCCTTCCCTTCATCTTCATGCAGACCTAAACCTTCATTTGATTCAAAAGATTTTAAAATTTTAATGTGGTTTTACTTACAACCTGAGTTTCACTAAACAATTAATTTCAATGACATAAAGTAGCTTGTATTTCATGTTGTAAATCAAGAAAAAACCTTAATAGTTTTAAGTAGGAGAATGCTATGGTTAGATTTTTACGGTCCCATTAATGGTACCTATGTCAGAACATATTTATATCCCTTTGAAATGTGTTGAAATGTGTAGTAAATAAGTACATAAGATATAATATGAATAACCACATCATATTTATAAAAAGTATATCATTATAATGAAGTAAATTAACATATTTATATGTAGGTAATACATGGAACAATATAAATCTAATAACACACCATTGCAACTGACTATATCAAGAATCAAAACATAAGTAAAACCATTTTTGAACTGTTTCTTGACATTTTGTTTTTGAATACACAATCAAACCTAGTTTGAATGCAGCGTCTGAATAAACCACTTGACAAATATTTAAGTCAAATCAGGAGTCTTCTAACTACACGTACATTTGCCGAGACCAGGTTCGGTCGGGGAGACCATAACTCAGTGGAGCTAGAGGAATTAAAGACACACATAGAAATATAGAGGTGTGAAGTGGGAAATCAGGGGTCTCACGGCCTTCAGAGCTGAGAGCCCCAAACAGAGATTTATCCACGTATTTATTAACAGCAAGCCAGTCATTAGCATTGTTTCTATAGATATTAAATTAACTAAAAGTATCCCTTATGGGAAATGAAGGGATGGGCCGAATTAAAGGAATAGGTTGGGCTAGTTAACTGCAGCAGGAGCATTTCCTTAAGGCACAGATCGATCATGCTATTGTTTGTGACTTAAGAATGCCTTTAAGCAGTTTTCCGACCTGGGTTTAAGTGGTTTTCCGCCAGGTGTTCCTTGTCCTCATGCCGGTAAACCTACAACCTTCCAGCGTGGGCATCATAGCCATCGTGAACATGTCACAGTGCTGCAGAGATTTTGTTTATGGCCAGTTTTGGGACCAGTTTATGGCCAGATTTTGGGGAGTCTGCTCCCAACATACTTTTGACAAAATCTTTAACGTATTTTGAATAATAAGGAGCATTTGTATAGAACATTACCATTGGTCAGGATGAATGGTCACTACATAAATACAGACATTACTTAATAAATTGGTCATAAAAGTCACCCTTCATTTTATCAACAACTTGTTCTGGCTTTATACTAGATTATGAAATTGTAACTAACTGGTTTCTTTTCAATTCTTATAACCGGATATTAAGATAGCTCTGTTTTCTTTTTAGGGAAAAACAGCATCCTTAGTTTTATATGTGAAAATCACTTTGGGAAGATGTTTTAACCTATATTTACTATCTTCTCTAAGTGAGATTAACATTTTAGAGAATGCAAAATATTAATTTCAGTGAGTATCAAGTATCTTTGTCACCCACATGAATGAAAGTGAAGCCATTCAGAACCAATATTATCTCTTAAAGTACATATTATTATTTTTTCTTTCTTGATGCTTGAATGCATCAAAGTGCATCAAATTATGCATAGGCATAGGATAAAATACTCATTAAATGTGAAACATAGGCTGTAGACTGAAGGATGTTTTGTGTGGGTTTAAATGCTGATTGCTTTGAAATTATATTCCAAAGAGACAGAAAGAATAAAAGCTTAATTCAGTTTTAATTTCAGATATAAAGAATATGCCTCCACAGTTGTTATTAGTTTAGACTTATTAGTTTAGAATTTTAGCATCATTTTTGGGAAAACTGTGAGCCAAAATTTGAAGAAAAACGAGAAGCTCCAAACTACATTATTGTTATGAAAACATATAATTGAAACATATTTTGAGTAGAAATATTTCTGTCTTAATGATTTTGTAATTTGTAAATGCTATACGCATTATAAAAATACAGATATAAAAATGTACCAATTAAAATAAATATATATTATTGTTCTCTACAGACATTCAGTATAATTTTTTGAGTTCATCATAACAAATTCTTAGTAGATTGTCTTAATTCCTGCTGCAGATAAGAAAATTTTACTCTTGGCCAGGCACAGTGGCTCATGCCTTTAATCCTAGCACTTTGGGAGGCAGAGGTGGGTGGACTGCTTGAGCCTAGGAATTCGAGACCACCCTGGACAAACATACCAAAACCTCATCTCTACCAAATATACAAAAAGTATCCATCACATAACCCTGTCTCAAAATAAATAAATCGATAACAATTTTTTAAAAAATTTAAAAAAGAATAAAGAAAAAAATTACTCTCATTCTCCCCCCCAGAAAAATGAAGATATTTGACAAGTAGGCATATAATTCTTTTTTAACACTTGATTTTATATTATTATTATCATTTATAGGAAAAGAGGAATTATAGCCTAGTGATGATGAGCACAGACTCAGGAATTGGACTACCTGGAATAGAATTATGGCTTCAGCATATATTAGATGTGTGTGACTCTGGGCAAGATACTTTACCTCTCTGTGCCATAGTTTCTTTATGGTAGAATGAGCATAAGTATAGACCACCTTGTCAGCATCATTTTAAGCATTAGATATACTGACTTTTATAAATATTAAAATAGTAACTAGCATATAGTAAGCAATATATACTCATGAGCTATTAAATTAATACTTTTTGCTGCATGCAACAAGAAATGTGTTGTCAATGTTTGTGAAAAATTCCATAAAGTGCCATAAAGATAATGACTCTGCTGTTAGAACCTAGAAAAATAATTTAGGAACTGGAACAATTAAACAGATAACAGAAATCCAGCGATAATGATTCTACTTAACATTCGGAATGTTGGTAGATTTTGACATTTTTAAAAAGAGTAATAGAGGATCTTGGTTGCTGTTTCATTTTCTGTTCTAGCTTCTAAATCATTATTTGCCCCCATCAACTCTGGCATCAGATACAGGCACCACGTCCCACCAAAATTATACGTGGTAACACCATGACAATGCTCTCAGGATAGGTAGTCTGGAGTGAATAATGCAAAACTAATTTTATCCTAACATTTAAAAATTTGTATTTTATGACCAATTAGAAAATGACAAAAAATACATTCTCATTGTAATTCTTAAATGAAAGTTAATTAATGTGTGTCTTATAGTTTAATTTTCTATGAAATAATGAAAAGCTGTACCTGAAAATAGCCTGCAATTCATACAACAAATTCCAAGGTATCACAACACAGGCTGCTACTTGTGAAACACAGTGATCTCTAGAAGATACAAGGAATGGAAGTCGTTGGAATCTGAACACAGGCTGATTTTGTCTTGTTTTTGGGCTGAAAAGGCTATGAATCCATGTGACTAGTGAAAAATAAGACATGTTCAATGTTCAGCAAATGTTAAATATTATAGAATTGATAGTGAAAATATTTCTACAGCCAGTTGCATGAAATCTTTTTATGTATACATCGTAGGTTTACAAAAAGGCATAATTTAATGTGAAAATTTTTAAAAATAATACTTTTGATTTTTATGATTGTAAATTTCAAAATTTTAGAGGTAAAAAGAATCATATAAATAATAATTACCTTATTCTAAAAATAAAGAAACAAAGTGTTCAGATATTAAATGATAAGTCAAAGTCACCCAGCTAGTTAATTGCAGGCCCAGGAATTGCAATTATGTTTCCCTTTCATTTCTCTATGCCTCATGCTTTTCACTTTTTTATTGCTGGTAATTAATTTATTCATCAAATTATTTCTCTTGTTTTGTTTTGTTTTGAGACGGAGTCTCACGCTGTCGCCCTGACTGGAGTGCAGTGGTGTGATCTCGGCTCACTGCAACCTCCGACTCCCAGGTTCAAGCAATTCTCCTGCCTCAGCCTCCAGAGTAGCTGGAATTACAGGCACATATCACCAGGCAGGCTAATTTTTTTTTTTTTTTTTGTGTTTTTAGTTGAGACAGGATTTCACCATGTTGGCCAGGCTGGTCTTGAATTCCTCACATCAGGTGATCCACCCGCTTTGGCCTCCCAAAGTGCAGGGATTACAGGTGTGAGCCTCTGCACCCGGCCTTCTCTTCTTTGGATTCACTCTCTCTTACCCTCCACCTTCTCCAAAACTTTCATTAATGTTGTGAATTTCAATTTTTAGGTTTTGTTATCAGCTGTTGTTTCTCCACACAACTTTCAAAACAGCCCATCAAATCAAATCACTCAGTGTTTTTGAAGAATACAATACATCATCATTGACTATAGTCACAAGTCTATGTAATAGCTCTGTTGAACTTATTCCTCCTATTTAACTGTAATTTTGCATCATTTAACCAACATCTCCCCAACTCACCCGCCAGCCACTCCAGTCTCTAATAATCACCATTCTGTTCTGAATTTCTATGAGATCAACTTTTTGTTTGTTTGTTTGTTTTTGGCTTAAACGTCAAACATTTATTTCTCCCATTTCTGGAGGATAGAAGTCCTAGATCAAGGTGCCAGCAGATTCAGTATCTGGTGAGGGCCCACTTGTTTCACAAATGGCCATCTTCTTGCTGTGTCCTCACATGGCAGAAGGCAGAAGGGGTGACAGCACTCTCCAGGGTGTCTTTTATAAGGGCACTAATGTCATTCATGAGGGCTCTGTCCTTATGACCTAATCACTTACTAAAGGCCTCATCTCCTAATGCCATCACTTTGGGGGTTAGGATTTCAACATATGAATTTTGGGAGAACACAATCACTACATAAAACACACACACACACACGCACGCACCTTCCCATATTGTGTAACTCAATGGACAGTGTCCTCATTCTTGATAAATGATGGCAGCAGGGGTTGCGGGGGCAGTCATAAACTTCAAACCAAAGAAACTCTAAATAGGCTCTAGAGATTTGTTTCATCAGAAGAGATCAACCTTTTTGACTTCCACTTATGAGCAAGAACATGTGGTATTTGTCTTTCTGAGTCTGGCTTATTTTACATAACATAATGCCCTCCAAGTTCATATACATTACATCAAATGACAGGATTTCATTATTTTTATGGATGAATAGTATTCCATTGTATTGATACCACAATTTCTTTATTAATTCATCCATTGGCAGGCACTGACGTGGATTCTATAACTTACCTATTGTGATTAGTGCTACAATAAACATGGGAATGCAGACATCTCTTTGATATGTTATTCCATAATGCATATATACTTCAAAACTTTATGTTGCACACAATAAATATATGCAATTGTGTTTGTCAATTTAAAAATAAATAAATAAATCTGGAAAAAATAAATGCCCGCTAAAATGTCACAGAAGATGGTGAAGTACAAATCTCCAGTAAATATTTTTTACCCTGAAACAGATATTGAGTTGACCAGAATTGTCAGAATCATCTATCTCACAACTCCAGAGTCTGGTAAAACAATTGTAGTGATCAGGACAGGGCTTGATTAAAAAATAGTCTGGTAAATTTTAAGGAATTTTGGCATTTCTAATAGCAGTTCCCATCCCCATTCTTCAGTCTCATGGCAGGCAGCCTTGAGGATGACATTGCACATTCCTGGTGTGACTCACAGGTGCCTAGGTGGGCAACAGCACTTTGTGTTATGGAGATCTGAGTTGTGTGTTGATAGGGCTGTTTGTTTGCTGATGCAGAGGCTGACTTAATGACTTCCAAGGCAGCATCTGTAAGAAAGAATTGAGGAAATCCACCCTCACCACTTCTCTTCAACATAGTACTAGAAGTCCTAGCCAGAAAAATCAGACAAGAGAAAGAAACAAAGGGCATCCAAATCGGTAAACAAAAAGTCAAACTGTGGTTGTTTGCTGATGAGAGGATCGTTTACCTAGAAAATCCTAAAGACTCCTCCAGAAAGCTCCTAGAATTAATAAAATAATTCAGCAAAGTCCCAGGATACAAAATTAATGTACACAAATCAGTAGTGCTTCTATACACCAACAGCAACCAAGCTGATAATCAAATCAAGAACTCAACCCCCTTTTACAATAGCTCCAAAAGATATAAATACTTAGGAATATACCTAACCAAGGAGGTAAAAGACCTGTACAAGGGAAACTATAAAACACTGCTGAAAGAAATCATAGATGACACCAACAAATGGAATCACATTCCATGCACATGAATGGGTAGAATCAATATTATGAAAATGACCATACTGTCAATAGCTATCTATAAATTAATGCAATTCCCATCCAAATACCACCATCATTCTTCACAGAATTGGAAAAAACAATCCTAAAATTCATATGGAACCAAAAAGTGCCTGCATAAAAAAATCAAGACTAAACAAAAAGAACAAATCTGGAGACACATTACCTGATTTCAAACTATACTATAAGGCCATAGTCACCAAAACAACGGTTACTGATATAAAAATAGTCATAAAGACCAATGGAACAAAATAGAGAACCCAGTAATAAACCCAAATACTTACAGCCAACTGATCTTCAGTAAAACAAACAAATATATAAAGAGGGGAAAGGACATCCTATTCAACACATGGTGGTGAGTTAATTGGCAAGCCACATATACGAGAATGAAACTGGATCCTCGTCACTCAACTTATACAAAAATCAACTCAAGATGAATTAATGACTTAAACCTAAGATCTGAAGCTATAAATATTCTACAAGATAACATTGGAAAAACCCTTCTAGACATTGGCTTAGACAAAGATTTCATGACGAAGAACCCAAAAGCAAATGCAATAAAACAAAGATAAAAAAAGACTTAATTATACTAAAGAGTTTTTACATGGCAAAAGGAACAGTCAGCAGAGTAAACACACAACCCACAGGATGGGAAAAAATCTTCTCTCTCTATATATATATCCAACAAAGGACTACTATTCAGAATCTACAAGGAACTCAAACAAATCAACAAGAAAAAAAGTCACATCAAAAAGTGGGCTAAGGACATGAAGAGACAATTCTCAGAATAAGACATGCAAATGGCCAACAAACATATGAAAAAATGCTCAACATCACTAATGGTCAGGGAAATGCAAATAAATCAAAACCACCATGCAATACCACCTAACTGCTGCAAGAATGGCCATAATAAAAAAGTCAAAAAACAATTGGTGAAGTCATTATACGAAAAAGATACTTGCACATGCATGTTTATAGCATCACAATTTGCAATTGCAAAAACATGTAACCAACCCAAATGCCCATCAATCAACAAATGGATAAAGAAACTATGATATATATATACATATATATATGTATATATATACACACACACCATGGAATACTACTCAGCCATAAAAAGGAATGAATTAATGCCATTCACAGTGACCTGGATGAGACTGGAGACTATTATTCTAAGTGAAGTAACTCAGGAATAGAAAACCAAACATCGTATATTCTTACTTATAAGTGGGAGCTAAGCTATGAGGATGCAAAGGCATAAGAATGACACAGTGGACTTTGGGGACTCAGGCTGGGAAGGGAGTGAGGGATAAAAGACAACAAATGTGGTGTAGTGTATGCTGCTTGGGTGATCAGTGCACCAAAATCTCACAAATTACCACTAAATAACTTACTCATGGAACCAAACACCACCTATTCCCTGATAGCCTATTGAGATAAAAAAATAAAATAAAAATAAAATAAAAATAACAATAGGTGATAAAATTTAAAAAAATAATTTAAAGGGAGAAAACACATTTTTTCTATTTTTTTAATAGGAGCCATGCATTTAAGAAAAATCTCTGTCAGGTTCATTGGTTGACTGGAGTGATAATTGAATAAAGACTTCAGTGATTACGTGTGACAGGGAATACTACACCTTTTTGTAAAACAAAACAAAAAGTAATAAAAGCATTTAGGAAACAAACACTAAGCAAATGAACAACTGCAGCCATTAACAATAACACCAGCAATTCCTGGGAAAAGAGAACAATTTGATTTCTAGAGATACCATATTGTAAAATTAAAGATGTTCTGTTGTTTAAAAAATTATGAAACATAAAAGAAACATAAAATTAATGCCAATTCACTGGGAAAAATAACAAAAATCATCTTTGAGAAAGCCTAGCTATTGAATTTATTGGATGAAGACTTTAACATTCTTAACTATTCTAAAGGTAACCATGAATAAATATTTTCAAAGAGCTTAAATAAACTATGGATATATAAATAATGAAAAGCAGGGTATGATGTAAGAATAAGTAGAGAATATCAATAACAAACAAATTATAAAAAAAAAAAAACAGAAATTCTGTAGTTCAAAATACAATGCCTAAAAAGAAAAATTTACCAGAGTACTTTAATAACAGATTTGATCGGGCAGAAGAAAAATACAACATTCACTGGGAAACAGAAAGAAAATAACAAAGCCTAAGTTATCTGCCATCAGATGTATTAGAGTAAGATTTATAGGAATTTCAGAAAGAGAAGAAAAGATGAAGGGGCAGAAAACATTATTTCTTTCTCTATATAGTTCTAAATATCTACATTTAAAAAGAAAATTCTCAATTACTTAACTGCACACCGTAAGTAGAAAAGAAGCAAGGGAATAATTAAGATTAGAGAACAGATAAATGAAATACTGAACAGCAAACAATAGAGAGAACACATAAATCTAAAAGTTGGTTCTTTGAAAAGATTAATAAATTAGACAAACCTTTAGCTAGACTAAGAAGAAAAGAAAGCAACAAATAACTACAATAAATAAAAACGGAGACACTACCACAAAACCTTTACACAGATTAAAAGGATTATAAGAAAATACTACCAACATTTGTTTATCAACAAAATAGACAATCTAGATGAAATGAACAAATTTCTAGAAACACACAAATTACTAAAACTGACTCAAGAGGAAACAAAATTATCATAGATCTGTAACAAGAAAATATATTGAGTGAGTAATCATAAATCTACCAACAAAGAAATCCCAACGCCAGATACTTTCATTGTTGAATTCTCCCAGACTTTAAAAGAAAATTCTCCCCAACCTTAAGAGAAAAATGATCACCAGACCTACTCAAAATCTTACAAAAATGTAAGAGGAAACACATCATAAAATTTTCTATAAGACTAGAATTAATCTGATAAAAAAGCCAGATAAAGACATCAAAAGAAAAGACAACTACAAGTTAATATTCCTTATGAATGTAGGCATGGAAATCTTTAAGAAAATAGTAGTAAACCAAATTCAACAGCATGTTTGTACACCATGAACAAGTGGGATTTATTCCAGGAATCCAATGGTGGTCAAGGTTTGTTAGAGCTGCCATGACAAAATACCATACACTGGGTGATAAACAAATGAACAAAAGTTGTTTCACAATTCTGGAGGCCAGATGTCTAATATTAAGATACAAGTGGCTGGGCATAGTGGCTCACACCTGTAATCCCAGCACTTTGGGAGGTCAAGGCAGGCAGATCCGGAGGTCAGAGGATCAAGACCATTTTGGCCAACATGGTGAAACCCCGTCTCTACTAAAAATACAAAAATTAGCCAGGTGTGGTGGCGCATGCCTGTAATCCTAGCTACTTGGGAGGCTGAGGCAGGAGAATCACTTGAACCATGGAGTTGGAGGTTGCAACGAGCCGAGATTGCGCCACTGCACTCCACCCTGGCGACAGAGCAAGACTCTGTCTCATAAATAAATAAATACATAAATAAATAATACGAGCAGTGTTGATTTCCCCGAGGACCCTCTACTTCACGTACAGGTGACTGCCCTCTTGATACCTCCTCGTAGGGTTGTACCCCTGGACACATCCACCCATGGTGTCTTTCTTTGTGTCCTAATATCCTGTTTTTATAAGTACACCAATCAGATTGGATTAGGGCACATTCTAATAACCTCATTTGAACTTATTTTTGTAAAGGCCCCTTTTGTAAAGGTACTAAGGGTTAGGACTCAAACATATGAATTTTAAGGGGAGATAATTTAACCCATAAAAAGCGATACAAGCAAAAGAATAAACCAATGTCATACATTATACTAGTAGAATTAAGGGAAAATACACACACACACACACACACACACACACACACACACTCTCTCTCTCTCTCTCTCTCCATATCTCAGTAGACGTGGAAAAAGCATTTGATAAAATTCAACACACTTTCATGATAAAAATACCCAGCAAAATAAGAATGAATGAGAACTTTCTTAATGTGATAAAGAATATTTATGAAAATCCCACAGTTAACATCATACTCGATGGTAAAAGATTTAAAGCTTTTCTCCTAATGTCAGAAAAAAGACAATTATGCCCACTTTCACCACTGCTAGTCATCATTATACTGCAAGTCCTACATGAAAACAGTTAAGAAAATAAAACATACAAAAGGAAATAAATGACTATTTCTCTATTTTTGAGTGATTTGATTATATATATGTATTTTGTATGTATGTGTATATGTTTATTTTGAATATACATATTGTGTATATAAATATATGTGTACATATGTAGTCCAAAGAATGCACACACACACACACACACACACTGCTAGAGATAATCAACAAATTCAGCATAGATGCAGGATAAAATAACAACACGCAAAAATTAGTGGTGCTTCTATACACCACCAATGAGCAATCCACAAAGGAAATAAGAGGATTCCATTCATGGTAGTATCTAAAGGAATAAAATATCTAGGAAATAATGGTATACAAGGAGCTAAAAGACTTGTATGTTGAGAACTACAAAATACTGCCCAAAGAAATTGGAACACTGCCCAAAGTAAATGGGAATGACATCCACTGTTTATAAATTGGAAGACTTCAATATTGTTAAGATGGCAATAGTGCCCAAACTAATCTGCAGATTAAATAGAATTCCTATCAAAATCTCAATGCACTTTTTTCCAAGAAAATTATTCAAATTCATCTGGAATGTCAACATTCTACCAATAACCAAAAAAATATTGAAAAGAAAAACAAACTGGGAAGATTCACATGTCTCAATTTCAAAACTGCAAAAATATAACAATCAAGTGTGGCACTAGTAGAAAGATAGGCATGAAGAACAATGCAACAGAATTAAAAATTTAGAATGAACTGAAATATCTATGCTCAATTGATTTTGAACATGTAAGTCGAGAGTATTCAATAAGAGAAATAAGTGTCTCAATAAATATTTCTGGGACAACTGGATAGGCACATGTGGAAGAATGAAGTTGAATACCTTACCTAACTTAATATTCAAAATTTGACTCAAAATGAGTGAATGAACTGAATAATAAAGTTAAATCTATAGAACTATTAGAAGAAAACATAGGGGCAAATATTCCTGACCTTAAATTTCACAATGTATTATTTGATTTTACATAAAAAGCATGAGCAATAAAATAAAATATTATATATATGTATTTTGTATGTATGTGTGTATGTTTATTTTGAATATACATATTGTGTATAAATATATGTGTACATATATATATATATATATGTATTTTGTATGTATGTGTATATGTTTATTTTGAATATACATATTGTGTATATAAATATATGTGTACATATGTAGTCCAAAGAATGCACACACACACACACACACTGCTAGAGATAATCAACAAGTAGATAAATTGGAATTTGATAGACTGGATAAAGAAAATGTGGTACATAAACACCATGGAATACTATGCAGCCATATAAAAAAATGAAATCATGTGCTTTGCAGGGACATGGATGTAGCTAGAGGTCATTATTCTTAGCAAACTAATGCAGGAACAGAAAACCAAATACTGCATGTTCTCATTTGTAAGTGGGAGCTAATAATTAGAACACATGGAAACATAGAAGGAACAACACACACTCGGGCTTCTCATAGGGTGGAGGGTGAGAGGAGGGAGATGATCAGGAAAAATAACTAATGGGTACCAAGTTTAACATGAGGGCAATGAAATAATCTTTACAACAAACCCCCATGACACAAGTTTACTTATGTAACAAACCTGCACTTGTACCCCTGAACTTAAAATAAAAGTTATGAAAACCTAAAAATCCTTTAATTATCCAATGTTATTAAGACAACCTGCAGAAAGGGAAAAAGTGTTTACAAATCACATTTCTGATAAGTTTTGTATCTAGAATATATAAAGAATTCTTGCAGCTCAACAACAGAAAGACAATCAATCCAATGAAAACATGGGCAAGTGACTTGAATAGTTGAATAGAAATTTACAAAAAAAAGATATGCAAATAGTCAACAAGCATATAAAAATATGCTGAGCATCATTTGCCATTAAAACTCAATTCAAAACCAAAATAATGCACAATTCACAAGATGGTCAATTTTATATGTGTATTTTACCTCAATAAAAATCAAATAAAGTATTATCTAACAACATGTTAAATACAAGAAGAAAACAGAACATAACAAGTATAGACAAGGAGGTAAAAAATTGGAACCCTATTGCTATTGGTAGAGTAAAATGTTATAGCCACTGTAGAAAAAAGTTTGGTAGTTTGTTAAACATAGATTTACCATATGCCCCAGCATTCGGCTTCTACTCCAAAGAATTAAAAACAGGAACTCAAGTAAATATTTGTTTATGTATGTTCCAGCCCAAATCTGGGTATAACCCAAATTTCCACCCATCAGTAAATGGAAAAAGGAATTGTGGTATATATGCAGAGTGGAATATTATCCAGCCATGAAAACAAATGAAATACTAATACATATTACAACTTGGATGAATCTTGAAAGTATGATAAGTGAAAAAACAAAGACAAAAAGGTCGTATATTGGATGATTTCTTTTATATGGAATATGCATAATAGGTAAATAGATAGCGACATAAAGCTGATCAGTAATTGCCAGTTAATGAGGGAATTGGAAAATAATAAGTAGTTGCTTAACGGATACAGGGTGTTCTTGTAAAGTTATACAGAATTTTTGAAACCAGAGTAAGGTGGTGGTTTCACAGCATTGTGAATATAGTTAGTGCACTAAGTTGTATAGTTAAGATCATAAATTGTATATTATACGGATTTAATTTCAGTAAAAAAGTCCTCTAAAATAGTGCTGTCAAATAAAACTATACTGCAAGTTGGAAATGTAATTTCTGATTTTCTAATAGCCATATTAAAAATGTAAAACAGAATGTATGAGATTAAATTTAAAATGCATTTTACTGAAACCCACATATCAAAAATTACTTAGTATATGATTAGTATAATAATTTAAATAAGATTTTTATATTTTTGTATTGTCTATACAATTAAGTATTTATTGTATACTCACAGCACATCACAATTTAAACCAACCACATTTTTTTTTTTTTAATTATACTTTAAGTTCTAGGGTACATGTGCATAATGTGCAGGTTTGTTACATATGTATACTTGTGCCATGTTGGTGTGCTGCACCCATCAACTCGTCAGCACCCATCAATTCATCATTTATATCAGGTATAACTCCCAATGCAATCCCTCCCCCCTCCCCCCTCCCCATGATAGGCCCCAGTGTGTGATGTTCCCCTTCCCGAGTCCAAGTGATCTCATTGTTCAGTTCCCACCTATGAGTGAGAACATGCGGTGTTTGGTTTTCTGTTCTTGTGATAGTTTGCTGAGAATGATGGTTTCCAGCTGCATCCATGTCCCTACAAAGGACGCCAACTCATCCTTTTTTAAGGCTGCATAGTATTCCATGGTGTATATGTGCCACATTTTCTTAATGCAGTCTGTCACAGATGGACATTTGGGTTGATTCCCAGTCTTTGCTATCGTGAATAGTGCCACAATAAACATACATGTGCATGTGTCTTTATAGCAGCATGATTTATAATCCTTTGGGTATATACCCAGTAATGGGATGGCTGGGTCATATGGTACATCTAGTTCTAGATCCTTGAGGAATTGCCATACTGTTTTCAATAATGGTTGAACTAGTTTACAATCCCACCAACAGTGTAAAAGTGTTCCTATTTCTCCACATCCTCTCCAGCACCTGTTGTTGCCTGACTTTTTAATGATTGCCATTCTAACTGGTGTGAGATGGTATCTCATTGTGGTTTTGATTTGCATTTCTCTGATGGCCAGTGATGATGAGCATTTTTTCATGTGTCTGTTGGCTGTATGAATGTCTTCTTTTGAGAAATGTCTGTTCATATCCTTGGCCACTTTTGATGGGGTTGTTTGTTTTTTCTTGTATATTTGTTTGGGTTCTTTGTAGATTCTGGATATTAGCCCTTTGTCAGATGAGTAGATTGCAAAAATTTTCTCCCATTCTGTAGGTTGCCTGTTCACTCTGATGGTAGTTTCTTTTGCTGTGCAGAAGCTCTTTAGTTTAATGAGATCCCATTTGTCAATTTTGGCTTTTGCTGCCGTTGCTTTTGGTGTTTTAGACATGAAGTCCTTGCCCATGCCTATGTCCTGAATGGTATTACCTAGGTTTTCTTCTAGGGTTTTTATGGTACTAGGTCTAACATTTAAGTCTCTAATCCATCTTGAGTTAATCTTCGTATAAGGAGTAAGGAAAGGATCCAGTTTCAGCTTTCTACTTATGGCTAGCCAATTTTCCCAGCACCATTTATTAAATAGAGAATCCTTTCCCCATTTCTTGTTTCTCTCAGGTTTGTCAAAGATCAGATGGCTGTAGATGTGTGGTATTATTTCTGAGGACTCTGTTCTGTTCCATTGGTCTACATCTCTGTTTTGGTACCAGTACCATGCTGTTTTGGTTACTGTAGCCTTGTAGTATAGTTTGAAGTCAGGTAGCGTGACGCCTCCAGCTTTGTCCTTTTGACTTAGGATTGTCTTGGCAATGCGGGCTCTTTTTGGTTCCATATGAACTTTAAAGCAGTTTTTTTCCAATTCTGTGAAGAAACTCATTGGTAGCTTGATGGGGATGGCATTGAATCTATAAATCACCTTGGGCAGTATGGCCATTTTCACGATATTGATTCTTCCTATCCATGAGCATGATATGTTCTTCCATTTGTTTGTGTCCTCTTTGATTTCACTGAGCAGTGGTTTGTAGTTCTCCTTGAAGAGGTCCTTTACATCCCTTGTAAGTTGGATTCCTAGGTATTTTATTCTCTTTGAAGCAATTGTGAATGGGAGTTCATTCATCATTTGGCTCTCTGTTTGTCTGTTACTGGTGTATAAGAATGCTTGTGATTTTTGCACATTAATTTTGTATCCTGAGACTTTGCTGAAGTTCCTTATCAGCTTAAGGAGATTTTGGGCTGAGGTGATGGGGTTTTCTAAATATACAATCATGTCATCTGCAAACAGGGACAATTTGACTTCTTCTTTTCCTAACTGAATACCCTTGATTTCTTTCTCTTGCCCGATTGCCCTAGCCAGAACTTCCAACACTATGTTGAATAGGAGTGGTGAGAGAGGGCATCCCTGTCTTGTGCCAGTTTTCAAAGGGAATTTTTCCAGTTTTTGCCCATTCAGTATGATATTAGCCGTGGGTTTGTCATAAATAGCTCTTATTATTTTGAGGTACGTTCCATCAGTATCGAATTTATTGAGCGTTTTTAGCATGAAGGGCTGGTGAATTTTGTCAAGAGCCTTTTCTGCATCTATTGAGATAATCATGTGGTTCTTGTCTTTGGTTCTGTTTATATGCTGGATTACGTTTATTGATTTGTGAATGTTGAACCAGCCTTGCATCCCAGGGATGAAGCCGACTTGATCATGGTGGATAAGCTTTTTGATGTGCTGCTGAATCTTGTTTGCCAGTATTTTATTGAGGATTTTTGCATCAATGTTCATCAGGGATATTGGTCTAAAATTCTCTTTTTTTGTTGTGTCTCTGCCAGGCTTTGGTATCAGGATGATGTTGGCCTCATAAAATGAGTTAGGGAGGATTCCCTCTTTTTCCATTGATTTGAACAGTTTCAGAAGGAATGGTACCAGCTCCTTTTTGTACCTCTGGTAGAATTCAGCTGTGAATCCATCTGGTCCTGGACTTTTTTTGGTTGGTAGGCTATTAATTATTGCCTCAATTTCACAGCCTGCTATTGGTTTATTCAGGGATTCAACTTCTTCCTGGTTTAGTCTTGGAAGAGTGTAAGTGTCCAGGAAATTATCCATTTCTTCTAGATTTTCTAGTTGATTTGCATAGAGGTGTTTATAGTATTCTCTGATGGTAGCTTATATTTCTGTCGGGTCAGTGGTGATATCCCCTTTATCATTTTTTATTGCGTCTATTTGATTCCTCTCTCTTTTCTTCTTTATTAGTCTTGCTAGTGGTCTGTCAATTTTGTTGATCTTTTCAAAAAACCAACTCCTGGATTCATTGATTTTTTGGAAGGTTTTTTGTGTCTCTATCTCCTTCAGTTCTGCTCTGATCTTAGTTATTTCTTGCCTTCTGCTAGCTTTTGAATGTGTTTGCTCTTGCCTCTCTAGTTCTTTTAATTGTGATGTTAGAGTGTCAATTTTAGATCTTTCCTGCTTTCTCTTGTGGGCATTTAGTGCTATAAATTTCCCTCTACACACTACTTTAAATGTGTCCCAGAGATTCTGGTATGTTGTATCTTTGTTCTCATTGGTTTCAAAGAACATCTTTATTTCTGCTTTCATTTCGTTATGTACCCAGTAGTCATTCAGGAGTAAGTTGTTCAGTTTCCATGTAGTTGAGCGGTTTTGATTGAGTTTCTTAGTCCTGAGTTCTAGTTTGATTGCACTGTGTTCTGAGAGACAGTTTGTTATAATTTCTGTTCTTGTACATCTGCTGAGGAGTGCTTTACTTCCAATTATGTGGTCAATTTTGGAATAAGTGCGATGTGGTGCTGAGAAGAATGTATATTCTGTTGATTTGGGGTGGAGAGTTCTATAGATGTCTATTAGGTCCGCTTGGTGCAGAGATGAGTTCAATTCCTGGATATCCTTGTTAACTTTCTGTCTCGTTGATCTGTCTAATGTTGACAGTGGAGTGTAGAAATCTCCCATTATTACTGTATTGGAGTCTAAGTCTCTTTGTAAGTCTCTAAGGACTTGCTTTATGAATCTGGGTGCTCCTGTATTGGGTGCATATATATTTAGAATAGTTAGCTCTTCCTGTTGAATTGATCCCTTTACCATTATGCAATGTCCTTCTTTGTCTCTTTTGATCTTTGATGGTTTAAAGTCTGTTTTATTAGAGACTAGTATTGCAATCCCTGCTTTTTTTTGTTCTCCATTTGCTTGGTAGATCTTCCTCCATTCCTTTATTTTGAGCCTATGTATGTCTCTGCATGTGAGATGGGTCTCCTGAATACAGCAGGCTGATGGGTCTTGACTCTTTATCCAGTTTGCCAGTCTGTGTCTTTTAATTGGAGCATTTAGTCCATTTACATTTAAGATTAATATTGTTATGTGTGACCTTGATCCTGTCATTATGATATTAACTGGTTATTTTGCTCGTTAGCTGATGCAGTTTCTTCCTAGCCTCGATGGTCTTTACATTTTTGCATGTTTATGCAATGGCTGGTACCGGTTGTTCCTTTCCATGTTTAGGGCTTCCTTCAGGGTCTCTTGTAAGGCAGGCCTGGTGGTGTCAAAATCTCTAAGCATTTGCTTATCTGTAAAGGATTTTATTTCTCCTTCACTTATGAAACTTAGTTTGGCTGGATATGAAATTCTGGGTTTAAAATTCTTTTCTTTAAGAATGTTGAATATTGGCCCCCACTCTCTTCTGGCTTGTAGGGTTTCTGCCGAGAGATCTGCTGTTAGTCTGATGGGCTTCCCTTTGTGGGTAACCCGACCTTTCTCTCTGGCTGCCCTTAACATTCTTTCCTTCATTTCAACTTTGGTGAATCTGGCAATTATGTGTCTTGGAGTTGCTCTTCTCGAGGTGTAACTTTGTGGTGTTCTGTATTTCCTGAATTTGAATGTTGGCCTGTCCTACTAGGTTGGGGAAGTTCTCCTGGATGATATCCTGAAGACTGTTTTCCAAGTTGGTTCCATTTTCCCCCTCACTTTCAGGCACCCCAATCAGATGTAGATTTGGTCTTTTTACATAATCCCATACTTCTTGCAGGCTTTGTTCATTTCTTTTTCTTCTTTTTTCTTTTGGTTTCTCTTCTCACTTTATTTCATTCATTTGATCCTCAATTGCTGATACTCTTTCTTCCAGTTGATCGAGTCAGTTCCTGAAGCTTGTGCATTTGTCACGTATTTCTCGTGTCATGGTTTTCATCTCTGTCATTTCGTTTATGACCTTCTCTGCATTAATTAGTCTAGCTGTCAATTCTTCCACTCTTTTCTCAAGATTTTTAGTTTCTTTGTGCTGGGTACGTAATTCCTCCTTTAGCTCTGAGAAGTTTGATGGACTGAAGCCTTCTTTTCTCATCTCGTCAAAGTCATTCTCTGACCAGCTTTGATCCATTGCTGGTGATGGGCTGCGCTCCTTTGCAGAGGGAGATGCACTCTTATTTTTTGAATTTCCAACTTTTCTGCCCTGCTTTTTCCCCATCTTTGTGGTTTTATCTGCCTCTGGTCTTTGATGATGGTGATGTACTGATGGGGTTTTGGTATAGGTGTCCTTCCTGTTTGATAGTTTTCCTTCTAACAGTCAGGACCCTCAGCTGTAGGTCTGTTGGAGATTGCTTGAGGTCCACTCCAGACCCTGTTTGCCTGGGTATCAGCAGCAGAGATTGCAGACGATAGAATATTGCTGAACAGCGAGTGTACCTGTCTGATTCTTACTTTCGAAGCTTCCTTTCAGGGGTGTACTCCATCCTGTGAGGTGTGGGGTGTCAGACTGCCCCTAGTGGGGGATGTCTCCCAGTTAGGCTACTCAGGGGTCAGGGACCCACTTGAGCAGGCAGTCTGTCCGTTCTCAGATCTCAACCTCCGTGTTGGGAGATCCACTGCTCTCTTCAAAGCTGTCAGACAGAGTTGTTTGCGTCTGCAAAGGTTTCTGCTGCTTTTGTTGTTGTTGTTGTTAACTGTGCCCTGTCCCCAGAGGTGGTGTCTACAGAGACAGGCAGGTTTCCTTGAGCTGCTGTGAGCTCCACCCAGTTCGAGCTTCCCAGTGGCTTTGTTTACCTACTTAAGCCTCAGCAATGGCGGGCTCCCCTCCCCCAGCCTCGCTGCTGCCTTGCTGTTAGATCGCAGATTGCTGTGTTAGCAATGAGGGAGGCTCCGTGGGCGTGGGACCCTCCCGACCAGGTGTGGGATATATTCTCCTGGTGTGCCCATTTGCTTAAAGTGCAGTATTGGGGTGGGAGTTACCTGACCTTCCAGGTGTTGTGTGTCTCAGTTCCCCTGGCTAGGAAAAGGGATTCCCTTCCCCCTTGTGCTTCCCAGGTGAGGCGATGCCTCGCCCCGCTTCAACTCTCGCTGGTTGGGCTGCAGCAACTGACCAGCACCGTTTGTCCGGCACTCCCCAGTGAGATGACCCCAATACCTCAGTTCAAAATGCAGAAATCACCGGTCTTCTGTGTCGCTCGCGCTGGGAGCTGGAGACTGGAGCTGTTCCTATTCGACCATCTTGCTCCCGGGAGATACCACCAACCACATTTCAAATGCTCAGTGATTTGAGCTATTGGCTACTGTCCTGGATTATGCAGCAATAGAAACTAAAAACACTTTCTATAGAACTGAGCAAAAGTCATCTCCTCATAAAGAAAAAAAATGCTTTCTTTTATAGAGTTTGTTCTGTATAGAGTTTATTAAACATGGAAAAAGAATTAAACATGGAAAAAGAATATCCCAGGAAAGTGAAGAGGGCTTTCTTAAGCAAACATTTCTTTTTCCTACTCAAAATAGTACCTCCCTCTTTCTATAGTCTTCACTTACAAAATACCAAAAAGGATGTTGTATGAGCAGAATATATACAGCTGTGTATAGTGACATAAATGCTTCCCAACAAAACTTACTGCTGCATGAAATGAAGTAATTCATGACTTCAAGTAATTTGTTTGTTTTGAAATTAACTAACCATAATAGGACTAATAAAATCAGTCAGAAACAAGGGCAGAAAAAGTCAATTATTATTTGCAAATGATGTAATTGCATATTTAGAAAACCTAAAGTTCCAATTAAAAAGGGTTATAATTGAGAAGGCTGTTGGTTTCAAGGGGAATAAACAAGCAGTAGTATTCCTGATTCTGGCAATAAACATTAGAAAACATAATGAAAGATGCTATTCATTGTGTAAAGAATATAATTAAATGTTTTATATTAAGTTATCCATAAAAACATATTAACTATAATAAGAAATCTAAAATTCTGTGGAATTGTGAGCATGTAGTAATATTTCTATAAATGAGAAACCATAACACACTTTTTAAAGGCATGGTGAAATGTAAATGGCCCTAATCTCTTCGCCAACCTTTCTTTCCAGAGGTGTAGTATATTTCTTTTTCCATTGAATAAGGGCTGGCTCTGACCCACAATATGTGGTAGAAATGATTCTACATAGCTACTAATGCCAAGCCTTTAGAGAACTGCAGTTTTTGTTTTCATGTATTTTGTGCTGTTATAATAGAGTATCACATACTGGGTCAGGCATGGTGGCTCATGCCTGTAATCCTAGCACTTTAAAAGGCCAAGGCAGTGGGATCACTTGAAGCCAGGAGCCTGAGACCAGCCTGGGCAACAAAGCAAGATTCCATCTCTATAAAAATTAAATATATTAGCTGGGTGTGGTGGCACTCACCTGTAGTCCCAGCTACCACGGAGGCTGAGGTGGAAGGATCACTTGAGCCCAGGAGCTATAGGTTGCAGTGAGCAGTGATCACTCCTCTGCATTCCAGCCTGACTGACAGAGGGAGACTCTGTCTCTTAAAACAAAACAAAAACAAAAATCACAGATTGGGTGATTTATAAAGAATAGAAATTTATTTTTGACAGTTTAGGACACTGCAAAAGATCAAGGTGCCAGCCTCTCCTTATGGCCTTCTTATTGTGTCTACACATGGCAGAAGAGCAGAAAAGAAGGAACTCACTTCCGTAAACCTTTTTATAGAAGCATTAATTCATTCATGAGGGCGCTGCCCTCATGACAGAGCCACCTCCCGTTAGGCCCCACCTTCTATCTCTGTTGCATTGTGGATTAGGTTTCCAACATGTGAGTTTTGGGGAACACATTCTAACCATAACACTTTCCATCTGTTGATATTCTCCTTGCACAACAAGCAAGGTATAAGAAGTCCAAATACTGAGCGATCACTCTGTTGTGAGGAAGCCCAAGGTAGAGAGAGAATGGCTCAGTGGAAGAGCACTGAGGGGTGGCACATATGCCCCCATTAAGATGTGAGTGAGGCTTTCCTACACTTTCCAGCCTAGTGCATTTACCAATAAAATGCTACAAAGTGAAAAAGTTTAAAGTGAAATAATTGCCTAGTTGAATTGAGGCTGAAATACTGACTTACACATTCATGAGTGGATATGTTTGCCTCCATAAGTCACAAGTTTGAAGGTGGTTTGTTATGCAAAAAATATAATAAATTTAAAAAGATACTTTTTTTGTCAGTTAAAAAATAAATTTATAAAAATACATGCATAAGGATAATAAAAATATTGAACAGGAGAATAAAGTAATTAAAGAAATATTATAAAGATGAGCTTTATATGAGAAGACCATCAATGGACTAAATCCTGAAGCACATATGTTAAGTGAATTGCATTTTATTAAATATGACTGTAGAGTATAAATGAATGACAAAATTATTTGTGACATTTAGGGCAGATAAATAAATGTCACTAGACATTGTACATAAATCATCATGAATGTAATATAAATTATTTAACCATTATTATATCTTTGTATATTTAGTTTCAAATCTTTTATTTTAAAGAGTAATGAAAATGCAATTTAAAGCAATGAGGCACAATTTTTCACTTATTTAATTGTCAAAATGCATGTGTGTGTTTGTGTGGTGTTTGTTGTTTCATGATAATACACAACGTTGTCAGGAGCCAGATAAACATAGGATCATTGTCCAGTTTGTTAAACATTTGAATTCATTTTAGCAGGTCAAGTGTCAAATATAAATTAAATCATTAAATTTGGCATAAAATTTGTTTCACATATTCTACTTTTAGGAATTTAATCTATAAAAGAATTTTATTTTAAAATTGTGCCTATTGCACACAAGTTACAATTTAGTTAGAATAAAATGTAATAGAGATAGAAATGAGAAAAATACCAAAAATACGATATTGACTAAATAAATTATAAATATTTTGCATATACAGAAGGTAATATAATGCAGTTATCAAAAGAGGACAAAGAACTATTGACAATGATACAAATATATGTTAAAGGAGAAAGAGGGAACCCCTCCTAAATCACTCTATGAAGCCATATCATCCTAATACCAAAACCAAGAGAAGACATAACCAAAAAAGAAAACTACAGACCAATATTTCTGATGAACATAGATGCTAAAATTCTTAACAATATAATACCGAACCAAATCCAAAAGCATATCAAAAAGTTAATCTATCATGATCAAGTGGGTTTCATACCAGGGATACAGGGACAGTTTCACGTACGCAAGTCAATACATGTGATAAAACATATAAACAGATTAACAACAAAAATTACATGACCATCTCAATAGATGGTGATAAAACACATAAACAGATTAAAAACAAAAATTACATGACCATCTCAATAGATGCAGAAAAAGCATTTGACAAAATCCAGCATTTCTTTATGATTAAAACTCTCAGCCAAATTGGCATACAAGCGACACACCTCAGTGTAATAAAAGCCAACTATGACAAACCCACAACCAACATAATACTGAATGGGGAAAAGCTGAAAGCATTTCCTCTGAGTACTGGAACAAAACCAGGATGCCCACTGTCACCACTCTTCTTCAACATAGTGCTGGACGTCCGAGTCAGAGCAATCAGACAAGAGAAAGAAAGAAAGGGCACCCAGTATGGTAAAGAGGAAGTCAAACCGTCATTGTTTGCTGATGATATGATTGTTTACCTAGAAAACCCTAAAGCCTCCTCCAAAAAGCTTCTAGAAGTGACAAAAGAATTCAACCAAGTTTCTGGATACAAAATTAATGTATGCAAATCAGGATCTCTTCTATACACCAATAGCGACCAAACTGAGAATCAAAACAAGAACTTTGTGTAAGTATACTCTGGGATGTCCATACAAAGATGAAATTACCTCATGTTGCATTTCTAAGAAATGCTGACATTAAGTGATACATGACTAAACATAACACCTTCCCTCAATTATTTTTCTTTCGTAAAGCAATTTGACAACATATACCACGTCTTAAAATATTCTAAAATTTAACCTTTCAATTTATCTATTTTATTAAATTAAGTTCAGGTGAGATAATATGAGGAGAAAATATAGTTATAAGCATATAACCTGTTGGATTATATTTATTGCACTAAAAGATAAATATTTAAATAAATGATGTATATTCCTTACAATATGTTTCAGGTATTTTTTAATGATGATTATGAATAAGATTTCAATGTTTATGTAAATCCTGATTACTGCCAGGGCTATTAGGAAACTGGCATGAGCAGACCTTGGAATATCCTTTCCACTGCCTGTTGTTATTGGTCAGTGTCAGTGCTGTATATATGTTTAGTATACCCCTAATTATAATCGTGGAAAATAACCACAAACATATTTGAAACCTACAAACATCCATCCCGTTAAAAAATAGCTAGAACAAAATTGACAAAATGCTAAGTATGCCTGCTAACTTGTTTCCTAATTAGATTTTATATTTCTCAATTTTTCAGTGATGTCATTTTTCGTTTTTGATTTCCCTCTTGCAACAGAGAAAACAACAAAAACCAATGGTGATCTAAGATGTCTGTTTTCAGTCACAGTATTTAAACATGTTTAGTTTAATAATTTATGTTTTATAAGATTATATTCAAATCACACACTCACATGCACACTCAGAGGTTATTTTTCTCAATTCACATGACCTAGGATTAAATTTATCTGCTTCATTAATTGATTTCCATAGCTACTCTCTCGTGTAATGAAACTTTTGCTTTGACTCTGTAATTCAGTTTGATTTCTAGACTGTATCTTCACATCATTACCATTTGCAGTGTTACACTTCACTGAACTGAATGATTTATTATGTTTTCCTTTAATGCCAAAAAGGAACTTACAAACAGTAAAGAATAGAAAACATGGAATTCATTTGAATCTTGCTAGTTTCAGTCTTTTAATGTGCCATAGATTTTTAAGCCTCCATAATGCTACTGTTACTGTGTGTTCTGAAATGTTTACTTAATCTTTCATAAATTTGTTACTTGACAAAATGTTTTCCTGATATTTTCACACAGGGAAAATTTAGAAGGGCATATGAAAAAATATATTTTACTATAACTGTTTCCCTAAATTATTCCTTATGTAACAGAAATTTTAAAAAAACACTTAAAATAAGATCAAACTGTAATCTCTTAAGAAAGGTGGCATAAATCATATCGCTTGGGAAATGGATGTGTATACCACATCCTTGTTCTTCCGAAGAAAGCTAACAGAGGGAGAAAGTCAAAAACAAACAAACAAAAAAAGAAAAGTTAAAGTTGTTGTCACTTTATCTCAAGTGCTTTGGGATAACCCTTTATTAAACAGATAAAATAATAAGTCAATCTAACCTTAGTGGACCTAAAACTGAATAGGGAGATGCAAAGGTTGTACGGGTGAGGAAATGCATAAGGGAAGTAACAAAGAACAGCTTAGATTGAGACAAGATGACTAGGTAATCCCAACACTGATCTCGTTAAGCAGATTCAGAGCTCAGGATGCAATGTAACAAGCAAAATACATGACATTGCACTTTGTATCCTGTTAAGTCAAATTAACTTGAATTTAAAAGCACTAGGTACTTAAACTGAGACTTGGGTTATATTCATTTTTAACATATTATTTTATTCTATAAACAATTATGTAAACAAATGTACAAAAATTGTATCTTTTAATTATCTTTGGTATAATAATAGACTTGACTTTACATCGTGAAATTATGTTTTGATTTAAAGATAACTGGAAGAATACAATTAAGAGTAAAAGTGCAAATGTTTGAGACTCAGTTTAATATTGTTTTGTACTTTTTGGAATATAAGCTCTGTGAGGGCATAACCCTTCACTGTTTCACAAAATGGATTCCACATGTCACAAGAGTACCTAGCACATACTATGTGATCAATTAATATTATCAACTGAATGAAGAAAGAGATCATATTGGCTTATTAGTTTTAGTTTTTCAATGAGATGTTTAATTCAAACTTTACCTAATTCACATAGGTTATTTTCTATGTATTCAATAAATACCTATTAACAATTATAATGTGTACCAAGCACATGTTTTCAATAATCCTAATTTTGCCTATTTTTATTTCTATACTTGTATTCTGCTTTATTTTTCCCCCTTTTCCAATACAAGAGCCAACATAGTGTAGGAATAACTAGCACATATTCATGGGGCTGGACTGGCAAGTGCGGAATTTGAATCTCTGCTTTACCACTTAATAGTTACGTGACCTTAGGTAAGTTACATACTTTTTTTTTCCTGCTTCAGTGTACCTAATATTAAAATAGAACAATAATCTTAATTAATATGATTTTTGATTATTAAATAAGTCAAAACCTGCAAAGCATGAAAAAACAGTATGTAGCTTATAGTTGGTACTCAATGTATGTTAGCTATCATTGTCATTTGTGAACATTGTGTTTCAATGAAACTCTTTATTTATATATATTAATTTCCAATGCTTTTGCAATATTTATTTTATTTTGTCTTCTTTAAGTTTTACCCTATAAGTTTTCCATTTTTGCATCATCCATGATCCTCTCTTTATAATTGTACAACCTTGAAAAATTACTTAAGATCTTTGAGATCTAATTCTCCATCAATAAAATAGGGATAATAAGAGTACTTGCTTCAATATTTACTAAGGTGTTGAATACTAAGATAAAGAATTTAATATATCTAGCACATATGTAGTGTTTAATACATTTTTGCTATTAAAATTACTATTGCTTTTAATGATATTATCGTTATAAAAATGGACTCTAGGTATATATATATTAAAAAAAAACCCTTCATATGCTAGAACTAATGTTTTATTTAGCATTTACTTCACTCTCAGGTATCAAAATTCTCTTCCAAAATAATCTATAATAAATCTCCAAATGATGTTCTCTTAACAATACTCTTCAACTTGTTTCTTTCTTTTGGCATT
The DNA here is from genome assembly GCF_009764315.1 of Trachypithecus francoisi. Lineage (NCBI taxonomy): Eukaryota > Metazoa > Chordata > Mammalia > Primates > Cercopithecidae > Trachypithecus > Trachypithecus francoisi. The sequence continues at coordinate 155,307,516 of NW_022681454.1, read as the reverse complement.
TCTTCTGTGTATTACCTTATATTTATCTAAATTAAATCTCATCCTGTATTCCTGCTTTCCCATTTATCACTTTTCATCATGCTGAAACTTTTTCCACCTTCACTGAGTTTGCAGTTTATTTTGAAAATATATCTGCAGCTGCGACAAATGCATACTCTTCTTTCTGTTGATCAAAAGTGATGATAGAGCTCCCTCTGAAATCCAACTTGACTCTTTTAACTGTAATATTCTCTTTCTATATTTTTAGTAATTTATTTGTGTAGGTTCTACTATCAACAGCAGTAGTAATGCTGAAAACAAAACTTGAAAGAATGTAGGCCTTAAAAACCACAAAGATTATTTCACTCTTCTTTTGTCTCATTTCTCGAAGCTAAAATGTCCAAAAAAAAAGTTTGACACTACATTGTGGGATCTGGCCAGCAGCTCGCAATGCGACGGGGCTCTCTCTTTGTTCCCAGGCAGATCGGCAGGTCGAGAAATAATAGACACACACAAGATAGCGAAAACTGGGTCTGGGGGTTCACTGCCTTCTGGTCCCGTGGTGCCACCAATGCACTGGATATGCCAGCATTTATTAAGTTTAGTGAGAGCGGGGGTAGGTTAGTGAGGGATTTAGGGTCATTTGATTATGAGGTAAGATGGTCACATGGGGATGAAGTAATTCTTTAACATAACATCTGTATGCAGAAGTACAGTATACAGAGATGAGAATTTATAATATAGTGTGTGCATCAATAGTTTCTAACAGAGCCTTAAAACAGAAACACCGTCTTTCCATAACCTATGATTAGCAAGATATTAATCAGCAGTAACGGCTGCAGCAAAAGCTGGTTACAAACAATCCATAGTAACAGGATGTGAAGCTAGACAACTGGTTAGACCAGAAATTTTCAGAAGGGAGTATACCTTAACCCTAAAGAGGCCTAGAAGAGCCATGGCAAGATGAAGGCGTTTACAGCCCTATCTTATCCATATGGACAGGCGACCCCATGCGTCCATTTATAGGCTCTCCATGAGGGTCACATTCCATTCCCAGAGCTATGAACATCTGCTTTTCTGGGATAGGAATCTTGGTGATGTGAAACCTTCCTGACTGCACGTCCGTTCATAGGCTTTCTGCAGGGAGAAGCACATCACACGCTGTTGGTTCATTCCGGCAGTCCAACCTGGCATCGTCTTTATACAATCCTGCATGCAATTTTGTATTTACAATAATCAGGAGCATTTCATTATTTATTCCATAGCAATAGTTTCAGGGGGTCTCCCTACAACACTATTCTGTTTTTCTTGATGAGGGAAAAAGCACATCTTTAATTAATTTAATTGTTTTCTATGAGGGTGGACTCTGTGAGCTTGATCACTGGGGTTTATTTCCAAGTGTGTGGACTGTATATATATACATACACACATATGTGTTTGTACATTTATATATTATATAATAAGTATCATATATACTACATAAAATATATCATAGAATATACATATTTATATGTATAATATATTAAATTATTGCCTTCATCACAGATATGTATATTTACCAACCTGCTTATGAAAAATGAAGTTTTGGTTTATTATTTTTTCATCATTCCATTGCAGTCTTCTTTTGAGGAGTTAATATTTTTAGTTAGTTCACATGTTTTAATTGACAAATAAAAAATATATATCTATGGTGTGTGGCATGATATTTAGACTATGAATACATTGTGGAATGGCAAAATGAAGCTAATCGATATATGCATTAATTCACACTTTTTGCGGTGAGACTGGGGAGGTGTTGGTCAAAAAATACAAAATTTTAGTTAGGTGAAATAAGTTCAAAAGATCTATTTATTGTACAACATGATAATTGCAGTTAATAACAATATATTATATACTTGAAAATTCCTAAAGAATACATTTTAATTGCAGTCTTCTTAGTCTTGACAAAAGTAAAGTGCAAACTGTAATGTCAGTTTTTTAGAAAAGGGGAACACCCTTTCAATTCTCACACGGAAGCAACAAGGGCCAGAGTTTAGCACTGATATCCTTGAAACTTTGTAGCTAATTTTTTTTGTCCTGTGATTCTCCAATAGTACTAATAAGATCATGAAGAGAAGCAATAAGATTTCCAAATGTGTGATACACACAAACAGGCAGACACTCAATACTTGTTAATTAATTTATGGCCATTAAAAAGAAATAAAAACAACATAGTATAAAGTGGTACCTATTGATTTCAATCTTAGATTATGTATTTTTCCCTGAGATGCCATGCTTTGTTCATTCTTGTTTTCTTTTACTCTTCTAACTTCTTTTTTCTCTTTGTCTCTATCTGCCTCTCTCTGGCTCATTCCCTCTCTCTCTCTGGCTCTCTTTCTGTCTCGTTGTATTATTTCTTTACTTGGAAATACATGCAAATTAAATGTTATAAATGACCAAACATTTCTTAAAAGAAATATTCTGTAGTTTCAAAAGAGCATTTTGTAATTTTGTGATCAAATTCAGTGTCAGTTACATGTAAATCCCCTAAATTGGGATCATTTATTTTAATTCAAGGGATGTTTTAACGTTTATAAAATTGTATTATACGTGAAGAAAGAAGAATTGTACATATAGAGTCATTCAGTAAAAATATATTGTTATTTTTAACAATTTATTTTTAATGTGTTTTTAAAATTGCTATCTTAATATAGTTTTAATATTAAAAAGTATTTTAAATGTTTAATGTTGAAATTAATATGTGGAATAAAAAGTGAATGAATTGATGTATGGTTATTGATATTCTTGGAAAACCTGAAAATAACCTAAAAAACTACATTGATCTCAAGGAAAGCAATTATTTTTGTATATTACTCTGTGTGTGTGTGTGTGTGTATGTGTGTGTGTATTTTCCAAATACTGATGTGAATAATTTTAAGTTTGTTTTTTTTTTAGGGGCCTTTATTTATTTTATTATTTCTTAAAATAATTATTATGCTTTAAGTTCTGGGATACATGTGAAGAATGTGGAGATTTGTTACATAGGTATACACGTGCCATAGTGGTTTGCTGCACCCATCAACCCGTCATCTACATTAGGTATTTCTCCTTACGCTATCCCTCCCCTAGCCCCCCACCCCCAACAAGTCCTGGTGTGTGATGTTCCCTTCCCTGTGTCCATGTGTTCTCATTGTTCATCTCCCACTAATGAGTGAGAACATGCAGTGTTTGATTGTCTGTTCTTGCGTCAGTTTGCTGAGAATGATGGCTTTCAGCTTCATCCATGTCCCTGCAAATAACATGAACTCATCATTTTTAATGGCTGCATAGTATTCCATGGTGTATATGTGCCACATTTTCTTTATCTAGCCTATCACTGATCAGCAGTTAAGTTTGTTTTAAGCAAATAAGGTGTCATAACATAAGACTGGAATTACTTGGACTGGTAATGTTCAGTAGTTTAATCATATTAATAACTTTGTGTTATTTTTTGTTTGTGGAATGCCTACTAAACATTTTATATTAATCAAGATTTCTATGATATAGCTATTACCATTTCCTTTAGTTTCCAGATGATGAAACTAAGATTCTGAAACTAGAGTGATAGAATTTAAATTCAGAATTATACTAGAAGCCAGCTTGCAATTATCTGATGTGATTTGTTTCCTACAGTTGTATCACACAAATTAGTTTATATTGGGTAATATGCCACATTGCAAGGTAATATCTCATTTATAATAATAATTAATGCAGTTAAAAAATCTAGTACATCCTTTGTAATATTTCTTTTTCTACAAAAATATGACTTTTTATCCATATAAGTTATACATTAACAATTTTTGGAAAATGTCTATGAGATAGCATCTCATTAGCATAAATTATATTATGGTTCCAGTTTTAAGTAAAAAAAAAAAATTCCTTTAAAGCACATTGCAGAAGTATTTCTTAGTAATGTATTAAAATCTAATTATGAAACATGCCTTCAGGAGAAAAATACAGTTACTTGTCTAACTAGAATTTTAATATTTGAATCCAGAGTAAATTAATGCGTCCAAATGTATGCTTTCATGATAATACAGTACTTCTCTGTTTTTTAAAACTACTAAATGAGAATTTTGATAAATAAAAAATGAATTATATAAAGGTATAATTTCTCTGAACTCAATATGTTCTTAAGTTGTTATTTTAACAAAATGGTGAACTTAATATATGAGTGATATAATATTAAATTGATAATTAAGCAATATTAGATAAATATTGTGTTGTGTGTTCATTTGTATTATGATTTTGAAAATAAATAGAATATTAGCTGATATGCATATATTAATAGAAAATATCATGTTATACTTTTTATAGCCCAAATTCAAAGATAAAATAACAAATGTATGTATTTATCACTTTTATAGAAAGAATAACACTAGTTAAATATGTTCTCACATAATTTTGTGTGATATTTCTTAGTGAGAATGAGTAGTTAAATAATCATTGATCAATTATTATGTTTTTTAGTTTTTATTGAAATGATTCAAAGGATTCCTATTAGAGTCATGCCTATCTGGTGAATTGAAATGCTTAGGAAGTATCCTGCTTTATCTATATTCTTGTTTTTTTTGCCTTTGTGTCTATTGGTATGCTATTAGTTTTGTAACTGATATCTCAACTGAGTCAATCCAGAGTATAAAGCCAATTTCAGATACTGATCCATAAGACCTCTGTGTGGAAGAGAGGGTCTCCATCCCCAGTGGAGCCCCAGAAATGTGGCAACACTGCACATGAAAGCCCAGGAGAGTTCTCCCGGGGAAAGAATTTATATGCAACTCTCTGCTAAACAGAGTATGGTATGTCTTGACTGAAAAGCGTCTTCTTCGTTTCTCTCTGTGGCTACTGCACATTGACAGACTTTGTTACATTTTTCCTGATAAACTGTTAAGTTACAGACCTTAACTCCTAGCATGGTCATTGTACCTCTTAAATGTATAATGTCCCAATCAAACAAGCAAATTCGGGAGACACTTTGCAGTGTGATATAGTCACATGACTGCAGTGTCATGCCTCACTGGGACTGGAGAACATCCAAAATATGTTGATAGACTATGCAGTTCTGACTGTTGAATCTTGGAGTGTTTTTCTTCTTTTCTGCCAAGAAGGGATGTAAATATAAAAATGATGCAGACAATCTATTACGTTTAGTATGTTTTACATCAAAGACCAGGGCAGCAATGGGGAAAAGAAACCAATGGGTGATGTGATTCTTCACAAGATATTTTTCTGTCTTTTATTCTTGTGTGATATTTCTTAATGAGAATGAGTAGTTAAATCATCACTGATCAATTGTTATATTTTTGAGTTTTTATTGAAGTGATTCAAAGGATTCCTATTAGAGTCATGCCTATCTGGTGAATTGAAATGCTTAGGAAGTATCCTGCTTTATCTATATTCTTGGTTTTTGCCTTTATGTCTATTGGTATGCTATTAGTTTTGTAACTGATAGCAAATCCTGACTCAACTGAGTCAATCCAGAGTATAAAGCTGGATATAAAGATATTTCTCATTAAAAATATCTTGTACATAACTTGCATTGAATCTGCTGTATCAAATCTTCCCTTTTTTCCCCCTCATTTCTATTCTTTCCCATGTAGGCTTTCTTTGGCAAATATTTTCTTTTCATTACAATGTAAATGCTTTAAAACATTAAATTTTAGCTTCTTACACGTGTATGTGTATATATTTGTGCTTTTAATATGTTTTTACATCTATATATCTGTGTTTTTAAAGCTTCTTACTAAAATATGTTTTTAAGTATATTATCAAAATATGTTTTTAAAAACACTTCTATTAATAGTGAAAATCTATATTGTTTATATTTTGCAGTAACCCCTCTGTTTCCCTGACAAAAAACTGAGTTCTCAGGCATTTGTATAGCATTTAATTTCATGGAAATCTTCCAGTAGTACTGTATTACATAGGATTTTTAAAGACCTGCAGTTTCAAGGCAGGGATATTTTTTAAAAATTATGTCTAGAAGATGGTAAGAGAAGTACATATTTAGAGTAATTAAAAGTCTATTCATTTTCAGAAAAGATGCATTCCTGGCCTTATAAGTGATATAAAATGATCACTGTATGACAATAATTGTAGGCTGAAGAAATGTTTAGTTTTTTTTGTTTATAAATAATTTTATTTGAATTGAAATGCATATTTAAACAATCTAAAACATACACATTCAATTTAAAGTAATTATATTCCTTCCTATATATGTTATTTCAATGTTCTTATAATAAAGTATGTGTGTACACACCTATGTAAAATACATACAGATTTGACCCTTCACATCTGTGTGTTCTGCATTCATGGATTCAAATCAATGATGGATTAAAAAAAAACATAAGAAATGTTTAGTTTTTAATTTAAAAAATTACATTAAATCAATCAACACCTTACTTTTTTTTTTTTAGTTTTTTGGGGTTTTTTAAAATTTCTTAGACAAAATCGAGAGAAAATTTTATGTTTATGGCTTTTTACTTTGGCACAAGTGAAAATAAAGAGAAGATAATTTGTATTTTTCTTCAATTCTATATATCTCTAGAATTATAAACCATAAGTAGATGTTACTGGTAGTCTCATTAATACTTTGTAAACTCTCTCTTAAACATGAACGAAATGAATGTTGGAGAAATGCAAAATTTGGCCATTCTTCCTGCAAAAAAAACAAAAGCAAAAAACTGATTTCTAATTGTGTTTGTTAATTGGCACCTGGTGAATTTAGGCTCCTGTGCTCTCACAGAGACTGAGATGGGGCATTATCTTCCTTGTTGACTCCCAGCACTCTTTGAGAAAGGTATTCCTGGGTCTTAAACTATCAAGAGGCTGGGTGAAGATTTATATCTTAAAGGGGCACAGAAAGTATTTATAATTGTACATTTTGTCAACTAAATACTCTGGGAGGTCAGAGGAGCAAACCTGTCTGAAGTTGAGTCAGGCAGAGGGAGACATTTAGGCAGTCTTGGTCAGATCTAGGTCCCTCTGATTTCTTGGAGAGAAAATGGTGGCAAAGAGTTGACAATAATTACTTGGTAGGTTTCCTTCTCAAAAGCATTACTGTGTAAGCAGTTTACTGGTTAAAGACACATTTGAATTAAAATGTTCCCTATTAAAATGTAAATACTCTCTTGAAGAATCAAACTTATTCACAGATTAGTACTGTGAATGATGTACATGGGATAATCAGATTGCCTTCCTTCTGGCTGAGAATGCGCCCTGAGAATTTGTATTTTGATTGGATGTTAAGAAGAGAGAAGGAATGATAATTCTTCTACATGACAGACTTACGAAGTCAGACCTGGTAGGATGCTACTGTCACGGACTAGAAATTTCATTTAGACAAGACAAACAGGACATACTTTTTCATGTTGTTTTGGATTCTGGGTGTAGCAACTGTTATAGTTGTAGAAATTCATCCTGGGTCATTATTTGCAGAAGTCTCAAATATATATATTTTTAAGTGGTGGAGTAGTTTATGAACTCACTCATATCTAAATGAGAGCAATTTTCATGCACTCTCTATGTAATTATCTTAGGTTTAGTGTTCTGAACCAAGAGAATGAGCAGAAATAAACAGATATTTTTAAAACTTGCATGTGTCTAAGGAATGTAAAAGCAGCAAAGTAATGTTTCAATGAATAGGCAACTTTCCGTAAAAACCCTGAGAGTAAATATTTTAGGTTTTGCATACTGTAGGTCTTAGTAGTAACTGCTAAGCTCCGCATATATAGAGCAGAAAGCAGTCATAGACAGCAACAGAGGCAATTCAGTAAGAAATGGGTATGGCTGTGTTCCAATACAACTTTGTTTTCAAAAACAGGTGGCAGAACAGATTTGATCCAGGGGCATAGTTTGCCAAGCCTAGGTCCATGGGAACCTTTGCTGATGTAAAGAAGGTTCTAATATACTTAACTCTTCTGCAATCTACCTGAGTTAGTGCTCTAGTTGCACACATACGGTGATATGCACAATGTAAAAAAAGGAGCTAAGAATTTGTCAATAAACTTGAAAGCGACAAGAAAAGAAAGGCTCTCCAGACAGAAATGTCTTTCGAGTTGAAAAGGGCAATTCATTAGCTGATTAGAGCTTGACTGCCTTGAGAATAGCCGACTCTCTTTTTTGTAATTTTCTGTTCATCAATCCTGCAAAGCTTTTGACCTGTGCATTAGAAGGAAGATTCCCAGGCTCACAGCTGACATTCATTACTAAACCTGATGCTTTTCCCATTGTAAATGAATAAATTGGTATTCCAGTATAAACAAAGGTATCCTGTGATTTTGATTAGCTGAATTAATCCCCAGTAGCCTAATTAATTCTGGATGAATTGTTAAATTTGTTTCTAGATTTGCATAGCTAAAGCCCAGTCTTTGGACTCTGTGAAGAATTGCCAAAATGAACAGCCAGTGTTCAATTCCCCGTATTTTACATCTGTTTGTTGCAAACTGCTAAAGGGACACTCACTGTAAAACTTCATAGTGAAGGCAAATTCTCTGGATCCTAGTTTCAGTTTTATCAGTAGTAGCAGTGTGTTATTTGGCAAATAGCAATCTCTTTTAGCTGAATTGTTTTAATTAGGCAAACAATATTAAAGTCTTTTTTAGTCTGAAAGGCCCAAATTCTATTACACATGGAGGGATTAGTTCATTAATTTAGCTCTGACTAACTGTCATCTAAACCATAGTAAAAAATGTTCAATTTATTAAAGACAGAGCAAATAATGTGTCATTTGATTGACGCCAATATTAATTTCCTGGGGTTTCCTTGAGATAAGTTGAAGAAATGCACACAGGTTAATATTCTTCTCTTATATCTGTAATAGCTTTTCAACATGGCACTGAACACATTTGTTAACATATAGGAGATGGGTGTTGATTAACTGATTGCTTTATCCTGACTGACAAATGAAAATTCACAGTGAATTCTTCCGATTAGATTCCTTCCTTCATATGTATATGCAATTTCTCTTCCCAATCTACCACATTGAATTTCATTAGTAAGTGAAAATACCAAAACTTAAAAAATATATTAAAGATGGTAAGTTAATTCTGTATTTCATGCATTCAATATTTCACAAATTTAGAATATAGCGTCATTTTTTAAAAAATCAAACATAGTATTTACACCAACAAATCATACAGGAAAACATACCTGACATTTTTTAACATTTAGTTGATATTTTTGTAAGTAAAACAGTGATCATCATTATGTTTGATGTCTTTTTATCTTGTGTACATATATTTAAATACAACCCTTAAGGACACTTAATTTCTATGTAATAATATAACCAAAGTGTAAACACCTTATGATCTACCTTACCTAAGGTTTATAAATGGTCTTGGTTTTCCTCTTGTTATTAATTAGTATCTATGAAAAATAAATCAGTATTATTTTGTGTATGTAAAATATGGTCATCACCAAACCTAAGGTCATTTAGTTTTCTCCAGTTATCATCTAGGATTTTTATAGTTTTTTGTTTTATATTTAAGTCTGTGATTTAGTTTTAGTTAGTTTTTCTGAATGTGTAGGGCTTTTGTCTAGCGTCATTTTTTTTTTTTAATGTGAATGTTTATTTGTTTCAGAACAATTTGTTTAAAATGTTACTTTTCTACCTCGCATTGTCATTTCTCTTTGTCAGAGATGAGTTCACTCTATTTATTTGGGTCTATTTCTGGCCTCTCTGTTCTGTCCCATGGATCTATTTGTCTGTTCTTTCACCAGTGCTACACTGTCTTGATTATTGTGGCTTTATAGTAACTCTTGAAGTCAGGTAGTGTCAATCCTCTAATATTGTTTTTCTCCTTCCACGTTGGTTCATCTTGATCTTTCACCTCTCTAGACACCTCAGGATTCGTTTATTGATAGCCACAAAATGACTTGCTGGAATTTTGACTGTGATTGCATTACATTTATAGATGAAGTGGAGAAAAACTGGCATCTTGATAACACTGAGTTTTTGTTTTCATGAGCATGGATTATCTCTTCTTCTTCTCCTTCTTCTCCTTCTCCTTCTCCTTCTCCTTCCTCTTCCTCCTCTACCTCTCCTCCTCCTCCTCCTTCTCCTTCTCCTTAGAGTCTCTCTCTGTCGCCCAGGCTGGAGTGCTGTGGCACAATCTCGGCTCACTGCAACCTCCGCCTCTTGGATTCAAGCAATTCTTCTGCCTCAGCTGCTTGACTCAATGGGATTACAGGTGCGCGTCACCACGCCCAGCTAATTTTTGTATTTTTAATAGACAAGGAGTTTCACCATGTTGGTCAGGCTGGTCTCAAACTCCTGACCTCGTGATCCACCTCCCTTGCCCTCTCAAAGTGCTGGGATTACAGGCATGAGCCACCACGCCACCCTCTTTATTTACTTCTTTAATAAATTCATCCAAGCTTTAAATTTTTTTATATAAATCTTGCGGCCAGGCGCGGTGGCTCAAGCCTGTAATCCCAGCACTTTGGGAGGCCGAGACGGGCGGATCACAAGGTCAGGAGATCGAGACCATCCTGGCTAACACAGTGAAACCCCGTCTCTACTAAAAAATACAAAAAACTAGCCGGGCGAGGTGGCGGGCGCCTGTAGTCCCAGCTACTCAGGAGGCTGAGACAGGAGAATGGCGTGAACCCGGGAGGCGGAGCTTGTAGTGAACTGAGATCTGGCCACTGCACTCCAGCCTGGGCGACAGAGCAAGACTCCGTCTCAAAAAAAAAAAAAAAAAAAATCTTGCACATGTTTTGTTTTCTTCTTTAGCTTGTTGATGTGATGAGTACATTTAATTGATTTTAAAATGTTGATTCATTCTTGCATACCTGAGACAAATACCAAAGTGTCATAGTGTATAATCATTTTCATATGTTGTTGGATTCTATTAGCTAATATTTTGTTGAGAATTTTTAATCTATGCCTAGAAGAGATATTTTTCTGCAGTTTTCTTTTCTTGTAATGCTATTGTCTGATTTTGGTATTAGGGTAATAATGGTCTCAGAGAATGAGTTAGAAAGCATTTCTTCTTCTATTTTGTGAAAGAGATTGTAGAGGATTGATACAATTTCTCCCTTAAATGTTTGGTAGAATTCATCAGTGAATCCATCTGGGCCTGATACTTTCTGCTTGGGAAGGTGATTAATAAGTAATGAGATTTCTTTTATAAGTATAAGCCTATTCAGATTGCCTGTTTCTACTTAAATGAGATTCAGCAGATTGTGTCTTACAAAGAATTGGTCCATTTAATCTAGGTTATCAAATTTGTGGGCACAGAATTTTTTGTGCAAATTTTATTATCCTTTAAATGTCTGTGGGGTCTGTAATAACACTGTATTTTATTTCTGATGTTGGTAATTTTGCCTTGTTTCTTTTTTCTGAGTTACTCTGGTTTGAGGCTTATTGGTTTTATCTTTCAAATAACCAACTTTTGTTTTCATTGATTTCCTGTATCGATTTTTTGTTTTCAATTTTATTTCTTTCATGCTCTCATTTTCATTCTTTCTTTTTCCCTGCATACTTTGGATTTAATTTGTTCTTTTTATTTAATTTCCTAAAGTGAAAGCTTAGATAATTGATTTTCAATCTTTCATCTTTGTTGATATAAGTATTCAATGCCTGACTCTTTTTCCAATGATTGTTTTCTCCCTTCTCACCTATTATAATGAAGGACTTGAAGTTCTTCCATCTTTGCATTTTTCGTATCTAATGCATTGAGAATGTTCCCATTCATGATCACAAGATGGCTAATAAAGCTTTAATTATCTCTTCTTCACGTGAGAGCATCACAGGCAGAAAAATAAAAATAAAAATCAGAATCAGTATCTACTTCATAGGGCAGTTAGGAAAGTTAAATGAATCAAATACTTTGGAAAATGCTTAGCAAATGATACGTATTCAGTTAATACTCACAATTATTTTCTTTTACCTATGTCCTACAAGGAGTAACTCACTTATAATGAGATTTTAAACTTAATATAACAAACTTTGCAATGTCACTATCTTACTATTCCAACCTACATACTTGTAATGTTAAAGTCATTCTGTTATCTGCATCCTTGAATGTTTCCAAGTCATAAAGTTAAAATTAACTTGACCACTTTGAGTGGACACCCAATTCTCTCTGTTAGTACAGTTTTTGTTAGGTCAGGTTTCACATGGAAACTATTCTGCATAAAAAGAATTGTTTTCCAAGTTGTGTGTGTCACGCATATCACTGAATAAATAGACTGCTCCTTTATTAGTTTAGTTTAAAATTCAACTTTATATAATTCATTTGAAAGAGAAAAAATTAAATGAAATTTAACAGAACCCTGAAAGACAATTGTATATTTATAAGACCACTAAAAGAAAGTCCAAGTAATGAATTAAAAAAGAAAGTGAGATTCACTATTGTCAATATGTAAAACTGCTTGAATTAATATCAAAATATAGTTTTGTCTGTAGTATTGTACCATCTTTATTATAGAAAGAGAATATAATGACAATAAAAAAACAAAATTTCAATTTTGCACAAGAATTTTTTCTTCATTGTTTTACAGAAAAGCTTTCATTGAAAAGTCTTTTATTCATATATTTCTATAACTTCTCAATCTCACTAATAGCATAGGAAGAAACTATCATTTTGAACTAGTTGCTAAATGCTTTTATTTATATTTGTGATTATAAGTTCTCCTAATTACTTTCAGAACTTTTGGCAGAAATAATTATATTCTCAATTTTGTATTCAGAACTTTTCTTTCTGCTGGCCCCTTTTCCTCAGAATAAACTTCAGATTCTTTTATCCTATTTCTTATCATACTGTTTTCTCACCATATAGGGCTCTTCTCTTTTCTTCTCTGTCCTGTATATTAAAAGTGTCTTTAAAAATTACGTGTTATTATTTCTGTTATCTCTTTTTTTTTATTATACTTTAAGTTCTAGGGTACATGTGCATAACGTGCAGGTTTGTCACATATGTATACTTATGCCATGTTGGTGTGCTGCACCCATCAACTCGTCAGCACCCATCAATTCACCATTTATATCATGTATACCTCCCCAATGCAATCCCTCCCTCTTCCCCCCTCCCCATGATAGGCCCCAGTGTGTGATGTTCCCCTTCCCGAGTCCGAGTGATCTCCTTGTTCAGTTCCCACCTAAATAATAGCTAAACTCTCTGCGTTTTCTGTGTCATAACTCTAAGCGTCTGCAAGGGATATGGCTAACTTGGTCCTTGGAAATGGGTTGGCCAGGAAAGTTTGCTAGATGAGGCTTCCTTTACTAATGGAGCAAGTTTATGTGTACATTTACACTCTTGTTCATGAGTGTGTAAGGATTTATATATACATAAATTTCATATATAAGAATTTATGTTGCTTTGTATTTTTCTCAACAGTTATTCTCATTAGACTTTTAAATTCAAGCCAGTCTGAAGGGTTTTGGCTTAAATTTTCATCTTCCTAATTGCATAGTTAGTTCAGCAATTTTCAGATTTTTCTTAGCCATATAGACTAATTCATAAAGCACTTATTCAAGTCTTTTATTGATTTCTTGATTGGTTTGTTAACAAGTTGTTTAAATTTTTCTTAGTGATGTGTAGAAGAATTTATTTGAAATATAAGATTTTTGTCAGTTTTGTAGGTGGCAATTATCTTCTGCTTGGTGACTTGTGTTTTTGGTTTTTTAATAGTATCTTTTGAAGAATAGATATTTTAAATTATAATGTAGTCAAAGTTATAAATCACTTTCTTTATGGTGAATTCATTTGCATCTTGTTAACAAAATCTTTCTCTACCCAATGTTATGGAAATAAAATTTTATATTATCTGGCGTTCTTGAACTATCAAAGTTTACTGTTAAACTTTAACATTCACATTTAAATACCTTCTTCTTCTTCTTCTTCTTCTTCTTTTTCTTTCTTCTTTTTTATTTTATTTTATGTTTTTGCTTTCCATTCCTCGCATCTGTGAGTGTTCATCTGGAATCATTTTTCTTCTGTCTGAAGAACATTTTTAGAATTTAAGGCACGTTTACTAGACATGAACGTTCATGCTTCTATTTTTTGTAAATATGTTAATTTTATTATAATATTTATGTATTTCTATAAAACTCTAAGATCAGTTTTTATTTTGTTGCATAATTTCCAATATATCGTCCTACTGCTTTCTTGTTTCTACTTTTGCTGATGAAATCAGTTATGTGTCTAACTCTCCTTACCATATAGGCAGGCTGTATCTTTTAATTTGCAAAATTTTAAGATTTCTCTCTGTCTTTGATATCCTTTTTAAAAAACAAACAAACAAACAAAAAAACTTTTGCTTTAGGTTCAGGGGTACATGTGCAGGTTTGTTACGTTGGTAAATTGAGTGTTCCTAATTTTCTTTAATTTCATTGTTAATTGACTGACTGACATGGCTTGACTGTGTCTGCACCCAGATCTCAACTTTAATTGTATCTCCCACAATTCCCGTGTGCTGTGGGAGAGACCCAGGGGGATGTAATTGAATCGTGGAGGTCGGTCTTTCCCATGTTATTCTCGTGATAGTGAATGAGTCTCAGGAGATCTGATGGGTTTGTCAGGGATTTCCACTTTTGCTTCTCCTCATTTTCTCTTGTGCTGCCATGTAAGAAGTGCCTTTCACCTCCCACCATGATTCTGAGGCCTCCCCAGCATGTGGAATTGTAAGTCCAATTAAACTTCTTTTTATTCCCAGTCTCAGTTATGTCTTTATCAGCAGCATGAAAACTAATATGGTACATTGGTACCAGTAGAATGGGGCATTGCTGAAAAGATACCTGAAAATGTGGAAGCGACTGGCACTGGGAATCAGGCAGAGGTTAGAACAGTTCGGAGGGCTCAGAAAAAGACAGGAAAATGTGAGAAAGTTTGGAACCTCCTAGAGACTTATTGAATGGCTTTGACAAAAATGCTGATGGTGATATGAACAATAACACCAGGCTGAGGTGGTCTCAGATGGAGATGAGGAACGTGTTGGGAGCTGGAAAAAAGGTGACTCTTGTTATGTTTTAGCAAAGAGACTGGCAGCATTTTGACCCTGCCCTAGAGATTTGTGACACTTTGAACTTGGGAGAGATGATTTAGAAAATCTGGCAGAAGAAATTTCTAAGCAGCAAAACATTCAGAAGGTAACTTGGGTGCTGTTAAAAGTATTCCATTTTAAAAGGAAAATAGAGCATAAAATTTGGGAAATTTGCAGCCTGACTATGTGATAGAAAAGAAAAACCCATTTTCTGGGGGAGAAATTCAAGCCAGCTGCAGAAATTTGTATAAGTAGCAAGGAGCATAATGTTTTTTCCGAAGACAATTGGGAAAATGTCTCCAGGCCATTTCAGAGACCTTCATGGCAGCCCCTCCCATCACAGGGCCAGAGACCCAGGAGGAACAATTGGTTTCCTGGGTCAGGCCCAGGGACTCTGTGCTGTGAGAAGCCTAGGGACTTGATGCTCTGTGTCTTACCGGCTCCAGCCATGGCTGAAAAGGGCCAATGTACAGTTTAGGCTGTGGATTTGGAGAGTGGAAGCCACAAGCCTTGGCAGCTTCCATGTGGTGTTGAGCCTGCGGGTGCATAGGAGTCAAGAATTAGGATTGGGGAATCTCTGCCTAAATTTTAAAGGCTGTGTGGAAATGCCTGGATGCCCAGGCGTAAGTTTCCTGCAGGGGCAGGGCCCTCATGGAGAACCTTACTAGAGCAGTGTGGAAGGAAAATGTGGAGTTGGAGCTCCCCCCACAGAGTCCCTACTGGGCCACTGCCTAGTGGAGCTGTAGGAAGAGAGTCACTGTCCTCCAGACCTCAGAATGGTAGCTCCACTGACAGCTCGCAGCATACACCTGGAAGAACAGCAGAAATGCAGTGCCAGCCTGTGAAAGCAGCTGGGAGGGAGGCTGTACCCTGCAAAGCCACAGGGGCTGAGCTGCCCAAGACCCTGGGAACCCACCTCTTGCATCAGCATGACCTGGAAGTGAGACCTGGAGTCAAGGAGATCATTTTGGAGCTTTAAATGTGACTGCCCCTCCCCCCCCACTGGATTTTGGACTTGTATGGGCCATGTAACCCCTTGGTTTTGGCCAATATCTCCCATTTGGAATGGCTCCATTTACCCAATACCTGCACCGACAATGTATCTAGGAAGTAACTAGCTTATTTTGATTTTAAAAGCTTATAGGAGAAAGGGACTTGCCTTGTGTCAGATGAGACTTTGGACTGTGGACTTTTGGGTTAATACTGAAATTAGTTAAGACTTTGGAAGACTGTTGGGAAGGCATGATTGGTTTTGAAATTCGAGGACATGAGATTTGGAGGGTCCATGGGAGGAATGATATGATTTGGCTGTGCCCCTACCCAAATCTCATCTTGAATTGTATCTCCCAGAATTCTCATATGTTGTAGGAGGGACCCAGGGGAAGGTAATTGAATCATGGGAGCTGGTTTTTCCTGTGCTATTCTCTTGATAGTGAATAAGTCTCACAAGATCTGATGGGTTTATCAAGGGTTTCCACTTTTGCTTCTTCCTCATTTTTCACTTGCCGCTGCCATGTAAGGCATGCCACTCATGCCTTTCGCCTCCTGCCATGATTCTGAGGCCTTCCCAGCCATGTGGAACTGTAAGTCCAGTTAAACCTCTTTTTCTTCCCAGTCTTCAGTATGTCTTTATCATTAGCCTGAAAATGAACTAATACACTGACTCAGTGTGAATTAGTCTAGTTTTTTGTTTGCTTTGCTTGAAATTTGATGTGCTTCTTCAATCTATTGATTGGTGTCTTTTACATTTATGGAAAACCATCAGCTGCTATTTCTTCAAATATTACTTCTCCATTTTTTTTCTGTTTTCTCTTTCTGGGATTCAAAAGAACCCTGTTTTCATTAACTTTGTCTGGTTTTTGCTTTTTATTCTGTAAAGTTTCATTTAATCTCTTTTCTAGCTTACTATTTCTCTTTTTTGCTGTGTCTAATCTGACCTTAAGTACATACATTTAATTATTAATTTCAGTTAGTATAGCTTTCACTTTATAATTTCTAGTTGATTTTTCACAAACTTGTAATGTTTATAGTTCTGTTTTTTATGGTCAGAATTTCTAACCTGGAATTTTATTTTCATAAACATAATACATCTTACAATCTTATTGGATTATTTTTACTGTTATGTGTTGTTTCTGCTCCTTCTCATCATGCTGTCTTCTCTTTTGGTGGGCCATATTCTGGTTTACAGTTTTCTGGGTATTGTAAATACAAAGTTGTTAATAGCAAGTATTGGATGAATACAATGATATTAACTTACTCCAGAGAGATTTTGTTTAAGACATCTAGGTAACAGCGTGCTGCAGTCCATATATTCAGTTGTAGACGGTGGCATCTTAAAGTCCTAGCACAGAGATGGACATACTCCATTATTTTCCCTATCCCGTATGCCTGGAAAACAATAAGCCACATAATAACATCTAAGTATAGCTATTATCTCTTCAAAATGAAAAAAATCCTCAACGGAATGTGCAATTCCAGGTGTAATCTCCTCTCTCTCTCAGTTACAGTTCTCTTCAGAACATAGACTGGGCAGTTCCTCACTATCCTGATATTTCTCTAATGCTTTTAAGAATAAATTATTTGTATTTAGTTCATACTGTTTATATGTTTGTTTGCTGTGGTGTCACTTCTGTGAATGTCCAATTTATCCAGTCTATTGTTACCAAAACAAAATTTCTAGACCTTTTACATTTTGTTTTGTTTTAATTTTATAAGACTAATTATAATAAAAGCATATAATATTTAATAAGTAGATATTTTGTCTCAAAGATTCTAAGCATTTCATCATAATAACTTTGTGAATATCTTGACATGTCAAAATTATGTAAGCATTACCATTTATTTTGAAGTCACCTATTTCCTGACAAAATATGCCATCAGAATTTCCTTTTTACTTAAAAACCTTGTTATTAAGTAATTGTGGTTATCTTATTATGAGAATAATTAATTTATTCCATTTACACTTTCTAAGTGATTTTCTTTTTTTGATCTATTTCTGGCTTAATATTGTATTACTATATGCATTTAATTAGCAATTTCTTTACTGAAGTAGAGAAAGGTAAAGTACCCATTATTAGGAAACATTACTGACAAAATGTATTCTAGGCTTCATTCCTATAATAGGAATAATAGGCGTGATGAGGGATAATAAGATTATGAGTCTAGTGTTTAAACAGATTTAATGAAATATTTAACATAAGTCTATAGTTAGGAACTTCAAAGATGTCGATATTTAGAAGAGCAGAATCTTGGTTATGAAAAGTTTGCTCTTCTTACGATATTAAAAGATATCTTTAATCAAAGTTCCTAAAATCATCCTTTTTAAACTAGTGTTTCACAAATATTCATAATATTTCACTTTTTCTATATGTGTTAAAATCACATAATATTAGGTATTTGAGGAATTGCCATATTGTCTTCCATGATGGTTAAACTAATTTATACTCCCACTGACCCAGTAATCCCATTACTGGTATATGCCCAAAACAATATTAATTATCCTGTTACAAAGACACATGCACACGAATTGAAGTTCATTGCAGCACTATTCATAATAGCAAAGACATGGAATCAGCCTAAATCCCCTTTAATAATACACTGGATAAAAAAAATGTGGTACATAAACACTATGTAATACCATGAAGCCATAAAAAAGAACAAGATCATGTTCTTTACCAGGACATTGATGGAGCTGGAGGCCATAATCCTTAGCAAATTAATGCAGGAACAGAAAACCAAATACCACATTTTCTCACTTATAAGTGGGAGCTAAATGATGAGAACACATGGACACATAGAAACAACACACACTGGGGCCTATTAGAGCATGGATGGTGGGAGGAAGGAGAGGATCAGGAGAATAACTGATGAGTACTAGGCTTAACACCTGAGTAATGAAATAATCTGTACAACAAATCCCCATGACGCACGTTGACCTATGTAACAAACCCATACATGTATCCCTGCACTTAAAATAAAACTTAAAAAAATTACATATTTTTTTGGCCGGGCGCAGTGGCTCAAGCCTGTAATCCCAGCACTTTGGGAGGCCGAGACGGGTGGATCACGAGGTCAGGAGATCGAGACCATCCTGGTCTACACGGTGAAACCCCGTCTCTAATTAAAAAAATACAAAAAAACTAGCCGGGCGAGATGGCGGGCGCCTGTAGTCCCAGCTACTCGGGAGGCTGAGGCAGGAGAATGGCGTAAACCCGGGAGGCGGAGCTTGCAGTGAGCTGAGATCCGGCCACTGCACTCCAGCCTGGGCTACAGAGGGAGACTCTGTCTCAAAAAAAAAAAAAAAAAAAAATTACATATTTTTACCCAAATTTATATTATTACTGGTAGGATCTAGTTGCTATTGAAATCAATGCCTTATAAAAATACCCACTAATCATGCTGCAAGTTGTACTAAACTATACTTGTGTCTTTGGCTTCAGATTCTTCTAGCAGACACTTCAAATATTTCATTCCTTTAAAGCAAGCTCTTAGTTTTTCTCTAAGCCAAGTAGTAAAAATGAGAAAGCATAGAGAAGCATTCACAGTGTGAAACTATTTTACTTGCCTCTTAACTTCCCTAAGCAATCAAAAACAAAAGCCGGATTAAAAAGGTAGTAATAGTCCTCATAATGTGAGATCAGAAAAAAAAAAAAAAATCATTAAAATTTTGCCATAAATACTTGAGAGGGCTTCCAAGAGGAGGCAAAGTTTATAAAGGAAAGAAGTGCTGAAGTGTGTCAAAACACTCAGTACCATATGTTATACTTAGCCTATATGTTTTTACCTTTTGCTAGGGCACCAGGTGACTCTCCACACATGATACATGTTGAGGTCATTAGAGCAGAAAGAATGCAGAGGGGTATAAAATGATTGGTGCTATTTGTTGCAAAGATAGTTTCTGTACATAACTAGCATAAGCTGTTTGTATATAGAATGCTATAAAATGAAACAAGTCATTATTAATGTATATCCAAGAAAACATGGATTAGCTATAGTTAATAAAAGATTGTTTTCAGTATTTTGTTTCAAAATTCTTGTTTTTAAAGTAGCAACTGTAGTCACTCCAATGTACACACACACTCAGAAGCAATTTAAAATAATAGATATAAAAATCATTTTTAAATTGGATTACAGCTTGATTCATAGTTATTGTTTTACATAGTAATGCATTTCTAGAAATAATGATCATGTATCAATAAAACTTATAATTTTGCCATTTTATAAGCATTTCACTGAACATTAAAGCATTCTTGATATAATTTAAGAATAAAAATGTTTAACATTTTTAACTTGTAATATTAAATCTGTGCTAATCTGTGCTTCTTAGTAACTATCACAAGACAAGTAAAGATGGGGATGGCAATTCTGTAGCTAAAATAAAATATGCTGCTACATTTATTTCAGGAAAAGGCCATTTGATTTTGAGATGTAACCAGTGAACATGATTGGCTTGGTGTTTTTTTTCTATACAACATAGTAGTGAAGAGGTGAAACATACAGCATGAAATATGCAGAAAACAAATCTAAGAAATTATCAAATATATAGTTATTTAATAAGTATTACCAAGAAATATATGTAAAGTCATTTGAAAATGTAGCCATAAAATTAAAAAGTAAGTTTTTCTGTGCATGTTAATATTCCTGGTGAATAATAATCTTTATTCTAATTACACATCTTATAAAAAAATACATTTTAGAAAGATTGCCCACATAATGTTATGCCAAATCTCAGCATTTATTCTAAGATGATTATATTATCTAATTACCATTGTAATATTTAACTATAAAAAGCTCAACTAATTCAAATAGCCTGGGACTTAATAACAGATGCGGAAGGTTAGTGAAGAGATTCCAGGGTAACTTACTAGCAATTGTATTTCTAAATGGCAGAATAGCCAATGTTCACATGCTGTTTTTAGAACCAGATGTCCCATTATCTCCTCTGTAATTTAATGAGGAACCAGAAGCTGAAATTCAGGAATATAAATGGGAAATTATTAATAATTCTTACATGATACTCTACATGATGCCATTACTTTTATAATGTTCTCACTTTCTGTTAGTTTGTAACGTTAAACAAAGACATAAACACTGTGTCTGCAGATTTCAGCTTTTAGTGTTTCGAATTAATTGAATAATTTTTAACTTATTTACATATATATATGTCTCTGTATGAGTGTATGTGTGTGTTTATGTTTCTGTGTGTGTGTATGTGTACACATATATGATGTATAACAGAGTATATATATGACAGAATATATATTAATCTAAAACAGACTGAAAATATTCCCCCCCCTTTTTTTTTTCTTTTTTGAGACGGATTCTCACTGTGACGCCCAGGCTGGAGTTCAGTGGCATGATCTTGGCTCATTGCAACCTCTGCCTCCCGGGTTCAAGAGATTCTCCTGCCTCAGCTTCCTGAGTAACTGAGACTATAGGCCTGTGCCACGATGCCTGGCTTTTTTTTTTCTTTTTAGTAGAGACGGGGTTTCACCATGTTGGCCAGGCTCGAAATCCTCACCTCAAGTGATCCTCCCGCCTGTGCCTCCCAAGATGCTGAAATTACAGGTGTGAGCCACCGTGCCTGGCCTTCCCTATGTTCTTATTACTTAGGAAGCATTGAAATAAATGGTAATATGGATAAACCTGATTCAAGGTTAGACTCTCACACAAAGAAACGGACAAGATGTTTGTTACCCATTTCTGTCTGATTTTCTGTCTGTATTTTGGGTAACGTAACAAACCAAATAATGAATTGGAGCCGAGTCTTTCTCTAGTAGAATTTTCCAATTTCAAGAGCATTCCTGTTCACTTTGACAACACAAAACAATGATAACTTAAATAAGCGTGACTTTAGGTTTAGAGATGAGATGCTATATAACAGAATAGGAGTGTGAGTATATTTCTGTTTCATTTTATCAGATAATGAGGTGTCAGCCAGTGGTGAGAACACCCCAAATCACTCAACATTTAACGTTTGTGTGTGTGTTGAGGAGGTGGTGGATTATATGTTTAATCCAGACCCTTAATCCAAACACATATGTCATGTTTGTCATTGCAATTTGTGATGATACCAAAAACCAAATAACTCTTTATGGGATATTTATGTTCTATAACAGTCACTTGATTTAGCATCTCAAGGGGAAGACCGGATTAAGAAATAGAGACAATGTGGTAGAATGCTGAGAGGGAGGGAGGGGGCTTTCTCAAGAAGAATGCAGCCGTTGCACATGATCATATTTATTACAAGTTAGGGCACCACTTTCCTCACTCAACCCCAGGGACAAAGATCACAACCTTAACAAGGGGACAAAGGACAATTATTTCACTCCTCTACATCGACATTTAAGTCAGAAATTGTGGTATTTCTAACGTGGTCAAGACTATGAGCAAAGTCAAACTACAAGACTCAAATCATAATGTAGAAAACTTCGTGTCTGTGAATGTCAGCAGGAAACAAAAGGGCTGTTTTTACATGAGTGCAGAATTTATAGACATTATCCTAGTCATCTCTCATGAAAATTGGCAATGATACAGTTGATAATTCTCCTAGTTGGTAAGGATTATCTGAAAATCAAAAAGGAAAGCCAGATCCAGATTTCAAATAATGTTGTCCAGCAATAGACAGAAATGTGTACGTTGGCAGAAATTATCAGCAGAAACGTGTATACTCGTTAGTTAAAATATGATATTTAACTTTAGGAATCATGAAATAACTATTCAATACCAATGCGATCTGGTAAAGACAGCTGATAGAATTCTACTTAATTGCTGTTTGGTTGGTGGACTTCAGATTTTTACTTCTTCAACTTCCCAAACAAATCTTATGCCTTCGGAGTCAACATGTTTCCCAGCGTAAAGATGCCTTTTACCCAGTCTACTGTGCTAGTGTTCTCTGAAGCCAGCCAGCAATGATCTCACCTAACCTACAATATAAATCTATCAGTGAATAAACAGCATCATTTTTATTTCAATGCCAATGACACACTACATGTCGATTTGGCAGTTAAATAATTTATCTCTCTTTTGGGTGCAATCTGCCAGGCTTATTATAACTCTACTTCTGATATTCATTTCATGCTTAATAGTTCTGTGCCTCATGAGGATGCTTGTCAATCAATTAAATTGAAATGTCACTCTGACCTTTTATTGGAAACAATTTTCTCTTTTTTCATTTCATCACAAGCTTTTTTCCCTTTTATTCAAATTAAAAGCCTTAATTACTAGTATTCAGTAGCTTTATACTACTTAATCTTACAAAACTACATGTTCCTCAACATTACTGACACTTTATCTTCACAGAAGTGATCCAGTTGAGTCTGCCTGAAGATCAGAAACTAAGCATCACTGCAGCAACTGTGGGACAAAGTGCTGTTCTGAGCTGTGCCATTCAAGGAACCCTGAGACCTCCCATTATCTGGAAAAGGAACAATATTATTCTAAATAATTTAGATTTGGAAGACATCAATGTGAGTACATAAATAGAGTTGCTTTATAATGTATATATTTCATATGATATACGCTAGACTTTGTGATGTCAGGGGAGCTTAAAGAAAATTGGATGTAGAATAAAAGAGAATTATTGGAACATTGCTATATCTAATCTACTGACTGAGAGGTTTACTATAGGTTCTTTGGACCTATATGTGTGTTCAAGTACATATGTATGAAATTGTTCACCTTCACAATTTTGCAAAAGGAAAAATTAAGATGCCATTAACAGGAAATGTGATTGTATGTATAAGTGTATGTTTGTTTTTATGTAATAGGAATCTACAGCCATTAGAAATCAGTGAGGGGGATTTATATGTGCTAACATGAAAATATAATATTTATATGTGTTTATATTAAAATATCCTATTATCTTACAGAATACTTCTATGAACCTAAAAATATAGGTTGTTAATTTATAGAAAATTTCTAAAACTATTTATATGAAATAATTCACAGTGTTGGTTCTAAGGATAAGGATAGGATCAAGATAGAATTAGACTTACTTCTAATAGATACTCTTTTTCACTTTTTGCATTTCTGACATGTGCATATATTAATTTTCACTAAGAAAGGATTTTAAAAACTAATACTTTACACAGTTACTTACTAATAATGTTCTAATACTTATGAAACACATTCTAGAAAGATCACAGATTTGTATGACTGGCATCACGTGGCTTTCACTGAAATAATTACAATAAGTACAAGAATGTAGTTCTCTGATTGGTCGATCTGGGGTCATGTGTTCACTAGGTAATAGGAACTATACCAACTCCCATGAAATCATCTATGTTATTATTGAGTAAGAGTTGGATAGTTTCTCAATAAATGAGTAGGTCAAGAAAAAAAAAAAGCGCTCAGAAGCCTTTGTACTCTACTACTCTTGGTTAATCATCTCTGAAAATAATGTTTGCAGGTCAAAGATCTGACTGTCAGAATATCTATAATTATCAATAATATCTATTTGATGCTCTTATGGTTGAGAAACAGCCTATAGCTTGTGAAAAATCAAAAGACAATAAAGACACTTTTTGCTTTCAACATGTCATAATGTATTAGAAATGAGAAATATTAATCAAAGCAAAAATATATTTTCCTAGCATGAAAGAACATGTTTTTCTACTCAGGTTCAGTTTTAGAAATTTGGAATTTAAACTCAATTCAATAAAGTATAGCTTCAAAAGTGCAACAAAAACAGAAAGAAACTCAAGGCCAATCACCTGTTCCTTCCATGCTTCTGTTTAAAGTGAGCATCCAAAAGTGAACATTATCCTGCAAGATGAAAAGTAAAAATTGGGTGCTTATGGGGTATCTGTGGAAATGAGATGGGGCAATCCCTTGCTTTAGTGATTTTGAAGTTTTATGTTCTCTTTCGTATTTTTTATCCTCATTCAAGGAAGCCATCACTTGTCCTCTTATTCTTGGCTGCTTCATAAAGAACCCCTAAAACACAGGCCTGAGATGGAAGCCCAAACTCCTATTGGTTATATCTTCCTAATGTTTTTGTTTAATGTCCTAGAATATATCAAAAACACAGATCTTCTTCAATTTTTATCATTTCTTATTTTGATGGAGTTTTCTGAGTTTGCATATATGTGGAAACTTTTCTCAAAGACTATCTGAAGAATCATGCTTAATTCTCTAAGATGCAAGAACATTGAGCACATTTCTCAGGAGCATTTAAGATACTTTGAGAGAAAAAGGCCTTGACAGAATCATTGTGGATTTGCTTTGTGGGTTGTCATTTCTACACTTTATCTTTTCTTTTTTTTTACTGCCATCCACACTCTTAAGCTTTCCACTGTTGTTTTAATAGGCCCAGGGTATTTGAGGGTGCTGTGGTCTGAAAACCATCATTATAAATTCCTTTAAATTATTTCAAGAGTAATTTGAAAGTATATGCTATGATTGATGTTCTCTGGCCAACTTGCAAAAGTGGACACATTCTTGTACATGGATCTGAGAAATTCTTAGTTTCCGTCCTAATACTTCACTCTGTTTCAGAAATTCAAAATTTTTGGAAAATGATCACTGGATAAGTCAGGTCTCTAAAATATACATAAATATTAGATAAGTTCTCACAAAATGAGCATTTATTGGATAAAGTTATTTTGTATCAACTTTATAGAACAGATGCATTTTGAGAATTTTAAAAATGTTTTCAATATTTAGAAAGTTTCAGTTTCATTTTGAGCCATATTTAGTTAAGCTGAACAAACATTCCTAATCTATCGCGTACATAGAACTATCAGCTTCTCAAAATTAAAACAGCAGAGTGCAAAGATATCTTTCAAAGAGGAATATTTATTCAAATTTCCAATATATTCCTGGTGTTTTTAAGTACTATAGTTTCAAAAGTCAAATTATGAAAATACATTTTGATGCATGTTTCAATATAACTATATAATGTGACAAATATAAAATACCACTTAAACTGTCTTTCATTGGATACTTATTTATGCTTAAAATATGCTAATAAGGACTTTACTATGTAAATAAGCAATATACATATTATATATATTGATTTATTCATTTTTCGGCACTGTCTAGTGGATATATGATGTGTTTTCTTGTTACCCAACACCTTTTGAACAGCCCTTCAATGTTTTGGCAATTCTTACCCCATTATTTTTGCTGGCTAAGTTGGAAACCAAAAATCATACTTGTTTAGCCCTCCTTGTAGTTAGGGAACAGATATGTAAATAAGGTTGTAACACGGAAACCAAAGAACAAGATTTCATTTCATGAATAGGAACAGGAAAATGCAGGTGTTCTACAAAATTCATTCTTCCCACCATTCTTCCTGTGACAGAGGACACTATTTTCAAGGACAACAGTGACAAAAGCTCTGGAGTTTTTCAGTGTTCAGCTACAATGGGGTCTCCAATAGGCCAATTTCAATATGTGCCTTGGGCATCTTTGCTGGCTTTTTAGACCCCAAGCCTGATACTCAGATCTCTTGAATGTTCTACAAGCTTCCTAGTAGTCTTTATTAAATTTCTTGCCTGCTTAAAACTACCTGGAATGGGTTCTGTTGTTTGCCACTATGAATGTTGTCTAATTAATTTTGGGATTTAATTACATTAAGAAATATCTATAATTCTATTTGCATAAGATGAGTTTTTCATTGTTCGATATGGATTTCTGATGTGTTGAAAGACTTTCAAAAAGGTCATATGTGAGTCAGTTTATATAACCTGTAAGTACATTATCTATTTTTACAAAAATGAATTTAATTCCCATTAAATTATATAAAGTTAAATTAATAAGTGCCTTTCATGTCAAAGGAAAGCAATGACAATTTTCAATATCCTTTCTGACTTTTGAATATCTATATTAGGTAGGATTAAATGTATAGTCACCTAGACGATACATAAATACATTCTAATTGCAAACAATTAAAATAATATAGATGTGTTTTAAAAACGTAACTGCACCTCATTTTTATATCCCCTCATTTTCACATTTGCTATATTTAATTAAAATATATTTTTATTTAATTCTTGAGTGCAGAAGAAATCCCATGTGTATACATGTACTCCTTTCATGCATTGCATATATAATTTTATTTCTTTAATAAGATAGGTTAATATTACCTCATTATCTCACTAGCCCTAAGAACAACAACTCTGTGAAGCAGGGAATGTTATGCTCATTTACATGAGTGAATTTTTGTTTGTTTGTCCTATAGATGGTCTGGCTCGTTGTCCAGGCTGGGATGCAGTGGTAGAACCACAGCTCCCTGTAGACTTGAAGTCCCGCCTCAACCTCCCAAGTAGCCAGGACTACAGATGTGAGCCACTGCACCTAGCTATTTTTTAATTTTTTTGTAGAGATGGGGTTTCTGGGTTACCCAGGCTGGTCTCAAAATCCTAGCCTCAAGTGATCCTCCTGCTTTGGCCTCTCAAAGCTCTGGATTTACAGGCATGAACCACCACGAAAATTGATGATAAAAGAGATACTTAACTGTTTACTCAAGGTCTGCTGAACTAAGTGATATCAGGTGCTGGGATTTTTACATAGCCCGATTGCCTCAAGAGCAGGAGTTTAACCACTGTGTGCAAGTGAGGTAATCCAGTTTTCTGGTGCTCTTTGGAAAATACATCCCAAATAACTCTAACCCTTATTTGTTACAGCTAGATTTGCTATACTGTGCTATTATGTGTGGGTCTAGTTGATATTCAATTGATGTTTGAAGGTTTTCATTTTGTCTGTTTTATATTTTGCATCAAATGAATAAAAGCATACCACCAAACTACAGGAGCCATTATGACACTGGTTTGCAACATGGGCTGTGGATTCAAACTGTTGGGATTCCAATTACTTCAGTCACATAGGAATGATGTGATCTCAAGAAAATTATTTAAACCCTCTGTGCCTCAGCACCCTCATCTGTAAAATGAAGATAACAGTAACATTAACTCATATTTTTTGGTGAGAATTAATGAGAAAAAACACTTTAAACCTGTTAACACCATATGAGGCACATTGCAAGTTTTCTATGAAACGACATCTGCATTTTCTCTTCTCTTTCTTTCCCTTTCTTCCTCTCCCTTCCCCTTTCTTCTCTTCCTCCTTATATATGTTTCAAGGAGTACATATACTCTTAACCTACCTACAACAATAGGAATTTACTATTAGGTTACATATACTACCAAGAAAGATTGGGAATTCACAGGAAATGCTGGAAGCACATTTTATCTAGTTATAATAGCGACTGGAAATGGAGACATGGAAGAATTTCTTTCGTTTTCTTTTTTTTTTTTTTTTTTTCAGTTCAAGGAAGGTTTAGGAATCATGCTATCTTTTCTCTTGATTAGCAATCTTTTATTAATCCCTGCTCTAAAAAATCTGCCATTATGTTCACTCGGCTGGATAAATCTGCCTGTATCTGTGTCCTCTGTATGCCCACAGTTCTGAAAAAGCTAAATGCCTTGTTTTGATTTGGTTCCTAGTTTGTGAGTTCCTTTGGTAAAGGAAACTGAATTAAGCAAGCTGAGACAAATATAGAGTATTCAGAGAAACCTGGAGAGGAAATAAAATAGATTTGGTTGTCAGGATTGGCAGTCAGGAGTGAAAGAAAAAGAGAAGTTGAAATGCGGAACTGTTTTGGATGTGTTAACGTGACAAAGAAAGTTGTCAGGAAGGAGTTGCATGGCAGAATTTGTTTTGCTTTGTTTGTTTTTACTTGAGAGAAACCAGGTCTAAAAATTTTAGACATTACTGTCTACATTATATTTATAATATCTATAGTTTCTCACCATTCAGTAGCTTATATAAAGTCTAGTCTAAATTCAACATATAAGTCAAATTATGTCATATTAAACTATATTTCAATTTTAGTTTTGCCACTTCTTAGCTACATGCCTACAATGGATTTATAAAATAAATTTGAACTTTAGTTTCTTCATTTGTAATAAGGAGGTTGTCATAAAATTCAGTGGTATACCATGTGTTCAATGAAATGTATGTCATTTATTCTATTTAATATGGCATTGTTGATCATGTTCAATACCAAATGTAAAGCTCCCTAAAATATTATTTCTTTGAAGAAAGCATTATGTAATTTATATTATTATAAGTCAATCACTTTACAGGTAGGGTTGCTAGACAAAATACAGAACTCCCAGGTAAATTTGAATTTCAGATATACTATAAATATTTGTATTGTATCATACACTTTTACAAAAATCATTTTTGTTGATCTGAAATTCAACATTAATTGAATTTTCTAATGCTATATTTGGTAAGTCTGGCACTTTATTTACATGAAACTCAATGATTTGAATACTGTGTATTTTAAGCGACTTTCCTACAAATGATAATGTGGCTTATACCATTGGGATCAATTGTCTGAATTGTTAAGATATAGTGAATTTTATCTATTATGTTTGTATATTTCTATTGTTTTCTCATTGTTCCTCTTAGTATTTTCTTCTCTCCAGCTATCTAATCTGTGTTACTATTAGCTTCCAGCACAGAGGGGAATACATTGGGGGAAAATAAGTTAAAGTTCTAAGACTTCACTATTTTATAAAACATACTCTATACAGTTTTCATTATTTTTGTTCCATAAAGCACCTGGATCTCAATTATTTATCTTTTTCTCTAGCATTCCAAGACCATGACTTCCATCCACAAGGTAATCTCAGGGTTCAAGCAGGCTGCTGGAACTCCAGCCATCAAACTATATTCCATCAATCTGTATTCCAGTTCCATAGCAGTACAAAACAGGTGAAAGATAAAGGAAACTTATTGTTGCTCTTGTAAAGAGTCTTCCTGGATATCCCACAGCCATTTATAGATCTCTGGCATGCAATAATTACAAAAATCATAGCAGAGAGGTTAGTAAATATAATCATTTAGCTAGGCACACTACTCAGCATTCTGTTACAAAGGAAGAACAGAAGAATGACTATTTGGTGACAACAAGCAATGTTTACTACTTTATATAAGGCCATCTAAGAGAGTATAAAATGTTCTTTTTTATGTTTTTCTGAATTGATTAGATATGATTATCCATTGTATTTCAAATTTAACCAATTCTGCATATCATTTTTATAGTTTTGGTAAACTGAACCAGCCTTCAGTTTGTTTGTTGTTTGTTTTACTTTTAAAGGCCTTTTCTTAATTATGCTTTATTTATTTGTTTATTGACATTCAGATTGATGTGTTTTTATGCCAAGCATTTCTTTTTGTAAATTTTGAGTTTAT
Source organism: Trachypithecus francoisi (assembly GCF_009764315.1). Lineage (NCBI taxonomy): Eukaryota > Metazoa > Chordata > Mammalia > Primates > Cercopithecidae > Trachypithecus > Trachypithecus francoisi. The sequence goes on along the minus strand of NW_022681454.1, from coordinate 155,277,324 downwards.
TTCTGCTGTCAAAGAAGAAAAATTCAACAGGTTTCATAAGAACCTCAACCATCTTAAAAAGAAGTATAAACATCAGTTTCGTAAACAGTTTGAGAAAAGGAAATTTGCAGGCACACTAATTTAAAATTGAAATGCTGGATCTGCATGTAAGTTACAAGATCCTGAATTATCTTTCCCATTATATAGGTTTTAAGAGTTTGAATTAGACCAAATTTTTGCCTCTAGTCATCTGAACATCCGTTTCAGGTGTTCAGTTGTGTAATTGTTTGGGCTGACTGTTAACAGATCAATACAGTTTGCATTAGAAATTTTGCTATTTGCATATCTGAGTCTAGTAGCTATATTTTACCTGCGCTCATCAGCTTGTGTCTTTTGATTTCTCTGTGCCTATTGACATTTTCCACAAGCTGTAGCAGATCTGAACCATTGCCCGAAGAACATGTTCTTCTTAGTTTTTGTCCATAAAATGTACTGTTATCTCCACACTCAGGAGCCAATTAGTATCTGAAAAAGATGTGGCATGTGTGAATTTAGACCCTCACTTTCCAAGAAGTCATATCTCTAATACCATAAGACAGGGAGCTTTTTAGTATTGCTAATAGAAGCTAAATTCAGGGCCCTTCGGTGCATAGATTGTACATGTCACAGGAGGGGCACTAGCAACTTTGTATTCAAAGTTTTGTATTATTTTTCTTAAAGAGGATCAAACCCAAATTGTGTAAACATTAGACCTGACAAATCTTGGATTTATTCCTGTCTTACAGAAAGTTATTGTGTACTAGGTGCCATTTTTAGAACCATGAGAATCAGTAAATTCATGAAAGAAGTGCTAAAGAGATGTTTTTCTCCCTGATTCACTTCTTTCCTTTTTAAAAATTGAGATAAGAACACTTAACATACTTTCTGGCCTCTCATGAAATGGGAAAAGTTCCTTTGTCCCCTTCACAGGGCATGTGATGGGGCTGTGGCTCACTTCTTTTTTTTTTTTTCTTAGTAATTCCTTTTCTTTTACTGTTATTATTATTATTATTATTATTATACTTTAAGTTCTAGGGTACATGTGCACAACGTGCAGGTTTGTTACATATGTATACATGTGCCATGTTGGTGTGCTGCACCCATTAACTTATCATTTACATTAGGTATATCTCCTAATGCTAACCTCCTCCCTCCCCCTCCCCACAATAGGTCCCAGTGTGTGATGTTCCCCTTCCTGTGTCCAAGTGATCTCCTTGTTCGAGTCCCACCTATGAGTGAGAACACATGGTGTTTTGTTTTCTGTTCTTGTGATAGTTTGCTGAGAACGATGGTTTCCAGCTGCATCCATGTCCCTACAAAGGACTCAAACTCATCCTTTTTTATGGCTGCATAGTATTCCATGGTGTATATGTGCCACATTTTCTTAATCCAGTCTATCAGTGATGGATATTTGGGTTGATTCCAAGTCTTTGCTATTGTGAATAGTGCTGCAGTAAACATACGTGTGCATGTGTCTGTATAGCAGCATGATTTATAATCCTTTGGGTATATACCCAGTAATGCGATGGCTGGGTCAAATGATATTTCTAGTTCTAGATCCTTGAGGAATTGCCACACTGTTTTCCACAATGGTTGAACTAGTTTACCATCCCACCAACAGTGTAAAAGTGTTCCTATTTCTCCACATCCTCTCCAGCACCTGTTGTTTTCCTGAGTTTTTAATGATTGCCATTCTAACTGGTGTGAGATGGTATCTCGTGGTTTTGATTTGCATTTCTCTGATGGCGAGCGATGATGAGCATTTTTTCATGTGTCTGTCGGCTGTATGAATGTCTTATTTTGAGAAGTATCTGTTCATATCCTTTGTGTGGCTCACTTCTTGACGCCCTGCTGCTCAAACCTCTAGGGGAGCATACAGATGGTCAGGCTGTGGGGCTCCAACCCCCTGGCAGTGTCTAGGGGTGAATGCTTACAGCTGAATCCCCAGTAGGCATGTGTTACAGGGTGCTCTTTTAGTTTTGCTCTTATTTTGCAGTCTATAGGCGGCTTGTGTTAACCAGCTCAATTAGACCCATTACCTTGCTGCAAGGACAGAGAGCTTTCTGTATCCTGAGGTTCTTGCCTTGGTGTACCGGAAGAATTGGATCACACATGGGCTTGGAGAATGAGTGCAAGGTTTTATTGAATGGAAATAGCTCTCAGCAGATGTGGGAGCCAGAAGGGAGATGGTTTTCCACTGGAGTCGGGTCATTTGGCAGCCTAGGCTCTCCTCCAATTGCCCCAGCCAAATTCCCTGTCGTTCTGTGAGTCGGTGGCTGCTAGTGTGCTAGTACCTGTCAGTGTGTTCCTCTCGATGTCCAGCTGCCTGTGTTTCTGCCTGCTGGGATCTAGGGGGTTTTTATAGGCACAAGATGGGAGCATAGCAGGCCAGGTGGCTTTGGGAAATACAACATTTGGGCAGGAAAACAAAAATGCCTCTACTCACCTAGGTCTTTAGGAGTGGAGCCCTAGCCAGGGACCATACCCTCCTCTACCCAGAGCTTCCTTCCCCACTTTCGGTATCATTTACAGGGACCATGCTTTTCCCTTCCCATCACTCCCATATCGTCAACACATTTTGAAGTGCACAATACAATATGTCAATTATCAGCATGATGTTTTATAGTAGATCTCTAAAACTTATTTATCTTGCATCACTGAAACTTTATACCCACTAAGAACAACTCCCTGTTTTCCCTTCGTGCAGCCCCTGGAAACCACCATTCTACTCTGTTTCCATGACTTTGATTTTTTTAGATTTCTCTTATAACTGGAATCATGCAGTATTTATTTTCTATAACTGGCTGATTACCCTCAGCATTATATTCTCCATGTTCATCTATATTGTCAATTATGGCAAGATATTCTCTTCTTTTTTAAGACTGAATTATTTCATTATATATAATATATATATCTCCATTCATCTGTTGATGGACATTTATGTTATATCCTTTGTTGACTATGGTGAATAATGCTACAATAATGTGTGTGTACATATCTCTTTGAGATTATGATTTCAATTATTTTAGATATGCTGAAAGTGGGATTATTGGATCATATTGTAGTTCCATTTGCAATTTTTTGTGGAACCACCGTACTGTTTTCTATAGTGGATGCACAATTTTACATTTCCAACAGTGTGCATATCCTTGAAAACACACATACATGCAAACACACATACATGCACATGATAACAAGTGTTTTCAATAGAGATAGAAAGATAGATAGATAGATAGACAGATAGACAGATAGATAGATATCCCTTCTAACATGTGAGTTGATATTGCACTGTGCTTGGGACTTGGTTCCACTGATGATTAGTGATGTTGAACATTTTTTCATACACCTGTTGGACATTGGTATGTATTTTTTTAGAGAAACGTCTATTCAATTCTCTTACTCCTTTTCAATTGTTTGTGTGTGTGTGTGGCTGCTGTTGACATACAGAAAAGGCATTTGACAGAATGCAATGCTCTTTCACCATAAAAACTCTCAGCAAACTAGTTATAGAAGAAATTAACACAATGAAGTCATATATAAAAATCCCTCCCCTAACATCATACTTGATATTGAAAAATAAAGCTATTTTTCTATGAGCAGGAACAGGCAAGAATGCAACTCTGAACACTTCTATTCAACATAGTACTGGAAGTCTTAGCCAGATCAATTAGGCAAGTAAAAGAATTAAAAGGCATCCAAATTATAAAAGAAAAGCTAAAATATGTGTGTTTGCAGAAGTTATGATCATATGTGTAGAAAACCCTAAAAACTACACCTGCATCCCCCCAATGCATTAGAGGTAACAAATGAATTCAGTCAAGTTGAAAGATACCAAATCAACATATATCAGTTGCTGATTTGAGTGAATCTATTCACTATCAATTATCTAAAAGGAAACTAATCCATATTATCCAAAGCAATGTACAGAATCAGTTTAATCCTTACCAAAATCTTGACATTTTTTTAAAGAAATGAAAGCAACAATCCTGAAATTTATATGGAACCACAAAGAACTCTGAATAGCCAAAGTAACAATGAAAAAGAAGAAACAAACTAAAGTATTTCATTTCCTTATTTCAAAACTTACTACTAAGCTACAGTATTTAAAACAGCATAGCACCAGCATAAAGACAGATATATTGACCTATGGAACAATATACAGGGTCTATGCATAGATGTTCAATTGATCTTCTAGAAGGGTGCTAAAAATACACAATGGAGAAAGTATCGTCTCTTCAACAAATCTTGTTGAGAGGACTGGATATTCACATGCAAAAGAATCATGTTGGACTTCAGTCTTACACCTTATACAAAAGTCAACTCAAAATGAAATAAACACTTAAATAAAGACCTGTCACTGTAAAATTCCTAAATGAAAAAAATAAGAGAAACTCTTCATGGCATTTGTCTTGGCAGTGATTTCTTGAATATGACATCCAAAGCACAGGCAACAAAAGCAAAAATAGGTAAGTGGGAACACATCTGCATATCGAAGGAAACAATAAAGTGGAAAGGCAATGTATGTAAATAGAGAAAATATTTGCAAACTGTTTATCTAATAAAAGGTTACTATTAAAATAAATAACTCATACAACTCAATTGCAAAAATAAATAAAAATAGTAATAATAAAAACAGTAGTAACCTGATTAAAAGATGATCATTTGTATGGTAATTCTCTTTCTGAAATTTATGTGGAGTGGCTCATTGCTTATACAATTGATCTCTATTTAAAGCAAAGTATTCTGTTGAAAAAAAAAAACACAGACAGATAATATACAATTGAAATTATAATTTTAATTCAACCAGAATTCAATTGCAGGTGTGGCAGCTTGCCATATTATTTTTTTGTTTGTTTGTAAAAAGATTTTCTGCAGCGCATAGCTAGCAAAATTATCAATGGGAGAAAACATATCAAAATATAATAAAATTTTCATAATATGTCTGGATTTTAAATGTCATTACATTCTTAATAGAGAATATTATATCTTATAAAAAAGGTTTCAGAATATATACTATACTTCAAAAGTATAAGTAATATACTCAAATCATATCTAGATTTCAGAGACAGATTTTAATGGTTGAGGCTTCTAACTAAACTACTGAATTTTTAATATTTAAAGCAGTGAGATACAACTTTTCTACTTAAAAGTATAAAGTTAAAGTGTATACACATGCAAAAATATATGTAATATATGAGATATATATTATACAGAGAAACTAGAAAAAATATATAATATATGAGATATATATTGTACATGATATATATTATATAATATTTATTATACATGATGTATTTTGTATATATGTGTGTATATATATGAGAAAGGGTTTTTGTTTTTTAGGCGATTCATTGCTAACAGAACCCAAATTTTATATCATTGATAAAAATAATTTAATCTGCAAAACTGTTTTTTAACACTTTAGAAAGCTAGAGTGTTATTTTTTAATATAGTGTGTATTAGAGGATACCATCAGGCTCAGATATTTAAAAATACAGCTATTGACTTTTTTCTTCTCAAGACTATAAATAATACACTTCTTATTCCACTTCAACTAAAAACTTTGAAATTTAATATTTTTAATAGAATACATCATTCACCACATAATTTTTATCACTGATTCATTTTTAATATAGGCCTAAGGACATTGTGGCTCTTAAAATCCAGGTGGAATCAGGGAATATTTATGATTCAAAAGCTTCTAAGCCAAATAAAGCAGAGAGCATTGGCATAGCTGAGGAAGTTGGATTTCTTTCACAAATATAAAACGTGGAACATGCATTAATTTTCTGCCTAAATACAGAAAATTAACACAGGTCATGTAGGTTCAATAGTAATTATTAAATTAGAGACATGGCATGTAATCATAAGTATTGTCGAACAGTGCACTGATTTAAATGAATATTCTTTCTAAATAACTTTTTACTGCTGATTTATTAGAGTAGTGCATATTGTAATTCACTTCACAAACAAGTCTCAAAATCAGTAGTTTAAAACATATTTTTAAAGGTCTTTATTCATATTATTTTGGAACTTATTGGTGGGATAGCAATATATAAAAATACAATGTCCATGTGTAAGTGAGTGGCAGAAATATTTACAAGGGAGTTTGTTGTGTAACTGGTAATTTTTAGTTTCTAAAATTATTTTTAAAAATATTATTTACATGTTCATAAGGAATATTAATATAGAAACATCATTTTACCATGACTTTCTTTAAGAATCTTGGCTAAATATGTATTTATATTTATTTTTAAATGTATAAAGCTTGTGTTTTTAATTTTTTTTTTTTTTGGCATTATCTTTCTAAGTTCATGGCTACAACTGCTATGTTTACCTTGAGAAATTCTAAAGTTAAGTTCTACTTGCAATTTGCCTTTTGAGTCTCAAATTTTTTTATTTGAATATGCAAAATTACTAGAAATATTATCTTAAAGCCTATATACTTGCAGTGTTTCTTAGTTAACGTAGACATAGCTAGAAAACCAAGTCTGGCTAAGTTTTAACCCTCATTTATTCCTCAAATCTAATCTGTCATAAAACCTTGTGAAATTAACTTTCATTTATCTCAAATTTATTATGTCCTCTTATTTCCACTGTAGATGCCTTAGTTTAAGGCCTGTCATTTCTCACCTTCAAACTTTATCCTTGCCTATTGAGACTGCTCCTTCACTTTCAACCTGCACTTCATATTATAACCAGAGAGGTCTTCATAAACTTTACATGTGACCATTTCACGTTCCCTTTAAAATCCCTTAATGGCTTCTTCTAGCTTTCTGAGAAAAAAAATAAAATCTTTAGCTCATTCTAGAAAACTTATTTCTCTATTAATTCTTCCTACTATTCTCCCATATTCACACTTTACTACAAGCTCTCCATAACACAAGCTGTTCTCTGATTGCATTGTTTTATTACTGCTGTTCTTTTATTTGAGACAGAGTTTCATTCTTGTTGCCCTGCCTGGAGTGCAATGGTGTGGCCTTGGCTCACTGCAGCCTCCACCTCCCAAGTTCAAGCGATTCTCCTGCCTCAGTCTCCAGAGTAGCTGGGATTACAGGCATGCACCACCATGCCCAGCTAATTTTGTATTTTTTGTAGAGATAGAGTTTCACCACATTGGCCAGGCTGGCCTTGAACTCCTGACCTCAGGTGATCTGCCCTCCTTGGCCCACCAAAGTGCTGGGATTACAGGCATGAGCCACCGCGCCCAGCCATAACTACTGTTCTTGAATACATTCTTCTCTCCCTCTCTGTTGAAAAACCGCTTGTCATTTTTATCTACCTAAATCCAGTGTGTCCTTTAAAAGTAAACAAACGTGTCTTGTGCCTGAAGTTGCTCTTGTTTTTTAAGTTCTTCATCAAAAAACTAGAGTATTTGCTGCATCAGAATAAAACTATTACTGTTCTCACTTTTCTTCTCTGGACTACAAACTGTGCAAAGGACCTTTACCAATTCAACTTTGTGTTATGCTGCTTGCACGGTACTGACACATAGTAGGTACTCAGTATCTTTTAAATGTGCAAATAACAAGTCATGTAATGATGGTTCTTATATTTGCAATTATACATTGTTGAATTTTTGCAGACTATTTTATTTAAAATTTTGCTGAAGATTTTATTTTCTTACAGTAGCCACATGCAGAATTATCAATCAGCTGATGTTTACTGGCAATCAATCATTTAAACCTAGCACAGCTCAACAATTTCTAGATTCAATTTCTTTAATAACAGTTTTCATTAAGCATATTGATTTTTTACTACACTTTCAATTTAATCTCCCATCATATGCAACAGAGTAGGCAAGAAAAAGATGAGGGGAAGTACATACATGATCATTGTTTAATCTTCATGCATTTAACAAATATTGATTTAACTGGTATGCTTTTCTAGGCATTCAGCTAAATACTAAAGATATAACTGTAAGAGATAACATTCCAGTCTTCAAAATCTTACTGGCTAAAAAATGGAAAAAAAAAAAAACTCCATTACATTTAATAATGCAATATAAAATAGTTTCAGAAATATATACACTATGAAATAACCAGAAAGAGAAGTCAAATATAAATGCTGAAGGCCATAGGACACTTCTAAGAACACACTGGTCTTTCAGTTTAGGTGACAGCCAGGTGAAAGAGTGTTCCCAGTAAAGGGAACCACAGACTTGAGAGAGAAAGGTACATTCAGTGAAGTTCAAAGTCCCTTCTTATATCTAAGAATAAGCTAAGATAGTGGAAAAAGAATGGGCTTGAATATGAGAAATAAACTCATTTTTGCATCTGAGTATTGAACTGTACATTTATATTTAAAATATATAACATAATAATAGCACTTAATGAATACTTATTGCTTTTCAAACATTGTAAATTGCCATTTAAAAAAATATTTACTCATGTATTTAGCAAAACAAGACTTACATAAACCAACATGTTTATACCCATACACAAGATGAGGTTTAAATTGATTTTTTCTAATTTTTAAATTGTGGTTGAATACACACAGCATAAAATCTACCACTTCATCATTTTAATGATAGAGAACAGTGTTATTAAATACATTCATAGTGTTACACAACCATCTCCAGCATTCATCTCCACAGTACTTTCCATCTTGTAAAACTGAAGCTTTATACCCATGAAATACAAATGTCCCATTCTATCTTCCTCTCCACTCCTGGCAACTACCATGATGCTTTCTGTCTGATTTTGCATATCTAAGTAGTTCAATATAGCCAATATTCAATAATCTTTATACTGACATTGTCATGATGCATAACATTTCTTTCAATGGAGAAAATGCAATATGATTTTGTTACAACTTTTGTCTAAACATAATGAATCAGTCGTTGTTCATAAGAAAGATAGCCATCCCTCTTTTACTTATTTCTATTCTACCATGCCATAGTTAATTCTAATGAATTAACTTGAATGGATGTTTTAAATAACTTTAGCAATGAGTGTTTACAAAGAGTCAACAGATAAGTATTAAGTTTATGGTGTGGGAAATATTTTGTATTATATGATGCTAGATTTGCTAGATGATTTTTTTTTTTTAATTTGTAACAAGAACAACTCCAACATCAAAAATGAAGCTAATCTTCAGCGAATTGACATTTTGTGTAGGAGGTAGATATATTTTTTCTTTTCTGTCTTTTTTTTTTTTTTTTTTGAGACAGAGTCTCACTCTATCACCCAGGCTGGAGTGCAATGATGCCATCTTGGCTCACTGCAACCTCTGCCTCCCAGGTTCAAGTAATTCTCTGCCTCAGCCTCCTGAGTAGCTAGGATTACAGACGCCCGCCATCACACCTGGCTAATTTTTTTGTGTTTTTAGTAGAGACGGGGTTTCACCATCTTGGCCAGGCTGTTCTTGAACGCCTGATCTTGTGATCCACCTGCCTCAGCCTCCCAAATTGCTGGGATTACAGGGTTGACCCTCTGCACCCGGCCGGCAGATATGATTTTTCAAAGAAAAACAGAGACAAACATAGTTTCAATGACAAGATATTTTTTCAGCTTTATTGAGGTGTAATTGACAAATAAAAATTGTAGTATACATTTATGACATACAATGTGATATTTTGATACACATATACATTGTGACATTATTACCATAATCAAGCTAATTAACATATCCATTATCTCACAGAGTTACCATTTTGTATGTGTGTTTTGATAATAATTAGCATATTCTCTTAACAATTTCAAGTATACAATAAAACATTATTACCTATAGTCACCAATCTGTTCGTTGGAGCTCAATAATTCAATTGTTCTGCGTAATAGAAACTTTGTACCCTTTGAACAATGTCTTCCCATTTTCCTCATACCCAATTCCTGACAACCACCATTCTATGCTCTTTGATTATTGGTTCAGTTTTTTTTACATTCCACATATATGTAAAATCATGGGGTACTTGTCTTTTTGTATCTGACTTATTTCTCTTAGTATAATGTCTTCCAGGTTCATGAATATTGTCACAAACGGCGGGTGTTCCTTTTTTTTAAGATTGGATAACCTATCATTTCATATTTATACTACATTTTCTTTATCCATTTGTCAGTTGATGGATATTTTGTTGGTTTCCATACCTTGGCTATTGTGACTAATGCTGTAATAAACATTGAGGGTGCAGATACCTTGTCAAGATACTGATTTTGCTTCCTTTGGATACAAATTCAGTAGTGAGATTGCTGGATGATTGATTTATAGCTTAGGTTAGAGCAAATAGAGGGCTATCTTTTGGGTAATGCCTTAAAGTCAATAGCTCTGAATAATGTCTCTCCCTTTCTTTAGGAAAGGAGATCTTGATACTTGAAGGTTTTGTATTATTCTCTCCTGTTCACCTGCAAATGTTACTAAGAAAACATTACCACTTGGAAATGATTAAATGAGTGACAAAGCTTTCAAAGTCATATTGGAGCATGGTCTAACATTCCCATCCAGAAACTATTTAATTGTCCGGAGATATAGCTTTGTTTGGACATTAGCTTTTGATTAGGGAACAGATTCTGTGAATAAAAATGTTATTTGTGTATACGTTGTCCAACAAAGATTTAAATGATTCCTATTCTATAGAAAAGATAACTCCAAAATAGTTGTTACGCTGCCCTGTAGGACATTAACCAGCTTTGTGTTTAACATAACAAACTTATTTTAGCATATATTTTTCAAATTACATACATCTCTGCTCCTCAAAAAGACTTTGAACTAGCTTTATTATCTTGCTAGTGTTCTGATTAATAAATTAAATAAACTGTTTTCTCATGCTCATTTTATATTTGCTTTGCATTAGTGTTTTTACTGTTTTAAAATTTCACTTCAGCAATGTTTTCAGCTCCATACATCTACAGTTACTAAACACTCTAGCATGATATTTTAGAAAGATATACTTTATGCTTCCTGTAATTTAACTGAATAAAAGGGCAAGCTAGACTGGGTGCGGTGGCTCACATCTGTAATCCCAGCACTTTGGGAGGCCGAGGCAGGCGGATCATGAGGTCAAGAGATCGAGACCTTCCTGGCCAACATGGTGAAACCCTGTCTCTACTAAAAATACAAAAATTAGCTGGGCGTGGTGGTGTGAGCCTGTAGTCTCAGCTACTCGGGAGGCTGAGGCAGGAGAATCACTTGAACCCAGGAGGCAGTGGCTGCAGTGAGCTGAGATTGTGCCACAGCACTCCAAGCTGGTGACAGAGGACAGAGGGAGACTGGGTCTCATAAAACAAAAATAAAAACAAAAGGTGGGGGAGGGTGGAAGCTACATAGTTTAGTAATAAAATTAAGTATTGGGAATAGTTTTGAGGGATGCTAAATATTTTTACTATTTTAATGCATTTAGAGACCTCAACGTGATCCCTGGCCTAAAAGAGACATGCACCCATGAAATACCTATATTAGAAACACTGTGCTATCATTTGCTAGGTAACAGGATGCTAGCAAAAGAAACAATCATTCTAAATAACAACCTTCTTACTTATAAGGAAAACAAAATTCATTCTAGCAACTTGCCTTAGAGATTTGTGAACAAAAAATGTATTACATGAAACATACATCTTTAGAATAAAATCAGGTAAATAGTGAAAATTTAATAAGATTTAGTTTTCCATCTCTCATAAGAACTTTTACTCTCTTTTTTTGGTCCTCGTTTAAATTCCCTTGTTTATTTTCTAAGAGTTTAACCTATTATATTTGAATATTTTATTAATGAAAACACTAACAAATCAACTTGTAAGCAAATTAGAAATAGTGTATATAACTCCAATACATATTTCAAAGGAATGTGGAATATTTACCTTCTAATTAAAAACACAGAAATCAATAAAAAACTCTTTCTTTTAACTCAGACTCTTAGTTTTAGAGAATATGTATTTTATTGACATAAATTCACAGAGTTAAATGTACAAGCTATGATTGTGGAAGAATAGTCAATAGAATACAATTGCATTTACAGAAAGTTTTATGTGGCCAGGTTATTTACTTAGAAAGCCATGTTATTGGCCATTAAATGATAAATATTTTTAGGACTTTGAAAAACTACACACCAATGTCTAAATGTATTATTGCCCCCATGTTAACTTGAATCTATTTTTCTCTCTTTTTTTTTTTTTTTGTTTTTTTGTTTGTTTGTTTGAGGTGGACTCTCACTCTGTCGCCAGGACTGGAACACAGTGGCATGATCTCTGCTCATTGCAACCTCTGCCACCTGGGTTCAAATGATTCTCCTGCCTCAGCCTCCTGAGTAGATGGGATTGCAGGTGCCCACCACCACGTCCAACTAATTTTTTGTATTTTTAGTAGAGATGGGATTTCACCAAGTAGGCCAGGCTGGTCTCGAACTCCTGACCTCGTGATTCACCTGCCTCAGCCTCCCAAAGTGCTGGGATTACAGGTGTGAGCCACCGTGCCTGGCTGAATCTATTTTTCTTTTAAAAAATTAGTTCTGTGCAGTGGAAAAGTCACTCAATTGAAAATAATTGTTAAATTTGGAGTTGATCTTTCTATATGCTAAGTTTTACATGAACCAAATATAGCTTCAGTGTACTTCTAAATTGAAGGAACTTTAAATGAGAAATGGTAGGAAAATGCTTTACCTGAGTTCCCAGATAAATAATATACTAGGATTTCTTATAAAATGTCATTTAATTACCAACTCTATTTAGGTAGTTGTGCAGATTTGATACTATTTTTCTTAAATGAATAATAAAGATGTAATTTAAACTTTTTCATTTGTTATTACTGTTGTCTAGTCAAAATTTTGTAGTAATTTATGTGTCAAAGGAGGTTCTATGACACCCTGAATACTAGTCATATTACTAAATAAATTTAATAATATAGCATCAAGTGACAAATTAATTTTATGTGTCACTTGAATTATTTGTTTGTTTATTTATTTGGAGATAGAGTCTCACTATTTTGCCCAGTCTGGAGTGAAATGGTGCGACCTAGGCTCACTGTAACCTCTGCCCCCTGGGTTCAAGTGACTGTCTTGCCTCAGCCTCCTGAGTAGCTGAGATTACAGGCACCTGCCACCACTCCCGGCTAATTTTGGTATTTTTAGTAGAGACGGGTTTTTGCCATGTTGGCCAGGCTGGTCTTGAACTTGTGACCCCAGGTGATCCATCTGCCTTGGCCTCCCCGACTGCTAGGATTACAGGCGTGACTCTGCCTGGCTGCATGAATTATTAATAGAACAAATTACGAACTGGGGACTAAAATATTTAATGAAGAAATTCAAACTTTATTCTTGAAAGATAAGGAGAGGTAGAATAATTCTAAAGGAATGTGAGAAAACTCTAATTTTAGGGCATTGTTATGAAGGCAGAAATGGGCAAATATTAGTTGCAGGGCATAGAATCAACAATTACATCGCTGTAGTGGCTCTTGGTATAAGGCACCAGTAAAGAATAAATTTTCTAGAACCTAAATCAATAATAATAATAAAAAAAATGCCTGGTACTTTGAATCAATTAACATGGCATATAATGAATTAATTTGCTTATATTTTGCCTGATGGTTTATTATTGAAAAAGTACATTATGAGAATATTGGAAAAACGCAGAAGAGCATTTGCGTCAGATTCCTGTTAAGAAAAGAGACAAAGGTTATAAGAAAGCATTTGTTTCCATGACAAGTTCATATAAAGCAAAGTTCTGTCAACAGATGAGGACAAAAGTAGACACAAAATACAAGTAAATATTTTGAGGCCGTGTGACTCAAAGAATGTTAGCACCATTGGTAGAAATAGAAGAATTTTGTTAATTGGTTTTCTGTTGGAATTATAATATAGTTTTCTTACGCATACGTTGACTTTGAGGCGATTGAGTAAACCATGTGTATCTTGAAGTCATAATATTTATTATTCATCTTTGTAGAGACATACTTAACCAATACTTAAAGTTATTGATATAGCCAATCACTGTCATTAACTCTTTTTCTGATCCTTCAAATTTCCAGTTACAATCGTGGTTTTGAAATTACTACTATTCAGTGCCAGTTTTAGCCTAGGAAATTCACATATATCATTTGTTATACTAATGAGAAAGTTTTTGCTGTCTCTGCTTCACAAACAAGAAAGGCTCATAAAAGCACATAATTTCAAGGGCTTGAGCTGACCTGGACAGAACTGTACTGCCAGGTGCCATAGTAGTTGATAGAAACCACAAACCAAAACGAAAGCAACAGTCAAGACTGTGATCGCTTAGTACAAAAATATGAGCCAGAGGCTAAATGAGAGCTGACACTAACTCACCCCACTGTTCATTTTCCCACATGAAACAGCACCAGTAAAGGGTCAGCTGCATTAGCACAAACATGGTGAGTCACCTCACCGCACAGTGAAGCTGAACAGAAAGGCCCTGCAGTTTTATGGACCTAGAATAGAGTGGCGGAAACCGGAGGGGAAGAAGGAGTAAGGGCTAGGAAAGAAAAATTCTGAAACCTTTTGGAGTAAGTGTCTCCTAGTTCTCCCCCATTCCCCCATTAAGAGGCCTCAGCTGAGGTGTCTGAGGAAAGACTCCACCGTAGGCCTCTGGGGTAGGAATGAAGCTATGCATAAGAGAATGGCCAGCCAGGAGGTCTGAGTCTCTGATTGCAAGTCCCATCATAGACTGCCTTGCACTGGCTGTGCACCAACTCTTTTGTGCAGGGCATAGTTTCCTGTCTGAGACCTGCCAGGTAAAGCCTTTGTAATTGCCTGTAGTCTGGCCTAAAGGTTCACACATGAGTAATTGGCCAGGAGCCCAATAATTTTGGGCTGATGATAATTTTGGTGTGAACTGACTCAGCCAAAAACACATATAGATATGACTTGGGGGAAAAAAATCCCATTTTCTTCCCTCCAAGATGCTTCTTTCATTAAAAACATTTTATGGGCCAGGCGCTGTGGCTCACTCCTGTAATCCCAGCACTTTCGGAGACTGAGGCATGTGGATTACCTGAGGTCAGGAGTTCAGAACCAGCCTGGCCAACATGGTGAAACTGTCTCTACTAAAAAATGCAAAAAGTTAGCCAGGTGTGGTGGCAGGCGCCTGTAATCCCAGCTACTTCGGAGGCTGAGACAGGAGAATTGCTTGAACCCAGGAGGCAGAGGTTGCAGTGAACCGAGATCATGCCACTGTACTCCAGCCTGGGTGACAAGAGCAAAACTCCATCTCAAAAAAAAAAAAAAAATTATTTAATTTACCATAACTTCATTGATTTTCATTTTGTCTCTTGTGTTTTTACTCTTCCTTATAATAAGATATATGTTTGGAAATGTTCATTGTAACTTGGAACAGAAAATAGAGCTGGAGTTAGAGTAAGTATGCGGTACTAGGTCAGTCAAAACATGAAGGAAGCAGAAACAGCATGTGATGAGACTTACATTGGACAGCCACAGGGTTCTGCTGCCTGTGTGTACCATGAAAACCACTGCTCTTCAGGGACAAAGCAAACTTAGTTTTAACTAATAATTGATGTCATTTATTTCTACTTTGTCTAACATATATCCATAGATGTGTTGCTTTAGCTCCCCACTAAATCTCAGGCTCTTTGAGAAATTGTAACCCCATAATAAATACCAAAATTATACATGTATAGAAAATTTTTAATAAATACTATTGAATTGAATATGCTAACCAATTAATAAAATGTATAGACCTTTATTATTCCTGGAGATCAGTGACTTTCATGGTACAGCCAAGCAGCAGAATTTCATGGCTGTCTATTAGTAGTCTGAATCTTGACATTAGAAATGAGCAAGTGAAAAATTGTGATCAAGGGAATAAGATTGGCAAGGCCAACCTGATAGGAAGTTAAAAGGAATAAATTACCAATTAGTAATGGAGATTTCAGATTGAGATGCATTGTAAAATTCAAACCTAAATTTCATTGGGATTTAATGTTACACTTAACGGGCTAAAGTGATCTCAGATGTCCTTTTTGGCATCTCTCTGCACATTAAAAGTAATATGACTATCATTCATCTTTGGTTAATCTGAGAAAGTAAAATAATTATATTCTGATATGTTTTATATATTAATTTTTAGACATAATTTTAAAAATGGAGCTGCAATTTGTGTGTTTCCTTTAATCAGGTTTTATCAATGCTGTCATATTTCTGGTTGGAGTGTAACATATTCATCTAAGACCTTTAGACTAATCAGGACCACACTGATACTTTAATTTCAATTTTTTCTTGCTTTTTAAAATAATTTTCTACAACTAGAATAATCTACACAAGTAAAAATATAGAGATTATAGATTTTTCATATAAGATTTATTCAATTTTCTGTATAAAAATATTAGAAACTTATGGGGAAGAGAATTAATATTTTTGAGTGCCTATCACATGCCAGACACAGTGTGAATGTGCTATATTAATTTGTTCAGTTAATTATCATACAAATGTTGTATGGAAAGGAACATCTTTCCCCATTTATGTCAGAAAACTGAGGCTCAGGGACTTATTTAACCAAGATGAAAGCAAGAGGTAAAACAAGAATTAAAAACTAGATTTGTTGTTTCCAAAAGTATACTATTTTGTCTGTGTGGGAATGTTTCCATTCATGGCTAATTCTTTTACGTGTATTGGATTTAAATTAAAAATGAGTTACATTGGCATATGTTACCATCATAAAACTATTCCAAAGTCTATGTCTGTACGACTGTGACAATATAAATCAAAATTCTTCTTAATAATAATTTTATATCAGAGGTAAAATTATATGATTTTTTAGTATATACACTAAAATGCTTTTATTTTAGCCAACTTTCATTTGAAAATTCCAGAAAAATATTTCATGATATTCGAAATTATCATATGGGAAATTATCTAGATGTACACTACTTTTGACTTACGCGATATAGTAATGGGTACAAATATATGGTAAATTATTAAAAGTTAATATGTAATAAACCACTAAGGTTTTTGAGTTTCTGTACTTTTGTAAAATATCTAACAAAAATACATTTTCTAGACTTTCAGGCATACCTGGGAGATCTTGAAGGTTTGGTTATAGACTGTCTCAATAAAGCAAATATTGCAATAAAGAGAGTCAAACAAGTTATTCTGGTTTCTCAGTGCATATAAAAGTTATATTTATACCATAATGTATTCTATTAAGTGTATTAGGCCGGGCGCGGTGGCTCAAGCCTGTAATCCCAGCACTTTGGGAGGCCGAGACGGGCGGATCACGAGGTCAGGAGATCGAGACCATCCTG
Organism: Trachypithecus francoisi; assembly: GCF_009764315.1. Taxonomy (NCBI): domain Eukaryota; kingdom Metazoa; phylum Chordata; class Mammalia; order Primates; family Cercopithecidae; genus Trachypithecus; species Trachypithecus francoisi. The sequence continues at coordinate 155,260,107 of NW_022681454.1, read as the reverse complement.
GCTAATACGGTGAAACCCCGTCTCTACTAAAAAATACAAAAAACTAGCCGGGCGACGAGGCGGGCGCCTGTAGTCCCAGCTACTCGGGAGGCTGAGACAGGAGAATGGCGTGAACCCAGGAGGCGGAGCTTGCAGTGAGCTGAGAGCCGGCCACTGCACTCCAGCCTGGGTGGCAGAGCAAGACTCCGTCTCAAAAAAAAAAAAAAAAAAAAAAAAGTGTATTAAGTATAATGGCATTATGTATAAAATACAAATGTAAATGCTTGAATTAAAAGTATGTTATTTCTAAAATGCTGACAATCATCTGAGCCTTCAGCAAGTCATACTCTTTTTGCCGGTGGAGGGTCTTGCCTCAGTGTTGATGGCTGCTGACTGAGCAGAGTGGTGGAAGCTGAAAATTGGGGTGGCTGTGGCAATTTCATAAAATAAGACAACAGTGAAGTTTGCTGCATCAATCGACTCTTTTTTATTATTATTATTATACTTTAAGTTCTAGGGTACATGTGCATAACGTGCAGGTTTGTTACATATGTATACTTGAGCCATATTGGTGTGCTGCACCCATCAACTTGTCAGCACCCATCAACTCGTCAGCACCCATCAACTTGTCGTTTACATCAGGTATAACTCCCAATGCAACCCCTCCCCGCTACCTACTCCCCGTGATAGGCCCTGGTGTGTGATGTTCCCCTTCCCGAGTCCAAGTGATCTCATTGTTCAGTTCCCACCTATGAGTGAGAACATGCGGTGTTTGGTTTTCTGTTCTTGCAATAGTTTGCTGAGAATGATGGTTTCCAGCTGCATCCATGTCCCTACAAAGGACTCAAACTCATCCTTTTTTATGGCTGCATAGTATTCCATGGTGTATATGTGCCACGTTTTCTTAATCCAGTCTGTCACTGATGGACATTTGGATTGATTCCAAGTCTTTGCTATTGTGAATAGTGCCACAATAAACATACGAGTACATGTGTCTTTATAGCAGCATGATTTGTAATCCTTTGGGTATATACCCAGTAATGGGATGGCTGGGTCATATGGTACATCCAGTTCTAGATCCTTGAGGAATCGCCATACTGTTTTCCATAATGGTTGAACTAGTTTACAATCCCACCAACAGTGTAAAAGTGTTCCTGTTTCTCCACATCCTCTCCAGCACCTGTTGTTTCCTGACTTTTTAATGATTGCCATTCTAACTGGTGTGAGATGGTATCTCATTGTGGTTTTGATTTGCATTTCTCTGATGGCGAGTGATGATGAGCATTTTTTCATGTGTCTGTTGGCTGTATGAATGTCTTCTTTTGAGAAATGTCTGTTCATATCCTTTGCGCACTTTTTGATGGGGTTGTTTGTTTTTTTCTTGTATATTTGTTTGAGTTCTTTGTAGTTTCTGGATATTAGCCCTTTGTCAGATGAGTAGATTGCAAAAATTTTCTCCCATTCTGTAGGTTGCCTGTTCACTGTGATGGTAGTTTCTTTTGCTGTGCAGAAGCTCTTTAGTTTAATTAGATCCCATTTGTCAATTTTGGCTTTTGCTACCATTGCTTTTGGTGTTTTAGACATGAAGTCCTTGCCCATGCCTATGTCCTGAATGGTATTACCTAGGTTTTCTTCTAGGGTTTTTATGGTATTAGGTTTAACATTTAAGTCTCTAATCCATCTTGAATTAATTTTCATATAAGGAGTAAGGAAAGGATCCAGTTTCAGCTTTCTACTTATGGCTAGCCAATTGTCCCAGCACCATTTATTAAATAGGGAATATCTCTCTCTGTGGCATATGATACTGTTTCATAGTATTTTACACACATTAGAACTTCTTTCACAATTGGAGTCAATCATCTTAAACCCTTTATCAACTAAGTTTACATAATCTTCTAAATCGTTTTTTGTCATTTAAACAATTTTCATGCATCTTCCCCAGTAGATTGCATCTCAGGAAACCTCTTTGTTTGCTCATCCGTAAGCAGCAATTAATCTGTTCATCTTTTATGGTGTGACTCTAGCAACTCATTCACATCTTCAGGCTCCACTTCTCATTCTAGTTTTGCTATTTGAATCACATCTGTAAGTCTTGAACCCTTTGAAGCCATTCATGAGGATTGGATTCAACTTCTTCCAAACTCCTGTTAATATAAATATTTGACCTTCTGGCATAAATCATGAATGTTCTTAATGGCATCAAGAATGGTGAATCCTTTCCAAGAGGTTTTCAATTTATCATGCCCAGATGTTTCTGTGGCAGCTGTAGCCATACAAAATGTGTTTCCTAAATAATAAGACTAGAAATGAGAAATTCTTCTTGATCCATGTGTTGCAGAATGCATGTGGTGATAGCAATCATAAAAGCAAGATTCACATCCTTGCACATCTCCATCAGAGCTCCTGGATGACTAGGTGCATTGTCAATGAACAGTAATATTTTGGAAGAGATCGTTTTTTATCTTTTTATGAGCACTATGTCTCCTCAATAGTGAGCTTAAAATATTCAGTAAGCCATGCTTTAAACAGATGTGCTATGATCCAGGCCATTGTTCCATATTTAAGAAGCACAGGCAGAGTAGATTTAGAATAATTCTTAGGGCCTTGGGATTTTCAGAATAATAAATAAGCACTGGCTTCAATTCAAAGTCACCGAGTGCATTAGCCCTTAATAAGAGAATCGGCGTGTTTTTTAAAGCTTTAAAGACATACAGTGTCTTCTCTCTAACTACAAGTCCTAAATGCTATTTTCGTTCAACACAAGACTGTTTTTTCTACATTAAAAATATTTTGTATAATGTAGCCAGTTTCATCAATGATCTTAGCTAGCTCTCCTTGATAACTTGCTGCAGCTTCTACATCAGCATTTGCATCACTATGCCCTTTCATATTATGGAGGTGGCTTTTTTCCTTAAACTGCATGAACCAACCTCTTTCTTACAGAAGAAGCGCTTCCAAATTTTCTCTGCACTTTCTTATGTCTCAGCCTCCATAAAGTTGAAGAGATTTAGAACCTTTCTCTGGATTAGTTTTGTCTTAAGGGAATGTTGTGGATGGTTTGATCTTCTATCCAGACCACTCACACTTTCTCTGTATCATCAATAAACCTGTTTCGTTTTGTTATTTTTTGTGTGTTTACTGAAATTGCACTTTTAACTTCCTTCAAGAACTTTTCCTTTGCATTTAAAACTTGGATGTTAGGCAAAGAACCCTAGCTTTTGACCTGTTTCAACTTCCAACATACCTCCCCCACTTACCTTCATCATTTCTAGTTTTTGAATTACTAAATTTTGAATTTTGAAAATCATTTTGAATCTCATTAAAATGAGAGGTGTGTGACTCTTCCTTTCACTTAAACACTTAGAGACCATTGTAAGGCTATTGCTGGCCTAATTTTAAAATTGTTGTGTCTTAGGGAATAGGGAGGCCTGAGGAGAGTGAGAGAGATGAAGTATTGGCCAGTCAGTGAAACACATGTTTATCGATTAAGAGCACACACAACATTTATTAATTGTTTGCCACCTTTTAGGTGTGCAGTTCATGGCAACCAAAAACAATGACAATATTAACACCAAAGAAAACTGATCACCGTAATATAATAATAACAAAAAAGTTTGAAACATTGTGAGACTTACCAAAATGTGAGACAGAGACATGAAGTGAGCACACACTGTAGCAAAAATGGTGCTTATAAACTTGCTGAAGGCCGAGTTACCAAAACCTTTTGTTTGTAAAAATTGCAATATCTGTAAAGCATAATAAAGCAAAGTAAGCTTGCACAGTGAAATACTGATATTAAACTAGTACATATAGAAACATTGTTAATTTATTGACTGTAAATTTGCATGTGATTGAAAGGATCTTTTTGAGTGCTATTGTTCCATATGATAGATATTTTGTTCTGTTATCCCATTAGTGAAAAATACCGTGTACTATTAACCATCATAGAATCCTAGAATGGCAAACTGGTATTTCCTAATACAACACCTAGTTCAACTGCTGTTGATGCTGGACAAAATGGTCCCCCAAAAATAGTTTATATATTGTTCACCTTAATACCTGCTTCTCTGCTGCTTCCGGTAGGAATTCTGTATAGAATCTGGAACTACAGTTTGGAATACAGCAAATATATCTAAATTCAGCAGTATCTAGAAAAGATATACTGATTGATAAAGATAAAAATACATGCACTAAAATGCAAAAATATATTAGAAAAGATAATACTTATTTTACTCTTGGAAAAGTATCATTCTTCCTTGTTCTAGATGCTTAACTTATTGCAGAGTGGTAGATAATATTTTATTTTCTCAAACAGCATAAGATTTTATATCTTGAAATGGAGTATTTTAAGGTTTTTAATATAAGGAGCATACAAACATAATAAATTTACACTGACATAAAAAGATTTTAGTATTATGATTAAAAAATATACACCTATAATCTGTAGCTCTAAAATATAAAGCAACTTATAATACTATGAATGATAAATATACATTTAATCAAAATTGTCAAATTTTAAGTTTACATAATTTTGTGTGTTCTCAAATTATTCCCTGAATTATTATTCAGAAGACATCCTAAACTCTAATTCTTAAAATCAAACTACATTATTATCTATGGATACATACATAAAGGGAAAAAATAAAACATCCAGAAAAAGTGATCCTCTTTGGTTTTTGGAATCAGAAGTCACTTAGGTTTTCAAATTTGGCATGTATTTCTATGATATAAGAAATTGTAATAATAAAGGAATGTTAGGACAGTACAGAGTAGAGGTCCACACTTCAATTTGGTAGGCAAGCAAAATTCAGACTATGAATAAAGTGACTGTTGTTATTCTTTACTAATTGCTTCAAATGTAATTTCTTAATTGGATATAGCTATCTTTTCTCTTATGTGGAAGCATTTTTCTCCATTGTCTTTGTCTTATGAAAACAGTATATAGACAGTATTGGAAATTTTTACTTTCATGTATTCATTAACATGATGTTCTAAAGTTTGCCTTGCAAATTTAACTGCTAAGAATTATATAAATTCCTTTAAAAATAATTAATACATTATCAAATGTATAAGCAAGTCCTGGAAGTTTTACTATGTCAAATATTTTAAGTATGCTAAATTAAAACGTTTTGAATAAAAAAATGCAAGATATTTCACACAACTCTTCGCTGAAGTATGGATGCTACTTAATGAAAAAGCAGTGGGTTTTTTAAGTAGAAATGAACAGATATTTATCACTGATTTGAAGTATCATATCATGCCAGAAATAGTTTTAGATAGTAAATACAACACCATAATTTAATTTTTTTCTTTCATAAACAATGTGTCACAGGAAAAAAAAAATCACTGATAAAATCTAAACCTAAACTTAATCTAGAGTAAAATGTCATCAAAGATTACATAGGGACTGACTTCATTGAAAATATGTCACTTCATTGTATAATAAAATTCTAACAAACAGAAAAATTATTTAACCAATATGAAAATTATAAATAATATTGACAACAATAATCATAAAATATTTTATACAGTACAACAAATATTTCATTTAAAAAATTAAAATATAGGATAATTTATGTAATCTAATTCAACATAAATGTTGAAATAAAAATTGCAGTGAACATATGGTTTTAAATAGTAATAACATCTGCCAATACTAATACGGTTGTTTCTTGCCTGTCTCCATACATACTTTTATTTATTTTCCTTGACTTACTGTACTACCCAGAAAATCCAGTACAATATTGAATGAAAGTGATGTTAATGGAAACTTTTCTTTTCTTACATATCTCAAAAGTAAGCTTTCAGAGTTTGTCCATGGAGTATGACGTATACTTTAGATGTTTTGAATATACTTGTTGGCAGATAAAAGATGTTTATTTTATTCCGAGTGTGCTAGGATGTTATCATCAATGATTCTTTTCTATCAAAAGTGTAATTTTTTCAGCAGTCATTGAGATAGTTTATGACTTTTCTAGTCTTTTATTGTAGTTAATTATTTTTATAATACAAGGCAACCTTGGTTTCCTGGATGAAAATGAGAAAGCCTCACATCTGTTCCCAGCTTTATATATTTATTATTCTGATGTCCTTCACAGAAATGTCAAGCATCACAATGTGAGGGGTGGGGCATACAAATTATACTACTTAAATACACACACGTATACTCAGGTGTAATGTGGAGTATATCTGGAACTGACTTTTAAATAAAAATTTTCTAAACATTTTGTCCAGCTTTTTGTTTTTATAATGTGTTGAATTACATAACAGATTATATCAATGAAACACCATTATCGAATTGTTTGCCTTCATCTGCTAGTGAAGTTAAATCATGTTCTTAACTTAGAAGATTAAATTGTACAATTTTCAAGGATTAAACTACTTTTCACCTCAAAGGGTAACTCCACTTGGTCATAATGTGTGTGTGTGTGTGTGTGTGTGTGTGTGTGTGTGTGTATTTACTTACATATTTTGGTGCTTTCAATTGCTAGTATTTTATTGATGACTTTTTTTCTGTATTCAGGAGAGTTATTCAGGAAGGTCTATAATTTTCTATTGTAATGTGTTTGTTATGTTTTTATATCAAGGTTTTATTGGATTCATAACATATGTTCAGAGGTGGCCCTTCTTCCTCTGTTTTACAAAAAAAGTTGTGTAACATTGGTATGAATTAATTTCTTAACCTTTGCAGGATTCACCAGTGTAAACCTCTGAAATTTTTGTGGGGAAAGATTTTGATAATTAGTATAATTTATTTAAGAGATAAAAAGCTGTTAAGATTTTGTATTTAACCACATGTTTATTGGTTTAACTTGAACTTTTCAAACAATTTGTCCATTTTTCCAAATTCCTGTTCACAAATTTATTGATATGAGTGTTTAAACCATGAATTCGTTATCAACTTCTAATGTTTTTAGCATATGTAGTAATTGCACCTATCTCAATTCTAATGCTAGTATTTTTGTTTTATTTTATTTTATGTTTTTGAGAGGGAGTTTTGCTCTTGTCACCCAGGCTGGAGTATAATGGTGCGATCTTGGCTCACTGCAACCTCCACCTCCTGGGTGCAAGGATTCTCCTGACTCAGCCTCCTAAGTAGCTGGGAATACAGACATGCACCACTACAGTTGGCTATTTTTCTTTCTTTCTTTTTTTTTTTTTTTTTTTTGGATTTTTAGAAGAGACAGGGTCTCCCCATGTTGGCCAGGCTGGTCTTGAACTCCTGACCTCAGGTGATCCACCCACCTTAGCCTCCCAAAGTGCTAGGATTACAGGTGTGAGCCATTGTGCCTGGCCTGATATTGATAATTCCAACTGTCTTAATGTTTCCTTTATGAATCTTATGGGAGTTTATCAATTTTAACAATCTTTTCAAGTAAATAAATTTTGCTTCATTAACTTTTCTGTTTTTATTCTATTTTGTTGGTTTCTTCTATTGTCACTGTTATTTCTTCTTCTATTTATCATGGGGTTAGCTTGCTGATTTGTTCTAAAACTTTGTTGAGAGGCGATCTTAGCTAATTTAGGTTAAATTTCTCCTGCTTTCCTGTAATCATTTAAATTTGTATGTACCATATTAGCTGCTGCTCAAATATTTTGAAATCTTATATTTCAATGATTATTTAGTTTGACATATTTTCTAACATCACTTTAATTGGTTTCTTCGTTGGCCATATTGTGTGTGTGTGTGCGTGTGTGTGTGTGTGTGTGTGTGTGAAATCTTTACATCCCTATATCACTAATATTTAGAGGCTTTTCGGATAGTTTTCTGGAAATGATTTTTCATCGAATTCTTCAGTGATCAGAAAATACCCTTTGCAAGATTTAATTTTGTTAATGCACTGGAATTGCTTTATGGCCTCTATATGGTACATCTTGTGAATGTCCCATGTGACCTTGGAAGAGTATGTTTTCTCCAGTTTTGGGGTATATCGGTCAAACTGGTTGAGAGTGTCATTCTGATACTTTATATTCCTAGTGTGTTTCTTTTTTCTTTTCCACTATTACTTGTATTATTCTAGAGGGAGGAGTGATACCAATTATTGATTATGACTACGAATCTATTTCTCTCTGAGTTTCTGTCAGTTTTTTGCTTCATATATCTTGAATCTCTATTGTTAAAGGTTTTCATATATTTGTAATTTTAAATCATTAGATCTTTCTGTTATATTCATCATTTTAATATTTATAATTTATATTTACTTACATATTTACCATTTTGAGTGTCTTTATTCCTTTCTGTATATCTGAATTATCACTTGGTGCCATTTGCTTTCATTCTGAAGAACTCTGTTAGCACCTTATTTTATTTTTTATTTTTTTTTTTGAGACGGAGTTTCATTCTTGTTGCCTAGGCTGGAGTGCAAGGGTGCAATCTTGGCTCACCACAACTTCTGCCCCCCGAGTTCAAGCGATTCTCCTACCTCAGCCTCCCGAGTAGCTGGGATTACAGGTGTCCAACACTGCAACCAGCTAATTTTTTGTATTTTTAGTAGAGACGGTGTTTCTCCATATGGTCAGGTTGGTTTCGAACTCCCGACCTCGGCTGACCTACCCATCTCGGCCTCCCAAAGTGCTGGGATTACAGGTGTGAGCCACTGCGCCCGGCCTCTGTTAGCATTTCTTAAAGTGCAGGCCAGCTGACAGTAAATTCTGTTTTCTCTAAATGTGTCTTTATTTTACCTTCATCTGCAACAAATGTTTTCACTGGATATACAATTCTACAATCACAATTTTTCTTTCCTTTCTATGCATGATTTAAAGATGTCATTTCATCATTCTAAGGTCTTTTTTGTTTCTCCCTAATGGGAATGTGGTGGTCAATCTCATTATTGCTCACTATATGTAATGTGTCACTTTTATTTCCTTCTGGCTGTTTTAAACATTTTCTCTTCATCCTTTAATTTCAGCAGTTTGATTATGATGTGCCTGAGTATGATTTTCTTATACTGTTTATCCAGTTTCAATATCCTTCAGCTTCTTGGGTCTATAAGTTGGTGTCTTCCTTCAAACTTGAGACCAAGAATTATTTTTGTATCTCTATTTTATCTTTTTCTCCTTTGGTATTATAAGTACATAGGTTTTGTCACTTCAGGATTTTTCCTCTGGTCTCCAGCACCCCATTAACTTCTCTTTCGTACTTTTTCTCTTTGTAAGAATAATTTATTTGTGGTGTAATTTCTATTTGTCTACCTTGATGTTTACTGACATATCTTTGTGACATCACCAATCTTACACTAAGTACGTCCAAGGATATTTAAGTTCCCTAATTGACTTTTAAGCTCTAGAATTTATCTAGCTATATGTGAGTTTATAGATATGAATTTATATAAATATGAGTTTGTATTTTATTTATTACTTATTTATTTTTCAGCTGAATCATCCCTCTGTTCTTTATGACTATATTTCCTTTAAGTCCTTGAACCTATTTGTAATACTCTATTTAAAGTCTTTTGGTACTTACTGCAATAGCTAAATCATCAAAAGTTAAGTTTTTATTTACAGTTATTTTGTTCTTTTCCTCCTGAGTTTGCACACATTTTCCTGTTTGCATATCTGGTTGATTTTTAATTGGATACTAGACAATAAGAACTATACATTGTAGTTACTCTGGTTTCTTTTTTTAAAAATTAATTTAATGTTAAGTTCCAGGGTATATGTGCAGGATGTACACATATGTGGTTTGTTACATAGGTAAACATGTGTCAGAATGGTTTGCTGCACCTATCCACTCGTTACCAATGTACTAAGCTCTGCATGCATTACCTATTTATCCTGGTCCTCTTCACCCTACTCCACCCCTCTCCCACCCCCAACAGGCCGCAATCTATGTTGTTCCCCTCTGTATTAGTAAGGATTCTCTAGAGGGACAGGGCTAATAGGATTGATGCATATATAAAGGGGAGTTTATACAGGAGTATTGACTCACACAATCACAAAGTGAAGTCCCATAATGGGCCGTCTGCAAGCTGAGGAGCAAGGAAGCTAGTCCGAGTCCCCAGCCCTCAAAAACAGGGAAGCTGACAGTGCAGCCAAAGGTCCAAGAATCCAAAAGCTGAAGAACCCGGAGTCTGGTGTTCAAAGGCAGGAAGCATCCAAAATGAGAGAACGATGTAGGCTGGAAGACTAAGCCAATCTAGTGTTTCCATGTTCCTCAGCACTTTGGGAGGCCAAGGTGAGTGGATCACCTGAGGTGATGAGTTTGAGACCAGCCTGGCCAACATGGTGAAACCCCATCTCTAAAAATAACAAAAAAGATTAGATGGCCGTGGTGGTGGGGGCCTGTATTCCCAGCTACTGGGGAGGCTGAGGCAGGTGAATCGCTTGAACCCAGGAGGCAGAAGTTGCAGTGAGCTGAGATCATGCCATTGCACTATAGACTGGGTGACAAGAGCAAAACTCCATCTCAAAAAAAGAAAAAAAACAGAAAAGAAAAGAAAAAAAAAACACTCAGAAAAGAAAGAGCAAGTGTTGCTCTTTTGTAAATCATTTTACTAGGAAAACTTAAAGAATATGTTGCTGAGTAGCAAGTAGAACCCACATAATTTTAAAGGGTGTGACATAATTAACTTTTGACAGAAGAACACCGATTTGTGTTCCATTTTTAAAATAGATTGTTACATTAGCCTATAAAAGAGTTTTATATTTTATGGAAAATGTCTTTGGTGTAAGAAATATAATAATAGTATAAATATGGCAACCCTGTGAATAATGAAGAATACTTGTGCATCGGTTCTCATGTTTATTTTATCTAGTGAGGAGAATTCAATTGATTGTCATTTTAGCATTTAATATTTAACTTTCACACGTCATACTGTGCTGCAGAGGTGATTCGCCTGCAATCGAACAATTCATGTTTTTGTGGGAAACAAAACTCTTTAAATCATTTTCATGTTTACGGATTTTAATATTTAAGGATAAAAAATGTTATAATTTTTCACCCTATAGTTATACCATTGGATAAATGCAGTTTGTGTGTGTGTGTGTCTGTGTGTATATGTGCATGTGTCTGTTTGTAGAGTTGTACATAAATCTGGAGGAAGAAGTACATAATTATTTATAAGGCCTTTCTTTCTTTCTTTCTTTCTTTCTTTTTTTTTGAGACAGAGTCTCGCTCTGTGACCCAGGCTGGAGTGCAGTGGCGTGATCTCGGCTCACTGCAAGCTCCGCCTCGCGGGTTCACACCATTCTCCTGCCTCAGCCTCCCAAGTAGCTGGGACTACAGGTGCCCGCCACCAAACCTGGTTAATTTTTTTTTTTTTTTTTTTTTTTTTAGTTGAGACGGGGTTTCACCATGTTAGCCAGGATGGTCTTGATCTCCTGACCTCATGATCCTCCTGCCTCGGCCTCCCAAAGTGCTGGGATTACAGGCGTGAGCCATCGCGCCCTGCCGAAGGCTTTTATTTCTTTACATATTCTGCCTGATCACTTCATCTTTGTTGGTTGATTACAGTTTCTATCATCTCAATGAATTTTTCTATTTGAGGTTCCATAACAGATAGCAATAGATAATTAAGCGTTCATATATTAAATTGAAATTCTCCTTTCTTTCAATGTTTTAGATTATCAAAAAGTTGTTTATTATTATTTTAAATTGTGAATACTTAATCCTTGAGGATAAAATTATTTTAATTACAATGCTCTGTACAGTGTTTGGAATATAGTAATAAGTTGCTATCAAAGTATAGGTAGAAAATATATTAATCAGCATAGATAGTTGGAATATAATTGTAAATTATATAATTGCAAATTGTAAATTATAGTGATTACTTGCAATGTACTGGAGGCCTCATGTGCATGTATCATGCAGCATACGCATTTTTCATCTTAATAATCAATGAAGTCAATTAATTTTTGAAACATATATAGTAAGTACACTGTATATGAATTCCAGTTCTCTCTAAGGTTGTTCTGATTTTAGAATCCTTGCTTCTTTTGCCACTCTGCTAAATTACTTTTCATACTTCTGATTTAATGAAGGCCTGTTTTGTGACAGGCAGTATATTAGAAGATTTACTGACTGCAACTTATTTATTTAAAATGAAGTAAGTTTTATTAACCTTATTTTGAAAATAAGGAAACAGATTCAAGGAACTCAACTTATCTTCTCAGAATCATACAATTGTTAAACATCAGGTCTTTGGTTCATACTAGAACAAGGTTGAAAATTTTATCAGAATTCACACAGAACACATAAGCTTTAATATTCATACCACTTATATCAGTTTGTTTTTTGTAATTCTGAAATACAATAATTATTATACAAGAGTTTCAAAATATGACAGAAGAGTTTAGAACTGTCCAAGATAAAACTGCACTGTGAACCCCCTACTTTAGGGAGATTAAACCGTAAAAGAAAGTATTTTAAATAAAAATAATATATTCTAAGCCTACTGTTTTTATTATGTAAACCCTCAGAAATTGTACATCTTCAAACGTAAAAAGTATTTGGAAATGTAACACATAGTGATTAAAAATAGCATAAACAACATGATTTAGTCAATGATGTATATAATTAAGCTATATTAGAAATTCATTTTGCATAGTTTGTTTCAAAGTGTTTAGCAGAAAATAAATGTCAAACATGACTTTTAGATTTAGGTACATTTTTTGCTTTCACATAATTATAAATTTAGTCAGTCACGGACCAAGTATGTTCCAGAAATTTCACACAATATGTAATCCATAATTTAAAAGATGCTGAGGGAAAGTGCTCCTTAAAGAAAATATCAGGTGAATAGATTTGAAATGTAACAAGACTTTTTTGTTTGGGTTCATTCAAGTGTTTTCTTATAGTGGATGGTATTCGAAGAAGTCATTGGAGATTTTTGTCTTCTGTCTCCCTGTCTCCTGGTCCTGCACTCCCATCCTACACTATTTAATCGCCCTCTTCCTGCCTCTTCTCTAACCATCATCAGTCTTACCAACTATTGATTACTTATTAAATTTTTAGACAATCGTTTTTTTCTTTTTTTGAAACGGAGACTCGCTCTGTCGCCAGGCTGGAGTGCAGTGGCGCCATCGTGACTCCCTGCAGCCTCCGCCTCCCGGGTTCACACCATTCTCCTGCCTCAGCCTCCGGAGTAGGTGGGACTACAGGCCCCGCCACCACGCCCAGCTAATTTTTGTATTTTCAGTAGAGACGAGATTTCACCATGTTGGCCAGAATGGTCTCGATCTCTTGACCTCGTGGTTTACCCGCCTCGGTCTCTCAAATTGCTGAGATTACAGGTGTGAGCCACGGTGCCTGGCCGCTATCATTGTTAAATGTTGGAAATATTACATGAGGTGCAGCATTAGTGAATTATCATGTATTAGTCCTAGAATCCAAGAAATGCTGTGATTATCTTTGGGGTTCATTACAGATTAGCCACCCTCTGAGGTGGCTAAAAGATCTGTTCCAAGCTTGTTTGAATTCCAGTATTAGACCTCTCTTAAGATACAACTGTTAAACTTGTAACAAAAGAGCACTAATATACCATTACATTATATTTACATTCACAGACACATTTGTATTTTATGCAAATTAAATCATTCAATCTTGTAACATAATTGATGCCACTGAGGTCCCTATTTTATAGAAGGTAATTCTGAGACAAGAATCACATAATTGTTTCTATTGTGTATCCCACTTCAGTACTGTTCCCTACAACTCCCAATCCCTAAACTTCATGTTAACCAGCTTCTCAGTCCACAAAAGAAATTTCTTCTGAAGTTTTATAGCGTCACATGGCCTCACTGAAGTAATACGCTAATGAAGGAACTTGGTCCTTAAAACTTCTCATCCCCAAGTGAATTACATGACTTTTTGTCTCTGTTAAAATAATTTAGAAAATTATATCACAAGTCTATTTTAATGTGTTAATGGAGGCTAACGAATGTCAGAGCACAATAGTTGCATTTAATAGTGTGGATTTAAAGCACCAGATTAACTTATTATTGTCACAGAATAGTTGTGTTGAAATGCAAAAACACAGAAATCTGACTTTTCTAGACCTGTAAACTGCCACTAACTTTATTTTCCTTGAGTGTACAACACAACAATGGATACTTTGATTGAAATAAATCTTTGTTATTTTATTACTTTGTTATTAAACTACATTAGTAGGAATAAATTTTTATTTATTCGTATGAGTATAGTACTTCCATTCATTAATGCAAAATTCATTTCCTCTATATTTTATTTTATTGCTTTCTCTTTATTCTAAAGTAATGTTAAAATTCCACTTTGCTCTTTGAATGACTATTTTCTTCACTTGTTTTGCAATTAGTCGAAATTCTGCAGTGTAAGTTATTATAAAGAACACAATGTGAAGAAACTCTTTTCTCTCTGGGCTTCCCACACATGGCTGCTTTAATTTCTGCTCTCTGACTTTTGCCAGTGGATCCTCCACTAACAACCACTGGATTTTGGAGTCTTTGGCCTTAACCCTCTTCACTTCCTCAGACGAACTCATCTAGCCCTGAATTAAGTGCACATGACATCCACAGTTTTAACTACAGCAGCTCTGATCTTTTCATTTGCTCCCTTTGGGGCTTTGAGTTTGGAGGGCCTTCCCCAGGTCTTTACTTTCTGACTTCTCCCATGGCTGTTTGCTTTTCAAGTTTTCTATTTCTGTTAGAAAGTTACCTCCTAATAGAGAGACATTTTATCACCGTTGCATCTAAGGTAACATTCCTACCCTATTTTTTTCCTACCATAATTGTTACACTACAAAATTCGCATTTCTATGTGTTCACTGTATGACGCTCCTCCCTGGAATATGCTTCCTGATGGAGGAGTATATTCCTTGGTCATTTGGTTCACTTCTATACACAGTGCCTTGAATAGTGTTTATTCCCAAATAGGTATTATATATTATATAATTATTTAGGAATTGATGTTAAAACTTCATGCATAAATGAAAACTTGTAACACATTGCTAAATGTTAGTTATTTAGTGATAAGGCTTTACTATAAGAGTGTAGGTAGAAGGTTATAAATTAATATTTGTTAGGTGTGTGCATAATAGATAAATGAAGAAATGTAAAGAAAATAGGCCGGGCGCGGTGGCTCAAGCCTGTAATCCCAGCACTTTGGGAGGCCGAGACGGGCGGATCACGAGGTCAGGAGATCGAGACCATCCTGGCTAACACGGTGAAACCCCGTCTCTATTAAAAAAAAAAAAAAAACTAGCCGGGCGAGGTGGCGGGCACCTGTAGTCCCAGCTACTCGGGAGGCTGAGGCGGGAGAATGGCATGAACCCGGGAGGCGGAGCTTGCAGTGAGCTGAGATCCGGCCACTGCACTCCAGCCTGGGCGACAGAGCGAGACTCCGTCTCAACAACAACAAAAAAAAAGAAAATAAAAATATCTCCATTTTCTTGATAAATTAATGTAAAATTGCAGGCAAAAACAGGCCTTTATGTAATAAATGACATAATCCACTGATTCAGGAAGTTACATATATATACACACATATATACATATATACACGTATATATATACATATACACGTATATGTACATATATACATATACACATATATACATATATACACATATATATAGGAAGTGAGGACAAGAAAAGAAAAAATATATACTATATTATATATATTAATATAATATGAAGAAAAAATATATATTTATATATTTTTTATATTTATATATTATATATATTTATAATATAATATATATTTTTTCTTTTCTTGTCCTCACTTCCTCTGAGACCTTGGGCAAATTTTGCAGATCATCCGTGTCTCAGTTTATTCTCTCATAAAATGAAGAATGCTGAATTTAGTAATGTTGCCATTAATTATATATCCATCTTCTATAAGCTTAAGATCTAATTGTGGTGGCCATTTTACTTTGTGAATGAGAAAAGGGACTGTGGAAATTAGATATAATAGCTTTGGGAATCTAGATCTAGCATAGTCGATTTTTTGTTGTACCTGCACCTGAAATTACCAGATAGAAATTACGGCACATAAAATCTCCACAGAAAAGCTTCATCAACAACTAAAATATAAAAAAAAAATTATAGAGGAAATTGACTTAAGTATGTTAACAGTTTCATATCAATGTGTCAGCAGGCTCTCTTATTTCAAGAAAGAAATTTGCAGCAGAGTCCTAGTTTTCCATTTCAACATCTCTCCATTTGATTTTTAATTTAGGTTTCCACAGGAGAAGGAAAGTGTTGCCTGTGCTGAAATGATGCTTCCCACTTTCTTGTTCAGCTCAATCTTGCATTAGATCTTAGAAACCCGGGTTTTATATATTGGCCTTGGTCATGCAATCACCACAGGTTTCTCAAATTTAAAGCAAAGTTAAGCTATAACTTTGCCGTAGCAAAGGGATAGAATCAGTTTCCTTCTTAGGCCGTCAACACCTGCTGGGAATGAAAAAGCAATATAATTGATTTTCATTGCTATACACGGTGTGCCATTTTTGACTAAGTCATCTTTATCACCGTTGCTAGCTTAAAGATTCTATAATAAAGACTACAGTTTTGTGATTTACAGCATGCTTAATTTTTATACATACAACAGGGTACTTTACAAGTTTGTGCAACATACTGCAGAAATATAATCTGAAAGAAGTAAAGCCAACGTTCAATTTTTTTAAACCTTATATTGTTATCCTTTTTTGTTTTTTTTATTTTTTATTTTATTTTATTTTATTTTAATTATTATACTTTAAGTTCTAGGGTACATGTGCATAACGTGCAGGTTTGTTACATATGTATACTTGTGCCATGTTGGTGTGCTGTACCCATCAACTCGTCAGCACCCATCAATTCATCATTTATATCAGGTATAACTCCCAATGCAATCCCTCTCCCCTTCCCCCTGCCATGAGAGGCCCTGGTGTGTGATGTTCCCCTTCCCGAGTCCAAGTGATCTCATTGTTCAGTTCCCACCTATGAGTGAGAACATGTGGTGTTTGGTTTTCTGTTCTTGTGATAGTTTGCTAAGAATGATGGTTTCCAGCTGCATCCATGTCCCTACAAAGGACGCCAACTCATCCTTTTTTAAGGCTGCATAGTATTCCATGGTGTATATGTGCCACATTTTCTTAATCCAATCTGTCACAGATGGACATTTCGGTTGATTCCAAGTCTTTGCTATTGTGAATAGGGCCACAATAAACATACGTGTGCATGTGTCTTTATAGCAGCATGATTTATAATCCTTTGGGTGTATACCCAGTAGTGGGATGGCTGGGTCATATGGTACATCTAGTTCTAGATCCTTGAGGAATCGCCATACTGTTTTCCATAATGATTGAACTAGTTTACAATCCCACCAACAGTGTAACAGTGTTCCTATTTCTCCACATCCTCTCCAGCACCTGTTGTTTCCTGACTTTTTAATGATTGCCATATCTAACTGGTGTGAGATGGTATCTCATTGTGGTTTTGATTTGCATTTCTCTGATGGCGAGTGATGATGAGCATTTTTTCATGTGTCTGTTGGCTGTATGAATGTCTTCTTTTGAGAAATGTCTGTTCATATCCTTTGCCCACTTTTTGATGGGGTTGTTTGTTTTTTTCTTGTATATTTGTTTGAGTTCTTTGTAGATTCTGGATATTAGCCCTTTGTCAGATGAGTAGATTGCAAAAATTTTCTCCCATTCTGTAGGTTGCCTGTTCACTGTGATGGTAGTTTCTTTTGCTGTGCAGAAGCTCTTTAGTTTAATGAGATCCCATTTGTCAATTTTGGCTTTTGCTGCCGTTGCTTTTGGTGTTTTATACATGAAGTCCTTGCCCATGCCTATGTCCTGAATGGTACTACCTAGGTTTTCTTCTAGGGTTTTTATGGTATTAGGTCTAACATTTAAGTCTCTAATCCATCTTGAATTAATCTTCGTATAAGGAGTAAGCAAAGGATCCAGTTTCAGCTTTCTACTTATGGCTAACCAATTTTCCCAGCACCATTTATTAAATAAGGAATCCTTTCCCCATTTCTTATTTCTCTCAGGTTTGTCAAAGATCACATGGCTGTAGATGTGTGGTATTATTTAGTTTCAATAATTCAGTATAAAATTTCTGTAGTACAGTATTTAGCTGGTTCAAATTTATTGAACTTAAAAATTTTAATTGACACATACACATGCTACTCAGATAAAATGATTAATTATTCCAAAGTATAAACTGCAAAATTTACATTAATGTCAGAAGAGTACATTACGAGACAAATTTCCCTGAGTCCCTCATGTTTTTGCATGTCTGGTGAGCAGAGCATTGACAGTTTTAATTCTGGACCATATTTTTGAGAATATACATGTAGCAAACAGTCTTTGAAAACAAAAATAGTATCTCCCTGTGTAACAGAAGACAGGTTTGTTTACCATCTGCAGCATGCACCTGAGCTGTTTGCATCGCCCTAAAGGGACTTAGGGGACAAAAAGAATGATACAAGTATGAAGCTCATGCTGCTTGCTGTACCTTGTCTCTGATCCATGAATCTCATGTCTTCTTCTAGTATTCATGAAACTGTGTCAGGATGAATTATTAGCTTAAAAGTAAAAAATAAAATTAGACCATTCATGTTCTTGACAATTTGAACTGATTTAATTTGGAAAATTAACTGTGTGAATTATTCAAATGCAATTTAATTTGATAATGATCTCTAAATAAAATGTTTGCTACATAATCCAATGAAATACATAATTTAAGTGTTTACATATATTTGTTGGTTTGGAAATTGGAATGCTACAGCATGGTATTACATAATAATACAAATAACCACACACATCTATGGAGGTGTTATCCAAGGAAGTCTGATAAATCTGAGTGGCAAAACTTAATGATATATCACTTAGTAATATATCTAGTCAAAGATAAAAATAGGCTTATTTTCAGCATTATGTATTTTTAAATGTTCTTAAAGAATACTTTTTCCAAATAAATCCGTGTGAGCTAAAACAATAAGACATTATAATTAACGTATTCATTAATTCGTTAAAATTCCCATTGATCACTGTGTATGTGCCAGGCATTGTGCTGCATGCTGAGACTAACACAGTGAACTAAACAGCATCTACCTGCATGTATAAGGCCTTCGAGGCAATTAACAAATAATCACACAAAATTTAAAAGTTAATGTAATTATATTAAAAATAGAATAAAATTATAGGTTAATATGATAAAATATACAAAAGGGACCTAATTTATGTTATGCAACAGGAGATTCAATATAATATCACTAGGACATAGAAGATATTCTGGAATGTATATACCAGGCAACAGGTATGAAAACTCCAATTTGGAAGACTGCGGCTAGTTGAAAGATTTGACAGAGACCACTTTGGGTGGAGCCTACTTTCAGGAGAAAAGTCTAGGGAGTCATCAGATATGTTTTTTAATGTGAAATTTAAAACTCTCATATGACATTTCTATTATTACACCACATATACTCTCTTCTCCTTCAAACATTAAGCTGAGGTGTAAAATATTTTAAAGATATTTACATTATTGTGGATTATACTACATTTACTCTAGAAACCTATTATATTATTTTTAAAGATTCATAGTCATGATTTTTCTTCATCATTTTTTGTAATTTTAGAAATGTGTGGAAAATTTCCAAACTGTGAAATATAACTTATTTACAATTACTCTTTTTATACATTTTTTTTAACAAAGACGGTTTCTGAGCCTGTTTATTTCCCCCCCAAAAAAAGACAATTAAAGAAACAGTCCTTTCATGTGGAAGCAAGAATATCCACTTTCACTTATAAAAGAACTCCAGAACATCTTAAATTTACCAGTCACATTAAAGAAAACATGTTGACCATTGGGATTGAGGTGAACTGTTAGAAGCAATTATCAAATGTTACCCCTTGTTACTTTAACAAGTTTATTCCCATTGAGAAATTTCTAATATATGCAAAATTAGATGTGCTGATATACAAGTTATTCATTACTTATGATTAAGAGTCTTCTGCTTCACATTTTATTGTAATTTGCAAAGCATTTTCCAAAATATCATTTAATTTGCTCCTGATACCTACTTGTGAGGTAAAGTGAGCAGATGTTTTCTTTTCCATTGGGCATATTTGGAAATTGAAGCTTAGAAAAAGGAAATAAATTGCTCCAATTTTTAAAAATGGGTCAGTATCAAAGCTGAGTTTCAGATCCAAGTATTTTCAAACACTTGATAACCTAAATATTTGCATTTAAATTGTTACAAAGGTAACAAAAACAACAACAACACTTCTTTAAGAAGCACAGTATTCTTTGGGAGGCCGAGGCGGGCGGATCACGAGGTCAGGAGATCGAGACATCCTGGCTAATACGGTGAAAACCCGTCTCTATTAAAAACACACACAAAAAATTAGCCGGACGTGGTGGCGGGCGCCTGTAGCCCCAGCTACTCCAGAGGCTGAGGCAGGAGAGTGGCGTGAACCGGGAAGGTGGAGCTTGCAGTGAGCTGAGATCGCGCCACTGCACTCCAACAAGGCCGACCGAGGGAGACTCCGTCCCCCCGCCCCCCCAAAAAAACCAGAGCACAATATTGATGGCAAAAACATTATGCATTATGCACATATGCACATGTGGTTATATAATATCATCCACTATAGCTTAAGGCGGCAAAAAGAAAGAATAGGAAAATAATCATTTAATGATGACAAATATTCAGTATCCAGTGAATACCATAGATAACTTTTGTTTGACATAAGCATATATTGAACTGGTGAGTTGACTGATTTAAGATTAGAAGTGGCACAAGAACCAGCTTTCTTTATTCAGGTTTTCAAAACCAATTATATCTTTCTCTCTGTTATTAGTTAAAAGAAAATTATCCATTCCCGTAGGACATCTGAAAATATAGCCATGCAGTCTTCATTAGTGACCAGTAAAGAACAGGTGCCCAATAAACATTTTCTGACAAAAAGCAAATTGTGTTAGAGAAAGTTTTTAATACTCTACATTTTTTAAACTTTTAGCTACTTTTATCTCGAGACAGATAACATAAATATGAAAAGAAGCCATAGTTTTATAGTATGATGTATATTTCAACTGTCATGTGTTGCAATTAGCAAAGCAAAACTCCCAATTCTCTCCTGACTTAAAAATGGCAGCTGAGTCAACAACAGCAATATCATCTAGCTGCACGCAGAAAAAAAGAATTATAAAATTTAGCAATATATTGCTCATATATAACATATTTAAACATATTTATGGACAATCATCACATCTTAAGATTTTTTCTCTACATTTTCATAGTAATGGAGAACATGGACAGTACAATTTTCTGCAGCTGTTTATCATTGTTACCTAATTGACAGTCGTCAAACTCATTATATGACTAATAACTTGTGGGTTAGCACACTCTTTGTGAAACGAACTGTCAGTATGTATACATTATTGAGTTATCACCTTTTTTGTTGTAAAACATTTCTGAATAACCTTCAAATCATTTCATTTAACTCTTGCAACCTCTCTTAATGAGGAAATTGAATAACTAGTGTTACTTCTTTACTCTTATTTCTTTTTTTTTTTTTTTGAGACGGAGTCTCGCTCTGCCGCCCAGGCTGGAGTGCTGTGGCCAGATCTCAGCTCACTGCAAGCTCCGCCTCCCGAGTTCACGCCATTCTCCTGCCTCAGCCTCCCGAGTAGCTGGGACTACAGGCGCCGCCACCTCGCCCGGCTAATTTTTTTGTATTTTTTAGTAGAGACGGGGTTTCACCGTGTTAGCCAGGATGGTCTCGATCTCCTGACCTCGTGATCCGCCCGTCTCGGCCTCCCAAAGTGCTGGGATTACAGGCTTGAGCCACCGCGCCCGGCCTAACTCTTATTTCTTAACCAATTATGTCATTTGGTGGACTCAACATTTATAAAGTTTTAAATTTAAATTTTTATCTCTGCCCATATAACCCTAAAAGTTTATGGTACATGATATTCTGTATTTTGCTTGTAATGCAATTTAGATTCATGATCTTCCATTGCTGGTATGAAGAGAAATGGTCTCCAGATATTCAGAAATCCAACTGACCATCTCATACTAGAATCTTAGGTTTTTGGTTCTTAATTCAATTTTCCAATGCAATGACTCCTGTGGATTGCTCTGAACATTATTTAAGAAAACGAAACAAAATTTAATACAAAACTAACTTTTAAAAAGTGATCAAGTGAGAAAGAAATCTCAGCTCAAGGTAAAAAATGTACATTAATTTTTGTTACATACACGACACATTACTTCAAAATTTAGCGTTTAAAATCACAGATAATCGAGCAGGGCGTGGTGGCTCACGCCTGTAATCCCAGCACTTTGGGAGGCTGAGGAGGGCAAATCACGAGGTCAGGAGACTGAGACCATCCTGGCCAATATGGTGAAACCTCATCTCTATTAAAATACAAAAAAAAAATTAAAAAAAATTACGCCTGTAGTCCCAGCTACTCGGGAGGCTGAGGCCAGGGAAGCAACTGAAGCCGGAAGGCGGAGGTTGCAGTGAGCCGGGATCGCGCCACTGCACTCCAGCCTGGTGTCAGAGTGAGACTCCGTCAAAAAAAAAAAAAGAAAGAAAAAAAGAAAAGAAAAGAAAAAAGAAAAAAAAAATCACAGATAATCATTATTTCTGGAAAATTTGGGTGTCAGCTTGGAGGTTCTGCTGATCTGGATTGAACTTCACTGATCTTGCCCGGGTTTACTCATTTACTCATTCCTAAACTGATGGGTAACCTATGAGCCAGCTAGTCTTGGATGGCTTCAGCTGAGATACCTTTGCTGTATTCCACGTGGTTTCTCATCTTCCTGTAAGCTAGTCTGAACTGATTTTCATGTTGATAGCAATCGTCCAAGAGATAGCAGGCCATGTCATGCAATAATAGAACAAGAAGAAATGCACACTTTTCTTTTTCCAAGTCTCTGCTTGCGTTACATTTGCTAATACCACTTTAGCCAGATAAATTAACACAGCACAGCACATAGTCAAAAAAAAAAAAAAAAAAAAAAAAAAAAAGACCGGAAAGTTACAGAACAAATGACATGGTTTAGAAAAGCAATTAAGACCATCAATGAAATCAGTCTACCACAAAAGGTAATTCATTTGTTCACAACACTGTTGAAAAGACTTATCTTCGAAGACAGGAAATGATTCTCCACTGAAGGGTGAAGACATTTCAATTTTCAGTTATTTGGGGAAGAGTTGGATCTCCAATGAGTAACTTTCATGCAAGGACAAGAACTTAGAAATGAAATAGAGGTTATTTGGTTTTTTATCATAAACTAATTAATAATCTTGGAGGCAGTTTCCTCATAGCAATTATTATGGCAATTGCGTTCATGTACAGGCAAACTGAGAAACTCTAAGATGGTTTTGAAAAAAAAAAATTTGAAAGCTTGCAAATGTTAACTTCCACAATAGATATTCTCTTCAATTTTTTTTAATAAACATGTATTTAAGATCTACAAATCTTTAGGGCCTAGAAATAAAATTATACACAATTAAATCATTGCAATTAAAGAGAAAATTACACCATAAAGAAATAAGTGTATCAATATGGCTCAGTTCATGGATATTGTGGAAGGCTGTGTGCTATGGCATGTTTTACTTTACAAGTTTTTATTTGAGTATAAAAACAATACAGTCATATGAATAAATGAATTTTCACAAATTGAAAACACTCATGTAACCAACTCTTGCATACTTCTGAATTTATTTTCTGTATGCTAATCCCTTTTCTGTCCCCTTCTTATTGGTGGATGAGTAGGCTATAAAATGAGTACAGAGCAAAACATGTGGCCTGCAGTAAACCACATAGTTGACCATTCGTTTTCTTAACTTGGCATTTTCCCTGCCATATACTGAAAATTTAGGTACTGGTTATAATGCATTGCCTCTATTCTCTAAATCACCTTGAAATAACTCCTATACAATAATATGTAAGCATAGATTCTGTAAATATTTCACCTATTTAACCATGGATGAGGAAAGGAGTTTCTCTTTCTGGTTCTGCTGTGTTCTTTTAGGCAGGCTCCCACACCGTGTGCAACTTCCTCAATGCTCAGGGTTTCCCAGTGAAGGGTTTCCAACAGGGCATCTCTTATTAAAAATGTCCTCTTGTACCACCTTGGGTGGTTTTGTAATCCCAGTGACTTTCTCTACTGTCCAGTGAGTCATAGATATGCCCACTCTCATCAAGGAAGTCTGGCTCTCAATAGTGCTAGAGAAGAGTCTGTTCCTCAGGAGTACTATGTCATTCCAAGGGGTGCTGGTTTGCTGTATATCTGTTATTTTTATATTTTTTAGAGTACCCTTTACTCTTTAGTATATAATTTTCCATTATTCCAACTCTCTGTTATAGTTAATAATTTATTTTTATTTAAAATTTTTATGTTCAAGTTACTGTGTGATTTTTATCTTCTGATTGATTGGTTCCTAAATGATGTGCTTGCTTTATTCAGGTCCCCGAGTTCTTCTGATTCAAAAGTGATGATCCATGATAACAGTGCTAAAAGTAGGCTTTTGCATAATAAT
This sequence comes from Trachypithecus francoisi, assembly GCF_009764315.1. NCBI lineage: Eukaryota > Metazoa > Chordata > Mammalia > Primates > Cercopithecidae > Trachypithecus > Trachypithecus francoisi. The sequence continues at coordinate 155,235,667 of NW_022681454.1, read as the reverse complement.
ATATTTATAATTTATTCCATGACCCTTAAAATATCTATTAAGAGAACTGAATATTAAAATCAACCCAATAACATGTTGAAAAGATGATTATCAAAATGAACATTGAAGCTAAGAAGCAAATGCTATAGAAAAAAATGAGAAATTAAATTATTGGAGCACAAATATCAAGAGTTTGTTAGTTTTATGATTTGAGGTATAATGACATCAGAATCTGATTATTTTTAAAATTGCATTTATTTGTTATTGATCTATTCCTGTACAATTAATTAATTGATTGACTAGTTTTTACAAAGGCTATAGATGACCGAGTGTTCCAATTTCCCTTAGCCAGGTAAAAAATACATTGTACTGGAGAACTGACATTGTTGTCCCACATACTGATTTTTTGTGGCATATCATTGCTTCTTCTAAATTATAAGCAATATTTTTCAGGTATGTTGACACTTTTGCTTTGGTTATTGTCTGGGAGACATTCTATCTTTTGAACATGATTCTGGATTCTCTGCGTCATCCATGTTGTGTATATCACACAATCTAAGTGCAGTTGTCTCATTCTTCCCTACACTGAAAAATACTTTAAAAAACAAATGTATTATCTTAGCTTGAGCTGTGTAACAAAATAACATAGACTTGGTGCCTTTAATAACAGGTCTTTATTTTCTCTCAGTTCAGTAGGCTGGAAATCTTATATTAGGGTGCCATCATATTATGATTCTGGGGAGGGTTCTTTTCCTGGATGGCAGAAAGCCACCTTTTCTTTGTTTTTTCACATGGCCTTTCCTAGTGCTTGCAAGTAGAGAAAAAGAGAGAAAGAGAGAGCTCTTCCTCTTGTTATAAAGCCACTACCAATCATATCATATTGGGACCTCATCCTTATTTTTAAACGTAATGCTATTGTGCACTTAATAAACTATAATATAGTGCAAGCATAACTTTTTATATGCACTAGGAAACCAAAAAAAAAATGGTGTGGATCTCTTTATTACCATATTCACTTGATTGCAGTGGTCTGAAACTGCACCTGCAATAACTCCAAGGTACGCCAATGTATGTGTGTATAATTACTATTTATTTTCATATACTATTCCACATGAAGTGATATGTCAGCTCCTTAGAACTCTGTACCCTCAAATACTTCTCTCATCTTTTTTCCTATTGTTGTTATGCATTTTACTTTCCCATTGATACAGGTACACAACTACCTTTTTTTGTTTAATATAGTAAATTATAAATATACCAAAAAGTGAATTTGTTATTTATTTGTACACATCCCACTTTCTTTCTGGTATTACATTCCTTCTTCCTGAAGAGTTACCTGTGGGATATTTTACAATGCAGATTTGCTGTTAATAAATTATCAGTTTTTGGCTGAACAAAATTTTATTTTCCCTCATACTGCAAAAGTCCTTTTGCTGTATATGACATTCTGGACTGACAGTTCCTTAATTCCCCCCATCCCTGCTTCATCCATACCCTAGCAGTTTAAAGATGTCAGTCTTTATTGTCTTATGACTTTTGTAACTTATGATAAGAAGCCTGTTGTAATTTTTACATTTGCCCTTCTGTATGTAATGTGTGTCTTTTTTCTGGAAATCAAACATTTCTCTTTATCTTTGGTCCTCTGTAGTATAAATATATTTCTGTCTTTTTAAAATATTAATTATTTTTTAAGAAAATTCTTGACCATTCATTGTCAAGAATTTCTAATCTCTAATCTCAAATATTCTAATCTCTGTTCTCCCTCTTTTGGTGTTTCTCATTGTACGTATTTTAGACTGATATTGACTGATTTCTTTTGGATACCCTGTTCTATTTTTTCCTACTAATTTGCCCTTTATGTTTTAATTTCAATAATGTCCATTCACCTATATTCAGGTTCACTGAGTCTTTTCTTCAATGTGTGAGGACTACTGATAAGTCTTTCAACGGTATTAATGCATTAATCCTCTGTGTGTGTGTGTGTGTGTGTGTGTGTGTGTGTGCGCGCGTGCGCGCGTGCGTGTGTGTGCGCATATGCGTGCAGGCACATGCTTTTTCCTTTTTTTTTCTGTGTGTGTGTGTGTGTCTTATTTATTTATAGCATGTCCTTGAACACTTTTTTGCTTTTTCCATTTTTCTGCTAACATTGCCCTTCCATTCATGGATTTCTTCAGACCTTTCTGCTAGAAATATTAACATATTAATAATAGTTATTTTAAATCCGCTTTCTAATTTTTTTCAACAATAGGATTATATTTGAGATTAGTTCCATGGATTGTTTTGTCTCTTAACAGCCTATTATTTTTTCTCCCTATTTTGTGTGTCTCATAATTTTTAGTTGAAATGTACATACTCTATGCAAGGTAGGGGAGACCAAGTTTAAAGTGTTTATGCCTGGAAGTAGGCATGCCTCTTTTTCTGAAGATATTTATTGAGAAGCTAAGCTAGTTTTGGTTTTGTTAGTCACTATGATTACAATGTACTCATTCCTTTAGTGTTATTTTGTGCTTGTGGTGGGAGCTGTATTAATTGATCAAATTCTTTATTGTGCCAGGTCCATCCTCTGTTTTAAGTGTTCCCTGTGAGCCTGCACTCAAGAGAGGTTTTTTTCTCATGCTCTTGTCCCTCTACCAGGAGTAGTTTGCTGTTGCTTGTTTGTTGGTTCTTTGCAAGCATGGGTGGTGCAGGACAAGGGAGTGTTATACATTTTTTCACTCAGTGTCAACCTTAGGTAGTTATATACCTCTAAGCCTTTTGAGCAGAATTTTCTGTGTTCCTACCTTGTTCACGTTGGTAAGGGTTTTCTTTTTTTTTATTTTTCTGGAACAAGGAGGGTCTTTCTCTTTTTTAAAAACTCAGTGGGTTTTCACCTGTGTTTTGAAAGGGACAGGATTGACTGCCTTTTTTTTTTTTTTTTAAGCAGTTGAATACTTTATGTCACTAGGGGAGAGGATGCAGGTAAGAATTGTTTTTTTGTTTTGTTTTGTTTCTCACCTCAGCATCAGCTGTTACTCAACATCAGGCCTGTATCATGAGGAATGCCTCTCTTGCCCCCAGTCTTTCTGAAGAGCAAATTGCAAGGTCTATTAAGAACAGACTGCGAAAGTGACTGTTCTCTATGTCTAGGCTCCCAGGGTTTTATACTCTCACAACTTATGCAAGTTCAGCTTTTAAGGTATTTTTAAAAAATTTGTTGTTTTTTTTTGTGCCTACTTGCATGGTGCCTTCTTTTCTTCCAGTGCCCTCATGTAGGTGGATAATTGCCAGTGTCTTGTCTCTTTTTAGAGGCTCCAGGGTTCCTCGAATTTGGGGATAGTTAATTGATCTGCAAATTTAGCACTCAGATGGATTCCAGAAAGAAATTATTGTGTAGATTATTTAGCTTCATCTCATTATTTGGATACAAACTCTTTCCGTTTATATACCAAGATAAGGCCAGAACTCTGGAATCTGTATTCATTTACTAATGATACAAGAGTTACCAGGATTTTAGGTTCTTTGAGCCATTCGGTTATGAATATTTTTGATGAAACCAAAATAAAATTGTGTTCGCTTTCAAAACATGGCAAAATATAGTTTAAAACCTAAATGAGATTTTTTTGCATTAATTTTTAAGAAGTACAATCCAGGTTGATTTAGGAAACAAGAAACTGGGATATTCTGCATATACATAGGGGAAGCTGTTCACTTTGAGATACTTATGTAAAGCTTACTTTGATTTTTTTACTAACTCAGTTTTTTTTTTTTTTTTGCATTTCAGTATTATACAAAGGGTTTATGTAGGTCCCTTACAATTAAAAAAAGATACATCTAGACTTTGCGACCATTTAGAAAATATGCCCTTACCAATGAATCTGAAGCCTCCTATAGGCTTCTCTTCATTACACTCTCCTTCTTCCCCTGTGCATATGACTCCTACTGTGAATTATATGTTAACCCTTTTTTTGCTGCTCTTCGTCTTTTTACCATAAATGTATATATCCCTAAGACACACAGTTTATTTTGTACTGTTTCTGGATGTTACATAAATGGAGGCATACTGTTGTGTGTGTGTGTGTGTTTAGTGACATTGTGTTTGGGGATTCATTCATGTTGATGTCTCTAGCTATGTAAATATGGAATTTCAGATCGTGAAATGTAGAGCTAGATGACCTAGTTTTGAATTTTGTGCTGTGAACTTAGTAACCTTCATAGGGAAGTTACTTAAACTTTCTGAAATTTGTTTCTTTAGGTGTAAACTATGGTAGTGTCAATACGTAAATAATATAGATAGGAATGATTCAAGGTTATATGGGTCATCTTGAATTTTTTTTTATTATTTTTATACTTTAAGTTGTGGAGTACATGTGCGCAATGTCCCCTACATTTTGGAGAAAGAATACAATTTATAAATAACAATTAGCTATGTCAATGGATGTTTACTTCCAAAGAGGAAAGAAATTACAGCAAATCATAAATATATTTGCAAATTTTACAGAAATATATGGCCATATACACACATTGCAAAAATACTATCAGATCTGTGGAATGGGCTTGTCCAAATGAGGAGCTCTTAATAAACTTGGATGTTATTAGCTTCATGGCAAATCTGACTCTTGCATGTATTTAAAACACTTGGAAGAGTGTTTTTTTGCATATATTTAAAACACTTGGAATAGTGGTTTTATAAAAGCAGTGTTATTATTCACCATGATTGTGTTGTGTGATTAATCTGTTGTACTTGGGAGTTATTTCCAGATTTTTGTTATTAAAATGGATGCTATAAACATTACTATAGCAAAATGTATGTGTGTACATTCATATGTCTGAGTTGTAGAATATGCTCATATTTGAGTTTATATTTTAAAGACTGGTTTTGCCAATTTACAATTTCACTATGAGTTTATGCGACTTTTCATTGCTCTACATGTCAGTCAGCCCTTGGGATTAGGCATTTTAGTTTTGTAAATCTAATAGATGTTTAAATGGTGTCCTTGTTGTTGCAGTACATTTAATTTTAATGATTAGTAGTGATATTGAACATCTTTTTACAAATATAAGTGATATTTGTGATTTCATTTTCAGGACATGACTTTTCACATCTTCATTTTTCTATTGAATTGTCAGTCTTTTGCTTTTCCCTTTATCGGTTATAGCTAATGGGTTGCTTTGTCCAATTATGGCTTGTATTTTCATTGCTTTGATAATGTATTTTTACAAATAAGAATTCCTAATTCTGACATCATTTAATTTGTAAACTACTTTTAAAATGATTTCATTTTGTCTCTCAATTTAAAATGTCATCCAATATCCAAATACCTGAGATTATAAAGATATTTTCTTACATTTTATACGAAAATATTTAAAGTTCTGTCTTTTACATATTTGTACTGTTTCCTCTGCTCTTGATTTTTGTGTATGCTGTGAGGTATAAGTCCAGTTGGGAATTTTCTGTATGGCTAAACTTATCTAGTTGCTTCAGCCCTGTATACTTAATAGACCAATCTTTCTCTACTAATTTGCCATGCTATGTCTGTCACATATCATAAATGTGACATGGCTATCTATCTATCATCTATATACTTGTCATTTATCTATTTCTTGGGACAGAGAAAGAAGAGAGAGCTGAGATATTGGTTATTTCCAGAAACGCTTTATCTGAATACACCACTTCATCTTAGTTTTAATCTTGTAGATGAGTCTTGATATATGGTAGAGGGAAATCATCTTTGTTTTCTCTTTTTGTTTCAGGATTGTCATGGCTTTTCATGCTCTCTTACACTGTCTTACAAATCTAAATCAACTTTTTATTTCCTCAAAAACATGTGTTTTTTGTTTGTTTGTTTGTTTGTTTGTTTTGAGACAGGGTCTCACTCTGTCACTGAGGCTGGAGTGCAATGGAGCAATTTTGGCTCACTGCAACCTCCACCTTCCAGGTTCAAGCTATTCTCCTGTCTCAGCCTCCCAAGTAGCTGTGATTACAAGTGCACACCACCACACCTGGCTAATTTTTGTATTTGTAGTAGAAACAGAGTTCTGCCATGTTGGCCAGGCTGGTCTCAAACTCCTGACCTCAGTTGATCTACCCACCTAGGCCTCCCAAAGTGCTGGGATTACAGCCATGAGCTACTGTGCCCAGCCAACATGTTGATTTTTATCACTTGAAGTTGTGTTGAAATTTTGGATTAATTTAGTAATAATTGATACCTTTAAAATATTGAGTTCTAGTCATGTTTTCCACTGAGTAAGATATTCTTTAATACCTTTCAATAAACTATTATCATGTTCTCAATGAATATTGTTCATGTTGTATTTGTATTTGTGAACTTTTTGTGATCTCATAGCTATTGTTACAAATCCTACTGTTCTCATTTTGCCTAATCTACTTTCCTTTACCTTCTCCACACTAGAATTTGAGGGACACATCTTACCCTCTTTGTGTAGCTTTTGATAACCTATAAGCACTCCATAACCTATTGCATTGGGTCTGCATATTGTACAAGTGTCTACTCAAGACAACTGCCATAGGCTTCTTCTGCTTGTCTTCTTTTACTCTAACAGGAGAAATACCTGCAGCTCATTTTACTCCATTCAAAACTTTTTCAAGAGTGAATGTAGAAACTTCTATATTTCTAGAACTCTTTTACTTTTAACGAATTACATTGTATTCTAAACAACATTTGTAAAACTTCATGAAACTCAACAACCATTTAGAACTTGTAGGGATTTTCATTAATGTTCCCCTTTTCCCTGATTATTCTGAGAGGTAGTTATTCCTAAATTGTTATGCTAACAATAAGGAATTCTGAGAAGTGTGGTCAAGAAGAGAACATATCAAATAATTTGAAGATATTAGAATCTTTTTGCAGGATTATTTTCTTAAATTTATTAAAATATAATTAATTTAATTATTTTACATTTATTCTCTAACAATATTTTTACACAAAGTTCTCATCATTTTGGTTTTGCTTTTCATACCAGAGAATGCAGCTGTTTTATTTTTGTTTGCTTAATAATTTTAAGCAATAGTTTCAATCCATGTTAGTTGACATTTCTATTGCATCTTTTTAAATTGATTCATGTAATGATTTACTTTAAGGAAAGGAGCTTTCAAAATGATGTATTTACCAAATTAAACACATTATTTAATTATTATTTCACAGTGTTATTTACTGATTCTATGTTAAGTATGTTAGTAAATAGGCTACTGAGAAAAATCCATAGTTTCTAGAAAATCTTATCTACTGTGAAATAATAGTAATTTAGTCGGTCTCCATATGTAGAAGTTTGCTTAAATTTATTTTATTGTTATTTTATGAAAATATATTTTGTTTACACAAAAAGCTAGGAAAATCGCTTTTACAGTATTGCAAAGTAAACGCCTATAATAGAAAATTCAGAATTTGAAAAGAAATTACTTCAATGTCAGTGTATATCAAAACATGTATTTTATACAGAAAACTGTATTTAAAGTGCAAATAATATGAGTACCATACAATTTAGAACTATAAGGAGGAACATAATATGAAAAAGAAAGTGGGCTAACATTTAAAATTTACCATTTTATAACAGATGAAACTTCTTTTAGATTGAAGCGATCTAAACAATATGATTTTAAAACATGTGGTTAAATAAAGGCCTGAAATTCAACTGTTATGTACTGATATAATCAATACCTGGTTTTTACGGCCTTGTACATTCTGATTAACCAGTGCTCATCATCTATAGGTTGTTAAATGTTTTGTTACTCTAACATAACTGATTATAATCAATTGGTAGTTGCCATAAAAATTTTCACAATTTTACATACGTGCTACAGATGTTCTTTTTTCCAAAGTTCCCATTTACACTACCTTGAAAAATATATAAGCAATCAACTCAACAAAATAAATGATTTTGTGTTTTTTTCCTATAAACTCTTTCCAGGCATCAATGCCTTAAGGCAACTCTGTAATGGTGTAGAGGCTCATAAAGATTTAATCGCTGAGGAAATATTTATGGAGTGTCTATTGGCAGTCAAATTATAAAGGTGTAACAAGGGTTCGGAATAAGTGGAAGATTTTGTCCCTGAATTCAGGTTGTCTGTTCTAAGGCTATAACTCTCAACTATGGCTGAGCCTCCACATCACACATTTGTATGATCTATTTAAGATTATAGGCCGGGCGCGGTGGCTCAAGCCTGTAATCCCAGCACTTTGGGAGGCCGAGACGGGCGGATCACGAGGTCAGGAGATCGAGACCATCCTGGCTAATACGGTGAAACCCCGTCTCTACTAAAAAATACAAAAAAAAACTAGCCGGGCGACGAGGCGGGCGCCTGTAGTCCCAGCTACTCGGGGAGGCTGAGACAGGAGAATGGCGTGAACCCGGGAGGCGGAGCTTGCAGTGAGCTGAGAGCCGGCCACTGCACTCCAGCCTGGGCGGCAGAGCAAGACTCCGTCTCAAAAAAAAAAAAAAAAAAAAAAAAAAAGATTATAAAACTGCTGAGAAAATAAAAGATCAGAAATGCTGTATCAGGATGGAGGTAAAGAGTAGGTTTGATATGTCTTTATACATATAACAAAACTCAAAGCATAAATTGGAGGCTTGGCTAAAATTAATGGAGAATCTAAAAAAAAAAAAAAGAATGTGTTAAGAATTATATAAAAAGAACAGCCAAATTCTTCAGTCTGTTTGGATGCTAATATGAGACCCCTCACCTTGTTTGGTGACCACAACCAAGTTATTCAACAGCAGTATGTTTTAGTTTTCTTATCTGCAAAATGGGATTAATAATGGGGGCTTTTTGACAAAGTTTAAATGATAAAATTTCATGTTTCGTTTAAATTGTTCAGCATAGCACTCGACATATTTACATGCTCAATGAATATTTATTATTTATTTTAAATAGACTGAAATATGGTGTTTTATTTTAAATATATTGAAAAGATCTATGCTTTATTCAGACTGATAAGAAGTTATTAGTTAAAGTCTAGCTCATTCAAAAAGCTGCCTGAAAAGGTGTTTATAAAATTGTATATTAAAGAAAATTTTGGCTGGAATATTTTAATTCCATTTAGAGGAAAGAGATAAAAATATGAACAAACAAATACAGCTTAGAAATGGTAATGGTAATTTAGATATACTGTTTTAGAAAGAAGAGCAGTGTAACTAAAAGAGATTTGGTGTTATGGGATAACACAGATTTCAATAAAACACCTTGAAAGTTGTAGTCTTGGATAATTTTTACATCATGGGATGAAGGAATCTTGATTATACTAGAAAGAGAAAGACTGTACTCTCTAGGTGGCTCTAAAGGACATATGGAAAAGTTGTTTATTTCAGGTTTTAAATAAATTTTAAAAGAATTATCTGAAAATACACATTACAATGTTAATATACAGTTTGGCATATTTGAATATAAACATAATCACAAATACCATCCACATATATCCAGAATTTTCACTATTGTTTTTAATTATTCTTGTCCAGTGTACTAATTCTTTGTTGTGATCCGGTCTCCATGATATTTTCTGGTTGTAATGAGTTTTACACTTTCTTGCCCTGCATTTATGTCTATGTTATGCAGACTAGATATCTTGCTATTATATTTCTAGTCATCAATAATTATTTTTTTGCTCAAAATCTTTCTAAAAATACTCTACTCTAATCTTTCTCAACTAATTTATACAAAAGTCTGGCATTCCCCCATTATACTCTACAACATGTCAAATATCTGCTTACTGTTCACATGGGGTACAGTCTTTTGTCTTTTCATTTAGCATTTCAGTTCCCTTACAGTGTTCTGTCTGTATCACCCCTGTTTTTAATGGTAGCCTGTGGTGAAAGCTGGAGTTATATTGTGAAATTTGTATCAATGGTTACTTTTTGTGGAGGTTCAAGCTCCAAATCCTCTCCTATTGTGTAGCTCATAAGACTTTCTCTCATTAAATTAGTGACAGTAGCACCATGACAGTTTCCTCTGGGAGTTGTAGAAATGTGGTGTGATTGATCTTATATAATATGATATTGAGGATTTATATTTTATTGAGAGTTATGAAGGAAATATTCAGTTAAACCGTATGACAGCCAGAGTGTACAATATGATTCCCCTTCCCTCCTTTTCCTCCCCTTCTGCCTCCCTTCTCCTCATCCCTTCTTCCTTGACTCCTCCTCCTCCTTCTCCTCTTCTCCCATTTATCTCTTTCTTTTCTCTGATCTTTTTTTCCTTGTCAGAAGATTTTTATCATTTTCAAGGCCAGATGCAATAGCTCCATAATCATTTTCTTGTTTTCAATAAATCTGTAGTGTGAGTCAGTTTGAGGGAAGCTATTTTTAACAGAAATTCACCTAGCATAAATATAGGTAAAGTCAGAAATTATATCAGATATGGTTTTGGAGTACTATCATGTGAACTTTGGTAAGTCAGTGGATACTATCATATTTTAAAGATATAAATATTTTTTAAAAATCACATTTCAGAGGGAAAACAGTTTCTTTACCAAAAGATACTGACAAAATTAGTTACATTTTACAAAAATGAAGTGAAAATAAATGCTCACTTTTTATTGATAAATATTGTATATAACATTAAAAACTGAGCAACACATTAAAAATTTAGAAATAAACATGAAAAATTCTAAATCCAAAATTAAAATTGGGAAGAGACAATGAACAAAAAACTCTTAGAAAGTAAATCCTCATAATAAATATCTGGGAAAAAATCTTTAAGACTATTTATAGTAAAGTATATTCAAAATTTGCCAATTACATCTTAAAAAGCTAGAGAGGATGTGGAGAAATAGGAACGCTTTTACACTGTTGGTAGGAGTGTAAATTAGTTCAACCATTGTGGAAGACAGTGTGGTGATTCCTCAAGGATCTAGAATGAGAAATACCATTTGACCCAGCTATCCCATTACTGGGTATATACCCAAAGGATTATAAATCATTCTACTATAAAGACACGTGCTCATGTATGTTTACTGCAGCACTATTCACAATAGCAAAGGCTTGGAACCAACCCAAATGCCCATCATTGATAGACTGGATAAAGAAAAGTGGCACACATACGCCATGGAATACTATGCAGCCATAAAAAAGAATGAATCATGTCCTTTGCAGGGACATGGATGAAGCTGGAAACCATCATTCTCAGCAAACAAACACAAGAACAGAGAACCAAACACCGCATGTTCTCACTCATAAGTGGGAGCTGAACAATAGAACACATGGACACAGTGGGAGCTGAACCATAGAACACGTGGACACAGGGCGGGGAACATCACACATTGGGGTCTGTCGGGGGTGGGGGTCTAGGGGAGGGATAGCATTAGGAGAAATACCTAATGTAGATGACAGGTTGATGTGTGCAGCAAACCACCGTGGCACTGTATACCTATGTAACAAATCTGCACATTCTGCATGGTATGTACAAGTATAGTAATGATAATAATAATCATAATAATAATGATAATGACAATAAAAAGAATTTTCTGCACCAGCACCTCATATCCTCATTCTCTGCAGCTGAGAAAAGGGGTTGAATACAGGGGTTGACATGTTTTACAATGTTGTCTTTTGACCCAAACTTCAGTGGATCTACCCAGCCTTTCTTCTATGGGCACATGCACTCTCACTACATTTACAGCCTTTTTTCTTCAAACCTGGTAGTATATTTTACCTTTTTTGTTTTGAACATTTTGTCTCAAATTTCCTCTTTGTTCTCTCTTCCTGTCTTTATCCCCGAGCTCAAGTTATGATTGACAAAGAAGGCAGTGTGTTGTGGGAGCGTGAAACACAGACTCTGGAGTAAGCCTACCTGGTTTCCAATCCTAGCTCTGCTAATTAGAGGCCAAGTGGAACTAGTAGCTTACTTGACATCTTAGCATCCCTGGCTATAAAGTGGGAGAATATTAATAGATCTTTCATTATAGGTTTAATATACAGATGAAATGTGTCCATTTCTGTGAAGTGTTTACAGTAGTGTCTGGCATACTGATAACTGCTTTATAAATAAAGATTAAATGCTTTGAGTTTTGTCTCGATAATTTGTGGTTAATCAGCTTTCTGTTACTGATAGCAATGTTTTGGAATGCAAAAGTGTTTCTTCTTCATATAAATATGTCAATTATTCTTTCTTTTTTGATTTCCAATTTTTTCATACTCAGTGAAGATTTCATTAACTAAGAATATATATATAGTTTGATTATGGCATTTTTTTGTATTTAAGTATTTCATATAGATTTTATTTTAACAACAGCTTTACTCTGATATTCTCCACAAACCATAAAATTAACCCATTCATAGTGTGCAATTCAGTGCTTTCTACTATATTAGCAAAATTGTGCAGCCATCATGGCTATCAAAGTTTAGAATATTTTCATCCCTCCAAAAAGGACTTCAGACTTACTAGCAGTTATTTCCCTCTCCCCCAACCCCTCAGTCCCTGGTTACCGCAAATCTGTCTTCTATGTCTATGGATGTAGTCCTTCAGGACATGTCATATAATTAGACAATTTGTGGCTTTTTGTGTCTGGCTTCTTTCACTTAGAATATTAATTTCAAGATTCATACAAAGGCCCGAAGGCTGAAAAGAAAGGTTTATTCATGTTGCAGTATATATCAGTACTTTATTCCTTTTTATTGTCAAATAATCTATACTCCATTATATAGATATACTACATTTTATTTATCCATTCATCCATTGATAGACATTTGGGTTGTTTTCACTTTTTGCCTTTTATGAGTAATAAAGCTATGCACATTTGCATACAGAAAGTATCAGACATGTTTTCAGTTCTTTTGGGTGTGTACATAGGAATGAATTGCTAGTCCTAGGTAACTTAGTTTAGATTTTTGAGGAGTGGCCAAACTGTTATTCAAAGCAGAGGCACCATTTAATATTCTCACTAGCAATGTGTAAAGGTTCCAAATTTTCCACATCCTCTCCAGCATCTGCAATTGTCTCTTTTTTATTTTAACCAATGTAGAGCATATGAAGTAGTATCTCACTGAGGTTTTTATTTGCACATCCTTAGTGACTAGTAATGCTGAATGTGCTTTTATGTGCTTATTGTTCATTTGTAAATCTTTTGAGAAATGTTCGTTTGAATCCTCTACCCATTATTTTAATTAGACTATTTGTTTTATTTTGTTTTGTTTTGAGCACCCAGGCTGGAGTGCAGTGGAACGATTTCGGCTCACTGCAAACTCCACTTCTCGGGTTCAAGCAATTCTTGTTCCTCAACCTGCTGAGTAGCTGGGATTACAGGCATGTGACACCATGCCCAGCTAATTTTTGTATTTTTAGTAGAGACGGGGTTTCCCCATGTTGGCCAGTCTGGTCTCGAACTCCTGACCTCAGGTGATCTGCCTGCCTTGGCCTCCCAAAGTGTTGGGATTACAGGTGTGAGCTACCATGCCCAGTCTATTTGTTTTTTTATTGTTGAATTCTAGTTACTCTTTATATATTCTGAAAAGAAGATCCTTATCAGATAAATTTTCTTCAAATATCTCTTTACTTTCTTGATGTCTTTTGAGCAGCAAAAAATTGTAATTTTTATGAAGCTGAATTTACCTATTTTTCTTTGGTATGTTGTGTGTGGCTGTTGGGATTCACTCTTAGTGGTGAGCTAGTGATTGAACAGGGATTTAATTAAATGCCTTGCATCAGTATGTCTCCCAGGCTTTGTTGAGGTTCTCTATCTCTGTTTTGTGTTACAATATGAGTGTTCCTATATAGTTCACGACTCTGTCTTAGCCTTCAATTTCTGCTTGTGTAGAGCCTTGTGTGCAGCTAGAGATGAGATAATAGGGATTCACATATCTCTGCTGAGCATGCACACAGTCCTGCACATTTGTGTGGCCTTCTAGACTCCTAGGAATTTGTGGAACTCTACAATTTCTCTACCGAGAGCCCATTCCTCAGGTTTATCTTGTAATGTTTATCTAGTCAAACACTACTGTTATCTACAACTAGTATCTCTGTTGCAGAAAGTTGTAATGTTAAACAAGTGCTGTTGTTTCCTTTCAATAAAGAGTTTAGGGGGCGGGTGTGGTGGCTGATGCCTGTAATCCCAGCACTTTGGGTGGCTGAGGCAGGAGTTCAAGACCAGCCTGGCCAACATAGTGAAAACCGAATGCCTCTACTAAAAATACAAAAATTAGCTGGGCGCAGTGGTTCACTCCTGGAATCTCAGCAATTTGGGAGGCTGAGGCGGCTGAATCACCTGAGGTCAGGAGTTCGAGACCAGCCTGGCTAACATGGTGAAGCCCTGTTTCTACTAAAAATATAAAAAATTAGCCAGACGTGGTGACACGCACCTGTAGCGCCTGTAATCCCAGCTACTTGGGAGGCTGAGGCAGGAGAATTGCTGGAACCCAGGAAGCAGAGGTTGCAGTGAGACAAGATCATGTCATTGCACTCCACCTTGGGCAACAAAAGCAAAACTCCATCTCAAAATAAAAACAAAAACTAACTGGGTGTGATGGCGTGCCCCTGTGGTCCCAGCCACTGGGGTGGCTGGGGCAGGAGAATTGATTGAACCCGGGAGGCAGAGATTGCAGTGAGCCGAAATCATGCCACTGCACTCCAGAGCCTGGGAACCCTGTCTCTCTCTCTCTCTCTCTCACACACACACACACACACACACACACACACACGCACACACACAGACATTAGGGATAGGGATGGGACTCTTTACACAGAGTGAGCTTTAAGTGTTGCTCAAAGCTCAAATAAAAAGAAGTCATGAAAATGTCTATTTTTGAGGAGCTGCTAATCTATCCAACAGGTACAATTCTCTCAGGATGAGTCTTGGAGGAGCTTCAGACTTGCTCTTTCCCTTCCAATGTCTTCTAGGATGATGATTTTCATAGCTGGCATAATTTCAAGGAGCCTAGTTCAAGGCCACCATGCAGCTGTGGAGAGGTGTTGAGGAAGTAAAGTTAAAATGCCACATAAATTTTGCCATTCTTATTAGGAGCCAGCCACTTTTTGAATAAATACTCTGTGGGCTGTTGTGAGCCTTTCTCTGGTTCCAGAATTCTGAAAAAAAAATGATTTTGGCAATTTTTGCCAGAATAATCATTATCGTAATGGAAGAGAAAATTTTCTGATCTTTGCTGTTCTGGAGGTGCTTCATGGATTTGATTTTAACAGTGCAAGTTTATTTCCTTTCTTTTTTTTTCAAAATGGTTATGCATTTATCTCTATTATTTTGAAATGGTATGGTTATTTTATTCAAATGTGTTGATGGTATCTGGGCTTGGAAAATAAATGCTATTCTATGTTATGTCTATAAATTTTATCACCGAGATCACACTGCTTTAATAATTATTTTTATTGGTAAATATATAATTAAGTAATATAGAAGTAGTGGATAACTACCAGGGTGAAGAATGCAGTTAACGGATATTTGTTTTAGCCATTCACAAGAAGAAAACACCTTATAGCAGTGCTAATCTTTTTTAAAATTTTTTTATTTGTAATTATTTATTTATTTAGAGACAGAGTCTCACTCTGTCGCCCAGGCTGGATTGCCGTGGCACATTCTCGGGTCACTGCAACCTCTGCCTCCCAGATTCAAGCAATTTTCCTGTCTCAGCCTCCTGAGTAACTGGGACTACAGGTGTGTGCCACCACACACAGCTAATTTACGTATTTTTAGTAGAGACATGACTTCATCGTGTGGGCCAGGCTGGTCTTGAACTCCTGACATCAAGTGATCCACCTGCCTTGGCCTCTCAAAGTGCTGGGATTACAGGGGTGAGGCCACCGTGCCTGGCTGGCCTGTATTAATTTTGAAAATGGGAACTAAATTAGAACACATATGTGGAAACTAACTTACTTTATATATTAAACACACATTTCAAATAAATATTTGAAAGCTATATTTATGAGTTGAGATGATGCTTTTTAAGCAAAGCATATTGTTAGAAAATTATAATTACAGATCCTTTACACTTATATATCCAACAATTCTCATTCTGATAATTTTAAAACAATATTTGAGTCTATGTGTTTTGCACCTGAATACACCTTTAAAAAAACAAAATTGTTACAATTAATTCAAAATGCAAACACTTGGTTTTATTTCATTTTTTAAATAGGATTTTGGAGATGATGGGTCCTTGTACATTACCAAGGTGACCACAACTCATATGGGCAATTACACCTGCTATGCAGATGGCTACGAACAAGTCTATCAGACTCACATCTTCCAAGTGAACGGTAAGAAATGATTTTTGTTACCCTGACTATTCAAAGAACAGCACAGTTTACTAGGAAGGGAAGCCTTCAATTTTTTTAATTTTGCAAGGTACTAATAATATTTCAAGTTTTGAGACTCAATTGATAATGTAAACGTTTTTTAAGTAAAAAAAAAAAAAAAACCCACAAAGTTTCCAAGTGAATAAGCACTATAAATTAGTACTATTTTTGTTATCATAAAATGTTAAAGTAACTCATTTTAATTGGAAAATTAGAACACAAGAACTTTACATTATGTTTTAGTTTAGAATATTAACTAGGCAAGCATAAATTTTTAGAAACAAAAATTTTAAATAGATCATCTATTTAATTGATTGCATTAATGATGTAGACTACTATTATTCATGTATAGCAAATTTTATACCCTTGATGGTTAATTTAATGGGTGTCTATGAATGTGGACCAGGTGGGCTGATATCAGTACTACAATCAGAGCTTTTCTTTATTTCTAATTTAATTTAAATTGTAGTTATTTACTAGCATTAATACAGGGTTGCATATGTGACTTATTAGTAAACATTTCATTTCCATAATTTATTGTAATATATATGTTAATATACTCTATGACTTATAAAAAGGAGGCAGAAACTTACTTGGCTTTTGGTAGGAAAAGCGAGATGGCTAGTGTGATGAGCATGAATTTAGAGCAGAGTGGCAGATAATGAGCTTGTAGAGGTAGCCTTGGGGCAGATCACATGGAGCCCTGTGGACCTAGGTAAATATTTGGATTTCCGTTCTAAGTATAAGGGGAAGCTATCGAAGTGTTTAGTATATGGAGTAGCACATTCTGATTTTTTTTAAAAAACAAATGAATAGTTTAAAGACTATTTTAGTGTCCAAGTAAGAGATAGTGGTAGCTTAAAATATAGTCTTAATGGTGGAGTTATAAAGAAGTGGTCACGTTTGGAATATATTTTAAAAGTACTTCTGTGAGTATCACTGAGGAATAGCATGTGAATGCGAGAGTTAAAAAAATGATCTTAAGGAATCTGAAGGAAACAGTTAGGTATATGGGTGTACCATTTACTGCTTTGAAGAAGGAACACATTTTGGGATTGGGTGAAATTAAATTTTAGCATGTTAACTTAAATATAATTATCAATGGAAATGTCAAGTATTCAATTGAAGAACATGAAAGCCCGAAGTTGTATGTTCAGGTAATATCAATATGTATAAATTGCACTTAAAGTCATAAATCTGAGCTTAATTAGGTCACATTAGAAATAAGTATAGATGGATGTGAAGTCAGAGGATTGAGCCTTGGATCTGAGGTTAACAAGTGGAGAAGACTGAGAAGGAGAACCCTGTGATGAGAAGTACGTGTACTGGAAATCAATTAATAAAATGTTCCAAAAAGTTTGAACATATTGGGCAATCTGATTTAACTATTGTTGACACTCCAAAGGAGCAGATCTAGTTCTTGGTTTCTGGTGAAAATACAGTTGGCATCTAGACATAATCAAATCTTTGAACCCAACTTTCCATGAAGCCAGGGAAGAAAGCAGGCAAGACGCAAAGTTGATTCATGCTGTTCCCAGTGGCCTCAGATGTTTGGAGATGGACTTTCATATATATAGTAATTATACCTGCTGATACACAATCTTGAGGGAGTAGGACAAGTGTGCGCTGAGGATGCTCCTCCCTCTATGTAAATGCTGCATCCATGGGGAAATTGTTCTTGCACATCTGGCGCTCACTTTCTATTTTGTGGCAAATGCTTACTGACTGTTCGCCTATTCAACAAGATTAATGTCCTGCCTTTTTTTTTTTTTTCCAACACTGTCTTTTATCTCTTATCCTCACTCCCAGTCCTAGTTCTTCCGTGTAAGAGTTTCTAGTAGTTTTTAGAGTGTATGGCATGTTCCCCACCTGCATCAGAATCGCATAAAAGATCACAAGTGCAGAACCCTGGCCTTCACCAGCACTCTCAGGAAGTCTGATTTGAAATCTGCATTTTGAAAAGCGTCTCGGGAAATTATGATACGTGGTAAAGTGTGACAACTATTCTAAACGGCTGCTCTTCAGGGGCTGCTGCTCCTCATTCATGTCTGATGTAGGTTTCTTACGTAACTTATTCATTTGCCATGCTCCAGCTGGGAAACCCACGAAGAGACTTTGAGCCAAACTGTGGGCTTTCATGTTGCAAGGTTGCACTGAGCAGCACTGGTGAAGGGCAGCTTCCCTATTTCATCCCCTTCCGTGAATGAACTGCTTACTCTCTGATCTCAGGTTTTTCTGAAGATGGAATATGGGAATAAAGAAATAATGAGGTCTCAGAAACAGAGTGCTCCCCATCAGCCTTAGCATTATGAATTAATGAAAAGGAATTCAATATTAGCAGTGATTTCTTGTGCTGAACTCCAATGCTGTTCCTTTTCGAGGTACAAGGGTCCCTGAACCACTATCCCACAGGGAGCAAAACCAGTTTCTTTCGATTACGTCCCATAACATTTAAACTGCTCTGACTTTCTTGGCATAAAGATTTTCAGGAAGGGATGGGGTTTGGAGAGAAAACCAATGAAATTATCATTGCTGAGAGGGCAAACAAGATGAGGAGTATAATTTAAGCACTAGATTTCAGTGCTTGTGTGCAATTATTAACCTTTCCAAGACCAGCTTTTGCCAAGTATTGGTGATAAAACTATGATTATAGTCAATTCAAGAGAGAAAGGAAAGTGAAAAAGTAAAGAACACGTCTATCATTAACTCTTTTAAAGGAGAACATTTGCTGAAAATAAAGAGAGAACTTTGCAGTAGCTGCAAAGCGCCTGCATTCAAGGGAGTGGATTTTATAAAAGTTACAGATATGATCATCTTTTATGCTGATGGGAATAATCCAGTAAAGATGAAAAGCAGATAATTTATAAGACCAAAAGGATAATTATAGTAACAAATCAATTAAATTTAAAATTGATGTGATCTAATTCACAGAAGGACGGACTGATCTTTGGAAGATGAATAGTTCCTCTGTTGAAACACAGAGAAAGACAGACTGTTTGGGAAAAGATTCACAGTGCAGGAGCATGAGGACGTCCTTTTTGCATTACCTAAATTTTCTTCAGGGAAGTGAAAAATACCAATGGTTGAAAGTGAAGAGTTCATAATAGTTTTAACGGTTGTGGGAGGGAAGGAAATGTCAAATAATTATCTTGCAATGAAGGAGGGTGATTGAAATAACAATATGTAGTTGGTATGTAGGGGAGAGCTTACAGTATTCATGAAGTATGTTTTCCTTCTGTTGTGGTTGACTGTAAACTGGCCATGAGAGAAAAAAAATACTTTGATTTAGCGAGCATTTGTTTGTCAGGTGAGTAAGTGGGGGATAGTTAGGAGTGAAGAAGTTAAATAAGTTTACAAGGGAGTGATTACGGTAGGTCACAGACTAAGTGTGAGATAAGGACACAGGAGAGGACATGATAAATGTGACATGAAAATTGACTGGCATTCCCAAGGATCAAATATTACTAGAATGAGGTACTAGAGAGGAAGATATGCAATACCCTCACTCAAAGCTCTTTCTCAAAGCAGCTGGCAATTTCAGTTTCTAAAAAATTGTTTCTAGTTAGGTCAAGTCTATATGAAGGACTGTGTGGACCACTAAGGTTTGCTAGAGTTTTAAGCAGCCCAAATGTCCTAATCTAGTTTGCCACTTCTAGTCTTAACCACAAAGAGAAATAAGGTATAAAATATCACTGATTTATCAAATTCAACTATCATTGATCAAAAACTTGTTCTGCTGCATTTATATCAACAAGGGAAGGCAATAAGTTTGTTTCAAAGTTCATTTTATATTTATTTTTAACAGTGAGGGATTAACTTTAATTGCTATCACATAGACCCAAAAGGCCAGGGGCTCAAAGGAGATACAAGTGTATTCTTCTAACATATAAACAGATAGAGCGGTTTGCGGATGGCAGATCTATAATGTCTTCAGTATCATAAGCTTCCCCTATTATGATTAGCAAACAGTTTCTACCCTCAGTCTCATCCTGTGACTTCAAAATGGCTGTGGAAATTCTGTAGACCTTTCAACAGGGAAACAGGAAGAGGCAGGAAGGGGGAAATGACACCTGGCACATGAGAAATAACTTTTTTTTTTTTTTTGAGACGAGTCTTGCTCTGTTGCCCAGGCTGGAGTGCAGGGGGGCAATCTTGGCTCACTGCAACCTCCGACCCCCGGGTTCAAGCAATTCTCTGCCTCAGCTTCCCCAGTAGCTGGGATTACAGGATTACAGGTGCCCTCCACCACTCCTGGTTATTTTTTTTTTTTTCTTTTTTTTTAGTAGAGACAGGTTTCACCGTCTTAGCCAGGCTAGTCTTGAACTCCTGACCTCGTGATTCACCCGCTTCGGCCTCCCAAAGTGCTGGGATTACAGGCATGAGCCACTGCACCCAGCCGAGAAAGCACTTTTTAAAAAGGTTTTAATGAAAGCACCAGTGATAACTTCCATTGATCCTCCCTAAATGAAAACACATGACACAATATATTTCTCTGACTGTGATGTACTGCCAGCCACAACAATATAAAGATTATGTTATCTAGAAGAAAGGGGAAAATAAATATCAAGTAGGTAACTATCCACCTTATTTACAAAGTTTCTGATCTATCAAAATATTTCACCAAACAAAAACTAGAATAATGACATTTTATAATAACATATCTAGAAATGGTGGGATAAGTTACACAACCACAGCCCTAAAATTAGTACTGTCTCTTTTTTGGGGTGTTCCCCTCCTTTGGTTTTATGATGTTCTGTATTTGGCATAAGAACTTTAAACGTATGTTTTTTATGTCAAGAAGTATAGCAAACTTGGGATTACTCAAGTGTTATAAGTCAATAACAACAAACAGTAGTTGGGAATGAGGAATAATACTGGATAAAATACAACCAAAATGCAAGAAAACGCAAATTATCTACCAAATAGCACATTTATGGAATCCAATAAATCTTTAAAACTGGTTTAACTCATCTTATATTTTTCATTCACTTTTAGAAAAGCTTAAAAGCACCTTTAGAAAATCAGGTTTTCAGAATTTAAAATATTTATCTTAACAATTTGTCAATTTGTAATAAAAATAAAATATGTCATTGATTACCATAACAAGCCCTGAAAATACCACAAGTTATTGGAATTAGTAAAGGAGTCTTTCTGAAGTTCAAAGTCTATTTGAATATCCTAGGGCATAAGCCAAATAAAAGTCTATCTATAGCCCTGTTCCTTTTCAAATAATGCAAAATTAGATTATTGAAATATGAAAGTGCTTCTGTGCCGTTGTCTGAAGAAACATTATGTATAAATCAAAGTAGCTTGACTCTACCAGTGGATTTCATTTCATGCTTTTCTTTCTCTTTTTACATAAAGCAAATCGTCTGTAGATCTTAAGTGTATGATACAGAATGTTTGAAATTTTTAAAAGTCATCAGTGTTTACACTCCCCTCTGGGCAGAAAGCGTGTCCGTATTCACAGTAAAACTATATGCACACTGTTACTTCTCTCTCATTCAAATTATTTAAGCCCTCATACATAATATTGTGTGGATGTTTTTTCTACTGAAATAAGAAAACTTCTGCATAAAATGGTTGTTGTTTGTCGGTTTTACAAGATGTCTATATACAACACCCCGATTTTTCTCCTTCAAAGTTGGAAACATCTGTAAGAAAGACACAAGAGTCAGATATACAGATATGAAGCATGACCTTCATTACTGAAAAAGCTATTATTTAGAAAACCCAGCTTAAGTCTGGGGCAACAATAGCTTTCTTTTTTGCATCATAGAATTCAGCTTCCTCATTTGGTCATAGACAACACTGGAATCTCGGCCTTGGGTCTGCTAAACCTTCCTAGCTAAGTTTGACCAGACTGCAGAGAGATCTAGAAAGTGAGACAGTGAGATCTACAGAGCAGGAAGTAAGAGGTCTCCTTCACCCTCTCTTCTCCTCCCACTGTGAGTTAATAAACGAGAGAGTGAGAAACTAGAGGGTTACCCTTGCTCACAGATTATCAAACTGTGGTTCATGCACAAGGAGGAACAGCAACATGTTTTAAAGGCAAATTCTCAGGGCTCATCTGTGGCTACAAATCAGAAGCTCTAACTAGGGCGTAAAACAATGTGTGTTCTAACAAACATTCCTGGTAATTCTGAAGATAAATTTTGAGAACTACAGTTTCCCTCCTAAAAAGGTGACAGGTGGGAACGTTTCCCTTCTTCATATTCTTCAACTCTTTATTCTTTTAATTTTGATTTAAAACTTTCAGTTGATTGTCATCTAGGCGATTGGCTCTTGCTTGGCGTGTGGTATTGGCCATGTATCATTTGAGTCTTTTGCCACATGAGGCCCCACAGCAGACAGTATTCATGTCTTGCTCCACAGCCCACACGGGCCTCCTCATCTATGGTGAATGTCCCTTGATAACTACTTGCTGCCAAAGCTGTCTCTCTGTCACTGTTCCTTAAGATTTTATTTATTAGGTAGGTTAGTGCAAAAGTAATTGCTTTTTTTTTTTTTTGGAACTTACTTTTAATGGCAAAACTGCAATTACTTTTGCCCCAACCTAACTGCACAAAAATCTTTATCAACTACACTCAAGGCAGCCCTAATATTCCGGAGATTTGATGTCCTCAGGGATCCTCATTAACCAATGAGGGACACAAATCAGTGAGTAAGAAGCACAGCTACCCATTCACTCAATGGGAAACTCCTGAGGGGCATATAACACTGTTCAAGGGGTCCACACTAGAATCCAGTCCTTTTCTCCCCATAGTTATGAATCTCATGAATGCATCCCCCTTTTCCTCTTACCTTTTATTGTAGTTTTCCTTTCCATTGTCTAGCTTTTCCCATTTTCACACTTGTGCCTCCTGGGATCACTTCTCAAATCAAAACTAGTGGAACCTAGGGTCTTTTCTCAGAGCTGCTTTTGGAGATATTCATATTTTAAATAAATTTCAAGTCCTTAACTCAATAACAATTGCTTCTCTATTGTAGCTTCCCCTAAGAACTACTAGTGGGCACTATGTTTGTTTACAGAAGACTTTGAACTATAATAAAACAGTACATTAATTCATTAACTTCAAAGCCTCAAAATTCCCTCTATATGCTGTTTCCCCTGTTAAATTATGTT
The DNA here is from genome assembly GCF_009764315.1 of Trachypithecus francoisi. Classification (NCBI taxonomy): domain Eukaryota; kingdom Metazoa; phylum Chordata; class Mammalia; order Primates; family Cercopithecidae; genus Trachypithecus; species Trachypithecus francoisi. The sequence continues at coordinate 155,212,331 of NW_022681454.1, read as the reverse complement.
CAGTTACACTGTTCAATAGAGTTCTTCAGAGGCTCTGTGATTAAATTAAATCATGACGTCAAGATACTTCAATTATTCAATAGCAAGAATATGGACATGTTCAAAAATTAACATATAAATATTCTAATTATTAAATTCACAGAGAGAAATAAAACTGAAGAGATTAAAGTTCCCAAAAAATTAGTTCAGAGTAATTGATATCTAAAATTAAACTATTCTGCCCTTATAATTTAAAGTCTAAAGAAAGTCCAAAAGTTTAAACTACATGCAAAGTCCAAAGAACCAAGTTTTTCCCTGATTCTTTATTATGGTCACTTTCAGGGAAAGAAGTCCTTGAAAATTTATGACTTTGGGGTAACTTAAACATTTGTATCCTGGGCTTATTCTTACTGGGGTTTGCAATTCATTTTCAAATTATCATATCCATGTTTTCTTTCTTTCTTTCTTTCTTTCTTTCTTTCTTTCTTTCTTTCTGTCTTTCTTTCTCTTTCTCTCTTTCTTTCTTCCTTCCTTCCTTCCTTCCTTCCTCCTTCCTTCCTTCCTTCCTTCTTTCTTTCTTTCTTTCTTTCTTTCTTTTATTCCTTCTTCTTTCCTCTTTTTTTTTTTTTTTGAGACAGTCTTGTGCCACCACCCAGGCTGGAGTGCAGTGGCACGATCTTGACTCACTGCAACCTCTGCCTCCCAGGTTCAACCAATTCTCCTGTTTCAGCCTCCCAAGTAGCTACAATCACAGGCACTTGCCACCATGCCCAGCTAATTTTTGTATTTTAATAGAGAGGGGGTTTCACCACGTTGGCCAGGTTCGTCTCAAACTCCTGACCTCAGGTGATCTGCCCACCTCGGCCTCCCAAAGTGCTGGGATTACAAGTGTGAGCCACCGTGCCCAGCCTCATTCATTCTTTATTCAATATTTCCTTTTATACTGACTTCTGGTGTATTCCATAACATTTAGAATGCCATTTTATCTCTACTACTGACTTATTAGTTATACCTTTTTAAAAATTTTTGTTAGACATTGCTATAAGCCACACATGCAATATGAAACTTAGCATATTGTCATGTATTTTAAAATAATGTTTTACCACTTCATGTATAAAGTAAGAACCTTAAAACAGCACTCCTTGATCTCTGCCATTATCATTCTTTGTAATAATATTATCAAACATTTAACTTCTACGTATGATAGAAAACACACAATATGTTGTTCCATTTTTGCTTTAGAGGTTAAATATCTTTCAAAGAGGTTTTTAAAATTAGGCAAGAGAACAAAACAACTGCATTTCTGATTCTCCTCATTCTGTCATGTAAAACTGAACTTCTGAATTTTCATTTACCCTAATAAACATACTTTAATAATTTCAAGTTCAGATCTGCTCCTGATACATTTTCTTGGCCATTGTTTGTGTGAAAGTATTTTTACTTTTATTTTTTAATTGAATAATATTTCTGTTGGATATTAATTTTTTTTTTTTTTTTTTTTTGACACCGAGTCTCACTCTGTCTCCCCAGGTTGGAGTGCAGTGGCATGATCTCGGCTCACTGCAAGCTCCGCCTCCCAGGTTCACACCATGCTCCTACCTCAGTCTCCTGAGTAGCTGGGACTACAGGCGCACGCCACCACGCCTGGCTAATGTTTTTGTATTTTTAGTAGAGACGAGGTTTCACCATGTTAGCCAGGATGGTCTCGATCTCCTGACCTCCTGATGTGCCCACCTCGGCCTCCCAAAGTGCTGGGATTACAGGCGTGAGCCACTGCGCCCAGCCTTAGAATATTGAATTTTAAGTAGACAGTTTTTGGTTTTTATTTTTCTTTCAACAATTTATAGATGTTCTATTGTCTTCTGGCTTGTACTTGCATGGTTTCTCAAAGGACATCTCCTATATTTCCAGTATTTCTAGTCTTTTTTTTTTTTCTATTTATCTGACTACTTTTAAGATTTTCACTTTATCATTGGGTATCAGTAATTTATATATGGTAAGCTTTGGTTAGTTTTGCTTTACTTGAATTTTTTTTCTGCTAGAGATAACCCAGCTACTTGGAATTTGGGATATACATTTTTAAAACCTTTGAATAAACATTTTGCCATTATTTTTTCAAATAAATTTCTGTTTTCTCCATCCATTTGGATTCAAATTATGGGCATGTGTGTATGCTTGATATTTCCCCATAAATCACTGAGTTCTGTTCCTTTTTTTCTCTACATATCTTCAACATTTTTACTTACTGTACTTCACTTTCAATAGCTTTTATGCTCTGACTTTAAGGTCATTTTTTTTTTCTTTTATCTGTATGTCTAATCAGCTGTTATTCTCTACCAGAGGTTTTTTTTTGCTAAATTTATTTTAGATATTATATTTTTCAACGATATAAATTCTATTTAAAAATAATTTTTACTTATTCTTTCATTGTATTTATGTTTTCCTTTAAAATTTTAAACCTATTTGTACTGGCTACTTAAAGTCCTTGCCGGCAAATTTTATCATGTCTGAAATTTATTGTCTCTTTGTATTCACTGACATTTTTCTTGCATGAGTCATATTTTCCACTCCTTCTCACATCTGTTAATTTTTTGATTGAATGCTGAACATTGTTGACAGGATAGATTTGCTGAACTCCTTTGAGAAGTGTTGAGTTTTGTTTAGGCATCAATTTAATCTTTTAGAGACTTAAAAAAAAAACAACTGTATTTGAGTCTGTCTAGAGTAGCCTTTACAGTGGGATTTGTTTCACTCTCCTTCCCAATCTGCTTTTTCCAGTTAAGTCTCTCCACTCTGCTTAATCTAACTCATATGGCACCTATCCTTGTCTAAGCTCTTGTAGCTTTTAAGCGTAAGCTCCCTGATTATAGTTGTTTCCTTAGTCATAAAATTTTGCCTGATTTTGAATAGTTTCATCCTAGGCATTAAGCCAAAGCCTCAGCAGATCTGTATTTAGATTCCCGTAGCTGTCTCTGCAGAGTTCTCTACTTTATGCTTTTCTTCTCTACAAATTCCAGCTGGCAACTTTTTGAAATTCCAACTTCTCTTATCCTTAGTTCAGTGAGAACCTTCAGTTTTCTCTTTCTGCATCAATGTCAATGGATGCCGCCAAGGAGAAAGCCAAGACAATTATATGCCTCATCTTTCTATTGTCTTTTTTCTTCTCTTCTTTCAGGGATTGCCATCCTTTGCTGCTGGTTTTCCAACATTTCATAACACTCATTTCATATTTGTTTTGTTTATATATGGCAGGTGGCTTACAAGTTTTAAGTTACAAGTTTTCCACCATAACCTTCTCTATCATGTCAATTTTTCTTAAAGGTCTTGAAGTTGTACGAGTTAGAGGAAAGTTTTCTTAAGACCTTCATTTGTAAAAGTTCTGAAAGTTAGTACACATGACTAATATTGACAGCATCAGCTCTATATAAAATAAATTTAGAAATTTAAAGTAATACCTATTTTGTTCTCTGAGTCCAGTACGTAATTCTGCCAAAAAACCATAGCAAATACTCACTAGAACAAGAAAGGAGAATGAATTCCTGTTCTAAAAAGAAGTATTATTTTTGGCTGTGCTAAAATATCGATTTCCTATAACAATTGCACAGATTTAAAGAACTTATATGAATGGATCATAACTTCTCATAAAAAGGTTAGTTTTGTCACTGTGTATGGAGAAAAGACTATTTGTGGTCTACCACATAAATGTTGATAGTTTTCCTCAGAAACTGAAGTTCAATATTAGCCAGGCTATGGACACTTACCTAAAGATTACCTTCCTCAGTCCTCCTTGAGCCTTTTTACTGTGACAAGTTTTTGACCAATGGATTGAGAAGGTAACTATTGTTTTTCACATCTCAATGATGATGATAGAAAAGATATATGTCATCTACTCCTCTTTTTGTTTGTTGAAAGATGAATGTGATGATGATAGTTGGAGGAGCTATTTTGAATTTGAAAAAGGCGAGTCTAATCTGTAAGAAAGGGATCCAGTTTCTATTTTCTGCATATGGCTAGCTGATTTTCCCAGCAACATTTGTTAAATAGGGAATCATTCCCTGATTGCTTGTTTTTGTCAGGTTTGCCAAAGATCAGATTGTTGTAGATGTGTGGTGTTATTTCTGAGGTCTCTATTCTGTTCCATTGGCTTATATATCTGTTTTTGGTACCAGCACCATGCTGTTTTGGTTACTGTAGCCTTGTAGTATAGTTTGAAGTCAGATAGCGTGATACCTCCAGCTTTTTTCTTTTTGCTTAGGATTGTCTTGGCTATATGGGCTCTTTTTTGGTTCCATATGAAATTTAAAGTATTTTTTTTTCGAATTCTGTGAAGAAAATCAATGGTAACTTGATGGGAATAGCATTAAATCTATAAATTACTTTGGGCAGTATGGCCATTTTCATGATACTGATTCTTCCTATCCATGAGCATGGAATGTTTTTCCATTTGTTTCTGTCCCCTCTTATTTCCTTGAGGAGTAGTTTGTAGTTCTCCTTGAAGAAGTCCTTCACATCCCTTGTATGTTGTATTCATAGGTATTTTATTCTCTTTGTAGCAATTGTGAATGGGATTTCACTCATTATTTGGCTCTCTATTTGTCTATTGTTGGTATATAGGAATGACTGTGATTTTTGCATATTGATTTTGTATTCTGAGACTTTGCTGAAGTTTCTTATCAGCTTAAGGAGTTTGGGGGCTGAGTCAATGGAGTTTTCAAAATATACAATCATGTCTTCTCCAGAGACAATTTGACTTCGTTTCTTCCTATTTGAATATGCTTTATTTATTTCTCTTGCTGGATTAACTCAAGACGGATTAAAGACTTAAATGTGAAATCCAAAATCATAGAAACACTAGAAGAAAACCTAGGCAGCTGGGCACAGTGGCTCACACCTATAATCCCAGCACTTTGGGAGATCATGGTGGGTGAATCACAAGGTCAGGAGTTCATGACCGGCCTGGCCAAGATGGTGAAACAGTGTCTCTACTAAAAAATACAAAAATTAGCCAGGTGCAGTGGTAGGTGTCTGTAATCCCAGCTACTCAGTAGTCTGAAGCAGGGGATTTGTTTGAATCTGGGGGGCAGAGGTTTCAGTGAGCCAAGATGGCACCACTGTACTCCAGCCTGGGCAACAGAGTGAGACTCTGTCTCAAAAAGAAAAACAAAAAAGAGAAAGAAAGAAAGAGAGAGAGAAAGAAAGAAGAAAGAAAGAAAGAAAGAAAGAAAGAAAGAAAGAAAGAAGGAAGGAAGGAAGGAAGGAAGGAAGGAAGGAAGGAAGGAAGGAAGGAAGGAAGGAAGGAAGGGAAAGAAAACCTGGGCAATACCATTCAAGACATAGGCATAGGCAAAGATTTCATAACTAAAACACCAAAAGCAATTGCAACAAAAGCCAGAATTGACAAATGGGATCTAATTAAACTAAAAAGTTTCTGTACAGCAAAATAAACTAATTAAAGTGAACAGGCAACCTACAGAATGGGAGAAAATTTTTGCAATCTTCCCATCTGACAAAGGTCTCATATCTGGACTCTACAAGGAATTTAAACAAATTTACAAGGAAAAAAACAAACAACCCCATCAAAAAGTGAGCAAAGTATATCAGCAGACACTTCTCAAAAGAAGGCATTTATGTGGCCAAAAAAACCTATGAAAAAAAACTCATTATCACTGATCATTAGAGAAATGCAAATCAAAATCACTGTAAGACACCATCTCATGCCAGTCAGAATGGCAATTATTAAAAAGTTGGGAAACAACAAATGCTGGCAAGGCTGTGGAGAAATAGAAATGCTGTCACACGTTGGTAGGAGTGTAAATTAGTTGTTCAATCATTGTGGAAGACAGTGTGGCAATTCCTCAAAGATCAAGAACCGGAAATACCATTTGACACAGAGATCCCATTACTGCATATACTGAAAGGATTATGAATCATTCTACTATAAAGACACATGCACATGTATGTTTATTGGAGGGTTATTTACAATAGCAAAGACTTCAACCAACCCAAATGCCCATCAATGAAAAATGTGGCACATATACACCATGGAATACTATGTAGCCATAAAAAAGGATGAGTTCATGTCCTTTACAGGTATACGGACGAAGCTGGAAGCCATCGTTCTCAGAAAACTAACACAGGAACAGAAAATCAAAAACCATATGTTCTCCCTCATAAGTGGGAGTTGAATAATGATAACACATGGACACAGAGAGGGGAACATCACACATTGGAACCTGTCACAGCTTGGGGGCAAGGGGAGGGAGAGCATTAGGACAAACATCTAATGCATGTGGGGCTTAAAACCTAGATGACAGGTTGACAGGTGCAGCAAACCACCCTGGCACATGTATACCTGGTAACAAACATGCATGTCCTGCACATGTATCCCAGAACTTAAAATAAAATATAAAAAAATAATTAAAAAGAAAAAGAAAAGTCATATATTCTAGTAGCAGAAAAAGATAGAAGGTGCCTAGGTATGGTCTGGCGAATAGTCTCTCCAAAAGATATCCACATCCGAATTCCTGGAACATGGGAATGTTATCTTATATGGCAAAAGTGGGGGACTTATACATGTATATAATTTAAGGATTCTGAGACAAGACAGTTATCCAGGTTAGTGATAAATATAATTATAAGGGTCCTCATCAGATGAAGGCAAAAAGGCAAAAGAAGGAAGCAGGATATGTGATAACAGAGCAAAGGTTGGAGTGATTTGATGAATGAGTCATCAGCCAATACATGCAGACATCTTCAAGAAGCCAGAAATTGCATGAACATGAATTATCCCTTGGACTCTCCAAACCCATCTAACTCTACCCACACCTTGACTTTAGTTCAGTGAAACTGATTTTGGTCTTCTGGCCTCCAAAATCTAAGAGAATAAGTTTGTGTTGCTTTAAGCCACTAAATTTGTGGTCTTTTAGTCTCTTCTTTTCTGCCTTTTCTTTTCTGTCTTTTCTCTTTCTTTTCTTTTCTCTCTTTTCTTTCCTGTCTTTTCTTTTCTATCTCTCTTTCTTTCATTTTCTTTCTTTTTTTTCTTTTTTGAGATGGAGTTTCACTCTTGTTGCCCAGGCTGGAGGGCAGTGGCATGATCTTGGCTCACTGCAACCTCCTCCTCCGGGGTTCAAGTGATTCTCCTGCTTCAGTCCCTAGAGTACCTGGGATTACAGGCATGTGCCACCACGCCTGGCTAATTTTGTACTTTTAGTAGAGACTGGGTTTCTTCATGTTGGTCAGGCTGGTTGTGAACTCCCGACCACTCTCCTCGGCCTCCCAGAGTGGCTCACCATGCCCGACTTTATTTCCTTCTCCCTCTCTTTTTTTTTTTTTTTTTTTTTTTGACAGAGTTTTAGTCTGTCACCTAGGCTGGAATCAAGGACAGTGGTACAATCAAAGCTCACTGCAAACTCCACCTTCTAGGCTCAAGCAATTCTCCCACCTCAGTCTCCCAGGTAGCAGGGACTACAGGCATGTGCCAGCCCATTTGGCTAACTTTTGTATTTTTAGTAGAGATGGGTTTTTGCCATGTTCACCAGGCTAGTCTGAAACTCTTTGACTCAAGCAATTCACTTGACTCGGCTTCCCAAAATGCTGGGATTGCAGGCGTGGGCCACCACACCTGACCAAATTCGTGATATTCTTAAGGCAGCATTTGGAAACAAATACACTAAGTTATGCAATAAGATCTAATTACAAAACTGTCTTTTGCCCATCTCTAAGGGCTGGTTTACTGGCATCTTGTTTAGGCCACCCTTCTAAGGGTCTCTTGGTTATAATAGCTTACCCCATACCCACACCATCAAGCCACCATACCACTTTTTGATTAATATCAGGATTTATGTCTTTTTAATGCTCTATGTTTTTGCTTTCTTTATTGTAGCAGTTTAAACCATATCCTACCTTCATTTGTCAAGTTTATTTCTCACTTCTCTTACAGTCTGATTGTGGGTTGATAGAGTTCTGTTTCATTCAGTCACCCTGTGATGCAGGCGTCTTCTCTCTTGAGGTCACAGTATCACATAGGACAATGCCATGCCATATTCTTGCTCCAGTCTGTGCACTACTTGTTACCTGCACATGAGATAAAGTATAGAAATTATTAGCTTTAAAAATTTGTTAGAAATTTTATATTGCTGTAGTATCTATGTAAGTCATCTTATTTTCTGGTAACTATAAAAATCAGAGGCAAAAAGATTCCCACTACAAATCATTTTAGCCTCGCTTCCCTAAAGCCTTGGAGCCCTTCGGTGAGTCTTCTGTGACTGTTTGGAAGACAGCAGAACAGTGTGAAGGAAGGTGTGTGAGGTTTTATTAGGAAGACCTTGTGACAGTCAACAGCACTTTTGCCTCCTTGTCAGGGGTCATAAGCAGTGTATTCTTCTTCTTTTTCTTTTCTTTCTTTCTTTTTTTTTTTTTTAGACAGTCTCACTGTATCACCCATGCTGGAGTGCAGTGGTACAATCTCAGGCTCACTGCAACCTCCGCCCCAACCCCGGGTTCAAGCAATTCTCCTGACTCAACCTCCCAAGTAGCTGGGAATATAGGTGCCTGCCAACATGCCTGGCTAATTTTTGTATTTTTGGTAGAGGCGAGGTTTCACCATATTGGCCAGGCTGATCTTGATGGTCTTGAACTTCTGACCCCAGGTGATCCATCCGCGTCGGCCTCCCAGAGTGCTGGGATTACAGGTGCGAGCCACCATGGCTGGCTCATAATCAGTGCATTCTACTGCAAGAGAGCTAGTTGTGTATTTAAAAAAGAAGAGGAGATATGCTTATTGTGTCTCTATCCTAATTTTGTCACGAGATCACAATGCTCAGAAGCCTTTTGGCAGAAGGAAAAATTATGCACAGAGTCAATTATCTGAGAAAACATTAAAGACACTCATGATGCCTCTTGGGAACAGTCAATTTTGGACCCAACACCACAATAGAATTACCTGTGTTTACGAAATGCAGTCCACAGGGATCTCACCAAGACTCCACATTGTTTCAGTTGCCATATAGTCTTTAGCTGATTCTGAATCTAAAATTGAGATTAATGTTTCTGAAGACTGTATCCTCCAGGAGATCCTGCAGACGTATACCTCACCAAGAAGTCGATAATGCATTATTTCCTCTATTTATAAAGGTTTGCAATCTTGCACAGTATTCAGTTTTTTGTTACACTTTCCCCCTCCTTCTAATGTTGTATTTTTTCTTAATTGTTCCATTCTTTGTTTTGGGAGAATTCAGTCACTTTCTAACAGTTTGACCTTCTTTTTGATGTGGACTTTTTCCTTTTATTCCTTTGGGAGGGCGGTCTGCTAGACATTTGTCTTCCTTCCTTTTTATTTCTCTCTGCTTTCTGCCACAAACATTTTTGTTCTCATGTATTCTCTATATTTTTCTATGGAGTTTGTCACAGTGAGAGATACGAAAATATGATCTCTGCCAAAACCATCCACTGTTCAAATATTTTCCACCTTTTCCTTAGTGATTTGGCAGATCCCACATAGGGGCTTTTCTCCCATTGGAGAAACATCTAACCTGTGCCTTGAGATAATCCATTACTTTCTTCCCCAAATTGTTTTTACTATGTTTCATCTTGGCTGCGTCTTCCCTCGGAGTCTTTTGTTGTTGTTGTTGTTGTTGTTGTTGTTGTTGTTTGAAATGGAGTGTCGCTGTCACCAGGCTAGAGTGCAGTGGCATGATCTCAGCTCACTGAAACCTCCGCCTCCTGGGTTCAAGCAATTCTCCTGCCTCAGTCTCCCAAGTAGTGGCTGGGATTACAGGTGCCCACCACCATGCCCGGCTAATTTTTATATTTTTAGTAGATACAGGATTTCAGCATGTTGGCCAGGATGGTCTCGATCTCTTGACCTCGTGATCCACCCACCTCGGTCTCCCCAAGTGCTGCAATTACAGGCGTGAGCCACCACGCCCAGCTCCCTTGGAGTCTTAACTCCATAGATTTCCTGGTCATATGCCTTTAGGTCCAGAACAGAGCTGCTCGCTCACCTGCAATCACTGCTCCTTTGAAATACATTCAGAGATGCCATGAGAATGTTAGCATTCTTTGTCTTTGTTACACAATTTTATCCACAATGTTTGTAAACACTTGATAGAGATCTCTGAACTATTAGGACTTTTTCTTAATTATTCTTATTTTTATGTGTCCCCAACTTCATGCTTATGAAGTCAAGTCACATCCTTCCTCTACTTAAAATCCCATTGACTCTCAATGTCTCTCAGATTAAAAGCCAGCCTTTGAATCCCTTAAATAACCATAAATGTTCTGGTTTCTCAGTTTCCGTGGTATCTTCCTACCCTAATTCTCTTTCCTTTTCAGAAAAGAAAGGGTAATCCAGCTGCATTCAATGTACACTTCCTTTTGAACCTTATACATAACAAGCATTTGCACTTGGTTATTTCCCCTGCCCAGAAGATTCTTCGCCATATCTCCATAAGTCTCAGTTTCAAACTCTTTCAACTCTGCTTAAATGTCACATTTTCAATGAAGCTTACCCAGACTACACTATTTACAATGTTAACTATGCCCCCACCCGGCTCTTCACTCACTCATTGTCCTGCCCAGTGTTCTCCACAGCAGTTTTTTTACCTTCTACAAAACTGCACATAACCTAACATACTCTTCACACACTATTTTTCTTCCTGTATTAATGTCTTTGGAATAAGGATACATTCCACTGTGTTGTTACAAAAAAACAAGGGTATGTGTTAAAGAGGCAGCATTTTTAAATGCTCATGAGTAGATAAATAGATGTTTCTCATTAGCTTCTGGTTCTGGAAAGCTTTGACATATTCACCTTCTACTCTCTGAGGTTTTTCACGTTTTCCTGTTGTTAGATTGCTAGGTCCCATCTAAGGTTTTATTCACTAGACAACTAAAACATTTCCTCATTTTCTAAGGATACTGTCCTTAAAAGAAATTAGTCCTTGGGGCCACTCTGTGGGTGTGTGTGTGTGTGTGTGTGTGTGTGTGTGTGTTGGACTTAAAGATCTCATTTTCCTTTTCATATCTGGCTGCTATGTCCTCCAAGATGTCCTCTTACATAAACTTTATCCAGCATAATCAGTCTTTCTTCCTGTATTTTCCTTTCATTTTCTACTATGTATGTTGTGATGGAAAGTCAAAGGTATATGTTTTCAAGTCACTTCAGTTGCTACTTGGTATCTTGAGCAAAGCCAATTCTCAGAGACAGTGGAGAACAGAAATGTAATTGATGTCTTAGGCTTTAAGTTGGCAACACCTCCTTTTAGTTGTTTTTCTATCCCACCCTTGAAATTGATTTCTCTAAAATAAGACATTTTTTTCTTGGTGTAATGGTTTGAGACATTCCTTGGCTGAATGGTGGTCTTCAAACTTCCATGATGTAATTCTTGTATTTGAAACAGGTAATCCTTGGGCCCAGATCTTGGATACCAAGAAATGTTTATAGCAGCCATGGCTTTTTACTTTGTATTTGTTCATTAATTGCTCATGCTTGTAATCCTAGCACTTTGGGAGGCCAAGGAGGGAACATTGAGGCTAGTTTGAGACCAGCCTGAGTAACATAGTGAGATCTCATCTCTACTAAAAAACTTTAAAAAAAAATATTCAGGCATGGTAATGCACACCTATGTTTCTGTAGTCCCAGCTACTAAAGAGGCTTGAGCCCAGTAGGTTGGGGGTGTAATGAAATATAATATAATATATAATCTTTCTTTGGGTGAAGACACATTGTAGAAAGTCATCATAAGAAAATACATAAATAACAGAACCAGGGTACTTGCTACCTTTGAACAAGCCTCTCTTTATAGAAAGTTAACCCTGCAAGATTCCTTCTGTAAAACTAAAGATAGTACATGTAATTTTGTTAGTCAGTTTAGTACTGCTTAACTATAGCTGCTATTAAAAATTTAGAGTAATAATCTATATTTGTGCTTGGTATTACTAATGGAAATTAGCTGCCTATGCATTAGGTAAACAACAACAACAACAACAAACTGCTTACAGACCTGAGTAAGAAACATAGCAAAAGCCATTTACTGATACATAAAATAACTTATCTCTGCCTTAGCCTTGATTTTTAAACCAGACCAAACTTGATCTGTGTAATTCAAAGTTGAATAACGACAGCTCCTACATAGGTGACCTGCTTCCTAATGGGTGTGCCTGTTAGACACAACTCTGCCTGCATAAACACAGCTATTCATTTATGGGAAAAAGTTACCCAATAGGATAACATTAAATTATGCCATATTTAATAAAGCTTAAGACCCAAAGCCACCTGCTGAGGCTGCAGCATATAAAAGCTAACTTCCCTACTATAAAAAAAATCAGCTCTAAGGCATATACCATCAGGGCTAAGTTACCCGCTGAAGCAATTTCAAAAGCTTTGATTCCTCCTGGTGTTACTGTGTCAATTGCACTTTATTCTTTATAAGTTTCTAGAGAGTTCTCAAAGCATCAAATGTTGTGCTTATAGGAGATCAGTAAAGAACACCATTCTCTTCTTCCTTCTGATTCTTGTCTTCAGAACCAATTAAGAGAAAGATGCAATAGTGATTGACATAAAGGACAAAATATTACCTGCATTGTGGGTAAAGCTGCCTAGAGAAGGTGGTTGAGATATATGGTAAATGTGAACTCCAAAATTTACCAAGTCATGGGCATTGCTGGGCAACCCTAGACTTCAGCATACAGAGACAGAGCCAACACTGCTGATCTTGTATTGCCAGGAGAGCAGAATAGAATGCATCCTCTTTTCAGGCAGACCCAACACCTGAGAAAGGATGAGTTCCATGTGCTCAATCTTTCTAAAAACACACCAAGCCGATGATTCTTTCCTCTTCCTTCCTTGACCAAATGGGGAGATCGTTTTAGAAATTAAGTTAGCCATAAAAAAGAACATCATTTGTGAGGGTTGAAGGGAGAAACAGTCCTCTACATGAATCAAAGTCATGTATAGTTTCTCTTGTTTATAGGAGCACACCTCAGATAGGTGACTCATTCTCAGTTACTGTTATTTTGTATTCCCCTATGATTGACTTAGACTTAAACTGATTCAACTAGAATTCTTTTACATAGGTAATTGAATGTACTGCATCTTGTTTTTGATATTACAAAGTTGTTTTCTTCACAAAATTATAATCTGCTTATATCTACACATAGATATTTAAATTACCATGGTATGGTTTACTGGACTAGGAGTGATATATCATAGATTACTTCTGTGTATACAGGTACTGGGTAATGTTACAAAACACTCATGAGGTGGCCAGCACTTAAAAAACAGTATTATGAGTAATTAATGTAATGACACTTGTATAACAAGAGAGTGGAAAGAAGGTTAATGTGATAATGAGGCTTATTTGATCTTAAATATTTAACATGAGGGCACTCTCAAGATAGTTTAATTAGATTTTAAGCACCTTTTGCATGTGTACTTGTTAATCCATATGTTTTACAAATAAATCTTACTTTATTTAATGAATTTATCCAATCTCTTTCTCTGTGTTGTTTTACTGCTAGATGCTTTCTCAAATCTTTATTGTGTGAAATTTATGATTATTTCTTCCATATTATGTTTAAATTGTAGTTCAATTTAAAATAGTACAATGACATTTCTAAAGTTCAAAACAATAGCTTCAGATGATTCAGGCAGTGGTCACAAGTTATGACTGGAATTATCTAATTAATCTTTATGTTATTTAGCATACTTTATTGTATCATGCAATATATAGTAAATTTAATTTCATTCATTGACATCTGTGTCATTTTTAAGCTTTACCAACTGGGAAGAATGTTTCAGAAATTAATAGTAAAGCAGAGCATCATATGTAATAGTAATTCAGAAAGTAATAGGCTGCCTCTAGGTGCACTGGGAAAATGTAGAATACATTTTCACATGTTATACATAGGCTTTTATGAGTTCTCCAGATTAATACGTTTTAGTGCTTTTCTTATACTTATGAGTAATTATTATAATTCATTTCCTTGATTTTTGCTACTCCCTCCCTCCCTCCATGAGACATGAAAATATGTTCGCCATCACCAATCATCAGAGAAATGCAAATCAAAACCACAATGAGATACCATCTCACACCAGTTAGAATGGCCTTTGTTAAAAAGTCTAAAAACAACAGATGCTGGCAAGGCTGCAGAGACGGGAATACTTACACATTGCTGGTGGGAATGTCAATGAGTGCAGCCACTGTGGAGAACACTTTGGCGATTTCTCAAAGAACTAAAACTTGAACTGCTGTTCAACCCGGAGATTCCATTACTGGGTATATACCCAAAAGAAAATAAATTGTTCCGTCAAAAGATATATGCAGCCCTATGTTCATTACAGCACTATTCACAATAGTAAAGATGTGGAATCAATCTAGGTGCCCATCAACTCTGTATTGGATAAAGAAAATGCGGTACATATACACCATGGAATGCTATGCTTAGCTTCCACTTATAAATAAAAACATGTGGTATTTGTTTTCCATTTCTGAGTTACTTCACTTAAGATACTTGCTTACAGTTCCATCCAAACTGCTGCAAAAGACATTATTATGTTATTTTTTCATGGCTGAGGATCATTCCACTGTGTATATATACATACACACACACACACACACATATATATGACATATACATATATGACATTTTCTTTATCTCTTCATTGGTTGATGGACACTTAGATTGGTTCCGTATCTTTGCAACTGTGAATTGTGTTATGATGAACATATGTGTGCAGATGTCTTTTTTATATGATGACTGTTTTTCTTTGGGTATATATCTAGGAGTGGGATTGCTCGGTTGAATGACATATCTACATTTAGTTCTTTGAGAAAGCGCCACAGTTTTCCATAGAGGTTGTACTAATGTACATTCCTACCAACAGTGTATGAGTGTTCACTTTTTACTGCATTTGTGCCAACATCTATGGTTTTGTTTGTTTGTTTTGGACTTTTTAATAATGGCCATTTTGACTGGAGTTAGTATCTCATCGTGGTCTTAATTTCCATTTCCCTGATGATTAGTGATGTTGAGCATTTTAAAATAGTTGTTTGTTGGCCATTTGTGTGTCTTTTAAAAAAGTGTCTGTTTATGTTATTTGCCTGCTTTTTAATGGATGAGATTTTTTTTTTTTTTTCCTGGCCAGTTGGTTTGAACTTCTTGTAAGTTCTGAATAATAGTCCTTCGTCGATGTCTAGGTTTTGAATACTTTCTTCCATTTTGAAGGTTGTCTATGTACTCCATTGATTATTTCTTTTGCTATTATAGCACACTAATTCTTAAAGTTATCAGGGCACAAGTATTGGCATGTGTGTTTCACTTTCTCTGGCCTAAGTAAGATCATTTTTGAAGGCCCAAAATTTATGTCCCATGTTTTACCTCAAGACGCCAATGAACATTGCAGTTCACAGTAATCTATTCCACCTCAGACATCTTGCATTACTAGATCCTTTTCCATTAGTAGTAATTAATTTGATAATCATGTCACCTTTATCAGGTTTTTAATGTATATGTAGTCTTAATAATTAAATTTCAAATGTATCATAGCCATATCTCATAAATTTTTGTTTTATCTCATAGGTTTGATTTTGTGAATAGTAGACAGTAAACAAATGTTTAATGATCTACTTTGTTTATTAAATTGGAATTTTAAAAAATATATACTAAAATGATTAATTAAATGGTTTGTGGATAGGTAGAAGGTGGCCATTCTACATGATACCATTGCATTTATGTCTCAGGTTACATTACCCTCACAAGAAGGAAATCAGCACTGAGACTAATCTTATAACAGGATAGGTTACCAATTAAATGTTTTCATGCCATAACAAAGATATTGTTCTGACCCACATAGGATTTTTGAAATTTAAGGTGTCAGGCAAACAGCAAGCTGTGTGTACATTGCAAAAGGAAAACAGCCTGAAAAGTACCAAGATTTCATTTCTGGCCTGCTTAAATTTTCTTTTAATAATCAAGATTGCCACTCATGTAAGATAAATAATTATATATGAGGATCAGAGAGAAAAATATGTTAACGCAACTAGGATTTTTCCCTCAAAAACCTATATATGTATTTATTTCAATATATTTACTGAGATTATATTAAGTTTATGTGGATTTCCATTTACTTGACATTAACTAGGCAAACCTACTTCTAAGAATTTAATGCCAATCAAAAATTCATATTAATCAAATGCAAAAAGATGTTGTTCTTACAGCTAATTCTAATAAATATGATGATGATGATGGTGATGATGATAGGCAAGATATGTCAAACGAATCCCAGAAATCTGTATAGATGGGAGGGCTTTAATTAGTTTGATGTCAATAAAGAGGTCTGAGAGGCACTTATGAATTCTTTGCTTTCGGCCCCACATTTAACACAATCGTTCTAACACAACACAAATCGTTTTAAGTAAACTTTGCCAGAGGATAAGTAGAAAGTTCCCTATACTGTGGCTTCTATGATAGTGATTTGGGAGTGTGTTTTATAACAAAATACATATAATTTTGTCCATCATATAGTTTTATAAAATATTATCAATAGAAAATCATCATTTGTGCCTATCAGTGTTCTATCACTATTATAGATCATTTATGCTATTGAATTGAAAGTTTCCTCCAGCTCATTTTTTTTTATTTAACACCAGTGAAATTTTAGAATAAAAACAAGTAATATGCAAGCAGAACACCTAGTGATAACACCACTCCTGACACCCGCAATAGGCATCTCCCCTACAAATGCTACTCTGAGTTAGAAGGCCTTAAATAATAATAATAATATGTCTTAGAAAGTATCTAAAAGTGTATAAGTAATAAAAATGCATTTAACAGTAATTATCATGTATTAATAAAAGATTAAAGATTATAAGTATCATTTTGAAAGTGAATATTTACACATGATATATTACTATGTCCAGGAAATAGTAAATTGTTTATTGAAGGCAAGTTTTAGGAAAAAAAATTAATAAATTAATTATATGAGTTAATTAAATAAGTTATATTAGTTATCAATTAATCTATTTCAGCAAATATTGTTATATTTTAGCAAAAAATATAGTAAATAGTAGTGCCATCTATTGATAAAACTAAAAACTGCAGTTTCTCCTTAACAAAACACTTTTATATTTATAGGAATGCAATTCCAAAGCTAATGATTCCTCATTGTTATGATTATTATTATGTTATTATAGGATCAGGTCAAATACTGGAACTGTTTTAAAAATGTTTGTGTGTGTACATGCATGTATAAATATGTATGTATACATGCATGTATAAACTATATATGATTTATAATTTGATGGTTCTGATAATATACACCAAGTATTGTTGTAGAATTAATTAGGCTGGTTGCGATTTATCTGAATAATGTAAATTTGAGTACAAATATATTATTCACTCTGAAGAAAATTAATATCAAATGTTTATAAAAAGTCTAGACAATAGATACCCGTGTGGTGGATGAGGGACACAATTTTACTTTTACTCCTTTTATTATAATATGCAGATAATATTTAACACATAAGTATTTGCATATCTTCCTTTTAGCCTCCTACTATGACAATTTTTGTGTTGTTTTTTCTTTTTATTTTCACTTAATTACATATAATAGTGCGCTACTACTTAGAAAACTTTCAAAACAGGTTGGCACTTCAAACCAATTCAGATTATAGTAATATTATTCCCAATACTTCTAAATTATACCATAACTTTTCCAAATTTGCCTTGGTATACCTAACAAGAACAATCTGTGCACTGTCTGGCCAAATTGTTGGGGAGAAATAAGGCTACAGAAAAGACAGGAGTAGAGAGCAGTGGTAATATCCATTGACTCCTATGGTGTGGTTAGATTATTTGTTGCAGGGACATATATGCCACAGCATTAATAGGTACCATGGAGGAAGCAATAAGATTGACAAAGAGTAGAAATAATAATAAAGAAGCGTAGCCTAAGTAGTGAGGCACAAAAATAGAGGCTGACATGAATTAGAGCCAACTTTGAGGTATTATGATGGTGACTATCATAACATAAAGTGGTTGTCAAGGTCTCATTCATTCACTTACACATCTGTAATTTATTTTCTAGTACATATTTATTTATTATCTATTATACTAGATGCTAAGGATCCAATAATGGACAAATATTATTACAGTTGCCCTTACATATTAGTGGATTCCACATCCATGTGTTCAACCAACCACGATTCTGAAATATTTTAAAAAAAGGAAGTTTGTGCCTGTTCTGAATATATACATACATTTTTCTTGCCATTATTCTCTAAGCAATACAATATAGCAACTCTT
Source organism: Trachypithecus francoisi (assembly GCF_009764315.1). Lineage (NCBI taxonomy): Eukaryota > Metazoa > Chordata > Mammalia > Primates > Cercopithecidae > Trachypithecus > Trachypithecus francoisi. The sequence continues at coordinate 155,194,049 of NW_022681454.1, read as the reverse complement.
TACATAGCATTTGCTTTGTATTAGGTATTATAAGTAATATAGAGATGATTTAAAATACATGGGAGGATGTGCATAGATTATATGCAAATATTATACCATTTAATATCAGGGACTTGAGCATCCATGGATTTTGGTGCTGAAGGTGAAGGGGTCTAGAATCAATTTCCCATGGATACCAAGGAATGACTTTATATTCCTTGAGGAGCTTACTATAATTCTTGCTGCTAGCCTATCCTCCCATATGTTTGAATAGAAACTACCTTTTCCTCAAAAACTTTGCTGTCTTCAGACAGATATTATAATAAATACAGACATTTATGGTAAACAATAATATAAGTGGGACTTTTAAGTTTGCAAAGTACACAACCTGCACATCCGGGAGTGATGGTTCTGCTTGGAAGTGAGTAGGAGAAAGATAAAAGGACAGCTGACCAGACATTGGGACTCAGGGGAGACATAGACAAAGGGAAAACCAGAGGGAATTTATGCTTTTAGTCAGGAAAGGAATGAGATTAGGGTTGTTTCCACCAGAGGGTGCAGCATATACAAAGACTTAGCATCAAGGAAGAGTAGGAGAGCAGAGACAAGAGGCAAGGCATAGTAAGGAATACAGACTGCAAAAGAGCCAAAGAGAAAGGAGTAATAGACTAAAAAACATGAACTATATGATCATCTCAGTAGACAAAAAATTTGACAAAATCCAATACTCTTTAATGATTTAAAAAAAAATGCAACAAACTAAGAATAGAAGGGAACTTTCTCAACCTAATAAGAAATATCAACAAAAAACACACCACTGTAGTTGAAGATTTCATAGTGAAAGACTGAAAACTTCCCTCCTAAGATCAGTAACAAGACAAGGATATCTACTCTCACCAACTATAGTCAACATTCTATTGGAAGTTCTAGCTGGAACCTCCAGTTAGGTGAGAGAAAGGAATAAAGGGCATCCAGATAGAAGAGGACAAAGTAAAACTTTATGTATTTGCAGGTGACATGACATTTACAAAGAAAATACTAAGTTATCCAAACACAAAGAAACTATTAGAATTGATAAACGAGTCAGAAATTTTGCAGAATACATACAGAAAGCAATTGGATTTTTAATACCTGAAACAACATAGAAAAAAAAGCTGAAGGATGCACACATTCAGATTTCAAAACCTACTAAAAGCTCCAATAGTCAGAACAGTATGATACTGACATAAGGATAGACGTATACTCCCATGAAATAGATTAGAGTGTTCAGAAATGAACCCTTGAATATATACTTAAATGATATTTGACAAGGGTGCCAGGACCATTCAATGGCGGAAAAACAGTATTTTCAACAAATTATCCTGGGGACTCTGGATAGCCATATACAAAATAATGAAATTGGACCATTTTCTAACACCATTAAAAATTAACTCGAATAGATATTTTTACAAAGAAGATAGAGAAATGGCCAATAATCACATGAAAAGATTTTCATCATCACTAATGATTAGGGAAATGCAAATCAAAATCACAGTACAATACCTCACGTCTGTTACAATGACCACTATGAAACAAACAAACAAAGCCCAGAAAAATAGCAAATGGTCAGAATGTGGAGAATTTGGAACCCTTATTCACCATAAGTAGGAATGTAAAATGTTAGTGCTTCTGTAGAAAACAGTACATTTATTTCTACAAAATTAGCAATAGAATTGCCATATGATAAAGCAATTCCACTTTTGGATATATAGTCAGAAGTATTCAAAATAAGGTCTCAAAGTATTATTTTTACACCCATGTTCATAACAGTATTATTTACAATAGCTAAAATATGGAAGCAACTCAAGTGTTTGTTGATAGATAAATGGGGAAGTAAAATGTGGTATGTCCAGAAAATATGTTTCCAGTTAGGGGGAGTCATATTTAATATTGTTCACGGTTTAGAGGGCAGAAAGAAATCAAAAGCCACTTTCGAATGCTAGGGCACAGCCACCATGTGACCATGTAGCCCACACATATTGCTGCTAATCTTGGGCTCATGCTGTTGTTACATCACTCAGACTTAAAAAGGAAGACCATTATGCAATATGCTACAACATGTATGAACCTTGAGGACATTATGCTAAGTGAAATAAGCCAACTACAAAAGATAAATATTGGATAATTCTATGTATATGAGGTACTTTCAGGAGTCTAAAATCATAGAGGCAAAAAGTAGTTATTGTGTAGTAGTTACAGAATTTCAATAGCAAGAGTTATGGAGATGGGTGATAGTGATGGTTGCACATTATGAATGTGTTTAATATCACTCCACTGTATACTTAAAAGCAGTAACAGGGTACCATCTTTTACAGTATATCTTACTTTTACTTCATGTTTTGTACGTTTAGATATATAAATACCATCATGTTACAATTGCCTACAGCAGGGGTGTCCAATCTGTTGGCTTCCCTGGGCCACAATGGAAGAATCATCATCTTGGGCCACATATAAACTACACTAACACTAACGATGACTGATGAGCTAAAAGAAAAAAAAATCACAAAAATAATTTCATAATGTTTTAAGAAAGTTTACAAATTTGTGTTGGGCTGCATTGAAAGCTGTCTTGGGTTGCATGTGGCCTGGGGGCTGCGGGTTGGACAAGCTTAGCTTACAGTATTGAGTACAATAAGATACTGTACAGGTTTGTAGCCTGGGAGCAATAGGCTCTACTGTATAGCTTAGGTGTGTATTAGGCTATAGCATCTAGGTTTGTGTAAGTACAGTATGAACTCCCCATGATGACGACATCACCTAACAATACATTTCTCAGAACGTATCACCTGCATTAAGTAAGGCATGACTACATTATACATGCATATTATATATTTATTATTCATAATTGTAGATATCAGTTTATAAATAAAATCTCCTTCAAAGTGCATGAGAAACCATTAACAGTTGTTAAGTTGCTTCCAGGAAGAGAGAGAAGTAGAAAACAAGAAGATAGAGATGAGAGGGAAACTTTTCACAGTGTACTTTTTGTATGTTTTAGCTTTTCAACCATGTGAATGCATGTCTGTTCAAAAATAATGAAATTAGAAGTGAAAATTTTAAAACTAAAACATACATTTAAAAAGTGGAAAGAGTAGAGGATGAATAAAGAGATAAAGGACAGTGAAGAAAAGTAGGGAAAAACAGAAAAAAAGGAAAGAGAGAAGAAATAGGAGAAAGCAAAGGAGAAGAAAGAACAGGGAGGAGGATGGAAGGAAATAGAAGGAAACAGGAGTTATTTTAGGAGTCATCAGAAACTTAACAGTTATTAGAAAAAGAAGTCTAAGTAGGAAGAGAAAAAAGGAGAGGATATAGACTAGAAACATCAATGCAGGTTTTTATGAAGGGAATCACCATATATAAATCGTGAGAGGCTAATGCAGACCTCTCATTATGAAGGATATTTTACGTTGAGTAGTTTGGATATTAATCTGAAAAATGGGGAATTTAGTAACAGATTTTAGTTAGATTAGTTGCAACATCACACTTTCAATTTTAAAATAATTTTGTCAGCAGTATGAAGAATAGATTTGTGCAGGGCTGTTGAGAAGAAGAGCAGTTTACAGGTTTTGCACAAAGGCTAGAAATAGTGAAGCCCTAAACTGAAGAAAGAAAAATGTGAAAAATAGAGATAAAATTGAGAATAAATATGTTGCCATAAATAACTGGATTGGAGTTGGTTGTGAGAGTTACTAATGAGTTAGAGTGAAAAGTCTCAGAGGGCTACGAGTTTTCTAGTTGGGATACACGAATAGCAACTTCATTGCTTTCAAATGAACTTATAGGAAGCATGCTATTTTTAACTAGAAGGTGGCATATTGAGAGATGACCTCTACGAATTGTTGGTGCCAGCAGCCACTTTTCCACTAGTAGTGGGGAAAAGCAGTGAACTGTATTAAGTATAATCAGAGGGAACTGGAACGGTGTGGATGCAGAGAGTATCTAGGGACCAGGAACAGAGGATTGAGTGAGAAAGTTAGAGTAGCATTTTGAGAGTTCCAGTGGAGTGGCATTTTTCTTTGAGCTACTCAGGGTGAACTTCTCTTTACTACTGATATAAATCGTGTTTCTTTAAAGTAGATCAAAAATATTTCATTACATTTTAATTTTGAGATAACTGTAAATTCTTACACAGTTTTAAGTAACAATGCAGAAAGATAAAACTGTAGCACGTTAGACCAACATATTGACATTGATACAGTCAAGTTGCAGAAGAGTTTCATCACCACAAAGGCCCTAATGACACCCTTCTGGAGCCACACTGAGCTCTCTCCTACTCCCACCCACTCATTCACTGCTGACAACCACTAATCTGTTCTTCCTTTCTATAGTTTATTATTTCAAGAATATTACATAAATGGAATAATACACTGTATATCCTTCTGGGATTGTTTTATAAAACGTTTTTCACTCAGCATAATTATCTGAATATCCATATGTATTGTTGCAAATATCCACAGTTCATAGCTTTTATTGCTGTGTAGTGTTATATGGTATGTATGTAAAAGAGTTTGTTTAACCATTTATTTACAGAGGAACATATGGGTTTATTCTAGTTGTCTTTTATAAATAAAGCTGCCCCCCAAAAAACTTTGTATGTACAAGCTTTTGTGTGAACACAGATTTTCATTTCTCTGGGACAAATGATCAGGAGTTTAATTGCCAAGTGGTATGGTAGTTGCTTTTCTTTTTTTCTTTAGAAATTGACAAAATAACTGGATTATTTCACATTATGCTAGTAATGTATGAATAATTCGGTTTCTCTACATCCTTGCCAGTATTTGGTATCATCTCTGTTTTATTTTAGTCATTCTCATAGGTGTGTGGTGATATGTTATTGTCATATATTTTACATTTGTCTAATAGCTAATGAAACTGAACATCTTTTCATGTACAAATTATTTGCCATTTGTATATCTTCTAGGGTAAAATGCCCCTTCATCACTTTTGGGCATTTTCCAGTTGGATTACTTGGTTTTTTTGTTCGTTTGTTTTTTTCTGTGAGTTTTGGGAGTTATTTATATATTCTAGATACTACTCTTTTGTTGTACATGATTTACAAATAATTTCTCCCACTCTGTAGCATGTCTTTTGATCCACTTCATAGGGTTTTTTCCAAGGCAGAAGTTTTTAATTTTGGTGAAGTCTGTTCATCATGTTTTTTTCTTTAATGGATAGTGCTTTGTTGTTAGTCTGAGTCCTTTTTTTTTTTCTTTTTTTTAATACTTTAAGTTCTAGGGTACATGTGCACAACTTGCAGGTTTGTTACATATGTATACATGTGCCATGTTGGTGTGCTGCACCCATCAACTCGTCAGCACCCATCAATTCATCATTTATATCAGGTATAACTCCCAATGCAATCCCTCCCCCCTCCCACCTCCCCATGATAGGCCCCGGTGTGTGATGTTCCCCTTCCCGAGTCCAAGTGATCTCATTGTTCAGTTCCCCCACCTATGAGTGAGAACATGCGGTGTTTGGTTTTCTGTTCTTGTGATAGTTTGCTAAGAATGATGGTTTCCAGCTGCATCCATGTCCCTACAAAGGACGTGAACTCATCCTTTTTTATGGCTGCATAGTATTCCACGGTGTGTATGTGCCACGTTTTCTTAATCCAGTCTATCATTGATGGACATTTGGGTTGGTTCCAAGTCTTCGGTATTGTGAATAGTGCCACAATAAACATACATGTGTGTGTGTCTTTATAGCAGCATGATTTATAATCCTTTGGGTATATACCCAGTAATGGGATGGCTGGATCAAATGGTATTTCTAGTTCTGGATCCTTGAGGAATTGCCACACTGTCTTCCACAATGGTTGAACTAGTTTATGGTCCCACCAACAGTGTAAAAGTGTTCCTATTTCTCCACATCCTCTCCAGCACCTGTTGTTTCCTGACTTTTTAATGATTGCCATTCTAACTGGTATGAGATGGTATCTCATTGTGGTTTTGATTTGCATTTCTCTGATGGCTAGTGATGAGCATATTTTCATGTGTCTTTTGGCTGCATAAATGTCTTCTTTCAATAAGTGTCTGTTCATATCCTTCACCCACTTTTTGATGGGGTTGTTTGTTTTTTTCTTGTAAATTTGTTTGAGTTCTTTGTGGATTCTGGTTATTAGCCCTTTGTCAGAGGAGTAGATTGCAAAAATTTTCTCCCATTCTGTAGGTTGCCTGTTCACTCTGATGGTAGTTTCTTTTGCTGTGCAGAAGCTCTTTAGTTTAATTAAATCCCATTTGTCAGTTTCGGTTTTTGTTGCCATTGCTTTTGGTGTTTTAGACATGAAGTCCTTGCCCATGCCTATGTCCTGAACGGTATTGCCTAGATTTTCTTCTAGGGTTTTTATGGTTTTAGGTCTAACATTTAAGTCTTTAATCCATCTTGAATTAATTTTTGTATAAGGTGTAAGGAAGGGATCCAGTTTCAGCTTTCTACATATGGCCAGCCAGTTTTCCCAGCACCATTTATTAAATAGGGAATTCTTTCCCCATTTCTTGTTTTTGTCAGGTTTGTCAAAGATCAGATGGTAGTAGATGTGTGGTTGTCAGTCTGAGTTCTTTGTTCAGTCCTAGATACTGAAGAAGTTTTCTATGTGTTCTCTTAAAAGCCTTATAATTTTGCAGTTTACATTTACATTTGTAATTCATTTCGAGTTTATTTTTTACAAGGTGTGAGACTTAATAACTTTCTGATAGAAAAATAACATATTAACGTTAACAAAAGGTAAATAGAAACTTATATGCATGAATATAACTTTAAGAGTAGAAGCAGTAGGACAATGGCTCAAGTCTGTGTGGCCACTTATAATCACTTATTTACCTTGGACAACTTGTAGACCTCAGTTCTGATCCCTAGATAAGCAAGGAAAATAAAAGAATTCCCACGTCCATATCATGTGATTGAGCCAGAGTTTTTGCTACTTCTATTTTCACTATATATATATATATATATATATATATATATACACACACACACACACACAGACACACACACACACACTTTAAGTTCTGGGATACATGAGCAGAATGTGCAGATTTGTTACACAGGTATACACATGCCATGGTGGTTTGCTACACCCATCAACCCATCATCTACATTAGGTATTTCTCCTAATGCTAATGCTATCCCTCCCCTAGCCCCCTACTCCCTGATAGGCCATGGTGTGTGATGTTCCCCTCCCTGTGTCCATGTATTCTCATTGTTCAACTCCCACTTATGAATGACAGCATGTGCTATTTAGTTTTCTGTTCCTTTGTTAGTTTGCTGAGAAGGATGGTTTCCAGCTTCATCCATGTCCCTACAAAGGACATGAACTCATCCTTTTTTACGGCAGCATAGTATTCCATTACATATATGTGCCACATTTTCTAGGTTTTAAAAGTGGATGTGAGGAGCATTAAGTGAGAAAGCAAAGATATAAAACTCAATTCTGGATGGAGATCATCTCATACGTTTTGTGGAGAGTAGCTGTTACTTAATTTCTTAATATAATTTAAAAATTAAGCTTTTATATATCATAGTTAAAGAGGAATTACACAAAAGCAGAATTGAAAGGGAAAGAATAAAAGGGACTTTTATCAGTGCAGTATAGGTAAGAAAAAGTAAATAAAAAGAATAGCAACAATGTAAACTACTTTATGAACATGAAATATATAAAAAATAAAGCAAATATATTTATTACAATTTATATATGTGGTTTGAATTTCCTCCTTAATTAAATGATTGGATTAAAATTTTTATGTGATATTTATCAAAAAACATCTAAAAATAAATGAAAACTATTGGCAATTAAATGCTGGGTCAATATACATGGAAAATACATGAAAAGGAATTAATAGTAGTATAAAGTCATGCATCACATAATGAGGTTTCAGGCAACAGCAAACCATGTAATGGTCCCATAAGGTTATAACACTGTATTTTTTGTACGTTTCTTATGTTTCAATATGTTTAGATACACAAATACCATTATGTTATAGTTGCCTGTGGTATTCAGTGCAGTAATATGCTGTACAGGTTTGTAGCCTGGGATCAATAGGCCATACCATATAGCCTAGGTGTGTAGTAGGTTGTGGCATCTGGGTTTGTGTAAGTCCACTCCATGATGTGCACACAATGCAATCTCCTAAGGACATCACCATCTTTTTTTTTTTTTTTTTTTTTTGAGACGGAGTCTTGCTCTGTGGCCCAGGCTGGAGTGCAGTGGCCGGATCTCAGCTCACTGCAAGCTCCGCCTCCTGGGTTTACGCCATTCTCCTGCCTCAGCCTCCAGAGTAGCTGGGACTACAGGCGCCCGCCACCTCGCCCGGCTAGTTTTATGTATATTTTTTTTAGTAGAGACGGGGTTTCACCGTGTTAGCCAGGATGGTCTCGATCTCCTGACCTCGTGATCCGCCCGTCTCGGCCTCCCAAAGTGCTGGGATTACAGGCTTGAGCCACCGCGCCCGGCCGGACATCACCATCTTTAAGTGGCACATGACTGAACCTTAAAGTGTACCTCTATATAAGTTATATGCGCACATATAACACATATGCACACGTTAGTTTCTCAAATATGGGCTTATTCTTTGTAAGTTACTCAGGATTTTTTTTCTTTTAAGATATCTTAAATTTATTTTTGGGCAATATATGCCATATATGTAACTTAGCTCATTATTTTTAGTTGTTTAATAATATTCCACAGTATGATAGTATGATAATCTATTCATCATTTTTAATATTGATGATTCAGATTTCTCAAGTTACTGTTATACACAATTGTGTACATAATCATCCTTGTACTTACATACTAGTGCTTTAATTTCTTTAGATTAGCTTAATCAAAGAAGAATCACTACATTAAAAATCACATGCATTTAAAAATGGGTAAATAATGCTATATTGCTATGCTAAAATTTTATAGCAATTTATTCTCCCAAAATTAAGAAATGTATGAAAGTTCATTTTTCCATAAAGTCACCCAAAATACCTTCTATTAATCTTTCTTAATTTTGAAAAATTTTTCCTCATTAAAACAATTAATTTCACTAATTATTACTTGAGTATGTTTTAATGTACTCAGCCATTTTGATGTATTCTTTGAATTGATTGTTCATAACCCTTGCCCAATTTTTCTTTTCATATGTAGTAGTACTTATTCAAGTGGAGAAATGTACAATGATTCTTTATTTCACATATTTTACATATGTTATCTAATATATTTCTGTTGAATAAACACAATGCAGAATAATTTTATTTAATGCCACTTATCAAACTTTTTTTTGTCCTACTGAACTTCTTGTCTTACTAAAGAAATATTAACCCCAACATCCGAAGTTGTAGGAATACATTCCTAAATAATGAACTCTGAATGTTGAATGTTCATTTTACTTTTGCATAATTTTGTTTAGAATTAGGTTACAATCTAATTTACAATCCCTTTGCCGTAAGATTTATAACATTTTTGCATACTGTGTTATAAAAACTAATCTTATCTCAGTAGCATTGACTATTTCTCTCTCTTTTTTTCTTTTCTTTCTTTCTTTTTTTTTTTTTTTTTGAGATGGAGTCTTACTCTTGTCACTCAGGGTAGAGTGCAGTGGCATGATCTCAGCTTACTGCAACCTCTGCCTCCCAGGTTCAAGCGATTCTCCTGCCTCAGCCTCCTGAGTAACTGGGGTTACAGGCCCGCAACACCATGCCCAACTAGTTTTTGTATTTTTAGTAGACATAGGGTGTCACCATGTTAGCCAGGCTGGTGTCCAACTCCTGACCTCAAGTGATCCGCCCTCCTCAGCCTCCCAAAGTGCTGGGATGACAGGTGTGAGCCACCGTACCTGGCCTATTTCTCTCTCTCTCTTTTTTTTTTTTTTAACTTTTATTTTATTAAAATAAAATTTTAATAATATTTTTGAAATTTTATTTTGAGCTCAGTGGTGCATGTGCAGGTTTGTTATACAGGTAAACTTGTGTCATGGGGGTCTGTTGTACAGATTACTTTCAACCAGGTATTGAGCCTATTACCAATTATTTTTCCTGATTTTCGTTTTCCTCCCACCCTCACTGTCCAATAAGCCCTATAGCCTGTTGTTCCCCTCTGCGTGTCCATGTATTCTTATCATTAGCTCCCACTTATACGTGAGAACATGTATTTAGTTTTCTGTTCCTGCATTAGTTTGCTAAGGAAAATGGCCAACTATTTCCTACATACTACCCAAGAATAAAATGATACATTCTCCATAGTTTGATATTCTCTTTTCATCACACATTATATGTAATACTTTAATAATCATTGTAATATTTTATTATATATCTTATGTGTTTATTTTTATTTTCTGTGTTATATACAATTATTACATGTTTGTATATGAAATAATTTTACAAGTATACAAATTGCATCCATTTCTGGTATCAATTCTATTAATTCCATGGATCTGTATCATGTATTTTGGTTAACATCGCTTTAAAATAAGTCTGAATTCTTTACATTAACAAATGCACTCAAACTATTCGTTCTATCAGTTTTCTTAAGTACTTTCCCACATTTATTCTTTTTTCAGAAGAAAATGCGGGCGAGCAGAGAGGAAAAAGGAAAGAAGAGAGAAGTAGGGAAGAAGGGGAAATGGAAAATAAAGAAACAAAGGGAAAAGGAAGGAAAGATAGACCCTATTTTGGTTAAAATTGCATTAAACTTATCATTTAAAAAAGTGTGCAATTATTTTAAATTAAGACATATGCCAATAAAAAAACACCAGTTGATCACTTATTTTATTTTCTAAGACCTTTAATATAACTATAGTTTTTAAAAATTGGAATCTGGATCTTTCTTGCTATTTTTTTCTCGAACTTTTATTTTGCTTTTAATGGAAAATGTATGTTTTATATATACTGATAGATAATAAAGTCTGTGAACCCTAATTTGCTTTTGGTTAAAAATCTTTTAGATGTTGGTCTTCTGGGTTTCAGAGGTAAGCCATCATGTCATCTGCAAATAAACTCTTGCAAAGCTGTCTATTATGCAATATTTATATTTTTAAACTTCAAAGCAATTTTGAATAATAGTGAAAATTGGTGGTAGGTCATAACCCTGTTTCATCTTGTTTTGATGTTAAAAAAATTCTTTTTTAAGCTTTTATTTTAAGTTCAGGGATAGAAGTGCAGGTTGGTTACATAGGTAAATGTGTGTCATGAAGGTTTGTTGTAGAGATTATTTCCTCACCCAGGTATTAAGCCTAGTACCCATTAATTATTTTTCCTGACCTTCTCTCTCCTCCCCGCCACCCATCAAAAGGTCCCAGTGTGTGTTGTTTCACTCTATGTGTCCATTTGTTTTATCATCTAGCTCCTACTTATAAGTGAGAACATATGGTACTTGGATTTCTGTACCTGTGCTAGTTTGTTAAGGATAATGGCCTTCAGCTCCATCCATGTTCCTGCAAAGGACATAATCTCATTCTTTTTATGGCTTTATAGTATTCCGTGGTGTATATGTACCACATTTTCTTTATCCAGTCTATCATTGATGAGCATTTAGGTTGGTTCCATGCCTACACTATTGTGAATAGTACTGCAATGAATATATACATTCATGTGTCTTTATAATAGAATGATTTGTATACATTTGGGTATATACCCAATAATGGGATTGCTGTGTCAAATGGTATTTCTATTTTTAGGTGTTTGAGGAATCACCCAGGGTCTTCCACAATGGCTGAACAAATTTACACTCCCAACAACGGTGTATAAGCGTTCCTTTTTCTCCACAACCTCGTCAGCATCTGTTGTTTTTTGACTTTTTAATAGTAGCCAGTCTGACTGGTGTGAGATGGTATCTCATTGTGGTTTTGACTTGCATTTGTCTAATCATCAGTGATGCTGAGCTTTTTTTCATGTGATTGTTGGCCACACGAATGTCTTCTTTTAAAAAGTGTCTGTTTGGTTCATTTGCCCACGTTTTTATTTTTATTTTTCTTTAAATGTCTTTTATCTTATTGTTTAGTATTTTAAAACTAAGCATTCATTATAAAATATAGCTTGATTCCCTTTATATGTAATTTAGAATTTTTAAGAATGGTAGCTGAATTTTTTCAGATACTTTTCAGAACCAACTATTATGAAATTGAACAAAACCCCAATCTTACTGGAACCAAATATGAATTTTAAAATGAATAACATGAGATCACTGGTATAATAGCCATCCAGATATCTGTCCATCTGTAGTATATCTCAAACACACTGACTGAGTTAAGATCTTCTTTATTCTTGCTTAATTCTTAATTAGCTCATTTGTTAAATTCTTTTTAAAGCATGTATTAAATCCTCACCATTGTTACAGTTTCAATCAGAAATCCTTCAGCTTTTATATTTTGCATATGAAGTTTTATTCTATTCATTGGGTACATACTAGTTTTTGACTTATATGTTCTTCATGAGTTATTTACTATAGAAAAATATTTTTCTTTATTCTTTACAATGAGTTAGAATAAGTAAAACTTTAGCAAATATAAATATATTTGCATATTAAAGGATTAAACCTGGTTATTTCCAAATCTATGGTGAAGGAAGACAATATTTTATGTACTCTACATTATGTATTTGTAACAAATATGAGATGCCTTGAGAAATTAATAACATAGACATAGAAAAAGAAAGAAGTGATAACTTACCTGAATAATTTCACTTTTCAGCATCATTTTAATGACTTCTCTACAAGCATGATTTGTCTTTTTTTTGTCCAACTATCCTTAGATTACTGTTATTATACTGGCTTTATGATAGTTTATTCAGACTCAGAAAGCTCAGGAAGTTTCCAGGTGTACATGATTGAACTTTCTAAGGCTAAACGTTCTAAGCTTTCTGAGTTTGGACCTCCAGCCTTGATTGGTCTGGTTTCATGTGACCCATGATTTTAGATGAGGCAAAGATGATCTTTGCTTCATGCCTCTATAAAATGATAAAAAATACTAGGTTTTGATTAGGGAAAACTATGGCAATGTCTGTCAATTTAGGAATATTCTAAACATTTTAAATTTTACTAAGTGTAAAATAACAGCATAACTCTCCTCCATTTAGGGTTAGCCAGTTTAGTATGCTTGTCATGAAATTTTTATAGATTTGAAGACTTAAGATTAAAAGTTAGAGCATACTTAATAATAAAAAATGAGAAAAAAATACATAATAAATTATGTAAATAAGGTGCAGAAATATTTTATCTTTGTTTAGCAACTTTTAGGCTTATTATAATTTATACATATTTTTAAGGCTGCTCTTTTATTTGTAGTTTTGTAATTTAAAGATTTCTTTTGAAAGTTGTTGTTGGTTAAAGTATGAAGTGATGATACTCAAACAAGGGAACTATTGCTTTATTTGAGAGTGCTTTCTCAAAAACTATTAATACACATGACTTTATTAAATTCATTTTATAGTTCGGTATTACATGACAACTTCCAAGTACAAGTAGATTTCATGTACAATTCCCACTATGAAGCTCATTCTGAAATTAGGAAATTATATTTATAACTCTCAGTTGATCAGTTTATATAGAAATTGTTCTAAGACAAATTAGGCAGTTTCTAAAGAAATTACTTCATTTTGATAAAATGAACTTAATCCAGGGTAAAAAGAATATATAATCTCTTACAGAGAATAACAAATTAACTAAGTTTGTATGAATATGGATAATATAACCCACTAAATCTTAGGGTTTTTTTTTTTTTTTTTTTGCTTTTTTACCTATGTTAGTTTGCAATAAAACTTCCTGAGTAAAATTATCTAATATTATTAATTTTTATAATTTACTCTGTTGAAAGGATCTTCAACAATATTGTCGTGAATTCATTTCTATCTGCACAGTATTTTTTTATTTTTTATTTATTTATTTATTTATTTTTTGAGACGGAGTCTTGCTCTGTCGCCCAGGCTGGGGTGCAATGGCCGGATCTCAGCTCACTGCAAGCTCCACCTCCCGGGTTCACGCCATTCTCCTGCCTCAGCCTCCCAAGTAGCTGGGACTACAGGCGCCCGCCACCTCACCCGGCTAGTTTTTTGTATTTTTTAGTAGAGACGGGGTTTCACCGTGTGAGCCAGAATGGTCTCGATCTCCTGACCTCGTGATTCGCCCGTCTCGGCCTCCCAAAGTGCTGGGATTACAGGCTTGAGCCACCGCGCCCGGCCGTCTGCATAGTATTTTATATTTCAAAGTGTTGTCTTATTCTTTCCTGCTAATGTTCATTTTACAAATGAGTAAATAAGCACTCACAGAGTTAGAGTGAGTGTCCCAAAATCACATAGCTAGTCAGTTACAGGTTTTAATCAAAATCTTCCTCTTGAGTAATCCTGTCTGATTCATGGCATGTTATATTTTCTTATACAAATGGTGGTAGAAGATAAGGCTAGCTAGAGAACTAGCTGTGAGAAAATTTATAAGCAAAAGCTTCCAGAATCATATATATTTTGTAACACATTTTAATATAATATTGAAAGAATTTTTTTATGTTTAAACCCTAATGCAATATTTTCATTACCTTCTAGTTTGCAAACATTGCCTATTTATGGGGTATATATACACATGCACACTACTGAGGTGCAAATGTGGCTAAAAAAGAGCTGAGAAGGTGTTTGATCTGTTTAAAATATGTTTAGATACAGTTTTGAATAAATCTATTCCTACATTGTATTTAGATAGAGTTTACATTTACATCTGGAACATTAAACTAGTTTGGAATACATCATGCTTCCACTTGCTTCCCTCTAGTCCTGATAGACATTGCTGATCAATTATAGTTTTCTTTCCTGTTGAACCAGTTCATGGGCTCAGGCAGGTTCAATTCCCATCTCTAAGAAGTTCATTTCTACTAATCAGTTGGTATTGACAAGTGAAATTAAACACATTTTCCATTCCTCTTATTAAGTCTTAGACATTCTCTGTGTAACCGGCAAAAAAACAAAAACAAAAACAAAAAACTCTTATTTTCAAAAACAACAAAACATGTGAGTAGACACCTAAACTTTGCTTGCTGACTCGTGCCTAGCAATGGGCTGGGAATTTGCCAGAGAGTATTTCCTTTAATCCATTTAATACTCGGAAGAGTTTCACATTTTATAAATGGAGAAATCAGGACTCAGAAATGGGATATTTTATCCCTTACAGCATAGCAGAAAGTGTTACGGATGCATTCAAATTTTCTGCTTAGGAGGAGGTTACTGTAATATATCAGCTACACAACTCCTGCCTCAAATAATCACTTTGAGAATTCCTGATCTCTAAATTAGATATACATTAAATAAAATTAAATAAAATCTGTCAAAAAGAAACCAGCATCCAGCATGTGCCAGGCTATGTTTTTTTTTCTTATTTATTCTTTCTTTTCTTTAGATTTAGAGAAACAGCATTTTATGTATTATCATCTTAAATACTTTTGCTATATTTTCCTTTGTGTTTCAGAGATAATTTCTTAAAATGGTGACTTCTGAGACTTTAAAATTGAGGATTAAAAAGGCCACTAACTTTAAAGATTAGTAGACTCCAACTAAGTTAATTAAACTAGGGTGAACTATGACTTTTAAACTGGGTTAGAGTGTTGTAATTTCTTACAATGTCATAGGACAAATAGGAAGACCCGATAAAACAACTCACCGAAGTTTATGATCCTAAGAATGTTGCTTTTAATTTATATTTTGTCTCCAACATTTGTTGCAACTTCTACACTTTCATGAAGACTGCAATAATGTGATCAGAGAGTTTTGTAATATTGACGAGAGGTAGTGTGAAAATCATGAATATTAAAAGACTGCTTTGGGACAAAATTAAAGAGAAATTGATGGCTTTAATAATGTCAGAGACAAAAGGCATTGGACAAGCTCAGTAACATTTAAAATATTTATTAAACCGAGTCTGTAATTTTTCATAGGAAAGTTGCTTTAATGACAAAGGAAGTCATGATACAAACAGAACCATCCAGCTGCTGCTGTGAGTCAGTACTGCTTCAGAGACATTTATATTCTTACCCTCAAGCTTTCTTAGAACCTTCTCTAACAGTTGCAGCTGTGTGAATAATTTGTGGAAGAGTCGTGATAGAATTCTTCAAAAGAATACAAGATAATAGCACCAAGAAAAAGGAAAAAATAGTCAGTGCTTAGTTGTTTACTTACCAGTGACCTGACGATTCACCTTAAATTCATTTTTGTTTTCAGTTAGAATGAAGTCATTGTATTGGGTCAGTGATCTCTATCTCTTGACTAAATTCAGGCATCCAAAACAGCCAGGTTATGCTGTCTCCATACTCTCCAGCAATAATGCAGAAACTTCTAAAGAAAGATCAGTGTATGAAAGTATGAAGAATGAGAAAAAAGTAAGACTAAGCTTTACAGAGATTTTTTTTTTTTCCACATTAGAATCTTCCTAATACTGGATCAGAAGCATCATTACCTTAAATGAATTCTATTAGATCCTTCCTAATGTAGATAGAAGTACTGGTTTAGTCTAATGCAGTTAAGTTGCTATGGGCCTTTGAGAAATATATATCTACCTACCTTTCCTTTTTTTCCCTACTATCATCATAAAACACATAATGGCTTTCGGATGATAAATGTTTACAAAGATTCCATATAAACACCAAAGTTTCCAGAGAGAAAAACCTGTGTAAATGTAAATGTATTTTATTTTATTTAGTTTCCTCCATTTTCCATTTCTATTTTTTTTAAGTATCAGAACCTCACTTTCATTTCTAAATTTGTGTAACGTTAAAATGTACTAGTCTTATGTATTATTAGAGCAATTGGTCATCTGTATATAGTGTCTGATTATTTACATTTGATGCTCTAAGAACCATCAGATGAACTAAATACAATTTTATTAGATTTGTTTGATTTATTTAAATGGTGATGTCATTTTAAAACTGAGCAATAGTTCAGTTTCCTTGAAAAGTTACATATATTTGAGATGCATTGTTAATACTGCTCTAAAATACTATAAATGCACTAATTTATTATTTGACCTTTACTTTTAAAATACGATTTTTTCCAGGATCTCTGATGTGCCTTATGTATTAGAGCTAACAATCTAATTCATAATTTAATGAATGTGGATGCCAAGTAGTCAAATTCCAGTAGATACTTTCATAAAGACATTTATTATACTATTAGGACCATCTGAGACAATTTGTGCTAAGAATGTATTTTTTTTTCAGTGCTCCACTTGGCTAATTTCAACTTGAACCTATCACTCATTGGATGTGTAATATAGAAAAGAGAGCAAGTGAGTGATGGAGAAAGTTACCAGCACAATGTACTGTGCTCAGGAGTTGCTCAGTGAATAGCTATATATTATTATCTTAAAACTCAAAAATAAACAAATCAAATTTTATACTTTACCTAATTTTTGAATAAAATATATACATTTACATCCTTTTGTATCTCCTTCCATTTTAGGTAATGGAAGTTTACTTGATTACATTTTTGTAGAATAAATTATAATATGTAATGTCAACTTTTTATAATGTTTCTGTATTAATATATACATAATGTATTATTTGATATTTATATTATATGATTGTATTGGATATATTATATAAAGTAACCCAATTAGTTTAAACTATTTAAGTTGAAGGCATTTCCTGAGCTGTATTAGCAGGACATCAAATATCATTTGGAATTATTGAGTATATAGAAGCTTATCTTTAATTATCACCTTTTGCATAAAATATTAGGAGCCTATTTAAAACTTTCTTGGTAGTCCATGCAAATTGGATCCTAAATTCAATGTGACAACAATTTGGTAGTCTTTATCAGTTTCTTTTTTTTCATGCGTTGCCAATAGAAAGAAAAAGACAAGTTTATAGAGTGCACTTCCTAACTAAAAATGACTGTAACAAATGGTTTGAAATGTTATCTGGAGGATTATTGACTTTTTAATTCAGGCTGCCATCAATCCTCATTTATATTTCATAATATGTATCCTGGGAAAAGGAAGCTACTTTTAGATGTGTAGCTTGTCACTGAGGTTAAATAGTTGTTATGCCAATCACTTATCTTTCAATTCTATGTGAGTTAAGAGACACTTTTCAGAAAATCACTTAACACCAATAAACTAAGTGAGACACATGTCAATTATGTAAAAGTATTATTTTTTCATCTATATAATCTATATGAGAATTAACGTTTCATGTGACAAAAATTATTATTCACTAGTTTTCTTTCTGTCTCTTCATAAGTACATCAATAAAGTAGAAGCAGCTTGGAATGCAGAGGAAATTGAACATCTTATCTAAAAAGGTTTCCTTTGGGGAGTGTCAGTAACAATATAAGTGGCCCACGTAATATGTATATTTTCCAGTATGAATAATGTGTCATCAGTTGCTCTTATTGAGGTGATTTATGTGCTTCCTTCCAAACTAATTCTCAGATTTAGGCTGTTTCAATTTTTTGCTGCTCCAAAGACTGTTGCAACAAGAATTGATCCTTACAAATCCTGTGGCGAGACAAACTTTGTCTTATTAAATATTTATTGAGAGTTGTTATTAATATCTATTCTGATTCCCTGTATGTCTTTTTTAAAAAGCTCATCTCCTAACTCTAGTTATTAAAAGATTACAGATTAGTCAGATTAGTCTAAATATTTTAAAGAGTTTTTTTACTCCACCCCTTACAGTGCCATAAGTACGCTAACATATCTCTTTAACAAGTTATTTGTTTTAACCTTCAATAAAATAAAATACTGCAATAACTACTCTGTTCTAGATACATCAGGAGAGCCTAAACATGTGCTTTATGTCACCAGGAAAGCAGGCACAGAAATACTAGGAGAATCATTTTGGAAAGTGTATTTAGTATTTAAAAAAAAAAATCATTTAAGTAGTCCTCAAGGAAAAGAATAAAATCAGAACTTGGTTTTACCCCTTGTCACTATGCAAGCTTGTGTAGGTTTTAACACTTTTGAATGAGGAATGGCAGGAAGGGTGCAGCAGATTTCTGGTTGTACTTAGAGCTTTGAAAGTTTATTATTTTTCTGCTTCTAAAAATATTAAAGGCGATGTACAGGATACAGACTCAACTATGGACACTAAGGGTTATTGGGGCCTTTCTGAAGACACCTTCCCCTCCCTCATTTTTCTCTGTGTAGTTAACATGAATCTAGTTTAATATTTCCAGAGTATAGCTGGGAAAGGGAACTAAGAGGCCAGTGGGGTGATCGGCTGTAGTACTGATGTGGTGGCTTTAACTAGTCTTGGTTTGCATTACCTTTATAGTTTCAGTAAATCTGGAAGATTGGCACTTATTCAATAGTCAATTAAATTTGTATATACAATGGATCCTCCAGACAATAAAAAATAAGAGTGATGAAATTAACTTTGCACTATATTTGAATCACCAAATACAGTCTCAGATTGTTTTTGGACCTTCTGGTTTTTTATTGTCATTCTGATGGCTGAAAGAAAAGGATATCAGATAGTTTAAAATACATGCATTAACCAGAGAGCAAATGGTCCAGGTGAACAAAACTTTTATGTCCTGTTCTTGTCTTTTGATATCTCCTGCAGAAACTTCTTTGACAGAGAACTAAAGTCCTCTCCTTTATTTACCAAGTCATAGTCTTATTAAGGACACTGTGTGTTACATATACTCTCATGGCCATTCTAAATAGCAAATGCTAAATTGTAAATGTGAGAAAGGAATCAATGTGATAAGCCTGTAACATACATCCTGTGGAACTTTTCTTCATGGTCTTCATTACACCAGTCACTCAGCTACATCAGGGAATTTAAAGATTAAATAATGCAAAACCTCTTCTCTCAAAGAGCCTATTATTAATCATATATATCATATCCTATATTGCTGGATGATATTTACTGTTTGACAATATATATTGCTTTGCAATATACAACTCTTTATTTTTACAATTCTGTTTGATTTTCAAAACCTTAAAATATGGTACAATATTTATTTTACATATAAGAAAACAAAGACTCAAAAATGTTTGAAAATGACCTCACGATCACATAACTATTAAATAGCAGAATAAAGACTCAAAATCATTTGTCTCAGTCAAAATGTCTTTAAATGACAACAAATAAACATATTTTCATTAGCAGGGAATTTTCCAAATCTGAGGTCTAGAATTCACTTGCGGAGCACTTTCATAAAAACAATATGCATTCTCAATATTAAGTATGGAAAGGTAGCACTCTCTACAATTAAAAAAATTCAGCTGTCCAGAACTATTTGCTTTCAGTGTGAATAGATTTAGTATTTATAATAAAGATAGCTTGTTAATTTTTCTTGGAAAGGACAGTATGCTTTTTGATATTGGAATTAAAATGTCTAAACCATTTGTTCAAGTGTATTCAAATTCTTATCTAACCTCAAAAATTTACATAGCATGATCATCTGAAAATTATACAATTAATAGTCCATCATTACATAATTCCTGAATCATTTCCTACAGAGTTTAGTACATTATAATGACAATTATAATGTTCTTGGAATGCCTGGCACTTGTAGGTAATTGATACATGTAGATTTACTGAATGAAAGCAGGATTTCTCTCACAGCATTTTTGGTGGTAAACTGGATAATTGACTGTCCATACAATTGCATGTGACGTATATCTAACTACCTATGACATAACTCAAGTTCAAGAGGCATACACTCATTGGAAAAATATAAAAGATTCAGCATGGTGCATATGCTGAAAATGTCTCTCCCACAACCATATTCACTACACTGCATGTCATACTCCCCTAAACACTTCAAAATTCAGCTCATCTTCCTTTAAAGCATTTTGTGTTGATAACTCCAGTTTTTCTGTAACTACCACACCTCTTTCAACTCTATTACAGGACATAAAGTGTTCTGTTACAATTATTTTATTCTGGTTTTCATTATTGAACAGCACATACTTTGAGAGTATGAGACATATGTTGTCCATCTGTGTCAACCTAACAGTTTACAGTTTATCACAGATATTAAGTAATCAATATATGACTAATTAAATGAACAAAATGAGCATTTTGGTAAGTGGTACTGTATTTGGATTGTTTCTACAAAGATGAGTTTTACCAATTTTGTAGAATGGGAATGCAAATGAAAAAAGATTTGATGGCTGAAATTAATATAATGGTAACTAGAGGCAATAATAACTAAAGGTACCATGAACATGGTTTATTATTCCATTGATTTTAGTCTTATTTCATTTTTATCAATCACATTTTAAATAATGTTTCAGAATGTTTTACAAAGGGTTTGAGCACCATGTGTTAAATATATTTATAGATAGTTAATATATTTGTTCCTTTATTAAACTTAAAGTATTTGAAATATTTTGTTACTGATATTTACAAATATGCAAACTTGTATCATGCAAACTGACCAAATTCCCTTATTATCACAATTCATCTAAAGAATCTTTTGTATTTTAATTTACTCTATGCCATCTACAAATGCTTAAGATAACCCTTATCATAATAAAGAAAATACTTTCTTTTTTTGTTTTCTAAAAGTAAATGAGTTTTCTGCAATTATGGAAAATATCACACAATTTTACTTCTTTAAACTGTTAACATGGTGAATTAAATTCCGTGATTTTTTGAATGTCTATAATTAACTCAATATATTATGGTACATTTTAGTATTCTGATAAATTTTGTTTGATAATATTTTGTAAGGGAATTTTTCATCTATTTTCGTGAGTGACATTGACCACTAATTATTCTTTCTTCGAATGCCTTGTCACATTTCAATATCAAGTTTATGTTGACTTCATTAAAAAGCTAGGGATTTTATTAGTTTTCTATGCTGCATAATAAATTAGCTAAAATATTAGTGGCTTAAAATAATAAACATTTATGCTCTTAGAGATAACAGGAAAATCGAGATGTGCAGTAGTAAACAAGGAAATGATTTAAATAATTAAAAAATTTATTTAAATAACCAAATAATTTGAGAACAGCTTAGCTAGGTGATCCTGGCACAAGGTTTTTTCTGAGATTTCAATCAACATGTTGGTCAGAGCTGTAGTCATCTGAAAGCTTGATTGGGGCTGGCATGTCTACTTCCAAGATTACTCACTCACATGGCTAATGGCAGGAGGCCTTAGTTTTTTGCTGGCTGTTGTCATGGGGCCTCTCTCTGCCCCTTGGTATATAAGCATCCCCATAAGACTGATTCAGTATCTTATGACGTGGCAGTTGAATTCCACAAGAGCAAGAGAACAATGAAAATATTGCAATATCTTTTATGACCTAATCCTGGATGTTATGCACCATTATTTTACCACAGCTCTGTTCATTAACAGTACATCATTAAATCCAGCCCATAGGTCCCATGTGTAATGTGAGAACAATTAGCCTCTATCTTTTGAAGACAGGAGTGTCAACAACTGATAGAGATATTTTAACACTACCAAAGAGATGCCTCTAGTCTCGTTTTATGCTCTAAAAAAGTTTGTATAAGATTGGTGTTATTTTTACTTTATTTTGGGAAAGTTCTAAAGTTTTCTTTGATTAAAAGTTTTTAAATAAATTAAATGTATTTAAATGTTATAAGACTTTTTAGATTTTGTACTACTTTTTGTGTAGGTTCTGCTAGATGCTTGCATTTCCAGAAATCTGTTCATTTTATTTAAAGTTATGTGTTGGCATAAAGCTGTCTATAATTTGTTCTCTTTAGTTTTTACCATTTCTGTAAGAATTTAGCTATCGGTCTGACTTTCTTGGTATGCCATTTTGTTTCTTGGGGTTGCTTTTTATGATTTGTCTTTTTTTCTTTGGCATTCTATAGTTTTACTGTAATGTCTATATATCGCCTTTTTTAAGAAAGTCCATCATCTTTAGGCTTTTGGAATCACTGGTTTGATGTCTTACACAGAACTGAGAATATCACAATGGTTACCTCTTCAAATACTGCTCTCTTCTTTTACTCCAGTAAGGTATTCTTAATCTATTCTGTGTTCACTTACTCTCTCATCTGTATTTTCTGTGTTTTGTACCTCTGTGCTTTATTGTGGATATGATTTTTTTCTGACTTAACTTTCTATTAGCTCCTTTCTTCTTCAGCTGTTTCTAATCTGGAGTTAAATGCAAACATTAAGTTTATAATTTCTGTTTTTGTCATTTAAAAATATTATAGCATTTCTAGTTGATTTATTTTAATTACAATATTATGTTGTATAACTTCCTAACTTTTTATGTTTAGCTATCAACTCTTTAAACACAGGAAGCATAGATGAGTAATAACTCCAGTTACTAGAATTTGGTGGCTTTTTAAAACTTGACTGTTGTTTTTATTTTTACTGGTTAAGTTTGTATTTTCTTGAGGCAAGCCTTGAGATATTTTGTTGCATTCAGCAAACTTGATTTCATAAACCATTTTCAAAATTATTTTAATTATAAAGATAATAGGTTCTTTAAGAGTGGTATTCCATCTATGACTGTCAGGCACTGGGAGGTACCAGAGATCTTTCAATGAATCTTTGGACATTTTGTGGCCAATTAAATGCAATACAACTAGTGACCTAGTACAGAGAAACTGTTACTATGCCAGGATCTCCAGCCACAATTATTGTGGGACCACAATACTAAGCCCATTTACTGTAGTTGAGGCTGCCTACCAGAATCAGCTGATTCCCTGATATTGGCATGTATTTGTAAACCATAAATAAATACATAATCCTGGCTTCCCAGAAATTTTGGGGTCTGGTAAGGTAGAAGAGATAAATCACTACATTTGATTCAATGTAGCAACAGGGCCAGATCTTAAAGAAATACACACCAAATTAATTAATGGCTAAAAGAAAAAAAATACAAAACCTCTCAAGATGTCTTATTATTTTTTAAATTACATGTGCACACACATGCATACGTGTGTATACATGGGAGAAAAAGACAGAAATAAAATACCCTTGATTAGTAATCAACTCTGACTTCAGAATCTTCACCTGCTTTGGGAACTACTCTTGAGGGAGAAACAGCTGTAGCTCACTTCCATGAGCCTTACAGTTTCTTCCGTACTCATTCTGCCATTCCTCATTTTGTCCCTAAGTTACTTATGGTTTCTGAAAACGCTTTCCATAAACTTTTCCAGGATTTTAAATCCTAGTCAGGAAGATAATCAGAATCAATAATTATCATTTTTTTCAACATTACTAGAAAGTTATCAATTAATCCACATCTCACTTTTAATTGTTGAGTGTTTCTATAATTATGCCTAATGCTGTATTTAAGACATCTCATTTTAATATCAATGATTTTATATATATATAAAAGATTGCAAAAATGTTTGAGATTGTATTCATCACTAGTTAATTCAGTGAGTGACTTCTATAAAGAAAATTATTTTACCTAATCAAAATGCAATTATCAAATCAGGAAATGTAACATTAGTAGTGTCTCAATATATAATACAGGGACTATATATATATACATATATATAATATATTTGTGTGTGTGTGTGTGTGTGTATATATATATTTTTTTTAGAGGCGGGAGTTCAATGGCACAATCTTGGCTCACTGCAACCTCCACCTCCCGGGCTCAAGTGATTCTCCTGCCTCAGCCTCCCAAGTAGCTGGGATTATAGGCATGCGCCACCATGACCAACTAAATTTTTTGTATTTTTAGTAGAGACGGGGTTTCACCATGTTGCCCAGGCTGGTCTTAAACTCCTGACCTCAGGTGATCCACCCGCCTCGGCCTCCCAAAGTACTGGGATTACAGGCGTGAGCCACTGCACCCGGCCAATACAGGGACCATATTTAAATTTTGTCAATTCTCTTAGTAATACACTTTATAGCTTATTTTTCTGAGTCCAGGACCCAATATTGATTTGCATATTTTATTCATTTCTTATAACTCATTTCTTTCAGTCTAGAGTGTTTCATTGGCCTTCTTTGCCTTTCCTTTTTTAGTCAGATAAAATCCACATGCCATTTAACTGTGCCTAAATGAACCATACAGTAACTTATAATATATTTACAGTGTTGTGTAACCATCACCACTATCTAAGCCTAGAACATTTTTGTCACCCCCAAATAAACTTCATGTCCATTAAACAGTGATTTCCCATTCCTCTCTTTCTTCAGTCCCTATCAACAACCCATCTGCTTTCTGTCTCCATGGATTTGCCCATTCTGAACGTTTTATAAATGAATTAATATAATATAAACATTTGTGTCAGATTCCTCTCATTTAGCATAATACCTCCAATATTCATGTTGTATAATGCATTAGTATTTAAAAATGCAGTAGAGTGCATTTTTATTGCGTGGCTGCATCATTTTATATTCCCTCCAGCAATGTGAAAGAGTTCCAGTTTCTCCACATACTCCACCAACAACATGTTATTTTCTGATTTTTGTTTATTGGTTTAAATAGCCATTTCAGAGGGTATGGAGTGGTAACATGTAGTGGTTTGGATTTGCATTTCCCTCTTTTTGATTTTTTTTTAAATTTTTGAATCTTTTCATGTGTTTATTAGCCATTTATATGTCTTCAGTGGAGAAATGACTATTCAATTTTTTTGTCCCAAATTTTAATTGAGTTGTTGGCTTTTTAGTTCTGATTTGTAACATTTCTTTATATATTCTGGATACCGTCAGACTTTTCAAATATATTTTCCTATTTTGTGAGTTGTATTTATACTTTTTAAAAATAGTGTCCTTTGATGCACTACAAAATCTAATATATTTATTTTGTTTTTGTTTTTGCTTGTGCTTTTGGGTCATATCTAGAAGAAACCATTGTCCACTCCTAGATCAGAAACATTTATTCAATGTTTTCTTCTGAAAGTTTACTGTTTTAGCTCCTACATTTAAGGATTTGATTTATTTTGAATTCAATTTTTTTTTTATGGTATGAGGTAGGAGTTCAGGTCTATTTTTTTGCATGTGGTTTTCCAATTGTCCCAGAATGATTGAAAAAAAACTTGACCATCAAAGTATGTTTATTTCTACACTCTCAAGTCTATTCCATCTTTGTGTTAGGATTGCACTGCTTTGATTACTGTAGTTTCATTGTATATTTTGAAATCAGCAGGTATGAGCCCCACAGCTTTGTACTTTTTCAAGATTTTTTTTCACCACTTGGGGGTCTCCTGTAATTTCACATTTATCTGAGGATAAGTTATTTAATTTCTTGAAAAAAATGCAGTTAGAACTTTGATAAAAATTACCCTGTACCTTCGTTTTTCTTTTATTTGTCTTTGTCAGCTTAGGATTATGATCACTTTACCAAAAGCCTTTGCCAATTTGTACCATGTTACCAATCAGTTCTTTCAATTCAGGAATACAAGGTGTCTTCGGATTTATTTCGGTCTTCTTTAAATTCTTTCAACAAAGTTTCATATTATTTAGTGTGAAAGTTTTGCATCTCTTTGGTGAACTTTATTCCTAAATACTTTATTTTTTGATACTATTGTAAATGGAGTTATTAATTTCCTAACAGGCTATAATAAGAAGATTTTATTTTCCTTTCGTTTTATACTCATTCATTTATTTATATAACTGAATTCATAGTTTTATTTAATTCCTTATACTCCCTTGTAATTACTAATTATTTCAGTGCTCAAATTGTCCCATATTTAGCAAATTGGAGTCTCTTTTAACTGGTTTTTGTATCCTTTTGGTATGCCTCATCATTCCTTGAGGACTTCTTTAATTTCTGAAACAAGGTATTCCAGGCTCACCTTATATTTTCCCTCGAAAATCCCAGAATAGTTGTTATCCAGTTAACACGGGTACCTTTCAGTGGATAATGCTATTTGGAAACTACAATCTGTAGAAATGTATAGCATCATTAAAATATATAATTTATTATTTATCTTATTGCAATTTTTGTTTCTTTTGGAAAATTAAATAGAAAATATGAATCACTAATTCACTTTATCTTTCATTTTTTCCTTTAGTTCCTCCAGTCATCCGGGTGTATCCAGAGAGTCAGGCTAGAGAGCCTGGGGTAACTGCCAGTCTTAGGTGCCATGCAGAGGGTATACCAAAGCCTCAGCTTGGCTGGTTGAAGAATGGAATTGATATTACACCAAAGCTGTCCAAACAACTCACGCTTCAAGGTGCTTTTTACTTGCATTTTTTTCTCTTAAATGACCATGTTGAAAATTTATACTAAAATTTACAACGTTATTTGGAAAATAAAAGAAAAATGAGTGTTGCTGGCAACAGAATGTCACATACATGAAAAAAATGCTTATGTCTAAGAAATTATATGGGAAAGACTCTTTTAACATTTTAATGTTTTTAATAATAGTCTTGTCATAATGATTAATTGTGCCATTATTTTGGTAATAAGTAAAATATTAAATTATGTATCTTTAAAATACTTGTCCTGTGAATTATAGCAGTTATGCTGAACAGAATAATTAGATCCTTTCACAGAAATTCATTTCTGAAGTTAATTTTTAAATGTTTAAGTAAAACCTTGAATATGTATTATAGAGGATTTCAATACATAATTTTTAATGAAATTTTTAGCATATTTTCTAAATGAAGGGAGAAAAATATCAAAAAGTTACTAAATGTTTTCCATTTACATTTTTTAAAGTTTTGTATTACTTCTAATATACAAAATATTGTACATATTCTAATATTCTAATGCGTAGACATGAATAAATTACTGTATATTAGATAATAATAATCCCAAATATGTGGAAAATAAACAAAACCAGGCAAGATTTGTAAGATCAAATCATTTAAATAGTCCAAAAGCAGTTGCATATAATATATTAATTATATTAGCGTTAAAAAAAAAGCACAGTTTTTTTTCATTGTTAGGGGTAACACACAACAGTCATTTTACTGGAGTATCTTCTTTGTGGGCATTATAGTTCTTATTTTATGACTTTACTTTTCTTTAATTTATACTATTAAACATGAACATATTTTGTCACTTTATTACATAGAGTTCTATTATTATTCCACTTTAATAATGGATATATATAATTATACATTTTTAAATAAAAGTTTTTAAAACTTTTGCTTATTCTTGCAAGTCAATAGAGACATGTCTGTGAAACTGTCCTTAAACTTTAAAAACTTTAGTCCTAGAAATCACTAATGTGCATACATAGGGCAGACACATTTGCACACATATCTAGTGATTATCTCGAGAGGTCTATAATGTGAGAGGAGAAGATTTATCTGATTAACAGAAATGAAATGAATAAAAATCTAAATAGCTTCTGACTTTGTCTCTTGTCCATTTAATAGCAATAAACCATATTATAAAAGTATGTCAAATTTTTCTCTCAGGAATATACATGACAACACATTTTTGAAGTTGTTACACTCCAGACTGCCAAGAAATTACTGTCAGTTTTTACAACAGGGAAAAATAGCTAAAGTTTTATGAGGATATGACAAAAAATAAAAGGAGAGAAGAGATAATTCTAAGCACATAGGGGTGTAAAACTCCATGTAGCTTAATAACTATTTAATTATCTACTTATTCATCAGATGCTTCTTTAGTGTTTGTATGTGAAGTCCAGGTCCAGACACTAATTTAATATCTATGGCAATGGCTGGGATAATGTGTGAATTAGAGAGAGTAAAATCCCAAGAAAGCACAAATATTTTATTAACAGGCAAGTGAAGAAAATAATAGAAAGAGACTAAAATTCATCAAAAGACAGGAAACTAGGTGATAGTATGGAAGAAGAGAAAGTTAAAAACAAAGAGTTCGACAATAGCAAATACATAGAAAGGTCAATAAAAGACATTGATAAGTGTTTACTTTAAGTGATGAGCATGTTCTTGTGACATTTAGCAAAACAGTATCAGTAACAATCAGTTTTCAATGTGTTTAGAAATGAAAAGGAGACAAGAAATACAAAAGTCTGTTTTGGCCAGATTACAAAAGAAAAAAAAAAAAATAGAAGGCAGTAGCTCTTGGTGGGGAGGCTTAGAACTGATGGAGATAATTCTTCTTGGATAACTCATCAATCTGAGAAAGTATCAGTAGGGAGAAATGAGAAGGATGAAGGCTGCAGAAGAGTCACAGAAATCAATAAGAAATAAGGGGAGATTTGCCTTGGAAAGAAACAGAAAATTTCCTGTGAGAAGTAAATCAAGGTGAAACTAGGAACAGAAAGTTTTGAGGCTGCTTTCTGATCACTTCTATTTACCTCACGATTGAAAGAGCAAGATCATTTGCTGAGAGTGAAGTTACTATTATGATGGGAAACATCAAACAAAGTATATAAAGATTTGAAGTAAAAGTAGAGGTGGATATGAAAAGCATCTAACTGGAAAGGTCAAGTGAAATGAATAGCAAGTAGTTTTGAATGTCCTAGGAATTGAAAACTGTGAATCTGAAAATCATAAACTTGCTTATGCAATAGTCTCATAACTTACTCAAAGAACTAGGTGCAGGGACACCAGATGCAGAGATGGGTTAGCTTACTCTAGTTCTAGACGTTAGGAAGGCAGATGTGTCAGGATGGTAAATAGATAAAGGGATTGGTAGTTCTGGCAATAGAGTGGCAACGCCTAGGAATGCTAGATCACATAGGAAGAGAAGGAAAGACAACGGGACATATAGGTTAGGAGAGCATGTAAAAATATTAGGAGACAGCATTTTAAGAAGGAAGAAATTTATTTGATATTTCAAAACAAAACCCAGAGAATTTAGGCTGTGAAGTGTGTGGATCCTGAGAAAAAAAAAAAATAGGTGTGATTTTGGAGGAGGCCATATCTTAAATAAAAAAAGAAGGTGAAGCAAATGTAAATACATTGTTTACTACCTATCTTTAGAGCAGGTTCCTATAAACTAAGACCCACAGACCATATCTAGATAGCTGTCTGATTTTTGAAATAAAGTTGGGTTTTGTTTTTGTTTTTGTTTTTGCTTTTTTTTTTTTTTTCCTTGTTGTTGTTGGTTTGTCTTTAGAATAAGGTAGCACTCATTTTTCAAAACATATTGTGTGGCTGCTTTAATGCTGCTATGGCAGAGGTTAGTAGTTGCCACAGAAACTGTGTGGCCCACAAAGCCTAAATTATTTACACCTGGCCTGTTGCAACAAGATGAAAACCTGCCAATCCCTTTTTTGGAGTAGTGATTCTCAGTGAATGATGCGAGGAATGAGGGTGTGCAGTAAGCATTTGCAAATAAAGAAAGAAGTTCAAGTTATTCAAATGATTATCTCTCTCAAACGTCCACATCCACTGCCTCTCCATATCTCACATCCTTTGGGAGCTACTGGCCTCCTAGCGATGGCAATCAAGCTCTTTTCTCGTTGGCTTTCTACCCTTGTTTTCCCAAACCACACTGATTACGTTGCCTTCTACCTGTCACAGATAGTCATGTCCCATTCTACTGCATGTGTGGTTCTTGTAACTGAACAACTGAACACACAGACACAACTATGTACACAAACACACACACACAGGCATGCACACACACATACACACAGAAAGAAAACAAAGAAAAAGAAAAGAAAGAGAAACTTAAACAAATGACTATAACAAACACTCAACTGCTGGGTACGGTGGCTTATGCCTGTAATCCCAGCCCTTTGGGAGGCCGAGGCAGGCAGATCACCTGAGGTCAGGAGTTCGAGACCAACCTGGCAAACATGGTGAAACCCCATCTCTACTGAAAACACAAAAAATTAGCCAGGGGTGGCAGTGTGGGCCTGTAGTCCCAGCTACTCGGGAAGCTGAGGCAGGAGAATTGCTTGAACCTGGGAGGCGGAGGTTTCAGAGAGTCGAGATCGCACCACTGCACTCCAGTGTGGGTGACAGAGTGAGACTCTGTCTCAAAATAATAATAATAATAATAAGCTTGATGAATGGCAATAGTATACCTGTATGATTTAGCTCAGTTAATTACTCTTTGAAAACATCTTTCATATGTATTTACCTGCAAGCTAATCATATTGCTATTATTAGATTTCTGAAAAAGCTTAGGGGAATGTAGGTTCTGAATATTATAAGTAAATATATAACTGAAATTATACTTATCAATATGAAATACCTCATATACCATGTAGAATATAGGAAATGATATGAAACATAAAATATGCATTTGTTATAGAGTATTGGGCTGTCTTATAGAATGACAGCACAGTTTATGAACACTTGTATGCTTTTGGAATAATTTGGCATGCCTTCAAAGTATGGAATTAGGAAGAGAAACAATTTAATTAGGACAAGCCAAGAGAACTGTTTGACTGTGTAATCAGAAAGCACTGTTCCAACACTGAAATTGTAGCTTACAAGTTTCATTTCCCTTCTTTTTCAGCAAATGGCAGTGAGGTTCACATAAGCAATGTGCGCTATGAAGATACTGGAGCATACACTTGTATCGCAAAGAATGAAGCAGGAGTGGATGAAGACATCTCTTCTCTTTTTGTGGAAGACTCTGCTAGAAAGACCCGTATGTATTGAACTGCCCCCCGCCAGCAGACACACACCATACTCAACATACATTTTTACAGCTTTTTTTAAAAAGTAAAGGCACCAGAAAACTGTGAATTGCACAATGCATTATAACAAATAGATTTTATATGTAGGAAGGATAAAAATCTTGAAATACTAAAAGCAGATTTAAAGATGAAAAAAAGTTGTGAAATTTTCATTACAACACTAGATTTTATTTTTTTGCAAGTACATATGGTGTTTCAGGTCCTGTTTTCCCATTTGCTCTTGGAGGAATTTATATCTCTTGCAAAATCCCTCACCTCAATTAAATGTGAGGAATTCAAGGCCCCCAAATGTATCCAACGTGTATCTTCTAGGTAGAATACATTACTATATTTCTTTTCCTGTCAGTTACATTGAAGTCACTGGATTAAGACCTGTACAGCATCCTTCTCTACAGAAGGTTCAGTGGTAACTGCCACTCCAAGGCACTCACTGCCCCGACACAAAAACCACACTGTGGCTGTTCTTGGTTTAATGCTAAAAATCCTTTGCCATCATGGTTCATGTTGTCTGATTGTCTCCTGGAGTTATACCCAAAATGACTTGTTCTCTTTTATTTTCTTTAATTACTTGGCAAAAGGGATACAGATAGGGTGGGGATGCTGAAGATGGATTGTTTTTATGATAGCTGAATTGTTTGGAACTCAAACTACTATTACAGCATTTATCAAGTGCGCTCTTTGCAAGCAAACAAACAGGCATTTTCTTCCCTTGGTCCACACATGCCACAGTGTGACTGTTTTGGGATAGGGTCTGGATGTTCTTGAAACGACTACTTGCCTTGCTCTCTGCTCTTCAATCCGACTTGTTACGCTGCTATTAATATATGTTTTGCAAGAGTCTGATATTATTGGACCCTCTAACTTGACAGGCCCATTTTTCTGAATCCAGTGTTTGAACAAGGTTAAAGCATTGACCCAGCCAGTAGTCTTCCTATTCTTTCTTAAGTCACTTAGTCCATTGAGGATCCATTGAGAAAGGAGGACCTTACCCAGGTCCCAACTACTAAGATATCATTATTTTCATTTTTTCTGGTTAGGACAATCGTCATTATAAAGAAATATTTAAAAAGGAAAGTCTTTAGGTAGAAAAAAGAAAAAAAAAAAACTGGATTTAATGACCTGCATAAGGTCCACCATAATTCCTTTACTCTATTCCTTTTATGTGGTACAGCTGATACTAAGTTGGAATTCACTTTCTGTGAAAAATTAATTTTAGGTGACGAGGAATTAAAAATGTTTGCTTTCTTTGTCCTTATGATGATGTTTGTGAAACAGATTTTAATATTAACTCTATATTCTTACTTTATTTTAATGTTTGTCACGTACTTTTAAATTTATTTCCCTAGTTACAACAGTAAAACACCTAGCCAAAGCTCCTTTTATCAACTATCATAAAACTTTTTAGTGTGTGAATTCTAGGAAAATTTTAGGAGAAGATTTAACAGGATTAAATTTTCAACAAGGTTTAAATCTTGTTGAAGTAAAAGTGCCCGTTTAAAAAATAATGATGCACATAATTAAAATCAGGACAATACTAAATAAGTAAACTGAGTAGAATATTAGCAACTGCGCAAAGTATAAACAGGAAATGTAATAATGTAATAATAATATTATGTAAAAATGTAATAATGTAACAACTTGACAGAAGACATTTCCCTTGGGATGCCTCCTAATAGTTAGATGCCAGAACTCTGTATAACAAAAGAAAACCAAAATCTGGTGGATTTCATAGTAGTGAAAATTACCACCTTTTGTAACCCCCATCTTAAGGATTGTGGATCTGGGTTCTTTTCTAGTAATTTTGTGGAAAGAGATCGATACTAGATACACATGGCACATTTGTATTTTGGAATGCTAGATACTTTCCTTATTTTTTAATTTTATTTTTTCAAAAATTTCAAATTTTATGATAAAGAGTGCATGTGCAGGTGTGTTACATGAGTATATTGCTTGATGCTGAAGTTTTTGGTACAAGTGATCACATCATCCAGGTAGTGAGCATAGTACCCAATAGATTGTCTTTCAGCCCATGCCTTCTTTCATACCTCACTCCTTTAGTAGTCCCCAGTGTCTCTTTTTCCCATCTTTATGTCTGTGTGTATTCCATATTTAGCTCCTACCTATAAGTGAGAACATGTGGTATTTGGTTTCTGTTCTTGCATTAATTCACTTAGGATAATGGCCTCCAGCTTCATTCATTTTGTTGCAAAGACTATGATTTCATCCTTCTTTAAGGCCGCATGGTATTCCATGATGTATGTGTACCACAGTTTCTTTAACCAACCCACCGTTTATAGGCACCTAGACTGATTCCATGTCTTTGCTATTGTGAATAGTGCTGCAACAAACATGCAAGTGTATGTGTCTTTTCAGTAGAATGATTTATTTTATTTTGGATATAAACCCAGTAATGGGATTGCTGGGTCAAATAGTGCGTCTGTTTTAAGTTCTATGAGAAATCTCCAAACTGCTTTCCACAGTGGCTGAACAAGTTTGCCCTCCCACCAACAGGATATAAGCATTCTCTTTTCTCCATAGCCTTGCCAGCATCTACTGTTTTTTGACTTTTTAATATTAGTCATTCAGACTAGTGTGCAATGATATCTCATAGCAGTTTTGATTTGCATTTCTCTGATGCAAATCAGAGTGGTGATGTGGAGCATTTTTCATATGGTTGCTGACCATTTGTATGGCTTCTTTCAGTAAGTGTCTGTTCTTATGCTTTGCCCATTTTTAAACTGGATTATTCGATTTTTGCTTATTGACTTGAGATCCTTGTAGATTCTGGATATCAGACTTTTATTGCTTGCATAGTTTACATATATTTTCTCCCATTCTGTAGGCTGTCTGTTCACTTTGTTAGTAATTTCTTTTGCTGTACAGAAGCTCTTTAGGTACTCTTGTCAATTATTATTTTGTTGCGATTGCTTTCGGGGACTTAGCCATAAATTCTCTGCCAAAACCAATATGGAGAAGGGTGTTTTCCACGTTTACCTTTAGAATTCTTATAATTTAAGGTCTTACACTGAAATCTTTAACCCATCTTGAGTTAATTTGTGTGTACGGTAAGAGGTAGCGGTACAGTTTCATTCTTCTGCATGTGGCTAGCCAGTTATCCCAGGACCATTTATTGAATAGGGAGTCCCTTCCCTGTTGCTTTTTTTTGGTCTATTTTGTCAAAGATAAGATGGTTGTAAGTGTATGGGTTTATTTCTGGGGTGTCTGTTTCATTCCATTGCTCTTTGTGTCTGTTTTTATACCAGTACCATGCTGTTATGGTTACTGTCTCCCTGCAGTATATTATGATACCTATGGATTTGTCCTTTTTCCTTAGGATTCTTTGGCTACTCATGCTCTCTTTTGGTTCCAAATGAATTTGAGGATAGATTTTTTTAATACTGTGAGATATGACATTGGTATTTTGGTAGGGACATCTTTTAATCTGTAAATTGCTTTGGATAGCATGGCCATTTTAGCAATATTGATTCTTCTAGTACATGAGCATGAAATACTTTTCCATTCATTTGTGTCATCTCTGATTTCTTTCAGCAGTGCTTTGTTTTTAGAGATCTTTCACATCATTGGTAAAATAAATTCCTAGGTATTACATATATTTTTAGCTATTATAAATGGAATTGTGTTTTCAATTTGGTATCAACTACAATGATATTGGTATATAGAAATGTTGCTAGTTTTTGTACATTGATTTTGTATCCTGAAACTTTACTGAATTTGTCAGTTCCATGAAGCTTTTTGCAACATCATTAAGGTTTTTTTTTTTTTTTATGTATAGGATCATATTCCCAGCAAAGAGAGATACTTTGACGTCTTCTTTTCCTGTTTGGATGTATTTTATTTCTTTCTCTTGCCTGATTGCTCTGGGTAGTACTTCCAGTACTAGGTTGAATAGAAGTAGTGAGAGTGGGCATTCTTTACTTGTTCCAGTTCTCAAGAGAAATGCTTCCAGCTTTTGTCCATTCAGTATGATGTTGGCTGTGGGTCTGTCATAAGGTGGTTCTTATTATTTTAAGGTATGTTCCTTTGATGCCTATTCTGTTGAGGTTTTACCCTGAGTGAATATTGGATTTTATCAAAGGCTTTTCCTGCATCTATTGAGAGATCATATGATCTTTGTTTTTAATTCTATTTCTGTGATGAATTACATTGCATATGTTGAACCACCCTTGAATTCAGGAATAAAGCTTACTTGATCATGATGAATTAACTTTTTGATGTTCTACTGGATTCAGTTTGCTAGTACTTTATTGAGGATTTTTGCATCTGTGTACATCAGAGATATTATCCTGAAGTTTTCTTTGTTGTTGTTGTTGTTATGTCTCTGTGAGATTTTGGTATCAGGATGATGGTGCCTTCATAGAATCAGTTAGAGAGAAGGCCCTCCTCCTCAATTTTTTTTGAATAGGTTCAGTAGGATTGGTATCAGTGCCTTTTTGTGTGTCTGGTAGAATTCGGCTATTCATTCTTCTGGTCCAGGGCTCTTTTTGGTCGGTACATTTTTGTACTACTTACTCAGTGTCCAAACTTATTGGTGTGGTCAGGTTTTCACTTTCCTTCTTGTTCAATCTTGAAGGGTTATGTGTTTCCAGGAATTCATACATTTTGTCTCGATTTTCTAATTAATGTGCATAGAGGTGTTCATAATAGTCTCTGAGGATCTTTTGTACTTCTGAGGGATCATTTGTAATGTTATCTTTGGCTTTTCTGATTGCACTCACTTGGATATTCTCTTTTTCTTTTCCTTCATTAATCTAGCTATTGGTCAATCTTTTTTATTCTTTTAAAAAACAAACTCTTCCTTTCATTAATCTTTTGTAAGGACTTTTGGTTCTCAATTTTGTTCAGTTCTTCTCTCATGCTAGTTATTTTATTCTATGAGCTTTGGAATTGGATTGTTGTTGTTTTTTTTTCTAGTTCCTCTAGGTCTGATGTTGGATTGCTAACTCAAGGTCTTTCTGAGCTCTTGATGCAGTTGTTTACCACTATGTACTTTTCTCTTAGCACTGCTTAAGCAGCATCTCAAAGATTTTAAGTTGTGTCTCTATTTTCATTAATTTCAAAGATTTTTTTATTTCTACCTTAATTTTATTGTTCACTCAAGAGTTATTCGGAAGCAAGTTTTTTATTTTCTCTGTATTTGTGTTGTTTTGAGAGATCTTCTTGGTATTGATTTCTATCTTCTTTGCAATGTGGTTTAAGAGAGTGCTTGACATTATTTTGATTTTTTTTGAATTTATTAAGACTTGTGTTACAGCAAAGCATGTGGTCAATCCACGTGCATATGAGAAGAATGTATATTCTGCGGTGATTCGGTGGAGTATCCTGTAGCTGTTTATTAGAACCCGTTGGTCAGTTGTCAATTTTAAGTCCATAATTTCTTTTTCAGTTTTCTGCTGCAGTGATGTAATGTTGTCAGTGGGGTGTTGAAGTCCCCCACTATTATTGTGTGTCTGGAAAGATATTTTCAAAAATGCCAAAAGAACCAATCAAAGACCCATTAGTAATAAATATACTCTTCTTATTTGCACATATTAGGAAATTATTGACTTGTATAAATCTACCGAAAATAATTTTGGAGATTGTTTTCAGTAGTGATAGGATACAATTTTTAAATGAAAAAGCAAATTGTTGTAACAGAAGAGTATAAATATTTTGCCAAATTTGGATTGGAATCACGCAACACCTCTCTGATGTGGGGGTACTACATGACTCTCTGAGCTTTAGTTTTCTTATCTCTAGTATAAAATAAATACTAATACATCAAGAGATTTCTGTTTAGATATTATGTATAAGGCACTTGTCATAGTGTGAGACATAAAGTAGCTCTTCCTCTGACTCACATTTGTTTTCTAAAAATAATTTCTTGCTGCTAAAAACATTGACAAAAATCTATTCCTCAAAAGCCTAGAAAACCCAATAATTGCTAGAAATCAGAGTTTTATAATAATGCATATAAATATTGATAACATAGCTATAGGTAGATATGAGTATGTAGGGGCATCTATTTTTATGGATTCAAATATGAAATATTATCTCTTAACATTTAAAAAATGGACTCCACTGGTTGAATATACATTTTATTATTAGTGTCGATATTAAGATACTTTAAATAAATTTCAAAATCTTTTTCTAGAGTTCACTTTTGTCACAATCAAAGCAGAAGCTACACTTTAGTCCCCTTTACATTGAGTCAATTTATACTTCTATTATATATTTGAGAATTATTCTGTAATGCACTTTTCCTCTGTTTTTGAAAGATGCAGAGGAGAGAGATATTGAATCCCATGTAGACAGCAATAAAAACGGGGAAAGATTTGTAACTTTGGGGGCAAATGACACAACACAGACTTACTTTGTTTGGATACAGCTTCGGAGTAATCATCCAGCTATTTTCTTCGTAATAGAGAGCTCAGAGTAGTATCAATCACATTTTTTCCTATACTACATTTGCCAGAAATATGATACTATTGAGAGAACAATTCATGCAAAGCATCATATGGCTAAGGAGTTTGTGTTTTGCTTCTACCCTAATCTTTGAAGTGGGAAACTTTGATTTACAGTGTCTAACTTTGTCAACAAATATCAGTGGAAGTTTTCTCATGTGAGAAATTGAACTACAAAAAAATATGTGCTTCAAAATAATTTACTCTACAGTTACATTAGGGATAGATTTTCATAACTAAGATTTAATAGAGTGATATACAGGGAGAATTTAAATGCAAAGAACAGTAAAAGTGGACCATAGGGGATTGTGTGGTTGCTCACAACAGGGAGTAAGAGAAGATATAAATTATGTAAAGGGATTTAGATAGTGGAAACACATTATTTATTCAAAAACGTCTTGTACATAGCATAAGCACTTGACACATTTTCATTCCCAAGGGAAGTTAATTCCCAGGTAATAATGATTCATCCTCAATATGAAGGTAAATAAAAAGTGGTGTGAACATAAGCTTCTATAGAAAGCTTTTAAACTACTGGCTGCATTAAGTGCTAAGAACCGACTGACTCACACCTTGCTATGATTTTAGTAAGGAATATGATTAATCCAGCTGTTTGAGAGTATCAGAGTATGTCTAAATATACTATAATAGAATTTTATAGTCTAAATATAATAAATATACTATAAGTCTAGATACACTGTTTTTAAATTATTGTCACAAGCAGTTGGAAATATTACCTTATTTTAATAATTCTTACTTTAGAATTAGCTCCAATAAATTAACATTAGTTGGCTGTATGTCTAAAAAATTAATATTTTGATGGTTCATAATTTATTATAAAATACAACAATTTGAAGATTTTTTAAAAACACGTTTCAAATGGCTAAAGTCTACAAGATTATTTGATTAAATAAATTATTTAAACAATATTTATGTAAGTTAATAATTATTATTAAAATGAAATAAGCATAATTGCTAATACTAAGATTTAGCAATATTGTAAAATCCAGCCACTTGTTTCCTACTATCTTGAAAAGAAAATTTGTAAAACATATGAATGGTTATGAGGTATCTTCCTATTTCAGAAGTAGAAGAAAGGGTCTTAAAATACATTAAAATGTGGTCTTTTTACCTATAAAGATAGCATGAATATGACTATCATAAACATTAGAAATAGAATAGATTCTGATAACATAAACAAATTAATCTCTTTAGTCTTCATTTACTTTCTATTTCTATAGAATGGGAAAATACTTCGAAAGGCAGGTTGCATGGATTTGATGAGACCGCTTATGTAGGATCTTATTAATCTCTACAGAGGCTAGGAAGATAATATAAACAGTTGAATAATATAGTCTATAAAGAACTATAAATGAAGCCAAGCGCAAAAGTCATCAATTAGTCATTATTTCTAGACTCAACCAATATTAGGTGCAACAGTCATCAGATTAATAATTGTTTTGTTTTGTTTTTACACTCAGTAACTGTGAGATAGGTAGAATAATAACATACACCCAAAATCCATGAAGATCAAGTGCAGACTTCACAGCCTGGTAGGATTTTATCCTGATAGACATGAGCTAAGAGCTAGAGTCAAATAGAACCAAATAAAAACAAATATTTATGGAAAAAATAAATCAATGTTTAAAAATATTAGTTTTCATATATTTTATTAAATATAATTCAATAGAGGATATATACTAATTATAATTTAAATCAGAAATTAACAATTTGTATTTCTTTTTGAAAAGCCCCAAATTACTTGTTTAATATTTGATATAGACATTTATGTAGCAATAAGGTTATTATGAAATAAAATGTCTTAAGATGAAGAGTCATGTCGAAGTTAACCATGCTTGATAAGCATTTACTATTTTATAAGCTTTAATTATTTATAATAAATTCCAATATTCATGCTTCTCAATTTGGCCAATGTCATTGTCACACCCTGTGAGGTAACTTGTTCTGTAAATCTTTTCATCTTTTGACCCAGAACATACTGAAAATACCTGTCTTGTGATTTCTATATCTGAAGACTATATTTTTAAGATAATACCCTTCAACGTCATAAAATAGATCTGTTTCCAGCATGTTGCCACTTTTTGCACGAAAGCAGAGCTTTATTATCTAACAAGATGCTATGTGATCTGAATGTCACTAAATTGACAGGTTTTCAGCAGCCATAAACTATTGGGCATCTTCATTGTCTACACAACAAGATAAGAAGTAACACTTTCTTATTTTGATCTATTGTCTAAATTTTCTCCACAAGGCATTATATACCTTTAACGGACCCCCTATCTCATATTACACAATGCCAGTGTGACTAATTTATTTTAGGATAAGTTGACAATGGTGATGAAATTTTATTTATATAACTTTAGGCATGTGGACTGAATACACTTACGTATAGCGACAGTGCTGAGTATACAATCTCTATGAAACTTAAAAATATTTACATACTAGCGTTGTATTGCTTGTGTTCAGGAGAAAATGTTAGGACTCTCTTTGAGGTTTTATAATTCCAAAGGCTTCAAACCTAGTTAATTCTTTAACAAATAACTGTGTTCTTAAGTTTAACAAAAGTAGAATTATCATTGCTTTATGATTCTCTTAGTGTTCTCTGTTGTAGGAATTCAGTCAGATAATGGCATAAATGTTCAAAGAATTAACGAAACAAATATATCTTTGAAATGCCCAGACTCTGGGGTAAGGGAGTGAAGTGGGGTGTTTTCTTAAAGTTTTGTGAAGTCAAATTTATGCCATATATTTTTATTAACTGTGTGCCAACAGCCCAGATTATACAACTGTGTTTCCTTTGTCCTGTTTACCCAAATACCTGAATTCTGATAAAGGCTGACTGTGTCTGAATGAGTCAGATAGAGTAAGTCAGACAGTTTGATTATTGTTCTTCCTCCTTATTTGCTTTATATCCCAACTATATGTGCATTTTATATTTATGTTAAATATGACATGTTATTAAATAGGAAATGTCTTTAAAGATATTTTTCTATCTCATGCAGTAAAATGGTAGGCCTATTTGAATATCTTTCCCCTAAATTGATGTACTGTCTGTTTAATACATATGATCATACTCAACTCTGGCGTAAAGAATAATACATCCTTTGGAAACATTCTACAGTAGTGAAATTTTAATAGAATCAGATTATTAATGAATAAAATATTTCTACTTTTATTTCAAACATGCCCTAATAGGTCAAAAAGTGTTTTTAAATATAATTTCTTACTATAAAGTAAGGATTCTGTGTGTGTATAATATACATAGTTCAATCATTATCATGCAAGTTATAATTATACTAATATTAATGTCAAAATGTAATTTCAGAGTTATGTTTCACAATGCAAAATAAAACACCAGAGGACCCTGTATGATTAAGATTAAGAAGTTGTAATCCTAAAAATTTGCCTAAAGTTGTTGTCAACACAAATAACTGACAGAAACTCATTATCATAAATAAATAAAGTCAACCCCCCCAAAACTAGCCTGTAAGTTTAAGAAGGCATTTCAAAGACAAGGAAAAATGAAATATCACTATGAATTATGTAAAGATGCTAATCCTCATTAATTATGAAGAAAACATACCTTAAAATAATAGAGAAATATCTAAAATAATAGAGAGTGCTATTTCACATCCATTATAATACCAAAAGTTAAAAAGTTGCATATTACCAAGACTTGGTGAGATATGAAAACATAGGAATTGTCCTACATTGCCAGCAGTAGTATTCGTTTTACTGTCCTTTGGGAAGCATTTTGGCATTGTCCGCTAGAGTTAATTTTGCCTATGCCTTGAGAGCCAGCAATCTCACACGTTAGAGTCACATTAAATTCCCATACATACAGAAACTGTTTAGGAAGAACCTCCCATGGACTGAATATTTTGCTGTATATTTTTTTTGTATTTGAATTGAATATTTGTATAGAACCAAACTGATTTAATTTCATGCGTATACTTTGAAATGGCTATAATTATTTGACTTCTGTAATTCAAATGTGTGTAAAGCTAGTTACCTTACAAAGTAAGTGAATACCAAGGGAGTATTACCCTTGACTTAACTATTTCTCAATTGTACATTAGAAGAGAGTAATTTACATAGTTTAGAAGGTGACTAAGAGCTTTTATTGTTAGGAGAAAAAAAATTCCGCAGAGAAAAATGGGTTTGTTCATTTATGCTTTCACCTTTTAAGTATTTCCTGAGGAACAAAGAAACAGGTGGCTAGCATGTGGTCAACACTGAATACATCAATTCTCTATTTTCAGAAAGTCTTGAAGTCCTTCTTTCAGAAAGAAAGTTGAGTGCAGGTAGGAATGAAGAGCAACAATAATACATAGTAGAATAAAATAATTGCTGTTACATGCACATAAGCTAAGTGAGATGAGACTGCAGACACAGAAACAAGTAGTCTCTACTGAGGTAATGAACATTGAGCTGATCTTTGATGGTTGTAGTGACACTTCCATAGCTGGAGATTTAAGAGAATATCAAGCCTAGGAAAGCTCCAGGACATTTTTTTTTTTTTTTTTTTTTTTGAGACAGAGTCTCATTCCGTTGCCCAGGCTAGAGTGCAGTGGCATGATCTCGGCTTACTGCAACCTCCCCCTTCCAAGTTCAAGCGATTCTCCTACCTCAGCCTCCCTGGTAGCTGGTATTACAGGTGTCTGCCACCACCTCCGGCTAATTTTTGTATTTTTAGTAGAGATGGAGTTTCACCATGTTAGCCAGAATGGTCTTGATCTCCTGACCTCATGATCCACCCATCTTGGCCTCCCAAAGTGCTGGGATTACAGGTGTGAGCCACCACGTCCAGGCCAGGAAATATTAATACATGGTGGGTTTGGTTAACTTTGTGTAACATGTGATTATAAAAATATTTACAATACTAAACGAGAATGTATTGTGATGTACAATCTGATTAAGAAAGACATTGAAGTGTATGAATGAAAAAAAGCCAAATTAGAAAACATATACAAGCTATATTTCTCTGTCAATGAAAAGAGTCAAACTCTGTAAAATATTTGTAGATATTTA
Source organism: Trachypithecus francoisi (assembly GCF_009764315.1). Classification (NCBI taxonomy): domain Eukaryota; kingdom Metazoa; phylum Chordata; class Mammalia; order Primates; family Cercopithecidae; genus Trachypithecus; species Trachypithecus francoisi. The sequence goes on along the minus strand of NW_022681454.1, from coordinate 155,151,117 downwards.
TTCTGATCTAAATATGAGTGACCATGGCCGTGACACAGCCCTCAGGAGGTCAAGAGAACATGTTCCCCGGGTGGTCAGGGTACAGCTAGGTTTTATACATTCTGGGGAGGCATGAGACATCAATCAAACATGTTCAAGAAATACATTGATTTGGTCCAGAAAGGCAGGACAATTCAAAGTCGGGGTGAGAGGGGTGGGCTACTAGGCTATATAGGTAAATTTAAACATTTTCTAGTTGTTGGTTGAGTTTGTCTAAAGACCTGGGATCAATAGAAAGGACTGTCTTGGTTGCGATAAGACGTTTTAGAGACCAAAGTTTTACTATGCAGATGAAGCTTTTAGCTAACAAGCTTCAGAAAGAATAGGATGTAAAATTTTTCTTACTAGACTTAAAGTCTGTGTTGACATTAACGTCAGAGGGTTATAATGAGGCATGTTCCAGCCCCACCTCCCATCATGGCCTGAAACAGCCTCTCAGGTTAAATTTTAAGAGTCCTGGCTGAGGAGGAAGTCCATTCAGATGGTTGGGGACCTTAGAATTTTATTTTCGGTTTACCCTTCAAAGGTAAAAGTTATTTTTTACATATTCATTATTTAGTTTTTATCCTGGAGATACCACAATAAGCATTTTTATGCTGGATTTTATTTTTTACATATAGTAGGCATTTGAGTATTTTATTTATTACCAAGGTAGGTTTAATTCAAATTTCAATTCCAGCAAAGTTTATAAGACAAATTGTCTTGTAGTTTACTATTTAATCTTAAGGGGAAATATGATTGTGGAAACTCATTACACCATGATGCTGGAACTCAGTTAATATGGGTTTTCAATTATCTTCCTTTATCCATCTATTGAATATTATTTTGCACAATAGAATTTCCTAAAAGATAGTGTTACTTGGCTTATTAGCCTATGTGAACTTCCAGGAATAAAAGCAGTGCATTCACAAAATCTTATTTTTCATAGTATATGATTATATCAAAATAAAGACTAAATTATGCCTTAGGCCTCTTATACCTATTAAATTATAAGCATTAAATTGGAGCAAAACTGACACTGGAAAGAACTTACTATAATAGATAGAAGATAATCTGCTGTCTGTTTTTCATGCGTTTGTGGTTCACTGAGCATCCTTTCCTTCCTGCCTATATACACATAAGATTGGTACAGGTTTGGCCAGAAAGACAATTTTGGCTACAGAGCCTAACCTGAAAATATTTTGTGAAGTACTTAAAAGAAGTAGATGTTCTGCTTGTCAATTTACTTTTAGAACATTATTATCTTACTATACCCTATTTGATTACTCTCTTATACTTTTTAACACGTGCTTGCTTTATTTTGCTTTTGTATATTAAGCTATTTTAGAAATTAACTTGATTAGACACATTTATACAAGTGAAATTTTAGTAGATCCAATGTTCTAAAATACTTGGCAATGTCTAACACAAAATGAGGGCTCCATAAATGTTTCTTCTAGTTATCATTATTGTTATTATTCCAGTTATTATTATCATTGGATTATTAGCTTTAAAATTTTCTCAAGTGTATTAAATAGTGGATAAAACATATTCACATGGATAAAAATAATAGCACAATATTCTAGATATAGGACTATTTTAGAAAACATAATAAATGAGATTTTTTATGTTTATATTTAATGTAAAAATATTTTAAACTTCAAATATTTTAGGAATCATTTATACTTTAATTAGCACTATGGCAATTGACTGACTGTTTATTCTTGTATCTGGGTATTATTTTACAATGTCACATTCACATGAAACATTTCATCCTCAAGTTTGAAAAAGATTCTCCAAGAGCATAGTATCTATAGTTTTTTAAAATCTGATAATTATTCTTTGCTGTCTGTCTTGTATAGTAAGTGTGGGAAAGATATGTTTCCAGGAAATGTTAGTAAAAAAAATTGTATATATATATGCAATATATATTTTATTAGTTATATATATTAGCAAAATATATTTTTATTAGTAAAATATATATTTTATTAGTAAAATATATATACTTAATCAACATTACATAATACAGGAGGAAAAGCCTTTTTATATCCTATTATCAAAGTCTTACTTGACCACATTTTATTTTCAAGAGTGAGCAGTAATTAAAGTTTACATGTGTGTGGAGTCTCTGTGATATCAGAAGGTGTCAGCTGGAAATGCTCTCACATTTCAGTGCCTACATTCATTCTTATCACAGCCACAGTTGGCTACACTGCTGCTACTTGGCCTAATTTTCTTGCTATCTCTGTCACTTCTCTGCTGACCCCATTCTCTTTTTCTCTGTGCCAATAACTGCAGCTGCTATCTGTTGCTTGTTCTGCCCTTGTTTCAGTGTTGACAAAGGAAGGAAGAACAGCTGGCATCGCTCTGTCTTATTAATATAGTAACCTTATTGTATGGGGATGGGGACTGAAATGAAGGGAAGAGAGAGGGAAGGTAGGACTAGGGGAGAACAGGCATATTTGTCATATTCCAGTATGTGTTTCTCCATTGTAGCAATTTGAGTTAGTGAGACAGCCCTTAGTAGGAGCAATAATGTTTCAAACAAAGAAGACAAGAAATGATAAAATAATATTGGCAGTACCTCCAAATTCATAACCTGTTTTTCTTTGACCAGGCTTAGATATTGATGTTACTTTTCTATGCTTTAATTTTTCCTTCTAAACTAAAGAGAAAAATTGTGATTCTCAAACTGGTTTACAGGCACTGAAGAATATAAAGAAGACTTAAGGTTTGTGACAGAATAGAGATTTCAAATCAGCTAGCATTATGACCAGAGGATTTAATGTATTAGTATTAATGTAAGATGCATGTGAGTAATTACAGGAAAAAAAAACACTGTGGATGACTTGAGACATTTTTATAATTTCAATATTTTCCTCTCTCTTTAAAAATATTGAACTGATTTGTAATATTCAAATCAGCATCAGTTTCACGTAATTCATCTAGCAAGATAGGTAAATTATACTAACTACAAGCCTATCCATCAAATTTTTTAGGGGAACAGATACTGTAAGTGGTAACCCTGAAGAGTTGGGATCAAAACATCTAGCGCTTATTATGTAATTTTAAGCAGAAGCTGCCATTCCCTCCCTACTAATGCAGGTAAAACAAGGAGATTAATGTTTTTTGAGTAAGTGCTACTTTCAAAATTAAATCACAGAGAAGGAAGAAATATCCAAGGATAAAAGATTTAGAGACACCCCAGGCTGAAGATGAGTTGGCCGGTGCCAAATACTTTGATTCAACAGGATGACTTAACAAATAAATAAAATAGCAAATTAATTCTACAATTAATCCATCTTCTTGGGATCACCAGGATACATTTTAATTCAAGATCCTAAATTCTGCCATGTTTAAACTTTGATTGTTTATGAAAGAAATTATTGTTTTGTAATTCTTAAATTTTTGATATCAAAATTCTTACTGCATAAGGCAAATGTCTGGGTTCTCTATCACAAACTTGTTCAAGAACTAAGATATATTTTAAGTACTTTAAAGAAAACTTCAGTTCTAGGTTAGTTTTTCCTTTGTTCCAAGCACATATAATTAGTTGGTATGGTAGAGTATAGCATGTCTTTACTCCTATATGTCTTCAAAGATAAGCCAATTTAGTTGAATTATAAACTATGTATTTACCCAGAATACCTACATAGCAGCGTATACAATATCTTTGATGTTTTTTGTTATAATTTATAATTTCCCTCACAAAATATCTAGCAATTTTTATCCTGATAATAAATATTGTTTTAAAGTAGTCAATTTCCTTCCAATATGGGCTATTTTATTTTATATTATAAATACGGCCGGGCGTGGTGGCTCAAGCCTGTAATCCCAGCACTTTGGGAGGCCGAGACGGGCGGATCACGAGGTCAGGAGATCGAGACCATCCTGGCTAACACGGTGAAACCCCGTCTCTACTAAAAATACAAAAACTAGCCGGGCAAGGTGGCGGGCGCCTGTAGTCCCAGCTACTCGGGAGGCTGAGGCAGGAGAATGGCGTAAACCTGGGAGACGGAGCTTGCAGTGAGCTGAGATCCGGCCACTGCACTCCAGTCCGGGCGACAGAGCGAGACTCCGCCTCAAAAAAAAAAAAATAAATAAATAAATACAATTATATTTATATGTTAACCTTATATATACTATATATTTCAAATACACTTAAATAAATATTAAACAGTGAGGAGCTCAGAATATGTAGTAGGAATAGTACATATTGTCCTTTAAACAATCATGTCCTTTAAAAAATTTTTGTGGTATATTACAGCAACTTTAAAGAAAGCTTTAAACCTTTACCATCTTAATTTTTTTCTTGAGCATATGATAATTAATATCTAAGTAGCCTTCTACTTCTCTAATGATTCTGTTCTCTGCAGTGATAAGGAGAGTTCTCATATAGCCCTAACTAAAGGTTAAGGTGTACTTTTTCTGCAATGTTTTATTTTGGATACTTTTCTATTAATTTAGCTTTATATGTATGATCATCTTGAGTTCCACCTAGGATGTATATGGCTGCATAACCAAGATCTATTGAACAACTGATTATGTGGCAGGCAGTTAATATATATTATAATCATTTTATTTTTAAATTGTCTTATCCCTGTGGTATATTTTCTAAATGAAGAAGTTAAACCAAAAACGGAAGTTACTTTTACTTTGCTTGCCACATACTTAAAATGATACAGTATGAGTGAGTCAGAAGGCAACATTTCTTCCCTATTTATCTGCAGCTAATTACCCACTATTCTTTTATTGTGTCACTGTTTATCATTTGTTATGTAAAAAAACACACTCATTTGTGTGAATCATTATCAAAATCAAGTCACTTTCTGACAGTGGTAGGCTTAGTATGTATATATAATGAGAAGCTTAGGTGTTGCCAATCTGGCTAGGAGGATGTTAGCTAGAAAAGTTGTTTTGAAGGTTATGTTTTCTTATTAGCAATTTCTTACTCTAAGACTATGGTGTCCAAGATTAACTAGTTACCATCATATCCTGCAATACACACCCTTGCCATCTCTTCCCACACTGAAACAGTAAATGTCTCTATCATACATAAAGCAGGATGGAGGTGAAGGTGAGTGTCTTCTGACACCAGGTCATAAAGGGCATTATGGCCTCTGCCTCGATTTTTTGGATCACACATTCTGGGAGAAATCCATTGACAGAATGTGAGGACACTTAAGCAGCCTTGGGCAGAAGCCCAGGGAATAAAAAACTGAGGCCTCCTGCTAACCACCAGCACCAAATTGCCAGTCATATAAATGAGCCCCTTAAGAAGTGGATCTTCCAGCCGAAGACAAGCCTTCAGATGAATATAACCTCATGAAATACCCTGAGCAAGAACCCTCCCAGCCAAGCTATATTCAGGAAGACCATAAATGTTTATTGTTGTTTTAAGCCACTAAGTTTGAGACAATTTGCTACATACTATGATGTAACCACTGCATATTTTCTGTTTGCTTGGTTTGTCATTGGAAGGAAGGAAAGATGGATGTTGTTTTTATTTGTTTATTTCTGTGGTGGCTTTAGTTTTTTGACTTAACAACAATTCTTACCTTGTCGTGGATTCAATGAGACTAATTTGATTGTCAGGAGTAGACTTATATTGTTTGATTCAGTAATGGATTATTTGAAAACTAAGGTGAACTTGAAACTGGCAGTGTGAAGCAGTCAGAGATGCATCCACATTCAGAACACGGAAACCTGTATTACATAGACAACTTCTGACTTTTCTTGCCTCTCTCCTGGGTTGCGTGGACTCTTCTTCCATGTCATACCTTCTTGAGTCACAAGTTATCATAGTCCTGACTATACCACGCTATCGTGCCTATTGCTATGCATTCTTAATGGTCAGGTGTCATTTCTTGATTCCAGTTGCCTCCCAGAAGAATCTGATTATCGCATCTCATCACTTTTTCAAAATTAAAGCCACAGTTTTCTGGCTAATTTCTGTATTGCATGCCCTAATGTAAGCCAGGCACTACAGCCTAATTAGCTTATGTTAGGACATTAAGTTAAAACCCTGTGTGGTCACAGGGGGAAACCATCTTCAATTAATTTCCAAAGAATGACAGGTTCATTTGAAAGTGGCTTTGAATTTGGCATATGGCAGGCAATGTACTTGACATATCAAATATTGTTTCTAGCCTAAAATAGCATAGTTTAAATGTCTTAGTTCATTCTCCATATGTATATTCAAAGAAATTTCAACTACCATAGCACTATCCATACGTTTTTACAGATTGCACTTTATCCAAATTTTTCTTTTAAGGTTGCCCTTTTTTATTTGCCTGCTGAAGTTAGTCAGTTTCTTAAATCCAAAGAGAAAGCAGTCAATAAAACATCTACTTTAAATGTTATCATTATATAAATTCACTTTATCAAAAAATGATTTGCAATGGTGAAAACCTGAAACTTTCAGACAAGGAGAAGCACAAGCAAAAAAAAAAATATTTAATATAAAATTCAGACAATTTACACATGAATAGCCAAGTAAAGTAGCTCTGCATAGTATAGCATGCTGTTATGTAGGTAACTACCTTATTGCTGTCGCTTATATAACATCATTCAGCTCTCCACATACATTTCTTTACAGTGAAAGCATATTTAATATGAGATCTATCACTTTGAAAGTAAGTGTAAGATTCTAACATAGAAAACAAAGCAATTTGCTAAAAAGCACTAATAAAGATTTCAGTCACTCCTGTCAGCCATCTATTCCACTGAGCCACATTTTCATTATAAGGTGTATATTATCTTTGAAAAAAACTTTACATTTCAGTTATGTAGTGACTACATATTAAATTAAGTGGTTTATAACTTTGACAGTTTTATTGTTCAATTATGAATGAAAGATACCAAAGCAGATAATTTTTATTGTATATTGAGTACATTAGTTGTTTCACAGAGCTCCATGTGTGAAAGGAAAAGTTATTTAGTCCAAAGTCTTGATTCCAGACAAACTAACTATAGTGTCAAAACTAAGCTGGATCGGCCAAGCATGGTAGCTCATGCCTGTAATCCCAACAATTTGGGAAGCTGAGGCAGGCAGATTACCTGAGGTCAAGAGTTCGAGACCAGTCTGGTCAACATGGTGAAGCCCCATCTCTATGAAAAACATAAAAATTAGCCAGGTGTGGTGGCACACACCTGTAATCCCAGCTACTCAAGAGGCTGAGGCACAAGAATCACTTGAACCTGGAAAGTGGAGGTTGCATTGAGCAGAGATCACACCACTATACTCCAGCCTGGGCAACAGAGCGTGGGCCTTAAAAGGTGACTGGAGAGAAAACTAGGTGGAGATTTCTGGTAAGGATATACCTTAAAATAAAAAGATTCAAAAAGTCTTGATGTTTGGAATGTGAATTAAAGATGACAAAGACATATCATGGAAGCCCCTATGTGCTATACTAAGGACATTGAGGAAAAAAACAAGTGTAAGAGTGTGTGTGTGTGTGTATGTATGTATATATTTACATATAATAAATTCACTATACATATATACTTAGTGTGTGTGTATATATAATTTATTATATGTAAATGTATATATAATTTATTATATGTAAACATATTTTTATATGCATAAATATATAATAAATTACATATAATAAATTCACTATATATATACTTATGTATGTATAAATACACACATGTACTAAGGACATGGATAAAAATATGTAAATATATATTACATATAATCAATTCACATACATATATGTATCACAGTAGTGGCATATTTAAGCCTGAATTTATTATATGTAGCTGTTTTTATTGTCTGAAGGATAAATTAATATGGTGAAACAAAGCCATTCCAATATATAGGCAGCTGTTAAAAATGTAAAATGTGTATATGGCAATACCCTAATAGAAACAAGGGGCTGAGGACGTAAGCAGAAGGCAAAAGTTTTCTCCAAATATTTCCAAATATATTCAATATCACTGATAACCAAACTCATATATATTTATAAATGTAATATACAATACATTATGATTTTAATTTATATATATATTACATATATATTCACATTTAGTAAACTTGTTTACACGGTCATGCACACACACACATGCATACAGTAATAGTTCACCTGAAGTGTTTGAAATGAATAATTTCACAGATTGCTCGTGATGCTGGTAACAATCTTTTGGAAATCAACCTGGCTCTCATACCGCTTGCAGGGCCATGTACTACTGAAAATAACTGCTTAGCAGGATGGTCATCACCGTAATCACATACACACACGCACACACACACACACACATACACCTGTATGACTGATAAATGTCAATGATATTTATTGAGCTTCTATTACTTATGCTAGCCTCTGATATTGGTACTAGGTTAGAATTTAAAAAGAAGTAAATCATAATATTTTTAAAAAGCAGAAATTCATATGATAAAACTATTTAAAACCGTGTATAAAGGCTAGATTAGGCATGTTATAACAAATGAATAAAAGGCATGAAAAATTATATTTATATATCATATATTTATATATTTTATCAGATAATTTCCATATATGTAGGCATTTATATGAAAATGAGAAAAATAATGAAAAGACATGAAAAAATGCATTATATGCTTGTAATCCCAGCACTCTGGGAGGCCAACGTGGGTGGATCACCTCAGGTCAGGAGTTTGAGACCAGCCTGAACAACATGGTGAAATCCCGTCTCTACTAAAAATACAAAAAAAAAAAAAAAAAAGCTGGATGTGGTGGCAGGAGCCTGTAATCCCAGCTATTCGAGATGCTGAGGTAGGAGAATCTCTTGAACCCAGTGCGTGGAGATGGCAGTGAGCTGAGATCTCGCCATTCCACTCCAGTCTGGGCAACAACCAACCAACTCCCAAACAAGCAAAGAAACAAACAAAAAGAGAATGTATTATCATACCAGGGCAATTACATTTGAGTTTTTTTTTTTAATTTAATATACGTTCTAACTTTGTATATAAAATGGAATATGTTTTTAAAAGACAATAATAATATATATGATTTTTAAGTTCACTAATTGCAGAATACATTTTATCTACATAGTATTTGTTACCTTCATCTAGGAATACTTTATATTCCCATCTAGCTTATTTTTAGTGGCTGTTACATTTAATTTGCTACAATTTCTATATTCTAGCAAACCATCAATATATTATGCTTTTAAGCTATTGTAAACAAAATTTTATTTTGCATCTTATTCTTATAGAAGAAAAATATAGAAATTGTATATTTATCTTGTATCTTGCTAAATAATGGATCTTATGAACTTCATTTGTACTTTTACTTTAATCTTTTGTGACTCATTTTGCCTTCAAATTTTGATTGTCTTCTATTTATACTATTTATACAATTTATATTTGTTTCTTAGATTAATAAATTGCTCAACTCATGAAAATTAATTTTAAATAATCATAATTCAATATTTTGATTCTCCTTTTATTAATTTATCTATTTTTTAAAATTCACTTTTATAAATTTAGGGAGTACAAGTGCAGTTTTGTTACATGGATCTATTGCCTAGTGGTGAAGTCTAGACTTTTAGTGTAACTATCACCTGAATAGTAAACATTGTACCCAATATGTCACTTTTTTCCTTGCCCACTTCCAACCCTACCACTAATGTCTATTATTTCTTTTTTATGTCCATGTGTACCCATTTTCTAGCTCTCACTTGTAAGTGAGAATATTCAATATTTGAATTTCTGTTTCTGGGTTATTTCATTTAGGATACTGGCCTGTAGTTCCATCCATGTTACTGCAAAAGACAAGATTTCATTTCCTTTTATGACTGAGTAGTATTCCATGGTGTGTGTGTGTGTGTGTGTGTGTGTGTGTGTAATACGTTCTTTATCCAATCATCCATTGATGATCACTTATTATTCTGGCATATGTTAGTTTTTTATTAATTAATTTATTAATTTAAATTTATTATTTAAATTAATAAAAAATATCTATTCTTAGTTTATTAATTTACTAAGAGAATTTATATTATACTTAGTAATATGCTATGTATTTTATCAGATTGCATTTTTGTTTGGTTAAATTATATTGACAGTCCTTAACTGACAAACTAATATGATGCATTAAATTAATTTCTTTTTGTTAAAATTTTAAGTTCAGGGGTACATATTCAGATTTGTTACATAGGTAAATGTGTGTCATGGGGGTTTGTTGTACAGATTACTTCATCATCCAAGTATTAATCTAGTGCCCATGAGTTACTTTTCTTTATATTCTCCCTCCTCCTATCCACCATACTCCAATAGGCCTCAGTGTGTTCTCTTTTATGTTTCCATGTGTTCTCACCATTTAACTCCCACTTATAAGTGAGAATATGTGGTATTTCTTTTTCTGTTCCTGCATTAGTTTGCTAAGGATAATGGCCTCCAGCTCCATTCAAGTTCCTGCAAAGGACATGATTCCATTATTTTTGATGGCTGCATAGTATTCCATGGTATATATATTCCACATTTTCTTTACCCAATCTACCATTGATGGGCATTTAGGTTGATTCCATATCTTTGCTATTGCGAATAGTGCTGCAATGAATATATGTGTGCATGTGTCTTTATAATGGAATGATTTATATACATTTATATACATTTGGGTATATACTCAGTAATGGGATTGCTGTGTCAAACAGTTTTTCTTTTTTTTGGGTCTTTGAGGAATCACCCTGGTATTAAGCCAAGTACCCATTAGTTATTTTTCCTGACCTTCTCCCTACTCCCCCCGACCCATCAAAAGGCCCTCTTTCTCCTCCTCTTCCTCTTCCTCTCTCTCTCTGTCTGTCTGTCTTGTTTGGTCAGTAGTGCTTCAGTTCGGTCCATGCATTATCCTTTTTCTAACACTCTTTGGGCCCACGTGGTTAATTTTCTTTTTTTGTTATGTTTTATATAAATTGTGGTTGTATTTGGTTTTTAAAAATATTAAATTTATTGATGAATTTTGTGGGTTTGAAGATTTGTATATTTGCATGTTTACTTTGTTGTCTGAAAATGCAGAAACAATCTCTGCTTATTGGAACATATTTGCACAGTAGAGCCAGGCTTTTTGTTTTGTAGTTTCCTTTGTGGCCACCCTTGTAGATCTGTCAATAAAATTGGCAAATGCTTTCTGTTTGTGTAGTAAAACAATCATTGTAAATACCGTAATTCAATCTTGATAATTGTATTGTTGAAACTTTGTCTTTATTTTTCTTCATTTTTCAAATACTGAGAGTGATATGTTAAAGAAACAGACCATGATTGTGAATTTATTTATTTTACATCCAACCTTAACAGTTTATGTCTCCTATTTTAATACTATGTTTCAGCTTATGTAATTTTAAATTCAGTATATAGTGCCTTGAATTTTATCTTATCTGATATTAGTATTAAAACGTCTGTATTTTTTGGTATTTATTCCTAAATGCCAATCTTAAAAATGTCTCTGTCCTTAGTTCTAATGTCCTTACTCCTTTAAAATAATGGTGCTTTGATATGCCACTAGAATTTTTCACATGCTTTTTTTCTATCTGGAAATTGAATCATACCCTTCACTTAGTTTATTCTTATTTATTTCTCAGACTTCACCTTGATCATAATTAGAGAAGTTCACTCTGTTTAACAATGTCTAATCCATCCAAAAATGCATTCACATTACTATGTTTTTCTCTTCTATAACACACTAAATTCATAACTTTGAATTTTTTTCTGTCATCATTTGATTACTTTTTGTCTGCCCAATTAAAATATAGGCTCTATGGCACAAAGATTGCCTGTTCTAACCTGTGTATGGTAGTGCTGAATACATCTAACACATGCTAGGTACTCAATTGGTACTAAGTGAGTGGAGGGAGATATAAGGAAATACATGCTTTGTTGCCAGAGAAAGAAGTATAAGACTAATCATAGTTCAACCTTTCCTAAAACTACAAAAAAGTCCATTTCTTTTGCATTGTGTGTGCAGACTTACTTGATTTTGTCATGAATAAATTATCCAGCTTTATCTTTTTTTTTTTTTTTTTTTTTTTTTTTTTTTTTTTTTTTGAGACGGAGTCTCGCTCTGTCTCCCAGGCTGGAGTGCAGTGGCCGGATCTCAGCTCACTGCAAGCTCCGCCTCCAGGGTTTACGCCATTCTCTCGCCTCAGCCTCCCGAGTAGCTGGGACTACAGGCGCCCGCCATCTCGCCCGGCTAATTTTTTTGTATTTTTTTAGTAGAGACGGGGTTTCACAGTGTTAGCCAGGATGGTCTCGATCTCCTGACCTCGTGATCCGCCCGTCTCGGCCTCCCAAAGTGCTGGGATTACAGGCTTGAGCCACCGCGCCCGGCCGCTTTATCTTTTTAAACCAGTCTTACATGCCAAATATACCAAATTACTTGACATGTTCTCTCAATATGTTCTGATGTTTCTGGTTGATATACCTTGAACATATTTTCTTTTCCTCATGTGTGGAATAACCTCTCTAGCCCCCTATACCACACAGCACTCTTGAAAGCTTTGGTAATATTACATTTCTTGTGCATCAGCATCTCAATGAAGCTGTCCTTCCAGTATCCAACCTCTTTTCATAGATGATCATTCTGTCTTGTCCACATTTGCTGAATTTGAAATTTGCTTCTTTCCCCTCATTTATTACATGTTTACTTCTATTTGTTTTCATGGTTCTCTTTCCTCCTGTGTCTATAACCTCTCCTTGAGAATAGGATTTGTCCTTTTATCATTTTATAACATATTTAGTTGACAAAGATTGAATATGTTTAAGATGAAAAGATGATATATATATATTATGTAATGATTATCACAATTAACACACCCGTCACCACCTACGTGGTACATTACATGTTCAGAACTTATTCATCTCATAATTGAAAGTTATACTTTTTTCTTATTTGTTCAAAGTGCACTGCAGGCATAAGAACAACAGCACAAAATGTGCTACAGGAATACACGCATCATGTGTTTAGGTTTGAATAATTATCATTAAGGAATTAAAAAACTAAAAATTGTAAATGTTTACCATTAATAATTAATTTTTAAAAGAAAGATAGCAGATGCTGAACACTGCATGACTCGGGCCTTAAGCTGTAAGTGAGGAGTGCGAGGCTTCACTCTTGGTTCTGAAACATACACATGTGGGTTCAGTTGAAAAAAAGTCATTAAGTTTTCATACGGTCAAAATGCTGGAAGTAATTGCTGTGTGTGAGATTTTCTATTAGTTACACTTTCATGATTTTGCTTTAAGAACTTATAGTGTTATTGTAACTTTGAATTATTAAAGAGGCAGGCATTTCCTTCAGAATAGTTTCAATTGGATTTTTTTCTTAATTTCTATCTTAATATATTAGTTCTTTACTGATTAAGTCGCTATATAATATTTTTAAAACCTGTTGTTCAAGAACAATTCAGTATGTACTAAAAGAAGCAAGGTATACTTAGATCTATTTCTGTCTGTTTTAAAACAGTAAAAATATATACTCCTTAAAAATAGTCCAATTTGGTGTTCAAGATCTTCGATTTATAAGAACTCTTCTTGTTCAGGAATATTTCTTATTATGTAAAAATATTATATATTGTGATTATTGCAAAATTTAAGAGTATAACTTTTTCTATTAGTAGCTTAAACTGTCAGCCTAATAGTTTTAACTACCAAAACTTGCTCTAAAAATACATTTCAATTAAACTAACTTAAGCTTCCTGTTTTTTTCAATGCAGAGTAAAATGTTCTTTGTTTATTAACAAAATCTGTATTCCAAATAAGAATTGTCTATAACAAAAAATGTACAAAGCATTATTAGTTAATTCCAACATGCTATTGTTTTGTTAATTTAAAGTAGCTCACTGAATTAACTTCACTATGTTTATATACACATTCTATCACAAATACTTTGACCTCTTTAATAATATTTATATTACTATATAGCAAAAGCTTTCTTTACTCATTTTTCTTTTTCTTCTTTTTCTTTCAACATGCTGCAGTAGCTAACATATTATGGAGAGAAGAAGGTACTAAGTTGAATTATTTTTATGTTGTTGTGACAATTTTGCTTGATTATTATTAGATTTGTTGATTATCTTTTGTATCATTAATTACCTTTTTATTTTGATTCAATATTTCAGTTGATGGTATTTCAATATTCTTGTGTAAGTCTGCTACCATTACACATTTATCACTTCTCATCAGCTTGATTAATTACTGATACATAACCAGAAAGTTTCATTGCGATATATTGAAATGCTTTAAGAGTATAAAATTACATCAAAGAAATTAAAACAATCTCAGTTAAACATAATTTACATAATAAACTCTGATTAATGCAGAGTAAGAATATTTATAAAAACTGTGCCTTATCAAGGGAGTATAATAAATTATATTAAAATCTGGGTTACATTTGAAGGGCCTGGATTCAAATGTAGTCTTTCTAGGGCAAGTTACCCTGCACGATCTTCTTATCTCAAAAAGGAGTATAGTAGTTGTTAATACTCAGTAGGGTTGTTATCAGTTCTTTAGTTATTATCAGCACTCAATAAACAGTATCCATTTTCATATATTATTGCAATTGTTATTGGTTTTCCTCATTTAGTCACAAAGGCTGGGGAGAATGCGTTTGCTCAGGTACTTAAATAGTCCATCAATTGTGGTTAAATGAAATTAAGAGAAAAATGTCTAAAAGTCATCATTACACTCCTGTTGATCAATGGCCAAAAATTGTCTTCACAACCCACCTTAGACAAAATTTCTCTTCCCTGATTATAGCTTCCTGTAGGAACCCAAGTCACTGTACCCTGTGAAAGCCAGTCTCAAAGCCTCAAGTAATTCTGGAATTTAGCCATCTCAATTCTGTACTCAAGGATGAAGCAGTCCGCTTATTTTTTTTCTCTCTCTTAGAACTTGTTGCTCCTTAAATCTTTTGTATGAGCTCCATTAAAACCTGGGTTTATTAAAGAAGTTCCAGTGTAACTATACCCTCCATTTTTATTCCACTTCAAATATTTCACCTTTAAATATAATAATTCAGTCATTAATGAAAGTAGTCTTGACATATCAGTACTTACTTATTTATATATTTATTTATTTGAGATGGAGTTTCACTCTTATTGCCCAGGCTGGAGTTCAATGGTGTGATCCTGGCTCACAGCAACCTTCGCCTCCAGGGTTCAAGCAGTTCTCCTGCCTTAACCTCCCGAGTAGCTGGGGTTACAGGGCCCGCCACCATGCCCAGCTAATTTTTGTGTTTTTAGTAGAGATGGGGTTTCACCATGTTGACAAGGCTGGTCACGAACTCCTGACTTCAGGTGATCTGCCCTCCTCAGCCTCCCAAAATGCTGGGATTACAAGCGTGATAATATCTATTAAACACATTTCATTGTATTGTCTTCCCTCTGGGCAAGATTTCTCTGAGCATTTTAAAAATTGATTTTATTTTATCATTGTAATGGAAGGAATAACACCTAACGAGTCAGAGACCACATACTACAGATCTGGCTCTGATGGTTAATTGCTGGGAAAATTTGGATGAGTTATTTTACCTTGCTGAGTCAGATGCTTCCAATACAATATTTGAAATAGAGTTGGCACTCACCTCACAAATCTGTGCTATGTAAATCAATTTAAAGTATATGGAACAACTTTTTCTTACATATTAACTTTGATAACCACCATGAACATTATTAATTTGTAGTAATTTTTAATACGTAATAACAATACACCAGGCCACCCTCAAAACTATAGAATAGAAGCTTCCAAATTAATTTAAATCATGATGAAATTCATTATATAAAACCAGATTATTTTCTATTTAAAAAGGTATTCTATCAGTTTTTGGAAATTTATACCATCAGTAATTATTCTCCATCAAGAATAATGTTCTTATGAGTCACTGTTTCATTTGACACATAAAATGTGCTTGACAAAAATAGATATATGGTGTATTTTACAGATACTTTAAGTCACATAAAACAAGTGTGTGTCTTTGGGTAAATTATTAAAGTCTTTTTTTCTACATACAGTTAACATAAGAGTACTTGTTGTTTCTTGTAATAGGAAGCATTTTAAAAATAGATTAAAGAAGACAGCATATTTGATTTTGATTCATAGACATCTGTGAGTTATTTTATAATGCCGCAATTATTGGCAAGGCATTACAATAAAAATGATTGCATGTACTAATAGTAATAATGGTGAACAGAGAAAATAGACTGGCTTGAGGAATCATTGAACTCCATCATTGGGTATAAGTATCTCATACAAATAATTAAAATTATAGGTAACTAAATTTTCTAAGGAAATTCTCTCCATTTTTATAATTTAGAATAAAACAAATATGAGCTACATATTTCTGAGATACACTTTTATTTTCATTCTAGCAGCGTTTTCTATTTATATATTTACCTCTTTACCATAGCCAAGAAAAATCTATCTCAGAGAGAACAAATTATAGAACCTTAGAATGTAGGTCAATTAAGGCCAATAATGGAAAGAGTTGAAATGATAATTTCTCCCATAATGCCATTTAACTCATCTATAAATGGTAAACCTATGTTATTTTTACATTAATAATTATAAAATTATTTTTTAAAACATGAGCATCAGAATCTAGTGAAGAGTTTGTAATCTAAATAAATTTAACTGAATTTAATAGGTATTGTCTTACCAATCTCATCAATATATAATCTTGGAACGCAATGTCCTCTACATCTCTGGGTTCCACTTTCAGCTTTTCTACTCATCTTTATGTTTTACAGGAGTATAAAATGACAATATTAATAGAGGAAATATCTCACTTACTTGTTGACAAATATTTTAAAGAGCATATTAAATTAAAACACTTTGAAAACATTGGAAATTCATAGATGAATAAGATCTAATATCTGCTCTAAAGAAACTTTCAATCTAGAAGGTTCAAGCCTGAACCATTCTTACTGAAAAGTAGTTTTACTATATATTAAATAATAGATATAATACATATAATATACATGCATTAATATGTATTTTATGTACACATTAAAATATTCAGTATGATTGGTTTTCATTTTCAGTATATTTATGAGGTTTATAATTAAATATAATTTAATAAACTTTTCTAATGTTATTTTGTGGGTAATTAGTTTATGTTATGAGGTCTAAGTTTATAATATATGTTTTGGATCATATAGGCACTGAATAACACTAATTTAAATTATTTGATTCATTGAAGGATTTAATGAATTTTACATATGCTAGTTTCAGAGGTTTAGGATGAGTCAGTATATAACATGGAATTTTTAAAATTTATTAGCACATGAATTACTTTGATGAATATCCCCAGGATCAATACTGAGTAGAACATAACATACTTTGGGAAACACCAGCTTCATATATTTGAATAATTTAAAGGCAGAAAAAAAGTTTCATATTCAGGAAAATTGCCTTTTTTATTCTTTATAAATATTTGTATATCTATTCACACAAAAATATGTTATAGAAACATTTAAAATAAATCATTATTTACTTGGGCTAACACTGAACCAAAAAAAAAAAAATACAAATAGAAATGTAATGAAATTGTACAACAAAGTTAACACATTACATTACACTTCATGATTAGTTTCATAATCTGTAATACAAGGTTTCCAATGTCATCCAGTTGGGGGAAAACAGATTTAAAAACAGGCCAGCTTAGCTTCCTCAGCCTAAAATGATTTAAAAATTTCATTACCTACAAAAAGTTTCATGACCACACTGCCAGGGAGGTTGGGAAATACAGAAGAATATACAGCTACTAAGAGTGGTTCAAAAACCTCTGGTATAACTATTTTTTTACAGAAAAAGAATAGAAGACTACAAACTGGGTGCAGTGTGCACTGCTTGGGAGATGGGTGCACCCAAATCTCACAAATCACCACTAAAGAACTTACTCATGTAATCAAATACCACCTGTTCCACAAAAACCTATGGAACTAAAACAAATAAAACAATTGCTACCTCAAAATAATACTGAAATAATATTTAAAATGAAAAAGGTCAAGATGTGGTGGCTGATACCTTTAATCCTAGCAATTTTGGAAGCCGAAGAGGGAAGATTGCTTGAGGCCAGGAGTTTGAGAATAGCCTAGGCAACATAGCAAAAACCTGTCTCTACAAAAAATTAAAATAAAAAAAATTAGCCCAGCTTAATGGCTCATGCCTGTAATCACAGCTATCCAGAAGACTGAGGTGGGAGGATCGCCTGAGCTCTGGAGCTCAAGGCTGCAGTGATCACTCCACTGCCCTCTATGCCACCCACACTGCTGTCCAAATTGAGTGACAGAGCAATATCCTGTCTCAAAAATAACAGAGCCTACAAAAGTAATAATACAAAATAAATAAAAAGAAAAATACTTTTTGCAGAATAAGTCTTCTGAATACATGAGATTTAGTCATAGCATTTGTGGGGAGGAAAAGACTATGCTCTCTAATGGCTAGTACATGATACCAGTTAAATTAAATCACAATCAATCAGTTGTTATTTCCACTGACCATTTCACTAACCTGTCTGCTAAAAACTTAAGTCAATCTAAGCTTTCTAAATCATTTTACAATTTTTAAATCAAAAATGTGATCTTGCAAGAGATATCCATTAGCAGCAATATCTACACATGTGCACATGTACATACAGGTATATGATGACATTGGCTTAAATTACATACATGCATGTGTGTAATTCTAAACTCCTTTAGAAGTTAAGGAGATTGTATATTTACTCAAAAGGACTGGTTTTAGATAATATCACTCTGGCCAATATATGTAGTGGTCAGATGGTGCCCACTTCCTGGATTAACAGGGCCTAAAAAAGAGCTTGACACACTCACTCCCAAAAAATTTTTTAGCAAGAATGAAAGGATAATCTAGTCTTGTTATAGTTGAACATAATATAAAGACTTTATTGTGGTGCAATGATATGATTTTGCTCTGTGTACAAAGACAATTTTATCTCCAAAGTCAGGATATAGTGAATGAGAACATTCATGAACCAAAAATCTATCCGTGCTGAGTTATTCAGTGAGAAATGCAATGCAGACAATCTATTCTTGCCTATATTATTCTTTATCTAAAGAGGGGAGATTTCTTCTATATTTAAAAAATATGCATACCTTTAGGATCACTTGAAAGTAAAAAGGGTAATATCCACCAATGAAGGATTTTGTGTAACACCATAATTTATTGAAACACCTTTGATTGGTTACCAAATCACTACATCATACTTATAACTTCTCATGGACTATAATATGAATGCAAAACTAATGACAATTAAGTCAGAGGAAGAAAAACATCACAATAAAATCTTTTTTATGATGCACATAAACATGCATCCAATAATCAGAAATTAATCAAATTGTATTGCTGAAATAAATTACATGGTATATATCCACTGTATATAATAAGTAGTATAACTATATTTCACAATACAATACTGTTTTTGAGTGGTTCCCATTCCCAAAGGATCGAGATAGGAATGTGCATTATATCCATTTTTTTTCAGTCCATTTCATGTATTTAAGGGTACAACATTGATTAGAAAATCCTCTGGGAAATACTTCTGTCTTGTAAGACTGCAGGAATAATTCTTGCTTATGTCTTTTCTGTGTGTAGAAAGAAAAAGCAGAAAAAAAGGTCTTAAGGAACAAACAAATTATGGATAACATCTAGAGTCACTATACTCTAGATTAACAACCCCCAAAAAAAGACAAAGTGTTTGTGTCTGCCTTCACTAGAGCCTGAAATAGGAAGAAAAAAAAATGTGCACATGTTCCCCATCTTTACTATGGCTAGAGTAGTGTAGAATCTTTCACTGAAGTTAATAATGTCTGTAATATAATTCACCACAATGCATTCATGAAGAGAGAAGTAATGTTCACCACTACTCAAACTGTTTGAGACTCAGGATCCCTTTACACACTTAAATATTGAGAACTTAAAGACCTTTGTGTTTGGCGGGGGAGGGGGCATTTCCATCTACTAATATTTAGTATTAGAAATGCAAATAGAAAAATTTAAAATATGCATTTATTAACTTGTTAAAATAGCCCTAATAAGCCCATTACATGGAGCCATAAATAGCATATTATCATTTTAAAGCTACGTTTTCAAAAATCTGAAAGGTAATACATTGTTTACATTTTGTAAATCCTTTAACTTTCTGACTTAATAGAAGATGTTGGGTTCTTATATCTGCTTCTGCATTGAATTGTTATGATATCTCACATAACATTATACTTCATGTAGCCTGTTGAAAACTAAACCCTACATTTAAAAAATAATAATGGAAGAAAAACTGTGAATGACATCTTAGTAGTATTAGGAAAACAGTTTGGGCTTGGCAGCCTCCCTAAAAGGGCCAAATTTAAGAAATGCTCCACAAGAAAGTAAAGTTGATCTAGCTGGCTCAAGGATTTTGGGAAAACAGAACTTAACATTTTATATCATAGAAAATTTAAATAGCATTATGTTCCACAGCATGGGTTTGAGGAGAAATGAGAATAGTTATCAAATTCTGGTTATATACCATGTCACCATTTGCTTTTTTCAGTAGTGTTATAAGGAATAGATATCTGAAATAAATAAATAAACAAATAAATAAAAAGTTACCATTTATTTGAAATCTTGCTGTGTGCGAGTTACTCTCCTAAATATTTTACATTTCTCTACCTAATTGAAAGCTTACAACAGCTGCATGACATAGTATAATTATTATCTTTAAATTTGATATGGGGAAATTATCACACAGTCTAATTAACATTCTCACAGTAAAAGCGCAAGTGCTAGAGCTATGATTTGTCTCTGATCTGTCTGAATGCGGAGAATAAAATTTCTCATCTCTCTTTGTCTTATTTTCTTATCCCTACACTTGTCAAAAAAATATAATATATATAAATTTAGTAGTTAGTAAAAATATATACAAATATATTATTTTATTTTTACACATAAAGCTAATGAATGTCCCAAATGAAAATGTGCATACTTGTCTTCATTTTCCAACATCTCCATCATCAGGTCATTTATATTCCTCTTTGCTGAGGATAATCTTAATAAATTTATATGTGCACAATATCAAAGCAGCAAATTGAAAGAGAAACATATCAGGTCATATGTTCAGATCATAAATTCTGCTGCAACAATTCTAAATAAAACTTTTGAGGAAGAAAATAATGCCTTGCAAAAATGTAAATGGCAAAATATCAAGTCTTGTGAATGAGTCTTATGAAAAGTTTTATTTCATAAACTGAGTTACCAATATATAGGCATTTATTTTATAATTGCTATTTTAATTAATCTAGTTATATTTAGTAATTTGTTGGCATTACTGTTTCATAAGCACTAAGAAGTTATAGTCTCATTGAAAAGAGTCAAATAAAAAAATTAAATCTTAACTAATAGTATCTGTATTTCTTCAGTAACTTGTAACCTGAAAAGTAGTTTATGCTTTGTAAAAATGTTCATGTGTAATTCATATTTTAAAAAGCAAGAAAATATACTCTAGAACCTGAAAGAGTGATTTGGATGGATTAAGTGGTATTTAGTGGAAAATATAGCTCACAAAATCCACCAGTGCAACAAATCATAGTGGAATCCCACTGACTCTTTTCTGTGTAGAATACGGTAACACAACCTAATAAAAGTATGCATAGCAGTAAGGGAAAGAAATATTCAAGAAACATGACAAACAATCTGGACTTTAAAGTAGCTGTCAGGCCCAAACGCATTCAAATTCATAATTGTTGAATAGTATTTTGGCGAAGTTAAAGAAAGGTAGTCACATTCACTGAAAAATGTTAAGAGCTTAGTAATAAAAATCAAACATAGTACGTAACAGACACAAATGAAAATCAGACACCACATTATGGCTTTGTTACATTTATAAGTTTCAACAACAATATTCAGAAACCAATAATGTTAAATTGATAGTTATTGATTTGTTAGTGTTTGCATGGAGGCGTTGCTGATACAAATGAAAAAGCTTTTGCATAAATACTTATGTGCTTTGTTTCGGCTTTCTCTTTTGTGCATGTAATATTTATATTCCTTTAAACACAACTATGATTATAAATAATAGCTGACTACTAAATTTTATTTTATAAAAAAACGTGATGAGTTGAGTTCTTGCCACTTCTGCTACTGTTCAGGAATATTCCATCCTTATGTATTGATCTCTGGAATTATAATGAATAATTAACTATTAAATATTACATCTATTAAAATAGAAGTACTGAGAATTATTTATAAAATAATAAGATGTATCAAACAACCTGGAGTCATTTAAAGTATATATGTATTATTATAAATAATTTCATGTGCCAAAAGAAAAATTGTATGCAGACTATGTATAAACACGAATGAAGTAATAGTTTAGTTTGTATACATTTTTCTCTAAATCTTAGGAATATATGGATACATAGTTATATGGAAAAGTAAAATAAAATTTAGTAGTCAGCTATTATTTATAATCATAAGTATTTTTTCCCTAGAAACATATAAGATGTAAGATGAAATATGACTTAAGTTCAATAAATACATATGTTTTACAAATCAACAAACTGTTGTTGTGTTTATCAATAGATGGAGAGCCCAGGCTGAACCTTGCAGGAGATCATAATTGGAAAAAATAATAATAATGCTTAGAAAATTATTTTTTATTTAAATAAATTATCTTTCCCTTTACAGATGTTTTTAGAATGTAAACATTGTAAGCAACAATGGTTTGATTTTCCAATCAAGATTTTAACATTATTGTTATCTTTTAAAGAAAACATGCTATCACTGAATTATGTAAGATATAATTATATTGAATAAATTTGACTGTGTAAACCAATACAACAGGTCAAAAGAGCTATATAGGCGAGGACCAGAAAAGGAAGGATTGTAAGAGCTCGGGGCTGACCACATTGGAACAGAGGAGAAGCAGAGGCAACAAAGAGAACAGGTGTTCATGAGTATGCAGAAGTTCCCTGGGCTCAGGCTTTAGTTAACCTACACATGTTTCAAACTAGCCTCCTGCACCCATTTAGACATGGATTTAGAAAGTCGGGGGAGATGAATTTCTGTGATACCACACATCCAGATCTGTAGTGTGAAAAAGAAAAGTGTGATTTAAACATTAAATTAAGATTTTTCAAAGACCTTCATTTGGTTTAAGGTATAGAAATAGACCTCCCAAATTGTCAATATTAAAACTAATATGTAAGATCTCTATTTAGAATTATTTTGACAAAAATTAGTTTAAGAAAACATTTATTCTACAAAATCTAGGGCATTTGGTCTTTTTCTTCCTAAAAATCTTTATATGAACTAAACTCCTGCAAAGAAATTAAACTTTTCCTAGTGAACTCTAATAAAAGTAGTAAAATAAATTTGATTCTTCAGAAAGTGCTTTTATTCCTTAATCAACACGTACATTAAGTGGGGAAGGTATCCAACATAATGTACGTATCAAGAGTTTATATCCCTATTTATAATTGCTTTAAACTATGAAACATTTATTTAATTATATTAAAGAAAACACTAAATTGCAGCTCAGGAAGAATGAAGTGTAATGTCTGCGTAACATCACGAAGTGGTGTGGGTATACAGTGAGGGTCCCACATGGTTTGCTTTATTAACATCACACAACTTCGAAAACTGATCCCCTGATACAGATATGAGAGGCACTGAATTTTGATTGTAAAGGTTTATGATAATTATATTTTGAACATTTAAGTGTGTTTTTATTCCTAAGGTCTGGGAATTGGGAACATGTTCTATGTGTTTTATGAAGATGGAATCAAAGTGATACAACCCATAGAATGTGAATTTCAGAGGCACATTAAGCCTAGTGAAAAGCTCCTTGGATTTCAGGCAAGTATCTAAAAGGTTCCTTTGACATTTCATGCAGAAATTTTGTTAAGTAGAATTATATTTTGGAAATATAACAAAACGTATACATATATGAGACTTCTGTTGGAAAAAAATATGAAACCCATGATATTCGGTGTTACTTTTTAGGTTTTATATCTGAGGAGGAAAATAATATATTATGTATTCCTAAATATTTGCTTGTAATTAAAATGAAGGTAAGAAAAGCGAAATAACAGGATGAACACGACCTGCAATAGCTTTGCCTGCTCTCCAGTTTAGAATGCCTCCTGTATTTATAGGTAATATTTACTTCAAGAAAATAAAAGAAAATAATCTGGTGGGAAGCTGGTGTATATTAGATGCTTTATAAATGTAAAACCATTTTTATTCTTCATCTCTTTCTTCATGAGGTCCCAATGGAATGGACAATTCAGATAAATAAGGAAAAATATCAAATGTTTTCAACTCCTCATTTCTCCTACCAGTAGGCAGTGTTGCTGTCATATACTAATACATGGAGACAATAATTTATACCTTAAATCTATGCCCTAGAATGAAAAGAAGGAAAAAAATTATGAGAGGAGATAATATAGGTCAGTTTCCTCTTAGATGTTATGTATGACAAACAAATATAGTGTCCTTTTATTTAAAAATATTTCAGCCATAGGCTAAATTATTAAGTAAAATTCTTACCATTTTGGTTAAGTTATAACTTAATTATACATACAAAAAATCTTAAATTGCACATTTTATTTTTATTTTTATTTTATTTTATTTTAAGACAGAGTCTTGCTCTGTCACCCAGATTGGAGTGCAATGGTGCGATCTCGGCTCACTGCAACCTCTGCCTCCTGGGTTCAAGCAATTCTCCTGCCTCAGCCTCCCAAGTAGCTGGGATTACAGGCATCTGCCTCCACACCTGGCTAATTTCTGTATTTTTAGTAGAGACGTGGTTTCAACATGTTGGCCAGGCTGATCTTGAACTCTTGACCTCGTGATACACACTCCTTGGCCTTCCAAAGTTCTGGGATTAGAGGCATGAGCCACTACACCCGACCCTATTTTTTTTTTAATAATCTCACATTATCGTTATTAAGTCAGTCTTTGAATAAGTTGTGTTTTGTGCATATATGTATGCAATACATAAACACATGAATAAAAACAAATTATTGCTGATAAAAGAAATAATTTAAGCCACACTCATATTTTTACAAAAACATTCTGAATAAGAAATATAGACTAACATGCAGATATAGGTAGTGTGGTGTTCAATATAAATATTATTATTTAGATCAGAACAAAATAATTTTATAGGAGAGTGTTTCTGATTTCTACAGGAATAGCAGTTTTGCAGCTAATAACATATATGTCTTGGCTATATCACAGAATTTGAAACTTCAATTACTAATACTAATAAGATAGGCTGTGAAATTCATACTTTTCATCACAAAACTATCACTTCAGGTATTTGATTTGCAAATTTAGAGACAAAGAATGTTCTTCCTGCACCACATGTGTGCTATTTCAGGGTATCAGTAAATGCTTCATTACTATGTGACTCAAGTCTTAAAGAGCATGCTTTGCTTTCCCAGAACATTTCTTGACAGCTCTGGGTGAGTTAATTTAATAACTTGGAATCTCAAGTTAAAAAAACAAGCTAAAATTTGATGTGACAGTTTTGTAACATGACAGGGCAACAAGGATGTGAGCATTATTTGCCTGAATTTCTCTCTCTTTAAAGCTTTATAATACTCAGATGTCCTCCTAAAACAACTAAAGAAAAACAAGGTAGAATTGTGTATATTTATTTATCTATGCATACACATATTATTTCTCTGTGTATCCAATTAAATATGTGTATTTGTCTATGTATACATATATATGTATATGTATACACATACATAGAGACATAGAGACATAGGACAAAGCAATGTGATGTATACAGCTCTCTATGTATGCATATATATCTATGTATACCTACATAGATAAATATACATTATATATAAGATACAGAGAAAAATTACATATGCAAACTATGTATAATTTTCTGATAAGAAATTAAATATTAAAGAGGAAATAGAAACCAAATATCAATGATGACAACTTGAACTTATTTTCTTCAACCAATGAACTCTTATCCACAAACATACACCAGCAGTGACAAAGCAGGGATAACTAGTTACTAATAACTAATCTGCTATCTCAGATTATATCAGTCATAGCCCCTGGAAATCTACAGTCATATTGTGTGTGAGATAAATATTAGAGAATATGAAGTTATTTTGGAAACATATACTTCTACATAAAACTACATGCAAGGATAGAAAGTTTGCATTCCTATACTATATTAAAAAGTTTATAAATGTTTCTGTACTCTTATGGAAGAGTAATGAAAGGAGTAAAAAGAAAAGCATGTTTGCATTTTTAAGAAGGGAGAAAACTATCAAATAGTGTTTTGGTTTTGAAAACACTTATAACATTTTTACTGCATTGGATGTTGAAATTAAAATACAGCTCAAAATTTAAGGTGACTAACATTTTGTAAAGCACCAAGAATAATATAAAAAGGGGAAATGTTATAACTAATTTCTGCTTATGATTTGTAAATGCAAAATATATGGAGAAACACTCATGACATAAAAGAAATATATTTCTTATGTAATTATTATATGCCATATATATGAAAAGAGGCTAGAGTAAATTAAATTCCTTTTATATTACTCTGCCATTTTTCATTCTTTAATATAAAATAAGCTTAAATAATTGGAATATATATATATACAAATACTGTCATGTACATACAAGTATACAGCAATAGAATGAGAAGTGCATTGATCATGTTATGCTTGGAGAATAAGTGTTGAAGTAAATACTTTTTACTTGAAGGTAATATTTTCTACATTTAAAAACAAGATAGATGGAAATTTCAGAGTATGGAAGCTATTTGGTGCTACATTCTCTTAAGAATATATTTCTAATTACAAAGTAATTTCATGAGAAATTTGTTGAATATTATGTAATCAGAAAATATTTATCCAGAAAAACAGAATCAATAGGCTCTCCATTTCTATCTCTATCTGTCTCTATCTCTACTGCTACCACTACCTCTACCACTATGTTTCCCTCTATTTCTGTCTTTTGATTTCTATCTCTATCTCTATCTTTTTCTCTATCTATCTCCTGTATGTTTTATTTTAAGGAATTGGCTCACACAATTGCAGGTGGGATATGCCAAGTCCAAAATTTGTAGGGTTTGCCAGCCAGAAGGAAATTCAGATAAGAGCTGATGTTGCAGTCTTAAGTCCAAAATCTACTGGTCTAACAGTCTGGAAACTTACACAGGAGTTGAAGTCATAGTCTTGAATCTTAAATTCATGGAGCAGGCTGGAAACTCAAGCAGGATTTCTATGTTGAAGTCTTAAGGTAGAATTCCTTCTTTTTGTAAAAACCTTAGCCTTTGCTCTTAAGTCCTTCAACTGAGTAGATAAGGCCCATAAACATTATGGAGGGTAATCTGTTTACTTAAAGTCAACTAATCATAAATGCTAATCACCTCACAAGCATCTTCACAGCAACATCTAGACCAGTATTTGACCAAACAACTGGACACCATGGTCTAGCCATGCTGACGTATAAATCAACCATCACATCTTCCTGTCTGTTGTAGTCAAGGATTAAGTTTGGTTAGTGTTTGTGTTCTCAACGTGCTCGGTACAATGTCTTACACATGACAGGCCAAGAAACATTTGTTACATGAATTTAACAAAAATTCCATTGCTTTAAGCCTTAGCTATTCATTGTTTTATGCATTCTCTAAGTTTAAAAATGTATACATCTAATTCTCTCTCCACCTTAATACTTCTCCTTAATTTACAATTGCCATGAAACAATATTCTTCTTTCAATGTGTTTGTGAAAAATGTTTCATAGAGTAATTTATCATTGAATTGTTTCAGAATGACTATAACCTCATGGATCTATTAATTCAGGATCACGTAGTGATAGGTTCCTGTGTAAATGCACTGTATATGAGTTTTTAGTACCGAAAAAAACACTAATGTGTTTCATTTTAGAAGACAGATTTCTTGAGTGCCCTTATTGGAAATGAGTCTTTTGGAATCATTTTTTTCCCATGAAAAGGGATTAAATATGAATATAATATTTTTCAAATTCATGGTCACCATTAAGAGAGAGCAGCGGTGTACTTCCCAATATAACTCATTGATCAATAAAGTTGAGATAAGACCTGATATATTTAGAGTATAGAATCAAATCTCTCAGAAAATGGTGTTGTGCTTGCTGCAAATAAAAACTCAGTTTTGGTGTAATGTCAGATTACGTTAGATTTCAGGTTTTGATGGTGAGTTGGTGAGAATATATACAACAGACTTTTAGTTATTTTTCATCTTTTTTCCATCTTGTTATGTAGCTTTATTAGATACGATTATTTCTATATTTATCCCAGTTGTACACATGATTTCATCATGTCACCTAGTGTATGAACTTCAAGCAAATAGAATTCTATTTCAGACTTATGGATTCAGGACTCAAATTGAAAAGGAATTTGGAAAAATATTTAAAAGTACAGGCTCAGAAACAAGCTTTCCCAAGATCACCACCTTGGTTACTCTTCTGGTTTTCTACTATGGTTCCATCCTTATCTATCACTCTTTTATTCTTTGACACTTTTTCATTCAGTCACCTTCTTTGCTTGTTACAGATCTAGCTGCTGCTCTTCACATATGCCATGGTATTACTTATTATTTAATGGATCCTAAAATAAGTTTAAAGAAAACCGTGTGTCTTATTATGCATATATCTTATATTGTGGAACCTGAAAGATCTATTACTGATTTGTTTTTGTTGTTGTTGTTTTGTTTTGTTGAAACAAGGTCTCACTCTTTCGCCCATGTTGGTGTGCAGTGGTGCATTCATAGCTCACTGCAGTCTTGAGTTCCTGGGCTCAAGGGATCCTTCTACCTCAGCCTCGTGGGTAGCTGAAATTACAAGTGCACACCACTGAATCTGATTAATTAATTTCAATTTTTTGTAGAGAGGGGGCCTCACAAGGTTTGCCAGGCTAGTCTCTAATTCCTGGGCTCAAGAGATTCTCCTGACTTAACCTCTGAAGCTCTAGGATTACAGCCATGAGCCATCTCAGCCAGCCTATACCCAGTTTTAATGCTAACTTAAATTATACTGAACTGTAGAACTGAACTCATTATACTTTATACAGGGAGTCTGATGTAAGTCTCCTCTAAAATGTCTGTTATCCAGGTTTGGAGTTTCCACAAGCCAAAATTATTTTACCTTTATAAACTACTGTTACCAGTCCGTTAGAAAAGATTTCTTGCATAGGAACAGGTTGTTTGTAATGTCCAGAATACTTACGTTTCAAGAAATTGAAACTGGGATTAGAAATTGGAAAGCTCAATGATCCACATTTCTTTCTCTACTGTTGTTGACCTTTATCTCAAGCAAAGCAATCTTCAGGGTGTTCATCAGTTCCCTTGCTCTGTTTCTAGTCCAGTTATACTTCTGCAAACTTGGTCCTCAAAAGCAGTCGTTTGAAATACCAGCCTCTTTACATGATGCAGACACTTCATTTCCCCGTGAAGCCAGGGAGTAACCTTTTGAATACAACACCACCATCTTTCAGAAGCGGAATCAAAATGTTTCCCCACTTATTTATTTATTTTTTTTCCTCAGGGCGTCTCTTTTCAAACATGGCTTAATTTACAGAGAGTTATAGAATGGTAACAATGTGAGCTTTCGTCCCTTTGTGGTTACAATGATATCCTGCACAGAGCTTCCTGAAGAGAGGAATGTAAACTATTTCTAACTATTCCTTAGAAGATTATTCTGTAGATTTAAAAAGAAATGAATTTAAGAAATCAGTGCTTGACATCGTAGATGTAAAGAGGTCTTATAAAGCTTCCTTAATAATCACACTGTTTTATAATTCTCACTTTGTGTTTCTGATAAGCTTTAATATGTAAACTTAAAATTGGGGAGAACAACAGTGGAAAGCTCATAAATGTAATGGAGTTGTATAGCATCATTAAGTGGGCCAAGCAGCATATGAAGTCCTTTCAAGAGATTATCGCTAACAAGTAGCCAAGGTATTTGGATGAATGTGATCAGAATGATGTGTGTCTCAGACAATCCATCGACAACATTTTTATATGACGAATAAGGACTCACACGCATGTAAAAGTGCATTCCACACACTTTACAAATAAACGTGTTTAAGTTTATTTAGATTTTTCAATAGACACTTCTTAAAGGTAAAATTGAAGATTTTGACAGAAAAAATATTGATACAAATATATTTAAACATCAAAACCTTTTACTTGAGATTTACAAAATCACACAAATCTATCATATTAGATGTGTCTTAAAGAATACTTAGTCTTTTCATCTAAGATTTATTTTAACACAAAAAAGTACTTATTTTTTCCAGGTAATTTTCATGGCAAATATAAAATAAAACAAAATATTTTATTATAAAATACAATTTATTATTCCTTCATGTTTCCCTATGTCTAGTGCCAGCTAGATCAATTGCTACATTTAATCATTAAAAAAGGTAGTTAGCGATGGTATTTCTTAAATTATCAATATTAAATATTGTCTGTTGGTGTTCTTCTATGAAAGACAATAATTTTGCTTATACAATTCTAATAACTTTTTCTTCCTAAATATATTGAAAATTATATAATTATTTTGCATACTCATGGGTTAGATTTACAATTTAATGATTAAATCTTTAGCTTTTATTTTTCTCAACATTTCTAAAAATTTTCATTTAACTATAAGTTTCTGAATACTGGCTTCATTTCTCATTGTTTACTTTTGATATTTCAACAATAGTTCTCACAATTTCAATTTAACAGTGAAGACATCCATTTCTTTAAATTTTTTTTCCATATTTTAAAAAAGTCACAAATATCAGTTTGGAGGTGGTGAGGGAAGGAAAGCATACTACGGGAAA
The DNA here is from genome assembly GCF_009764315.1 of Trachypithecus francoisi. NCBI lineage: Eukaryota > Metazoa > Chordata > Mammalia > Primates > Cercopithecidae > Trachypithecus > Trachypithecus francoisi. The sequence goes on along the minus strand of NW_022681454.1, from coordinate 155,120,282 downwards.
CTGTATTTCAATTTTATTTTACTAAATGTTTCTATTGGTAAATATTAAAAATTAACTCTTCAGTATTTAAAAATACATTTACATTTCTCCATGTACTATATAATTATTTTATATATCATGTTGTCTGCATGGAAATTAAGAAAGAACTATATAATAAGAATTACAATGAAAATAGCTTAAACTTCAAAATTATCATTCATATTTTAAGTATGTAAGCTGCCAACTTATTACTCATTATAACTTGTTTTTTTCTATCTTAGTCATTTATTTTCAAAATGTTGTTGATCCAATTTTAGAGGACATATCATGGGTTGCTTGGCAAATTAATGGCAGAGTCAATATTTCATCTAGAACTTGCCAAGCAAAAGCATAGTTGTGCCATGAGCTATGCTGTCCACCTATTTTTTTAATTTTAGAAAACAACAGAATTAAAGCAGCTGCTGTTTTCATGTAAACACATATTACATATATATGCATATATACATGTTAACAGAAAGGTGTACTAGAAGTTATGTTCTGGCTATATGTTAAAATAAATATTTCATAGTATGCCTCTATAGTCGTTTATAGATGAGATCTAAATTTGACCCATTTAATATTGACTTCCAAATTATCACTCATGCGTGGAGGTTTGTTTACTTGTTTATCCGTATTTGGAATTTGCTTTGTGTCAAGCATTGTGATAGGCAGGGGAGAAAAAATAATAACACAACAGATACATAAATTTTAAGCACACTCAAGTGTAATGGTTGCTCTTATAGACAGATGTACACTGAGGGCACAAAAAGAGAAATAATACTACTGAATTTCTCCTAATTTAAATATTTTTCAAAAGATCAGGAAACTAGACTGTCTTAAAGATATAGAAGGGTAAAAGGAAGATGAAATTGGTATGTGGCTGCATATTGTATAAATCTCATTTGTATAGCTTTAAAGAAAATTTAACATAAAACACATTTCCAGGGTGCAACTACTGCTGGAATGGGGAATGGGATCTATTTGTTGGCTGTCTCTTTCTCTCTTTTTTTCTTTTTTGAGACAGAGTCTCACTCTGCTGCCCAGGCTGGATTTCAGTGGCGTGTTCTTGACTCACTGCAACCTCCGCCTCCCGGGTTCAAGCCAGTCTCCTGTCTCAGCCTCCGCAGTAGCTGGGATTATAATTGCATGCCACCACGCCCAGCTAATTTTTGTATTTTTAGTAAAACGAGGTTTCATCATGTTGACCAGGCTGGTCTTGAAGTCCTGACCTCAGGTGATTTGCCCACCTCTGTTTCCCAAAGTGCTGGGATTACAGGCATGAGCCACCACGCCCCGCCTGTTGGCTCTCTCCTAAGTGTTGTTACTTCCATCCTGAAAAAGAAGCAATCAGCTCTATCCCATCTCTATTTTAAAGTGAAAAATTAATTCCTTATGATAGGAGCAAAGGAGAAAGATTACATGTTTAAAAATGTATATATCTAGTATCATTGACATTCAAAACTTAACTCTGTAATCTGTGATTTTCACTAAACAGTAGCTAATATAATTTCACAAAAGATATCTAATAGCCGATAGCTCCCTTTTGAACTTACTTGAAAAATTAAAAGATAGGATGAAATAATAGCATACTGATTATATAATCTGTATATATTTCTAAGGAGTTACACTGAACTAAATTACCGGGTCAGCTTTTGTGAATTCTCAATATTGTTTTCAAGTTGTTACTCTGAAGAATTTTCCTAAAATGGATAATGTGACCTGGAATCCTATTTAAATTTTCAGTAAAAAAAAGAGCCCAGATAAAATGTAATATTTTATAAATATGATAATAAATTTATAGTTATAAATGTAATGGACAAAGATAATGTGCTTTTTATTTCTATGTTTTCATCTCAAATGAAGGTAGGTACAGAGCCAAAGTCTTTAAGTAAATGATGCTTTTTAAAAAACAAATCTTTTGGCCAGGCACAGTGGCTCATGTCTATAATCCCAGCACTTTGGGAGGCCGAGGCAGGCGGATCACGAGGTCAGGAGATCGATACCATCCTGGCTAACACGGTGAAACCCCGTCTCTACTAAAAATACAAAAATTTAGCCAGGTGTGGTGGCGGGCACCTGTAGTCCCAGCTACTCGGGAGGCTGAGGCAGAAGAATGGCGTGAACCTGGGAGGCAGAGCTTGCGGTGAGCCGAGATTGCGCCACTAGGAGCAAGACTCATCTCAAAAAAAAAAAAAAAAAAAAAATCATTTGTATGAGTTTCCTTTAAATGATAAAACATAGCAATAGTATACATGTATAACAATTCTTTGTCCAATATTACTTTACCACATAAGTGTATGAAATCAAATGCAAAGCTCCTTTAGTCATTCTTATGTAGAACAAATTTATGTGTGAATAACAATAATGCTTAAAACTTAAACACATATAATTATCTCTGTAAAACTTTTATAGTTTTTAAAGATAAAGTGATTTCATTTCAGAGTAATTTTTTCAGTCAATTGTAGTTTTGTAAACCCTATTAAGCCTTTGTTCCATGTAAGGCACTTCTGTACCAGACAATATGGAAAGATGGAAGAAAGAAGCACCATCTGTATTGTGAGATTATGTGCCACAGGGAAAAACAAGTTTAATTCCTAAGTGATATACTGTACTGAATCAGATGTGGATAATCCAACAATCACAAAATCCACCTGATTTATCCTTTCATGTCAACATTTTTTAGTTAGTAGACAGAGTGAGATAATCACAGGGAAAGCCTACATATGCATATCTAGAATAGTAATTAATAAAACCTGTCTCACTCCTCAATTAAGTTTCCCAAAAATAGAAATTATACAACATGTGTTATCAGAACTCATGTGTCATTACTAAAAGGAGAGAGAAACATTTAAGGGGGAGAAAGGAGAACTTGTATTATATCAGATGTTCCATCTTCAAACTGTATGACATTTTTCCTTAAAAGTTTGTTTTTGATTATTTTATGAATTTGTAATGATAAGAAATAATGAAATTAATTCCACAATAATATTAGAAATTCAGAGAATCAGAGTAAATTAAAGCCAACTAGAATTCATATACAATGTCTTTTAAAAACTAGAATTTTTATTTCAACAGAATTCATGTATTTTCTGATCATATGAATAAAACAAATATAATGCAGATTTTGAAATTAAAAAAACCTATTAAATGAAAAATCCGGCAGAGAAAATGAATTTTACAATATAGGACTGAAGTACAAAAACAAACAAAAATTACATTTTAATTCCTGCAGCCATGTTTTAAAAACTGCATTAAGAAAGTATCCCAAACTCCCTCTTTTCAATGTTTAATAAAAAGGCTGGATATCTATTGTCAGAAAAATTGTACAGAAAGATGTATAATTTTGGCACTTAAAACAAATATTTTATTGATTTTTTCATGATAAGAATTTATTAATCAACAGTTGGTGGTCAGTTAGCTTCATGAATTACGTAGTAATTATTTTCTTTAGTTTTATTTTTTTTCCCTCACTAACCAACCTACTAACTGTGCTGTGTGCCACAAGTTAAAGAAAGAATATCACTGCTCCTATACAATTCAAATATTCATCATATCAAGGAAAGTTTAAACACATCTAATTCTTTAATTCCAACTTACCCATACTAGGTTTAAATAAGTTTGATCCATAAACCCTCATTGTTCATACAATTTGCAATTACCAATATCCATCCAGTCATTTTCTATTATTTTTGCTTTAATATTGTTTCAATTCCAACACCTTTTTATCAATCTCTATTTACTACTTTTTGGACCTAACTCTAGACCTTTTGTCTTGATATTTAATTTGCTTTCCCTACTATTCAAATATATGCCTTTCCCAACAGACATTAAGTGCCTGCCTGCCTTTCCTGTTCTCAGTGTCTAATGGCACCTGGACCTTCCCCCTAGCTAGGATTTCAGCTCCTTTACAATAACTATAAAAGCCAGAAAAGCAACCACCTGGTCCTACATTCACAAAGCATCTAGAATTTGGTTTTTATGTTCTATAAGCATTTGAAATTTAACACCCTACAGTTGTGTCTTTTTAAACCAGCTTTTCTTTTCTAACTCAATATTTTTATAAACCACTATAACATTTTACATTTAAGCAGAGTTGAAATAATTCAAATAAATTGTTTTTTTTTTTCATGAAAAAATAATTGACAAACTTCTGATTTAATCCTCTCGATTTTCAGGTAAAGAAATGAGAAAGATCAAGTGATTTGCTCAGTCACGGAACTGCCAAACGCCAGATAGAACAAAATTCTCCTTGCCCTATATGCAATAATCATGCCACATTTAAACTAGCTCTCTAAATCTCTTGAACATGCACAGCAAACTTCCTTCCAAAACATTTGGTAAATGTTTTTAAAGTTTGCATCAAAAACACGTAGACTGTTACAGTTTTTGTCAAATGTAGCACATCGATAATTTTCTATATGAAAATAGGAGGTAACTTTTATTGATCACTTGACCTTTTCAAATATGATTGTATGTACTTCTCACAATAACTCCATGTGATAGCAAATATTATTATAACCAATTTACCAATGAGGTAACAAGCCTCAACAGGTCTACTTGCACAGATAATATAAGTGCACCCTTGGACATTACACTGAGGTCTCTTTGGCCTCAAATCCTGTTATATTTAACCTCTCTAATATGTTATCTGTAAAGAGAAACCAATGCTCAGCTTATGATAGCATAGTGTTATAAGCTTTGTTTTATTGTATTGCTGAAAGACATAATATATTAAAAGAAAGAATAAACAATTCTGTAATGTAGCCTTTGGACCTCGATATCCTAAAGCAAAATCATGCTACATAGTAGTGTGTCCATGTAGCACAAAGTAGGCAAATACAGCCCCCAAGTTACCATGACTACCTATATTCTGACTAATATGAGAAAGACTGCTTATGATATTATAAATGAAATCAGAAATTTAATGGGATAAATTTAACATATCTCTTTTTAGAAAAAAATATATTGCTTTGGTTATAAGCAATTAAAAAATTGCTGAAAGTATTTTATTCTCAGTGCTTTAAAAAATGGCCAGATGAGGAGACTATTCAATGCTACCAAATCGTTCAATGCGTTTTTGTAACATTGATTTTTTCCAATATTGCAAAGAGATATTGAAAGGAATTTATATCTAGCGTATTCACAAATAGTTCACCCTTGATCATGTGTGTATATAGACAAATATTTCTACATGACTATAAATATATCCTAGGAATCCAAACCTGAATGTTCTAATTCAGTACAAAAGTAACTATGTTGTATTTGTCTTGATTTATGACAAACTGAATAAATCCTCATTCAGAATAATTATTTATATTCCTTGCATTTGACAAAATGAACATTTTTTCTCCAAGTATTTTATTATTCACTTTCAAAATTTACAGCAATAGACTCAGATTGTGACAGCTTCAGTTAAAAATATATACTTGAAAGAAAGACTGAAAGAGAGAAAGACAGAGAGCTACAATAAAAAAGCACGAAATCAGTGCTTCCTAAACTCTGTGGGAGAAAAAATATCACTGATTTTTGCTCATTCTGTTTTTCTCTTGTAAAAACCAGTGGATAGTTTTCACTACATGAAATCCTCCAGGCAAATTTGACAATACTCAAACTGGTTTAAATACTATTAAATTAGATAGGTCTACTGATCACATACAGGGAAATTATGGCAATGTCAAATTGCTATAAAAGGTTCTCAACGGTTAATTTCAATATCTATGCAATCCTCAGCTTGGTAGCAAATTATATGTCAACTGGCAGCGGTTTACAGACCACATTTTGATTAGTACTACTCTAGAATTCAGTTTCTCAATGATTCTGCATGACATTGCATAGTGTTTAACATCGTGATTGAGTAACATACACCACTTCTTGACTTTTTTTTTTTTTTTGGCTATTATAAGTGACATTTAAACACGTATTTACTAAGCAAATGTTGTACCTTCAGCATTATGTTTGGGAAATGTAGAAATACAGGAATAGCAAAGGCTAACATTTTAATTGGAAATGTATCATTCATTGCCAAATTATAAGTCACAAAATAAAAATTCTGTGGAAATTCAGACAAGAAGAAAATCAATGAAACACCTCGAAGCTAGGAATGAATTATGTAGGTGTTAGAAATTTGGCTGCCAAATGTAGATTGAAAATAATTTGACAAAGTATTTTGGGGTGCTCTTCAATAGCTGTGGAAAATCATTGTTTTTCATGAAATATTAAGTAGAATGTTCTAGCTGATGGACAGGACATTTGTTGATGAACAATGGATATAAAAGTTATACATTTGTAATTAATTAAAATTCATGCCAAATGTATTAATTATTTTTTTACAAAAGAGGGGGCAGTAGGAAAGAGTAACTAAAAGAAACTCTGTAGAAAACAGAAAGGATTATGTTGACGGCTCTATTTCCTATGAGGCAATCTTATACATTATTTGTGGCAGGAAGGAACAGAGAGAGTGGTTAATTTACACACATCGACAACCAAGAGAAAAATCCCAATTCAATTTTCAGTTACAAAAAGTGGGTAGGGACTCTCTGCCTGTCTTAGAAACCTGATTGGTAGAGAAGCATAAAGGTAAAACAATGCGAAACTATCATAACTACTAACTAGATCAGTGAGAGACCCAGGCCTGCAGTGTTTCCAGAAGTTTTCAGACTTAAATGCCTTTATTTAATGATATATTAAGACACCAAACCCTCTCTCCCGTCCTTTGTCTCAACATCTGTTTCATTTCAGTACTTGTCTAACAGTGTCTACGTAACAAACATGGGTGGATCTCCAAGCCTCCCTAATCCGGAACCCAAGTTGGATATATACATGTTAGGCCACCTTATTTATCACATTTGTATGTCTGCGTTCTTCATGATACCAGCGACAGTTTGTTTTTATTCACATAAATTACAGAATGCATTGGTAATCCAAATTATGCAGAGAACCAGATATTTACTGGGTTTTTTGTTTGTTTTGTTTTGCTTTTTTGAGGCGGAGTCTTACTCTGTCGCCCAGGCTGGAATGCAGTGCTGCGATCTCGCTCACTGCAACCTCTGCCTCCTGGGTTCAAGCCATTCTCCTGCCTCAGCCTCCTGAGTGCCTGGGATTACTTAGGTGTGCACCACCATGCCCTGATAATTTTTGTATTTCCATTTTTAGTAGAGACGGGTTTCACCATGTTGGCTAGGCTTGTCTTGAACTCCTGACCTGAAGTGATCCACCTGCCTTGGCCTTCCAAAGTGCTGGGATTACAGGCATGAGCTGCTGCACCTGGCCTCATTAGCATTTAATTAATGGCTCTTTCAGTGCTTTAGTTCCCCATCTTCCAAAGTCCATACATTTACTTTTTTTTTTTTTCTAAAAGACAAGACATTTGACATATAAACTATACTTATGTTCAATATATAAGTTTGGAATATTTGTATTGTGAATTTTATTTTGTTACGTTTCTATTCAATAGTCTCCTACTATATAGAACTACTCAGTTTTTTAAAACTTTTCTAATACAAATCACTTCCTTTGTGTTCAGGAATGCAAGTATTTCATCCTTTCTTTGGTTTATTTCTTTCATTAAGTTTTGGATCAACTTTAATACTTCCTTTAAGATAGTGTACTTTTTTGTTCTGTATTATCTCTCTGTTTGAAACCACCTGTTCAACAATTTTCCTAGAAGAAGACAGGAGGAAAGTCTGGTGAATGACAAGGCCATAGATTAGTGTCTGGGTGTTACCTGACCATGATAGTAATTAGGCAATCAGAATGGATGAGTTTTCAGAGGAATTTAATGTAAAGGAAATAGAGCAGAAAACTAAAGTCTGAGCCTTGGCTTTTCTGAAGCCACATCCAGGGAACTGAAGATAAAGTAGCCACCACAGGCAGAAAGAATTTAAATAATATGACAAAAATGATAACTAAGGTCAGAATGTATACTAAAATGGGATCAGCAACTGTTTTTTTCTGCAAATGGCCAGATAGTAAGTAAATATCTTAGACTTTTCAGGACATATGTCTGTCATAACATGAAAGATGCCATAATATTTAAATGAATAGGTGTAGTTGGGTTATAATACATCTTCATTTCTGTAAATTTGAATCTCATATAATGTTTACTTGTCATGAAATTGTACTCCATTTTTTTTTTTCAACCATTAAAAGATAAAGAAAACATTCCTAGTTTCTGGATCATACCGAATTAGGCAGTGGGCCAAATTTGGCCTGCAGGACCATTATTTGAGAATCTCTGCCTTGCAAGAATGAAAGAACCTTTTATGACAAATCAAGTGTCTGAAACAGCTAAATGCAGCCGAAATTACAAGCAACTTGAAAGCAAGCATTCTCTCATATTCATGTTTTCATTTTCAAACATAGCTTTGCACGATATTCTTCACATCGTAAGCTCTCAATAAATGCTTTCCAATGAGAAATAAAGGCTAATAATTGGAAATTCTGAGGCTACTGGTGACTTTGAAAATATATCTTTTAAAATAGATGATGTCATGAAAGCCTGTGTGAAGCATGGTCAGTTTAGAGTGAAAGATTGGGAAATGGAAGAAAGGTTGTTCAAAAGTCTGAAGATAATTAGATGGATGATTGAAATGGAAATATTAATTCAATTGAAGTTGTTTTATGAAGTGTTTCTTAAATGTATGGGGCAATGTTAATGTCTGAATACTTGAATAGTTAAAATTATAAGAAAAATTGAGGACAGGTCTTTCTGAAAGTAAGGAGTAGTGGACATATCTTTTAAGATTAAATAGAAGGATGAGAGGAGGTCGTCCTGACAACAACTTATTGAGGTGGAAGCAAGGAAAATAGACGTGTTTGTGAGAAATACTTGTCTTTAGGAATGATGCAGGATGACCTGAGAAGGAGAATATGAAGAGGAAGGAAGGAAAGATTGGAATTTAAAGATTTTAAGGCAAAGTATTTTTAATAGGTAATTAGTCTAATAAATGAAAATGGCAACATCCTAGTAGAAGACAAATGTATATATGATTCTGTTTGATTTACCTTGGCTTAGCAAATCAGATATTAGTAATATTATTTAAAATGCTAATTAAAATTTATACCATCAGTAGTGATATAACTTGTACTCTTTAATATTTTGGGAAAGTATAATACATGTGTAGGAAATATGTGATTAAATATGGAAAAGATCCAAAAGAAATAAATTCTAAATATACATTAGAATCGTCTTTTCCCGGACTCTCATCTCCATTAGTTTATACCTTATTACTTCTGTTCACTCTAAATGTTAGTATACATTTCCGTAAAAGTGATTTAACAATACTCTTTGATATAATCCCTGGCAGCTTTCCTCATCAGTATGTATTATCTTAATCTTATTTTTCATCTCTGGATTCTGTGTCTCCTTTTTGTCCCATTAAATCTCTAATTCATGTTTAAAAACATTCCTCTACTATTTTTCTTCCATAGAAATAAATATTAATATGAGAAAATAAGAGAGTGCTATTGTAAAGTGAGAAATAATATAATTAGAAATAATATCATAAAGCAAAGCAAAGAAAATCCAGGATTACTGTCAGGAAACTTTTAATGGCTTTGTAAAAATGATTGTAAGTCTGGTCAAGGATGTCTTATTGGGACAGCATCCAAATAGAAAATAATTCCCAGCAGAGCAGTATATTTTACTGTTGAATAGTTCTGTAGCAAACAAAGGGGTGGAAATCGTTCGTGGTTCAGCAGTTGTTTGGCTGACAGTTATGTGTCAGGTCGCTCACACTTTTCATTACTTTGGCAGGTTTTACACAATGGCGAAGAATTTGTAAACAATTTCCCTGTATTCAGACCCTTTCACCAACCTTAGTTCCCATTTTTTTCCCACTTCTTCATGCCTCTCAAGTACACATTTTATCTAGTGTTTGTTTCTCGCAAAATAGATTCTTGTCCTTGACATTAAGTATACTTCTGAAGAAAAGGTTGTCTTAGAAAACATTGTGTCATTAGGAATTGGTGAATGAAAGTATAATACTGCATTCTAAGCACGTAGTGAAGACAGACTTTTGCCTCCAGGTTTGGGTTACCTCCTTAAGAGTGCCAAGGACTTTACTCAGGTTGACCTCCCAAATAGTCACCTGTAATGGCCATGGTACACAGAATTAATTTCACAAATCCAGGACTACCTGAAACACCGTACAATACGTGCTTCATTTTCAGTCTTTCCGCTTATGCCTTAGAAGCTTAGAACAATCTCTGCTGTTTAGAGGAGAACACTATTGTTTTATGTTCCTAAACCATGCAATACTGAACCAGATCTTAAAAATTAATGGACACTCCAGAGCCTTCCTGAATTAGATCTGACATTTGGAGAACATAAACAGCAGGCCACACACTGGATGTCTCATTGCAAAGTGCTTTGGTATTTACATTAATTACCAAATTTTATGCAAAAAGGAAAACCACCTACAATGGTTATGCAGCCTGAGAAAGGTTACATTTTTTAGTTGTTCAATGTGGTTACTCAATGTCAAATATGGTATACTGCTATCAGTGTTATCTTTAAAAATAAATGCTTAGTGATACTGATAATGAGAGTGTGGTTGATTTTTGTCTTATGATTATTAAATACATATGCTGAATGGTATCTCTGCTGAAAAACAAATATTTTTATATAGATTAGAAAAAATAGTCTTATTGTAAGTTAGCTTAGAGATAATAACTGGAGTATACAAATAAATGAAATTAGACATTAGTTGTTAATTATCAGACAAAAAAATCAAAAGAAATACTGGAATAATTGTTTATCATTATATTATTATTATATAAATAATTCTTTCTTACTGCACCGACTTTTTTTTTTTTTTTGAGACAGAGTCTCACTATGTCACCCAGGCTGGAGTGCAGTGGCGTGGTCTCAGCTCACTGCAAGCTCCGCCTCCCAGGTTCAGGCCATTCTCCTGCCTCAGCCTCCCGAGTAGCTGGGACTACATGCACCCGCCACTATGCCTGGCTAATTTTTTTGTATTTTTAGGGGAGACAGGGTTTCACCATGTTAGCGAGGATGATCTCGACCTCCTGACCTCACGATCCTCCCACCTCACCCTACCAAAGTGCTGGGATTACAGGTGTGAGCCGCCACACCTGGCCTGCACATACGTTTTATGTATGTTTTAACCAGTCTCTCTTATTTGTGGTTTTTCTAACTGTAATAGAACAGTGCATAAAAGAAAACCCGAAAACAATTCATACACTTTTACTTATGCTGTGACTCCCAGGATAAATCACAAGGGCTTGTGTATTACTTCCACAATCATTTTTTGACAATATGAACGAAAAGAGGAAATAGAGGGGCTTTTTTGGCCTCATTTATGGTCATCTAATACAAAGTATGCAATCTTCAACCAGAAGGCAGTTCTAGGGTAAGGAAGCAGAATAAGAAGCTTTGGGAATATTGAAAGATTTTATAAAATTTGACCTTGATTGAAAAATAAAACAACCATTGAGAATAACTACCTTATTATAATTTATCTAAGCTTTGATTTCCTGGAAATTAAAAGAATCCTGAAATCTTTTCCAGAAGATTATGACTTAACAAAACTATGAATTTGCTATGAGGACAGCCACTAATGTTGTGAAAAACTCAGAATATACTTTAAGTGTGACATTTATTCTGTTAAAGAAACTTGAGACTGGGAAAATTTGGGGAAAGATGTTGGACTTTTTAAAGTTGCTGAGTTATAACCAAGTAGGAAAAAAATGAAAGAACTGCATTTTACTAGAAAAATAAGTAATTAAGAACATAAAATGTACTTTAAAGTAATCTCATTTACATTGCTTTCCATACATATTTAATGAACTGAAATATGTTCTATTAATTAAACTTTATATATACATTAAACATTTGATGCTGAAAGTAGTAGAGAATGAAACATTAATTTTACCCATGATATTGTCAGGTATGTGTTATAATTTAAGATATAAATTTCATTTTATCTTTCCTAAATTACAGGATGAAGTCTGTCCCAAAGCTGAGGAAGATGAAGTTCAGAGGTGTGTGTGGGCATCAGCTGTTAATGTCAAAGACAAGTTCATTTATGTTGCACAGCCAACTTTGGACAGAGTCCTTATTGTTGATGTGCAGTCCCAAAAAGTTGTTCAGGTATGAATAATTACTACTTGTGGAAAAGTAAATCTCTAAAAAAATTTATATTATTGCAGTAATCTTTTCCAGGTAACTTGATTGTCACTGATAATACGTTTCCTTACTTGGATAACTAGAACATTTATGCAATTTCTGCAAACTCTTCTCTCATTCTGTTCCTTAAGCCTAATGAATTCAGGAGATAATGTAAGATTTTGTTTTCAGAAATTAGATCCACGAACACTTCGTAATATTAACCTGCCTAGCTCCACACAAATCTGCCTCCCAGCTGTGTATTCTATCTAGAGCAAGGAAGGCACAGTCAGAGCAGGCAGAGGCCAATTAAGACATTCCTGCTTATCATTATAGAACTGGAATGGAGGCCTCCTTATTTTATTCTTTTTTTTTTTTTTTTTTTTTTGAGACGGAGTCTCGCTCTGTCGCCCGGGCTGGAGTGCAGTGGCCGGATCTCAGCTCACTGGAAGCTCCGCCTCCCGGGTTTACGCCATTCTCCTGCCTCAGCCTCCCGAGTAGCTGGGACTACAGGCGCCCGCTACCTCGCCCGGCTAGTTTTTTGTATTTTTTAGTAGAGACGGGGTTTCACCGTGTTAGCCAGGATGGTCTCGATCTCCTGACCTCGTGATCCGCCCGTCTCGGCCTCCCAAAGTGCTGGGATTACAGGCTTGAGCCACCGCGCCCGGCCCTTATTTTATTCTTAATAAAGACCAAGACATTCGTAGGCTTCACTAGATGACAGTAACCTAGTAGAACTTGCTAGGTAGTAGTAAAATAAATAATATGTAAGTATGTTAGAGATAGAGAAAGCAATCTGTAATAAACATTGCCATGGTCATGCTTTCACAATTCTCTGAATTCATACTTCAAGTTTGAGCCACTAACTGTTGCAGCCCATGCTCTTTACCTGAAATCAGTTGCAGAACAACCAAGGTGAAGTGCAGGGTTGATATCCAGTCAGTCTGGTCCCTTAATTATTTTCATCTTTTGCTTCTCAACTTGGAGAAAAGTAAGTTAACTAGTTTTATGAGATATATGCAATCTGTTAAATGGGAATAATAAATATATGTATCTTGTGAAGTTATTTTAAGAATTACATGAATAATGCATGTAAAGCATTTATAGTAGACCCTGGCATGTTGAGGTGCCATATGCCTGCTTCCTGTCAAAATTTCTCGGGAGACTAGACCCAAAACATTCCTTCATTTGCAGAGAAAGTTTTCAGTCAATATTGGTTTGAAATTAAACCTCCAATTTAGATTTCTGTCTAGCACTACAAAAAGTGTTAAGATGTTCAAAGTAGGACTACGCATTATAAAAGTCATTAACAACTTCACATGAATTCATTCATTCATCCATCCATCCATCCATCCATCCATTACCCATTCACCCATGTAGCACTTCATCCATATATTCTGTATTTATTTAACAATTGCTTATTATATGTTTCTTATTTCACAAATACAAACATGAAAAATATTTCTGCTCTGAAGAGCTGGCACTTCCAGGTTTACAAATTGACGGTGAATAACTGGCCTAATGGTTCACTTTCTAATATGAGAATGAGCAGTACAATCATGAGTAAAAGGATGAATAGTTATTCTAATAGAAAACCCTAAGGCCCTGAGGTTACACATTTATTATGAATATACAATCTAATGGTCTGATATTTATTGTGAGAAAAAAATTTGCTGTATATTTCACTTCTTTGTTTCTGATTTTTGAGACTGTGGGATTTTGACTAGGCTGGATTTTTATTTCACCTACAACTTAGGCCAACACAAATTACAAGCATTCGATTTGGAATTATCAAAACTCCTTGCTGGTGGATTAAAATTGGAAATATATTTTAGAAATAATCAGGCTGGTTTTTAAATTGAGTTTTCAAACTAGAGAACTATACTCACTGAATATAAATTATCTAAGTGATGTTCAAAAGCGGGAAGAGCTAACATCACTTATTATTCATATAATTCCACCTTCAAATAATGGTGAAACATTTAAAATAGAAAAGATTAATAAAAAATGTTCAAGTGATATGGTAATTACATAAACTGTATTATTTTTCAAAATGCCTATTATTACTATGAAATATTAGGGGAACTCATAAAACTTCACAAAATGAAAAGCAGATAATAATATGATACAATCATGATTGCGGAGATTTTTCAGTTTAGTATCTAACACATTTTTATAGGTTGATAAATTGGGGCACAGTCCAAATGCGTTCTCCTTATGACCATGTTATTATAATAATAATTACTTATATTACTCCTTCTAGATACTACCTATTTGAAGGAAATTATTATGTAGATTTCTATTACCACATATAAATATTGGCTGATTTTGAGCATAAATGGATATATGATATTCACGATCTGAATCTGGCTATTTGTGCTTTACATTATGATTGCAAGATCATTTTGTTCATAGCTGTTGCTAGTGTAATTCTTTGTTTTATTGCTGTGAAGAAACTGATTACAGTTGATTCTCATTGTTGTGGATTCTGTATTTATAGTTACCTACTTGCTTAAATTTATTTATAACCATGGCATTTTATGGTCATTTGTGGGCATACCTAGATGTGAAAACTTTTTTATTGCTAAATATACACATGCCCCTCTGTATTTGAACAAGAAGATATTCTGCCTTCTTGTTTTAACTTTCACACTCTAAATGAATATTCTTTCCATGCTCAATTTAATACCTTTAAAAAAAATCTGTGCTTTTGACAATTTTGCTGTTTAAAACGGCTTCCACACATAGTGTTGAAGTGCTGTCTAGAGTTCCCAAGTACAAGATTGTGATGCGCCTAATGGTAAGCTTTGTTCAGGCATGAGTTGTAATGCTGTTGGCCGTGAGTTCCATCTTCATCAGTTAACAATGTGTATTAAATACGGTGTCTTTAGACAGATACATACATAAAACAAGGTGATGTATTGATTGGTTGATTACAATAATATGAACAAAAGCTCAACAGATCAAAACTCTTCACTTCCTTTATGAAATCAGTATTCAGTAATTCGGTGTTAGTGATGATTTATAGAGGAACTATCATAAATAATTAGAATTTACTATATTTGTGTATCAGACTTGTATTTATCCATTCTACTGCTAACAGACATTTAAAGTGTATTTAAATTTGTACTATGGTGAATAATACTATTTGCTACATTTTGTACACTTTTTGTGTGCAAAATATGCAATTATTTTCATATATACATATATGAGTTAAAATGTGAGACCAAATATTACATGTGAGTTTATGTGTGTGTATGCATGTTAAGCTATCCAAGGTGCATCATTTTCCAAATGATTATATTATATTTAACTTCCAAAAATAACATATGTGACTATCAGTAGTGATAAATTTTTAACTAATATTACATTTAATCTACTGATGAAATGAAGGAGCTGTGAAATCTTTACACTATTGAGACTTTTTCTATATTTCTGTATTGATGACCACTTTGT
The DNA here is from genome assembly GCF_009764315.1 of Trachypithecus francoisi. Lineage (NCBI taxonomy): Eukaryota > Metazoa > Chordata > Mammalia > Primates > Cercopithecidae > Trachypithecus > Trachypithecus francoisi. The sequence continues at coordinate 155,104,681 of NW_022681454.1, read as the reverse complement.
TTGTTAACATTTTACTTTTAAGTTTTATAATAACCATGTATTTCTCGAATAAATTCTTAAAATTGAAAAAGCCAAAATATATCTTCTAAAAATTCAAAGTAAATTATTAAAATTTAAATTTCTATGTATATGTTAAACAATAGTTTAAATAAAAGAGGAGAACGATTAACTAAGTTCAGAGATAGACCTGAATTACAAATAATGCAGTAAATCAAATAATGCAGTGTAATGAGGAAAAGAGAAGGAAAATATAAATGAGGAATTAAGACATAAAGTCAGAATTAACATATGTGCAATAATATTTCCTAAAATAGATAATAGAAAAGGGAAAAGTTAATATTTCGGTCAAAATGAATAATAATTGCATAAAGTATAATAAGCTATAATAATTAATAATTTATATAACATGAAACAATATAAAACCACTTATGTAAAACCTCAGATTTAGGAGGACAATGAAACTCAATTGGAAAACAAAAACTACACTTTAAAAAGGCAGTAATTTATCTGACTTTTTAAGATCTTCCTTTTTCCTTTTGGTTGTGTCATTTCAAAGAGGAAGATCTTAAAAAGGCGGATAAATTACTATGAGATGGTGGCAAATCTCTCAGTAGAAATAATGAATATCAAAATAAAGTAAAATATTGCAAAAAGACTAAGTGGAAATTTAAAAAATAATTATAAAACTAGGGCACGATGTGTTTATTGTGTCAGACACACAAAAACATAGACTTTATCACCAATGTAAATGGAAACAACATGGTAACAAATTGTTTACTTCAGGAATCAGGAAAATTAGTCAAGTTTGATCCTATAGTGAGCAAGGGAATTGATAAACATATGATCTATTAAAACATTAACTGTAGAAAACAACAAACATAGGAGCAGCTTGCATGTAGAATGCAGGAGCCAAGGTGAGCAAAAAGGATCCTGTCCTTTAAATTTGGGGTATCTGTTCTTTGATTGTTGATTGACACTTCTGATTACAGAGCTACAGACAGAGGTGAGTGAACATTGTTGTTACACCTTGCCCATTCTTGCAAGCTTCTCTTCCTTTGGTAAAAGTGACTTCCAGGACATGTAAAGCCTAGTGCCTGTTTATACTCCTCTTTCAGTTTTCTCCATTTCTTCATTTTAGAACCAGACATTAAGTACTAGTTTATTCAAAAACAAGTGCATATAGGAGAAAAATTAGAAAGTGACCAGTTGGTGCTCAGAGGAAGGCTCAGAAAAATACCTTAGAAGACTTTAAGTTTACATTAGGCTGAACCTTGGGACAGAGACAGTCTACAGTAATAAACAAAAGCAAAAATTGCAACTAAAAAAAACAGCAGCAACTGGGCACAGTGGCTCACACCTGTAATCCTAGCAATTTGGGAGACCAAGGTGGGTGGATCACTTGAGGTCGGGAGTTCAAGACCAACCTAACCAACATGGAGAAACACCGTCTCTACTAAAAATACAAAACTAGCTAGGTGTGATGGTGCATGCCTGCAATCCCAGCTACTCGGGAGGCTGAGACAGGAGAATCGCTTGAACCCAGGAGGCGGAGGTTGCTATGAGCCAATATCATGCTATTGCACTCCAGCCTGGGCAACAAGAGCAAAACTCTGTCTTAAAAAAAAAAAAAAAAAAAAAAAGGCAAACAAGAGGAAGGGGAAGAATCTGTTCTTTAGAATTACCACAGTTATTACATTTGAATGCCTAGTCTTCAAAAACAAACAAACAAAAAGTCACAAGGTATACAAAGAAACAGGAAAGTATGGTCATTTAAATAAAACAGAATCACCTGTAATCCCAGCACTTTGGGAGGCCAAGGCAGGTGAATCACTTTGGGAGGCCAAGGTCAGGATATCATGACAATCCTGGCTAACATGGTGAAATCCGTCTCTATTAAAAATACAAAAAGAAATATTAGCTGGACGTGGTGGTAGGCACCTGTAGTCCCATCTACTCAGGATGCTGAAGCAGCAGAATGGTGTGAACCCAGGAGGCAGAGCTAGGAGTGAGCAGAGATCATGCCACTGCACTTGCACTCCACCCTGGGTGACAGTGTGAGACTCCCCCTCAAAAAAAAAAAAAAAAAAGAAGAAGAAGAAAAGAAAACAAAAACAGAATCAACAGAATGTACTCCTGAAAAAGACCTGAGGCAGATTTACTAGATAAAAACATTAAAACAACTATCTTAAAGATGCTCAAAGCACTAAAGATAAAAAGAAAGTTGAGAAATAACGTAAAAACAAAATGGAAATATTGAGAGGTGAAGCCAGCTGGGCTTCTGGGTTGGTTGGGGACTTGGAGAACTTTTCTGTCTAGCTAAAGGATTGTAAATCCACCAATCAGCACTCTGTATCTAGCTAAAGGTTTGGAAACACACCAGTCAGCACACTGTCAAAATGGACCAATCAGCACTCTGCAAAATGGACCAATCAGTTCTCTGTAAAATGGACCAATCAGCAGGATATAGATGGGGTCAAAAAAGGGAATAAAAGCAGGCCACCCAAGCCAGCAGTGGCAACCCACTCTGGTCCCTTTCCGTGCTGTGGAAGCTGTGTTCTTTGCAATAAATCTTACTGCTGTTCAGTGTTCGGGTCTGTGCTACCTTTGTGAGCTGTAACACTCACTGTGAAGGTCTGCAGCTTCACTTCTGAAGTCAGCAAGACCACAAACCCACCAGGAGGAATGAAAAACTCCAGACGTGCTGCCTTTAAGAGCTGTAACACTCACTGTAAAGGTCTGCAGCTTCACTCTCGAAGTCAGGGGGATCATGAACCCACCAGAAAGAAGAAACTCCAGAAACATGTGAACATCAGAAGGAACAAACTCCAAACACACTATCTTTAAGAACTGTAATACTCACCATGAGGGTCTGCGGCTTCATTCTTGAAGTCTGTGAGACCAAGAACCCACCAATTCCAGACACAGTATTAGTAAATAATAAAAAATCTTTAAAAATTTGAAAGATGAAAAGTTACAATAATTGAAATGAAAACTGTACTAGAGGTATTCCGAAGCAGATTTCAGCATATAGAAAACTCAACTAACTTGAAGATAGTGCAATTGAATTACTGAGTCTGAGGACCAGAAAGAAAAACAGTTGAAGAGGAGTGAACCAAGTCTAAGGCACCTGTGAGACTCAGTCAAGTGTACCAACATATGCACTGTGGCAGTCCCAGAAGGAGAAGAGCGAGAGAAATGGACAACAGAATATGTGGAGAAATCATGGCCAAAAACTTTCCAAATTTAATGAAAAACATGAATATAAACATACATGAAGATCAACAAAGTCCAAGTAAGATAGATAAAAGTGACCGACATCAAGACACATTAGAATTATACTCTCAAAAGCCAAAGCCAAAGAAAGAATAATGAAAGCAGCAAGAGGGAAACAACCCTACACATACTGTGTATCCTCAATAAGATTGTTATCAGATTTATTACTAGAAACTATGGAGGCAAGAAGGCAGTAGATCCATACATTCAAAGTACTACAAGACTAAATTTTAAAAAAAGTAAATCAAGGATCCTGTATCAAACAAAAATTGTCCTTCAAAAGTGAGGTAGAAATTAAGACATTCTCAGATACACAATAGCTGAATTTGTTTGCTATTAGACTTGTCCTGTAAGAAATGTTCAAGGTAACCCAGCAAAGTAAAAAAACATAGGAGTAAATCATAACAGTGCACAGGCTGGGCACGGTGACTCACGCCTGTAATCCCAGCACTTCAGGAGGCTGAGGTGGGTGAATCACGAGGTCAGAAAATTGAGACCATGCTGGCCAACGTGGTGAAACCCCATCTCTACTAAAAATACAAAAAATTGGCTGGGCTTGGTGGCAGGTGCCTGTAGTCCCAGCTACTTACGTGCCTGAGGCAGGAGAATCACTTGAACCTGGGAGGCAGAGGTTGCAGTGAGCCGAGATTCTGCCACTGCACTCCAACCTGAGCGAGAAAGCAAGACTCCCTCCATCTTAAAATAAAAAATAAAATATAAAAATTACAAAAATAAAAAAAACACTAGACAGTAATTTGAAGTCATATGAAGAAATAAAGATCTTTATCAAAGCAAATACATGGACAATCACAAAATCTAATATGATTATAGTAAAATTTGGTAACTTCACTTTTTGTTTCTTACCTGATACGAGAGTAATGCATAAATATCATTAGTCTAAAAGTTATTGTAACTTTGTTTTGCAAAAACCCTTTTGTTTTCTACATAATTTAAGAAAATAATGCATTTAAAAGAATTATTGATTTTTTTTGGCACATGGGGTACAATATTGTAATTTGTGACATAAACACCTAAAAGAGATCAGAATGGAGCTATTAAAGGAGCAAAGTTTTGTATGTTATTGATGTTTAGCTATTATAGAACTGCTATAACTTTAGGCTATTAAGTGTAATCCCCATGCTAACCACAAAGAAAATAGCTGCAGAATATAGACAAAAGAAAATGAGAAATTTAAACATTTCATAACAAAAAATAACAACATGAATGAAGACAATAATGCAGGAAATGAGAGGGGAAATCTGTAAGGCATGTTAGAAGACATATAGCAGAATAACAAAAGTAAGTACCTTATCACTAAGTACTTTAAATATAAATGGCTTACATTATTTAATCAAAAGACAGAGATTGACAGAATGGATTAAAAACAGGTTCAAATATATGCTGTCTACAAGCGGCTCACTTTAGGTATAATCACACTAAAAGTTTGAAAGATAAGGGATTGAAAAAGATAGTCCATGCACCAAGTAACCAAAAGGTAGAGGTAACTATACTAGTATATGTCTCCATAGACTTAAAAAATCACAAGGGCCTGGTGTGGTGGCTCGCACTTCTAATACCAGCACTTTGAGAGGCCAGGACAGGGGCAGTGTGTGGCCCCAGGTGTTCAAGACCTACCTGGATAACACAGTGAGATGGTGTCTCTCTATATATGTATTTTTTAATTTGTTGGGTGTGGTGGCACACACTTGTAGTCCCACATACTTGGGAAGCTGAGTGATGTGGGAGCATCACTTGAGCCTGGAAGTCGAAGCTGCAGTGAGCTTTGGTTGTGCCACTGCACTCCAGCCTGGGAGACAGAGTGGGACACTGTCCCAAAATAAAAATAAAAGTAAATTACAATAGACAAAGAGGGAGATAATTTATTAATAAAAAATTCAATGCAGCAATATAGCAAGCAGATTTAAAAATTATAAAGATGCATATACTTAATACTAAACTATCAAAAAATATGAAGCGAAAGCTGACAGAATTGAGAAATTTGGAGTTCTACAATGATAACGGAAAGCGTCAATTCCTCACTATCAACAATCGGTAGAAATACCAGACAGAAGATAATAAAGGGAGTAGAGACCTTATCACAATAAACCAACAGATCTAACAGACAAATACAGAATACCCTATCCAATGACAATAGCATATATATTTTTTTCCCTCAAGTGCTCTTGGAACATTTTCTAGGATAAATGATACGCTAGGCCAGAAATTAAGTCTCACTAGATTTTAAAAGTTAGACATGGCTAGGCGTGGTGGCTCATGGCTATAATCCCAGCGCTTTGGGAGGCTGAGGCAGGTGGATCACTAGATCGGGAGATCAAGACGATCCTGGCCAACGTGGTGAAACCCTGTCTTTACTAAAAATACAAAAATTAGCCAGGTGTGGAGGTACACTCCTGTAATCCCAGCTACTCTGGAGGCTGAGGCGGGAGAATTGCTTGAACCCGGGAGGCAGAGGTTGCAGTGAGCCGAGATCGTGCTACTGCACTCCAGCCTGGCGAGAGTGAGACTATCTCCAAAAAAAAAAAAAAAGGTTACATATAATAAAAATTAAGCATAAAGGTGTGGGAGTAGAAATCCATAATAGAAGTAAAATTGGAAGTCTTTTTAAATTGTGGAAATTAAAACAACCTTAAATAGCATAAAAAAAAAGTCATGAGGAAAATTAGAAAATACTTAGAAGCAAATGAAAATAAAAGCACAACAGACCAAAACTTATGGGACATAGCAAAACCAGTGCTGAAGGATGCGAAGGGAGTGGAATTTAGAATGATAAATACATTTTTAAAAAATCAAGGAGTATCTCAAATCAACAACCTATCAAAAAACTGAAAGAAAAAGAAAAAGAAGTAAAGTCAGAGCTAGCAGAAAGAAGGGACTGATAAAAATTAGGCAAAAGATAAAATAGAGAATAGAGAAAACTATTGAAACCAAAAGTTAGTTCTCTAAATAGATCAAGAAAATAGCCGGCACGGTGGCTCATGCCTGTAATCACAGCACTTTGGGAGGACGAGACAGGCAGACCACGAGGTGAGATCAAAACCATCCTGGCTAACACGGTGGGACCCCGTCTCTACTAAAAATACAAAAAAATTAGCCGGGCATGGTGGCACGCACCTGAAGTCCCAGCTACTTGGGAGGCTGAGGCAGGAGAATGGCGTGAACCCGGGAGGCGGAGCTGGCAGTGAGCCGAGGTCGCGCCACTGCACTACAGCCTGGGCAACAGAGCGAGACTCCATCTCAAAAAAAAAAAAAAAAAAATCAAGAAAATTGACAAGCTATTAGCTAGATGGGATAATTAAAAGAGATTTTAATTAATAAAATAAAAAATGAATGTGGGGCCATTACTATTATACCAATGCTTTAGAAATGCAAAGGATTATAAGAGAGTACCATGAACAATAGTATGTTGTCAAATTGGATAACCTACATAAAATGGACAAGTTCATGGAAACACAAAATGCAGCAAGACTAAATTATAATAAAATAGAAAAAATAAATATACTTACAAATGCTAAGAAAATTGAATCAGTAATCAAAAATAGCTCAACGAAAAGCACTAAACCTGATGATGTCACTGCTGAATTTTACCAAACATTCAAAGAGAACTAACACCAATATTTTTCAAATCTTACTAAAAATATTGAAGAGAAGTAAATTCTGTCTAACTGAGGCAAGCATTGCCATGATACTAAAGCCAGACAAAATTACTACAAGAAAATACACCTACAGCCCAAGATGCCTTATGAACACTGATGTAAAAATACACAACTAAATATTAGCGAACCAAGTTCAGCAGCACGTAACTACATCATACCCGTAACCAAGTAGGATTTATTCCTGGAATGCAAGGATGATTCAACATATAAAAACAGATCATGGTAATAAACAACCTTAACAAAACGAAAGAGAAAAATTACATGACCATCTCAGTTGATGCAAAAAGCATGTGATAAAATTTAACACTCTTTCGTAACAAAAATACTCAAGAAACTAGGAATGGGAAGAAACTATTGCAACATATAAAATCCATGTGGGAAAAACTCAAACGTGAAAGACTGAGCTTCTCCTCTAAGTTCAGGAAAAAGACAAGGATGTCCACTTTTGCCACTTCTACTTAACATTGTATTGGGCTTCCAGCCAGAACAATTCGACAAGAAAGATGAATAAAAGCCTTCCAGTTAAAAAAGAATAAGCAAAATTATTTGCAGATGGCATGATCTTACATGTAGAAAACCCTAAAAATTATGCAAAAACACTATTAGAACTAATGAATGAATTCAATGAAGTATCGGGATAGAAAGGAACATGCATGAATCTGTTGCATTTCTATACACTAATAATAAAAAATTGCAAATAGAATTATGGAAACAGTCCAACTTGTCATAGCATAATAAAGAGTAAAATACATAGAGATTAATAAAGAAGGTGAAAGATATACAAGGGAAATTACAAAATATTGCTGAAAGAAATTAAAGGAGATATATAAATGGGAAAACATCCCACGTTCATGAAATGAAAGACTCAATATTGTTAAGATGTCAGTACTACTCAAAGCAATCTACAGATTCGGAGAAATTCTTATCAGAATTTCTTCTTCAGAAATTGTCGCAATAGATTTTAAAAGTTAAACACGGCGAGGCACGGTGACTCCTAGCTATAATCCCAGCCCTTTGGGAAGCCTTATCAAAATCACTAAGGCTTTTTTTTTTTTTTAACAGAAATAGAGAAGCTTTTATTTCCTAAAATTCATATGGAATCTTAAGGAACCCTACGTAGCAAACCTAATGTTGAAAATGAAGAACAAAGCTGGAGCAGTCTCATTTTCTTATGTCAAAACTTATTGCAAAGGCTACAATAAACTGTAGTACTAGCATAAAGACAGGCATACAGAATAATGGAATGGAATAGAAAACTTGTGAATAAACATATATAGTCAATTTTTTTTATAAGGGTGCCAAGACCATTCAATGGGGCAATGGCAGTCTGTCTACAAGTGATGCTGGGAAAACTGGATGTCCACATGCAAAAGAATGAGGTTGGAACCTTACATAACACCATAAATAAAAACGAACACAAAATTAATACAAGACCTAAATTTCAGGTGCAAATTTTAAACTGTTAGAAGAGAGAGCAAAAAGTTTATGATATTGGATTTGGCAAGGATGTCTAAGATGTGACAACAAAGGCACAAGCAACCAAAGAAAAATTACATAAATTGAACTTAATAATTTCTTAAAAAAGTATTCATTCACAGATAATAGTAACAGCGAAAAGTAAAAGGGCAACCCACAGAATAGAAGATGTATGGAAACCATATATCTGTTAAGGGATTACTATCCGATGTATATAGATAACTCCTAAAACTCAACCACAAAAACAACCAAAACTGGATTCAAAACTGGGCAAATGTAATCCCAGCACTTTGGGAAGCCGAAGCGGGCGGATCACGAGGTTAGGAGATCGAGGCCATCCTGGCTAACACAGTGAAACCCTGTCTCTACTAAAAAAAAAAAAAAAAAAAAAAAAAAATTAACTGGACGTGGTGGTGGGCGCCTGTAGTCCGAGCTACTCAGGAGGCTGAGGTAGGAGAATGGCATGAACCCGGGAGGCAGAGCTTCCAGTGAGCCAAGATCGCACCACTGCACTCCAGCATGGGCAACAGAGCGAGACTCTGCCTCAAAAAAAAAAATGCGCAGGGAACTTCGATAGACATTTTTCAAAGATGTTATACATATCGCCAATATGCGTGTAAAAAGATGTCCGATATCAGTAATCATTAGGGAAATGTAAATGTAAGTCAAAACTACAATGAGATGGCACCTCATACTGATTAGGATGGCTACTACCAAACAAAAAATAAGTTTTGGCAAGGGGTTGGAGAGATTGAAACCCTTGTGCATTATTGTTGGGAATATAAAATGGTGGAGCTGCTTTGAAAGACAGTTTGGTGGTTATTTAAAAAATTAAAAATAGGCCGGGCGCGGTGGCTCAAGCCTGTAATCCCAGCACTTTGGAGGCCGAGACGGGCGGATCACGTGGTCAGGAGATCGAGACCATCCTGGCTAACACAGTGAAACCCCGTCTCTACTAAAAATACAAAAACTAGCCGGGCGAGGTGGCGGCGCCTGTAGTCCCAGCTAGTGGGGAGGCTGAGGCAGGAGAATGGCGTAAACCCGGGAGGCGGAGCTTGCAGTGAGCTGAGATCTGGCCACTGCACTCCAGTCCGGGCGACAGAGCGAGACTCCGCCTCAAAAAAAAAAAAAAAAAAAAAAAAAAAAATTAAAAATAGAATTATCATGTGGCAGTAACTCAAGGGTCTGTTGACAGATGGACAGATAAAATATGCTTTATACACGCAATGGAATATTACAGAGCTTTACAAAGGAAAGAAATTCTGAAATACGCTACAACATGGGTGTAATCTGAGGACATTATGCTAAGTGAAATAAGCCAGTCATAATAAGACAAAAACTGTGTGACTACATTTATATGAGGTAATTAGAGTAGTGAAAATAATAGAGACTGAAAGTAGAGTAGTAGCTTCCACGGCTAGGAAGAGGCAGAATTGAGGAATTATTGTTTAATGACTGTAAAGTTTCCATTTTACAAGGCAAAAAGAATTATGGAGATTCATAGGGGTGATGATTGCACAAAATTATGAACATATTTCAGTACACTTAAAAATGGTTAAGATGGTAAATTTCATGTTAAATTTATCTACCAAAGTTTTTAAAAGTGAAAAAAATGCTAATGAAATAGATAAATCTGGGAATTTTGGCAAACAACAAGAACAAAAGTCACAATTAATACTATCAGAATTGAATGAAAAAAGAGATATACACACAGTCTTACAGAGAATAAAAGCAACTAAGAAAATATTAAGTTAAAATCATGCTGGTAAAATTTGAAAAGAGTATGAAAGACCAAATTAAAGAGAAAATATAAGTTAAAGACCAAATTAAAGAGAAAATATAAGTTAATGAAATACAAGAAGAAATCAAGAAAAAATGATTTTATGACTGACCAAATGAATTAGGAATACTGAGACAAAAAACAATTATGTTAATCTAAAAATGTGTATCTTCGTTAAGCAGTTGATTTCCCATTTTTTCTCTCCACATGCTCTGGGAATAGTAGTACATTCCCAACTATTCTGAGGAATATGCTTGCTGGCAGCAATCTAAAAAGCCAATGTAGACTTGCTGCTGTAATTCAGGTTTTTCTAATAGTCACTGTATATTCTCAGATATTCTACTATCAAAGACAAATCCTAACCTTCTCTTGATACATTTTGTCCCATGCCACCCTTTATCAGCCTTATTACCTCACTTTCTATAGCTGCCCTCCATCATGAGAACAAAATCAAAAGCAGCATATCAAATATGTTCCCATTGTAAAAAAGAAAAAAAAATTGTAGGCATTTAATCCTTGGAGCAAAACACAGAGGCAGCATTATGTAGTGCAGGTCGCTCACTCAGCTCTGGAGAGGTATATGATGGGATTATTACCTGTCAATTATAAAAAAGGGTTTTCAATTATGAGAGCTATTAAATACCTTGCTACAAAGCAGGAGAGTGAAAGAGCAACTGCAATTGTGTGGGCCATTCTGGACAAACTATTCTACAGAAATGTAGTGATCACCTGAATATAAGTAATGAAAATTTCCATACTGGGTGCATCTATGCAGTATTCTTTCTGCGAGGGAAACTACTTTTTGCGGCATGTTGTTGACTGTAAATATCTACCTCAAGTTTTATATATATGCTACCAAAATACATACATTTATCTTTAAAAAAATGTAAGTTTTGCTATTTTTGAATTTACCTAAGCCTTCTTTTTTGCAGCCATGTATAATTTCAGCCTGTGCACCTCTTTAGATAATGAGTTCCATAACTCTCCTACATGCTGGGTGAAATAACACATCCTTATGTTTGTCTTAACATTACCTTAGGACTATGTGAATTTTAGTCCTCAGAGCACATGGTTAAAGTTGAATTATGAATATGCCAGTAACTCCATTTTTATACTTGAAAATAATTCATCCTTTAGAATTTTAAATTCTCTTGAGGTTTTTTCTAATTTAAAACAATATGTAAAATGGTTGATTTTACAGACAAAGATACCAACTTTTGTTTTATAAATTAATCATCCTAGTAACCTAAGTGTATAAAGACTTCACACATTTACATTTATGGTGAACTGCAAAGTACAAATTTAATTTTATAAAAAGTAAAGCATCGATTCTCAATTTGACCATTTTTGTCAACTGAGCCCAGATTCAAAGTTAGAATTTTTGGTGTCCAAATGATGTTTTACTTCTTTACTGTATGATGTGCTTTTATTTACCTATTTTTTTCTAATCTGAGCATATTATACAGAGGCAACTAAGAATACTAATTGTAATCAAAATTTAGTTAATTTTTCCCAAGCATTATAAAATGGTATACATTATACATAGTATGGATATAGAAATAAGGCAGTGAAGTCCAAAAATCAAAATGCCTTCTTGAAAAAAAAACAGTAAAGAAAATAACGTTACACTTATTGAAATTTAAACTTTGAAGTTTTCTTTTTCAGTCCAAACTGAGCACCTAATATTTCATGCTATCCTCATCCATGAAATTATATTTCTGATTTTTTGCATGTATTTGACTGTGTGAACTGTTATTAAATGTGTATTTTGGGACTAAACGTTCTTTAAAACTTAAACTGAATATTACATATTATTATTAAAATGATAAATATTTTCATGACAATATAAGATTTTAAAAACTATAATAAATTATTAGCATTAGGAGATCATTGGGATATTTGTTTTCAGCAAATACATCAATATGATTTTATCTGCAGCTAAAAAGTAAAGGTCACGTTTTTTTAATGGAATCTATAAACTTGGTGTTGCTTTAAATGTCAAATTGTTTCAATTATTGCTTTTCACACCATCAAAGTTTTTGTAAGAATGTCATACAGGTGACGTTTTGTAGTATAAAAGATTAACTAGTAAACAACTGACCTCATTTTGTGGTCTATGGAGTACGATCAAGTTCTGCTTGGATGCAGAAGGGGCTTATTGTAACACCTCGGGAGTGTTCTGAAGTATCATCAGCAGTCTTCTCCAGTCATTAGCGTATTATCTTGAGAACCACATCATTATTTAAAATTAGGTTCACTTAATTAGCCAGCTGGTACTTTCCTTGTCAGACTGATAAACAAGCTGTGCTTCGCTGTTCCTTCATGTCAAGACCAAACCACAAGTTCTGTGTATCTTTGTTGCTGTTGTCGGTATTTCATGTTTAGAAGTTGCTACAGCTGGTCCGTGACTAGGGCATCATGTATTTTAAATTTGTTTTATATGCACCCCCTCAAGACATATTGATGAATTTTTTAATACTATGTATGTTGAGATTGTGAGGGCGTTAAGTTTAGACAGCAACAAAAGAAATTTTAAAATCTCATAATGTAAGTAAATGGAGTATCCTTCAACAATGTTTTAAAAATAGTAAAGAAAAAATGCTTTTATCGATATGTGTATAAGGCTACAACAAATAACTTTTTTATTATTTCACTATATATGTTATATTATTATACAAAGCAATAAGGTAAAAAGTTCATTCATCATGACAATATAACAGTGCTTGCATGAGAAACTGAGAAATGTAGAGTCTAGAACTCATATATAAATCACGACTCTTGATTGAGTACAATTTTAAACATTATTATTTGAAACATATTTTTGAAAACATTGAATAATTCAATACAACTGCAGAAGAGAGATTGTAAATTAATAATATCAATATCACCAGGCTAAGCAAAGGCTACTGTGTGAACAACATTTATTTTAGTGATTATGATGCAGGAGAGAAATTTCCAATATAGAATTGGAAGCTATCACTTAAATTAAATCTTACAGAATCATTCAATAGATGCAAAGTGATCCTCTTTGTTCTGTTATGATGGTTCCAACTGCCAGCTACAAGTAAGTCTCATTTCCATAGGCTTCTCAATACAGTTTGAAAACAACTTTTCTAGCAAAATAAATTTGGGTAGTCAAGTGTAAATTATACTGCAGTTTGTGGTAGCACTTGTCTGTAGCTACTTGGTAAACTGAGGTGGGAGGATTGCTTGTGACCAGAAGTTGGAGGCCAGCCTGGGCAACTAGGAAGAACCCATCTTTATTTTTTTAATGTAAATCACAGTAAGCAATACATGAGCATTATATAGGTTAATTTTGCAATAAAATATGAGCACATAACTAATGCTTTTTCCTAATTATATATTCATGAATAATGCATTCACTTCACATCATTTTTCCTAAATTAAATGAATGGTGACTGCATAAACAAAAAATGTGCACACCAGTGGGCTCCAAAGTGGAGCATGTGAAACCCAAAGAACTTACAGGTGACTAGTTATGGGAAGAGAATCCTGTGACATCAGTTCACAATTTTTCATCTTAAAAAAATCTTTGGGAGGCCGAGACGGGCGGATCACGAGGTCAGGAGATCGAGACCATCCTGGCTAACATGGTGAAACCCCGTCTCTACAAAAAATACAAAAAACTAGCCGGGCGAGGTGGCGGGCGCCTGTAGTCCCAGCTACTTGGGAGGCTGAGGCAGGAGAATGGCGTGAACCCGGGAGGCGGAGCTTGCAGTGAGCCGAGATTGCGCCACTGCACTCCAGCCTGGGCGACAGAGCGAGACTCCGCCTCAAAAAAAAAAAAAAAAAAAAAAAAAAAAATCATATTGTACTTAATAAAAAGCTACTATAAGGACCAATACTGAAGGCCTGAATTTATCTGTATGTTGGATGGTCAGGTAACATATAGTGAACTCTAGTGTCTTGAGAAGAAAGTGGGAATTTTACAATATGAAGGGATCAACATTGGTACTCTTAGTCTTCTGCTTACTTTTATCCATATAAAAGGAATAACAATAGTGCATACTTCAACAAAAAGACTATTATGAAAATTAAATTTTTAAAATCTGTGTCTCGTACAAATAAGGTATCTGTAAAATACCTCATTAAAAGAGCCAGGTTGTATAAGCTGAGTGCAGGAGTATAATTATTTTTGTTACATAAAATAATCTCAATTTCAACATCAGATAAATTTTTTTAAGAAAATAAATAATAGTAATAATGATCATGATCTTAATAATAATAATTAGTTGCCATGCTACAAAATGTTGCAACTTACTTTTTACAATTAAGTAGACTTAGAAGTTTATTAATTATAAATTGAGAATACTATTTCACTAAGTATTATTCTAAGTGCATAGTTTATATCATTAACCTAAACAAACACAAAAAGCTTAACTTCTGGGAGCGTATAATCTATTAGATGGAGGCAGATAATAAATAAATATAGTAAAATACAAATTATGCCATATGTAAGGTGGTAAGTGCTTTTGGAAAATGTAAAAGCGCAGAGCAAGGACAGGGGGGCTTGGGAAAGCTGAGGAGAAGGGGTATGCACACAGGGAAGGAGGGTTTGATTATTAAATAGGGTGATCAATCTGGCCGTGCTGAGAAAGTGAATTATGAGTAAAGATGTTGAGGAAGCAGGCATTGGGATTCTATGGAAGAACTTTTCAGGGAAAGACCCTCCAAAAGGCAGAAGCATGGATGACATATTGGATGAACAGCAATGGAGGCCAGGAGATTCTGTATCAGAGACATCGAGGAAAGTGTAGTTGGCGACGAGGCTGGAGAAGACTGGGGAGGTGTCAGCTCAGGTAAGGCCAGGTGGTCATTATAAGGACTTTTGGCTTTCAGTCTAAAAGAAATGAGAAGATCCTGTAAATTTCAAGAGTATCTTAGCAGGTATTTTGTAAAATCCAGCACAGAATTCATCTCTTCCAGAAACTGATATTTTGGAGCTGATTATTGTCATGACTTGTCTGATGCTTAAAGAATGAAAAAAAAAAATCACTCAAACAAATTTGTGAGAAAGACTGATGAGTATAAGGTTAGAAGTTAGACACCATGTGATAATGATAATGGTGACTGTGTTCATGGGGATAGTAGAGCTATTGCAAAGGGATCATCATTTAGAAGGTAGATTCAATTGCATTTCCTGAGGATGTGAAGTATGGGAGGAAGATGGCAGTCAAGGATAACAGAGTCTTTGCAATCCTTTGCATAACAGGTGGAGAACCATTTCAACTCTTTCGTGACAAAGAAGTTCAGAAGTTGTCTTGTGGCAAAAACAGAATTTCTTACGTGTCAAAAATATTGCCCTTCTGTTCTATAAAATCCAGTTGGTCTAAATTTACTAATTCTTTAAAGTCAATTTCAAGAGCACACGAGCAAGCATTTTGTAAAATCCAGCACATTATTTATTCCCTTGCCAAAGCTGATGGTATTAATAGTAACATATCCGCTTTTCTGACTGAAAATTGAGTCATAAAAGTATTATCCTGAAGGTAGCCATTTGGAAATATTTTTATCATTAATATATGATTCTGAAAAACAAAAGAAAAAACAATATATGATTGTTGATGAAAATCATATAAATGTTTCCTGTATAAAATGTGTTATTTTATACTTGTAAACTTATAAATAAATGTTCTTAAAATTGCAATTTTTCCAAATAAAGTATGTTACATTACATTTTTTTATTTTGATCTGCATATGTTTTTCAATTCTGGTGAACTTTTATAACCAGACAGCAAAATAAATGAATTTAATGCAAAACTTTTGAAAAGCTGAAACAAAATGTTCAAAACTTTTAGAAATCATTGAGTAGACATTTTTCAAAGTCCAAAGTTATTTTGAAAATTGGCTGATATTTTTCTCCTCCAAATACACATATCCTAATTTATTTGAAGGCGATTCATCATGAACTGCCTTCTGATACTTCCTGTAAAATATTTCCATAAGTTAACTTTTAAAAACATTATGTTTCCATTCATAAAAATATTCGTTCTTGAAAGCTCAATGAAAGCCTTACCTCTTTTCCTTATATTTTATCCTGCATTGTACTGCTTCCTCTGGGCTTTCGTAGTGTGTGGTCCTTTTTATTTTTATTTTTGTGACACACATCAAGTTATTTTAAGTGCTCTTTTCACCCTCTAGTCTGTAAATTCTTCAAGGACAAAAACAGGTTTATTTTCTCTTCTAGTCTCAGTTCTTTCACTTACATGAGAAAACATTATGATGCTAACAGTCACTAAAACATCTAGCTCAATTAGTGTTTCTAATGGTAGTAGTAGTAGTAGTATGAGTGGTATTTCCATAGTACTTAGTACTCACCAAGCACACCCTAAGTACTTTACTATCTCACCTAATACTCACAATAACCCTCTGAAGTAGGTATTATTACAGTCTCCATTTTATTGTAGAGAAAACTGAGCCATAGAAAAATTTAGTAACTTCCCAAGGTACTATTATTGTTGTTGTCATTATTATTTTAATGTAAGTGAAAGAGTTAAAGTTTGAAATTGGCTTCAGAATAAATGCTCATAAACATGATCTATACTGACTTACAGTGATTCTCCATTAGGATTGTATTGCTTGCAGAGATGATGGCACGTATTTGAGCCCCTTAGGTTTCCTTTTAACCTCCAATAGAGGAAAAAGACCCAAAGCAATGTTTTTTATACATGAGGCATAAATAAGAGAGCAACATATCCACACATTCCCAGGAATAAACAATCAACTAAGAGGGAATGTCTTTCATATGCAGAGAGGTTCCCACATTGGAAAGGAACACAGACAATCAGATCCCATCTGTCCTTGTTATTGGCTGGACGACCACCAAGGAGTCTGATTCTATTTCCTTACCCATTAAATGTGGGTGTTAGCCTAACCTATGGTTTGTAGTATGTCTCTATGAGATAATACTTATGAAAGACCTGTTGAAAAGAAAAACAATTTGTGAGAGCTGGCGAACTGGAAATTTTCATTCAAATTGTTCCCAGATCCTTACCGTTACTTACAGACCTTTGATATATTCTTACAATTAAGTAACAATGAGGTTTTTTTTTTTTACTGTTGCTTTTGTCATTTGTGTTGACTATCTTATCTTTAACATTTTAAAGATCTAAAGATTATTCCATTTAAAGCTGCATGCAAAATAGGCTATTACGTTCACACATAGATTAAGTTTAACATATAAAGGGAAAAATATGAAAAATCAAAGGAATCTTATGGCTTTGTCATTAGTGTATTGATTAATGATGAATTTTTAGGGCTATATATGCACTGAAATTATTGATTAGTACATGAAAAAATTTAAATGAAACATCTGGCATTCTAACACAATTAACAGAATCCAGATTAACTGTTCCTTAAGCAATAAAGCTATTTAATTACCTAAATAACATCAAGTCTGGGAATAGCTGTTCTATGTTTGTGTAGCAACTCAAGGTTATAAAGAATTCAGTTTCCTTTTATTTTTCTCCTCTGCACCCTCAAAGTATTGAGTTTTCCTCTTAACCTAATAGCTTCCTGGCGTCTAAATGACTTTGGAAACTAGAGGCTTAATATCCTCATAGGACAGCATTCAAAGTGGGAAATAAGAGAACGTGTGGTGGAAGGAAGCCTTCTGTTATTTCTGTTGATGGAATGGAGTATTATTCTCAGAAATCATGCATCATATTAATCTTTACAATACAGAACTAAAATATGCAATGTGACCACTCTTAGCCTCTGAAGAGTCTGGGAAACTCAGTATCAGTCAAAAGGAAATAGAATTAGTAATTTCCTTGGATCTGTGGTGCTTGCCAAGTGAGCTACCTCCCCTGAGGACATTGCTGTCCATCTGATCCCCAAACAGTATACTGACTCTCTTTGCCAGGAAAAAAGGGGTAAAGACACTAATATAAAAAATGTTTAAGTGAGTTTGCTCCAAAATCCAATAATTATTCCAGTAATGCAAGAATATTGAGAATTTTAAATAGGCAAAATGAAGGGCATTATTTTATAAAAGAGATGCCTTAGTAAGACTTAATTGCTAACATTTAATTTAAAATATGAATTTCCATATTTCCAACCACAACTATAGTTTACCTGTTACTAATGCACTGAGAAGAACATTGCATTATGGATAAGTACTTAGAAAATTCTCTAAGGATATTTAATAGAGCTTTGGGAAGAAATGCTTTCACTATTGGATAAAGTTTGCTTTATTGGATACAATTTGTTTTATGTTGCCTAGTTAGAAAATATATAAGTACCTACTCCCGGAAATTAATTTTAAATGGTGTTAGGTTGTAATATGAATAGCATAAAATTAAGTTGAGTGAAATAACTTCCTGGCATCAATTTGTTTTCTGAGAATTTTGTTTTAAGTAAATGCTAAATATTATAAATATTAGCAGAAAAACACATTTTCATACCACACATGGTGCATAAAAATAATACTTTTTTCTTCTGTGGTTTTGAATTTCTCATTAAGGAAACTTGATTAGCTGATCATTCGTTAGAATTACAGCCATATATCAGATTGTTGGCATTTTGACATTACAGATAGTAAAATCTCGTAACCAGAATTGGGATAAAATAAATCAATAGTGTAAACATAGTTCTCACCTGCATTCAACACTTAATTAAAATGAATATATTAATCTTTTATATCTTGAGTTTCTAAATAGCTTCTCCCACCTCACAATGTGCATAGGTAATAAATGAACTGAAAGCTATGTACAGTTATGCAAATGATAAACAAAATGTTTACCATGTATATAATTGTGATCATGATAATTATATATGATAAAAAATTTAGAAAGATAATATTTTATTAATTTATATGACTGTATATGAATAAAGGATGATATTTTCAAATATCACATAAGGGCTTAGGAAATTATATATTTGGCAAATTAAATTTTTAATCTGACATCTAAATTAGAATCTTCATAATTTCCGGCTTAGCTTTAAACTAATAGTTTAGTCTAAAACATTTTTTTCAATTCTTCTTTATTGTAGGCAGTGAGCACAGACCCTGTCCCAGTTAAATTACACTATGACAAATCGCATGATCAGGTCTGGGTGCTAAGCTGGGGTACCTTGGAGAAGACATCACCAACACTACAGGTAAGTGCATCTCTGTATATTAGAGAAAATAAACATCTTTAAAGCTTTCAACATTTTATTGGATATTTGTGATCATTTAACAATGACATTTTTCCATCTGAAGACTACAGCTTTAATGATAACTAGATAGGCACAGAAAAGGGCAAAAAAAAAAGTTGGCACTCATGTACTTTTGGACGGGGAAAAATCGTAGGTTATATGTATTAAAGGTTATATTTATATGCAAAAAGAATAACCTATAGTGACAAAGCTGATGCCATGAGGAGGAAAAAAAAAGTCATAATTTACTTTTCAACAATTTTGGTAAGGCATGTATGATAGAGACAAAGAGAATTAGACAGCAAAAGCCTCAAAGCCATTTCCATTTTTCTCTAATCAGGTAATATTCTATTATCTGAGGAAAGGCTTATTTCTAAAGGAAGAATAGAGGTGTTATTCTTATAGATTTTGCCTCTGCCTTGAAGTTGTTTATGTGAGAACTTGACAGATACAGAAAAAAAAAAAATCTGCATTTTGGTCATGACCTTTTGGAACAGTCTTTAGACTTTTATAATTACAAGTTTAAACAGAAACAGAAGGGGAATGGGAATGAGTGTTTGGTCCTGGAAATGTGTTTTATATTACAGTATTTTTCAATATGCTTTGCGATTTTGCTACTGCCTCTCTTAACAAGACCCCAAATTATTAACTTTTGGACATTTTAAAATAAATTATTTTAAATGAAATAATTTTATTTTTAATCAGTTGTCACTACCAAGACTTTTAGTATTTCTGAGTTATTTTCGGTATCGCAATATTTAACTTACAAATGACACTTTTATGTAAATAGAATATTTTAATACAGCTAGCATAATGATGGATCATTTTATATTCACTAGAAATATGTGTCATTTGAAACATTGAAAATATATTATAGTATTTTAGTTATTTAGTTTGCAAATCAATCCACTCTCAAAATTTGAGGTCTTAAAATTAAAGGATGACTCACAATTCTGTGAGCTGGCTACCTGGGCAGCTCTGCTGATATGATCTGGGAGCACTCATGGGCTCCAGTTACCTGATAACTTGGCTAGAGGTGGAAGGTTCAGAATGTCCTAGCCCTCACGTCTGTCACATGGTGGTAGTGCTCAGCTGGGTGCCTTGCGTCCCATGCATGTGATGCTTACCCTGCATCTTCACAGCATAGCAGTTTTAGGTTACAAAAGTGGAAGCTACAAGACCAGCTGAGGTATGGGCTTCAAAATGCACATAAACCCAACTTTGCTACATCGTATTCATCAAAGCAAGTCACATTGCCTACCCAGATTCAAGAGGATAGAATGATAGAGCCAATTTCTTGATGGACAAAGCACAATCTTCACAAAGGGCAACTTTTAGAATCATCTATCACAATATGGTCATAGGTGCTTGTTATTTGAGATTTTGTATTCATGCATACTCTTTGCAAGATGAATAAAACAGGTCAATATATATGATTTTTTAGAAAATATTTTTATAAATCATTTTAATACACTATCAACCTTAAGATTAGCATAGCTTAAAATTTTAATTTTTTTCATGTCTTTCTTTTAAAAAACTAAAGCTGCATATATTTTTATTATACATTTTTCTCCAGAATTGATCTCATCCTCTCCCCTTTGATTCATGCTACTTGGATAGATTAACAACTTTCCCAGTGTTGCAATTCTGCCACAAAATAGTTTAGACAAATTCCTTTGACATTGTACACAGAAAAAAGCCTTCTGGAGGTGTTCTTCACACACATTATTCAGCCATCTAAAAATGGGTTCTTCATTTTTCTCTGGATGCCTAATAAAAATATTGTGTGTGAATAGAATATGGTAAATTTTAAAAATATTTGCTGGGTGGGAGTGGAAGGTGAAATATATAAAATAAAGTGTAGGAATTGAGAAATATCCTTTAAAAAGGTATATACAAGAAGATTTATTTACATAAGGTTTATGTGTGTGCATATTGTATGAATATGGGTATAAGACTGATTAGATAGATAGGTAGATGGATGGATAGATAAATAGATAGATAGATAGATAGATAGGCAAACAGTATGATAGGAAACCCAAGATCTCTGGATCAGAGAACAGGCCATTTCTCACTCATGGAGAGTGTTAGTGTTTATGCCCCAGCCCTAATCAACTTTGGGTCACGTGGAGAGACTAATGCTGCCCTGCATGTTCAGCACAGTTGCACGAAAGAAGTGGTACTCTAGAATTATAAGTCTGTACGGTTTTTTAGGCTACTGTCATATCAGCCTATCTTCTGTCTGGAGAGATAATCATCATTACTCTAGAATGTATGAAAATCTTCCCCGGAAGAGGAAGAGTAGCTCATTTCCCTTGAATGTCAGTAAATGGTTCAAAGGAGATAATTCTCTAAATCTCTCAGGAGCAAGACACTATCACTAGTCTCCAAGGCATTTTTGCTATGCCATTAGCCTTAAACCAAGTTTGCCAATGCTCTTTGCTGTGAAAGACCTGACTCTGCAGAAATGTCAAAATATTTGTGGATAATCGTCTCCCAAAAGATTATCAGGAAACATTCACAAAGGAAATGGAAGTTAAGACATGCTTCCTTTGGAGAAACTGAATTCACAAAACCAGAAATACGGGCAAGTCCTCACTTGCCATTTATTGTTTCCCATGCCATCATGTTGAAAGATTAGAGAAATCGATGCTGAAGTATGGTCTCAAGGATCAGAAAATTATACTTATCTTTTTCTTTGCATTTTAATTTTTATTATAATTTAATCCATATGTCTTTGTCAAATATAAAAGCAAAATATGTGTTTTCTGAGATATTTATAATTAATAAAGACTAATGTCATAATTGTAGATATATGACAATATTTTCCAATTAATGTCCTCAGATGGATTCTCAAAGATTTATCATAATTTATTTTACTTTTAAAAGTCATATATGTCTTATAAAAAATTCAAAATACTACTTTAAAAATTATAATGAGTCTGTAATCCACAAATTTCACAATTGGAATATAATTAATGTCGTATCAAATGCACAATAACTAAAGAAAATATTCCCAGGAAATAACTTGAAATAGAGGCCTTCCATTTTGCTATTGTTCAGGAAGTGGGCCCCAACCAGGAGGGATTCCGATGGAACTCAATGAAAGTATATTCGTTTAAATGAGGAAAAATTACCCTTTAGGAAAAACAAACTAACTCTAAAACTAAAAATGATAAAATAAAATCTTGTCATAAAAACCAAGGAGAAGTTTTAGTCATGAGGGAGAATCACTATTTAACTTAGTCAGTAGTTTAGGAAGTTATTTTGATGGCCATATATAGAAAGTATTTAAAAGGGGATAAATTAAAGGCAGGAAAAAAGCCCTTTAGAAGGCCACCAGAACAACGGTTGTGCAGTAGGAACAATGAAAGGTAACAGGAGTGTAAACAGATGTAAAGAACTAATAGGATTTGGTAACTAACGGAATAAGGGAAATAAACTAGTTTAAATGTAGTTGACCTTTTCTTTAAAGGACTATAAAAGTTTTAAAAAAAATCCATTATGAAAGATGAAATCTCTTTTATTAAAACACTTAAACCCATTATTTTTCAATGATAGGAGGAAAACCTTTTAAAGTATGGATTTATGTATTCTAAGATTTTAAAAATTTAAAATATTTCACATGATTTAATTTGGAGTTTTCAAAACTCTGTTGCCAGTTATGTTATACTGAAGGGATTTTGTCCTAATATCACACATTTCCTGTATGTTTGCATTTAATTTTCCCATTATAAGAAGATTAGGATTTTTATAATAAAGAAGTTGCTTATATGCCTATTTATTTTATACTTTAAGCTGAAATTGTTCAAGACAAATATTTTTCTATTTTTTCTTTATAGAAACAACAGTTTCTATATTGAAAATAAGCAAAACATCACAGAATTGTAATTCGTGTAATAATATATTAATTTTGAGGATGGCTTAAAGTCTATGCAAACAACTGCCAGAAACATTTATTTCATCTCTAAATAAAATTAAAGCTTATACTACGAAGTGACTGCATTGTTGAGGTCTAACCAAGGTGTGTTCTGTTTAGGTAATTACCCTGGCCAGTGGTAATGTGCCTCACCACACGATCCACACCCAACCAGTGGGAAAGCAATTTGACAGAGTGGATGATTATTTCATTCCCACCACAACACTCATTATCACCCATATGAGGTAAGTGCTAAGTTGAATGATCAACTTTTTAAAGATTTATCCCCAATTTAATAGAAAGCCATGTGAAATCATAAAGAAATTTAGTTATAAAACAAATACACATGTACAATTGCACTCGCTTTAGCTTTGTCGTATCGGCTTACTGAACCTTTGTTTATCAACATTAGTGATGAGTTTCCCATAATATGTTTCTCTTTATGCCTAATGGAGGTGTGAATGTGTGAAAATACAGTTTTATTTTTAAAAATTACTTTAATGATGTTTGCAAATTGTCATTAAGATTTTTCTGACTGGGCTCTTACAAAATGCTGGCATATCCCCCAAAAATAAATAATTTAGAAGATAAAATCACTTCTCAAATGGAGAGAATGTTAATTGAAACTTGGTATGGAGAAGCAGCCACAGTCGTAGAAATGTATTCAATATAAGTATTTTGTTCACTCTCATGTCATTTTTAGATCATATTGTAATTAATATAAAATTGTATTAGGAAATACAAGAAGTTGAAATGAAATGTTTGAGGTCTGCACTTTGAGAAAGGATGCTAGTGTGTTTTATTCTTGATGTATTCACAACAGGTGAAAAAGTAATATTAACTTCTAGTGATAAAACTGCAAAGCTTTATAGAAGAGATTTAAATGCTAAAATGAGGAGAAGGTTGGCATATCATGATATTATGTATTATGTCTCTTTAAAATCTATTGAAACAATTTAAAAATATTTGCTTAGCAATGTTAAAAATGAATTTGAACCAAACAAAGATTCTGTCCTTTTTCTCAAGTGAATTCTGATGTGTGGGAACTGCTCCAGCTAAGTTATGTGAGCCATTATTGCATTATTGTGCATATTTGTTTCCTTACTTTAATTAAAAATTATATCATCTAAAAATTGCAGTTGTGAGAATTATGAAAGACTGCATAATTCGAATTTGCAAAAAATAAAAAGGGGGATTAATAAATCAGAATCGTAACTCATAGTCAAAGACAGAATAAATTATTCCTTGCAAAGTCAAGCATATTTTCAAAGCTTGATATATTTGTCAATCAATTAGCCATTATTTTCAGAATGCCTATTATGTGCTCAGCAAAAAAGTGATTAAATAACATAATGTACAGGCCGGGCATGGTGGCTTACCCCTATAATCCCAGCATTGTGGGAGGCTAAGGTGGGAGTGTAGCTTAAGTACAGTAGTTCAAAACCAGCCTGAGCAATATGGCAAAACCCTGTCTCCATTAAAATTACAAAAATTAGGTGGCATGGTGGCACACACCTGTAGTCCCAGATACTCATGAGGGTGAGGCAGGAGGATTGCTTGTTCCTGAGAGGTGGAGGTTGCAGTGAGCTGAGGTCACACGTTGTGCTCCAGTCTCTGTAACAGTGCAAGACCCTGTCAAAAATAATAATTATTATTATTATTACAAATTTTTATGGAAAATAAATTATTGAAACTACTGATGAAATTAACTATCTGAGACTATCTGATGAAACTATTGAGACTGTCGGATGAAATTAATAATTTTTAGGTTCTGATTGTAATAGCTCAGGAACTTAAAAATCAGAGTTGAACTGAAATGGCACCACTTAAAATGATATCTGAAAAACATATGAAGTTTTTATACATATTTGATGAGGATAAAATTTCATTTAATTGTCATTGGGTGTTATGACTAATAAATATTCCTTTGTTATTTTCAAGTTATTGACAAAGTATTAATAACCAATAATTAGATATGTAACCTTTGTTTTTATCTCACTTGCCCATTCCCTATTACTGTATTTAGTATACTATTATCAATCCTCCCTATTTTTTAAAAATGTAATATTAATACAGTACAATTTCTTTGAGAAAAGTTTTAGTGTGTATGACACCACTAGGTATAATTGTGTATAGTTGGGAGTGTTTTCATCCTATAATATGTGAAGTTATCATTATGTTGAAATACCTACTGGGGTCAAGAGCATAGACTTTGGTGGCATGCAGTAAGTACTATTTGTAATTCTGTGTTTGTAGATATAATTTATATTTTGTCAGACCATAGCGTCTCTTTGAGTTCTAAATGATTACCTCAGAGCTGGAAGTGGAGCTAATATTAATTCAAAACACATCTAAATATTGTGAAGAACTATAAGGCACACGTTTATTTTAGTTCTATATATTATGAAAAAGAGTGAAAAGTATAATCAAGGATATTTTTAAGCATCTTTATATTCTTTCGAGGAGTGTGCAGTGAAATGCATGGGTATTTTGTCACTACTTTATTTATATGTATTTAATTTAGTAAGAGTAATTTAGTAAGAATAAAAACTAAATTATGGCAATTCTACCTGCATGTAGAATCTCATTTTAATGAACATGGATGATCATCAAATTTCTTAGTGCAACTCGAAGTAATTACTCATTTTACTACAGTGAATGCGAGGAGTAAAAATTAACATGCGTTTCCAAAAATAAACTGTTAACTGCGTAAGGTAGTTTCAACATAATGAGAATTTATTCCACATCAGGAACACCTGAGTGATTGAATATGGTCTTTCTTCTTACCAATTTCATATAGTTTCCTTCTTTTTTTTTTTTTTCTTTTTTTTTTGAGACAGAGTCTCCCTCTGTCGCCTAGGCTGGAGTGCAATGGCACAATCTCGGCTCACTGCAACCTCCGCCTCCTGGGTTCAAGCAGTTCTCCTGCCTCAGCCTCCCGAGTAGCTGGGATTACAGGCGCCCACCACCACACCCAGCTAATTTTTGTATTTTTAGTAGAGATGAGGTTTCACCATCTTGGTCAGGTTGGTCTTGAACTCCTGACCTCAGGTGATCCACCTGCCTTGGCCTCCCAAAGTACTGGGATTACAGATGTGAGCCACAGTGCCCAGCTCATATAGTATACTTCTAAGGAAATTCAGCATATATTTAAATATGTGCTGCTGAGATTGAATCGTTATGAATTGTGTTTTTCAGAATTTGACACTACTTTCTGACTGTTGGGCTCAGTAGATATTTCCGTGCCAGGCAGAAGGTGTGCAACATATGTGTTGAATTAATATTAGTTTTCTTTCTCTGACTCTACATCACATTAATCTGCTTTTCTCTCATGCTGGTACACTTATTTCAAATAATTTATATCTTCAGTGTCTGAAAAGCTTCTGGACAAGTATCAGGCTTTTATATTCTTAGTGCCTAAAAACCACTGGACGCTTAATTTATGTTTCTCATAGGAGTGGAAGTAAAAAAGGAAGAAATTGATACACTATTTCCTAAACAAGATTGTCTGGTACTGAGGGAAGAACTGTGTTTCCTATATATGGATTTCTCAGCCTCCAACATATTATCAGCATTAAGCAAATGCTGTGTTCAGAGCACACAAATTGTGTGGAACCAGTAACTACAGTAATAAGAATTTACATCTGCTATCAGACAGATCTAAGCCTGAATATCCCAGCAACACCATTCACCATTGACTCTGGTGACCTTAGCCAATTTACTTCATTTCTTTCTAAGGACTGGACTAAAATAATGTTTGACTATTCAGTTGCTCACTAGTTGTTGTCCAGACTTCATAATCTTCACTGGGACACTGGCTCCCCATTGATTATTTACAATTTTCCTGAAAGTCTGTACTTTTCCCTGCCTGGCTTCGTCTCATTTTTTCCTCCAGTTTTTCTGTTTCTGTGCCTATAATTTTCAGGCTTCTTTAATCTTGAAGCGTATCAGATAAGCATGCAGTGTCATAAAGTAAATCATGACTGAGGAATTTAAGAATACCATTTAAGACACATTTTCAGACTTGAAGTTAGTAAAAATTTTTCTTTAAAAATTTAAACTTAAGCAAGAATTTAATAAATCATGGAAACCATAGTTTTAAAGTTGAAGAGATTATGCAGTGCAAACGGAGTATATTTTGGAATGACAAAAGAAATATAAATTCGTTATAGGATGAATTTCAATTTAGATTTTTATATCTATAAATAAACATATACAGATATGTAAAACTAAAAGTGACTGTTAAAATGAAGATGAATGTAATTCTCATAATAGTTAATTATGTCTAATAAAATTTGAAATGATAATATGTTACCTTCCAAAATCAATTGTAGACAAATATAAAACAATGTTTCATTATTTTATGTGTAATTTGTATCCAAAGAAATAAGCTATACAACTCAGTTGTCATATTAAATTGAAATTACAATAACATTACATGTAACTAGATATATTTGAATATTTGAATAATATTATAATTCTGCTATTGTTAACTTTTTTAACATTTCATGGCTAATGCATAGGCGATTTGGTGAAACAGTTTTCACAATGCTTGTGTTAAACTTCAAAGCAAGTAATTCTCATAAAGCATGAGGATTTACATAATCAATTATTTTATTTTTGCTTCCAATGTGAAGAGAAAAAAATGTAAATATCAGTTTCTTATGTGTGAACATTGTAGCTTGCTGTGCAGTTGCAAGTAGAATTTGCATAATAAATTAAGATCAATAGGTTTAGCAGTTACATGTTATATTTTCTTTTATACGTAAAGATTCTAGAAAGGTAAGGAGAATTGAGAAAAGAAGAGGAGAAGCTAAGAAGGTGGCAGATATTAGGCAATGAGTAATTTCCATGGAATTTTTCCATGAAACCTCCCTGAAAAAATCTTCACTAATCCTTCCTGAGAATTATTTGTTTGAGGCAGAAGGGGGATGAAAGTGAGAACTACATGGAGACCAATGTGGTGCAGAGCAGGGAAATATAATAAATCTGAGTGCAGGATACCAGGAAGGCCCGAAAGTGTAATCTACCAAAATGCAAGAATTAGCAGAAGTCTTTCCTAGAGGTTTTGACATAGCAGGAATAAAATGTGTTGGCAAGAGAATAGCAGCAAGATATCTTCACCTAGATTGCAAGGGAACAACTAACTTTTGGCTTATTTGGTGTTATAAGTAGAAATCCTTTAACGTTCTCACCAACCAAAATAATACCTTTGATACAATTTAAAACAAGCGCCAGTTGATGGAAAAAAAAAAAAGATGTATTATAACTGGCCCTTTGTAGCACCTGCAAATCATTCTTTTCCCATTTCTTCTCCTATCTCTCCCAGTTAGAGTTCAAGTACAAACAGATTTAATCCAGTCTCACTGAAACATGCTGATGTCAACTGGCACACAGGGCACTTAGAGTAAATTCAGGGAGATGAGTTATGATTTATATATCCACTCCAGGGCTAGTCCTGTGAGTAATAAGAGAAGGCATAAACTCAAGTGATGTTATTTGAGATGTCTTGAAAGGCTTACCTACTCTTGAAACCATCCCCCCCAACCCAAACTACTATTTGATTATATTGTTTGGAATTTCAAACCACTTCTCTCATTTTTGGGGTTATATTTGTATAGAAATCAATCTTTAAATTGCTCTTACTTCTTGAGAGGAAAATGCAGCAGTGAGGAAATTGATATGCTTATTATTGCCATTTTTGTCTAGGGGTTGATTGGTTGATTATATAGTGTCTTAAAATGAATGTTTGCACTGGGTAGGGTGTGCGTGTATGTGTGCATGCACGTTTATTTCAGTCAGTGATTACATGATAAGCAATAAGATGAACAGAGATATTTGTAAATCACACTGACAGGGAGACTTTAAGCAACAGGCATTTATGTAAAATCCTGAAAATGCCAGTTCCCACAACTTTTTCCTCCTCTATTAGCTTGGTTCATTTGGCATGACTTGACCTGCTAAATGAAACAAGTAAACAAACAACTAGTGTTCAAAAAGTTTCCTTATAACATTCCTCCCCTCCCCAGCACCACACCCCAAGATGATATTGGTTTGGACTTGAATATCGTAGGGTAATTCAGGAATTCAGTGAAATGGACCTCAGTGTTACTCCTCAGTTTGAATGGGCTGGAAAGAACAAGGGTAGCTGGAAGGCACTCCTTTAGGATCCTCAACAGTGAAATAAGTGCTAAGAGTGCAAGAGTACTTGGAGCCAAATGGGGGTAGTAAGGATTTATCGTGTTTCCAATCAGTAGTAATCCCTGCACAGCCAAAGGCTATGGCTCTTCTACACAGATGAAGTAAGATGAGAGAATAAGTAGAGGACACCACTCTGGCAGTCTGGAGAGTGGTCTATAGCACTCGTTTTCCGTCATAAATTACAGCAAGGAAATGATTAAGAAGGGATTGAGTTTGATATATGTTTCCTTAAAGCTCCTCCAAGGGAAAAATAAACATTCTGTGAAAGTGAAAGTGAAAGTATATCATTCTCCCCCATATTTTATCAAATCCATTAAAGCAAAAATTATATATATGGCTTACCATATATCAAGACAACTCATCTTATGACTTGATTCATGGACAGGCCGGGTATATGGAGATACAATTTTAGCGCTAAAATGCTGTGGTTCCGTTGAAATCCTATCACAGAAGAAACTGAAAATACCTGTTGTTCCATGGCATTTAGAGAAAAGTACAATCTTGGGATGATGAGCTGCAATTAACATTGTTTCAAAAAATGTTTTGTAGATGAAAATCTCACAAAAGTCACAATTCAGTGAGGTGTGTTTTTACTCCTTTCATCCTCACATGTTAATTCCTCCCACAAAGAGAAATAAACTAACAAAGAATTCCAAATATCCCAGCAGTCAACTCTGTCTATACTCTCTCAAAAAGTGAATATTGAAATACACATAAGTTCTGAAACTGTGACCTTCCCTTTCCACAGTTTCTCTTATCTTCTTTACTCCCCCTTTTCACTCCAAACAAATACAAACTATATTTTCAGAATCTGTTACCTCATGGGATCCTTAGATCCCCAGAGCTACTGCACTATCTGAAAACAGAAGATATTCATAAATTGTCAAAGTATATACATATGCTTTTATATATGCCTGTGTGTATACATATGCAAACCATTGTTAGCAAACCACCCAGCATTCTTATATGCGTGCAAAGTTTCATCTACATAAACACTGGATAACTTTCCTTAATCTTATTTCTAGTGAAGTAAACACACTGTACCCAACAAACTTTGATCTATAATGCCACTCTTTCTTTTTCATTATGGTTACCTGGTTTGCTTTTATTTTAAGCAATATGTTCAACTTTGTTTAGCGTATTAATCCAGGCCACACATTGAGTGTAAAATGCTTAGACAGAAAAAACAGAGTGCTTTTCAGTGTGTCACGTTTATTGTTTCTTGAGTTAGAGAAACCTGTCTGCTACCCTTCTTGGTCTATGTTCTGTGTTAATTGTGCTCTGCTCTGACACTTGTAAGAAAGGAGTCTTGTGTCTGAAGTGGGTGAACATAGTAGACCTGCACCTCTTTTCACAGAGTATTTTGTTAGTTATGTTCCTAGCCCACATTTGCTATGTAATGTTTTTGTTGTATGGGTGAATGAGATTGGATTTAAAGAACAAGTTATTTTTAACATATGCATATGTAATTATTTTAAAAAGGAAGAGTTTTTATGGGTATTATTGGTAGATTCTAAGCTCTAGAATTTAATAAAGACTCTAAATAAACTTATGCTACAACAATTTTTACTGAAGAAATCAATGGAGCACTAATAACACATAATTTAGAAACACTCCACATTGCAGATTTGACTCTTGAGTTTTATTATGCAAAGTAAAATAGCTCTTGCTTCTTCTCTCAGAGGTCCTTGTGCTAACTCATCAAAGTGTTCAGTAAAACAGGATTGTTGATTTCACAGGATCCAGTATTCTCTTAAGAGACAGCTGTGGTATCCATATATAAGTGAATATGTATGCATATGTAGGTACTTTTTTTCTTTCTTACATATGATTTTGGGTTTGCTGATAATGGTAAATCACACTTACTTTACCCTAAACAAGTCAATTATGTGGTTGCAGAGATTACTCTGTTTGCTTATTAGTAAAAATACTCCCAAATATGAATTAAAATGCATAAAGAAATATGTCAGTAGTTAAGTTAAGACATAATGAATACATCGAGAGGGGGCAGAGTTCATTGTGAGAATTAAGAATTTTCTTATATGAATTTAAAGTGTACATTGCATGGCCTATTAATACATATATCTAATACATGCAATATTTTGAATCAATCATACCTAGCATTTAGCTAGTTCTCATAAAATTTTGGTAAAGAAAAAGATAATGTACATTGAGGTTTTTAATTCTTTGTATCATTAAGTGGATATATTACTTTTCTGTCAAAAGAAAAGGGCATATTATATATTGTATCATAGCATCTTATTTTATGAATTTATATTTTTCTTGATGCAACTGTTATTAAAATGATAAAACTTCAAATACAGGAGTATATAACTTAACAGAAACTCTTAAAGCATTCTACTGTGGCTTGACAAAGCAACACCATTAAATAAATAGTTTTATCTTTGAGAATACATACATAAAATAATGGTAAAACGTTTTGGAAACTTTCTGTGAATGTGACTAAATGCTTATTTTATATACACATCACTTTTTATTTTGTTTCACCATAAAAGTAAGATTAATTTACATGTAAAATTAGTGGTGGTGGCTGTGGAGGCAGTTTTGGGTGGGCATTAGTGATGGCCCTGATGTGCTGTATCTTCACAATGTTCAGTGGCTGTAAAAATTATTCATGGTGAATCCAACTGAGGTAATATTTTGTATCATATTAGTTGAGTTATAAATCTGCTGATATATCTTCACTATAGCTATCCATATACAATGAAGAAATTACTGGTTATTTTGAGTCAAACAAATAATATTCAGACAATCACATTCCTGTTTTCATTTAACTTAAATTAAATTTTTATTTTATTTAATACAGGCATTATTTCATGTTTACTTTTTCTGGTACAATGTTTTATTTCTTGCTTTTCCTTTTGAACAAGAAATAATGCAGTAAAATGTCAGGTTTTAGAGTTCTTTAAGATATGGTTCAAACAAAAATGAAGTACATGAAAACGATGACATTGAGCCTTTAAAATGAACCATAACAGGGAAATCCAGCAAAGTAGTGGATATGTGGAGAAACTGTATTATATCTAAATTGTCATCTGTCATGGATGAAAATGATGTGTTGATAATACTTTTGATAACATTACAGATCAATTTTAACAGATACATTTGAAAACAGTTTTTGGACTATCATAATATTTGGTTTACGGATGGAGAATAAACAAGGTTTATTCTTATTAATAAATTCATTGTCAAAATTTCAAATTCATTAGGGAAACATGTTTTCTTACTATATTTATGCAAGTAAAACATTAAAACATTCATTTTTTTATTTGAAGTCTATAAGGTAAATAATTGAAAGAGATTAACTTTATTATTGTAAACAGTAACTTTGTAAGTCAAGAATATGAATTTTAGTAAGAAATAAATGAATGACAATTTTAAAGAAAAGTGAACTAGATATATGAGAAACTGAAAGTAAAGGTGCTATGCTACCATTTATTCATATGGTCCAACATAGAGTTTCAGTAATAATTTCTAATTTTCCTTTTGTCCTATGCACAATAATCATTTATAGTGTTTCTCTATAATTTCCTTACTTTAATATTGATTTTAAAGTCTGAATTTATAAATCAAGTTCAAGTTTACCATACCACTTCCATGCCTTCAGGCTGTATTGCTCAATTGTAGATTTTGTATTTATTGCTATGGTTATTATATATGTTAATAGTGATTAACAAACATTGAGTATTTACTCTACACCAGATACTGGGCTAGCAATTTTTATGCTCTGTCTCATTTAAAACTAGCAGCAACATAAATTTTTATTCCTATTCTATAAATGGTGAATCATTTCATATGTATTAGAACCAGCTATAAACTCAGTTCAGTCCAAATTGAGACTTACCACTCAATACATTCTAGAATTCAAGTTATTTCCTCTGCACTCTACAAGTTATCCCAACCTTTGCAACACTCCCTTTTCTCCCATTTACCTGCTATTACTACAACAAAACTTCACTCTTCACAACAGATCTACACCATATTTTTGTGCCTATCTGTATTTACTTGCAGAAAACTTTGTTTCTTTATCCTCTCCCTAATATTAATAAATCCTTCAAGGTCTACCTTAAAGCCACTGTTCATAAAATTTGTTGAAATTTCCCTAATTGAAGTCTTCTTGGCATTTTGAATTTTCATTATTTTTCATTTGTATGAGATGCAAGCAGAAGCGAGAATTTGAGATCACACAGACCTAGACTGGAAACTAGATTTCCAGCTCCTTTGAGACCTTTAGCACAGTATTTAATATCTCTTAGATCAGTTTGATTTTCCTCTTCCAAAGGTAAATGATTTCAGAAGGGAGAGAGAAAAAATATAGTGTTGTGTCAGTGGTCCCTGCAGACCCTGCAGTAATTTTTGCTGTCTGCTCATGTCTAACTTCATAAAGTCTGTTCATTAATCTATTCCTCCCCAGTCTCACAGACACAGCCCTAAGCTGAGGCCCCTTGCCTCTCAACTTCTAAACACAATTTACTCTTTCCTGTTTTCCGTATTTATCATTTTCTCCATACTTCAGTTCACCAAACAGAGAACCACTAGATTCCTCTTTCTACATTATGTCTAGAATGATATAATACTCCAAAGGAAAGAAAAAAAAAAAAAACTCAAAACTCAGATTTTGTCTAATTTAGCTACAGTGCTATATAAATAATATTATAGTTTTTTAAAAGTTTAAAAAGATTTTTTTCTTGTTGCTTATAGATCGTGTCCCAACAACACTGAAGCTCCCTCCTTCAGCAGCCTTATATTCTGATGTTGATATGTGCACATCATATGATCCAGCCAAGAATGACCTGAGTAGCTCCCATACTTTCTGGCTTTCACATCATTACTCATTTTGTTTAAAGTGCTCTTTCCTATTCTGATTTAGATCCTCTTGTTATCAATCTGCTGGCCAAACTCAGTATCACTTTTAATTCATGCAACTTTCCTGCTCCTCTAGTCATTTAAGACAGCACCCTCCTCAGAAGTTACTTTGTGTTGAAGGCATTCAACCTTACATCAGTTGTAAACACACTTCATTTATTTAATAAGATTGTATTAAATAACCAACTTTTCAAATACCAGACACAATTCCAGGCTCCAATAGGAAATGACATACAGATTTTGTCTTATTTTGCTACAGTGCTATATAAATATTATTATAGTTTAATAAAAGTTTAAAAATGAAAGATTTTTTCTTAAACTCATACTTTAGAGTAATAAGGATATAGATCCAAATTCGTGTTCTGCCACTTACTACAGTGTGATTCCAAGTAAATTAAACTGTGGAATAAGCTTTAAAAAAATTAGTCTGCTAAGGATTACCCTCCTTCTTTGCAGGTCTGTGTCTTTTGCATAAGTTTTTTCACTTATCAAATGAAGGAGAGCGCCTGACATAATCCTAGGCAGATTTGCCCTTGAGCTCTCTCTGACCACAATGAGTAGTTCAGGCATGGGCATCTACTCCATTCAGAGACCAAATGTTGCAGTGAAACTTTTGGAAAGAGACTTGCTTTTTGTATTTACTGCCCTAGACCCTCAAAAGATGGCAATCTAGAGCTGAATAGCTATTTTCACAGCACTTGAAACCTGACTTTGAAGCTAACATTGAAAATACAGGAGCCATTTTTTTCCCTCCCAATTAAGAAAAATATAAGCTATGATTACATTACTGTAGACCAAAATTCATCTATGATTTAGCTAGTCCTAACTCCAGAATTTCCACCGGTGAGCCCCAAATTCCATTTGGCTTTAAAAAGTTTGGAATGGATTTCCTATTATTTACAAGAGAAAGAGTCTAAGATTAGTTTTTCATATTTCTAAAGCATTCATATTATCCACTTCACACTTGTTTGATTTGATTGCATCCTCTTGTACAGTTCCTGGCACACAATGAGTGATTAACAAATGCTATTTTCCTTTTCCCTTGGAATGATGAATTGTCGTCATAGTATTTTTCCTATAGTGGTTATAATAATTAGCACTCAGTGAATTTTCATTGAAAAATAATGTACTTAGGAAAGTTTCTCTGAATATCTGGCTAGCATGGTAATTCTTCATAAAAGAAAAATTTACACTGAGCCAAGTCCCACTTTTTCTCTTACAGAAGACTTCGCCATGACCTTAGGTGTTGTGGACACAGAATTGCCAGTTATCAGCCACCTGAATAACACCATATGATGATAGCTCATTTTGAAGATATTTGTGGCACTTGAGTTACCTCAAAAGTAACAATTAAACTAAGATTGCAGTTTTAGAAGTTTTTTCAGTGTCTTTTAAATTATAACAGTTATTGACGGGGCCACTGGTTTACTTAATCTGGGCATCCATCTTTATGGCATATACAAATTCACATTTTCTATGAACGCTTTTAAAAGGTAAACTAAGGCACAATGAAATCTTTAAAGAGTTTATTTAAGCAAACGATGAATTAGGAGGTACCAAACTGAAGGTGGTTTTTGGCCTCTGCTGAGGGAATAAAAAAAAAAAATCTTTTTATAGAGTGAATGGGAAGCAAAGCAAAGCAAATACATGATTGGTTACAATTATTTAGTTACCTTTTTGGTCTATCCCATTGAAAGTCCCTAGTTATATAACTACAAATTAGTTGGTAACTATAAATTAGTTGGTTAAGCTGAAGTTTCACTTTTCTTTAATATAAGAAAGCATTTACAAGAACTAGCTGAAGTTAAGTTTCACTTATGTTAGCGAATAGCCCTAGTTAAGTTGTGCTTATGTTTGCAAAAGGTCAGGGTTGCCTCCCTGGCTTAACTGGCCATAGTCTGCTCAGGGGATTCACCCTTGTATTGTAACAGTGCTACCAAGAAGAGAAAGTTCAGTAGGACTTTCCTCAAAGGGAAACATTTTATTTCATTTAGGATTTGATTGAAACTTTTGATTCAAAAAGCTTTGAACCCTGGGAGTAATAAAATTCTTCTAGGGTTTAGATAGTCTAGTTTTTCCTCAGGTAGATTTTATTTTAAATCTCCTGAATTGCTCGTTCAAACTTTGTCTTTCACGCAATTCTGAAGATGCCCTAGAGACTTTACTCAGTGAAATTTTCCCTGGTTCAAAGCCATGTATATTGAAGGGAATATTTCATTAGGCTTCTCAGTTTTTATTTAGCTGTAACGTAGTTTACAGAAGTGTTTGTTAATTGTGAAGTTTGTAAGTTGGAACCTCAATCACCTCGTGGCTGATATTTCTGCACAAACTATAATGCTTTTTTTTTTTTTTTGTAAATTGAACTTTATTAAATTGTAACAATGAAGGGCAATATCATCTGCAGTTAACATTAAATATACGCATTAATTTATAAAGCTCAGGAAGCCTTGCTCATTCATTTTAATCTGGAGTTGTACTACTGGTGTTGTAGAGAAAGCAAATCACAGTCTTCAGCAAACAAAACCTGGAAGAGATTCAAAATGTTGTATAGTTTTTGTATGTCTGTTTGTCAATCATGAACACTGATGATTCACACTACTCCTGGGGTGTTCCTTAGCTCCACTGAGTGCCTTATATCTTACCAGTAATATTCAGAGAAAAACATCCTGTAACAAAGATGAGATGGAAGGTTTCTAAATAAACAAATATTAACTGGAACGCTGGAGGATTTTTCTAAATGTCAGTAATCAAATAATAAACTTATATGAGTATTACCTTATAAGTATCAGGCACGCAAATATTTAGATCCCCAAAATTTATTAGGCAATTTAATAGGAATATCAATATGCATGCAAAATAAATTAGTAATGGATTTCAGAATGATTTCTATCATGCTCAATGGGTGCCACTGGTCTAAAATGTAAACATCAATCCTATAGTGTAATTTATCTCAGCTCTCTGAGGAAAAACACCCTCAGAGGTTGAAATCATAGCTGTGATGGAGAACTTCACCTCCTCAAGGCCAAAAGGAAAATGTAATAAAAACAAGAATGTCTAAAATAAGAAGTCATTGAGATGTGTGATATCTCGCAAATCCAGAAGCAGGTCAGTATTACCAACAGAACAACCAAGTCAGCATCATAGTAGGTGTTCATTAGGAAAGTCAGGAAAGCATGAGGAGAGCAAGACAGAACCACATTCTTCTGGAAAATGAAGTTGTCAGAGACTTTCTGTAGGTGTAAAACAGCCGTGCCCAACCCTTCGAATGCAGGACTTTTTTGCTTATCTGTTGTGGTAGATATCACAAAAATTATGCACAGACTTTTTTTTTCCTTCTTTTTAGCTCATTAGCTGTCATTAGTGTTAGTGTATTTTATGTGTGTCCCAGGACAATGCTTCTTCCATTGTGGCCCAGGGAAGCCAAAAGTTTGGACACAGTGGTGTAGGAGGAAAAATACTCCATCAAGTCCAGATATGTGATATTGGTCTCATTATGTTCTGTACAAAAATTAATGAAACTAAGCCCTGTATGTCGGTGAATCTCTTACATGTTTAATGATGATATGTTCATTTTTAGTGCCTTTTGTGGAGGATTAAGGCTATTCTTTTTTCTGCTCAAAAGGGAAAAATAAATAGTAGCATTTCATTGTGAGGTGACTTGTAAAGTCACCTTATTCTTCTCTATGACTCTAGTAATACTATCAGATGTTGTATTATTTGGCCTTATCTGCTTCTGTCAGACCCTGCAACTTCTAGAAATGGCAATACTCTATCTTCAATTACTTATAGAAAATGTGCCTGACCAGGGGATGAGAAAATGCTTAACTCAGACCCCACTCACTTTGGCCATTCAGTTGGGGAACTACCTGAAACAATCCTTAGATGCACAAAAATGTACCTCTGTAACTTGATATCTATATAACTTAATTTTGAGTAAAAAAAAATTTGAAAGTGTCAGTTGATTTCAAATCATCCTGTATACACATATATTTGTAGAAAGGCACACGTGTGCGTGTGGGATGTGTGTGTGTGTGTGTGTGTGTGTGTATTAAGTAATCGGGGCTTGTCATAAGCAATGTATACCAGATTTTCAAAGATTCTAATTCTTTATGCTTGTTACCTATCAATGGTCAGATCCTTTTAATATAACTTCACAAATAACTAGTCATAATTAAGTGCTTTATCTGTGTTTGTAATGATGATGTTGTTTATTCTTTGCATATTTTAGCCCGTTTTTAATCATAACAACCATATTAATCACAGGAGTCTGTTTTATGAATTAGAAAACAGACTCAGATAAATTAAAATGATTCACACAAGAATATATGGTTACTGAATT
This sequence comes from Trachypithecus francoisi, assembly GCF_009764315.1. Classification (NCBI taxonomy): domain Eukaryota; kingdom Metazoa; phylum Chordata; class Mammalia; order Primates; family Cercopithecidae; genus Trachypithecus; species Trachypithecus francoisi. The sequence goes on along the minus strand of NW_022681454.1, from coordinate 155,065,970 downwards.
GTGGAGCTGGAAAACAAACCATAGTCTGGTTGGAGTGCCGCATGTCAGTCTTATAAGGCACTTTGCTCTGCTGTGGGTACTACATACCTTCAACTCACTCATCCACAAATACCAAACATACATGCACACCACCATTTAAAATTTGCCTTTCCTTCGCTTACATAGCCACCATTTGTTTGTTTGTTCTGTGGAACCATGTTGAAACTATTATTTGGTAAGATACATTTCTGAAATAATGGACAGGCTTTTGAGATCTGTCTATTATTAATGTGCAATAAATATTACATCATTTTACAAGATACCAACTGAATAAAATTATATTGATTATGTGTTTCATAATAATTCAGTAGTTACTGTGTTCTGGTATTTTCAATGCTTATATTATTTCCAGGAGAAAATAAGCATGCTCATTCATTATTTTCAGTATCATCTAAGAATGTCCCTTACAGCTGTCAATGTGTTAAAAAGAAAAAAAAAAAAAAACTACAATCATCAATATTTGTACTCACTTTCATATAATACCAGCATAGGCTTTAGAAGAGATATAATCTATACTTACATTTTTACTATAAGGGAGAATAATAACTGTAAAATATATTTTCATTTCTAATCTAGTATATCAGAGTATATTGCTTGTCTCTTTCAAAATGTTACTTCATATATAATAGTTTGTAAAAAAATTAATCATTTGCAATATCATAGTTACTTCATTATGTTCGATTCATCACTTTAATTTTACTTTTGAATCCTTGTACAGCATTGATATACTTTAGTTCAATTCAATTATAATTGTTCATTTACTTTTATGAGTTGTAGAACTGAAAATAATTTTGGGTGTTCTTTAGAATTTTATAAATACTTTTATCATGAGAAATTGTAAAAACATCATTCTGTAGCTGTATGAGAAGCTAATTGGGCAGCTTATTTTTTTATCATCAGCAAGAGATAAAAGGGAAAATTAAAAGGCAACAGATTTTAGATAAAATACTTTCATTGAGTGGAATATTCATTTTCACTATGAGTGCGTCTAGTACAATGAGCTGCTCACTTATTTCTAAGTAGCAGTTTTTATTTTCTCTCTAGTATTTGAAGCACATAAAAGAAAAAAAAGTAGTAAGAATAAGCTTTGGCCCACTTATAGATAAATAGGAAAACCTCAAATGGCCAGATGGGCTCATAGGCAGAGAATCACTTCAAATGGCTCAACATTATCTCCCTTTTATAGACAGCTATTTAAGTTAAATTTCTTTACATCCACAGCCTTTTCCCAGTATATTTCTTCACCCTTCCTGGCTTTAATGAAATCCATTCTTCTTATCAAAGGCTTCTTTTTGCACATATGCCTGGTATTCTTTTCTGAACAGCTTTGACTTGTGCGGGAATGAGGGGAGGAATTGTTTGCCTTGCCCATCTTTGCCTACGCTGTCATTTATAGACCATTAATCCTCTGCCAACATGAGAAAAAGACAAAAGCATCCTCTTTAGAAGAGTAAGTCTTCGTCTCAATTGTATCACTCCCGACTCTTCTTATGTCTTGTTATTTCACAGCATCCTAGCCACCCCTTTTAAGGAAATCCTCTTGAGGACTTCAGGAACTTCCTTTTTCTCTATGCCAAGCCCTGCCAAGTGACTTCTGTTTCCATGTGGAAAATCTATCCACCATCTCACTTCTCACATTCAGAATATTCCCAAATGAGAACAATTTTATCACAACATGTGCATTTTAATTTGTCAAATTGCCTTATTGCTCATATTGCATTTGCAACTGTCATTGCTTCAAATGTGATAAAGTGCCCATTCTCTTTAAAATAAATAACAAGATACTTTCATGGGATTAAGACCTTTTCTGACCTCGTTGTTTTCTTTCTTCTTCTTTTTCTTTTTCTTTTCTTTTCTTTTCTTTTTTTTTTTTTGAGACGGATTCTCGCTCTGTCGCCCAGGCTAGGGTAGAGTGGCCAGATCTCAGCTCACTGCAAGCTCCGCCTCCCGAGTACACGCCATTCTCCTGCCTCAGCCTCCCCATTAGCTGGGACTACAGGCGCCCGCCATCAGGTCCGGCTAATTTTTTTGTATTTTTAGTAGAGAGGGGGTTTCACCGTGTTAGCCAGGATGGTCTCGATCTCCTGACCTCGTGATCCACCCGCTTCAGCCTCCCAAAGTGCTGGGATTACAGGCGTGATTCACAGCGCCCGGACCTGTGTTTTCTTTTCTTTCTTTTTTTCCCACCCTCACTAGCTGTTACCTCCTACTGTCAGACTCGCAGTGATCTCTCCTTCCACCAAACTGCTCACAGTGCTTCTACCATGCCAGGTTTTCTCATGTTTCAATGTCTCTTCTCCTAGCCTTGCCTCCTCTGTTGAACCTATTCCAATCTCTCCAATTTCTATTTTAATACAATTATATGCAAGCTTTTATAATAGCAGAACTCGCTCTTTCAAACATTTCTTCACCTATTTGTCTTCATTATGAGAATAAGGCCCTTAATAACAAAATTGCAAACATTGTATTGTTTTTCCCAATACATAGTTTATTGCCTGGCATATGGTACAAATTCAGAATGTTAAGTGAAGGAATTATTGAATATACTCACTAGAAGTTACTTGCTAACTTCGTTGAAAACTTTCCCCTGCAATCTTAAAACAACTAAAGATTTTCTTTTGTTTTCTCTATTGCAGGCAAGAGCTGATAATCATAATTATTCTGAATGATACAGATGTTCCCAAGTTGTGACAAGCTCAATCTGACCATCTGCAGGCATAGATGGGACATAGGCATAGATGAAGGATTTTGATACAGATATAACAAATACCTATATTTTAATGAATATTATCCCTCACTATTAAAATGGCTTAATACATAAACAGAGTTTAATACATTATGTTTTGTTATAATAGATGTATCAGTGAGACACTTCATACAGAAGTGAAGGGGGGACCCATTCTGGAGAAGTCAGAAGAAACGCAGCTGAAGCAGTGATGCACAAAATGGATGTTGGAGAAATGGAAGAAAGTAAAACTTGGCACATGAAAATGTCAAGGGATAGTTTGCCAAGAAAATTGAACGTTAATTCACCAGTAAATACTCAGGAGCGATTATGGTTTTCACACATTAGGCAGGCAAGCAAGCAACAGCCAAAACCTCCCTAAAAGTTAGAAGAAACTAGGAAAGTATGTAAATCTCCTGAGAAGGGGAGGAAGAAAAATGTGTTTAGATTTTGATCCTATTTAAAGGCTACCATGAGTAGTTGGGTGCTTTTACGGGGACTTGAGGGCTAGTAAAATTACCCCTCCAACTGGAAGTATTCTGCTGTGTCCCCTGCCTGAATTGGTGACTACACAGTGATCTCTTAAATATTTGGCCTCCTTTAAAAGAATAAGTATCTTTTGCTTGGTTCTCTTGGAAAATTTTTACTCTATGACAACCACAAAAACTTTCACAGTAATAGATTGTCAGTCAATCAAGGCAAGAAATGTGAGGAAACTCATAGGTTGAGAAAATAACACATATAAAGGCTAGTTTAAACGAAAAAGCATGGTGTACTTACTTTATAATAAAATAAAATAAACTTTAAAAAAAGATTTGGTTCTTTGCAGGGAAGGCCAGTTGTTTCTTTGTGGTAGAATTATAAGTGCTATATTTATTGACAAACCGGACTAGTGTTTTTGAGAGTTGCCAAGGGACCATGTGGTTTTGATTGCTTACTATGAAGACTCAACTCCTTTTACAAAAATATTTTTAATTTTTGTGAATATGTTTTATATATATATGGAATTACATATATAATATGTACATATATATGGATTATAGGAGATATATTCATACAATGTGTAATAATCACATCAGGGTAAATGAAGTATCCATCACTTCAAGCATTTGTCTTTTTTTGTGTTACAAACAATCCAGTTATACTCGTTTAGTTATTTTTACATGTGCAAGAAATGATTGTTGACTGTAATCACCCTGTTGTGCTATCAAATACTAGATTTTATTCATTCTAACTGTATTTTTGTATACACTAACAATCCCCACTTCTCCCTCTTCCTCTCCCCAGTTACATTTTTCGGCCTCTGTTAACCATTATTCTAGTCTCTATCTCTATTAATTTAATTGTTTGAAATTTTAACTCCCACAAGTAAGTGAGAACATGTGATGTTTGTCTTTCTGTGCCTGTCTTATTTAATGTAGCATAATGACCTTCAGTTATATCCATGTTGTTGCAAATCACAATATCTCCTTTTTAAATAACTGATTAGTAATTCATTGTGTATATATACATTTTCTTTATACATTTGTCTGGTGATGAGCACTTAGCTTGCTTCCAGTTCTTAGTTATTGTGAACAGTGTTGCAAAAACCATAAGAATGTAGATATCTCTTCAAAATACGGGTTTCCTTTTTGGGGGGTTATATATCTAGCAATGGGATTTCTGGATAATATGGTAATTCTACTTTTAGTTTTCTTGAGGGACTTCCAAACTATTCCCCACAATGGATTTTCTAATTTGCATTGCCACTACCTGTCTACGAGGGTTACCTTTTCTTCCCATACTCACCAGCATTTGTTATTGCCTGTCTTTTGAATAAAAGCCATTTTAACTGGCGTGAGATGATATCTCACTGCGGTGTTGATTTGCGTTTCTCTGATGATCAATGTTAGCACCTTATACTCCTATTTGCCATTTGTCTATCTTCTTTTGAGAAATGCATATTCACATCTTTTGCCCAGTTAGTTTTAACTGGATTATTAGATTTTTTTTTTTCTTATAGAGTTTTTTGAGCTTCTTATATAGTCTGGTTATTAACCCCTTGTCAGACGGGTAGTTTGCAAATATTTCTCCCATTCAATACATTGTCTCTTCACTTTGTTGATTGTTTCCTTAGCTGTGCAGAAGCTTTTTAATTTGATGTGATCCCATTTGTTCATTTTTTCTTTGGTTGCCTGTGCTTATCAGATACAAAAAAATCTTTGGCTAGTTCAATTTCTTAGTCTGAACTCAACTCCATTGAATTTCCTCAATGTTTTACTGTAGTAGTTTTATATTTTGAGGTCTCATATTTAAGTCCTTAATCCATTCTGATTTGATTTTTGTGTATGGCAAGAGATGGGGGTCTAATTTTATTCTTCTGCATGTGGATATCCAGTTTTCCTAGCACCATTTATTGAAGAAACTATTCTGTCCTGAATGTATGTTCTTGTCACCTTTGTTGAAAATGACTTTACTATATATATGTGTATGGATTTGTTTCTGGATTCTCTATTCTGTTCCATTGGTCTATGTGTCCGTTTTATGCCAGTACCATGTTGTTTTGGTTACTACAGCACTGTGGTATAATTTGAAGCCAGTTAATGTGACTCCTCCAGTTTTGTTCTCTTTGCTCAGGATTGCTTTGGCTATTCTGGGACTTTTGTGGTTCCATATACTTTTAGAGTTTGTTTTCTATTTCTGAGAAGAATGTAATTGGTATTTTAATAGTGATTGCATTGATTCTGTAGATTGCTTTAGGTAGTTTGGAGGTTTAAAAACTATTGATTCTCTCAATCCATGAACATGGACAACCTTTTATTTTTTGTGTCCTCTTCAATTTCTTTCATCAGTGCTTTACAGTATTCGTTGTTGAGATCTTTCATTTCTTTCATTAATTCCTAGATATCTAATTTTATTTGTAGCTATTGTATATGGGATAATTTTCTTGATTTCTTTTTCAGATTGTTTGCTGTTGGCACATAAAAATGCTACTGATTTTGTATGTTGATTTTTTATCCTGCAACTTTACTGAATTTGTTTATCGGTTCTAATAGCTTGCTGTGGAATCTTTAGGTTTACCAAATATAAGATTATATCATCTGCATACAAGGATAATTTGACTTTTTCCTTTGCAATTTGGATGTCCTTTATTTCTTTCTCTTGTCTGATTGCTTTAGCTAGAAATTCCAGTGCGGTATTGAATAACAGTGGTGAAAGTGGGCATTCCTGTTTTGTTTCAGCTCTTAGAGGGAAGGTTTTTTGTGTTTCCCCACTCGGTATGAGAATAGCTGTGGGTCTGTTATATGTGGCTTTTATTATGTTGAGGTATGTTCCCTTTAAAATCAGTTTTTTGAGGGTTTTTTAAATCATAAAGGGATATTGAATTTTATCAAAAGCTTTTTCAGCATCAATTACATGGTCATATAATTTTTGTCCTTCATTCCATTGACATAATATATCACACTAATTGATTTACATATTTCTGGGATAAATCACACTTGGTCATGTTGACTAATTTTTAAATTTATTATTGAACTTAGTTTGCTCATATTTCATTGAGGATTTTTACATCAATGTTCATCAGGGATATTCGCCTTCAGGTTTTGTTTTGTTTTGTTTTGTTTTGTTTTAATGTGTCTTTGTCTGGTTTTGGTAACAGGATGATGCTGGACTTATAGAATGAGTTTAGAATTATTTTCTCATCTATTGATTGGAATAGTTTGAGTATGGTTGGTATTAGTTCTTTCAATGTTTGGTAAAAATTTAACAGTGAAGCTATTGGGTCCTGGGCTTTTCTTTGCTCAAAGACTATTTATTACAGCTTTGGTCTTTTTGCTTGTTATTAGTATGTTCAGGTTTGAATTTATTCGTTGCTCAATCTTGGTAGATTGTGTGTATCCAGGAATGTATCCATTTCTTTTAAGTTGTCTAGTATACTAGCATATAGTTGCTCACGGTAGCCCCCAATGATCCTTTGAATTTCTGTGCTATCAGTTCTAATGTCTGCTGTTTTTTAAATCTCTGATTGTATTTATTTGGTTCTTATCATTTTTTTTCTTAGTCTGGCTAAAGATTTGTTACTTTTATTTATATTTCAAAAAAAACAATTTGTCATTTCATTGATCTTTTCTATGTTTTGTTTCAATTTATTTCTGCTCTGATCTTTATTATTTCTATTTTACTAATTTTGGATTAGGTTTGTTCCTGCTTTTCTAGTTCTTTAAGATGCATCATTAGTTTATTTGAAGTTTTTCTACCTTTTTTGATATAGGTGCTTATAACTATATACTTTTCCCTCTTAGTACTGTTCACATTGTGGATTTGGGTATGTTGTGTTTTCATTATCATTTGTTGTTTAATTTGATTCTTAATTTGTTCATTGACTCACTGGTCATTCAGGAGCATATTGTTCAATTTTTATGTGTTTGTTTAGTTTCCAAAATTCCTCATGTTACTGATTTTGAATTTTATTCCACTGTGGTCAGAGAAGATGTTTGATGTCATATCAGTTTTTTTTTTAACGTTTTAAGACTCATTTGTGACTTAAAATATAGTCTCTCCTTAATAATGATCCATGTGCTGAGGAGAAAAATGTGTACTGTGAAGACATTGGATAAAATATTCTTTAAATATTTATATTGTGCTTTGGCCTATATGACAGATAAGGCCAATGCATTTTTGCTGACTTTCTGTCTGGATGATCTGTCCAATGCCGAAAGCACAGTGTTGAAGTCTCCTGCTATTATTAGGGTCTATTTCTCTCTTTAGATCTAATAATATTTGCTTTATATATCTGAGTGCTTTACTATTGGATACATATGTATTTACAATTATTATATGCTCTTGCTGAATTGCTCCTTTTATTATTATATAACAATCTTCTTTGTCTTTTATGGTTTTTGTTTTGAAACCTATTTTATCTGTCATAAGTTTCCCTACTGCTGTTCTTGTATTGGTTTCCATTGGCATAAAATGACTTCTTCCATCCCTTTATTTTCAGGCTATGTGTGTCTTTATAGGTGAAATATGTCTCTTGAAGGTAGTAGATTGTTGAGTCTTGTTTTCTTCATCCGTTCAACCACTCTATGTCTTTTGATTGGAGAGTTTAGTCCATTTACATTCAATGTTACTATTGACAAGTAAGAACTTACTTCTGCCATTTTATTATTTGTTTTCTGGTTGTTTTGTGGTCTTCTCTTTCTTCTTTCTTCCTTTCTGTCTTCTTTCTAGTGAAGGTGACTTTTTCTGGTAGTATGTTTTCATTTCTTGATTTTTACTTTTTGTTTATCTGTTGTATGATTTTTTTTATTTGAGGTTACCGTAAGGCTTACAAATAATATATTTTAACCCATTACTTTAACCTGATAACTATTTAATACTGACTACATAAACAATCAAACTAGCAGTCGTAGAGGAAACTAGTAAAAGCCTTACATTTTAACTTTGTTTTCCTTTTTTAAAAAAACATTTTGTTGTTTCTATTTATATCTCGTTGTACTATGTCTTGAAAAGTTGTTGTGCTTATTATTTTGATAGGTTCATTTTTTTTAGTCTTTCTAATCAAGATAAGAGTAGTTTATACATGACAATTACTCTGTTACCAAATTTTGTGTTTTTCTGTGTACTTACTATTACCAGTATAGCTTGTTCCTTCGGATGATTTCTTATTAACATCCTTTTATTTCAGATCAGATAACTGTCTTTAACAATTTTTGTAGGGTAGGTCTGATGTTGATTAAATCCCTCAGCTTTTTATTATCTGGGAAATTATATTTCTCTTTCTCGTTTGAAGGATATTTCTACTACATATATTATTCTAGGATAAAGCTTTTTTTTTTTTTTTTTTTTTCTTCAGCACTATGAACACGTCATGCCACTCTCTCTTAGCCTTTAAGGTTTCCACTGAAAAGTCTGCTGCCAATATATTGGAGCTCTACTGTACATTATTTGTTTTTTTCTCTTGCTCCTTTTATAATCTTTTCTTTATCCTTTTCCTTTGGGAGTTGGATTGTTTTTTTTTTTTTTTTTTTTGACAGAGTCTCGCTCTGTCACCCAGGCTGGAGTGCAGTGGCCTGATGGCAACTCACTGCAAGCTCCACCTCCAAGGTTCACGCCATTCTCCTGCCTCAGCCTCCAGAGTAGCTGGGACTATAGGCGCCTGCCACCATGCTGGACTAATTTTTTGTATTTTCAGTAAAGACGGGGTTTCACCGTGTTAGCCAAGATGGCCTCGATCTCCTCACCTCATGATCCACCTGCCTCGGCCCCCCAAAGTGCTGGGATTACAGGCGTGAGCCACCATGCCTGGCCGGGAGTTGGATTATTAAATGTCTAGAGGTAGTCTTACATGGGTTAAATATGCTTGGTGTTCTATAACCTTTATGACTCGAATATAGATACCCTTTTCTAGATTTGGAAAGTTCTCTGTTATGATGCCTTTGAATAAACTTTCTAACTGGATCTCTCTATCTCTCTCTCTCTACCTACGCTTTAATGCCAATAACTCTTAGATTTGCCCTTTGAGGGTATTTTCTTTTTTTTTTTTTTTTTTTTTTTGCTCCTCTGTGTATTTTCAAATAGCCTGTCTTCAAGCTTACTAATTCTTTCTTCTGCTTGATGACTTCTGCTGTTAAGAGACTTTGATGCATTCTTCAGTATGTCATTTGCATTTTTAAACTCCAGAATTCCTGCTTGACTTATTTTAATTATTTCAATCTCTTTGTTAAATTTACCTGATAAGATTCTGAATTCCTTTTCTGTGATATCCTGAGTTTCACTCAGTTTCCTCAAAACAGTTATTTTGAATGATCTGTCTGAAAGGTCACATCTCTGTCTCTTCAGGAGTGGTCCCAGGTGACTCATTTAGTTTGTTGGATTAGAACATATTTTTCCTGTGTGGTATTCATACTTGTCGATGTTCTGGGCATTGAACATTCAATGCAGTGCCTGGGCATTAACGAGTTTTATATTTATTGTAGTTTTCACAGTCTAGGCTCTTCATACTGTCCTTCTTGGGAAGGCTTTCTACATATTAAAAGGGACTCGTGTGCTGTAATCTAAGTTTTTGTTCACTGCAGCCATATCTGCATTACAGAGAACCCCAAGCTCAGTAACACTGTGGCTCCTGCAGACTCAGAAAGTTACTGCCTTGATGGTCTTAGATAAGGTCCTGAAGAATTATCTGATTATCTGGCAGAGACTCTTTCTTCCTTACATTCTTCCAAACAAAGTCTTTCAGTGCTGAACTCAGTGGAGCTGGGGAAAGGGTGATACAAACACCCCTGTGGCTAACACCACTGGGACTGTGCTAGGTTAGAGCTGAAGCCAGCACATTACCGGGTCTTGCCCAAGGGCTGTGGTAAGCACTGCCTAGTTAGTACCTATGTTTGCTCAAGGCCCTTGGGCTCTACAATCAGCAGGTTGGAAAGCCAACGAGGCTTATATCCTTCCCTTTAGGGCAGTGAGTTTCCCCCAGCCCTGGGTAGGTCAAGAGATAGCATCTGAGAGCCAGAGTCTAGAGTGGAAAACTTTAGGAATCTACTTGGTGCCCTATTCTACTGTGACTAAGCTGCCACCCAAGCCACACACAAAAAAGCCATTCCCACTCTTCCCTCCCATTTTCACTCTTCTCCCTGTGGTGCCCACTGCCCCAGGCCTGCAAGGAGCATGGTCTGGCTACGCTCAATCCCAATAGCTCTTCAGTAAGTTTGTGGTAAATGCTGCTAGACCTGGGACTCTTACTTCACAGCAGTGGGCTCCTCCCTGGCCCAGGGCAGGTCCCTAATGTCATCCAAGAGCCAAAACCTAGAATCAAAACCTCCAGAGCCTGCTTGGTGCTCTGCTCCACTGTGGAGGAGCTGATCCCCACGCAGCAAAACTAAGTCCCCTTTACTTTTTCCTCTCCTTTTCGCAAGCATAAGGAGTCTCTCCCTTTAGGCACCACAGCTGGGAATGTGCTTGGTCACACTTGAAGCCAGCACATCTGTGAGTGTCACTCTGAGCCCATGGTGAGTACTATCCGGGTATCGCTGCTGATTATTCAGGACTCAGTGTCGCTTTAGTCAGCAGGTGATGAGTCTTGCCCAAACTGGGTTCTTCCATTTAAAGCAGTGGTTTTCCTTCTGGCCCAAGGATGTCATCCAGGAGCTAGGGCCTGGAACGGGGGCCTGAGAGCTCTGCCCATTGCCCTGTCCTACTCTGGCTGAGCTGGTATCCAAGTTACAAGACAAAGTCCTTTTTAATCTTCTTTCTCCTCTCCTTAATTAGAGGGAAGGAGCCTGTCCCGAAGCTGCAAGCTGCACTGCCTGGGGTTGGGTGAGGGGTGGTGCAACCACTCCCTAGGCCGCATAGGCCAATGTCTTACTAGGTCACGTGCCACCCTATTCTGCTGGCTCCGAGCCCAACACAGCACCCAGACTTACCCAAGAATTGCAATCCTTGCAGCCTAGACTGCCTTTCAAGTTTATTTAGGAACCCAGAGCCCTTTAGCCTATGGGGATGAGATTTATGGAAACCCAAGTTCTGACCTCTGGGATGGATGAAATATTGGGTTCAATGGTCCCTCCGTGGGTGGCATCTGTGTTCTGCTTGGTGTTGCTTTCTGCTTTGACAGAGCAGCACTGAGTTCCAATGCAAAGTCCTAAAACCGCAGAACTCTCCTTTCCCAAGAACACTGATTCTCTCTCTGTGCCATGAGGCTGCTGCTAAGGGATGAGGAAGGAGCAGCCTTGGAATCCAAGACTGTCTTTTCTATCCTCTTCAGTACCTCTAAAAGTAGGTAGAGTGATCATTCATCGGATCTTTGACTTTTATAAAGGTTGTATTTTGTATTGATAGTTGTTCAGTTTGGTGTTTCTGTAGGGAGGACAATTGGTGAAGGCTTCAAATCGGCCATCTTGCTCTGCCACCTCAAGCTGATTTCAAGCAGTTTATTGAGGGACACGTCTTTTTGAGAAAAAATGGAGAGGAAGCTGAATAATTCTCGGGGAGTTGTCTGACCATGGTGCCAGTCTGACCCTGAGTGAAAAAGATGGTAACAAAGGGAGGTAGTTTGGGTAAAGGCATCTTAGACTGACATAGAGTCTAAGGAATACTTAGCAATGCTGTTGGAAGCTCCAGAGTCAAAATCCTTATGCAGTGAAACCTCGCGTCATTCTCTGCTTTAGTATCAGCACTAGATTCAGCCACTGGCTCAGAGCAGCTTGTGAAAAATAAGGTCATTTCACAAATGCAGCTATAGGTTTCAAAGCAAAGGTGCAGGACCCTTGTCAAATTAAGCTTCCCAGAGGAGAAGATCTGTTGGGCTTATTCCCATGGCTGCCATAGCATATAATGTGGCTGCTACAGAAGTTAAAATTCAGCAGAAGTTTAATAAAATAAATTTAATTATAGTGAATTAAAAGTAAGAATAAAAAGGGAGAGCCTTTTCTAAAGAAAGTTATTAACATCTAGATGAAACTGTAAAGTTAACTTCTATTATGAAACATTAGTGTCTAATGTAGAAGTTCTCTAACTCTAGCTAAATTCTGTTTTGTACACTTATAATATCTGCATATTAGTAACACTTGCTTTTCTATGTTAGATAATATATTATTTACATTTTAAGCTCAACAATTGATTCGGACCATTAAAATCTGTTGTCATAGTATTGATATAATTTATATTTAAATGATCTTTGATAAAAAAATGTGTATTTTAGAAAACCGTGTTTTGTTGTTTTCTCTAAGACAGTTGGCAAACGTTTTAAGTGTGGCTAGAGACCATTAGGTAAACAAATAAATATACATAAAATTATTTTAAAGTCACTCATAGCAAGAGATCAGAAAAAGTAAGGTTGTTTTACTTTTCTTCACAGTTCCTTGAGAGGCTGAGGCAGGAGAATCACTTGAACCCGAGAGGCAGAGGTTGCGGTGAGCCAGATCGTGCCACTGCACTCCAGCCTGGGCAACAGAGTGAGACTCCATCTCAAAAAAAAAAAAAAAAAATCTTCTATTAGATGATTTGTTCCCTCAAGCTTTGAGAGGAGGAGAGGCAAGTGGCAGAAGTGGACTCTGAATAATTTCTGTACCAAAACACTCACCTTCCTATCTGCTATCTGCTTACAAGCTCTGTCTTTTGTTTAAAATTCACATTGAATCATGTCTGTTAGTTCTGAGAATCTTTCCAGATTTCTCCTGTACCATTGCCTAGCTGCATCTATATTACCCTCTTTCTTAAATTCTCAAGACTTATTATGATTACAGCTATTGCAGCATTTATCATATTGTTTATCTTTGCACTTGTTTAGATATTGAGATTCTAGGTATTAGAATTTGTTAAACTGTTCACACAGTGCAATAACTAGCAGACAATTATTGTTAAATAAGTGTTATTTGAACAGAGTTACTACATATAATTAATTAATTCAAAAATTTAACCATTATATACAGTGAATAATATGCAGATACAAAAATGTTTATGAATTACACAGCATAAATAATATTAAGCAAGTAGCATGGATTGAGATATAAACTAGAAGATGTTCATTTTTTTATTAAGCCTTTTTCCAACCCTTTTTAAAGTTTAGGACCTTTGATAAACTCCCAAATAATCTGTCCTTTTTTCTATGTACTAATTAAAAAAATAAAAATAAAAATCCTTATAGCACCTTTAAGCTCTACCCTTGACCGCCTCACTACTGAGACAGAAAGAGAGAGAACAGAATTTGGGAACATAGGATCTAATCCAAGCTCTTCAATAAGTGAGCTGTGTGATTTCAGGTATATCCTTTAATCTCACTGGGTTTCAAGATTTTCATCTGTAAAGTGAGAGGATTGAACCAGATCATCTCCAAAAGTCTCTCCAGCTCCAAAGAAAACTCCAGGGTCTTAAGATTGCCTCAGACCAGAATATCCAGCTTTTTGTGCTATTCTTCCCTCTAAGTGCCTTGTGGTAGTGCAAAAGAACGATTAAGTGTTAGTCATTCTCTTAAAGGAGGCAACAATTCTTCAGAATAGCAACTTCCTGGGCAAAAAATAGCTATGAAAATGTGATACAGGAATCATTCAAAAATCTACTATACCTAAAACATAGCTCTATTCACCATACTGCCAAGTGTACCCTTAAGTATAAATAAATCCTAGGCTCTATAAAATTGTTCTATTGACATTCTGCCAGAGACCGGCACACCCATATTCTTTGGATCTGGCATCTAACATACCTCGATATGGCTAATATCTAAATATGGAAAACTTGGGCATTAAATCAAGACGGTATATTTTCTGGAGACCTATATATATATATTCTTTCCTAGCTCTCAGTTTATCCTTAACTTTAGTGTCAGCCTCTGAAAACTTTTAACAGCATATAATCTTTTTTAAAAAAATTCTTAAAATTGAAGCTCATTTGCAGTGTGTTATTTGCAAAGATCCAAAGTAGTATTCTACCACATTCTGACAATTTCTGCAAAAGACAAAATTACAACCAATGTATTTATAGATTTAATGGCTTTTATTTGCCGTCATGAATTGAGGCTGGCTCCTTCCAACAAAATGTAATGAAGAGCTCACACTGGCCAATGGCAAAACAGTGAATTTTTTAAGGTGGGAACAAGGAAACAGAACAATGGGGAAAAAGCCAGTTGGTTAACACTCAGTTATTTGAGTTTGCTTTTCTTTGTAAGGGTTAAAGCAGAGAGGACTCCCTTATTATGCTGACTCTGATTTCAAAACAACTGGTTTGTTCTGAAATCAATCTACTTCCGTAAAGTTTGAGTTTGATGATCTGACATTTAGTATAAGTGACTTCATTTTCATTTGGACTGGTCTGCTAGGACGTAGTATAAGAGCTCAGTCCAAAATAATGGCCTCCCAGAAGTTTTCTTTAACATTTCCAATCTCTCCATTTTGAGTCTGGTTATTTGCAAAATCTTACCAGCATAATGAATTTTAGAGAAAAATAAGAGAGAAGCAATATTCCCTTTCTTTAGAAAAAAATATAAAAAGAGATAGATGAGGGAATATTACAAAAGAAAACCATTTATTTTTTTAAATTTAAAGAAGGAAAAGGAGATGTAAGCTATTATTTAAATAAACAAAAATGCAAGTCTTCTACAGGAAACATTTAAGAAATTCTCTTCCCGCTCCTCAAAAAATAAAACCTTAAAAAAAAATAAACTAATTGCCTTCAAAACATTATATCATTTAACACTATGCCTTATGTTCCCACTAAACAGTAAATGATTATTTTAATGAAATGAACAATATATATCCAAAGGCAAAATAATTATATTAAAACCACTTCAAGAGTTACTCTTATTACATGGATAATCTGAACAATCTTTCAAGGTCGACACAAACCCATTTCCCCTCCCACTGCGATGATAAGCAATGTAAAATACTAGGAAAGGGCCGGGCGCGGTGGCTCACGCCTGTAATCCCAGCAATTTGAGAGGCCGAGGAGGGCAGATCACGAGGCCAGGAGATCGAGACCATCTGGCCAACACAGTGAAACCCCGTCTCTACTAAAAATACACACAGAAAAAAAAAAAAAAACAATAGCTGGGCGTAGTGGCAAGTGCCTGTAGCCCCAGCTACTTGGGAGGCTGAGGCAGGAGAATCGCTTGAATCCAGGAGGCAGAGCTTGCAGTGAGCCCAGGTCATGCCACTGCAGTCCAGACTGGGTTACAGAGTGAGACTTCCTCTCAAATAAAGTAAAATAACATAACAACATAACATAACATAACATAACATAACATAACATAACATAACATAACATAACAATACTAGGAAAGATCAAGCCTTATCCACTGCCTCAAGCCACTTTCAAGTTGGCTTTGGATGAACTGCTCTTATTTCATTTGCAGGACTAATACATCACCCTGGAAAAAGTTATTTTCATTATGGCCTATATCTATCCAATTATCTCAATGATGAAATGCACAGTGCTTTATTTCAGTAATGTCTCAGTCTCCAGAAATTCAAGCTAATACTGAATGAAAAATATAGTAGGCCTAAACAAATAAAGTCCATAATTAACTTTAAAAAAAAAATACTGAGCTATCATGCCAAAAAAAAAAAAAAGATATGAAGAAAACTGGAATGAATAAGGGAATTATCAGAGAATTATCCCATTTCAAAAAACATAAAGAAAAATTTTAAAAAATTGAAAATTCAAACACATATAGTCAATGAAAGCAATTGAGAGGATTTTTCTCATTAAAGACTCAGTCAGTTGTTACTTTCGGTAGCCAGCATTTCTGAGATAAATCACAATGTATTTTACTAAAAATTACTCTTCACATGATATTTTAGAAGACTATTGCCAGGAAACGTTTAAAGAAGGATCATAATACTTTATACTAAACTCAACACTGTTTTTATTTATTTTTTATTAGTCAAGTCATGAACTTGGAAAGAACTTTCCGTATGAGGGAAATGGTGATTGTCCTATATGCTTTGAAATATGTTTCCTGTAAAGAAATGGAGTTTTAAGCCTCATCAATTTTTAAACATAAAGGAAGTGCTTGACATAGTATAGTGAAAAAAAGTTATAGTCTCTCATTATTAATTCACAGATCAGCTGTTCAAGCAAAATTGTTTCTGAATTCATAGCAAACTAAAAGAAGCATAAAAATTGTTTCTTCTTGTGGTCTCCATAAACAGCTTTTAACAGGTACTAGGTAATAAGTGCAATATAAACGCCTTTCCAAATAGATAAGTGAAGCTGTGATCGGGTTGTATTATGCCGTAATGTGTTTTCAGTCCATAGGCCCATTCCAAAGCAATGCTGACTTCTTTTGTATTCTCTTTTCCTAAGGAAGAAATGTGATACATTGCGGTATGATTTATCTCAGAAAAATAAAGCAAACTCCCTAGGGTACTTTGAAGAGTGGTATTTAGGTGTCCTGCAGGGAATGCTTAAAGCACTTGCTATTTTTGGTGTTGTTGCACACAGTCTGCTAGAAGAAAGCCAGGGTTAGCAATACAGACAGCCGTGAGGTCCAGCGTAGATGCTCAGGTTCTCTGAGATATGCTAGCACTTCCATGCTTTTAGATCTCTTGGGCACCGTCATCACCTTCTCTATGATCATTCCAAAACTTCCTAGTCTCCAAAATATTCAAAGGTAATCAAAATAAGAAAATTGGTACTGGACTTTTAAAGATTCTCATTAGCTCAGGAGAATCTGTTTTTCTGTTTAGAAATATCATGATTCCCATTAGGATATCGTATCAATAGTAGTAATAGTAGATGCTCTTTACATCGAAAGACATTTAAAGATATTTTTTAAACACGCACAGACACACACATTATTTTGTGCTAGGCAATCTACTGGGTACTTAATTTATAACATTTACAGTGTTCTAAACAATCCTTTACAACAGAAATGTATAGATATTAATAAAAAATGAAACATGAAAATTATGCAATGCCAACTATATTTGTCTGGCTTCTCTAAAGAAACAGAACCAATACCATATATCCAATATCGTATATATATCATGGCCTATATAATATACATAGTAAATCTCTTCATATATTCATATATTCAATACATGAAAATATATATGCCATATATAATATGCATAGCACATATAAGGTATTGAATATATGAATATATGAAGAGATTTATTATAAGGTGTTGGCTCATGCAATTATGAAGGCTGAAAAGTCCCACAGTCTGCTATCTACAAGCTGGAGACCAAGAGAAGTTGGTGGTATAGTTTGAAGGCCTGAGAGCTAGAAAGCTGATGGTGTAGATTCCAGCCATTTTCTAAAGATTTGAGAATTAAGAGCATTTATGGAAGTAGAAAACCAATGCCCCAGCTCATGCTGTCAGGCTGAAAGCAAATTTAAGCTCCCTCCTCCTTTTTGTTCTATTCAAGCCCTCAACAGATTGGACAATGCCCACCCACATTAGGGAGAGCCATCTGCCTCATCCAGTCCACGAATTCAAATGTGAATCTTTCAGAAACACTCTCACAGACATACCCAGAAATAATATCCAATCAGATATCTGGGGATCCTGTGTTCCAGTCAAGTCAGCACATCAAATTAACAATCGCAGGTCCGCTCCTTTTCAACCTGGAACCCATGTGCATCTTCTTAAACCCTAATCTCCAAATAAAGGCAATAACAAAGTCCCAACTCACCTGATACGACTATCTTGTGTACAACTTAAAATGTAGCAACCTCACCCTAGAAGAAGAGAGAATGTCCTTGATACACGCATATTGTTTTGTGCTAGGCTATCTACGGAGTACTTTCTTTATAACATTTACACTGTCCGTAATAATCCTTTACAACAGAAATGTATAGACATTAATAGAGAATGAAATATGAAAATTATGTAATACCAACTATATTAATCTTGTTTCTCTAGAGAAACAGAACCAATCCATATATATATACATTTATTTATTTATATTAATACCATACATATAATATATATATTATGGCCTATATAATAGATATAATAAATCTCTTCACATATTTGTATATTCAATATTCATATATTCAATACATGAAAATATATATGCCATCTTCAATACATGAAAATATATATGCCATCTATATAATGTTATGTATAAGGCATATATATGATATTGAATATATTCAATATGAGTGGTATTCATATACTCAATACATGAAAATATATATGCCATTTATATAATATTGCATATACAGCATATCTATGGTATTGAATATATGACTATATGAAGAAATTTATTATCAGGTATTGGCTTTTACTCTTCCCCTTTATATTCTTTAACTCAAATACTATACTGTGATATAAAATTGACAACACTTAAATACTTAATATTGTAATAAAGTCAATATATCTTATGTTGCATGATAAGGAAATAAGAGAGGAAAGAAAACAACCCTCTCTTTAAATCAAAAGATATTTAAAGATATTTGCTTCACATACACACTCACACTCACACACACACACACACACCTTACATACACGCACATTTTCTTAACAAAC
Source organism: Trachypithecus francoisi (assembly GCF_009764315.1). Taxonomy (NCBI): domain Eukaryota; kingdom Metazoa; phylum Chordata; class Mammalia; order Primates; family Cercopithecidae; genus Trachypithecus; species Trachypithecus francoisi. Next base: position 155,047,257 of record NW_022681454.1, on the reverse strand, counting down.
TAAGGAGGAGATACTTATGACAATTGATAGTCCTTGTTTTTGTAACTGGTCACATGGCCGTAGCTAGTAATTATAACTACCTTCTTCCACTAGTCATTCTGTATCCCCTTTGCCTTCAGTAAGTACCTTAGCTGGTGTGGTTCTTTACCTGGTGGAGTTACCCAAACTTCGATTTCGGGAGAGTCTGTATCTTTAGCATGCCTGTCGGGAATAAATTGTAGTTTTCCATTGACCTTAATCTTAGGGTACTGTAATATTAAGAGATGTCCCAACGGGTCCTCTTTGTTCCAGACATACTCTTTCTTACCTCTATTGCAGAGTAGCAGTTTCCTGTTGGTGATCAAACTCAATTACCCCAGCCAGCACCATAACTCTCTTCTTTGCCTGTTGATTCAGAAGCATGAGGAACTCAAACTGGCCTTGTGACAGTTTTAACTTCCTCTTCAGCGGAATGCTTGTTGTGTCTTCTGGTGGAAGCATTCCTCCCTCTGCAATTAAGACCTCTAGGCCAGCAGTGCATAAAGCTGCAGAAATAGGAAATTCTGCTAATGGATCACTGGTATAATAGTGACTGGGGCCACTCCTATTTCCACCACTTGATTCCTGAACCTATGAATCTCATCCTTAGAGTTAGGAGATGAGTTTGGAGAGACAGGGCCAGTTGCATTTTATTCTGAGTGAGGTGAAAGCCATTGGAAGTTTTGATCAGCGATGTGATAGAATCTAATTTTCATTAGAAAAGTGTCATTACTGGTTGTGGAGGTTAGATTCTCAGAACACAGGGGATTGGCCAACTGTAAGGTAACGTAGAAGTCGAAATCTAAGGCCAAGACCTCAAGACAAGAGATTCCTTAAGGACATGGTAGTCAGAAACAGTATTCAGAAATGTATCTCTTTTCTTCAGGAGTACTTTCTTCATTTTTTCTTTCTTTTTTGGCTGGTGCTTTGTCTGTTTATCTCCCTACTTTTCTTTAATGTCGTTATTTAAAGAATGCTATGCAAAAATACATATGTAATTGTTAGGAAAATCATGTTTGTTGCAACTATTGGGCAAATATGTTTGATTTAGACAGACAAAAAATGACTTAAATGATTACAAAGGCTGGGCAAATAATAAGGAGGACATAAACTATGAAAAAAATATGACTAGTGCCAGAAGAGAGACTATGACTTCAATGCCATTGGTAAAAAACAACAACTGAAGTTCTTCAGTCTATTCTTCTTTTGAGGGATGATGTGTGTATTGTAGGTTATCCTGGAAGCTCTACATGAGATGGATTGAAATGTGATTGAGAAGTGTGTTTAAGATGTTTAGGAAGCTGTTTTAGGAATAATGCATGAGATGGTGAGTGACTCTTATATTAAAGCTCTGTGTTAGAGACTACAAGTACTACAGATCGGCTAGCCGAAGACTTATATCTCAAGGAGCTTAAAAATAAGAATGAAATACATCTTTGCTGTACACATTTCACTTGTATAATGCAAGACAGCTTGTATTTGATATTACAGACTATGTTGCCTATTTTGTTCCCAACATTTGGATGGATTTTATCCTTTCTTTATCTGACTAATGTTTTTCAATACAGTAAGTCTTTACCATCATGAATAGGTTCTTGGAAATTGTGACTTTAAACTAAATAACATGTAAACTAATGACTTAAACCCAGTTTTACCATAGACAAGTTAATATAAACATCACTGTCTTCTAAATAAAAACCCAAGACACTTTTAATAATAAACATTGTATTAAATGTGAGCTATACATGAAGATTAATAGAAAAGAGCAATATAATTATTTTATTAAACTTTTGGTGAATTAGTGAGTGATCACTGTCGTAATGATGGTGAGTTAAATAAAGAAATAAATATTTGCAGAGCAAAAATTATGAGGAGCATCACTTCCCACTTTGCAGTAAAAAACAAGCCATAACAAATATGGTGGGCTCACTGAGTGCTTTTGTACTGTATCATTTATTGTCGTGCATTTGTATGATTATCATCTGCTTTACAAATTTTGTCAATACTGTATATTCGTTCATTTATTTACTTTCTAACCCACTTATTCAAGTTCAGGGTCATGGTGGACAGAGATTTTCCTGGCAGCTTGGAGGGCAAGGGAGGAACCAGCCATGGACAGGATGCCATCCCATGGCAGGGCACACTCACACACACGCACCCACACTCACACTTAAACTACTGCCATGTAAACACACCAGTGAACCTAATGTATGCATCATTGGGCTTCAGGAGGAAAACAGATGAATTGAGCTAAACCCACCCAGACATTGGGAGCATTTGTAAGCTTCACATAGTCAGTAGTCTTGGCTGGGAATTGATTTTTTTTTCTCGTCAATTTTATAATGAAACGATGTGGGACTAAACAACATGTTTGAAGGACCTGCTGTACTTGATTTCCTCCAGAAAGACTTTCATAATCTCCATCGGTCTGTGTAAAGTGTTCATTTTCCAGTGGAACTTCATGACTAATCCTAACACCAAGTACATGGTACTAAAGTAATTTATGTATCTATTAGCATCTCTTTTAAGTGTTTATTTAGCAAACAAATGTGGAAGTATGTTCAAGATGCTGTTTAATTTGTGTTATGTGATTTAACTAATTTCATCTGCACAAGACCCCCATGAGTAAATGTTATTAATATTCTTATCTTACCGATGAGGAAACTAGATCCCTGAGGGATACATAGTATTTGGTAGGATTTGAAGGCAGGTAACCTGGGCCCCAGGCCCAATTCTTAATTCTTAATCAACTGTAAATTCCTCAAGCACAATGACATTTCACACACAATGACCTATTTCTAGTATCTAGACTGTTTAATAAACAGGACACTATGAAAAGAAGAAATTATAGATGCCAGGAAAGGATAAAGCATATTAAATAAAATAGCAACTTTATAAATGTAGCTGAAATGTAAGGTGACATTACTGCAAATTAGTATGAAATAATACACACAAATCATTTCATGGGTGGCGTGACTACGAGAGGGAGTAGTGCGCTCAGTTTGCATTACCAGGAAGAGTTATTGGTTGTGCAAAATTAGCTAGAGTTAAAGCAAACAGACAAAAACACTTAAATATCGATTTCTTATGCTACTTCAGAATTAGGCTACTCTTGAAGTATAAGAGGGTGTTATTTATGCTTGTTAAATAAGCAACATAAAAAGAGGCTTTGAATGCAGAGATTTTAGTATAGCATACTGCATATGTGACTTTAAACTAAATAACATACAAACTAATGACGTAGACCTAGTTTTATCATAGACAAATTAATATAAACATCACCAGTCTTCTAAATAAAAACCCAAGACACTTTTAATAATAAACATCGTATGAAATGTGAGCTATGCATACAGATTAATAGAAAAGAGATAGGTAGAGAAAAAGTTCTTTTAGAATATGGTCAGTTTATTTACATAGAGTAGAAATTGCACCAATAATGGGTAATGCTTTCATTCAGAATTTTTTTCTTTTTCTTTTTCTTTTTCTTTTCTTTCTTTTTTTTTTTTGAGACAGAATCTTGCACTGTCGCCCAGGCTGGAGTGCAGTGGCACGATCTTGGCTCACTGCAAGCTCTGCTTCCCAGGTTCACGCCATTCTCCTGCCTCAGCCTCCTGAGTAGTTGGGACTACTGGCGCCTGCCACCACACCTGGCTAATTTTCTGTTATTTTTAGTAGAGATGAGGTTAGCCAGGATTGTCTCGATCTCCTGAGCTTGTGATCTGCCCACCTCGGTCTCCTAAAATACTGGGATTACAGGCATGAGCCACCACGCCCAGCCCATGCAGAGTATTTTTAAAACTTATAGAAATTAATTCAGAAAAATGTGCTGATGGAATAATACATTGTATGTGTCTGAAGCTCTCATGATGACAGAGCAAGTAATGATTTTATTCATATTTAAAATAAAATAGCCAAATAGCAGGGAAAGAAAATCTTGCACAGAGGTAAACACAACAAACAGAAAAAGCCTGTGAAAGGTATATTATGACTATTTTGGAGTTGTTAATGGCACAAATAAATTAAAGAACTTGAATGAAAGGTCACTGGCTCTGTCAATTGTCTAAACTAAATTGTTTATTCTGATGAGCCATGACTATCTGACAATACATTTAACCTTTCATACTCATCAGAGGAAAAGAGCAGCATTTGGTGACCCATCTATCACATGGAGCCTTTTAATTTTTCTCTTGGGATAATAAAGATAAAATTATGTGTTGTACTAGATCATTGTGCTTTAGGGAAAACACTTGCCATTCCATCTATATAGGTTGATGAATTGGCCTCAAAAAGCTCATCAACGAATAAAGATGTGGAATTAGACTCAAAGTAAACATTGTCTTATATATTGATTGTGCTAAGCAGAAATATTTCTCCATATGGCATTTTTAAAACTCTGAGTGCTGTGAATGAAGAAATGTTCTGCACAGGCTATCATCACTCACTTACCCATTGTAGACATAAATTAAAGAACAATGTCAAATAGCAGCTGGTGCTTTGAAATGCTCTCTCTCTCTCTATATAGCATATATATAGCATATATATATCCCCTATAGGTTTGCTATATATATATGTATCCCCTATAAGTATGCTATATAGATAGATACATACATAGATATCCCCTACAGGTATGGTATATGTATATATATATATCCCCTATATATGCACGCTCTCTCTCTGTGTGTGTGTGTGTGTGTGTATATATATATATCCCCTGTAATACAACATATCTCTTTTTGAGTAGGTAAAAGATGAGAAATTATTTTAAAGCCAAAGCAGCTAAGTGAGCCTCAAAAGTGAAAAGACGGCCGAGCATGGTGACTCGCGCCTGAAATCCCAGCACTTCGGGAGGCTGACGTGGGTGGATCACCTGAGGTTAGGAGTTCGAAACCAGCCTGGCCAACATGGTGAAATACCGTCTCTACAAATCTACAAAAATTACCTGGGCATGATGGTGGGTGCCTGTAACCTAAGCTACTCAGGAGGCTGAGGCAAGAGAATCGCTTTAACCAGGGAGGCAGAGGTTGCAGTTAGCCGAGATTGCACTATTGCACTCCAGCCTGGGTGACAGAGCAAAGCTCCATCTCAAAAAAGAGAAAAAAAAAAATGAAGAGACAAACAATGCTGGCCCAAGTGGGGGGGGGGGCAGCATTGTATATTGTAACTCTTAAATATATTTATGTATCTTATTTTCTCTGTGATATGATATACAGTTTTGAAAAGAATAAGCTTGAGTGATATCTGCATTTTTGTAATTTTAATGTATTTTCTTGACATCATACAATTATTCTTAATGGTAATAGCTATAATTTACTAAGCACCTATAGTATATCAGATTTCAAACATATCTTTCCCTAATTTTCACTGGTTATGCGTTAGTAGAAAGGAGTCAAAGAAACATTATTAAGAGAGAAACAAAGAAAAGCACTAAAGTTCAGATAAAGTAACTTACTCAATATGTCACAAACTAAGACATAGGAGACCAGGACTCAAAGCCAGACCTAACTCCAGAACATGTATTTTCACCATACAAAGAATCATTAGAAACTTGAGTCAGAGTATTCTATTTTGATATTGGAATTCATATCATGATTTTAAAAAAGAAAATAATAAGTCTGTTAATTTTTTTTCCAAATGCAGAAGGAAATGAACTGCCAGTTAATTTGCTTTTGGGATTGCTGGTTTCTTGTTGTTATTCTCATCTTTTATGTTTTTCTGAATCCTGTCTTGCTTTTGTTGCTTCTCTACCTGTAATTTTTTAACATTTTCAATGGGTTTAAATGATAAATACTTTCATCTAGGTTGGACCTACATTGATTTTCCTATGTAAATGATTAAGGATAAAAAGATCCACGACACTTGACTGATGTTCTAATGTTAAATAAATGACCCCTTTGAACTCAATACTAAAATTATACCAAAGATTCTAGAGACATGACCCTCTGACGCTAGTAGACTCAGAAGATCTCTAATGGCACACATTTTAATTTATTTTAATTTATTTCAGGTGAATGCTCTAAATTGTATGAAAAATATTTTGTCTCATGTTATTTCTACTCCTAATGACTATTATAGTCTTCTACGGATGATTATGGTTTTTTAATCTATTAATTAAAATTAAGGGTGGATTGAAGATGTGGTAAAACTACTATTCAAATGTGCCACAAGACAGAAACAGGGTTCTACATCATCAGTGTTATCTTGAGTTAGAATTGAACATTGATTTCTACTTGCTTTCGCTATGAATTAGTTTTAGCTTAATCATTAATTAATATTTAAAATTATTTAATTTTTTATATTGAAGTGAAATTCACCTAACACAAAATTAAACATTTTATTTATTTTTATTTCAGTGTTTTATTTTAGATACAAGGGTTATATCTACAGCAGATATTTTACATGGGCATATTGAGTGATATGAGGTTTGGAGAATGGAATCCTGTCACCTGTAGCTAGCATGGTACCCAGTAGGTAGTTTTTCTAACCCACCCTCTGGTGTTCGTCAGTGTCTATTGCTCCTGCATTTATGTCCATGTGAAATGCTTAGTTACCACTTACAGATGAGAACATGCAGTGTTTGATTTTCTGTTTCTGGATTAATTTGTTTAGGATTATGGCCTCCAGCTACATCTATGCTGCTGCAAAGTACATGATTTCATTGTATTTTATGTCTACATAGTATTCCATGGTTCGTATTTACTACATTTTCTTTATCCAATCTATCATTGAACACCTGGGTAGCTTTCATGTCTTTGCTATTATAAATAGCACCATAATAAACATATGAGTTCATGTCTTTTTGGTATGATTGATTTATTTTCTCGAGTATATGCTCAGTAATGGGATTGCTGGATAAAATGGTAGCTCTGTTTTAAGTCTTTTGAGAAATCCTGCTGGACTAATTTACATTCCCATAAAAGGTATATAAGCATGCCCAGTGGCTGGACGAATTTACATTCCCATAAAAAGTGTATAAGCATGCATTTTTCTCCACAACTTAGCCAGCATCTATTGTTTTTTGGCTTTTGAATAATAGCCATTCTGACTGGTGTTAGATGGTATCTCATTGTGGTTTTGATTTGCATTTCTGTGATGATTAATGATGCTGAACATTTTTTTCATATGCCTGTTGGCCACTTGTGTTTTTTTTCTTTCTTTCTTTCTTTTTTTTTTTTGAGAAGTGTCTATTGATGTCCCTTGCCCATAATTTTTTTCCTGTCGATCTGTTTAAGTTCCCTATAGATTCTGAATATTAGGCCTTTATCAGATGCAGAGGTTGAGAGATCTTCTCCCATTCTGTAGGTTGTCTGTTTGCTCTGTTGATAGTTTATTTTGCTGTACAGAAGCTCTTTAGTTTAAAAAGGTCCTACTTGTTTTTGTTTTTATAGCAATTGCTTTTGGGGACTTAGTCAAGAATTATTTGCCAAGGCCAATGTTGAGAAGAATATTTCCTAGGTTGTTGTCCAGGATTTTTATAATTTGAGGCCTTATATTTAAATCTTTGATCCATGTTGAATTAATTTTTGTATATGGTGAAAGTTAGGGATCCAACTTCAATATTCTGCAGATGGCTAGCCAGTTATCCCAGCACTGTACATTGAATAGCAAGTCCTTTCCACGTTGTTTTTTTGTTTTCTTGGCCTTGTTGAAGATCAGGTGGTTGTAGGAGTATGGGTTTATTTCTGAATTGTCTGTTGTCCTCCATTGATCTATGTGTCTGTTTTAGTGCCAATACCAAACTATTTTGGTTACTGTGTGTTTTTTTTTTTAATTATACTTTAAGTTCTGGGGTACATGTGCACAACCTCCAGGTTTGTTACATAGGTATACATGTGCCATGTTGGTTTGCTGCACCCATTAACTCATCCTTTACCTTGGGTATTTCTCCTAATGCTGCCCCTCGCCCCTCCCCCTATGGTGTGTGATGTTCCCTGCCCTGTATCCAAGTGCTCTCATTGTTCAGTTCCCAGTGTGAGGTCAGGTAGTGTGACGCCTCCAGTTTTGGTCTTTTGCTTGAGATTGCTTTGGCTGTTCGGGCTCTTTTTGGTTCTATATGAATTTTAGATTAGTTTATTTCTAATTCTGTGAAGACTGATATTGGTAGTTTGATTGGAATAGCATTGCATTTGTAAAGTGCTTTGGGTAGTATGTCCATTTTGATGACATTGATTCTTCCCATTACATGAGCGTGTAATGTATGTATATTTATTTGTGCCATCTCTGATTTCTTTCAGCAGTGTTTTCTAGTTCTCTTTGTGGAGGTCTTTCACCTCCTCGTCTAGCTGTATTCCTAGATTTCATTTTCTTTTTGGCTATTGTAAGTGGAACTGAGCTCTTGATTTCACTCTCAGCCTGGATGTTGTTAGTGTATGGAAATGCTACTGATTTCTGTACATTGATTTTGTATCATGAAACCTTAATAAAGTTCTTTATCAACTCTAGGAGGTTTTTAGTAGAGATGTTAGAATTTTCTATCTGTTGAATCACATCATCAGTGAAGAGAGATAGTTTGAATTATTTTCCTGTTTGGATGCTTTTTATTCCTTTCTTTTCAGTCTCTTGCCTGATTGCTCTGGCTAGGACTTCAAGTACTATGTTAAATGGGAGTGGTGAGAGTGGGCATTCTTGTCTTGTTCCAGTACTCAAAGGGGATGGTTTGAGCTTTTGTCCTTCAGTATGATATTGGCTGTGTTTTGTCATAAATAGCTCTTGTTATTTCTAGGTGTGTTCCTTTGTTTCCTAGTCTGTTGAGGGTTTTTAATAATGAAGGGATGTTAGATCTTACTGAAAGCTTCCTCTGCCTCCACTGAGCTGATCATATGGTTTCTGTTTTTGATTCTGTTTATGTGGTATATCACTTATTTATTTGCATATGTTGAAGTAGCCTTGCATACCAGGAATAAAGCCTACTTGATCATAGTGTATTAACATTTTGATGTGCTACTGGATTTTATTTGCTAGTATTTTGTTGAGGATTTTTGCGTCTATGTTCGTCAGAGATATTGGTCTTAAGTTTTCTATTTATTTATTTTTTTCCGTCTCTGCCAGATTTTGGTGTCAGGCTGATGCTGGCTTCATAGAATAAGTTAGGAAGGAACTCCTCCTTCTCAATTATTTGGAAAAGTTTTAGTAGGATTAGTATCAGTTCTTTGTGCATCTGGTACAATGTGGCTGTGAATCCATCTGGTCAGGGGCTTTTGTTAGTTGGAGGATTATTTTCTAATGATTTAATTTCAGAAGTTGATATTGGTCTATTCACTCTTTCAATCTCTTCCTGATCCAATCTTGAGAGATTGTCTGTTTCCAGGAATTTATTCATTTCTTCTAGAATTTCTGTGCATAGAGTTGTTCATAGTAGTCTCTGAGGATCTTTTGTATTTCTGTGGAATCAGCTGCAATATCATCTTTGTCATTTCTGATTGTGCTTATTTGGATCTTTTCTTTTTTTCTTTGTTAATCTAGCTAAGGGTCTATCAATCTTATTTATTTTTTCGGACAACAAACCCTTGGTTTCATTAATCTTTTATATGAATTTTTACATTTCAATTTCATTAAGTTCTTTTCTAATTTTAGTTATTTCTTTTCTTCTGCTAGCTTTGGGGTTTTTTTTGGTTTTTTTTTTCTTCTTTTTTCTTCATTCCTTTAAGTGCAAAATTAGATTTTTAATTTGAGAACTTTCTTTTTTTTTTTTTTAATTATACTTTAAGTTCTAGGGTACATGTGCATAACGTGCAGGTTTGTTACATATGTATACTTATGCCATGTTGGTGTGCTGCACCCATCAACTCGTCAGCACCCATCAATTCATCATTTATATCATGTATAACTCCCCAATGCAATCCCTCCCTCCTCCCCCCTCCCCATGATAGGCCCCGGTGTGTGATGTTCCCCTTCCCGAGTCCAAGTGATCTCATTGTTCAGTTCCCACCTATGAGTGAGAACATGCGGTGTTTGGTTTTCTGTTCTTGTGATAGTTTGCTAAGAATGATGGTTTCCAGCTGCATCCATGTCCCTACAAAGGACGCAAACTCATCCTTTTTTATGGCTGCATAGTATTCCATGATGTATATGTGCCACATTTTCTTAATCCAGTCTGTCACAGATGGACATTTGGGCTGATTCCAAGTCTTTGCTATTGTGAATAGTGCCGCAATAAACATACGTGTGCATGTGTCTTTGTAGTAGAATAAATTTGAGAACTTTCTAACTTCTTAATGAATATTGAAGATATCTTAGAGCCATAAACTTTCCTGTTAACACTCCTTTGGCGACATTCTAGAGATTTTCATAAGCTGGGTCTCTGTTTGCATTACTTTCAAAAATTTTTTTCATTCTGTCTATTTTCTGTGTTCACCCAGAATTTCTTTAGGAGAAAGTTGTTTAATTTCTGTGTTTTTATGTCGTTTTGACAGATCTTCTTGGTATTTATTTCTACTTGTATTTCACTGTGGTCCAGAAGTGTGCTTGTTACAATTTCTATTGTTTTGAATTTGTGGAGGCTTGCTTTATGACTAAGCATTTTGTTTATCTTAGAATATGTTTCATGCACAGATAAGAAAAATGTATACTCTGTGATTATTGGGTGGAGTGTTCTGTAGATATCGACTAGGTCCAGTTGCTCAAGTGTCAAGGTTAAGTGCAGAATTTGTTAGTTTCTTGCCTTGGTGATCTTTTTAATGCTGTCAGTGGGGTGTTCAGGTCTCCCACTCTTATCGTATGGTTGGCTAAGTCTTTTCCTAGGCAGAGTAACATGTATGAATCTGGGTGTCCCAATGTTGTTAGCATATATTTTTAGAATAGTTAAGGCTTCCTGGTGGATTGTACCTTTTATTATTATGTAATGTTCTTCATTATTATTCTTAATTTTATTGGTTTAAAATCTGTTTTATCTGATATAAGAATAGCAACTCTGGCTTTTCTTTTGTTTTCTGTTTGCATGGTAGATCTTATTCCACTCATTTACTTTTAGCCTATGGGTATCATTAGATGTGAAATGGGTCTCTTGAAGAGAGCAGATGGTTGGGTCTTGTCTTTTTATGCAACCCGCTACTCTGTGTCTTTTAAGTAGCCATTTAAGTAAGTCCATTTACATTCAAGGTTAGTATTGATAAGTGATTTTGACCCTGTCATGGTGTTGTGAGCTGCTTGTTATTTAATATATAGATGTGATTGTGTAGTTGCTTTATAGTGCCTATGGGCTATATGTTCAAGTGTGCTTTTGTGGTAGCTGGTTTGTTCTTTTGAATCCATGTTGAGCACTCCCCGAAGGACCTTTGTAAAGCTGGTCTAGTTAAAACATATTCCTGGCTGGGTGCCGTGGCTCATGCCTGTAATCCCAGCACTTTGGGAGGCCGAAGTGGGTGGATCACGAGGTGATGAGCTCAAGACCAGCCTGGCCAACATGGTGAAACCCCATCACTACTAAAAGTACAAAAATTAGCCTGGTGTGGTGGCAAGCGTCTGTAATCCCAGCTACTTGGGAGGCTGAGGCAGGAGAATAGCTTGAACCTGGGAGACAGAGGTTGTAGTAGGCCAAGATCATGCCACTGGACTCCACCTAGTGATAGAGCAAGACTCCATCTCAAAAAAAAAAAAAAATCCTTCAGCATTTGCTAGAGAAAGGCTTTATTTCTCCTTCTTTTAAGAAGCTTAGTTTGGCAGGATATGAAATTCTTGATTGAAATTTCTTTTCTTTAAGAGCACTGAAAACAGGCCCCAGTCTCTTCTAGCTTATAAGGATTCTGCTCAGTGGTCTGCTGCTAGCCTGATAAAGTTCTCTCTGTAGGTCTCCTAGCCTTTCTCTCTAGCTGCCTTTAAGATTTTTTTCTTTTGCATTGGCCTTGGTGAATCTCATGACTATGTGCCTTGGAAATAGTCATCTTGTGTAGTATATGTTTGGGATTCTCTGCGTTCCTCAGGTTTGCATGTTGACCTCTCTAGGGAGATTAGGGAAATTTTCATGAACTATATTCTCAAATATAAATTACTTATTCTTTCTCCTATTCTCTCAAGAATGCTGATGTGTCATAGATATAGTCTCTTCCCATATTTCTTAGAGGTTTTGTTCATCTTTGTTGATTCTTTTTTATTTTTGTCTGACTAAGTTGATTTGACAAACTGGTCTTCATGCTCTGAGAGTCTTTCCTCAACTTCTGCTGCTAATACTTCTGATTGTATTATACAATTCTTGTAGTGATTTTTTTAGCTCAAGAAGCTCAGTTTGGGTACTTCTTAGAAGGGAAATTTTCTCTTTTAGCTCTTGAATTACTTTACTGTATTGATTGGCTTCCTTGGACAGAGTTTTAACTTTCTCCTTGATCTCCATGAGCTTTCTTGCCATCTGGATTCTGAATTCCATATATGTCATTTTAGGCAATTCATAATAGTTAAGAACTATTGCTAGGGAGCTAGTGGGCTCATCTGGAGATAAGCAGATACTATGACTCTGAATTGCCAGCATTCTTGTGCTGATTCTTTCTCATTTGGGAGGACTGGTATTTCTTTAATTGTAGTTTAAATTGAGTATCATCTTTTGACATAATTTCTGAATGTTTTCAGAGGACTAAAGGTCTGTACTGAGTCTTCACTGATTGTAGAATTCTTGTTCTTGGTTTTGCAGGAGGGAGAATTAGTAGGGTGATTTTTGGTGTTGAAGTTTAGGCTGTGATCCAATAAACACTGATTGAGAGCAATGGGCAGTAGACAGGTTCTTACTCAGTCACATGGTTCCTTTGTATGTCTTCGCATTTAAAGTTGTGTTCTGTGGTGTGAGGAGAAAAGAGGCGAACTTCTCACCAGGTCTGTTCATGGGCCTTGGGAAAGCTACCTCCAATGCCACACTGTTACCAAACAACCCTGGGGAGGGAGGGACAGTTAGGTCCCACGCCACCCCACAAACCTATGTGACTCAGTCCTCTCAGTTTTCTGAGAGTGGCGGCTCTTCTTCCATTCAAGTGTCAAGCAGAGCTCTGAGTGAGGCCCTTCTGAGCCACAGGCCACAGCTCTGGAGTACTAGGACCTCCTCATGGTTACCCCCTCTGGCTGATCGGGACTGGGTTCTTTGTGTGGTGTGAAATCTGAAGGGTTCTTAAGCAGTTGGAACACATTCAGGTGGAGCAAAGCACTCAGGCTGGACAGTGGAGGCTGCACTATACACATGTTCCAATGAAGCAGCCAGGACCCAGGGAGGGCTGGAGGGTAGGTGGGCCTGTGGGATAGGTGTGTCCCAGCCCCATGGGGAAGCAGGCCCTACTTTCTCCCTGGAGGTTAGCTGGGGCTAGAGCCTCTCAGAGATAGATGGTCAGCCCTGGCCGGTGACCACTTACGGGCAGGCTCTGCTAGAGCTGACCTATGCCTAAAGGTCCCTGCCTCTGTGCCTCTGCAACTCTGTCTCCCCATCTAATGTCCAGGGAGATCCCCTTGCCAGTTCATAGGTCTGTGAGGGTGTGGGGTCCCTGCAACTAGGATTCCAGGGGTCCACAGTGAGAGGAGGCAGTCCTCCATTCCCTTCACTCACCCCTTTTCCAGGCACTGTTGAGGAGGGGAACTAGCCATAGTGTTCAGGTGTCTCATGCTAGGTTTCCAGCCTCCTCCCTCTTCAGGATTGGCGACCACGTCTTTTTCCCATCCTTATTCAGTGTTCTCTCTCTAAAGATCTGTTCAAATTATGTTGGTGTAGTTGAAATCTCTCTTTTTGTGGGAGCAGCACTTCCTGACTGCATCTACTTGGCCATCTTGCTAAATAATACAGTGTATCTGCTAGACCATCATGTGGTCTTCTTCTCCAAGGAGATTCTGGAGGGCATTGTTGTTAAGCCTGAAATCCAAAATCAAAAATTTTGAAGTGTACAATTCATGATAAGAATACATTCACAGAATTAGGCAACCATCATCTCTATCTAGTTTCAAAATGTTTTGATTACCTCCAAAGGAGGACTTATATCAGACTAGCAATTACTTCCTGTTCCCCCAAGGCAATACTGGAGGTGAAAGGAGGTACCAAAATGACATTAGACATATGAAAAACAATGAATATAAATGAATTGAACACTGTAATAGGCAGATATTTACTTGTTCTGGAACCTTAAAAAAAGCAGGTATGGGCAAAATTGATTAAAATTAAACACACTAGCCACCCTATTCTATGTATAAGAGGCTGACATTAGATGTAAAGACATAAATAGGTTGAAAAGGAAAAGACGGAAAAAGATATTCCATGCATATAGTAACCACAAAAGAGATGGTATGGCTGTGGTAATACTAGACAAAATACATTTTAAGTCAAGACTGTTAAAGAGTACTAAAATATATCAAGCAAATATTGACAGCATTGAAAGGTGAAATAAACAGCTCAACAGGAATAGAGACTTCAATACTCTTTTCGATAATAGATCAAAACTCCAGACTGTTTTTAAATAAAGACAAAGGATACTTGAATGACACTATAAACTAACCAGACCTAATAAATATATTTAGAAAATTTCATCCCCAAAACAGCAGAATATACATTTTTTTCAAGAAAATATGGAACATTCTCCAGGATAGAACACTTATTAAGCTACAGAGCAAGTCTTGATAAATTTTAACAGATTGAAATTACACAAAGTATCTTCTTCATAAACAATGGAATGAAAATAGAAATCACTAACAGAAGGAAAGCTGGAAGATTGGCAAATAAGTAGAAATTAATACACTCTAAGTAAAAAATGAGTCAAAGGAAAAATCAAAAGGAATTTTGAAAATACTTCAAGACAAGTGAAAACAAAACACAACATAATAAAACTAAAATACGATAACATTGACTTCATTTTTTACCCACGTAATTACATTTACATGTGTTTTTATATACTCATATTGCTTTACATGAATTATAAAAATTTGGGAGTTTCTGTTTTTGTAGGATTTTGTCCAAATTCTATCTAGTGTCTTTTCACTTCAGTCTTCAGGACAGCTTTAAGAATTTCTTATGTGGTAAGTCTAGTAATGTGAAATCTCTCAGTTTTTTAAAATCTGAGAATGTCTTGATTTCACCTTAATTTTTGAAGGATGGTTTTGTAAGTTATGGAATTCTTAGTTGATATATCTTTTCTTTCTGCACTTCGAAATTATCATCCCATTGTTTTCTGGCCTTCGATGATAAACATGTTGTTACTCTTGTTTAGGATCCTTTGTTCATGATGAGTCACTTCTTTTATGGTGCTTTGATGATTCTCTCTTTGTCTTTAACAGTTTGGGTTATAAAATGTTATCATGTGGATCCCTTTGCATTTATTCTTCTTTGAATGTTTGAAGTTCTTAGATGAATAGATTCATGTACTTTAGTAAATTTGGAAAGTGTTGGCCATTACTTCTTCAAATACCTTTTCTGTGATCTCTCCTCTCTTTTTGGAAAACTGCATAACTGGTATTTTGGTACACTTGTTAGTGTTTCATAGGTCTTTTAGGCTCCATTTATTTTTCTTCTTCCTGGTCTTCAGAGTAATTTCATTTACCTCTGCAAATTTGCTCATTCTTTCTTCTGCCTGCTCATATCTGCTACTGAAACCTTCCAGTAAATATTTCATTCCAATTATAATTTTCAACTCCAGAATTTTTGTTTTACTCATTTTATATTTATAATTCTTTTTTAATTTTTATTTTTTTATATATCATTCTCCTAGTTTCCTTTAGTTTGTTGTTGTTGTTGTTGTTGTTGTCCTTTGATCCATGTTTTTCTTTAGCTCTATGAGCAATATTTTCTGGTTTTCTTTGAGACGAAGTTTCAATCTTGTTGCCCAGGCCGGAGTACAGTGGCATGATCTCAGCTCACTGCAACTTCTGCCTCCCAGGTTCAAGTGATTCCCCTGCCTCAGCCTCCAAAGTAGGTGCCCACCACCACACCCAGCTAATTTTTTTGTATTTTTAATAGAGACAGGGTTTAACTGTGTTGGTCAGGTTGGTCTTGAGCTCCTTACCACAGGTGATCTTCCCATCTTGGCCTCCCAAAGTTCTGGGATTACAGGCATGTGCCACCACACCCAGCTATGAACAAATTTTTAAAAGTCTAAGTCAGCTTTTGTCTAGTAATTCCAATGTTTGTTCTTCCTCAGAAAGTTTTTGTTAATTTCTTTTTTTTCCTGGGTGTGGTCCAGACTTTCCTAGTTTTTTACATATTGCATAACTTTTTGTTTTAAACTCAACATATTTACTATATAATGTAGAAACACTAGAAATAATTTTCCCCTTCTTAAAATTTATTGTTAGTTTCTGTGGGTTATTGTTGTTTGGAGGTTTTTTTTTTTTTTTTTTTGTCACTTTTCTCAAACACTTTTGTAAATTTTTTTTTATTGTTACATATTGTCACTTAAATCTTAGTTTCTTTAGCTTTTGGCCAGCTTGTGGTTTAACAAAGGTTTTCTAAATGCCTGAAAGCCAACAAATAAATAAAACAAAAAAATCGTCTGCTGGCCAACACAGGATTGGTCCTATGTTGAGGCACTCTTTCCACTGTTAGTGGAAAACTCAGAATGCTTCCTTAGCCTTTACTTCCTGTTTACATGAGTCTACAGGATATTGGGAGATAAAAGCTTAGGATCTTCGAGGTCTCATTGAACACGTGTCCTGCGTCATTTATCTGGGATCCCCACTATACATTAAGAATTCCCAAAGCTTTCATTTTTTAAAATAATCCTCTCCTGAGAAATTTTTGTCAGGGCTTCCAATGTGTCTACTGATTGGCCCAGTTGTAATCAATTGACCCAGGCTTCAATAGCTTTTTCATTTGCCTCTTGATATTTTTCAGTAACACCCTCCACTTAGCTCTTTCTCCTCATTAAGAGAGTTCTATTTTGGTGTGCAAAACAGAGGCAAGCACCTTGCATTATTACTTCAGGGAACTTCAAGACTAGTAAAAATGCACAAATACAATCATTTGGGAACAAGTTCCACTCTGCAAACTCTGAAATCAGGTAACCACTCTGGGAATGTGGGCTTCTATTTTCAAGACTGCTACTGCTCAGGAGGAGGGGTGAGGCAAGGCTAGGCTAAATTGAAATGCCACAGAGTTCACTTAATGTGCTTAATTAGCCTTTTTCTTGACTCAGTATAGGTTTCGTTGCTGTCAACCTTTGACTATTTTCCCAGATTCCAACAAAGTTGACTCTGGCAGTCTTTGTTCCATTTGTGTGCAGGGATAGACCCTTGGCGTTCACTACCAGATTGTTTATGCTGGTGTCATTTAGTGAAATCTGTAGATTTCTTTTTTAAAAATGGAATGAGTAGTGATGTGGATTTGCTTTAACCATATTTTTGGCATATGATTTTTCTAATAACTAGACCATTGAAAAATGCTTTGGCTCCTATATAGGTTATACATATCCTTCTTGCTGGAGAAGACATATGTGCAGTTTTCTATTATAAAACCTGAATTATTTTTCTTATAAGAGAACAAAAGGTGGAATAAATTCTATTCCCAAACACAGATCAACTATAGAATAAAAGCAGAAAAATTTCTGGTGAACACTATAGGAAGGAAATGCAAGAGACTAGCCTTCTTTAGATACATTTCCATAGTGATAAAGTAGTTCATATCTACTAGATTAATTGGTAGTTCTTCAAATTTTTAAAAGCGTTTTCAGACTTTTTATTTTTTAAAAAGGTTCCTCTTGTTTTTCATTAAAAAACAAAAACAAACAAACACACACACACACAAATGGCGTTAGTCTTGTGAAGGCAGCAAAAAATTCTAGTGCCTAAGTAGTTTGTAAATCAGGAAATCATATAGGAAGAATTAAGAAAAATGGTAGTGATTTTTATGATGTTCAAGTATTTAAAGCTTTCAGTCAATATTTTGACTGTTAGTAATAATTATTAATAGTTCTAGGAAGTACTAACTACTATTTTGATGTTCTCAGAAAAACAAATGGGGTTCAAAGAAGTGCTAAATTCCTTGCCTATGATTGCATAGTAGATGGCATAGATGGGATTTTAATCTACATCTTCAAAGCTCTATAAAAGGTCATGCAACTGCTATAAAAGTGAGAGCAGATCAGACCAAGTCCAAGGACCTACCATTGAGTGTGTTGTGTATGTATAACCAACACAAGGAAGAACATTAGATTGAGAATATAAACAAAGAGAAGCTCAATAATTTCCTTACAGAAGCAAACCTTACCAAATCCCATCACTCAAAGCAAAAGGAATTACATAATCTATAGATGCTACAAATACATTCTAAAAAGAAAGCACAATGTGGCATTGTTTCAAAATGTACCGCTCAGCTCCTAATATTTTGAGTATTACCCAGTAGAGCTCAGCTATGTAGATTCTTCAAGGGAGGAATTAGTCCAAAGTGATGAATGATTTATATTATTAATAATTCAGATCATTAGTGATAATTAACATATTCTTTTTTATTTGAAGTAACTCTAAAAATATGTTTTACACACAATTCTTTAAATGATTGCTTTTTGTTACAAATGATGCACTTGTTGCAAGTGATGCATCTGAAGTATGTGTGTTTGTATTTCATTTTCTCTTTTGCCAGGCTTCCATCATAAGTGTTAGCTAGATCCCTCTAGCTAGATCCCTTCTAGTAACAGTTCCTTTGTGACTTGCATCTACATTTAATTGACTGATGGCCATATAGAGATAGGAAAAGTACTTTACAAATCCTGTGGCTAAATGAAAAGATCAAATCTAATAACTCTAAGAAATTTAAAATCAATTAGCAAAATAAAAAAAATTCATTATTGAGTTTTAAATTAATTAACATTGATTATGTATTTTAAACATGTAACAGCAATGTAATTTCCATCCAAGTGAACTGCAGCCAATTTTCAGTTTGCTCTTATTAACAGTCTAGGTATAGGCCAGGTGTGGTGGCTCACTCCTGTAATCCCAGTACTTTGAGAGGTCGAGGCGGGCAGATCACGAGGTCAAGAGATCAAGACCATCCTGGCTAACACGATGAAATCCCATCTCTACTAAAAAATACAAAAAAAAATACAAAAAAAAATTAGCCGGGCATGGTGGCAGGCACCTGTAGTCCCAGCTACTATGGAGGCTGAAACAGGAGAATGGCGTGAACCCGGGAGGCGAAGCTTGCAGTGAACCGAGATCGGGCCACTGCACTCCATCTTGGGTGACAAAGCGAGACTCAGTCTCAAATAAATAAATAAATAATAAACAATCTAGGTATATGTACTTTTCCATTCATAGAAATGTTATGATTTAAAACACTGAGATTCTTAAAACTAATTTATTATCTGAGTATTCTCGGATTTAGCATAATCACCATTATACACACAAAAACCAAACCAATGAAATTATAGTATTGAGGTAGACTTACAATATAAGTATCATCAACATACTTTGGCTTTTCTATTTCTGCTTTCTTCCTCATAAAATTTCTCAACATGTTTCTCTATAGCATCACTGTGTTAATTAAAAAAGTAGTCATCAGAGAAAGGCTACTAAATTTCATAAGATTAGGTTTTCAAGCAGAATTGATGAAGTAGCTATAAACTTCAACTGTTTCAACCTTGTTTGTCCTCACCTCTGTATTTTGTATGCTTAGTTCAATCTCTAAAATAACTATGCCTTTTCATAAGTTTTCAATAAAACCACATTCAATGTTAAATTCTAAAGTTCAGCCACTAAATTGCACATGATAAAATTCAAAATGGAAATCATCAAATATTGTTGAAAATGAGACTCAAGATAATTATCAAAGGTGTTATTTTGAGTACCGAAGTTGTGAAAAATAATTAGTTAATGCGGGTTGGAATTCAAAACAGATTTTCAAAGATAGGATAGTTTAGGGAACTATAAAAAATTATCTCTGATTAACATAATAAAATAATGTCCTCAGAGGAGTAATAATGTATTCCAGTTTTACCACAGAATTGTTTTCTCATGTACACTTCTATTTACTAAAATAATAGCTGCAAGCATTTTATCCTGGCAAACATTTAGCGTCATTGTACTACAAAAATTCTTTGATGATATTGCATAATAGATTATAATGCTGTCAATTGTTCCCTATGTAATATTTAGTAACTATGCCCTTTCTTATACTATTTACTTATAGTTGTATCATGACCTCATTGATTCATTTATACTATAAGGAATCTTTTTATTTACAAATATTTGTATTAAGTTTTATATCTAAACATATCCTGATATTTTTAAAAGGATTCATCATGTCTATCTTGGTCTTATACTTCCTTGAGATGGGTCTTTATATGGATGACTCTTTTTACTGAAGCATCAAGTACAGTCTGTATTTATATCTAGATTCTTAGAAATGCATATTTAAGATTAAAATGATGATAAGCAATTCTTATGAGAACTATCTGAAATTTTATCTAAAATTCATATATATTTGTATATATCTACTCATCTATTTATGTACCTACCTATGTATTTTTTCTCAGTACAAAAGTAATTTATGTCCACTGAACAAAGCATGCAAATGTAAACCAAACAAGACAAAATGTAGTTGACCTGAATAATATAGGTTTGAACTCCATGGGTTCACTGATTTTTTTCAGAAATATATTGAAATTTATTTTGGAGATTTGGACAATTTGAAAAAATTCTCAGAAAAACCATGTAGTCTAGAAGTATGAAGAAATGAAATAAAAGTTATGTCTATTATGAAGCATATAATATATTTAGATACTAGTTTATTTTATTATTTACTATTATTAAATATACACAAATCTATTATAAGAAGTTAAAATGTATCCAAACTTATGCACACAGTCGCTTACATACTGTACATAATGTCATTCACAGTCCAGAGAAATGTAAACAAACCAAGATGCAATATTAAATTATAACTGCATAAAATTAACTGTAGTACATACTGTACTACTTAATAGCCACCTCCTATTGCTCTTGCAGTGAGCTAAAGTGTTGTGAGTATCCTCATAAAATGCAGTCATCTCCACTCCATGTGAGCAGTTCGTCTCTCCAGTAAATTTCGTATCACAGTTAAAAGTGATCACTCACGGTGCTCAAGTATTTTTGACCATGTTCCATGCAATGCCATAAACTTTGAATAACATTTTGAGACACATACAAAGTACCACTAAGTGGTGTGAAAATGCTTCCAAGGATCAGAATAAAGTCATGATATTAAAAGAAAAAGTTGGTTTGCTTGATATGTACCATAGATTGAGGGCTACAGCTGCGGCTGCCTATCGTTTTAGACAGACTGTTCATATTGTAAACAGATGATGCAAACTTATGGCAATGAAAAATATAGTACAGTACTGTGAACATATTTTATCTTCAATATGCTTTTCTAAATAACATTTTCTTTCCTCTAGCTTACTTTATTGTAAGAATAAATTATACAATTTATATAATATACAAAATACATGTTGTTTATGTTACAGTAAGGCTTCAGGTCAACAGTAGGCTCTTAGTAATTACGTTCCTGCAGAGTGAAAAGTTATGAGCAGGTTTTTGACCATTCATGACATTGGTGCCACTATCCCCTATGTCGTTCAGCGGTCAACTGTAAAACATAACAAAACAAGTTTAATGCAGTTTTCCATAACCACAGTTAACCTCTGAGCATGTATCTCTTCAGTCCATGCGTAGACTTTGCTTATTTTATTTTTAATGGCTTAATTATACCATTCGTGCAATATTGCGCTATGTTTATATAATTTATTGAATCTTAAATTAGTGTTTTATAAACATCTTTTTAACATGTGTATTCTACTGCACCAAGTGGCTATATCATTTGTCATTTACATAAATATTCATTTTTTATCTGGGCTTTTAAATTGCTTAAAATGTTTCCTACAACATAATAATGTTAAGAATGTATTCGTGCATAAAGCTTTATTCATATTTATTATTATTTCCTCAGAATAGTTGACCAGGAAGTGAGTTAGCATCACAAGGGGTAGACGTATGTGGAAGATCCTTCATGCTAATTACTAATTACTTTGTACATGCAAGTTACACCGCCATTAGGAATATCAGAAAGTGCCAATTCCATTGAGCACTCTTTAAAATTATATACTTCTAATTTATTAAATAAAAATGATATCTAACTGATACAACTTCATTTAGTTAAAACATAATGAAGTTGAAAAGTTGCGTATTTTCTTTATATATTTTAATGCATAGAAGCAATATCCAAACAATGCAGAAGTACATATGGTAATAGGTAGTTTCCTTTTATAAGGGCTTTTTCTCTTTAGGAGGATGGAGCAGGTTGTTGAGTAATCTCTCAGATTATTTACTGAGGTGATTACATAAAAGAGCATTAAGATATGCAGTATTTTTTTATATCTGGAATATATTCAATTGAAAATGAATAATTTTGGAGACATCTCTGTGTCAGTACTAATATACTATCATTTTTACAACTGCAGCGTGGAATTTCATTTGGTGGAAAGTTCATAGTTTAGGCATTTCTCTATCGTTTTACATTTGAATATTTCTACATTTTCTTGTTGCAACCAGTGCTGCAATAAATATCCTTGTGCATGCTATTTTGTGGTCATTTATGAGCATTTATTGAGGGGAAATAGTGAAGGACATTATTGCTTTATTAAAGCAGAGTCACAACTTAACTTTTATGAAATAATGCCAAATCGTTATCCAGAAAACCTAAAACAATTACGTTTCTATCAATAGTATATGAGCGCTTATATTTATTCACATCCTTGGCAGTCTTGGGTCTTAACACATTTTATTGTTGTTGCTAATTAACGGGTGAAATAAATATATCGTTTTAGGGATTTAATTTGCATTCATCTAATTATTTATAAGATTGTGAATCTTCTGATGTTTATAGATCATTAATTCTTCCCTTATATAAGTAATAGCCATTTGTTTGTTACATTTCCTTCTCAGTTCTTTTCTTGTTTTGACTATTAATAATTCATTTTATAGTCAGAATATTAACCTTTTCTGTCATATTTTCTCTTGTTTGTTAGATTACCTTAACCATTGTTTATTTTTAATATAGTCACCTTTATCAAGCTTTATGCTTTTTACTTATATGACTTTTATCTTGCTTTAAAAAGTCTCTTCTTCAATATGTATGGTTTTTGTTTCTAATAGCATTACAATACTATTAATACCAATCATCAAATATTATATGTAATTTTATTCTTAACCTCAATTTTTTCATTTATATAGATATCACTTTATGTTAAAAATGATATATGCATGTGTTTTAATATTAAGTTACCTCAGTACTCTAGATTATACAGTGTTTAGCTGAACCCACTATATTATATAGCCTATATCTATATAAAATGCTACCTTTATTATATCATTAATTTTATACATATGATATGTTTCCTTCTAAAATCCTTATTCTATTCCACCAATATTTTCTCTTTTGTTAAAACACCACTGCATTGTTTATGACAGTGGAGTGTAGTACGTGTGTGTGTGTATATAGAGGTTTTTATGTGTGTGTATATATATATACAAGGACTATATAAAATCAGGAAATTTATATTATATTTAGGAAAAGATCATCGAATAGTTTTTCTTTGTGTTTTTGTCCTAGAAGAAAATTTATTTAATGGGTAAGACATTCACATTGTTAAAGGCATACAAACAGAAGTTATATATCTTGAAAAATCTCCCTTTTATCCACTGTCTTTCACTTGCACGGTTTCTACACTTGTGAAGTGCTACTCCCATCTTCAAGATAAATAATTGCTCTTTTGATTTGGGGTGGAAGAGAGTGAACAGAGTTGAATTAATTCATTATACTCCCTAGTTCACAGAATACCACAATTATTTATATGGACAAGATCACTCTTTTATTAGTTTATCAATTGTCTTTATTTGTCTTCCACACTTTAATTTTCCTTTTGCAAACCATGTAGTCAACCACTCTGAAGTTCAAAGTATCCTTTGCTTTGTATATTTCTTATAAAATGTGCATAGCTTTTTGGCTTGTTTGTGTTTGCTTTCTTTTTTTTTTTACATTTTTCATTTATATAAATGATAATATGGCCTATATGTCATATTGTGTCTTATTTCTTTCTTTCTTTTTTTTTTTTTGAGACAGAGTCTTGCTCTGTCACCCAGGCTGGAGTGCAGTGGTGCGATCTCAAGTCACTGCAACTTCTGCCACCCAGGTTCAAGCCATTCTCTTGCCTCTGCTTCCTGAGTAGCTGGGATTACAGGCACGTGCCAACACGTCCAGCTAATTTTATTTTTATTTTTATTTTTAGTAGAGATGGAGTTTCACTATATTGGTTAGGCTGGTCTCGAACTCCTGACCTCAGGTCATCTGAGTGCCTCGGCTTCCCAAAGTGCTGGGATTACAGGTGTAAGCCACTGCACCCAGCTGTGTCTTACTTATTTTCTTTCAAGCCTACATTAGTTAAAGAAATATTCTTGTTGCTCTTTGTATATTTGGTCTACTGCTTTATAATCATCCATAGAAATCTATAGTGTGGCCCACCACATTTTACTTAATCAATCATGTGTGTGTTCATGTGGCTTCCGTCACTTCTGGATTGGTTGATGGCTAAGCTCCGCTAGGATATCTGGGATGGGTGGGCTTCTCTCTCAGTGTTTTTTATCGTCAATGATGCTATACCACATTCTTCAAAAAGTGACTGCAGTACTCTAAGAGGGAAAGCCTTAACTGGTCAAGTCTCTGCTTGCCTCCTGTTTGCTGATATCCCGTGGGCATAAACAAGTCACATGGCCAAGTCTAGGGTCAGTGTGGGAGAGGACTACCCAAGGGCATTGATACTGGTAGGTAGGATTAATTGGAGATTATTATAACCACCTAGTATTTAAGGTATTACTTCAACTGTTTGTCTCTCTCTTGAGGTAGCTTTGTATTTGTCCTGATTTTATTGAATAGTCCATTACTTTGTACTTGCAGCCCATATACATGTAGTATATTTCTGAACATTCTGTTTATTTCATTGGTCTTTCTCTTTCTTAATAAATAAATTATTCACTGATTTCCTTCTAGAACTTGTATAATATATATAAATATGCAGGAGAAAAAAATCTCCTACAATTTTTTTTTTTTTCTCAAAACCTATTGGCTGTCTTTTTTGGTAGGGTTTCCATAAATTTCATGGTCAGTTTACCAAGTTAAACAACATTAGTATTTTAATTTTAGATTTTAGAATTAGTCAATCTAATTGTAAAATGTTAATATTTTGAAAGAGTATATTAAATTTATAGATTGAGTTTTAACATATTTTAAAGGAATATGATAGATTTCTACTTATTTCAGTCATTTTTAATTGCAATATAAAGAAAAATTTATTTCTGCTTCTGCATGTTCACAGATATTTTACCTTTTTAATTGCTAATATTAATCAGTCATTTTTCCCATTCTCTCTCTTGATTAGTTTTTGTTAGTATGTATAAAATATATTAATTTCTGAATATTATTTTGTGTCCTTGACATTTCCAATTATTCTATGTGAACAGTAGGTTTACAGTTAATTTTCTAGTGTTACATATATTCTATTATATCATCTTTTCCCCTCTGTTTGCAATTTCTAATCTGCTAAAAATTTTCATTTTTTTTGTTATATTGGTTAGTATTGTATTTTTAGTTCTGAAATATAATTTTGATAATAGGCCTTGACCTGGAGAATTTGTTCACTTTCAGATTTTCAGAATACTTGCTTCTAGAATTTGTTTGCTATTTAAATCCCTTCAGGATTTATCTCTTGTCTTTGATTTAAAATTTGGTATCTACAAAAAGGCTATTTCTTCTTAAATCAATAATAGTTAAATAAATCCAACCATTAATTGAATAGCTCAAGGAAAACATAGGAGTCAAAGGCTAAAATGCTTCCAAATGTTTACTTAGAGATAATTTGAAGACCGTAAAAGCAAAACACAACTTTGACTTTATTTTCCCTAATTTGCACATACCCCAAAACATGCAAACCAAAATATAAACTTTTTTAAAAAAAGCAAATCTAGATAAATTTCTAAACATATATTACAGTCTATTTTATGTATATTACATAGTCTGGTAAGCAATAATTACTCATGCAGTTTTAATGTGTCTGAAGAAATTGTAAAGGGTAATTGGAAAATAATAATACATTAACTAGTATTGATCATGTGTGTAACCTTTACTACATGGTTATTAAAATTATGTGTATTGGCCAGGCACGGTGGCTCACGCCTGTAATCCCTGCACTTTGGGAGGCTGAGGCGGGTAGGTCACGAGGTCAGGGGATCTAGACCATCCTGGCTAACACGGTGAAACCCCGTCTCTACTAAAAACACGAAAAATTAGCCAGACGTGGTGGCACGTGCCTGTGGTCCCAGCTACTTGGGATGCTGAGGCAGGAGAATCAGTTGAACCCAGAAGGTGGAGGTTGCAGTGAGCCGAGATTGCACCACTGCATGCCAGCCTGGGCGACAGAGTGGGACTCTGTCTCAAGAAAAAAAACAAAACAAACAAACAAACAAAAAAACGTGTATTTTACCTATAATTAAATGTTAAGAAGCATTTTCTAAAACTTTATCAGAAGTAAGAAAATGTTACCTAAATATTCATTTCAGGTAAAAACAAAAGTTAAAACAATTTATGTTCCCCACTTGCAAAGTTGATACAATTTTTCTGTATCAGCTGTCAAATGAGCCCTATTAGAAATTAAATATACATGTCAGGATCCTAACTCCATGTAGCTCTATACATTCACTGGACTTGAGTTTTTCACAGTCTTTAGCTAAGGAACTCGTTGCCTGTTGTTTTGCATTTCCATCCCCAGGTACATTTTCCACTCCTCTGTACCTTGCCCTCCATCCTGAAAGGCTAGCTAATATGGTTTCTGGTTAGTTTGGAAAATGAGAGGCCTGACTGGAGACTGCAAGGAGTGGGACCAGAGTACTAGCCCCCACCATCGGCTCCTTGTCTGTTCATTTGTAGGAGAGCGGTGGTTTCCTCAAATCAGAGTTCACAGATCCTCAAGAAGCATACATTTGCAAATAGCTCCTTTCTTCCAGGACCAGCAGCGGTAACAGCTTCATTGTTACTCTCCTCATATTACTGCATTATCTTTTGTGGTCAGTTGACACTTGTCTGCAAATAGTCACTTTATTGTGCCCTTCTTGATTTATTCCAATTAGAATTTGCCCTTTCCTTCTGGGATCTAGACCAATATAAACTCTCTCTTCAAATGAAAGCCTAACATAACAAAAATGTAATTTAGTAGCTGAAGCCGGGATGTAGCTACATCCATCCCTTCTCCCATCTTTGAAGAGGTTCCGGAAACACTCTTTGAAAGTCAGGGCATAGGAACAATAGGAACATAAGCACCCTTCTGCTTGACAGTAGTTTATCTTAAGGATAGAGACCATTTATTTTCTCTCTATTCCTTCATAGTTTTTACGCAGTGTATACACATAGTAGATCGTGAATAATTATTGAATTTGGTCATATGGTATCTAGAATCCAACTCATGCAAAACCTGTTTCTTCATAAAACTTTTTTTTTAAGTTACTATTTCTGTCTTACATGTATAAAATGAACGCGTTGGTAATATTTTTTGATTAATTAATAGATTGTTTCTCTTTTTGAGACAGATTCTCACTCTCTTGCTCAGGCTGGAGTGTGGGGGCTTCATCTTGGCTCACTGCAACTTCTGCCTCCCGGGTTAAAGTGATTCTCCCAACGCAGCCTCCGAAGTAGCTGAGACTACAGGTGCACGCCACCACATCTGGCTAATTTTTGTATTTTTAGCAGAGACAGGTTTTCACATGTTGGCCAGGCTGGTCTTGAATGCCTGGCCTCAAGTGATCCATCCACCTTAGCATCCCAATGTGCTGGGATTAAAGGTGTGAGCCACTGCTCCTGGCCTTGCTTTTGCCTTTGTTTCATCTTACTTTTCTATTTCTACTTCTGTACTTTATAAACATTTTCTCATCTTCTAATTGCTTACTCTGTTTCTTCTGTGCCACCTCTGACCCATTTATCAACTCCTGCATAAAACACACATTAATCAGAAAAATGAGTGACTTTAGGGAAACTACTCTTTTCAGATTATTTTTTCAATCCCAAATTAGGAAGAACAACCAGTTTTATAAAATGCCACCTTAAGACATAGTTGTCAGTTTTGTATCCTAAGCTCTTAATCTCCTCAAAAAGAGTTAGAGGGCTTTAATATTTGAAATACAATCTACAATATATATGATGTATATAGATTTTAGCTGGGCATAGTGGTTGATTTCTATAATCTCAGCACACTGGGAGGCCAAAGTGGGAGGATCCTTTGAATCCAGGAGTTCAAGGCTAGCCTTGGCAACACAGCAAGATCCATCTCTACAAAAAATATGAAAATTAGCAAGGCATGCTGGTATATGCCTATAGTCCCAGCTACTCAGGAGTCTGAGGCAGGGATTCCCTTGAGCCCAGGAGTCAGAGGCTGCAGTTACCTAAGATCAGGCCACTGCACTCCAGCCTGGGCAACAGAGTGAAACTTTGTCTCAAAAAAAAATAAGTAAATAAAAATTTAAATTTAAAAATCTGATTTTGCCATATGTCCCAATTACTCACTAAAAGTGATAGACCTTTATACTGCAATACTAATCCAGTTAAGCAATTGGACACTTTGAATGTACTATAATTAAATTATGTATTTAAGTTTTGATTTTGCCAAGTACAATTAGACTCCCTATGTATCAGAATAAACAGAACACTGAAAGAAAATAAGGACTTCCATATTCAGAAGCACATTCTACTTTTTTAAGGAAAAAAATCTAAAAGTGGAATGTAGGAAAGAAGTAATATAGCTAAAACATTTAATGTAGAATTTCTATAATGTACTTATTCACATGGGAGAATAGCCTGTGGTTTATTTTAGCTTCTTCAACCTCTGCTTTGGAAACAGAAAACTTCAAAGTGCTATCATTTCTCAAACACATCTAAGCATTAAGACCATTCAGAAACTATCCTTGCTCTTGTAATAAATCTTTACTAAATGTGGCGGTTCTAATTCTCTCTGCTTCCCCTCTCACAAACATGAATGTGACCATGCTTTATAAACAGGTATGTTTTACTGAACTATTTATGTGATGATGTTCAGATAAAAACTAAATCCTCTGGTACTTGAGTAGGAAGGGCATTCCATCTTTTCTTACAAGGGTTGGTGTGGGATAATATAAAAAACTAAGTATAAATTCCTTTATGTTCATTTATTCATAAACAAATGAATGATAGCTCATGTCAGATTTATGGTTTATGTCCATGAAAATACTGTGTCAGCTATAACATAATGGAAGATGTCATTGAAACAGCATATTGTGAGCGGGTTTACTTATTATTTATGTGTAGGGGAAGAATTATGATAACAGTATCTTATATGTTCAGCATTTCTTACCTTTCAGTTAGAAACATAACATTTATAATCCAATTAGAAAAAAAAGAAAAGCTAGATATTAATAATCCTACCCACACTTATGTATAAAACACTAACCACTTAATCATATGTTTTGGATTTAAGCCTTCACAAGTAGAATTCTTGTAATACAAATTCTTATAGCTGTTCAAATTCTGTGGTTCTGGAATTTTTTTTCCCCAAAGAATATGACTTTAATAATTGGGACATTGGAACAACTTTCAAAATGCTTTTGTTTTAGATGTGAATTGCAGCGCAGTTGGTTTTTATAACAGGCTAGACTGTCTGGCTAACCCATTCCTCAAATACACCCAATCACCACTCACTACTTTTCATTTGCAACAATTAATGTGCATGCGAAGGCTTGTTTTGAAATCTGAGGTGCTGTAGATGATGGGGTTTGAGGAAGAAGATCATGTAGGAATGGAGAAGAAGCATTTGGTCCTTTCCCAGCTATTTGTGTGGAGATTGAGCCTCAGTGGTTAAACATTGAAAGTCAGTACTAAGAACTGTTGAGATGAGAAGTTCCAAGGACTCTGGAGACAGCCAGTGCTATGTTAAGCCAGGAGACAGAATACTTGTCATTCTGCAAATCTTACAGTGTTCTTGACTTATGAGCTTTAATGTATCTGGGACCATATGAGGACATTGCTCTTGGTGGTGACCATGACGAATTTACACACGGAATTGCTCGCAATCATGAGATTTCTTCAGTAGCATCTCAGGTGACTAATTTGAAAAGAGGATAGGAGCCTTGTAACATGCAAGTGGTCCGGTGACAATGCCTGGGGAATACTGTTTTATGAGACTGTGTGACCAGGAACTGAGTCAAGGACTTGGGAAACCATTCATTACTCAATTGCAAGAATTGCTGCCTGGCTTTTGAGGATGTGGAGACCTTCAAGCACTGACTCTATCAGGCTTTGTGGTTTTCAACCATGGATCCCTAAATACTGTTCTCTTCCTCTGCCAAATAACTTCCCTTATAAGTCTCCTGAATTGCCGTGACATAAACGCTAAGTGCAGCTCTCCATATCCTTTGATATCCAGGTCCTAAAGTAAGTCAGAATGTTTTCTGTGACTTTTAGCAAAAATTCTTGGGTAAGCCAAGGATGTATTTCAAATCCCATCATCTGTGCCCAGCTCAGGTTCACCTAGCACGCCATAGCCTACTGCTCCATGTTCTCAGTAAGTACTGAAGCAGTGCCGCTAATGAAGGTGGAGGTAGAGTGAGCTAGGCTGTCTTTATTTTTAACAATGTGAGATATTTGGTGATAAGCCAATATGTGGACCGGAGATAGACACTGTTGGTACAAGTGAGAGAAAGAATAAAAACATGTATTTTTATTGTCAATGTGATCTCTCTAATATACACGAATGGAAAATTATAGCCACACTTGAGTAACACTATTTTTAACATTGTGAGAATATTATCTGCACAGAAAAATTGATAATAAGTTTGTGTTGTTTTTCTCATCCTTGGAGTACAATAATCTGTTGTCCCACAGAAAAAGTTTTATGTGATTAATAATTGGAAAAAAATGCTACTCAAGGTGTAAAGGACTGGCAATTTCTATTTACTGAGAATCTACTGCATGCCTGGTAATATACATGCATTTACTGTCATCCTCAGAGCAAGGTAGTACTTTTATCCTCTTCTGTTGATGAGGAAATTGGAACTTGTGGAAGTCAAGGACGTTACATAAGGTCACATTTACGCAAGGTCTATTCTTTTGAAAATCTGGATCATAAAAATAAGTTAGCTTGGAATGAAAGCCCCTACTTCATCCAAAACAAGTCTCTTCATATGAATCATTTCAGGATCTTAGCTTAAATCATAAAAGCAGTAATTAAAGTTGAGCCTTTTTATGAACTTTGTAATAAACTACATTGATTAGACATTCAGAAAGAGAAAATGATTTGGAAAGAAAAAATTACTATAACTCTTTTCACTAAATTTGACAATCCATACAATGCTATGCTGAGAGCCCACACTTTTCTACTGGCATTAATTTCTTAGAAAAAGCAGTAATTTTGAGAGTCAATTTTGACTCTCTTATTTCTCAGTCTGCAACTTTCTGTACACATTCTGACAAATACTAGACAAACTATGTTAGGCCGAATACTGTGCAGGATTTTATTATACTAAGCAGGCATGAAAGTTGAGAGCCTCGTAAATATTAATCAGAGACTAATGAACAGTGGGAGACTTCTGAATATCAATCTGTACTAGGGGAAATTTTGAATTAGAGACATCACTTCCTAACCAATAAATCAGTGGTGAAAAATTGCAGGCGTTCTCATGCATCTGCTTATGCAGCTACATCTCCAGTCCTAAAGAAGCGTACAATGCATATGCCAAAATAGATGTAATTTTACCACCCCACACGGATCTTCTGCATTTTTAACTGGACCATTTTTTAAAATTTTTAATTACTTCCAAAAGTAGCTAGATTGTATCACAGAAAACTTGAGTACATTCGGTAGTATCAAAGTTAAAATTGTTCAGGAGTAAAGAGAGCTTATCTCGTTCTTCCTCATTAGCATTTGAAAATCTAGCCCAAAGGGACTAGAAGACTCAAGGTTAAGAGGAGAGCTGAAATGTCAAAGCTTGATTGGCTCATTGCTTTTGTTCAGTGAGCCTAGTACTGCTTTTCCTCTGAGCTCATGTACAATTTATAACAGAAAGATATTTTTCAACATAATTCATAATTTTGCAAAGAATACAATTATATTTACATACCTATACATCCTTAATGGTTGTCCATTAATAGAAAAATATATTTTTGTTTATAGTAAATGGAGTTAATTATTTTTTCAGACAAATCTGAGATTACATAGTGATACTTATGATGTTTATGATTTTTTGATGCAGAGACACAAAAATATGGGACTCAGTTGACAGTTTGAAGCTTTTTAATCCCTTATTACTCAGATAGGATTTTAAAACTACACTATGTTTATACACCAGGCATTAATATTTTAATGAAAATATGTATAAATAGTTATCAACAGTATGAATGTTTCTTCATACCATCATAATCAAGACTGAAAATTTATCCTGAATGGGTATGGTATGAGCTGGGTTTACAGAAAGTACACAAACACATTTATTAACGATACAGAAAAAGATAAAGAGTTAGCAAACAAGCTACAAGTGGTGGACATCATTCAGAGATACACTCAAAATATTATTTTCAAGTATATTGCTTTATGCCATTTCGAATACAAGGAACAAGAAATAGTTATGAAATTAGGTAACAGTATAGCAGAATGCTATAATCAAGCTTTATTCACTAGCCCTGTTTCACTTTTTTATCACTCAAAATGTCTAGACTCATTGGAGACAGGGAGAGTTATGTTGATCTGCAATATATTCCCAGTGTCTTGCATGTAGTAGTTGTTTAACAAATATTTAGGAAAGCTTTATAAAGGAGTAGCTATACATTGCGAATTTTCTTTCACATAAAAGAATTTGTACTCTCTCTAATGATAGCAAATAGTCTCCTCATAAATTTTAAATATAGCTAAAATTATAATATGGTTTGTCAACTATATTTAATGTAAGAAGAATGGAAGCAATTACAATTTTATGTCTATTTTCATAAAACATCTGTGCTTAGGAACCCCCTTTCTTTTGCAATTGCAAAGCAGGACTGATTTTGAGAATATTTATTTTATTTTTCTATGATATTTAATATATGTTTATTTATATTTTTGAGCTTGCTAAAGGCTTACATTTGAAATTCTAAAGAGATATTACTCTGATTGCACCATATTTTGTACTATGTGTGGAAATGGTCATTTTTTTACATAAATAAAACTATGTGTGATAATTAGCATAAAGATAATTACACAGTTGATGGTAACATAATTGGCTCTCTTCAGAGTTTTTGTTTTGCTTTATCTTAATACTCATAATAAGATAATTTCATTATATTACTTATGAACACAGTGAATGGAAAAATATTTCTCTTTTTTATGAGCTTTTAGAACTATTAGGAGGTGACAATCAATATTATTAATGCAAACATAAATAAAAGTCCTTTACAATTCTGCTGGCCAATATCTACTTTGGATATAATTTTATTTAATAGTTTCTATCTCATTGTATCTTGTTTAACTTATCTTTGCTGGAAAGTTGCTTGTGTTCTAGGTGAGTTTAAAAATATATTTACGTTTGCCACAGGTATCTCTGATAATTCTCAAGCAATATTTAGCAAATATGCTTTGAAAAGTTCTGAACTAATTTAAGATCAACAAAACAAACAAACAAAAATTGTTTAATTGGCTTTAATATAAAAATAAAGTTCTTTATTCAATATAGGATAACAAATAAAACGCAGGCATATAATTAAAAATCACAATATAAATATGGAAAGGTTGAAAAATGTTATACTTAAGTTTATCTAAATAATGATGAGTGTCAGATTTATTTAATGGTCAAAAAACAATATAAGAAGTAAGTGAAATGAGTGAAACCAATATATGTTCAAGTCTTTTACTCTTGCTGGATTTGGCAATAGTTAACCAAGCTTATTTAATATCAGATGGTTTAGAGACATACAGAATAATGTATACTTCTTCTTTCCCTCCATGTTAAAAGCAAAATTTGTTGCTGCAATTAACTAGATGTATTGTTTTTAATTATTTTTCTTTCTACAGCATGAGTTATGATGATTTGGATGTAACAAAAGAATGACCTAGAGAAAGAAGGAGAGTGGCACAATCTACAGATTAATTCTAGCACAAGTGTAACACAAATTGCTGCCTTGCCTGACAATTAGAGCCTGGGCTTGTGATGGACCTTTCCACCTGTATCTATGGCTAAAAACTCCATTGTTTCCAGTCTAACTCTGATTTTCATTTTTTTCAGGTTTGGATTTGTTCTTCATAAAGATGAAGCTGCATTACAAAAAATTGATCTTGAAACCATGTCATACATCAAGACAATTAACTTGAAGGACTATAAGTGTGTTCCTCAGTCATTGGCATATACACACTTGGGAGGCTACTACTTCATTGGCTGCAAACCTGACAGCACCGGAGCAGTTTCCCCACAGGTCATGGTAGACGGTGTAACTGACTCAGTGATTGGGTTCAATAGTGATGTGACGGGCACTCCATATGTTTCTCCAGATGGCCACTACCTTGTCAGCATTAATGATGTGAAAGGTCTTGTAAGGGTTCAGTACATTACCATCAGAGGAGAAATACAGGAGGCTTTTGATATTCACACAAATCTGCACATATCTGATCTGGCATTTCAACCATCCTTTACTGAAGCCCACCAATATAACATCTACGGTAGTTCAAGCACACAAACTGATGTGCTCTTTGTGGAGCTCTCTTCTGGGAAGGTCAAGATGATAAAGAGTCTCAAGGAACCACTCAAGGCAGAAGAATGGCCTTGGAACCAGAAAAACAGGCAAATCCAGGACAGTGGCTTGTTTGGTCAATACCTGATGACACCTTCCAAGGACTCTCTCTTCATCCTAGATGGACGACTCAATAAATTAAACTGTGAGATCACTGAAGTTGAGAAAGGAAATACAGTCATTTGGGTTGGAGATGCCTAAAATCCCTATGATACAATTATTGGATGAAGCATTTTACAATACATTGCACTTAATCCATTGTTTAAATTTACAACTTAACTTTCCAAGTTTATATCCTAGTCAGACAAAATTTACTTGGCCCAAATAAAATAAGTTGTTTTTGACTAAGACATACACAATTAAGAATAGTGGTTAATTAGAAATACTTAGCACACTATTGAATGAGAAATCACATCAGTCACAAGAATCAAATGTGTAAATTATGCTTTAAACAATAAAGTAGGATTTAAATCATTTAAAAAACTAAACTGCAGGGAATTTCAGATGACGTAAGCATTATTTCATTTTGAGGGTAGTTTATTTTTTTCTCTGTCCTTTTGGTATGATTAAACAAGAAATAAAAGGTGTTGTGGAAACTTAAAATTCTTAATTCAAAACATTTGGTCCTGACCACTGTTTATAATATTTTGTGCCTTGAAGGGAATGTCACAGGAGGAAAAGGAAGACTAAAACCTGCATACTAAATGCCCTCATAACTATAAATCTCTTGTTGTTAAAAAACATCTCTTGCGCCAAAACCTGCCTTCAGTCTTTTGTTTAACCCTCAGTGAACTATCAATTGAAGGCATAAGTTGGCCTTAGCTTGTACACAGGTGTCAACCTCTAGTTGACATTTACTGTATAATCTGCAGCATGCTATAGAAAGTGGGAAGGAAGGGAGGAAAATAATTACAGTCAAAATATTTGCAATCTATCTACTCATTTTGCTTTCAATCACTAGAGCGCATTATATTTTTAATGCAAGTTTGTCTGGGATGTCAACTGCCTACAGATGTTTATTACTAGCAGAACAGATTATTTATTACTAGATTGTTTCTTTTCATATAGTCCAATGGTTCATCATCAGGAACTTTCGGTTGTAAAAAAGGAAACATTACTTTTGTCTGCTAAAGTAAACCATATATAGGGAAATTAACACCTAGGAAAAGAAAACTGGCAAGAGAATTGATGAGGTATTAGTGGCTTAGAAGAATTAGTAATGTAAGTTGGGAATAAAGGGGTAGCACCACAATGGTAATTAAAGATGTAGTTCTCCATTGTTTTTGCTATTTAAATATAATGTATCAAAAACCTTTATTCAAAATAATTTCCCCAAATGGTTTATTTTATTCATCTCTTATGTAATCCCAGAAGCACCTTCTCACTATGTGCTGTAGTTTGAAACCTAACTAATCCTCCTACTTGAGACACCGTAGAGAAGTAAAAATTGTTGCTTCTCTTTTGTTTTAAGAGGAAATGAGAAGGCCAGCAGAAGTAGATTAAAACTAGAGAGCTGGTTTATTAAAATAAGCAGATAATTATCCAGGCTTAAAGTAATAGCTTACATGTTTTGAAAATCTTTGTACTTATTTTTGTTTTTATTGTTGCAAAAAATGTTAATGGGCTGTTGAAATGACCTCCACTTACTTAAGGTAATCCAATAAGATCTTTTTTAAATATACAAATTTTACTCAAGTTTAAATTGTGTAAAACTGCTTAGAAACCTGAAATTTTATAGTGTGTAATATCTTACGTGTATATAGCATCCTGAGCTGTGTGATACAGTAGATTTCTTCTTAGCAGAAACATTATGCGAGGTGGATTTAATAAACCACAAAAATCAGCTTATGTTTCTACTTATTGAATCTGCTTTACTTTTTAGCAATTTTCTTCCTTGTGAACATGAACCATATAAAGTGTCTGTGACTTAATGATTTCATGTAAGTCTTTTGCATACATCCTTCTTTTGTAACTTACACCATGTGGATGCTCTGTCTGTAGACATTGCTTGATAAAAGGAGAATAAACCTCTTACATTTTAACCCTTAAGAGTTCAGTCAATGATTTAATATGCATACCATTTTTTAAAAATTCCTCTCAATGCTTCAGATATAGTGTGGTGCTCTGCATTATTCTGAAAGTGATGAAATCAGGTGAAGGTAAAGTAAACTGAGATCAATCAAGGAAAGAGAAGTTAGTTTGTCTTTTTATATAAAATCTAAATTGGATATCCCTTGATTATTCAATATTTGCAGCAAGGCATATATTCTTTACATGATGTCTCTTTTTATAGAATATCTTCTTTTCTTGTGTATTCAATGAAAATATTGGACTGGAATATCAAAATTATACTCAAAAGAGTAGGCTTTCCTTTCCATGACCTTACAGCATTAATCACACAAATACTGAGTCACTTTTTAAAAACATTCTGATTGTTAAAATACTGATATTTGTGAGCTTTAAAAAAATCAGATGAATACGTATGTTACAATTACATCTGAAGTTGATATTTCTTCAAAGACAAGGTAAAAGGTTGAGTAAGAAATAGCATACAGGGAATCAGTATGATCCTATGCATACCCTGATTGAAGTGTACTGTAAATACTCATATTAGCAATACTGTGGGTGCGTATAAAAAGTGAAAGTGAAGAAAAACTAGGATAAAATGATGAGTAAACTGCTTTAAAAATAAGCTATAGGCTGGGCGCGGTGGCTCACACCTTGTAATCCCAGCACTTTGGGAGGCCGAGGCGGGTGGATCATGAGGTCAGGAGATCGAGACCATCCTGGCTAACACGGTGAAACCCCTTCTCTACTAAAAATACAAAAAAAATTAGGCAGGCATGGTGGCACACGGCTGTAGTCCCAGCTACTCCGGAGCCCGAGGCAGGAGAATGGCGTGTACTCGGGAGGCGGAGCTTGCAGTGAGCTGAGATCGCGCCACTGCACTCCAGCTTGGGCGACAGAGTGAAGCTCTGTCTCAAAACAAAACAAAACAAAAACATGCAAAACAGAGCGGGTGTGGCGGATCACTTGAGGTCAGGAGTTTGAGAATAGCTTGGCCAACATGGTGAAAGCCCATCTCTGCTAAAAAAAAAAAAAAAGAAAAAGAAAAAGAAAAAGAAAAAGAAAAATAGCCAGTGTGATGGGTGCCTGTAATCCCAGCTATTTGGGAGGCTGAGGCAGGAGAATCACTGGAACCCGGAACCCGGGAGGCAGAGCTTGCAGTGAGCCGAGATTGCGCCACTGCACTCTAGCCTGGGCCACAGAGCGAGACTCTATCTCAAAAACAAAAATAAATAAATAATAAATTTTAAAAAAGAAGCTATAACCCCAAAGAATAGATTTGTTTTGTTCGTTTGTTTTTGTTCTGTCGCCAGGCTGCAGTGCAGTGGTGCAATCTTGGCTCACTGCAACCTCCTGGGTTCAAGTGATTCTCCTGCCTCAGCCTCCCCAGTAGCTGGGATTATTGGCACTCGTCACCATGCCCGACTAATTTTTGAATTTTTAGTTAAGGCAGGGTTTCACCATGTTGGCCACGATGGTCTCAATCTCTTGACCTCGTGATGCAACCGCCTTGGCCTCCCAAAGTGCTGGGATTACAGGCGTGAGCCACCACGCATGGCCCCAAAGAGTATATTGTTAACAGACAAAAGAAAAAAAATGAAATTATATCAATGACAGGCACGGAATGAGTAAAGGTATGAAAGCAAGCATGATAATACGATGTGGGGCGGTCATAGAGCAAAACCGAAAGATGTAAATTATTTATTTTTAAAATTGTTGATATAGGTAAGACAAGAATGTAGGTCGTAAACAGTTTTTAAGGGAGAGAGGTGAAGATTGAAACTAGTTTAAAAACTTAGAATTAATCCAGGCAATAGAGACCTAACCATAATTTTTCACTGCTTCTGTAGATACTGAATAACGAACTTCTAAAAAGAGAAATGATAGTGAAAACAATATTTTTAAAATTTATGATCTTTTTAGTGGAATGAAAATTTAACTGAAGACTAGGGAAACTGAGGGAAATGGAATTACTTATGTAACTTTTGCAAAAATGTGAGTTTGTGATCTTTAAGGCACGACAATTAAATTGCAAGCATATTTTAAAAAATAAGACTTGTTAAGGAACCATACCTGAAGTAGCAACTGAATAAATATGGATCATAAAAGGGACAAAAATGATAAGACTAAAATATGACACCGTTGATAGAAATAAGAAAGCCTTGAAGGAGAACTAAATTCGGGTGACCAAATGAAGATCTGGATAAGGGACAAACTAAATGGAAATATAGGGCAATGGATATATGCCCAGGGAAGTGTCATCATATACAGCAGATAATGTAGTTTTTAGGGGTCATTCTACCTTCTGTCTAATTATATCCATGTAAAGTTGAAGCACTTAAAATATTTGCGATTTAGGGCCTAATAACCTTTCTGATTCCAACTCAAAAGTTATTCACAGAATTTTACTTTACAAAATCGATTCAGTTGAATTTTACTAATCAAGATTTTTACATGATAAAACAATATGTTTAATACTACCTGACAAATTATTATATTGTGTAAATATCCGAAGACAGAAAAAAATGAAAACAATGTTGATATTCAGGAAAACATCTTTGTATGATGTTTTCACTATTTATGAAAACCAATAAAATGAAATAAAAATGTACAACCCAATGTTGCAATTTTAAGAACTCTTAAGGGGCTCTCCTATTTTCACTTGCTATATTTAGCATGTTCCGCTATGAACGGGCAAAGAGAACAAAGGAAGCACCTACCAAATATCTATGTCTACTTTTCTTTGAATCACAGTCTAATATCATTTACCTCTCCTGAGAAACTTTAGAGGCAGAAATGTATTCTGAAATTCATGCCATAGAAATTCTCATCTGCTGTCTTAAGTCCTGGTAAATTTTCCCGACTTTCTAGGAGACTAAATCTTCACCATATGAGCATAGCTTTTTGTTTGTTTGCCTTTATAAATTGCATAGTCCTGTTGGTAAATGGAAAAGCACTTAGCTCTTCAGTAATATTCAGTGGCAAAATGAACCTGTCTCTGTGGTATTTAGTGGACACTGCACAGCTATTTTACAGTAATTTACAGCTACAGTTGGTGAACTGGAAAGTTTTAACAGTTGTTCTTTTATACTAGAGTTTACCAATAATAAAATTCTCTATTTTGGAACTTGTTTTCAAGGCTGTAATCAAATTTGGCTGAAATTGACAAAGAACGCACCAAAATACTAAACATATTCTGTTTTGATATTTTGTAAATGTATTGAAAGACTGTCTCTAAATACACATTTTCCTCCTTTTTAGAAGAAGAATCAAAATCACCTCAGTATCAAAAGAATATTGATATTTCAATTGGAAAAATGTCCACATTATTTAAGTGGACAATTACTCAGTTATTCAAATATTCAATAATTATTCAAATATTCATTATTCAAGATACTTTTTGTATTTCAATTAAAATGAACAGTGTTATTTTACACCTGGACCCATAAACTTGTTCAAAGTTACAAAGTCCAAATAAAATATCTCATGATAATCAAAGCAGATATGTGAGAAAATATAGCTCTTTAAAAACGGTTAAATATGGCAGGACGCGGTGGCTCACGCCTGTATTCCCAGCACTTTGGGAAGTCAAGGCAAGCGGATCACAAGGTCAAGAGAACGAGACCATCCTGCCCAACATGGTGAAACCCGGTCTCTACTAAAAATACAAAAATTAGCTGGTCGTGGTGGTGCGAGCCTGTGATCCTGGCTATTCGGGAGGCTGAGGCAGGAGAACAGTTTGAATCTGGAATGCGGAGGTTGCAGTGAACCGAGATCACACCACTGCACTCCAGCCTTGTGACAGAGACTCTCTCTCAAAAGAAAAAAAAAAAAAAAAAGGTTAAATATTGACATACTCTGCTCATACAGCTGTTTTTTTTGTTTTTGTTTTTTTTTTGAGATGGAGTCTTGCTCTGTCGCCCAGACTGGAGTGCGGTGGCGCAATCTCGGCTCACTGCAACCTCTGCTTCCCAGGTTCATGCCAGTCTCCTAACACAGCCTCCTGATTAGCTGGGACTACAGGCATATGCCACCACGCTCTGCTAATTTTTTTTTTGTATTTTTAGTAGAGACGGGGTTTCACCATGTTAGCCACGATAGTCTCGAGCTCCTGACCTCATGATCCACCTGCCTGGGCCTCCCAAAGTGCTGGGATTACAGGGTTGAGCCACGGGGCCTGGCCCCACCCGCTTTTAAACTACTTCTGCTCTTCAGTTTCTGTCCTTTCAGAACTATTAACAAAGAGTACCCAAAATATCAACATTTGATTTTATAAAGTATAATTTATCATTTTATCTTTATTAATAAACATTATCTTCAAACATTAATTATTCTGTAGGGTAATTGTTATAAGTTGAGCAAGAGTGAATATATTGATAAGTTACTAACACATAGCATGTTAATTTTATAGCATTTTTAAAAGTTGCTTGCTGATAGAAATATTTTTAATTCATCTATTTCGGTGCAAATCTGCCATATGCCATGCAGTTTTCCACTTTAAAGCAAGTAAACACCTAACTGGGAGTGTGTGTATGTGTGTGTGTGTATGTGTGTGTTTTAATTTGAGTATACAAAAGTGAAAATACATCTAGGGACATTGGAGGATGAAGTTTTAATATTTAAACATATCCCATTAGTATTTTGGAATGCATATTAAATCTAGAACCATGATAGTGAGTTACATAAAAATTATTATAATATAGGATTCCTGTATAAATTTGTAGAATGACTATGAATCACAGGATCTCACATCTCTCATAGCATTCAAATAGATAAAAACACAGACTACCAATCTTGGTAAGGAGAAATCAAAGAAACACAAAGTCAATGGACTTTCACTCTGGAGATGCTGCAAGATCAAGTAAATTAGGATATGTACTCATATACAAACTCTCAATAATGTAATACTGAGCTCAAATAAATATACATATACATACACATGTATATGCATTAAAATCACTTCCCTGATATATTTCACAATTACTAAAATATATTTTAAATCAATTACAAACACAGATTCAACAAAGGGAAACTATAGAAATCAGTCTCAGTTCATCGGAATAAACTGAGAAAAATTTCAAGTACTTAACAAGTAATATATATGTGAACAGATATATAAGCATGTATATCTAAAAAATATTAACAAATGTCACTTTAAAGATGAAATCAAATTGAGATCTGTACAATCTGCAGATTCTCTAAATAACGAAAATGCTAATACTATGCTGCAAAAATAATACAGAGATTCTTACACGGCTAAGAAAGAACAAAGCTGCAAAGAAAGCCATGCCCTCCCCCATACACACACACTCTAGCAGAAAAAGCTGGAAAATCCACAAAATCATATTGTTACTTGAGCCTCTTTAGACAGGTGGGGTTACAAGTTCACCAGGTAAACTCATTTCCAATGAGGAACAAGAAATAATTTCACCCTTGGCATAGCACAGGAGAAAGAAGTGGCCTACATGAATGTAAAATGAAATCAGCTAACATTTTAAAAACTTCTTCAAGGGAATGTCTAGGCTAGCTTATCAGTTTGGAAAGACTAGGGGCCTCAGACACAGGAAGAGTTTATACTCACAAAATGTTTTCCACGGATCTTCACCATGTGCTTAGAAAAAGGCAGGGTGGGAGACCAGAAATGGCTGGCTTTGTTGGTAGTGTGGTGTGCAAGTGGGGATCAGCTGCTTTGGGGAGATGGGTCTTGTCCCCTTGCCCTTACTCTTCTGTCCTAAGAAGCAAAAATGTTAAGTAGTTAGGGTATGGGCAGTCATCTGTCTCACCCCCAGGGAACAGGCAAGGTTCCATTGCTTCTAGGAGGAGTAAAAGCAAAACCTGAGGAGTGGATGGCAAATAATCTCATCTTCATCGGCAAAACACACATCAATATATTGCTGCCAAAAGAGAATAAGACTCTCACTGCTGCGGGAGGGGCAGTGAACCATGTCTAGTGAAATGTGAGAAAAAGTACAGCACTTACTTTTCAAGAGATACACTTTAGTAACACTTTTTCTTTTTATTAAGTCTAATTTGTCTGACATTACCAGAGCTACTCCAGCTTTCTTACAGAAGCTTTTTGCACAATTTTTTTCCTTCTTTTATTATCTATTTGAATTTTTCAATCTGAAATTTGTCTCCTTTAAACACCACATATTTGGATCTCTCTTTATACTCTCATCAGACTATATCTGTATTTTGATTGTTTACCCCATTTACATTAAATGTATTATTGCTGTAGTTGGATTTAAATCTTCTATGCTATTTTTTAGAGGTCTCATGTGTATCCTGTTTCTCTATGCCTCATTTACTGCTTTCTTTGGAATTAAGTGAATATTTCCTGGGGTAACATTTCAATTCCTTTAACGATAATTTCACTTTTTAAAAATTGTTTTTGTTGTTATTGCTCTGGGGCTTACCATATACATCTTAACTTATTAGAATGAACTTCAGATTTATACTAACTAAATTCTAGGGAGACACAGATATGTCAGTCCTATGTAACTCTCACTACTGTTTCCTTATTTTGTGCTTTTTTTTATATTCATAAAAATGCCTAATACTAATTATTACTTTATATAATTTTGTTTTTTTAAATAAGAGAAAAAAGGAGAAGTACATATATTTATTGTTACAAAAAATGTCCTTATTTACTATTTCTGTTTGTCTTTATAGGTTTCTATGGATTTAATGCTTTTTCTCATTGCAATACAGGGACATCCTTTCCACTTTCATTGTCAAATATGTTGCATAACTATATGTGGTAGGTCTGCAATAAAATACACATTTTAAAACAAATTATTTTGTTTCAGTTAAAAAGAGGAAAAGAGAAGATATAGGCATTTACAATGTCTTCTATTAAGACATAGATTATCATTGTTGGCATTTTGTGTGCACCTGTGTGTGTGTGTGTGTGTGTGTATATATGTATTGAAATTTTTGCTATGGTCACTAAAGAAATTTGTTTAGCATTTTTATAAGGTGCATTTGCTATCAAGAAATTCTCTCAATTTTTGTTTCTCTGGTAAGGTCTTCATTTGACCTTCATTTACGAAAGATGAAGTTTCCGAATGTTAGATTGTTGATTGAATTTTTTTATTTTAGCAATTAGAATATGTCATCTCATTACCTACTAAACTTCATTGTTTTTGATGGTAATATGATAGAATTCTTACTGAGATTCCCATAAATGTGATGTGTTAATCTCTCACTACTTTCAAAATTGTCTGTTAGGCTGGGTGTGGTGCCTCACGCCTGTAAAGCCAGCATTTTGGGAGGCCAAGGTGGGTGGATCATTTGAGGTCAGGGGTTC
This sequence comes from Trachypithecus francoisi, assembly GCF_009764315.1. Taxonomy (NCBI): domain Eukaryota; kingdom Metazoa; phylum Chordata; class Mammalia; order Primates; family Cercopithecidae; genus Trachypithecus; species Trachypithecus francoisi. Next base: position 155,003,128 of record NW_022681454.1, on the reverse strand, counting down.
AAGATCAGCCTGGCCAACATAGAGAAACCCTGTCTCTATTAAAAATAAAATAAATTAGCCAGGTGGTAGTGGCGTGTGCCTGTAATCCCAGCTGCTTGGAAGCTGAGGAAGGAGAATTGCTTGAGCCTGGGAGGTGGAGGTTGCCGGTGAACTGAGATTGTGCCACTGCACTCCAGCCTGTGCAACCAAGTGAGACTCTATCTCAAAAAAAAAAAAAAAAAGTCTAGTTGTTTTTGTCTTTTAATATTTTTACTATGACATGTCTGGGTTTTGATCTCTTCTAGTTTATGTAACTGGGGATCACTGAATGTTTTCAATGTTTAGAATATTATTTTTTATTAAGTTTGAGTTTGGGGAGTGGTCAGCCATTGAAATTTTTAATAAATTTTCTGTTCCTTTCTTTTCACTTCTTCCTCTTCTATGCTAATGAATTATATGTGTGTTAGTATAATTAAATATGTGTTAGTATGTATGTGTTAGTATCCCACATTTTTCTGAAGTCTATTGCATTTTTAAAATAATTCTTTCCTTTGGATTTTGGAGTCTTTATCCATCTATCTTCAAGGGCATTGATTTTGTCTTCTAGCAGTTCAGATCTTCTGTTGAACTACTCCAGGAAAAATATTTTTCTTTATTATGATTTTAAAACACAGAATTCTATTTGTTTCTTTATATCAATTCTACCTTTTTACAGATATTATATTTTCGATAAGCCATTGACCGCTTGTCTTCCTTTAGTCTTTAAACAATTTCAATTAATTCTTTGAACACATTTATAATGGCTTCTTTGAAGCTTTGCCGATTAAATGTAACAACTGGACCCTCTAATAGGTCGGTTATTTGGGCTGCATGATTTTTTATCTTGTATGGGACACATTTTTTTGTTGTTGTTTCTTTGCATGTATCATATTTTTTGTTAAAATCAGGTCATTTTGGATAAGACATTGTGGCAACTCTGAATATTCTCTCTCCCTAATCCTTTTTTTATTATTCCATTCCTGTTTATCTGTTTAGTGATTTGCTGGACTACTGTAGTGAAATATAAATCCCACACATTGTGAAACCTTGGTATCACACCTCAGTGAGCACAGCATTGGGCATGTGTATAATAATCCTGGGATTGATATTGGTTTTAGAAGGGCTTTCTTTGACTATTAGTTTGCCTGATCTTTCTGTTAACCTGTCTTTTTGACATTACATCCACCTGTTTGTCTCTACTGATTGCTGACTGAATTTGTTATTGGTTTCAAGAATTTTACTGTTATTCCAGATGTTATTATTATCTGGGAAACTAGTTTCTCCACAGTATGCTCCAGTTAAATTCAGACTCCTTTGCAGATATCATTTTGGTCTCTGCTTTACAGATTTGGTCTGACCTTGCTTTATTTCACTGTCTCTTTTTCTGCTTATCTCTGGCAAATTGGCTGCCCTAAGATCGAACTTTTTGCCCACATAGAGCCACCAGCTTATTTTCACTTGACTATCACTCGAATATCTACTGTTTTAAAGCGATCATCGTAGTCTTGAATTTCTTCACCTTTTGTTTCAAATAAGGGTTTTTATAAGAATAATCTGAGTTAACTCAGTGTTTTTATAGGAATAATCTGTTGCTTTTTTTTTTCTTATGACTTACTTCTCCCTCCGTTATTATTATCTGCAAAATATCTGGGCCACAGCTCTTGAGCTGGTGGTGAAGATTGTTGCCTTCTACTCTTGAAGTGACGCTCTAGTTTTACAAGTAGGATAAGGTAGGAGATGGGAGTCTCCGTTTTTCTGGGTCTACTTCTCTGATTATAAAACCTTCTTAACATCGTCTCGACTGGCCGTGGTGGCTCATGCCTGTAATACCAGCACTTTGGGAGGCCGAGGTGGGTGGATCACCTGAGGCCAAGAGTCTGAGACCAGCCTGACCAACATTGTGAAACCCCGTCTCTACTAAAAATCTAAAAAAGAACAAAAACAAAAACCTGGGCGTGGTTGCAGGTGCCTATAATCCCAGCTACTCCAGAGGCTAAGGCAGGATAGTCACTTGAACCCAGGAAGTGGTGGTTGCAGTGAGTCCAGATCACGCCACTGCACTCCAGCATGGGCGACAGAGCAAGACTCCATCTCAAAAAAACAAAACAAAACAAAAAACTCTACATGGAACTGTATGATGTAGCATCTCGTTAGTTCTCCAAACACCTGATCACCTTTCTTGCATCTTTCTCCCTCACTCATTTCTTTCCAGTTATGTAAGTTCCCTTCTCTTCTCTTAAAGGAACATACACACCCCTGACTTTTATATTTGCGCTTTCTTCCACCGAAAATACACATTCCCCAGATATCCTCATGCATGATCTCTTTACCTTCTTCAAATGTCTGCTTACCAGTGAGAATTCCTATTACTTTACGCAAAATTGGAAATCACCTTCCACAATATCCAAAATATGCCTATTCAAACCTGCTGCTTATTCATTTCCATATTTTATAGACATTTAACATGTTATAGGCTTAATTTTATTACCTACATCACCCCATTCAACACATACAAATAATGCAATTTAATAAGACAGGATTTTTGTCTGTTTCATTTATACCACATCCAGAACAAGGCTCTGCATGTGGGAGGTACACATTAGGCAGTCACTAAATATATGAGAGACGATTGAACTGCTATTTTTTTCAACTCTTGCCCTCTTTTTTTGTTCTCTAACTTTTTGAGATTCTCAAATCATGGCAAATTGCATGCCTTGAATGTTATTAAACTGTGATAATTAAAAGTAGAAACATTCAGGCAGGTGTTTTCTATTTAATATTCCCTAATTCTCTAATGTATTAGAGCTAATAGACACATAATGAATATTTGAATAGATAATGTCTTTTTAAAATATTTGCCATTTCAATGTAAATGTAATTGCTTATGTAAACATGATGTTTGTTATATTAAAAATTAATCTTTCATCTATTATTAAACTCTAAATTAATATGCATAGTCTTTTAGTTATTTATGGAGATGGCATGTTCTTTACATATTAGTCTTATCACAAGAAGCATGCTCATATGAAATAAAGAATGTTGTATTTATGGTATCCTACAACAATATAGGATGATCATTCATATTTCTATCTTGAGATTAATTCTTCAAATAAGAAGAAGGGAAGGGGAACATCACACAGTGAGGCCTATCACGGGGGGGGGGAGGGGGGAGGGATTGCATTGGGAGTTATACCTGATGTAAATGATGAGTTGATGGGTGCTGACGAGTTGATGAGTGCAGCACACCAACATGGCACAAGTATACATATGTAACAAACCTGCACGTTATGCACATGTACCCTAGAACTTAAAGTATAATAATAATAAAAAAAAAGAATTATACCATTCAATGCTGAAAATAACTACAATTTTATTGAAACTTTTTAAATTGTTTGATGAATTTCTACTTCCCACATTATCTGACATGACAATGACATCTTTATCTTTGAATTCTCTTACTCTAATGTATTATGCATAAATTGTACATTGTGTTATCCAATTCTATCTAATCTCTCCATCCATTATTGGCCAATTTTCTCTTTTTGCTAATATTATTAATTATAGTTATTTGGACTGAGAATCACCAACCACAAAAATCATACTGCTTTAAAGATAATCATAATGGAAAAATGAATGTATTTATTGTGGTTGTAGTGCTGATGTATGTCATTTAGAATTTTTTTTGAATTATCTCAGAAACTTTCTTAGTTGAATTTTTGCTCTTTAAAACATTTATTATTTTAAAATCCTCCTAAGATTTTTGTTTATAAACCTGTTTTTTATCTGTTCTTTTAATTTTTAAAAACCAAGTATAGCTAAGTTTATTAGTCAAAGTCTAGAAGAATTATACATAGAACAGAAGATTGTGGGAGAAGTGAGTAAAGTGTGAAGGAAGGTCACTTGTAGAAATTTAGGTAAGTAAATTTAAAGTTCAGAGCATACTGCTATAAAATTTTAAAATAAGCATTGTTAATGGAATAAGATACTTCATTATTAATAAAATGAGGTAGTAATTTGATAAAAAGGTCCAATTGACAATATCAGGTGCCCTGCTACTTCACTATTAAACCAATAGTCCTAGTGCTACTGGAAGAGCTTCTAGCAAGTTCTTCTGTGCTTTGGAGTATATTCACATCATCTTCTGCCAGAAAGATTTACTTAAATAAAAAGTAGCTGCTTCTTTGCTACTGGGTGCAAGTAGAGACTAAACGCTTGAACATGTTGGACAAACTTACTATTTTACTTAAATTGTATGTCATGAAACCAGTAGTACCTGATATGATGAACCATAAAACTCTATGTTCATAGCAGCCCACTTGAAGAGCAGAGCATCTATGTGATTCAAGACAAATGGAAAATACTGAGACCTTGATTAACCATGCTATAGCTTACTTGAAAGCTGGAGGTTAATGAAAGGAGATGAAATTCAAGAACACCAGTGTCTACAATCCAAGTTCAGTGTTCTGCTCTTCAAACATGAGTGTCACCCAGAGAAAAGTGGGTCACTTTCCCCACCTTTACTTCCAGAGCAGTAGCCAGGTATTTTTCCCAGGAGGACAAACTGACTGTAAGAAGAGAGATCTCCAAAATGAGCCTCAAAAGAACAGAGTATTTGAAACAAAGTATGAGAAAATTCAAACCTAATGGCATTCCTGAAAACTACGAAGATTTTGGTTGTAAGCAATTAAGTTAAGGCTAGCAGCTCCATGATAGCAACAAAGCAAGTTGTAGGCTAACTAGTTTACCAGAGAGTATAAGGGAAAGAGACATTTAGCAAGAGCCTTCCTTGTGTCACAATAAACCACAAACACAGGCATCAAATGTTATACTTGCAGAGGGGCCAGCATTTAATTTGATCAGACTGTGGAATAATTTCTACTCCAAGGCATTGTTGAAATAATAGCAAATTCAGTCAACTGTCAGGGGAGCCTAACAACCGGATGCTACATCGACAGAGACAGCTTAACAGAGAATTCATGCAAAGAAATAGTCAAAGAGAGCCCTGCTAGAACCAATCTCATTCCATAATGATTGTAAAAATACCAAAGGCCACACCAAGTGAGTAGTGATATTAAAGGCTTAACGGTATGGGAGGATTATATTTCACTACAACAATCCAGATAAATCACTAAACAAAAGTAAACAAGCCAGCAACAATAAGTTCTGTTTAGGGGTATTCAGATTTTCCAAACTAAGTTATCTAACACATACAGCTTTTAACAAAATAAATAAATAAATTGGAAATGCAAACAAAGCAAACAGCAGAAAAGCTTGTGAGAGAGCCCAGATGTTGCATTGAACAGAAAGGACTTCAAAGCAGTCATTATAAATATGTTCAGAAAACTAAAGGAAAAAATACTTAATGAAATAAAGGAAGATATAATGACAATGTCTTATCAAAGGAGAATATGAATAAAGAGATGGAAATTAAAAAGGAAAAAAGTGAAATTGTGAAGATTACTAAGTTGAAAAATACAAAAACCGGAACAAAAAATTTATTAGAGAGGCTCAAGAGTAGATTAACATTGACAGAAGGTAGAATCAATGAACTTGAAAATTGATGCATAATGATTATTGGATGTAAAGATGAGACAGAAGAGACTAAAGGCTTAAGAACAGAGGCTAATATAAATGTAGAACATCATTAAGTACACCAAAATGTGTAAAGGGAGTACAGAAAGAGAAGACAGAAGATTTTCAGAAATAACAGCAGAAAATTTCACAAAATTTATAGGAAATATTAATATGTACAGCCAAGGAGCTCAATAAAAATAAAATAAATGCCAAGATATCCACACCTAGACATGTCACAGTAAAAATGTTAAAATCAAATGATAAAGAGAAAATCATCCTAACAGCAAGAGAGAAATGATTGTTAGCCATACGTATAGCAACAACATTAACAGTGGATGCATCATCATATACAGTGGAGGCCATAAGGCAGTGGAATGACATACTGAAAGATAATAACTATTAACCCATAATTTTATATCCAGCAAAACTATCTTTTAAAGGAAAGCAAAGTAAGATATTCTCAGAGAAACAAAACAGAATGTATTGCTTTCAGGCTTGACAGAAAATAAATTCTAAAAGCTCTTTAGTCTGAAAGTATGGGACCTCAGACAGTAATTTGAATGCGTATTTTTAAAAAGAGTGGTAATGGTTATTATGTAATTATAAAAGAGCATATAAATAGATATGCATTCTCCTCTCTCACATTTATAAAGCAATTTCACATATAATACACTTTCAATTTTATTTTTAGTTCTATAATATAAAGAGGTGTAATATACAATAGAAAAAATAAGTTGTGTAAGCTGTATTTGGATAAAGAACTGATAACAGCTCATAACTGAAAATTAACCTTTCAAGACAAAAATATTTGAATTCTTCAATATGATAAACAGCATGTACGAATAACTCATGGCTACCGTAATATTTAGTGGTGAATTATTTAATGCTTGAAACCTAAGATCAGGAATAACACAAGGATGTTCACTTTTGCCACTTCTATTCAAAATTGTAATGCATGTTCTAGCCAAGGCAGTTGGGCAGAAAAATGAAAATACATTAAACTGTACACATCAATATTTAAATTTATTTTGTATTTTCATTTTATTTTTTAAGACAGAGTCTCACTGTATCATCCATGCTGAATGCAGTGGCCCAATCACAGCTAACTGCAGCCTTCACTTCCTGGACTCAAGCGATCCTCCCAGCTCAGCCTCCTGAGTAGCTGTGACCAAAGGCACACGCCACTATGCCCAGCTAATTTTTTAAAAAAAATTTCGTATAACCAGCCTTCCATCTCGGGGATGAAGCTCACTTGACCATGGTGGATAAGCTTTTTGATATGCTGCTGAATCCAGTTTGCCAGTATTTTATTGAGGATTTATTTTTATTTTTATTTTTCTTGAAACGGAGTCTCTCTCTGTCTCCCAGACTGGAGTACAGTGGATGGATCTCAGCTCATTCCAACCTCCGCCTCCTGGATTCAAGTGATTCTCCCACCTCAGCCTCCCAAGTAGCTGAGATTACAGGTACGTGCCACCAGGCTGAGCTAATTTTTGTATTTTTAGTAGAGACAGGGCTTCACCATGTTGGCCAGGATGGTCTCGAACTCCTGACCTTGTGATCCACCCACCTTGGCTTCCCAAAGTGCTGAGATTACAGGCATAAGCCACCACCCCTGGCCTTACTGAGAATTTTTGCATTGATGTTCATCAGTGATATTCACCATCATTCTTAGTAAACTAACGCAGGAACCGAAAACCAAATACCGCATGTTCTCACTTCTAAAGGGGAGTTAAATTATGAGAACTCATGAACACAAGGAAGTGAACAACAGACACTGGGTCCTACTTGAGGGTGGAGGGTGGAAGGAAAGAGAAGCAGAAACAATAACTATTAGATACTAGGCTTAGTACCTGGGTGACAAAATAATCTGTACTACAAGTTGTGTGATACAAGTTTACCTATATAACAAACCTGCATGTGTAACCCTAAACCTAAATAAATGTTTTTAAAAAGATTAAAAAAAGAATTCATAATTTAAAAAAATCCTGAAAAAGCAATCTCCAATCTCCAGGCCAAAATGTTTTCAATGGAGAATTTTACCAAATATTCAAAGAATTAACAACAATTTTGCATAATGTCTTTCACTATGCAATAATGCATAATGCCTTCCACTGGCTCCATTTTATGAGAGATCAGAATTATCCTTGGACCAAAATCAAAGGCAAAGAAAAGCAAAATGAAGCAACAATGAAAACATTCAGAACAAAATCTGGTATGAATTCAAATCTCAACTTTTTATTTTATTTATTTATTCATTTATTCATTTACTTTTTGCCTTTTCAACCCAGCAATGTACACAAGGAATAATATACCATGACTTAGTGGCCTTTATTCCATAGGCATGACAGGTTCAGAGTGTGAAAGTCAATCAAGAGTCATTGTGCAAATAATTGTATTAACTTATGTAGACAAAAATGGACAAAATTTCTCATAACTCTCGGTACAGCCTCTGAATGCAATTTAATAAAGAGAATCTACAAAATTCTATAGCTAACATCATACAAGTAGTAAAAGGCTAAATGCCTTATCTCTAAAACAGTGAAGAAAGCAAGGATGTCTGCCTTTACCGTCAGTCAACATATTATTAGAAGATGTACAGAAAACAATTAGGTAAGAAAAATAAATGAAAGCCATACCGATTGAAACAGAATAAAACTCTATTTGCAGATGACATGATGTTCTATTAAAAACTTCCAAGAAATCTACAAAGAAAGTTTCTAGAACTAACAAATTAATTCAATCTGGTCATGAGATACAAGATCAACACATATAAATCAACTACATTCTTATGTAAAGGTGCAAATAAATTTAAAATGCAAACCCTTTATAAGTGTTCCAAAGAAGATTAAATAGTAGATATAAATTTAACTGAAAATATACAGGATCTGTATGATGAAAATCGCACAATATTTAAGAAAGAAATAGAAGAATCCCTAAATACTTGGGGAAGCATACGGTGTTGACTGGAAGGCAAAACATAGTAAAGATATCAATTCTTGTATTGGTTTGTGGGCTTAATGCAATTCTTAAATCTCAGCAAGAGTTTTGTAGGCACAGACAAACCTACTCTAAAATTTCTATAGACATTCTCTAGGAGAGACAAAACACTTGAAAAACAAAAGAATAAAGGGGGGGGAACTATTCTACACAATATGATGGCTTATTTTAGAGCCAGAGTAATCAAACCAGTGTAGTAGTGCTGGAAGAATAACCACACAGATCAGTGAAACAGAACAGAGAAACTAGAATTATTTGTTGACAGAGGGTAAAAAACAACTCAATTTAGGGGGAAAGTATTTTCAACAAGTGGTGTTGAAGCAACTGTACAATTATTGGTAAAAAATAAACCTGAATCTAAATCTGACACCTTATAAAAATTAACTCAAAATGAATAATGTATTAAATAAGAAACTTCTAAAAAGGTAAGAAAAATATTTAGGGCCTAGGACAAGGTAGAGGTTTCTTAGACTTAGCACCAAGAGTATGATCCATAAACAGAAAAGTTGATAAATTAAACCTATGAAAGTAAATCATTTTGCTCAGTAAAAGACCCTAAGATGAAAATACAAATGATAGACTAGGAGAAAATATTTTCAAATCCCACATCTGACAAAGGACTCATGTAGAAGGCGTAAAGAACTCTTAAAATTCAATATTAATAAATCACTCAATACAATTAGAAAATAAGCAACATACATGAAGAGACAAAGCAGGAGGATCGTTTGAGCCCAGGAATTCAAGAGCAGCTTGGGCAGCATAGTAAAACACTGTCTCTATAAGCAATAATTTTTTAAAAAGTTAGCTGGGCAAGGTTACACATGGACGTACTCCCAGCCACATGGGAGGCTGAGGCAACAGGACTGCTTGAACCCAAGAGTTCAAGGCCATAGTAAGCCCTGATTGCAAGCCTACACTCCAACCTGGGTGACAGAGTAAAACCCTGTCTCAAAAAAAAAAGAAAGAAAGAAAAAGAAAAATACATTTAAAGCACAGTAAGATATCAGTACAAACCTCACACCTATCAGAATGTATAAATTTAAAGATGGTGATAACACCACAAATGCTGTCAACAATGTGTCAAAACTAGGTGACTCACACATTACTAGTTTGGATGTAAAATGGCACAGCAACTTCAGAAAAGAGTTTGACAGTTACTTTTAAGACTAAAAAGAGTCTTAACATATGACCCAGGAATTACACTGTTGGCAAATATCCCAGAGAACTGAGAGTTTTGGTTTGTTTGTTTGTTTGTTTTTTTAAGACTGTCTCTCACACTGTCGCCCAGGCTAGTGTGTAATGGCGCGATCTCAGCTCACTGCAACCTCCGCTTCCTGGGTTCAAGCGATTCTCCTGCCTCAGCCTCCCGAGTAGCTGGGACTACAGGCATGTGCCACCACGCCCGGCTAATTTTTTTCTGTTTTTAGTAGAGTCGGGGTTTCACTATGTTGGCCAGGCTAGTCTTGAACTCCTGACCTCGTGATGGGCCTGCCTCAGCCTCACAAAGTGCTGGGAATACAGGCGTGAGCCACTGAGCCCAGCCTGAAAGTTTTTTACATACAGTCACTTATACATAAATGTTCATAGCACCCTTATTCATAATTGCCAAAAACAAGAAACTCTTTTTTTTTTTTTTTTTTTTGTTGAGACGGAGTCTGGCTCTGTCGCCCAGGCTGGAGTGCAGTGGCCGGATCTCAGCTCACTGCAAGCTCCGCCGCCCGGGTTTACGCCATTCTCCTGCCTCAGCCTCCCGAGTAGCTGGGACTACAGGCGCCTGGCTAGTTTTTTGTATTTTTAGTAGAGACGGGGTTTCACCGTGTTAGCCAGGATGGTCTCGATCTCCCGACCTCGTGATCTGCCCGTCTCGGCCTCCCAAAGTGCTGGGATTACAGGCTTGAGCCACCGCGCCCGGCCACAAGAAACTCTTAGAATGTTCTTCAATGGGTGAATGGTTAAACAAGCAGTGGAACATGCAAATCATGGAATCCTCCTCAGCAATTAAAAGGAACTAACTATTGACACATATAACTTGGATGAACTTCAGGAAAATTAAAATGAACTTCAGAAAATTAAGAAAATAAGATGAATGAAGAAAGCCAATTACAAAGTGATACATATTGCATGAATCCATTTATATAACATTTGTTAAGTCACGGAATTATAGAGACAGGGACAGAATGGTGGTTGCTGGGTTGGGGGAAGGCTGGAGAAGACGTGGCTACAAAGGAAGAAGCATATGAAAGTCCTGTGGCAGTACCATTAAGTATCCTGATTAATGGAGAGCACATGCAGCTACACATGTAATAAAATTGCACAGCGCTCCATGAGCATGCACGCACACATGCACACGAGCTCCTGGATAACTGCTGAAATCTGAATAAACTCTATATTTTGAATTTCTAATAATTTCCGGGTTTTGATATTGTGCTATCTTATGCAAGATGTTAACACTGATTGAGGTTGGGTAAAGACTACACAGGTCATTACCACATATATTTTATAATTCCCTGAGTCTATATTTATTTTAAAATAAAATATTTTTAACATTTGTATTTATATTGAAACAGAATACTATATTTATATTCACATCAGGTTTTGTTTGTTCGTTTGTTTTGAGACTGAGTCTGGCTCTGTTGCCCAGACTGGAGTGCAATGGCGCAATCTCGACTCACTGCCAGCTCTGCCTCCTGGGTTCAAGAGATTCTCCTACCTCAGCCTCCCAAGCAGCTGGGATTAAAGGTGCCAGCCACCACATCTGGTTAATTTCTGTATTTTTAGCAGAGACAACATTTCACCACGTTGGCCAAGCTGGTCTTGAAATCCTGACCTCACCTGATCTGTCCACCTCGGCCTCCTAAAGTGCCTGGATTACATGTATGAGCTACTGTGCCCGAACTAATGTCAGTTTTTATGAATGATATGGATAAATAATACACTTGCTAATTATGGCAAATCTGTTTTATGATGAAGTTCTACAGATCCTTATTTTGTGATTTAACTCTGGATGTGTGTCACTATGTGGAAATATATATATGTATATTTATTATATTTTCATATACACACACACGTGCACACACACACCCATACATATATTAAATATATTATTTTATATAAATATAAAAATATATATTTAATATATATGAGTATGTGTTATGTATTTATAAATATATAAAATATATATATTTAATATATATGGGTGTGTGTATATTTAATATATATTATATATACCATATGATATATATATATTAAAGTCTATAAGAAATTTTGTAAGTAACACTTGTGGGTTGAATTTTGTCCTCTCAAAAAGATATGCGAAGTTCTAATCCCCAGTACCTCAGTATGTGATCTTATTTGAAAATAAGATTATTGAAGGTATGGTTCGTTAAGTTGAGGTCATACTAGTGGGGTGGGCCCTTAATCCAATATGACTGGTGTCCTTGTAAACAAGAGATGAAGGGGTACAGACAGAAGAGAGAAGAAGACTATGTGACAAGGGAGGCAGTGGTGTGAGTAAAGTGTTACAACTGCAAGCCGAAGAATGCCAAGGATTGCTGAGAACTACTGGAAAGTAGGAGGAGGCACAGAATAAATTATCCCCCTACAGGTTTCAGAGGCAGCATGGCCCTGTTAACACCTTCCTTTTAGACTTCCATCCTCCAGAACTTTGAGACTGTATTTCTGTTGTTTTAAGCTACTCAGTTTGTGTTATTTTGTGATAGCTGCCCTAGAAAACCAATGTAACAACATACCATAAACAATCAACTAATGCAGGATAGATCATTTATAAGCAGGATTGTGGGACCATCCTAGGAGAAACAGAAACAAAGTCAAACAGTTACTGTGATATTAAATTATTTTAAAATCATTTTTATGTGAAATTCTATGTGGAAATCAAATATATGAGGTTTGAGGAACGTGCAGAATTACTTAATACTTTGAGATGAGCATGAAATCGAAAGCAGCAGTTACTGGCAAACAAAATCTTAGAGGTGTGATGTTCAAAATTGCCTTCTGCAGTAGTGGGAAAGTTCTGTGCCTTCCCTATCCTGTATTTAGCAAATGTCTAGTATGGTTATTGGAAATTTGAAATATGGTTAAGGTGACTGAGGAATGGAATTTTAAATTTTATTTAATTAATTTATAATTAATTTCAATTACATGACACTAGTGTCTACCATATTGAACAGCATCAGACTTCTCAAGGTTCTAGTCTGAAAGTCTTTAATTAAGAGGAAAGTATTCTTTTAATCTAACACATAGGATGTATGACTTCTAATTCACAGTCTTATTCTTACCACTTCTTATCTGTGTAAAGCTGATTAGACCATAATCCCCTCAGAATTATTTACTTATCATTGAAATATATTAGAACAGGTTAAGATCCCATGTTTCTATATATTATCTCACCTGCCACTGTTACTGTTTTGTTTAAAATGTGTATGTCTGCTATGTTGCCTAATGTACCAGTCTCCCCAGTCTCAGCTGGATCATATCGCTAATACTTTTCAACACAAATCAAATTGTAGCCCAAGGGACTGGAGTACAAGGTTTTCTTATTGTCTGGAAGCTGTGCTTTTTTTAGAAGTGGTGCTTTCCTAAATCAATTGATTGAATCATCAGAGGTATAAATGCTTTTTCTCTGACAAAGTCACCGTCCTCTGAGAAGCTGACAGGCAGTGGGTGGCAACAGTTGTCTGACAAGACAGATTTGCAGTGCAAGCCTCAAGTGATGGGATTATATAAAGTAAAACATTGTAAAAAATCAAATTAGTGTCAATGCAACTGTTCTTTAAAACCAGAGGAAGAATTTCCTAATGTTACCTGTTTTACAGAAGATTTAACAACATAACAACACTATCTTCCTTTGTTTTCACAGATCAAGAGAGGCCTTACTTGATCTACCAGGATGTATGTTTTGCTGAGAATGTTTCTTGGGATTCAGTTCAATTAAATTAATACATGCATGGCTACTCTGAATCAGATAATGCGAACTACCAGGGAACAAAGATGAATGAGATACTGCTGTACATAAGAAGTTACTAATCCAGCAAGGAATAAACAACAAAATTAAGCAAATATTTTTAAATTGTTGTTTGATAATGTTTTAACTTTATCACTTCAATCATTTACATTTGTGTTTTGCAGCACTGTTAGTTTGGGCAGTTGATAAGAAGGTATTATATGAGTGTGATTTTATTGTGCTTTATAGAGTGAAGCTTACCCCAAATTAATACATATTTACTATAGGAATGAGGGGCATTTCCTGTATTAGCAACCAGACGCTTTTAGCAGAAGAGTTCTCAATTTACTTAGCTAAGTTGATCCTCTAATCTTCAAATTCTGCTTTGTCTGTGCTACTTTTGTTCTCTTGCTCATTCACTTATGAAGTATTTACTAAGTAGCTATTGTTAGGCTCTGCTCTAGGTGCTGGTTGTATAGGAACAAAACCCATATGGCTCCTTGTATGGGAACAAAAGACCTCCCTTTAACAGAGCTTCATTTCTAGTGGAGAGAGAAGCAAGGACACAGGAGGAGAAACTTCCGGTTATTCTTGTCTCCTAATTCTTTCACTGTTACTCCCTGCCCCATCCCCAGTGTATTCGCAGGGGTTTCAAAAGCTGTGCTTCAGTCAATTCCCATTTCTACTTTCTGTGCTTTGTTATTTACCCCTTTACCAGGTGATTCTATCATCCTTCTTCTGTCAACCAGTGCACAGGGCTCCCCGAGGAAAGGGATAGAAGAAGGGAGACACATATATACACAAATGTACTGCTGCTAAGCTAAAACATAGAGAAAGTATGACATTTCACAAAGCTAGCCTTGGCACTTTTTTCCAACCACTAATAATCTCTTTATCAAGATTGTCATGCCACTGTCAGTTCAACTTAGAGTCACTGAATGTCTTCTAAATGCAAATGTCATAATCATAGTTCATTAAAATCATTACACACTAATATGACTTTCCATCTTTTACTGAATTTTCAGAAATCAGAGCACAAAGATGTCATTACAAAACAATTTGATAAATATATGGCTGAGAGTCTGGATGGTTTACTTGAGCATCCTGGAGATCTGATGTAATTATCATGTTATTACTCCCTCAAGCAGATGAGAGTTGTTTTTTTTTTTTTTTTTTTTTTTTTTTGCGACAGAGTCTCGCTCTGTTCCCCAGGCTGGAGTGCAATGGCGCGATCTTGGCTCACTGCAAGCTCCGCCTCCCTGGTTCACGCCATTCTCTTGCCTCAGCCAGGACTATAGGCGCCCGCCACCAAGCCGGGCTAATTCTTTGTATTTTTATAGAGACAGGGTTTCACCGTGTTAACCAGGATGGTCTCGATCTCCTGACCTTGTGATCTGCCTGCCTCGGCCTCCCAAAGTGCTGGGATTACAGGCGTGAGTCACCGCGCCCAGCCTGAGAAATTTTAAGTTTTAGAACTTTGTACCATGTTTTTTCCTTTTTTTTTTTTTTTTTTCTATTTTGTAAAGACAGGGTCTCTCACTATATTGACCAAGCTTGTCTCAAACTCCTTGCCTCAGGGATCCTCCTGCCTCAACCTCTCAAAGTACAGGGATCACAGGGTGAGCCACCATGCCTAGCCCAACATTATATTTAATAATTCTCAACATTCCTTATTTTTACAAGACCAAGTATCACTATTTCTTACGAAGAATAATGATTTTCTCTGTCACATATCTTCACTAACTTATGTATGTATAGTTTAGATGAGTTGCTATGGAAACTATAGACCATTTAGGGCAAATCTCAGTAGAAAAATTCCAGGGTGATAAAAGGAATGGAGGTGGGGAAGAAGAATGTAATGCTTGGTTGGACTGATGATCTCCTTTGACTCAGATATTAAGATACATCATGACAAGTAGGATTCCCAGTGGAGTATGACAATTACACTCATCTCTTAGGGCTCTGGTTCATTAGATTACATTACAATTTATAAAAGAAAGAATTATTGCATTCCCCTGGTTACTGGTGACTGATGCGGAGAAGATTGAGACAACATAGTTTGCACAAATACCATGGATGAAACTTCTGGTTCTGTGGTTTATGCCATTATTACTAAATTGTGAGATAAGGCACTTGTTGTAACATTTGACAGATGTAGGATTGTAGTAGTGAAAGGTCAAAGATGATGACAGGAAAGTTACAAAGGTTTAGCATGATATCTGTTCTGAGTGGCATGGTGATTATTATAATACAGTCATGTGGAAATTACAACTAAATGCTAAAATTTCGCTGACGTATAGGGTCCCTGCCACCTCTCAGGTTTAAGTTGTAAGATTAATAGAAACCTCTAATCTTTTTAACTTAAGCTAAAAGCAATGGAAAATCTTAAACTGTATTTGCTTTCAGAATGACTTTAGGAAATATGACTTCCAATTAAAGGAATAGTATATACCAAAGTTTTGGGTATAAGAATAATAGCAAGCATTTATTCTTTTATGTTTCCAGGCTCTCTATTACACATTTTACACGTTGTAACTTTTTTAATGCTCACAAAAACCCTATGAAGTACGTATTATTAAAGCTCACTTTATTGATTAAAAAAAATAAAGCACAGAGAGATTAAAGATTTTGGCCAAAGTCACACAGCTAATAAGAGGTGGAGCTGGATTTTGAATCTACAATGTCTGATTCCAGAGTTCATGCTTTTAATCATGAGAGAAGTAGTTCAGCAGACCAGAAGAGTAGAATATACTGTCATTAATCCTGCTGATGCTCGCTTTTCCACTCTACTACAAAAGATGATTAGAAAGTTTACATTAATTTGGGGAAAAAAGCAAAATATCTTAGTATGTCATTCCAGCAATAGGTGAATTCTACTTCAATGGTAATAATCATTATCATTAGTGATAATGATAGTGATTTAATGATAATAATACTGTATGAAGAGGAGTAATCTGTCAGGAAAGATCATGGCAGTCACCACCTGTACTCTGACAAATTGTATTGATGACTTAATGTACAAAGAGAAATGATTTTTCAGTTTGCTAAGACACGTGACCTACTAAGATAACTATTAAAGATAAAAGAAAAAAAGGTTATTTTAAAATCTGTCCTCAGTTTTATCAAGAAATAAAATTATTTGGACTTTGGTAAAATTATATACTTAAACTGGATATAATTTGAGGACATATGTGTCAAGTAACATATAAAAAGGATGTTCTAAAGATATTAATAAAAATTCATATTTGCTCTGTGATATTTTAAGTGTCAACCATAAAGAGTTTCACAGAAACAGAAGCCTCTGGAAAAACTTTCAGAAGTTTCTCTGCAGTATCCATAATTTTTGGACACAGTGATTGTACTTGTCATTTATTCCCTTTTTGAAAGATAATTATTAGCCAGCTGCTTGGCACTGGGCGAGACTCATTACTGAAGAATATCAAATAACTCTATGAAAAGAGGTCCCAAGACTGTACTTGGTGATATCTCAAATGCATTTAAACAAGAAGGTTACTACGCAACAGAGCCAATTGTTTACATGGAGAGAGTACATGAAATAATATGATAAAAAGGGCAGAGGAAAGATCCAGTGTAGCTGGATACCAGCTCTTGACAACCATCGTTCCTTATCTTCCCAGAGTCTGTGCCCTTCAGAGATGACCCACATGAAATACATCAGTGAGCACTCAGCCCTCTGGTATCCACTGTGAGGAACCAGAATATGATCGAGAAAACAGGAAGAGAGTAAAGTCAACATTATTTCGCTGGCTCTCCGTCTACTGCACCTAGGTGAAATGGTTCAATAACTCCATCAAAGTACAGAACTTAAGCCAGAAAGGCTTCTCCATTCAGCTCCCTCTTAAATTCCAGTAAATGTACCTTGCCTTGCTCCTATAGGCCCAGAGTTAGTGACAGTGCCCTAATGTTGCTACAGCTAGAGAACTCTCCATCTCTTCAAGCTGTTTTTAAACCCTGCCCACACTTTTTTAAATAGTGTAAATTATTTTCAAATTACACTAAGAAATATTTGCTTCTTAGCAGTATCCTGGCTAATATTACAAATGTATTAGGAAATGGCTCAAGGAAAATAGAAAGTCAAGATGAAATTCTGGGTTGGTCTTCTTCATCTCAATAGAAATAATAGAATTCTTGAATGGAAACTACAAATAAATATCCTCAAAACATTAGTTAATTTTATTATCAGCATGTGCTTTTACCCAATTTACCAAATAAAATAGTTACCAGAGGAAAAGACATTATGGTTTCAAAGTAGGGCAATAGTTCACAATACTTAAAATTAAGTAGTAGACATCTCTGTCCTTTATGAACCATAAATGTCACAACTTCCCAAGATCACATGTGATATGACAGTATGACAGAACTAGTATTTACATGGGTATTCCGTCCCTCCTTAGAGGAGAGTACACTAGACTTTGGTACTAGAAGCAGACATAGTTAGAAATGATAATATTAGACCTTTAATTTTAGGAATGAGTTATCTCTTTCCATGGATATTCTCTTCAAAATGTGTGTTGGCAGTACTTGTGGTACAAATTTACACTACATATGCTTTTTTAAAATTGTTAATGTTTATGAATACATAGTAGATATATATATATATTAATGATGTACATGAGACTTTTTGATACAGACATACAATGTGTAATTATGTCAGGGTAAATGGGGTACCTGTCACCTCAAGCATTTATCATTTCTTTGTGTTACGAATGTTTCATTCTTTTCGTTATTTTAAAATATACAATAAATTATTGTTGATTATAGTCACCCTTTTGGGCTGTCATACATGAAATCTTATTCATTATATCTAATAATATTTTTGTACCCATTAACCGTCCGCACTTTTTCCCTCTTTCCCTTCTACCCTTCCCAGC
The DNA here is from genome assembly GCF_009764315.1 of Trachypithecus francoisi. Lineage (NCBI taxonomy): Eukaryota > Metazoa > Chordata > Mammalia > Primates > Cercopithecidae > Trachypithecus > Trachypithecus francoisi. The sequence goes on along the minus strand of NW_022681454.1, from coordinate 154,984,684 downwards.
CACTGGTTACCATCATTCTACTCTTTATCTGCATATGTTCAATGGAAAATTATTCAACTGTAAAAAAGAACGAGATCCTGTCATTTATAACAATGTTGATGGAACTGGAGGGTGTTGTATTAAGTGAAGCAAGCCAAGTACAGAAAGACAGTCTTCACAAATTCTCACTTATTTGTGGGAGCTAAAAGTTAAAACAAATATATTATATTACATTTTATCCCTGAAATCTGGCAATTTACAACTCAGATTATTTTCATTGTATCTTTGTTTTCTCTTTCTAACATAGCGTAGTTACTCATGTTAATTCTGCAAATCATCAGCTATGAAATCTACATATTTAATTTAGTGGTTAATTGCATACTTATATATTGGCTATTATATCTATAGCATGGTATTTTTAACAATCAGGGAATATAACAATAAAGCAGATCCTCTACTTTCTAATAATTTACAATCTTGGTGGTGAGAAAACTCAAGAGGGACATTTAATACTAAGAAATGGTGTCCCGAGTGCTCTAATAACTATGTAAACAGAATTCTGTGAGTGGCATAGAAGAGGTGAGATTAAAGGCCTTATAATTAAACAGCACTCTGTAGATTTCTTGGCACTGTCACACGCATTCGTTTATTTAATTCTTACAACAACCCAATGATGTAGTCAATGTAAACATTACTTTTAACACTTTACAAGGAAAAGAAATGCTAAGTGTTAGAAGTAGCCAGGCTCTGATGATGGAATCATATTGAATCTCTTCTGATTCCTAATAAAATATTTGTTTATACTTTTAGTTTACCTACCTTAGTTTATCTTTAATATCTATATTTAAAGCGGTAGAATATTAATGTTAGATCAATTTAAAATAGAGGGTAGTATTACCTTTGGTCATGTGAATATTTACAAGTAACAAACAAATGATCCAAGGTAAGCATTCTATGTAGGGAGTATCAGTAAGCACCAGGTACACAGCTTTGTACAACTACTTTAAGTTAAGAGCAAAGAGAAAATGAACACTGGATCTCCAGAACAATATTAGAATAAAATCTGTCCTGGATAGTTTCAACATGTGCCTGCGTGAAGGCAAGGAACTAGAACAGATGATCTCTGATATGGTTTGGCTGTGTACCCAACAAAAGCTTATCTTGATCCATAGTTCCCATAATTCCCCCATATGTCATGGAAGGGACCAAGTGGGAGGTAATTGAATAATAGGTGTGGTTACCTCCATGATGTTCTTGTGATAGTGAGTGAGTTCTCATGAGATCTGATAGTTTTATAAGGGGTTATTCCCCGCCTTCACTCTGCGCTTCTCCTTGTTGCCACTATGTGAAGAAGGACATGTTTGCCTCCCTTTCCACCATGATTGGAAGTTTCCTGAGGCCTCCACAGCCCTGTGGAACTGTGAGTCAATTAAACCTCTTTTATTCATAAATTACCCAGTCTTGGGTATGTCCTTATAGCAGTGTGAGAATGAACCAATATGATCTCCCAGAATTCTTTCTAACTCATTCTGTTATTCCTTCTCTCTGGTACCTTAGTCAGGCCCTATAAGTATTTTTGGCATCAGGTACACATTTTTTTTCAGTCACCTGGGTTCTGTTTTGAACATTATTCACACATTGTAGGTGCTAATGTTCTTCTCTAAGTGCCTGATTCACTCTCAGTCAGGGACTTGAGTCCACAGAAGAATAAACTTGTGGCTAAAACCTTTTAGATTCATTCTGATAATGTAGTGATGGTAAGTTTTGTTTTGTTTTAAAGAAGAAAACAACTAAAAGAATCTATACAAAATAATAAGAAGGAAAGGAGTAAACTATACTAACAAAAAGTTTATATTTTTTATTATAGTCTAGAATTTTTTAAAGTGGTGATTAAACAGAGTAAAGTTACATTTTGTATAAAGTAAAAATGGAGGAATGAATATTAAAAACTTACATCTACTTTTACAGTTATTAAACATATATTGACTTATTAAAGAGAAATTCACAACCTACCAAAACAAAGAAACAGCTTTCAAAAATACCACAAATGGAGGTTTTAGAGAAACATCTTAACATAAAGAATAAAAATTAGAGGTCAAAATGTATAAATTTGAAAGGACCCCGTGGGTAGAATAGGAATGGTTTGAACAGTGACTTTGAGAAAGTTTCAATACAAGCCTTGTGATATAAAAGGGACTTTTGAACAAGAAAATTGTCAAAAGATAATAATAGTGTTTGTAACTCAAAACTATTGGATTTGTAGCCACAAGATATGTGAGATATAATCATGAGAATATAAGATTGAGGATAGACATGTTTTTGTTTTGATCACAGATATTTACCAAATACTTTGGATTATATTCTCTTACAAAAGGTTTTACAATGAGAACTCTAGATCTTTAAAATATTTTGTGCTAGCCAAGGCACGTGCAAATTTAGTACTCCGAATGGAAATAACCTAATGAGGTTATGGTTTTTGTATTAACAAAATGAAAGTTTAAAAATAATAAGGTATTTACATACAAAGGTTTTAATGTTCATGGTGAAGATTACAAATAAATGTTTATTACACACATTTTAAAAGAAAGAAGGTTATGAAATCTGTTCCATAATAATTAACCTAAGACATGAATATTCGGAGTTATCAGGCAATAACTAACCTAGATTGTGCAAAACACCTTAAAGTTTCACCTTTAGATGTTAGGATCACCACAGCATCAATCTTAGGGTTAGAAGATGGTATGTTCTATGAGAAAAAAAACATTTAGAGCAGAGCGAGGAGTCAGAGTCTTGAGAAAAGTTGTAGATGTGATGGCTGGTGCAGTATAAACTAGGGCTTGGCTGAGAAAGTGTGATTTTAATGATGCCTTGAATGAGGTAAAATCTTTTGGCAAGTGAATGTCTTCCAAAAGATTATTCCAGGCAGAGGGAAGAGTTAGAACTAGATCCTAGGGGCAGGGTTTTGCCTGGTGGTTTTATGAAGTTAAAAAAAAGAAAAAGAAAAAAAAAGAAAAAAAAAAAAAGGCTGTGGTTGGAGTAAAGGAGATAATAGAAAGATATTTCAGAAAGTTAATACAGGTCTTTATCAGTCAGCTTTTGCTGTCATAATAAAATACCATAGACTGGGTGCATTTAACAACTGAAATATATATTCTCAAAGGTCTGGAGGCTGGGAGTCTGAAATCAGGGTGACAGTATGCCCCAGTTCTGTTGAGGGCCCTCTTGTTGAATTGTAGTCAGCTGACTTCTCATTGTGTTGTCACATGGCAGAAAAGTGAGAGAGCAAGATCTCTGGTGACTTTTCTTATAAGGGCACTAATCCCATCATGAGGGCCACACCCTCATGATTTCATCTAAATCTAATTGTCAACCAAATGCCCCTTCTCCAAATACCATCACACTGGTGTTTGGGCTTCAACATATGTATTTGCAGTGGGGACACAGTTGAGTCCACAGCACAGGTAGACCTTGCAAGGCACTCATGTTGAGGTTTTTGTTTTTCACGCTAAGAGAAAGGGAAAGTCATTGCTTGGTTGTGATTACACAGGAGACCAGATTTGCATCACATTTTATAGGATCAGGATCCCTGCAGCATCAATCTTAAAAACAAACTACAGGGACAAGAGCAGAACCCCTAGTGGTTACTGCAGCAATGCAGACTTGATAGCACAATGAATTAGACCAGGGTTAAGAGATTAAAAGGTTAAGAGAGAGAGAGAAATCATTGAAATATGAAATCTAGATGATAACAAGATTTCTTGATGGATGTGGTAGGTGAGAGTAGCATCAGGAAGGACTATGATTTTTCTCACCAGTAAATAGGAAGGTTGGCATTATCATCAGCAAAGAATGGGAAGGCTAGGCCAGGGAAGGCTAGGCCAAGGCAGGCTTTGAGGAAAATAGTTAGGAGTTAAATAGTGGATTCATTGAGTATTATATGTGTATTCCATATAGAAGTTAGAATACAAATGTGTAAATTGTCAGTATTTATCATATTTAAATTCACAGAACTAAATGAGATCACCAAGATAATGTTTATAAATGGAGAAAGGATGAAGACTAGGAACTAACATGAGGTGGTCTTGAGAAAAATAGAAAGAACCAGAGCAAGAGAAGTGAGGTAGATGAAAAATAATTCAATATAATATTACAAACGTTATTTTAAGAATGACTCTCAATGGCAGTAAATATGCTCAACATGCCTAATGCGTGATAGAAGATACTTATGAAGAGCTGACAGCATGATTTATCAACATGGATATTGTTGGTGACCTGGAGTAGAACAGTTTTGGTGCAGAGTTGAGTTTGAAAGCCTGATTATATTCTGTTTAAGAGGGAATGAGAAGAGAACTGGAGTCAGAAAGTTCATCATGAATAGCCAAGTAGTGAAATGGGGTAGTGGCTAGCATCAGCAAATTTTTAATTTTTTCCTAAACATGGAGAAATAATATTATGTAAATTAGCTGATTAGGAAGATCTAAGAGTTTTTTTTTTTTTTTAATTGCAATTAGCACAGAAAAAGGAAAATTGCTAGAGGCATATCCTTGAGAACATGAGCGCAGATGGGATCCAGAACACAGTGGAAGAAGCCGAATATTGAAAGAAGATAGAGTATGCATATAGGTGCTGAAAATGTGGCAGAAGTCTGAAATTTCCCTTCTTAAAATTTCAGTTTTCTAGGGAAAGTAACAATTGAAATAATTAACATAATGTGAAAATCAGGAAAAGGATCTCAGTTTCACCTACATAAATAAGCAGTATGCACAGAAAAGGTAATTTTGAGTAAGATCTTAATAACATTTTGAGTAAGTATAAAATAAAAATTAATTAGCCATATACAAATATTCCATATAAGATACATTGATACAATGAATAGAATGTAACCTAGAAGGTAAAGTTGGCCATTGATACATAAAATGTTTTAAAAACAGTATGGACTGATTGCAATAAACACATATGAACTCAAAACTAACTCCACTTCCCAACTAGGAATCATTTATTTATAGAATAGAGAAAGTAATTTTTTTTTCTTTTTTGAGATGGAGTCTCACCCTGTCGCCCAGGCTGGAGCGCAATGGGGCGATCTTGGCTCACTGCAACCTCCGCCTCCCCGGTTCAAGTGATTCTCCTGCCTCAGGTTCCCAAGTAGCTGGGATGACAGGTGCGTGCCAACATGCCCGGCTAATTTTTGTATTTTTAGTAGAGACGGGGTTTCACCATGTTGGCCAGGCTAATCCCAAATTCCTGACCTCGTGAGCTGCCAGTCCTGGCCTTCCAAAGTGCTGGGATTACAGGCATGAGCCGCCGAACCCGACCTGAAAGCAATTTTGTTTCTGAAAGGTTAGTTGAGATGTGGGGTGAACCTGAGTGTAGACAACAAGATTCAACCTGAGTATAGACAAAGATTTCTGTATGCTTTTTAAACTAAACTCGCAGCTGAATGACCAGAGAGGCAATGTAGTGGATAGAAAGCAGAATGCTGAAAAATCTTGTTCCAGTTATTTTCCTCTATCCACCAATAAGGTTATGGAAGTCTGTTGTATTGAATTAAAATTTCCTTCTTTATTAATTTGATTGCAGAATTTTTTCTAGAACCTGATCTCTCAATCTTTAAGTTTTATAATGATATTAATTGTGTTTTACATTATTAATCATTAATATTACAACTGAAATTAGGCATAAAAATCATAAAAATATTTTGTAAGTGTTGCAATTGCCTGTATATACATGCAGGATGCTACGTGTTTTAGAACTGTCTCCTTAGGAGTGAAACAGTACAGACACAGTAAAGACTATACCTTACTTTCTGGGCTTTTCGTCTATTATTTCCTAAAGCATTCTCTTTTTTTGAGGATGTCAGTCTAGGGAAACTACAAGTGTCTATACTCCCACAAATTTCTATTATAAGCGTTTCAAACGACAGTCTCTAAACCTCCTATTTCTGAAAATTGAAGCTTCTGAAACTTTTAAACTCCATCCTTTCTCAAAAATTCAACATGATTTATCTCTAACAATAGCAGTAACATTTGATTGAGCACCCATTGTTGCTCAACCACTGCCTTTGATATTTGACTCACCGGGATGACTAAGACCACACTTGTATGTCCCACATAATAGCCTGTGAAGTGCAGGGATAGAGAATACTTGGCAATTCCTTAACGCCAAGAGAAGGAGATGGAAACTAGATTGAGAAAAGAAATATCTCATGACAGTTTCAAGTAGAAGACAACCCTTGAGCTTTGAAGCTAGCAATTAAGAGGAAAATGGAAAGACTCCCAGGCACAGAGAGGAGTAGAGGTGAAGAGATTGATGAGAAAGATCACGTTATATTTTTAAAACTGCAAGAAATTTGAGCTAGGTTCAGGTTAGAGTGTCTGTGAGGACAGTAATAGAAAAGGTGGAAGAAACACAGCTAATTGCTTGAAGTGTATTCTATGTGAAATGTGAATTATTGTAGAAATATATTTCAGATAGTAATTACACACACACACACACACACCAATGTACACATACTTTCTAAGAGTCAGGGACAGGTAAATAATGATATTCATTATTTAACATTGATTTACTGTTTTTTAAAAAAAGCTACCTAAAATGCTTATGAGTAATTTTGCACATAAGGACTTCCTCAATATCCGTGATATTCATTACTATCACTTTACCAGTATGAGCACATAAAAACAGAAAAGTAGATTGGAAAGCAGAAAAAAAGACAGGCATAAGAGGCAGAGTGATCAGATTCTGAATCTCACTTCATTTCACATTTGCTACTCAGGATATACCTAGAAAAATTGACTATTTCCTTTGAATATTATAAAAATGCTACTCATGTCTATAACAACGCTGGCTACAGTAGTATAATTACTTCAGTAAATCATTCATTAACCTATATTGTATTATTTACTGAGTAATATTACTGATTTTTTTTCTTTTTTTTTTTTTTTTAGGTGGAGACTTGCTCTGTCACCCAGACTGGAGTGCTGTGGTTCAATCTTGGCTCACTGCAACCTCCACCTCCTGGGCTCAAGCGATTCTCCTGCCTCAGCCTCGTGAGTAGCTGGAATTAGAGGAGCAGGTCACCCTGGCAGGCTAATTTTTGTGTTTTTAGTAGAGACGGGGTTTCGCCATGTTAGTCAGGCTGGTCTCAAACTCCTGACTTCGTGACCCGCCCTCCTCGGCCTCCCAAAGTGCTGGGATTACAGGTGTGGCCCACCACACCTGGCAAATATTACTGAATTTAAGCCAAAACCAAAGCAAATATTACCTGAAATAATGTAAGCTCATGGGAAATAAATATGATTGTGTGGCCAAGACAGCCAACTAGAAGCAGGTGGTGTGCATCACCCTCACAGAAAGAATGAACGGGACAAGTAAATCCAGCACCTTGAACTGGAACATCCAGGTACATGCACTGGGATTAATCAAGAAAACAACTCGATCCATGAAGAATGCAGAAAAGTAAGGCAGGACAACAGCCCACCAGGGAGTGACATGGAGCTGGGGAACCTCCCCCAGCAAGGGAAGCAGTGAGTGAATGTGTGACCTTGGAACTCATGCTTCTCGCATTGATTTTTGCAACTCTCTGGTTAGGTGTTCCCCTTGTGAACCCACTCCACCAGGGCCGTCCGTCTGACACACCGAGCTACATGGAATCTCAGCAGAGCAGCTATTCAGGCACACTCAGAGATTCCGAGCACCTTAGATTCCCAAGCTTCCCATGCTTCCCAACAAAAGCAGCTGCAGCTCTGCCAAAATGGAAGGTTAAACTCTTGCACATAGCCCTAGGAAAGGGGCTGAATCCACTGGCCCGAGTGGCGACAGTCTGCAGGGCCCCTCACAAAAATGAGGTGCCATGGAAGTCCAGCCAGCCACCCATAGCAGCATTGCACTTCTCTGAGATGGAGCTCCCAGGGGGTGGAGCAGGCTGCCATATTGGCTCTTTGGACAACTTAGCCATTCTAGCCTTTGGCCTTTGGAGAGTCCAAGGTAACTGAAGGCTGAAGTGGTCCCCCAGCACACCACAGCTGCTCTAGGAAAACGTGGCTAGGCTGCTTTTTAAAGGAAATCCTTGATCCCATTCCCCCTCACTGAGCAGGACCTCTGAACCAAGGTCTCCAGTCACCCCTCTAGATGTGCTGCAGCCTATGAAGATTTCGGACCTCCCTGGGACAGAGCTCCCAGAAGGAGGGTAGGTTACCCCTTTGCTGTCTAGGTGACTAATGCCATTCTGGACTTCTGGTTTTGGAGAGTCTGAGGCGACCAGGTGCTGAAGTAGACCCCCTGAGAAGCATAATGGAGCTGCTCTACAAAACTGTGGCCAGACTGCTTTCACAAGTGGGTCTCTGATCCTGTTCCTCATCACCAAGTGGGACTTCACAACTGGAGTCTCCAGTAAACCCCACTGGTGTTCTCTAGCCAACAGAGATTTCAAACCTCCTTGGGATGGAGCTCCCAGAGGAAGGGGCAGGTGGCCATCTTTGTTGCTTGGCTGACTTAACCATTCCACCACTATGCCAGCAGAGTATAGTGGCTTTACAAAAACATGGTCACACTGACTTTTTAAGTGTGTCCCCAATCCCATTTCCCATTTCTGGGCACGACCTCCCAACCAGGTCCACCCACCTTCTGCAGGTGCATTTGGGCAGGCAACAGGTCTGTACCTCCCTGGGATGGAGCTCCCAGAGGGAGGGGTAAGCTACCATCTTTCCACAGCCTTCACTGGTGATACTTCCAGGTACGCACAAATTCAAGTTGCCTAGGGACTGGAGCAGACCCCTAGCATACCACAGCAGCCCTGTGGAAAAGTGGCCAGACTGTTACATCGGAGCCTATTCTTGTACCTCCTCACCAGGCAGGTCCTCCAGGCCTGGGCTTCCAGGCACCTTCCATCAGAGCTATCAAGCGAACAGAAGCTCTGTTATGCAGTGAACAAAATCCCCAGGGGCAACTAAAAGCCTCTCTGCCACTGCCTCTTCAGTGGAACTGCCCTCGCTAGCCCCAGACTAAGAAAAGAGCAAAGACCCAAAGTGTCTTATCCAAACCAAACTTCAGTCAACTCAAGAAAATGAGTTTCAGGGGCTCCATCTACCCCTCCAACCTTTGCCACCAAACAAGGAACCCCCCAGCTTAGGTCCACAGCACAGACTTTCATTTTGTGCTGGTTACACTGAGCAATTGTTGACCTGCATCTCTCTGGGGTGCAGCCCCCCAGGAGACAAGGAAAAGACCCTTGGCCACAACTGCTACTAAGATCCCTTCCTCTGCTGCCTCTAAGTTGAAGAAGAACATAAGCCCTGAGATCAGCCCAAAGCTGTAGTGGGCAGCCCAGAAGTGCCAAGCTATCATCTACAACTGGCATTCAAGGGGTTGAGGGACCCACACTTTCAGAGCATTGAGAGGGAACACAGTTGAAACTGTGAGGAAACATGGGGTGCCACACAACCAAGCAAGTGTCTACCCACTGACCAATATGCCTACAAGACACCTACTGGATCATATCCCAAAGTTTTGACAGGAGAAATACATCACTAACATACCTCCCTTTAAAACCAAAGATGTCAGCTTCAAATAAAGACCCTGCACAAAGCCTCAGTCCTGTGAAAACATCCAGAAAAGTCTATGACTGTACTCAATCTACACTGCAGTTAACAGAACACCCACATGCAGAGATGAGTAAGATCCACTGCAAGAACTCAAATGGCTAGTGTCATATGCCCTCCAAACAAACATACCAGTTCTTTGACAGGAGTTCTTAACTGGGCTCCGCTGATTGAAATGACAGGAATAAAATTCAGAATATGGATAGAAATGAAGATCACTGAGATTCAGGAGAATGGCAAAACCCAATAAAAGGAAACTCAGAATCACAATAAAACAATACAGAAGCTGAAGGATGAAATAGCCAGTATAGTAAAGAACTTAATGCGTCTAACAGAGCTAAATAACACAAGAATTTCACAATGCAATCACAAGTATTAACAGCAGAATAAACCAAGTAAAGGAAAGAATTTCGGAACTTGAAAACTGGCTCTCTGAAATAAAATAGACAAAAATGAAGAAAAAAGCATTAAAAGGAATTAATAAAACCTCTGAGAAGTGTGTGATCACATAGGGGCCAAAGCTGTGAATCATTGGCCTCCCTGAAAGGAGGATTCTTGTTTAACTGAACCCTTTACCATTATGCATTGCCCTTCTTTGTCTTTTTTAAATCTTTGCTGGTTTGAAGTTTGTTTTGTCTGAAATTAGGATGGTAGCCTTTGCTTTTTCCCCCTCCCAAAAAGCAAACAAATTGGAAAACGTATTTCAAACTATCATCCACGAAAACTTTCCTAACTTTGCTAGAGAGGTCAACAGTCAAATTCAGGAAATACAGAGAACTCATACAAGATTATACATAAAGAGATAATCTCCAAGACATTATCATCACATTTTCCAAAGTCAAAATGAAAGGAAGGATGCTAAAGGCAGCTAGAGAAAAGTCAGGTCACCTACTAAGGGAACACCACCAGGCTAACAGCATACCTCTCAGCTGAACCCTAACAAACCAGAAGTGATTAGGGATCTATATTTAGCATTCTTAAAGAAAAACATATTCCACCAAAAATTTTATATTCAGCCCAACTAAGCTTCCTAAGTGAAGGAGTAACAAGATCCTCTTCAGATAAGCAAATTTTCAGGGAGCTCATTACCACAAGACCTGCCTTACAAGAGATCTTGAAAGAAAGAATAAATATGAAAAGGAAAGACTGCTACCAGCTAATGCAAAAACACATTTAAATACACAGACCAGTGACACTATAAAGCAAACACATAAACAAGCCAGTATAATAATCAGCTAACAACACAATGACAGGATCAAATCCATGCATATAATACTAACCTTCAGTGTAAATGGGCCAAATGCCCCCACTTAAAAGGCATAGAGTGGCAAGCTGAATTTTAAAAAAAAGCACGACCCAACCGTGTGCTGTCTTCAAGAGACCTATCTAACATGTAATGACACCCACAAGCTCAAAATAAAGGGCTAGAGGGAAATCTACCAATCAAATGGAAAACAAAAAAGCAAAGGCTGTAATCCTAATTTCAGACAAAACAAACTTTAAATCAGCAGAGATTTAAAAAAGACAAAGAAGAGCAATGCATAATGGTAAAGGGTTCAGTTAAACAGGAAGACCTAACTATCCTAAATATACATGCACACCCAACAGTGCAGCACCTAGATTCTTAAAGCAAGTTATTAGAGATATATAGAGACATAGACTCCCACACAATAATAGCGGGAGACTTCAATGCTCCACTGACAATATCAAACAGATCATCAAAGATATTTAGGAACTGAACTCAACATTGGACCAAATGGATCTGATCAACCTCTACAGAACTTTCCACACCAAAACAACAGAATATACATTCTTCTCATCACCACATGGAACATACTCTAAAATTGACCACATAATTGGACATAGAACAATTGGCTGAGGACAACAAATCCTCAGCCAATGCAAAAAAAACTAAAATTACACATTAAAACTAAAAACACATTCTTGAACTACAGTGCAATAAAAAGAGAAGTGAAAATTACAAAATTGCCCCAAACCATGCAATTATGTAGAAATTAAATAACATGTTCCTGAATGATTTGGGGTAAATAATGAAATTAAAGCAGAAATCAAGAAGTTCTTCAGAATCTCTGGGACAAAACTAAGGCAGTGTTAAGAGGGAAATTCATAGCATTAAATGACCACATCAAAAAGTTAAAAAGATCTCAAATTAACAACCTAAGATCAAAAGTGAAAGAATTAGAGAAGCAAGGAAATTCAACCCCAAAGCTATCAGAAGACAAAAAATAATCCAAATCAGAGTTGAACTGAAGGTAATCAAGACACACACACACACACACACACACACACACACACATTCAAAAGATCAATGAATCCAAGAGTTGTTTTTTCTTGAAAAAATTAGAAAGATAGATATGCTGCTAGGTACACTAATAAAGAAGAAAATACATTTAGAAATGTCAAAGAGAGAAATAAAAATAACCATCAGAAACTATTGAAAATATCTATATGCACACAAACTAGAAAACTTGGAAGATATGGATAAATTCCTGGACATATAAATTTTCCCAGGAATGAGGCAGGAAGAAATTGATTCCCTAAACAGATCAATAACAAGCCTCAAAATTAAATCTGTAGTGAATATCCTACCAACAACAACAACAACATCATCAAAAGTACCAAGACCTGATGGATTCACAGCTGAATTCTGCCAGATGTATAAAATAAAGCTGGCAGTAGTCCTACTAAAACTATTTGGAAAAACTGAGAAAGATAGACTCCTCCTCACATCCTGATACCAAAACCTGGCAGAGACACAACAAAAAGAAAACTTCAGATCAATATTTTAGATGAACATCAGTGAAAAAACCTCAACATAATACTTGCAAACTGAATCCAGCAGCATATCCAAAAGCTAATCCACCATGATCAATAGACTTCATCCCCAGGATACAATGTTGGTTCAACATGTGCAAATCAATAAAAGTGACTTATCAAATAAACAAAACTGAAGACAAAAAGCACACAATTATCTCAGTAGTGGCAGAAAAATGCTTTCAAAAAATGCAACATCCCTTCATGTCAAAAATTCTTAATAAAATAGATATTAAAGGAATGTACCTCAAAATGATGACAGCCATCTATGACAAATCCAAAGTCAATATCATACTGAACAGGCAAAAGTTGGAAGCATTCTTCTTAAAAACTGGCACAGAACAAGGATGCCCACTCTCATCACTCCTATTCAACATAGTACTGGAAGTCCTAGCCAGAGCAATCAGATGAGAGAGAAATAAATGTCATCCAAATAGGAAGAGAGGATGTCAAACTATCCCTGTTTGCAGACAACATGATTCTATATCTAGAAAACTGCATAGTCTCAGCCCAAAAGCTCTTTAAGCTGATAAATGACTTCAGCAAAATATCCTTTACAAAATCAACTTACACTCTTATATACTAACAACAAAGTATCAGATATAAAATCACTAACACTCTTATATGCTAACAACACTCAAGCTGGGAGCCAAATCAGGAAGGCATACTCATTCACAATTGTCACAAAAGAATAAAATATCTATGAATACACCTAACCAGGGAGGTAAACATTCTCTACAGGAAGAATTGCAAAACAAATGGAAAAAACATCCCATTCTCATAGATAGGAAGAATCAATATTGTTAAAATGGTCATACTGCCCAAAGCAATTTATAGATTCAATGCTATTCCTATCAAACTACCAATGGCATTCTTCACAGAACTAAACAAACAAACAAACAAAAAAAAATATTTTAAAATTTATATGGAACCCAAAAACAACTCAAATAGCTAAGGCAATCCTAAGCAAAAATGACAAACCTGACTTCAAACTATACTACATTCTTCACAGAACTAAACAAACACACAAACAAACTGTTTTAAAATTCATATGGAACCCAAAAAGAACTCAAATAGCCAAGGCAATCCTAAACAAAAATAACAAAACTGACTTTGAACTATACGACAGGGCTACAGTAACAAAAACAGCATGGTACTGGTACAAAAACAGGCATATAGACAATGGAACACAATAAAGAGGCTAGAAATAAGGCTACACACATGTTACCATCTGATCCTTGACAAAGATGACAAAACAATGGGCAAAGGACTCCTTATTCAATAAATGGTGCAGGGATAACAGTGCAGCCTTAAGCAGAAGATTGAAGCTGGATCCTTCCTTACACCATAAACAAAAATCAAATCAAGATGGATTAAAGACATAAATGTAAAGCCCAAAACTATAAAAATCTTGAAAGACAACCTAGGTAATACTATCCTGCATATAGGAACAAGCAAATATTTCATAACAAAGACACCAAAAGCAATTGCAACAAAAGCAAAAATTAACAAAAGGGGTCTAGTTAAACTTAAGAGCTTCTGTGAAGCAAAGGCAACTATCAACAGAGTAAGGAGACAACCTACAGAACTGGAAAACATATTTACAAACTATGCATCTGACAAAGGTCTAATATCCATAGTATTTAAGGAACTTAAACAAATTTACAAAAGGAAAACAACTCCATTAAAAAGTGATAAAAAGACATGAAAAGACACTTTGCAAAAGAAGACATACATGCAGCCAATATGAATACGAAAAAAGCTCAATATCACTGAGCACTAGAGAAGTGTAAATCAAAACCACAATGAGATACTATCTCACACCAATCAGAATGGCTATTATCAAAAAGTCAAAAAATAACAGGTGTTGGCAAAGTCGTGAAGAAAAAGGAACATTTATACACTGTTGGTGGGAGTCTTAATTGGTTCAAGTATTGTGGAAAGCAGTCTGGCAATTCTTCAGAGAGCTAAAAGCAGAACTACCATTTTACCCAGCAATCCTACTACTGGGTATATAATCAGAGGAATATAAATCATTCCACCATAAAGACATGTGCATGTGAATGTTCACTGCAGCACTATTCACTATAGCAAAGACATAGAGTCACCCTAAATGCCTATCAATGACAGGTTGGATAAAGAAAATATGGCACATATACACCACGAAATGCTATGCAGTCATAAAAAAACAAACAAAAAAAGAATACAATCTTTTTTTGTGGGAACACGGAGGGAGCTGGAGGCCATTATCCTTAGCAAACTAACACAGGAACAGAAATTCAAGTATCACATGTTCTCACTTATAAGTGGGAGTTTGCACATGTTCTCACTTATAAGTGGGAGTTGAATGATGAGAACTCACGAATACAAAGAAGAGAACAAAAGACACTGGGGTGTACTTGAAGGTGGAGGGTGGGAGGAGGGAGAGGATCAAGAAAAGTAACTATCAAGTAATAGGCTTAATACCTGGGTGACAAAATAATCACTACAACAAATCCCTGTGACATGAGTTTACCTAAATTACAAACCTTCACATGTACCCACGAACCTAAAATAAAAGTTAAAGAAAAGAAAACAGGCTGGGCACGGTGGCTCATGCCTGTAATCCCAGCACTTTGGGAGGCTGAGGCAGATGGATCACGAGGTCAGGAGATCGAGACCATCCTGGCTAACACGGTGAAACTCCGTCTCTTCTTAAAGTACAAAAAATTAACCAGGCGTGTTGGCGGGCGCCTGTAGTCCCAGCTACTTGGGACTACATTCTCCTGAGGCAGGAGAATGGCGTGAACCCAGGAATCAGAGCTTGCAGTGAGCTGAGATTGCACCACTGCATTCCAGCCTGGGCAACAGTGCATGACCCCATCTCAAAAAAAAAGAACATAAATATGATTATGTGCCTGCATATCCTACATGTAAGAATTATTTATGAAGAAAAATGTTTGATGAGTGTGATAAAATGGTATGCTAGTTATAATGCAGTGTGGTCCATTAATAATTAAAACATGTTAACTGAATTCAGTGTATATGTGTATATCTGTGTATATTCAAGAGACTACACACTATTCTGACTTGTTATGTCAACCCAAAATTATAACAGAAAATCTTTCCTTCCCTTCACATTAATTAGGATGGAACTGTGTGGAAGAAAATTAGGGAAAAAAAATATTATTAAGGAAACATACCCAAGAGTCAAATGTTATATCCCAAACATTTTTTCTAAGAATAAACATTAATGTTTTAAAGTGAATAAAGTCACATTTCCCTTAACTCGTCATTTATATTTGTATACTTATTAATGAAGAACTTGTCTAAGAAACATAGTCATGTTCGTTTCTAATTAGCTCCCACAGGAATGGCTTTGAGTGGATAGCACAGACATTCTATTCAGGGCATTTTGAGAGACATGGGCGTATTACATCACAGATTTTCTCAAGCAGCACATTCTCTAGTAGAGCGAGAAGCACGAAGAGTAACTGACAATCTGCAAGGCAAACCTTTGTGTAATTTAGTAATCGGGAGCTATAAAATAGCAAAGTATTAGAATGGTGGAGGCGGTGAATGTTAATCAGGACTTCAGTGACATGGGGATTTGAACATGTAGAGCACAGAAAGCTTAGCACTTCAATCAAGCAGTGGGTCACAAGGAATCTGGTCTGAATAATGACTAGGAAGGGCGGAGCTATTAGGAAAGTGGGTCCACAGCATGGAGAACTTTAAAAGACTAGCTGATAAAGTTAGATTAAATGTGATAGAAAACAGTGGGGCAGATTACAATGTGTGAGGAAATGCCTTAAGAAATTCGGTGTGTTTTCCTGGCAATGATATTCAGTATGGATGGAGGCAGGAATCAGAGTCCAGAGTCCAGACAAAAGCTCTCTCTAAAAAACAAAAAAAAATCTAAGCCCATTATGATTGTTAGTAGTCATCTAGGAGCGTATAGTTTGAGAGATTGGCAGTTCTTATTTAAACACAATTTTTGTCTCTACCTCCAAGTTTACAGGATATTGTTTTTCCTTCTTATTGCTTACCTCTAACAATGTTTACTTCACTCTGCTACAGCTTTGCTATTTTGATTCTGCCTGTCTCAAGTTTTGATTCTTAGATTGTAAGCTTCAGGGCAAAGACTATCAACTTTTCATTTTCCACAGCGTTCGGTGCACTGTATTCCAGTGACAAAAAAAAAAAGAGAGAGAGAGATAGAAACGGAAGATGTAAACTAAATGAAAACTGAATTTCACCTTCCAAAGCATCATAAATCATTACTTTTTTACACATATGAAAAATAAAAAGTTTATTTTAATTCATCAATGTAAAAATAACAATATTTTGTTTACTGCTATCAATAAAGTAAAAGGTTATTGTTATTGAGAAAACGAATCCATGCCCCATAAAGACAGTAGAAACACAGTGAGAGAAGGATCTCCAGAGACAGATTTTCTAACTGAAATTGGAGAGTATGTTTAACCAAAACAGATGGATGAAAAACTAAAAATAAAGAAAGGAAATAAAGATTTTCATGCAAAGTGACTAGATCTGTGTAAGTTTATAATTTGTCATTCTTCCTCCTCTTAATAAATTGTACATATCCATTAGCAACTCATTGCAGTAAGACAGATTTAAACAACAGTATGTTTTGCCACGCAGAATGTGTTGCTGCTTTTATGATTCCAAAATGTACTGTGCCCTCAGAACTGCAAATGTTGTCATATTAAAGCAGTTGTCATTTGGGTTTGCTGAAACAATAGCTTTTGCCAGAATTTGCTCTTTCTGGAAATGATTGCCTTTTAGGAGTTCTCACAAATAGATTTATTAGCTTTCACACTGAAAACACAACCAAGAGTTTGCTATGCAGATCAGCCCCAGAAGCTGTTACAGAGGATATATTTCCAACTTTTATGGCAACATCCCTTACTTTTATGTTCTACCCTCTCTTGAATTGATAAATTGAATTTTGTTTAAAAAATACAAGAAAATGTAACAGAATGAAGCAGGACAATTTCTTTTGTTTTTTATAAACCTAACTCCTGGGGTTCTTTGATTTTAATGTATACAATATTTTACAGGAGCAGAAGTTTTTGGTATAATATTTCTAGAAATGGAGATTCAACAGGGATGGACTGAGGCAAATGTAGAAATTAGTAACAAACAAGAATTTAAACATCATTTAGGAATGTAGCTTCCCTGGAACTTCCTCTTCCCACTGGTTTTTGTTTGTTTTTCTTTTGAGGGTGTTGGTTGCTGTTCTTAAAAAGTAAGCAAGCATATAAAAATTTTATATTTTGGGAGAGCATGCTTTTTTGTCAATTAAAATATTATTACATTTCATGTGGAATAAAAATGCACTTAAAATACAGAGAAAATGTTAGATATGTAGAGAAGAGAAGAGGAAATCAGTGAGAGAAAGAATGAAGTCTAGAGAAAGGAGAGATTTTTAGGATCATGGTAACTGATTTTCACTGTGAAAAGGAAAGTGATATTAACTCCAGTGATGATTACATTTCACACCAGGTAAAAATGCAGGTATCAATGAGTCACATTGCGATATTATATGTAAGTATGTTCCATACCTACACCTCTTCACACTTCACACCTTTTTTCAATAACTAGGAGCACTCAGATTAACTCCATATGGGAGCACATGCGATACCTCCCCTTCATGTACTCTGTTGTCATAGCTGCCTGCTCCATGGCACAGCTCTGCTCTGAATTAGAAAGGCTTTTCATGACTAGATATTGATGGCCCTACTTCTGCATGTTTTATAGTTCTCTGCAATATATTTTCCTCAAGGATAATGTAGCACACTCAAATAACTATTTTCCATATTTTTGGTTGAAAATGTTTCCATTAAAACAAAAAAAAAGCAGTCTCCTATTATTAGGATCAGATTGGCAAAGTTGACTTTTTAAACATATTTTCTCTGATCTCTGTTTTTCCACACTCAAACATCACTACAATAGTCATTCTGAACTAAATGTTCATCATTTGAGAAGTCTCTGATGGGAGGATCTGCACAGAAAATGGGGAAACATGAAAAGCCCTTTTTAACCTGAATTATTTGGATCCAATCTTACAGGATTAAGAAAATTGTCTAAATAAAACAAATACAGCATTTGTAGTTAATATACAGTCATTTTCTACAAGTAGTATGAAAACTATCCATGCCGTGGGTATCTGCCTTCACATTTTTTCTGAAAACATATGGGACTGATGAAATGAGGGGTATAAAGTTGAAGGAAGTGTTTTCACACTTCCTTTGACCTGAGGCACTCCCTTCTTCCGAAGTGTGAAATAGTAAATGGGTTAGTTCTACCCACTAGTAAACCAAGCATAAGGCAAAAATTTGATAAATTTATACTTTCTATATTTTTGAGCAAACTCTTTATAGTTTGCGTACATTTTCTGCATGTGTTTTAAAATACACTTTTTTTGTAGTTCATGTTTCTTCAGACTATGGAAGTCTAGGGTACAGTATAAATAATAGTTGACATTCATTTAGTAATTGTCATATAGTAAATCCACTCTAAGCATTTTACGTTTATTAACACACTTAACTTTACCATAATCCTTGAGTTGGATACTTTCAAAATCTCCATTTTAGAGATAAGGAAACTGAGACACAGGGAGTTTGAGTAATTTATTCAAAATTCAAGGACTAGCAAATGACAAAGCCAATTCTGTCCACCTGTCCAGTGTGGTTAAGTCACATGGTTCAGCCAGGATGGACTTAAAATTGGAGATTACCAGACACGTGGGATCACCATCAACACCCCCATCCCCCAGCACACACAAACATGCACACAGATACATTCGCTCTCACTCTGTTCTCTCGTCTATCTCTCTGCCATATCATAATAATTTGTTATCTTAATGTCTCACAATGGAGTCACTCATGCCCAGTAGCATTTTAAGTTCACAGTGAAGTTGTTTCCCTCCTCCATAAAACAATAAACAGACCTGTAATAGACCGAGTTGACAACACCTGCAGCTACCTGGTACCATCCTAGACCTGAAATGAACCCACAGCCAGTGCAAGGTGGCTGAGATCATAACAGAACCATCTGGGAGGATCATAAAAGCAGCCAGGACCTGGCTGTGTTCATAATGCCATCAGAGGGTCTGCCCGTGAGAACTCCTGAGCCATAGCTTTGGTGTGTTACCCTTTTATAACTGCCAGTGTATGTTGAATACCAGTTGCATGATTTGGTGCTGTGTAAAGGCCTCTCAATAAACTGCAAATGCACACATTGCTAATTGGCCACTGAGTCATTCTGAAACCTCCAGCGTTTGGAGTTGGCATATCAAGCCGCCAGGAACACAATTAACATAACATACACACTCTCTCTATTTGTATGAGTTAATATGCTTGGTAATGTTTAACTTCTTTTAAATCTTAGACATGGGTTCAGATTTTTAAAATAAAATGGCATGGAAAGGTAAGGAGTTGATGCAGGGACGGCAGATATTGGCATAATTTTGACTGATGGAGAATTGCACTTTTGAAATATATTAGCAGGTTCTAAGTACAAGTAATGCTGGTCAGAACCCAGGAGGCCAAAGACGACACAGAAATGAGCGTGTGGGCATGCTACATACCCTTTCTAGCTGGCATGGGCCTTGGCACTGTGAGCTGTCAGGTCACTCCCATCACTTTGTTGGTTGTTATTCTCAGCCAGGATATCAGAAACATTTGCCTTTGTTTATACCAATAATTATTCAAAATAGCATATAACATACAATTTACTTTTCACCATACAAGGTACTTAAATCAGGAGTTCTAACATTAAAACTAAAGAACGGTGTCACATGTCTGTAATTTCAGCTACTGAGGAGGCTGAGGGAGGGAGACCTCTTGAATCCAGGAGTTCAAGGCTTTAGTGATCTATGATCGGGCCACTGCACTGCGTGACAGAACAGGACACTGTCTCTAAAAGTAAAATAATAAAATAAAATAAAAAGAAATGAACCAAGAAAGCTTATCAACCAGGAGGCTGGTAGGGCAGACAGAAACCCTACTATATTTTAAATGAAGGATTTTTATAGAGAGTTGGTTATATAGATGCTGAATAAACTAAATGAGTAAAAAAGAAAATACTAAGGTGAGTCAGAGATAATAATTTCCAGGAGAATCTATCACCCTTAAATCTAAGGGAGTAAAGAGAAAAAGTTTAGATTATCATAATGCAGACTGTCGAAAGAGTGGTCTGCAGAGCTGGAGATGAGACCTCTAAGGAGGGAGTGTGAACCGATTGCTACTCATTCCAGGAAAGGTTTCCAGGACGCTGGTGCTGGAGAGCAGAAAGGATCTGGAGGCTAGAACTAACTGCTGGTGCTGGGGTGGACTGCTTTCGTTCAGGTGATGGTGACAAGAATAGAAAGCACACAGGAAAAAAAAAATCTTTTTTTCTTTTGTTTGCCTTATAGTTTATTTCTTGTGTTACCATCTATTGTCAGAATGTAATAAGAAGTCAGTTGCAAAGAGAAATGTTTGCAGGGCTTCAAACTCAGGATCGATCGTAAAATAGATTAGCAGGGTAGACTTGATATAATGAGACACTAGCTTAATAACCAGGAAAATAGGCCAGTAGGTGTTAAATTTCATTATAACTCAGTTTTCTTACTCATGAGCTTTGGAATTTAACAGCATCCACCTGAAAGTGAGATTATAAATATGTAATAAACATCTATATCCTTAGAGCAATAATGGTATATAGTAAGTGCCCAATAAATGTTAACTATTAAAGTAATTTTTATTGAGTTATCTAAAATACATGAAGATATGAGAGAGTTAAGAAAGAAAAAAAATTTTTAACTGACACTGTAGAAAAGGAACAGACCAGTATTAAAATTCTAAGCAAACTCACAAAGAAACTTTAATCCGACAATGCCTATAGTGAGGTAATTAACCATCTTCCTACATGTGAGTATTCAGCCAAGACATCGGAAAAGTCAAATGTATGAAATATATTGAGCAGAAATTTCTTTGGTATTATTAATTCCTGAAGGTTCTGTTAAACTCCAGGATGAATATTTACATGACATTCCTATTCAAGTGACAACTCACCAATTGTGCCTCTGATTATTTCTGTTAATTAAAGTTTGAATGTGGAACTGACACTATGTTTCATACGTATTATACCATAGATAAGAATGTTATACATAATATAAACCCTGTTTTCAAATACTGCCAAGTTCTTATTAGAAAAAATAACATTTCTTAATATTTTTCACTGAAGGTCGACTCCAGGATGATGAAGAAAAACAAAAGAAAACAGAACATTCCGGTTCACTATCATGCATATTTGGAATGAACATGTGCCTTACAAATATGAAAAGCCACAACTATAACAAATTAGTCAAGTGGTTTTACTAAACACATTAAGACATATTTAAAATAAATGCTTTAAAATATTTAAAATAAAGTACTTATTTAGTGTCTCTAGTAAGCAGGGAAGGCAACTGATGTTTATTATGTCTTACATTTTATGTAAACTATTGCATTTAATAAGCATAATCACCTTATAAAATAAGTGTTAATCCAATAGATTAAAATTGGTAACTTACAGAATGCAAGAAAATTTTTACAATCTAACTATCTGACAAAGGGCTAATATCCAGAATCTACAAAGAACTTAAATTTACAAGAAAAAATCAAACAACTCCATTAAAAAGTGGGCAAAGGATATGAACAGACACTTCTCAAAAGAAGACATTTATGCAGCCAACAGACACATGAAAAAATGCTCATCATCACTGGCCATCAGATAAATGCAAATCAAAACCACAATGAGATACTGTCTCACACCAGTTAGAATGGCAATCATTAAAACATCAGGAAACAACAGATGCTGGAGAGGATGTGGAGAAATAGGAACACTTTTACACTGTTAGTGGGACTGGAAACTAGTTCAACCATTGTGGAAGACAGTGTGGTGATTCCTCAAGGATCTAGAACTAGAAATATCATTTGACTCAGCCATCCCATTACTGGGCATATACCCAAAGGATTATAAATCATGCTGCTATAAAGACACATGAACACGTATGTTTATTGTGGCACTATTCACAATACCAAAGACTTGGAACCAACCCAAATGCCCATCAGTGATAGACTGGATTAAGAAAATGTGGCACATATACACTACGGAATACTATGCAGCCATAAAAAAGGATGAGTTCATGTCATTTGTAGGGAGATGGATGAAGCTGGAAACCATCATTCTGAGCAAACTATCGCAAGGACAGAAAACCAAACACCGCATGTTCTCACTCATAGGTGGGAATTGAACAATAAGAACACTTGGACACAGGATGGGGAACATCACACACCGGGGCCTGTCGTGGGGTTGGGGAAAGGGGGAAGGATAGCATTAGGAGATATACCTAATGTAAATGAGAAGTTAACGGGTGCAGCACACCAACATGGCACATGTATGCATCTGTAACAAACCTGCACGTTGTGCATATGTATCCTAGAACTTAAGTATAATAATAAAAAATAATAAAATAAAATAATAAAAAAGAATTTGAGAAAGAAATTTTTCCAGAGTAATTATTATTATTATTGAGATGGAGTCTTGCTCTGTCGCCAGGCTGGAGTGCAGTTGGGCAATCTCGGCTCACCGCAACCTCTGCCTCCTGGGTTCAAGCAATTCTCGTGCTTCAGCCTCCTAAGCAGCTGGGACTACAGGTGCCTGCCACCACACCCAGCTAATTTTTGTATTTTTAGTAGAGATGGGGTTTCACCATGTTGGCCAGGATGGTCTCGATCTCCTGACTTCGTCATCTGTCTGCCTTGGCCTCCCAAAGTTCTCAGGCGTGAGCCAACTCACCGGCCCAGTGTAATTATTTTTAAGTGACAAAAACATTTACAACCAAAATTAGTTATCCTCCAGTTTATTCTGATGTTGATGTTAGATCATACTGTGCTATATTTCATATTCCCAATCAATAAATATTATCTTATGAAAGTAAGTAACTAAAAGTCTTGGCTATTGAAACTCTAAATTTTTTGAGCCCTGAAGTCTCATGATAGACAGCTATAACCAAGGAAGCTGTGAACTTTGTCTGATGGCAGAGTAATCTTTCTCCTTTATCTGTATCATCTTGTAAGATGTAAATGACTGAAGGGTACCAGGGAAGGCCCCTTTCCTTCTACAGTTTTTACCTTCATAACAGATTAAACTCCCTCTTACGTTTCTCACAGGAAGACTTAATGGCTATCACATTGTCTTAGGGTGAACTGTAAATACACTCTTTAATCTAGAAAGAGAATGAAAACCAGCTGTCAAGAAACGAAAACAAGTGGTAGAGAAAAGAAAATGAACTGCAACTAATTTGTTGCAACTCTTAAAGCTGCCGTGTCTAGGAAATGACGTAATCCTGTTAAACATCTTTGTTTTCTGCCAATATAAGCAATAACTTAACTTTTCACTTTGGGGCACTGACCCCATTTTACTGGAGTTTTTATGTCTTGGGTAGCCATTCCCAGGTTTTGCTTGAATTAACTCTTTAAAACTGGATTCTAAACCTTTTTATTATTTCAGTTTGACAACTTGAACGTGTATTCATTTTCTATGAATTGATATGCTGAGAAATTTTAAAAATTTAGGCTTCATTGGATTAGTCCGTTTTATGTTGCTATAAAGGAATTACCTGAGACTGGGTAATATTATCAAGAAAAGAGATTTAGTTGGTTTATGGTTCTACAGACTGTACAGGAAGCATGATACTACCATCTGCTTCTGCTAAGGCCTCAGAAAGTTTCTAATCATAGCAGAAGACAAATGGGGAGCAAGCATGTCACGTGGTGAGGGGGAACAGGAAGCAGAGGGAGAAGCGCCATGCTCTTTTAAACAACCAGCTCTCATTGTGAACTAACAGAGTGAGAACACACTCATCACCAACGGGTTGGCAGCAAGCCATTCATGAGGGTTCCACCTGGATGACCCACAGACTTCCCAGTAGGCCCCGTTCCCAACATTGAGGGGTCACATTTCAGCATGAGATCTGTAGAGGACAAACATTCTAATCATATCATTTATTCTTTGGAAGATGTATTTCTCTTTTTGAGAAGCTATGCCATCTAACATAAAGCTAAGTAAACATTTAATAAAACCATTTAATTTCTAATACAGATATAGTGTATTGTAAGATAGTCTAGAGATTAGTGTTTACCAAATTTTGTAGTATGTAATCTGCTTATAAAGAAAAATTTGAATTAAATATAAAATATAGATTGCATTTGATATATACTAAAGAGGGGAGCTCTCAATGAGTTCTTGTTAATTTGTTTGCAACTACACCTTTTGAAGTATAGAGATCCTTGCCTTAAGTCTGAAAAATTTTTATAGTGTTTTTCATACATGCTGTTCAGACATGTGGAGGCTAGTGAATGACATTCTTATTTCTTGGCTATCTCCTGGACACACTGAAATACAGTGCCTAATACATGTGGACTCATATATAACATCAGTTTGGTTACAGAGAGAAAAAATTGGGCAGAATTGTCTGGGCCATATGAGGTCCACAAGCAGGTCCAGAGAGACATCAGTATGAGACTACAGTCATGCTCCTGGTACCCATGCCATGGGCAATTGTTTAAAGCCATTTTGTTCCTGACCAGCTGCCTCACCCATTATCTTCACGGTCCTGGAATGTGTGATACAAAGAATGTAGAGTCAATAAATAGCTTATGTTATTTTAATACAAATTCTTGCTAAATAACTCAGGAACTGCCTTGTCTTTGCCTTTAAAAACCTGCTTGTAACTGCCACTAATTAGAGTGTATATTCAGGGTAACTTGAATCTAGGATCCCTGGTTGCAATTCTCAAGATTGACCTATATAAACTCTCTACTTGCCGGGTGTAGTGGCTCACACCTGTAATCCCACCTCTTTGGGAGGCCAAGATGGGCAGATCATGAGGTCAGGAGTTTGAGACCAGCCTGGCCAACATGGCAAAACCCAATCCCTTCTAAAAATACAAAAATTAGCTAGGCATGGTGGCGAATGCCTGTAATCCCAACTACTCAGGAGGCTGAGGCAGGAGAATCATTTGAACCTGGGAGGTGGAGGTTGCAGTGAGCCAAGATCGCACCATTGTACACCAGCCTGGGTGACAGGGCGAGACTCTGTCTCAAAAACAAAACAAAACAAAACAAAACAAAAACAAAAACAAAAACAAAAAACAAACTCTCTACTTATATTAATTTTTCCTCAGCCTCCTCGATTTAGGTCAACAGGATTATCTGGTGTAAGTCAACAGGATTCACAGAGACTCCTCCTGAAAACCTTGTGTTTCTCTGAAGTTGGGACTTGGTACCAGCAGGAATTCTCCATCCTCAGAAGTCCCATGGATTGTTTTGGGTGAGTTATCCTGAATTTGGACCTCCCACTCTTCGGCTGAAGGTCTAGACTTTATTTGGACTGTTTTTCAAACCCTATATTTCCTTTAAGAGTGAGGGCTTCAGTCTCTGTCTTTGAACAGGAGAATGAGGTAAAGATCTCCGCAGAGAACTGCCTCTGTTTCCACCTTGGTCTCACAGCAGAGGTTCAAGTCAAAGGACTGGCAATTAGGCACTGTTGGTTTTATTTTATACAACATTCTTTTATGACTACAGCTGTTTTCTATCACTGGAAAATTTAGACTTAGTTTTTAACTTGTGACCCATTCCTGTTAGTTCATAACTGAAATGTGTACCCTGTTTTTTGCTCTTCTAGAGACGTATAATATTGGGGTCTTATCTGCCATACTTTGAGCAGTCTGCTACCACTTGGTAGTTAGAGACAGTCTGAGACATGTCACACTTCAACCCGAAATACATTCCCAGCCTCGATTGCTTTCCCTAAATTATGGAAAAAGCAAGCCTTAAAATCTTCACACTCTTTGTAGAAACACCAGATGGATTTAGGTATACCACTTATAAGGCAATCTCTTGTAAATATCTAGGAAAGTGGCCCTACCCAACCTGGACAGTCACAGTCAGTAGTAGCCAAAACAGGGATTCTTTGAAATATTTAAAATAATCCATTTGCATGCATAATTTTTTTTAAAAAAGTTGTTTTAGAACCAGGATAACTAAATGAGAGACCTACTTCCTGTTTGTCCTAGCTGAAATCCAGTAAGTTGAGATTTGAAATGATTTCTTTTTAGAGTACTGTGGCCAGAGGTCAGCTTAATTAAAAGTTGATATTTAGAATATCATGGATAGACAGATAGATAGATAGATAAATAAATAGATAGATAGATAGATGATAGAGAGATAGATATCTTCCAAATGTCAACTTTAAATACATATATTTATTTAAATAATGAGATAAATGCCAGTATCCTAAAGAAGGCCTTAAATATATTAAAAACTTTCCTAAATATATTCTTGGTAAACAATTCCGGAACTGCCTTTTATTTCTTGAAAATTCTAATTGTAACTGTCACTGATCAGAGTGTATATTCATGGCAACCTGAATCTATGGTCCCTGACTGCAATCCTCAAGCTTGGCCCAAAACCTTTTTTATTTTATTTTATTGTATTTTATTTTATTTTTTTGAGACAGAGTCTCACTTAATCGCCCAAGCTGGAGTGCAGTGGCACCATCACAGCTCACTGCAGCCTTGACCTCAGGTGATCCTCCCACCTCAGCCTCTTGAGTAGCTGAAATTATAGACATGCACCATCATGCCCAGCTAATTTTTGTATTTTTTGTAGACAAGGGGTTTCACCATCTTGCTCAGGCTATTCTTGAACTCCTGGACGCAACTCAGCCTCCCAAAATTTTGGGATAACAAGCCTAAGCCACTATGCCAGGCCTAATATTTTCTTATCCATAAAAGCAACAAGGACACTGGCAAAAAAAAAAAAAAAAAAAAATTCAAACTGATTTTTTCAGATCTCTGGAAATTTGCCAAAAACTTTAAGCAATCTGGTGAGCATTTATTCAAGAAAAAAAAAAGCTGAATCAAAAAAAAAAAAAAAACACAAGTAGCTTTGTGATGTTTTAACTTATCCTCGTCCCAACTTCCCCTTCTCATCTCTGGTTACTTTGAAAAAAATCAATGGATCACAAGCACAGTAAAAGCCAGTAGCCTGGCATCCACTAGACGTTATAAAATTGGATTAGAGCTCCTTCAAAACCGCATTTTAAGATATTTTAAAACCTATTTTATATGTCTAATGCTCTCTGGAAACTCAATTCACAAAGCTGGCTTTATTTAAACTCTCTGAGACTTTTCTAGTGCTAACAAGCTGGCGGCAATATGGCAACTACCCAAAGTGGTGAATAACAGGAGGGGAAACAATAGGCTGATCAACATGTTGAAAAAAATACACAGGGAATTGAGTGTAAGAATCACTGACTGCTCTGGGACTCAACCAACTGGAAGTCTCTCCTGGTGGACAGAGTCCGTGAATGTAATTAAACCGTCTATGCAGAGTTGGGGATGAGTATGGCAGAGGAGAAGACTCTTGCTTTCATGGACAAAATAGTCCCAGAGTATGGCAGAGGAGAAGATTCTTGCTTTCATGGACAAAATAGCCCCAGTGCTGCATCCCATGCCCCCTCCTCCAGATGTTCCAGTTGACCCCATTGCCACCATCTTTGATAGAAGATCATTGACATTTAGGAAGGTGTTTTATCTCTTCAGTGACAGAGTTCTGTTGCAGTAATTCATCAGATCTAAATTACTAAGGTTAGGACACCTGGGATAATAGAAACTTCTATGGCCAGAGAGATGTTCATTTGTGATATACAGTGACATAGTCATCAGATGCTTACCTGCAGGATTAGGCAAAGGTGGCATCCAACAATTCATCAAATTCAGGGTGGTGGTAACAGTCTAGAATAGGCAGACCAAGAAATTTGGCAAGACACATGTCACCTGGGCTACCTGTCCTGTGGGAAAGAGAGAAGAAATGTTTGATTTATTCTTTTCCCTCAGAGGTGAGCTCTTCAGTATGAATGTGCTCATACCCTATCAGCTGGTTGGGGTGGGGATTTTCCCTACTGACTGTGACATGGGCAGTCTGTCCTGTACCATTTGTAATGAGAGAATCCTTGACCTAACCTCCAGGGTGGCAAATTCATGTAATTAAGCTTACATTCTCTTATGTATTGCACAGTAAAACTTTGTTTTATATATTTGCCTCATGGGGCTATACTGGGAAAAGTGTAAGGGCCACATTAAGGAAAATGCTTAACTAGGGCTTTTCAATATACTTACAGTAATATAAATTTTTTATTACACAGCCTATTCTAAATAGCAAGGGGCCTCAAGTTGATGGGTCTTTATTTTTGTGGTCCATGTGAAAAAAAAAAAAAAACAAAAACCTATGGCATGCACCTGGGGGTAAATGAAGAAGGAGTTCATTGTCGCCCACCTTGTAGACAAAAACCTATGCCTTGCAACTCGGGGATAAATAAAGGAGTTCATTGTCTACCACCTATTGCTTTTTAATGTCCATCCTGATCTCCCTTCAGCAAGGGGCCAAATGTGATAGAAAGTCCTTACAGAGTACCCCATGGAGACTGAGATGTCAGTAACTGTAAAAGAATGATGTACGAAATGAGGAACAGGGATGACAGCCTGATCAAACAAGGGGCACAGATAAGAATA
The DNA here is from genome assembly GCF_009764315.1 of Trachypithecus francoisi. NCBI lineage: Eukaryota > Metazoa > Chordata > Mammalia > Primates > Cercopithecidae > Trachypithecus > Trachypithecus francoisi. The sequence continues at coordinate 154,955,662 of NW_022681454.1, read as the reverse complement.
ACCTTATCAGGGAATCCTTGCTTTGAGATACAAGGATGCTAGCTTGAGATGTGTAGTTCAGGCCATGGTTATCTCATTTCCTCTTAGCAGCAGCTTAAAGCCTGTCCTTCAATTTTTCATTAACATGTTTAACTATACCTTTTGCTTGAGGATAATATGGCACATGTAGAATTCATTGTATGGCCCATGATTGGGTCCAATGTTGTGTAGCTTGAGCTGCAAATCTAGGGCCATTATCATACAATAACATGCTCAGGGCACCTGAATAGGAAATAAATTTGGCCTTGTAGGACCTGGATAATTTGGCCCCAGTCAGAGGACTATAGAGGACTGACTCTATCAATTCTGGAAAATTTGTCAGCTGCAGTCAAGACACAGTGAAATCCTCTGGATGGGATTCAGGGCCCAACAAGATCTATCTGTGAAGAATGCCCTGGCCCACTGGCTGAAGTCATTTTTTCCTTGGACTGTATCTTTAGCTTTAGCTAGGTTTGCCAGGTGGGATGAGTTTTTTATGCTGGTTCAGCATCTTCTGATGACAGTATCAGTCTGTGCATGTATTCTTAGCCTAGGACATTGTCAGAATATCCATGGCCACTCTCTCACAGATCTAGAAGCTATGACTCTAAAGGTGTACTGCAATGCATTATACATCCAGCCAAATTGATCCTAATCATTTAAGTGCAAAGAGATGCCAAAGTAGTGCATTTGCAATATCAGTGGCTGCATACCAAGTTCTCTTAGTTTGGGCAAAACCTCCATAGAGTCACAATATCAAGTGCTGCCAGTGCTAAGGGCAGGAGAATAATATTGAACTGCTAAAATCAGTGGTGGGTCTCCAGATACTCTAGGCATTGCACTGAGGTCAGACAGGATTATGGAATGGAGAATAAAGTAGATAAAAGGTAATTTCATATCAGAAGCACTTGAGTAAATTATTATAATTTTTATTACATTAATTGTGTATGACTATGTTTTACCCCAATTTAATCATTCATATCTTATTGTTATTTTAAATCAATGAAAACCCCTCTGATGTTAATGATAAGCTTTCAGTTTGAACTTTATGAGTAAGTTATTTTTCTTTCTGGGAATAAAGTGGTGGACATTTGAGTTGGGTTAACTTAATCTGTAACGAATGTGCTCATGCTGGCAAGATACAGAGGTATTTATACAACACAGCAGCAAACTAAGGAGCTGAGAAAGAAGATGTGCTTCTATAACATCATAGTGCACAACCAAATAAAGAATGAGCATTATTATTAACATTTCCCTAGTGAAAGTGGCACCTTTCTAGGATGAGCAAAAGTAAGTATTTTTTAAATATATGAAAATTTTTGATGACTTATTGTTAAATTGAAATCTATTTGTCAGATATAAACCAACCTAGTAGCCAACCAAACCACAAATTTAGATATTTACTCCTTGCTAATTAAAGGATTAAAAAAAAATATATATATATATCACTCTCATATACATTCACATTCACAATCACACAAGTCACACTCACAAAAACATAATTATACTCATAAACACAAACTTAATACTTAAATATCCACACAGAGACACACATGCCTAAGTCTTCTATGGAAGTAATCTGAATAAGAATTACTGAAAAGTTAAATTATTATTGAAAATATGTTTATTTATAGAATATTGATTTTTTTTCTGTAAAGAGCTACAGTATAGAATTTCATACATGGAATGAAGTTAAGGAAGATTTCTTACAGGATTTTTTCAATATACTTACAGTGGTTTAAATTTTTGATTATGCAGTCTATTATAAATAGCAGGAGGTCAAATATACAAAGAATGAAATAGAAAAAAAAAGTATCTTGAGAGATGAATGATAATACTTCTAACTGTAAATATTTATTTTTCAGAGCTTTTTAGGCCTATGTTCAACTAGGTAAGAGGCATACTGATTTGCCCAATGACATAATATTTTATGTAAAGTAAACTCTAATAGTCAAATTTTACTACGACAACATTTAAAATCAATAATTATTATAGTAATCCTTTCAGACACCTCATTCAATTTCTTTCATAGAAACATATTTGCTTCTAAAAGGGTTTTTATTTGAAGCATACCTTCAAGAAGGTATATAAACAATACATAAAGTACAAAAGTTAGAAAAATATACAGCCTGTTTAGATAATAAAAGCATGATAAAGTAGTAAGCTCTGTGTTATAGCTACATTAGAAAATATTGATTAGGATGAAAAAAATTTACTCTGATTTAAAACAAGAACAGATGTGACAGACATGTTGTTACTGGAACAACTGTTACTAAACACAAAACTATTTGCTTTGGCAATTTTTAATGTATGAGAGGAAAAGTACTGGTTATAAAGAAATAACATATTGAAATAATCAAACACAAAGACAAGTAAAAAGGAAGTAAATATCAAAGTGGAAAAAAGTTTCAGAATGTTTAAAAACATTTTCAAGTGGGGCACAGTGGTTCACGCCTGTAATTCAGCACTTTGGGAGGCCGAGACAGGCGGATTACCTGAAGTCAGGAGTTCAAGACCAGTATGGCCAAAGTGGTGAAACCCTGTCTCTACTAAAAATACAACAATTAGCTGAGCGTGGTGGTGCATGCCTATAATCCTAGCTACTCGTAGGCTGAGGCAGGAGAATCACTGGAACTCAGGGGCAGAGTTTCCAGTGACTGAGATTGCACCACTTCACTCCAGCCTGGGAAGAAGAGCAAAACCACATCTCAAAAAAATAGTAATAATAAAAAAATTTCATTTACTTTAATAAAACTCAGTATTTACTGATGTAAGAAAAATGACACAGTGAAGACTGCTTCTAGGAACTGTAAATAGAACATCACACACAAATGGCCCAAGCCAGTAGTCAATGACAAGAGCTTGGAGACATCTCTCCCACCTGGCCAGCTGGGCTTTCCCATCACTTCCTTTAAATGGACCATTCAAGCATTTGCCCATGAACTTAGAGTGACCTGCACCCTGTCATACACTGCTAGTTGCCATGGGCATTTTATCTCTTTTCTCTCTCTGCCTGACTTTTCATTCCTGCCTCATGTGACCCGGATAGAAGACTATCTTTCTTATAATTATGCCCTCCCTGTCCAAGATCTCTAAGTAAAAATCTTTGAACTTGTTTCCTATCGTGGTGGTGTATTGAATTTGCGCCTTCCATCTGAACAACCTGGGGATACCCCAAGCTGAATTTTCCCTGGACTTACGGATTGAGGAGACAAGATAAGTCTCCTCATACCAGAGCCATGGTCAGGCAGGCTTAAACTGGTTATGGGTAGACAAAAGCTATAAACACATCTGCCAATATAAACAAGTTACCTGGTCAAGGACCCACTGGTCACTAGTTACACTACTATACACTACTAGGCATTAGACTGTCCACTTGATAAAAGAAAAATATATCCCACATAAGGCACACAGTAAAACACTCACATCTAGTTCTCTTTTATTTTCTGTCAGGGCAGGTTGCTAGCCACTCTGATACTGGAACCCCAATTTGGCTGGGTGTTCTCAAAACAACTGAGTATTGAGATAATTTGTGAGAGGCAAATGAAATCACCATCAGTATAATTCTGACTTCAAGTAGCTTTCTGTTGGGAAAGAAGTTCCATCTGAGTTTCCTAATGATAATAACAAGAGAGCAATTAGAGAATTTGAGAGAGACAAAATCCTAGAGGCCTTCCTCCACAACTAAAGACCACATTTTAAAGGATCTGGAAGACCTCCAGAAGGGAGTAGAAAACTAGGGAACATACACTACCTGCAAGTTAACAAGTGGGCCTGTCACAGTTTTATATAGATATACTGAGAAAAACTAAGAAATCTGGGTCACAGACAAAGACCAGTTATAACTCATGATAAGAGCACCAAATAGAGCTATATCTTCTTGCACTTGTTTCTTATGTTCCAATTTCCACACAGTGACCCAGTGAGGAACAAATGACATCCATATATGCAGTGGGGTGCATAAGAGGAACTCAGAAATTAGGAAAGCTAGCAGTCTGCTCATATTTTCCTCTAATGAGATAGTGAGTCTTTATGTTTACTCTGAGAGGTAAAAAATGATATTTTACTGTCTTGGAAAGGTTGCTGGTAGACATTGTCTATCATTGTTCTGCTGATATGAAGCAAATGTCCTCTAATCTGGAAGAAGACACTATATCTAGCTTCCAAGAAAGATCTTCCATACCCTTTGCTCACTGGAGCCAGGCCATGTACAAACATGAAATATTCATAAAGTATTGTCTCCCAAAATAGATAGAAGTCGAATTGGTTGGCTAAAAAAATGGAAAGCATCTTCAGATGTAAGATATCCTTTGATTTAAAATATTCAGTAATGCAAGACAGAAACGCATCTATTCAATTGATATAATGTTGGTTTACTCAACTGGGTTAGCTAGTAGAAGAAGACAAGAGGTAGCTGGAACATGCAGAGGTGAGAATAGAAGGAGGATTTATGCTTGTACTAAGAATTCTGTCTTGGTCTGACGGCTCTTCTATTTCATATGGTTTCAGATATGATTACATTGAATTTAGACAAATGTCTAAATGTCTGGTATGAATTGAAAATGTCAGTCTGAAGTTTGAATAAAAATTAAGGTTAAGAGACACAATTAAAATCTTTCACATAGGAGCTATAATTTGGTATCTGGTAGTTGATCATGAGGTTCTTGAGGCAAAAATTATATATATATATCAAGGCCTATTAGATAACATGACATTAAATGGAGACTTCATTGACAATAAAGTTGCTGCTTCTGAGTGATGAAAATGTGTTATTATCAGTGGAATCCATGAGCACAGTGTCATTGCCAGATTCTTTTGCAACACAACATGATTCCTGAATATAAAGGACACTGTGTCACACAACAAAGGAAATGATGAGGGATTATGATGCTGGCAGAAGCCCTGTGGAAAGGGGAGGCATGTTCTTATCTGGAATATTTTTCCATCTCTGCAGGAGGACAGTAATGTTCATCCATGATAAGAGAGAGTCAGTATAATACAATTGATACCGGGTAGCCCTCTGGAACCCTATCAGAAGCTCAGTGGTGGATCGTGTTCTTAGAAAATTGTGCATTCATGCAACAGCTTTGGTAGACCAAACAGTCTCCTTCAAGGGAAAAGTTTGTCACTTGTCTCTGATAAAACCTCCATTCCTGCCACAAAAGTCATGCTATTTATGATGAGTCTTCTTGTCTGTAATTAAAGCCAAGAGTATTCTCCACAGGGGATGTCTTCTGGTGGGCAATTATTATGTGACACAAATATCTACACAATCTGCCTCACCCAAGAGGCCGATCAATATACCTTTTCTCAGACGTATTTTCCACCAACTTTTCAGTTTTGTTTTTTCAAATTTCTGTCCAATTAATTATTGGATCTCCACTAACTAATAGGCAATGGCTATTTGATGATAGATATTGAAATTAATATTTGGAAAGTTTTGTTTTAACTGAGACACTACATTAAAACTTTTCCTGTAATACTAGAGTTTATCCTCATAAGTATTCGAAAGGATGCAGGAGAAATGATATTTCATTTTATAGAAGAGAAAATTGAGACTCAAGGTAATCAAATATTTTACTAAGGTCAAACATTGAATAGATGGTAGAGAAAGAATGTGAATCAACTTCTGACTCCAAGTTTCATCTTTCTTCTATAACCAACTGCCTTTAAGTGTGTTGAAAACTAACCTATTAAAATTCTTATTGAGTGTGCATGTGTATATATGCCTATGTTCTGCTATACACAGAAGCAGGCTCATACATATTAAATGCATTAATAACATGTCCTTTTGTTGTGGTATCTGCTGACATTGTTTTTTGGTTCAAATTTTATCTTAGGGAATAAAAAACGATCTGATCGTCCTAATACTTCTTTTTTATTTTAGAATCTGACTGGCCTACATGAGAGTCAAAAATAGAAAAAATATATATATAAAAAAATTAAAATAAGGAATTATAAGTGCAGAGCCAGGGCTAAATGCAACTGTCTAGGTCTAAGATTTGAATGAGTAGAAGTCTGTTTTGATGCACAGCTAATCTGCACTATTAACTCTAGATTCATTCTCTTTAATTTACCATTGCATGACTGTTACTACTTCCCCAAGTACAGAGAGACAGAACACTCAAATACACAAGTTACAGGTGGGTTTATTACTTACAGATTTTCAGCAACAGACAACAGAAGGATTCTGGGTAAGCTGGTCATCCACAGCTCAGGAAAACTGCCCAGGCAGATGGAGTCTTGTCTACAAATTCCTCACTTGCACCACAGCTGAGGAACCCTGGAGAGCAGCCTCCCTGGCTTTTATACTGTATTAGCCCATTCTTGTATTGCTATAAAGAAATACTGGAGACTGGGGAATTTATAAGGAAAAGAGGTTTAATTGGCTCACAGCTCCACAGGCTGTACAGGAAGGGATGTGGATGAGGAAGCCTCAGGAAACTTACAATCATGTTGGAAGATGAAGCCGGAGCAGGCATGTCTTACATGGCAGGAACAGAAGCAGGAGAGAGAGAGCAAAGGGGGAGATGCTACACATGACTGTGGTGCTAAACAACTTGATCTCATGAGAGCTCACTCACTGTCATGAGAACAGCACCAAAGGGACGGTGTCAAACCATTCATGAGAAACAACTCCTTGATCCAATCACCTCCCAAGAGGCCCCACTTCCAACACTGGGAATTACAATTCGACATGAAATTTGGTTGATGACACAGATCCAAACTATATCATATAGCAAGGGGCAAAAAGATACACTGGGCTGAAGCACTGAAAAACATCTTGTTTTGGGAGGGACAGAAACAGCGCCTGAACTGTTCTAACCGCTCCCTATCTCAAGATGTTTCGTTCCCAGCACATTCTATAGTTATTCTTAAGAACTTTAAGTGAGAAAGGGAAAAGCACTAGATTGGTCCAAGGCCATCTGGAGAAATGTCCTGTAATAATCATGTTTTTAATTCACTAAACAACTATATACTAATATAGATGTTCATAATCCATATCATATTTATGTCAGGCCAGGAGCAAACATCTATACACCCTCTGAGTTTGTGCGCTCAGTGAACTTACAATCATATGTAAAAAGCTTTTAGTAGTAACAAAATACCCTGTGGCTTTTCTGAGCTGTTAATATATCCACAATAATCAGCAGTAGCAAACTACATGAATTTATGTTTTGGAGGCTCTTAGTTTTTCTGCAAAATACTAATTTTAGCACCACTTCAAAAATAAAATTAGCATACATGCTTTTCCAGCCAAAATCATATTTGGATCTTCAAAGATGTACTGGTAGGTTGTTTTAAGATCTGTTCATCTTCTTGGGACATTTTATCTTTCGGCTATATGGTACTCCATGTAATTCCAGAAGAAAAATCAAGAATTCTTTTCTCCTAGTCACCTCCCTGGCGACTTCTCTATACCACTTGCTCTTGCCTTCTTGTTCTTTACATGAAAAACCTCTACTCAATGTTAAAGTGTCAAGTTAAAAACTCCTCGGCACAACATAGTAGTCAAGCCCCTAACACTTCAGCCTTATATTCTTCCTCTTCTCACCTTGCCTATTTTAAGTTCTAGTAGATGCAATTCATTTGAGGTCACCATTCAGTGTTCTGAAAATTTCATGCTGAAGCCATCTCTTTAATAGGCAAAAATATACTAATTCCTTCCAATATATAAGTGACATGGAGGCAAAAGCTCTCTAGTTAAATTAATGAAAATGTGTTGGCCATATAGTGATCCGATACCCATAAATGTCACCCAGCAGAGTAAATTTGTCACAGAAAGTGATATTACCTTCTCCAGTTTCCTCCTAGTTGCTCTTATCACCCATAATGGCAAATGTCTATGAAAGGTGGAGAAAAATTTCTTTTGCTTATTGCACAGGGTTTTTTTTTATTTGCCATTTCATGTTTTATAACATCAAATATGATCAATGGGCATTCCGTGTCATACATCAAAACTTTAAAATTACCTAGATATGTTATACCTAAATTGCATAATACTCTAATTCAACTCCCCTCAAAAAATATTTTCTTACCTTAGCAAAAGTGTTCATATAATATTTTTACCATACTTTTCTAAAACAATAATAAAAAGGAAAAAACCACAGCAAAGCCTTTTACCATATGATATAATACATTAAGCAAATGGTATTACACACGTTGAGAATGGAGACAGAAGAAAGATTCTGAAGTTTTCTGTTAAGGTAAGTTTATTCCAATCCTGCCTGAATATTAGCTATCTTTATGATCACTATTAAGTTTTTGACAGATCATACCTCTTCACACTTAAGTTGTTAATACTCCTTTTAGACACTGTTCTTTCATATACAATTTTCCTTCAGCACAGACTGAAATTCTCCTATATTTTGCTCCTTTCCCTTCAAGCTATGTGTTTGTCATCTTTTAGATCCAGATTCAATCACATCCTCATGAAACCTTATTTTCTTGCAGGTTGATTTGGTCTTACAACGAATATTTATGGGTTATCAAATACGTGACAGGCATTGTACCACATCTTGAGGATATAAATACAAATAAGGCAGACTGTGTACTAAAGGAGCAAGGAAACAGTAATGCCATATGCTAAATTCGGTGGCAGGCTCAATATGAGACAGACACAGAAAAAAGTAAAAAGGAAAAATCTTACTCTTCCTCTATCAAACAATATTTTAATAACTTGTTTAAATCTCTATGCTGTCTTATGACACAAGTAATATCTTACTCATATTTATGTGCCCAGCTTCACACAACTGTTGATGAATAAAGCTGTGTTTAATAAAAAAGGAAAACTGTTTCAGTGGAGGTCCTGAAAGAGTGTCAGGATTACTTATAAAAGATACTGCAGAGAAGACCTTTGTAAAGAATAGATTTAAAATTAGGTGACCTCTGGATTTTTACAATTGTAACAATACATGGTCCCATTTCAGAATTAACCTTTTCCAGGTAAGTTCATTTTAATTGCCTGCATTGAAAATTGTCTGACAACTTTTGTGCATGAAGGTGTAGTTTATCAGATCTCCAAAAATATTCTCAAAGCTTATAATTGCCTTAGGAGTAGTAAAAAATACAAATGTCATTAGAAACTTTGCCTTTATAAGATTTGTCACTATATGTTTGGAACTAGAAGACTAAACAAAGGTAGACTGTAGTTAATGCCAGCTGTGGCTGAATGTGTCCCCCAAGAGCATGTGTGGGAAACTTAATCTCAAATGCAACAGTGTTGGAAGGTCGGGCCTAATGAGAGGTGATTAGGCATGAGGGTATAGTGAATGGATTCAGGCTCTTAGTAAGACAATCGGTTCCTTAAAAAGGAAAAGTTTGCCTTCCTTTTTTGCCTCTCCCTCTTTCTCACACTCTTTTGCTCTTCTGCCTCCTGCTATGAAACGATGAGGCAAGAAGGCCCTTACCAGGTGGCAGTCCCTTTATCTGGGAATTCCAAACCTCCAAAATGTCAGATAATATATTTCTGTTCATTGTAAATTACTTAGTTTCAGGTATCCTGTTATGGCAACACAAAATGGACTGAAAACACTGCCTGTCACCGAAACCCTCTCTCAAAAATCCTTGCATGGTAGAAGTTAATCTATTGTTAAGTTGTCGCTCAAAAGTTATCTCTTCCATAATATATTTTCAGAGATTTCAATTTTATTTGATCTCAGTTTTCTGTGTTATCAGTACAAATTACAGGAGATGCCATAGATTATAAATATGCTCAATATAAATATATTTTACTAAGTATGCTGTTCTCATATCTATCTTCTGCTACAATGGAAGCTTCTTGAGTACAGGTCTAATTTGGTTGGATTTCCCTCTCTCCAATAATTTCTCATATAGGTATGTATATTTGGGAGTAAAACAGTTATATAATTTATTCAGTACAGAATAATATGTATCCTCATTTAAAGTGATATTCATACCATCTCAGGAAAGACAACACTAAATATGAAAATAAAAACAACAACCATAATAATGAAAAGGTTGAATGTTATTAATAAAGTCACAGATTCAAAAAACAAATGTCTGGAGTATGTCTGTCAGTGAGAAAAGGAGACTTTAGAATGGGAGGAAATTGTCATGATGATATTGTTTCGTTCAACTCCACTAGCTCTCACTGTCACTTGATAAATGAGGCTCAGCGAAGAAAAAAGTCCTCAACAAAATCACTCAACATGGTTAGCACTTGGACCTATGACTTTTCATTCTACACTGATTTTCTTTTTCTATTATACAAAATCAAGTTTGAGAGAAGACATAAAAGAACTATTAGTTTAGGTAATAAATAAATGCTGATGCCCAAACGAAAAATGAATGTTTACAACACGGGTAAGGAAAACATTAGTGGATAAATATTTAATAGTAGTTTATTAATTTATAATAGGGCTATTTGGACATCATTTTAACTTTAGAATTTAGCAACATCTTATAAATAAAAAATTTATCATTATAACACAAAAATTGATGGATTATTCTTCTAAATGTAATATAGTCATCTTTAAAATTTGTGGTATATTTCAGAATGTATAATTCAAAGATGGAAAGAATTGGAAACAAATTTTGTAGTGAAAAATAAGAAAACTATATTGATGATTGTAGTTCTCAAAGCAGTAAGTTTCAATTACTATGCCTTGAAGTTAAATAAGAACAAAGTACAAAGTGTGACACACAGCTTTCTAACTTTCATATTTTATTTTAAAATATAATAAACATTCATAATATTCATACTTTATACTAGTTTTTTTTTTTTATTTTTTTATTTTTTTTATTTTTTTTATTTTTTTATTTTTTTTATTTTTTATTATACTTTAAGTTCTAGGGTACATGTGCATAACGTTTATATCATGTATAACTTCCCAATGCAATCCCTCCCTCCTCCCCCCTCCCCATGATAGGCCCCGGTGTGTGATGTTCCCCTTCCCGAGTCCAAGTGATCTCATTGTTCAGTTCCCACCTACGAGTGAGAACATGCGGTGTTTGGTTTTCTCTTCTTGTGATAGTTTGCTAAGAATGATGGTTTCCAGCTGCATCCATGTCCCTACAAAGGACGCAAACTCATCCTTTTTGATGGCTGCATAGTATTCCATGGTGTATATGTGCCACATTTTCTTAATCCAGTCTGTCACAGATGGACATTTGGGTTGATTCCAAGTCTTTGCTATTGTGAATAGTGCCGCAATAAACATACGTGTGCATGTGTCTTTGTAGTAGAGTAATTTATAATCCTTTGGGTATATACCCAGTAGTGGGATGGCTGGGTCATATGGTACATCTAGTTCTAGATCCTTGAGGAATCGCCATACTGTTTTCCATAATGGTTGAACTAGTTTACAATCCCACCAACAGTGTAAAAGTGTTCCTATTTCTCCACATCCTCTCCAACATCTATTGTTTCCTGACTTCTTAATGATTGCCATTCTAAGTGGTGTGAGATGGTATCTCATTGTGGTTTTGATTTGCATTTCTCTGATGGCGAGTGATGATGAGCATTTTTTCATGTGTCTGTTGGCTGTATGGATGTCTTCTTTTGAGAAATGTCTGTTCATATCCTTTCCCCACTTTTTGATGGGGTTGTTTGTTTTTTTCTTGTATATTTGTTTGAGTTCTTTGTAGATTCTGGATATTAGCCCTTTGTCAGATGAGTAGGTTGCAAAAATTTTCTCCATTCTGTAGGTTGCCTGTTCACTCTGATGGTAGTTTCTTTTGCTGTGCAAAAGCTCTTTAGTTTAATGAGATCCCATTTGTCAATTTTGGCTTTTGCTGCCATTGCTTTTGGTGTTTTAGACATGAAGTCCTTGCCCATGCCTATGTCCTGAATGGTACTACCTAGATTTTCTTCTAGGGTTTTTATGGTATTAGGTCTAACATTTAAGTCTCTAATCCATCTTGAATTAATTTTCGTATAAGGGGTAAGGAAAGGATCCAGTTTCAGCTTTCTACAAGTATACTAGTTTTTAAAGCTACAATAGTTGCTTGCTGAATCTCGTATATTCCTGCAATCCTATATAATCAGACATAGTATGTTCATATACTGTTATTTTTAAAAATTGGACTTACTAAAAATGCTCAAATTATAGGCAACTCTACTGATGAGATATAAACATCTATCTACCTTCCGTATAGAGATCTGTTTTCATTCATGAGAAATAGAGATTGTAGAAACTTCCGCGAAAGATAGAACTGAAAAATGTCATTATTTAAGTACACATTATAGATGGAGGATCCCCAAACACAGAAATGCAGTACTCGAAAGAGCATATTTCGATAATAATAAATATATAATGATACCTATTAAAGAAATAAATAAGTCGTGAAATGTTGTAGGACCACATAAAATCAATAAATATTAATAGTAAAACCTTTCTCCAGTATTTGGAAAGAGAGCATTCAGACAAGGAGAGAGTCAGTACAGTTCTGCCTAAACTATCTGAAAATATTCATATAGCCACATTACCTAGGATACATTGTATTTAAACTGTTAAATGTTTTCACGTGATATTAAATAGATCTGTGTATAAGACAAAATTAACTGATGTACTAAGCATACTTTCAGGGCTGTGTGTGGATACTTTATTTCATGACATATAATTCAAATATGTATAAGACTATTTTTACTTTCCTTTAATTAGTAGATTTCAAATCAAAATACTTAGCATTTGCTGCAATGGAAAGTTCACTATTTTGCTCCATTCCCTTAATTTCTTTTAATATGAGGATTTTCTAAACACATATATTGTACCACCACTACATTTACCAAGTGTCTTAACCCGTTTCTAATGCTATAACAGAGTACCACAGAATTTATAATTTAAAAATAGTACAAATTTATTTCTGCAGCTCTGGAGGCTACGAAGTATAAGATCAAGGCAGCAGTAGATGCTATGTCTGGCGAGGGCTACTCTTTACTTACAAGATTGTACGTTCCTGTTGCTTCTTCACGTGGCAGAAGAGATGGGAGGTCCAGCAGTTCTCCAAACCCTCTTTATAATGGCATTAATTCCATTTTTGAGGTCAGAGCCAAGAGACCACACTTGCCAAGAGACCCCACCTCTTAAAACTATCACCTTGAAGTTTAAGTTCCAGCATATGAATTTTGGAGAAACACGTTCAAACCATAACACCAAGTATATCTAATCAGCAGCCTTGTTCATTTTAATTCTCATCTCACAGGATAGACAGAAAAAAAACTGCACTTCCATTGATTTGCCCTGGAAGATATTATATGTAAAAATAAACAAATCTGCATCAAATTCAGAGTAGATCATCCTGAACTAGAGTTTAAGTGATAACATGGATGCTGACTGGGATGGTACAGTGTGGTGATAAAGCTAGCATATTTCAGGGCTGATAGTAGTAAATAACATTCACTGGTGATATTTAATGTCTCCAGCAGTATAACTGCAAATGGTCAGAAATATATAATTTTATACTGCTACATTTTAAAAGATGTATTTTGGTAATCTTTGATATTTTCAATGATTTAAGGACAGATGAATGAATAACAGTATTAAATGTACACGCAAACTATTTCAGTTGCATGCATTTATGATGTTGATTTTGAGGATGTCAAAAATATTGCTTTACAGTATAATATATTGTGTTAAGTTTTTGTGTTGTTCTCTATGCCCTTGGCGTACGCATTTCTGGCGCATAGCTATTTTCAGTCAAAATCAATTTCTGAGTTCCAGAGCAGCTTTAAAATAATTCTGTTTAGCACTTCCACAGTACTAATATGTAATTCTTCTTAATACATTCAAAACTTAATTTCAACTCCTGTTTTCTCTAATTCAGTAAGTAACATCATGCCAGAAGCCAGAAGATCTTAATTACATCCTACTGTGAGCATATTTATCCATCAATCATGAAATAAACAACCTCATTGATATTTCCTCCAACTCTTGAATATGGCTACTTTTCTTTCTATCAAATATTCTTAACTTACTTCAGACACAAATTCTCCTGCATAAAAATGGTTCACTTTTTTGGTATCCTGAATTCAGACTCAATTCATTACATTTGTTTATTTAGGCTGCAGTAACAGAATACCATTGTGTGAATCAATTATAAATAAAAGACACTTATTTCTCAAAGTTCTGGGAGGCTGGGAAGTCCAAGATCTAGTTGCTAGCAGATTGATTATCTGCTGAAGGCCAGCTTCCTGGTCCCTAAAGGCCATCTTGTTTTCACTGTGTCCTCACGGAGTGGGAGCAGCAGGGAAATTCTGTGGAGTTTCTTTTATAAGGGCACTAAACTGATCTAATCACCTTCTGAAAGCCCTACCTCCAAATACATCCCATTGAGTGTTAGGATTTCAATATAAGAATTTGGGAGAGACATAAGCATTCAGTCTATAACACCTATTTTGGTCCACTGCAAAACAGGTTTACTATGTCCTGGCTTCTGGCTTGTCTGAGGTCAGTGAGACAGACACACTCACATGCAACAAGTTATGTGAAGTCAGTTTATTTCTTACAGATAGGGCTGTACGGGACAAGATCATCTTAGGATCCATCGTGAGCTGGTCCCCCAAGGCTCCAGAAACATTCCCAGTGTAAATAGAGTTTGTCACACATATCACATATGACACTCCACCCATAGATGCTTAATCTCCACCAGTGCCCAGTAGTGAGCAAGGAGTTAACTTTTCAAAAGCTAATTCTGGCTGCCTCAGGCAATTTATGTGTTTAAGTTCAAAAGGCTTGTGCACCCCACTGGCTGTTTTGTGTTGCCACAGACTCTAATCTGCAGGCATGGGGATTGCAGACATCTGTAATTTTATTGGGTTAGCAGCCTCTAAAAGTTTTAAAGGGAGTACCTGGACCATGGCTTGTTGAATGCTTTCAATACCTGCTGCTGCAAACAGCCCCATCCAAAGTTGGTGGTGTTGCTGGTAATCTTTACAAAGGGGACCAAAGGAACACTCAGGGGCAGTATATGCTGGGGCCAGTACCCAAAGGGGCTTTCCCGCTGTTGGACCTCCCTTTTATTAGTGAATGCTGTCAGAGTTACCCAGAGTTAAACATTTTATTTGATTGTATCTGGAATATTTTTGGCTTCCCATCTACATAGCCTTGGCATTCAGTCTATAACAATCCATTGTCAGTCTCCATGGCCTGAAGACTTTTTGACTAGTCAAACTGTACTGTTATGCTATGACAGAGTCATTTGTATCAAGTCCTGAGTTAACAAAGTAATGTCTTTTTCTCCACTTAATATGCAGTACCACTTTCGTTGAACAACCCTTTGAGTAACTTAGATGGAAGACAGGAGTGGATTTTCCCTGCTGTTATGACTCAAATTCTTACTTGTTAGGGGACACTCAGGTGGCAGTGATGTTCTGTGCCACCAGTAGCCAAAATGTCAATGTCTATGATGCACTCAGCAGTGGGAACACATGGTCATTGACACCTGAAATGGCCTAAAGGGCTCCACCTACTGGGAGAGAAGGACCACAAGTCGGTAAATATAATGGGTCACATGTTCATCCCCAAACCTCCAGATGTCATCATTTAATTTTTCTCAAAGGGGACCTAGATATAATGTCATGTGGATTCCCATAAATAAGAACCACAGAAAAGTCTCAATTTCTCTCCTTTTCCCTTGACAAGAATATATGGTCCCCACCAGGGACTGGGTTCATGGAAGACAATTTTTCTACAGATTGGGGTGGGGGGGGTATTGTTTTGGGATAATTAAACACATTACATTTATTGTGCACTTTATTTCTATTATCGTTACCTCATTGATATGGTTTGGCCGTGTCCACATCCAAATCTCATCTTGAATTGTAGCTCCATAGTTCTCTTGTGTTGTGGGAGGGACCCAGTGGGAGATAATTGAATCATGGGAGAGGTTTCCTCCATACCGTGCTTGTGATCGTGAATAAGTCTCATGAGATCTGATGGTTTTATAAGGGGAAACCCCTTTCTTTTGGCTCTCATTCTCTCCTCTTGTCTGCCGTGTGAGATGTGTCTTTCGCCTTCTGCCATGATTGTGAGACCTCCCTAGCCACGTGGAACCGTGAGTCCATTAAACCTCCTTCTTTTGTAAATTGCCCAGTCTTGGGTATGTCTTTATTAACAGCTTGAAGATAGAGGGATACACTTGCAATAAATAATGAAATAATTATGTAACACCATAATGTAGGTTCAGTGGAAGCCCTGAGCTTGTTCTCCCACAACTAGTTGGTCCCATCTGGAGGTGATGGGAGACAGTGACAGATCCTCAGGCATTAGATCCTTAGGAGGAGTGTGCAGTCTCCCTCACACACACAGTTCACAACAAGGTTCACACTCCTATGACAATCTAATTCTGCTGCTGATCTGATAGGAGACAGACTTTAGGCGGTAGTGCAAGCAATGGAGAGCAGGTGTGAAGTTGAAGTTTTGCGCACTCACCCACCACTCTCACTTGCTGCTGTGTGGCCCAGTTTCTAACAGGCCATGGACCAGTTCATGGCCCAGGGATTGGGGACCCCTGGTATAGCCTATCGCTCCTAGGCTGCAAATCAGTATAGAACATTACTGTACTCAATACTGTAGGCAATTGTAATACAGAGGGAAGTATTTGTGCATCCAAATATATCTAAACAGAGAAAAGGTACAGTAAAAATATGGTATAAAACACTGAAAATGGTACACTTGGGTAAGGCACTTTCTGTGAATAGAGCTTTTAGGACTAGGAGTTGCTGTGGACATGTCAGTGAGTGAGTGACGAGTGAGTGTGAAGGCCTAGGACATCACTGTGCACTACTGCAGACTTTCAAAACATTGGACACTTAGTCTGCACTAAATTAATGAACAATAGTTTTTCCTTTCTTCAATAATAAATTAACCTTCACAGACTGTAACATTTCTTTTACTTTATACACTTTTTAAGTTTTCAAAATTGTTGACTCTTCTTGTAACACTTAGCTTAAAACACAATCACATTGTATATTGTACAGCTATACAAAAAGATTTTCTCCCTTTATATCTTTATTCTGTAAGTTTTTTTTCTATTTTTAATCTTTCTTAAAAATTTTTTGTTAAAACAAAGACACATTAGCTTAGGCCTCCATAGGGTCAGGATCATCAATATCACTGTCTTCACCTCCACATCTCACTTCACTGGAAGGTCTACTTGCCCCACTGGTAGTAACACCCATGGAGTTGTCTTCTCCTGTGAGAACAATGCCTTCTTTTGGAATACCTCCTGAATGACCTGCCTGAGGCCCTATTACTGTAATATTTTCTTAAGAAAATAATTAGAAAAAGTATACTAAAAAAACAAATTAAAAAGCATAGTATCACAAATAAGTTAACCAGCAACATAGTAATTTATTAGCAATACCACGTATTATATATAATATATAATTTTATGTGCCATGCTTTTTTTTCTTTTTGTGAGATGGAGTTTTGCTCTTGTTACCCAGGCTGGAGAGCAATGGCATGATCTCGACTCACTGCAACCTCCACCTCCCAGGTTCAAGTGATTCTCCTGCCTCGGCCTCCTGAGTAGCTGGGATTATAGATGCCTGCCACCTCGCCTAATTTTTTTTTTTTTTTTTGTATTTTTAGTAGAGACCAGGTTTCACCACGTTGGCCAGGCTGATCTCGAACTCCTGACCTCAGGAGATCTGCCCTCCTCGGCCTCCCAAAGTGCTGGGATTACAGGTGTGAGCCACCACGCCTGACTATGTGCTATACTTTTATACAACTGGCAGCACAGTAGGTTTGTTTACACCAGCATCATTACAAATGTGTGATAATGTATTGCACTGTGATGATATTATGAAGGCTATGATGTCATCACTAGGGGACAGAAATTTTTCAACTCCATTACAATCTTACGGGACCACCATCATATATATGGTCTGTTAATCATCAAAACATCATTATGTGGTGGGTGACTGCATTTGCCTAAGTTCTTCTGGACCATAAGTTTCTTCAAGACAAGATTATTGTCTTATTCACTGGTTTATCTCCAGTAGTAGCTCAGCATCACACATAAATGGTTACTTAGAGCTATTTGTTTAATTGAGTGAATTAAATTGAGATGATCTGTGAAATAACAAACTGATTAAACCTATAAATAAGAGGCAGATGTACAAATTATGTGATGCAGGCATAAATTATATCATATTGTTATGTGACCTATGTCTACCCGATAACATAAAGCTGGAAGATTGCAAATAAACTCAAACATTTAAAAAGGTTCATTTTAAACAAGAGTTACATTTTGCTATGGATTAATTTATTTTTTGAATCCTATAAAGACTAATATGGGTGTTTCTCTGAGGGATGAGTCAAAGAGCAAGAAAATACCATCTTTTAGGTCAACCATCTTCAACGTGTGGTTTTTAAAGTTGCTATGCTTATCTAACTCAGCTGGCAGGGAAGAAAAATCGTGAAGAGAATACACAGCAGGTTTGAAGTTTTTAAAAGCTGGTCCCAGGAGTGGTTTACATCAATTCTGATTATCGTCTATTATCTATAATATAATTATATCCAAATGCTAAGGAGGCCAGCATATATACTGTTTCTGGATCTCCAAGAAGAGGAGGTAGTTTTAGTAAACACATATCTTGTCTCAGCAACAGTCAACCAATCTAGTATTTTCAGATAAGATAAACCAAAGTCCTGTTCAATTACTGCACTCAACTCAGCATTCAAGATATCTAGGCCATTTCCTTGATGTCAATGGGTTCCTTATTGTCTGAAAACCTATAAACCAAAAGACATTTTGTCTATCTCCTTATATGCCTCATTTTATATCTGTACACTTCTACAGAGGAGAAGGGGATGAATAACCTTGATAGAAAGTCCCAACTGGCAAAGTGGAGAATGATAAACACACTGAAATCAGTTTTCCAGAATAATAAAAAAATGTTGGCGTCCAGACATTATAGGAACTCCTACTTTGCTGGAGAAACACCTTAATCGGACTGTCCTATTTTCCCTCTTCCTGCATTGTTCTTTGACTTCTTTTTTGTCTTCTCAGATATTCCTTCTTGTTTGCTACACTCTATAGGTATATTTGAAGTGAGTGTACTTTAGAAGAAAAATGACCAGTTTGCTGGAGTAGAGTCTTTGTTGTGCTCTTCTTACTTGTGCAACTCTAAACACAAAGGATTGAAGTAAAAACATCCAAGTGTTTCTTGTACTTGATTTTTTGCTTCTTTGACAAAATAATTCCCTCAAAAAAAAAAATGTAGTAGGTTTCTGATCTGTTTGCTGTAGGCATTTCAAAAGGTCAGTAAAATCCTACAAAGTTTTCTTCATGGATAATTCTCAGGTGGGCTTTATTTATTTGATTCTTAGAGTTTATGCTTTTCTTCCCACTTAATTGTGGTTAATTTGTGGTAGAATGCAGAAAAATATTCAGGTGGAACAGTATTAGCTTCAAAGATGTTTATCTGAGGATTAAGGCACTTCTTTAACTAAGAAATCTTATTATTTTGTATTTTTATTTATTTTATTTTGGGGACGGACTTTGGGGACAGAGTTTCACTCTTGTTGCCCAGGCTAGAGTGCAATGGTGCCATCTTGGCTCACTACAACCTCTGCCTCCTGGATTCAAGTGATTCTCCTGCCTCAGCCTCCCAAGCAGCTGAGATTACAGGCACGCACCACCACGCCCAGTTAATTTTTTGTATTTTTAGTAGAGACAGGGTTTCACCATGTTGGCCAGCATAGTCTCGAACTCCTGACCTAAGGTGATCATCCCTCTGTGGCCTCCCAAAGGCTGAGATTACAGGCATGAGTCACTGCGCCCAGCCTGTTTTTATCATTAAGTCTTTTTCTGTCTCCCATCTTCTTAGTTGGATCCAGAAATGGCTGGTGGCTTTCCCAACCCCATAACTTTCTTTATTTCCATACTCTCCCTATTTTTATCTATGTTTGAAAACCAATCAATTCTTGCATGATCTCATCGCTTTTCATATTTTGACTAAAAGCTGCCAGTCATAGCTAATATACAGCATGTTTGTTTTAAATCCCTCTTTCTGAAGTCAGTCTCAGTAGACACATAGTCTATTTTCAAAATTTTCAAAATCTTTATGGGTGACAGTTTTACTGAATATTTCAGTCATTGTTTAACAGAGATCTTAAGCTTTACAACGTATAAGATCTATTTTCTTACCACCTGTCCTCCAACTCCTGGGCCAATGCCACATACTTTAGGTGCTATAAAGGCAGCAAGCCATTTCCAGTTGCCAATTCTATTACAAGGCATGTAGTGCTAGTTGCTATACTCAGTAAATGTACAAAGGACTCAAACATGAGAGAAGTTCATTTATCACACAGGTAAATTCCAAATCTAGTGTTCCTAGCTGGCTTGTGGCTCATGGTGGATTTACAGATCTGGGTTTCTTCAATTTTAAGCTCTACATTTTTCAGCATGTGGGCTTTCATGAATATTGGCTTATGTCCGAAGAAAAGGAAAATAAAACATGAAGAATTTTGTAGAGGAATTTTCACAAGTCAAGCCGAGAGGCAGTGTCCAACACTTGACATTCTGTTGCTCACTAACAGTGCAAAACGATGTACAAAATCATTGTAATAATCTAGCTGTGGATACAGGAAGAATAAACAGTGTGTATCCATTTTCACAGCAGTCTCTTATTTAATAACATAGTTTTTAATATCTAGAGACAGAGGGATTCTACCTTTCTAATAACACTCTTTTTGTGTGATACTGGGGGCAAAAGCCTGAAAGTCTGGAAAGATATTTTTATGTTATAGAATTGATGCCATTTTATATAGCTGCTCTCTGACAAGGAAACTAATAACTGGGAATATTTGGATAAGTGCTGATAGACATATAAATTACATCCTTCAGCAAGAAAGTGTTCCAGGAGGATCAACATACTTTTCCAATATGGCTTTACATTAAACATGTCAATTTGTCTGGATATTTTATTCTAAAAAAAGTTTTAAAGCATTAATTGAGGGAATAAAGGGGCATATTTTTGGATAAAGCATACTCAATTTTGTTTAAGAACTACTTCTGTCTCATACACGGAGGTGGCTTGCTAAGTTGAAGATGGAATGATAGTTCTAGACTTTGACTGAAATAAGTGAGTGATGGAAAAAAGTGTGTTGAATATTGTAACATAAATCATGCAAAACTTTAAACTTTTATTGATTATATATTTCTCAAAACTGCAAGGTGGGCACGGCATGGGAAGGATTAATTTAGAAGAATATTTTCCAGACAAACACATTTAATTAAATCTTTTTGGGTCTGAAATGCATCCTTCTTCCAACTCTACATCTAGGTAATGTCATAACTATGCACATGTAAAATTTACATAACTATATTTATGCTTCAGAGCTTTTCATATGCTTTTATTATTACTCATTATAATTTTCAAATCATATCATCTAGCAAATCATTTTAAATTAAAAAATAATCAATGGCAAATGATTGTGTTTTCTGGTTCTCAAAATAATATCCAAAGGAGAGTAGTTTTAACTATAATTAACTTTGGGTTGCCCAAGAGAGTAAGAGATAATTAGTTTGTATTGTTTATATTCCTTTTCATACATGCTATATTTTAAATTGTTTTATCTAGGCACTTTTCATTAGAATAAATATGGCTAGTTTATTCTAATGAATAAATGGCTAGTTTTTAAATATGGCTAGTTTTTAAAGTTTAAATTTCCTTTACATATATTTAGAATCAAAATATATTTTGAATTTAATTAGGGGACAGAATAACTACCTTGCCATTATAACAGTTTCTATTATTATGTTCAAGTTGGGAAATGAGCAATTATTAGAAACTTGCTTGTTTATAGGACAAACAAGGTTACATAGTCAACTGCTTCCTGCTTTTATGTTTTGAAAGTTAGTTTTTATTGTCACTTGGAAAGAACATGACAATGAAAATTAAAGTCATAAATGTAAGCCCTGTAGAATTCAGAACACTTGGAAATAACACGATAGATCAGAACCAGCTGAGAACAGGGGAAGCAAACTCTTCCTTAGAGTGTCTTTAAATTGAAGGGAAACAAATACATAAACAAGATAAAGATAATGTGTCCCAGGTTGTATAAAGGATTCTAATATTTTGATATTTTAGAACAAATTGAGGAGCTATAATATTTTTTAAAAAGGTCCGTCATTTTGCAACCTGAAGACAAACCATCTTAGAGCTGAATTTTGTCTGGTAGGCATCTTCCCTAAAATTTATCCTTTTTCTTTTACAAAAAAGAAATAAGTAGAACAATCTCATGGTTAGGAATTTGCAATAATGGTACCAATTTTGCCAGCCTAGGCACTAAAAGGTACTTTATTCTACCCCTTAGTGGTTTTACCATCCTTTTTAAATCATTTCGTTTTTGCTATTTGCAGGCCTATAGGCTTTTAGAAGCTCAGTATAACTGGCGTTTTGTGACATTCTTCAGAATCTACAGCAATGTATCTTCATCTCTTCTATTGGAAGGCTACACAGCTGAAATTGTTAATTTTCTTTAGCAAAGTCCCTCTGTCAGCAGATTTATCCTTGGATTGTTTAGAATGTCACACCAATAAACAATTTTTAGTCAGTTGTCCTTTCAGCATTTAAGAATTAAATGACACAATTGATGTCATATTAAATCTAATAGATAGCATACCGAATTGTAAAATAACTAAAGGAGGGTGGAAACGAGGCTTTTGAAATATACAATCTTGATCACTGTCAAATGATGCCCAGAGTTCATCCATCAAATCGTGATTTTCATATTAATTGATCTCACAGCATGTCTTAACAACTTCTTCCCCATAATACATTTCCAAAAAGAAGAATAAGAGATTGAAAGTAACAAGATTATGTTTTGCATTAAGGTTTTTTCCTTGATTCTTTATCTACTGATTGATAGCAGATCATATCTATAAAGAGAATTGAATCACGCTATTGTATCACATTTAACTAGTTGTATCACACTAAACTGCATCATATTTACCTATGTCCTAAATATAAATTACAAAGTATTTCATATCTTGCTCAATAAGAGTTTTCTCCAGAATTTAGGAGGAAAAGCTGAAGCAATGTGAGAACACAAACTTTGCTAATTTTAGGAAAATACAAATAATAAAAATTTTGTCTGGTAGGCATCTTCCCTAAAATTTATCCTTTTTCTTTTACAAAAAAGAAATAAGTAGAACAATCTCATGGTTAGGAATTTGCAATAATAAAATAAATAATAAATATAATAAATAAATAAAAATATAATAAATAATAAAAATAATAACAAAAGTTATTCTAGATTATCTGACTGAGCTCAGTGTAATCACATGGGCTTTTAAAGTGAAAGACAGTATTGGAATTAAAAACAAGAGCTGTTAGTTTGCTGTCTCTGAAGATGGAAGAATGAGTCCATAAGCCAAGGAATATGTGCCACCTCTAAATGATGGATTAGGCAAGGAATCAAATTCTCTTCTGGAGACTCCAGAAGGAACTCAACCCTATGAACACCTTGGTTTTAGTCCAGTGAGACTCATTTCAGACTTCTGACCTATAGACTTTCAGATAACAAATTATATTGGTTAAGCTACTAAACTCATGGCAACTTATTACAGCAGCAATAATAAACGAATATGGATCTGGACACTTTTCCACTCAGACATTTCAAATCCTGTTCTATTGAAACATTTGTGGCCATGCTATTTAATTTTCTCAATAATGTATTGTAAGGTCAAAAAATGTCAAAAGGTATTAACTTTTTTTGAGCCATTGCAGATGAATCAATTACTTATCAACTACATCTAGGATTTACACACACAGTTATTATCTATGAACTTTCAGTTAGCCTTGTTATTTATATCCAGACACTGAGAGCTAGTAATCCTTTTATTAAATAAAAACCATCATTTGAAGTGAAATTATAGAGAATTTTAGACTGTATTAACCATTGAAACTTACTTACATTTCAGATGCTTATATTCCAGGTTTATCCTAAACACATTATACATCCCAGTTTATCTAATTATAACAACGATGTTTTAAGTGTATTTCTATCTCCTTTGCTTAAAAGAAGATCCTGCAGGCCGGGTGCTGTGGCTCACGCCTGTTATCCCAGCACTTTGGGAGGCTGAGGCCAGCAGATTATGATGTCAGGAGTTGGAGACCAGCCTGCCCAAAATGGTGAAACCTTGTCTCTACAAAAAATATGAAAATTAACCAGGTGTGGTGGTGGACGCCTGTAATCCCAGCGACTGGGGAGGCTGAGGTAGGAGAATCCCTTGAACCCAGGAGGCAAAGGTTGCGGTGAGCCAAGATAGAGTCACTGCACTCCAGCCCGGGCGAAAGAGTGGGATTACGTCTTAAAAAAAAAAAAAAAGAAAAAAAATCCTGAGAACTTAACCAATGTTACTCAATTAAAAAACAGTGGTGTTAAGAATTAAAACACAGGCAGTCTGAATCCAGAGTCTGACTGACTCCCCAAAGCCTTACCAACTGTATTATCAAGCAATTACTGTGACAATATTTCAGCTCAATGGCATACAACAACAAACATGTATTTTTCTTGCTTATCAATCTGTCGGTTGGCTACCGTTTGACTAATCTCTGCTGGACTTACTTGATCTTAGCTAGACTCCAGGTACTCTTCATTCCAGGGACCAAAAGTTAGCTAGAGCATATTATTTTCATAGAAGGTGGGAGAAGCCCAAGTGACTGAGTCGTACAACACCCATTTTGAAATCTCTGTTTATATCACATCTGTTAATCTTTTATTTTCCAAGTGAGTGACTTGGTCAATGGGGTGGTCATATATACTATGCCTGCTCCACTGAGGTCTACTGTAAAGCCAAGTGGTGAAACAATGTATGTGTATCTACATTATGGAGAGGTAGTGAAGGATTGAAAACAATTACTAAATTTATTATAAAGTCTCCCATTAATTCTATTTTTACTTCTGACATTTTAACTGTTATTCTCTATGCTTCTTTTTTTTAAAAAAAATAAGATTTCATTTTACTCACAAAGGAAGGAGTTTTACGCTGAACACTTGAAAAATACGAATCTGAGGTTGCCTTTACTCAAGTCTCAAGGGAGTATAAAAGCTCAAAAGTGTTTTATTGTTAGACTCCTCACAGGAGCAATAGATTCTTCTATTACATATTTGCAATGAGGCAGAAGAAAGTATCCTTTATATTCATATCCCATATCAGTTTTTTAATAAAAGTCGACAGCTGTTAAAATGTACTTATTTATATTAAATTTCCTTACATACTGAGGATATATATACATATCCCCATATGTATATATATATATAAACTATATGCTATTCATTTTATACTTGGTTCTTTTAAATAATTAATTTTCACCATAACTGCTATTTTGAAAAACCAACACAGAAGAGAGTAAACTGTTTTTGGAGAGAACATTAGTTATACTAACAACCTAATTTTAGCCTGACCATTTGAAACTTAGCTCTTCTTGTAGCCATCTCTAGTCACAGAAAAATAAAACAAAGGCCACACACGGTGGTTCACACCTGTAATCCCAGCACTTTGGTAGGCTGAGGCGGGCAGATCAGGAGGTCAAGAAATTGAAACAATCCTGGCCAACGTTGTGAAACCCAGTCTCCACTAAAAATACAACAATTAGCTGGTTGTGGTGGCACATGCCTGTAGTCCCAGCTACTTAGGAGACTGAGGCAGGAGAATCGTTTGAACCTGGGAGGCAGAAGCTAGCAGTAGCTGAGATCTCACGACTGCAGTCCAGTCTGATGACAGAGCAAGACTCTGTCTCAAATAAATAAATAAATAAATAATTTGTAATGAAAACGTTTTGAGAATTTTTCTAGGTTGTATGTTAATAGAAATTTATTTTTTATTTACGTGTTTATAATTTATGTAATTTTTCCAAATGTTTACATCAATTTATATGTCATTTTTCTCATAAAATGTTTTAAAAATCTAAATGCAATTAAATCATATGGTTAGCATTTCTTACATATTTTACCATATAAAATATAGCAAATAAATTTGCTGTTTAATTTTCCAGTCTTGCTTAATATTTCCTTAGATGTTAAATAGAATTTTGCCTCTTTTCGTAAAGTGGAAACACTTAGTGAAAAGTAGCTTTCCAACTCTGTTTCAATGTCTGTTATATCAAAGACTGCTCAAGGGTAACCCCAACTAGAGGCAAAAAAAGTCTTTCAAATCATAACTTAGAAGCAGAAATGGAAAGAAATAATTCTGAATGAGAAATAAATATTCATGCTAGAATGTTTTCTAGTGTATGCTTTCTAAGGATATTTTTAGTATGTGGTTACAAGAACAACATATGTTTCCATGAGAATGTATTGTAATAACTTTATTTAATTACAGAAAAGACTTTTCTTCCTACATGTTCATCAGAGACAGAAAGAATAATAAGGTATCTGCACAGTAAATGTTCATAATTGATTATTTGATTTAAATGTTTATTTATATTAATATTTGAGGTCCTGCTAAGCATGCAGACTTTGAAGTCCCAGGAAAGTATCTGAGTGTTCTTTTAGTTGTCTTATATTGCAAATTAAGGACAATACCCTCTATTTTTTATTTAGTTCACTGTCTGGGTTTCTCATAGGAAGAGAGATATTAAATTTGACATCATATGTGCAGAAACAAATGTGTTTCAGACAGTTAGGCCCTGAGCAAAAATAAAGTCCCCTAAGGAAAACATTCAGCATGACAATTTGAGAGCTCTGCTTCTTGTTTATCCTAAAAACTGAGAGACTTCCTTTTCCTAGTCATATTTAACTAGCATAGGTGTTATGATAGACATTCTTAAATACTCAATGGAGCAAGCTGTTCGAGTTTATTTCATCCAGTAATCCTTTCTTAGACACTAGAATTATGATAGGCAGAACTCTTTTGGTTTTATATGAAAGCTCTTAAAAATACCCTGTGTTGGCTGCTTCTATATATTATGAAAGCAAATGTCAACTTTTATAAATTGTAGTAGAGAAGATATGTAGTGCTACAGTATTGTAAAGACTAAACATTAATTTTCCTAAGTGAATTTTAATTTTTATTCCAAAATAGCATTAGTGTTTGTAATAATCAAGACTTATAAATCATATAGGTGTGAATGTAATGGTAACAATAATGGGAGCAACATAAAATAATATTTAATATGCAGATAATCTGACACAATTGGTCATGAAAATAATATTTAGTCTATTTAGGTTATTAATAAAATAAATTTAACCTAAATAAGATTGAAATTACAGAAGTTCAAAAGAGTTTGGAAACATATGTATACACACACACACACACACATTTTATAGTGATACCAGTCTCAATTCTGAGTATGTTGTGTAGGGTTAAATAAACAACACTTCAGGTAGACCCCTTCATAAGTTTTTGTTTGTTGTTTGTTTCTTACCAAGGAAAATGATGGCTCAGAGAAGTTAAAATAAGATTACCCAAGGTCAAAATTTATTGGTGTTGAAGTTGTTCTTAAACTGAGGCTGCCAGTCCTCTTTAAATTTTATATACTAGACAATGTTGCCTCTCATTAAAAAAGAACCCAAAAGTAGTATTTAAAATAATTTTCATCCTTGTCCAACATTTTGTCTATATTTAAAAAAAAAAAAAGATCAAATGATAAGTACTGGTTTTTGTTTTATTTTTTAATTAGGAGAAAAGGCATATACATTTATTTAACATTTATACACGAGAGCCTTCAGAATGAAGACCCAAATTCTCAATGAGTTATAGAACCTTATCTAGCATCTTGAAGTCACAGAAATAATGGGTGGCTTAAATTATGGAAAAACACGTTGTGAGAGTGGTGGACAAAAGGAATTCTCTTGTGGGGCAATCGATTATTGCTATGAGGAATGACTGAGTCAGGAAACTGAGATTAACTTGTAAATAGTTGATATGATTAGGCTTTGTATTCCCACCCAAATCTCATTTTGAATTGTAATCCCATAATTCTCATCATCCCCATATTAAGGGAGAGACAAAATGGAAGTATTTGAATTACGGGGATGGTTTCCCTCTGTTGTTCTCCTGATATTGAGTGAGTTCTCACGAGGTCTGATGGTTGTATAAGGGGCTCTTCCCCTCTTCACTCAACACTTCTCCTTCCTGCTGTCTTGTGAAGAGGGTTCTTTGCTTCCCCTTTGCTTTCTGCCATAATCGTAAGTTTCCTGAGGCCTCCCCAGTCATGCTGAACTGTGAGTCAATTGAACTTCTTTTCTTTATAAATTACCCAGTCTCTGGCAGTTCTTTATAGCAGTGTGAAAATGGACTAATACAACAGTATTTAAAAAAAAAAACAAAACAAAACCAGTACTTATCATATGATCTGTTTTTATTTTTATTTTTAAATAAATATAGAAAAAATGTTGGACAAGAATGAAAATTACTTTAAATACTAGTTTTGGTTTCTCTTTTAATGAGAGGCTACATTGTGTAGTAGATAAAATTTAAAGAGCAGCCTCAGTTTAAGACCAAATTCAACATTTTTTTCTTTGGAAATCAAATGATCCTTGGAAATTCATAAAAAGATCCGCTTAGGTGTGGTCACATCTTGGTCTTCTTCTCTGCTATACATAATGAGATAACAAGAAGGGTAAATGAAAAATTATTCTCTTCGGTGGGTGTATTAGTCTGTTTCATGCTGCTGATAAGGACATACACAAGACCAGGCAATTTACAAAATAAACAGGTTTAATAGACTTACAGTTCCACATGGCTGGGGAGGCCTCACAATCATGGCGGGAGGCAAGGAGGCACAAGTCACATCTTATGTGGATGGCAGTAGGCAAAAAGAGAGAGCTTGTGCAGGTCAACTCCTCTTTATAAAACCATTAGATCTCGTGAGACTTGTTCACTATCAGGAGAACAGCATGGGAAATACCTTCCTCCATGATTCAATTACCTCCCATCAGGTCCCTCCCACAACACATGGGAATTCAAGATGAGATTTGTGTGGGGACACAGCCAAACCATATCATTCTACCCCTGGCCCCTCCCAAATCTCATGTCCCACATTTCAAAACCTATCATGCCTTCCTAACAGTTCCCCAAAGTCTTAACTAATTTCAGGATTAACTCAAAAGTCCACAGTCCAATATCTCATCTGGGACAAGGCAAATCCCTTCTACCTATGAGTCTCTAAAATAAAAAGTAAGTTAATTACTTCCTAGATATAGTGAGGTACAGGCATTGGGTAAATACAGCCTTTCCAAATGGGAGAAATTGGCCAAAACAAAGGGGCTACAGGC
This sequence comes from Trachypithecus francoisi, assembly GCF_009764315.1. Classification (NCBI taxonomy): domain Eukaryota; kingdom Metazoa; phylum Chordata; class Mammalia; order Primates; family Cercopithecidae; genus Trachypithecus; species Trachypithecus francoisi. The sequence continues at coordinate 154,926,446 of NW_022681454.1, read as the reverse complement.
TCCATGCAAGTCCAATATCAAGCAAGGCAGTCAAATCTTAAAGCTCCAAAATGATCTTTTACTCTCACATCCAGGTCACACTGATGCAAGAGGTGGGTTCCCATGGTCGTGGGCAGCTCCACCTCTTGTCATTGCAGGGTATAACCTCCTGTCTGGCTGCTTTCATGGGCTGGCATTGAGTGCCTGCGGCTTTTCCAGGTGCACAGTGCAAGCTGTCAGTGGATATACCATTCTGGGTTCTGGAGGATGGTGGCCCTCTTCTCACAACTGCACTAGGCAGTGCCAATAGAGACTTTGTGTGGGGGCTCTGGCCCCCCATTTCCCTTCAGCACTGCCCTAGAAGAGGTTCTCCATGAGAGCCCCGCCCCTGCAGCAACCTTCTGCCTGGACATCCAGGCATTTCCATACATCCTCTGAAATCTAGGCAGAGTTTTCTAAACCTCAATTCTTGACTTCTGTGCATCCATAGGCTCAACAACATGTGAAAGCTGCCAAGGCGTGGGGCTTGCAACCTCTGAAGTCATGGGCCAAGCTGTACTGTGGCCCTTTTAATCATGGCTGGAACAGCTGGGATGCAGGGCACCGTGTCCCTAGGCTGCACACAGCACAGGGACCTTGGACACAGCCCACAAAACTATTTTTTCTTCCTAGGCCTCTAAGCCTGTGATGGGAGAGGCTGCTGTGAAAAACTCTGACAAACCTTAGGGACATTTTCCCCATTGTCTTGGGGATTAACTTTTGGCTCCTTGTTATTTATGCAAAATTCTGTAGCACGCTTGAATTTCCCCTCAGAAAATGGGATTTTCTTTTCTATTGCATTGTCAGGCTACCAATTTTCTGAACTTTTACGCTCTGTTTCCCTTTTGAAACTGAATGCCTTTAACAGCACCCAAGTCACCTCTTGAATGTTTTGCTGCTTGGAAATTTCTTCTGCCAGATATCCTAAATCATCTCTCTCAAGTTTGAAGTTCCACGAATCTCTAGGGCAGGGGCAAAATGTCACCAGTCTCTTTTCTAAAACATAACTAGAGTCACCCCTGTTCCAGTTCCAATTAAGTTCCTCATCTTCATCTGAGACCACCTTGGCCTGGACTCTATTGTTCATATCACTATCAGCATTTTTGTCAAAGCCATTCAACAAATCTCTGGGAAGTTTCCTACATTTCCCTGTCCTCTTCTGAGCCCTCCAAATTGTTCCAGCCTCTAGTACCTAAGTTGCTTCCACATTTCCAGGTATCTTTTCAGCAGTGACCCTCTCCCAGTACCAATTTACTGTATTAGTCTGTTTTCACACTGCTGATAAAGACATGCCCAAGACTGGGCAATTTACAAAAGAAAGAGAAATGGACTCACCATTCAACATGGCTAGGGAGGCCCCACATCCATGGCAGAAGGCAAGGAGGAGCAAATCACATCTTATGTGGATGGCAGGAAGCAAAATGAGAGAGCTTGTGCAGGGGAATTCCTCATTACAAAATCATCATATCTCTTGAGACTTGTTCACTATCATGAGAGCAGCAGGGAAAAGACCTGCCCCAGTGATTCAGTTACCTCCCACCAGGTCCTCCCACAAATTCAAGATGAGATTTGGGTGGAGACACAGCTAAACCATGTCAGTGGGTCTGGAACTTAGGCAGATAAAGGAACTTGGGCTTCTTTGGGAGAGATATTGTGTGTTGGAGGGGGATGATTAGAGACCTTGAGGGTTTTTTGGTTCAGCATTTCAAACACCGTATTTTGACATATTTGTTTCTGAGCCCCAACATTTCCCTGTTTGAAACTTCCCTAGAAGTTTCACACACTGAAAACTGAATTGGTGGCCGTGGAAGAGAAAAACTGAATTAAAAACTGACTGGAAAAGGATTCCAGTTAACCAACCTGGGAAAAGGCAAATTCCATTAAACAGCTGCATCTGATTTAGGAGACAGCATTGCAGATGAGCTTTAAAACAGAAAAAAAAGTTAGTATTGGGAACAATGTATAAACCAGTTTCTTTTGAGGCTGGAGGGCAGTAGTTTAAGGCTGGAGGGCAGTAGTTTGAGGCTGGAGGAGTTGTAAGACTCAAATCGGCTTTAGGAGTTATAACAATTTTCCAAACTATAGGCTTTAAACACCTTTTTTGGTTTGGAACATGTGATAAGGAAAGAAGTAGTCTCTCTCTTTTTTTTTTTTTTTTTTTATTTCTTATCTGGTAAGGTTCTATAAGTAATATTGATGAATCAGACAAATATTGTTTCCTGATATCATTCATACTGGCAGAGTTAAATTAACAAGTTTGATTGTCCTATCAATAATAGAACAACTAGGTCATCTATATTTATTTTTAAATTTTATATTGAACTTAAATTTTCCTTTAAGTTATTAATTTTTATAGAAACTTTTCATGAGTTTTAACATGCACAACTTATTTAGCATCACAGGATAGCCCTAAATGAAAGAATATTGCTATGACATGCCAACCTCTGAAATGAAAATGGAAAATCCACATGTTGTTTCACAGAAATAACATTATATAAATAGAAAGATAAGACCTAAAAAGGAAAACTACTGGGATAAAACATAGAAAAAAATTATTGAGATTAGTTTTGGCAAAAATTATTTTTGATATGACTCTAAAAGCACAGGGAACGAAGCAAAAATGAACAATTGGCATTGCATTAAACTAAAATCCTTCTGTACAGCGAATGAAATAATCAATAGAGTGAAGAGACAATCTCTGAAGAGCCTGGAAGAAAATATTTGCAAACCATACATCTGATAAGGAGTTATTAGCTATGTATATATATATGAAACTCAAACAACTTGATGGCAAGAAAAAAAAATCCAACTTAAAACATGATCAAGGGACCTGAATAGACATTTACTAAAAGAAGGCATGTAAATGGTCAAAAGGTATATGAAAAATTGCTCAACATCACTAATTACAAAGGAAATGCCAATTTAAACCACAACAAGGTATCACCCCACAACGAATTAACTGAAAAGATAAAAAATAACAAGTTGCTGGTGAGAATCTGGAGAAAAGGGAAACCTTGTACAACGTTGGTGGGAAAGTAACTGGTACACTTATTATGGAAGATAATATGGAGGTTTCTTAAAAAATTAAAACTAGAACTACAATATGATCCAGCAATTTCACTTCTGAATATAACCAAAAAGAGTGAAATCAATATGTTGAAGGAATATTTTCATTTTCATTTTCATTGCAACATTATTCACCAGAGCCAAGATAGGTAATCAGCCCAGGTGCCCATAAATAGATGAACAGATAAAGAAAATGTTGTGTATCTGCACAGTGGAATACGATTCAGCCTTAAGAAAGAAATTGTGACATTTGTGACAACATGGATGAACCTGGAGGACATTATGCTAAGTGAAAATAAGCCGGGTGCAGAATGACAAAAATGACATGATCTCACTTATATGTGGAATCTAAAACATCTAAATTCGTAGAAGTAGAGATTACAATGGTGCTTAGCAGAGTTTGGCAGGGTGGGGAAGGATGAAAATATGTTGGTCAAAGGGTTTCAGATAGAGAGGAGGAATAAATTCTGCATATCCATCACACAGCATGATGACTATAATTAATAAAAATGTGAAATTGAAAATTACTATTAATGAAAGTGTGAAATTGAAAATTGCTAACAGGCTAGATTTTATTTATTTATTTATTTATTTATTTTGAGATGGAATCTCACTCTTTTGTCCAGGTTGAATTGCAGTGGCACCATCTCAGCTCAATGCATCCTCCATCCCCCAGGTTCAAGAAATTCTCCTGCCTCAGCCTCCCAAGTAGCTGGGATTACAGGTGTGTGCCAATACATCCAGCTAATTTTTGTATTTTTAGTAGAGATGAGGTTTCACCACACTGGCCAGGCTGGTCTCATACTCCTGACCTCAGGTGATCCATCCACGTTGGCCTCCCAAAGCACTGGGAGTACAGACGTGAGCTAACAGACCAGATTTTAAGTACTATCACCACACACAAAAAAAGGGTAAGCATGTTGGGCAATGGATATGTTAATTAGTTTAATTCAATCATTTCACAAGGTACTGCTATATCAAAACATCATATTGTGCCCCATAAACATATACAATAAAAAAGTAAACATGAATAAATATAAAACTTCTTTATAAAGAAAAAACAAAAAGAAATAAGCATCCTACATTGTTGTTATCCACAAGCAGACTCTTTTTATGTTAAAGTTATGATATAGTAAAAAAAAAAAAACTGTGAAAATTATAAATCAGTGACCTTGAGTTATTATGTTTTTTCAGGATACTTTTAGCTGATATAGAACGATTGGAAAGTATAGTCTTTCAAGTTTGTTTTACCAAGTTTACTTTAAACTCTAGGATTCACCTTAGTAGCTCTCACTATTATGTGAGTTGGAATGATTTGCCAGTGATTGATGTGGATCCTCACTGAGTGTCCTGCTGTCAAAGTCTCTTGAAGAAGACCATTCAAAATAGCTGCCTAAACTACAGAAACACTGCCTGTAAAAGATTCCACATATTGATTGTTGAAACTCTGAAGAATTTGATTCATCACATCAGTTTTGTTCTTGAAATGCTTGTTTGCTATAGATTTTTATTTAGAATCCATGAGACCTGTCTTTAAAAAGTAACAAACTGGCAACAGATGGATCAATGAGCAACTTTATTTTTATTGAAATATTTAATCTGAAAGTGCTTGCCTTATTTATTTATTACTTCTTGGTTTTTGGTATGGCATTTGAAAGTTAGTTTCATATATATAACTCACCTATCTACATTGTTTCCATTTTGTGTAAGATATTTGCAAGTAATTGAACATGCCTTATGTTCTTGCCATCTAAGTTGCTTAAGGACAGCACTGATGGGGGAAGATGCAATTACAGCTGTATGAGAATCAGGTCAGGGAAGACCAAGAAAAATACAGAAAGCAACCCTGTAAGTAATATACAGTTTGCATTTAAGACTTTCTACTTCCCACCCTAACTTCATACCACCAAGGCAAATCTGACATCTTTAAGTAGCTCTCAGACTCCAAATTTTCAATAAGAACTGCTCATAACTTTCTTTTAAATGTGTTAACCTTGTTTCTTCAACACTGATGGTGTCAAAGATAGCTTATCATACAAAAGTAGTTTAAAAATATAAATTTAGTTCTGAATAACTGTTTTTCAAAAGGATTATCACTGGTTTTCTTTTCCTAGGTGTCTTCAACATGACATTTTTAAAAGTTTTAGTACTGCTCATATGAAGCAACGCATCCATGTAAACAATTTTTTGGCTGGGGTAAAGTACCACTCCTCAATCTGTGTGTGACAGTTAATCCTTTCTGCCTAGTTCTTCATAAACTAACATGCATTTCATAGTTCAGTTGAAATTCAAGACTTCAGTGATTTATAAGGTGATCCAATGTGGACTTTTAGATCTATCTACTGAAAACTTCTGCTAACACTATCACCATTATATTTGACAACATATTTTCTGAAATAACAATTCTTTGCTCATCAAAAAAAGAGAAGCATACATTTGGATAATGGAAAGAAAAAATGATCAGGCAATTTATGTAACTAAATTATAAAGCTAAACTTTATAACTAAATAAGTAACCATCTAACAATATAAAAAAGTAGGGTGTATTAATTTATTCAACCATTTATTTAATACACATGTATTAGCACTTATTTAGTTCTAGGCACATTTCTTAGCGATGAAGATACAGTGCACAGCAAGATTAAATCATGCCAGATCCCAGACATTTAAATAACTTCGTGTTGGGAGAAAAGAGACAATAAACAAAGAATTATACGAATTCTGGTGAAAGGTGCTATACAGGGAACATAAACGAAGTTATATAGATTGACTTTTTGGATAAAGATCTTGTGTAGACCTATCTTAGGAAGGGACACATGTGAACAGAATTAACCTATGAAAGTGGACCAAATATGTAAAGAGTTCACTATAAAGGATTCTAGATAGATGACAGAGCACGTAAAAATGACAGGGACAATGTGTCTGATACCAGCAGGAGGCAACTGATTTTGAGGAGTGAAGAGAGGCTGGCAGGACCCAGAGCATTCAGGGCATTTATAAACTGTACGTGTGGATGTGCATATGTATGTGTTTCTGTGTGTAGAGTTTTTTTTTTTTTTTTTTAGATGGAGTTTCGCTCTTGTTGCCCAGGCTGGAGTGCAATGGCACGATATTGGCTCGCTGCAACCTCCGCCTCCCAGGTTAAAGCAATTCTCCTGCCTCAGCCTCCTGAGTAGCTGGGATTACAGGCATGTGCCACCACACTAGGCTAATTTTGTATTTTTAGTAGAGACTGAGTTTCTCCATATTAGTTAGGCTGGTCTTGAACCCCTGACCTCAGGTGATCCACCCGCCTTGGCCTCCCAAAATGCGGGGGTTACAGGCCTGAGCCACCACGTCTGACTGAGAATTTTTGTTACATTATTTTTGCAATTAATAGTTTTATTAAAATCCAACAAATATTTATAATATTAATGTTAATACCATGTTCAAGTTACTTACCATTTCCTCTACATCAATGGTATACTGTAGGAAGGTGAGATTTTTTTCCTCCTGAAATAATGAAAATGAACATTTATTTAGTGTATACCAGTTGCTAGTGTTCTAAATTGTTTTACATGTTTTATTTAACTTACTACTCATGAAAACTCTGATATAGCCATTATCATTACTCATTTTATGCATATGAAAAAATACACAGGAGAGTTCAGCAACTCACCTAGTTACCACTGGAAGTACCAAAGACGGAATGTGAACCCAGAACCCAGACTGTCTGGCTCCAATGTTCCTGCTCACTCTCCTTTTTCTTCTGTTTCTTCCTCTTTCCCCATTTTTTTGTAAATATGCATAAAAAAGAATGCATAAAATGCCTAGAAATATTTTGAGACCTAGTAAAAAAATAAATACCCACAGCAGCCAATAACCTTGATTGCAATATTACTATTACAATCAAGTTTTTCATTGTCTGTGCTCTTCCTCTTGAGAAAGAAAATCACTATCCAGAAATTCCTTTACCATCTATTATTTCATAGTGTTACAGTAAATGTATCTTTACTAACTTCAACATTTTATACAGTTGATCATTATTTCAATGTAATTATGCATACTGACTTTGTGACTTGAGTTTTTCATTAAATAACTCCTTTAAAGTTCATATATGTTGATGAATATGATGGCAGTTCATTACTTTTAACTGCTAAATATTTCATTGTATGAATTTGTAAAAACCAAATTGTACATTCAAATAGTAATAGACATTTCATCTTTTGTAGTGTTTTATTTCTAGAAATAAAGCTATTATGTGCATTCTTATACATATCTACTACAGATGTGTAAGAATATTTCTAGGAATGAAATTGCATATATTGAACTTCACCGGGTAATCCATAATTGTTTTCAAAAGTGTTTGTTTCCATTTATATTCCACTAAGAGTATTGTTCTAGCCATTATTAATGCTTGATGTTTCTCCAGGTTATTAGTTCTGGGTGCTTATTGTTTTGTTTTTCAACCTGGTAAGTATGAAATGGTATTTAATTGCATACTTAGTTTCTATTTTTCATATTAATAATGAAGCTGAAATTTCATAAAATCTTTATCAGCTAGTTTTATTTTTTCTTCTGTGAAATATTTGAACATGATTTTACCCAAGTATTTTGTTGTAGTGCTTGTGTTTCTTATTAAGAGATAGGCACATTTACATATTCTGAACACTCAAACATTTCTGGCTGTATGTGAAGCAAATGTTTCCTGCCAGTTTTTCTCTTCCTGTTTATCCTTTATATTATTATTTTTAGTTGTATAAAGATGTTCTTGATTTAAATGTAGTCAAATTTATCAGCGTTTATTTTTATTATTTGAACATTACGTTTTCTGAAGACATTTTTAGAGAAGTTTTAGGTTCAGAGTAAAAGGGCAAGGTATGGAGATTTTCCCTATGCCCTTTAGCTTATCATTATCAACGTGCCCCACCAGAGTAGTACATTCTTACAATTATGAGCCTACACTAACATATCATAATTAACCAAAGCCCATAGTTACATTAGGATTCACTCTTGATGTTGTACATTCCATGAGTTTGGACATATGTAAAAATGTCCATTTTACATTAGTCTAATGTAAAATCCAACATTAAACTACAAAGCAGAGCACTTTCACTGCCCTATAAATCCTCTGTGCTCTGCCTATTCAGCATTCTCTCCTCCCTAACCCCTTGGAACGACTGATCTTTTTCCTCTCTGCACGGTTTTGGCTTTGTCGTAATGCCATGTAGTGGCAATCATATAGCATGTAGTCTTTTCAGATTCGCTTATCTTGGTAATATGCATTTATGATTCTTCCATGACTTTTTGTGGTTTGATATCTTCATTTTAGTGCTGAAAAATATTTTATTTTTTGATGCACCACAGTTTGTTTATTCATTCACCTACAGAAGGAATCTTAGTTGCTTCCAAGCTTTGATCATTATAAATAAAGATGATATAAACATCTGTGTGTGGATTTTTCTGTGGATGTAACTTTTTTTTTTTTTTTTTTTTTGAGACGGAGTCTGGCTCTGTCACCCAGGCTGGAGTGCAGTGGCCGGATCTCAGCTCACTGCAAGCTCCGCCTCCCGGGTTTACGCCATTCTCCTGCCTCAGCCTCCCGAGTAGCTGGGACTACAGGCGCCCGCCACCTCGCCCGGCTAGTTTTTTTGTATTTTTTTAGTAGAGACGGGGTTTCACCGGGTTAGCCAGGATGGTCTCGATCTCCTGACCTCGTGATCCGCTTAACTTCTGTAGGTAAAAATCAAGCAGTGTGATTGCTGGGATATATTGCCAGAGTGTGTTTCCTTTGTAAGAAATTGACAAACAGTCTTCCAAAGGGGATATATCGTTTTGAATTTCCTCCAGCAGTGAATGAGAGTTTCTTCACATCCTTGACAGCATTTGGTGTTATTAATGTTTCAGATTTTGGCCATTCTAATAGGCATGTAGTCATATCCAGTTGGGTTAATTTGTATTTTCCTGATGATATATAATGTGGGGCATCTTTTCATATGCTTATTTGTCATCTGTATATCCTTAGTTGTCTGTTAAGGTCTTTGGCACATTTAAAATAAATAGATTGTTTGTTTTCTTATTGATGAGTTTCAAGAGTTCCTTATATAATTTTTAAAAGCCTTTATTATATATGTCTTTTGCAAATATTTCCTCCCATTCTATTATTTTTTATTCTCCTAACAGTATCTTTCACTGGATGTATTTTTAACTTTAATGAAATCCAACCTATTAACGTTTTCTTTTAATGGATTATGTTTTCGATGTTATATCTCAATTTTCATCACTAAACCCAGGGAAGATTATCTACATTTTCTACTCTGTTATATTCTAGGAGATTTATAGTTTTTTGTTTTACATTTAACTTAAATGACCCATTTAAGTTAATTTTTTGAAAGGTTTAAGGTCTATTTCTAGATTCCTTTTTTGCATGTGGATATCTTCTTTCTCCAGACCATTTGTTGGGGGTGGGGGGCGGGCGGGAAGAAAACCTGTCCTTTTTCTACTGAATTGCATTTGCCCCATTGCCAAAGATCAATTGACTATACTTCTGTGGGTCTATTTCTGGGCTCTATTCAACCTCATTAATTGATTTAGAGCTACTCAAATTTTCTTGTGCGAGATCTGGCATATTTTGTCTTTCAAGAAATTGATCAATTTTATCTTGGTTTTCATGTTTGTAGACATAGAATTATTCATAGTATTCTTTGACTTTCCTTTTAAAGCCCATAGAATCTGTACTGATGTCTTCTTTTGATTTCCAGTAATAGTAATCTATGTCCTCTCTTTTTATTCAATTACCTTCAATTAAGGTTTACCAATTCTATTGATCTTTCCAAATAAGCGGTTTCTACTTTTATTGAATTTTTCTACTGCTTTCTTATTTTCAACTTCATTGACTTCTGCCCTAATTCTATTTCTTTTTTCTGCTTACTTTGAAATTAACTTTTTTCTTCTAGTTTTCTCAGAGGAAACTTTTTTTCTTATTTTCTAATATATTTATTCAATGCTACAAATTTTCCTTTAAGTATTGTCTTTTGCTGCATCCCCCAAATCTTGATGTTATGTTTTCATTTTTATTTAGTTCAAATTTTTAAATATTTTCTTTGATATTTCTTCTTTGGCTTGTGTTACTAAAAAGTGCGTTGCTTAATTGCTACATATTTTGTGATTTTTCTGTTATCCTTCTAACACTGATTTCTGGTTTAATTCCATCACGGTCTTAGAGCAGACACTGAATGATTTCTATCTTTTAAACTTGTTAAGGTTTGTTTTATGGTCCAGAATGTGGAATACGTTGGTGAACATTCTTTGTGAGCTTGAGAAGAATGTGTATATTGTCCAATGAAGTAGCCAACTGATGTCAATTATATCCAGTTGTATGATGGCAGGTTGAATTCACCTATGTCCATTCTGATTTTCTTCCTGCTAATTTTGTTCATTTCTGATAGTGGGGTGTTGAAATCTGCAATATGATAGGGTGTTTATCTATTTCTCTTTGAAGTTTTATCAGTTTAATGTTCTGCTTTTACACACATACATATTAAGGATTATTATGCTTTCTTGGAGAATTGATTCTTTTATCATTATTTAATGCCCTTCTATATCTGTGATATATATTATTTGCTTTAAACTATGTTCTGTCTGAAATTAATATAGCCACTCCTGTTTCCTTTCCATTAGTATTATTATGGTATATGTTTCTCCATCCATTTAATTTTAATGTATAAGTGTCATTACATTTTGAATGGTTTTTTAGCAGCAGTGAATCAAATGGGTCTGCAGCAAACTCTATTCTTGCCTCCTCAGAGAAAAGAATTCAGCTGCAATGTAGAAGGCAGAGTAAGAAACTAAGGTGATGTTTAGAGCAGAAGTGAAGTTTATTAAAATGTTTTAAAGCCGGAACAATAGGAAGCAAAGTACACTTGGATCAAGGCCAAGTGGGCAACTTGACAAATCCAAATGCCCCATCCAACCCTTGACTTGGGGTTTTAAACATTGGCACTGTTCCAGGGTTTGCATTTCTTTCCCCCGATTCTTCTCTTGGAGCAGGCTATCTGTATGCATAGCCGCCTGACAGCACTAGGAAAAGGTTGCATGCCCAGTGTGCTTACCGAAGTTGTGCGCATGCTCACTTGAAGCTTTTTTTTTTTTGTCTCTTAACAATTGAGCATCCCTGGAGGAGGGTTATACACCAGTTAAACTCTGCTAGTGTGCCTCTTAGTGTGCATGCTTGAACCTGCTCGCCTAACTCCTGAGATCTTAATAGGAAGCTGATTATCAGCTTCACGTGTTTTCTTCTTCTTCTTTTTTTTTTTTTTTTTTTTTTTGAGACGGAGTCTCACTGTGTCGCCCAGGCTGGAGTGCACTGGCATGATCTCAGATCACTGCAACCCGCCTCCCGGGTTCAAGTGATTCTTTTGTCTCAGCCTCCTGAGTAGCTGGGACGGCAGGCACACGCAACCCTGCCCAACTAATTTCTTTTGGTGTTTTTAGTAGAAATGGGGTTTCTCCATATTGGCCAGGCTGGTCTCTAGCTCCTGAACTTGTGATCTGCCTGACTCGGCCTCCCTCCCAAAGTGCTGGTATTACAGGCAAAAAAATTTGTTATATTATTTGTGCAATGAATAGTTTTATTAAAATCCAACAAATATTATAATATTAATGTTAATATCATGTCTAAGTTTCATCACAAAAATGCAAATTAACACAGTTAGATACCACTACACGCCTATTAGAATGGCCAAAATCTGAAATGTTAATAACACCAAATGCTGGTAAAGATGTGAAGAAACTCTCATTCATTGCTGGAGGAAATTCAAAACGAGATAGCCCCTTTGGAAGACTGTTTGTCAATTTCTTAAAAAAGGAAATATCCTCTGACAATATGATCCAGCAATCACACTGATTGATTTTTACCTAAAGAAGTTAAAAGGTTACGTTTACATAAAAAATCCACACACAGATGTTATATCATCTTTATTTACAATGATCAAAGCTTGGAAGCAACTAAGATTCCTTCTGTAGGTGAATGAATAAACAGTGATGCATCAAACAATAAAATATTATTCAGCACTAAAATGATGTAAGATATCAAAGCACCAAAAGACATGGAAGAATCATAAATGCATATTACCAAGATAAGCTAATCTGAAAAGACTACATGCTGTATGATTCCCACTACATGGCATTACGGCAAAGCCACAACCATGGAGAGAGGAAAAACAGCAGTCGTTCCAAGGGGTTAGGGAGGAGAGAATGCTGAATAGGCAGAGCACAGAGGATTTAGAGGGCAGTGAAAGTGCTCTGTTTGGTAGTATAATGTTGGATACCTGCCATTTTACATATGTCCAGACTCAAAGATTGTACAACATCAACGGCGAATCCTAATGTAACTATGGGCTTTGGGTACTTACGATGTATTCGTGTAGGCTCCTAATTGTAAGAATGTACCATTCTGGTGGGGCACGTTGATAATGATAAGCCCACGGGTGTAGGGGAAATCTCTATACTTTGTCCTTTTGCTCTGAACCTAAAATTTCTCTAAAAACGTAATAAGGAAACATAATGTTCAAATTATAAAAATAAATGCTGATAAATTTGACTATATTTAAATCAAGAACATCATTATACAAGTAAACATAACAACATAAAGGATAAACAGAAAGGGAAAAACTGGCAGGAAACCTCTGCTTCACATACAGCCAGAAATGTCTGAGTGTTCAGAATATGTAAATGTGCCTATCTATCAGTAAGGGACAAAAGCACTACAACAAAACACTGGGGTAAAATCATGTTCAAATATTTCACAGAAGAAAAAATAAAACTAATTGATAAAGATTTTATGAAATCTCAGCATCATTATTAATATGAAAAATAGAAACTAAATACACAATTGACTACCATTTCATACTTACCAGATTGAAAAACAAAACAATAAGCACCCAAAACTAGTAACTTGGAGAAACACCAAGCATTAATAATGGCTAGAACAATACTCTCATTGGAATATAAATGGAGGCAAACACTTTTGAAAACAATTATGGATTACCCTGTGAAGTTCAATATATGCAATTTGATTCCTAGAAATATTCTTACACATCTGTACCAGTAGATATGTGTAAGAATGCACATAATAGCTTTATTTCTAGAAATAAAATACCACAAAAAATCAAATATCTATTGATATTTGAAGTTGGTAATAAATGACGACATTGCTGGTTTACTTATTTATGATACTATGCTTTTTAATCATTTTCTTTAATTTCCCTCTCCCTCTCCCTCTACCTCTCCTTCTCCTTCTTCTGATAGAGTCTTGCTCTCTTGCCCAGGCTGCAGTATCTCAGCTCACTGCAACCTCTGCCTCCTGGGTTCAAACGATTCTCCTGTCTCAGCCTCTTGCGTGCCACGACCCCTAGCTAATTTTTTTTCCTTTTTGTATTTTTAGTAAAGACCGGGTTTCACCATATTGGCCAGGCTGGTCTCGAACTCCTGACCTCATGATCCACCTGCCTCAGCCTCACAAAGTGCTGTGATTACAGGCTTGAACCATTGCACCTGTCCACTTCAGGTGTTTTCTATGGATTAGGAGACTGCCTTTTCCTGTCTGGCTGTGAAAAAATATTATTGTACAGAGACAGAGTTCTGGTGGTGTTCTTCTGCCCTGCTCATGTCTGTCTTGCTACCTACTCTAATAGATTTCTAGTAGATAATATATAGTTGGGTCTTGTATTTTAATCCACTCTGACAATCTCTATCTCTAAATTGGTGCACTTATATCACTGATGCTCAAAGTGATTATTGAGCTGGGCATGGTGGCTCATGCATATAATTCCAAAATTTTGTGAGGCTGAGGCGGTAGGACTGCTTGAGCCCAGGAGTTCAATACTAACCTGGGCAACGTGTGAGACCCCATCTCTACAAAAATTTAATTAAAAAAATTAGCCAGGTACGGTGGTGTGCACTTGTGGTCCTAACTCTCAGGAGGTTTAGGCAGGAAGAGCAATTGAGCCCAGGAGGTCAAAGGGCTGAAGTGAGCCATGACTGCACCACTGCACCCCAACCTGGGCAACAGAACAAGACCCTGTCTCCAAAACAAATAAAAAAAAAAAAGAAAATGATTGTTGACATACATGGATTAATATCCACATTATCTAACATATTATTTACTATTTTCTATTTATTTTTTTCTTTCTTTTCTTTTCTCTTTTTGTTGTTGTTTGTTTGTTTTGAGACAGGATCTTGCTCTGTTGTCCAGGCTAGAGTGCAGTGTGATCATAGCTCACTACAGCTTCTAACTCCTGGGTTCAATCAATCCTCCTGCCTCAGCCTCTCAAGTAGTTAGGACTACAGTGTGCACCACCATACCCAGCTAATAATTTTTCATTTTGTAAGTGGTTGCCCTAGAGATTGTCATATACATTTATAATTAATCCAAGACACTTTCAAATAACCGTATACCACTTCATGGATAATTCGAATAACATAATAACAGAATCATCTTAGATTTAATGACAAGAAATTCCCTCAATTTTTGTTTGTCTGAGATAGTTTTCATTTCTCCTTCAGTTTTTGAAAGATAATTTCAAAGGATATATAATTCTAGACTGATGGTTTTTATTTTTTCACTCAATGCTTTACATATTTCACTCCACTCTTACTGCTTGCATAGTTTCTAAGAAGAAGTTGGATGTAATTATTATCTTTGGTTCTCTATAGAAAAGGTGTTTTTATTCTCTGGCTTCCTTTAATTTTTCTTCATCATTAATTTTATATAGTTTGAAATAATATGTCTTGGTGTAGCTTATACTAGCGTTTATTCTTCTTAGTGTTCTCTGAGCTTCCTGGATCTGTGTTGTGCTGTCTAACATTAATGTGGTGGAATTTATAGTCATTATTGTTTCAAATATTTCTTGTGTTCCTTTTTCTTGCTCTTCTTCTGGTGTTCACATTGTGTGTATGTTACATCTTTTGTAGGTGTTTCTTGGATATTGTGTTTTTCTTTCTTAGGAAGTCCATCAAAGGCATTCTTTATTTCTGTTACAGTGTTTTTGATCTCTAGCATTTCTTTTTGAATTTTTGTAGGATTTCCACCCTGATTATATTGCTTATCTGTTCTCTCATGCTATCTACTATACCCTTTATAGATAGTCTTAGCATATCAATTATAGTTGTTTTAAATTTCCAGTATCATAACTTCAACATCTCTATCATATCTGGTCATGCTTGCTCTGTCTCTTTAATTATTTTTCCTTTTGGCATGTCTTGTAATTTTTTCTTGGTAGCCAGACATGCTGTACCACATGAAAGGAAGTAATACAAATAGGCCTTTAGTAATGTGGTGGTAAGGTGTGCGGTAGGGAAAGAATTTTATAGTCCTATGATTAAGTCTCACTGAGGCTTTTAGTGAGTCTATGCCTCTGAACTGTGATCTACACAAACGTTTCTGCTTTTTTTCTCTCCCTGTAGGTGGGCCAGTATAGCTAGAATGGCTGGAGTTGGGTATTTCTCACACGCAGAAAGTTACAACTGAACAGAGTCAGGCATTTTCCCTCTAGAGGTCAGTTAATCTCTCATAATATCCCAGCAGATTAAACTCTGTTTAACTTGCTTCACCTGAGGGCAAGTCTTGTTAGGAATAATACAGTGCTCTTGAGTATTTCTGGCCGGGCTTGGTGGTTCACACCTGTAATCCCAGCACTTTAGGAGGCTGAGATGGGTGGATCACTCGAGGTCAGGAGTTTGAGACCAGCATAGCCAACATGGTGAAACTCTGTCTTTTCTAAAAATAACAAACAAAAAAACAAACAAAATAGCCTGGTGTGGTGGCAGTTGTGAGCACTGGGGTAGCAGGTGATAGAGACTAGTGATAAAAATTGTATTTAGGGAGCATATGTGCCTAGTCTGAGGTCTTGAAAGTGAAATAAAATAATGAAGCCCATGGAGGGCATGACTGAGCGAGGAGGACAAAAAACTTCTGTTTCCTAGTACAAATTATCAGAATACAAAATCCTTATTTATAGAATGAGTGGCAGTATCCACATATGAATTTCAATTTCTTGCTTACTATTTAATTCTTTAGATTTCTATCATGCTGAATTGATCTCAGAACGTTTCTCACATAGATCCAGAGAACTTTCAGAGCCATAATTGAAATAAATTAACATAAAATAATTATATTAAAAGTAATCACATACATATGCTTAAATATTTATAGTTTATGTATATAGTATGAATTAACACAGGAAAATACAAAATATGTAATTTTTATAGAACTAAAAAAAATTATAACACAATTTATAAACATGAAGAGATTATCCCTATATTCAAGAATGATTGTTAAGGAGTTGTTGATTTTATAGTTAGTAATCTATTGCTTGAAAATTTTAGAATTAAAAGATAGAAATATATGAACCATATGCATTAGTTTACTGTATTAGACTTTAGATTTGATAGTTATTTGAGTTTATTTTGAATAATTAAAAAAAACTGTAGATTTGGACATGACTATTCTAGCTTTTGAAATTGTGAAACTGTGGTACTAGAAATATTATTATCTATACACTGAACTAAAATGCTATGTATAACCACACTGTGGTATCTACAGTTAAAACTTCCTTCTCTGTTCAGCCTCTTCAACATCATTTACATTCAAAATGTAGTGAAGATGTATGTTATAGTAACCTTCAATTCAGTAAAACTCAATTCAAACTGTAGACTGTTTGTTCTATTAATTATCATTGACCTTATCTCTTTGCTAATGTGCTATTTTAATCTTACCAATGTCCTGTAATACAAAATTTGTAATTTACACATCTGTGAGAGTTTCACACAGTCATATATTTATTTGATCCAAGAAATCTCAGTTCAAATAAATACAATCAGATAGTCAAACAAGATAACCAAATAAGCTATAGGGGGTCAAGTTCTCTCAAAAAGAAAAAACTCAAAGAAGATCTGACTAACAAAAAGAAAATGGTCATGTTTATTTCACGAGAAATTATCATTCTAATGGGAGTACCTTATCTCCAATGAGTAGAACAGAATTTACCAGAGTGTCACTTCTACTCATTGTATAATGAACTGAAATTACAATATACAAATCTAAATGTAACAAGCCTTTATTCTGGAGTGAGAATAAGCGGTCAGATTGAAATACAAAGAGCATTCCATTTGAAGAAAACCAGCGTCTGAGGAGGGGTTTCAGTAATGTAATGTAAGACCTTCCTGAAAAAATGCATAACTGTGTATTAATGATGAAATAAGAAGAGTTTGGATAGAAGCTCTATCATGAAATATCATAATTATTTTATTTTGAACTCAATAGGTAAGACTGCGTAAATACTGACTGTATTTTTAACAGGATAGGCATGTAAACAGAGCTAGAATTTGGAATTATTTACTGGATCAAAAGGAACAGTTGTTATTATATAGACCTGAAAATATATTTTAAAAGGGCAGACACATAATAAAGAACTGACCTGAACAAAAGTTGTTTACCATTTGACCCAGCCATCCCATTACTGGGGATATATCCAAAGGATTATAAGTCATGCTACTATAAAGACACATGCACACATGTGTTTAATGCAGCATTATTCACAATAGCAAAGACTTGGAATCAACTCAAATGTCCATCAGTGACAGACTGGATTAAGAAAATGTGGTACATATACACCATGGAATACTATGCAACCATAAAACAGGATGAGTTCGTGTCTTTGGAGGGACATGGATGCAACTGGAAACCATCATTCTCAGCAAACTATCGCAAGAACAGAAAACCAAATACAGCATGTTATCACTCATAGGTGGGAAATTGAACAATGAGATCATTTGGACACAGGAAGGAGAACATCACACACTGGGTCCTATTGTGGGGAGGGGGTAGGGGGGAGGGATAGCATTAGGAGATATACATAATGTAAATGACGAGTTAATGGGTGCAGCACACCAACATAGCACATGTATACATATGTAACAAACCTGCACATTGTGCACATGTACCCTAGAACTTAAAGTATAATAAAAAAAATTCAAAAAAGAAAAACAAACAAAATAAGGGATATAAATGAAGGAATAATTTAAATGAATGTTCACAGAAAAATATACACATACAGGAAAGAGGGTGATGTTTATTTAGCAACTACTATATGCTTATTGTTTTACTAATAACATTATATACTTTATCATACCAAATTTTCATAAAAAATCATCTTGCTAGATATTATGTCCATTTTAAATATTAAGAAATTGAGATAGAATACATATATGGGTACCAAGTTGACAAGAAGTAGACTCTGATACTTGGTTTAGTGTGTCAGTTTGGCTAAGCCATAGTGCCCAGAGATTTGATCAAACACTAACATGTCTTGCTGTTAATGTATTTTGTAGACGTACTTAATATCTACAGTAAGGTGACTTTCAGTAAAAAATATTCTCTATAATGTAGATGAGCCTCATCCAATCAGATGAAAGCACTAAAGAACAAAATTGGGGATTTTTAAAGAAGAACAAATTCTTCCTGTAACACAGCTCTTGTTAGAGAATTTTCAGCCACCTGGTCTGCATGTATATTTCTGATTCACCCACTTCCAAAACTATATAAACCAATTCATTGTAATAAATCTTTTCACATACACACACGCACAAATACACACACACATTTTGTTTTTTTTTTAACTGGTTCTATATCTTTGAATAACCAGATAACCCTGACTTATACAATGACTTTCTAGCCAGGAAAATTAAGAAAGAAAAAATAAAAGACATTCACATTCAAAATAAAGTAGACCCTATCTCTGCTTGTGGATAACATGGTGCTGTATAGAGAAAATTCTAAGGAGTCCACTAAAAGAATCAGAATTAATAAACAAATTCAGCAAGATAGGAGAATACAGGATCAATATACAAAAATCAATGATATTGCCATGCACTTGCAATGAATAATCCAAAAAGGAAATTAAGAAAAAAATTAATTTAAAGTAACATCGAATGGAATAAAACCCTTAGGTTTAAATTTAACAAAAGAAGTGCAATGCTTATTCTTTGAAAACTAAAACATCTTGAAAAAAAAAAGGAGTTCTAAATAAATGGAATAAAATTTCATATTTTTGTATCAGAGGACTTAATATGATAAACATAGTGATACTAGCAAATTGATGAAGTCTGACAGTCTCAGCTGATTTCATTATCTTTGCATTATAATATCAATTTTCTGTATGATAAAATCTGCTTTATAAAATAAAGTCTATTTTTAAAAGTATACCTCTTTTAAAATAGTATTTTTATGTGGCTACTAGAATTTAAAATCCATATGTAGCTCACATTACATTGGATCAAAAAATAGATTAAGAACAACATGAGAGACCTAAACATTTGTGGTTTTCTGCATAAGATGTGAACTTGAGAGTCCTGTGGTTTAGGTTAAGCCAGGGGATGAGTGATAGCCTATACTGTGAGTAACTGATTAACCGGAAAGAATCTGGCAAACAATTTTTAAAAAATATTTTTTGCTTACATTGCTTAAGCTTTCCAAAGTTAGGAAGGAAAAACAAACAAAAGTATTGATAATGGATTCTAAAATATGCAAGAGTCCACATTTTGGAATTTACTTCAGGAATAATTTAATTACTTAATATAGTATAATCTCTTTTTTTAAATAATTGTGTCATTAAAATGTATTGTCCAATAACCAATTCTGTGCAAATATTAGACATATTAGAAATTAGAATGTTATTTATTTTAGGATTCACTGTTAATATCTGGTTACCTAGTAAATTAAAAAGAAAATCCACAGACAAAAAATCCCTTGAGGTTAGCAATTTTCAGGATTCTAATTTAGAATTTATTTTCTGTCAGTAAATTACTAATCAGTTCTAACTTATGAAGGACAGATATATGACAATGTATTTTTTATGTCAGATGATTTTTGGTTCACATGCTGAACAACTTGAGATAGTTTGCGCTGTGTGCTATCTTCCCTTTAAAGGATTTAATTTCCTTATATTTGTGGTCCAAGAGCTTTAGAGGCCAGACATATTCATCATAACACTTTTATTATGTATATATTTTATTCATCCATTCTGCAAACATGAGTGGGTAAAAATTCATGGTGTTTGGTAAATGATTTATCTGCTTAATTTTGACAACAAATGAGACTCATTAATGCTAATGAGTCTGGTAGTATGACCCTTGAATTCTGAATTGAACTTCCTCTCATTTATTACAGAAGCTTGCTTCTTTTTTTCTTTTGTACTGCTGACATTTCTTTCTACTCACTCTTTTCTAAAGTATCTTTCATTGTCATCTGTATTATCAAAATATTTCCTTCAAATTACATCTATATCTTCAAAGAATCATAGCTTTTGTCTTATTTTCTCAGCCAAGCTTCCTTAAATACTAGAATAAATTTGTCTCTGAGTAAATTCAAAAAGCAATGAAGTTAATCAAGTAATTTGAAATAACTCTTTGCTTTTATCAGTACCCCAACATGGGCCTAAGTTTTAGACATGTGTAACAATAGTTTGCTATACACATCTACCTCAGGCACCTTGAACGCTACATTCCCAAATTCATCCAGTTAGAAAAATGGGACTATAAAAAAAGAGACACTTACTTCATTCAACTTTCAGTGCTACCTCTTTAGTAAATGCATCAAAATAAAAAATTATATAGTATCTACATTTATGATATATGTTTGGAAAGATGATACATTGTTAGAATGAAAAGAGGTACATTAACTGCTTCTTTGATATAATCAAGAAATGTAGCAGTATGTTACATTTTCAACCAATTGTGCTGCCAATTATTCTCACTCCAAGGTTACATCATACTCTCACCATCACTCAAAGCTCTAATAACAGCAATTTTCAGCAGAGACAGGGCAAGATCTTGCAATGTATCACATAATACTCACCAGAGAGTACAAAAAAGGCCCCTGAGTTTGAGAAAGTTCCACAGGTTATTCTGATATGCAGCTAGTGTGTTTTTGTTGAGGGTCACTTTTCAGAAAAGACTGCACAAAATTTGACCACAAGAAGTTTCACGAGTTTATATTTGCTCAGGTGACTTGTTTTTATTTTAAAAAGTATTTTCTGTCAGCCAGGTCAAATTGATATTACTTAGGATGCTTGCCAGTGAAGCAATCTTCTGCTGTCTTTGGTGCAAGATTGTACTTAGGGAGCAAATGCGTGTATAAGTTTAAAAAAATAAATAACAGGCATAGACCATGCTTAGACCAGGACACAGAGATGTCAGATGGGATCAGGGACCATAGGCCAGCTACAATATAGGGACAAGTTTGCATGCATATTCCTCTCTCACAATGTCTTCTCTTTAGAATCCACCCTGACACATCCCCCTTCATCAAAATTTACTGTTGGGAAATCATCCTAGCCACAGTGTGGGAAGGATAGAGAGTAGGAAGCAGGGAAGCTAATATTTGCTGAGTGCTTATGATGCTCTAGGCACTGTGATACCACTCTTTCACATATATATCATTTTGGCATCTCAACCACATCTAAACTGCTTCTCACAGATGGAAAGAATACTGAATTTCATCAGGAGATCACATGTCCTGATTTTTGGTCTAGAAAGCAATTCCAAAGGGAACGTCTTTACTTAGACTTATAGGAATAGAGGATTTTAGAGTTGAAGTGGGCTATGTAGCTTTTTCAGTTTATTGCACCCATTTCATGGAAGAATTGAGATCAGACTTCTTAAAAGAATAATCAAGGTCATACAGACAATTACGAATGGAACCCGAACCAGATTTTTGTTGACTTTTCCTACACCTTATATTCCCCAAATATACCTGACTCCTCCTCAAGTAAAACTTATTATTAGATTATCCCAGAGTCCAAGTTACAGATAATTACATTATATTAACACTGTATTTCCTTATCTGACATTCATGGTGATTACATCATGGTAAAAAAAATTGTAGATTAAAGAAAAACATGTTTTCTGAATTGTAACATCAAGTTTAAACTATGTTAAATTTAGATTTAAGGACTCACACTATGGAGTATCTATTCCTCATTATACACCACAATAGGGCAATTATTTTAATAAATTTTTCATTTGCTTTTCTATAATATATTCAAAGTATACAGCTCTTTGAAAAGAGGTTTTATTTTTATTAAAGATAATTTGATGCTTTAAAATTTTAAAACGAGACTTTATTTTATTGACTTTCAAATAAAACAGTTTTAAACCTGAATATAATGATAAGAAAACAATTTATTATTTCAGAAGGTGTTATCTTTTGAAGCGTCTTTTCTCAATTAGGTTTATGAGATCTGGGCTTATCTTGGACTTATAGAACTATAGAATTTCAGTACTATAACCAAACATAAGTTTTCTAATTTATTGAATTTTATGCATTTCTTCATTTATTCATCCTGCTCCTTGCAGAGCAGGGTTGTCATAGAACGTGCACCCATAGTTAGCCAATGTACTGAATTTTTAAAAATAAGAAAGGAGCACCAAGAAAATTGAATTAACAAAGATTATTTTTAATTGTGCAAAATGTTTATGTGGTAATTGAACATTCATATGGAACTTATAAGCATTTATTGATTGTCTATTTTCTTAAATAAATGTACTTTCTTTTCAAGTTTTTACTCATTATTCATATGTCAGCAAAATCAATTCTCAGTATGCCAAATACAGGTTTAACTTAAACACAAGTAGCACTCATTACGATTTATTCAGTTAATACATCATAAGGGGATTTTCCTCTCAAAAAAAAAAAAAGAAAACATATATAAAAAAAGCAAGTATTACACACAAGGACATCTAACACTTCTTTATCCTGTGTTTTTGATCTATGTAAAACTCCTGGAAAAGCTATTTATATTGAAATAGCAGGTCAGGAAAATTTGTTGAGAAATTGACAACAATAAAAAGAATGTGTGTTGCAGAACAGCTTGGAAGTCCTTTTAACCAATATTTCTTTCACTCCTAGAATGTGGAATAGTCTGATCCTATCTGTTGATAATTATTTAGCTTCCCTATAAACTTCCAACTCTTCAGAATAAAAAGCTACACATCCAGAAAAACATCTAAATAAGTTTTTAAATGCCTGAAAGCTGCTTATCTTGCTCTCAAAGAGCGTAAGATTTATGAGATCTGCAGAGTGTGACAGAAAAGAAAAACTGAAATGCTTTCATCATGTGTAGCATAGAAAAGCTGAGCTTTCAGAACATTGTGTTAACAGAAGGGGAGAGAGAGGCGCTAAAGCAGACAAGATGGAGTGGCAAAAAGACTGATCACTGTAACCTGACTAGGGAGACCATGTTCAACAGAAACGTAGGGCACTTCAGAGCCGTGCTGCATCCAAGAGATCATGCTTAGCTCTGCCTGGATTTGGACAGTCCTGGAGAGCTGAAGGGGCCCTTTAAGTTGGTTGAGAAACAATGAAGTGAGAACACAGATGACATGCAATTTTTGGAAGAATACAGGTAATAGTGGACCAGTCTGCTTAGAATAGGGCCACTGCTGAAGAAACACAATTTTGGGGAAGGGGCTGGCAAAAGGAAGACTGAGGGTTAGAACTTCAACCAGCTTGCCTTTGATTGGTGAAGTGTCAGAATTTGAGCATACAAGTGTTGAGCAGAGAAATCCAAGCTGGTAGAAATCGAGTTACAGAGATGTAGCAACATGATAGTGAGAGGGGTAGTGATGGAAGACATAAGGAAAAGGTGGTAGACCAGGGAGGGCTTTTTTTTTTTTTTGGAGACTTGAGTCTTGCTCTGTCCCCCGGGATGGAGTGCAGTGCAGTGCAGTGCAGTGGCATGATCTCAGCATACTGCAACTTCTGCCTCCCAGGTTCAAGTGATTCTCCTGTCTCAGCCTCCCAAGTAGCTGAGACTACAGGCACGTGCCACCACGCCCAGCTAATTTTTGTATTTTTAGAAGAGATGTGGTTTCACCATGTTGGTCAAGCTGATCTCGAACTCCTGACTTCATGATCCTCCCACCTTGGCCACCTAAAGTTCTGGGATTATAGGTGTGAGCCACAGTGCTTGGTCCAGGGAGGGCTTTTCTACATATCAAATACCAGGGCTTCAGCCAGTCTAACTGCATAGCCTATCAGCGGCTATGTAAGAGATATCAATGTGTTGAGCACCTTGCTCAGGATATGGTCAGATGCAGTCTTTAGTTGATAAACATTATTAATTTAAACGGAAGGAAGCCAGAGAGTAAGGCAAGTGGGGACATGATACGCTGTGTAGAAATAAGCTTATCAACAATATCAAATGAGTTAATACTAAACCTAAGTAAAGCACAATAGTAAAAAATATAGATAATTGACAAATAATTGATTTCTTTTAAATATGTTTTACCAATTTCTTTCCTTATTTACAATTGCAGAGTCAAACATATCTATACAGTTTTTGGGGGATGAGAGGTACTATCACACTACCTTTATATTCCTGCAAGTATAATTGTTGAAAGTCACTCATAATTATTGCTTAGGAGTGCTCCAATATGTTTGCACATATCTTATCTTACTTAAAAGACAAGGAAGGCACAAGTGATTTGGGGAAATTGAGGAAAGGTAGCTTAAAGTTTAAGGTGAGCCCTATTGTTTATGTTCTTGGGTTACTTTGATGTTTGAAATGTACTACTGTACAGTTACTGTCCTATAGTCCAGCAGGAGCCTTTTCCTCTCAATGAAGCAAGTAATTGTGTTAAAGTATTTATAATTTAGTTTCTCCTGTGGTGGTTGATTAGGATTCCAGTTGATAAATATGTGACCTAGTAGTGATTCCAAGAGGCTCATGTGTACCTGTCAAAGTTTAATGTACGAAACTAGTGTAAGAATGTCCTTCAGGTATTTCAATCAGGAGCAAGTCAACAGAGGAAGTACTTGGTTACAATATTGGTTGAAAGATGGTGAGCCCAGATGGTAAGAAATATTCAGCTATAGCTATCACCATTGCGTCTTCTGTGTTTGGCTCACAACTATAAAACTTGTGGCTAAATACAAAAATATGGAATCATCTACAAATATTCATATATGCCAGATCTTACTTGCTAGGCTGTTCTAAGCTTCACCTTTTTTCAAATCTCATGAGAGTATTTCTTATTTATAAAATTTCAATAGATATTGAACTCTATCTGGAAAGGAGAATGACAACGTATCATTATTCTTCCAACTTCTGTGATAAAGGAGGGGAGGTAGAGCAGTTGGAAATGTAAAAGGAAATTGCTAGTAATTTTCTCACAGTATGCAGCAACACATATAAAATTATATTCTAAGAGAGACACCCATTATGACCAGTTCATGTTTGAGTCAGCTAAATGTCAATGAACCAGTTGGTTAGCAAGTACCAGTAAGTACATCAAGATTATTTTGAAATGGTTAATTAGTTCCACTTGGATAAGACACTTTGTACTTTAACAACAAATGGATTACTGCAAATTGTACTTCATAATTAAATGTAAATTAAAAAAATCTTTAATAACACAGTAAGTAAAATATCATAAAATAACTAAAAGGTTAATATGGAGGGATATTTATTATAAATGTTTTTTCAAATAATAGTCTTCTTCTGTTTAGTGGCTTATTTCTCTTTATCAAGAACTATTCTGATGTAGCAAAAGATAGCTAACTAGATGCCCTATGTTCTGCCAGTTGTCTGTTTTGCCATTCAGTCCGTGGAGTCTGTATTGTCCTCCCATACTAGTAATATTCTCCTCAGACAATGATATTTAAAAGTGTGTCATTCCAGGCTGAGCGCAGTGGCTCAGCCTGTAATCCCTGCACTCTGGGAGGCCGAGGCAGGAGGATCACCTGAGGTCAGGAGTTCAAGACTAGCCTGGCCAACATGATGAATCCTGGTATCTACTAAAAAAACACACAAAAATTAGCTGGCGGTGGTGGCACACTTGTAATCCCAGCTACTCGGGAGGCTGAGGCTGCAGAATTGCTTGAACTCAGGAGGTAGAGGTTGCAGTGAGCAGAGATTGTGCTACTGCATTCTAGCCTGGGCGACAGGGTGAGACTCCATCTCAAAAAAAAAAAGAAAAAAAAAATGTGTCATTGCAGTCCCTTTTGAATCCTCTATGCAATAATTTCTTTAAACCGTAATAGCTAAACTTTTCTTTAGTTTTTCTGTGACTACTCTGTATCTTTCATCTATCTCAGTCTTTTTGCATTTATTCATTCATTATTTATGTTTTCCTGTTAAATACAAGCAACTTTTCTTTGTCTAGTCAGGAAAACTGCTCTTCTTTAATCATTTGTACTTTATGTGTGTGACATCGCCTTTCCTGGAGTCAGTTTTTATGAACAACGCTTTCATAGTCACAGTCAAAATCTATGCATATATAAACACCAAGATTTTGGCCAAAATGGATTGTCTTTAGTCAAGACAAAGTGTTGTATATATCCTCTAATCGGTGTGTGCTTTTCTGTATGCATTGCTGAAGGTCGTACACTCCCTTTGGTTGATTTTCTTCTCTAAAGATCAGTTTTAGACAACTTGATATTCAAACCTTGGTCATGTTTTGGATTCTATTGATGTTATTAAGCTGGAACTATGTTTTTCAGAATCCCTTTCCCTGTATGGCTCTAGGTTAGAGTTGGCTAAAAGCAATGTGTACATAAGATTTGGAAAATGGGAGGAGAAGCAGGGATCCTTATTCCCTGAAGGTTGTCGATCTCACCATGAGGTTTTCTTTCTCAGTCCCACATTTGTGCCTGGACATGCTTGTCTTTTCAGATGGATTGGTTAGCAATTTGTCTCTTCTCTAATTTCCCTCCCAGCCTTTTGCTGCCCCAGCTACTTCCATAAAGGTAAAAGGTCAAATTTATACAGTGAATCTCTCGTCCATAATACTCATAGTGATTCTGTTTCCTTGACTGAATCCTCACTGAAAACTCTGGCTGTAGAAATATTGTATGAAGACCTTAACATATCTCATTTTCTCCCCAAACCATATGCCTGAATTGTACTATCCTTATCAGTTTAGATACAACTACTAAAAGCATTTTTCTAATGACCTCATATTTCCACTGTGCTAAAAGCTTTCTTGAAAAATTAGTGCTTAAGTCCAATTGACTTATTTCATCTTTTCTCTCAATATTTTTCGAAAGTCAATTCATTCTAACGCTATAGTCAGGCATAGAAAGGAAATATCTGAGAAGACTGGTCTCCCTGGAAACATTACATTACTTTCTTTGTGATTCCTTTTCTTTCTTTCCTTTTTCTCCCCTCTAATCTATTTTCTTGACTCCATCTCACATTACCAGAATTGCAGAATAAGAAATAAGAATTCTATGCAAAAGCACTTAGGTAGAACACAAACTGGCACATAGGAAACCTTCATTGAAAGATTTTGTTTCTAAATATATTTACCTTGACTTCTCATTGTTGTTGACACAATTTAGTTTTAGTCAACAAAAGCACTTAAATTTTTTACAGCCTATTGCCTGAAAAATTTCCACACAGATACGTAAAGGAAACAATAAAATATTATTATCTACATGTTCATTGTAACGATATCTATATTTAACAATATCAATGTGCCATGGCTACATTTGCTAGCTGAAATTAGCAGCAAATATTCTAAAATTAGCAACAAATATTCTAAATACATTTGATCCAGAGATTATGCTCTTTTATTTTTTTTATCGAGACAGAGTCTTGCTCTGTCTCCCAGACTGGAATGCAATGGCAACAGAGATTATACTCTTTTCAAAGTGAGTAGAAGCAGTACAAACATAGAGATCTCAAAGTGCAGTAACAAATTATATCACCAAGCTCATACTGGTACTCAGTAAATATTAAACAGTCAACCAAGGACCTATGTTATCTTTTTTCATAAGAAAATACCACAAACACCATAAAAATGAAATGTCTACGTCTAATTGTCATTTCCATTCATTTACTCATACGCTGTAAACCTGCCATATCTCACATGCAAATCCCCTGAAAGGAGGTTAAAGACGCATGTGGTTACCAGCTGCTTTTATCACCATCTGAGAAAAGTGCTTTGGAAAATTCTTGATCAGAGAGATCAAATAAATAAATATAAAACTTATCTTTTATATGCTACATTTTTTAAAAGAGTGCATTTATGCAACTTTCCTGAAGATGTTCAGGGGAGTAATTTATCTCTTTAGGCCAAAAGTATTGTGTTTCTCCATAAGTTGCAAGCTGTTCTTACCAAAATATATGAGATACAGTGGTATTCTCCATGTGGAAATATAGCTGATGCCCAACAGGAGTGATAACTGGGTAACTACATGTTTAAAAATCTGCATTTGACATAGGGATGATTTAACAATGACAGCTTGGGAGCACCATCTTTAGAATCAAAACAAAGCAAAAAATTATCTTTTCTCACTTCTTGGCTCATGTTCCTGGAATTCCACATATGTTTAATTCCTCTTTTATTACACAGTGATTTTTCTTTATAAGTGCCAAAATCCTCAACCTATGTTGCTTACACAAACAGAGTATATATTGCGCTACATAAACTGAAACCTCTAGGAGACTTCTGGCTTCAAGGATAGCTAAATTTTAGTCAGAATCTTGGGATCAACTCTAGATTTCTCTTTTTGTTTATACATTTGACAAAAAAAAAAAAAAGGACTTCACTCTTAAATAGCCAAGGAATAAATAATTATTTTGTGTCTTGACTCAATTTTTTTCCTACCCAGGAGAAAATTACTGTGACGAGGTATTCTAGATGGCTCATTCTGGGTTATGTACTTACCACTGGTGCACTGGGGGGAGGAGAAGGATGCCTTCAGATGAATATTACTTCTTATAAATAATATAGACTTAGAATTCATGCTATTAGACAAATTAGAACACAATCATTTTTAAGATGTTTTATTTTCCATAAAGCTTAAATGTTAAGTGTCTCCACAATTATGAGCAATGCAGTATTTAAAATATATAAAGGAGAAATGTTTCAATGAGGAGCTATATAACAAGGAATGGATATTATAGAAAGTAATTCAGATAATGTAATATGAATTTAATTTATAATTATACTACCAAGTGGTTTCTGAGGAATATGCAGCTCAGAGTTTTGGATTTAGAAATATATATTACATTTTTCACCTCTGAACCATTTCAAAACAATGAGTTTTTCTACTTCTTACAAATTGTTGTAAAGACAATCTTAAAAGTTTTTTTTGTTTTTTTTTTTGAGACAGAGTCTCGCTCCGTCGCCCAGGCTTGAGTGCAGTGGCGTGATCTGGGCTCACTGCAAGCTCCATCTCTGGGGTTGACGCCACTCTCTTGCCTTAGCCTCCTGAGTAGCTGGGACTACAGGCGACTGCCTCCACAGCCGGTTAATTTTTTTGTATTTTCAGTTGAGATGGGGTTTCACCTTCTTAGCCAGGATGGTCTCGATTGCCTGATCAGGTCATCGTGATCAGCCCCCTCGGCCTCCCAAAGTCCTGGGATTACAGGCTCACGTGAGCCATCACACCTGGCCTAAAAGACTATTTTAAAATGTACTTAAAATTATTCAAATATCACTTGAACCCATTTGTTTTATTTAGTTTTCTAAAAAATATGGGCCCGTTAACTCTCCAAAGCTAAGCATCACTACTCTTCGCTTAACAACCATCGTATTTCATCCAAAGACCGAAAAGGAGAATATATGTATGAAGGAGAAATTCTTAGTTGTTTTTTTCTCCCAAAATGGAAATAAATACAGAAAACATTTATTGTAATATTTACAAAATTAAATTATCTGGTTCAAATATTTTAGTTCCAACTTCACTTTGTGCTGCTAGAATAAAAGAAAGTAATTTCCTGATTTGGCTTGGGAAAAAAATGAGCTTTTATCTGAATGCTCATTAATTTTTCAGCAAGGAGTTAGAGAAAAATCCTGTGCTTATGTCTACTCTGTGAACATGCAGTAAAAGGAATTCTTGTATGATAATCTTTCACATGGCTTCTGTGAGCACGAAGTTAGCTACGAAGTGATTTACCGTATACTGACTTCAGTTTCTGAATCTTTGTATTTTGTTAATGGAATTGATAAGAAAAATGGGTCTCCACTGGCTTTTCTTTCCTATTTTCTTCCCACTTCACCTTGGCAGAGATTTATCTGTACGCAGGAAGAGGAGTCAGGTATATGAACTGGAGTGGTGTTTATCTCCGAGCTCACTGTAGTGTATGCCTTTTCTTCTACCACAAGAACACAGTAGATTGATCATAGATGCATGATCATGAATGAGTGTTGGTGGTGCAACTATTGTTTTTTCACAAGCTATATGAAGGCTGCAGAGAAAAATTATAATGATCACTGTTAGATACTAAAAACCAAAGTAGGTTTTAATTTGAAAAGATACATAAACTTAGTTAAGTGAATATAATAAATACGTGCTGTTTATTGAAATATCCCAAACTAACTTTTAATTAACTAAGTCAGTGAAAACAAGGTTTAAAAGACAGTGTGATCTTAAACTAAATATACTGATAAATCACATTTTGCCTTAAAAATATTTATTTTTTATTGTGAATGAGGACACTTTTGGATTAGCTAGTAGAATATGAAAGAAAACAGAAAAGGATGAAGCTTCCAGAAGTTACTCAAAATTCTCCTTCTCATTTTGTGACCTCCATTATTACTTTCTCAATACACTTATTCCTTACCAGCCACCAGATCTAAAATATATGGTCTCCTGAATTTTGTAAGTATTTTGCTTCCTTTCTACACTGTTAGTAAATAAATTATACTTTTCTCTACATATAAAATGAATTAGTCCTCTTTTATACCATCATATTTAAAAATTTATTCCCTTTTCTTTGGAATTCAAGAAAAAGTAAGAACAGCTCTCAGGTAACAATAATAATGTATAAATGATTGCCATAAAATCAAGCACCTCTGTTTTTATTTCACTCAGTGTTTTATATTTAAAAATACCATTGATAGAAATGTTTAAATTGGAAACACAAATATTACTCATTCTTAGAATATTTAAAAATATTATAGTATAGCGATAGCTTGGAATCATACACATTCATGATTATTAAAGTTAATGTTGTTAAATGCCTTGCAAAACATATACTCTTAAATGCTATGTAAAATATAAACATGCAATGTAAACTATATTATATGTATGGACACGAATCTAAAAGGTACATGTACTTAGAATAAAGCCTTGGAAGAAAAATTGAGAATAGGCTGTAAAATTAAAATAACCTTTAATTTTCCTTTTTAGAAGTGTTTTACTGATATTTTATAGTAAGGATATGTCTTTTAGAATAAAATATAATAATTTCTCAACATTCTTGCAACAAGTGCATTAAAACAACAACAACAAAAGAGTTATTTTACTTTCTCCTCTGTTCCATGTTTTCTTTATTATATACCTTATATCAGTCAATAAAATGCAGTGTGTTGATTTTGAGAGTGAAAGAAAATAAAATGTTTAAATTAGCAAAAATGTTGACTCACTTGTCTGAAACAAGTTTCTATATACCAAATTTAGTGAAAATATATTTTTAGTTTTAACACTATTATGAAGAATACTTCCTGATGTTTCCTCACAATAGTGTTTCTTTTACTTTATTTTCTCAAGGCAAGGTATGATATCTACATGACATTAATTTTTTAAAGTATTTATTTATTTTAAAAAATTTATTGATACAAAATATTTGTAAATATTTATGCGGTACATATGATATTGTGTTACATGGCCTGTTGACTTGATATGTAATGATCAAGTCAGGTGTCTAAGATATTCATCACCATGTACATTTATCATTTCTATGTGTTGAGATCATTTGAAGTCCTCACTACTAGCTATTTTGAAATGTATAATACAATATTGTTAACTATAGTCAGCCTACTATAGTTAACTATTAGACATTCAACATTAGAATTTCTTCCTTCTACCTAATTGTATGTTTGTACCCATTAACCAACCTCTCTCTTTTTTTTTTTTGAGACGGAGTCTTGCTCTGTTGCTCAGGCTGGAGTGCAGTGGTGCACTCTTCGCTCACTGCAACCTCCACTTCCTGAGTTCAGCCATTCTCCTGCCTCAGCCTCCCGAGTAGCTGGGACTACAAGCACCCGCCACCATGCCTGGCTAATTTTTTGTGTTTTTAGTAGAGACAGGATTTCACCGTGTTAGCCAGGATGTTCTTGATCTCCAGACATCGTGATCCGCCTGCCTTGGCCTCCCAAAGTGCTGGGATTACAGGCGTGAGCCACCGCACCCAGCCAACCAACGTCTCTTTACATGACACCCTAATATGGTTTGACCGTGTCCCCACTCAAATCTCATCTTGAATTGTAGCTCCCATAATCCCCATGTGTCATGGGAGGCACCAGTGGGAGGTAATTGAATCATGGAGCAGGTTTTTCCCATGCAGTTCTCATGGTAGTGAATAAGTCTTTCAAGATCTGATGGTTTTCTAAAGGCCAGTTCCCCTGCACATGCTCTCTTGCCTGCCTCCATGTAAGATGGGCTTTTGTTCCTCCTTCCCCTTCCGCCATGATTGTGAGGCCTCCCCAGCTGTGTGGAACTGTGAGTCCATTAAATCTCCTTTTCTTCCTAAGTTACCCAGTCTCAGAAATGTCCTTATAGCAGTGTGAGAATGGACTAGTACAGTAAATTGGTACTAAGAGGAGTGGGGCGCTGCTATAAAGATACCCAAAAATGTGGAAGCGACTTTGGAACTGGGTAACATGCAGAGGCTGGAACAGTTTGAAGGGGTCAGAGAACACAGGAAAATGTGGGAAAGTCTGGAAGTTCCTAGAGACAGGAAGGATTAAAAGACAGGAAGAAGTGAGAAAGTTTAGAACTTCCTAGGGACTTGTTGGATGGGTTTGACTGACATGCTGATAGTGATATGGATAATAAAGTCCAGGATGAGGTAGTCTCAGATGGAAATGAAGAACTTTCAAGAACTGGAATAAAGGTCACTCTTGCTATGCAAAGAGACTGACATCATTTTGCCCCTGCCCTAGAGATCTGTGGAACTCTGGACTTGAGGGAAATGGTTTAGGCTATCTGGTGAAATAAATTTCTAAGCAATAAGCATTCAAGTGAGAGAAGAACATAAACGTTTAGAGAATTTGCAGCCTGATGATGCAGTAGAAAATAAAACCTCATTTTCGTCTGGGAGCATTGGCTCATGCCTGTAATCCCAACACTTTGGGAGGCCAAGGTGGGTGAATCACCTGAAGTCAGGAGTTTGAGACCAGCCTGGTCAACATGGTGAAACCCCATCTCTACTAAAAATACAAAAATTAGTTGGGCATGGTGGCACATGTTGGTAATCCCAGGTACTTGGAAGGCTGAGGCAGGATAATCACTTGAACTCGGGAGTCGAGGTTGCAGTGAACTGAGATCACACCATTGGACTCCAGCCTGGGTGACTGAATGACATTTCCTCGGAAAAAAAAAAAAAAAAAAAAAATTTGTGGAGAAATTTACATGAGTATCAAGGACTCAAATGTTAATCACCAAGACAATGGAGAAAATGTTCCAGGGCATGTCTAAGACCTTAATGGCATCCCCTCCTATCATAGGACCACAGCCCTAGAAAGGAAAAATGGTTTCCTGGGGTGGGTCCAGGGCATCCCTGCTCTATGCAGCCTTGGGACATGATGTACTGCATTTCAGCTGCTTCAGCTCCAGTTGTGGCTAAAAGGGGCCAAGGTACATCTCAAGCTTCAAAGGGTGCACGCCCCAAGCCTTGGCAGCTTTCACATGGTGTTGAGCCCGCAGATGCACAGAAGTCAAAAATCCAGGTTTGTGAACCTCTGACTATATTTCAGAGGATGTATGGAAATGCGTGGAAGTCCAGGTAGAAGTTTGCTGCAGGGGCAGGTCCCTCATGAAGAACCTCTGCTAGGGTAGTGCCCAAGGGCAATGTGGAGTCAGAGCCCCCACACAGAGTCCTTACTGGGGTACTGCCTAGTGGAACTGTGAGAAGAGGGCCTCCATTCCCCAGATCCCAGATGGTAGATCCACTGATTATACACCATGTGCTTGGAAAAGCCACAGACACTCAACACCAGCCTGTGCAAGCACCTGGATGGTGAATACATATATATTCACATACATACTGTGAAAGGAAAGTATCTTGGACCCTCAAAATCGCTAAGCAAAAGGGAAAATTCAAGCCAGGAACTGCTTAGGGCAAACCTGCTTCCCATTCTATTCAAAGTCATCCCTCTGCTCACTGAGATAGCTGCATATCTGATTGCCTCCTTTGGAAGGGCTAATCAGAAACTCAAAAGAATGCAACCCTTTATCTCTCACCTATCTGTGACCTGGAAGCCACCTCCCTGCTTCAAGTTGTCCTGCTTTGATTGTACTTCTGGTAGTCCCACCTTTCTGAATTAAACCAATGTTTATTTTACATATGTTGATTGATGCCTCATGACTCCCCAAAATGTATAAAACCAAACTGTGCTCTGACCACCTTGGGCACATGTCATCAGGACCTCCTGAAGTTGCGTCACAGATGTGTGCCCTCAACCATGGCAAAATAAACTTTCTAAATTAACTGAGACCTGTCTCAAATGTTTGGGGTTCATAATACAAACATATATGATATATGCGCAGGACATATCATGGACTTAGAATTTACGTGAATTACCATCAGCCACTACATTTTGGTTACCAACTCATGTCAAATTCTATGCTAATTCTTCATAGGCACTGTGATTAAAATGAGAAAAGAAGGTATACAAAAGAATAATTACAAATTGTAATGACTTTTAGCATTTGAATAGAACAAATTTTAGTCAGTGACCCTTTGCACAAATGCCAACTCAAGGAAGGATTAGGTCTACCATGAAGACAATTAGACATCAAGAAATAGATAGATTTTCCGTTAGGAAAAGAATGCTAAGTGATGAAATAACATGTGAAATATATTGGGAATGGACAAGTCAGATGTTTAACTTACAATGTGCTATGATTTATAGTTGGTTATACAAGATTAAAATATTGATGAAGGTTTTAAATTATCTAAACTGATTATTGGGGATATTTTAGTCTAAATCTTATTTTACAAAAGATTTAATAATAGATAGTAAAGATTAGGTAAATTTTCCAAAGCCATATCACTAGCTGATGCCATAAGTAGGACTAGAAACTTGTTTTCAGGACTGCTTGTGCAGTTTATTATATACTATATTCAATTTAATTTGAATATGGTGAGGTAAGTTGCAGCCTAGAGAATAATCCTTCACAATAAGTGAGTTGTTGAATCTGTATTAATAATGATAGGTTTCTGAAACTTAATAAGGTATCAAATTACTTAATTATCAGAATTAAATTTTTGTACTGGTGATGTAACAAAATGTAGTGGAAAGTTAATAGGTTTGAAACCTAGCAAACTGTAATATGAAGCTTGATTATACTACTGAATATCAATGTGACCTTGAGTGAGTTACTGAGAGTCCCTGAACTTCAGTTTAGTCGGAAAATGGGCAGGGTAATTCCTATCAAACAAGATAGTTATGCATATTAAATGGCACACAAAAGAAGGATGTTTAATACATCTTGGCAGGAATTCCGTAAACGTCTGTTTTCCTCCCACTTTTCTTACATTCTTGTATATTCAGTGCTTCATTCATGCATTTGTTTATTCATATATGTCAAAGATTTCAACAGATTTTATGGCTATGAACACACATAAAATGTAACTTCTGTCTTCCTGGAGACTATATTCTGTGTTTTGATTCTTATTATATGTTTTCTCCAATGGATCAAACTATATAGAGATTCTATGGGTTTTCTTTTTTCTTTTTTCACTGCTGATAATAATTATAAACATGACCTTTGCTGTAACTTGACATAATTACAGGATAGGCAGTAGAAATAAATTAATACAACTGAATTTTAAAAATTAGCCAGTTAGGTATAATTTGACCTCTTAAGAAAAAAAAAATTTAATGTCTTTGTCTTGTAAAAGTAGATATTTAAAATACTAAATATTGTTTTATACAATTGAATTATATACATATAAAAATGAAGTGAAGAAGGCTGAAATAACATTCATAAATACTTGAAAATACTTTGGAAATGACCTGAATTCAAAGAAATTTTATAATCAGTGATAAACTTTTTTTTGAAACCCAGTGACTTAAGTATAAAGATTTACAAATGTAATTCAACTCAGTATCTACAGTCTCTCACTGCCTCCTTATTTTTCTCTTAATTTGTTTCTCCATAATTCAGTTTTTCTTATTTGTATCTGCTCTATTCTGTCTGAACCTAAAGACCTCTTTTTTGCTGTTTTTTATTCCAAGAGCCTTTATGTTTGTTTATGTTTCCTTCTCTCTCTGTTTCTCTCCATTTCCTTCTCTCTTTGTATCTTATGCCACATACAACTGAATTTCTGTTCCTGATTAACTTTCTTGCTGCTCTGCTATTCTCCCTGTTCTTTCCTTTTCTTATCTCTGCATTATCTAACAAGTAATGATAATAGTGACAAAGAATGGCAACCCCATATTGAGCATTTACTAGGTGGAACATAACTCAGAACAAATATAAAATAATATAAACTGTGTATTATTAGTTTCCCCATTTCAGAGTTCTAAAACCAAAGCTTACAGAGGATAGTCAATTGCTTAATTTTACAGAGAGAGTAACCAAGGAAGTAATGATCTCACAGTATTGTTTTGTAACATTCAACTCTACTCCTGAATTTTATACTGGGTTAATAACAAATTTCAAATTTCATTTGTTAGTTATTTCTGCTACCCTCATTCATACAAAAGTCAATATCTAAGGTTTATTATGCTGTGCCTTAAAAATAGTTTTGAAATAACATTTAAAATAGATGTTTTTGGCCGGGCGTTGTGGCTCAAGCCTGTAATCCCAGCACTTTGGGAGGCCGAGACGGGTGGATCACGAGGTCAGGAGATCGAGACCATCCTGGCTAACACAGTGAAACCCCGTCTCTACTAAAAAATACAAAAAAAAAAAAAAAAAACTAGCCGGGCGAGGTGGCGGGCGCCTGTAGTCCCAGCTACTCCGGAGGCTGAGGCAGGAGAATGGCGGGAACCCGGGAGGCGGAGCTTGCAGTGAACTGAGATCTGGCCACTGCACTCCAGCCTGGGCGACAGAGCGAGACTCCGTCTCAAAAAAAAAAAAAAAAAAAAAAAATTAGATGTTTTTAATAGTCATTTGCACTGCAAAAGTATAATGTTCATTGTGTTCCATTGGTAACAGGAAATAAAATAAATATCAAAGAAGGAGAGAAAGAGTGGAGATGAAAAATGAAATTGGAGAAGTGATGGTATCTGAGAAGAGAGGAAACGTACTAAAAACAGGTTTCCCTGAAAAAACAAGTGTGTATGTCAGTATTTCAGTGGTGAAATGAAGTATTTGGCTAGTGGATAAGGCAGGAGAACAGTATCTGAAATCCTCAGATTAAGCCAAGGCAGATGCAAAGGAGATAATATGGTCCTGGCTTAGTAGTTACTGTTGACTTCTAAAAGAAACAAATGCAAATTCCATTTAGAGGACAGAATCTGATATTTAGACCCTGAATTTCCACTTATAAGATCAGCCTATTAAGAGTTCATAACCAAAGG
Organism: Trachypithecus francoisi; assembly: GCF_009764315.1. NCBI lineage: Eukaryota > Metazoa > Chordata > Mammalia > Primates > Cercopithecidae > Trachypithecus > Trachypithecus francoisi. The sequence continues at coordinate 154,888,839 of NW_022681454.1, read as the reverse complement.
ACATCAAAGAGTGAAGGATGGATCACTAGTGAGAATTAGTAGAACACAAATAGTGTAATTAATTAGTCCCTCAAAGATTTCAGACATCAGACTTATCAGAGAGCATAAAATTAACATTTAGAATGAATGTTTTTAAAGAATAATGTAAAACAAGACATATTATTGTAAAATGAAATTATTAAGAACAAAACAGTGAGAAAGAATAGAAAGCACTAGAAAGATTTGGCAAAAAAACCAGATAGATATTATTTTAAAATTTGGATAGTGATTTAAATGAGTTAAAGAATAGATTTCAGAGAGCTGAGGAGAGGTTTAGGGAAATGAAAAGAAAATGTGAAGAAGTTATATAGAAGTGATTCCAGGAACACCAGAAAATTGAAAATATGAAAAAACAGTAAGGAGTATTTAGAAAGCCTCACATTCTCTACTCTGAGTTCCAGAAGGAGAAAACAGGAAGATGACAAGGTAAAGAATTAATGATTGAGGAATTTCCAGACTCAATGAAAAGCATTAATAACTAATACAAAAATCACAATTTGAACCAAGTAGGATGAATGAAAATAAATTTGTATCTAGTCAAACTGTAGAATGCCAAAAACAAATATAAGATTATGAAGGCACTTAGAAAAAAGACAGATAATCTACAATGGGATAACAGATTACCAGATGAAGATTTGTGAAGTGTGACAAAGGAAGACCAAAGATAATTTTCAGTCAAAGGGAAATGAGAATACTAGAATTTTATATAGAGCAAGCTATCTTTCAATTACATGAGAAAAATAAAGACACCTAAAAAGGGGAAAAATAAAACTATAAGCAATTACCAGTAATAGATCTATGTTAAAGGAAAGTTTCCTAAGTAATAAAACATACTATAAAGGAGGCTGATATATTGGAAGGAAGGATAAACAGAGAAATTGGTTAACATGTAGGTAAATTTAAACAAACAAGCAGAATACTAGTAATAAAATTACAATGTTTAAATTATGGTATTAAAGATTAATCAAAATACTGAATGTGGTAGCATTCAGATCAGGTGATGGACAAAGAGAAACTATTACTATTCTGAAGGGCATTAAGTTATTGTTATGCCTTAGACACTACTCAGTTCTAAATTATTGGGCAATAATCAAAATTATGGAAATAGTATATTGTTCTGTATCATAGTTAGAACAAAAGATTTTAAAAAGCACACACTCAATTCACAAAAGACTAGAGAGAGAAAGGAAGGGAGGAAATGTGGGCGAGAGAAAGAGAATAGAGCATGTGGAAAATAGCAAATAATAATCCAATAGATATCAAATAATATTCTAAGACATACTTCCAATAGAAATATTAAAAAAAAAAACTCAAGTCAACTAAGTACCATTGTAACATGCATACCTTAAACACAAGACCATGAAAATGTGTAAAATAGAAGTGACAAAAAAACATAAACCATGAAAATGCCAGCTATATAAAAAAGTGGAGTACCTATATGAATATTTGGCAATATAAACTAAAACCAAAAAGCATTACTCTCAATATAGAAAATCTTTATATAATGGTAAAAGTTCAATTAGCTAGAATAAAACCAATGGCAAAATTATTTTCTCATCTCTGATAAAGTAGTTTTGAATCATTCATTTCCCACTATCCCAAGAATTATTGATATGGGAAATATTGCCATGATCCATGTACATGAATTAGAAAAATATACACCGTATTTTCACGGACTTTCTTCAGTTATAAATATGGACAACAAACAGCATTATTGGCAGTGCCTGTGACTTTATCAACTGGAAAATCAGATATTAATATCATAATAAAGTTGTCAAAGATACGCTACGTCAAAATGAAGCAGAAACTAGATTGTGTTACTTAACGTATTACAAATGAAGCATATACTTTACATATAAAACAAATTTTTAAAATAAGCATTTTAATAATGCCCTTATTTCAGCTGCACTTTGTTTTATGAATCTAAGAATGTTATTTTGAAGTAGTCTTGTTTTATGAATCTAAGAATGTTATTTTGAAGTAGTCCATGGGATTATCCAGACTCTAACAATTGAAAGACAGTCCATGACCTAAAACAAAAACAAAAAACTAAGAATCTGGCCTTATTATTATTTTAGATGGTGAATTTGAGCAAAATCAGCAAAACTGATTCAAAACCACTAGAAAGGAAGAAAACATATCAGATAAAAGGGATCTGATGGAAAAATTATCAACAAAATTGAAAGAGGTAAGCACATATTATTGGTTCAACAATAAATATATAAAATATCAGTGGTTTTTAACATGTAGTATTTGGAGTCCTGATGTAACACGGCAAAGCCTCAGAGACTAACAGGGCTCTAATGATCTCTATCCTGCTCACCTCACTTCATCAGCTTTGTCTGTTCTGAATTATCTACTATGATGGTGCTTATAATTCTATTTGAAAAAAACATAATAAAGATCTGCTGCCAAAAATAGCTTTAAACTAATGTTGGAGTTAACAAATATCTCAAGAAAGCCAAATAGTTGAGAGAGAGAGAGAGAACTGAATGCTTTCTTACACTTTTTCTGACATTTGCCTAGTTTTTCCAATTTTGGCAGCTAAGAACTGTTGATTTTGCCATCTGTTTTACATGTTTTAGTTATTGTTAACATATGCTGAATAAAACAATGTCACCACCACCACCACAACAAAAACAACTAGATGAAGGTGTACAGGTTGTATGTACGGGAGATTCTTTACCCCTTCACACGTAGGCACCATTCCACACATTGGGAATATAGCAGTGAACCACATGGACAATTACTCCTGGTTAAAAGGAGCTTACATTCTGCAGGGGAAAATACAGCACAAGAAAAAAAAAGAGTATGATGTGTTTACGTGCTATGGAGAAGAATCAAAGGAGAGAAGTGAAGTGGGGTTGCAATTTTTAACAAGTGGCCAAAGATCATATTGAAAAACAGATATTGAATAACCCTCAGAAAGCTGACAGGAATTGGCATTTGGATTTCTATGTGGGGAGTGGGAGACAATTAATTACAGAAAACAAAAAGGAGAAAGACCCTAAAGAGGAAATGTGGCTGTATTTGTAAGGAGGCCAGTGGAGTGGGAGACCGCCGAGCAAGGCAAAGAGGAATAGAAGTTGATGTCAGTAGAGGTGAATTAAAGGTCAGGTCATGTAGAATTTTACAGGTACTTGTAAGAACTTTCAAGTTATTTGGGATGAGATGAGAAGCCTTTGGAAAGTTATGAACAAAAGCCTTACTAATCTGATATGTTTTATGGGTCACTGTTAACCCTTATGTTGAGAATGAAAGCGTAGGCATTGTTAACTAAAATAAAATAAGATATTTTCTTAATGGCATTGACATTCAAATAATATATTTTTAAATAAAATAACTTAGTAGAATTAAATGATTTTATTAAAATGCTATTTTAAGATGGTATTTTTGGTTTCAAAGGACTCTTAACATCATTCATAACACCAAAATTTCCCAAATCACTTATTCTCTGCTCATTAGTATTAACTATGTAACATACCTCTAGCATTATTTATAAACTTTCTTCTGATTGTGGGAGGTTTGAATCTTGTATCGCACAGTTGTGCAAAATGCATGACATTTATTTCACTTCCTTTTAGTCAACATCATCTCCCTTTTAGTTCTCATCTCACCAAAGATGTAAAATATTATCTATATTCAGTTTATAGTTTCTTTTTTTCTTTTCCAAATGGACACATTTAGTATCTTTAGCATATATCAATCTCTGTTCCAGTTGAGAAATCTTTCTCTCTTTTTCTCTCTCTGTCTCTCTCTCTCATCTCTCTCCCTCCTCTTCCCCTCATTCACTTTTTTTTCTTTTGCACACTCATACTACTGACTGCAGAAATAATGAATTTTTACTTTAGACATTAAAGCCATTCACAAAGCAAGGGGAAGACAAGATATGATAATAAATTATAATTTAAACATAAATTAATCATAATTTTTAATATATTAGTCATGTAATTATTTGAATATATTTATTTAACTACTTATTTTATTGATCATATATGAGCATAATTTTATCTTTGATTTTTGACACATTATTAAGAGATAATGACTGTTCATTCATTGAGCTTACTTAAAAAAAAGTAATAAAACCCAAGATTTTGCTGTATTCGGTGGTTCCCAATCAATGTGACTTAAACCAAGGGGAGATATTATAGCACTTCTTAATATCCATGTGTACATCAAAGGATGTCTCTGGGCTTAACTGATACTCTTACATCTATGATTTAATACACACTATTATTTTTAATGTGCTTACTGTTTTATATATTAATAAAATAAAGTATTGATACTGTGATTGTTAAAATCCACTTAAAATCATTTTTTGGAAAGCCACTACTCTCAGGTGTGACACTTCAATGTTCTTTGGTGCTACAGGGTCGGTTTTATAGTTTCATCCTTGTTTAATTATGCTAGCTCTTCCCACCTTAGCTTGAGTTCTTAGGATACAAAACCTCTAGGCATGGTTTGCATTTAAGCCTGGTGTTAATTGCTTCTAGGCTCACCTTCTATCAACTTTACATAGCTTACTTCTGTTCGAAGCTATTAGCCTAATTAAGGAAACAGACTTAATTTTCTTTTCAACTTCTGAATCAATAGAAGATCCAGGTGTTATTACTACTAAATGTCTCTTCCTATTACTGAGTAAGAAAGAAAAAAAAAAAGAATAGACTCATAAGTGACATCTTTAGATGTAAGTATATTATATACAATTGACCAAATTTTACCATTTGGAAGAAGGTAATATTAACTTCTTCTTTGTTAAAGGGAAATAAAATATCCTAGCATTTATTTCTTACTTGTCAAGATTTTTTAATAATGATAGATGTGGTTTATAAATCTGTCATACCTATAGAAATCTGTCTTTGACATCAACTGATTTGAAGGAATCTGCAGCTGTCAACATAGATCATTATTTTTTGAGAAACATTTAAAACTAGAAATTTTTCAGTGATTTTATAATACATTGTTTTCATTAGAGATAAATACATTTACTATGTAGATGAATGGTTGCCTGATGTTCTGAATACCTTATCTTCCTTGCTATAGAATGAAGGCTACTGTGTAAAATCAAGGTAACAAAATAGAAAATTGAATTTCTGTTTCTGTTCCTGGAGCCCAAGTTTGAACACTGAAATAATGTTACAAGACATTTATAGAGATATGACAGTATTTTAATATTAAAAGGTAGTAGATATGAAATTGACTTATTGGACAGGGTAAGGAAAAGGTATAAAATCTTCCAGAAGATAACTCCATCTGGATTTTTATCATTATTGTTGAATAAGGATTTCATTGAATCTTAGATCAATTTGGGGCATTTTGCCATAATACTATGGCAGTTTTCTGATTCATGAAAATGTAATATCTTTTCATTATTTTGATATTTTTAGAATCACATTAAAATTATAAATTTAAAAAATATAATTAATATTTGGTAGTTTTCACTGTGCCAAATTTGCACTTCTTTTGATAAGCATATTTCAAAGAAGTGTAGTGCTTTTGATGCTAATAATACAGAAGTTATTAAGAAATAATTTCAGGCAGCTAGACAGGGTAAAGGTTCTTGGTGGAAACTAACAGAAAGGTGGCTTAAAGAGCCAGGCTGGCAAGCTTTGATATGCAAATCCTGACAAATAGAAACTGGGTCTACCCAACATGGTGATTCTTGCTATCTTCTCCTTGTCACCAGGTATGCCAAGTGTCATGGCCACTCCCACATAACACCATGTGTTCCAAACATCATGGCAACCCACATTTGCATATTAAAGGACTAAGGTGGGAGGGCCAGGTTTTTTGTGGGCTATGTGAATGACACACCTGGTCAAATCAATCCCCTACACAAACCAGATGCCGCCTCCTCCAGCCTCCCAATATAATGGATTGCCTTTCTGCTCCACACAGTGTTCCTCTTTGTTCTGAGCCCCCTCCCTTTGTATGCGGGAGCTGTTTACTTCTATCTTTCTTCTTCTTTCTTGCCTATTGAATTCTTTGCTCCTTGAAACCACTCCACATGTGTCTGTGTAGTTAATCCTATGGGCGCAAGACCAAGGACCCTGGTGTTCTCCAGTGTTCAGAGCTGTATCATTTTGGTGTGTTGACCGGGAAATCATTTATTGAAGGGGTAGGTATGGAGCAAACCTCAACTTTGAATATGCCATTTAATCTCAAGGCTCTCATCCAGCTATGCTGTCACCAAACTTTCTTTCTCTCTCTACTGCAGCCTCTTACTCTCTCTCTGTGTATCGGATGTATGGGAATGTTTACAACCCAGGGAAGTAATCCTATTAGGCAAGATCAGGAAATGCTGTAGTGCCCGGGAAACAAGCTCAGGAAAATGCCATTGCAATCTTCTAGGAACAGAGTTCTCCCTTTCCCCCCAAGGTAAGGTTATTCACTACTAATTCTCTGGCGAGCACATGGTATTTCTAACCCAACTGCCCCACCTAGTGGAAATAGAAATCCTCTTCATGAGACACGTTGCTGGCTCTCTGAGGTATACAGCAGTTTTCCAACTTGTCCCTTTTGAGCTATTCTACTGGAAAGCAGGATCTATGCTACTTCTGTGAACTGGAAAGTTTTGTTTTCAACAGGTTAGAATTTAGAGGTCTTACAGAGCCAGAATTTAGTCTCAATATTGTCCCATCAGCAGGAAAATGGCCATTCGGTTCCTACTTTTAACGCACCTAATCTGCCTCCAATTAAAACAGTACTTAAGTAAGAAGGGGATTTTAAGTTTGGACGTTAACCAAAAGCATTTTGTTTCAAGATAAATGCTTTAGCATGGGCCATAATAACAGTCAATCTAGCACACTGTCTCTGTTAGAAGAGTCTTGCCCAAAGGCGACGCAGTCTCCCTGGAGATCCATGTTTTGGGGAGCCAGGCAAATCCACAGGTTTAGGAAGTCAAAAGGGAATCACACAAGGTAGATAAGCTAAGGTTGTGTGGGTAAGCGTGGTTAGTCCCATCACTTAGTCCATCCAGTTTCGTGGCTTGCAGGACCACGCCTTCAACCACAGACAGCACATTTCACATGGTGTTGGAATCCAGAAACCAGAGAGGGGAAGCAGTCAGAGAATGCTCCCTGTCTTCTCCTCCACTCTGGGTTACACGGAAAGAAAGGAGACTAAGAGGACATTTTTATTCTCACTTCTTTTTCTAGATGAGTAATAGATTGTCTTCAGCTTGCAACCCTCTGAAGTGCAGTCTAAAACCCTGGCAAGTCCTTAACCTCAGGACCTTGAAGAGGAAAGTGACCCATTTTCTTTTGCAGAAAGGCATGGTATTTTTACTAAATCTTTGCAAATGTTGTAAGGTCAAACCAGCTCTTTTAGCAATCATATTGGGCAGGCCCAGAGGGAATGGTTCCCCATAATTAAAAAAGCAAATTCCAGGGGAACCATCTAAGCATCCCTCTTATTTGGGCCCCCTCAATTTCCATTCTCATTACAGAACCTTGGGCAAACAAAAGAAAACTTAGGCCAATTTCCTAAAGACCCCTATAGGTATACAGAAGTTTTCCAAAATTTATCTCAGATGTTTAACCTCACATAAAGAGACGTTATACTGCTCCTGAATCAGACCCTAATGGCAGCTAAAAAGCAGGCATCTCTGCAAGTGGCAACAAATTTTGGAGATACGCAATATATCTCCTATAATACACCAAAAGGGGAAAAAGCAGATAGAAAAAGAAAAAAAAAAAAAGCAGAAAAAAGCAGAAACACCATTCTCAATAGGGAGGGAAGCAGTTCTGGTAAACTACCTTGATTGAAACCCCAATAGCCCAGAAAACAAACAGAAAAGGAAGCACTTTTTATTATCCATTTTATAGGGCCTATGGAAGGCCAAACCTCTCAATTATTCTAAACTGTGCATAATAGACCAAGAGCCAAATAATAATCCTGTATCCTTTATGGAAAGGCTAAGAAAGGTACTCACGGAGCACACCTCCTTATCCCCTGATTCAGTCAAGGAACAGCTCATCCTGAAGGACAAGTTTATTACACATGCAGCTCCCAACATTAGAAGGAAGCTACAGAAGCCAAGCTACAGGATCAGATAGCACCTTAAAGAACCTCCTGAAGGCGGCCCCTTTGGTCTTTTACAATAGGAACCACAAGGAGGCCCAAAGGAAAGATAGAGCACTCAGGATAAGAACAAAGCCTCTGGTAGCAGCTTTGTAGGCTTAGAAAGTCTAGTATCCCCAAGGTGCATTTACTAGTTAATATCATTGTGGAAGACCAGGGCATTTTAAAAAGGAAAGCCCAGGCAGCGAGACAAAGCCACCGCAACCCTGTCCAGCCTGTGGTGGAGACCTCTGGAGACTCAACTGCCCCCAGGGACAGAGGTAATTGGGTTCAGAACCAGTCTCTCAGGTTGTTCAGCAGGCCTGATGGGTTCCAGGGCTCAAGCCCCAGCTCAAACTGCCAATACAGCACAGAAGCCCCAGGTGATTCTGGAAAATAAAGGAAGGAAAGTAAACCTCCTTCTAAACACTAAAGCCAGTCTCTCTTTTTTCTTCTCTCTAATCCAGGCCTCGCATCTTCCTATAGCATGACTGTAAGGGTCATCTCAGTTAAAACTCTAATCCAATATTTTTCTCCACCTTAGTTGCAATTATTTACACATGCTTCCAGGCCATAGTCATGATAGCACTACTAGTCAGAAAAGCCTCCAAGTTAGCCCTAGGACATAATTTAACTGTTGACACTCCACATAATGTGGCAGGATGACTGTCCTCTAGGGGGAGCTCTTAGCTAACAAACAGTTGGTAAAGCAAGCCTTCGTAAGGTGGGATGAGCAGTAGTCGCTCTAAATAACATCTCTCCCCAGCCAGAAGTACTCAATTAGCTGAGCTAATTGCTCTCAAAAAAAAAAAAGCACTTAAATTAAGCAAGGGAAAGGCACCTAACAGTTACACTAACTCCAGGTATGCTTTCCTAATTTTCTATGCTCATGCTTCCATTTACAGAGAAAGGCATTTTCTTATCACTCATAAATTCCTATAAAATATCATCAGGAAATTAACAGGTTATTATCCTCAGGTTTTCCTGCACGAGAAATAGCAGGGATGTGTTGTAAGGAATATCAAAAGGAAACAAATAAGGTAGCTGAAGGGAACAGATTAGCTAATCAGGCAGCTAACTCAGAAGCAAAAAGCCTCAAAGTGTTAGTATGGTTGAAACCCCTTCTAATCTAGGAAGACTCCATAAGAAAAATTAAACCTCAGTATCCCTTGCAAAAATAAAGTAGGCCACGTGTCAAAGGCATTCTTTTAAGTCCTCAGGATGGCTACAGTCAGGATGACAAACACTATTTGCCAGCCTCTGGCCAATGGAAAATCCTTAAAATCCTTCACCTAGCTTTTCACTTGGGAAAGGATAGAACTTATCAATGTCCTCAGAGATTGTTTTCAGGCAGGAAATCTCTAAATTGGTTAAGCATGTAACCTTTTTAGCTCACTGCCAACAGAAACCACCTGTATTTAACCCAGGAAATTTGGTATTAGTGTAAACGCTCATCTCTGTCTCCTTCCCTAACCCAACCTGGGAAGAGCCTTACACCGTTCTTCTTTCAACCCCCGCAGCAGTAAAAGTTACAGGAATGGACTCCTGGATACATCACACTCAAGTCAAGCCTGAAGAGCTTGGGAGCAACCTCTGACAGCCCAGAGGAATGAACTGAATATCAAAGTAAAAAAATAGAGGATCTTAAGCTGAAAATCATAAAAAATAAGTAACTGAATAAGGGTTACTCATCTTACTCAGTCCCAGCCCTACCTCATCAAATACTTTTTATTGTTTCTACCCTTTCCTTTCAAATTTACCACCAAATATTACAACTTCTTTTTAACGTATATTTATAGGGAGATTTTAAAATATATATAGGATTACATTTGTAACTTTTTAAATCCCCTAAGGAAAATGTTATATCTTGGCAAGTAAAGTTTTAGATAAAAATTATTTACTGTGCCACTCTTGTGGGAATGATTATAGTCACACTATAATTTGCAATAGAACGATACACTGTGGCACCTACAATGTGAAATTCTGGTTATAAAATTCTAATTGCTGTAATATTTTGCCTGATGATCATCCTTACAACAGGATTAATAATTGCAGAAAAAAATTAATCCAGATTGTTTTGCTTATAGCAGAAGTAATAGTTACTAATAAGAAATAAACATAAAAGTTTTACCATCAAGTTTAATAAGATTTTTTAGTGAAGTTTGGCAGTATAAGGCACTCTAAGCTATGAAAAAAATATTATAAAGAAATGAATTTTATGCAAGGAAAAATTTTGTGTGGTAAATACTTGTCCTAGAAAGAAATGACTGGTTGTTTAAAGAATGATTATTTAAAACAAATGTTTAATATGTTATAACAGGGTCTATACAAGTAAAAAAAAAATCAATAAAGAAAAGGAATTGTCAAAATTAATGCTAAAGTTGTTTTAGCCACCCATTAACATATCTCTTCCAATCATATTACAAGTTTTAAAAATGGCCTAAGCCTAAAGTTATTCTCTAGTGGCAAGCCAAGGGGAAATGTATGCTTTTCTCAAGAAAAATGTTACTTCTATATTAACATTTCTGGTAATGCACAGCAGCATCTAGTGGAGGCAATCCAGTATTGCAATCCACTGGTATAACTAACAGCTGTCAAACTCTACTGTCAGTTATAATCTAAAAGACCCCTATTAATGGTGGTAATCTTAACACACATATTCAAACCCTATATTTTAAACCTTCTTGTCGAACTTTCTCTTTTCCCCTAGAAGTAATCAAACTCCAAATGGTGCTGTGAGCAGAGCCACACATGGACACAGCATTATTCCGAGAACCCTTAGATAAACCTCAGAAGGCCCAACTGCTGTTCCCCCACACAATGCCCCTTTTCAACAGAAAGTAGACAGAAAGAATCATCATCCAACACCCCCTAACAATAATTAGGCTTACTTCTCTTTGAGGGGTGAATAATACAGGAGTTATTAAGAAATTATTTTAGGCAGCTAGATGGGGTAAAGGTTCTCAGTGGAAACTAAAAAAACAGTTGGCTTAAAGAGCCAGGCCGGCAAGCTTTGATATGCAAACACCGGAAAATAGAAACTGGGTCTACCCAACATGGTGATTCTTGCTATCTTCTCCTTGTCACCAGGTGTACCAAGTGTCATGGCTGCCCCCACATAACGCCATGTGTTCAAAACATCATGGTGACCCGCATTTGCATGTTAAATGCTAAGGTGGGAGAGCCAGGTTTTTCGGCTATGTGAATGATACATCCGGTCAGACCAATCCCCTGAGTCCTATGCAAACCAGACACTGCCTCCTCCATTTCCGCAGCACACAGCGTTCCTCTTTGTTCTGGGCCCCCCTCCCTCTGTCTCTGTTTTCTTCTATTTTTCTTGCCTATTAAACTTTTTACTTCTTGAGACCACTCCACATGTGTCTGTGCCATTACTCCTACTGGCACAAAACTAAGGACTCTAGTGTTCCTGCTGTCATCAAAATCATATCACTATTGTGAGTGGAACGATTTTTTTTTTTTTTTTATCGTTAACGGTTGTTTCATGGATATAACATCTACTAGGAATATATTGTGCACAGTTTTATTCCAGTGTTTTATTATCTTTTCTGTCTTCTGCCTACTTGTTCTACCCTTTATTAAAAGATGGATTGAGTTTCCAACTATTACTGTTAAGCTGTTTTCCTTCAGTTCTCAGTTATTGCTTCATGCATTTTAAAGCTTTGTTATTAGATGCTATAGGTTTGTAATTGTTGTCTCTCCCTGATATTTTGACCTCTTTATCACTTAAAATGTCTTTTCTTCTAATATTATTATTTTCTTAAATTGTAATTTTTGTTATTAATAGAGCCATTCTAGGTGTCTTTTGGTTACTATTTGAATGATATATTAATTTCTACCCTTTAACTTTTAACTTACGTGTGCCTTTTAATATAAAGTGTGTCCTCATGCATAACATATAATTGGATATTTTCTTCTCTTTCAATAAATATCTTTTGATTGGAATGTTCAACAAATCTACATTTAATAAAATTACTGATAAATTAAGATTAGTTTTATTTTATAAATGTTTACCTATGTGTGTGTATGTATATTTATGTATCTCACATTTATTTTAAATGTTCTTCTATTTCTATTTCTGCCTTCTGTTGTGTAAAATGAACTTTTTAGTTCTCCATTTTATTTTCCTCGTTTTTCCTTTTAATATATAGTGTGAGATGTTTTCTTCATGATTGCTCTCGGATTACAATATTTATATCTACATAAAACTATATTTTCTGAGGGATTTTTCTTTTTTTGCTGAGTATAATTATTTTAGGTGATGATCTCCCCCTCCCTTCCCCTCACCTCCCGGGATCCCCTCCCTTCTCCTTTCTCACTCTTTCACCCAAGATAGAGTGCAGTGGCACCGTAACAACTCTGGGCAGCCTTGAACATCTAGGCTGAAGCAGAATTCCCACCTCTGATTCTCAATTGGCTGTGACTACAAGCATGGGCCACCATGCCTGGTTATTTTTCATTTTTTTATTTTTTTGGTAGAGAGGAGGTATTGCCATGTTGTCCAGGCTGGTCTGAAATCCCTATGCTTCAAGAAATCCTCCTGCCATGGCCTCCCAGAGTGTTGAGATTATAGACATGAGCTTCTGCCCCCAACCTAATGATGGTCTTTTTCTTTTTCAACAACTTGAATACGTCATTCAAAAACGACAGCTTTCTGGTCTCTTGTGAGAATGTAGTTCTTGTGAGAATGCTGCTGTTAGTGTTACTGTGAATGCTTTGTATATCATGAGTTCCTTGTCTCATGATGCTTTAGAAGGTCTCTGTTTTTGGCTTTTGAAAGTTTGACTTTCAAAATGTGTCAATGTGTGAATATGATGGCAGCAGTTTCCTGTCTGGGGTGGCTGCTGCTACCATGATGCCAACTGCAGTAAGTGAGGTGCAGTGGGGGCTAATTCCATGAGCCCACAGGAGCTGGGAACAGGTGGAAGCCCTGCTCACTTCCAAGTTGGAGGGGCAGCAGCCCTGCTCTCCCACGCAGAGCGGCAGCTGCCCAGTGACAGCTGGGAACTCAGGCATCTCTGCAGTCTCTGAGGCGTGAGAAACCCCATTTCCCTAACAGGCTCAGAAGTGTCTGCTCCTGCTGCCTGGCCTCACCCCACCCCCCGCACCTGATCCAATTTTAGAACAAAGTTGTGGCCAAGCATGAGCATTGTCATGACCTGGTCAGGTTTGCATGTGCTTGGGGCAGTGCTGACACACCAGCCCCCTGCTGCCTCAGTTTCCTCCAGACTTTCAGCACCAAAGAGCATGGGGAGGCTGAGGGAAGGCTAATGTCGGCTCAGCATGGGCCTGCAGGCACCCCTCAGCACGAATAGCCTGGGCACTGTGGCACTGTAGATGTCAGGCTAATGGCAGGAGGAAACAGGCTCCTGGCTGGAAAGGGGCAGGTGTCCAGTGAGGCCCCACCTTCAAGGCAGGGATGGCCTGAAGCCTGGGGGATGAGCTGTCAGTTCCATGGACCTGAGTTAGAACTTATGGTGCTTTTTCTGGGCCCACCCATGACTGCCCACGGACCAATCAGCACACACTTCCTCCACTCTGAAGCCCATAAAAACCCTGGACTCAGCCAGACTTGAGCAGACAAATGGACAAACTGCCTGTGGAGAGGAGCTTCTCACTGTCGGTGTCCTCTGAGCTGTTCTGTGGCTCAGTAAAGCACCTCTTCACCTTGCTCAGCCCTCACTTGTCCGCATACCTCATTCTTTCTGGAGGAAGGACAAGAACTTGGGGCCCACTGAATGGCAGGGCTGCAAGAGCTGTAATACAAACAGGGCTGAAACACCTTGCTCATCATTTTGCAGGCAATGAGATGGAGAGAAGAGAGAAGGAGAGAAGAGCTGCAACCTTTTGGGGATCCCAGACCAAGGAGCTCTCCAACCCAGGGCTGTGACGCACTCTTTGGGGCTCTGTGGTTCCTGGCGTCTCCAAGCTTTTGGGTGCCATTTGTTCTCCAGTGCTAGCCATGGAAGCTGACTGCAGTACGCCTAGTCTGGCTGTAGCCTCACAAAGAGCTGGCCCCCATGCTGGTGCCTGGAGCTTCCTGCCCCACTGCAGCCAGCATGCCTGGCTGTGCACAGTGGCTGGACCCCATGCTCACTCACTCAGACACCCCTCGCCATTCCTAGCCTGACTCACCCTTGGCAGGTGTGGGATCCAGGAGGGTAGTGTGGGCCAAGCACAGCCTGCCAGGCTGAGTTGGCAGAATGAGCCTAGAGGGCCTGAGCAAAAACTTGAGCAAAGGTGCTAATGGCCACAGAGGCTTCTCACCGAAAAAGTGACACCCCAAGGATCCTGTGACAAATATAATTGAATTTCTATTACTTGGAATCTTTGAATTGCTTGGATGTATAAATCATGTTTTCATCATATAAGGAGCTTTCTGATTATTTCTTAGTCGTCTCTCTCTCTCTCTCTCTCTGCTCTTCTTAAGTCACAATTATTTTGTATGTTGGTATGCGTTGTGGTGTCCCTCAGACCTCTGAGACTCTGCCCACTTTTTTCATTCTTGTTTCTCTTTGCTCCACAGGCTGGATAAACGCTATTGACTTACTTTTTCATTGTTCTAATTCTTTTTTTAAGTAAATTTAAATCTGCTATTGAGTCATTCTTATGATTACTTTAAGCTTCAATTAATATAGTTCCTAAATCCAGAATGTTTGGGGTGTTCTTTTTTGGAATTTCTCTCTTTTTATTGATGTCTTGTGTTTGATGAGATGTCAATTTCATACTTTAGTCTTTTAGACATAATTATCTTTAGTTCTTTAAATGTATTTAAAGTAGCTAATTTAAAATCTTTGTCTAGTGAGTTCAATACCTGTTATTCCTTAGTGTTAGCTTCTATTGACTGCTTTATATTATTGGTATGGGACGTAATTTAATGCTTCTTAAAAAAAATTTCTTAAAAGCATTTGTATTGAAAACTGCATCTTTTAGATAATATGAATTGAACTGTAAGCCTGGATTTCAGACTCCCCTTTCTTTCCTAGGTTTTAATTGGTGGAGGTGATTTCCTTATTATTTCTGTGGTTTGTTTGTTTAGTAACGTCCCTGAAAAGAATCTATAAAATCTGTATTCCTTGACATTTATGGCTAGTAAAGTCTCTGCTTATTTAGCTTAGTAATTAAGGAATGTTTGGACAGAGACTTCCCTAAATGTCTTGAATCAATAAGTCTCCCAAACTTTGCCAAGGTCCTCTCTTTCTGGTGTTGGTCATGTGTTCAGTGCACCTGTGAGCAGTTTTTTACTCTGCTTTAGCCTTCATTTCCTGTTTGCATTGAGTCTCAAAATCAGATAGAGTGAGGTATTATTGCATTCTTTGGGCTTTTCTGAGCATGCACACTGTCACACAGACTTTTTAGGTCCCTAGGAAAATGAAGAGGTTTCAAAGACACTGTGAACAACTTATTTCTCATATGATTCTTATAAATGTTTTGAATTCCTCTTGTTTGTTTGTCCCAACTGGTTATCATTGCGTTTGTCAGCTGCAATGTTAAATATTTGAAAGCAATTTTTCAGCAACTTCTTGGGCAATAGAACTTCTTTTATTGACCAAACTCAAAATAGAATCTAGTAAGAAACAGCTGTGGAAATGAGACTTTGACAGGGTGTTCCCATCCATGCCAAACAGTAAACAATTTCTAGGTATGGACTTTTGGATGAGCTGCCTAATAAGTCTTCCCCCATCCAGTGGCTACTACATTGCTAGATTTTACGGCTTCGTGGTTCTGAGGCTGCCGTTTTAAAGTCTACTATGCACTTGGGGAGAGGTGGATGGGAAAAGGGCAAGTTAATATCCCCCCAAATCACTGTTTTTACAAAGTCTGGCTGTTTTTGAATAGCATGTCTCAAATGATTGTAAGCTTTTGTTTAATTTCAGAGTTCTGTAAAAAAGTATGATTTTTATGCTGTTGTCAGTTTTGTAATGCCTTTTTGATTATGTTAATTTTTGAAGGGCCTTTTTCTGCCACTCTTTAGGTTCTGCCTTTCTACTTAATCTCTTCATAAGGGCTTGGAGGCTGAGTAATTTCTGTTCATGGAAAAGTAATGCCTTAAGTCATTCTCTCTATATTATGTGCCTTAAGACATCCTCTCTATATTAAAATTGAGACAGATTTTTTAAAACCAAAAATATTAATGCTTGAATTCTAACACTGACTTCTCAGGTCTCCACCCAAATAATTATTTATCAAAATGTACTTCTTATAGAAGAAAAACAATACATTTATTTACAATATGAGATAATCTGTCATTCCCCTATGTATGTATTCATTCACAAATTTATTGTAAACAGATACTGAACAAACAAAATTTTCTAGACCCTGGAAAAACCATGGTGAATAAATTATAACATAATCACTCGAATGAATTTTACATTATATACTTTCATGGAGATCATTAATAATATTGGAAAACTCTTCCTTTACTAAATGTCTGTCTTCATATAATATAAAGACCTAGATATGCCCTTTTATTTTTAATTTTGAAATTAAAAGTTTGAAGTGTAAAATTCACACACATTTTCCATAGCTAAATGTACAGTACACAGCTAGTAGTTATCATATAGTCTTTGTCAAGACTATTTTCTATAACAATGTCTCTTAAAAGCTGAATAAAGTATGGCCTCTTTTAAAGTAAATAAATTATTGTGAACTCCCGGTCTTATGCATATTTTATCAAAATATTAATATAATAATACTTTTAATAATTTTAAAATCTAGATATGAACTCATGCTTATATTTTCTATGAAGGTATAAAATCAAATCAAATCTACAAATTAAATATTAACAGATCTATACAAACAATACAATTTTAATAAGCTAATTAATATTCTGAACATTGTGCTAAAGCTTAGTTCCTGAGAGAGGCTTAATTATGATATTAATGTCAACAGAACAAGAAGTTCTTTTGAATTTGTCATTTCTAGATTTATGAATGACATGTCAGGCTTAAATTATCCTGTCACTTACAAAATTTGGAACTATTGTGGAAACTTAATGTGTACAAGATGATGACATCACTGAGATTTCACTTGACATGAAAACATTTTTTATATCACATTTTCAATGTTCAATCTGCATTCACCCTTTCAGGTTAAAGTAGGACTACTTGTCACCAAAGTATTAATAAACAGCACAGCCAAAACCAACTCCAAAATTATATGGTGATGCTCAGTTATAAGGGAAATAACCAACTGAACCAAAATATAACAAATATTCCAGAAGAAATTGTGTTCTTCTCCATGCTTCATAAAACACTATGAAGCTTTTAAAAAGAATAAACTAGATTTTTATTCATGGACCTGGAATGAAACACAAGAAATATTATGAAGTGAAAACCTAACATTGAATAACATTGTTTTATTTAATATATTGTATAATAATACAATACTCTACAGAATAATATACTAAATATTACATACTATATGTAAATATTTTATGGTATAATATATGTGATATTTATAAGACAAGTTTTGTATATAAGCATATATATTGCAAATACCTGAAAGAATAAACTCTTAACTGGTTAGCTATTTTTACTATTCGTAAATGAGAATGCATAGGGGAGTTGAAAAATTGCTTTTATTTATTATTCTGCACACTTTTATATAAAAATATTTAAATCTGTATTATAAAAATATATACCATACAGATGAAACATATATTTTAATTCTTTGTGACTGGGAAATTTAGGATAATAATTAGATAAAACTTTTACAAATGTAAATTGATGAATACAATTAAGCCTTTAGTGATTGGTTAGACAATAGCAGTAATAAGGTTTGTGTGAAATTAACCTGAATACATAATGATAACCAGCATTTTCAATTCCTTTAAAAGTTAGGCTATAGATAAAATCAACTGAAATTTATTTTAGATTTCTAGTATGGTACTTTTTTTCTTTGATTTTTTGAGATAGTCTCTCTCTCTGTTGCCCACGCTGGAGTGCAGTGGTGTGATCTCAGCTCACTGAAACCTCTGCCTCCCAGGTTCAAGCAATTCTCTGTCTCAGCCTCCCAAAGTAGCTGTAATTGCAGGCGCTCACCACCACAACCAGCTAATTTTGTATTTTTAGTAGAGATGGGGTTTCACCATCTTGGCCAGGCTGATCTTGAACTCCTAGCCTCGTGATCCACCCACCTCAGCCTTCCAAAGTGCTGGGATTACGGGCATGAGCCACTGCACCCAGCCTAGTATGGTACTATTGATACAGACAAGAGACAGAAAGATACTAGGTAGCAGAGGGCAGTTCCTCAGCAAAGGCCCTACCTTCAAAAGCCTGGAAACCCGTGGCCCTAAATGGGAACAAACATTCATGTATTTGTGCCCAAATGTTGCATTTTGGCTTGCCACACTTTCCTATCCTGTACCCATATAAACCCCAAGCCCCAGCCTCCATGAACAGAAGAGCAGAAGAGTAGAGGAGCAGAAGAATGGCAGAGCAGCAGTATGGTGCAGCAGTGTGGTGCAGCAGTGAAGGAGAGAAGAGAAGTGTCTGAATGTTGAGAGGAATTCTCCTGCGGATGGATGGCTGGAGTGGAGATTGGCCGCAGGATGGACGAACTCTGGTGGAAAATCATCTTCCCACTCCAACCCCTTTCCAGCTTCCCATCAATCCTTCTGAGAGCCACATCCATCTGGCAATAAAATTCCCCACATTTACCATCCTTCAATTTGTCTGTGTGACCTGATTCTTCTTGTACATCCGACAAGAACCTGGTACCAAGAGGGCACTGAGTTTGTTAACACTTAAGCCTATCTGCAGATGGCAGGGCTAAAAGAGCACTGTAACATACACACTGGGGCTTTGGGAGTCACAGGCACCCACCCCTAGACACTACCATGGCTTGCCCTGGCTCCTGCCCCTGCCTGTCTGTGTGCCCACCCTTCTATAAGGGGTTTGACTGTGCAGTGGCCTAAACAGACAAGCCACACCCCTGTTGCACATCCTGTGAGGGGGATCAGGGAACTTCTCATTTCACTATAGAACACTCTAAGTACGTGGTTTAGAAATTTGAGCATTTAACCAGTTTCAGGTAAAATAAACATCATTCCATACAAATAGATTTATTCAAAACCCTGAACTTCTAACACCACAATACACCATTTTATGTCTTACATCATAACAAAAGCCAGTTTTTACAAAAAACAGGTAAACTCACCTATCTATTTAGTATTTTCTTCTTAAAGTACTGGTTCATTCTATTGCCAGCCAGATTATTTTGTCACAGAGAGAAGTCATAATTTAAGACAACAACTTCTTTTTTATAATGTTCATGAAGATATGGAGTATCTTAGTATAATATAACTTAAGTGTAGGTATCTTCTTGCCTGTGCCTCTTTTCTCAGCAACGTTAAATTTTGTGTTTGTTGTTTCTTGAAAAAGTATTGTGAATTTTATCTTGAAAAAATAATTCACATTTATACAACAATATAAATATTAAACATATCCATGTGCATATAGAAGAGCTACACTATTTGTATGTACTAAGGGATGTACTAAGGGATATAACTAACCTTTAGAATTAAACAAATTATCTTACCAAAATGATTATCAATTTTATACGGTAATACTTTTCAGGGAAAAAAACACTTAATAATTACACTTTTGGAAAATAATTATAAATATCAATTGATCTTGTTTACAAATATGTTCAAAATGATAGCGATAGTGTTTAAATATTTCCCAGCACATTTATCATATTTATTTGCTTTTAATATCTATATAATTCTTTATTTAGGTTTAAGAATATACCCTTTTCCTAAAAGGATATATTTAGATAAATCAAATATGTAGCTAAACTATGATAGAAATCTCATTAGTTAGGTATGATAAATATAATAGAGGACCTCTTTTTACATGTAAAAATGAATACCTGGAAGCAAGCCTGTTATCTTTCTACAATTTATAAAATTACAGACAAAGGTAGTAAAGAACATTACCTTCTGGCAGGAAGGGAATATTAACAACCTTGGGATCTCAGAAAAGACAGAATATACCTTTATAGTTATAGGTACCACAGGTGAAACATGGATGAGTTAGATTCAAAGGTTCTTGGTTTCTGATCTTTTCAGAGAAGCTGATATGGGAAATGAAATACCTCTGACTCCTTGAAATAAATTATAACCCTAGAGACTTTAGAAGACTGTCTAGGTTCCAGTTTTGTTAACCAGAAAATAAGAATGGCTTTGCCCACTCATCAGTATCTCTTGACAAGTAAGTGTTGGCCTATTATTTAACATATTTTGTTATATCTATGCAAATAAACCTGGGCAATGAAAAAAATAATGGTAGTGAGTTCCAAACATTTCAACATCAACCTCTGTGTTTAAACTGTGCCTTAGCAGCAGAGGTTTGATCACAAGGAAGAACTGGGGAACCAAGATTGACATTTTGTTTAACTGCTATCAGGAATAAATATAAATTTAATTTCCTAGAGTTTGATACAGTGTGGGGTACTTTGAACCCTGAGACAAACAAACAAATAGTGTAATACTTTAAGCATTTTCTTTTTGTTGCTGACCAGGAAGTGAAAAAACAAACTCAGAAGCAAACTCCTTTATCCCTGGGCTGCGTAATGCTGATTTTGGAAGACATGTTACATTCTATGTGGATACAGAAATTATTTGACAAAGAGTCTATTTTCCATGACCGGTATTAAAATGCTAACCCTGGTAATTTTGCAGTTTCTTTTGTCCTGAAATACTTTGTGTGGGTATGTGTGTGCGTGTGCGTGTGTCTGTGTGTCTGTGTGTGTGTGTTATTTGATGAGCAAATCTTTCTGAGGTCTGACTTCCTTGCAAAGCAACCCTTTAGCAAGTGCATTTTTTCTTGTTGTGGTGCTTTTGTCATTGAATCTTGCTTTCACATGGGTTAGTTTACATATAGGTATTCTGATGTGAAACATGAAGTCTTGGGATCAGAGACGGTCTGTTTATTACTAACAGCACATCTTAGCACTGGTTCTCCTAGCTCCATTTCCCACAGGGCAATGAGGAAAAACATGATGTTATCTCATACATGCAGTGGGATTGTGCTGCAGGAGAATGATGATGGAATTATGAGACTTGGAGCATAAACAGGGTGGTTGGCACATTGATCCATCCTCTCCTCTAGGGAGAGAGAAACACTGGCATATAAACGAATCTCTGTGGAGGGGAGAAGGCTCTCTGGCTTCCTTATCCTGCATTGTAAACTTGTAAACAGATGGGTGGAAAACAGTCCCTAACTCTCTTCAAAAACAAACAAACAAACAAACAAACACCATTGTTCCTGGACCAAACTGTGGATCGGGCTGCTTATTCTCTTGGCCCAATAACTAGATGCAGATGAACTGAGAAATAAGAGTTTTTATTTCTGCAAACAGGTACAAGGAGAAAGCCTGGAAAATAACACCAGGCAAACTCAAAGTTACTAAGTTTTCCAGAGCTTATATACCTTTTAAGCTACGTGTTTACATATAAGTGTGCATTCATCTAAAGACATAAGTGATTAACTTCTTTTACTCTATAACTAATATCTGAGTCCTCAAGACCTTCCTCTGAATCCCCAGTAAATTTACTTAATCTAAATGGGTGCAGGTGCTGGGGTGGCTACTTTTATCTTGTCTCCTGCTAAATCATGGAGGTTTCAGGAGTTCCTTCAGACCCCCAATAAACTTGCTTGTGGAGGTCTATGGAGTTTCTTCAGACCCCCAATAAAACTTGTTTAATCCTAAGCGGGTCTTATTAAGAACTTCTTCATTATACTGTCATGACTTAAGGCCCAGGAAAGAGCTAGGCAAAACTCTTGGTGGGCTTTTGTTATATTCCAGTCTTTGTATAATTGCACTGGCTCTATCAGCGTTTATTATTTAACTGAACCACACAGTCAGTGCTGAAACACTTGTTAGGAGGCCTGCGTATTGGCAGCCATTAGGGAGACCTGGACTGCCACACTATCTCTAGCCTTCAAAGCATTTTTCCTGTTGAATCAGGTTTCAACAATGTTTGCTAGTTTTCTTTAATAAAAAGTCTGCATGATCCTGGTGTTTTATGTTTTATAAGCATGAAAATATTAATGAACAATTATCCACTAGTTTGAAAACTAAAGATGTCTGTATGTACATAACTATGAAGAAAAAGTCATGAAAATGGGAGAGAAATATTTGGGTTTTGTCTTAGATATAGGAAAAAATATTTCAAGAATGTCATTGTCAATAAAAGTTGATTTCTCTACAAGTCCACTGTCTATGTACCTAATTAATAACTGTTATTGAATAGGTCAAACTGGATATACCATTTGTCATCACAACATAGTAAAAGATGTGTATCTGAGTGTTTCTGTGACTTGAATCCAAATAACAAAAAACTAAAAACTTTTGGATTATTCTCATTTTTGCAACATCTTAGTTTCTTAAGAAAGATCCTGTGAAGTTGACCATATCTAAAAAGTATACATAAATATTTGATAATATATTTTATACCTGAATTTACTTTTTTGATTTCATAGTAAAATTATCACTTATGGGAAGTAATTTGCTTTTTATATGAATTACTTTTCTATGTTAATTATATATTGTGATGGCAGCAATATATGATCATGTTCATAATAGTTTAATGTGGTCACATTCATGATGAAAATTCCTGTTGTACTTTTGCATGAACAATTGGTAAATACAAGTTTATATTATTAGCACAGAGCAACGTATAGTTCTAGTGTCTTATTTAAGATACTACCCTACTGTGGTCTGTTTGTGTCCCTTCCAAATTCAGGTGTTGAAATCACAACCCTCTAGATGATGTTATTAGACGGTAGGGCCTTTGGGATGTGATTAGGTCATGAGAATGGAGTCCTCATGAATGTAAATAGAGTTCTCACAAAAGAGGTTCCAGGCACGCCCTGGCCCTCTTCCTTTATGTGAGTACTTAGCTAAGGAATGGCCATTTATGAACCAGGAAGCAGACCTTCACCAGACACTGAATTTACCTGCCCCTCAATCTGGGAATGCCCCACCTCTAAATTTCTAAGAAATCAATTTTTATATTGATAAGTCACCTGAGCTGTAGGGTTTTGTGGTAGCAGCCCAAGGAGACCAATACATATGTCTTCTGCCCTATAAAAAATAATCTTTAAGGACATTGTTTCCCTTATTTAGCCATTTGAATAAGATCATTTTTCATAATATACATGGGAGTGTGAATTTAAGTGAAATTTCTGGAAGTCTGACAGGGATAATCAACGTAATTGTGAATAAATTGCTTATGTGACAAGTTGCTGGGGGATAACTCAGTTCTCTTAGGATTTTTTAAAGTAATCTCAAATAAAACTTGCACCTTTCTTTCAATGTTAGATACATAAAAATCTTGCTGAGTGATGAATATCATAGCTCTTTCCGTTTTTGCACCTGCTTTGAAAGGATAGTTAAGGCTCAAGTAAAATTATTGTAGGCACTTGAAGTTCCTCACCTGTGAAAGACAAAAAGCTGCAGTAAGTGAGAGTCCTTGGAGACCACTAGAAAAGATTCATTTGCAAATCATCTCAAGTGCTTAAGAGGTAACTTGGAAAGTGTTTGATATTTGGATTTTTTTTTTTTATTACTACAGCAATTGTGAACACAATGATTTTTGCTTCTAAAGTATGTTTTTGGGAAATCACACTTCTGTAAAGATAATGAATGTCTTTTAAAAGTCTTACATCTCAACAAAAGCTGTAGGTCTGTTAAAATGAAGATTAAAGGGGAAACATTTAGATTAGAAAACATTTATATGGAAAGAAATTTATTGTATAAGGTCATTATTTGAGTGCTTAATAGAATTCTGAGCTTCCTGATAATTTACACTCTCTCTTAATGCCAAACATCTCGGTTTTATATTTAGTCTTTATTTATTCTTTTAATCTCAACTTTATCTTATTTTTCAGACTAGTTTTCTCTAACACACTAACTCTAATTTCCATGTATGTGCTGTTTAGCACCCTTTGTTTATTGGTAGGACTTATTAACTTATTAATGCTAAATAACTAAATGCATAGCTATCTGCCTAATGTCTGCTTCTCCCCCCCAAAAAACTAGTTCCATTATATTATAAACCTTTATTTTCCACTGCTTTCCCTGAAGCGCCAATGACGTTCCTTTAGATAGAATTACCAAGAAATCTCACATTGAGAATAGGTAGTTATATCATCACACATAAATTAGCCTATAAGGAAAGAGATCCAGCAAAGTCATTAAAAAAGAAGAAAGTGATAGTCCTAAAAAAACTGTCTTCTTTTACAGTGATGGTGACTAGACTTCTATCACCTTGATTAAGAATAAAATGCCTCATTTTTCTTTGTGCTTTCAACATATTTAAAATAAGTGCGTGCATACTTTGAGCACAAAGTACTTAATCAGTATTAACAAAACTAATGAATAAATAGACTTATGTTAGTTATCTTCCTTATCTAGGCCATGGAGCTGCTGATAGCACGAGGAAGGGTCAAAAATACCTTATCCATAATTCTGACTTACTAATATTGAGGAAAAAGAATAATAGTCATGGAATAGGCTCTGACTCCTCTTTACATTGGTGTACTTTTACCTCGATAATGTACAAATGTAAGTGGGTACTTACTAAGTTTGTATTTGTTATGGACCAATGATTACACTCCTACTGGAAAAACATTTATTTATTTTATATCGGCACAATTATAGGATCCGAATTACTTGCACTAGCTAGTAAGATATATTTTTCAATAGATTGTTATATTTATGGAAAAAGTTTGAAAATAATAAATGTTTTAAAAATTATATTAGTTCAAGACTCATATAGATAATATATTGAACTAAGTTTTACTTACTGAAATGATCATGTAAAACAGACTATACTGTAGACACCTTGATTAGATTAAGGCTACTCCAGATCCATTTTATTCCATGATTACAGATTATGCTTTATTTTTAGTTACTTTATTAGAAGGCTAATCTCATTTACTCTAAATCAGCTTTTTCAATTTGCATTATTGGAAGGTAGTTTTTACCCCAGTTATTGGTTCCCTTATGTCATCCCCTGTGTACTGATTACAATCTCTACAGCTTTAAGTTAGGAAGCATGAGTATGCGTATGTGCCCGCACACGTGTGCACACACACACAAACTGCAGAAATCTACAAAGTTGACACATCACATGCTTCATCCTAATGTTTTGACTGGACATATGTTCCTTTACTGTGCTTTATTTGTGTTTTTATGGAGTTGTATGAAAATCTGTTAATTCAATCTGTCAGTCATCAATTGCACACCTGTTAATGTATGTTCTTATTGTAATGACTACATTTCAGACTTTGCAAGCATGAGTGAATTTTGCTTTTCTTCATAATGCTTTCTACTTTGCATTTGCAATTGGTTCAGCAGTGGTATTATTTCTCAGGCAAATAAGAGGCTATTGTGAATGTAAAGGCAGGTTTTTCACTTCCACTATTCCAACCAAAGTATCAAAATCAAGTTTGCTTTTAGAAGGATATGGATGAAGCATTGCTTCATTGCTATGTGTTTCATGTCCTGAAAATACTACTTACCAGCTCACAAATGCTGTTATTACTAACATTGTAGGTATTATATATATCTGCTGCTATCATGTATTCAGTAGTACTGCACAAACGCTTTCCAGATAAGAATGTAGTTCCACAATGTGTGAACATGTTTTGAATGAAATAATTGAGCCAGCAAAATCTAAACATTCCCTACTGACCACTAACACTCAGTTCTAAATTCTACTCAACTTTCAGTTAACTCTTAATGGAAAAGCAAAAATGTTAAATAACAGAGTCTATAGGCTATTATATTTCATTTTGAAATGGGGCAACTAGTGTATAAAAACTAGTGATCTAAACAGTTTTGGAATCAAACACAATGAGTTACATATTTGTATTTGGGTCATGTAAATAAGTAAGTGGCTTACAGAATTTTTCACTTCACTCAAGGATTATTTCCTATAATTCAGCCAACATCTAAGAAATATATTTTTCCAGAGTTGCTGCCACCTATAAATCTATGACCTATTTTAAAAGCATGTGACTTTCAAGTTTAAGGAATTATATTCATTGCCTATCATTATTTTCTGCTTGTAATATTAACTGGACTTAGGTAAATATAATAATAACAACAATAATAAACATTTACGTAGAAAGAAACAATACTGTTTCCAATAATTATTTTATTAATTTTCACACTACTCAGTAGAAGGAGAACAACAGTGCTAAATTCAGGAGGATGCCTTAGTAATATGCTGAAATACATAGTGGTCTTGCTCTTGCTACTACCTTCTGAAAAATAAGTACACAAGCAAAGCAGATACTAACCACCTAATGGTAGAGCAGTTATACAGGTAGTTTATTTTTTTTCAATTAAGTAATTTTATCTGTTAAATAATATATAAATGCAGTAAAATTCTAAATATTAGAAAAGTTTACTAGAGTTTCTAAGCATAAGGAAAATTCCCTTCAGTTTCAGTCAAGTTATTTATGACACAGGGTATATTTGTGATTCTGTGTTAGCTTTTATTATTTCCTGCTGTCAGATATCTGTAGATATAGGGCTGCTCATAATTTGCTTTTTAACCATACTTTCTCACCAACAGGCAGCTTCCTACAAATATGGCATGTCTAAAGGATTTCTCATTTATTCTAACTTTTCCAGCACTTCTTCATGGTAAATGTGTCCAAGAAAGCTCATGTTAATCTCTGGACCATGTTCCTGTTGCTTTAAAAAAGGGGTGATTATTTTTCTTTTCAACATGTGCTGCCTCCTTTAGAAAACAATTTTCAGCCACACATCCCTGAAATCTGAACCTGTAGGGGTTCTCTTTAGCCTCCTTGCAACCCTGTCATCTTGTTTTATTAAAGATGGACTTTGTATATCACTCTCTTACAAAAATCCCTGTGGTATTTGACAATTTATGAGAGAAGCAGGCATTTCCCATTTATACTCTACAATGTAACTACTATAAATAAGGTGACCTGTTGTTGTTGTTATTTTGTACTGAGTCAAAATAACTAGGTCAGTGCATTAAAATTGAACCTAAAAATAAAAAGAAAATAACTGTGTATGCACAGTGCAGAACATATAAATATTTAGATTTTTCTTATAGCAACATTAACTTCAAATATGTATACTAGGAATATCTAATCAGATAAATAGGAGATTAAGAAGACTTGCTGTGTTTTAGAACAGAGATGGCCCAGAGATGATCCTCGGGGGTCCAAATTAGGTGTAACTATGTTATTTTTATTAATGTATTGGGTATAATTTTGTTTGTATTTTGAACAAATAATTATTGTCTACACATTTTTGTATGGTACTGTCAAGGTAACATAGGGGATATCAAAGTGAAAATATGCAGTCTTTTATCTTTACGAGCTTGCAATTAGTAGGAAAGGTGAGCTAGTTTTTAAGGCACAAATTCCTAGTGTTTGAAACAGTAAAAGGAAACATTTTGGCATGTATTTTGAGTACAGAGAGAATGTTTTTATTAAAGAGCTGGTTCTTGAAGATAGGACTTATTCAAAATAAGAAAGTGAAAATATTCCGGAGGAAGAAAGAGCATGGGTGATGAGAAAATACATGGTGCGCATATAAAAAGAAAGTAAATACATTTGGCTGAAGCCTTGAAAATACAAAAGATTTTAGTTGAATAGAGGTTTTAATAGTTTTTTAAAAATCCTTGAATATCAGGCAAAGAGGTGTTATCCTTTTTCCTTAGGCAATGCAAAAACAATGCTGTAAAATACAGAGATAGTTTTTATTAATGAGATTTGAATGAATGTCTTATTTGAACAATTTTAAATTTCCAAAATATTTGTTTCTTTTTAAAAATTTTTGAAACAAAACAGACATGAAAATATCTTAAGTGTATGTTTTTTCTGCTCACAAAATAACTTCTACATAGGCATAATTTTAGAAAATAGAATGTGCTCTGCTTTTCATGTATCAACGAGCAAAATATTATATATTTTGACTCTCTTGCTAAATTGCTGTCCATTATGGAAAGATAAGTATGAAAACATGTAAACTTTTATTCTGTTTGTACCTTCATTAGGAATTTCAACTAGTAATTAGCAAATTTGACAATACTGCAATGAAACTAACAAAGCTCAAACTTTGGAGCTTTCACTTTCATGAGATTTTTCCAAAGCCTAGGCAAGGGCTCAGGATATTTGTTCATCAAGTTCTATATCTTTGTAAGATTTTCAAAGTAAGATTTTAAATACATTACTAAAAACTACTACCTCTTAATTGTTTATCTTACTGTCTGTCACTTTTTCTCTCACACTGGCTGATACTGGACAAAATCATGGGCACTTCTGAGTCCAACTAAGGACTCCAAAGTCCTTATTGAGTCCTTGTTGAGTTGGGGAATCTTCTACTTTCGGTTTAGTGGAATGTATTTCTAAGACTTGCACAGTATGGCTGGCCACTCCCATTTTAGGAATTACTCCACACTCTGCTGAATTACCTAGCATTGTGACACAGGACCAAAGGAAAAAAAAAATACACCATACAAATTTAATCTATAGCTCAAGCATCTGAAATTATGTGGATAGCACAGAAGGAACAAATTTTAGACATATGGATCCAGAAATTATTTTGTGAAAAAATGCTCCAATTGTGAAATCTATAAATTGTTAGTGTAGTAGTTAGTTCATTGACCCTTAGGCCAAATGGATATTCTCTCCTTTCTGAGTATTTCTATACTTCAGTTTTAGCTGCTGTGCCAGATGGATGGGTGGATGGCTGAATGGGTGGATGGATGGATGGATGCATGCATGCATGAATGCATGGGCAGAAAACCAGGTAAATAATTTAGAGGAGTAGTCAGGAATTGTTTAAAAATAGAAATCATCAATGTTCATGGTTTTGTAGCACAAACTGGTTTCAATACTTCACACACTGAATGTTTTTGTGTGTGAGGATGCATATTATATGAATCTCTGTTATTAGGTTTTGTTTAAGGTGGTTCATGGTTTTTTCTTTTTTTTTTTCTGATAAAGTTTGGCATTCCCAAAAGAAATGACATGCAAAATTGCCTCTGGTGTGGCAAAATGGCTTGAAAAAACAAATATTGTAGTGACAAAACTGCTATATATATAAAGAAATAAAGCAATGTAAGTAATATTATAACAATTTAAATGTATGTTTTTGTAGCTTCATACATAGAAAATTACAAATGCTTTTGAACTATTTCATGTACACTTTTATTTCAAAATAATTTTTAAGTAACTTTTACAATCATTCTATAAAAATTAAATATAACTGAAAGATAGTATCCTGGCTGAAGTCAAAAGTGTTAAAAATAAGACCGCCAGAAGCATCAAAATATCAAATATTTGCTTAATTTGATTGTGTGTTTTATTAGGCAATTCATTTGGTTGACTCAAACAACACAGTATCTTATGTAGAAGTTCAATCCTAAATTCAGTTCATTAGTTCTTAGCTTTAGCTGTTTGGTGTCCACCCCACGTATGTGTGGTTCAACAGTAACCTAGATATTTAGGCAGTGCTTATGCACACATTTCGGAGCCTTCTTTCTCTGGTTCCTTTCTTCTTCAGGTTTCTCTCCCACTGTCCAGCCCTATGGTTATCTAAAACTCAGTTCTTTTCTTCCTCATGCCAGAAGGTTTCATATTTTCTTTCAAAGATCCAGCTATCCAAGTAACACTGCCAGCAGCCTCCCTCAGGCCAAAAGTGATAAAATCCAATCTGGGGCATTCCCCTCCTTCAAGTGTTATCCAGTTGGGTTGCTTTGTTCACTTTTGGTATCTTTAAGATTTTAGTATTTTGTCTAGAGTTTATTTTTAATTTACAAAACAGTTGTTTCTGCAGAAGCTTAGTAGGGCAAAGTCTAAATGGTGGTTCTCTACCAGTTATTGATTGAGAATGTGTCAAGTTTCTGATTCCTCGGAGCTGACAGATGTGAAAGACCACATTCCACCTGTTGGAGATTTTTAGTTGAGCTCCTTGGCCTCATCCTACACACTCTTGAGAATCTGACCTACGCTATGAGGGAGAGACAGTGTTTGTGTTGCCAGCACTCCCTTCCTTGTATTTCAAGCAGTGTGACACTGGGTATGTTGTATGATTTTACTTTGTCTTACGACCCAGAGATCCAGACTCCTGTATCACTCCAGGATTCAGAATACATACAATGTGCCAGGGGTAAATCCAGCCTTGCTTTTTGTGTTGGTGAATGGTTGGGCCAGTCCAAGTAACCCTGATGATTTTCATCCCCCCTCATCCCCACAGAGAATGTCCTGTTGGGCTAATCCTGATTGTCATGTCATATGGAGAGTTGGCAAATTCCCTCATGGGAAAAACTGCTGCTCATCATCAGGCTAATTAATAAGAGTGTTTTAATGGAATTTTAATCTAATTTTAGTTTATTTTAGTACTCATTATTTCCATAGTCTTCTGATGTTTTCAAAAATTGATTTCTGCCAGCACCCATTTATGATAACTCTTAGAAAACTGGGAACAGAGAAGAACTTCCTCAATTTGATGAAGAATATATAGAAAGCTTACAACTAACATATGTAACATCATCCTTAATGGAGAGACACTAGAGTTCTTCCCTTAAAATCAAAAACAAGAAAAGGATGTATCCTTTCTCATTCCTTTTCAACATCATACTAGAAGTCCTCCTGGATACTGCATTAAGGCAAGAAAAAGAAATAAAAGGCTTAGAGATTGGAAAAGAAGAAATAAAACTGTCTTAGTTTAAAATCAGATTATTATCTATGTCAAAAATCCAAATTAAACAATTTAAAAAGTTATAAACCTAACTAAGAATACTAGGAATACCTTATGGTAACATTGTAGGACACAAGGTAAAAGTACAAAGTTAATTGCGCTCCTATATATCAGCAAGGAGCAATCAGAATTTGAAATTAAAATACAACATCATTTAGCATGAAATAAATAAAAGTTTTCGGTGTAAATCCAACAAAGTATGTACATAATTTATATAATGAAAACTGCAAAATGCTTATGAGAGGAATTAAAGAAGTTCTAA
Source organism: Trachypithecus francoisi (assembly GCF_009764315.1). Classification (NCBI taxonomy): domain Eukaryota; kingdom Metazoa; phylum Chordata; class Mammalia; order Primates; family Cercopithecidae; genus Trachypithecus; species Trachypithecus francoisi. The sequence continues at coordinate 154,857,698 of NW_022681454.1, read as the reverse complement.
ATAAATGAAGATATATTCCAGGTTCATGGATAAAAAGACTTAACATTGTTAAGATGTCAGTTCTTCCCAACTTTATCTATAGATTCAACCCAATCCCAACATCCTAATATGTTATTTTTTGCATATTGAAAGACCGATAAAGTTACATAAAAATTTTTTAAAAAGTATAGCCAACACAATACTTAGAAGAACAAAGTTGAATAACAGACACTAAGCAGCTTCAAGACTTACTATACTCTTATAAATCAAGAAAATGTAATATTGTTAAAAGAATAGACATATCAGTGGTTCAGAATAGAGAGCTCAAAAATAGAACTGCATCAACAGAGTCAGCTGATCTCTGACAGAGGAGTAAAGGCAACCAAATGAGAAAAAATGGTATTGTAACGCCTGGACATACTCATGCAAAAACTTAAATCTAGACACTGAAGTTATACCTTTCAACCCAACAGAAATTAACTAAAATGGATTATATACTGAATGCAAAACAAAGCCATAAAACATCTGGAAGATAACAGAGGGGTAAATCTACCTTTGGTTTTCAATGGGTTTTTAGATTCTACAAAAAATTATTATCATGGAAGGAATACATTATGAGCTGAACCTCATTAACATTATGGTTTGTGAATAACATTGTTAAGAGAATGAAAAAAAGCAAACAACAAATTGGGAAAAATATTTTCAAAACACATTTATAATAAAGGAATTCTATCCAAATTATACGAAACATTCTTAAAATTCAACAGACAACAAACATTCCTATTTAAATTTGGCAAAAGATGTGCATCAACACTTTACTAAAAAGATATAAAAATAAACATATGAAATGATCTTCAACATCAGGTATTATTAGTGGTTTACAAGTTAAAGCAACAGTGAGGTACCACTACATGCCTATTAGAATGGTGTATTACTTATGGTTCTCTAGAGGACAGAACTAGTAGGGTAGATGTATATATAAAGGAGAGTTTATTAAGGAGTGTTAACTCATATGATCTCAAGGTCCCACAACAGGCCATCCGTAAGCTGAGAAGCAAGGGAGCCAGTTTGATTCCCAAAGCCGAAGAACTTGGAGTCTCATGTTTGAGGGCAGGAAGCATCCTGCATGGGAGAAAGATGTAGGGTGGGAGGCTAGGCCAGTCTAGTCTCTCCATGTTCTTCTTCCTGTTTCTTATTCTGTCCATGTTGGCAGCTGATTAGTTGGTGCCCACCCAGATTGAGAGTGGGTCTGCCTCTCCCAGTCCACTGAGTCAAACGTGAATCTTCTTTGACAATACCCTCACAGACACACCCAGGAACAAGACTTTGCACCCTTAAATCCGATCTAGTTGACATTTGATATTAACCATCACAAATAGTTAAAACTCAGAACACTGACAATATCAAATGCTGGTGAAATTGTAGAGAAAAAGAGTATATAGAAACACTAGGTCTAATTATTCTGTAAATCTAACACTGCTCTAAGAAATAAAATCTATTAATTAAAAAAATAGTATGTGAAAAATATGATTTCCTCTATCAATGTTTTTTCTGTTTTCAGCAGGAGTCACAACTGGTCATAGTCTATTGCATCTTGCTCATAAGTAGGATGAAAGAAGTCTCAAATAAGTGGAATTTTAAAGTAATACTTGAATAAGTTAACATAGGATATGATAGGATATACTTTCAGGGCTTGCTCTCTGCGAACTAAATGGCTCATGGACAAGTACTGTGCACTCTTCACAAAATGAGAATAGACATCCAGAGTACCTGAGGGTTTCACTGTTAAAGCTCTTATTGCTTGATATAGCCGGAAAATGACTTCCGCTAATCTTACTCAGTGAATGGAGCATTAGGCCATGAGTCTAGCTGTGTGTTGAATATTTGGATACTGTTGTGGCTACAGAATATGTATCACAGGGAAAACGTTTAATGGTAGTAAGCCGTAGTATCTGTAATATACTTTAGTTTTTAGAACCGTTTTAGACACACAAAAAAAATTGAGAATAGTCAGTTCTCAAATACCCTTACAAAGTTTTCCCTATTACTAACTTCTTATACTAATGTAGTACGTTTATTATAATTTAACCAATGATACATTGTCACTAATTAAAGTCCACAGTTTATTCACGTATCCTCAGCTCTTATTTAATGTTATTTTATTGCTCAACAGTTGCATCTAGGATACATTGCTTTCAGTTGTCCTGGCTTCTTGACTTCCTCTTGACTGTGACAGCTTCTCAAACTTTCCTAATAATTTTTGATCTTAACAGTTTATCTTAACTGGTCAGATATTTTATAGGAGTGCCCTTTATTGGAGTTTCTCTGATGCTTTTCTCATGATTATACTGAGATTAGGGGTTTTGTGAGGAAGCTAGCAGAGATAAAGTGTCATTTTCGTTAAATATCCAGGGTGCGCTTTACCAACATTATTTAATTGTTGACATTGAGCTTGATCACCTGGCTGAAATAGTGTTTCTTAATTTTTCTCACTGTAAAGTTATGTGTTCTTCCACCCTCACCATGTCCATATTTACTCTTCAGAAGAAAATCAGTACGTACAGTGTGCAGTTAAGGAGTGGGGAATTATGCTTCACCTTCTTGAGGGCAATTATCTACATAAACTATTTGGAATTCTTTCATAAGAGATTTGCCTTTTCTCCCTCATTTCTTTCTTTTTCAGTCATTTGTTTGCATTAGTATGAATTCATAGATGTGTATTTTATAATCTGGGTTATAATCCTATTTGACTACTTTATTTTTTCAACAAATTGTTACAGCATTTACTCTTTGGTTGTCTCCTGTGCCACTTTTGAACACACTCCAATCAATGCATTTTGCTTTTTATTATTATTATTTTTTGAGCATTTTCTTACTCTCTGGCACTACCAGATTCTCTTGGCTCATTTTGAATGTTTCTAGCTCTAGTTCAAAAATCAGCCATTTCTCCAAGGAGACCTAGTACCTTTCATTGAAGAATGTTATTGTAAACAAAGATCTGGGTGCTGAGTTTGCTTGTTACTTCTGGGGTGTCATCTCTTTTAAGTCATCCATAGCATTTTTATATCAGTAACAAAAGAGATATCCTGAATTATATTGCTACAAAAATGATATAACAGTCAAAGAAAAAAACAAGATTTAAATACAAGGAGAAAACAAAATGAAAATGTATCAAAAACAAAGTTTGTAGATAGTCTAGTATTCAATGAATGAGTAGCTGGTGAGTTGATTTATATATTCAATACTTAGTTGGTTTTGTATATCCTAAATGTAGAAAACTGCAGCAATCCTTGGATACTGTGACATAAAGAAAATACTCACCTAGAATTAGAGAACTGTTTTTTTTTCATAAACAGTATTTCTAAGATGACCGATTTTACTGATAATTCTGTTTTTAGATAGCCCAAGAAGAGAATTACATATAACTTGGAATTCTAAAAGTATCAAATTGTTCTAATTGTTCCATTTTTAACGCTTATTTTTGACCTACAACATCTGCTTTAAAATTAGAACGCCTCGGTTCTCTGAAATTATTGTAACCTTTCTAATCTTTTTTTTTTTTTTTTTTTTTTTTTTAGACGGAGTCTCGCTCTGTCACCAGCTGGAATGCAGTTATGCAATCTTGGCTCACTGCAACCTCCGCCTCCCAGGTTCAAGCGATTCTTCTGCCTTAACCTCCTGAGTAGCTGGGACTGCAGGCGTACGGCACCACACCCAGCTAAGTTTTGTATTTTCAGTAGAGACTAAGTTTCGCTATGTTGGCCAGGATGGTCTCAATCGCCTGACCTCATGATCTGCCCCCCTCGGCCTCCCAAAGTGGTGGGATTACAAGCGTGAGCCACCAGGCCTGGCCTCTAATCACTTGTAAGGCATGGATATTATCATAAATTGATGAGAAATGTACTCAAGAAATGTGTAACTCACACACTAATTTAGAAATAAAGCAATATGGAGTGACTTTTTATATATATAATAATTATTTTCAATTCCTAACTATAAGAAATTTTAGAAAGAAATAAAAAAGACATTTTTAAAGCTTCATTCAATATAATTTGGTATAAATAAGAAATTATTTATATCCCCATTATTATAATTTTTAAATCTGAAAACCACAATAATTGATTAAGAAAAAGAAAAATCCACAATTGGATAAAAATGCAATAGAAAATCAAATTACAGATGTCTAAAAGTACATATTCTAAAATTATTAATTGCTTTAACAGCAGAATTAACACTTTAAGAATGAATTAACAGAAGAATGAACCCTTCAAATACAACAAATCGTGGAAATGTGACCCAGAAATAATAGACTTATTTGGAAAACTTGAACAAAAATATTGTTTACAATGGTACAGCCCATAATTCATCAAAATTGGCATTGACCCTAACTTCTTATTGAATATGTGCTTAAAAGTTAACGAGGCAAAAAAAATTTTTGAGTAAAATTATATTTAAAAAGTGCTGTTATGCTCTTAAGGAAAAAGGTAATTATTTTCACTTAATGAATTTTGCTGCACAAATTGTTTCCCAAATATTAAAAATGCTTGCATTATTTTGATAAAACATTTGTTTTCATATGACTCAATTTAAATACTTTGGGTAAACAAAGCAGAAGTGTCAACATGTCCACTAAAGATTAACATAAGCAAATTTTGAAATATCCTGTATATATAGGTCAACACAAAATCTATTTGAGTTCAGATTATCTGAACTGATTTTTCTCATTTGGAATAATTTCTTTACTTTCTTAGAGTTCTTGAGTATTGTTGGTTTCATCTGATTATTTTCTTAAGGTACTCTAGAAACAAGATAATCAGATGAATAGCTTAGATACTGGTGTTCTAGAAACAAAATATTCAGATTGAGCCAAATGTTTAAAATAAGAAAGTTGAATTGCCGTTCTCTTAAGGATTTTAATGTGGGACCTCTGTGAGTCAGTGCTAGAATATAACTAAATAAGGATTGTGGTGAATTGCTATGGTTTGGCTCTGTGTCCCTACCCAAATCTCATCTCAAATTACAAACCCCATGGGTGGGAAGAGGGGCATAGTGGGGGTTTATTGAATCTTGTGGGGAGACTTCCTCCTTGCCATTCTCATCCTAATGAGTGAGTTCTCACAAGATCTGATGTTTTCTGCCACCATGTAAGATGTGCCTTGCTTCCCCCTTTGCCTTCTGCTATGACTGTAAGTTACCAGAGGCCTCCTCACCCATGCAGAATTGTGAGTCAATTAATCCTCTTTTTTCTAAATATAAATTACCCAGTTTCAGGTAGTTCTTTATAGCAGTGTGAAAATAGACCAACACAGAAAATTTGTACCAGGAGAGGCTGGCACTGCTCTAAAGATACCTTAAATGTGGAAACAACTTTGGGACTGGGTAATGGGCAGAAGTGGGAGCAGTTTGGAGGGCTCAGGAGAAGATGATGTGGGAAAGTCTGGAATTTCCTAGGGACTTGTTGAATGGTTTTGACCAAAATGCTTATAGTGATATGGACACTAAAGTCCAGGCTGAGGTGGTCTCATATGGAGATTAGGAACTTATTGGGAACTGGAGTCAAGGTTACCCTTGCTATATTTTATTCATGATACTGGTGGCATTTTGTCCCTGCCCAAGAAATCTGTGAAACTTAGAACTTGAGAGGGATGATTTAGGGTATCTGGCAAAATAAATTTCTAACCACCAAAGTGTTCAGGATGTGTCATAGTTGTTTCTAAAAGCACACAGTCACATGCCTTCACTAATGGATGGTCTGAAACTGGAACTTATATTTGAAAGAGAAACAGAGCATAAAAGTTTGGAAAATTTGCAGCCTGGCCATGTGATAGGTCTGAGGAGGAATTGAAGGCTGCAGAAATTTGCATAAGTAATGAGGAGCTGAACGATAATCACCAAGACAATAGGGAATATGTCTTCAGGTCATTTCGGGGGTCTTTATGGCAGCCCCTCCCATCACAGGCCTGGAGACATAGGAGAAAAAACAATGGTTTTATGGGCTAGGCCCAGGGCCCCACTCTTCTTTGCTGTCTCAGGATATGACATCCTGTGTCCCAGCCACTCCAGCTCCAGCTGTGGCTATAATGGAACAATGTACAGCTTAGGCCATTTCTTCAGAGGGTTCAAGCTCCAAACCTTGGCAGCTTCAATTTGGTGTTGGGCTCATGGGTTTTCTGTGCAGAAGACAAGAGTTGAGAGTTGACTCCCAAACCTCAACTATTCCTAGATTTCAGAGGATGTATAAAAATGCCTGGATGTCTAGGCAGAAATCTGCTGCAGGGGCAGAGCCCTCAGAAAGAATGTCTACTAGGGAATTATAGAAGAGAAATATGGGGTTGGAGCCCCCCACACAGAGTTCCCGCTGGGGAACTGCATAGTGGACCTGTGAGAAGATAGCCACCACATTCCAGTCCCCAGAATGGTAGATCTACTGACAGCTTGCATTGTGCACCTGGAAAAAGCACAGGCACTCAACAGCAGTCCATGAAAGCACACGTGGGAGCTGTACCCTGCAGAGTCACAGGAAAAAAGCTGTCCAAGGGCCTTGGGAGCCTACCCCTTGCATCAGCATGCCCTCAATGTGAGACATGGAATCAAGGGATATTAATCTGGAGTTTTTAGATTTAGTGACTGCCTTGCTGTTTCAGACTTGCATGGGTCTTGTAGTCTCTTTCTTTTGGACAATTTCTCCCCTTTTGGAATGGGAGCATGCCTCACCCCCCCATTGTATCTTGTAAGTAACTAATTAGTTTCTGATTTTATAGACTCAGAGGCAGAAATAACTTGCCTTGTTTCACATGAGACTGTGGAAATGGACTTTTCAGTTAATGATGGGATGAGTTAAGATTCTGGGGGACTATTGGGAAGGCATAATTGGTTTTGAAACGTGAGAAGGGCATAAGATTTGGGAGGCACTAGGGGTAGAATAATATGGTTTGGATTTGTGTACCCACCCAAATGTCATCTCAAATTGTAATCCCATGTTGGGGGAGGGATCTGGCTGGAGGTGATTCAAGCACGGGGGCAGACCTCCCCCTTGTTGTTCTCAAAATAGTTAGTGAATTCTCATTAGATGTAATGGTTTAAAATTGGGTGGCATTTCTCCTTCTCTATCTCCTGCCACCACGTAAGACGTGCCTTGCTTCCCTTTCACCTTCAACCATGATTGTAAGTTTCCTGAGGCCTCCCCAGTCATGCAGAACTGTGAGTCAATGAAACCCCGTTTTTTTTTTTTAAATAAATTATCCAGTTACAGGTAGTTCTTTATAGCAGTGTGAAAGCAGGCTAATACATGAATTCTTCTATTTCGTATATTTTAAAGAATAAAATGAAAATGTGCAATGATAGCAGAACAAATAATTAAGAAAACATGCAACAGTTTCAGATTTGCGTGAATTGAAACCAGGTTCATCAGTTAAACTTATAGGCAGAGCCATCATCAGTTAAACTTATAGTCAGAGCCAGTTTCATTCAAAAATGTTACATGGTATTTTTAAAATAATATTTTTCTAGAATCCATGAAATTGTTAGGTATTTGCATTATGCAAATGTTAAAATGCAAATATGGGACCTCTTTTATGATTTTGGTTCTTAAACACTGAAAATTAAGAAGAAATAATTTCTGAAGAAATTTGCTTTATAACTTTCTCAAAGGTAATTTCAGCTGTTGCTTGTACTGCCACTAATTGGGGTTTTCATTTTTAAAAAAGTCTTCTATTAATCTCTGGGTGCACTGTATAATCAATTTAGTTACTGATTTAACAGAATGTTTTTCTTGTAGCATACAGAATTTATATGCAAAATATGTGAAAATATTTCTCCCATTTTTCAAAGATTATAGACATTTAAGTACATATTCAGTCATTTTTGTCATCAGTTCACTCAAACATGCTTCTTCTTTTTCTTCAGATCTTATCACTACATATGATACATAAGATCTATGGGTGTGGACTTAATATTGGACCAGAGGAAAAACAGTGTTTTCCTAGACTACTTCTAGACAAAGGAGAGTTGTTTTCATAGTACTTAGAATTATAAGTCAATTCCTATAATAAAAGCAATTATATTTGCTGAGAATATATTTTATTGGCAGTGGTTTCATAGAGCCATATGGGTAGCTCTATTTTCTTCTTGGCTTCAGCTACATTTGTCTCCCTTTTCCCCATAAGATTGCCTTAGATGTCTTACTTACAATATTTTAAGCAGTCTCAAGTCCAATGAGCTTTTGCAACACTATGGCCTTGACAATAACTAAAAGTTTTCTCACCTTGGAATGGCAGGTAAGTGTGGATATATATTCATGATCTAATGAATCTATAATCATGTTTATGTACCAGCTGTTTGCTTTTTCTCAGCTGCAGTGAATTTTCTCTTGCTTTTTATTAACTCTCTTGGAAAAAGAAAAAAACCACGGGCTATGAAAAGAGTCTTTTGATAAATATAAAGTTCTGACATTATGACTTTTCAAATATATATGTACCATGATGAAACTCAATATTCTAAGTAAACAAAATATATCTATGATATTTATTTTAATATTCTAACTTATTTTAGATGGAGAATTTAGTAAATATACAATATGTGACTACAAATAAAACTGATTAGCATAAGGGGCATTAGTCATCTTGTTTTTCTGTCTCATCTCAAAATCAAAGCCTTCCTAGATCAATCTTGCTTAAACAAGTTCTATATTTTCTTTGTTCTATTTTTCACTGAGTCTACTTCTCTAATTTTCTGATCTCAACATAACAGTTTCATAAAATTGCTAATGTCTCAGTAGAATATGCCAAAAATGCTGAATAAAAATATTAAATGTGTTCAGAATTTGAATGGCTTGGAAAATAAAATGAAGATGTTAATTTCTTAGAAAGCTATTCTGAAGATTAGGAAAGTGTTTATGACCTTTAAACTGAGACCACTACGACACTTCTATGCTAGTTACAGCTACATGTAGATATATGTAAAATTTGGTTCATATTCCCATCCAGCCCAGGGATTGCGGAAATGTCATCTACTTAACCCAGGTTTCAGTAAATTCTTGGATCCTAACATTTTCATGGCTGCCTCAGCCTGTAAAACTACAGTGACTTAATCAAGGAAATCCAACCACACAAAGAATATTTTGAATACAATAGATGGCCCTTATGATCTCACAGGTGTGGTACAGTACATCACATGACCATATCTTTGTTTCCCTGGTCAGAAAATACTCTGCTAAACCCAATAGCAAAAATAAGAAGTGGTTCTAAGTTCTTCATTAATTAATTCATTTATTTAACAAGTGCCCATGAACCCCTGCTAAGAGAGTTGCTTTGCTGGATCCTGAGAATTTAGCTGTGAGAACACAATAGTCAATTATTTTTCCTTATGAGATTATATAGTCTACTGCATAGTTACAATGAATAGATTAATAAAAATTTCCTATGGCTTGAGCACATGCTGGAAACACATCATCTACCCAAATAACTTCCTTTACACAAAACAAATATAATTAGCTTGTAATCACATTTTATTTTTTTGTTACAAATATTATCAAGAGAGAAGGGTTGATAATTTTGAAAATTTGGCAAATTGCTCATTGATTTAGTTATTATTATTTTAAACTAATTTATTAATGCAGTTCACTTTCTAAATGCATAATCTAAATTTCTTGATTGTGTAATATTTTATATAATTCTCATTTTCAAATCAAGGCAGGCATTTTAAAATTGCAGGTGCAATATGTAATTAATTTTCAATTACTAATATTTGTATTCTAATTTAGTCTAATTTTATCTAAATTTCTGATTATTTACTTAGAACAGATTTCCACAGTGAATTTAAAAATACTTAACATTTAATGTTAATTTGCTATAAAATACAAATTTTTAAAATTACAGTTTCACTAGCATTGTATGCCCATCTTATCACTTGTAGGCTCTTATTTATACCAAAACTTAAAATTTTTGTCTAACTTGAAAGAAAATAAGAATCCCATGTAATTTTTAAAATTTTGTAATTATTTGATTCCTACTATGGCTAAACATGTTTTTGTATGTTATTAAATATATTTATCATTTAATATATTATCTTTACTGCCAATATTCATGCAATATATTTACATTTCTAAGAAGAAAAATAAAATAGCATTAAGAAAAGCACTCCATTTCCTCCCACTATCAACATCTACCAATTCCTACTACTGTTCCCCAGGCAAGCTCCCTTGACTCTTTTAGGTTATTCTTCTGTCACTTACCACTCCAGCAATACTTAATACGCTTTCTCATATATTTTAATTTATGAATTTCAGATAATAGCTATTTACAATATATGAGAACTTTGCTCATTTATTTGACCTTACAAACAAACATCTTCCCACCATGTGTATATCCCTGTTTTAATTACTCTATCTGCTGCATTAATTTTCTTAAGTAGTTTGGCAAATATATTTATTCCATTAATTATCACTTGACTTATTATGAAGGCACTATATAAACATTACTCCTCTCTTAAGTTGCTTCCACCTCTAGAGAGCTGCAATCTTTATTGTAATGCTCTATTTTCCAGGTTAATGATTTACGTTCTGTCCTTTGAATACTACATAGCAATATGTTTAATTTTTGTCTAATGATAAGAAAACATGATCAAGAGTTTACATTATTATATTTACGGAAAAGTTTTCACTGTGAAACATAGAATATATTTAAGAAATAAGTCTTATATACTGTTTTAATATAATAATTTAGATTCTTTTTTCATGAAATACATGGCTTTATAATAGCCAGTTATTTTCACAAACTGTCCAGCTAACGAAGTCCTGTTAAGTCTTCTTTATTGGCTAGAACTTCCCTCTCTTCACCTTCAATTTTTCTCCTCCACTGTGGTTTTGTATTTTTAGCCAATCACCTGCCATTCTGTGGTGTATTTCTACCATGGAACCGCTCTTTTTGGGACCTCAGTCTTCCCTTTTCTTAATTTATTCCTTCCATTGCTGCAACGTATCCTTACTACTTCCCTGCAGCAGGTTTGTAGGATGTAAATGTTTGGGTCCATTTAAGTCTTGAAAAATGCACTTTTCTTACCCATACCAAGTGATTGATAAATTTGTTATGCATAACATTTTAAGTTGTAATAGTGATGATAATTAACATTTATTGAGCAGTAACTATTTTCTAGGCACTATTCTGATTGTTTTAGATGTGTTCGCTCACTTTTCCTTCAGATCACCTTATTTATGGATTTGGTGCTGTTATTGATACAAGTATAAGAACTATAAACACAAAGTTTCAGTAACTCAATGAAAGTCACACAGCTAATAAATGGCACATTCGAACACTGGCAGTGTCCTTCCAGAAACACATCTGCTAAGTATTATACTCGACTGGCTCTACTTTTAGAAGTCTTAGTACCCATCCCAGGCAGAGATGGGTAAGGGAAAACTGAAAAGAGAACTTCACTTAAAAGGGTCATTCCCTGACAATGGCCATACAAATGTGTTCACATGGCCAAGTATTTCTGCATGATTTGAAAAAGTTATATATATACTTAAGACCTATATTTAAAATATATGTTCGGATCATATATTTAAGACTTATATGTCTTTCTACACTCTTAATTTTATTGATACGTTTTAAATTTCATTGTAAATCTGACAAATACAAAAAATGCACTCCAGTAAAAATCACAGTAAGGAAATCTAATGCTCTAAAGGACAATGAACAAGCTCCAAAATGGGACAAACCAAACCCCAGTATATTGGCAATTAAAGCAATTTAAACATAAGTGAGTATGATCAAATATACTACAGATTTTGATTCTATTTTGCACATAGTATAAGGCCATAAGATATTTTATGTGGGCTAAATGGTCATATTTTAATTCAGAAAACTCATTTTGAAAGTACAATAAATATTATGGTAAAAATTAAGTTATAAATTAATATATTGCTAATTGAAATAGGCCAGAATGTCAAATAAAGCAATGTAAATGGGAATGGAGAGGAAAAACAAAGAAAAAAGAGTTTGAGACCCATTACACAGGTGGATACAGCAGCAATTAATAGATTGAATAAAGGTAGATGGGGGGCCAGAAAAAATTTGTCGGTTTCATACTCTTCTTGCTTAACTAAATGAACAGTTGTGTTGTTTTGCAAAATGTTTCACTGAGGGGAGAAGCAAGTTTGAGAGGAAGGCAATGTATTCATTTTTGTCATGGATTAGCGGAGGTTTGTAGTGCCAGAGATATACAACCCCATTTTTCTAAATACTCTGTAACTCTCTGCTTTCTTCGATAGAGCCAGAGGAGTTGACTTGGCAGGGTATACCAACTTATTTTCCATCAACATAGTTATTCGTACATATGTTTTCTGACCCGAGATGTAAAGATCTTTTAAAAGCTATACTGTACAATCTTGCCAGAGCTGATTCAATTCGGAAAAAGAACGTTTCTTCTATTTAAATTTAGCCTTCTTCTCTCTGTTCTTCTATTTTTATTAATACTTCCAAGCCCGAAATGTACTTTCTTGAGGTTTAGAATTTATATTATAATAAAGGAGACAAAATGCCAAAATATTCATTGTTGCTGTTAAGATGGTGCTGGGAATAATTTCTATAACGTTTTTCACTGCTTTCTTATTTTTTTACCGGAAGGTTCTCTTTCTCCATTGATATTTTTAAGATCTTCTGTTAGTCCCTGACATTCTACAGATTTTTTTCAATATGTTTCAGTATAGATTTGTATCTTGTTTGAAATGTGTTCTTCTTGTGTCTAAGGGTTTATATCTTCCATCAATTTTTAGTCATTAACACTTCACAGATTTAATAGCCCACATTTGTTTTTAACAATTTCTTTTCCTGGAAGTTTTTTCACCATTATTCTTATCATTGTCTTTATATATATATATATATATATAGATTTCCTTTTTGTACATATTTCTGCATTCTCCACACTTTTCAAATCTATTTTACAATTTAATTTTTTCCTTTAAATTGAGTGTAATCTGATATTTAAACTTAATACTCATTTTAAAAAATAATGTGGTGGAAAATAATTAAAATGACAAAATAAAATTGTTTTAACAAATATATACACTTTTGTAAATACAACCACAATTAAGATATAAAGTATTTATCATCTGAAATTTCCGTTGCTCCCATCTTCAGTGACCTTCATACCTCACCTAAGGCTACCACTATTATGCTTGGCTTTTCTCTCTTGAGTTTAATATAAATGAGTCATAGCTATATGTTTCTGTGTGTCTGGATAGTTTCTATTCAGCATGATGATTTTCAAGTCTGTCTATGTTGTTGCAAGTATCAGTAATAGGTTTCTTTGTATCTCAGAGTAGTAATCCATTACAGGAATATTTGTTTGATCATTCATTAGTTAATAGACAGGTACATTCTCGCTAACTGCTATAAAAGCTGTTGATCTTTGAGTTAATATATGTTTTCATTTTTCTTGGGCAAATATGTGGGAATGGACCTGCTGGGTAATGAAATAAGTACATCTTAAATTTCCTGAGAAACTTCCAACATGCTTTTCAAACTGACAATGTCATTTTACATTGCAATTTTCAAAGTATTGCAGTCCCAGCTGCTCTGAATCCCTGCCATCACTGAGTATATTTGGTCTTTTTAATTGTGCCTACTCTAGTGGATATGTAGTGACATCACATAATGATTTTAATTTGCATTTATTTGATAATGATATTGTACATCTTTTAAGGTATATATTAGCTGCATGAATAGTCTTTTTTGAACTGTCACTTCAGATATTTTACACTTTTAAAAATTGAACTATTTTTGACATGAGTTATAGTTATTTATATATTCCAGATTCCAGTCCTTGTCAATACAATATGTTAAGAATATTTTCTTCCTGTCCGTGACTTGCCTTTTAATTTTCTTGTGGTGTATTTTGAAGAGCTCCTTGAAGCTTGGAAGTTGACTGATCTTTTTAATAATTTGTATATTTTTGTGCCCAATCCCCCAAATCCTTGCTTTATATAAGGTCACAAAAATTGTATCCTTTTATTGTAGACATTTTACAGTTTAAGATTTTAATAAGTTTTGGTCTAGAATCCATTTGGAGTTAATTACTATACATGCTGCAAAGTAAGGGTCAAGGATTGAGTTCCTGTTTTTAGTTGTGTACATTAGCATCTGTTCCACCCCTCTTGGTTGAAAATGCTGTCCTTTACCCACTGTATCACCTTAGTTCTGTCCCTTTTGTCATATCAAACATATGGGTTTTTCTCTTTTATTTTGCATGGATTCGTGTTGTGTGAATCTCCATCAAAGGCAATTTTAAGTCTTGGATGTAATTACTTCTAAAGAGGAATTTCTTGCTTATCTCTTAGTTGCTCAGGGATACTGTCAAATCATAAACTTTTTATAAAATTCATTAATTTCCCAGACTGCCTATGTTTTGTTAATTCAAACCCAAACGTGTCTAAAGATAGAATTGTGTTTGCAAATTCCAGTGCCTATGCTAAGACAGAAATACGTTATTTGGCATTGACTTTTGCAGGCAGTGATACTTCTGATAGTGCATACTTTCATTGAGAGTGTATCCTTGTATTAGCCTAGGTTTTCTGGAGACTCTGCATATATATACTGTGTGTGTGAATGAGAATATTTATGTGTGTCTGTGTGTATGTGTGTATATAGTATGTGTGTGTATATATGTATATAAATACAAAGTATAACTTACTTTATATATTTAACAAACTGTATATATAATTTTATAACACTACACATGCACACACCCCCACACACATACATACATATAAACTGTTCCAGAGAAAAAAGACAATTCAATCTAAAACACAACCTAGTGAGTCTATATAATTTTTAATTCCATACCAAGCCCTCATGATTTACAATAAAGGAAAAACATTGTTAATTATATTTTTCAATGCATGCAAGCATACTATATAAATATAACATATTTTTATCCATTATTTTGTATCTTAAATTAGGAATTGGTGATATTCTTTCATGACTATTATGCTTAATTTGTATGTTTGAATATATTTATAGTAAGTTTTGTTTTGTTGAGATGGAGTCTCACTCTGTTGCCCAGACTGGAGTGCAATGGCACAATCTCGGCTCACTGCAACCTCCTCTTCCCAGGCTCAAACGATTCTCCTGTCTCAGCCTCCTGAGTAGCTGGGATTGCAGGCATGTGCCACTGTGCCCAGTTTATTTTTGTATTTTTGGTAGAGACAGGGTTACACCATGTTGCCCAGGCTGGTCTTGAACTCCTTACCTCAGGTGATCCACCTGCCTTGGCCTCCCAAAGTGCTGGGATTACAGGCATGAGCCACCACACCTGGCCTACAGTAAGTTTTTAGAAGAAAAAAATGGTGAAGCAACTGGAGTTTTTGACAAGGACTTGCCATTGCCGTCCTATATCTCTTACACAGGAGGTACATTCATACTTGATAATATATCTCTATGGCTACCTTTGATAGAACATGATGAATCATTCAACTCAGAGAAAGCAAATTCATTGATTGAATTCAGAAAATCTGTTTTCTTTTTCTTTCCTTTTATTCTGAGACACCCTTGTTAAGAAGGTGTTATCAGTGGAAAGGTGTACTTCGCTGTGCTGGGTCACACTGAGTTTAAAAAATGAAAAGAATCTGTGCCTTCTAAGTTGTTGTGACTCATCAAACATTCCATTATGGCCATAACACCTGTGACATACATTAGCTTTTAATATTTGACCAGTGATTAAAGTAGACTGAGGGTCAAGTAAAGTACTAGTCAAATATTAAAAGCTTATGTATACATGGATCAACTAAGAACCTTATTAAAATACAAATTGTGATACAGGTCTGAAATGAGGCCTGAGATTCAGTATTTCTAATAAGCTCCCAGCTGAAGTCATACTGATATTCTGAGGACCACCTTTTTGACAGAAATGTCCTAGACATGCTATTGACAAAGAAGTAAATACAGAAGAAATATTGTTAACGCTCACTAAGTGGTGGAAGAAAATCTAAGTCATCCTTCTTTAGTGTGAACTGTAATTCAAAAATATTCTTGAAGTTTACCCACAATCAATGAGGGTATGGGAAGCACAGTTTATTGATTATACTTCTCTTTTAAACTTTATTTAACATAAATTCCCCTTCTAATTAAAATATTTTTTCAGAAATAAAGTACTTAAAAAATCTATCATTTTATAGTACACAAACCTGTCAACTATTTTTAGTCATAACAATATTTTTACAAAAATATATAATTATAGATGATGTTGAAACTTACACTGGCCTTAGATTCTATCTTTTTTAATAAGGTTTGACCTGGACTCTGAGAATTTAGTGATTTAAAATTAAGCTTATAATATTTATTATTAGTGATTCTCCTGCCTCAGCCCCCCAAGTAGCTGAGATTAGAGGCACTCACCACCACGCCTGGCTTATGTTTTGCATTTTTAGTAGAGACGGGGTTTCACTGTTTTGGCCAGGCTGATCCTGAACTCCTGACCTCATGATCTGCCTGCCTTGGTCTCCCAAAGTGCTGTGATTAAAGGTGTGAGCCACCATGCCCGGCCTTATTATTGGCTTAATGGCTATTATAAAAAACATACTACTTGCAAAATATCTTTTGATTTTTGCTTAGTGTATAGAATGCTCTAAAGAACATTGCCACGCATCCTATGTCATCACACTATCAAGACAATTCTAGATATTATACAAAATCATGGTTTTTCTTGAACTTACAGGGAGCTAAAGTCACAGATAGGCAATTAGCCTAAAATTTCAGAAAGGATAGATACGACATAAGCACAGGCCCAGTTTCCTTAACTGGAAGCAGGATGAAGGTAGGATTGTGGTAGTGCTCATTTTTCTTTTGTTTTATTGGGGGACCTCCATACCATTTTCCATAATGGTGGTACTAATTTACACTCCCACACACAAAGTTTAAGAGCTCCATTTTCCCTACCTCCTCATCAACACTCGTTATCTTTCATCTTTTCAAAAAAAAGCTATTCTAACAGGTGTGAGGCAATATCTCATTGTGGTTTTAGTTTGCATTTCCTTCATGATTAGTGATGCTGAGCACTTTTTAAATTGTACCTGTTTGCCATTTGTATATCTTTTGAGAACTCTCAGTTTAGCTCCTCTACCCATTTTTTAATTGGGTTGTTTATTTTCTTGCTATTGCTATGGTTGTTTTTATATTTTGAATATTCATAACTTATCAGATGTATGGAGTCCGAATATTTTGCATTATTCTGTGGGTTGTCTTTTTCTTTGTTGTTTCCTTCGCTACACTGAAGCTCTTTAGTTTGATGGCATCTCATTTGTCTATTTTTGCTATTGTTGCCTACGTATTTGGGGTCATATCCAAAACCTTGTTGCCTAGACCAATGTTGTGAAGCTTACGGTTTTAAATCTTAATCTATATTGAGTAGATTTTGTGATGTGGTAATAGACAAGAGTACTTTTTCATTTTTCTGCATGTGGATATCCAGTTTTCCTCACACCAGTTATCAAAGAGACTACCATTTCTCTGCTGCTTGTTCTTGGTAACTCTGTCAAAAACTAATTGACTGTAAATGTGTGGGTTTATTTCTGGGCTTTCTATTTTGTTCCATTTTGTGTGTCTATTTTCACTGCAGTACCTTGTTGTTTTGATGAGAGTTACTTTATGGTTTGAAATCATTTAAATAATTCTAGTTCATCTAAACTCGTCCAAAAAATTGAACTGGAGAGAATACTTCCAAACTCATTTGACAAGACCAGCATTACCTTAATACCAGAAGCAGACAAGAACACACACACAGTAAAAGAAAACGAAACATCAACATCCCTGATAAACACAGATGCAAAAATCCCCAACAAAATGTTAGTAAACCAAATTCAACAGCCAATTTACAAAAGCATTCATCATGCTCAAGTGGGATTTATCTGTTGGATGCAAGAATGTTTCAACATATGCAAATCAAGAAATGCCATACACCACATCAATTAAAGGAAGGATACAAATCAAATAATTATCTCAAAAGATGCAGAAAATGCAATTGAAAACATTTAATGTCCTTTCACCAAAAAAAAAAAAAACAAAAAATCTCAACAGTTTAGATACAGAGGCAATATACCTCAACACAATGAAGGTCATGTATGACAAACTCATAGCTAATATAATTCTCGATGGTGAAAGTTTGAAAAC
Source organism: Trachypithecus francoisi (assembly GCF_009764315.1). NCBI lineage: Eukaryota > Metazoa > Chordata > Mammalia > Primates > Cercopithecidae > Trachypithecus > Trachypithecus francoisi. The sequence goes on along the minus strand of NW_022681454.1, from coordinate 154,839,558 downwards.
TTTTCCTCTAAGATGAGGAACAAGACAAGGATGCCCACTCTCCCCACTTCTTTTCAACATAACGTTGAATGTCCCAGCCAGAATAATTAGTCGAGAGAAAGAAAAGGAATCCTAATAAGAAAGGAAGAAGTGAAATTTTTTCTACTTGCTGACAGTATGGTCTTACATATAGAAAATCCCTAAGAGTATATCAAAAACTGGTAGAACTGATAAACGAATTCAGTAAATTTGCAGGATACAAAATCAACATACAAAAATCAGTAGTATTTCCAATACTGATAATGAACCATCTGAAAAAATAATAAAATAATCTTATTTATAATAGCAACAAAAATTAAATACTTAGGTATAAATTTAACCAAGGAGGTATAAGGCCTGCATACTGAAAAACATAAAACACAGATGAAAGAAATTAAAGAAGATACAAATAAATGGAAAAGTATCCAGTGCTCATGGACTGAAAACATTAATATTGTGAAAATGTACATACTACCCAAAGTGATCTACAGATCATTATGATCCCTATTAATATTCCAATGTCATTTTTAACAGGAATTTTAAAAATCCTTACATTATTATAGAACTACAAAAGGCCCTACATAGCCAAAACAATCTTGAACAAAAAGAACAAAGCTGGAGTTATCCCCTAACTTCTCAAACAGATTATTAGAGGCTGAATGCCCGAGCCTGAGTATATTAGACAGAAGGGAAGTTCACATTCAATTGCAGGCTATTTTTGAATCTCACTGGGTGCTCACAAGAAAGATTAGCAGCAAGGTAGTGAGAGAGAAAGTGTTCCAGTGGTATAGGCTTGTGGAGGGAAAGAGTTCCTGCTCGGGGAAACAAAACCCTGTACAGATTTCACTTTCTTAAGGAATAAAAGCTTTGGTGTTGGGTGGAAGAGGGGGAGCCTTATCCCACTGAGGAAAGGGCAGCAAACCTTGTCATGTACCTTTGCAGAACACTAATGAAGATTTATCATATTTCGAGAGAGGGAAAAGAAAAAGCCTTTTACCTTTGGGGAAGGCACAGGAAATCGCATTTAATCTAGAACATTAGACGTCTTCTATGCTGAAAGAATGACAAGATCACTGAGAAAACCAGACTCTAAAAATCTTAAACACAGGTCTTGCCTAAGATTGAGACTGAAATAGGACAGTAGACTGTGTACACCTACATTTCATCCTCCAACGAGGTTAGAAGAGATCTAGTGATAGAGGACAGCAGTCTAACACTAAGGGCATAACAAAAACATGGCAAGAGACCCTCTCAAATGCACAGGCTCAGAGAGAAAGCCAAAAGTAGAAGACATTGAAACAAAATCTCTGTTGGTCTAACCCCAAACCCTAAGCAAAAAGTAAGTGCTAATGGAATGTGAAGCTTATGATAGACCAATGGTAACCATAGCAACAATAAAAGCCTTACCCAGCTTAACATTAGTTTAGAGTAACTCCCACTAAATGCCTGCAGAGAAAAATAATGCATAAATATGATTTACCTTCTTATCTACTGCCCTACACACAGTGTCATTTTCAGCCAAAAAGAAAAGACATAAGAAAATTTCAGAACATTAATTCACTAGCAAGAGAACAAGCAACCAACAGAACCAGAAGTACATCAGACCCAGATTTTGGAACTACCAAACAGTAAATTTGAAGTAAGTATGATTATTTTTTTAAAAGCATTAGTGAAAAAAAATCAAAAACATGCAAAAACAGACGAAGATTTTCAGCAGAGAGTAAAACAATGACAGAAGATAAAATGAAAATGTAAACAAGAAAAATCATGGTAAGAAAGATGATGATATTTCAACAGGTTCGGCAAACACTCAATGCAGCTGAGGAAAAAATCAGTGAACTTGAAGAAATGTTGATGAAGTTTGAAAAATATGTGACACTGAGGAAATGACAATAGACATTATTCAAACTAAAACACAAAGGGAAAGTAAAGTGTAAAATAAAATAATAGAATATATTGGCACTGGTCTATATCAGATGGTCCCACATACATGTAAATAAATCCCACAAGGAATAGAAAGATAATAAGGCAGAAGTAGTATCTGAAGAAATAATAAGTGAGATTCATATGAAAATAATGAGAGACACATGAAACCATAATTTAACAAAGATCAGAGAACATCAAGCAAACTATTTTTTAAATAGCAAAGGAGTAAATTAAAACTCCTAGACACAACATATTCAAAGTGCTCAAAACCACAATGCAGAGGGAGAAAGAAAACCTTAAAGGTAGACAGAGACAAAAGGCACATTACACATGGAGGAACAGAGATAAAAAGAAAACATACACGCAGACAACAAGAACGTGAAAAAAAAAGCTCAACATCACTGCTCATTAGAGAAATACAAATCAAAACCACAATGAGGTATCATCTAACATCAGTCAGGATTATTAAAATGCAAAAAAAAAAAAAAAAACAACAAAATAGTTGCTGGTGAGGTTGTGGAGGAAAAAGGAACACATACACTATTGGTAGGATTGTAAATAAGTTCAACCTTTGTGCAAAGCAGTGTGGCGATTCTTCAAAGACTTCAAAACAGGTCTACCCTTCTAACCAGCAATCCCACTACTGGATACATATCCAAAGGAATATAAATTGTTCTATCATAAGGACACCAGAATGCATATGTTCATTGTGGCAATATGCACAATAGCAAAGACATGTAATCAAGCAAAATGTCCATCAGTGGTAGACTGGATAAAAAAAATGTGATAGACACATGTTATCACTTACAAGTGGGAGCTAAGTGAAGAGAAAACATGGACACATAGAGGAAAACAATGGACACTGGGGCCTACCTCAGGGTGGAGGATAGGCGAATGGAGAGGATCAGGAAAAATAACTATTCAGTACTAGGCTTAACTCCTGGGTGAAGAAGTATTCTGTACAACAAACCCTGTGACTTGAGTTTATCCATGTAACAAACCTGTGCATGTACCCCTGAACTTAATACAACAGTTAAAAAAAAAAAAAAAAAAAACAACACAACAGCCTTCTTGGCAAGAGGACAGTGGACTGAAACATTTAATGCTGAAAGAAAAAAATAACCCACCCAGATTCTATATGTAGTTTTTCTTATTTTTTTCTTCCTATCTTCAAAGATTGAAGGAGAAAAACAGACTTTTCAGAGAAAAAAACAAGGAGACCAGTAGACCCACATTACAAAAAAAAAAATTAATGAAACTTCTTTAGGCAGAAAGAATGTGACACGAGTAAAAAAAAACGTGAATTGCTGGGCTCGGTGACTCACGCCTGAAATCCCAGCACTTTGGGAGGCCAAGGCCGGGCAGATCACCTGAGGCCAGGAGTTCAAGACCAGCCTGACCAACAAGGAGAAACCCTGTCTCCACCACAATTACAAAAATTAGCCGAGCATGGTGGCACATTTCTGTAATGCCAGCTACTTGTGAGGCTGAGGCAGGAGAATCGCTTGAACCCGGGAGGTGAAGGTTGCAGTGAGCCGAGATTGCTCCATTGCACTCCAGCCTGGATAACCAGAGCGAAACTTCGTCTCAAAACCAACCAACCAACCAACCAACCACACACAAAGTTGAATCTATCTACACAAGTAATGGAGCCGAAAATGGTAAATATCAAAGTAGAGATGGATTTTTTCTTAAATGTTAGTATTTCTAAAAGTTAATTGTCTGTTAACGCAAAATTAATAGCAATGCATTATGTGTCTATAACATGTAAAAGTAAAACTTATATCAGTAATATCAAAAAGTATGGAAGGTAGAAATTGTGTGGTGGTAGAAATGTTTTGTTGTAGGGTGTAATACACTACACGTAAAAAGGTATTATATTGTTTAAGGCAGACTGTGATTAAAGATTGTACATTCTTTAAACATTTAAAAAGTGTAAATAAGAAAATAATGAAGAATTTTGGAACGTAAAATTGATAAGACTAAATATATTGCTTTCTTATATGAAACACATAATGATGCTCACAGTAACTGTGAAATTTCTTCAAATCTCTACTTAATCAAAGGAATTAATGAGTATTCATGAGTCATTTAGCAGAAATAGAAGAAATAGCTTAAAAGTTGTGTGGAACCACAAAAAGACCCCAAATAGTTAATGCAATCATTTGAGCAAGAAGAAAAATGGTGAAGGCATTGTGCGTCCTGATTTTAAATTATATTACAAAGCCATAGCAATCAAAATAGCACGACATTGGCATAAAAACAGACACATAGACCAATGGAACAGAATAGAATTCATAAATCAATCAACACATATACAGTCAACTCATTTTCTACAAAGCTGACAAGAGTAGACAATGGTGAAAGAATAGTCTGTTCAATCTATGGTGTTGGGAAAACTGGAAATCCACATGCAGAAGAATGAAATTCGATCCTTATCTTAGACCAAACATAAAGATTAACACAAAATGGATGAAATACTGGAACACAAGACTGAAAACTGTGAAACTCCTAGAAAAAGATATAGGAGGAAAGGTCCTTGAAATTGATCTTGGCAATGATTTTTGGGGCACATTACCAAAAGTGCCAGCAGCAAATACAAAATTAAACAAGATGGACTGCATCAAACAAAAATAATTCTGCACAGCCAAAGAAACTATTAAGAGAATGAAAAAGCAACTTATAGAATGGGAGAAAAATATTAACAAACCATATATCCATGTGATAAGAGGCTAATATTTACAACATATAAGCCAGTTATACAACTCAATAGCAAAAAAACCCAATAACCTGATTTTTAAAATGGGCAAATGACTTGAATTGACAGTTCCCCAAAGACGACATTGAAAAGGTCCAATAGGCCTATAACATCGCTAATCACCTGTTGTTATGGCTATTCCCAAAAAGTCAAAAAATAACAAATGTTACCAAGGATGTGATAAAAAGGGAACTCTGATGCACTGTTGGTGGGAATGTAAATAGGTAAAGCCATTGCAGAAAAAATATGGAGGTTTGTCAAAAAAGTAAAAATAGAATAGAATATGTCCAGTAAATCTACTTTTGGGTGTATATGCAAAGGTGATTAATTATCCCCAAAAGCTATATGTATACCGAGGTTCATTGCAGCATTATTCACAGTAGCCACAATATGGAAACAACTTAAGTTTCTGTTTATGGATGAGTGGATAAATAGATTGTACTATGTATATACAATGAAATACTATTCAGCCTTAAAAAAGGAAGAAAATCCTGCCATTTGCAATAACATGGATGAACCTAGAAGACATTATGCTAAGTGAGATAAGCCAGACACAGCCAATTACGGCATGATGTTACTTACATGTGGAATCGAGAAAAGTTGAGCTCATAGAAACAGAAAGTAAATTGATGGTTAGTTACCAGTGGATGGAGGGGGTGGGGGAAAAGGGAGATACTAGTCAAAAGATACAGTCTTTGTGTTATAAGATAAATAAGTGTAGAGACCTTATACACATCAGTACATATGTATATAGTTAATAACAACATATTATGTACTTGAAATTTTCAGAGATAAAAACTCTTCTCAACCCACATACAACTGATAAATAGGTGATGTAATGGATATGTTAGTTAGCTTGATTATGGTAATCATTTCACAAATGTATACATACAACATCTCGTTGTGAACCTTACATATACACAGTTTTAATTTGTCAATAAATATGGGAAACAAATTTTGAAGTTTTTATTTTTTATTTTTATTTTTATTTTTGGAGACGGAGTCTTGCTCTGTCGCCCAGGCTGGAGTGCAGTGGTGCGAACTCGGCTCACTGCAACCTCTGCCTTTGGGGTTCAAGCACTTCTTCTGCCTCAGCCTCCTGAGTACCTTGGACTACAGACACGCACCACCATGACTGGCTGATTTTTGTATTTTTAGTAGAGACGGGTTTTCACCATATTGGCTAGACTGGTCTCCAAACTCCTGACCTGGTGATCCGCCCTCCCCAGCCTCCCAAAGTGGGGCTGGGATTACAGGTGTGAGTCATCGTGCTCGGCCAAAGTTTTGATTTTTAAAAGTGAGAATTAAACTACAAGCAGGCTTCAATGTCCCCCCAAACCTGCAACACCTAGTTTTGGTTTAGCCACCCCACCCAGTACACACACTAGTCTGTGTTTAATCTTTCTGGTTATCTCCTTCGGTGTATTTTCTTGGCACTGACTGATGATAAATTGCTATCATTGTTCCTTTTGTTATTTATAAATGAAATTAGATTGAGCTATTTCTCCCAGTGGAAACCTTAATTGCAATGCAGTTTTCTATTCTCCCCACATGACCTGAAGGCTATGTTTTTTTTCCTTAATTGAAGACTTCAGGCGGCCTGGCTTCATCACACATTTATTGAAGCTGTGTGCTCAGATGTCTATGGCTATTAGATCATAAAACAATCATTTGTTGTTTATCATGCAGTAAATCTTCATTCAGTACACATAAAAGGCACTTATAATAATACAATTTCTTTTATTCTATTCATTCTACAAATACAATGAAAAGTCATCACGGTATATTATAGAATCTGGGAAACACTTTAGTTCGATTTTTTTAAAGCCAAATACAAAGTATTATAAGAATATAATATTAACTTCTATTTATGCCAGATATTTCTTTTATCTTCTGCAAAATGAGCTCAGATCTAGCCTGACACTTGTTCTGATCAACTGAATTTTTATGCCAATATATGTTTCAAAGATGTTTGAGGTGGATGAAATACAGTGGAGAAAGGGAAGATTCCACTTGAGAGAAATGAATCAAAACAATTTGGAGACTACAATAGTAAAGGTAGAAAAAACTGAGTTAGCTAATGTAATGAAATGGCATATTTTCGATTTGCTATTAAATCATTTTCTTTCATTTTATCATGAAAATGGAAACATTTTAAAAATCTACATATATTATGTATTTATTTAATAACCATTCAAGAAAGCCTTTTCTTTTTCTTCTTCTTCTTTTTTGAGACAGTTTTGCTCTTCACCCAGGCTGGAGTGCAATGGTGTAATCTCAGCTCACTGCAACCTCTGCCTCCTGTATTCAAGTGAATCTCCTGCCTCAGCCTCTCTAGTAGCTGGGATTACAGAAGCTCACCACCACGCCTGGCTAATCTTTGTATTTTTAGTAGAGATGGGGTTTCATCATGTTGGCCAGGCTGGTCTTGAACTCCTGACCTTAGGTTATCCCCCTCACCTCGGCCTCCCAAAGTGCTGGGATTATAGATGTAAGCCACCGTGCCAGGCCAGGCTGTTTCTTTTAGAGTTACCCTGTACTCTAGATCTGTAGGAATCTAGTAATTATTTATATCTGTATCTAAATCTAGATATACATACATGTACACACGTGTGAGTACACATACCATATATATACTTAAATATTGAACACAAAATTTCATATATTGCATTATATATTGTTATATATTTTATTATATATAATTACATATGCCAAAGTACACATGACAAATAGTGAACATTTTTAGCATTGACTACCGTATAAATCAAGGTTTTAAAATTAATCATCACAGAAAATCTGTGCAACATTTCTGTTTGTCTTTTATCCCTCATTGCTCCCAGAGCTCTGCTTTCTCTGATAATCATTTGAGACTATACATGTAATTTTTAAAACAGTATTCTTATTTTTTAACAAGCACATAAATATTGTATCTTTATTCATTTAGGAATGTTCAAAAACTATACTCTGGCTGACTTATATGTTCTTTCTGGATAACTCCATCTGAATAATTTTTTGACTAATAATACCAAAACTCCCAGTAATTCCAAATCTAATTCTGGTCTATCCTTTGAGCCAGTGTAGATACCTTCTGGTATTTACCTTCTGTTATCTACACTGAGTTTTCTCAGTCAAAACTGACTCAGGAGGCTGAGGCAGAAGAAGTGCTTGAACCCCAAAGGCAGAGGTTGCAGTGAGCCGAGTTCGCACCACTGCACTCCAGCCTGGGCGACAGAGCAAGACTGAGAGGGAGGGGAAAGAAATTCTGAATCTCTGGGCTGGCCAACTGCAAAAGTAGGGAAATTGATGAACATGGCAAAGCAGGGAGAGAGGACATTTCAGAAGCAGATCATCTTCAGGTCTCTACACATCCATATTCATATCTAATACAGATGAGCAGGAATATAAGTTTTGTTAAACAGCCAGCATTCTTTACCTGAATAAAAAGCACACACCACTCAGCTATGGACACCAGTCCATAGCAGTCTAAACATTTTGCTAGTCAGATAATTTCAAAAACCCCAACCCTGAGAGAGGAGTAAATGCTTTGGTAAGCCATCTGGCTACCGCTGGCTTTGCTCTTGGGGAATAATTCTCTTTTCCATCCTTCTTTGGAGATGATGTTGTTTCATGCCTACTTCCTTCTAGTGAAACTTTTGGGGTCACCAAAAGAGGACCTGAAGATGAGCACTTGGGTCCAGAGTGTTGAGAAAGAGGTAATCCAGTGGAGACAAATCGGGAAAGTAAGAGAATGAATGAACAAACTCAAAAAGGCTGCATAATTTATGAAGGTAGCTCTGAGCAACTAGAGTTCAGTTCCTCCATGAATCCCTGATAAACCGCACAGCATATTTCAAAGTTGCCTCACCAGAGGAATTAACCCATCTGAGGCATTTATCCATTCAGACCCGTATGTGCTCAGTGTTGCATCTCGAATCTTCTAGATTTTAACTTCAACCCAAGCCCCCATTCTCTGGTCAGCTCTTAGTCTGTGGAAGGACAGAAGTGCATAAAGAGGGAGATTCTGATGGAAATTGACTTGCACACCTGCAGGTGAACCCAAATATGGGGTAGGACCAACACCATCTGTTATAGCTTGCTTTTGGAATCCAGATTTGTGGTGTCTTTGACAATACATTTTTTTTTAAAACTTAAGTCTTCTTACTGATTTACTTCTAAACGTTTGCAAGTTGAAGTAAACATACTGAAAACTTGCTAAGTCTCTTAGTAGAGAGGCCTGTAGTCAGCCCATCTCTTCTTTCTATTTAATGGCAGAAAACACTGTGTTGGCTCCCTTTTCCTTACATAGGAGACCATTCAACTGTTAGTTGCCTGTCAGTTTCATTGTGGGAGAGTTTGGGTTAAGTGTGATTCCATTTTTTTGCTAATAACTAATATTAACCCTCTAATTAATTCTTACTCTCTGAAGTTCCACTAAGATTGAGACATGCATGAGATATTCATTTTCCTTAGCATCATAACTAAGGGCTTTCTCTGCCCATGACCTTCAACTGGTGCATAATTGGGAAAATACAGAAAAAGGGATAGACTGATTTTCTTAATTAATTTGCCATGAAAATTTAAAGTTTCTTGTCCAGGCAGTAGCAAAATTACCTGCATGATTTGAAGGAATAATTAGACCTAGTAAAAGCCTCTAAAACTCCATGATTATATGGACACATTCATGAGAGTCCAAGATGCACAGCTATATGCTTTCACACTTCCAAAGGCCACTGTTCTACCATTTTTAATTTCTCAATGTTCCTGCATGACAAAATAAAGTGTTGTGTAAGCAAAAACATAATTTTCTAAGTCCCCCAGCTGACTGATAGATCTGCCCCTTGGCCAAGAGCATTCCAAAGTTAATCTGAAAAACAAATTAAGGACATGATGAGAAGGAGGGTGTTGGGCATGCTTCATTACATATCCACCTTCCTTTTGGAATTCAGGCACAGTTAACTAGCATTAACATCAACACAGAGACCTTGAGACTGACAGAACAGTCTCTTTAAGTATGGTCGGAAACTTTTACAATCTATCATCCCTGAAGCCTGCTACCTGAAGACTTCAGCTGCGTGATAAAAGTTGGTCTCCACAACCTCCTACCTTAACCCAGACATTCCAGGTCTTTAAATAATTTTTCTTTCGACCAATTGCCAATCAGAAAATCTTTGAATTGCCTTATGACCTGGAAACCCCTGCTTCCAGTTGTCCTGCCTTTCTCCACCAAACCAATGTATATGTTACATGTATTGATGGATGTCCTATGCCTCTCTAAAATGTATAAAACCAGGCTGTAGCCTTACCACTTTGAGCACAAGTTCTCAGGATCTCCTGGGGCTGTGTCGTGGGTCACTGGTCACACATACTTGGCTCAGAATAAATCTCTTCAAATGTTTAACAGACTTTGACTCTTTGGGTTGACAGTTGGGATATCAGAGAGATCACCAATAAATCATGGCTCTCTTTTTTGAATGATTTATGATCATATTTAATACAAGTCAAATAACTCCCCATCAAAAAACTTTACTCATTTTCATCAAGTATTGGTCTTCACTCCATTTACAAACAACCAGATGATGACATTAAACAAACACGATACTAACACAAGAAATGAAAATTAAGAGGTAATGCATAACTAAATTGTTTGCCCACAATGGTAAATGCATAGCACTCATATTAATCTTGGTGTTTTCTTGATTTTTCCCAAATTTATTTAAGTTCACATGTCATGAATTCTGGACAACTTAAGAAGACTAATTGACATCCTGTGTCTGATTTTTTTTTTTCATCGCTTCTTTTCCAGCCGTACCAGTGAATTTATGTTGTGGTGTTTGACAGATCTAAGTAGAGTTCTTTATACACATCTTTGATAACTTTTAAACTTCAATAGCCTGGAGATACTGGTTTTCTTCCTGGGGTGCAGGTAGAAGGAGTTATATATACTGTTATGTTTACAGTATCATTAGTATGACAATATATATCGTATTAATGCCATACTTTTTTAAATTGTGGGAAGTCTGAGGGTTAGCATTCTAAATTTTGAGGCCTTAAAGGACTCTCATCTTCTTAGTGAGAGACAGCAAGGCTGGAGATGCTCAGCAGACTCCCATCAGCCTTCTCATTTTGCAAATGCAGACTGGAATGAATCAAGCTAAAGCTTATTTTCTTTCTACTTTCAGCTTAACTCCTTGGACTTTTAGAAGAGGAATCAGACCACAGTAAAACTGAAATAATAATAATTTTATAGGCACTGGTAACAAAATAAGAGAAACATTAATGATCCCTGGAATTAGTTATTAAGTACATCATTCAACTCACATCTGTGAATGCCATCAATTTATCAAAAGAAGTGCGATTACAAAGTTAGGTGTATAGAATGAGACACTGCAGAGTAGAAAGTCATTGCTGTTTGGCCTATCCATAGCTAACGATTATGTGTACATTTCTCTCCAATTTAAATGTCAGATTAAATCCAACAATACATATAAAATTAAATGTACACTTGAATAAATGTAATATTTTAAGTTATCAGCATAATGTCTTTGACAATGAATATTTGTCTTGTACACAATAAGAATTATGAAAATAGAAAAATAACACGAAAATAAATAAGTTGATGTTTTCCATTTTAAACACTGAGCAGAAGAGTTTTATGATATTTGAGAAGAAAATGGGCAATAATGTAGAACAAATTATATCAGATGTGTTGAATAGAGATCAGCATGATTACAATGCATGACTCATTACATGATCACTTGAGATTCTTTTCTCATCTCTAAATCGCAGGCCCAAAACTCCCTTATCCTCCATATTTTCTCTCCTGTTGTGCTGTGAGTTTTTTCCACTACTCTCAAACGAAGCACAAATTTTTGTTGCATCTGATGCTTTATTCCAAATTCAGCACACATAGGGTTCCTCTTGCTTTTCAGCAATAAATCAATGACATTTTTCTCTATGTCTCTCAATAATTTGAGTTTTGTTCATATTATTCACAAATGCAACACCTGAAGTTCCCTTTATAAAATGTAACTTGTATTATGAAAAATATAAGACTTCATATATATGTGAAATATATCAAAGAAATCAAAGAAGGTTCCATAAAAACCATTAAAAGTAAATTTATCACCATTGTTTATAAATTCCTATGTTTCTTTTCTTTTCATAACCTACTTAGAAATGTGCCTGTGATATAAAATAATTCATTACAAAAATACATAACTTAATTTTTAACTATTGATTCAGGTTCAGAACAGCATTAAGACACTACAAATATCTAACATGTAGTAGTGAATACTTGCATAGCAGTGAGTTTAAATAGGTTCTATGCAGCTTGAATCAGAAAGGGTATATTAATCTACTAAACATCCTCAAAGAAATGGACATTATTATGTCTTTTTAAAATTAGTGTCAATGATATTTGCAACTCCCCCAAAATGAATAAAACCAATAAAATATATTGTATTTACACTGAAAAGACAAAACAATGTACAAATAACGTGTTCTGATCTGCTCAATGGAAAATAGTAGCACTTCTTTCTTTAAATAAAAGTGATATTAACAGTAAAGAAAAGGTGACTACTACTATACTTCTAAGATTTTGAGACATATTTTGATATCATAATAGGTACGTGTGAAGTATTTGAATAGAAATTACTATTGACAGATGATTATACACATTTTCTAATTTGCAACACTTCAGCCTTTGCTGGGAATACTTAATTCCATAACATTTATTAAATGTGATTTTTGCCATAATAAAAGTACATTTAATAAAATGTTAAATCTATCAAAAACATTAATAAAATTTACTACATTATTGGAGTAATCCTGACACATTTGCTAGTAAATATTAAGATTTGTAATTATTTCATCTTGTTCAATTCAAATATACTTGTATCTTTAATATTTTCTTTTTTTATTTTTTCCATCTAATTTTAATTAATTTTCATAAGTTTTTTCTCGTTTTGTCTTCCTTTTTCTGTCTTTCCTTTATTACTCTTTATTTTAATCTTGCTGCCTTCCAGAAGCAAAATCATATGTATGTAATAATGGAACTCAATTTAAAAAAATTTAGTCATATGTGGTTTAAATAGCAGGTGTATTATAAAAGCAGTAAAATTATGCATATACATAATATATATGTACATATGTGGGTATAACTTTCTTTACTTACTGTAAGAGTAAGAAATTTTGTGTATATATGTACATATATGTGTGTGCATGTGTGTATTAGAAAAGCAAAATAAAATCTCAGTGCCCCAAACTCACTATGCCAAAGGGAAAGTTGAGCATGGGAATGGAGTCATGCAAAAACTGCCTCTTGAAAAATTCCAGACAGACAGCTATAATTTTACGTTTACTTTGTCTTATGTAAAATGCATATCTACGAAGCATGACACAAATGCATATTTGACATTTTTCCTCACTCTTCTCTTTTCTTATGTGAAATATGGGTTCAGTGAGCTCTAATCAAAGCCTCACAAGAATGTAACCACTGGCCTCATCACCTATCCTTTTTTTTTTTCTCCCTCCTCCCCCTCATGCTTGGTCTTTCCCCTTTAAATATTGAAGTCTTCAAGATCCTCCTTGGAAAAAGCACAGGCCACAGATCTTACTGTAACTTGTATTTCTTTTCCTCTAGTGTGTCTTCCACTTTGGCAAAATAAACCTTTAAATGTCTCTCAGAAACTTTTTGATTTATAGTATACACACATACACACACACACACAAACACACAAAATTTATTCCCAGTCTCCTGAGTCTACTAGTAAGAACTCTCAGATTGTCTCATGTGTATACATCTATTCACATGCTAATATTTTTGACTATCATGTGTTCTTTTTTTTGAGACAGGGTCTCGCTCTGTCACCCAGGTTGGAGTGCAGGGGCACAAACAGGACTCATTCCAAACTCTGGGGCTCAAGCTATTCTCCCACCTCAGCCTCCCGAGTAGCTGAAACTACAGATGCATGCCACCATGCCTGGCAATTTTTTTTTTTTTTTCTGTAGAGACCGGGTCTCACTGTGTTGCCCAGACTGGTCTCAAACTCCTGGGTTCAACCAATCTTCTCGTTTCAGCCTCCTACAGTGTTGGGATTACATGTGTGAGCCCTGTACCTATCCTGTTTGTTATCTTGATAAACTGCTGTTCCATTTCCCAGCAAGGTTGCTGGATGCCTATGTGCCAGTCGAACAAACATGCTACTTCTCTGTCTTCTCCTTTCCACAGTGGTTTTTGAGCTTTCTAAAAAAAGAGTTAGGTAGAGTTTGTTCCACGTATTGTCATGTAGGCAAAAAAGAGTTGCTACAGGTTAATACAATGGAGTGAAAACCTGTACAAATAAATTTTTCTGGATTTATTTTATTTTAGCAATAAAAATGCTGCCCTTCAGAAAACATTCCTCTCCAGAATTTGAAAAGTCTTATTTTTTATAATGAGTGTCAAAGTTTGGGAGAAAAATATAGAACTCATATTGCAGTCACCAATATAGGGTCTAAAATCAACAATGTTATTAGCGTTAAATGGATATGTCACTATCAGCCTTCAGTAGTCTCTGCTGTTTTTTTCTGAACTCTGATATTAGCAAGTCTGATCTGCAGTTCATAGTCATAGATCACTCACTGTTGCATCCTTCCAAAGTGTGTGACTTACATGTGTGATTTGTTTATAATTGCGAGTGTTAATATTTTATTGTTCACTTTTCCTATGGCAAACTCAATTGTAGCACTTTGTAGCATGATAATGCTGGCTTAATTTTTATCATTTAAAACATTTTAACATATTGTGACCACATTTTCTAAGAATTAAGGTAATAATAATGAGAATGAATGATTATAATACCAATGCAAAGATGAGCCAGACATCAGTGAAAAACAGGGCTAACCAACTGTGTCATTTGAATGGCAGATGGAAGGACACATACAACTAGATCAGGGAGGTAAATAATTACAACAGAGCCTACAAGACAATCTGCAGAGAATAATTTGTGATTGGACTTGGTGGAGCAGAGCACGTGAAAGCACACATGGAGATGGAAATTCTCACATCCAGGATGAGACATACAAATACTTTTAAACCAACCAAAAGATTTTTCATCTCCCAAAAAGACACTAATCATATATGGAAAACAGTGGCTGCTAAATTAGCGTGGGCAAACCACAGGAACAAACACACCCTTTCCTGTTGTTCCCTTATCTACAAAACTGAGTAAAAGATGTTTCCTGACTCAGAGGTGACAACAGAATATCCTGTGGGCAGACACAAAGGAATATTTTAATAACAGACGTTTTGGTCTTTTACAATATAGTACTAATTATGGGGATCTTACCAATAGTCATGCTCCCTAGGTTTACCAAGTATGCTGAACTGTGGTACAGTTTAATCTGAAAGGTAGAGTTTCAAATTATCTTCTTGATTTTCCTAAGGATTTTAATGAAACCGCAGAAAACATGAAACAAATGATCGTTGATATCTTATCCAAATACAAACTAGTTTTTCATCTGCATGTGTCAAAGATGATGCAAATGTAAACTTTTGCAATTTCGATTTACATTATAAACCTCTTACCCCCAAAATGAAAACATCTTACCTACTAAATGCCCTGCACATCTTGGAACACATTTTTTTTAAGAAAGTGATGACATTCGCTGACTTGAAATATTGAGGCTTTCACAATAAAGGTTTTGCTCACTTTTCATTTTTCCTAACATATGAACAAGCACTTACTGAGATTTCAACTTTATGGAAATGGAAAGAGATAACCTCCTTAGACATATGCCTACAAGATGGTCATCATTACTGGGACTACAGAGATTTTTAAATATTGGTTTGCCATATTATCATACTTTCGAAGTGTGGGAAAATAGGATATCCTTCTTTAATTTGGAGATACGTTGAGGATGACAATGGAGAAAAAATATTACAGTAAAACAGGTTAGATAAAACTGTTTCTCTGAAACTGTTTGATGATCTTTAAAGAGGACATAAGGAGCTGAGAAAAGGATTGAATTTAAGTTTGTTCATTGTTATATGAATGTTGTGACAAATTTTACACTGACAAAAATGACTAAGATTATCGAAATAAAACTGCTTTAAAACAGGGGAAAAATATATCGGAAAAGGTTGGCCAGGTTATAGAAAACTTCTTTATGTTTTTACTAAAATTAATCCATTGAAATTTGACTTAAATTTTATAAATCTAAATCACCTCTGTGCATTAAAATGATTTTCCCTGAGTTAAAGATGTTTAGCTCATGATGACATCAATGTGCTTCAGAGGAATTAAAAGTTATGGACATTTTAGACATGAAAATAATAAATCTGTAAGTGCAAAGAACCTGATTGACAAGTAGCGGCTCTACCAGAACCAGCCTGTGATATAAGCAGGTGTCACTTTTGGAGAGCTGGGACCTATTTCTACAATTTGTTTCTGGGAAGTGAAATTCTAAGAACTTCAGGCTCAGTGTTTACATTAAGAGGATATATAGCTTGATGTCAATTAACTGAACTTGAAAGGAGAGATAATGACACAAAACCTTCCTTCAAGTATCAGGACCTCCTTTCCTAAAGAGAGGTAGAAAGATTTTCTCATACAGTCTACGCTAAAGCATTAGCCAGAAGATGCCCTCTAATTGCCCTTTCTCGCTCTATGAACCAATGATCCAACCATCACAATGTGAATACACATCCAAAGAAAAGTAAGCCAATACCTTGAATAGTTATCTGTACTCTTATGTGTATTGTAACATTATAGATAATAGCAAAGATATAAAAAAAAAAACCTGTGCCCATTGACAAATGGATAAAAAAATGTGGTATATATAAACAATGCCATACTGTTTAGCCTTAAAATCAAAGGATGTTGTGCCCTTTGCAACAACCTGGAGGACATTATGCTAAATGAAGTAAGCCAGGCACTAAAAAACAAATACTGCATGATCTCAATTATACGTAGAATCAATGAAAGTCAAAACTTGTAATACAAGTAGAGAGTAAAATGGTAGTTATCACATTTGGAAAAGATGAGGGGTGGAGAATGGAGATATTGGTCAAAGTGTACAAAGTCTCAGTTATGAAAGAGGAATAAGTTCTAGAAATCTATTATATAGTGTAGTGACTGCAGCTGATAACAATGTATTATGTATTTAAAAATTGCTAAGTGTAGATTTTATATGTTCCTGCCTCAAAAATGTATGAGGGGATGTATTTATTAGATTGATTATGATAATTATTTCACAATATGTATATACATATATATCAAAACATCATGTTTACCCCATAATAGATACAATGATTGTCAAATAAAAATTTAAATAATTTAGATTTAATCAAAACATTTTGTAAATTAGTTATAAATGCTTAATTGTTGTGAATGTTACTTTTAATGCATGGAAACACAAGCTTTAGAGACACCACCTGAGTAGAAAAGGAAATAGAGATAGTGATACAGAAGATAAATTTAACACTGTATTAAGAATCCCAACAGGGCACAATATCACAAAAAATGAAAAAAAAAATTACATATAATGGGTGATCAGTGACACCAAATGCTTCAAAATATCTGGGACTGGGCACAGTGGCTCATGCCTATAATCCTAGCACTTTTGGAGGCCAAGGAAGGATGATTACTTGAGCCTAGGAGATCTAGACAAGCCTGGCTAGCATAGTGACTGCCCATCTCTACAGAAAAAAAAACAAAAAATGTTAGTCAGGTGTGGCAGCAGCACATGCCTATGGTCCCAGATACTCAGGAGGCTGAGGTAGGAGAATCATTTGAGCCTGGGAGGTTGAGGCTGCCATGAGCTATTACTGCATCAACACACTCCAACCTTGGCAACAGAGTGAGACCCTATCTCAAAAAATAATAATAATAAATTACATTAATAAAGAAAGACACTTAACAAGAGTTTGGACATGTTAGAAAACAAGGGCATATTCGTAAGATAAAGCCTCATATATATTAAAAGATGATAACCAGAGACAAGATGATCGTATGCTAATTTCACAAATGGTATATGTATTTTTACTGCTATACTGAAGTGAGATCAGGATATGAGAAAAAACTCAGGATTTTCTATTAGGTCTGAGACAAGTTATATTACTGACAGTGAGTGAGAATGAGCTGAGGTTGGGGACTTACAGTAAAATGAACCCTTGTGTGAGAACATCTGTGGGACAAACACTAGAGGGGTCAGTTAGAGAAGACAAAAAGCCAGTGAAGCATCAACAAGGATAAGTTTGAATTGCTATTTGACTTCAGGAATGATTATTAAGGAAATCTGCACATAGACTCAATCAAGTCTCACATAAACTAGTTTCAATAACTAAAGCCTTGTGACTTTTTTCTGTAAGTTCCAATATTTAGACAAATATTTTATTCATTACAGCTATACATTTTTCACTTTGTCCCTTCTTTGATTAGTATTACCTCCACTCCAGGGAAATTGAAGTAATCTATAATAAAGGGTCAAGCTACAAAGTTCTAAAGCAAATCAACGTTTGGGAAAATGTGCCATGGTTTCTGTAATTAAAAGAATGAGAATTCTAATAATAATATTATTTAGTGCTTCTCTCCTCTATATAAATGGGGCCTTATTTGCACTCAAACAGCTAATCAAAAGGCAAACTGTAAGTATATGTCCGGAATTTCTATCCTTAAGCCTCTAAGGCCAAATGCTTTACTTTTAAAAAAATGACAGCTTTAGACAAGGGTAAATTTGACATTTACCGAAAATCTACAGAGGTAACTCTGTAGAATGTCAATATTAAACTTTCTTGACTTTGACTCTTACATAAATGCAGAAAGTCTTTTTTTATCATTTGGAATTCTGAAATTTAATTTTTATTTTGTAAATATATTCAATTATTTTATGTTCAAAATTTAAATAATTTTTGAATGCTTAGACTTTACTATTTTGTCCATAAAATGTCATAAAAATTTTTAGTGACTAGATACAATAATATTGGCAGCAGCATTGTGATTATATGATGAAAGGGCTTAGAAATTCAAATTGTGGATGTGACACCTTTAGAAGAGTGTAATATAGATGAATATGACACTATGCTATGCTGACAAATATATTCCAACACTGGTATTAGTAAATTTTGATGCAAATATATAAGGAAGAAGTTAAGAAAAGTATATGTAAGACTTCTATTTTCTAATGTCACCAATTGTTTTTGTGACAAGATAAAGACAAAATAAAGGCAACAAATGAATGGTATGAATGGTAGCAGCAGCCATGGAGCAAATTAACAATTATAATAACTGGACTGTGATATAAAGAAAGAAAAGAGAATATTAACAAGTTTCATAAAATACTGAAATCTTTGTGGTGGTAACCACATTAAAAACATTTGAAGTCCTTTTAAGCAGACTTAAATGTGAAAATAAAGTCTCATTTCTGAGAAATGCAATGAGAGACGATTAACACTATGAGTTGCGTATTTCCTGTGAAACTTCCAAAAAAGGTCACCCAACAAGTAAATGCAAACAGAACCAGTATTGTAATAAGAATGAATTCTCAACATTCCTGTGTATGCTAGTGACTGCAAACAAAGCACTCAGCATCATCGTTATCTAATATATTTTTAAAAACCCAGTCTCATTCATGGATACAGTAGGCACCATATTTGTGTCCCCAAAATGATACTCTTTAGTTCCAAGTATTCCACTAAACTCAAGATAAGAGCAAATAATGGACTCAGTCCCATTTCCTAGGAATTAATGGCTCACGACATCAACAAATAGTGTGGAGATATTTTACTTCTAAACATCTTAAAGTCATTTTATTTTATCCTAAGAAAAACTTGTGTTAAAAATGTGAGTATTTGTCCATGACATCTTGCACTTTGCACACTATGGAACAGTTTTAAGGAAAATAGAAGATTCTTACATTGTATTGTAAAACTATGAGGAATTGCACATTGTGCATAATAAAAACCATAGAGCTTTGAGATCCATTTATGAAAGAAAAATAATGATCTCCCCAAGCACAGTCATAGGTGGTCATGCAATGCATAGCAGAAGCATGATGATGATATTAGGAAGAGGTTGTTGCTGTGCTTGTTTTTCACATAATCTTAAACTTAGGCTTTTATTGTCTTAACTTCCATCGGTTATAGCAGACAGCAGGTGACAGATACAGGCAGTAATTGAAAAGCTTGCATGTTAACATTGAGGATTGTAAACCCTCTCTTGATCTCTAACATCACTGCATTTGTTTTTCTTTTCTTCACTGCATGATACTCTAAATAGAATATACTCTTAATCGGTGAAAGAGAAACTCTACGTTGCTCCACTTAAACAAAAAGATGAAAAAGCAGAGAAAGGCAGAGAAGAAAAACTACGTTGTGAGATGCAGATAGCCGAGTTGTGGTTTAACTGCATGAGAAACTACAGAAGAGATGTGTCAATAAAATTGGATAGAAAAACAGGAATTTTGAAAGATTTGATACAGATTTCAAATTAGTTACCTTTTAGTTATCTTTTATAGATGCAGATAAAGAATATAATTCCATCGTAATTACTAATTTTCTGTAAGCTGCTTTAGAAGTAATTCAGTGTAGAAGCTGAAACATTTGTCACCTGAATTTATAAGTTTTTTCTTGAGCTCATCTTAGATTTTGAAATTCAGCTGTTGTATTAACTTATGGAGTAAATATATGTAATTCAATAAATTCAGAAATCTAAACCGTCTCCTCCAGAAAACAGCAAACTGTTTTATTCCCACACAATTTCAAGGAAACTACTTTGCTTAAGAATTTGAATTCCTTTCTGGATGATGAAAGAAAGGCAATATTTAGAATTGTTTTAGTGCCTCTGCCTGGCAATCAAGATCAGAACTTCCAGGATCTGAGGTTGCTGCTATGAAAAGCATGATTAAGTTGCTAGTATAGTCAAATTGCTATTAGAAACTTGAGTAATTTTATTAATGTTTCACTAATTGGTATACTTACATATATAAATGTTTAATATGTTTATACACACGTGTGCTATGGTCAGGACATCGTTTAAAATTGTTTACATATGAGATAATTTAGGGCGGAAAAATTCACTGTGTGGGAATATGTAAGGTACACATTAAAGGGTGTTTCCAAATTCAAAGCCGTAAGATATGCTTTATTTTATACGTAAATTATTTTACTGTCCTAGAAAAAAATGTCCATGTCTATATGTATGTGTCTCTGTGTGTGACATTGCTAAGGTTAAAGTACATACCAAAAAAGTGTGAGGAGGTATATTATACTGTACATCACCGTTGGCCTCAGTTCCAATGCCTGATTGTCTAAAAATGTGTTGAAGAGCTGAGAAGCGATTGCAATTTTGGTGTCATTTGTACGATGAATTTATTGTCACATATGGAGGGATGAGCTCAGGCAAACACTATTAAGTATCATATTTGCTAACTAGAAAGAAGAAAGATACCAATGGCCGCCTGTTCTCTTGGCATCTTTTGAAAAGAAAGTCATGTTTGGACCAGGCATAGCTGGAAATATCATGGTTCTCCAGGGGAAGAATTTTCACCAAAATATGTTCAAGATTGTTATGCAAAAAGCATTTGAATGAACTTAAAAATAGCAACTTGAGATTGGGCACTAACTGCTCAGTGTAGTTGCACTAGGGTCACTGGAAAACCTTAAAGAATGCTAAAATAGTTCACAGATTCTTCTACCACCTGGCAATGGTACATACTGGCTCACTACCCAGTTATGAAAACACAATTGTCATAGTCTTTAATCTTGCAGAAAATCCTGTTTGTCTCTGCCCAGTGTACTACTGCTCTTAAGGAATAATCAAACATAATCCTTATTTATCAGGATATACAATTAACTAAATCAAGAACAGGATAAAAGAGAGAGGAAAATATCCTTCTGATCCCACTTCCAGGGTTTAGCAGTGTTTATGACTAATCAGTGGGGATTTTCATTCCCTTGAGTGTGAAACTTCTCTCTTACCTAGCAGAAAACATTCTGCCACCATATGTGATCTCTTGGCAACACAAGAGTATCTGCGGACCCACCTGAAATGAAGTCAGTGCCTAAATTGCATCCATCTAGCCGCCCTTCATCTAAGCAGTAGGAACGGCCTGCTAAGGCATCCATCCATCTGCCTGCTAAGCTCAAAGCTGTTACAAAAACAAAGAGAGATCACCAAGATCCTGCATCCTCCACTTACTTGTAAATCTCCAGTTTTGTCACAATAGGGGGTCTGAATATTGATTGCCTTTCTTTTGCGGACCTTTCTATCAGCAATTTTGTTGCCAACAGTTGCTGTTTTGAAGCCATCGGTAAAGGTCACAATAAGCAATTCCAACTGCTATTTTGACACAGAAAGTCAGTGAACAAAAGTCACCCGCCAGTCCAAGAAACTTTGTATGGCAGACATTTGGAATGAAAATTAACAGTTTTAATTTGTAACTGTCCTCCCACTAGGGAACTTTTTCCAAACTCTTAGCTTGTTGTTTCTTCTAAAAACTATGTAGCCTGATACTACGTTTCAGGATATGCCCTCATCCTTACAAAACGTGTGCATTTAAGTTTTATTTTCAGTTTTCTGGTTTCCCTGCATCTCTGCCCCAAATTATTAGCCATTGGCAAGCTCCTTAGGGGATTACTTCACCTTCAGGACAAAACTGGAAACTTCTCTTCATCCTATCCAGCTTCCTTAGATATCTTTCCAGGCCCATTGGCTTCCATGTGCTTCCCCTAAAAGGAAAGCTCCTGCTAGCCTGGGGAACACACCTGTGAGGAGGAGGGCAAGCAAGTGGGAGCAGGCAACCAAAGGCACACAGTGCTCAATAGCACCAGCTTTGTGGAGTGCAGCTTGCAACTGGAAACCTTAAATATTTAGCTAGACTTGTATAGCTAACATTTTAAAAATCGGGTGTGCTCACTCTCATCCTTTGGGTTGTCCAAAGGCAAAGAACAAAAATAGGATGACTCAAAAGAAACTACACATTTGAAAAGGGAAAGAGCATACGCAACTAGACAGATTAGATGGTGGCCTCAGTGATCATCACGAGAGAGTGCCATCCACTATCCCCCACCCAGTAAAAAACTATCTGGAATCTATTAGTACCAAACTTCTTTATAATTTGCTTTCTCTAATCAGGAAGTTTTAGCTGCACCAGAAAAAGTTAGTTGTATTGGGAAGCATTCAACCAGAGAAGCGGAACTAGTAGCATACATATTTATGTTATTTATGAGTGAGCTATGCAATTTTATACGGATTTATTGCAGGGAATTAGGATACATAATTGTAGGGCCTGGCTAAGCAAATCCAGAATTCCTAGGGCTGGAATTTTTTTTTAACAAAAATCTCTATTCTTCATGCATGATAATATCCCAAAATATACGCTTAGATTTTACCTTGTATGGATCATAATACTTTTACCTAAAGCATATAAGGTCTAGGATTTCATACTGCTTCCATCGAAAACCTCAGGACTAGTTTAACTTCAAAGCTATTCAGAAAACTGCCACTGTTTTGGCACTCTGAATACTTCCAAGAAAATAAAAGAGGAGATAGTTTGCTTTTTAAACTTTCTGCCTGCCAGGTTTGTGTAAAAGTAATTGCATTTTGCCATTAAAAGTAATGGAAAAACTGCAATCACATTTGCACCAACCTAATATTTAATATTATTTCTGCTGCAGTCATAAAAGCTGGAAGTCATAATTGTATGTCGTATGACCTAGTAACATGCCTCTCAGAGTAGAGGTGAATGTGACATTTCATGCTGGCAGGAGAAATTACTGAAACTACAAATCTAATCTTATTTGCTGGACGCAGATTGGGGGCAGTATTGCTTTGTGATTAATCATAAACTTTAGAATATGATAGGCATAGTTACAAGGAATGAATCTTCTTCACATTTTCGTCTGATCATAAACAAATCACTTAACCTTTGAAATCTTCAGTTTTCTCACTGCAAAATAAAAATAGTGTCTATTTTTCGAGCTGTCCTGAAATTTAAATGGGATAATTACTTTTATTCTCATACTGTGACCAGTAGGCAGAAGAAGTGAGTTTTACATGATCATTTTATGATATGCACTAAAATTGTAAGCTTGATGTTCTCTATGTGAATAGTTTACCTGTTTTGTACACAATGAACTATATAGTGGTGTGGGCAGAAAAACCATTGCTTAAAAAGACACCAGAAAAATGAGAAGTGAGCATAGCATTGTTCAATGAAAAACAAATAGGCTTTAAAGATTTGTGTTAAAATTACTTTAACTAGACACGTCATTTGGCCAAGTCACGTTAATTCTCTGAACTCATTCTTCTCATTTGTATAATGAAAATAGCAATATGTATGTCTCAAATTGGTTGTGAAGATTAAACATAACAATTATGAATTAATGACAGAAAATATTTTAGGTGCTTAAAGCTTTTGCATGTTACTTCCTTTCATTCTTACAGAAATGACTAACTCTGGGTGACAGTATTATTTCTATTTTACACTTGAGGGGACGGTTCTTGTAGAGAAGAAATTTGCCAAAGGTCATCAAAGAAGTTAATCGAAATTGAATTATGTCGTAGTTTAAAGCCTGTGTACTTAAGCCCTCTACTAACATTTGTGGCACTGTTCTTGATATTTGATAAACAGCTGGCATCTGGTAAACACTCAATTATTTTTATTAGCTTCCCTCTTTTCCTAATTAACTTCATGTCCAGAAAAAAGGAAGTAACCCTC
Organism: Trachypithecus francoisi; assembly: GCF_009764315.1. Taxonomy (NCBI): domain Eukaryota; kingdom Metazoa; phylum Chordata; class Mammalia; order Primates; family Cercopithecidae; genus Trachypithecus; species Trachypithecus francoisi. Next base: position 154,815,158 of record NW_022681454.1, on the reverse strand, counting down.
TAGAGCTTGTTGGAACAGAATTGTTCTCTCATTATTTGAGAAAACAGCAACATCACAGGCTATTTTTCTGTGGCTAGATAAACATTATTTTAATCACTAGCTTTGTATACAAACACAAAGATGTATGAATTAATTCAATGAACTTAAGCATCATTTATTTCTTATGCATGAAGACAAACACTTGTTTAGTTTTACTTTCCACGTTAACTGGTTATAAGACAGCCTCCTTCTGAATATAAATGATCTTTTCCCAATAGTAACCAGGACTGGCACATTTTAAGACCCTCTAAGGGACCAAAAAAAAGCATAATTGTTCAACAATGGTGGCAATTATTATCCTTCTATTATAAATAATGCCAAATATTTTGCAGAGCTTCCAAGTAAACCTTACTTACAATACCTTGCATATTAACGAACCGACATAAAGCAAAATATGAATAGGAATGGAATGCATTTAAAATGAATTCACAGAGAAAGACCATTTTATTTCTTTAATACATTTCTGGAAGCCAACATAAACAAATGTTCATAATCTTTACTAACACATGAAATCCTTTTAGAATAATATAATGTAACTTGTTTTTACATATTTAATGGCACATTACAAAGTAAAGCAAATGAACAGACGGTATTTTAAAAATAGGCAATTAGGAAATATTTGACCCCAGCCTTTCATTTAGGTTTTACAGCTGTTTTGTGTTTGATCATGGCAAGTCTTTGGATAAATGCAACTTTGGGAAACTAAGGTGCTGACCTTTTTTTTGTGCTTTAGTTTTGTTTTTTAACATCAGAAGTGGCTCCCTCAAGTGAAGAATATATAGTTGCTGGGCTCTCTTAGGATCCAAAGGAAATTACTTGTGGCATAAAGTGTGGTGGTAACGCAGTTACTTTTTATCAAGATGTAATCCAGTAAGTCAGTGGGGATACACCATTGCTACTGAAACATAAAATAAAATGTCAAAGTGACCATCTATTTATATGCATCTCTATAAAGAGACCAAAGGGAAAGACAGTGAATTTTTCTGAGGTGTCTAGGTTTCCAAAATGCCCAGATACATTACCATATTCAGTAGTGAAATGAAAAAATCTCCCCTGATATCTCTGTATTTTTAAAAACCCAGGTAAGAACTCACATTTGGCAAATTTAAGCTAAAATGTAACTTCTGACATTTATAAGATGCTGCATTTGAATACTAAAATTTTGATGCAATCAACTTTTGTTACAACCACAAGCAATTATCTATTTACTTCTATAGTTTCATAGCTTTTACAATACACTGCAGTTTTGTCTATATATAGTTTGTATATATCTTCTGAACTGGCATATTTGAGGAGATATTCCATTATATTCTTTATATTACTGAAAACTAAACTCCAATGAAGTAACAGATCTTTCATGAAGGTCTACTTAGTGTGCTTGATCTTCAGAAACATGATTTCAATTTCATGGTCTTTTGTGGTATTTGTGGGTTTCAGAATATATCTAGAGTTTCTAGCTACTAGTGCAAAGATGACAATAGAAACAATACTAATTGTAATTAACCATAATATCATGGAGTTTAGATTTTATGAGTAAACGTTTATGTAGAGCCAGAGGTCATTTTAAATGTTTCTTTTTGTTACCTTAGTTTACTATGAGGTAGATATTATTGTAATCTATATTTTTTAAATAAAGAAATTTAAACATTGAGATTTTAAGTACATTTTTAAAAGCATACAGCAAACGACTTGTGAAATCTGCTTTTGTACCCAGCATGGGGTCTTTGTAATCTCTACTTTCCAGTGTATGTGATGGTTGTTTTGGTATAATTTGTACTCCATCTTTCAGTTTCCACATAATTGAATCTTATTTCTTGTAGGAAACCTATTTCATGGGATTTATGTGAATAGTTTTACCAGCAATTTATACCATAGGGCTAGACAACCAATATTTGCCTTATTTTTGACAGATGTACCCTGGTCAATAAAGGGTCTCTCATCCTTTAAGACAAACACTTGTGAGCACCAGTCAGTAGATTTCCATCCATTTTCCTGGCTTTGTGAAGATGTCAAATACAGAATAGAAAGAAAGAAAAACGTGCAAAGAAAACCAGAATTTATAAATGGACAGAAGAAAACATGAACCAAAATGCCAAATTTTCATTCTCTAGATCCTGGTGTACCTACAGTCACATGAAGATGAGGCCATGGTTCTGTTTTATGAATAATGAACTCCCAATTCAGCTTAAGCTTAAAGGACGACTTAAAATCATCAAACTTTCCTTTTTACAAATGAGGAGGAAAGCTAAAGAAGTTTAACTTTAGCTTCACTTTCACTTCAGTTTCCTAAAAGGGGGAGTTTTGTGTTTGACGTAATTGCACATGAAGTCACACAAAAATATATGCTGATGACTAAAGAAAAGATGGGTTGCAAAGCTACTAATTACAAGCATTGTAATGGGCAAAGTAGGACCTGACCTCCAGAAAAGTCATTGATACTTGATTAGGATGCATTTACTGTATACTTGAGTACATTTACATTTAATATTTTTTATCATTATCATATTTTCTAAAAATATTGAAAGAAACTAAGATATACTAAGGGAGAGCTTGATGACTTTTGACAAAAATATACATCCTTATAACTGATGCCTCTTTTATGATACTGAACATCCCCCCTCAGGGCAGAAATGTTTTACATCTTTTCCCAGTTGATTCCGATCACCAATCATCTCTTCCGAATTCTATCACGTGTTAGTTTGGATTACCTAAAATATCATGCAGTGGGTCGGAATGTAAATTAGTACAGGCAGTCTGGAAAGCAGCATGGGGACTGCTCAAAAAACTAAAAATAGAATGACCATACAATCTAACAATCCCTCCACTGAATATCCAGAGATAAGGAATAAACATGTCAAAGGATACTGCAGCACCATCCACAATAGCAAAGGAATGGGAATCAACGTAAATGTCAATCAAAGGATAAGTGGATAAAGAAAATGTGTTATATACACAAACAAATAGTATTCATCCATAAAAATGTATATAATCATGTCATTTACAGTGACACAGATGCAACTATATGGAAGTTGAGTGAAATAAGTTAGGCACAGAAATACAAATATTGGTTCTCACTCATATGTGGGAGCCGAAAAAGTTGATCACATGGAGGTAGACACCGGAATAATATTAGAGACTTGCGAGGATGTGTGGGTGGAAGAAGAGGGATGTAGAGAGGTTGGTTAATGGGTACAGATAGCAGAATTTCTAATCTTTGATAGTGGACATTGTATATTTCTCAAAATAGCTAGGATTGAGGCCCTGAAATGTTCTCAAGACATAAAAATGATGAATACTTAGGTGATGGATATTTTAAACACCTCAACCTGGTTATCACACATTCTACACATGTAATAAAATTTCATATATGCCCCATAAATATAGACAAACATAGTGTACCAAAAAATAAAGGTGCTACATTTAAACAACTTCATTTTTCAATTTTCAAGCAAATAGGATCATACAATATAAACTTTTGTCTGACTTCTTTCTATCTAAACACTTTTAATAACCTCTTTCACAAACAAGGAAAGATAAGGAGAATAAATAATTAGCGACTAATCATTACTAGGTGAACGTCATCCAAACGGTAGATATCAGAGCTCAGGTCCAAACTTAGCAGCTTTGTTCCAAAGTCCGTACTCCCAAGGGACAGGTTTAATGTCCACTTGTTTGAATTTCATGTATTTAAATTTAATAGCTAAATGCATTATCAAAGGTTAAGGATATGAATTTTATTATAGAATGTTTATTACTATAAAAATTCCCTAATATTAAATCGCAGTGATTTCCTTACATTACTCTAGCATGTTTTACACACACAAAGGAAAGAGAACCAAAGCAATCAAAGAGAACCAAAGCAATCATTTAGAAATTTAAACCATAAAAATTTGCTTTGATTGAATTATTTTACTGTTTTAAGAACTGTTTTTACCAAAGTGTTTATAATTAATTCCTAAATATTCAATTTCCATTTCACCCTGTATGTGTAAACCTGGCTTTAATTGGGGAAAAATATTACAAATAAAAAGACGTAAAAAATATATACATTATATACATACACACATATATATCATATATTAAAGATAAACTCACAATTACATACTAGGGTTATTAGTTTAATTGGTTCTGACTGAAGCATTGATATAACGGAAGTATTCAACTCACCATTTCGCCTTAACATAATATTGTAGCAGTATTTTTTTTAAAGACTGCTATTAATCAATTGATGCTGTGAAAATCAAGAAAACTATGTATAGAGGTATTTTCTTACTGAATTATTTGAGTGAAATTATTTAGTGAAAATTTGGCATAACGATGCCATAAAATATTGTCTGAGAAAGAATTGCTGCAAACTCCTTATGAGTTCCCAAATGGAACAACATTCTTTATTGAAATTTAAAGCCTCTCATTAAGAACTCAGAAGAAAATTATTGACACGCTGTGGGATTTTCCAGGGTGAATAGAAAATTATCTGTTTTTCTTCAACATCGTATAAAAAAGACATATATAATGAAACAGATGTGAATGGGGATAATAATGAATGCACAAAGCTGCTTTTTAGGGGACTAATTATTCCCCTCTCAATATTTTTAGGCCCTTTAACTGCTCCTATTATGGTCATTGTTAATCATATATATGCTCATTTTGATAATATTTTCCAGACATAAGCATACAAAGTTATGTCCTCCCGCGGAATAATTTAAATTTCTGTCACCTCCTCCCCAACTTGCCCTCCCACTTCCTCTTTCCTGACCCTGGTGAGCTAAAACGGCATTTAAATTGGTCAAGTAATGAGGTTTATGTAAGACACATATAAATAAATTGGAAGAGATAAATTTTGTTTTTATATTAGCTGCACTATAGAGAAGAATGTGATTTGTCTTTTGTCAAAAGAATGACCCAGACCATGCATTCTCAAAGTGACTGGTAACACCTTCAAAGGGATGAAAACTGTTCTTTGGAGGTTAATATATCTAAGATACCTACAACGGTTTGTGGCTTTCCAAAGGACCACAGTATATAAACAGATATATAATGAATTTGTGGTTTTAACATTTTATAGTAGCTGCTAGACAATTAGTGGAAAAAAATCTAAAAATGCTCTGTATGACGGTTGTGATAAACACAACAGTTATGAAACACAAACAATAGAATTATATGAAATATAGCAGTGTTGATTCAGTAATTGTGGCCACATGTATTTTCTTGTGAATGCAGTTATAGAAATAGTTAAATTGCTTGTCTTGGCGGGGGGGGGAAGGGAAATAAAGTAATTTTTTAAGTTACTGGACCACAAATTAAATACATATTTGCCAATACTTTCTTAATTTGCAATAACACACCACTCCTTATATTTGACTGAATATACTTAAAATTCTTTTTGTTACAATTTACTTATGAACCAATTAAGAGACCACAAAGGGAAAACTCTTAACCTATGCCATTACCTTGGTCATAGTGTGTCCACAATTGGTAGGTTCTTGGTCTCGCTGACTTCAAGAATGTAGCCGCGGGCCTTCGCAGTGAGTGTTACAGTTCTTAAAGACTGTATGTCCGGAGTTTGTTCCTTCAGACGTTCTGATGTGTCTGGGGCTTCTTCCTTCTGATGGGTTCGTGGTCTTGCTGACAGGAATAAAGCTAAAGACCTTCGCCGTGAGTGTTACAGTTCTTAAAAACGGCAAGTCTGGAGTTGTTTGTTCTTCCTGGTGAGTTCATGGTCTGTTCGCTTCAGGAGTGAAGCTGCAAACCTTCGCAGTTAGTGTTACAGCTCATAAACGCAGCAAAGAGCCATACAGCAAGAAGCAAGATTTCTTGCAACAAAACCGGAAAAACAAACCCACAATACTGTACAAAGCAACCCAACCAGGTGCTCGGCCAGCCTGCTTTTATTTCCTTATCTGACCCCACCCACATCCTGCTGATTGGTCCATTTTACAGACAGCTGATTGGTCTATTTTACAGACAGCTGATTGGTCCGTTTTGACAGAGTGCTGATTGCTGCCTTTACAATCCTTGAGCTAGACACAGCAGACAGAAAAGTTCTCCAAGTCCCGGCTAGGTTAGCTAGATACAGAGTTAGCTAGATATAGAGTACCAATTGGTGTATTTACAAACCTTGAGCTAGACACAGAGTACTGATTGGTGTATTTACAAACCCAGAGCTAGACACAGAGAGCTGATTGGTGCATTTATAATCCTTGCGCTAGATACAGAGTGCTAGACATAAAAGTGCTCCAAGTCCCCACTAGGTTAGCTAGATACAGAGTACCAATTGGTGTATTTACAAATGCTGAGCTAGAGACAGAGTGCTGATTGGTGCGTTTAGGATCCCTTAGCTAGACATAAAAGTTCTCCAAGTCCCCAGGAGACTCAGGAGCCCAGCTGACCTCACCCAGTGGAGCCCGCACAGGGGCTGCAGGCAGAGCTGTTCGCCAGTCCCGAACCGCGCCTGCACTCCTCAGCCCTTGGGTGGTCGATAGAACCGGGAGTCACGGAGTAGGGGGCGGCACCCGTCGGGGAGGCTTGGGCGGCGGGAAAGCCCACTGCGGAGGAGGGGGCTTGGGCATGGCGGGCTGCAGGTCCTGAGCCCTGCCCTGCGGGGAGGCAGCTGAAGCCCCGGGAGAATTTGAGCGCAGCTTGCCGGCAGTGCTGGGGGACCTGGCGCAACCTCCACAGCTGCTGGCTGGGTGCTAAGCCCCTCACTGCCCTGGGCCGGCGGCGCTGGCTGGCCGCTCCAGTGTGGGGGCCCGCTGATCCCGCGCCCGCACCCTCTGGAACTCGCGCAGCCCTGCTAGTGCCACGCGCAGCCGCGGTTTCCGCCCCCACCTCTCCCTCCACACCGCCCCGCAAGCAGAGGGAGCCGGCTCCGGCCTGGGCCTGCCCAGAGACTGGTTCCCACAGTGCGATGACGGGCTGAAGAGCTCCTCAAGCGCGGCTAGAGTGGATACCGAGGCTGAGGAGGTGCCCAGAGTGAGGGCTGCTAGCACATTGTCACCTCTCAATAGGTAGGTGTGGAAAATTCTGTAAGAATAAGAAGTTTAAAATAACTCTCACACCAAGGGCAGTTGTTTTATGTTTGTTTTACTTTTTTTCACATATAGAATTATTCCAAGAAATTTTGATTTTAGACAGAGATATTGGTAACTCTTGGCTATCAGAAGGTTAAATGTGACCATACCTCTCAAATTTTAAGAAGGAAGTGTTAAAAAAATACAGACATAAACAGGCAAGGAAGACATTCAAGACTATTGCAATATGTAAGAGAGGTTGAACTCAATTTCTTGAAACATTAACTGGGAAATTGGGGTCCTACATCCTTCGTGATTACATTTGAACAGGATGGTGCTTAACTCATTGAGAAAGACATCCCTGGGTTATAAAACTGGCAAGAGGTTGGGAGGAAATTCACATCTCAAAAAGGGGGAGAAAAAGTTTATGAATATGTTTTGTAAATTAAATGCCCTAGGGAAATGGAGATCAGGGGCTTATTGTCAGGAACAAATCTACCTAAAGTATAGTCTAATTGAGGGGACCATCAAGCTCTTCTAAGTAAGAATAGGACTATTCATAATCAGGATTCACCATATAATTAAATCAGGCATTCTCAGGGATGGGGTTGCATTATCAGAAATAAAAAGGTTAAAGTTAAATATTTGTAGTTTTCACTCTCTTTGGGGGATCAAGTTTGTTGGTTAATTTGTTCCAATATGCCATTGAGGTAAAATAAGTTGAAAGATTTTTCTTTTTGTTTTTTTTTGCCCTTTGGGTTTTTTTGTTTGTTTACTTGTTTTTATTTGCCTGATTTTTCTGCATATCCTGATTGACTTCCAAACCCTACTTTAGGATCTCAAAATAAATACATTTTTTTCTGTTGTTGTAAAATTTTAGATTCAGTAATTTTTGTTTACTTCACTTGGCCTTTCAGATGGTAACTTCTGTATGTTTAACATTTGTCAAGAACCTTGCAAAATGCCATTAGGCAGTGTAGAATCTCAACAGTATAGTACTACTAAAGATCTTTTATGAGGGAAAAAATGTAAAATAAGTTTATAAGAATATCACAACAAAGATCTGCAATGAACATGAGCATAAAAGTGTCCCAGAAGTTCTTCAGTTAATACAGAAAAACAAATTTTTGAAATGGGATTATAGGACCGCTTGGTTGAGGTCTTAATAGTTGTGCATTTGGTATTTATGGTTTCTTTCAGATACATTTTCCTGTTTGCATATTCTGGATTTTCCCTTTTTTTTTTTTTTTTTTTGACGTGATGTTAGATAAAAGGAAATGTACTTTCTTTTACAAAAATTATCACAGATTTTCTGGTGGATTCATTGTGGAGCTCTTGTTTCTCCCTTCTCTTTGGATGCCAAGAATCACACATCTCCAAGTCACTTCCCTCTTTAATAGTCTCACATCATATTCTAAGAAACATTTTGTCACATTTCGACCCTAGATATCCTGAAGTAGGATTCGCTGGGCTGTCACTTCAACTATTTTCCCTAATCTTTTTGGAGTCATCGTATTGGTAGATTGAGTGGGGCGAAGCTGGGAGGAGAGTCACTCTTTGCAGTCTAGTTTGGAGTACTGCTGGGGAATTTGAACTTGGTATCAGGGCACATGTTCTGAAGGAAATGGAGTGAATCAACAAGACCATCCTCCGCTTCCTTTGCTCTTTTAGCTGCAGTCTCCACCAAGTTAAATCTACAAAATCTCCTAGAGTTCTCCTCAAGAACATGAATGATTCTTGCTAGCTGTAACACGTCTGGAAAGTATAGATGCTTAAAATATTTTCCTTGTCAGCAATCCATCTTTTCTTTGTCTGGCTTGGAGCCAAGAATCCATAAAGAGCAAACATATTTTCCTTCCTTTCTTAATCACATTAAAGTTTTTTGATGTTCTTTTAAAAATTGGGAAAATGAATGTTAGTGCATCCTAATTCTAATAGCTTATTTTGGCATTATTTTAAATAGATTACCTTAGTGTGAAAAATTTCTTTTAAATGCACCAAATTGAAATTTTATCTGAATATCTGCAGCCACATATGATCCAAAAAAAACACACCCTTAAAATACATATTCTGTTATTTTCAGAAGTGTCCAAAGTCACCTGCGTGATTACTAGAATCACAGGGTAATATTTCTGAAAGTACTCATATTTTTCTCAGTCCATGTATGGAGCATAGTGGAAATCTGTAAAGTAAACCATTGATTAGTAATAATTCCTTTGGTTCCTTGAGCATATGTTGTGTGTCCTTGTATTTATGGAGAATATATGCTCATTACAAATCTCCACTTTGCCACCTCCCACCATGAGCTTCCCACCGTGCACATTTTTCCATTACTCTCTTCGGGTCTTTTCCCGTGCTACCAAACCTTAATCCCTATCTAGGGAAATCTTTATTTCCATCTGAATTGCTTTAGGATTATGTTATGTACATCTGCTGTGTCCACAGACTTTAAGTAAAGCCACAGATTATCAGACTGAGCTTTTAAAATATTGGGGTGGTTCCACCTTTGCACAGCCCACATCCTAAAGTGAGAAATGGTACTTTTCCTTGTGATGTCACTTTCAAGTTTTTGAAGACTCGAAATGACCGTATTGAAAGCACAGAGATTTTTCTCTCTTGTAAGGGAGATAAACAGAAGGCAAGGAAAATGGATGGATATTGTTCCCTTACCACTGACACAATAGGGACTTATCAAATTATGAACCTAGTGATAGGTAAGCTTAAAAAAGGAAATCCCTTTGCTGAGCTGCAATTTAATGGAAATGGCTCAGAGCTGGTAGGGGAATTTTATCCTAACGCTTTGTGAGATGTATTAGCTCCAGCTAGCATACCAAGGCATCTACCAGCCAATTTAACATCTTTTGTGATATCCAGCAGAAGGTTCTTAAGTGGGTGTGGTTCAGTGAAGTGCCAGGTTGGTGTGGTGGGAAGTGTATTTCCTGGATGTGTGCAACAAAGTAACACGTTTTCTACAGAGAATTTAAGAACCAAATAAAATCAATTGACAATCGGTAGGTTTTATAATATAAACATGAACTGGTAATTTCAAACAAAGTTAGTAATAAAATATTCCTCAATAAAAATTGTATAGATCTGAGTTTCAAAGAGTTTATGCACTTCATATTGAATATATATGTGTGTGTGTGTGTCCACGCACACGTGTGCATGTGTGGTTTTCAAATTTCACATATTTTATTATTTATACCTTAACAAACATCGTATTCTATATGTATATTCTGCAAGAAAGTTAATCTGGAAAACTTCCAGTTATATAGTTAATACCTAAATCATACAAATTCACCCTTTTAAAGAGTATATGTAGTTTTAAGAGTAAATTAATCAAATTCCTGTTTGTTTTGGCTCACTTGAGGCTCAGTTTTGTCTCCAACCCTTATTGTAGTACATTTTCCTACACTTAAACAGTAGATTTGAAATAAACAATAACAGTACTAGAGTGCAAAGACAAGGAAAGAGAAGACCTATTATTTCAATTCCATTATTTTATGTGATCATGTAGGATTTATGTTTAAAATCATGAGTCAGATTGTGAATTATGAAGTATAATGTTTGTTAAGTGCACATTTTGGATTGTATATAATATCATATGTAATAGATAACTATCTATCTATTTATCTGTCCATCTAACTTACACAAATGTGTGTATGTGTGTACACAATCTTGTCTCAGGAAGGACATCAATCCACATTGAAACCACATTTCATTAAAGAAAAAGTTTTACCAGTGTGTATTTTTATAGCAATCCTTGCTTCTTTCACCTTCCTCCCCCTTCATCAACTTATTTATATCTATTTAATATATATGAATATAATATTTTATAAAATAAAATAGAAGGTTCTATTATCTCTAAAGGGACAAAACTAATAGGATAGATGAATATATGAAAGAGGGTTTATTAGGCAAATTGACACAGAATCACAAAGTGAAGCCCCATAATATGCCATCTGCAAGCTGGGGAGCCAGAAAGCCAGTCCAAGCTCCAAAACCTCAAAAACGGGGAAACTGATAGTGCTGTCTTCAGTCTGTGGCTAAAAGCCTGAGAGCCCCTGGTAAATTACTAGTGTGAGTCCTAGAGTTCCAAAGCTGATGAGCTTGGAGTCTGCTGTTCCAGGGCAGGAAGCATCCAGAATGGGAGAAAGATTAGGAAAATCACGTCTTACATGGTGGCATGCCAGAAAGTGTGTGCAGTGGAACTCCCATTTATAAAACCATAACATCTCCTAAGACTTATTCACTACCATGAGAACAGTACGGGGGAAACTGCTCTCATGATTCAGTTATCTCCACCTTGCCCCGCCCTTGACATAGGAGATTATTACAGTTCGAGATGAGATTTGGGTAGGATCACAGCCAAACCATATCCCTTGTATTTATTTAATACATTTATTCTCAGCTAAGTTATAGATGCGGCAGTGGAAGGAAGCATGTCTGTTTTGTTTAGTGCTTTATCCCCAGGACTTCACACAGTGCCTACCTTACAGCAGAATCTCAATACTTTTTGAATTAATGACTAAATAATAGAAGGAATGAATACCTTTTTATTCGTCCAGGTGGCTAGCCTACCCAAATAAGGTTAAAAAACCACAAGGTAGCCTGGGGGCAGTTGTTCATGCCTGTAATCCCAGCACTTTGGGAGGCTGAGGTGGGTGGATCACAAGGTCAGGGGTTCAAGACCATCCTGGCCAATATGGTGAAACCCTGTCTCTACTAAAAATACAAAAATTAGCCAGGTTTGGTGGTGTGCACCTGTAGTTCCAGCTACTCGGGAGGCTGAGGCAGGAGAATCACTTGAACTCGGGAGGTGGGGGTTACAATGAGCTGTGATTACATCAATGTACTCCAGCCTGGGTGATAGAGTGAGACTTCATCTCAAAAAAGAACAAAAAACCAAACCAAACCAAACAAAAACAAAAACAAGGTATTGCTAGAGCTATATGGCAATTGAAGCTCATACATCTTAGTATCCATTTCATTGTTTCTAGAAAATGAGGATAGTTTACTTTGGATTCCTATGTGATTATATTGTGGATAGCCTTCTTTGAAAGTAAATCTAAGGAAAAGAGATCTAACACTTATTTTGAGCTTGTTATTTATTTTTTGAGATAGGATCTCACTTTATCACCTTAGGCTGGAGCACAGTGGTGCAACCATGGCTCACTGCAGCCTCGAGCTAATGGGCTCAAGCAATCCTCTCGCCTCAGCCTCCTGAGCAGCAAGGATACAGGCATGTACCATGACATCTGGCTTTTGTTTTGTTTTGTTTTGTATTTTTTGTAGAGAAAAGGTTTCACCATGTTGCCCAGGAAGGTCTGAAACTCCAGAACTCAAGCTGTCTTCCTGCCTGGGCCTCCCAAGCTACTGGAATGATAGGGGTGAGCCACCGCTCCCGTCCATGAGCTTATTACTTTTAAGGAACTATTAAGGACATGTAGAATCCATTATTTAATTTAATTTAATTATAGCTTTAGCAAATAACCACTATCATTCTCTTACTACAAATGATGGAACTGAGACTGAGACTGAACATATAAATTTTAAAAATGTCCATGATTTTTCTTCGTCAATGTTGAAACAACATTTTTCTAGGTCCTACTAGGTGCAGGCTATACCAAGAAAACACTGTTGGAGTCGAAGAGGTGAAGTGTGGAGGATAAAAGAAACACCATGCATGCATGCTTCAGCCACAGCAATTGATACACACTTTCAATTTCCAAGTGAAAATTCACTGGAAGAAAGTGATAGATAGCTTTAAAAGATGTATATGATTGTACCACGGTATTTTATCTCTCCACATCAGTGCTCAATATTTTAGACTTAATTTTCAAACCATTCAGTTTTTCCTGGGTGAATTCTCTGTCCCTAGATTAATCTCATTCATGCACTAAGACCTTGAAAAAGAAAAAAAGGAGGAGACATGAAAAGGTCTGTGTGTATGACAGACCCCAGATGTTCCAAGAAATTATCCCTGAACTTCAAAAAATATCCTCAAAAACATTAATACCTTTTGAATGCTGGTTCAGTTACTCACTTCTTTTCTATATTGATAACTAAATCAACAACAACAAAAGAAACAGGAAAAAAGGCCTTGATAGAGGAATATTTCTGAGCACATAGACATTTGAATAAAAATTTTCCTAAGTGATGAATTTTACTGCTGTGTGTTTCTAAAATGAAGCAGTACTGATGCATTGGTGCCATTCATTTCCATACAATTTGTAAAGTTATTACCTATTTGGAATATTACCCACTTTTTTCATGTACAACATAAAAATTTATGATGGATACCCTTTAAATGTGTATCTAAAAGTATGCCTTACAATAAAGTATGATTTGTGATGGGAATAAGCATTGCATCTTCGTTTTTAATTACCTTTCTCTTGTAGATGAACTCAGGAAAATATCAAAGTAAAATGTGTCTTATCACAGTAGAATACCCTGGGATAACTAGCATACTATATTAAACACTCCCTATGTTAATAATCAGAGTTATTTTTCTACTAAATAACCACATAGGCTTGAGTTCAGTCTTTTTTTTTATGGGGATGATTATTGAATTACACAGTCTATATTCTCTTTGTCATTATTCCATGATATAGTATTCCACAAGACAAAAATATTTGTAGGGATTTAAATATGCCCATTGAGTTCTGAGAGATTCTTTTATGTATTTTCTGTAGTTTTAGATGACAATTATGTTCATGTTTTCTAGGACACTAAATGATTCATAACTCTACTCTCCTAAGATATTTTATTTTATGTCATAAAATGTGAAGTGGTGCAAAATAAAACTAAGCAGGATAGTCATCTTATGAAAATGAACCTTTCCACTTAAGTTTAGGAGTTACAACTTTTTGAATAATGTGCCCCATCAGCAAGTTTTCAAAGAAATAAAGTTCAGAAAATATGTAGAAAACACAATACACAGGAGACAGAAGAATGTTACATATATTTGTTTATTTTATTTTGAAGTATGTTTATAACTTATGATAAAAGTCAGTGGTGAATTGTGTAAGGATAACCGTACACTACAGAAGAACAAGTGGCATCCTGTCATTGGTCATTGCCTATTCACAAGGCTCTGAAGCATGATTCAACATGCCATCTTCCAGCTGGTATCATCAGTCATCATCTCAGAGAGTGCTGTTTTGCTTCCTTTTTCAGATGCAGAAAATCTCCCCAAAGTAATGAGGTTTCATAGTATTCTCAGGAGAATGCTGAACTGCCACAACATATTTCATATACATGACAAACCCAATGGATAGCAGTGGAGAAGATGGGAATTAAAATTATACCAACTTCTTGATTCCGTAGATGCAATGGCCAGTCACCAGGAGTGCCACTTATGAGATGACTGCAGATTCAAAGTAGCAAACATAAAGTAGGTTTAGGGTCCTAAGCTACCTAGCTCTGCATACGGGTTGGATACGATTTGCAAGAAAAAAATTTCATTTTATTTGCAGCAGATAAAACACTAATCCATGGTAAAAGCAGAGAAACTTCATTAGAAAAACTGTGGCCAGAGAACTGTGGTTCTCTACATTGGTTCTATCCAACCATGGTTGGATATCATTAGGTAGTTTAGGGAGAGTAATTAATTAGGGCCCCCAGGTCACTGAGGAATGTTAGGCAGACAAATGAACGATCGATAACCTCTTTTTTTTCTTTTTAAATACAAACAAACAAACACCAGATTAAAAATACAAATGAAGCACTGTGCTTAATGTTTGCATGACTGTGTAAATTTTAAACATTAAAATAACATTCATTTAAGCATTTTTAATTATTTAAGATTATCAGGCTGGGCGCGGTGGCTCACACTTGTAATTTCAGCACTTTGGGAGGTCGAGGCAGGTGAATCACCTGAGGTCAGGAGTTTGAGACAAGCCTAGCCAACCTGGTGAAACCCTGTCTGTACCAAAAACACAAAATTAACTGGGCATGGTAGCGCACACCTATAATCCCAGTTTCTCAGGAGGCTGAGGCAGGAGAATCGCTTAAACCCAGAAGACAAAGGTTGCAGTCAGTAGAGATCATGCCATTGAACTTCAGCCTGGGAGACCAGAGCAAAATTCCATCTCAAAAACAAACAGATAAATAAATAAATAAATAAATAAATAAATAAATAAATAAAATAAAATCATCATATAAGGAATAAAAATGAGATATTTTCATCATATAACCCAGAATTGACCAATTATTGTGTGATAAGTGTATGTCAAAAACAATATGCTTATTGATTAACACACATGAAATTGGAAAGGAAGTTAGAAGGGAGAACAACAGTTTCCTATACTTTTTTCTCTCTTTCTTCAGTAACATCGTATTCATTTAATTCATATGCAGTATTTCTCATGATGACTTTCATTCTTCTAATTCTTGATTTATTAGTATTAGACAGGAGCTATTGATTTCAACAAAAGATGGTAATTTATCTTAGTAACATTACTCTGTTGATCCCCATTTTTTTTTACCCAATGTGGAAGAATTATATAATTTTCAAATCCATGGTTATTTTTTGAATAAAATATATACTTTAGACAATTTTAAACATTATCTATTGCTTTATCATTACCTTTTAAGAAGATAATACAAGTACTTATGTTCTTTTTGTCTTGAACTTATGTGAGCTTTAGGTTTACTCTTATTTTTTCAACATTGAAAACAATTTTCTTTTTTTAGGTACAATTAAATCTCATGTGCTTTGTCTGTTATTAATACCAAATATTACACATTCAACACAGAGATTTTACTTCCAAGTATGATAGTGTGACAGTAGGTTAGATCTTCTATTGTAAACAACTGAGAAAATAGAAAAATACGTAAGGCAACAATTATAAATTGGAAAGTAAGCAATGTACAACTGCAGATTCTGAATGCAGAGAAGCGTATGAGGTGAGCGCCACAGTCAATCTCTACCAGCACAAAACTTCCTAACTATGGCTCAGCAAGCTGGACTCCAAGCAGAATCATGATGGTTGAATTGAGACGAGTGAGAGATCAGAATTCATAAGTGTGCAAGCAGCTAAATTCTGTAGATGAGGTCACTGTAAGAGAAGGAATCCTTGCACAGGGGGTTTCCAGAAATGCGTATGAGGTTTCCTCACAAATATAAAGCGCATGACTAGGTCTCACATACACAATGGAAGACAACAGGTTTACCATACAACAGTGACTATAAAGTTGAAAATCAGAGACACAAGAGATTGAACAGTGCTGGGAGACATTGGTAGTCAAGTTCACCCAAGTGAAGAAATCTCATTACTCTCATTACACCTCCTTAATATCTTGTTCATGCAGTTGTACCAGAAAGACCATAGCTATGAGTAAGTGCCATGACCTAAAGGATGCCTACATTAGCCCTTCCCTAACATAGCTAAAATCAAGCCCTGCCAGGTTCCAAAAGACAGAGTTTGGTTAAATCCTACGAAATTAGAAGTGCTTGAGAAACACTTTGGACTTCCCAAACATTTTTTGCAACAAATATTAGTAAAGCCTTTATAAATAAGGACTATTTGATCCTCAAGTAATTAAACTCCACCAGAAGAAAATAAATGCACTTCAGAGGAAGTTAACAGAATCTGGAGTCTTTACAATGTCTCCTCAAAAACATTCAGTAAAAAATAATTTTAAAAATTAGATATACAAAGAAACTCTGGACCGTGTGATTAGTAATAAGTAAAACAAGCGTTCAATAGATACCAAATCAGCGATAACCTGTGTGTGAAATATAGAAGACAAAATGTTTAAAGTAGATACTATTTAGTCCAAAGAAGTGAAATAGGTTTTATGACTATTTTCAAACTACTGAAACAAAAGTAGACACACAAAAGGGGATAATAAATGCACATAGAGGAAATTTCATTAGAGAAATTAGATTTATAAAGAACAAAAATCTAAAACAAAAAATAATCACTGAGGGAAATGTTTCTGTGCTTCACAGTGCATTAGAGATTAGGGAAGAATCAGTGAACTTGATAACAAATCAATAGAAGTTATACTATCTAAATAACAGAGAGAAATACATTTGAGACAAAGATACACATAATAGCAATTGAGGAACAAAGTAAAACAGTCTAGTATACATGTAACCACAGTTCTGGAAAG
Source organism: Trachypithecus francoisi (assembly GCF_009764315.1). Lineage (NCBI taxonomy): Eukaryota > Metazoa > Chordata > Mammalia > Primates > Cercopithecidae > Trachypithecus > Trachypithecus francoisi. The sequence goes on along the minus strand of NW_022681454.1, from coordinate 154,797,987 downwards.
AGAAGAGTATATGATTGGGGTAGAGCATTTCTGAAGAAACAGTGGAGATTAATTTCACAAATATGAAAGAAATAAAGGAACTTGAAAATTCAAATACATCCAGCGGAAAAATGTAGAAAATCTGAAAGCATTCAGAGAAAAAGAAATATTACACACAGAGAAACAATGATACAAAATTCTACCTACTCATCAGAAATAATAGAAGGCCAGAAAAATGGTATTTTAAAAGACTGTAAGAAAGAAAGGTACAAAAACAAAACTAGATTCTGTCTACCCAAGGTTCTATATAATAGTAAAAATTCTTAAAAGCAAGAGTGAAATAAAAAAATGTTTTCAGATACGTGAAAATAGAGATTTGGTTGCCTGAAGACCCTTACAAGGAATCCAAAAGGCTGTTTTTCATACTGAAGCTTATGAACATCAAACCAGAAACACTGATCTACTGGGAGAAAAGAAAAGTGCCAATAAAGGTCAATAAGTCAGTGTGTATGAAGGACAGTGTGATTTTTTGTTTTGTTTTGTTTTTATGCCATTCTTAGGACATAATGGGTGAAAATGAAAATATTAACTGAAATTGATAATTATGAAGGGTGAAGCATGAAATAGAAAGGTTGAGGTATGAAGAGCAAAATCCAATAGTACAATGTTGACTCTAAATGTCCTTTCATCAATTGATAATGCATATTTTAGTCATAAAATAACCAGTAAGCATATCAAAGGAGGTACACTTAATAATTATTTATAGTAAAGAAATAGCACATGAAATAATTATTTGAATATCAGCAGCATCCATGTTGGAGGGATCGGTGCTCAACTTTCCCCTCTTCCCTAAATAATGAAGAAAGTGGACAAAATTTAAAATAAATTCAAAATTGTTTTTTAACTTGAGATCTTATTTGTTTTTCACCTGAGGTCTTATTATTTCTGCATGTCACTTTCTTTTTTATAGAAATGAAAGAACTGTTCTTGAACAGGGATTCTCAAGTGTGGTTATACAGATTGGCTATGTCAAAAGTATCTGCAGAATTTCTTTTTTTATCATATTTGAAATACATATTTCTGGCCTCCCAAAGAGTCTTACTGAATAAGAACTTCTAGAGACCAGAATATTCTAATGTGTAACTAGGCATGGAAACTACAAATCTAAATGACCTTCAGTCTCTCTTAAAGCTCTTACATCTGACTTACTGAATAACAATTAATTTTAAACTTATATATTTGCAGTTTTATTTCCAGTAATAACACATCTTTAAGGATTTTTTTACTACTTACGAACACACCATTACAGCATCATTTAAATAGGCTTACTTATGAATTTAGATATCTAATGACCTTTTCAATGAAATGTTTCATCTTAGTACCCCTTCACTATAAATGTCTCATTAAAGGGAGAATACTCCCAGGAGCTTATAGAAGCCCTGAATTTACAGGGTCAGAACTACAAATGATAAATTGTAGCAGTTTGAGTGATACTAAAAAATAAATCTTCAGAAAACTAACAGTAGCACAGTTTTGAAAACCAAATAATATGGCAGCCAACAGAAACACAAATAATTACAGTCCTAGTAATATTTGTGAAATTATGGACTGTTACATAATGAACGATGGCCAAAAGTTCTATGTGTTTATCATTTCTTTCTTTTTATTTTCCAGAACATTTAAGCTTACCTGCCAGTGGGATATCACCTAAGAGCCCATTATCTCTTCCAAAAATTGATTTTCAATTAATCTACGTCTCCACTTCTCACCTTAGCCAATACATCTCCAGGAAACAATGCTCACTGAGAACATTAATTCATGAAATTTGATTAGATGACATTCAGTGGGCTCAAACTGATACTTCACCTCCTCTGGACATGTCAATTACACATTTGCTTTCTATAAATAAATAAAAATATACCTCGTAAGACTGTTTCACACATCATTGGAAACAAGGTCACGACTATTTATAGCACTATAAATAGAGAAATGAAACACCTACTGTGTATTTGCTACGGACATGATCTGAATAACCCTAGTTATTTCTTCCCAACTAGGAATCTTTGAAAATATTACCTAGCGTTATATTTTTCTCAAATATAAATTTTGTAAACTGTAAATGAGTTCAAATAATAATGTCTGTTCAGATGAAACAAACACAAAAGAAAAAAATTGCATATCCCAATTTACTCTATTTTCATCTTTCTTTTCCTACTGCTCTGTGCCTCCTCCCATACATAACAAAAACTAATTCACAGAGTGAACATACAATCACAGATAGTCATAACTGGAGCACAGAATGAATTCAGCACCATGTAAAGAAAAGTTATTATGTCTGCGTATTTTCATTGTTACACTGTGTATGACAATGAGCATGCTTCTATGACTAACCCACAGCAATCTCTAAATAAACTGCATTTTTTTTTTTTTATAAAAGAGCTGGATTTTACAACTCTGGAACTTTTTTAGCCATGGTCTTTTCTCAACAGTCTTCCAAACTAGTTTTGAATGAAAAGCTAGACTTATACTGTGATCTAATCAAGACTTATACTGTGATCTTCCTTTTATACATTTTCCTCCCTATACCAAACAACTACAGAATTAAATACACTTGCTATTTTAATCTAATGATTTAAGAATAATTTATGTTTAAATGGTCATAACATTGAAAAATATCAATAATAGGAAATATAGATAGAATAATCTAACAATTCAAGATTAAAAGCTAATATTAATGATTAATGAGATTTTTATAATTTTGGGGCAACGGATTTGTGGACTATAAGCTTTTAAACTTACTAGGTCAAACTGTTTGGAAACCTGTGATTTTTATCATACCTTTCCCTTTGAAATGTATTCTAAACCTCCGTAAAAATTATATTATTTTTGTTTTAAATAGTCAATTATACTTTGAAAACAATAAACAATTATTTTATATTTGCTTCATAGTTTTCATTTTATAGATCTTCCTTTGTGTGAATCTTAATGTCTATCAGCTATCATATGCTTTCCAAATGAAGATATTTTAACATTTTCTTTTATCACAAGCCTCTCAGCAGTTCACTCTCCCAGCTTTTGTTTGTTTGGAAATGCTTTATGTTTACTTTTCTTTGGAATAATGTATTACTTTTTCATTTATTTATTTATTTTATTTATTTATTTAACTTTATTTTAGGTTCGGTGTACACGTGCAGGTTTGTTACACAGGTATACTAGTATCATGGGTGTTTGTTGTACGGATTATTTTATCACCCAGGTATTAAGGCTAGTACCCATTAGTTATATTTCCTGGTGCTCTCCCTCCTCCCACTCTCCATCCTCTGGTAGGCTCCAGCGTCTGTTGTTTCCCTGTTTGTGTCCATGCATTCTCATTATTTAGCTCCCACGTACAAGTGAGAATTTGTGGTATTTGCTTTTTTGTTCCTATGAGAGTTTGCTAAGGATAATGGCCTCTAGCTGCATCTATGTTCCTGCGAAGGACATAATCTTGTTCTTTTTTTTTTATGGCTGCATAGTATACCATTGTGTATATGTATGACATTTTCTTTATCTAGTCTTCCATCGATGGGCATTTAGGTTGATTCCATGTCTATGCTATTCTGAACAGTGTGGCAACGAACACACATTGTGCATTGTGTTTTTATGATAGAATGATTTCTATTCCTTTGGGCATGTACTCAGTAATGGGATTACTGGATTGAAGGGTAGTTCTGTTTTTAGGTCTTTGAGGAATTGCACACTGTTTTACACAATTGTTGAACTAATTTACACTCACCAACAGTGTATAAGCATTCCCTTTTCTCTGAAACCTCATCAGCACCTATTATTTTTGACTTTTTAATAATAGCCATGGAATGGTATTTTTAATGGGTGGACATTTGTAAGTTGCAGAATTTTTTAACACTTTAAAGATGTCCTGTCATTGTGTCTGCCATCCATTCTCTTATGAACTAATTGTTATGACTTACTAAAATTCATATGTTGAAGCCCAAGCCACCAGTGCAATGGCATTTGGCGGTGAGTCTTTGGTAGGTAACTAGATTTAGATGAGGGCATGAGGGTGGTGCCCTCATGATATTAGTGTTCTTACAAGAAGAGGAAGAGGGCAGAGTGAATTCTCTCTCTCTCCTCTTCCTTCTCTCTCTCTCTCTCTCTCTCTGGCCCCTCATTCCATTTCTCTCTTTCTCTTTCTGACTGTGTCTCTTTCTCTGCCATGTAGAGATAAGGCAACTGTTAGCAAGCCAGGAATTGGGCCTTCCCAGACACCAGATCTGCCAGCACCTTGAACTTGGATCCTGCAGCTTCCAGAGTGTGAGAAATAAATATCTGTTGTATAAACCACCCAATCTGTGGTATTTTGTTATAGCATATTAAACTAAGACAGTAATTGGTACAGAGAAGCGGGGTGTTACGGTAAAAACCTGAAAGTGGCATGTAACTGGATAATAGGTTGTGGCTGGAAGAGTTTTCAAGTATGTACTAGAAAAGGACAAGAAAGCTGTGAAGAATTTTTTAAGGCAATTCTGGTGAGGGCTCAGAAAGAAAAGAGGAGAGTTATAGAGAAAGCTTCCATGCTCTTAGAAAATACAAAAATAATTATGAACAACATGTTGGTAGAAATGTGATCATTATTGTGAAGTTTCAGACAGAAATAGGAGTATGTTACTGGAAGCTGGAGGAAAGGTAATCCTTGTTATAAAGTGACACACAACTTGGCTGATTTGCTTTTATGTTTTATGGTTTTTGGAAAATAGAGCTTGAAAATGATGAAATTGTGTATTTAGCTGAGACAATTTCTACGCAAAATGTTGAATGGGTGGCTTAGTTCTTTATGACTGCTTATATTAAATATGAAAAGAGAGAAATGAATTGAAGTAGAGATTTTTAAGCAAAAAGGAGGAACCAGAATGTAAATATTTGGAAGATTATCAGTCTATTCATATCGCAAAACATACAAGTGTGCTCAGAAGAAAACACCAAGGCTAACCTACCATTTGGTGAGTAGATTAACATGGGGATAGAGGTGGGATTATACCCACAAGGGCACTCCCTGTTTAAATAAAACAGAAAAAGCATAATGAAATGAAGGAAGGTTGCCAGACTTCTTAGATCGTACAGAACTAGACTGTTTAGCTATTAAGGCTCTGAACTTGTGCTATTCTTCAAGGCAAGGGAAGAATTACCCTGACGGCAAATTCAAAGAATCACTCCCCTTTGAAATGGAGGAAGAAGCCCTGATGATCTCTGAACTGCCTTCAGAAATCACTTTTCTCTTGTTGCTTATGTGTAGAATATATATCACTTTCACTTATAACCCACTTTTCAGAGTAAGATACATGTCCCCTTCAAACTCCAAATTGGTCCGGAAAGATGTGGGAACAGATTAATTAAAAAAAAAAAAAAAAAAAAACACCATATGTACATTTTCAAAATCCTACCAGGAGAACTATTAGCAAAATTTTTAGACCGCTTTTTAAAGGGAACTTTAAGAAAAATCTTGTAATTAAATTTGCACATGTAAAAACAATAATCAGTCATACCTAGGGTCCACCTTCTTGACCTGATCTACTCTGAATTACTTCCTAAAAACCCCACTCCCAAATACAGGTATTCTACATGTATGTAACTCACACTTCATCACTTAGACCAAAGAAGACTATTTTTAAAACTTTTAAATTAATTTATTTAAATTGAGAGATAAAATTGTATGTACTTGTGTACAATATGTTTTGAAATGTATACACATTGTGGAATGGTTAAGTCTAGATAACACACGTGTTACCTCACATAGTTATCATTTTTTTTGTAGCGAGAACATTTAACATCCGGTCTCTTGGCATTTCTGAGAAATACAATGTATCATCATTAACCATAGTCATCATGCTGTACAATCAATCTCTTGAATTAATTCCTCCTATCTAACTAATTTTGTATTCTTTGACAAATATCTGTCCCATGCCTCACTTCCACCCTTCCCAACTGCTCCTGCCTCTGGTAAGCAACATTCTGCCCTCTATTTCTGCTTCTATGAGTTCAACTTTTTAAGATTTCACATATGAGTGAGATATTGCACTATTTTTTCTTTCTGTGCCTGGCTTACTTCACTTAGCTATTACCACCATATGATCCAACAATCCCACTACTGAGTATAAGTTCACCCTTGAACAACATAGGGGTTAGGAGCACTGAATCCCTCCACATTAAAAAAAAAATAGTGTATAAATTTTGTCTCCCCAAAAAGTTAACTGTAATAGCCTATTGTTGACCAGAAGCCTAACTGACAATAGTCAATTAACACATATTTCGTATAAGTATTATATGATATATTCTTACAATAAAATAAGCTGGAGAAAATAAAATGTTATTAAATTAATCATGAGGAAGAAAAAGTATATTTACTATTTATTAAGTTGAAGTAGGCCATTATAAAGGTTTTCATCTCCGTTGTCTTCACTTTGAGTAGGCTGAGGGATAGGAGAAGAAGGAAAGGTTAGTCTTACTGTCTCAGATGTGGCAGACATAGAAGAGTTGGAGGAGGTTTAAGGGTAGTCAGGAGAGTCAGTCACCCTGGGTGTAACTTTTACTAAAAAAAATCCCTGTATAAGTAGATCCATGCAGTTCAGACCTGTGTTGTTGAAGGGTTAACTACATATCCAAGGGAAATAAAATCAGTATGTTGAAACGATATCTTCATTCTCATGTTTATTGCTCCACTATTACCAAAATAGACAAGATATGGAATCAGCCTATGTGTCCATCAAGGGATGAATACAGAAATATGCTACATATGCTCAATGGAATACTATTCAGCCATTAAAAAGGGGCAGTGTACTGTTATTTGTGACAACATGAAGAACCTTGGGAACATTATGTTAAGTAAAATAAACCAAAGAAGCCTATTTGATATGAACTTTCTGAATAACTGTGTGAGGCAGACCCTTTTCAATGACCCTTAATGGTTATATAAGATGATTGAGATGTGATTTTTGTTGTGATAAGCAAGTCAGAGTTTAGTGTTGTCAGTTATTGCAGCATAGCCTATGATATGGTTCAACTGTATCCCCACCCAAATCTCATCCTGAATTGTAGTTCTCATGATTCCCACATGTTGTGGGAGGAATCGGGTAGGAGGTAATTGAGTCATGGGAGTGTGCCGTTCTCATGATAGTGAATAAGTCTCATAAGACGTGATGATTTTATAAAGGGGAGTTCCCCTGCACATGCGCCCTTGCCTGCTGCCATGTAAAACATGACTTTGCTTCTCCTTCCCCTTCTGCTATGATTGTGAGGCCTCCCAAGCTATGTGGAACTGTGAGTCAATTATACCTCATTCCTTTATGAATTACCCAGGCTTGAGTATGTCTTTATTAGCAATGTGAGAACAGACTAATACAGCCTCTCTTACCATGACAAGTATACCCTCACACATTCATAAGCTTAGAAGTTGGTTTTTACTTATAGGAGATAGGGTATATTAAATAACTGAAAATATAAATATAAAATGGGATTTAATTGATTATATTTCAAAATCACATTTCATAACATGATGTACTAAGGTAGATTTTGAATAACATTTAATAATATATCCAGAATACAAAAGAATCTATGAAATTTTATTTTTGTGTTTTATATAGTGTTCTTGAAAAAGATTGTTGGTCCCAGACAAAATTACAGTTGTGTTGAAAGGAAACACTATGACTTACTGGCTCAGAAAATGGCTAAGTATTCTCTAAACTTGGCATATTGGTTTGAGTGTTCATTTCACAGCTTTCTTGCAATTAGGTGTGGTCATGTGTCTAAATTTTGAAAGCTCATTTCAGGCTAAGTCCCAAGAAAACTTTGCAAACGTTTCTTTCTCTCCATTTGACATCTTTTTTAAAACAAATTATTTAAAGTAATATGAGAAGTCAAATGTCAAAGAAGGTAGAATTCCCATCAGTATGGGTTCCTGAATAACTCTATTGATCAGAACTCCTTCCACAATAAACTTTATGTGACAGTGTTAAGCCACACTTCTCAGTGTTAATGAACTAATTCACTGAAGACACTGAGATGTCAGAGTTTATGTATCACAGTGTTAAACTTACATTAATTCTTTAACCCACAGAAATTCAGCTATATTTCTCAGTTCACTTCAGGGAAACACCGACTAAGTTTCCTACCTAATAGAGCAATACATTGCACAGACAGAGGGAATGCTCAAACTGTAAAAGGGCTCGAGATAATTTTGCCAAAACTGGTATTTCAAAATATGTTTCTATTTGTCATGTTTTAACATCTTAGAACAAGGTAACTTAATACAATTTCACTGTTTCTCAATAAGTCATTTATGGTCTGTTTCATGCCCATGCTTTTGCTTTGTGTGTGCTCTCATTCTGCCTCTCTATTCCTGCATATTCTTCAGGACTCTGCTTCAATGCTATCTACTCAGAGAAGTTGTTCTAATCACCCTACCAGAAGTTATACCCCATTATTTTATTATCAAACTTAGCAATATTGTTGTTTCTATTATTTATTATGCTTCTAGTTATTATGTTTGTTCAGTTTATTTCTGATTCCTAAATAGAAGGTGATCCACCTTGGGGAAATTGTCAGGTCTTCTTGGTTTATTAATGGAATTCAAGTGCCTAAGCTGGAAGGTAAGCTTAGAGATTATCTTTAAGCAGTGGAGAGAATGCATTGCTCAGGAGCTCAGCAGGAAGCTAAATGCAAAGGGAAAGGGGGCCAGAAGAGAGCCTGTTGCTGATGAGGAATAAACGAATGCTCCGCATTGCCCTAAATAGGTATAAGAAAACAAGATAAATTTAAATAATACCTACTTTAGCTTAATTGATTAGAATCAAAGTAATGGGTGGTGATCATTTGTGAATTAATCTCTGAGTAATTGTCGAGAAAAAGGCAGCATCTAGTGATTGAAGAAATAGCAGAAATGTATCATAATTTTTACTTTTCCCCCATTACATTGGTTTTCCTGTGACAGAAATAATTTATTTAATCAATGCTCTTTCTTAAGAATAGAATCCTGTAGCTACTCAGTGAACTAGTGTTGCTCCCAGAAGCAATAGTAAAGTGGTAAGAGTAGGAAAATTATGTACCTAAATTAAGAAAGTGATTTACAGTAGCGGCTCTGAAAGCAACAGAGTTAGCAAGGAGTGTTTGAGCTCCAGATATTTATTAGCTTAGAGCAAACCACCTCAGCAGTAGAAACAGCAGGATGGTCTGAGTAAGAAATTATAAAACAGAAGGAAACATGTGCAGGAAAATGTAGTGAGGTGTAGTAAATCATTGAACACATCAAAGAAGGGGCACACACTAGTAATTTAAAAAAATTATTAAAATTTTCAAAAAATAATGATCTACCATTTATATTTCCAATGAATGTAAAATGTATTTCTGTAGCCCTACAACACTATGAAAGTTGGATAACACTATGACCCATGCAACAATTCTGGGTATGCATCAGGTCATGTTTCCTAATTTTTTTCAAATTAATGTCTCACCTATTTCCTTATTAAATTAGCAGGAAAATTAATGTGTCTTTTTAAAGCTTTTATTTCTTTCTTCCTTTTTAACTGTGCAAACATTTTAAAGCAATATATTCATTTCAAAAAGGCTAATCTACTTTCAACAACCAGACCAGACAAAACCCTGGAGTGACAACTCAATACTTTACAGTTGAACTCAATATTACCTGCTGCCATTTCTGTAATGTTCCTATTGTGTTGCTTTTGTATGTTGTTTTCCTTCTCGCTGAGTCTTCTTTTTTCTGCCAATGTGATCATACAATTACTCTTCCATATCCCTCCACAAGCTAGAAAAAAAATGGTCAAGTTTGGTCTACCAAGTTAACAAATATTTCTTTAACATGCATGTGATTCTAGTAGTTCCCAAATTGTTAACAATAAAAGAAAAACATCTGAAGCCTAGGGCTTATGAATCTGGGGGATAGTGGTGGAAATAATTATAGGGCTAGGGTTAGCCTTAGCTCCAACCTAAAAAGAAACACAGCCAGGTTTCCGTCTTCCACTATGGCACATGGGAGCAAATCTGTTCTAAAGAAGCCTGCTATCTAATTTTAAATGGTGATGTTTATTAATAAGGTCCATTTAACTGGAAAAGAATCCTTAATGCTTTAGAAGAGAGCATAAAGAGAAATATGTAGAAGAGAGAGAAAAGTGAAAAGAGAAGATTACTTGTCAAATTAACAGAAAGAATAATCTTTCCTAAAAATTGTCGGATAGATAATAGATTCTTTATAAACAAATATGTTGGTTAAGCTACATTTTAAGTATAAAATTATATATTTATTTTAATTTATTTAAATATAATAAAATACACTGAATAAACATTAAGAATAAGAAAGTAAGAGTGGTTATATTAATGTCAGATATAGTAGATTTCAGAACAAGGAATATTATCAGGCATAATAAGTAGTTTGATAATTATAACAATGTCTTCAATATATATACAGTTAACAATAGAGCTTCAAAATACATGAAACAAAAACTGACAGAAGAGAAAGAAGAAATATACAAATCTATAATTGTAAATTGAGATTTCAGAACTTGTTCTCTCAGTATGTGATAAGTTAAAAATTCAATAAATATATAAAAGACAGGAATAATATAATTCCTTGAACCAACTTAATTGATCTTTATAAAACACTACATTCAGTGTTTTATACATTATTTTAGGTATACCAGAGTATATATTATTTTAGGTACATTCACCAAGATAGACTGTATACTAAACCATAAAATAAGTCCCAATGAATTTGTGTTAAAATCATATAGAGTTTTCTTCTCTGACTACAAAAGTATTACATCAGACAGTAATAGCAAATAGATACCTATAAAATCTCTAAATATTGGAAGTTAAACAGCACACTTCTCATTTTTTATGTTAAGTAAAATTTTGCAAAAGAATTTATAAAATATTTAAATTAATTAAAATAAAAAGTATCAAAAGTAAATGCTTGTATTAGAAAAGAGTAAAAGTCTCAAGACAACTAAACTTGTAATTTAAGAACCTAAAAAAATAAAGTAACAATTTAAACTCGATATGTTTGTTCAAAAACAGTTAGTAGTGAGGGAAAGTTAATGAAACAATGAACAGGGAAAAAGGGAAAATATAAGATCAGTGGTTGGTTTTGAGAAAAGGTCCATGAAATAGTTAAAACTGATATTTATTTACATAAGAGTACATACTACATGATAAAACTCTAGATGAAACTCTAGAAATTGAGATTCCATCTATAGTGACAGTAAATGGAACATTGCTGAGTTTGAATGAAATTATTTGAGAAAAGAGTAAAGGAGAATTTTCTGGGGTGATGAGCACGTTTTGTTGTGTCACAATGGACTTATAGTGAGCTTTTTGGCATATACATAATATATTCATGTTTTGTATATTTCTTATGTATATTTAATGTTTATTTCTTTAAATGAATTATATATATTTATATTTGAGATTCATTTATGTATTAAGATTGGCTGATACTTAAAAATATTGTGTACTTGTTCAAGCAGGAAAAGTGATGTATTAGAACCTACTACGTCCAAATTTATGATCTATAAATCAAATACAAATTTAAATTATATAAATCTATTATATCTCCATTATAGGACATTATTACTATTTTTATTGGTAATGGTAGTCATATTAATAATAAACATGATCACTGCAACTGGCATCATGAGATGCTATAAAATACTACATGGCATTTTTCATCAGCTGAAACTTCCTATGTTGACCTTTAAAGTTCACTTGGAAAATTACAGCTCCCCTGTGTCTACTGGGAAATGCATATTCAGGACAAAGAAAACATGGTAAATTACTCATTTTCAGAGTTTGTCTCCGTATGTGTTTCTGCTTCTATTTTCATTCCCAAATTTTCATTCCCATCTCCAGTTTTTCCTAATACATAAGCACACATTCTGTGAGACCCTTTATTTAAGGAGCCAGAAATCCTCAATATTTGCTTTATATTTTTAACTTTTTCTTACATATTTTTGTAAATTTTTAAGTCTTTTCATTTTTGTTTTAGCCATAGTATGTCATTTTATGCTTAATTCGGGAGGAAGTCAAATACTAAAGTATATTTATTAAACCCAACAAAACAAAACAAAAAAAGTTATTTTAAGTTAAAATGAGATTTTTATGTATATAATTTATATTATAAATTCTGCATATCAGTCCTTTGTCACAATATTTTCTTCCATCATGTGATCTGCCTTTTCATTTTCTTACTAGACTCTAACCCTTGATCTTTACCTATTTGATTACTTTGCATACTTTTTCTTAGTTTTCTCATGGCTGAATTTCTCATTAGTTCCAAAATAAGCTTTTCACCTAAGAATATTTTTATATTTTTACCTTATAGCAAATCCTCACAATAAACCACTTTAACCCTTTTCCTGTTTGCCCCAAGAATACTTGCCGGCGGGGCCTGTGGCTGCAGCATTTACCCCAGGTTAACTTTGCCACAAAATATCTTGCTTTTATTATTTTTTTTGCAATGCTCTAGTATAACGACTTTGGAAATAAAAGATATCACTCTTTTTATAGAATTCTGGTTTTAGCACTGGTATTATCATTTACAAAATATAGTAATTCCTGATCACAGAAAATGTCAAATCCTAGAAAACGTAGCATGCTTGTGTGTGATGTTGACATCATTCTTGAAAAGTTGTTGGCCAAAGACCCATTTGATGAATCCAATTTTTCCATAATAGAATATTCTGATGATTCAGATGATTCTGATGTTAGCTCTGCTTGGAAATAACTCCAAGAAGAGTTTTTATATGTTATTTTTACACGGAAAATCAGGTTTGCTTCAGCCTTAAAGAACGTGTCTATGTAAAATTAAATGAGCGCTGGCAGTGGGCTGCATTTATTTATTTTTTTTCTAAACGGGAAAAGGGTTAACTAAAAAAAAAAGATCCGTGAAGCTGAAGTACATGTGCTTTTTCAAAATAGAATTTTACCTAACTACCATTTAACTACTACTTTCTGTTCAAATATTTCCACATTAGTGTTTTCAAAAGCAAAGCAGTAATTTTGTTACCACTTCATTCTTAGTATTCAGCCCCGTATAATAACCATATATATTATACATTTCTGAGAAAAACCAAAATATTCAACTAATGACTAATTTTTCTACATCTCAGATTCATAGACTTATTCAGAGTCACATAGTTTCACAATTGCAGCTCCATAGCAACATGTGCAACTATGTGGTGAATAACAACATTTTGGTCAACAATGGGCTGCATATAAAATAATGGTGGTCCAATAAGATTATGATGGAGCTCCTGAAAAGTTCAGATTATATAAATACTTCCCATTGTGTTCCAATTACCTATAGTATTTGGTACAATGACATGTTGAACAGGTTTGTAGCCTACAAGCAATAGGCTGTCACACATAGCCTAAGTGTGTGGTAGGCTATATACTCTAGATTTGAGTGAGTACACACTATGATGTTTGCACAAGGACAAAATCACCTAAGGACATATTTTTCAGAATGTATCCCCATCATTAAGCAATGCATGATGGTATTTTGACACCATGATATCAATTGCTCTATTAAGATTATTTCAGGCCATATATAATCCAGACTCTTCAAACAATCCAAATTCAAGATAAACATAGAATTATAGAATTATAATGCCAATAATGAATAGTAGTCCTCTTTCAGTAACTCTTGTCCCCGAGATTGGGAAACGTTTAAGTCACACTCAGAAGTGTCTTCTTAACTATTCATAAGAATTCTGGGCCCCTGCCCAAAATAAGTACTTAACAGACATGTTTTGGATAAGTTTTCTTTTATCATTAGGAGTTTACTTGTGTTTTGTTTTAAATCCCCTTTCCCTTTATGCTTTCCATTGCAGAGGTATTCAGTGAGATGAAATTTTGAAAATCTACCCTATTATTATTAAACATTTTTTTCTTGAGCTCAAGATCACACACGTAAGACCCTAAATACTACTTCTTATGCTTCCTAAGGCCTTAGTGCAAGTTCCTTAGTTCCAATTGCTGTCACCTTCTATTGCTGAAGCTCCTGATACTGAGAGCCAGCACTACCAACTCTCTCTTCCTTTAAAATACAGTTTTATTCCAGTGCAGTGAGTCTCATTCTTTGTTTCTGGATTGCTGTATATATGTATGTGTTCATTTACTCAGTGCAGTGATAATCTTAAAATGTCACACACAGACCCTTGTTGCAGTAGTCACATTATCAACATGACAAGAACTTACTGTTAATCTAGAAATCCTGCTTCATTTATCTTAAAATATATAATCAATTTGTTTAAAAAAATTTTTCTATCCATTTATGGGACATCTCTAAAGGTGTATGTCCAAATCTTAGTACTAGAACAATTTCTTTCCCTTTCACTATATAAGTTTGTTTTTCTTTCTGTGGATTTATTATAAAATATCATTTAAAATCAAATGTTTTGCTTTTATGTAAATTTTTAAATAAAAATTTATTTAATTTTAAATGCTATTTTTAATAGAAGAGGTATGACTATTTTCACAAATAAAAGATCAGTAACAGCCACAAATCAAAACGAGAAAAGCCTGATAAAAACTATCATACCCTCTTCTAACAGTTTATTAGTAACTATCGTATGACGTTGCTAGTAAAGAAAGGAGTTGTTTCAAGTTTCAATCAGACAATAATCTTAATTTTAATATTTCTGCTAGTAACAGGAGTATTCAAATGCTGCCTTTTCATAACAAAAATTGTTTCCCCACAGTGATTTGTGCCTCGAGTCACAGTGATATTTGAGTCTTTAGGATTTTACTGCAATTCTTTCTTATTTTCACCAACACCATCATCATCAAGCCTCTAAGATTCCACTCTTAAAATTTAATTACAACCTAAAAGTTATATTCTGACTGGAAATAGAGAGAGTGGACCATTCTGGTCAGCAAATGAATTCAAATATGCAAATGTACACATTTCCAGCGTTGGACAAGAAAGTGTAAGTTAACTGATTTCAATCAACAGATAGTAATTTATCAAAAAAAAAAAAAAAAGTCCTTAAAGACTATGTTTCTGTGATCGTCTAAAATTCAGACTGAAGAAGGGGTCAATGTCTCTTAAGCAAGATGAAATATCACAGTTAGCCTAAGTAAACTTGTTTTTAGAAGGAACAATTTATATGTCAACAGAGACAGGGATTAGTGTAGTCCTTTCGTAATGCCAGCACTCCTATCTGCCAAGCCTGAAGGGTTGTAAATAAATGTATGTCCAATAAATTGAGTCTGGAGAAAGAATGCCTGGCATCTTTGCTCTCATGATGAGGTTCCAGTAATTCTTGGTTCCAATAACCCTACCAATTACTATTTTGAATCAAACTAAACAGTCTACAGAACTGAAAGATTGACACTTAGAAAGAAAGCATCATACAGTAAATGATCTATCTAAGCATTTGGCACAAGTTTTACCTGCAGGTAAACAACTGGGAGCACTTGGGGGTGATAAAGTAACCTAAATCATGACTAAACAGTGCATCAAATGTTTAAAACATATTTCGGAGATGAATAGTTAATATTTTAAACACAAATGATTTTAAGGGAGCTACATGTTCTTCTTTAGTTTTGCTGACAAATCTATCTGAACTGTGGGCCTCTTTACTCTTCTCAATGACAATAATGTAGTATCTTGTGGGGTTACAACTTAGATACCAAATTTGTGAGTATGTTGTGTCAAACAAACTTTTAGGCAGTTTTGTAAAAAAAAAAAAAAATGTATTTTTTACATTTATCTTTTCTTTGGGAACATGACAATTCTTCTATTTTGAAATATGCAATAAATTATGATTAAAACAACTTATAATAAGAGACAACATTATGCTATAAACATCAATGTGTAAATAAATATTTATATGTATTTGAGAGAATTACCTCATCAATGATGAATCTAAATTCTAAGATCCTGATAAGCAAACAAGTAGAACAAATGTAGAAAGCAGAAAGATGGTATCACTCACTGTTTATTTTGAAATAGATTTTAACAAATGCGTGCGCGCACGCGCGCACACACACACACACACACACATGCAGGCGAGTGATACACTGGCAATACTAATACAAAACAACTTGTTAAAAGTAGACCACTTGTATGGGACTGGTAGTTTTCATTTGAACTTGCCAAAATATTTTGCTAAAACATTGTTTCACAAAATGTGCTCTCAGACATAGAAATAACTCTTACCTGATTGCCAATGAGTTATTTAATTGGTCATCTAAATTAAACTTCACCTTCCTTACTAACAGGAGAGTAGAGAAATAAGGAATTTTGATTGGAGTAACTTGGTCTATATATTTGAAAGATTTCATTTTTATTATACACATTTTGGAAAAATCAGAGATTTTATTCATTCTAATCTACTCAAACATAGTAATTTCAAGATGATGGGATTAAGCAATACACACATGCCTTTATTTGAACACAGGAAACTATCATACTGATATGCATTTCCTGCTGCCCAGGCTGGAGCGTGGTGGCACTGTCACAACTCACTGTAGCTTCAACCTGTCAGGCTCAAGTGATCCTCCTGCCTCAGCTTCCTGAGACTGGGACTACTGATGCATACCAACACACCTGGCCAATTTTTAAATTTTTTTGTACAGACAGAGTCTTGCTATGTTGCCCAAGCTGGCCTTGAAATTCTATCCTCAAGTGATCCTCCTACCTTGACCTTCCAAAATGTTGACATTATAGACATGAACAATAATGTCCAGCCGTGATGTGCATTTTCACAGTGAGAAAATATCTGAACAAAACACATTATAATCTGCTTGTAAAGCTATATGAACAATTTAAACACTACAAAGTTGTAAAACAATCTCATTATTATTTCAACTACATTAAACGTTTTTCTCTGTCTTTATTAAATGACAGTGTTATATCAAAAGATAAACCAGAACCTTGAAGATTATCCATTTCATTTCTCTGAACTTCCCACTGCAAAATCCAACCTATTTTTATGTTATGTCATTTTCATCCCCATGATGATTATTTATAACAGTGATGTGTCATTTGGATGTCTATTATTTTCTTCAAATCCAGCCTTATTCCCCTCCAATCTCCATACCATGACAGAGTTGCATTCCAAAATGCAAATTAGATAATATCACCTACTGGAATAATTTGTCAACAGTTATTCAAAATCTTAAGCAAAATTATCCCAAGACCTTAAAATCTCATCCATTTTCTACCTTTTCAGCCTCACCCCTTTCAATTATTCTTCTCTTTGTGTCCTGTGCTGCAGCTACATGTCATGCTTTCATATTACTCAAAGAAGCTATTTCTTCTTTCATCTCTCAGTCTTCTGATATATTCAGCTTTTTGTCTGGATCAGTGATGCTCAGAGATGGTCTAAAGTAGTTTGCTACCAATCCATCTATGTTGCTATAAGGAGCTTGCATCAGAATATAAATCAACTATTTACCTATCCTACAATTCAGCTGAGATGGCCCTTATGTACGTGTGGCTATGCATATGCAAACTCTCTCACATACATATAAATATAAGCACTCTACATTTTATGTGGGTATACATATTTACATATGTCAATATATTAAATATTAATGTATAGGTATGTATACACACATATTTGTGTGTATATTTATATGTGTGTATGCATATCTTCACTGTTTTTTTCTCTTATATTTTGTGCTTGATTTTTATTTTTAAATATTTTTGGGTGACTACATGACATAGTTCATATTTAAAATATATGTATTTTTAAATATTTAGATGTGTATATTTATAGGGTACATGAGATATTTTGATACAGGAATAAAATGTGCAATAATCACATAAGGGTAAATGAGATATCCATCGCCTCAAGCGTTCAGCCTTTCTTGTGTTACATTCTTATTATACTTTTATTAATTAATTAATTAGTTATAAGGCAAAGTCTTGCTCTGTTGCCCAGGCTGGAGTACAGTGGCATGATCTCGGCTCACTGCAACCTCCGTCTCCTGGGTTCAAGCGATTCTCCTGCCTCATCCTCCCGAGTAGCTGGGACTACAGGTGCATGCCACCACGTCCAGCTAATTTTTTGTATTTTTAGTAAAGACAGGGTTTCACCATCTTAGCCAGGACGGTCTTGATCTCCTCATCTTGTGAACCACCTGCCTCGGCCTCCCAAAATGCTGGGATTACAGGCATGAGCCACCAGGCCTGGCCAGTTTTAGTTATTTTTAAATGTTCAATGAATTATTAACTGTAGTCACACTTTTGTGATATTAAGTACAATATTTTATTCATTCTATTTAACTATACTTTTGTACCCATTAACCATCAACACTTTTCCTGACCGACTGCATTTCACAGCCTCTGGTAAACATCATTCTACTAGGTCCATAAATTGAGTTTTTTTAACTTTTTCGGTCCCACAAATAAGTGAGGTCATGCAGTTTGTCTTTCTGTGTCTGGCTTATTTCACTTAACATAATGATGTTCGGTTCTGTCCAGGTTGTTGCAAATGACTGAATCTCATTCTTTTTTTGGATGAATAGTACTCCCTTGTATATATGTGCCACACTTTGTTTAGCCGTTAATCTGTTGATGGACACCTAGGTTGCTTCCAAATTTTGGCTATTACGAGTGGTGATGCAGTAAACATGACAGTGCAGATGTCTCATCAATAAACTGTTTTTCTTTCTTTTGTATATACCTAGCCTTGGAATTGCTGGATCATATGGTAGTTCCACTTTTAATTTTTTTGAGGAATCTCCAAATTGTTCTCTATAATGATTGTACTAACTTACATTCTCATCAACAGTATACAAGAGTCCATTTTTCTCCACAACTTCACCAGCATTTCTTATTGCTTGTTTTTTTAATAAAATCCATTTAAATATTTGGGAAAATTCAGCATCAAAGCCATTGAGTCCCAGTCTTTTATGAAAGATATTTTATTATTGATTTGATCTCATTACTTGTCAATGATTTGTTCAGGTTTTAAATTTCTTCATGGTCAATCTCAGTAGGTTTTATGTGTCTAGGAATTTACCTATTTCTTCTAGGTTTTCCAGTTTATTGTGATGTAGATGTTCATAATAACCTCTAATGATCCTTTGAATTTTTACATTATCAGTTGTAATGTCTTCTTTTTCATCTCTCATTTTATTTCTTTGGGTCATCTCTCTGTCTCTCTCAGTTTTTGTTTTGTGACTAGAGGTTAATTTTGTTTATCTTTACAAAAAAAAACCAACTTTTTGTTTCGTTGATCTTTTGTAGTGTATTCTTCATTTAAATTTTATTTTTTCTGCTCTGATTCATACTATTTCTTTTCTTCTTCTAATTTTGGGTTTGATTTGCTCTTGCTTTTCTAATTCTTTACAATGAGTCATCAGGTTGTTTGTTTTTCTACATTTTTGATGTAGGTGCTTATTGCTATAAACATTCTTCTTAGTACTACTTGTACTGTATCCCATAGATTTTGATATGCTGTGTTCCCATTTTTATTTATTTCCATATGTTTTAATTTTCTTTTAAATTTTTATTGACTCACTGTATATTTAGAAGCATATTTTTAAATCTCCATATGTTGTATAGTTTTCAAAATTCCTACTACTGATTTTTAGTTTTATTCCATTGTAATAAGATACTTGATTTAACTTCAATTTCTTTAATATTTTAAGGCTTTTTGTGGCTTAATATATGACTTGTCCTTGAAATTGATCCATGTGCTGAGGAGAAGAAGGTGTATTCTGTAGCTATTGCACAAAATATTCTGTAAATATCTGTTAGATCCATTTGGTCCATACTGCAGATTAAGTAACTCCAGAGGATCTTTCTTTGTTGATTTTTTTTGTCTGGATGATCTGTCCAATACTGGAAGTACGATATTGAAGTTTCCAGCTATTATTGTATTAGGGTATGCATCTCTCTTTAGCTGTAATAAAATTTGCTTTTTATATATGAAATATCCAATGTTGGTTGCATACATGTTTACAATTGTTATATCCTTTTGCTGAATTGTGCTCTTATTATTACATAATGACCTTATTTTTCTCCTTAGAATTATTTTTGATATCTATTTAGTCTGATATAAGCAGCTCCAGCTTTTTTTTTTAATTTCAATTTTCCATTTGCTTGGAATATTTTTTTTTATCCCTTTGTTTTTGGTCTGTGTGTGTCTTTATAGGCAAAGTGTGTTTCTTATAGGCAACAGATCGTTAGGACTTTTTTTTTTGTTTAAATCTGTTTAGCCGTTCTGTCTTTTGATTGGAGAGTTTCATCCAGTTACATTCAATGTTATTATTGATAAGTAAGGAATTCCTCCTGCCATTTTTTTCCCTGGTTTTGTGGTCTTCTCTTCCCTTTTTCCTTCCTTCCTATCTTCTTTTAGTGACGGTGATTTTCTCTGGTAGTATGTTTTAGTGTCTTGCTTTTTATTTTTTGTGTATCTGCAGTCAGTTTTTTGATTTGAGGTTGCCATGAGTCTTGCACAGAATATCTTTTAACTCATTATTTTAAACTGATGACAACTTAACACTGATTGCATAACAAACACACTAGCATACAAGCCGAAAGAAAACTAATAAAAATTCTACACTTTAACTTCATTCCCATGCTTTTCAACTTTTTGTCGTTTCTATGTAATCTTACTATAGTGACTATGTCTCCAAAAGTTACTGTAGTTCCTAATTTCAATTAGTTCATCTTTTAGTCTTTCTACTCAGGATATGAGTAATTTATACATGACAATTATAATGTTATGATATTCTGTGGTTTTATTAATGTGTACTTATTATTACCAGTGAGTTGTGTACATTCAGATAACTTCTTATTGCTCATTAATGTCTTTTTTTTTTTTTTTTTTTCATGTAGATCTCCATTTAGTATGTCTTGTAGGACAGGTCTGGTGTTGATGAAATCCCCTAGCTTTTGTTTTTCTGGAAAGTCTTTATTTCTCCTTCATGTTTGAAGGGATTTTTGCCAGATATACCGTTGTATGGTAAAAGTTTTTTCCTTCTGCATTTTAAATATGTACTGCTACCTTCTCCTGGCCTGTCAGGTTTCCACTGAACAGTTTGCTGCCAGAAGTATTGGAGCTCTGTTGTATGTTATTTGTTTCCTTTCCTTTCTCTTGCTGCTTTTAGTATCACGTTTCATCCTTGATCTTTGGGAGTTTGATTATTAAACATCCTGAAGTAGTCTTATTTGGGCTATACCTGCTTGTTGTTCTATAACTTTCTGGTACTTGAATATGGACATCTTTCTTTAGGTTTGGGAGTGGCTATCTTATGGGGCATTTTTGTTAATTTTTATATTACACAATAATTTTTCATTAACAAAGAAATTTGGGAAGTTCCCTGTTAATACCCCTTTGAATTAACTTTCTACCCGGATCTCTCTACCTCTGCTTTAAGTCCAGTAACTTTTTGATATGCTCTTTTGAGACTATTTTCTAGATCTTGTCTCCTCTGACTGTGTATTTTCAAACAACCTGTCTTCAAACTCAGTAACTCTTTCTTCTTCTTGACAAATTCTGCCATTGAAACACTGATGCATTCTTCATTGTGTTAATTGTATTTTTTCAACTCCAGAATTTCTGCTAGATTCTTTTTAATTATTTCAGTCTCTATTAAATTTATCTGATGGAATTCTGAATTTCTTCTCTGCTTTATCTTGACTTTCTTTGAGCTTTCTCAAAATAGCTATTTTGAATTCTCTGTCTGAAAGGTCACATATCTCTGTCTCTCCAGAATTGGGTTCATAGTGCCTTCCTCATTTAGTTGATTTGGTGAAGTTATGTTTTCCTGCACTGTCTTGATGCTTGCGCATGTTCATCAGTGTCTGGGCATTGAAGAGTTAGATATTTATTGTAACCTTTGCAGTTTGGGTTTGTTTGTACTTGTTTTTCTTGGGAAGGCTTTCCAGGCATTAGAAGAGACCTGTGTGTTGTGATCATAATCTCTGTCACTGTAGCCATGTCTGCATTAGGGGGCACCCCAAGTGCAATATGCTGTTGCTCTTGCAGGCTCTTAGATGTACTGCCTTGGTAGTCTTGGGTAAGATCCTGGAGAATTCCCTGGAGAATATTTCCCTGGTAGTCTTGGGTAAGATCCACGAGAATTTTTGGACAATTTTTGAGAGAAAGTGAGGGAAGAAAACAAGAATCTCTGCCTCCAGAATTTCCCTCAGAAAAAGAGTCTCTCTTTCTCTCTCTCTCTGTGCTGAGCTTCCTGGAGCTGGGGGAATAGTGACATGAGCACCCCTGTGACCACCACCACTGGGACTGTGCTAGGTCACACCCAAAGGCAGCACAGCACTGTTTCTTGCCCAAAGTTCATGGTGGCCACTTCCTGGTTACCACCTGTGTTTACTCAAGGTGCAAGGGCTCTACAATTAGCTGGTGGTAAATCCAGCCAGCCTTGTGTCTTTCCCTTCAGAGTGGTGAGATCCTTCTGGTCTCGTGTGAACCAAGATATGCCATCTGAGATCCAAAGCCTGGAGACAGGACCTTTAGGAACAGGCCTGATGCTTAGTTCTGCTGCTGCTGAGCTGGCATCCATGCCACAGGACAAAGTCCTTCCCACTCTTTCCTCCTCTTCCTTCAAGCAGAGGAGTCTCCTTCCCTGGCCACCACCATCCTAGGCCCACAGCAAGTACTACCTGGTTACCACTTGTGTTCACTCAAGGCCCAATGATTTCTTAGTCAGATTGTAGATAATGCTTCCAGGTCTGAGTCTCCCCTTTCAGGGCAGTGGGCTCCTCTCTTACCTAGGGCAGGTCTAGAAATGCCATCCAGGAGTCAAAGCCTGGAATTGTGAACCACAGGAGCCTTCTTCTTACTGTCTTCCTCTGTGGCTGAGCTGGTGCCCAAGTTGCATGACAAAGTGCCCTTAACTTTTCCTTTTCCTTTAGTCAAGTAAAAGAAGTCTCTCCGCATAGTCACTACATCAGGGAATGTGCTGGGTTATATCTGAAGTCAGCATGGCTCTGAGTCTCATCCAAGGCCTATAATGAGTACTGTCTGACTACCACTACTAAATATTCAGAGCCCAAGGCATTATACTCAGCAGATGATGAATCCTGCCAGGACAGGGTTCTTCCCTTCAAGGCAGTGACATCCTTTCTGGCCCAAAGTATATCTAGAAATGTCGTTGGGAACGTAGGGCTTGGAATGGGGGCCTCAGGACTCAGACTGTCATCCTTTCCTACTGTTGCTGAACTGGCATCTATGTTTTAAGACAAAGTCCTCTTTACTTTTCGCTCTCCTCTCCTCAAACCGAATGGTGGAATCGCCCCTTCGTGTGTGAGCTGCACTGCCTGAGGTGAGGAGAAGGGTAATGCAAACACTCCCCTGTCTGCCCTGGCTGATTTCTCATTAGGTTACATGCCCTCCATGTCCACTGGCTCCAAGCCCAGCAGAGCACCAGGATTTGCCCAGGAATTGCAGTCCTCGTGGAGTAGACTGCATTTCAAGTTTATTTAGGACCCAAAACCAATTTCACCTGCGGTGCCAGGGCTTGCCAGAACTCAGGTTTCAAACATTGGGATGGGTGATTTGCCTTTGGCTAGGGCTGGTATAAATGTTTCATCCATGATTACCAAGTCAGTTCTGCCCTCTGTTGCTCTCTACTGTGACAGGGCAGCTCTGAGTTCTAACACAAAGTCCTACAGTCAATGCACTCTTCCTCCCTCAAGTACAGACTCTCATGCCATGTAGCTGCTGCTGAGGATAGGGGAGGAGTGACATAGACTATTCAATACTGATTTTTCTAGCCTCTTCATTGCCTATTGCCTATTTCTTTGATGTGATGTAACAACCAGGTACTGTGATTGCTTGCCTGATTTTCAGTTCCTATGAAGGCCTTTTTGTGTGTGGCTAGTTGTTCACTTTGGTGTTTTAGGAAGGAGGCTTCACTGGAGGCTTCTGTTCAGCCACTATGCTCTACCCTTCATCTTTTTTTTTATTGAGATGGAGTCTTGTTCTGTCTCCCAGGCTGGAGTACAGTGGCGTGATCTCAACTCACTGCA
This sequence comes from Trachypithecus francoisi, assembly GCF_009764315.1. Lineage (NCBI taxonomy): Eukaryota > Metazoa > Chordata > Mammalia > Primates > Cercopithecidae > Trachypithecus > Trachypithecus francoisi. The sequence continues at coordinate 154,773,992 of NW_022681454.1, read as the reverse complement.
AGCTCCACCTCCCGGATTCACGCCATTCTCCTGCCTCAGCCTCCTGAGTAGCTGGGACTACAGGCACCTGCCACCATGCTCAGCTAATTTTTTATTTTTTTAATTTTTAGTAGAGACGGGGTTTTAGCATGTTAGTCAGGATGGTCTCGATCTCCTGACCTTGTGATCTGCCAGCCTCAGCTTCCCAGAGTGCTGGGATTACAGGCATGAGCCACCACGCCCGGCCTACCCTTCAAAATTTTTTACCTGGGGAATTTCTGCTTAAATTTAGAGTATTAGGTAAATTAGATGTCTTCCAAATCAGACATGTATGTCCTGCCTGTTGGTGCCCTATCAGTGTGGCTATTCTTTCTGTTGTTTTCTTTCATTCTTCCTGTTTGTTTCTTCCATTCTTCCTCTTCTTTTTTTTTCTTTTATGAAACTCCCTTTTTACATAGGCTAACCCAGTATAAACACTGTATCTTCCCTCCAATTTCTTCATAAGACTGGCAGGAAAGAGACAGTGAAGGGAAAGGTGCTATACTCTTTTAAACAACCGGATCTCATGAGAACGCCATCACCAGACAGCACTAGAGGGATGGTGCTAAATCATTAGAAACCACCCCCATGATCCAATCACCTCCCACCAGGCCCCACTGAGAATTTCAATTCAACATGAAATTTGGGTGGCAACACAGAGCTAAACCGTAGAAGAGGGATACACAGGAGAATTCTCCAGTACTAATAACGCTCTTATTTCTTTACTGTCAAGTTTTATGGGTGCTCAATTTGTAATTATTTATTAACCTGCAAACATAAGTGCCATGATGTGTTCATGAATATGTGTACATGAATACATGCATATTTTATAGTAAAATGATTAAGTATGTATTATATATTCATTTATGATATACTCTAAGTAATTGGAGTTTAGATAGTAATATATAAGATGTTTTAGGTATAATATCAGTGTCATTAGTTTAAAATACATTTTATTGAAAGTAACTGACATACGTTTGAAAATCAGGAGAGTACAAATAAAATCTATTAACTGATTTGTGAGAAGTTCTGTCAATGATATTAAGCAGTCTCAATTATTCTCACATTAGGCAGAAAACATGAATGCACCATGTAAAGGTTAAGTTTCAATTATACACTAAAAAAGATTTTTCCCAATATAAGAATAAAGTCATGTGTGGTCCATTAAGTTAAACAGAGTCAATGTGAAATTAAAAAAAAAAAAAAAAAAAAAAAGTAGCCAGTGTGCAGCAGCCAGACAATGAAAGAGAAGGAGTATTTTTAAAAATCAAATGGAACACCATGCCAGTGATATTTGCCAGTTGACTGAGCTATTGCTTACCCTTTTAAGCTCCAGTGATCTAAAACTCTCAATGTGGAGTTCAGGTGGCTATCTAATTATCGAACCTAGTTAACAAATAGTTTCTGCTGAAGGTCTGTATTTGCCATATAACTTGTGTAATTTTTATTACATAAGCTAAAAACTACACAAGTTATTTTGTTTTGTTTCTTTTTAGGTAATTAAACTTAATTATAAATGACATTACAGTTATGTTATATTAATATTACAATTGATAAAACCCCAGGCAATTGATCCTAGGGATGTTTGTACTTATCTTTTATTCAGTGTACTATTTGTGAGATGATTTATTACTGCCTTAGGCCTGAGTTGATAAAATGAAAACTCTGAAGTTAGGATATACATTAATATCCTTTGTGGACCTGAAAAGCTATCTTCAATTTTTGTCCTAAGATCATAGTAAAACACACTAATGAAGGACATAGGAACAGAAAAAAAAATTTTTTTCTGTTAATTCAGATATGATTGTTTCTCAAATAAACAATTAGAGGTGGAGATTGGAGGAACAAAGAAAAGAGAAAAATATGAAGGAAAGAAGAGAAAGAGAAGGAACACAAAGAAGAAAATAAAGAAAGGAGGGGAAGTAGTTGAAAAATAAATGAGAAGCATTCATAGATGAAGCAAGTGGAGCTGAAGCAAAAACAACAGAAAAAGAAAGTGGAGAAGAAGGGAGTAGGAAAAAGAAGAAGAGGAGGAAGAGCAGGGGAATGGGGAACAGGAGAACAGGAGGGCAGTAGAAGGAGAAATTTCAGATTTTCTTAAAGCTAGTCAAAAGATTAATTTACTGGAACATGTGACTTTTCTAACTAAATTCATGTAAATAGACGTTTAAATATAGTAGTTAAAACAGTTATTTTCAAGTGGCTTGCCATTTCCAAATGAAGATAAAAATCCCCCAAAATCTATTTCTGATACGTGATTGTTATTAGCATAGCTAAATACATCTGTTTTTTGCATGCTTGTTTTTATTCATTGATTCTTTCAGGCTAATTGTAATACATTTTACCCCTCAAAATGCATTAAAATGTGTGTTTTTGTCAACATACTCAAAAATTTATAAATTATTATTTCAGTTCTATAAACTTTTACTGCATGCAAATCACTAGAACACAAGTTTATTCTACAATATGAGCCCTTAAGAATCAGGACCTTGAATATAGTTACATGAACAATCCCTTGGACTTAATAGTAGCTCAATTAACATTTGTTAAATATAGAAATACATAAAGAAAAATAAAAGGAAGGAAGAAACTAAGAAAGCAAGGTAAGCTTTATATATTTTTACCTAGTGGGTATTTTATAGATAGATACATAGATATGCATATAGTAGGTATTATTTTGGTAAATATAACATCAAGGTATATAATGTCACTGTGTTAGGCTTCTTGCATTAGTATAAAGAAATACGTGAGACTAGGTAATTTACAAAGAAAAGAGGTTTATTTTGGCTCATGGTTCTGTAGGCTTTACAGGAAGCATGATGCTGGCATTTATTTCTGGTGAGGCCTCAGGAAGCACACAATCATGGCAGAAGACAATGGGGAGCCAATATGTCACATGGCAAGAACAGGAGCGTGATAGAGAAGGAAGATGTCTCAGACTCTTTTAAACAACCAAATCTCACATGAATTAACTGAGTGAGAAGTCACTCATCTCAAGGGGATGGTGCTAAGCCATTCAAGACAGATCTGCCCCCATGATCCAATATCTCCCACTAGGGCCCTCCTCCAACATTGGGAATTACATTTCAAGAAGAGATTTGGAAGAGACAAACATCCAAACCATATTATTCCACCTTTGATTCCTCATATCTCATGTTCTTGTCACAGTACAAAATTAAACAATCTCTTTCCAACAGTCCTACAAAGTCTTAGCTTGTTCCATTATCAGGTTCAAAGTCCTAAATCTCGTCTCATCTGAGACTCATCTCTTTCCACCTATGAGTGTGTAAAATCAAAACAAATTATTTACTTCCTCAATAAAATGTTGGTACAGGCGTTCGGTAAATGTTCCCTTTCTACAAGGGAGAAATTGGCCAAAAAAAGGAGTACAGGCCCCACACAAGTCTGAAAGCTGGTAGGGTAAACATTGAACATAAAACCTCCAAAATAATCTCTGTTGACTCCATGTCCTACATCCAGGGCACAGTGGTGCAAGGGGTGGGTTCTCAAGGCCTTGGGAAGCTCTGCCCCTGTGGCTTTGCAGGGTACAGCCACCATGGCTGCTCTCACACCTTGGAGTTATGTGTCTGCAGCTTTTCAGCTGGTAATGCTCTGGTGGAGACTCCAACTCCACAGTTCCCCTCTGCACTGTCCTAATAGATATTCACTGTGAGGGCTGTGCTTCTGTAGCAGGCTTCTGCCTGGACACCCAGGCTTACCCAGGCATTCTCTGAAATCTAGGGAGAAGCTGCCAGGCTTCCTTCACGCTTGTATTCTGTGTGCCTGTGGACGTAACACCACATGGAAGTTGCCAAGTCTTATAACTTGTACCCTCCAGAGCAGTGGCTGGAGCTGTATCTCAGGCCCTTTAAGCCGCACCTGGAGCAGGGGCGACCAGGATGTGGGGAACAGTGTCCCAAGGCTGAACAGGGCAATGGGGCCCCAGGTCTGGACCTAGAAACCGTTGTATCCGTTATATCTCTGGGCTTGTCATGGAAGGGGCTGTCTCCAAAATCTCTGAAATGCCTTTGAGGCTTTTTTCTCACCATCTTGTATGTAGTACTTGGGTCCCTTTTAGTCATCCAACTATCTAGCAAATTGTTGCTCCACAGCTGGCTCCATTCCTTTCCTGAAAATGCATTTCTTCCTCTTGGCCACATGGCTAGGCTGAGAATTTTCCAAATTTTTACACTCTGCTTCCCTTTTAAATATAAGTTCAAACCTTAAGTAATTTCTTTGCTCCTGGATCTTATCATAGGCTGTTAGAAGTAGCCTGGTCACCTGATGAATGCTTTGCTGTTTAGAAATTTCTTCCACTACGTACCCTAAGTCATCACTCTTAAGTTCGATCTTCCACAGATCCTAGGACATGTACACAAAGCATCCACATCAGTTGCTGGGGGTAACACAGGTGACCTTTACTCTATTTCTCAATAATTTTTTAAAATTTCCATCTGAGACCTTGTCAGCCTGGGCTTCACTGTCCATGTTTCTATCAGTATTTTGGTCACTATTTTACATGTCTCTAAGAAGTTCCAGAGTTTCCTGCATCTTCCTACAGTCTTCTGAGAACTCCAGACTCTTCTTACCTCTGCTCATTACCCAGTTCTAAAGTCACTTTCACATTTTCAGATATGTTATAGCAGTGCCCTAATTCTCAGTACCAGTAATCTCTGTTAGGCCATTCTTGCATTGCTATAAAGAAATACCTCAGGCTAGGTAATTTATAAAGAAAAGAAGTTTAATTGGCTAACAGCTCTGCAGGTTTTACAGGAAGCATTGATACTAACATCTTCTGGTGAGGCCTCAGGAAGCATAAAATTATGGTGAAAGGTGATGGATGGAAATATGGTTATTTTTATTTTTGTTTTCTGGGGAACTTCCATACTATTTTTATGTCATAATGGCTGTATTAATTTACATTCCTACCAACAGTTTACAAGGGTTTCCCTTTCTCCACATCCTCGCCAACTTCCTTTACTCCCTGTCTTTTCAATAAAAAAAAACCATTTTAGTTGAGGTGAGATGGTGTCTCATTGTGGCGTTGACTTGCATTTCTGTGATGACTAGTGATATTGATCATTTTTTCATCTACTGTTGACTATGTGTCTTCTTTTGAGAAATGTCTATTCAGGGCTTTTGCCCATTTTTAAATAGAATTATTTAGTTTGGGACTATTGAGTTGTTTGAACTTCTTATTTATTATTAATCCTCTGTCAGATGGAGAGTTTGCAAATATTTTGCCCATTTTGTAAGTTGTCTCTTCACTTTGTTGTTTCTTTTGCTGTATAGACTTTTACCTTTATGTAAAGATATTTGTCAATTTTTGCTTTTGTTGCCTGTGGCTATGAGGTCTTACATAAAAATATTCTGCCAAGACCAATGTTCAGAATTGTCTCCACAATGTTTTCATTTAGTAGTTTCTTAGGTTCAAATCTTATATTTAAGTCTTTAATCCATTTTTATTTGATTTCTGTATATGCAGAGAGAGAGAGAGGATCTAGCTTCATCTGTGTATGGATATTTAGTTTTCCCAGCACCATGTATTAAAAACTGTCCTTTCTCTATTATATATTCTTTTTTACCTTTGTTGAAAATGAGGTGGTTGTAAATATAGGTGTTTATATCTGGGTTCTCTATTCTGTTCTATTGGCCTGTGTGTCTGTTAAGCCAGAACTATTCTGATTTGGCTATCATATCTTTATAGTACATTTTGAAGTCAGGTAGTACACTGCTTCTTTTTTGTTCATTTTGCTCAGAATTGCTTTGGCTATTTGGTGTCTTTTGTGGTTTCATACCTATGTAAGGATTTTTTTTCTATTTCTATGAATAACTTCATTTTTTTAAAATAGGAATTATGCTGAATCTGTGAATCACTTTGTGTACTATTGTTATTTTAATCATATTAACTTTCTCAGTCATGAACATGAAATATCTTTTCATTTTGGGGTACTCTTCAGTGTCTTTCATCAGTGTTGTATAGTTTTCCTTGTGTTGGTCTTTTATTTCTTTAATTTGACTCCTATGTATTTTATATTCCTTATAGCTATCATAAATAGAATTACATTCTTTCTTTTTCAGATTGCTTATTAAAATATATAAATGCTACTAATATTTCTATGTTGATTTTGTAACCTGTAAGTTTTCTGGGTTTATCAATTGTAACAGTTTTTTGGTCGAGTTTTTAGGTTTTTTCAAGCATGAGGTCATGTCACCTGCAAGCAAAGCTAATTTGACTGCTTTCTTTCCAATATGTATGCCTTTTATTTCTTTTTCTTGCCTAGTTTGTCTGTCTAGGACTTCTGATATTATGTTGAGTAGGAATCTTGAAAGGGTCTTGTTCCAGATCTTAGAGGAAAGGCTTTCCATTTTTCCCCATGCAGTACAATGTTGGCGGCTGGTTTGCCACATATGGCCTTTATTACTTTGAAGTATGTTCTTTCTATACTCATTTTGTTGGTAGTTTTATCATAAAAACATACTGAATTGTAACAGATTTTTTAAAAAATCTATTGAAATAATTATATGCTTTTGTTCTAGGTTTTGTTAATGTGATGCATCACATTTGCATATGCTAAACCATTTTTGCATCTCTGGGATCAATCCCAATTATTCATGGTAACTGATCTTTTTAACGTGTTGTTGAATTTGGTTTCTTAGTGTCTTGTTGGTTTTTGCATTTATGTTCATTGGACATACTGGCTGTATTTTTCTGTTTTTATTGTGTCCTTGTGTGGTTTCGGAATCAGAGGACAGATAGCCTTATAGAGTGAGTTTAGAAGTATTTATTCCTCTTTAATTAGTCTGAAGAGTTTGAGTGGAAGTATTGTCAATTATTCCTTAAATGTTTGTTAGAATTCAGAAGCGAAGCCATCAGACCCTGGGCTTTTCTTTGATGGGAGTCTTCTTATTAAGGTTTTAATCCTGTTACTCATTATTGGTTTGTTGACGTTTTCTATTTCTTCATGGTTCAATCTCAATAGGTTGTATGTGTCCTGAATTTTATCTATTTCTTCTAAGTTTTACAAGTTGTTGGCCTATAATGTTTCGTTATAGCCTCTAATTTGTCTTTTACTTTTATAGTCTCAATTGTTAAGTCTTATTTTTTGTTTATAATTTTATTTGTGTATTTTCTCTTTCAATTTTTAGCCTAGCTAAAAGTTTGTCAGTTTTATTAGTTTTCATTAAAAAAATAAGTTTTTGGCCCAGCATGGTGGCTCACGCCTGTAATTCCAGCACTTTGGGAGGCCAAGGAGGGTGAATCATGAGGTGAGGAGTTCGAGACCAGCCTGGCCAACATGGTGAAACCCTGTCTCTACTAAAAATACAAAATATTAGTTGGGCATAGTGGTGGGTGCCTGTAATCCCAGCTTCTTGGGAGGCTGAGGCAGGAGAATCGCTTGAACCTGGGAGGAGGAGGTTGCAGTGAGCCGAGATCATGCCACTGCACTCCTGCCCAGGTGACAGAGTGAGACTCCATCTCAAAAAAAAAAAAAAGTTTTTTCCCCAAAGGAAATTCTACGGAGTTTCTCTCAATTTTATTTATTTATGCTCTGATATTTATGATTTTCTTTCTTCTCCTAATTTGGGGTTTAGTTTGTTCTTACTTTTCTGGTTTCTTGAGATGCATAATTAAGTTGTTTATTTGAACTCTTTTTAGTACTGTTTTTCTGTATCCTATTGATTTTGGTATGCTGTATTTCCATTTTCATTTGTTTCAAGACATTTTTAATTTATTTCTCAATTTTCTCATTGACCCATTGGTTATTCAGGAAATTCTTCTTTGATATCCATGAGTTTGTGTTGTTCCCAATTTTCCTCTTCATGTTGATTTTTAATTGTATTCCTTTGTGGTCAGACAAGATACCTGATAAGATTTCCACTTTAAAGAATTAGCTAAGACTTGTTTTGTTGCCTAAGATATAGTCTATTCTGGATAATGTTTTATGTGCTGATGAAAAAATATGTATTCTACAGGAATTTGGTAAAATATTCTGTAAACGTCATGGAGGTCTATTAGATCCAGTGTGTACTTTAACTCTACATTACTTTGTAATTTTTTTGGCTAGATGATCTGTCATTTACTGAGAGGGAAGTGTTAAAATTCCCTACAATTACTCTATTGCAGTCTATCCCTCCCTTTATGTCTATTATTGTTTACTTTACATATTTCATTGTTCTGGTGTTGGGTCCATACCTATTTATAATTGTTATATCCTCTTTCTAAATTGACCCATTTCCTCATTATATAGTGACCTTCCTTGTCTCTGTTTATAATCCAATTTGTAGCTTATTTTGTCTGATAAGTGTAACTTCTCTTGCTTTTTTTATTTTTTTGGTTCCCAGTTGCATGAGGTTTCTCAATTCCTTCACTGTCCGTTAATTTGTGCTTTTACAGGTGAGTTGGGTTTCTTGTAGGTGGCATATATGAACTATAGTTCAATCATATTTATTTATCCATTCAGTCACTTTATTTTTTAATTGGAGAATTGAATTAATTACATTCAGTGTTATTATTGATAAGTTAGGACTTACTACTGCCATTTTTTTGCATGTTGGTAGCATTTTAAAATATCTCTCCTCCTTTTTTCCTGGCTTTCTTTGTGGATGAGTGATGATTTTCTCTGGTGGTATGTTTTAACTCACTGCTTTTTATTTTTAATATATTTATTGTAGTTTATTTCATTGTATTTATCATAACACTTATCATAATAGAGGTACACAAGTTATTTTAAAGAGATGGCAGTTTCTTTCAGATCACAAAGAAAAATAAATAGAAACAAAGAAAAAAGCTAAAAAACTAAAAAAAAATATTCCACTTTACATACACTTCATTGCTATCTCTTGCACGTTTTGATTTTTGGTTCTCTCAATTTACATATGTTTGTAATGCCTATCTCTTAACAAGTTGCTATAGGTATTATTGTTTTAATAGATTTATCTTTTAGACTTTATGTTACTTTATGTTAGACTTTATGCATTGATTGCACACCACAATTATAGTATCAGAGTATTCTGGGGTTGTCTGTATACTTTCTTTCACCGGTGGGTTTTATATCTTCAAATGTTTTCTTTTACACATTAGTGTTTTTGTTTTTGTTTTTGTTGTTTGGTTTTTCTTTCAGATTGATGAACTCCCTTTAGTATTTCATGTAAGACAAGTCTGATACTGGTGAATTATCTCTCCTTTCTTCAGTAAATATTTCTTTTACATATTTGAAAGATAGTTTTGCTAGATGCAGTATTCTTGGGTGCCAATGATTTTCACCACTTTGTAAATATATCTCATTTCCTCCTGACCTATCTGGTTTCTGTTGAGAGGTCTGTTGCCAGGTAAATTGGAACTCCTTTATATGTTATTTCCTTCTTTTCTCTTGGTGCTTTTAGAATACTGTATTTAATCTTTGATAACTTGATTATTACATGCTTTCTGGTAGTCTAATTGGAGTCAAATCTGTTTGGTATCCTCTGACCTCCTATACCTGGATATTTGTATCCTTCTCAAGTTTTGCAAAATTTTCTTATTACTTATTTTAACAGCCTTCTACTCCTTGCTCTTGCTCTCTTTTGAACACTAATAATTCTTAGATTTGATCTTTTGACATAAATTTCTGTATCTTGTAGGTAATATTTGTTCTTTTTTTTTTCTTTTTTCTCCTCTGACTGTATATTTTCAAACAGCTTGTTTTGGGGCTCAAAGATTATTTCCTCTGCTTGATCCATTCTGTTGTTAAGAGCCTCTAATGAATTTTTCAGTTCAGCAATATAGTTTTCAGTTCTAAAATTTCAGTTTAATGTTTAATCATTATTTAAAACTGTTACATTTCTCTAAAAAATTTCTGATGTGATTTTCTTTGTTATCTTGGAGATAACTGAGTTTCCTTAAAACTGCTCTTCTGGATTCTTGTTCAGAGAGCTCACATATAACTGTCTCATTAGAGTCAGTCACTTGTTCCTTGCTTTGTGCATCTGGGAGGTCGTGATTCCCTGTTTGCTGGTGCTTCTTGCGGATATACATCTATGTATTTGCCTCGAAAAATAAGTTCTTCATTCCAGTCTTTTCTGTTCAGCTTGTTTTCACTTTACTTGGATATTTTTGTTTAAAAATTCTTTGTGGTTTCCTTGTTTATTGTAGTGTTGTATCCAAGTTGTTGCTTTTCTTTTGGCACTAAATGCTTCCCTAAGCACAGATTTGCTTTGGCTGTAGTGAATAACCAAAATACTGCCCATCTTGAATTGGGGAAGCTCCAAAGGCTGTATGATGCAGTATGGGACAGCTGGCTAGGGATTTGTGCCCAGGAGACCTGTGGAATGTGCTTCGTATAGTGAGGTGCTGCCAAATAGCCACTCTGATTTGGCATTTCCTTTGGCTGAGTTATAGAGTAGTTTCCAGGGCTGGCAATGGTAGTCCTACTTACCCCCTTTGTCTATCGCTGTCCTGAGGAATATTTCTCCCATCAGGCAGTCACAATACTTCTCATAAGTTAAAGAAGGCAGAAGTCTCCTGCTAGGAAACCCAAGAAGGTGGGTAAGCTGGTTGTCCACCTCCATCTCACTTTTCCCAGTTTAGAAACTATGACTTGGCCAGGCATGAGGGCTCATGCCTGTAATCCCAACACTTGGGGAGGCTGAGACAGGCGGATCATGAAGTCAGGAGTTCGAGATCAGCCTGGCCAATATAGTGAAACCCCATCTCTACTGAAAATACAACAACAACAAAAGAAAGAAAATTAGCCGGGCGTGGTGGTGGGCACCTGTAGTCCCAGCTACTTGGGAAGCTGAGGCAGGAGAATTGCTTGAACCAGGGAGATGGAGGTTGCAGTGAGCTGAGATCATGCCATTGCACTCCAGCCTGGGTGACAGAGTGAGACTCCATCTCAAAAGAAGAAGAAGAAAAAAAAGAAACTATGACTCAAGGGAATATTTTCTATGAGCTCAGTGCTGGGCAGATTGGGGGTAAAGATATCAAATATATGGAAGTCCAATTCTCTTACCATATGCTTGGACTTTTTTCAATGTTCTGTGGCCCCAGGAACACTCTCCTTCTCATATCTGAGTTTGGGGATTTTGCTGGTGATAATCTCCCTGTGTTTATTTGGTTTGGGGTTTCTGTGAGGGTGACCTTAGCCAACTCTCTTCTAAGCCACTATTTTGGAATCAGTTTCATTTATTTATTTATTTTCTACATGGTTTCTTTACCTATTCATCTTCAAGTGAAGGATCAATCAGCTTTTGCTAAAACATATTTTAAAAACATGGACATGATTTGTTTGAAAACCATACTTGCTTTTAGCACACTGTTGCTGAGGGTCTGAGTCTTTTAGCCTGAAATGATATTTCATGGCAATAGAAGTTAAAGATAATCAGTACCACAGAAGAATTCAGATGAGTGCCTCTCAGTGTAATACACAACCATTTGTTCTTCAACTTAGGAGTCGTTATTGAGTTAGGCCTACTGGAGTAGTGTCTTGGACATGAGTCTTAAAATTTTTTTTATCTACTCTCTCTATGGCTAACTAGGTAAATTCTTTTTTCAGCAAAAACATTGTTATCTAAGTATGATTGCAAATAAAAGCCACAGTCTAGGTTATTTCTGTAATCAAGCTGATATTCTGATCAAAAATGATGCCCATTATAATTTTTTATGTTTTATTAAACTTCAAGAAAGTTGATTCCCTTGCCCCCAAGTTAGAAAATGTACACTCATGACAATAAAGAGGAATCTCAGAGAGAATCTGTATGACAAGACTAACCAAAGTGGACGTGATTTATATAAGAAAAGGCAAATTTATATAGGGAAAACAGTGCCACTTTATCCATGCAGTAAAACAGTAAAGGGACATGAAATTATCACAACAGGCTAAGAAAAATGAGATGAGTTAAAAAGGCTTTTAATCACCTTTAAAGGAACACAAATACAATTTGTTAATAGAAATATGACAGAAATACATTGAAGAGGAAGAAAAATGATTAACTATGGGAGGGGGCTTGATACAGAAAAAGGGGAAAGTTAACTTTCCAATAAATATTTTTAATACAATTTTCTTTTGAATCATACAAATGTATTATATGAAAAATATCATTAAATTTAAATGAAAAAAGAACTAAAACATGGAAATCACATCAAATGGTTCTATATTGACGTGACATATATAACATGGATGCTCCCTATTTGTATGCAAGCTTATTTAATTTTATTGTGCTTACATAATTTTGTTTGAACGTCTTTATTTATGCTTTTAATTTTTTTTCCTCTATCCTTTAAAGTATTTTTTTGAAATACTTCATTGCTTGTTCAGAAAGCAACTTATATTTAATTATTTCTATAATGGTGATGCTTTTTAATTACCTTTTACAATACTTAAGGCCAGTTTGTATTTTACTTCTTGTAATAAAGATTTGCCATGCGTAACTTATTTTACCTAAAATAAATTGTAATTAACAGTATTTTGTTCTGCGTTCAGGCTTCTCAGAATTTTAAATGCAGGAAGTGTTTAATATATGCAGTGGGGTAGGCAAAATAAATAGAAGGAACAATCAATTTGCATTGATTTTGGAACTGCAGAAAACCCAGCCTCCAAGAAATGTCAGATAGAACATTTTTTGGCTTTGTTTCTTGTTCTTTGTGTTTTCCTCTAGTTTCTCAGAGCAATGTTTGGTTTTGTATAATTAGTTTTAAAAGTTGTATGTTTGCCTCAATCTCACGCTTTTTATAGAATATTTTTCCATCAGAGAGATCACTGCAAAATACCTTTTGAAAGTGCTATAAGAATGCTAATCATAATTTGGACATTATTTAGAAAGCTCATTCAAGCATTAGTGTCTTTTTATTTTACCCCCTAGCTTTTAAGTAATTTGCCAAGATTTCTTGTTTTCCACTTTTAAAGTTTATTCACCCTTATCTTTTACAAAAACCAAGATCAGTTTCAAACTAGCAGTAACTAGTAGTACTCTTAGGATCTGTTGGTCAAGAGGTGCAGACAGTAAATAAAGACAGCATTATAGCAATACCATGGATATTGTTTCATTAGTGTTTGGGAGCAGTTATTGCTTATCTGTACAGAAACATGTTTATTAAGCTCACTGATAGCCTGGTACACCTCCTTTAAAAATAGGTATTATTATTTCACTTCCTAATGTATTGTTCTTCTATTTTATATATGTATTTTTAAAAGGAAAACTTTATTATAGAAGCAACTAGGTTTTTAACAAATATTACCAACTATATTGCATAATTTGGGGAATTTTGTGGCATTAAGTAATATGAAGTTACTCCTTTAAAGCAACGAGCACATTGGTGAGCTTTATGCTCCGTAATACTAGAAAGAGACACAACATAGTGGACCTTTTTGAATTATGAAGGCAAAAATTGTGATATTTTACTGTCCTGTTTTTTTTTGTTTTTGTTTTTATTTTCCTATATGCGCTCAAACCAGTCAACTTTCCATATGGCTCAGATTAAGAGAAGATACTTTCTAGGTGGACTAAGGAGACAATAGTTTTACAGTTAAGTCTTTATAATTATCCAGTGGATTAAACTGTCTGTAAAATTTTTTACAAACCATAACAAGTCATGATAAGCAAATCATAGTCATGGCCTCTGAATTTTTGGAGCAAAGGTAAAATAAATGAAAAAGACTCCTTTTAAAAAGGAGCTCTAGCTATTACTGTCTGAAAGATACTTAAAATAACTAGCTTTCAGGAAATGGGAGACTTGGGCAGCCTATCAACAATTTAACATTATCTGATATGAGTAGCCATGTAAATCATGTGACCCAGTGGCATTTTATTATCTAGAAGAATAGTTATACAAAAGACCTGAACACATTTGGAAAAGTGTAATTAAATTTTAAGAACAATGTGCTCACCTTCCAACCTATCTTCCCAATCTTGTCATTCTGTTGTCTCTTTTTCAACCTACATCTAAGATTTTGTGTGTGGTTTTTTGTGACAATTAACAGATCCCCAAAGTCCGGTACATGATTTCTGTGTAGCATGGCATTAGTCCTGGCTTAATTGCTTCCAGATGGCCATGGAAAAGGAAAACTCCACCGTGAGCAGAACTTCAACTATTATATTACATTTCCTACTGTGCCTGAAAGGAGAAATACTAAAAAATAGATCCATTCCAATTTACAACAGGGAGCAAAGGTTTGTTCTGAGAGATTGAAAGTGTGTTTGTCCATTGTAAGGCTCCTTGGTGATGTGAAGTCGGGTGGAGGCCCTTTATTACTAGGGAAAATAAACACAGTAAAACACTTGTGGATATTAGTCAGCTATCAAGGGCTTCCCTAATAGTCTCATGAAGTGGACATGGTAGAACTGTTGCGGGTTATACATTTAACCGTTAGTTTAAAAACATGGTCTTCATGCCAAAAGCATTTGCAACAGGAGCAAAAATTGACAAATGGGATTTCATTAAACTAAAGAGTTTTTGCAAAGCAAAAGAAACTATCAGTAAACAGAGAACCTGCAGAATGGGAGAACATTTTTGCAAACTATGTATTTGACAAAAGTCGTTAGCATCTATAAGGAACTTAAACAAATGTATAAGAAAAAAAACAAATAACTCCATTAATAATTGGGCAAATGACTTTAGCAATTTCTAAAGAAGCATAAATGTGGCCAACAAACATGAAAAACAGCTCAATATTGCTGATCATATGAGAAATGCAAATCAAAACCACAATGCGATACCATCTCATACCAGTCAGAATAGCTATTATTAAAAAGTCAAAAAATAACATGCTGGTGAAGTTGCAGATAAAAAGAATGTTGTACACTGCTGGTGGAAGTGAAAATTATTCAACTTTCGTGGAAAACAGTGGTGATGCCTCTAAGAGCGAAAAGCAGAACTACCATTTGACACAACAATCTCATTACTGGGTATATACACAAAGGAATATAAATCATTGTACCATAAAGACATATGCATATATATGTTTATTGCAGCACTACTCACAGTAGCAAAGATATGGAATCAACCTAAATGTCCATCAGTGGTGGACTGGATAAAGGAAACATGGTACATATACACCATGGGATAGTATGCAGCCATAATAAAGAATGAGATCATGTCCTTTGCAGCAGACACGGGTGGAGGTGGAGGCCTTTATCCTTAGCAAACTAATACAGGAATAGAAAAGCAAATACAGCATATTCTCACTTATAAGTGGGAGTTAATGATGAAAACACACAGACACATAGAAGGAAACCACACACTGGGACCTTTCAGAGGGTGGAGGTTACAAGGAGGGAGAGGATTAAGAAAAATAATGAATGGGTAGTAGTCTTGATACCTGAGTGACAAAATAATCTGTATAACAAACTCCTGTGACACAAGTTTACCTGTAAAATATACCTGCACAGGTACCCCGAACTTAAAATAAAGATTGTTTTTAAACAAAACCAAAACATGGTCTTCTATTCGCCAATCTTTCTTGGTTAAAAATCTTGCTCAGTACTCTCTTCCAGCAGCAAACATTAATCCTTGGCCATCTGCTGTTTAAAACCATGAGTAAATAGACTCAGGAAAACAACCTTTTGTTTGTTTGTTTTTTGTTGTTGTTGTTTTTTGGTAGCAACTATTTCAGCAAAAAGGCAATAATTAATACAAATTTGAAATTTGTATTTTTTTTTTCTACTCATGCGTGGCATTCCTTTCTATAAAGATTCCCATTCCTTGAAGGTCTAAGGAGATGTGTGGGAGAGTATATTACTCCATATTTTATGTAACATTAAGTTGCTGGGAACCAAATTATTTCTGCTTGGACTACAAAATTTTATAGATGTTGGCTGCTTGTTTGTTGGTGTTATGTGGAAACAGCTGCTGCAGCTGTTAATTTCAACCTACTTTTCTCTTGGGACCTAGTTTTTATGCCCATGAGAGTTGCATGAAGGAAGCCACCAGAATATAGTCACAATCACTACCCAATTTTGATAACTGTAGATCATTTTTTGGTTAATTGCATTGTTCAGGCTATTTTATCTTTTAGAAATATTTGTCTCTTGTATTTTCTATTTTTTTATACCAATAGAGTTGTTTAATCTATTCAATCTAGCTCAACCTTTAACGAATTTTCCCAGATGTGTAGGAATATCAGATAAGGCTCCAGCTGATACTCCTTCATATACAGGATTAGATGTGCCTATACTATTAAAATAATGAGCAGTAAATCCAATGTTTTCCTATTGTATTCTTATAAAAATGATTTTTTAATTATCAAAAAGTACATCATATTAATTTATTGAACAGCCATTTAAGTTCTTACTTCATAGCTGGAATGTTTCAGACTCTAAGACCATGCCTAAAGATGGATCAAATATAAATTTCATGTGTGAAAATATAAGAAATTTTCAAAACTAAAAGCAGAGATGTAAAGTAAGAGTGAAGTCTAATGCAGTTATTCTGGTTTGTCATAAAACACCTATTTGAATTTTTTCTGATGTGACTTTCCTTTTCCGTAGAGGGCAGAAAACTATAAGGGAAATTTCTCCAACTCATTTTCATTTGATAATGCAAATGTGATTTGGATCCCACATCAGAGACAAACACATTGAAATTTGAAATTTGAATGGAGATATATAGGATATGGTGCAGATATTTTATCAATGTGGATTGTAGCAAATGTGGCATGGTTCTGGAGCCAAAATTTGTCTCTGATGTTGATTTGGCAAAGATGGCTTCTTGATAGTAGAAAATGTGGCACAGTATAGAACTCTGCAGCTATAATAGCAGCTTCTTGACTTTGCACGTGATGCTTCCTGATGGGAAGACAGAGTGCCTTTTGGAAGCAGTAACTGCAGCTAATTTATGCAGCTCAGAATGGAGAGAGTTCTAATATTCGTATACTCAGTGAAGAATGCCTCTTGATTTGACCAGCAGCCTCTTGATCATGGCAAAAGAACCAACTCATTGGGCAGTTTGGTTCTGCAATATAGACCTAAGAGCAGATTCTAGAATTTCATTCTTGACTCTCCTTCAGCCACCTCAATTCTGTAAGCCATTTGACATACATTTTAATAAATCCCCTTCTATTCGGATTGTGTATACTAGAATCTGTTCCTTGACCAATACAAAGTCCCCAAAAGAATATAAAGAACACAGAAAAGGACACGTTTGAAAGACTGTTTTTTACAGTAAATTAATTTATTATGTTAAATCATAATTGGTCCAGATAATAGTGATTTCTCTCTTTTCACTTTAAGTTAAATGCTGCTTCCTTTTCTCTATACTCATCTGTTGCCTTGCCATCTAAAGGAAAGGTAAGAATAGAAACTACATTCAGCTACAACACCTGTGAGGAAACATTCTTTTGAAATGCAATATCATGTTTCTAATTTGCATTGTTTGATACCTCCTCAATCTGGCGAATGATCTTAATTCAAACTAAACTCATTTCCCAACTGATACTCTTATGTACATGCTCTTACTTTTTTCTTCTGCTTAAAAAAAAAAAAACCCTACTGCTAAACTTTCTTCTTTTAATCTTCATTCTTTTTTATTTTGAAAACATGCATTTTTAGTATCTTAACATTCTTTGTTCTTGAAAAGGTTAATATCAATCTCTTATTTGTTACATACATTTTCTTTATAAGATTAAATATATAGAGTTTAAGATATTTTCCAAATTCCTTTGTTTAGAAAATATGTTATCTGCTTATTACTTTTCAGTGCACTATGCAAATCAAATTCCCAGATTATTGAAATCATCATTGTAAAAATAAACTGATTAACTTTAATATATTCATATGGCTTTTTTATGGAAAAAAATTTTTTTAAAGCCTGCATAGTGTAACTATAATACTCATCAATATTTAAACTACAGTTCTAATTTGAAAACTAGGTAAAATCTCAAGTGCCAAAATTGTGAGCAAGACTCAAGAGACATCAATTCTCTTTATGTCAGTTTTCCTGTCTGTAAAGTGAGCTCATGATAGTACACATTTTGTAGGATTGCTGTTGGGATTAAATGAACATACACGCACGTAAGTGCTTGTCACATAGCATATGCTATACAAATATCAATTGTGGTGGTGCTGCTGCTGCTTTAGGGAAGCTGCCTTTGAATAAATTCAAGGAAAGTGAATATTCTTATATTACTAATGAGAATAAATGCATGATTGATTGGCAGTAAATAATTAGATAAGTAGTGAAATGTGGCTTATGATACCTGGAGCTCTGTTCTTACCATATCATTTTCTCTTTCTTTAAACTCACCAAGTGCATTATAAACTAAAGCATGTGGTTTGGATCTATCACCAATACTCATTACCTAAGAAGGAGACTAATATCTCTAGAGGAAGATGGGCCCAAGCTGGAAGAGCATTGTCATAAAATAAAGATAAAGTTCAAAGAGATCACCAAAGTAGAATTGTTGGAAAAGACATATTGAGATTGTCTTGCAAAGCATAATAATTAAATGCAAAGGGATAGTGAAGAATGTATTGGAACAGATACATTGGGAGAGTGTATTACTGAGCTAAAGAATTAGAATGAAGAACTCTCATAAAACTCATTAGAAAGCTTTCAGGAATAAATAATTTTAAGAAAATGTTGCCAAGAGACATGGAAATTACAAGTATTAAAATCTCAATGATAGGAATACCAGAAGGAAAGATAAGCAAATAGAAGGGAGAAAATAGTAATGGTGGCATATTTTCCATAATCAAACAATGATTTTAAAATCACACACTCAAAAGAATTAATAATGTGCCAACAGGACACCAAAAAGTTCCACACTTTGAGAAATGTGTAATAACTGTGGATCAAAAATCACATTGAGAAAGAGAAACTTCTTAACAGAAACACTGGCTGCAAAAAAGAACCAAAAAGCAAAAAAAAAAAACCAAGATCTTTTCTTGGAAGCAGGAAGCAAATTTTTCAGTGTTAAGACACTACTCTCCATTAGTCATTTAGTGAAAAGCACAACAAAAATGTCAGTTAAGCTCTCATGTGTTTCCCCAGCAAGTCTACTTGAAAGAAATTTTGGAGAAAAGTTGAAAATTGAAAGATGAACATAGGCAAATTAAACATAATCAGCGAGCCAAACAAATGTAAAAAAATATATATGTATCTGAAAAATCCAATATAAAATTGTAGAAGATGCCAATATGGTGTTGGCCAGAGATAAGATAACATATTGAAAAACTATACGAATACTCTTGTCTTCCTTTGAAAAAATATATATTTTGATAAATTTTATATATCAATAGTCATAAAAAGGGCTCAAATATATCTTATCTAGTTTCCAAAGAATTACAACATATGTAAATTTATATTCAGCAGGAAGAAATTTAACATATGCAAATGATAAACACATACATATACAGGTGAAAGCAGGGAAGAAAAATAAAGTACATAAATGGAGAAGATGGAATAGTATCACAGAAAAAAGTTTGAAGTAATGAAAATATGGCTTAAATATATCAATGAAAGGGTGGAAACTTAAATTCACAAAAATAATTAGTTACTAATTTTTTGTTTACAAGAGACATGTTTAAAATAATCTATAGAAATTATGAAAGTAAAAGTTGAAGAATGCTTATGTGAAAAATAGAAATAATATTTTAAACCTGGGTATGGAGAACAAAGTAGAATTATAATGGCTTAATGTTTGCTCTATCTTTGGTACACTGTATCCCACTTGATACCTGGGTTTCCACCACTTGCTCAAAAGAGAGCACTTCTACCAACTTGCCTCATCTAATATCACCAACTGTCCCTTGCTACCCAAGACTGGAACCTGGCTTTTGGTGCAGCTTCCATGAGATCTGCCATATTAGACATTTCAGTAGCTCTGTTACCCTGCTGTCATCATTTAGACTCACAGAGTACCTGGATTTTTTGGCCAAGTCCTGATTCTGATGCAGCAGCACACCATGAGTCAAGAGATCCAACACCCCAGAAGCAGCTTGTTTGGACCAGGTTACACATGATCAACACACAGAAGAGTTAACACAACATGAGGCAATATTAAAATATAAGAGGCAGAAGAAATAAAGAAGAAAGTGAATGGAGTATTCTTATTTCTTCCTTGATAGACATCTATTAGACATATTAGTTCACTTCCTATGTTTTCTTCTGAAGCTCTGGTCAACTCAATAAGCTGCCATCGGCCAGGCGCAGTGGCTCACGCCTGTAATCCAAGCACTTTGGTAGGCTGAGGCAAGGGTCACGAGGTTAGGAGTTCGAGACCAGCCTGGCCAACATGGTGAAACCCCGTCTCTACTAAAAATACAAAAATTAGCCAGGCATGGTGGTGGGCACCTGTAATCCCAGCCACTAGGGAGGCTAAGGCAGGAGAATCGTTTGAACCCAGAAAGTGGAGGTTGCAGTGAGCCAAGATCCCGCCATTGCACTTCAGCCAGACAACAAGAGGGAAACTCCATCTCAAAAATAAATAAATAAGTAAAATTTTAAAAAAAGGTGCCATCTTGCATTTACTTCCACTACTTTCCTGTTTCACTTTAGTTTTCCCTGTCTGAGGATTGTATCTCCAAACAAACTTATATATACATATGCACGTATGTGTATATATGTCTAATTCCTGCATATACATAACATATATGTGTGTACATAAATGGCCATAGCCTTCTTTTTCAGGAAATAGGGACTAAAACACTTGATACCAGAAGAGGCCAGAGTCATATTTGGGATCTAACTTTCCCACTTGTTAAAGCAAAACAAAGCTAACAAACACAAAAACGGGAACTTATGCTTCTGTTTGCAATATGAGTGAGCATAAAACTTGCTTGACAGATAAGGTTCAGATGAAAGTTGATACTTTGGCAGAAGGAAAGTGGCTATTGTACTTGATGGTAGAATGGCAATGATGAAGTGTGTTTTTTTTGTTTGTTTGTTTGCTTTTTTTTCTATGAAGAAGCTGCTTTTGAAAGTAAGTGAAGCTTTGCAAAATAAAAAGTTTTAGGTTAAGATGTGTTAATTAGCAAATTAAATCATGCTGTGAAAGTGAGAGTGAAAAAGATATTTAACTAGAAATTCTTATCCTCTACATATAATGGACAGACCTTGGTGAACATTAGCTTCAAGATCTAACAATAAAGAATGAGAAGTAATCTAAAGCCAGAATAATTGTGTTATAATAAAGTCAGATCCCTGATGAAGTAAGAGAGAGAGCTTTAGTCTTAGTATGATAGCCTCAGAGTGCTGGGAAATTTGAAAACCCAAATCCCTGTAAAACTCCTTGCTAAACAGTAGTATCCTCTTCCCTTTTCAGAAAAGAAAGAAAAACAGAACAAACCAGATTTCCTTGCATAGTGACCTCACCTGAAGGAGGCACCTTGCATGATAAAGTTTGTTCCTCTCAAGAATATCCAAACAAACTCTAATGTTTTTGTATTAATAACCAAGGTTCGAATTTAGCATCACTGAAATTGGAAAATACTGGCCATCCTCCAGAAAAAAAGGGGATATAAATCCTCCCACCATAAATTGAAAAAAAAAAAAGCTTATTAAATGTGTATTTGAAGGAACCTGGATAACATGTATGGAGATGTATTTTTAAGGAGTTATACCAGAGCGGGAATAATATAAGAGTAAATAAGGGAGAATGCATTGAAAAAGGGACTTATCCCTTACTATACATTAAGTATTCTGGCAAGGACAGACAGCGCTATCCTAATACACTGCTGTGCTATCACCTTGAATTCTGAACATAGTGATGCCCTATAGTAAATGAGATTGAGATGTTTGTGTGTCCTTAATATAAAGCCTTGGAATTATCATGGAGTAGTAAGTAGGGAATGTTGGAGTGGGTTTATTGTGTTAGAAACTAAGAAGTTTCCTTTTTTAAAGCTGACTAACATTTTATTTTATTTATCTATATCTATATGTACATCTATTTCTATCTGTATCAGTATCTATATCCATTTATCCATTGGCAGGCACTTAAGTTGTTTCCAGTCCTTGTCTGTTGTGAATAATGTTGCAGTGAACATAAGAGTGCAGTATTCTCTTGAAACAGTGATTTTAATTATTTTGAATACATAACGAGAAGTGGGAGTGCTGAATTATATGGTAATCCTACTTTTAATTTTCTCAGAAACCTTCATACTCATTTCCATAATGACTATATCAGTTTATATTCCCATCAACAATATGTAAGCATTGCTTTTCTCTATATCTTCACCGATATCTACCTTCAGACTTCTTGATAATAGCTATCCTAACAGATGTGGGATATTTTTATATTGTATTTTTCTGATGATTGGAGATGTTGAACATTTTCTCATATACCTATTGGATATTTGTGTGTCTTCTTTGAAAAAAATGTCTATTTAGGTCCTTTATTCATTTTTTTAATTGGGTTATTTGGTTTTTCACAATTGAGTTGTCTGAGTTCTTCTTACAGTTTGTATATTAACTCCTTATTAGGTATATAATTTGCAAACATTTTCTCCCATTCTGGGAGTTGTTTTTTAAGTTTTTGATTGTTTCCATTGCTGTACAGAATCTTTCTAGTTTGATATAATCTTACTTGCTTATATTTGCTTTTCCTACCTGTGCTTTTGATGTCCCATCAAAAAAAATCATTGTCAAGATCAATGTCATAGAGCTTTCTCCTGTTTTCTTTGAAGAGTTTTGTAAAAACATGTATAAACATGAAGGACATTATGCAAAGTGAAATAAGCCAGACACAGAAATACAGATACTGCATAATCTAATTTATATGTGGAATCTAAAAAGGTTGAACTCATAAAATAGAGAGTAGAAGGGTGGTTACAAGGAGTCTGGGGTGGGAGAAGAGGGAGATGTTGGTCAAAGGGTAGAAACTTGCACTTATAAGTTGAATTAGCTCTAGAGACCTAATGTACGGCATGGTGATTATAGCTAAGAATAACATAATATATCCTAGAAATGTGTGAAAATAGTAGACTTTAAGCATTCTCACCACCAAGAAAAAAAAAAAGAGAGACAACTATATGAGGTGATGGATATGTTAATTTGCTTAATTATAGCAATTGTTTTATAATTTATACATATATCAAAACATCACATTATGTACCTTGAATGCATACAATTCACATTTACCTACTATACATCAATAAAGCTGAAAAAAAGAAATATAAATTTTCACCTTACTGTATTCTTTGGCAGGGAACAGAGATCACTATCTTTCATAAAGCAATGAATAATGGACTGGTGAGGGGGCGCCAGCATCTTTTGAGACATTTGCTGTTGACCGTCCTCTTCTGGTAAGAGTTAACAATGGAAAATGCTGCTGTGGAACCACGTTCCCTAATTTCAACATGTTTTATAGAATTTCATAATAGTGGAGATCAGGTTGTGGACTTCTTATTGTAATAGGTAAGATGGCTTTAATCCTTATGTTATACTAAAGCTGGAAGTCTAACAATGTGCTCTGACTCTCAGGTCACTATGTTTACCTTGAGAAGTCCGTAATGTCCCTGGAGGTATGATAGGTGCGATGATTAATCAATATAATCAAAACAAAATGGAAAGTCAATACGGTCAGGATGTCAGTCATTGCAATGGGAAATAATGATTTTTCAACCAGGTTCTACAAATGATGCAATGGTTAAAAAGTAGAGAAAATTATATTAAGAAAAGACATTGTATTGCCATCCAGAAAATACTATTCTGATACTTCCATAAAGAAATCTGTGGCAATTTCACCAGATACATGTCCACTTGAGAAAAGGAAATGCCAACAAATCCAAGAGCAGAGATAAGGCAACTGAGTTTACTCTGATACTAGGTAAGCCACAAAGGCTACAAGAAATAATGAACATTTACAACTGTGCAAACTAAATACATAGAAGGGAATATATGACTGACCAAGCCATAAATCCATGTTTACACTCAAAATATTTGCCTGTATGGAACCTCAAGATTAGAAATCACATGGTTGACAAAGGCAAGGCTTTGGGATCATGCAAGGCAAGTCGATGGAAATGAGTAGGTTATAAGAACTTCCTTTCCCACCTCCATATTCCCACAAAATGCCAACATTCTTGAACTACAGGCTTCATGAAAGGATAGTCAGCAGGTAGCTAGATTCCACTGAGATTCACTCAGTGAAAGGATAGTCAGCATTTCTAGCAGAGACACAGAGACATGCATACACAAATGTGTCTATATGTCTTGTTTTGCCTAAAAGAATTTGTATGTGAAAGCCTATACCCATAATAATCTTTTGTTTTGTTTTCTTCTTGAAATGGAGTCTCTCTGTTGCCCACGCTATAGTGCAATGACGCAATCTTGGCTCACTGCAACCTCTGCCTCCCTGGTTCAAGCGATTCTCCTGCCTCAGGCTCTGGAGTAGCTAGGATTACAGTTGCGTGCCACCATTCCCGACTAATATTTTTTGTATTTTTGGTAGAGACGTGGTTTCGCCATTTTGGCCAGGCTGGTCTCAAACTCTTAACCTCAGGTGATCTGTCCACCTTGGCCTCCCAAAGTGCTGGGATTAAGCCATTGCACCTGGCCTCTATCAGCGTTTAATATTTAACTTAACCACTCAGTCAGTGCTGAAACAGTTGTCATGGAGGCCTGCCTGTTCAGCTGTTAGTGATACTTGGCCTGCCACACCGTGACACAAGTTTGCCTATATAACGACTTGTACATTTACCCCTAAACTTAAAAGTTAAACAATTAATATGCAAATTCTAAAAAGTCAGATAACAAGCCAAGTAAGAGACAAGAGAAACAGCAAAGGGGTTTGAAGACAACTTTACCATGACTATAGATGCAAAAAATCCTGAAGACAGATATAAACTAGAAATTACACAATGTACAGATTCATTAACACATTAAATGATAGAAAATTATCCCAATAAATGAAAGAAAACATAATTTTTTCTCCTGTCATAATAATTTCTCTTTATGTGCTTCACCTGCTAAAAGACGATTATCACTATCCTAAAGCAAACACTATTCTTAAGTCTGAACTATTAAAACTATTTTTTAAATCACATATTAGACAAGTCCTTGATACTTTCTGCTAACAGTTATTTTAAAAATTAATTGAGTTAGTCAATAGTAGAGAAAAATAATTTATACTAACAATAAAATTTAAAAACCAAATGCTTATTCACACATGTAAACATATTTGCTACTGAGTACATTTTCCAATGACATAAAATTTAACTTTCATAATTTTCCCTACACATTAAAATTTTATGTAACTGCTAAAAAAAAAGCTTTTGATGTTGTTTCACATTCTACCAAAATAATTTACAGTAATTCAGTTCCTGTTGTACCTATGTGATTTACATAATCAATTTCAGTACCATTCCTCTGATTTGGTTGTGTTATTTACAATAGTGTATAACTGCCTATTTTTCCAATGAGAGTTCAAAAAATATGTCACCAAATAAAATACAAAATATTTTTGTTTAAAGACATAAATAATAGGATATTATCACAATCCTTTGTACTGTGGTTTGACTTTTCTTTAGGCAATGCATATTACAACATTCTTGCTATTGGGAATTCTATAAATTAGTTGCTTGAAGTTTAACTAATTACTTCCGTTTTATTTTAATCACTGAAATATAATGTACTTAATATAGCAACAAATGTACATGTTAGACAGAAACTATTATCTTCTATCTCATATAATAGTCATATCTTTTTATTTGCCATCATAAATAAAATTTAAAACTATAATATATGAGATTACATGTTCAATGAAATTATTTTAAAGAAACAAGAACAGAAAAATCTATACATTTCTGACTCTCACATGAATTTTTTAAAAACACTTATTTTTAAGATGGTCAATTTATGGTCAGAAATTTTTTCTCCTGAGCTAGTACTTGAAATGAAGCTAGCACACAGGCCAACATATCTTATTATATGGTCAACATATGCATTTCTTTGGTAGACTCAAACAAAAAAAACCTCTTTAATTAATTACATTAAAATATTTCATCTTAAATCAAGATACTTAAAATTGCTATCAATTTCATTAAAAGGATTTTTAAAACAGTTCTGAATAAAACAGAAGTGTTTGTATGGATTAATGAAACATTTTAAATTTTACCCCAAATATTGTGTTTTTTCAGAGAAAATAGTTTGAGGGTAAATATTCAGGTGAAAATTAAAAATGGTCATAAAAATACTGAGACTAGGCTGGGCACAGTGGCTCATACCTGCAATCCTGTCACTTTGAGAGACCTAGATGGGAGAATTGGGAGAGCTGCTTGAGACCAGGTGTTCGAGACCAGCCTGGGCAACATAGTGAGATCCTGCCACTACAAAAAAATAATTTTAAAAAGTAGCCAGACTTGGTGGTGTGCTAAGATAATCTCAGCTACTGGGGTTAGTGTGACTGAGGAAGATAGCTTGAGCCCAGGAGATCAAAGCTGTAGTGAGTCACCATTGCACCACTGCACTCCAGCTTGCATGACTGAACAAGACCCTGTCTAAAAAAATGCTTAGATCATTCAAGAATTTTAGGGATTTATGGTACTTATTTGATATCATGTCTGATTTTATTTATGTTTTTATGTAATTGAAAAATGTTATAGTTTAGGTTGTAAGTTATGACTTAGATATTTGTTGGGTTATTAGTGAAATGAAATTAGAATTAAAAACCAAGAATTTTCCTTAATTATGTGGAGAAAAATAGGAAACACTGGATGTAAAACTGAAAATAATGAATAAATATTTGTACGCATGTGGAAGAGAAATAATCTAAAATTAAATTAACTGATTCAGAGGTAGAAAAGGAAAGGAACAACTTTTTTTCTCTATTCTTTTTAACTTTCCTTCAATTCTGAATCATTTATGAAAAATAATAATAATAGTTTTAAAGATAGGATCTTAAAATAAAAAATAGTTGCCAGTCTCTCTTCCCTGCTTCAGACCCATTTTCAGAGATAAACATTTTTTGAGTTTTTAATTTTTTACTTGATGATCAGTTGTATAACTTTGAGTTATGTACATTTTTTCTTTAGTCTATTGTAAAATTTGTTAGAAATAATGCTAATTTACCATTAAAAACTGTAAAGAATCACTAAATTTCCCTGCTCCCCACTTCTGTGCTCAACTCCTGGTTTGTGTTAATTTTACTATGATTATTTCATTGTCAAGTTTTACAACATTTGTCCTCCTTTCCATATATAATGAACTCTTCTGTGCTTTTTCTTCAGTTTAAAACTGGAAACTTAACTCCCCACACAACATTTCCACAATTGTAATAATGCAATCAATATTGTAGAGCAAGTATTGTGAATAATCCAATAGAAAATAGATGTGAGTCTATGCTTCAAATATTTCTTGCTCAGTGAAGACTGCCATTCATTCGGTCCAATGAATTTGCTTTTATTTTTTTTCTTTTCTTTCTTAGGTTATCTTTACTGCCATTCCTTCTTTTTCAAATTTTACCTTTTTTGAAATAGAACTTTACATTTTGATGTCGTAACTTTTTGAATAATTTTTTTTCATATAGATGACTAATGTTCTTATTCTTTGGCTATTGAAAATATTCAGTTTGAATAATCAAACACTCAAAATATTTGCCTATGTAGAAGCTTGGGATTTGGGAATCAATTCGCTGACAAAAGGCAAAGCTTGAGATCATGCAAGGCAAGATCCCCAATGTGACGGTATCTTGTGATGACTTGATAACTTTCCAGTTTATGGAATTATAAGTTCAAAAATATTATTTTGTTATAATTTAGAAGGTGTCAATTGTTTGTAATCTTCATTATTGATGAGAACAATGATTATTAGTCTAATTTTCTTCACTTCTTAGTTCAGTTGCTTTTTGCCCCTTATATAAATGAGAATATTTTCTCTTCAATTTTCGGTCTCTGGCATTTTATCTTAATCTGTTTCACCATGAGTCTTTGATCATTGGTTCCGTTGATCCGTCAGTGGATTCCATCAATTTAAATATCTGTTCCCTCTTCAGCTCATAGAGAATATTTTATTAAAGTACTTCATCAAATCTAAGGTGTTCTTGATTCTATATTATGCCATAGTTTGGGTAACATTACCAAAGAAAAAATCTGCCAAATGAACTACCACATGCCAGTGATTGAATGATCTCAACTTTAGAATTGTTAAAAATGTGAAAGCAAATATATGTTCTAAAGTCAATGAAAATGGTACTTCACGTTTGTCTCCAATCTCTCCCTCTGTATGGTTAGTTACATGCAGAGCCAGCCTTTAATCTAAACCCACATCTCATTATTTTTCCCATCCCATCCCTTTTCTTATACTTAGTTCTGTGAGAGTAACTTTGCTTTAAAATATGAACTCCACATTATTTTGTATATTTTTTGAATTAAATTTTCATTAAATAGTTTACATTTTATCCTCATAAGAATCCCATTGCACTCCACACACAAAATAAATTCTAGGTGTATTTCAGGCTTAAATATGAAGGACAAAACATAAAGCACCATTAGAAAAAGTATATAAAGGACTCTATTCATGTTAGGTAAATTTCTGTAAAGAGTAGAAATAATAACAAGAGAGTGATGAGAGACATAGGAAACAGAAATAATAATGACAAGAGACATACAAATGGCCAAAAGATGTATAAAAATATGTGCAACATCACTAATCATCAGGGCAATGTAAATCAAAACACAATGAGATATCACTTCACACTCACTGGAATTAAAAACAACAACTCAAGATACTTGTTGGCAGGGATGTGGAGAATCTGGTACCCTTGTAGCACTTTTGGTGGGAATGCAAATTGGTGCAGCCACTATGAAAATAATGTTCCTCAAAAAATTGAAAATAGAATTACCATATTTGTAAACAATTTCCACTTCTGAGTATATATCCAAAAGAATTGAAATCAGAATCTCAGAGATATGTGCACTTCCAGGTTCTTTGCAGCATTATTCACATTGCAGCATTATTTGTAATATGGAATCAACCTGTGTCTATCAATGAATGAATATATAAAGAAAATATGATATATACATAGAATATTATTCAGCAATAGGAAAGAAGGAGGGATTCCCGGGCAAGATGGCAGAATAGGAACAGCTCTGGTCTGCAGCTCCCAGTGAGACCAACACAGAAAGCAGGTGATTTCTGCATTTCCAATTGAGGTACCCAGTTCATATCACTGGGACTGGTTAGACAGTGGGAGCAGCCCATGGAGGGTGAGCTGAAGCAGGCAGGTGGGTGTTGCCTCAGCCAGGAAACACAAAGCGTCAGGGAACTCCCTTCCCTAGCCAAGGGAAACCGTGAGGGACTGTGCTGTGAGGAACTACATGCCAGCCCAGATACTACACTTTTCCCATAGTCTTTGCAACCCACAGACCAGGAGATTCACTCGGGTGCCTACACCGTAAGGTCCCTGGGTTTCAAGCTCAAAACTGGGTGACAGTTTGGGCAGACACTGAGCTAGCTCAGGAGTATTTTTTTGTACTTCAGGGACACCTGAAATGCCAGCAAGAGAGAACCATTCACTCCCCTGGAAAGAGGGCTGAAGCCAGGGAGCCAAGTGGTCTTGCTCAGCTGATCCCACCCCTAGGGAGCCCAGCAAGCTAAGATCCATTGGTTTGAAAATTCTCCGTGCCAGCACAGCAGCCTGAAGTAGACCTGAGATGCTCGAGCTTGGTGAGGGGAGGGTTGTCTGCTATTACTGAGGCTTCAGTAGGCGGTTTTCTCCTTACAGTGTAACTAAAGCTTCCAGGGTGTTCAAACTGGGTGGAGCCCACTACAGCACCCCAAAGACACTGTAGCCAAACTGCCTCTCTAGATTCCTCCTCTCTGTGCAGGGCATCTCTGAAAGAAGGGCAGCAGCCCCAGTCAGGGGCTTATAGATAAAACTCCCGTCTCCCTGGGACAGAGCACCCAAGGAAAAGGGCAGCTGTGGGGGCAGCTTCAGTCGACTTAAACATTCCTGCTTGCCAGCTCTGAAGAGAGCAGCAGATCTCCCAGCACAGTGCTGAAGCTCTGCTAAAGGACAGACTGCCTCCTCAAGTGGGTCCCTGACCCCCTTGCCTCCTGATGGGGAGACATCTCCCAGGAGGCATTGACAAACACCTCATACAGGAGAGCTCCGACTGGCATCTGGTAGGTGCCCCTCTGGGACGAAGTTTCCAGAAGAAGGAACAGGCAGCAATGTTTACTGTTACTGCCACCTCTGCTGGTGATACCCAGGCAAACAGGGTCTGGAGGGGACCTCAGGCAAACTCCAGCAGACCTTCAGCAGAGGGACCTGACTATTAGAAGGAAAACTGACAAACAGAATGGAATAACATCAATAACAACAAAAACCCCATCCAAAGGACACTCACATCAAAGACCAAAGTTAGATAAATCCACAGAGATGAGGGAAAACCAGCACAAAAATGCTGAGAATTCCAAAAACCAGAGTGCCACTTCTCCTCCAAAGGATCACAACTCCTTGCCAGCAAGGGAACAAAACTGGAGAATGAGTTTGACAAATTGACAGAAGTAGGCTTCAGAAGATGGGTAATAACAAACTCCTCTGAGCTAAAGAACATGTTCTAACCCAATGCAAGGAAATTAAGAACCTTGACAAATGGTTAGAGGAATTGCTAACTAGAATAACCAGTGTAGAAAAGAACATAATGACCTGATGGAGCTGAAAAACACAGCACGATAACTTCATGAAGCATATACAAGTATCAATAGCGGAATCAATCAAGCAGAAGAAAGGATATCAGAGATTGAAGATCAACTTAATGAAATAAAGCATGAAGACAAGATTAGAGAAAAAAGAATGAAAAGGAACAAATGAAGCCTCCAAGAAATATGAGACTATGTGAAAAGACCAAACCTGGTATTTTTTTTTTTTTTTTTTTTTGAGACGGAGTCTCGCTCTGTGGCCGGGCTGGAGTGCAGTGGCCGGATCTCAGCTCACGGCAAGCTCCGCCTCCCGGGTTCACGCCATTCTCCTGCCTCAGCCTCCCGAGTAGCTGGGACTACAGGCGCCCGCCACCTCGCCCGGCTAGTTTGTTGTATTTTTTAGTAGAGACGGGGTTTCACCATGTTAGCCAGGATGGTCTTGATCTCCTGACCTCGTGATCCGCCCGCCTCGGCCTCCCAAAGTGCTGGGATTACAGGCTTGAGCCACCGCGCCCGGCCCAAACCTGGTATTTTTTGATTGACATACCTGAAAGTGATGGGGAGAATGGAATCAAGTTAGAAAACACACTTCAGGATCTTATTCAGGAGAACTTCCCCAACCTAGCAAGACAGGCCGACTTTCAAATTCAGGAAATACAGACACCACCACAAAGATACTCCTTGAGAAGAGCAACCCCGGGACACATAATGGTTGAATTAACCAAGGTCAAAATGAAGGAAAAAATGTTAAGGGCAGCCAGAGAAAAAGGTCGGGCTACCTACAAAGGGAAGTCCATCAGATTAACAGTGGATCTCTCTGCAGAAACCCTGCAGGCCAGAAGAGAATGAGGGGCCAACAATCAACATTCTTAGAAGAAAATAATTTTCAACCCAGAATTTCATATCCAGCCAAACTAAGCTTCATAAGTGAAGGAGAAATAAAATCCATTACAGACAAGCAAATGCTGAGAGATTTTGTCACCACCAGGCCTATCTTACAAGAGCTTCTGAAGGAAGCACTAAATATGGAAAGAAAAAACTGGTACCAGCCACTGCAAAAACAACCCAAAATGTAAAGACCGTTGACACTATGAAGGAACTGCAAGTAATGGGCAAAATAACCAGCTAGCATCATAATGACAGGATCAAATTCACACATACCAATATTAAACTTAAATGTAAACAGGCTAAATGCCCCAATTAAAAGATACAGACTGGCGAATTCGATAAAGAGTCAAGACCCATCAGGGTGCTGTATTCAGGAGACCCATCTCATGTGCAAAGACATACATAGGCTCAAAATAAAGGGATGGAGGAAGATTTACCCAGCTAATGGAAATTAAAAAAAAAAAAAATGCAGGGATTGCTATCCTAGTATCTGATTAAACAGACTTTAAACCAGCAAAGATAAAAAAAGAAAAAGAAGGGCATTATGTAATAGTAAAAGAATCAGTGCAACAAGAAGAGCTAACTGTCCTAAATATATACACACCCAATGCAGGAGCACTCAGTTCATAAAGCAAGTTCTTAGAGACATACAAAGAGACTTAGAGTTCCACTTAATAATAGTGGGAGACTTTAATACCCCACTGTCAATATTAGATCAAAGAGACAGAAAATTAACAAGGATATTCAGGACTTGAACTCAGCTCTGGACCAAGCAGATCTAATAGACATCTACAGAACTCTCCACCCCAAATCAATAGAATATACATTCTTCTCAGAACCACATTGCACTTATTCTAAAATGACTAAATAATTGGAAGTACAACAGTCCTCAGCAAATGCAAAAGAAAGGAAATCATAACCAACAGTCTCTCAGACCACAGTGCAATCAAATTAGAACTCAGGATTAAGAAACTCACTCAAAACTGCGTAACTACATGGAAACTGAACAACCTCTGCTGAATAACTACTGGGTAAACAAAGATACGAAGGCAGAAATAAATAAGTTCTTTGAAACCAATGAGAACAAAGACACAATGTACCAGAATCTCTGGGTCACAGCTAAAGCAGTATTGAGAGGGAAATTTATAGCACTAAATGCCCACAGGAGAAAGTGGGAAATATCTAAAACCTACATCCTAACATCACAATTCAAAGAACTAGAGAAGCAAGAGCAAACAAAATCAAAAGATAGCAGAAGACAAGAAATAAGTAAAATGAGAGCAGAACTGAAGGAGATAGAGACACAAAAAACCCTTCAAAAAATAAATGAATACAGCAGCTGGTTTTTGAAAACATTAACAAAACAGACTGCTAGCCAGACTAATAAAGAAGAAAACAGAGAAGAATCAAATAGACACAATCAAAAATGATAAACAGAATGTCATCACTGATCCCACAGAAATACAAACTACCATCAGAGAACACTATAATAAACACCTCAACGCAAATAAACTAGAAAATATAGAATAAATGGATATATTCCTGAACACATACACCCTTCCAAGACTAAACATGGCAGAAGTTGAATCACTGAATAGACCAATAATAAGTTCTGAAATTGAGGCAGTAATTAATAGTCTATCAACCAAAAAATCCCGGGACCAGACAGATTCACAGCAGAATTCTACCGGAGGTACAAAGAGGAGCTGGTATCATTTCTTCTGAAACTATTCCAAATAATAGAAAAAGAGAGACTCTTCCCTAACTCATTTTACGAGGCCAGCATCATCATGATACCAAAACTTGGCAGAGACACAACAAAAAAAAAGGAAATTTCAGGCCAATATCGCTGATGAACATCGATGCAAAAATCCTCAATAAAATACTGACAAACTGAATCCAGCAGCACATCAAAAAGCTTATCCACCATGATCAAGTTGGCTTCATCCCTGGGATGCAAGGCTGGTTCAACATATGCAAACCAATAAACATAAGCCACCACATAAACAGAACCAATGACAAAACCTACATGATTATCTCAATAGATTCAGAAAAAGTCTTCAATAAAAGTCAACACCCTTTCATGCTAAAAATTCTCAATAAACTAGGTGTTGATAGAACGTATCTCAAAATAATAAGAGCTATTTATGACAAATCCACAGCCAATATTATAATGAATGGGCAAATGCTGAAAGCATTCCCTTTGAATACCGGCAAAAGACAAGAATGCCGTCTCTCACCACTCCTATTCAACAGAGTATTGGAAGTTCTGGTCAGGGCAATTGGGCAAGAGAAAGAAATAAAGCGTATCAAATAAGAAGAGAAGAAGTTAAATTGTCTCTATTTGCAAATGACATGATTGTGTATTTAGAAAACTCCATTGTCTTAGCCCAAAATCTCCTAAGCTGATAAGCATCTTCAGCAAAGTCTTAGGATACAAAATTAATGTGCAAAAATCACAAGCATTCCTATACACCAATAATAGACAAATAGAGAGCCCACTTATGAGCAAACTTCCATTCACAATTGCTACAAAGAGAATAAAATACGTAGGATACCACTTACAAGAGATGTGAAGGACCTCTTCAAGGAGAACTACAAACCACTGCTCAAGTGAATAAGAGAGAACACACGCAAATGGAAAAACATTTCATGCTCATGAATAGGAAGAATCAATGGTATGAAAATGGCCATCTGCTGAAAGTAACTTATAGATTCAATGCTATTCCCATCAAGCTACCATTAACTTTCTTCACAGAGTTAGAAAAAAACTACTTTAAATTTCATATGGAACCAAAAAAGAGTCTGTATAGCTAAGACAATTTTAAGCAAAAATAACAAAGCTGGAGCCATCAGGCTACCTGACTTCGATGTATACTACAAGGCTGCAGTAACCAAAACATCATGGTACTGGTACCAAAACAGATATATATATAGACCAATGAAACAGAACAGAGGCCTCAGACATAACATCACACATCTACAGCCATCTGATCTCTGACAAACCTGACAAAAATAAGCAATGGGGAAAGGATTCCCTATATAATAAATGGTGTTGGGAAAACTAGCTAGCCTTATTCAGAGAACTGAAACAAGACCCCTTCCTTACACCTTATACAAAAATTAACCCAAGATGGATTAAATATTTAAACATAACACTAAAACCATAAAAACCATAGAAAAAACCTAAACAATACCATTCAGGACATAGGCATGGGGAAAAACTTCATGACTAAAACACCAAAAGCAATTGCAACAAAAGCTGAAATTGACAAATGGGGTCTAATTAAACTAAAGAGCTTCTGCACAGCAAAAGAAACCATTATCAGAGTGAATAGGCAACCTGCAGAATGGGAGAAAATTTTGCAATCTATCCATCTGACAAAGGGCTAATATTCAGAATCTACAAGGAACTTAAACAATTTACAAGAAAAAGAACTGACAACCCCATCAAAAAGTGGGCAAATGATAGGAACAGATAATTCTCAACAGAAGACATTTATGCAACCAACAAACATATGAAAAAATGCTCATCATCACTGGTCATTAGAGAAACGCAAATCAAAACCACAATGAGATACCATCTCACGCCAGTTAGAATGGCAATCACTAAAATGTTAGGAAACAATAGATGCTGGAGAGGATGTGGAGAAATAGGAACGCTTTTACACTGTTGGTGGGAGTGTAAATTAGTTCAATCATTGGGGAAGACAGTGTGGTGATTCCTCAAGGATCTAGAAATAGAAATACCATTTGACCCAGCGATCCCATTACTGGGTGTATACCCAAAGGATTATAAATCATTCTGTCATAAAGACACATGTGCACGTATGTTTATTGCAGCATGATTCACAATAGCAAAGACTTGGAACCAGCGCAAATGCCCATCAGTGTTAGACTGGATTAAGAAAATGTCACACACATACGCCATGGAATACTATGCGGCCATAAAAAAGAATGAGTTCATGTCCTTTGTGGGGAAATGGATAAGCTGGAAACCATCATTCTCAGCAAACTAACACAGGAACAGAAAACCAAACACTGCATGTTCTCACTTATAAGTGGGGGTTGTACAATGAAAACATATGGGCACAGGGAAGGGAATATCACACACCAGGGCCTGTTGGGAGATGGGGGGCTACAGAGGGATAGCATCAGGAGAAATACCTAATGTAGATGACTAGTTGATGGGTGCAGCAAACCACCATGGCACACTTATACCTATGTAACAAACCTGCACGTTCTGCATATGTATCCCAGAAATTAAAGTATAATGAAAAAAGGAGAGAGAAAAACAAAAAGGAAATCCTGTCATTTGCAACAAAATGAATGAACTTGGATGACATCACAGAAAGACAAGTACTCCATGATTCCACGTCTATGAGGTATCTAAAATAATCAAACTCATAGAAAGAGAGTAGTGTGGTAATTGCTAAGGGGTGTGGGGAGGGGTAAATAGCTAATTGCTCTTCAATGGGTACAAAGTGTCTATAGTTAAACAACATTATTATTGTGTAGTAAAAATTTTGTTAAAAGTGTAGATCTTATGTTAAATGTTTCAACCACAATAATAAAAAATAAATAAATAAATGAAAAGGACAAACAAAAAGCTGACCTCTTGCCTCACCTCTGGGCAATGAGGGAACATTTTTTAACGAGTAAGCCCTCTGGGGAAGTCAGTGAGCAGGGGAGTGTCTGGGCTGTATGGGCACTTGCAAGAATACCCACAGCTATTAAACAGTGCATTTTGTTTACATCCTTAACATTACATATTGTTTATAGCACAGACACAGACACACACACACACACACACAGCTCTCAGAAGACCATTTCTATAGTTAGTAAATTTCCACTTTTGTGTCTTTGCTCATTCTCTCCTGTGAAGCATGCATCCTTCTATTATTAACTGGTAAAGTATCTGTATAAAGATGTTCGTGTCTGTAAAAGACAGAGAGAAAGTGACAAATTAATCTTCCTTAAAACTAAATTAAAATACAAATATATATGCATGACCTAATGTATAAAAAACTAAAATACAAGGGCCGGTGTGAAATGATATGTTTATATATATCAAAATTAACAAAGAATTAGTATTGCTAATAAACAAAATATACATTTAAATGTAAAAAGTCCACAAGCTTATAGAAAACTGATGAAAATACATGACTAACAAATTCACGTGTTGACATTAAATATACATAAAACTGCTTGTCCAACTTGGTATTTTAAGAAGTGAAAGTAAAAGTCATGCTAATTCAATCTGCACACCATTGTGATGGTAGGAAAAGAAATAGTAAAAACAACGCCAAGCGTTGTCCAGAATGTGGGCAAATAGGATATCCTTGGAAATACTGGTGATAGCATTAATTAGTAAAAGCAATTTTGAAAATGTTTTTAAAATTCTTAGAAAACTGGAAAAGGAATCTGTTTTACTAATAATCATTTTTTATTTCTAGGAAAATAAAACTTATATTAGAACCTGGAGATTAAATATAATGTTATATATTGCAGCATTCTATCTGCTATCCACTAATTATTATTTCGATTTTTTTTTTTTCTTTTTTGAGACTTAGTCATACTTGCTATTGGTATCTCCAGCTGGTGTATTTTCCCACATAATTAGTCATGGAATGTAGCTATTTAAGATTATAATTCAATTCCCCACATCAATAAATCATTGTTGATATAACTTTGATGAACTATTTTATATTAAAATATATTTATATTATAAACATCATTTCACCATACGCAAATACATAATATACATTGTTATATTACAAATAAAAATCAATATGTTTATATTAAGTTACTGTAGAATAAATTAACAAATATGTTAAAATATGTATTAAATATTAAAATATTTTTATGTATCGTTACATGCAAAGCAATCTCTTTATTCATAATTACATTTTAATTCAGTATTGCATTTATTCTCAAATTACTATTATAGATGACATGTACTATCTCCTCCACACTGGGTTACACAAAGACATACTACAGATTTCAAAATACGTTAGCATAGCTATCTTAAGCAAATCTGATTTGTTTCACTTAGATTTATTCAAAGTCAGTGTTATGAAACTCTGCTTACAAATAATACTAGCAAACTTCACAGTTATCACTGTCTCCTGATACAAAATGATACAAGTTAGAGAGTTTTCAATCTTTACCAACCTGTGAATAAAAGAATAAAAAAAGTTATGGCTGACCCACTCTGGAAACAAATATATTTTCCTTCCACATCTATTTTTCAGCTCATGAGAAAATAAGTTTGCAACATATTGTCCTGCAGAACTAGCCTAAAACTTGTTCTAAATCCATTTCAACTTTTAGATGTAAACAAGTTACAAATAAATACATGTTTATTTATGTAAGAATAATTATTTTCACTTATAGCTTTGCCTGAAATCTCTTTAAACTATTTCCGAAAGTGAGAAGTATCTGTGCTTGAAAATTCTCAAATTTCTTAAACTCTTAAATTCTGTCACATCTGATCATATTTATACCTATTGACTGGTAGGAGCCATATTTTTGTTTGCACTGAGGAGCACTCCGTTTATGACACTTGGCAAGTGTCATCTGAAATGGTCTAGATCCCTGATTATCTTGTAACTACACCACCATTGCTTCACTCAGGTTTTCTACTTCTTAGTCCAATTCTCATAATTTATAATTTCTTAGAAATTTATTATTTCATTAATAATGTTCTTATCAGTGCATTGGCATGAGTTGAAGTCTATATTGTTAATATTATAATCTTAGGCTGGGTGTAATTTGATTTTGTTATCATTGCTCAAGTTATTTTTTTCTCTCTTGATTCTGAAATTTCATTTATTTTTATGCATTTCAAACAAATGCATTTTAATATTAAATATCTTATATATGTTAACACATTTCTCAGGAATTTAGAATAAATATTTAACACTCTTTAGAATATGAGAAAATAATCATATTTTCCTTCAAGATACAGAGATGTCTTTTGGGGACACTGATGGCAGGATGCTACTTTGGTATTATGGCTTTTTGTTTTTTGTGGGTTTTATTTCTAGAAAATATAAGGCTGAGGGGTCTCATTACATACGAGGTACTTTGCTCTCTAGTCATTGAGTAGGGGATGCTTTATTTCTTTTTGATATATAAACATTATATATATATGCATATGTGTGTGTGTGTGTGTATATATATATATATATCTCAGGCTACATGAATCTTGGCTCTCTTTCTCCCGCCCCAAATCACATATTCATTTACCTGCAGCTATCAGGAGCAAGGAGAGTGTGGATTCACAATATGAAAGATGTGACTCTCTTGGAATCATACTGTATACACTTTAGTACTCTTGGTCTTGAAACCTTTTCTCTTTCTTCTTCCACACCTACTTATGACAAGAACTGTTAATGCCTCTGGCACACACTGCTAGTTATCAATCTAATATCCATTATAGCTTTCTTCATTACTAATAGAAACTATAAAAACTTCAATTTAGTCCAGAGATACAGTGGGTCAAGCTAAACAAAGAAAATGAAAACTATATATCAAGGACTCTTTTCTGAGAAATATTGCCATAGGACACAATTTTTGCCAAAGAGCTGTACAAAAATGGAAAACCTGTTTAAAATAGGGTCAGCTGACAACTCTCTTCCATTTTCATTTCCTTTTTCTAACTGCCAGTAGCATACTCTTGATTCCTGGAGGTAGAGGTGTATTCCTGAGCCCATAAAGCAGAGACTCAACACTAATGACAGTGGAACAGGAAGTGGAAAAGTGTACCACATTAATGAAATCATGAAATCCTGAGGTTGCTACATCAGCCTTATCTCTGAGAACCTTGTCTTGGAGAAAAATAAAACCCTCATTTGTTTAAGCTATTATTT
The DNA here is from genome assembly GCF_009764315.1 of Trachypithecus francoisi. Taxonomy (NCBI): domain Eukaryota; kingdom Metazoa; phylum Chordata; class Mammalia; order Primates; family Cercopithecidae; genus Trachypithecus; species Trachypithecus francoisi. Next base: position 154,734,656 of record NW_022681454.1, on the reverse strand, counting down.
GTTCAAGTTTTCTATTAGTTATAACCAAATGGAATCCTGCATTTCCATATGTACTTCTTTTCATATTGTTTTAAAAGTTTTCTTAAGGTTTAATTGACATGAGTTAAACTGTACATGGTCAAAATATGCAATATGATATTTGTTACATATGAAACCATCACTGCAATTGAAATACATGCATCCATCATTTCCAAAAGTTCATTCACCTTTTTTATTCCCACTTATCCCTGCAAAATCCCCATTCCAAGACAATAATTGATCTTCTTTATGTCACCGCATACTTTCCAAAGCAATTGTACAATGATACGTTCTCATGAGTAGTGTATAAGAAGTTGAATTATACCACATTCTAGTTAAAACTTCCTTTTATGTTTTCTTCTACTTTTTCCATTTTGATTTTCCATTTGGTTATAGGATTCCTTTCAATTGATTGTTTTATTTGTTGTGAGTTATGAAACAATGTTTATTTTTCAGTATAGAAAAATATCATTTCCCTGAACTGTTTATAGATAAGATTATTGTTTCCCCATTGAATTTGCTTTGCACCACTGCCAGTGATCAGTTGACTATATATGGGTGGTTCTATTTCTGTACTATTTGTACTGTTGTACTGATTGCTTTTACTTGGGATTGCTTAGATATTAATTGGGATTGCTGAAATCTATAAATCAAGTTGGGAAAACTCTCCTACATACCTTTGCACAGTATTTCCAGTTTTATTAGCTTTTCTAAACTTCCAACTTCCATCTACTTTCCTAGTAGTCTGTCTACTCTGTCTGCTCTATTTTCCTCTCTCAGTGAATATTGTTCTTTTGTATACATTTTTAATACATTTTATAGACAAAATACACAACTGCTACTAATTACACGTTTTTTCTCTCTTAGTGTTGTTTTTGTAGGGAGGGTAATTTTAATCCCTGATCCTCTGTATTCATCCATTATACACACGTTTCATTCTAACATTTCATATTGAACTTTCATTCTCAGTAATAAATTACCTGTTTTCTCTATTTCCAGGATTCCCCCAAATTTCATGTCCACTAAGCATTACATTTATAGCTTTCTGAAAAAACTATAGATATTTAAATTTAAAAAAAAATTAATACCATTCATTTGAGTGGGCCAGGTAGAGGTAAGTTATGTGCTTAGTCCATCATTTTGAAAGTTTGTATATTAGAATGAACATATATATATATATATATATATATCCACACACACATATTTGTAAATATTCATAGACATAACATTCTGCTTTTTTGACAATTATGACTTATGGTTCTCATTTGATTCAAAACTTAGTAAAGTGACATTTTTACTGTATGTTTCAAAATCAAAAGTTAGCAAAGAATAAGAGTTTGGATATTTTAATTTTAGTTCTATATCTGCTACTAATTATCCATGTGTATTAGATGGTTCACTTAAGTGCTCTGGATCTATATTCCTGCTTACGAGAGTTAAACAGTCACTAAATTTCTGTGTAGCACTAAGTCACTAATTTTCTAACAGGAAATGGTTGATGATCACTTTAGGGGTGAGATCCATCTGCTTTGTTTCCTCCAACTGTAAGATACTTTCCTTTATAAAGATATAGATCTGTTGTTTAAAATGAGAGCAGGGACATTTTCAGAGTTTCTTCACAACAGACTTATATTTTTGTTCTTTTTTCAGTTTATCTGATCCATTACTTTTCCTTTTCAAGCTCTTACTGCTTTAGAAGTACTTGTATTTAATTTTACTCTGTATGAATTGAACTCAATATATTACGTCTCCAAGGAAAAATTTGAAGTTTCAGTTCTCATTGTGGTATAAAAGATTGATCTCCTGCTACAGGGATTTCAAATATTGGTTGGAGAAAAGTTGCTTTGGAATTCAAGTAGTTTTCCAGAGGCCACAGCAAACATGTCATATAGATAAGAATTTACTTTACTTATATGCAGTATGATTCTTTTCTGCTGAGGATACAGAAATCATGGTTTGCCTTATAGTGATACACTATTATAGGATTTTATGATCTCATTAATATTAATTTGGGACTCTATCACTCAATAGATGTTTAGAAAACCTACAAAACATGTAGATGATCCTGAAAATAACACTTCTGAAAGCAAACAAAATGTTAAAGATAAATTGGAATGACAAAATGGAATCAGCAAGAGGTAAGCTGTAGGAAAAAATGCAGTTACATTTTAACTGCTTTTTTTTGTTGTTGTTTTTGTTTTTTTGTTTTTTTATTTTTATTTTTATTTTTTTATTATACTTTAAGTTCTAGGGTACATGTGCATAACGTTTATATCATGTATAACTCCCCAATGCTTTAACTGCATTTTTAAAGAGCTTGGAATTAATCACTTGCATCCCCACAACAGGAGTGTATTAGTTTGTTCTCACACTGCTATAAAGACATACCAGAGACTGGGTAGTTTACAAAGGGAAGAGGTTTGGTCTGCTCTCAGTAGTGCAGGCTGTACAGACTTCTGCTTCCGGAGAGGCCTTAGGAATCTTACAATCATGACTGAGGGTGAAGGGAAAGATGGCAGGAGAGCGTGAAGGGGAAAATGCTACATACTTTCAAACAACCAGATCCCTCATGAGAACTCACTCAGTATTATGAGAACAGCAAGGGAGAAATCTGCCCCCATGATCCAATCACCTCCCACCAGGTCCCTCCCCCAACATCAGGGATTACAATTCAACGTGAAATTTGGGGGGTAACACAAAATCAAACCGTATTAAAGAGGAAACTGGATAAAATAAAAATCAGTGACTTGTTTGAATTCTGAATTTGTGGGGAGAATTGCCGACTGAAAATGTGAGAAACCAGCACATCCTGAAAGAAATACCCTAGATCTGCTTTACAGGAAGTGAAGCAACTGGAACCCTAAACAGGTAGGAATATTAAAAGAGTAACGTTGATCATTGTTAGTGGTTGAGTATGGATTAATATGAGACTGAGAAACTGCTGCGGGGGTCTCAGTCTTTCTACAAAGCCCAACATATTCTCAGGGTGAAAATATAAGAAAGATCCCCTCTTGGTTCTGGCAGGTGCAAAAGAAAGGTACTCATTATAAAATAAACTAAGAGATGTTTCCATCACAAAAGCTTAAACTTCAGAGGAAGGCATTTTTCTAATGCCTTATGACAGCTGCAGGAAGGGCATTTCTCCTACCCCAGCTCTTCCTATCCTTCCTGTAACTAACTAAAGGAAAAAAGCAGCTAATAGGAATCAAGCCAAGGAAATTGACAGAACACTGTAGACCAGAGTAGAGGTCTGTGGAAAAAAAAAAAATTATACCACTGGAGAAACATTTATGAAGGTTACTATCCTGAGACACAGGGCCATTTAAATGCTGGCTTAACAGGAAGATTATAAAATGCTCTTCTTTGATACATCTTTTTCTACACTAACTGGGTGCCAATTTAATAATAGATAATTACAGTTGAAAGAGCTATAGAACTTGAACTCTTTCTCAGGAGCAGTGCTTCATGGAAGTTCAAAACCAAGGGAAAAGACAAAAAACAAGGACACTTCTGACACCTACAATTAGAACAAATATTAACACAACCCAACTCCTAGCATAAAACCTCACACTAAAGGCCTTTTGAACTTAGTTCCCATAATTAAATACATCATGTCCAGTTTTAAATAAAAAAAATTATAACAAATGCTAAAACACAGAAGATACATGGTCTGAGGATACAAAAAAATGAGAAATAAATTCCATTATGTCACATATTTTGGAATTATCAGACTGGGAATTTAAATAACTAAAATTAATATGTTAAGTGCTCTAATGGAAAAAAGTGGACAACATTAGAGAACAAATAGTTAATGAAGGAAGAAAGGTAGAAACTCCAACCAAAAATCAAAAGGAAATACTAGAAATCAAAAACAAAGTCTAATGAAGAATGTCTTTGATGGGCTAGCCATTAGACTTTACATAACTGAAGAAATAATTAGTGAACTTGAAGATAGATCAAAAGAGACTTCCAAACCTTCCAGAAGAAAATCAGAGATAAATAAAGAGAATGACAGAGTGACAATATCAAAAGTGTAGCATATGTGTAATTAAAATGTCAAGAGAAAAAAATGAAAGAAATATTTGAAATAATAATATACATCAAATTGTAGGTTCCGGGAGCTCAAAGAATACCAAACAATAAATATCAAAGCACAAAACAAAACAACAACAATAAAAACCAAAAAAAAACATATTTAGTCATATGATATTCAAATTGCAGAGAAACAAATACAACAAATAAATGCTGCCAGATTAAAAGAAAAAAAAATCCTAAATGTAGGATAAGAATAAGAATTACAATAGCCTCCTCATCAGAAGCCATGCAAGAAAAAAGAATAAGCAGAAGTCTTTGAAGTGCTAAAAGAAAAAAATCCATCAACCTAGAATTTTTTTACCAGCAAACTTATTCTACAAAGTTGATGGGAAATAATCAAACAAACAAAAACAGAGAGGATTTATCCCCAGCAAAACTGCCTCACAAGACATTTTAATAGAAATAGTTTAGGCAGAAAGAAAATGACATAGATCAGAACCTGTATTTAAAAAGAAGAGCATTAGACAAGGAATGAATGAAGGTAAAATAAAATATTTATTTTTCTTATTCTTATTTGATTTAAAAGGTAACTCTTTATTTAAAGCGGTAATAGTACCTCTGTACTTGATAATTACAGGATATAGATAAATGAAACCAATGTGTCACTATTATAAGTGATGGGAGAAAAAAGGAATACTATGGTGGAAAGTACCTGCACTGCAATAGAGTGTTATTTGAAGGTGAATTTAGATTAAATAAAAATATTTATTGTAAACTCAAGGTCAGAACAAAAAAATTCCAAAGGATGTGAAACAGGTATGAAAAAAAAACATTTAAAATAAAATCATAGAAAATATTCAGTTAAAACCAGGGAAGGAAAGAGTGGAGGAAACAAAACAATGCACCGTATGGAAAACAAAAACATAAGCAATGTTATTCTAACTATAACAAGGATCATTTAAAAATGAATGGTCTAAATACACCAACTAAAAGGCAGAGATGGTTAGAGTTGATTTAAAAAAATGCAAGTATGCTTTTTCTACATGATGCTTACTTTAGATATAAAGATGCAGGTCCAAAGTAAAGTGGTGGAGAAATGTATACCATGCCAGCACTATGCAAAACAAAGCTGAAGTAGCTATATTAATTTCAGACAAGTTAGACTTTGGAAGATAGAAGGTGATCAGCAATAAAAGTACCAATGCATAATGACAAAAAGGTCAATTCTTCAAAAAGACATCACTGAGAGGTGAAGCCAGGTGGGCTTCTGGGTCAGGTGTGGACTTGGGGAACTTTTCTGTCTAGCTAAAGGATTGTAAACACACCAATCAGTGCTCTGCATCTAGCTAAAGGTTTGTAAATGCACCAATCATCTCTCTGTAAAAACGGACCAATCATCACTCCGGAAAATGGGCCAATCAGTGCTCTGTAAAATGGACCAATCAGTAGGATGTGGGCAGGACCAAATAAGGGAAGAAAAGCTGGCCACCTGAGCCAGCAGTGGCAACCCACTGGGATCCCTTTCCATGCTGTGGAAGCTTTGTTCTTTCACTCTTCGCAATAAATCTAGCTGCTGCTCACTGTTTGGGTCTGCACTACCTTTATGAGCTGTAACACTCACTGCAATGGTCTGCAGCTTCACTCCTGAAGTCAGTGAGACCACAAACCCACTGGGAGGAATGTGCCAACTTAACAGCTGTAACACTCACCACAAAGATCTGCAGCTTCATTCCTGAAGTCAGCGAGAGCACGAACCCACCAGGAGGAATAAACAACTCTGGACGTGCCACCTTTAAGAGGTATAACACACACTGTGAAGGTCTGCAGCTTCACTCCTGAAGTCAGCGAGACCACGAATGCATCAGAAGGAAGAAACTCCAGACACATCTGAATATCTGAAGAAACAAACTCCAGAGACACCACCTTTAAGAACTGTAACCCGCACTACCAGGGTCGGTGGCTTCATTCTTGAAGTCAGTGAGACCAAGGACCCACCAGAAGCAACCAATTCCGGACACATTTTGGTGATCACGAAGGGACTATTGCCTTTCACCAAGTAGTGAGTACCATCGGACCCCTTTCACTTGTTTTTCTGTCCTATTTTTCTTAGAATTTGGGGGCTAAATACTGGGCACCAGTCGGCCAGTTAAAAGCAACTGGTGCGGCCGCCGGACTAAAGACAGGGGTGTCAGGCTTTCTGGGAAAGGGCTCTCTAGCAACCCCCAACTCTTTGGAGTTGGGAGCATTGGTTTGCCTGGAACAAGCTTCTGGTTTTCCTGTACTTTGGGGCTGAGCCAAGGGTTGACAGGAAAGCCATTCAGCTCCGAGGTCTTGACAGCAAGTTGGTTGATTCTGCGGCCATGAGTGGAACTCTCAAAGTCGTGTCACCCAAGCGAGACTCACCCGTCTATCCTATCTATCCTGACCCTTGCTTCCTGGGTCCTAATGCCTGCCAGACAAACTTCTTCCCACCTCTATTTTCCAAGGCTAGTCCCACTTCAAAAAACCACTCCCTGTCTCTGGTGCTTTTCTAGTTTCCCCTGTAAGAATGATTTCTAATGTAAATTTCAAGACTCTGTTACCTTCTCTAGGCACCCGGGCTCACCAATCAGAAAGACATAATTTTCCCCAAAGCCCCATCATATGGGGGACTACCTGGAATTTTAGGATCCCTCCTCAGACACACAGGCCTAACAAAAGCTATTCCTGAAGCTAGGATATGGGGAGCCTCAGAAATTATATTCTTCCTATTCATATAAGTGAGGACAAAAGCATCAAGGCATCACTCTTCCAACTCTGGAGATCCCTTCTGTCCCTCAGGGTATGGCCCTCCACTTCACTTTTGGGGCATAATATCTTCATAGGACACAGGTAAGGTCTCAATACTAACAGGAGAATGCTTAGGAATCTAACAGGTATTTGAGAATGCATCAGTAAGGGCCACTAAATCCGACTTTCCTCAGTCCTCCTTGTGGTCTACTGTTTCTGCTGCTGCTTCAGTAAGCACAACTATTCAGATCAGCAGGGTCCAGGGACCGTTGTGGGTTCTTGGGCAAGAGGTGTTTCTACTGCTGCATTGGTGTGCGCAATTATTCCGATCAGCAGGGTCCAGGGACTGTTGTAGGTTCTTCGGCATAGGGAGAAACAAACAAAGCAAAACTGCAGGCAGTTTTGTCTTTCAGATGGGAAACACTCAGGCATCAACAGACTCACCCTTGAAATCCATCCTAAGCCACTGGGACCAATTTGACCTGCAAACCCTGAAAAAGAGGTGGCTCATGTTTTTTTCCTGCACTGCGACCTGTCCCCAATATTCTCTCTGATGGGGAAAAATGGCCATCAGAAGGAAGTATAAATTACAATACTATCCTGCAGCTTGACCTTTTCTGCAAGAGGGAGGCCAAGTGGAGTGAAATACCTTATGTCCAAGCTTTATTTTCATTGAAGGAGAATACACAACTATGCAAAGCTTGCAATTTACATCCCACAGGAGGACCTTTCAGCTTACCCCCATATCCTAGCCTCACTATAGCTCCCGTTCCTGTTAATGATAAGCTTCCTCTAATCTCTGCCCAGAAGGAAGTAAGCAAAGAAATCTCCAAAGGACCACAAAAACCCCTGGGCTATCGGTGATGTCCCCTTCAAGCTGTAGGGAGAGGGGAATTTGGTCCAACCTGGGAATATAGCCCCTTCTCCCTCTCTGATTTAAAGCAGATCAAGGCATACCTGGGGAAGCTTTCAGACAATTCTGATAGGTACATAGATGTCCTATAGGGTCTAGGACAAACCTTCGATCTCACTTGGAGAAATGACATGCTATTGTTAGATCAAACCCTAGCCTTTAATGAAAAGAATGTGGCTTTAGCTGCAGCCCGAGAATTTGGAGATACCTCTTATCTTAATCAAGTAAATGATAGAATGACAACTGAAGAAAGAGACAAATTCCCTACTGGTCAGCAAGCCATCCCCAGTATGGATCCCCACTGGGACCTTGACTCATATCATGGGGACTAGAGTCACAAACATCTGTTGACCTGTGTTCTAGAAGGACTAAAGAGAATTAGGAAAAAGCCTGTGAATTATTCAATGATGTCCCCATAACTCAGGGAAAGGAAGAAAATCCTTCTGCCTTCCTCGAGCGGCAAGGAAAGGCCTTAAGAAAATATACTCCTTTGTCACCTGACTCACTAGAGGGTCAGTTGATCCTAAAAGATAAGTTTATTACCCAATCAGCCACAGCTATCAGGAGAAAGCTCCAAAAGTGAGCCCTGAGCCCTGAACAAAATCTGGAGGCATGATTAAACCTGGCAACCTCAGTGTTATATAATAGGGACCAAGAGGAACAGGCCCAAAAGGAAAAGCAAGATCAGAGAAAGGCTGCAGCCTTAGTCATGACCCTCAGGCAAACAAACCTTGGTGGTTCAGAGAGGATAGAAAATGGAGCAGACCAGTTGATTAAAGGCTGTCCCAGGATTCCTTGAATAGTAAGAGACCTTGAAGATAGCCTTCCAGGACAGGAAATTAACACTGAGAAGGCCAGCCTTTAATCAGACCACATGGGGCTTGTTATCAGTGTGGTTTACAAGGACACTTTAAAGAAAAAGATTGTCCAGTGAGAAACAAGCTGCCCCCTTGTCCGTGTCTGCTATGCCTAGGCAATCGCTGGAAGGTGCACTGCCTCAGAGGACAAAGGTTCTCTGTGCCAGAAGCCCCCAACCAGATGATCCAACAACAGGACTGAAGGTACCTGGGGCAAGTGCCAGCTAATGTCATCACCCTCACTGAGCCCTGGGTACATCTAACCATTGAGGGCCAGGAAATTGACTTCCTCCTGGACACTGGCATGGCCTTCTCAGTGTTAATTTCCTGTCCTGGAAGGCTATCTTCAAGGTCTCTTACTATTCAAGGAATCCTGGGACAGCCTTTAATCAGGTATTTCTCCCACTTCCTCAGTTGTAACTGGGAGACTTTGCTCTTTTCACATGAAAGCTGGAGCTATTATCTACATGAATATGGGGAATAAGTTACCCATTTATTGTCCCCTACTTGAGGAGGGAATCAACCCTGAAGTCTGGGCATTGGAAGGACAATTTGGAAGGGCAAAAAATGCCCACCCAGTCCAAATCAGGCTAAAAGATCCCAACACTTTTCCTTATCAAAGGCCTGAAGCTCATAAAGGATTACAGGATATTGTTAAACATTTAAAAGCTCAAAGCTTAGTAAGGAAATGCAGCAGTCCCTGCAACACCTCAGTTCTAGGAGTACAAAAACCAAATGGTCAGTGGAGACTAGTGCAACATCTTAGACTCATCAATGAGGCAGTAATTCCTCTATATCCAGTTGTACCCAACCTGTATACCCTGCTCTCTCAAATACCAGAGGAAGCAGAATTGTTCACTGTTCCGGACCTCAAGGATGTCTTCTTATGTATTCCCCTGCACTCTGACTTATAATTTCTCTGTCTTTGAGGATCCCACAGACCACACATCCCAACATATGTGGATGGTCTTGCCTCAAGGGTTTAAGGACAGTCCTCATCTGTTAGGTCAGGCACTGGCCCAAGATCTAGGCGACTTCTCAAGTCCAGGCACTCTGGTCCTGTGGATGATTTACTTTTGGCTACCAGTTCAGGAGCCTCATGCCAGCAGGCTACTCTAGATATCTTGAACTTTCTAGTTAATCAAGGGTACAAGGTGGCTAGGTCGAAGGCCCAGCTTTGCCTATAGCAGGTCAAATATCTAGTCCTAATCTTAGCCAGAGGGACCAGGGCCCTCAGCAAGGAATGAATACCGCCTATACTGGCCTATCCTCGCCCTAAGACATTAAAACAGTTGTGGGGATTCCTTGGAATCACCAGCTTTTGCTGACTATAGATACAGTGAGATAACCAGGCCCCTCTACTCTAATCAAGGAGATACAGAGGGCAAATACTCGTCTAGTAGAATGGGAACCAAGGACAGAAACAGCCTTCAAAACCTTAAAGCAGGCCCTGGTACAAGCTCCAGCTTTAAGCCTTCCCACAGGACAAAACTTCTCTTTATACGTCACAGAGAGATCTGGGATAGCTCTTGGAGTCCTTACTCAGACTTGTGGGACATGCCTTTCTTGTTATGCCTGAAACCCCCACACCCTTATTAGGGAGGGATATATTAGCCAAAGCTGGAGCTTGAGAGGTGAAGCCGGCTGAGCTTCTGGGTTGGGTGGGGACTTGGGGTACTTTTCTGTGTAGCTAAAGGATTGTAAATGCACCAATCAGCACTCTGTGTCTAGCTAAAGGTTTGTAAATGCACCAATCAGCACTCTGTAAAAATGGATCAATCAGCACTCTGTAAAATGGATCAGTCAGCGCTCTGTAAAATGGACCAATCAGCAGGATGTGGGCAGGGCCAAATAAGGGAATAAAAGCTGGCCACCTGAGCTAGCAGAGGCAACCCACTGGGGTCCCCTTCCGCACTGTAGAAGCTTTGTTATTTCACTCTTTGCAATAAATCTTGCTGCTGCTCACTCTTTGGGTCCGCACTACCTTTATGAGCTGTAACACTCACTGCAAAGGTCTGCAGCTTCACTCCTAAAGACAGTGAGAACCACGAACCCACCAGGGGGAAGGAACAACTCCGGACACGCTACCTTTAAGAGCTGTAACACTCACTGCGAATGTCTGCAGCTTAACTCCTGAAGTCAGCGAGACCAAGAACCTACCAGAACGAACCAATTCTGGATACACCATGATCTTAAATATTTATATATCACAACAGCTTCAAAATACATGAAGCAAAACTGATAACAGAAAAAGATAAATCTAGTATTACAGTTGGAGAATTCCACATTTTCCTATCACTAATGGTTAGATCAAGTAGGGAGAAAATCACTAAGGTTATACATTATCAGAATAGTATTTTGAATTGATATTATCTAATTTACATGTATGGAAAAAATCAATACAATTAATAAAAATATAGCCAGAATAATGAGGAGAAAGAGAGAGAAGATACACATTAATGTAATAGAAATGACAGAGAGGTCATCATGACTGACCTCATAAACACTAAAAGGGTAATAAAGGAATACTATGAATTATTCCATGCCTGCAAATTTTATAATGGAAGAAATGGACCAACTAATTTCTTGAAAGATGCAGTCTAGGCTAGGGGTGCGGTGGCTCGCGCCTGTAATCCCAGCACTTTGGAAGGCCATGGCAGACAGATCAGGAGGTCAGGAGATCGAGACCTTTTTGGCTACCATGGTGAAACCCTGTCTCTATTAAAAATAGTAAAAATTAGCCAGATGGGGTGGCACACACCCATAGTTGCAGCTACTCAGGAGGCTGAGGCAAGATAATCGCTTGAATCCAGGAGGTGGAGGTTGCAGTGGGCCGAGATTGCGCCACTGCACTCCAGCCTGGCTGACGCAGCAAGACTCTGTCTCAGAAAAAAAAAAAGAAAGAAAGATGTAATTTATTAAAACTCTACACAAGGAGAAATAACCAGAATAGCTTTTTAGAAGTCCAGCTCCTGGTCAAAAATTAAAACAACAGCAGCAACAATATCAACAACAACAAATACAATAACAAAAAATTCCTGTATGAGTTTTCAGATCTGACCATAAGCCATTAAAAAGGCTTTACCTGGTAGTCTTCACAGTGGAAAGTTGCCCTCCCTAAACTAGACTATGTGCACAGCCAGTACATTGCAATTTTGAAGAGAGTTGTGGTCAAGTACTTAGACCTACTTGGCTGAACATGCTCTTGTGCATATCTGCATTTTTAGTCCGGGCGTGTTCTTTTGGAAGCCTTTTTGTCTGAGGTATTTTGTTGAGGTCTTCGTCAAATACCTCTTCTAAGACATCCTCAGGGAAGGACATGTGTTTGAAGGCACGAATACTCACTCTGACTCAGTACTTGGTGATTGTTATTCCTAGCACTCTCTACTCTCTCCCCATAGCCTTAGAGTCCATAAAACTACAGGAGCCTTTTGTTCTTTTTCCCTTGATAGCGATGTCACTCTGTGCTGATACATCTGACCCTCCATCAATGAACTGGCCCATCTGGGGAAATGGAAAATGGGAGAGTAGGTATTTTATCTGAATTTAGCGTCTTGCTAATGCTATTGCAGTAAGTGATTAAAGGCTTCCCTGTTACTTAAATTTTGGCATGTTTTTGCTTTAGTAAACGACTGGACACCTGGTTGCTCAGTTTTCTCTCTAGCTCAGCTGAGCTCTTGACAGCTCTGTATCTGTTTAATAAATTAAATAAATCATTAATAACCTTCAAGAAAGAAAACACTAAACTTAGATACCATCGCTGGTGAATTCTACCTAACACATGTGAAAGAAACATTTTTTTTTCACAATCTCCTCTAGAAAATAGATGCAGAGGGAACACTTTTTAACTCATTGTTTAAAGCTGATATTACCTTAATAAGAAAATCATCTTCAGACATTACTAAAAGTAAAACTACAGAACAATATTTTTCTCATAAACTTAAACAGAAAAAGCCTCAAAATAAAATATTAGCAAATTGAGTCAAACAATGAACAAAAATAATTACACCCCATGAACAAATATAATTTGTTCCAAGAATTCAAGGCTAATTTGTCATGCAAAAGTCAGTAATATAATTCATCATATCAACAGGCTAATAAAAAAATGTGATTATATCAGCTGACACATAAAAAAGTATTTGACAAGATCCAACACCAATTTATGAAAAATATTTCAGCATATGAAGATGGAGATCAATATGCAAAAGTCGATACCTTTTCATACTCCATCAATGAACAATTGGAATTTGATGTTACAAAAACAATACCGTTTACAATAGCACCAAAGTATAAAGTATTTAGGAATCAATCTCACAAAATTTTTATATGATTCATATGTATAACAACAGTCTAATAAGAAAAATCAAGCAAAAAGTGAAATATTTCATTGTCATGAGTTGGAATACCTCAATATTGTTAAGATATCAGTTGTTTATATCTAGATGTAAGGATTAAAGATAATTTGAATAACTATTCCAGAAAGATATTTTACAGATATTAATAAAATGACTCAGAAAGATAAATGGAATTGCACTTCAAAATGATTACAGTTAGGAAAGCTAAAAAAAATGAACAAGAGTTAACATAGCATCGTGGTTAGGATCATGGACCCTGAGCACAACAGTTGAGGTTTGAATCTGGCTCATCTGCTTACTATTTTACCAGTGGTAGTTAGGCTTTTATCACTTGGAGGCTACCAAAACTGAGTAGACAAAAAGCTTATTATATTTTTAAAGGGACTATCTTTTCTAAAGTATCTGAAAGAAAACATGACAATTCAGGACCTAAAACAAAGCTTGTTTCTGCAGATATCTCTGCATCATGTGAGCTTTAAAAAGTTTCACACAACCCACAAAGTAGGTGATATGGTAAAGCTTTGTCTCCCCACCGAAATATCATCTTGAATTGTAGTCCCCAGGTGTTTAGGAGGAGATCTGGTGAGAAATGATTGGATTAAGGCAGTAGTTTCACCCATGGTGTTCTCATGATAAAGAGTAAGTTCTCACAGGATCAGTTGCTTTTACAAGGCAGTTTTCCTGCTCTTGCTAGCACTCTCTCACCTACTGCCATGTAAGATGCGCCTCTTCCCCTTTCGTGATGATTATGTTTCCTGAGGCCTCCTCAGCCATGCAGAACTGTAAGTCTATTAAACCTCTTTCCTTTATATATTAAACAGTCTCAGGTATTTCTTTATAACAGTGTTAGAATGGACTAATACAGTAGGTATTTTGTAAAGTCCCTTCAGATGCGGCAAAAGTAATAAGGAAAAAGAAAGAAACTTCAGGAGGGCAGAGTCAGGATCTTTGTAGAACAAGGTTTCTAGTCCTGAAGAGAGGGCCTTAGAAAGGAGTTTCCTGCCTCATTCCTCACTAACTTTTCTGCCAAGAGACATTCAGAATTTCAAAATTTCTATAGATCAATATTGCTCTCCTTCTTCACTTATCCAAGTGGACGTATTTATTGTCAATATATTTTTCCTGTTCCAGCAATACCAAATGAGTATGAGACTGACTGTAAGAAGATGGAGCAAACTCATGCCTTTATTCCATAAGGGTCTAAATCAAAGTGGTACCATCTGAGCCTAAGGAAGTGATAATCGCACCTACCAAGATTTCCTGAATTTTAAATCTGATGCAGTGATGTCGTTACTGAACTGGACTTTGTGGGTTTTTTTTTTTTTCCACTGAGGGTGAAGTGGGTATATTTTACCTTTGGTCATAAGAAAAGTGGATTGTCATTGGAATTAATGCAGTTCATCAAGTATTTTCCACTATGCTTTCTGGGTACAAGGATGATCTTCTTAACTTTATTAACATTGGGTGGTGCTGAAGATACGACATGTGCTTTAAGATACGAGAATTACTTCTGGGCCAGAATATTTAATTGCTGGTTTGAGATCCTTCAGAGACCTCAGTTGCTCTACACAGCAACCAGGAACATGCAAATTGTTTATCACCCCAAATGAATTAAATGAGCATGAACTACTCATATGTCACCAGATATCATATGCAAAAAGGTATTTATCATTTTAAGCAACTGGTAAAGATTTTGTTTTTTTTGCCACAGCATAACCTGGCTTATGATGATTGATACAAGAATGATAGATAGATGACAGGTAGATAGATACACTTCTGTTTATATATGTGTATGTATGTGTATATACATGTGCATATTTAGTTCAATAGAACTGTATCTATATGCTTACATGTAGGAATGTTTATAGATATAAGTGTGTACATATATTTAAGATTAAGAAATTCGAATATATTTATAGCTAACAGGAATTATTTTTTAGAGACAGAACACAGAATTCTTCAGAGAAAGTCCTGTAAAACTGCTAGAATTGTGCCTTGCAAAAAGAGAGGGTAAGGGATTTAAAGCATAAGTGTAGACACTGGACTCTATAGCTGCCTGGAGAGTTTATCTGTAACAACATAATGCAGCTGTGAGGAAAGAGAAAAGTGGTGCATTATGAACTAAGCAGGTATTGCAGGGAGCACACAATAGCCTTGATAAGAACAGTGAATATAGAGGTGAAAAAAGTGGCTCAAGTACTATGTGGGTGGAAATTTCAGAAGTTTGTAGAAATTGAGTCTATGTGTTGGCATAGAAGTACTTCAAAGTGCTTCTGAATTTCTAGTATAGGTAACTGAGAATTTGTAACATTGTTGATTTAGGTTAAACACAAAAGGAAGACAGGTTTGGTGTGAGAAAGAAGGAAGATAAACAGTGTACATGGAAAATGTTCAGCAGCATGAAGTATTTGCTGGCTGAGTAGAACCAAACGATCAAGTTATTTTGAAGGTGAATTAAAATTACTAACACGATTCATTATCATCAGGCATATCACATAAATTTCATTGATTCTTTCAAATGAATGAATAAATTTCTTTCTACATGTTTTACTTCTTTGAACTTATTTTATAATCATTGAACAAAAACAAATGCATAAATAAATCTTAAGTATGTTACTTTTTTGTTTTCCTTACTTTTGAACTGTTTTATACCCTCCTCACTCCTTCTCTTGTAAAGCTAGTTTTCATTCATTCACCCTTTTTTTCTAACCATCAGAACAATCACATAAGAACAATTATATTTCTCAATGTATAAAATATCAAAGAATCAGAGATTAGGAACTTTGTCCAGTTCCTAATGTGAGACAGCTAGCAAAGTTCAGAGGATGATTTCAAGCTCAAATCTGTACAATTCTGGATCCCATAATGGTTAACAGTAAGCTGTGCAACCAAAATGCCTTACAATACTTTGTATTTTTTATCATTGAGAAAGGCTTCCACTAGCATTTAGCCATTTATGCCATCTTGATGAGTGTTTACAAGTTTTCTGCAAAGTTCTGCATCCCTCTGAAAAGCAGCACATACTTCACTGGATAAGAAGCTCTTCATCTAATCACTCCAAGAGGATTACTTATCATATGGCAAGCCAGCTATTGTCTCCATAGTTTCTATTATCCTACCACAGCTGTCTTGTTGGAAACAGCTGCCTATATCAAAAGTAAAGCCAAGACTGTAGCAAACACATTTACTTTTGCTCATGAAGATATCTTGTTCTCTTGTCATAATGAATGACAACTGTATTAACATTTGGATAATGAGTTTTTAGACATAATGGAATTGATGTGGTCTAGGTGTTTATGTCTTCTTAATATATCCCTATGAGTGCTTGTTAAAAATAGGATTATTCTAATATCATCATAACCATTAACGCACATGACATTTTACATTGTAAAGTGTGAAGAGCTTTTTTACCATAAATCTCATTGGAGAATGTAGAACTCATAACAAACCTCTGAAAGCTATTATGTAGGTAGGCAGCATACGTATTTGGAGATGAAGAACAAATAATTAATTTTATCGGGCAGAATATTTGCTTTTAAATTGTGGCTGTATGTGAACCATTAGGAAAAGCAATCATTCTAAGAAGACTCTTCTTTTTGAGTTAGAAGTACAACACAATCAACTAAATAATAAATTTTAAAAAATAAAGAAAAAGAGCAGCTATATGAATGGACAGGTCAAAAATTAAAACTTTTCAAGTGTTATTCTTTTTTTTTAAATTTTTTTTTTTTTGACCATTCTCCTGCCTCAGCCTCCCCAGTAGCTGGGACTACAGGCGCCCGCCACCACGCCCGGCTATTTTTTTTTTTTTTTGTATTTTTTTTTTCAGTAGAGAAGGGGTTTCACTGTGTTAGCCAGGATGGTCTCGATCTCCTGACCTCCTGATCCACCCGCCTCGGCCTCCCAAAGTGCTGGGATTACAGGCTTGAGCCACCGCGCCCGGCCTCAAGTGTTATTCTTTAATATAAGTAGCTTCATTTCATTTTACCAGTTTAAAAATTAATCTTCACATTATTATATATTCACTCTCATATTAAACGTGTTATGTTAAGCAGGCAAATATCCAATTCTCAACTTATATTAATATTGAAATTGACAGAGATATCACAGAAGAAAATAAGTACACTATGTATAAGTATCCCAGCATGAAACAATAAATTATACATTTAAACATGAAGAACAGATAGCCTAAAGGTCTGTGTGACCCCATGCCACTTATCTCTAGAGTAAAACCAATAAATGTTAAAAAGGTAAAATTATATATTTTGGAAGATAACCAGTAGTGTTGTGTTTAGTTTGGTGTTTGCAAATTTAGGGAATACAAAATAAATTCGCATATTTGGAGATTTTCTATCGCACAGGAAGACTGGAACATTTTTTTCACAAAATAAAATCACAATATGGGCGGGGTGCAGTGGCTCACGCCTGTAATCCCAGCCCTTTGGGAGGCCAAGACAGGCGGATCATGACGTCAGGAGATAGAGACTATCCTGGCCAACATGGTGAAATCCCATCTAAAATACAAAAAAAAATTACCAAAAAATTTACTGAAATACTACTATATGTATTTATTAGCTGGACGTGGTGGCATACGCCTGTAGTCCCAGCTGCTCAGGAGGCAGAGGCAGGAGAATCGCTTGAACTTGGGAGGTGGAAGTTGCAGTGAACCAAGATCTCACCACTGCAATCCAGCCTGGAGACAGAGAAAGACTCCATCTCAAAAATACAAAAACAAACCAACCAACCTCCCCGCCCCCCTGCCAAAAAAAAAACCACAAAATAATTCACAGTAAAGAATACTACATCTTATAAGCTCAATTTCTTTTTTTCTTTTCTTTTTTTTTTTCTTTTTCTTGCTTTTTTTTTTTTTTTTTTTTGTGAGATGGAGTCTCACTCTGTCGCCAGGCTAGAGTGCAGTGAGGTGAGATCTTGGTTCACTGCAACTTCTGCCTCCCAAGTTTAAGCGATTCTCCAGCCTCAGCCTTACGAGTAGCTGAGATTACAGGCGCATACCACGCCCCACTAAGTTTTTGTATTTTTAGTGGAGACGGGGTTTCACGATGTTGACCAGGCTGGTCTTGAACTCCTGACCTCAAGTGATCCATCTGCCTCGGCCTCCCAAAATGCTGGGATTACAGGCGTGAGCCACTGTGCCCAGCCAGCTCAATATCTTTCACACTATTTTTTCTAGGTTTTCCTTCTTATCATTGATGAAATTTGTGAGAAGCTATTTATTATCATTTAACTATTACTATAAATAAATTTTATTTTTTAAACTTTCTTGATTAAGAAATGATTTGCATAGTATTTTATTCAAACTTTAATTTGTAAATAATATTCTAAATCACACTTGCTGAGTATTTTCATGGTATTTTCCAGTGCATTTTGTATGCTAATTTTAGTGGTGTTTAAAATACTTGATTTATGACACCAATAAATATAGAATACATTAGGGTAATTGTGGGGGAAATATTCCTAAATTGTTACTATGTTGTACAATTTTATTTATACCTCTTATTGGTAAAATATTTCTAAACTTTGTTCACGTTATTATTAATCATTATATATATAGGGAGATGAAAGTCAAGTTTCATTTTTAAAATATTTATATGCAGTTAATGTGGTAACATTTATTTCAAAACACAGTGACCTTCCTGGTGCTATCCAATGCCATTTTTATCACAAATCTATTCTCCATATGTGAGAAAGATAGTTTCTAGGGTTTATATTCTGTTCTTTTGGTTTCTTCATCCTGCCTTATCATGAAAAGGCACAGTTTAATAAATCTAACTTTATCCTAGGGCTTAGTAAACAATATTTTTCTCTGCAAAAGTAATTTAGCTACATTTGGTCCTCTGTCTTTTCATTTATTGTTTATAATTAGCTCATCAAATAGAACCAAAAAATACATTAGTAAAAACCATTAGGATTTTGACTGATTGCATTGCATCTATAAGGTAATTATGGAAGTATTCTTATCTTTACAAGATTGCGTTCCCAATAGACAATCAAATCATGGTGTGTTTTTCTATTTATTTAAGTATATAAAAAATTTCCTGCAATGTTTCTTAATTTACAATAGATAGATAACTTAAAGAGTTTTCGTTACATTTATTTCTAAGTATCTTTTCAAAGTTAACTTTTAAAATAACATTTAATAAATGTTTGTATATAAAAATATCATTTATGCAGAAATGTAACAAACTAAATTTCTGCTTGTTTTAATTTGTGGATACATATTTTGAATTTTCTATTCACATAGTTGTAGTACCTGCTAACATGGTCCTTTTGTTTCTGTTAAAATTATAATTTTTAAAAATATGGAATGTTTCGTATACTCAATATTTGGTATCTGTGATGCTAGTGAGTATCTTTGTCTCATTCATGATATCTGACAGAACATTTAAAAATTCACTATCAAGTATGTTTGCTGTAGTATTTTCTTAATAGAAATTCTATATCAGATGAAGAAATTGAGAGTCTGTTACATGATTTTCTGTATATCTTGAAATATTTCTGATTTTTGTTTTTAATGTGATAAATTTTCTAATTACATTTTAACATTAATAAAAAACAGAGCATGAATAAATCCAATTTACTTATATTACTGTGTAAATATATTTTCTCTATTTAAAAGGGACAAATTTCTTTATATTCTATTTAGGGACATTTCATCTATGTTCATGAACAATTGACCTCTAATTTTCCTTTCTTGTAACATCCTTGTCAGATTTGATAGCAAGTGCATGATGGACTGAGAAAACACATTGGGACATGGGGAGAAATACTTCTTTATATTGTTTGGAGGAATTGTTGTAAGATTTGCATTAGTTTTTCCTTAAATGTCTGTTGAATTGACCTATGAACAAACTGAGTCCAGAATATTGTGAAAAGGTTTTTAGTTAAGATTTATTTTACTCAGGCCAGGCACAGTGACTCACACCTGTAATGCCAAAACTTTGGGAGATTGAGGCAGGTGATCACTTTACACCAGGAATTTGAGACTTCAGCCTGGCCACAGAGAGAGATCTCATATCTAAAATGATAATGCTAAAAATGATAATAAAAATAAAATAAAATGATTTATTTTATTTAAAACTTATAAGACTTTATATTTTATATTTTTGGACTGTTTTTAGTAGCTGTATTTGCTAGGAATAATCACTTTTATTTATATTTTAAAATGTATTCGTCCAATTTTCTTTATATTTTGCCTTTATGGCATTTAGGATGTATTGTGATGCCTCCTTTGTCATTAGATATTATGTCTTCTCTTGTTTTGGTTCCTGATCCAAATACTGCATTTTTCATTAAATTTTATTATTTTTACCAAAGTTTCTTTAGTTTTCTTTTTATATTGCTTTTATATATTTTAGATTACCTGACTATAATCTACTTCTCCTTCCTACTTTTCATTCATTAGTATTCTTTTTCTTATCTTATTGAGAATTATGCTTAGGTCAGTGACTTTAGCCTTTCTTCCTTTCTAATATATGCAGTTAAGGCCCTAAAATTTCTTTGGGCCTTGCTTCTTCTCAAGCAATTTCATTGGTTTTGCTGTATTCTATAATTTTTAGTTAAGTTTTTATTGAAGTATAATATTTATGCAGTAAAGGGCTTTGAATTTACTTATCTTTCATATAGATATTACTTTTTATAAATGTGTACATCCATGTCAATATAATACAGTTCAGAATATACAATATTTCCAGAATTGTCAAAGATTCCTTTGTACTGCTTTCTAAGCAATGGGGCCTTACAGAGATAATCAATAGTTTGATTTCTACCACTATTTTACGTGTGTGTGTGCTGGAACTTCAAATGAATATAATACGCTCTTCTGACTTCATTGCAATATAAATTTTCTCTTTGTGCTAGATAATCTGTGTGGATAATATAATCATGTGTTAAAGCTACACTCAACTACCCTAACTCTGTTCAGCTTCCTGACCTGCATTTAGGCTCTCCCATAAATATATTTCAAAATATGATTTTTTTAATCTAAGAGAATAAAATTCCTTTAATACTTTTAAAGTTTCCTTTAAGGCTGTGTTTTTTCTTAAAAAAAAAAAAAAAATCATTCATTAATTTAGAGCAAGGGTCCCAAGAAGCACTTATTCCGACCTCTAGATAGAACATTGCTTCATGGCAAATTCATGAAAACTCTGAGGTGTTCCTATTTAATTATGTGTCAGCTTTCTCCTTTTAACCTCATATTGGTCAGACTGACATTCACATATATTTTTAGATTCACAAGGTTATTAAAGTGTTAACTGAAGCTTAGGTGGGAGCTACCTTCTGTATGCAACAGTGGACATTTTAGAAGTTGCTACATGATCCCCTTGGTAAGCTGTTATGTCGTCAAAGGCATTTTGCGCAAGTGCCTTCCCTTTTAGAACAGAGCCATTATTTGGTGATACTTTTGTCAGAATCAAAATAAATCTGTCAAAATTGAAGAAATCATACCTGCCACGAACCAAATTGAGGGACTTATTTGAAATAAGTTGTAAAATAGGCAATGGGGAGGGGTTTGATTTCACCATCAAGAAGGTGGTACACTTTAAATCACATTTCATTTTTAGACAAAAGTCAGAATGCCATTCTAAGCAGCACTAAAACCTTTTTTTGTTATTGTGATGGAGAGCTCCACACAGCTTATAAATCAGATATAAATTTAGTGCACAAAGGCAGACCATATACCCTCTTCACATATCCAATGTGCTGTACAAGAAGAACAAAATGCCATCAATCTTCAAAATCTATAGTACTGTAAGGTAAATTGCTAATGCCTCATTCCTGCACTCAGATTTTTCATCTCAGGTGCCAGGGCAGTAAAGTCTATAAAGAGAGCATTATTCAGAGTCTCTTATTCCTATTCTTTGTCAGTTCTTTATAACTTTTATTCAAAACTTACTACCATCGTCCTTCCTGCCTCTAGAGTTATATTCATTATCTCTGATTCCAAATTACCGAGTGAGGGATCAAAAGTCTGTGACTGAGGCAAAGCAAACTGAGATTTCAGTAACTCATCTGATAGAGCACAGCAAACCCATAACCAGGGTGACCATGAGTCCCAGTTTGCTGGAGGCAGGTCTGGTGTATGCCTTTTGTTCCAGGGTCCCAGCTGTCACTCTTTGTCCTACAACCCCTCAGTCTGAAAAGTGCTACCTATGGTTTAGATGCTGGTGTATATAGCCTCCCTAGCCATAACTTGAAAATTATATGAGGTCTATGAGAATTCCTCTGTCTAATATATACTTTATTAATTAAGTGCTTGAAGTAATATATGGACAACCATTCTCACATACAATGTGAATCATGGATTCTATTGGAATCTTTTCTACTTTTAACAATTTCCTGTTTCCAGATGAAAGAATAATGAGACAGCGGAATGTTTTTCTTTATGTTGCATGTACTTCATTATTAATAGAAAAATCCCTATAAACTTCAGTGGGATACATTCTTAGTAATTTTTTAGTTATGCTTTACGTGTTTATATTATCAGGCATGCTGAAAAAGAGATTGCAATCATGAGGAATTTTGGATAACAAGTAAATTTGAATTTTATTTTTGAAATATTGATAGTCACAGAAAAAGCCCTTATTTTCTTAAATTAATAAAGTTATTTTATATTTAAACATTATTATATTTCAAATTTGTGTAATGTAATTTACATAATCAGTTATATATATTTATAGTGCTGAATAAAAATTAAACTATATCTAACTATATTCATATAAAATATTTAAGTAAGCACCAAATAATAAAACATTACAATTCCGAAAAGTTGGATAGTTTTCCTACGGGTGTTTAATCACATACGTTGTTGTTCTTAGGAAAGCTAAGGTTATACAATAGCAAAATGCTATAAGTGAAAACTATACCAACATTCGATGATATTGAATTTAATATACCAACTAGGTATTTCTAAAACACCCATGTAACACCTTTAAGTCTTTTCTTGAATATACTTTCCTACCCACTACAAAGTTTTTGTTTTAATGACTTCTCTCCGGTTCCCAAATCTGAGAAAGCAGGGAGGCCTGAACGTGCGAGAGTGTGAAGCCAGTGTGTACCAAGTGACGGTCAGGAGTTTGTGGACTTGCCAAACAAGGAGATGAACTTAATTGGCCAAATCTTGCCCTTAATTGAAATCACTCTGAAGTCAATGAGAATTGCTTTAACTTAGGGCGACATCAAATGCTCGATATTGATGTTTCCTCTTCATTACTGTAGCTCAAACATCAGTCCTGGAAAGTACAAGGGAGCATTTTTAACCTGCTGCATACACACATGAAGCCAAAGTAACGAAAGCTGTTCTGAGGGAAGAGTCAGGGCATAAAAACTTACTCTCTGAATATATAAGATAGTCCCATTCCCAAAACATATTTTTGCCTTTTGTCATGTAAAATAACATGTTTTGCTCATTTTTCTACCACATCTGTATATGTGCATATTCAGATTTTTGTTTTTGTTTTTGTTTTTGAGATGAAGTCTCGTTCTGTCACCCAGGCTGGAGTGCAATGGCATGATCTGCGCTCGCTGCAACCTCCGCCTTCCGGGTTCACGTCATTCTCCTGGGACTACAGGAGCGTGGCACCACGCCCAGCTAATTTTTGTAGTTTTAGTAGAGACGGGGTTTCACCGTGTTAGCCAGGATAGTCTCCATCTCCTGACCTCGTGATCCACCCGTCTTGGCCTCCCAAGTGCTGGGATTACAGGCATGAGCCACTGCGCCCGGCCTCAGCTTTTATTATAACTATTAATGCTTTTTATCAGTCTCCTTGAAGTTATCTCTCTTTTATACCTATTTCTACTCCCTAGTGCATTTTTTCTTACATTTCTAGCTGTGACACTTTCACTCTGGGTTTTCCATTTTTGTGGTGACTCAGAGAATGTCCCTTTTGACATCCTTATCCTATTCCTATCTCTCCCAGCAATATTCCACTCTTGCTTGTTACTCAGTGCTTCCTACCCAATGGCTTTTTTATGTCTTCCAGCTGTGGAAAGCATGGAAAATCCTTTCTGTTTTTCAGATTAAGCCACAGTCTGAGGCAGGCACTCTGTCCCTGGCCTCAGGGAGAGTGATCCCCTCAGTGTTCCTGGCCTTCCCGTTCGTCCTGTATTTCTGGATACATATTTTGTTCCTGCCTTTCTACCAAAAGTAGTCTGTTTTCTAATTTTGCTCCCTTGTCCCAACTGCAATAGATTTTCTTCAGTGTCCTAAAGACTGCAGTGTTTGTTTTCCTTCCTCTAACAAGATGAAGATTTTTGGCCGGGTGTGGTGACTCACGCTATAATCCCAGCACTTTGGAAGGGCGAGGCGGGCAGATCATATGAGGTGGAGTTTGAGACCAGCCTGGGCAGTATGACGAAACTAAATCTCTACTGAAAATGCAAAAATTAGCCGGGCATGGTGGTACACGCCTGTAATCCCAACTACTTGGAAGGCTGAGGCAGAAGAATCACTCGAGCCTGGGAGGTGGAGGTTGCAGTAAGCTGAGATTGCGCCTCTGTACTCCAGCCTGGGAGAAAGGGTGAGACCGGGTCAAGAAAGAAAAGAAAAGAAAAGAAAAAAAAAAGAAAAGAAAGAAGAGAGGAGAGGAGGGGAGGGGAGGGGAGGGGAGGGGAGGGGAGGGGAGGGGAGAGGAGAGGAGAGGAGAGGGAGGAGAGGAGAGGGAAGGAGAAAAGAAAGAAAGATTAAGACTTTTGTCTTAACAAGGATAGATAGGAAAGGAGGCTTAGGGTGACCTTCTTGCACCCTACTCATTGACTGCTTTTCTCCCCTCAGGCCTAAATCACAAAAACAAAACAAAACAAAACATTTTCTTTAAAAAGTGAGGAATTTGGTTTGAAAACTTTAGGAATTAACTTTAGCTTTGAGTTCCAAATTAGAAACTCTGCTCAAATTTGAAGCGAAGGCACCAATTAGTTATCCATCAAAGATAGTGATCAAATAAAGAATAGGTGTGCTATTACTTTTGTTTACAGAACCCAAAAGTATTACTTGATTAAAATAAAATGTGTTTTTATTTCCAGAACACTCTATTAAGTAAAATCATTTAAATCATTTAATGAATTAGCTAGTATAAATTATAGTCTAAAATATCTATGTGCTTTGATAATTACACGAAAAAATTAAAAGTGTGACAATCAGGCTATAGTTTCTGGCCTTTATTGAAAATGTATATTAAATAAAATATTTTCTTTGTAGATGTTAGACTCCTCATACTCATGTATAGATTGCACATCCAAAAAATCTTATCATTGGTCTTTTTAAAATCTTGTGAGAAATAATAGAAATGTCTTTTAAAATATTTATTCAACGTGTACTGAACAAATATTTAGTGAGAACTTATAAGCCACATTTTTCTAGGTAGAAGGATTTGAATCAGTGAATAACAAGAATACGAAGACAAAACATCTGTCATTTGCTCAATTATATTCTAGTAAAAACAGAGTGAAAACAACTAAATACAGAATATGATGTCAGATATTATCAATATGAAGAGATATAAAAGCAGAGTAACAAGAGTGTGAGAGTAGGAAACGCTTCCATTTTAAATGGAGAGATGATGCCAGAACACTCTGAGGATTTGTCATTTGAACAGGTATAAATGGAATGAACGAGCACATCAGGAGATCTGTTGAAAGAGGATCCAAATACCCTAAGGCAGGGAGGTGAATGTGGCAGAAAAAGTGAGCAAGGCAAAAATTTTAGAATATAAAATATTTTAAAATATTGTACTCCATTTTTAAATAACATGTTTATCCATGTTAATATATCCTTTTTCATTTTTAGTATGTTATTTTTGTAGATTTAGGGGGCAGAAGTGCAGTTTTGTTACATGGATATATTACACAGTGATGAAGTCTGCACTTCTGCTGTAACCATCACATGAATACTGTACATTGTACCCAATAGACAATTTCTCATCCCTCCTCACATTCCTCCCACCCTCCTATGTTTCTGAGTCTCTGATGTCTGTTATTCAATTCTGAATGTCAGTGTGTAGCCATTGTTTAGCTCACACTAATAAGGGAGAACATGTGGTATTTGATTTGCTGTTTCTTAGTTATTTCACTTAGAATGATGTCCTCCAACTCCATCCACATTGCTGCAAAAGACATGGATTTCATTATTTTTTATGACTGAGTAGTATTCCATGATTTATATGTACCACATTTTACTTATCCAGTCATTCATTGATGAACACTTAGGGTGTTTCTATATCTTTGCTGTTGTGAATAGTGTTGTAATGAACATACAAGTATAGGTGTCTTTTTGATATAATGATTTATTTTCCTTTCGGTAGTGGGATTACAGAATTGAAGGGTAGATGTATTTTTAATTCTTTGAGAAATATCCATACTGTTTACCAAAGAAGTTGCATTAATTTACATTCCAGCCAACAATGTCTACGTGTTTCCTTTTCTTTGCATCCTCACCAGCATGTGTTCTTTTCTGACTTTTTATAATTGCCCTTCTGACTAGTGTAAGGTAGTATGTCTTTGTGGTTTTAATTTACGTTTCTCTGATGATTAGTGATGTTGAGAAATTTTTCATATGTTTGTTGGCTATTTGTGTGTCTTCCTTTGAAAATGTCTGTTCACATCCTTTGGCCACTTTTTAATTTCTTTCCTTGTTTAGTTGTTTGAGTTCCTTATAGACTTTTTTTTTTTTTTTTTTTTTGAGACAGAGTCTCACTCTGTCACCCAGGCTGGAGTGCAGTGATGCGATCTCTGCAAGCTCTGCCTCCCAGATTCATGCCATTCTCCTGCCTCAGCCTTCTGAGTAGCAGGGACTACATGTGCCCACCACCACGCCTGGCTATTTTTTTGTATTTTTAGTAGAGATGGGGTTTCAGCATGTTAGCCAGGATGATCTCAATCTCCTGACCTTGTGATCTGCCCGCCTGGGCACCCGAAAGTGCTGGGATTACAGATGTGAGCCACCGCACCTGGCCGAGTTCCTTATAGATTCTTGATAGTCCGTTGTCACAGGCAAAGCTTGCAGATATCATTTTCCATTTTGTAGGTTGTCTATTATTTCTTTTTACCATGTAGAAGATTTTTAGCTAAAATGAGTCTCATTTATCTATTTTTGTTTTTGTTACATTTGCTTTTGAGAACTTAATCATAAACCCTTTGCTTAGGCCAATGTCCAGAAGTTAGAAAATAATTATTTTACAAAGTAAAATATTCTCATGTAATCTTTATAACAACCCTAAAAGGTAAAGCTATTATTTATTTACAGATGAGAACACAGAGACATGTTAGACATTTGCCTAAGGTTGTATATCTTGTAAATGTGTGAAGCTGGATTAAAATCCAGACACTCTGACTACACAATCTCATATTAGCCACAATCCTATGAACTGCTTCAACTGTTCTTATGTGAGAAACATATATTCGCCTGTCCAAACCCAAAGAGTAGACTTGGAGACACAAAGAACAGTGGAAGTGAGACTTTTAATGGTGGTCTTGCTAGATTGGGTGTCTGGTAGGCAGGCACACCTGGGGCAGTTACAGCAGGTAATTTAACTCCTAGCTCATAAGTCCCTCACCCAGTTACTCATTGGTTGAGTACTATGGGTTTACAATCCCCCCGGACATCACCTAAGTTTTATTATCTCCCTTATAAGGTTGTACCTCTGTCCCCTTCCCGACTTAAGTTTCAATTTCCCACTGACAAAGCTTTCTTTATTGGCTGACCCGTCCTCTACATTCTGTTTGCTTATCATGAACTTCTAGGTGCATGAGCTGTGCTGTTTTGTTACATCCTCAAGCTGGATACCAGTACTTAGATGTATCATGCCTTGAAAATTTAGAAATTAAAATGTTTTCTCACACGTAATCCTTTTTTCTTTCTTTCTTTCTTTCTTTCTTTCTTTCTTTCCTTCCCTCCTTCCTTCCTTCCTTCCTTCCTTCCTTCCTTCCTTCCTTCCTTCCTTCTTTCTTTTTTGCCTATTCACTAACTGCTCTTTTCAGGTAATTGTTTTGTTAGAGCCTCTAAGACTAAGCTCATTACTTTCATATACTTGCAATATACTCTGTAGTAACCAACGTCTTCACACTCTTTCAGGTATATCTGAGGCCCTCGTTCTCTTTCCCAAAACAAGCATCACATTTCTCAACTGAAACTCATATTTTTGACCAACTGCAGCAATTTTAAGCCTTTTATTTTGAAAGTTTACTGATTTGCTTACTGATTTTGTTTTCATTTATTAAAATTAAAGTTTGTCAAATATACATATTTGAAATATAGTTTTTCAAATATACACATTTGAAATGTAGTTTTTCAAATATATACAATTGAATTTTAGTTCTTTGTCATTCTAGGAAAAGAGGAAACATAGACATGTATATAATTTTTTGTTCCTAAATTTAAAGTTTAAAAGTTTCATGACACATTTGGAAATAGTACTTCATCTAAGGTTTTATGAGCAATGAATGAGAAGTGGAAGACAAAGAAACTAAAATGGCATGGGATCATGAAGGAATATTGATACAATGCAATAAAGCAACCTTTGAAGGATCATAACTGAAGAATGAAACTTTTAAATCTGGTTCAGGCTGAAAATCATTACTGAGTGATACATGGCTTAAAAAGAGAGAAGCTTGGTTTGAGAAAATCATTAAAGTGCATTTTTGCCATATTTCATGCTTGAGATAATAGGGCTCTGACATACAAAAGCCAAGGGGACATAGGAAGGAAAGGTCCTGAAAGCTCAGGACTGCTACAATCTACAAGTTTCAGTTCCATTTTAATCTAGAGGAAAAGTGAGATACAAAAAGTGATGTTATGTTTCTATCTCAGGTAACATGAGTGGAAAATAAATTAAATGACTCAACTTGACGAATTTTCCTTCCTATTATACACTACATTTTCATCTAGAAATTTGGTTTTCTGACTCTATTTATTCCTGTTACTAGCACCTGTAAATATCACCTGTGCCAAAAATTAATGTGAAATTAATCTAGAAATGTGTTAAAATGCTTATAGGGCTAGAGTGTGTTTTTCAGGTGGTAGTAAGGAAAGAAAACCCAATTTTCTTTTAACTGATAAACTCTTGTTTTCAAACACAATATAATCAGCGACATCAGTTATCTGTTGCTATGTAACATTACTGCAACACTCAATGGTTTAAAATAAACATTTGTTTAGCTCAGGAATCATTGATTCAGTGTGGGCCTGTCAGCTCTAGAATGCCCTTGGCTATGTACCTACTGCAGTCATCTGACGGATTAGCTCAAAGATATGATGAGGGTTGTCTTTGTGGAGCTTGTCTGGGCTCTTTTGCAAGTCTTGTGCCTTGGACGACATAAACCAGCTGATTGACTCTGTTCCATTTGGTGGTTAGCTCAAAGATATGATGAGGATTGTCTTTGTGGAACTTGTATGAGCTCTTTGGCAAGCCTTGGGCCTTGGATGACATAAACCAGCTGATTGACTCCGTTCTATTTGGTTTCTCATCTCCAGGAAGCTAGTCTTTTCTTATTCATATGGAAGTTACAGGAGTCCAAGAAAGGGAGCAGAGACATGCAAGGCCTCTGAAGTCTGAAGTGAGGAGTTACATAGCATTACTTCTGTGTCATTCGCTCTGGTCAAAGCAAATCACCAGATCAGCTCAGGTTCCAGGAGTAAGGAAAGAGTCTCCACCTTTTAAAGAAAAGAGTTGCAAATCACTCTGCAAAGAGTTTGGGCATAAGGAAGCATGGATCATTTTGGCCACTCTTCTAATACACTGTTAATGGTCTTACATTCTTACATATGTGTAAAGAAACTCCCCAGCAACTTGCTGCTCTGAGATTTTCCTTAAAGTATCAACTTCGTCTATATCACTATAATACTGGAAGCAATTTATTACAAGAAGTTTCAAGTTGCTTGCATATAATTTTACTCTTCTGCTATCTCTGTAGCATGCTTAAAAACTTACACCCTTGGGCTTTGTCTCTTCTGGTTATTACTAACCTGCCATAAAGTGTATTCTTTACTGCCGTAATGCAGCAGTTAATTAAATTTCAGTACTAGTCAACTTCAACCAAGGTCATCTGAAGTCAGCTTCTATTTTGACAGGAATCTATTAGCATCGTGAAACACCAAGCAAGTTAATAGCTACATTTAAAGTTTGGTTATTTTCATTTTTTTCTTTTCCTTACATCTTAATACATGGACACACATATCAAACCTTAGAGTTATGAATTAGAATGTCTTTCCTAGTAAATGACTTATTGATGCTGAAGTGATTAACCTTTCATTAAAACTTGATATAAAATTCTTCCCTCCATATATCTATGTTTATTACTCAAGCCCTAAAGGAAAACACATCAAACATAGGACAGCTTGGTTATTTAAAACACTTTTACATTACAGAGACTCATAAAGTCTGGAATTTTCTAATTTCTCCTCAAGTCTTTCTGCTTCATGGTAAATTGTAATAGACTCCCCAAATGGACATATACTTTTTGAAATGTATCCCACTGTCTGCCTTTAGAATAGATAAATGAAACTAACTAGCTTCTATTCTATATTTCCTACATGACATCTAAATAGAGAGGTATAAATAAGTCTTCTCTTTTGGCAGAATGTTTTACCCTTTGAATCAATGGCAATGTCTAACTTTATACATCTCTTCACAACAACTCTGTGACCTAATTGACACATATTGTATAAGGAACCCTGTTATTTTAGGACAGAGTAGCCTGAATGTAAATATAGGGTCACAGTTTCTGTAACTGAGAGAAGTTATGTGTCTCTATCTAGAGGACTCTTTCAAAATTTCTATCCTATTTATTCCTTTAGGTCCACAGGGGTTGTGACCCTATGATCACAACTAACACAGAAGCATCACCTTTTACCTTGTCCTCTGCTTTGACTCTGCTTCTCTTTGATAAAATTTACTTTTCCAGGCCTCTAAAGTCCAGCAAATCCCCCAGCTAATATTTCAGTGAGCTAAAGATGTTCAGAGCTTTCTGCACATCCTGCTATGCTGATATTGCGGCTAGTGCCAGTTCAATGCTGGTGACACCTGACAATATCTACTAAGGGAGTGTTGACCAGCACCAAGCTGTACTGCATTTGCTTCACCAATATGGAGAGAATTCCTTCCCCTGTGCCATAAACTGTTACATTTGTAAAAACAAACTAATTTGCTAGGCTTTAGAAAGTTTTCATGTGATATCAACTTTTTTGTTTGTTTTCTTTTTGTTTTTTCCCAAAATAACCAAAAAAAGACTAAACGAAAATCTCCACCTCTCCACTGTGGTCAACTTTGCCTTTCCCATTCCCATCCCCTGCTCCCCCCACAGCCAACATTCTTAATAGAAGTAAGGCTGGCCTGGCAACAATCTGAATTGTGGAAAACTGTACTGTACTTAGAATCTGATGACTGATGACTACTGTTAAATGGAGAAATTTATGGTACATATTTTTCTTTCCTAGGTGATTTTGCCAGTCATAAAATCTAGAGTATTCAAGAGAATCCAAATGAGCTTTGGGAATATATTAAGTTTTTACTCAAGTTTCTTGATAATGAAAACTAGTTTAAACATGATAGCCACTACCGAGGCTAGATTCCGTTAGTACTTCGTAAGCTGCTTCCACATGTGGCAAGAGATTCCCTTTAACTTGCAAGGTAAAGGAAAAAAAATGAGGCTTAAAGTACTATTTTTCATTGTTTTGAAAAGAACAGAAGCAGCAGAGAAGTAGTTCAGCAAAGCACTGTTAGAACAAGTTATAATTTCCAGATATAAAATGCATTCAGTAATACGTAATACGAACTGGGATCTGAACTTTTAGTATGAACTGAATGAAAAAAGACAGTTATTTCATTATTAATATGTGAGAGCAAATGATAAACCTGTCAATATGTCAGGTAATGGGACTACATCAAGGGGCAAAACAGATGTGATGCCTGCCTGCCTGCCCTTTGTACGTGTACATATTAATAATAAAGACAGGCGTTAATGAAATATCATGAGTATGCTTATTATAAATGGAAAGAGCATGCATGACAGATGTGGGTAATAGAGATTAGATGTAATCAGTAACACTGGGGAAGGTATAGTGGAAATATACTGATGTGTTTATCAAGAATTACCTTTTCCTTTCTGCAGACCTGTCTTACCTATAGCTCAGATAATGATCAAATGTGTGGACATATCACCTGAAGTGCACTACTTGGAAATTCATTGAACAATTTCTTGTAAGATTAGAGGCAATCAACATGCTTTTCTCTTTTATACTGAATCTCTCTCTCTCTCTCTCTCTCTCTCTCTCTCTTTTTATTTTTATTTGAATTTTACTTTTAGTTCTGGGATACATATTCAGAATGTGCAGGTTTGTTACATAAATATACATGTGCCATGGTGGTTTGCTCTCTTAAGTGTAGGGATTCAGTAAATCTGTGTTGAGGTCCCTTGAAACATAAATTTAACATGTCCTAATGGAAATAAAATGGACATTAAGAGACAAATTAGGACACAGGGCCATCGTAATGCATCATGCTGGCCCTGAGCTTCTCTTTCAAAGTATGAGCCAATAGTTTCGTGAGTCAATACGTCCCATCATTAGGCTTCAAATTGGCCATCTGTCACCAGCAAACAAAAAAGTCCAACTTAATACAAAAATTCATAATTGTAAACATTACAAGTAACATCATAATACATGAGAATGGTTGTGAAAAGTGGATGATTATAAATGTTCCTCCAGTGATACCATGAGATGCCATTGATGTTTGCTTTGTTGTAATGAAGGATCTGTTTAAAATTTCTCTCTCAAAATATCTTGGCCTCTATTCATCTACTTACTGATGAAGGTATTTGAGGGTGCTTAATAGAAATACATCCAGAAATGATTTTGTTAGCCAATTCTTTAAATTTTAGCTGACAAAACCACTCCCTGACATAAGGGAAAATGAAATAAGCAAGAATAAACCCAGGAAAACTGATAGGGAATAATGATTTGGAAGATTAGGAAACATTTTTCTGGTGGTAGAAAACAGGTTCTGATGACTAGAAGAAGGCAGACAATTGCCTTCTTCTCAATCTCCCAAGTCAGTATATTTATAAGAAATTATCACTGTCTGCCACACTCCCATCTACTCCTTCCATTAAGTCACTTATCTTCAGCAAAGGATTATGTCCCTCTTTGATGAAATGTAAAAAGAGGAACACTGTAAAACTTACACTTTAGTTACTCTCCCTTAGATTTCTATTTTTGAATCTATTAGATGCCACCAACATTGAATCTACTATGTGTGACAGGCTTCACTCTTCCTTCAACTGATGAACCTAAACTTTATCATTATAGTGATATAGAGATGATTATAGAAGACTTCCAAACAATTGAGTTTCAGTTTCTAGTTAATGTAATAAAAAGTAATGATTAATGTATACAGAACCCTCCAGACCCCACAGACTGTTTTAAGAGTTTTCTTTACATTATCTTATTCAATACTCACAGAAAACCTATATGCTAAGTACTCATGATTTCTATATTTCACATGAGCAAACCAACGTCAAGCAGAGTAATGAGTTGAACAGGCAGAGCCAATCTGTGGCAGGGCCAGAATTCATATCCAAGGAGGCTGACTCAATAGTCCATACATATAACCATTACCTTAAATCACAACACAAAATATAAATCTATGTTATAGGATTTAAAATTCCCAATTAATTATCCCTCCGCTTTCCTAGTTCTGAAACTTTGCATAAGTGAATGTAGGAATTAACTGGAAACCAAAATGTCAATTTTGTTTTTGGGAAATATGCATTGATGTATTTCAACATATGATCTCCTGTTTTTACTTGAATCAAGCCTATCTAGTTCATTATAAAATGCAGATGAATAGCTAACTTAATGCTTTCCTGCGTAGAGAAAGGGCTTAGCAAGTCATTTACTAACATTGCCATTGTTATTATCATTATCATTATTATTTACTTTTAGAAGATTTGTTTGATATTTTCTTTATCCTCATTATTGTGAATATCAAGAAGATATTAATTATGCTTCTCTTTCACTGAATATTTTGGCTTTCTGAGAATTTTTAATCTAAAGACTGGTACTCTTTTCTACCATTATTATTATTACGATTATTATTTTGGATAATTTCAGACATCTATTTTCTGAAGTCTAACATCCTAGGACTCGTAGATATTTCACATTGTCAATCTATCATCTATGTCTATTATTTTTCCTTTGACTCTATGCTCTGCAATAAAGCCAAATAAATAAGCAATGATTTTAATATAATAAATATATAAACAATATAATACTTTTCTTCTATTAATGTTCTTCTTTGCTATTATTATTTTAATTTAAACTAGCATATTTTTAGTGTTTGAGTATTTAGGAATCTTCTTGGCTCTAGAAGCTTGGCATTTAGGCTAACTAAAACTGCAATTAGTGACAAGAATGTGGGGCTTTCATAACAAAATCCAAAAATAAGTGATACTGGTTTAATTACCAAATGGGAAACAAATAAAAAAATAACAAAAATCAGGAATTATCGTATCATCTTTTAGGCATACATGACAAAGGTTCGTGGTGTTTTGACTTTTCCTTCCTTGTGTCTTTACGGGTATTCTTAGGAGAATTTGGGACCTACATTCATTGGAAATGTAAACCATGAGAGTAAGATCCCAAAAGATCTACTGGGCTTTTTCATTATTTCTGAGTGATAGCCACTACATTTTGCGCTAAATGATAACATGTTTTTAAGATATTCTGTGATGAGTAGAGTGCTTTTGAAGTGCTGGACTAAACTAAAAGTGTATCAAGATTTTAAATGCACATGAAGAGATACAGAAAGAGATAATAAGACAGTCATTAACTTGGACTCTTCACTGAATGACGTACCGTACATTATACTAAATGTTGTAAGAAATATGTTTTACACATTTTGTTACTTATTGGGCATACTTTTGTTTTGATTTGTTTAAACATTTTTGTAAGATATCTCAGAGCCCATTTGATAAGCAAAGGTAGAAATAAACGAATAGATTAATTAAATATTTACATAATTTTAATTCCCACTCAGTACTTGCTACATTGAAGGCAAATTACAAATAATTATTTTCTACTTATAAACATCAACCAAATATTTGGAGACTCAGATAAAATATACATTAAATAAAGGAAATTTATTAATAAAAAGTTTTTTCTTAAGTCACACAAAAGTGTTTTAATCTTAAACACTGAAAAGAGTATTGCCACTTATATCAGCAGAATTGAACTTTACTTCCATGATAAAATTATCTAACAATATAATGAAAGTTCTCAGCTTTTTACATATCCAGAATCATTCTATTGCAAATCTATAACTAGTATATATATGTACAATTTTTCTAAACATCAACAAAGTACCTTCATATTGAAAGTACTAATACCACTTTTCTGTAGGCATACTTAAGAATATATCAAAATATTGTGTTTTAAAAGTCTTCAGTTATATTCAGATTTTTAGTCTTATCAAGCATAATTTAATTTTGAAATTACATGCACATTTTAGTATTTAGCAATATGTAAGAAGGTAAGCAACTGTAATGATTTGTCATTTTCCAACACCATTTTGAAAAAAATTAAATTGCATAATAAAATATTTATAATATTTTATATTTTTTTATAATAAAATATTTATAATTTAAATGCATCAAACATCACTTAGTATATATGATACAACATGCTTTGAAATACTCTTATATTTTTTAAAGTTTTGAAAAGCCATCAAGATACAATATTGGGATGCTTTAAAATTGCTTTTCACAAATGTAATAAGAGGGTTTGTGTGTACAAGTATGTGACTAGGATGTTTAGAGAGAGTTAATAAAAGAATAAATTTAATTTTTTTTTTAGTCACTAATCTAATATATGGTCAACTTCAGAAGCTTGTGAAATAAATTCAATGTGTCTTTCTCTTTCTAGGAAACATATTTTTCTTTGCCTTCTCGCTTTCTTTTTGGAAGAATATTTTAAATTTTTTACGACATTTTCTTTTATATCTTTTTCTGCCAAATGCTATTAGTAATGCCTAGCTAAGTTTCCATTTTTTTCTATGATGATGTCACTATTTCTTCACACTTGAATTGGTAATTTTTAGTTTGCAATGTCTCTGCATGTATGGCCAGCTCTGTTTATTTCTAATTAATTATTTTCTAATTATTTTTATTTCTACATTTGTCTTTCACTTTATGGAAGAAGGGAATAGAAAATGTGTTGCTGTATTGATCACATATTAATTACTTGATAAATGTCCATTTATTTGTATTCTAATGAGCATATTAATAGCAGGGGTAGAAATTATTTACTGTCACCAAAATGACTTTGGATACATGTCTAGAACAATTTGTTAATAAATTATCAATTTTATAATTTTTATTGCCTATATGTGGCAAAGGCCTTATTACATGTAGCAATGAGGGAAGAGATGGAGCCTTTTCTGGCTATTGCATGGTTAGAAATTTGCTTGGAGAATGTGCTTTCCTATTTTTTAGAATTAATGGGAATCAATATTATCACTTTATAAAATTCAGATATTGGGTAAAGTGGGCTCCAAATTATATAAGAGAAAATAAAGAATGTAACTTCTTTATAACTAAATAATAGTCATAAATGGGTGTTTCTATCATGTGTTTCTCTGTCTGCTTCATGTGTATTTATTGATTATTCCAGACTGTTACCTTTTTCTTTTCCTTCTCACTATCAATATTATTCTTGGTCAGTAGGTGTCTTTGAAAAGGTGCTTATAATAAACCATCCCCTCTTCTGAAACAGAAAAACAAAATTAGTTTTTCTGTTGGCCACATATGTACCAAGGGCAAAACCGTTTACAAAGAATTGCCTAATGTAGTTTCAGTATGAATCTTCTTTCCGAAAGAAAATAAATATTTTAAGTTAATAAGGGAAGAAGAGCATTAACTAATAAAGTGGTTGTAACTCTTGTGCAAGTTTATTACTCTTTTATTCATTTGGCGCTAAGCTTTAAAATTCAGTTGTTTTAAATGATTCTCAGTTGGTCATATTTTCACTCTATTTTTCTGTAATATTTTGTTTTAAAAACTAAACCTATAGCAAATTTTAAAAGGTTTTACTGTGATCACTCTCATATTTAGCACCTAGAATCAACCTTTGCATTTTATTATACTTGTTTTTTCACATATCTATTCATCTACCCAATCTTCTATCAATGAATACAGTTTGCGTTGTATTTCAAAGAAAATTGCTGATAGTAGTTCAATTCCACCTTAAATTCAACATATATATTTAAAAATAGAGTTCAATATTTATTTATAGGTATTAAAGTTTACATTACGTGAAACACACAAATCTTTCTTTTACATTATCTTATTTTTGTCAGGTGCATATACTTTAATCCAGCTCTTCATCATTGTATAGAATATGAACAAATGTTCACATCAGTCTTTAATCTTTAACCCATTTCATTCCAGACACAACCATTATCATTATTTTTTCCACTGCCAATTAGGTTTGCCTGTTCCAAAATTTAATGTATTAATAAATGGAATTATACATAATGTATTCATTTGGGTAAGGTTTCTTTCACTCACCATAACATCTTTTCAGATTTACCTATATTGTTGTTATTCTAGTAGTTTCTTCCTTTTTAATTCATTGAAATGAGTAGTATTTCACTGTAAGAGTATACCACAATTTGTTGATCAAGTCCTGTTCATAGACACCTAAGTAGTTCCCAGTTTTGTGGATTATGAATAAAGATGTCATGAACACTCTATAAGTTTTGCGTGAAAAAAATCTTTTTTTGTTTCTGGTGAGTAAAATACCTGCAAGTGCAATTGTGTATGGTAGGGTGAATGTATTTTTCATAAGAAGTGTCTAGAGCTTTTTCCAATGAGATTTTACCATTTTACATTACCACTACCAATGCATGAGAGGTCTTCTTGCTCCAAAATATCAAGTCAGTCTTCTAATTGTAGTTCTTCTAGTGGATATATATGATTATACCCTGTTTTAAACACATGTTTCAGAATCTTTGTGAATTTGGATTTAAATTCATAACATAAATATGTTATTTGGATTTAAATACATAACATAAATATGTTATTATATTTTTGTCTAAATATGGAACACCTTTTAAACTAATATATCAGTTCTATTTTTATTAATTTCTCTAGAAATTAGCATTCTACAAATTTTAATCCCTCATATTATTTCTTAAGTAAATATTTGTGTATTCTGCTCATATGTTTACCACTTACCTTCTTATTTTTGCAACATCTCAAAACTTATGTCAGAAATTACTTTGTTTTTTTAGATTAGACTTCTAGATTTAAAATTTTCATTAGTGGGATTAATTTTTCTCTCTCTTTTTCTCTCTTATAATCCATAAAGATAAAAGATCATGTAATCACGACATAAAAATATTATATGTGAAATAGAAAAATCACAACAATAGTTGGAGATTGTAACATTTCTGTCTCAACAATTGGTAGAAAAAGTAGTCAAAAAGAGTAATTCTACAGATCTTAATACTAACAACCAACTTTACCTACTGACTTTTATAAACCATTACATCCAACACCTTAAAAAATACACATTCTTTTTAGTGCACATTGCTATTTATGAATATAAATAATATATTGAGCCATAACTGGACCATACCTAAGTTACATAGTTCTAATTAACTTTTGGGTAAGCAGATGTCACAAATGGCTTATAAGCTATACTGAAACAAATAGAATACATAAAGAACATAAAATTCATGAGTTGCATCTAAATTATCCTTTAAGGGTGCATTGATAGCCTTATGTTCTTTTATCAGATAAAAACTTGAAAACCAGAGATTTTTATTTCATCTTGTAAAGGTAGAAACAAAAAGGGAAATTAAACCAAAGTAAGTAGAAGTAACTAAAAAATTGAATATAAAAACAGAAATCATGGATAGTAGAGAGATGAGGAGAATAAACAAAACTGATACTTTAAAAAGGTTGGTTAACATCATGACCCTTAAATATGACTAATAGAGAAGAAGAGAAAGAACAGAAAACACTAAAATCAAAGATTAAAGATGGAATATCACCAAATATTCTACAGACATTGAAAGAATACATTTATGCCAATTTTTGAATAACTGTATGCTAATTACTTCAACAACTAGATGACATGGATAAATTTCTCAGTAAAGCACAACTTATTCATACTGACACAAATATAAATAGAAATTCTAAGTAGTCACATGTATATTTAATAAATTAAATTTGTATTACAAAATATCCCTACACACAACAAAATAACCCAAGACCAAGATATTTCACTGTTGAATTCTGCCAAATGTTTAAGGAAGTAACACTTTTAATCTCACACAATCACCATTAGGATACTGGAACATTTTCCAAATAATTTCATGAACCCAATACAAAACTGATACCAACACCTGACAGAAACTGCAAGAAAAAATTTCCAGAGAATCATCCCCTGTAAATGTAGATGTAAAAGTCCTACGAAATTATTAATGCAAAGAATTTGGCAACATATTTCTGACAAATCACAAATTAATTTGTATCCCAGAAATAGAAGATTGGTTACATCCATTTAATATGCCATAGTAAAACAACATATAACACGAGTCATATGATAACCTCAACAATGAAGAAAAATGTGTTTGACCAAATTCAACACACTTTCATAGCCAACAATGTCAGGAAATTTGAGAAAGATGAGCACTACCTAAAGTCGATATAGAGCTGTCACATAAAACCTCAGCTAATAATATACTTAATGATGAAATATTAAACAAGACAAAGATGCCTTTTCATACTACTTCTGTTCAATACTATATTGGGATGGTGGAGAAAAAAGAAAAAAAGCGCTGTTTTGGAACAAAAAAATTGCAATAGTAAATTTTAAAATAAAAATGATATTGATTGGAAAGAAGTAAACCTTTCTGTAAGTGAATTCAATATGGATGTGATAAGAAAATTGAAATTGAAAACTAATAGAGCACAATTTCTATTGCATTTTATTTATCATAATTATACAATCATATTCAAACTTACTCCTTTTTTTACCTGAATAAAATTTAGTTGAAAATATATTGAATATTTATTGGTTACTATAACTATAAAATTAATTTTAGGCATATTTAATCCTTTCATTCCATATTATATAAGAGCCTGTTTAAAATACCATTATTCATATTGCGTAACCGAAAAGAACATAACATTTTTAGGGTAAAATTAAATATAATGCACAATGGGAAATAAATATAAAAACAGAACATTCAATTAATACAGTTTATGCTTATAAACTTTTCAGAAGATGTATCTTTACTTTTCATATCCTTTGTGTATATTTAGCTTGAAGAGTTAAATCATAAGAATGAGCTAAAGCTTTCATAATATTTGAAGTTTGTGAAAAGAGACAGGGAAACATATATAATTCCCATCATAATGACAACATGGATTACAGGAAGCAATGTAAAGATGTAAAGAATTTATCTTTGCTATATTCAAGTTGAGTCAATGTCAGAATGCCTAATTTGGGAATCTTACAAATAATGATTTAAGAATAATTTGAGGCCGGGCGTGGTGGCTCACACCTATAATCCCAGCACTTTGGGAGGCCGAGGCAGGCGGATCACGAGGTCAGGAGATCGAGACCATCCTGGCTAACATGGTGAAACCCCGTCTCTACCGAAAATACAAAAAATTAGCCGGGCGAGGTGGCAGGCGCTTGTAGTCCCAGCTACTCGGGAGGCTGAGGCAGGAGAACCGCGTGAACCCGGGAGGCGGAGCTTGCAGTGAGCCGAGATCATGCCACTGCACTCCAGCCTGGGAGACAGAGCGAGACTCCGTCTCAAAAAAAATAAATAAATAAAAAAGAATAATTTGAATAATAAGATAATTTATTAAATAGAAATAACTCTCTCTAGTCCTATACTTCATGGGATTTAGAAGATAGCTACTACAGTGAACTCACAATTGATAAGATGTTATAGGCAAAATAATTGTTAATTTTCTTGAAATCATGATTCAGATGTTGTTTATGTATATTGACCAAAGTAAGATTTAAGTGTGACACAATGAATAAATGATACGTGCAGAATATTTTATACTTTTTTCATTAGTAACAACAGAGACTTTTCAGGTATCTAGCTCCCAAGAGTTAATTGAAAATGCTTATAGATTCATTTTGTTCTTTAACGTCTGTAAATTAGAAAGAAACATTTTACTCTTGTCAATCTTCACTTGAAATATCCTCTTTTTTAAAAAAACTTAAGCATAGAGATTGCAAATCGCATTTGAAAATATCTGCAGTTGCCAAAAAGATAAAGAGAAATAATTCTGTATATAATTAAATGTTGTGTTGTACTTGCGGAAGGTTGAAGGATACTATACTGTGAACTTGCATGGATATGAAATTGAATATGAATGGTATTGTTAAAAACATGACACATGTTTGATACCTAATTACTTAATTCCTAGTTGCCTCTTTTCATTAAGGCAAAGGGTGTATATTTGTGTGGGTTCCAAAATAAGTTTATATTGATATGTAATTTGAAAGCGACCAAAGAGCTATGTAGGTTAACGTTAGAGAAATATGCCTATGGACCAAAAGTAGACAATAGTACATAGGAACTGAAACGATAGGATTAATTGTCTCCAGATCTAGAAGCAAAACAAACAGGGAGGGTTCTGATTCCAATATAGTAATTGATATTAAAAGGTCCACATATGTTTTAAGCAACTGAAGTGAGGTTCAATGCACGAATCTCTTGTATAAAATAGTAGTTGCTTGTTGATAAATTAAAGCCCCTCAATGTTAAAAAGCTGCATATGTTTAATAGCACACACAGAAGAAGAAATAGGCAACAGAGAGAAAATGTGGGCAGAGTCTCACAAGTAGCCACTGACTGGACATGCAATATGCAATATATCACCAAGAAAACAAACTCACATTAGCAACATCAGGCAGGGAAGAAAAGATAAAACTTGGTAGGCATGGATATTAAGTCCAGAGAGAAAGAGAACTAAATTCTTGTATTAATGAACCTGAAAACTGAGGTTTAAAATGCAGGAGGACAATAGTACTAATAGTGTCAAAAATATTCAACAATCAGGAGATAAATTCTCTTTTAATTAAATGCAAGTTACAGAGCCATCTCCATATAAGAATCAGATAGAAACAGTGAGCATTTCTTTGGCAATGCAATAATTTATTTTTAAATAATTTCTTGCAAGAATATAAAAGTGCCCATTTCAGGGCACTTGGGAATAAATGGAGGAAGAGGGATGAGTAGAAGCAAGATTTCACACAACTTTCTGAATGCTTCCAATATTTTAACATTACTTTAACCTAATGTTAAAAATAAATTGAATATAGTAGGTCCAGAAACTAATATTCACAGTAGGAATTGAAAGTTTTCCTTAGTATAAGAGTTGAAATCTTAGAGAAAAGGATAAATATGTATATAATGACAAAACACATTCATAACTAATTGCTCATCAATATGGAACTGGGGAAAATTGGAGGTTCAGAGATTTGACAGTGTATTCTCAAGAGAACCATTATAAGGCATTTCAAAAGAAGAAAAGGGGGAAATCTCAGAAAGAAAAGTGAAATCATTCTCTGAGACATTTATTTGCTAAAGAAACTTTTTCATGTGTTTTT
Organism: Trachypithecus francoisi; assembly: GCF_009764315.1. Taxonomy (NCBI): domain Eukaryota; kingdom Metazoa; phylum Chordata; class Mammalia; order Primates; family Cercopithecidae; genus Trachypithecus; species Trachypithecus francoisi. Next base: position 154,692,059 of record NW_022681454.1, on the reverse strand, counting down.
ATCTTATAAAGGTGTTAATATTTTCCCTGACAACTGCCTTGTCCCTTTCTTTCATGATTAGGAGAACAACATGAAAGGTACCTGATAGGTTCCTGAAAATTATGTCAGATTTCCTGGAAAAAGACTAGTATTATTTTCAATATAGAATACTTAGTATAGTATTAGAAGAAACACAAATCCAAACATTTAGGTGGGAGATCAGTAGGTTATATATGTATCCTGAGGGGCATCTATTACTTAGAAGCATGAAGTGTGTCTCAGGGAAGACGAATCTTTCTTTGGGGAAGGAAGGTAGAACAACAATAAATGGATTCCATGGAGGGGAGAGATATTAAACGGATAAATGATACCTCTTGGGTAGAATTATACAACTTAGGAGGAGAGGATAGAAAAGATTTGTTTGAAAACTGAATGTTTCTATCAACGTGAGAATTGTAGAATTCCTAGGTTTCACTATGAGGGATGCTCAATGAAAAATATGGAGAAAAATTTTAGCAAAACAAATGCCTGTGCCTAAAGGCAGGAGAGAAAAATAAAAGGACACAGATTTTGGGCCATAGCAAAGGAATGCTCGTAGGAAACAGTTAACATTTTAATAACTTTAAAAGGCTCTCTTACAGATATAGTTGAAAAATAAATGGGAAGTGGAACATAAGTGAAATATGTCACTGCTGAATAAAAATAAAGGATAGAAATGAATGCCTCTGATATTGTTGAAGTAGCACAAGTTGCTCGCTTATGGTAAATTTTAAAGATGAAGTAAAACAAGGTCTTAAGAATAGACCTTGGCAAAGCAGTCGTACTCTGGGGCACAGGCACTAAAGAAGTTAAGAACACTTTCTATTTCAAATCACTTAAGGCAGATATGAACACAAAGGGATAAAATATTTTTCTTGAAAGAAACGTCATAGGTAAAAAAATGCAAAGCATGAATCTCAATGGTACAATGGTAAAAATTGTCTAGGGAACCCTATGGATAGAGAAATTCAGAGACAATGAAGTCAAGACAGAGAACAATGTACAAACCCTCTTTAGAAAGTTTCCTGCTTAAAGCTGGGGTGCATTGTTCACAGAGAAGTGAAGGCTGTGCCTGATAGAGTGCACGACCTCTGTTTAGTTATAGCTTTCTAGGTATACGAGATAAGTACAAATTAAGCATATTATGCAGTTGAAAATTCACATTGACAACCTCACAGTCACTCCCCTCTCTTTCTCTCTTTCTAAACAGAACCCTAATTTCATTTGTCCATCTCCTGATGAAGATGAGTTTCAAGAGGAGACTCACTATTCTAAGCTAACCATTGTAAATCCATTCTCATTTTGTGACGATAATTTAGGAGCACCAAAAATATAAACCACCTCTAGCCAATGAGACATAAGCAAGATCATCTGAAATGAACTTCTGGAAAATTTTCCTCAATCTCAGAAGGAGATTTATTCCCTCCCCCTCACCAGAATTTCCAAGGCTTTACACCTTAATGAAACTGTCACAAGTCCCCAAGGGGAACCAACTGCTACTTCTAATGGGGAGGAATGCTTGCATCTATAGGTTCCATTAGGTGCCTGCTGTGTGCCAAATGTTTTTCTGTGCATTTCACATGCATTTTTAACACTTAACCTCCATATCCTTAGGACTATCTCTACAAATGTAGATGCTTAAGAAAATTACCTTTTACACAGAGTTTGCTAAACAGAGGGTGGAAATCAGACAGCTTGAACTTAAGAATAGAGTAAAATGGATATTAAGATACTTGAAATATTGATTAGGAATATGTATCGTGTCAAATTCTGGGGTAAAAGAGAAATATAAGTCGAAATTTCCAACTTTTTTCTATTTTTAAAACTTGAATTAATAATCTGGGGTAGTAAGTTTCTTTGTTGCTGTTAAAAAATAAAAAGAAACTCTATCAGTTGCACTCACATGAAGCAAAGATTCTCTGTAGTCCAGAAAACTTTTGGAAGAGCTTCTAGAAGCTGCACAAATCAAAACTGCTTTGAGGTCTTTGCTACTTACATAAAGGGGAGACACATTTACCTTTAACAGAAATGGGCTTCGTGGAGAGGAAAAGGATGGAGAGAAAATTGTCAGATAAGCATTATTCGCCCCTCTTGGACTCCCAGACTGATTTTGAGCCTTTATTGTCATTTTGATGTCTGCAATCAAAATATAGGGAGTTTTCCAAAATCCCTAATAAAATATCAAATATTTGATATCATTCCTTCCCCAAGGGTAACAAATATTTTCAATATTTGACATTGTGCAGTTAAACATGTTGCTGCCTTATGTAGAAAAGTGCGTTGAATACTTCTGTCACTGTTTTAGAATTGTTTCCCCTTCTTCCATTTGCTGTAATTGATCTCTATAATTCTGGTATGTATTTGACCATAGACTAGTGATCATACCACCTACGTCTTTTGTAACATTCAATCCTTCAGAATGTAACAATGGGAAATAACACAGATGTTGATTGGACACAGAGAGATTTGAAGGAAACTCCCAAATTAGAGTGAAAGTTGCAATCTGTCCACTGTGAACAAGCGTCATATTTTCTGCTCCCCATATCATAACACAGAGGCCTATGTGAAGTACATAGACTAAAATTAGTTCAAGCTAAAGGGATTTATTTTTACCGATAAAATTGTATTGCTCGAAAATGCATAACTCTGATACAGATTTGAGATGCTGCAGGGCCCACCTCTCAGGAGCCTTTTTTGTTACTTGCAATGATAGAATCTCCTTATATATTGGCAGAGTGTTGTGCCAAGGCATCTTTCTAGTTTACTTCAGGAACCTCAAGAAGTAACAAACGGTGGAGAAAAAATATTGACATTAGGAGAATAAAGACCAGAAACTTTTTCCTTGTTGTTGTTGATGATGTTACTTGTTTGTTTTCTATTAGAGACGTTGACTAAAACACTGCTCAGAGTGAAATCCCAAAGCTGAAAGAACATTTAATGAGAGAATTTTAATATGTACACCGTGGCTTGGGTGGAAAAATATCAAAAATGGTTAGCAAAATGTTTTCTCTGGATACGAAAAGAATAGAGAATTATTCTGACACTTAGGATTGAGATATCTGGGAATAGCACTTTTGCTGTAGACCACAGGTTCCCAAACTTTTGCAGCTAGCAGAGCCCTTATTCTGGCCTGATTTTTTAAATGATTCCTCTCCGTAAAATAAATACTAATCAATTTCATTTATTAAGTGGTTAACCTAAACAGTACAACCATTTTAAAACAATACCTATAAATTGTAAGAAAATATTTTATTTCATCATTAAAAAACCACAATGTCGTATAAGATGGATATGTTTACCTTTTGCACACTTTATAGCCTCTGGAATTTTGGAATTAGATTGGACACCAGTATCCCAAAAATCTGTTTTGTGGTAGCTTTCCTCAGTACATGATTTTTATTATAGCAATTTCTGAAAACACAGATTTGCAAAGACATGATGCCATTGAAAGGAATTCAATGTTCATTAGTATTGAACTGTGAAGTATCATGTGATGTATGATGTTTAGTAACTCTGTTGAGTGTTGCTGTGTTTTTCTTGAAAATATAAAATGCAATGCATTATTCCATGGGAACTGGGTGAATTCACTGTTGCAACCTGAGCACCTCAGCACACATTCTGGGAACTTCTAGCACAGGCATTGCTATTAACACTCTGGATATAAACCAACACAGCTAACTCTTCATCCAGAAATGTTCAACTGTCATTAATACCAATGCCTTGCCACAATAGATATAATATATATAAATATAAAATTGAAACAAATAATTATACTTTTAATTTTAAATTAATTATAATGAATCTGGTGACTTAGTATGTGGTTATTAGTTTTAACCTTATAAGAATAAATCACATTAGTAATTAAACTTCTAAAAATAAATTTCCTGGATTATGTTTATTTATTTACACATCCCTTGTATCATATGATATGCCAATTCTTTATTAGAATAATTTTCAAATTCTATTAAATGTTAATATCTTCAGTACATCTAGAGCTTGCCTTGTGTACACATATACACAAATATATACATATTTTGTTAGATGGCTAAGTTTCTTGAAAATTAACAGTCTACTGTATGATTACTACATGGTATATTAATTTTTAAAATAAACACATTTAATGCTTGCTGTGTGCCAAGGAATATTCTAAATGTTAATTTGTTGCTGCCTCATAATAACCTTATAAGTTACTGTAATTTACATTGTTAAGCAGAAATCTAGTAAAGCTATACCTTTTTATAAGATGCAAAGATGATAACTAACAATTACTTATTTTTTGCTAGATGTGAGAAGCTGTCTTAAATGCTTTAAATATATTAAATACTTTAATATTTACAATTATAACCATGCACCACATAATGACATTTCTGTCAAAGAAGGGTGGCATATACAACAGTGGTCCCATAAGATTATAATGGATTCGAAAATTTCCCACCACCTAGTGATGTCATTGGTGTCATAGTATCATAGTGCAAGGCATTACTCACGTGTCTGTGGTGAAATAAACAAGCCTATTGTACTTCCAATAAATGTACAGCACATACACTTATGTACAGTACAAAATACTTGATCATGATAATATGTGACAGTATTACTGGTTTATGTTTTTATTTTATGTTTAATCATTTTTTAGAGTGTACACCTTCCACTTATTAAAAAATAGCTAAAAATAGTCTCAGGCGGGTCCCTCAGGAGGTATTCCAAAAGAAGACATTGTTATCACAAAAGATGACAGCTCCATGTGTCCTTGAAGGCTTTCCAATGGGAGAAGACGTGGAGGTGGAAGACAGTGACACTGATGAACTTGACCCTGTGTAGGCCTATGCTAATATGGATGTTTGTATCTTAGTTGTTAACACAAAGGTTAAAAATTAAAAAAAAAAAAAAAACAAATACAGATAGAAAGAGCTTATAGAAAAGATACAAATAAAATATTTTTGTATAACTGAATAATGTGTGTTCTACTTAAGTGTTACTACAAAAAAGTCAGAAAGTTAAGAAGATTAAAAAGTTTGGCCAGGTGCAGTGGCTCACGCCTGTAATCTCAGCACTTTGGGAGGCCGAGGTGGGTAGCTCAGCTGAGGTCAGGAGTTCGAGACCAGCCTGGCCAAGATGGTGAAATCCCATATCTAGTAAGAATACAAAAAATTAGCTGGACATGGTAGCACTTGCCTGTAATAGCAGCTACTTGGAAGGCTGAGACAGGAGAGTCACTTGAACCTAGGAGGTGGAGGTTGCCGTGATCTGAGATCGTGCCATTGCACTCCAGCATAGGTGATAGAGGAGACTTGGTCTCAAAAAAAACAAAAAACAGAAGTTATAAAGTAAATGTTACAGTAAGCTAAGATCAGTTTATTAAATAATTTAAAATACTTGTACAAGTTTAGTGTAGCATAAAAGCATACAATGTATTATGTCTACAGTATTGTAATGCCCTAGCTCTTCATATTCACCACTTGCTCACTGACTCACCCAGAGCAACTTTCAATCCCGTAAGCTCCATTCATGGTAAGTGCCCTACACAGATGTGCAGTTTTTTTATCTTTTATATCATGCTTTTACTATACCTTTTTCGTGTTTTGATTTATTTAGATACATAAATATTTAACATTGTGTTATAATTGCATACAGCATTTAATACAGTAACATGCTATACAGGGTTGTAACTTCAGAGCAATAGGATATGCCTGATAGCTTAGATGTGTAGTAGGCTACACCATCTAGGTTTATATGAGTACGCCCTATGATGTTTGTACTATGACAAATTTGCTTTAAGACCTATTTCTCAGAGCTTATCCCTGCCCTTAAACAACACATGACTGTACATTAGGAAACTGAAATAGATTAATTCTGTGCCTTAGGCCACAAAACCATCTAGTGATAAAGAAAAATAAAATCAAGTAGAAAGAGAGAGAAAGGGAGGAGGAGAGAGAAAAGGAGAGGATAAGAGAGGAAGGAGAAGTAGGAGCAGCAGGAGGAGAAAGATTTGTGGCGGTTTGTACAAATGCATCTAATTTTAAATATTAGAAAAAATCAAGGTCACATACACTGATAACAAAAAAGATAAATTCACTTTTTAATTATTTCACTTAACCATTTGATTACTACTTCTAGTAAAGCATGGAGTCCTTATTCAATTTAATTATGAGATTGTCCATTCTTAATTTATTGCCTGCTTTTATTTGTTGTATTTGTTTTTTCATGAAGTAATTTTTAAGAGGCTATGCTTATTAGGCATGGTGAAAGTTTGGTTTATATGTATTATTTTATTTATTAAATTCTAAGATCAATTGTGTGAATTATTATCCCCATTTTATCTTTCACAGGTTAATTAAGTATTTTTTCCAAATAATTGTTGCTTTGCATTGTCCGAAAAAGCAGAGCAAATTCTTTAAGATCCCAAAGCTCAAATTTTATCCACTACAAGATATACAATACAATTTAAATTACTTTATAGAGTAATACTTTTTGTTTGTTTGCTTATTTGTTTTGAAATTACTAGAATGTATTTGTAATTGGCTATTTTATTCTAAGAATACAGTTATAATTTTCAGTCCTAAAAAAATAGAATTAAAGGGTCGAAGTAACCCTGGTGAGATCATCTAATGTGTCTTCTACCTTTTAAAAAGGATTCTAACAGATTTTAATATGTGACTATTCATCATACTTTCAGAATCTACAGGGAAAGAGCAGGCACACCTTTCTTCAAATTGCTCTGTCATTTTTTAAAACACCACTTACATTCCAAAAACATATGTTCACTTTCAAACAAATCTCTCTCACTTAATTTTAGCTCTTTTCCTATTTTGCTTTTCAAGGACTTGAAGAGAGAATCTCTAAGTCATGTCTCTTCATATGTAGGACAAGTGTTTCCTTTTAACAGGTTAAGAATTTTTCCATTTCAAAACTTTTCCTCATAAATCTTTTGTTCTAACTTTTTAATCTACTCTGTATCACCATTTTTAGATTTATAATATCAGAAACCAACTAGAAAATTACCAAACAACGTCTAAGTGTAATGGGAGGATATTAAGATTTCTGCATAATAGTTATATACCCAATGTGCTGTGCTCTCTCGCTCTCTCTCTTACTTTCATGTTTTCTCTATGTTTTTTGAACATAGGTGGGTTTTCTCTACAAGTATTTATGTAGTACATGACAACGATAAATAATTTACTCAGTTTGAATTATAATTTTAAATTTACAGTAATAGTAACAATACCGGCCAGAATAACGAGCCATCTATTTGGTTGCTCTTTTATGTGACATATGCATATGTTAGTTACTCTATACATATTTATTTCTCATATAAACTCTGCAAATCTCTGTTATTATCCCAATATTAACTAGGTAGGAAACGAGATTAAGAGAGGACAATAAAATTGCCCATGATTGCACAGTTACTAATGCAGCCTGGATTTGAACCCCTTGTATCTATGAATTTAATTTCCTTGAAATAGCCATGTACTCAGAAGAGTACTCAGAATCTTTGCTTCCTGTAATGGTGGATAAAACAATGTATAATATAGGTCAGTGTTCTCCTTGAGAACAACCAAGCTCATTCGAAAATGTATTTTAATCTTCTTGAAAATAACAAAGATCTAACCATACAATGAAGAATTTCTAGGCCATGATTTGAGGAATAAATCAAGCAAGCAACAAACCAAAAAAAAGTCATACTAATAACCAAGGATTCTGAAAGCATTTATAATCAAGGAAGAAAGACCTACAAATGAATCTGTTTTTAGTCTATGGAACTTGACAAAAAATGGATATGAAACCTTTTGTGATTCTGATGAACCATTCAGTATGTTAACCTAGGATCCAAAGATCTTTGTCATAAGTTAAGGTTTAACTGGATTAAAGCAGGCTGCCATGCATTAAAGCCTGACTTTATATGGTCTTTTAAGGCTTCAGCTGAGAAAACAAATCCCAAACTTACATTAATATGATCAAAGATTGCATTGAATATAAGTAAAGGATATCACCTTTGAAAGAAGATATAATCACACAACAGTGAAATAAGCAAGGATGATTAAATGTATTTTTTATACAAGGTCTAATATGGAGTACAAATGACTAGACATAAAAGGAAACAAGACACTGTAGTTAAGAACGAGCAGAATCCACAAATTGAAATATTTTCCCAAGGACTATTTGGAAATACTGACCACAGCCTACAAATGCAAATTACGATTACTATGCAGTAAGAAATAAAAGGCACGTTTTCATACTTTCACTAGACTTGAAAACAATAAAACCATTTTAAAAGGAATAAAATATTTTAAAAATAAGCCAATGCACACCAAAACACAATAACCAAAATTAAAAACTGAATGGATGTGTTTCATGGAGTTTAGGCAGGGCTGAATGGAAAACTGGTAAACTTAAAGACAGAGCACATACAACTATCTACACTGCAGCATAGAGAGAAAACAAACATAGATTTGCCATAAAGCAAGTTTCAAAAATTTCAAAGGACTAAGAGCATAACAAATGTTCTTGCTATGTACATTGTAACTAAGTTGAAGATACTTATATTCTTAAAAATTAAGAAAACAATTTAGAAACACTATGTGGATTCAATAAAAACCTAATAGAAATAGGAAAATATTATCGTTTAAAATACTATTTCGAAGAAGTTAAAAGAGGGTTTATGAACTCAATTATGAAAGTAGAAAAAAATTATTTAGAAAACCTCACAATGAGATTAGAAGACAGAACAATTATAGACTATTTTATATCAGTGATCAGCCAACTTTTTGTTTAAAGGGCCAGAAAGTAAACATTTTAAACTTTCTAGGCCTGTGATCTTCATTGAAACTATTAGAATATGCAGCTGTTTCCTGAAAACAGACACAGACAATACATAAGCTAAAGAGTGCAATTGTGTTGCAATAAACTTCCATTACAAAAGTATGTGGTTGTGGTGGGCTGAATTAGAACCAAGTGGCCTAAATTAATGATTTTTGGACTTGAAGGTTTGAATAGCTATCAATCATTATGGGAGAGATTTTAGCGGGTGGAGTATTAAGAATTCAGTACTTGACATGTTAGGCGTGAGATGATGATTTAACATCTTAATAGAGATATTGAGAATGACCTTTGGTAAAATATTATGCAATTCATGAGAGAGATTTGGCTGGATATATAAATTTGAAGTCATGAGTATTAAAATATGAGACCATGCTGGAAAGTATGCAGCTAAACAGCTAATCTTCCCTTCATTCAGTTTCCTCTTACTAAGGAAAATAAAGGAGGCAAATTACTTGGTAAATGTCCTTATAAATATGATAATGATAATTTTCCTGAAAAATAAACAAATGATTTTGCTAGCTGAAGGCTCTACCTGTGATTGATGTTAAAAGGATATACCTGATTTAGAATTAATTACAGTAAACCTGTCATCTATGAATTTTGTGGGAGGCCCATGGGATATGCCATATAAATCATTTAATAATCTGAATATAAATGATTTAATGTATTGACCACAATTGAGTAAATAATCTGAAACTCACACACCACTTAGAGACCACTTGTGTTAATTTTTTAATTAGCTCAGAGCGGGTCAAGTGTGGAATAAAAGAACCATTGGAATTGTGTTGATAGTCCTAGAGGTCTTCCTACTTCATTTGTGCCTCAATATTTATTAGTTACCCTGATACTGGGTAGTATTTCTCTTTCATATGAGCCTAGTTAATAATATGATCCTGTGTATTCTTTATAATATCATTACGTATGATAAGATTAATACAAGGGTAAGTTTAGACAGAGAAGAGAACCAAGAATTGATATCCCAAAAGTACTACCATAGTAAATGTCAGACAGAAGAGAGGTAATAGGAAAAGAGGACTGATATGGAATAATCAATAAGGTAGAAGGAAAATTAACAGTTATGCTAAGTTAGAAGCCAAGTAAAGAGAATGTATCAAGGAGGTGAGAATATTGACTGTGTCAAATGTCACACATAGTTATTGCAATTTACCATAACCTATAAAGTACTTTGGTGACCTTGGGAAAAGCAACTTTGGTAAAATGGCCAGAGTAAATGCTCAATTTAAGACATAATGTGAGAGACTTATTTGAAGACAGTGAGCATAGACAATTATTTCACATGGAGTTTTGCTACAAAGAGGAGGAAGTTTATTAGAGTTGTGGGTCAAAAAGTTTTATTTAAGATAGGAAAGCGTGTTTAAATACGTTTCTATGATGACTGATATAATCTATTAGAGAGGGAAATTTTAGTAATATAAAAAAGCAAGTAGAGAAATGTTACAGCAACATCTGTGTAAGGAAGACAAAGGAAATTTAGGACATAGACTGAGTAATTGGCATTACATAGGTAAATGAAGATTTCATTTCTCATGAAGGGCAGAAAGTTACTTTATACTAATATGGATAATGGTTATGAATAGGTGTAGTGGTGACAGTCAGTCAACATTCTCTTGCGATTGCCTCAATTTACCAAGGGAAGTAAGAACAATAGGCATTATATGAGGGTAAAGGAGGTAGAAAATGTTGGAAATTTTAGGAAAGAAAAGGCAGTGTAAGATAACATCTAGAACAACAGGAGAGCAAATAGTATAGCTTGGTTGTCTCGCAGCCCAAGAACCCACTTTTGTTTTTTGGTCATATATTTAAACCTTTATGTGCATTTTGTATAGTCGCAATCAGCAGTGCATAGTTGCAAGATAAGAGAGATAAGAGATTGAATTAAACCATGATGTTATTCTGTCAAAAAATGAAAGCATAAGCTAAGTCCCTGGAATTCAACAATAGTTACGAGGGAGTAGTAATAATGATTGCATATGGAATTGAAGTAGGATGACAAGGATGGAGAGCACCTCCAGTAGTGCAGGACCATGGAAATGTGGAATGGACAATAGTTTGGAAGTTCTAGTTGAATTAGGGGACACTGGAACTAACTTAGAAAGAAGGAGGTGGTATTAGGAAGTATTATGCATGAAATGGTGATTCCATAAAAGCATTACAGTTATTAGTAATGACAGCACCTCAGGGACGACTCTGGTGTTGAATGGAGGAATTTAGGGGACTTAATTCTAGTTGTTTTGAATATTATCTACACATAAACTGAAATAGATAATAACTAATATTAGCATTAGACATAGTACTTTGATCAGTTTGACTCTTCCAGAAATTCCAGTGAATGATCAGTTATTCATAGATGGAATGATAGATGATAGTAGTGAGTTATATAATCTGATGACAGGAGAATGAAAAATGGAGTTTTTAAGGATGGGCAGAAGTAAAATGATCTGAAAGGATTAATTAGGAGCAAAGAGAATGCCTGTGTTCAGGCTCAGAGTCAAAAATGCTATGACATAAAAAGCAACCACAACAGGAATATGCAGGTATCTTCTCTCTCTGGAAAAAGCCAGGTGAATGAAATAGTGGAAAGAAGATTGAGGATCATTTTGCAGATAATGGACTATGAATTCCAAAAGACACGGTGAAATATTTCACAAGGTAGGACGTGAGAAAGGAGGAAAAAATAAGGGATAAATACACACATCAGAAAAACATTAAAATGGACCAGCACGGTGGCTCACACCTGTAACCCCAGCACTTTGGGAGGCCTAGATGGGCAGATCATTTGAAGTCAGGAGTTCAAGACCAGCTTGGCCAACATGGTGAAACCCCGTTTTTACTAAAAGTACAAAAAGAATTAGCTGGGCATGGTGGCACATACCTTTAATCCCAGCTACTTGGGAGGTTGAGGCAGGAGAATCACTCCAATTTGGGAGACGGAGGTTTCAGTGAGCCACTGCAATCCAGTCTGGGTGACAGAGCGAGCCTCTGTCTCAAAAAACAAAATAAAATAAAATATACAAAAATTAGCCAGGCATGGTGGCAGGTGCCTGTAAACACAGCTACTTGGGAGGCTGAGGCAGGAGAACCACTTGAACCTGCGAGGTGGAGGTTGCAGTGAGCCGAGATTGTGTCACCACACTGCAACCTGGGCACAGAGCGAAACTCTGTCTCAAAAAAAAAAAAAGGAAAAACATTAAAATGTCTTATATAACTATTTTTGGTGATAGTGTGGAGCAACGGAAACACTGCTGTTAGGAGTTTAAATTGGTATAGCCACTTTAGAAAACAGCTGGATGCTCTCTGGTCATCTAATAAGGTTGGTTATAGAAATAACTCATGTGCCAGTGATTCCATTTCTAAGTATATGCCCTAAAAATGCATGCATATGTGCACCAAAAGGCATGTGAAAAATATAGCAGCATTGTCTACCATTTCCCCAATCCAAAAAATTTCCATGTATCTATCAAGAGTTGAAATAATAAATTATTTGTGGTGCACTAATATATAGAATAATGTATAGCACGTAAAAAGTACAATGAGAGCTGCAAGCAATTGGTATAAAACTAGCAAATATAATATTAAGTGAAAGAAGTCAGACACAAAATAATATGTACTGTTTGATTTCTATTCATATATCATTAAATTCTAGAAAAAAGTCTATGCTCTTTAGGGATACATTGAAACTTGATAAAACTATAACAAAGACATGAAAGTGATTGTCAAAAATGTTAGAATAATGATTAATTCTTGTAGACAATTAGAGGGTTGTCAGTGAGAAAGGTCATTTGAGTGGCTTCTGGGTTGCTGACAATATTCCATTTCTTGACTTACTTGGTAATTCCAAAGGAATTTCTTTCATAATCATTCCTTTTACTGAAAATGCATTATGTGCTTTTCTACATGTCTGACATTTTACAATAAAATTAAACATATGAAATAGTGCTGAAATTGGGGGCCAGTGTTTTAATCCTAATTTGGTAGTTTCTTTTGAGTGTAACTTGGGTAATATCACTTAAAATTTTATCTCTTCTTCTCATTTTCTCTTTTGAAAATGTGTAGATGGGAAATTGAAATCTCCATCTCTCAGTCTCATTGTCTTACTGTGTGTAATTTATACTGACACTATTCTCATTTCACCTCATATTCATTCATTCATTCATTCATTCAAGAAATATGTGTTGAACATCTATTGTTAGCCATTATTTTAAGCACTGGGTGAAAAGTGATACCTAAACACAATCTGGGAATGGTAATATTTTTTAAAGTGTGTATTTACACTCACATACAAAATACAAGAATAATGTAAATCTAAATCTACCTTTCTTGACTAGGAGGCTCAGGTAAGCAGACAGTTCAGCTGCTGTATGTATGCCATGAGCAGAGTACATCATGCTAGACAGCTAGATAACCCAGATACTTGTTATTTGTTTTCCTTGGAGAGGGAAAGAGAGAGAGAAGTATGGTAGGAAATAAGAAGTCAGATATTTATTTCCACATAATTTAAAGTTTTCAATAATATAATAAATCACAGACCAAATTGGGTAGATGTGCAGTGGAGTTTAGAAACCATTAAATGTCATTCCATTTTATTTTTACTATTTTATTTTATTTTAGAGACAGAGGTAGAATCTTACTGGAGTCTGATATGTCGGAGTGCAGTGGCAGGATCTCGGCTCACTGGAAATTCTGCCTCCTGGGTTCAAGGGATTCTCCTGCCTCAACTTCCCAAGTAGCTGGGATTACAGGTGCAGGCCACCATGCCTGGCTAATTTTTGTATTTTTAGTAGAGACAAGGTTTCTCCATGTTGGCCAGTCTGGTCTCGAACTCCTGGCCTCTTGTGATCTGCCCACTTTGGCTTTCCAAAGTGCTGGGATTACGGGTGTGAGCCACCGCGCCTAGCCTCGATTTTAACGATGAGTAAACTAAGCTCGAGAGATTTTATGTAACTTGTTCAAATTTTAAAAGATATGTCTCAGCAGTGCCAGGGGAAGCAAAACAAAACAAAAACCACAGAATATTGGACTTGTTGAAGCACTTTTACACGTTTTTCAGCATTCATTTACATACAAACAATGTGATAATTGCATTATTCATATTTATTTATTAGAGTAGGTCCAGGGGAATTATAACAGGCTACATTTTGCAAACCTAATTTCCAGACTAACACAACAAAAAGCTTCTCCTTCAATTATTTAAATTAATGAGGTTTTACTCTGTGTTTATAACTAACCTTCAAAAGAAATTTATGAATTGCCTTACTTTAAAAATGACTTTGGGTCTTTATGTCTTTACATGAAATTATACCTTGAAATCATTCAAAGATGAAGAACTAAATTATCTCCTTTATTTCACAGCAGGTGACTAATATTCACTGAACCAGAATGCTGATTTCTGGTAAAGTGAATGCACTCAAGAGTCACTAAAGTTAAATTAAGTACTTACCATCTCGTTAGACACTTACCTGTGTGGTATTAGTCTCTCCCCTCCCCTTCCATTTTGCCTTCCTCTACCTGCTCTTCCTCCTGCTTCTTTCTTCTTCCTAATGAAATAAACACAGTTAATTGTGTCCTTGTGTACCTCCCATTTCTTCCAATTGCCTATGCAAAAGAAGCATCTTTTTCTTTTTCTGTTTTTTTTTTTTTTCCTGTGAGAGGATCTTGACATCAAAACTAAAAACTCAGACTAAACCAGATTACATGAGCAGTGCATTTGCCAGTGGCAATATTTTCAAAACAAGTAACAGAATACATGAATAAAAGTAACTGGCAAAGTAAGATTTTTTAAAAAATAATTTTAATTACAGACAAACAATATGAAGCAAATGGTTCAGGATTAGATAATTCAACAGAACCACGATGGTAATTTTGTGTGTCAGTTTCTCTGAGGTCCTCTTGGCTTTGTCTCCAAGACCTAATGCTGACTTCTGCTACCCTCATCAACATGATCTCCCATGATAATGGCCAGTTAATTCCCAGGACAAAAAGAAAAAGGGAGAGAACTCTTCTTAAAAGTTGTTTCTTTCTAACAAAGATTTACAGAAACTTCTATTGCAAGTTTCCCATTGGAACTGTTTGGAAAGGATTGTGTTGTATGCAGTACCTCAGCTATAAACAAGGCTGTATGGCCACCAGTTGCTGCCATGATACATTTACCAAATTTCACTCAAAACTGGGAAGATGCTGAATATGAACAAGGAATATGCACACCAAAGGTGACTAATTCATATCACCTGTCATCAAATCTATGTAAATCTAGATATTACTGAGGTAAATGACACAAATTTATCTTATAAACACCATTTCCAAATGTACTGCAGGGTAATAGGCAAGTTCACACAATCGTTCTTTTATTGACATTGGTAGTAAATAACAGAAAGTAGAAACATCAGAAAATAACCCTTTCCCTCTGATACTGTTTGGATATTTGTCCTCAACAAATCTCATGTTGAAATGTGGCCCCCAGTATTGAAGGTGGGACCTAGGGGGAGGTGTTTGGGTCATGGAGATAGAGCCCTGATGAAAAGCTTGGTGCCTTCCCCAGGATAAGGAGTTCATACAAAAGCTAATTGTTTAAACAGTCTGGAACCTCTCTTCTTTGCTCGCTTTCTCGCCATGTGACATGCCTGTTCCCCCTTCACCTTCTGCCATGAGTAAAACCAAGTAGATGCTGGTGCTATGCTTGTACAGCCTGCAGAAACATAAGTGAAATTAATCTCTTTATAAATTTCCCAGTCTCAGGTATTCCTTTACAGAAAGCAACTCAAATAGACTAGTATACCCTCTGATTCATTTGTGCCTTTAAATTCACTGTTTTGAGAACAACTGCAGTAACTTACAGTGTTACATATTTATAAGTGCTTTACATTAATTAATCTTTAGAAAAACCCAATGAGATAGAGCCTATTTCCATTTTATAGATGAGCAAACTAAGTCAAACAGGGAAAATAATTGTTGAAGATCATGATGGCAACCACTCTGCCAAGAATGAGAAACGACCCAAACACCTACAGAAATGCAACTTCTGAACTGGTGGCTATATTATGGTGTTTATGTATAGGTATATATATAGGCATATATTGGCAACAAAATCACAGTTCTTTTCAATAGCAATAAAAACAGTGTTATTCAGCTACTCGGGAGGCTGAGGCAGGAGAATGGCGTAAACTCGGGAGGCGGAGCTTGCAGTGAGCCGAGATCCGGACGCCGCACTCCAGCCTGGGCGACAGAGCGAGACTCCGTCTCAAAAAAAAAAAAAAAAAAAAAGCAGTGTTATTTTTGCTAGGTGATGTTGTTTATTTTGTGGTCTGTTAGGAGACAAAAGATTTAATAAACATTTTGGACAGCACTTATGTAACATTTGTTAAATGACTGATAAGGCTAACTCATTTAATGTTCGTAAAACATATTGAGTGGATATTGCCATAATTTCTATTTCACAGATGAGAATATTGCAGCATGAAACATGCCTAAGTTACCTGATCAAGTAAAGATGATATTGCAATTACTCAAGAGGCAGTCTGGCTAGAGTCTGCGTACTCTTAACCATAGCGTTATATGGCCTTACATGGCTGAGGATAATTTTTGGAAGCATTGCTTTTCCGTTCACCACTTGGGAATCACCTGGTGCCTTCCTTCTCTTCCCAAACTTAGTTGTACACTGTTGCAAGTTTCAGAAGTGTGATATGTCATAGAAAATTTCAAGTAAATTATTTACTTTTAACCTTGAGCCTACAACTACTTACACAGGCACCATTATATGTTTAACCTATTAAAAGCAAGTTTTTGAAGAAAAACAAAACAAAACTCTGCAAAGGAAGAGGTGGATAGTATATATGTGATATTTCTTTTTTTCTGAGTAGCAAAATTGTAAATTCAACTGCTTCCGTGATCCATCTTGTTTCTTTGACAAATCATAAAAACATTTTGGAGGATTATTTAACATGTATGAGTTGGGATATTATAACATGAATAAGGATTGCTGATGACTGGGCAATAATATCACATAAACATGTACATTTGTATCATTATATACAAATTGTGCTTTTCATTCTCAAATGAGCATCAATGTTGCTGTCAATCATTCTTTACATCTCTTAGCTTATTTTGTCAGCTGATCTTTCAATTTTCCATGAAGTTATTTTAAACTTAATTGTTGTACATCCATGAGAAAGCTCCTTGTTTCTGTGGTATATCCTTTAGTTCTCTAACTTTGAAATAAAGGGGAAATGGAGTAATCTACTGTGTAGAACAGGGGTTAATGTTTAGACATTTTATGAGTAATATATTTTCAAATAATAATATAATCTCAGGTAAATTGGCACTAATGAAGAAATCTATTTTCCATTTTTCATTTTGGAGTATGGAAGATTTTAAAATCATTCTCTGAGATGTGTTTTTATATTTCCTAATTAAAAACTTCTCTGAGAAATACCAAATTGCAAGCAACTTTAAATTATAGCACAGAATTGCTTTACATAACGTAATTGCTATTTTCTTCCTGTAACATCTCTACCCACCCATAATCTTTGTAAGCCATTTCCATAGAGTCTTCCTGAACAGCTCATCTGGAGTTACACTTGATGTAATGACATTCTACTTTTCTCCCATGTCCCATGAAAATGTGTTAAGTATCACTAATATCGTTAGGTGTTACATACCTGAGGTGTAGCCAGGGTTTCATGATTGTGATGGTTAATATTGAGTGTCAACTTGATTGGATTGAAAGGTGCAAATTATTGTTCCTAGGTGTGTCTATGATGGTGTTGCCAAAGGAGATTAACATTTCCTTTGATGTTAGTGGACAGGGAGAGGCAGACCCACCCTCCTCGGTGAGCACCATCTAATCAGCTACCAGTGAGGCTAGAATAAAGCAGGCATAAGAAATTGGAATGAGCAGACTTGCTGAGTCTTCCATCCTTCATCTTTCTCCCATGCTGGATACTTTCTGCTCTTGAACATCAGACTCCATCTTCTTCAGCTTTTGGAATCTGGGACTTACACTAGTGATTTACCAGGGTCTCTCTGGCCTTCAGCCACAGACCAAAGGGTGAACTTTTCGGCTTCCCTACTTTTCAGTTTTGGGGACTTGGATTGTGTTCCTTGCTCCTCAGCTTGCAGACAGCCTACTGTGGGACTTCACCTTGTGATTGCGTGGGTCAATAATCCTTAATAAACTCCCTTCATATACACATCTATCCTATTGTAACTGCCCAAGGGGCTCACCTTGCCCACTGCCTAAACAGAGCTGACTTCTCAAGACAGGGGAATTGCAATAGAGAAAAAGTAATTTACACAGAGCCAGCTGTGCAGGAGGCCAGAGATTTATTATTACTCAAATCAGTCTCTCTGAGCATTCAGGGAGCAGACTTTTTAAGGACAACTTGGTGGATGGGGGGAAAGTCAGTGAGCCAGGAGTGCTGATTGGTTAGGGTGAAATCATAGGGAGTCAAAGCTGTCTTCTTGTACTGAGTCAGTTCCCCGGTGGGGGCCACAAGATCAGATGAGCTAGTTTATCAGTCTGAGTGGTGTCAGCTCATCCATCAAGTGCAGGGTCTGCAAAATATCTCAAGCACTAATTTAGGAGTAATTTAAGGAGGGGAGGGTCGTAGCCTCCAGTTGCATGACTCCTAAACCATAATTACTAACCTTGTGGCTAATTTTGTTAGTCCTACAAAGGTAATCTAGGCCCCAGGCAAGAAAGAGGTCTGCCTTTTTAAAGGACTCTTATTGGCTTTGTTTAAACTACAAAATATAAATTAAAGTTTCTCTCAAAGTTAGTTCAGTCTATGCCTAGGAATGAACAAGGACAGCTTGGAGGTTAGAAGCAAGATGGAGTTGGTTAAGCTAGATGTCTTTCACTGTCTCAGTCATAATTTTGAAAAGATGGTTTCACTGTTAGTCCTGTCCCTCTGGGGAACCCTGAATAATACAGATATTAGTATCACAGAGAGTGGGGTGATCCTATAAAGATAGCCAAAAACGTGGAAGCGACTTTACAACTGGGAAACAGGCAGACGTTGGAATAGTTTGGAGAGCTCAGAATAAGGCAGGAAAATGTGGGGAAGTTTGGAATTTCCTAGAGACTTGTTGAATGGCTTTGACCAAAATGCTAATAGTGATATGAGCAGTGAAGTTCAGAATGAAGTGGTCTCAGATAGAGATGAAGAACTTGTTGGGAACTGGAGTAAGGTCACTCTTGCTATTCAGAGACTGGCAGCATTTTGCTCCTGCCTTAGAGATCTGTGGAACTTTGAACTTGAGAGAGATGATTTAGGGTATCTGGTGAAAGAAATTTCTAAGCAGCAGAGCATTCAAGAGGAAGAAGAACATAAAAGTTTGAAAAATTTGCAGAGTTGATGACATGATAGAAAAGAAAAACCCATTTTCTGGGGAGAAATGCAAGCCTGCTGCAGAAATTTGCATAAGTAACAAGAAGCCAAATATTACTCACCAAGATAATGGGGAAAATGTCTCCAGGGCTTGTCAGAGACCTTCATGGCAACCCTTCCCATAACAGGGCCAGAGGAATAGGACGAAAAAGTGGTTTTGTGGGCAGAGCACAGGACCCCCGTGCTCTATGCAGCCTCTGGACATGGTACCCTGAGTTCCAGCTGCTTCACCTCCAACTGTGGCTAATGGGGGCCAACGTACAGCTCATGCCACTGCTTCAGAGGGTGCAAAGCCCAAACCTTGGTGGCTTACACATGCTGTTGGGCCTGTGGGTATATAGAAGTCAAGAATTGAGATTTGGGAACCTCTGTTTAGACTTAAAAGGATGTATGGAAAGACCTAGATGTCCAGGCAGAAGTTTGCTGCATGGTCAGATTCCTCATGGAGAACCTCTGCTACAGAAGTGTAGAAGGGAAATGTGGGGTTGTAGCCCCCATACAGAGTCCCCACTGGGGCACTGCATAGTGGAGCCATGAGAAGAGGGCTACTATCCTTCAGACCCCAAATTGGTAGATCCACTAACAGCTTACACTGTGCACCCGGAAAAGTCACAGATACTCAACAACAGCCTGTGAAAGAAGCTGGAAGGGAGGCTGTACCCTGCAAAGCCACAGGGGTGGAGCTGCCCAAGACCATGGGAACATACCTCTTGCATCAGCATGACCTGTATGCGAGACATGTAGTGAAAAGAAATCATTTTGGAGCATTAAAGTTTAATAACTGCCCTATTGGATTTTGAACTTGATGGGACCTGTAGCCCCTTTGTTTTGGACAATTTCTTCCATTTGGAAGAGGTATATTTACCCAATGCCTGTGCCCACATTTTTTCTAGGAAGTAACCAACTTTTTAATTTTACAGGCTCATAGGCGGAAGGGACTTGCCTTGTCTCAGATCAGACTTTGGACTTGGACATTTGAGTTAATGTTGGAATGAGTTAAGACTTTGGAGGACTGTTTGAAGGGCATGATTGTGGTTTGAAATGTGAGGACATGAGATTTGGGAGGGGCCTGTTGATAGTTTTGCTGGTGTGGAATGATATGGTTTAGCTGTGTCCCACTGAAATCTCATCTTGAATTGTAGTTCCTGTAATCCTCATGTGGGTATTACCATATGGGAGGTAATTTAATCATGGGGAAAGTTACTCTCATGCTGTTCTTGTGACAGTGGGTTCTCACAAGATCTGATGGTTTTATAAGGGGCTTTTCCCCTTTTGCTCATTCTCTCTCCTGCTGCCCTCTGAAGAGTTGCCTTCTGCCATGATTTTGTTTCCTGAGGCCTCCCCAGCCATGCAGAACTGTGAGTCAATTAAACCTCTTTTCTTCGGCATTCCTTCATAGCACCACAAGAACAGACTAATAAAATGATGTTTGTTTTATGACTTTTATTTCAGAAACTCACTAGTAACTAAATTGCTTAAAACTTTTCAGGTATATTTTCTAGCATCAATACTAATAATAGAATGACAGATGCATTTCTTATTATATTACATTGTCTTGTACATATTTTATACCTTATTCTACAGACCAGAGGCTTATCCAAGTTAATTACTTCAGTGTTTCATCCAGATCTGTTCATTCTATTAAAGTAATCTCACACCATAAACGAACATATTGATTTTGACTCTAGAGGGCTTTTGTGGTGGGTTTCCTAATATTTTCATATTCCTTTTGTAATTAAGCCTTATTTAACTGTGGACCCACCACCTTTTAATAAACACAGGTGCATATGTGAATAGAGTCATATTGCCAGCAAGTATAACTATGCATTGAATTTGCAGAATTTGCAAGTCATTTTTATGAAGAGCTCTTCTTTATTTTGTCTGCTTTTCTTGTTTCTGCGATGGTTTTATTAAACAAGTAATGAAGTGTAGATACAAAAGGGTGTATATGGAAGCATGTTGGGTACCTCAGATGCTGAATATAAATATGCAGCTGAGAATGCATAATATCACAAAATAATCAGGTGAGAAAGTTTTGCCAGCAGATATTCACAGCAAATATAGCAGTCCAAGCTTGGACTAAATCAATAAACCCCATATGTGACCAGACAGTGAATAATCTTTATAAATACAAAGATCTTTGTTTTTATTTGCCTTGATTTTTCCAGTTATATTTAATAGAAATGGATCTGTGTCCTTTCCATATATAGGAACGGTTACACAGTAGACAATCAGAGCAGTGGGTAAAGCAGTGGGTGAGGTAGGAGGGGTTAATCATTACTACTGGGATTTATCCCTTTGTGAATATGCACAGTATTTGTATTCAGCATTTCATCACTGTATTTCATCACTGTATATATATATATGTTGAAGGGAAACAATAAGTACCCTCTTTCTACATTTGTGCTAAGTATTATAGTGATGTCAGAGAATGCGTGGGCTATGTGACTTTGAAGGGGAAAATCATATGCACTTATTCAGCCAATTAGAAGCTTGCTGGCAGTTCTTGTACCTCTTAATATAAAACTGTAAAATTCTGGTAATGATTTTGCTTATGGAATACATGTAGTGGGTCTGGTGTGAATACAGCTATACTCTCCTTCCCACAGCATATAAACAACAGTTGGCTCCAGGCTAGGGCTCCTCTGAAGTCACTTACAAGCCTGATTGAAAGAAAGAACAAAGAAGGAAGCAGAGGTGTATTCTTCTCTCATAAATGCCTTTAGTACATTTAGACATTTTGGATTAAAAACAACAACAACAACAACAACTCACTGAAGATTTGTTTTTGAAAGACCAGAAAAACAGAGGTCAAGTTTTAATTACTTAACCCACAATATTTCTTCCAATATACATTTCCCCACACTGTAATCTATGTCTACCTGTCTTTTCCTCTCAATGCCTAAACCCATATGAATAAATACATCATTACAACATAAAGTGATTCTGGTTAGAAATAAAGAAGGGCTTATTTTTCTGGGATGACTTGATAATAGTAAAAAAAAAAAAAGAATTTTCAAGAAGTAATTCTACATGAAATAACCATAGCATAAATGACACATAATAAAGATAATGTCATAATTTAATAACTCTAGTTATTTCAGAAAATCTTGACTATTTAAGAATAACTGTCTCCAAGATGATAACTTTACAATCAAATAATAGGGGCTTGCTGTTCATTGGAAAAGCTATTTCTTGACTTATGGCTCCCTTTTATCTGCAATATGAGAAATGGTTCTGCCTATTCTTCTGTTCACGAGCATAGGCATGTATGATTATTGATAGCCTTACCAGCCATCCTACAGACATTCTCTAATGATTGACACCAACATCTGCATTTGAAACTAACACTTGTAAAGACATTAGAATGTAAATGTTTTAGGGTAGGCAAAACCTGGTTTAAAAAATCTAAACTTTTTCCTCTTTTTGAATAATCAAGAATATATAACAGGGCCATGACATCACACGTGATTTCTTGAGAGCCACAGTTTTGAAAAGTAGTAGCCTCATTTATTATGTATGTACAGTGCCAGAACTTATTTTTAAAAAACTCATTGTCCATTTAGTTTTTAAATGGGAAAAGTGATTCAAGAACACAAAATACTTTCTGCTTATAGATTATTACAACTGATCACTATTTTAGTTTTGACAACCAGTGGCTAAGTCAGTCATATGAAAAACAAATATTTATAAAAGAATGCATTTGATCATGTGAAAAATTGTTTAAGATATGATGTCAATTATAGGAGAGAAATGTGTCTATGATAATAATAAATCAAGGTTTGGGACTGATCAAGGGGAAAAATGTGTCCTGTTTACATATTAGACTATATTGTTTTTATTTATTAAAATTCTCTAGTCTCAAAATTTTTATAGTGCCCTTATATAATGACTGATACACACCTGTTTAAATTTATTTACAAATATTCCTATTCTTTTTTTTTTTTTTTTTTTTTTGAGACGGAGTCTCGCTCTGTCGCCCGGGCTGGAGCGCAGTGGCCGGATCTCAGCTCACTGCAAGCTCCGCCTCCCGGGTTCACGCCATTCTCCTGCCTCAGCCTCCTGAGTAGCTGGGACTACAGGCGCCCGCCACCTCGCCCGGCTAGACTTTTGTATTTTTTTAGTAGAGACGGGGTTTCACCGTGTTAGCCAGGATGGTCTCGATCTCCTGACCTCGTGATCCACCCGTCTTGGCCTCCCAAAGTGCTGGGATTACAGGCTTGAGCCACCGCGCCCGGCCCACATATTCCTATTCTTAAATATTTATCATTTTAATGTATATTTTCTAAGATTGTGACAGAATAACCAGCATCCAGAAATAGTTATTGATAATTTTATAACATTTTTTAGGATGAGGGCCTAGACACAACTATAATTATGGCGTTATATTTTTGAGAAAAGTTTTCTTCGCTGAAAACAGGTATTTTTCGGAGTCAAAAGGCATGTTTTAAAAGATAAAAAAAAAGAAGAATGTGAACTGGAAGATCTGGCTCTCATTCTGGGAATTCAAGTATGTGCAGTTGTGTGGAGAAATCTTTTTTGACTGTCATGTGGAATAAGAGTGAGGTGAACGAAGATGATAAGGAAAATATTTTCACTATTCAACTTATTTTATCATCAAATTGAAAATTGCTGCTTCTTTACAACATCAAATATCTAGATATTATAACTTTGAATTTTACAGCAAAATATGAGTCAGAACACCTTATAAAACGTTTATCTGCCTGGGCCCAGAAATCAGAATTATTTCGCAGAGCTTATTAATATACAGATTCTAGTCATGGCCCTAGATCATGTATTTAAAAATCAAAACATTGATGGATTTTATTTTTCTAGAGCAGTTTTAGGTTTACAGAAAAATTTAGTTGAAAGGACAGAGTTTCCATGTATCCTCTCCCTCTCCACTCTATTCTTCTATTAACCTGTTACTAACATCCCATGGCTAAGATGAAGTATGTTCCATTTGTTACAACTGATGAACCAACACTGATACAATTTAATAATCGAAGTCCATCATTTGCGTTAGGGTTCACTCCTTATACTATACCTTTCCATGGGTTTTGACAAATTAGTCAAATGTGTCCAATGATACCACCATTACGAGATCACACAGAATACTTTCAGTGTCCTAAAATTCTCCTCTACTCCACTCTCTTCTTTCCCTGAACCCCTGAAACCACTGATCGTTTCACTTTCTCCACAATTTCTCCTTTTCCAGAATGTTATGTGGTTGGAATCATAAAAATATGTACTCTTAAGAAGCTCCTAGGGAATCTGATGAATAGGCAAGTGAGGTTACCAGTAGAGTTGGTTGTGAAAAAAGCGTCCTTGGGCCGCAAAGCCTACTGTTGTACTAATTAGTGTAAATGTTGTAGATGGCTGTGAGGTCTAAGAATATCAAATGTTAATGAACCTAATAAACTCAGAAACCAATAAGCAGAATAGAATTTTTGGGTTGAAAATTAGATAGCTGTGTTGATAAGCTTGGAGATTTATTCCAAAGTGGGGCTATAGAAGCGCACAGACATTAAAACGGGAAGGTAGATGATTGACTAAGGTGTATAAATGTAGAATAGGCTTCTATGTAATATTATAAACAAATAAGTCTGCTAGAATATTTCTTCTAAGCATATTCTACACTTACAGAGTAGGGCAGAAAGTGGCAGTGGGGAGTGAGGAGAGACAAATACTAACAGACACAAATGGGATCACAACATTTCCTGATGCAGGGCTAAGAAAATGCTCAGCCAGTTCATACATAAACTGCAGATTGCTTTATTTTTTTATTAACTGCTGAATATTTTTAAGGAAAATATATCAATTCTTTTTAATATTAACAACAATAAAGACTTAGTATATACATTATATTTGCCTACCACAAATCTGCACCGTTTAAATATGGTTTTTGTTTTTTTTTTTTTTACTTTTGTCTGGATTGATATTACTTTAATGTGATAAAACTTAAATCATTTGCTATTCAGAAAAGTTGATTGAAAATACTTTTCAAAATATGAATTTCATGGGAATAAAAACAGAAAGCTATTCATAAATAAATGATATATCTATAAAATATGCATTGTATTGCGAAAGGAAAGAGGATGACATGAAAAATAGTAACTTGAAGGAGGAATGATGCATGAAAGTTTCACCTGTTTGAACTAACTACATTTACATTAAGATCTAGAAAATAAGAAGCTTCTGGATAGGCAACTAACTACTAGCAATTTCTTTTCTTTTCTTTCCTCAGTTAATTTCTAAGTGAGCATTAATCTTAAATTTTAAATGATATGCTTAGGTTAAGAACACTAAATATGCCGACTAGGATAATAGCATGTAAAGGTGAAATAGATAATATATGTAAAAATCTCACCTAGTATAATCTTTGTTTTTAATGATCTCATGTCTCATTCATCCTTCTTTAATTTTTAAGATTTTTTTTATTGATACATAATATATGTACACATTTTGGGGTCTATATGTGATAATTTAATAAGTTCGTATAATTTGTACAAATCAAATCAGGGCAAATAGGATATACACCACCTTAAATATTTCTCATTTCTTTACACTGGAAACATTTAAATTATGCTCTTTTAGCTATTCTGCAATACATAATAAATTATTGTAAACTATAGTCATCCTATTTTTCTATGAAATACCAGGTCCTGTTTTTTCTATCAAGCTATATATTTGTGCCCATTAATCAATCTCTCTTCACTTTTCCTCCCCCCACACTTCCTGGCCTCTGATAACCACTAGTCTATTCTCTGTCTTCCTGAGATTCATTATTTAGCTCCGGAAAATAAGTGAAAACTTATTTTCGATATCTGTCGTGCTTGGCTTACTTCACTTAACATAATGACCTCCAGTTTTATCAATGTTGGTGCAAATGACAGAATTTCATTCTTTTTTTATGGTTGAATAATATGCTATTTTGTATATATATTTGTATATGTAGGATACATAGTCTTTATTACTTTACATGTTGATGAACAGTTAGGTTGATTTCAGGTTTTGGCTATTGCAAATTGAGCTGCAATAAACGTGGGAGTGCAGATATCACTTTGATATATTGATTTTTTCTTTTGAATATATACACTCAGTAGTGTAATTTCTGGATCATATGGTATCTTTATTTTTAGCTTTCTGAGAAACCTCTATATTGTATTCCATAGTGGCTCTACTAATTTATGTTACCATCAACAGTGTATGAATGTTCCTCTTTCTCCACATTCTTGCCAGCATTCCTTATTCCCTGTTGTTTTGATAAAAGCCATCTTAATTAAGGTGAGATGATATGCAATTGTGGTTTTGATCTGCATTTACGTGGTGATTAGTGGTGTTCAGCATTTTTTCACATACCTGTTAGCCATTTGTATGTCTTCTTTTGATGAATGTCTATTCAGATCATTTGCCAATTTTTAATCAGATTATTTGTATTTTTTGCTATTGAGTTGTTTAAGATTCATATATTCTGGTTATTAATCCCTTGTTTACAGATATTTTCTCCTATTCTGTGGGTTGCCTCTTCACTTTGTTAATTGTTTCCTTTGTTGTACAGAAGCTTATAGAACTTGGTATAATTCTGTTAGTCTGTTTTTGCCTTGGTTGTCTGTGCTTTAAGGGTCTTACACAAAACACCTTTGCCCAGACCTATCATCAGAAGCATTTCCACAAAGTTTTCTTCTGATCCTCTCATAGATTGAGGTTTTAGATTTATATCTTTACTCCATTTTCATTTGATGTTTATATATGGTTAGAGATAAAGGTTTAGTTTCATTCTTCTGGATATGGTTATGCGGTTTTCCCGGCACCATTTATTGATGAAACTATCCTTTTTCCATTGTAGGTTCTCAGTGTTTTTGCTGAAATGAATTGGCTGTAAATAGGTGAGTTAACATCTAGTTTTTCTATTCTGCTTTATTGGTCTTTGTGTCTATTGTTATGTCAATACCATGCTGATTTTATTACTATAGTTTTGTATTTTATTTTGAAGTCTGATAGTGTAATGCCTTCAGCTTTGTTCTTTTTGCTCAGGATTGCTTTGGCTATTCAATGCCTTTTGTGGGTTCATATAAATTTTAGGAATTTTTTTCTATTACTGTGAATAATGTCATTGGTACTTTGATAAGGATTGCATTGGATTAGTAATGGCTTTGGGTAGTATTGATTCAGGAATTAAGAAGAAGTTACTTAGGCAGATAGTGAGGGTCCGGAAGTCCTCAGTAAGGTTTTCCTTTTAATTAAAAGCAGCCCCCCAAAATTTTCCTTTCTAACAAAGAGTAGCCTGTAAAGTCGAGTTGCAGACATAGATGCTGGCAGTTGTGCCAATCATGTTCAAGATGGCAGCTCCATCTTCCCATCTCTTTGTCAGCCACCTGTACAGTAAGGAGCAGACAAGATAACACTGGTCAACTGGAAAGCTCATTTGGATAATAAGATTAAGCTGGGGTGTTCAGCCTTCCCTGCAAGCTACGTAAACGTCATACCTGATTGAACCAATCTGTGAGCCCTATGTAAATCAGACAACACCTCCTCAAGCCTGACTGTAAAATCCAGCACGTCTGCTGCGGCCAGTCTTTTCTGCTCAGCAGTTCCCCCTCTCTCACTACAGAGAGAGCTCTTTGCATTTCTCTTTCTTTCTTTCTTTTTGCGTATTAAACCTCTGCTTTTTTTCCTCTTCTATGGCCCCAAGAACTACCTCCACTTCATATTTGAGTTCAGGGATACTGCTGGTGATAATCTTGGCACTGTATTATTGATTTTGGTTTTCTGTGGCGGTGAGTGAAGCCAGCTTGGTTCCACATTGCTATTTGGAACCAAAAGTCCCATTCCACCTTTTATCAGCAACCTAAATTCATTTTGAGGAATCCAACATAGTATATAGATTTCGAGAAATATGAATCCAGCTATCTACCCTCGCTCCATGGAAAACAAAAGGTATCTTGGAGAAATTCTATGGTGCTTCGTCTCACACTCCTGGTATAGTCAAGACAAAGGCACATTCAACCAAATACTCGATGACGACCTTGAGAGAATGATGGGGATCATTTTTGCTAGTACAATAGATCACACACACAGCTCCTGTTATGCGGTTGCTTCTTCCTACCCTCCTGAGCTGCCTCAACTTCATGTAATTTCCAAATCTGATTTTTCAGCCTTATCATTCAATTTCAGAGCTTTTAATCGATTTATAATAATATCTACTTTGGTAAGATAGCCAGAATCATAATTTCTCTTGCTTGTACACAAATGATAATTTATATTTCTGGCTCACAATATTTCTGCCTATGTGCTATGGCAAATGCTATTTAAGAGCCTCCACATATTTACAGATATACATAAATGAAAAGCATATATTTTGTATGTAATACTGAGAAACAAAATTATTTGAATAAATAGTGTTTATTTATTTTTTTAGGAATCTCATGATTTTGGATAAGCTAAAAAAGAACAGGGTATCAAAGAGAATAAATACTGAACTTAACATTTAAGGTATCAAAATTAATATTGTCATGGAGTATTAATAATACATCAAGTTTCCCTTAATAGCAATAATGACAATAATAATGATAAAAATAAAATGTGATTTTTGCCAAATATTAAGTCAAAAACTATAGTATAATATAATAATATAATATAATAAAAACTATAATATAATAATATAATAAAATAAATATATAATAATATATAATAAAACTATACATAGTATAATATATAATAATATAATATAATATAAACTATAATATAATAAAATTATATATAGTATAATATATAATAATATAATATAATAAAACTATAATATAATAAAATAAATTATATTAAATTTCCATGTAAATTATTTGTAAAGCAGTGGTTTACTTTGCAAAATACATACAAATCACAATCCACAACAGTGAAAATATTAACAGTCAGCCGGGGATATAACTTTTATGGATTTACATAAACTCTGCATTTTCATGTATGTATCTGTCAAGAAGGCCACATCAATAATTTATGAATAACATATGTTCTTAAATACCAACAATTAACAGATGTCATTATAATACTAACAATTACCAATAATGCAAATGACATGTCTGTTTTATTTCACATATAACTTCCACCATTTACTAGTAAAAATAATCATATTATATTAAAGTACAATATTCAATATTAAATAAAGACTTACTTTTATAACTTTGATTTCAGCAAAGAGAATTGAGTCTCTCCCTTTATTTTCCTATTGTTCTATCAGCCTTGTTCTTTCATTGCTTTACATGCTCCAGAATTATTTATACAATCTCCTGTGTCTTATCTCTTCAGCTAGTTTTCCTAGCAAGATTTTCCCACATTATCATTAAATAGTAATTATATATGTAAAATGAAAACATGAAAGTGTACAATTTATCAAATTAGAGTAAGTATCTCCAATAGCATATAAAAAAGACAACACAGGGGCATATAAGAAGTTTTGTTTATGGAGAAAATGGTCAGAGAGGTCACAGCCTTAATGTTGAATAGTATTTCATTTGAAGCTGAAAGGCATAGGAGAATATTCTTTCTAGTGCATTGTAATATTACTAAAAACAGTAACAGGGTGAAAGTAAAACTGAGCTCTAAGTGCTACCTATGGAAATACATATATAAAAATGATAGTGGTACAAGATTGAGGAACGTTTGACCACTAAACAAAGGAGGTTTTATTTTATAATGTAAGCCATGGAAACTCTGGAAACTCATTTTATCAATGTCTTCCTCCTTAGCATGTTGCTTCTCCCTTCTCACCCTCCTTGGATAATGCTAACAACTCTCAAAATATCACTTTGAGCGTTCTCATTGCCCACTGAAAACCAGAGAGATGAAATAAAGAGATGTTCTGCCATGAAGGGAGCATGCAAAACAATATTGTTAAAGACGTTGCCCTCTGCTTGATTCCCTCTTGAAGCTCAATCTGGTCAAGTCAGCCTATACACTCTTTACGTTTTTCATAGCATGGTAAAAAGACTTTATTTTACTATATATCCAGACAACAGTATAAGAAAATAATATAATCAATAAAATCATAGTCTATTTTAGTAGGAATGTGTGTGTGGTTATTTATTATATTTATCCATGGTCACAAAAGTTGGAACTCAGAGTAATGTTTCTGTGAGTATGAAAAATGTCAATCGAGTAATATTAACTACTACTAACATTGATTCTCTGTGCTGTTGAATGACATCAAATATAGAAAATAAATCTCTTTTGGTAGAATTAAAATACATGAATGACCTTATTTCAAAAAGATGTGTTTGATTCTGCATTTAAATAAGTTGTCCATATACTAGTAACTTCAATTAAATATGTAATATTGTCTTAATGATTATTTTTATTTTATAATCAAGTGTGGGATTTTAAGCTCTTCAGTTACATAACTACATTAGATACAATTAATTATAGACTACCTACAATGGAGTGTGCAAATGAAAGCTTCTATTCACTCATTTATTCATAAAATATTTAGACTTGCTGTTTGACAAATGCTGCCATATGAACTATGGATGCAGGGTACATATGATAGGCTAAATACCTATTCTTATGGATTTTTATTTTATAACCTTATGTTTTCTTGTTCTTATACTTCTTTATATCCAAATATATATGCATATTATTATAATGTTTCTCAGGAAAAATGACCTAGCATTTTGATATGCATTTTTGTTTCATCAAGACTGTAAAAATGTTGCTTTCTATAATATAAATCAATCATAGAAAGAACCTTTCAAATAGTCCACCATCAAGATACCTCTGTATTCCTTTTTTTTTTTGAAGTTCTTATTACTTTTGAACCCTTGGATTTCCATATATATCTTTCCATTACAAAATTATACAATGTTATTTGTATGTACTCTGTACTCATATTTTTCTTCTCTAACAGAGTAGCACAAAAGGTGCCACAAATCTATTCCTATGACTACTGCCACTACTAATAGAATAATAATTATTATCATAATAATGACAAATTCACTAACCTTTTCTATAGTCACCTTCAGTCTGTTTAGTTAAAGAATATTTGCCAGCGCTACAGAATGAGCAAAAACTGACTGACAGTGCATTAGAGACTTTATAGAAGCTGCCTATCTCAACCTAATATTTTATAACTTTTTCCAGGGTGGTCTTACTCAGAAATTCAATCCTGCTTGATGGAGGATGCTAGTAATACCACTTAAAAAGGGAAACAATGTCTTCCATCTTTCAAATTGTCTACATTATAACACTTTACAAACATACCTAGTTTTATTGTGCTCTGTTTTACTGTGTTTCACAGATACAGCATTATTTCTTTTTAACAAACCAAAGGTTTGTGACAACCCTATATCAAGCAATTCTATCAGTGCCATTTTTTTTTTTCCAACAGCATGTGTTTACTTTGTGTCCCTGTGTCACATTTTGGTAATTCTGATTATATTTTAAACTTTTTCATTATTAGTATATCTGTTGTGGTGAGCTGTGATCAGTGATCTTTGTTATTACTCTTGTAATTGTTTTGAGGCACCACAAACTGTGCCCATGTAAGACTGCAAACTTGATTTTTCAATGCTATGTATTCTGACTACATCATTGACTAGAAATTCCCTTATCTCTCTCCTTCTTCCCAGGCCTTTCTATTTTCTGAGACACGATAATACTGAAATTAAGCCAATTAGTAACCCTAGAGTGACTTCTAAGTGTTCAAGGGAAAGAAGAGTCTCATGTCTCTCACTTTAAATCAGAAGCTAAAAATAATTTAACTTATTAAGGAAGGCATGCCAAAAGCCAAAATAGGCTCAAAGTTAGGCTTCTTGCATTAACCAGTTAGCCAAGTTGTAAATGAAAAGGAAAAGTTCTTAAAAATAATTGAATATGCAACTCTAATGAAAATGTGCATGATAAGAAAGTAAAATAGCATTATTGATGAACAAAGTTTTTGTTGTCTAAATAGAAGATTAAACTGGTCATAGCATTCCTTTAAGCTAAAGCCTAATTCAGAGCAAGACCCTAGCTCTGTTCAATTCTCTGAAGGCTGAAATAAGTGCGAAAGCTGCAGAAGCAAAGTCTGAAGGTAGCAGAAATAGGTTCATGAAGTTTACGAAAATAATTTGTTTCATAACATAAAAGTGCAAGGTGAAGCAGCAAGTGCTGATGGAGAAGTTGCAACAAGTTTTCCTGAAGATCTAGCTAAGGTAATTGATAAGGGTGGCTACACTAATCAGCAGATTTTTAATGTAGACAAAACAGCCTTCCATTGGAAAAACATGCCATCTAGGACTTTTCATAGCTGGACAGAAGTCAATGATTAGCTTCAAAGCTTCATAGAACAGGTCGACTCTCTTACTGGGGGCTAATGTGGCTGGTAACTTTATGTTGGAGCCAGTGCTGATTTGTCATTCTGAAACTCCTAGGATCTTTAAGAATTACACTAAATTTACCTTACCCTTGCTCCATAAACGAAACAACAAAGCCTGGATAACAGTACATCTTTTTGCAGCATGATTTACTGAATATTTTAAGCCTACTGTTGAGAACTACTGCTCACAAGAGAAAGATCCCCTTCAAAATATAAGTGCTCATTGACAATGCACCTTTCTCACCAAAGAGCTCTGATGGAGATGTACACAGAGATTAATGTTATTCTTATGCCTGCTAACAGAATGTAAATTCTGTAGCCCATGCATCAAGGAGCAGTTTCAACATCCAAGTCTTATTATTTAAGGAGTACATTTGTAAGGGCATAGTTGCCACTGATAGTGATTCCTCTATAGGATGTGTGCACAGTAAATTAAAAACCTTCTGGAAAGAATTCACCATTTTTGGTGCCACTAAGATCATTCATGATTTATGGGAGGAGGTCAACATAATAATATTAATAAGAGTTCGGAGAAAGTTGTTTCTCATCCTCCTGGATGACTTTAAGGGGTTCAAGACTTCGGTGAAGAAAGTAACTGTAGATGTGGTGAAAATAGCAAGAAAACTAGAATTAGAAGTGGAGCCTGAAGATGTCCCTGAATTGCTGCAGTCTCATCAGGTATTTCCTGATGTTATTTTTCATATAATTTTACTACAAATTTTAAACTCTTTGCTAGTTATTTATCCACATAACCAAAAGTATTTTTATTTTTCAAAACAATCTAAGAGTATTTTCCTTGTTGACTCCTACTCTGTCATATCTAATAGTTAAATTTAGGTAATTTTCCTTTGAACATAAATTTGAACTTATTATATTTTATTCCCTCTATTATGCACTTTTTGGCATCAAAGGAGAAATGACACCCTCATCTGTAAAATTACTGAACCCATGAGCTTCTTGTGCCTCACATTGCTGAACTCACGTAACTGTGGAATGAGATATGAAATTTATTTTATCAACCCTGTGGTTCACGAACCATGTCTAGTTTCCCAGATTTCCCACACTGAAATTCTCAATAGTGGGATAAAATCTTAAGTTAACTTGAATATGCTAGTATTTGCGGGTCAACAATCCTCTATAGATCTTATTCTCAAGGAAAGCTAAGGTATGTATGAAATTTGTTTTCTGGGAAGGGAGACATGGGGGAAAGAATGAAACAGAGCCAGTTTTGAAGTATAAGATGGAGAGCAATGTTTTCATCATTACTATTCTATCTCTCTACATGTTAATAACCAAGAAATTTATATATCTACTCACTGTAACAGGGAAGATTATTGAAATGATAATTGCTGTTCTAGAAGTTTCAGTCAGTCACACGACCCTAAATCTTTTGCATGCATATTTTTGCACCAGAAGTCCTTGGGGCCAGCAAACCTTTGGATTGGTGAATGATGTAAGAATTACACAGCTCAAGGAGAACCTCCAAAAATATGAGTACATCAGAGAGCTTATAAAACAGAAAATATCTTTGGTATCTGAGTCCTCTTGAAGGTGGTTGTAGGTGATAGGATTAGAGATCTAAGCACGATATAGATATGTATTTCCCTCATACATTTTGAAAATCAGGGAAAAGTAAGTCTCACAAAGCACACCATGCCAAAATAGAGTAACTCCAAATAAAAGCAGAAAAAGTTCATGTTATCAAAAGAAAATGTGAGATTGGCCCCTGTGTTGGTAGCTTCGTGTAGCTTCAGAGAGAGCTGGAGATTAGACATAATTCAAATATTTCCAGGTTCCGCATTTAAGCTGTCCACACCAAAATATCAGTCAGAACTTGGTTGTACTTCCCAATGGATTCTATGGTTCAGATGAGGAAGACGTCTGGCAACTGAAGGCCAAAGTGGGATTAGCAGATTCTTTAGTCTAGGTAAAAGAAATATAGAGGCCAGTGTACTAAAGATATCAGTGCAGAACAGGGAAGATAATCATAATCTAAATATAAAATTCTAAGAAATTATTTAACCCCAAGACTTAGGGTTAGAAGGATAAGAGGGAGAGAGCAATACTGAGTGAACCAAAGATTAATGCCAAACAAATAAATTTAAACCCTGAAATAACATTTTAAATCTCAGAATTGGAGTAAGGAAATACATTGAAATTGCTAGATTAAGTTATCTTGCTAGGGAACTGAGCATGAACTAAAGTTTATTATATAACCACAAATAAGGTGCTTCTCTTCCATGAACACCTGAGGTTTTTTTGTGGGTCACAAACATTTCTACACTCTGTTTTTCAGTTTTATTCGGGATTGTTCTGTCCTTTAAAATTTCCCTCTGATTCTTGCTCATTTAACCTCTACAGAAACTCATTGCTCTCAAGCTGCATGATGCATTAGCTATAACACTCTGATTCTGCCTATTCCTCTCAAAAAATACCTTGTTCTGGACCTTTCTTGCCCTTCATCATAATTGCATTTACTCCATCAAAATTTACATGCCCTGTGTGCCATTATTTCTGACTAAGAAAAAAAAAGGCTAGCATCAATCAATTCCAAACCTGCCATATAAATAATTAAAAAGGTACCAGGGTTACTTACCCTAGAATACCTGTGGCCTTTAGATATTTAGACAGCAGTTATTTTGAAATGGAATTTGATAAGGTATCTTCAATTGAAAATTGCAGCATTACATTGGCACTTAGGACTTAAAATGTAAAGAGATATCATTAAACCTACTTCAGGACTAAGAAATGCTAGAGAACCCACTAACATTGTCTTATTCAATACACTTTCCACTGCCTACATGTAGGTATGATGCCTTGAAGTGTGGCAAATATTAATAAGGATCTAAATTGTTAATTTTATTTGACATGCATTAATTTATACTTTAAAGACAGAAACATTATAAAATATTTAATAAACACAAACTGTCTTGTTCACACTATATTTTATTGGAACCATTTCATTGTATATGATAGTATGGTTTTATTACACTCAGACTGGCACTTACATTTTTCTGGTAGTATACACATAAGTGCAATCATGCACCACATAACAACATTTTGGTCAATGATGGTCTGCATATACAATAGCGGTCCCATAATATTAAAGCTGAAACTTAATTTTACTTAGTAACATCTTGATGATTCTCACCCTTTATTGGCATCTGCTATTATGTGTGTTTGTGTTTTAGTTTTTAAGAAAAAAGTTTTAAAAGTAAAATAAACAAGTAGTTTAAAAATATAAAAATCTTATAGAATAGGAACATAAAGAAAAAAAACTTTTGTTGATGTATAAAGTGGTTGTGTTTTAAATTAGGTGTTGTTATAAAATACAAAAAGTTAAAACAATTAGAAAGTTTATTAAAAATACAGCAAGCTGGACTGGCGTGGTGGAACATGCCTGTAATCCTAGCACTTTGAGAGACCGAGGCAGTGGATTGCCTGAGGTCAGGAGTTCGTGACCAGCCTAACATGGTGAAACCCCGTCTCTACTAAATACAAAAAAATTAGCCGGGGTTGTTGGCACATGCCTGTAATCCAAGCTACTTGGGAGGCTGAGACAGGAGAATGGCTTGTACCTGGGAGGCAGAGACTGCAGTTAGCCGAGATCGCGCCATTGCACCCCAGCCTGGGCAACAAGAGTGAAATTCCGTCTCAAAAAATAATAATAAATAAAAATTTAAAAAGTAAAAAGAAAAGAAAAGAAAAAATTACAGCAAGCTAAGTTCAATTTGTTACTAAATAATTAAAAATATACATTATAGGCCAGGCATGGTGGCTCACGCCCATAATCCCGGCACTTTGGGAGGCCGAGGCGGGCGGAACACGAGGTCAAGAGATCCAGACCATCCTGGCTAACACGTGAAATCCCGTCTCTACTAAAAATACAAAAAATTAGCCAGGTGTGGCGGCGGGTGCCTGTAGTCCCAGCTACTCGGGAGGCTGAGGCAGGAGAATGACGTGAAACCAGGAGGCAGAGCTTGCAGTGAGGGGAGTTCCTACCACACTCCAGCCTGGGTGACAGAGCAAGACTCAGTCTCAAAAAAAAAAAAAAAGAAATTTAAACTTAGTGTAGCCTTAGTGTATCTAGTGTTTATAAAGTCTACAGTGTTTATAAAGTATACAGTAGTGGGAAGTTCCTAGACCTTCATATTCACTCACCACTAACTCCCTGACTTAACCAGAGAAAATTTCAGTCCTGCAAGCTCCATTCATGGTAAATTTTTTATACAAGTGCAGCATTTTTCTTGTGTATAGTTGTTCATATTACCCTATAATGATTGTTTTTATTTCGTGCATCAGTTGTAATGTTGTCTCTTTCTGATATCTGATTTTATTTATATGAATTCTTTCATTTTTTTCATAGTCTAACTGCCAATTTTATTTTTCCGAATATCCAACTCAATTATTTTATAAAAATTATTTTTCTATTCTCCATTTATTTAGCCTTAACCTTTATTATTTCTTTTCTTCTCCGAATTTGTGGCATAGTTTGTCTTATTTTCTAGTTCCTTAAGGTAACGTTAGGTTGTTTATTTGATGTCCTTCTTTAATGTAGGTATTTATCATGATAAACTTCTCCCTTAGAACTACTTTTGCTTTATTTCATAATTTTGGTACATTTTGTTTTTATTTTAATTTGTTTAAGTTATTATCTAATTTCCCTTTTGATTTCTTCTTTTACCCATTGATCACTCAAGAGTACATTGCTTTATTTTAACATATTTGTGACTTTACAATATTTCTTCTATTATTGATGTCTTAATTTTATTCAGTTGGAGTTAAAGATAATCGGTATGATATCAGTCATTTTAACTTTCTTAAGACTTGTTTTGTGATGTAATGTAATTAATACTGGAGAATGGTCAGTGTGTGCTTGTGCAGAATATATATTTCGCTGCTGTTGAGGAGAATGTTCTGTATATGCCTGTTAGGTCAATTTGTTCCTATAATGTTGTTCATGTCCACTTTTCTTTATTGACTTTCTGCCTGGATGTTCTAGCTATTATTAAAAGTGCATTATTAAAGTTTCTTTTTTTTTTTGAGACGGAGTCTCGCTCTGTCGCCCAGGCTGGAGTGCAGTGGCCGGGTCTCAGCTCACTGCAAGCTCCGCCTCCTGGGTTTACGCCATTCTCCTGCCTCAGCCTCCCAAGCAGCTGGGACTACAGGCGCCCGCCATGTCGCCCGGCTAGTTTTTTGTATTTTTTAGTAGAGACGGGGTTTCACTAAAATTTCTTATTATTATGTTATTGCTATCTATTTTCCTTTTGGTTCTGTCAGTGTTTGCTTTACGTATTTAAGTTCTCTAGTGTTGGTAACAAATATACTTACAATTTTTATATATTCCTGGTTGATTGACTCATATCAATATAAAATGACTGTCTCATGATGGCTTTTCTTTCTTTCTTTCTTTTAATTTAAAGTCTATTTTCTCTCATATAAATATTGCCATCTCTGGCTGTTTTTTGGTTACCATCTTCATGGACCATTTCGTTCATCTCTTCTTTTTCAGCCTTTGTGTGTCCTTCAATCTAAAACAATTCTCTCATAGATAGCGTATAGTTGGGTCTTAGTTTTTTTTGTTTTTTTTTTTACTTTATTTATATTCAGCCACTCTAAGTCTTTTAAATGAGAGTTTAATCCATTTACATTTAAGACAATTACTGATAGAGAAAGATATTCTACTGCCATTTTGTTATTTTTTTCTCTAATGTAATTCTTGTATCCCTTTCCTATCTATCTCCCTTTGTATTTAATTGATTTTCTTTTGTATTGATGTGCTTTGAATTCTTTATCTTTGTGTGTGTGTGTGTGTGTGTGTGTATTCTGTAAATATTTTCTGTGTGGTTGCCATTGGGCTCACATAAAATATCATTTTATATAGTCTATTTTACTTGGTACATTAATCTCATACAAAAGCTGCAGGTTTACTTTTTCCCAATCCCATACATTTGATATTGATGACAGAATTTATACCTTTCTATGTCTTTTCCCTGAACTTATTTTTATACTTATATTTGTTAATACTTTTGTCTTTTAGCTTTAATATCAGAATTAAAAGTAATTTAATCACTACTATTACATATTACAGTATTCTTTGTACACACATTTATCTCTACCACTGTATTTTATAATTTCGTATGTTTTTTGTCGCTGTTTGGCACTGTTTTGTTTCAACTTGCAACACTCCCTTTAGGTTTTATTGTAAAGTAAATCCAGGGTGATGAACTCTCAGCTTTTCTTTGTCTTGAAAAGTCTTTATCTCATCTATATTTTTAAAGGCAGTTATGCTAATTATAGTATCCTTGGTGGGCAGGTTTTTGTTTTTCCTCTTAACACTTTATATTATTTCACTCCCTTCTGATCCATAAGGTTTCTGCTGAAAAAACCTGATAGTTTTAGATAACCTCCCTTATATGTAACAAGTCACTGTTCTCTTGCTGCTTTCAGAATTCTCTCCTTGTCTTTGCCTTTTGATAATTTAATTATAATACGTCTCAGTGTAGACTTCCTTTTGAGTTTTTATTTTTGCGGAGTGCTTCATGAATCTGGATGTCCATTTTCCTCCCAAGATATGAGAAGTTGGGGGCTATTATCTTTCAAAATAATCTTTCTACTTCTTTATCTCTTCTTCTGGACCTCCCATAATGCTATTTTGGTTTTTTGGATGTTGCCCCATAAGACTTGTAGGTTCTGTTTTATTTCTTACGTTGTTTTAAAAAATGATTGCTTTTCTGCTTGGATAATTTAAATGATTTGTCTTCCAACTCACTGATTCTTTCTTCTACTTGATGAAGTCTTCCATGAAAAAAATTCAAGTGAGGTATTCTTCAGCCCCAGTATTTCAGTTTTTTTTTTTAATGTATGATTGATTTTTGTTGGTATTCTCATTTGTGTGTGTGTGAGTGTGTGTGTGTGCATTATTTTCCTGATTTCACTGATTTGCCTACCTCTATTTTACTGCAACTCACTGAGCTTTTTACAGAATTTTGAATTTGGAATTATTTGTCAGGTAAGTTGTAGATCTCCATTTGTTTGGAGTCAGTTACCGGAAATTTATTTTGGTTCCTTGATTGTATCGTGTTTCCCTAATTATTTGTGTTCCATGTACCTTTGATTTGGTGATTGTGTATTTGAAGAAAAGACCACCTTCCCAGTCTTCATGGACTGGCTTAACCAGGGAATTCTTTTCTTTTTTTTCTTTTTTTGAGACGGAGTCTCGCTCTATCGCCCAGGCTGGAGTGCAGTGGCCGGAT
This sequence comes from Trachypithecus francoisi, assembly GCF_009764315.1. NCBI lineage: Eukaryota > Metazoa > Chordata > Mammalia > Primates > Cercopithecidae > Trachypithecus > Trachypithecus francoisi. The sequence goes on along the minus strand of NW_022681454.1, from coordinate 154,652,217 downwards.
CTCAGCTCACTGCAAGCTCCGCCTCCCGGGTTTACGCCATTCTCCTGCCTCAGTCTCCTGAGTAGCTGGGACTACAGGCGCCCACCACCTCGCCCGGCTAGTTTTTTGTATTTTTTAGTAGAGACGGGGTTTCACGATGTTAGCCAGGATGGTCTCGATCTCCTGACCTCGTGATCCACCCGTCTTGGCCTCCCAAAGTGCTGGGATTACAGGCTTGAGCCACCGCGCCCGGCCAGCCAGGGAATTATTTTCACCAATAATTTTGGTTAGAAATTCTGAATGCCTATCAAACAGCAATTATCATATACTTTTATTTTGTTCTTAGCTTCCTCCCATAATTGTGCCAGTTCTGTCAGCATTGCAGGTGAGACATAATCTGGCCCTATAAGCAGCACACTGAAAAGTGAGGACTTGGGACACACATTCAACTTCTACTATTTCCTTTCTTTGGGAGAAGCCTGAGGTTCCATCTTTTCTCCCAATCTTGCAAAATTATGCTAAGCTACAGAAATTTGCCACTTCCTTTTTATTTCTTCTTAGCTGCCACAGGTATCCAAATTTTTACAGTTTCATCAGCACTTCATGTAAGGTGAACAGAAGCCCATTGGATAGCACACCAAATTAACAGGGAAGTTGAATGGATGATGATTTACTCTTTGTTTTCTCCCAAGAAATAAATTACAGGTCAGGGTGATCTCTTGCAGAATTGAGCTGTGTTGGCTTTGGGGCCTGGCTGACGTAGGTAATGTAAAATTGTTCTTTTGTTTTCTTTTTAATGTAGTTGTGATTTTGTGCTCATCTGGGGTACTTCAACCTCTTAACTGATATCTAGACTTCTCATAGACATATTCAGTCCTCATATTATGATTAAATCAATATTTCTGTGGTAGAACAAGGGCTCATACTTCCTATTCTGCCGTATTGCTAATGTCATTCTCACATACATATTGATTTTAAAATGAGAAAACTCTTGTAATTCACAATAGATTAAAAATAGAAAAACTGTGGCTATATCATGAGAAGTCATTTTCTAAAAACTTTAATAGCTGTATATTGTTAGTTTCACAATAAGTGACATGTGAAATTTGCTGGGGTGAATAAAATGAAAAAGCAAAGAGTATTTGTTTGCCTAAAATAAATTTATACATCATAAAAGTGATAATATAGAGAAATACTTGGAAGATGCATTCTTAATTTGGAAAAAAATTCCCTTCAAAAATAAAAAGAAAATTAAATAAATTAGTCACTTCCAATCAAATTTGCATATTCAACAACAAAGCTAAATCATATTTAGCAAGATCAAAGTGTGTGACTTTGGCCAGCTATCAAATGACCTGGTCCTTACACAAACGAAAAACTATTTTTGGATGGATAATTAATAAAATACATTATTTATTTGTTTTATGAAAGTTTTGTTAGACAATTCTATAATCGTAAAGACCAAGAATATTCTCAGAAGTAAAAAATCGATTAAGCTAATTATCTACTAAATATATAATCTTTTCAACAATAGCTATAATTATTTTAAAATATTACAATTTCATGTAATTTTGTTTAGCTTCAATTAGCTACTTGGTGCAAGAGACATTGCTTATTTGACAGTTTGAGTACATATTTTCTCAAAATATTTCTGAATTAAGAAAAAATGGTTGCTAATTTGCAGCTTAAAAATTGAGCTCACGTCAAATATTTAGAATCTATGGCATGTCAAAGAAGAATCTCAACTAAATATAAAGAATTAGTTTTTGTGATGTATGATGCTTAATTATTTTTGAATACAATTGTTGATAGCATTTAGTATATATATGCAGATGCTATAAATTATCACTAGTTACGTAATTGCTGAATGCAATAAAACATAATAAGTTACATGATGTTGTTTGCCAAACCTCACTGACACAAAGAAGATTATTATTATTATTTTTTTTTTTTTTTTTTGAGACGGAGTCTCGCTCTGTCGCCCAAGCTGGAGTGCAGTGGCCGGATCTCAGCTCACTGCAAGCTCTGCCTCCCGGGTTCACGCCATTCTCCTGCCTCAGCCTCCCGAGTAGCTGGGACTACAGGCGCCTGCCACCTCGCCCGGCTAGTTTTTTCTACTTTTTAGTAGAGACGGGGTTTCAGCGTGTTAGCCAGGATGGTCTCGATCTCCTGACCTTGTGATCCGTCCGCCTCGGCCTCCCAAAGTGCTGGGATTACAGGCTTGAGCCACCGCACCCGGCCAGAAGATTATTATAAAGCTTTAATATAGTGTTATTAGATACTTTGTGATATATATGTATATATATCACATATATGTATATATTGTGATTATTCTGGTATCTTTGTCAGATATGAGGGTGTATTAGTTAATTTTCATGCTGCTGATAAAGACATGCCTGAGACTGGGAAGAAAAAGAGGTTTAATGGACTTACAGTCCCACGTGGCTGGAGAGGCCTCACGACCATGGCATAAGGCAAGGAGAAGCAAATCACGTCTTACATGGATGGCGGCAGGCAAAGAGAGAGGGTGCCTGTGTAGGGGAACTCATCTTTTTGAAACCATCAGATCTTGTGGGACCCATTCACCATCATGAGAACAGTGCAGGAAAGACCCATCCCAATGATTCAATTATCTCCCAAAAGGTACCTCCCATAACACGTGGGAATTATGAGAGCTACAAGATGAGATTTGTGTGGGGACGCAGAGCAAATCATATCAGAGGACTGAGAGCTATGAGTTAGAATTGTTTCCAACATGGATTGCAAATCTGGACTAAACTATCAATAAATATTTCAATTTAGACTGCAATAAAATGTTTCTAGTTGTTCAAAAATATGAATTTAGTGTTCTTAAAAATTCATGTTGTTATCATCATTTTATATTATTACTTTTACTTATCTTTTGAGACTGTTATTTTGATAAGTCTCTACAAACATTTTTATATAAAAATAGCTGTACTTGATAAAACCTTAAATACCACAAACAAGATTATGTGTCCATTGGGATACACGATTTTCATTACCATATCATATTTCTGCAGTCTGGACTTTCTAAGCAAAAGCACTGATGATTTTTGCAAAGATGTTTGCATATTTACAGAAATATATTCTTTTACAAGTCTATGCTGAGGTGAGCAAACAAGTTGAATATATTTTTGAATCTCAGAATTTTGCTATGCATAACAAATGCATATTCTTAGAAGATTTATGTATTGTCTCCCTTTGTGTCAGAGAAGGTATTCTTTTTATAGTATAGATAAAGCCTCTCTCCTCAGAAATATTCTAGGACAGCAAAAGTCTCATTCCCCATCCTGGAGATGATGCTTTTATATTCCAGAGTAAACACAAGCTCTCTCTTTCTCTCTTAGACAGAGAGGTCATCAGTAGACCTATATAAAGTCAGTGTATTTTTAATTAGGTATTCCTCTTTTGCAGTGCACCCCACTGCATATGCAAGCATCATCTAGCCCTTAGTTCAGATACCTTTAAGTGTATAGTCAAGCAGAATCAAGTAAGTACCACAATTAATAGCATGTTATCTGTGCTAAAATTTTATATTTCTCTCCAGGTATATTATATGACAACTATTCATATATTTCTTCTTTGCTACACTATTGTGAAGTAAGTAAATATATCTAATTTGTCTTTTGTATTTTTTGCCCAGAATAGTAATATATTAAAAGGATAATAAAAGCACATGAGCTTTGTTGTCTATTGAGTCCACTTGTTTATAAATTTAACACAATATTTTAGAGCTTGGATAAATGTGTTGGTATTTGAAATACTGGGACTATTTAAGACTTTTGCAGAATTTAGGCCTGCTTAATTTATAGACTAAAACATGTCAAATACAAGAATAGAAATGCATCTATAATGAGTATACCTATTTCTATAAAAATGTAAAGGAATTCTGTTAATCATCTTGCTTTTGAAATAATTCTGTAACAATGAACTTATTCAATTCACAATTGGCTATAATTTATAACTAAACAAATCAAATCCACAGGAGTTTTACAAAGTGAGAAAATAAAACCAAACTATTTCTAATTTAATATATTTTATAAATGCAAGATTTTATTAATATGATAGTTAATTTGATATAGTGTTACATTTTATATTTATTTCAGTAAACATGAATTACTTTCTAATTTCCAGGCTTCTATTGTTATTACAGAAATAAAATTTATTTTAATTTTTTTTAAGATCTTTTACATTTCCTGGACCCTTGAAAACTCTAGGCCCATTTTACTTAAAGAATAATAAAAAACATTCTGCATAAGACCTTACTTAGAATTTTGACTTACTTAAAATATTTTCAGTGTAACTCTATGATCTCCAAAGCTATCTAGATTATTTTACTAATTTTCACTCTCTGATAGCATGTGGATGAATGTTCCTTACTCCTTGAGGGTGCTATGGCTAGCGTCCCTTTCTATAGATTACTTCAGGTGACAATGCTGGGAGCACTGATTATTTACTCCTAACTTTTTAAGAGAACCTTAATTCTGCAGCATCTTTATTTCATAAAAAGAACAGCACGTAATTCATGCAAAAAGGGGACTTATTTAATTACTTGGTGTTAAACTGGGAAATCTAGAACAAATTTATGATAGATCTAAAAAGGAAAGCCAGAGAACTTGAAGGCTGATGATAGGCTCAAGTTTCCTAAACAGCCAACATTATATTAGATGTTATGGCAAATGTACAACCTCTTAGGTGAACATGAAACTACATTAGGAATTGAGTTACCAAAGTATTTTTGTTTTCATGGATACTGTAGTATAAATCATGATTTGAAAAAATGATGGCACTTAGAAAATGTTGTTTGTAGTTTTGTTTTTGATATTTTTGTCTTGCTCGCCTGCTTATGTGAGAGTGTTTTGTTTTTTAGTTCTGTGTATATGTACTTTAAAGAATCTATATAAAATACGAGTTGAAAAAACAAAAATTTTCATGACACTTTTTGCAAAATGCTACAATTTAAAATCAAATTTCTTATTTTTGATCCTTAAATGAAAGTAGTGTTACAGTATCTTTAATTTTCAAAACGCCCTTAAACTTTGAATACAAAATGGAAAAATTAGTTGCCTTGGAAACTAAAGAAGTTCTCAGCTTTCTAATACATTGTTAATCCATTATCATGCAGCTGTGATATTATATTTAAATTAAAATGTATTGATTTTATGGTTGTATTGGTTTTCCTCTATAGTATAATATAAAGTAATTCTTACAAAATATAACATATGATACAAGATGTATGTTAAAATGAAATCATTATAGCCTTTGACACACACTTGAAATTCCTTTTTTTCCTTGCTGGAAGTATTTGTTCAGAAATGCATACAGTTTTATTTTTGTTGCTTATATTTGTATGCATTGAACTATAATTCTTTTGTGTAAAATATTTTGTACCTCTCTTTTAAAGTTATTTTTTAAAACTTTCTGAAATAACAACTTTCGATTATATTGAATGACACACCGTTGCCACCATTACTTCTTATCGTGCTCCACAGTCAGTATATTCTCTCTGAATGCAAAGAGTACATTTTTTTTTGTTTTATAATCTGAGTTCTTATTGGTCATCTGCATTAGTTGGGATTAAGCTCAGAAAGTAGTAACATAATACCTCAAGTCACAGTTGCTTGAAAAGAGAAGGATGCTGCTTTTCCTTTCAATTACAAGAAAACTTCACATAGTTGGTCTAGAACTAAAATGATGTTTCTTGTTAGAGACAAAGTTTATTATTTGCTTTGTCTTTCATGATATTCATTCCCAAAGTAATGTCTCCGACTAAAATGATGTCAGGAGCTGCAGGCATAGCGTCTGTATTTTAGCTAAAAAGAAAGGAGACCAGGTGAGGAAAGAAATCACATTACTTAAAATAAAATAAAATAAAATGGCCCGGCACAGTGGCTCAGGCCTGTAATCCCAGCACTTTAGGAGCACGAGCGGGGCAGATCACGAGGTTGAGAGATTGAGTCCATCCAGGCCAACATGGTGAAACCCCATCTCTACTAAAAATACAAAAATTAACTGGGTGTGGTGACACGTGCCTGTAGTCTCATCTACTAGGGAGGCTGAGGCAGGAGAATTGCTTGAACCCGGGAGGTGGAGGCTGAGTGAACCAAGATTGAGCCACTGCACTCCAGCCTGGAGACAGAGTGAGACTCCATCTCAAAAAAATAAATAGAAGTAAAACAACAACAACAACAAACCATGCTCTGAAAATTATACACAATACTGTCCTTAGGATCTGTAAGCTACGGGATATAAACATGCTCACAACTAACATTATGGGTGATTGGAAAATATATAATTGTTTCTAGGTTGTTGTGTATCCTGATGAAGATCAGGAGTTTCAATACTACAGATGAAGAGAAAGAGATGGACTGAGATAGAGAGTGCGGGAGGAGGGAAATAGTGTGGGAAAATTAAGTTTCTAGAACATTCTACCACTTTATCCATGTACATTACCCGTGTGCAACTTTCACACAAACTTTCTCACCAAAAATTATAACTACAAAAAACTGTCTAATCACTTCATCCATTTGAAAATATATTCCATAGTGATGACACAAAATCATCTTCATCAGATCCAGATGTGTTTTCTTATGGTCTAGTTATATCAGGCATACGATTAATTCAAATTGTAGAAATTAAAACAGTAATATTGGTGATAGTCAAGTAGACAAGAAATCTTAAGAAAGACCCTCACATGTATATGGATACACATATGATAGAGGTAGAAAAATATTTATTGGGAAAATCTGTAGTTTTTAATAGCTGATGTTAGATTTTTTTAAATCTAAGTTTAAAAAGACATGAAATTGCCTGTTTATGTTGTACAACACACAAAAATAAGTCTTTAATAATTGATCTTTACGTGAATGGTATAACTCAGTCTTCACATAATGATGATGTGTTAGTCAATCAAGTTTGATTAATCAAAAGAAGATCCAGGACCTCCAGAGAATCAAAGTTTTACCATAGCTGATATATAATGCGGAGTTTATATATCAATATAAATGACACATATCTAGAGATTGTGGTTTCAGACCTTTGATAAAATCAAAGCAAATGGTCAAAAAATATTTGTCTTTAAATACAAATATTAATTCTTATTTAGCTCCTTAACGAAAGGTGGATCACACTCCTCATATTTTTCTCTTTTTTTGGCAGAAAAAAATACATAATACATACCTCTGCTTCTTCTTCTTCTTTTTTTTTTTTTTGAGACGGAGTCTTGCTCTGTCACCCAGGCTGAAGTGAAGTGAAGTGGTGCGATCTGGGCTCACTGCAACCTCCGTCTCTGGGGTTCAACAGATTCTTCTGCCTCGGCCTCATGAGTAGGTGGGACTACAGGCATGCACCACCACAGTACTCTGGGGCTTCTAATGAGTCTGACTCAACTTTCTACCTCCCAGTCTATAAAGGGACCCTACAAGGGATGATTGACAAAGAAACATAATAGTTTCCAGCTTGAGAGTTCTAAAAATGCTTTCACATGCATAAAGTCAACCTATCATTCAGTCATTAAGCTTGAAGAGATTAATCCCTTTTTCAGTGAACCACACAAAATACCAAAAGTTAAATATTTATTATCTGTATGTAAAGAGTAATAAAATATACAAAAGATTAATAGTATATTGGTCTCAGAAATAGTCCCTTGATACAAGCGTGTAACAATAGTACCATTTTACCTGAACATGATGGCATATACTGAGTTGGACATATGACTCAAGCATGTGTCTTTCCTCTTATTGCCTAAAGCTATCTCTTTTCTGGCTGGAAACACTCAGGCTATTCACTGGCCTTCTTTCCTTACTAAACATAACAGTACAGTCAAGCAAAACTAAGTGGAAGAAAAAGAAACAAAATTATTCTATATCTTTATCTTTGAATTGTGTTTCTGGTAATTTCAGTGGAAATATTATTGCTAAGATGCTTTAAATAATGTATGTGTCATAAAAAAAACCCCACAGTATTTGATATAGTTTAAATAGCATTTTATGTGGCAACTGCTATTTTATTAATTTTTCTTGGTAATTTAAAGAATATGCATTCATTAATTCATTTAGCACATATTTATTGAATGCTAGTGTATGCAAGGAACATGTCAGGTTCTGCAATTGCAGCAATAAAGTAAAGAAAATTACAACTTCAGCTCCCAAAGTATGGAGGTTATCTCTCATATTTAACATAATGTAAACCAAAATAAAGATGATTGCCATAATTTGAAGTAAACTTTTTCAGACTTTGGAAATAAATGAAAAGTTATGTAAAATAAAGTGTCACTCAACAGCCCACACTGATTCTCTGTTTTATGTGGTTAGGTCCCAGGTCTGTGGGTAGCCATAGAAGAAATGAAGACTGTTTACTCAGTCTTCCAATTCTAAAGTTAGAAGGGAACAAAAAGGGCACAAAATGGACACATGAAAGATAGAAAGCAGATTAACACATGGCTCTTATTTCCTATAAATCAGTCTTTGATGAAAACAAGACTGTCAACATGAAGAAATGAAAAGCAATGATTACCAAATTACACCACCAAGAAATTGTATCTTAAAATGCTTTATTTTTAATCAAACTCTCCTTTGCATTGAAAACTTGAACTGAAAAGTGCCTCTGGAAGAAAATAATATAGTAAGTTTTTTTAAGAGGGTGTAAAGCATTTGAAGCCTTTGGTTACTCCAATTCAATCCTATTTTTATGTAGTACTAAAATTATTGGTGGTAAGCTGCTTGGCCCCATTGTGTGTTAAAAGAACAAGCATAAAACTATGACAGCTATTAGAAGAGAAAGATAAGGTAAAAAAAAAAAAGTTGATGAAGAGTGTAAGACAAAAGACATATGTGAAAAAGAAGCAGAGGAAAAGATTAGAGTTCTCCTTGACTTCAAAGAAAACAAAAAATTAAGAGATCTGGCAGCGTTCCCACATGCACACATTTACATATACACACGCACAAATGCGAATGCAAGAAGCTTAACCCAAATAAAATATATCATCCACATGAATGTCACCAAATATATACATTTTTTTTTTTACTTTGGCATGTAATTTTTGTTTTTTTTCTAAGTAAGTGTTTGCATTTATAGTATGAAACGGCATGAGACTCTTAAGTATATAATAATATGCTTTATGTGCATTTAATTTAAATTTTATGACAGCACTACATACATACAAAAGTCAATTCGTTTCGCAGGGCTCAAAACAAAAGCTAATATTCGCTTTCCACATCTCACCTCTCCTGTTCCCTTTTCAGAGAAGTAAACATTTTAAACTCATTCAGTAACTTGTTCTGCTTTTTTCTACGTATTTTAGTGACTTTTTATATTAATAACACTTTTTTAAAGTTCTAGATATTATCAATTTATTTTCGATCAAATATTGTAAAGATCTAGCTCTCTTACAGTAGGTATCCATCTGTTATACCTCGACATAAATGTGTGTCACGTTCTTCTCTTTCCATCATGTCCCCATTGCTATCATATAATTTTAGATTAAATCAGAATTCAGTGTTTATGAAGAGTGCATTTTTCCCCAAACCAAAAGTATGCAGTATATTTCCTTTCAATCATGTTCGCTCCAGGAGTTCATAATATTCTCTTACATTTTCCATAATTAACATAGATTCAAACTTAAATTGTAGAATAAAATTGTAATTATATTTTTAGTAATTAACAAGTATTGAAAAATGTGTGTTTTACTTTTAAAATGACTATACCTCCTTGACCCGCTCAGTCCTCTCACCCTCGTCTGGAACCTACTTTCACTCAAAACCTACTTTCAAGCTTTAAAAAGATATAACCTTTCTCTTGACCCTGGAAATTCTCATCCCCCATCTTCAAAAGTCAGCCTCTCCTTTCTTTCTCCCATGTACTTCTTCATCTTTTTGTACCTTATTATTTTTCTTGATATAGTTATTTTCTGTAACTAGAAAAGTAAATATTTTAAAAGGGCCCTTCTGAAGATATTTTTGTTTTACTTTGACCCTCAAATGATGGTTTGTTGGATACAGCTATCTAGATTAAAAAGTATTTTCTCTGTGAAGCATGAAGAACTTCTAGATATGTAGATCCTATGCCATTCCTGATCCTTCTATAGACACTCTTTCTCTTCACACATCTTTCATTTTTTTGTGTTCAAAAAATGCAATAATAACGTATTGGCATGAACCTTCTTTTTATTCATTTTTTAAGATACTTCTATCTTCATAGGTATGAAGATTTCTTCATAGGAAGATTTCTGGGAAATATTCTTGTGTTAGCTCCTTGATCATTTTCTCCTTCCACTTCCTCTACTGTGGGATTCTGTATTTTTAAATAGTATATTTTAATAAAATTTTTAAATCCTTTTCAGTTTTATTTTCTAACCATATTATTCTATGTTTTACTTTTGCTGGCGGCAATGGCCTGTCTGGAGCAGCGGCCGTGGTGATGCCAGCTGCCGCGGGGGAGGCATGGCTGAGGCTAAGAGCTCCATGGAGCCCGCAGGAGCTGGGAACAGGTGGGATCCCCAGCCCTACATAGTTAGCAGGGCAGGAGCTCTGCGCTCCCAGGCCACAGTTGCAGCCTCCCAGCGACGGCTCTGGACCTAGGTAATCCTGAGCTCTTGGCGACTCGGGAAGCCTCATCCTGCCCCTGCAGGCTCAGAAGTGGTTGTTCCTGGTTCCTGGCCTCTTCCTGATCCCAGCACCCAATCCCGTGCGGAGCAAAGCTGCTGTTGCAACCCAGCTGGGTGTGCACATCCTTGGGGTGGCACTTACATGCCAGTCCTCTGACACCTCGGCCCCCTACAGACTTTGGGCACCAACGGGGATGGGAGGGAGGCCAGGGGCACTGAGGACAGCTCGGTGGGGGCCTACAGACGGCCCCCAGCACAGACAGCCTGGGTGCCATAGTTGGCATGTTGATGATGGAAGGCACATAGGTTCCTGGGTGGAAATGGTCAGATCCCCAGTGAAACTCCACCTTCAGGCCAGGAGTGGCCTGAAGCCTGGGATTCGGGCTGCCAGTTCCAGGCGAAGTTCACAGCCTGGAGTGAAAATCTCATTGATGACTTTTCGGCCAATCAGACAGTGCTTTTCCGGGCCGTTCCATGGCCATCCATGGAACAATCAGCATGGCTTATTCTCTTCTGAGCCCATAAAACTCCAGACTCAGTCACACTCAGACTTTGGGACTACTACCTGAGGGAAGGAGAACCCACTTTGGGTCTCCACTCAACAGGACAACCTCCCCGCAAAAAGAAGCTACGCAATCTGCATCACTTCTCCCCTGAGAACTGGACACTCGTCAGAACCACTTACCTGTGGAAAGGAGCTACTCACTCTGGCCTCCTGAAATCTGTTCTTTCATTCAGTGAAGCTCCTTTCTTCCTTGCTCACCCTCCAGTTGTCCATGTACCTAATTCTTCCTGGTTGTGAGACATGAACTGGGAACCCGTCAAATGGCAAGACTGAAAGAGTTATAACAAACAGGGCTGAAACATGCCCCCTGCTTGCCATATTGCAAGTGATGAAAAGGAGAGAAGAGCTACTGTGCCTTTGGGAGCCCAGACCTAGGTGCTCTCTGAGCCAGGACTGTGACACAATGTAACACTCTCTTTGGGGCTCTGCAGTTTTTGGCCTCTCCAAGCTTTCAGGCACCACTGCATTCCCCTTATGATGCTGGTGCCCACATCAGAAGCCTTCTGACTGAGCTGCAGCCTTGCATGGAGCCGGCGCCTGTGCTGACATTTAGAGCTGCCCATCCTGCTGCAGTTAGCATGCCTGGCTGTGTGCAGTGGCCAGACCCCATGTTCGCTCACTCACACACCCCTTGCCACTCTGCACCTGGATCGCCCTTGGCAGTCATGGGATCCAGGCCAGTAGCACTAGTGGAGTGCAGCCTGCCAGGCTGAGTGGGCAAAATGAGCCCAGCAGGCACAAGCAAAACCCAACCAGAGCCACTGCTGGCCACAGATGTTTCTGGCTGGTCAAGTGACATCCTAAGGATCCTGTGACGCTTTCTGAAATGCATATCTTAAGACCATTCTATGCTCTCTAAATGTACTGTTTTTATAGTATAGTGCTCTGATTTTCAGAAAGTAATATCTTCTTTTACTTACCTTTATTTAGGATATCAATGATCAGATTTGTTGTCATTTTTCTTTCTGGTACATGCACTACTTTGTATCTCTGGTTCCTTTAAGTTTATGTTTGTTTGTTTTGTGTTTTATTGGTTCTTCATTACCTGATGCATGCTTGGGTTTATTTTTCATATTAGAGGATTTCTGTACATATCTGGTTACATTTGGCAATTTAAAAAATATTTAATAGAAACCTATTAAAAATTTTCTGGGAATCTGTGAGCATTGCTGGGGCTTATGGACTAGAGGACTTAAGTTTAAGTTGCTAGGTAGGCACTCAGTCATTTCACTTGATGAATTCCAGTCATTGGTTTATTGTTCTCCTTGGTGCAACAGAGAGGTATCTTTGTCTAGTTACTGGTAGTAGTAGGAATGGAGGTGAGGGTAGAGTATGAGCAAACCAGGAGTAATCTGATTGTGTGTTTACTGTAGCCAAGGGAAAGAAATTGGAGAAATCGATCACCCAGACTTTCACATGATTCCCTGTATTTCCTATAAAACATCTCTGTCTTCACCAAGTTCCATGCCCTTAATCTACTGTACTGCTCTTTGAACACCTGCAAAGAGTAAGACTCCAAAGTTCTAGCAGATAGAGAAAAGGCACCTAGTAATTTTCTTTGTAGGATTTAAACAATGCCCCTGTTTTCAGATATACTTTTAACCGCACTTTTAAATGAATATAGTGACTAAATTACTGAAACATTCAGAGTTCCATTGTGTGATACAGTTTATTTCTAGACTCTTTACTTCTTTCTCCTATTAGTCATTTGTATTTTTATTTCTCAGGTCTAAAATGGCAGTTAACACATATCCACATACATTTTATGTTTGTAGCTGTTTTCATTATGTATCTCTTATGCTTAAATTTGCTCATCCACAACCTTTATTCTTTGTAGGTCAATGCATAATAAAAAAAAATCCCCTTACAGTTATTTTATTGAGGCTTCATCAAAGAAAAAAATGTGTTCATGTTTCTATGCTTACCTAGAAGTCTCTCTATTGATATAGAAAAAATGAGCATCTATACTTACATTTAATAATACTTCTGATCCCTTTATCTCTGAAAATAAATATAATTAAATATGATGGACTAAAATACAGTGGAATAAAATATCTGAAGTATGCAGCTGTCTCTACTATATTCAAGATATTGAGTTTTGTATTGAGTACACAAAATTTAATAATAAATCAGAATGAAGAACTTCTTAATCATATGAAATATTAAACTTTATTTAGAAAATGTTTGATCACAATAATATTTGTCTCATATTTACCCATGAATACTGATTAAATGATACCAGTTGCATCTGTCATGGAAGAATACGTTTTGTCCTTATTGATGACTCAGTACAGTTGCTATTCGTATACATTTTTATTATATAGTTTCATTTTATGTTGTTTAGTTTAACTGTGCATACCCTGGTTTTCTCTATAATGATTTACCCATTTTGAAAACAACTTTTAGAATATTATTGTTAGAGATTATTGTTATTGGGAAGGAGATAAAAGCAAAATTTTACAAGTTAAAAAATATAGACACTTTTACAGCTTTTGGTTAAGTTTACCTTGTCCTTTATTTTATGTAGAAAGACAGTTTTCAGATAAACAAGCAGCACTATTTTCTCCACTTAAGTGTTTTATAAATAGAAACATATGCACTGGAAATGACAAAAGGTACAAAAATGTGTGGGGATTTGAAAATGAGAAAATAATTCAAATACATATTAATACACTGATTTTTAAGCTAATCTATGTTTAAGGTTCATTTATATATCTCCTATTTTTGATAATGAAAACAAGAATGAAACAAAATAGTAAAATGAACTAAAAAATTTATATTATTAAAATAATAATGGTTCTTTGTTGACTTCCAGATTTCATGTCACTGAAAATAAAACTATATTTTCATATCAAAAGCATAACATTTTTATGTAATTGATAAAAATAATGATATCAACATAAAACTAATCATAAAACAAAATTGTAACTTAGATGGAGCATCTGACATTTACACCCACATTTTTAGTTATCTGCAACGATGTATCTCTTTTTAAAACTGTTCATGTAAAAGCAAATAATTAGAATGAAGAGATACCATTTTGGGAAGAAGCACACGCACACACATACATGCACCCACAAAAATAATCCCAGATGTGGGGAACATTACGCACTGGGGCCTGTTGTTGTGGGGTGGGGGGAGTAGGGAGGGATAGCATTGGGAGATACACCTAATGTAAATGATGAATTAATGGATACAGCACACCAACATGGCACATGTATACATATGTAACAAACCTGCACGTTGTGCACATGTACTCTAGAACTTAAAGTATAATAAAAATAAAAATAAAATGATAAAATAATCCCAGAGTATTTATTTGAATGATTCTTTGTGAAGTTGAAGGCCCTTATTGCAAAAGCATTCCAAGAACTGCTCTTCAGCATGAATTGCACATCTGGGAAAAGGCATATGCTTACAAGTGATGCATGTTTGAAGGGTTCGAACATAAAACTGCCTTTGCTTTAGTAGCTTCATTAAAGAAGAATTATAATAGCCTATTATCTTTTTTTTAGATTATGGGTTATGCATGTCAATGAAATTTTTGAATTTTTGTAAACTAAATGTACTTTGGCCTTTAACAATATGGTATCAATTTTCAATTGTATTATGTTAGGTTGGTAATTTCAAATAGAATATTTTATACTTAAATTTGTAATTAATCAATACATATTTTGAAGAATGATTATCTTTAGAAGTGTTGTGAGAAAAAGCAGCATATAGAGTTCATAGTGAAGAAAAATAGGTATATTGCATATTTAAATCATTTGTAAACTTATTTCTAGCACATAGTGCTGTTATTCAAAATTATTTGTCAAAATAAAATCGATCAAAGTTTTATATTTTATCTAGAAATTGCACTGAAAGAAGTAAAGGTACTTACAAAGTTTCTACTTGAGGGTTTCCATGTGTTATCTATGACCTTATAATACCTATATATTATAAATTGTGATTATAAAATATAGATAAAAACTGCATATTACAAACACTTGATGAAAGTTTTACTTTCCAACGTTATGCTACTGCTAGATTGTTTATCCCAATGTGCTATTTACTACTGCTAGTCTTCCCAATATGAACACATAAAAGTTATACAATATATGTTGAAAATTGGATTGAAAACATCAGAGAGCTAGAGAGTTAATGAGATATTGGAAGTTAGGAAAAAAGCAGCAAACATTCACATATTTTCCAATGAACAATTACTAGTTGCAAAATTAGGGAATGAAATGTGAAATATTTGAAAGGAGGTTTCTGCAGAGTTGATACTGAGAAAATATACTTGATAAGCTCTTAATCTCAAGAACCTTCTTTCATCCCTCCATTGCTTAAGCAATTTGCTTTTTGGTTTGTTTTTCTGTTTGTTTGAATCTAAAAGGTGTAAACTCTAAAAATTATCACCGAACAGAAAAAGACCAACCTTCAAATTAGGGCTGAATATTAAATTATCCCTACCCCCACATGAATCTATTTGCTTTTAGACTAAAACTTGCAAAACATTGTTTTGGAGAAAGATATTATTATTATAAACTGTTTACACAAGCTGTATTTATAATGCCAAGCATTTGATGCAATATAGCTAGAAATAGAAATAAGATGTTATTTATAACCCATTGAAAACATGTCAAATAAAAACACTAAAAAATATCCAAAAATTAGAAGATGCTAAGCACCATATTTAAAATACACATGATTAAATTGTAAAATAAAGGACAAAAAGTACACTTTTGATGTAGAACTGTAAAATATAAAAATAACACCAATAAAAATTCTAAAACTAAAAAATAAACCACATTATATAAAATTAGAAATCAGCTAAATGTGAATGGTAGTATATTAGTCACAAATGAAAGAGAAATAGTGAACTGAACTATTAGTCAAAAGAAAATTTTTGGAACAAAGGCAAAAAAATAGAAATATAAAGAACAGTAGTAAAATAAATATTCTACATTTATTTAATACATGTACAATTTAAATTTCACAGAGAAAATAATATGAAGGAGCAGTATATAGATGTAATATGTATAATGTTTCCAAAACTAGTAAAAGAAATTAAACCATGATTAAAGGATTATTAAAAATCCCAAGCAAGATGTATATAAATGATAGAGAAATTTGTCAAAAGACCTAAAATTATGGCTAGGATCTGAACAGAAACAATGGGAGATAAAATGGAATAATATGGTCAAAGTTCTAAACAATTATTAACTAATTGGAATTCTATGAAGAGTGAAAATCTATCTTAAAAGGAAATACATGAATTAATTACAAATAAAAATGAAGGTATACTGAATATTTTTCAGAGTATCAAAATTTCCAATTTGTCAGCACTACTTAACCAAGGAAAATATTTTAAATAATTGTTTTTCCTAAAGAAAAATGATCTATATAAATACATTGAACAAAACTAAACCTATATCATAAATACATACAGCAAACCTAAAATGAAAAATATTGTGTGTTATTTTATCATGTGTCAGGACATTTTATCTCCTACCACAGATGTTAGCAAACCTCTCTCAGTAACACTGTTGTACTAGAATATGGTTGTATTAAAACATTGTTGTAACTGTTATAATAAAATAATTATATGAACTGATTCTCAAAGAAATTAGATCCTAGCTAGAATCTCAGAGATATAGATAGAAAAATATTAAAATCAAGACCACAAGAATGACTAAATTTGAAGGAAATCTAAATCAACATCAACTAAATATGACAATAATATTATTTTTAAGAAGTTTTAAGTGCAAAATGTTATAATCCATGATAAAATGGCTTATTGCAGGATAAATTAATAGAATTAAAATTTTCCATCTTGTTTACACTGTATGGGAATATGTAAAATTACTCATTTATAGTGAACACTTGTATTTCAAATTTTTATGTAGTAATCAGTAAATTATAACTTTAAAAATGCTGACAACTCAAAATGCAGCAAGAAAGAAGAGAAATGGAGCATAAAAATGATACACCAAATAAAATAAAAAAGTAATATGGTATATATAAACTAAAACCTTACATTAGACTAAATGCTCTAAATAGAGTTCAGCAACCAGACATAACATAAGTCATAGTTATATGAAATGTATAAAATACACATTTTAAGTGTAAAGAAAAATGTTGAAAGTTAAAGTAAATAAAAGATGTATTAAACAAATAAAAACAAATTGAGTGATAAGGCTATAGTAAATCCTGAAAAGTACAATGTAAGATAAAGTGTCAGTGGATTGAAAACATTAACTTCATCAAGTAGATATACAAAGTCTACATTTTAGATGTACATATCAATAAACCTATAACATAAACACATAGAACAAAACGAAACCTATATCATAAATACATAGACCAAAAGTAAAATGAAAAATATTATGTGTTATTTTATCATGTGTCAGGACATTTTATCTCCTACCACAGATGTTAACAATCCTCTCTCAGTAACACTGTTGTACTAGAATACGGTTGTATTAAAACATTGTTGTAATTGTTATAATAGAACAATTACTTGAACTGATTCTCAAAGAAATTAGATGATTTGAAAAGCCTAGTCAATAAATTTGAACTAATTTATATTTATTGAATACCACATTAAAAAAAAAACATATGATGGGCCATAGAAGAAGCCTATAAACAAAAATATTATTTGTTCTGATGCTAGATGACTAAATAATAAATACAATAAAGCCAATGATCAATTAATGTAAATAAGATAAAATTAAATCTGTAATTATGTGAAAGAGAAAGAACAAATTAATCCTAAATAAAGTAGAAAAAGCAGTAAGGAAATAGTAGAAATCACTGAAATGAAAATCCAATGCATAACACAATAACTAAGACCAATAGTTGGCTTTGTGGAAAGACTATTAAGTCAACAAACATCTGGCAAAACTGGACATTGATAAACAAAAACAGTAAAACCTGAATTACTCACATCAAGAATCAAAGGGTACATCACAAGATGGGACATTCTACAAGGTAAACATCCTGTCAAAAATATCAAGGTCATATATACAAAAGAGTGACACAGAAATTCTTCCACATTAAAAAAAGAAAAAAGAGATGTAACAAATAATACAGTAAATAATATTGAATTTTATTGTACTATCAATAATATTATCAAAATAATTTACAGAATCTCGAAAAGGCAGTAAATTAGATAAAATATTTTTTCTGCATTAATGTCATTGGCATATGGGCATATAAATACATATGTTTATGGACACATCACTGTGTACTTCATTTATAGCAAATAGAAACCAAAATATTTACCTGTAAATGATTTTCTGATGTGTAGTTTATTCTTTAACAGATTTGAAAATAATATATGCATGTTTATCTTTCATTATTTTGTACTATTTTACAACTTTTCTGTGGGCATATGAAATTATATAACATTTTTTAAAAAGAAAAAAGTATTTATTGGATGTGATTATTTTATACTGTTCAGTTAAATTGAATTGATATGTGAAGGATATTTTGAAGACCTAAGTAATACCATTCCAGACATTGACCTTGGCAAAGAATTATAGTTAAGTCCTCAAAGACAATTGCAAGAAAAACAAAAATGAAAAGTGGGACTTAGTTAAACTTGAAGAAGTCTGTACAGCAACATAAACTATCAGCAGAGTAAACAGACAACCAGCAGAATGGGAGAAAATTTTTCATAAGCTATGCATATGACAAAGGTCTAATATCCAGAATTTATAAGAAACTATTCAACGAGCAAAACACAAATAACACCATTAAAAAGTGAGCAAAGGACATGAATGGAAACTTCTCGAAAGAAGACATACAAGCAGCCAACAAATATATGAAAAAGTCTTCAATATCACTAATAATCAGAGAAATACAAATCGAACCCACAATGAGATACTATCTCATGCCAGTCAGAATGGCCATTTCTAAAAAGTCAAAAAATAACAGATGCTGAAGAGGCTGCAGAGAAAAGAGGATACTTACACACTGTTGGTGGGAATGTAAATTAGTTCAGCCACTGTGGAAAGCAGTTGAGGAATTTCTCAAAGAACTTAGAACTACCAAAGGAAAGTAAATTGTTCTACCAAATGGACACATGCACCTGTATCTTCATCATAGCACTATTCACAATAATAAAGACATGGAGTCAAACTAGTTTCCCATCAATGGTGGATTGAATAAAGAAAATGTGGTATATCTACACCATGAATAACTATGCAGTCTTTAAAAAGAACAAAATCATATCCTTTGCAGCAACATGTATCTAGCTAGAGGCCATTATCCTAAGCAAATTGATGCAGGAACAGAAACTCAAACATCTCGTGTTCTCATATTACGAGTGGGAGTTAAACATTGGGTGCACGTGAACGTAAAATTGGGAACAATAGACATGGGACTACTACAGTGGTGGTGGCAGGACAGGGAGGGATGGAATGGCTGAAAAACTTCCAACTGAGTACTGTGTCACTATCTGTGTGACAAGATCATTCCTATCCCAAGTCTCAGTGTCACACAATATAGCCATGTAACAAACCTGAAATGTACCCCTGAATCGAAAATAAAAGTTGAAACTATTAAAAAAAAAAAGATATCTGGTTTTTCAAGATAATTCGCAGTGTCAGAAATTATGAAAAACAACAGTTGTCTACATATTGATTTTTGTCTATATAATTTTGTTAGCATTGCAGTTTTGGCATCTGGAAAGCAATTCTGATTATTGATTCTAATAGTTGAACCTAAGACAAGCTAACTGCTAACATTTTGTTCATTTATAAGCAAACACATACAGTCTCACATCACAAATCAAAGTGACTAAATGTCCGTTTAGTGAATAGTGAAATGTACTTTCATTATTTCGAACTGTCCTTCATTCATATGCAGTGATGAATAAAACCCATATGAAAATCTATTTAACAAGTTGTGAATCAGATATTGTAATAAGGAATCAGTATCAGATTTTATTTTATAAAAGTGACAGTATAACTTTCAGTCTCATACTGTTCTCTGACTTCTATTTGATGATATAAATTTGAAATTATTTTCTCATACTTGATAAAATATAACTTTATTTGATTGACATCCTGATGTTTTGACAGCAAAGGCTGGTGTATTGATTCAAGGTAAGAGATCTGAGAAAAGGATTTTAAAAATGAAATTCAGTGATGAAATCAATTTACTACCAGAATTTATGCACAATGGATGTTGTCTATATAAAAAAATTGGTAGAATTGTTACTGTATTATTTTATTTAAAGGAGAACAATAACATGACAACCATATAGGTTTTCCTTTGCAAAATTGTCAATTAGGTCTAATTATCAATAAAGTTACAGGAAGCTTTGTTTTAATCAGAAATTCTTCCTTTCTCAGACAGATCAGGAAATATGTATGAGTGTTGGAAAACAAAATTTAAAAAGTCTGTACTATGAATACTAACCTAGATAATATATTTTTATAAATTAGGTTTCAAATGTAATTATTTCTGGATGGAAATCTTAGCTATTTCTTTGAACTCTAAAGCTAATAAATTAAAATATAAAAGAGATAATGCCAATAAATAATCTTATTACTTTGACCAGAAAATATTAAGAGAAAGTGATTAACATACCTTTCCAAAAATTATTGTCTTTTTTTCCTGTGGAAAACATATTGATTTATTTTAAAATTCAAGATTACATATTCAACGTGTAACTAAGTAATGGTGAAGAGAAAGGACTTTTAATTTTATATGTTGTTATTAATTAAACTCTTACTTATACTAAAGTAATTATTAAAATTATTCCTTTACTTTGAACACTGATATGGTTTGGTTTTGTGTCCCAATCCAAAGATCATTTTTAATTGTATTCAAATATCATCTTGAATCCCATAATCCCCACATGTTGTGGGAAGGACCAGGTGGGAAGTAATTGAATCATGGGGGCAGGGCAGTTTTCTGCATGCTCTTCTTGTTGTAGTGGGCGAATTCTCACGAGATCTGATGGTTTTATAAGCACGTGGCATTTCGCCTGCTGGCAATCATTCTCTCTCCTGCTACCCTGTGAAGAGGTGCCTTCCACCATTATTCTAAGTTTCCTGAGGTCTCCCTAGCCATGTGGAACTGTGAGTCAATTAAACCTCTTTTCTTTATAAATTACCCAGTCTTAGGTATTTCTTCACAGCAGTGTGAGAACAGACTAATACACATATTCAAGACATATGGCTCTTTAAAGAAATACATGCCAAGGGAAACAACTTGGATAATATTGAAACTATTAAAGTTATGAAATGCACTTACTTATTAATTATTTAACGGAAGTTGTATTACATGGATGTTAGCTACGGTAGCAGTTTGCGTTGAGTACACAAATTTAAAAGGAAGTTAATATTTCATTTCTCAATACATTATGTTGAATAAAATTAACTGAATTTAGTACTAACCATAATCTTTTAAGTATAAAGGTTATGTCTTGTATTTGATTATATTATTCATCATATTTTTATACATTTCTATTCATTTATTCATGTACTTGCTCTATTTACATCTATAAAGAATTGAATATGTTAATATTTGTGGTAATATTGATCATAATATGAATGGTAAGGTTACAGCTCATATTATGAAATGGAAAAGACTTCTTAAGTAATCTGCCTCAATATTTCAAATTCTTATTTATGTATAAGAAAATATTAAGACATATGGAAGTTGACATGTTTGAACTGTTTAAAAAGTGAATTAAATTTAAAAACTACGATGTTCATTTGTTGTCATATAGACTCGGTGGATAGAAACATCCGGAGTGTTTTATTATTTAGTTCACATTCATTGTACTGATATTGATTCATTGTATCAATAGTGTATCAATAACCTTTCCCCTCTCTCCTTGTTCTCTCTACATAAATACATTTGAATGAGATCAACAATTTAAAAATGGTTATATGTTAACTCAATACACATCCATGACTGAATCTATGTCCTCCTACTCCAAATTTCAAAATAAAGTAATCTTCTAAGAAAGAACCTTAGTTTTGTACTTAAATCACAAAGTGTAATATTTGTTGTTTTCCTTTTAAAGTTGGGTCAAATAATTTTTTAAAGTTTTCTTAGAAGGTTCTTATCACTACAATTTGACATACTCTTTAATCTTAGAAGATTTAATAGTATCTTCAGTGAGTTTATTTATTCAGTCAGTCTCTTTTGCTCATCACTTTTAAACAAACTTTACCATTCTAACTTATCTAATAACATCAGATTTAAACTGAATAACTGTTTCCTGATTTAAACTGAATAAGAGATGAGTTGTAGGCTTTTACAAGTGCAAGAAAAATAGCCAAGATCAAGAGCTGGATAGTATAACCGAAAGTAAACATAGTAACTCAAAGATGGAATTTTCCAAGCACTAATTTTTCTATATCTTTCTTTAAGCAGTGAATATTTGTCATAACAGAAACAGTTTAGTCAAGAACAATTTTTTATTGTTATTGAAAAGAGAAACTAAGTTGTTGCATATTAACCAGAAAACCTGTCAAATTGATACAATATAATATGTAGTCACTGAACAAAATCAGTTTTTAAAACTGCAAAGGCATACACGTAGGGATAAATTTTAACTTTTTGTATTATTTGACTCTTAAGTAAAGAAAATACTGGATATTTGTTCTAGTAAATGAAGATAAATGGAAAACATTGATGTGTCTGTCCTCCTTCTAACGCCACTAAGATAACTAAAACTATCTTTCAAACATGGTACGAATCTGTAAGTTCAAAGAGGACAGGATGTTGCAAAACAATAGAAACTGCAAAACAGAATAAAGAATGGAATTGATTTTTCAAGTTCTGAAAAAACTGTGTATTAAACCAGCAGTGAGAAACTCTGGAAGCAAATTGATTTGAACTCCAGAACCTCAAAGAAATCCAGAGAACTTTAACCTGAGGGTGAAGGTGGAAATTAAAATTGAAGAATTGGATGAAAATCTGTTTAAGAAGAAGATAGAACATCAGATCCTCTACCTAACCCTAAATAGCCAGTAAACATTTCATCCCACCCTGGTAGAATTATATAGGGCTATTCTTTAGAAAGGTATAAGAAAGTATTATTAAAGTGGTAGAATTGAGGGATATGAAAGGTTTGCTGAAAACAAGATGTTTAGCAAGAGTGTTCATAATAAAATGTAAGACTTCCAGGCAATGTAATACTGGAAAATGTATAGAAGATGAAAATGTATTTTTCTGGAGATCTTACTTACTGCCCCAAGGAGGATAAAAAAGATCTGAATTAAAAATTGGCTTCGAGATTTCCCAGTGAAAGAGTCCATATATCTTATTCTAACAGAAGCAGCTAATAAACAAGAATCATCTATACTCAGGAGATCTAATCAATACTTGGAACCTCATTCTCAAATATTAAACAGAAATCATTAGACATCTGAATTAAACCCTTGATAGGAAAGACTGAAACAAATTCAAAAACTGGAAAAAACGTGGATTTTTACAGTGAGATGGCAACTTTAAGGCCTGTTATTAATATCCTCTGAGTATTAATAGGAAATAATGGATCTATCAAAAAGGAACATAAATGTATATGAAAGGAATATTATGAAAACAAAATATAACCTCTTATGTATTAAAAATATAATTTTAGAGACAAAAACACAATATAAATGTTCAAAAGGTAAGTTTGTGGAACTATCCCAGAATATAGAAAAAACAAGAGAAAGATGTAAAATAGATTTAAAAAATAGATCAGCAAAGAGACTCAATGTAAGAATAAAGTGAGTTACAGGAAGAGAATAGATAAAATTGAGAGGAAGAACTATCAAATAAATTATTCTAGCACATTTCTCATAGTTGAAGGAACTTTCATGATAAAAATATTCATTGTTCCTATTGCTTGCCCAGTATTATACATAACCACATGTGTCATAATTGAAGTTTACCCAGGAAAATGGCCTGAAAAAAGAACACATATGCAAGGAATTTGTTTTGGAAAGGCTTTCAATAAACACCAGCAGGGGATATGGAAGTAAGATAATGGCTGGATGCAGTGGCTCATGCCTGTAATCCCAGCACTTGAGCCCAGGAGTTCAAAAAATAATTTTGTATTTTTATAGACACAAGGTTTCACTAGGCAAACAGTGAAATCTACATATAGATTTACTCTATACATTATTTATTCTCTATGAAATAAATATATTTTTATATATATTTATTTCTCTATGAAAAAATATATTTCATAGATAATAAATACATTTATTGAGGTGAGAGGATTGCTTGAACCTGGGAAGTCAAGGTGTCAGTGAGCCATGGTAGTGTCACTGCACTCCAGCCTAGGTGACAGAGTGAGACTCTTCTCAAAATAAATAAATAAATACAATTTTTAAAAAGGTATTAACATGGGTACTATTTAGCAACTAAACTTTTCCAAAATCTAGGCCAGGCTTGGAGACTCTGGGAAAGAGTAAAATTGTGCCTCAGAATTATGTCAACTGAGGAGTAAGGTAGATAGGTTATATCTAACAACCTTCTACTCATCACTGGTTAAGGGCTGACTTCAGGGACTTTAAATATGTGACAACTTTGGCTTGTTATGCACCTAGACCAAGTGCAATATAATGACCAGAAAAAATCTCCAGGCAGAGAGAGGCAAGTAATCATAAAAACAATCTTAATTTTTTATAGGTGAGTGTTTAGATGATATGAGCAGAGAATTCTAGTGTCAACAACAGTGCACAACTTTTAACACTCAGACACACTCATCTGAAAACTGTTTCATATTCCACTCAAGGTCATGAATCACTCTTCAAGATGGTGAGCATTTGTACTTTCTACAATAATAATAATAAACTTTAAAATTACGTAGAAGAGAGAGATTAGAGGACAAGTGTTAATAAAATTGGTCCGAGGATCCTGATACTGTATATTTTTCCCCTGCACAACACATTTCATATTTCCTTGCCCCCCAAGTCAGCACTTCTGCTGGTATAGTTAACTTGTCCAGTGGTGTGATCCAGATATTCAAACCGAAAAGGTGAGCTCCTGATTACTGTGCCCTTATCAGAAACTATTTGCTGCAAATATTCATTCACAGATATCATGGAGCATATGAGCACCAAGAATCACTTCAGTAAGTCCCTTCAAGCTTCAACAAGGTCTTCTGTTTCTTAATTATTTAGTAGTACTACTCTTCTCCTTATGATAAACAGAATCCTTTAAACCTGGTAGTAGGAATTTTTTTTTTTACAGCTGCTTTATTATCATGAGTTGTCAAGCTGTTACAGCTTTGGGTTTATTAGAAATTTGGCCAGGTCATTTGCTAGAAGTATTCTTCCATAGTAACTGGTGTCTCTAGGCTAATAGAGGTGAAAGTTGTACATGTAGGAAGCAACACTTCCCAAGTGGGTTCCTGGAAATGATGGTAACTGGGCCAGTTCTACTGGTACCAATTGCTTTCCAGATCCATATATTCAGCAACGAGGAATACAGTTATGCTTAAAGTCTTTTGGTTCAAAACATATGTCACATCTTGAATAAGAGCACTCGAGTCTACAGAATATCTTTTACAAATTGGCATCTTAACAGCATCTTCAAAAGCCATTCTAACATTCTAATAAATCAGTAGCATCCAGAAGTAGACGGTAGTGTCAAGCAATTCCATGTTTATATGTCAATTCTAGCAATTTTTTTTCTTTTTCTCTTGTTTTTTTTTTTTTTTTTTTTTTTTTTTTGAGACAGGGCCTTGCTCTGTCACCCAGACTGGAGGGCAGTGGTGCAATCACAGGCTCACTGCAGCCTCAACCCCCTAGGTTAAGGTGATCCTCCACCTCAGCCTCCTGAGTAGCTGGGACGACAGGTGTTGTTGCAACCATGCTTAGCGAATTTTTTTTTTTATTTGTAGAGATGAGTTTTGCCATGTTACTGGAACTGGTCTCAAACTCCTAGGCTCAAGTTATCTACCTGCCTTGGCCTTCTAGAGTGCTGCATTACAGATATAAGCCACTGTGACCGGGTTTTTTGTTTTGTTTTGTTATTTTGCCAAGGCTAGAGTACACTGGCGTGATCTTAGCTCACTGCAGTACCCTTGAACTCCTAGGATCAAGCAATCATCTCTCCTCAGCCTCCTCAGTAGCTAGGACTATGGGTGCTGGCGACCATGCCGAGCTATATTTTAAAATTATTTTTGGTACAGATAAGATCTCTCTATGAGGCCCAGGCTGGTCTTGTACTCGTAACCTCAAGCGATCCCCTTACCTGAGCCTCCAAAAAAGCTGGGATTACAAGCATGAGCCAAGGCCCCTCGCCTCTAGCAATTTTTGTTTTCAACTATTAAATGGGCCCCTTGGTCTAAGGCAATGCTACGTGTGATCCCATAACTATATACCAGATACTTCATATACTTTTAGATACTGGTGTTTGCTGAGGCACTAGAGTCAGGAAAGTCAAAGTCTTACCTTGAATAAACATTACATATATTAATAGTAGGGATGGAATGTGTTTTCTCTAGGATATAAGGAACCTATAAACAACTTGTTGTCAAGTAGATGAATTGTATCACATTGAAGACACAGCATTAGTCTTGGCTGCTCGTTGAGTTGGAATTCACCAAAGATTTTTAAAATAGATCTTAAATAGGTTTAGAAGAAGATGTATTACAGAGTCGGGTTCATGCCCTACTCTGTCTCTGCTTCAATAGGTGCCATTTTCAAAGGGCCATTGTGCAAAGATTGGAATGACCTAAATGACAGAAGCTGAATGACCTGTGTGAAAAGTCATTTGTCCATACTGTTGTTGGACAATTTCCTGATAATTGGCAAGAGACAAAAAGTCTTTTAGAAGACTTTGATCTTCTCATCCTACTCCTTTCTATCCTATAAGCCAAACATCTGCAGCCACTGTCTTGTAAACATTATATATCAATGTTATAATAAAACATTTAACAAAATGTTTTATAAGTAAGTCCCAGGAGTTTATTTAAAAATCTAGAATATTGAAAAAGAATGGCTAGAAAATGTGAAAAATTTAGTAGAGATAGCTGTTTTTATAAAAATACAGTAAATTATTTTAAATTATATACATAATTATGAGGCAGACCTATATATGACAATACAGAGTCTTTTTCCCAGACATTAGGGAACATAGCTGTGTGTGTGGAGGAATTTGTATTATATGTATGTAGATAGATAGACAGACATATAGATTTGGAATATTCTAGTGAGAATAGGGAGTCCATTTTATAATTTACATTTTTTTGTACTATGTGGTTTTCAAAATCAGTGACTTGCTTCTGTAATTAAAAACTATAAAATACATTTCAAAATTATGTCAAAAATGCCCAAGCCTTAAAGTATTTTTAGATGGTCTAGGCTGATGCAACAACAGAGTCACTGATGCAAATGTGCACATGAACCAGAGAAGAAAAACAAATCACAAAGCAGCCAGTTTCTCTTGCTCGCGCATTAAATACTTTTGGAATCCTAGAAACTATAGTGAACTGAAGGAATGTAGTCCTGTGTGGCCATGTCTGCTGTTACTGTTGGTTTCTTGGCAGGCACAGTTGCTTTATTTTAATCATTTCTTAAACCACATTGTTTATT
This sequence comes from Trachypithecus francoisi, assembly GCF_009764315.1. Lineage (NCBI taxonomy): Eukaryota > Metazoa > Chordata > Mammalia > Primates > Cercopithecidae > Trachypithecus > Trachypithecus francoisi. The sequence goes on along the minus strand of NW_022681454.1, from coordinate 154,624,505 downwards.
CTCTGAGCATACAATTTATATTTCATGATGGTTAAAGATGTTATGTTGCACATGATCCACATTTCATTTATTTATTCTTAGATACCAGAATGCTGGAAGTAGTAACTATTCTGATGAGTTCTACTTGAAGCTGTAGAATGAAATCTCTCTCAGCAATTCTGAAGTGGACTTGGTGGTTCTGAATAGTAACTTGTTCAAGATAATCCAATTAATAAATTACAAAACAATACTCTACACTAAGTACAAAGTCATAAAAATCATGGTTTTTCCTTTTTATTTGAACATTTGGTGAAGGTGTCTTACCTTAGCAGCATACATCCTTGAACTGAGAAAATTAGTGACCGGAAATGTTAAAGGGACAGTGAAGCTGTTCAATGCTGTTGGCATCCTGATCGTGTTTAAGTGTCATTTAAAACATCATTTTAGGTGCCTGAAAGGAAACATTTATATAATTATAATCTATACTACTTATCTCTAGCAGCATAACAAATTACTACAATTTTAGTAGCTTAGCAACATGTATATATGTATGATTCAGGAATTTGGACATTGATTGGAGACACTGCTGGTTTAGGTTCTCTCTCATGGGGCTTAATCAAGGCGTTGGCCAGGACCAACACTTCATCTGAGAGTCTGACTGGGGGAAGGACCTGCTTCCACACCGCATACATGGATTTGGACTTAGTCTTTTTGATTGTTGGACTTTTTAATGGTGGGAAGTCATCCTGAGTTCAGTTCCACATAATCCTCCCCAGTCTGGCAACTTGCTTGGTAGGGAATTATCTAATATAATGAAAGCCATAATTATGTAACATCAGCTCAGAAACCTTAACCTACCATAACCTTAGCCATAGTCCTGTTTTTAGGAGCAAGCCTCAGATCCTGCAAAATTCATTTGATATTCATCCATTTTGTTGCCTAAATCAGTAGCTCCTTCCTTTTTATTGGTAAGTGATATTCTACTATGTGGATATACTGCAGTTTTGTTTGCCTGTTCACCAGTTCAAGGCAAACTTGGTTATTTTCAGTTTGAGTAATTATGAATAAATGTACTGTAAGCATTCTTGTACAGTTTAGTGTGAAAATAAGTGTTTAATTCAGTTGGATAAATACCTAGGAATTGTATTTCTGGGTCTTATGGTTCTAGTTAATATTGTAAGAAGCTAAAAATTATATTCCAAAGTGGCAATGCCATTTTGCATTCCCTTTAGCAAGGAATTATTGTTCTTATTTCATATTTTGATAGATGCACACTGTGTTCCATGGCACTATTTCTTTTCTTTTTTTAACTAATAACTACTAATGTTGAACAAAATTTTATTTGATTACTCCATTTTCACATATCCTTTTTGGTTAAGTACCTTTTCAGATTCCCTTTAACCCAATATTTATTGGTCTTGCTGTTTATTATTGAATTATGACTGGTTTTTAATCTGTATGTATTCCAGATAAACATCCTTTAGCATATATGTATGCAATTCATATATAATTTCTCTATCTGTTATATAACTTTCCATGATTTTAACAGTGTATTTCAAAGAGCTAAGGATTTTTATTTTATCAAAATCCAATTAGTACATTATTATTTGGTTGATTATGCTTATAGTTATATGTGAAATCTCATCATCATACTCAATATTTTCTTCTAGAACTCCTATGATATTGCCTTTTGCATTGGGTTTATGATCCACTGGAGCTGATTTTTGTGTAACATGTGGGGTATACTAAGGGATTTATTGTTTGCATATAGAAATTCAGTTCTCTCAGAACCATTTGCTGAAAAGATGATCACTGATCCCTTGAAATGCCTTTACACTTTTGTCAAGAATTAGTTGGTTATATTTACATTGGTGTATTTGTAGAGTATCTATTCTGATGCATTAATCTGTGTCTAGTCTTGGTTAACACTATTATTTTGTTCATTAAAGTAGTTGTCTAGTAATTCTTGATATTGGGTAGTGTGAGTTCAACAAGCTTCATTCTTTTTCTGAAAGGGACTATTGGAGTCCCTTTGCCTTTTTGCCTAGTCTTTAGAATTAGCTTGTTGACATCTACAAATATACTTGCTGAGATTTGAATATTAATGTTTTAAATCTATTTGGGGAAGACTGACACCTAAATAATATTGTTTTGCAATCTAAGGGCATCATATATATAAATTATATAAATATGTAAATATATAATTTATTTTTTTGGTTTGTTCATCAGTGATTTCTGTTTTTCAGCATAGCGATCTTACATATATGTTTTTGATTGAAACAGAAGTACTATGTTTGTGGGGAGTGTGCATGTGTATATGTGTGCATAGTAATATAAATTAATTTATTAATTTCATATTTCATTGTTTGATTGCTAAAATATAAATTGGCATTTTAAATTGACATTTTAAATGTCAGTTTAGCAACAAAACATTGCTAAACTGACTTATTCTTCTAAGAGCTGTTTTGTAGGTTCTTTGGAGTCTTACAAAGTCAATCATGTCATTTGAAAATAAGGATAGCTTTAGGCCCTTCTTTACAATCTACATGCATTTTATTTATTTTTCTTGGCTTTTTACATTGGATAGAAGTTGTAATAATGTTGAATAAGAAGGATGTGAGAGAACTGGCAACTTCAACAGGATGTTGATACAATCATGGAAATTGTATACAATGTTTATATACCATCTAACAGGGATCATTGCAGATCCTCCCTTTTAGTGGAGTTTATTCATAATCATTGTCTATTTGTTTGTTAAATGAAGAAAGATGAATTTATTCCCCATTACTCCATTTTGCTTATAGTAGAAATATGATATTTCTTTTAAGAAAAAAAAAAGTTTAAGGTCAGACATTGATTATAGTTAAAATAACAGAACTTGTAGGAAGTTAGCAAATGCACAAGTTTCTTAAGTAGGATAACTCCAAGGTTAAAAATGAAATTTAAATAAAGTCTTAACTTTACATGTATTTTGTAGAATGTAATAAAATTGCACAATCTAAATATTTATAAAATTAATATTTTCTTTAGCTATTCACATAGACTCTGCTATACTACAAAAAAAAAAAAAAACCTCCATATTATTTTACTGTTTTTTGTCCATAATAGAATATTTTCTGATGGTTCTCTTTAAAAGATACATTTTAATTATGTACCTTTTGGCCTAAAGCTCTATTCCATTTTCATTCTCCTAACTTACTCTGTGTCAGGATTATCTATTACACAAGCCCCCATGTAAGCTGGCTCCTATCTGGAATTGAATAGTGGTTGACTATTAGAGATCCCCAGTCTTTGTGGCTCCAGGGACTGGCTTCATGGAAGACAATTTTTCCATGGATTGGGGTTGAGGGTGGAAGGGGGTGCATGGTTTCAAGGTGGAACCATTTCACCTCAGATAATCAGGTATTAGCTAGATTCTCACAAGGAGTGCACAACCTACATCCATTGCGTGTGCAGTTCACAATAGGGTTCAAGCTCCTAGGAGAATCTATTGCCTCCACTGATCTGACAGAAGGTGGAGCTCAGGTGGTAATGCTCGCTTGCCAGCTGCTCACCTGTTGTTGTGTGGGTTGGCTCCTAACAGGCCATGGACTGGTACAGGTCCACAGCTGGGGCTTGAGGACCCCTGTCTTCCTCTATATTCTTTAACTCCCATCAGAAAGACTTGCTGTTGTTTTACTTACCACTAAATGACCCATGTCCTGAGTGCAGTGAGATTGTACCTTACATTACCTGTTCAACCTATATTAAATACTTACAGTGGCTTTTGTTCATCAGAATTGACCTTACTAATACACCTCTTTTTACCATGAGTAGTCCCAGAAAACAAACCATAACATAGAGTTCTGGGACTAGGTTACTCAATTCTGAGCAAGTAATGACTTCTTTGTGGGTGATATGACAGAAATAATCTGTATGTGAGTATGATTATTACACATCGTTGCACAGGTGACACCGTAGATGAAGGAAAGGTTTAGGAAAATCAAGTAAAACTGCTACATACAACTGATAACTGGTGCATAAAACTGATGCAGCAGAAATTGTGACTACAAAGGTTGTGGAATGGGCTTACGTTACAGAATTTTAAGAAATTAAATAATCCTAGGGCTTTAAATTCTCTGCTTATAAAAGTAATGGAAATACAGAGTACTTTATGCAGGTTTTACAACAATATCCTACTTTCTATATATTCAAGGCATATATACTTGAGACTCATGCTCCAATTTGATTGTGGTAATTGCTGAATTAAAATTCAAGTTTAATACATAAAACTGACAAATTTATTAAGCTAAGGCTTGCTTTGGCATTATGGGGTAAGTGGGGTTAACATAGGCTTGGTTTGCAGACATTAGTGTAAATAAGATGAATAGATGATCTTTGAAACACAAATCACTCATCCTTATGGCCTCCTAGCCTATAAAGTAAGTCTGGTTTCTAGAGGAAAATTATATGGAATCTTGTACAGGAAGAAATTGCCTATATGCTAAATGAATTGCAAGATCTTGTAAGTCTTAATAGCAAAACTGTGTGAGTTTGTGAGGAAATATACTTTAAGAGAGATAGGTTAGAGGATAAGGCTGAATTTGAATAAAATTATCTATACAAAGGCAGTTAATTATATTTAGCAATGTAATGTACTAGCTCAGGCAGATAGAAGTAATCTTAAGACTTTGACTGGTTCAATAGATGAAGTATGGATTTAAGAGTGAAATTTACATTTAATGATGTAAGAGGCTAGAACTCAGTCTAATATAGAGAAAAAAATGTGGAGATGCAAACAGTGTATTCAATTTATTGTGTAAAACTAATTTGCCTTTCACCTGTAGGTGTTCACAGAAAGGGCCAGAGGATACTCCTTCCTACAAGGATATTGCAAAATATATTAGAAGGGGAAAAAGCAGAATGACAGAAAAGAAGCCTACACAGTTTGTTCCCCCACCCCCAATGCCCACAGAAACACTAAATTCTAACAACTATGTACACACTGAAAAGCATCATCACAAAAACCAAAAATCAGGTAAGCAATCACAGTACTCAGTTTTAACCTCCTATCACTGAAGGAGTCATTGAAGAGTGGAGGAGAAATAGTCTTGAATTGCTGATGCCATGTGTTCTTTCTCCCATGTCAGTGGCTGTGCTACGTGGAGAGAGAATCTGTGCACTTAGGGAGGCAGAGCACAGAGACTGGGGGACTTTACATTGGACTCAGTGCTGCCTTGTTGCAGCGCAGAGCAAAGCCATGCTGGACTCAGCCAACACCCACACATAGAGGGAACATTAGACCAGACCTAGCCAGAGGGAAATTGCCCATCCTAGCAGTTGTAACTTGAGTTTCTCGGCAAGTCTTACAGGCCAAAGTACTCTGGGATCCTAAATAAACTTGAAAGGCAGTCCAGGACACAAGGACTGATATTCCTAGAAAGCAATTAGTGCTGGCCAAGGCTAACAGCCAGTGAACTAGGGTGGTACATGATCTAGGCAGACACCAGCCATGGTGGTTAATGGAGTGCTTGCACCTCTTGTCCCCCAAACCCTGGCAGTGCATCTCACAGCAATGAAAGTGACTCCTTCCTTCCGCTTAAGGGAAGAAGAGCAAAGAGTAAAAATGACTTTGTCTTGCATGTTTAATAACAGCTCAACCACAGTAGGATAGGGCACCAGGCAGAGTCAAGAGGCCACCATTCTAGGTCCTAACTCATAGATATTTCTAAATCTACCCTGGGCCACAAGAGATACTGCTGCCTTGAAGGGAAGGACCCAGTGCTGGTAGGATTCATCACCTGCCAACTAAAGAACCCTTGGGCTCTAAATAAATAGAAGTAATACCTAGGTAGCATGCTGTGGGCGTTGGGCTCTAAGACATGCTGGCTTCACATGTGATCCAGCACATTCCCAGCAATGGTGGCTACAGGGAGGGACTTCTCGTGTTTGAGAAAAACAGAGAGAAAAGTACAGGGGACCTTGCCTTGCACCTTAGGTATCAGCTTGGCCACAGTGCAGTAGAGCGCCAAGGAGGCTCTTGGGGTCCCTGAGTCCAGGATTCAGCTCTTTGACAGCATTTCTAGATCTTCCCTGGGCCCGAGGAGAGCCTACTGCCCTGAAGGGTGAATCCCAGGTCTAGCAGCATTTAAAACAAGCTGATGAAAGGGCCTTTAGGCTTTGAGTGAACACTGGAAGTGGCCTGGCACAACCCTCCATTGGCTGATGGTGGTGGTGGTGGTCACAGGGAGAGGTGCCTCTTCCTGTGGAAAGGGGAGGGAAGAGTGGGAAGGACTTTGTATTGTGAGCCAAGTACCAGTTTAGCCACTTAGAACACCAGGCAAATTCTAAGGTTTTTGACTCCAATTCCTGGTTCCCAAATAGTACCTTTAGACCCTCTCAGTGAGTGAGGAAACTTGCTGCCCTTAAGGGAAGAACACAAACCTGACTGGCTTCACTCTAACCTAGGTGACAGAATGAGACTTGGTCTAAAAAACAAAAACAAACAAAAAAATTCTTCAAGAATGAAGGATAAATAAAGATCTTGCCAGACAAACAAAAACTGAGGAATTTCATCAACACCAGATCTGTCCTACATGAAATGCTAAAGGGAGTCCTTCAATCTGAAAAAAGGGAATGTTACTAACCAGAAAAAAAAAAAAATCATCTGGATGTACATAACTCATTGGTAGTCGTAGAGCCCTAGGGCCTTGAGTGAACATAAGTGGTAACCTGGTAGTGACTACAATGGGTCTTGGGCAAAACCCTGCGCAGTTCCAGTGGTGGTGGCCATGGGGGTACTGGCATCACCACACCCCTAGTTCCAAGTGGCTCAGCACAGAGAGAGAGATTCCATTTGCTTTGGAGAAAGGGAAAAGAACACGAGTCTCTGCGTGATAATTGAGATAATTCCTCTGGATCTTGTTGAAGGTGATATCTCGGCAAGTCTGCAAAAATCATAGCATTTTTGAGCTTGGGGGGCCAAAGTCCCTTTGGACTGGAAAGCCTTATCAAGAAGGGCAAAAGAAGAAAAAATGTCCAGACTGTGAAGACTATGATACGTACCTTACTCTTCAAGACCTAGACACTGATGAACATCTAAAGCGTCAAGATTATCAGGAAAAACATGACCTCACTAAATAAACTGGCATCAGGGAACAATTCTGGAGAAACAGAGATATATGACCTTTCAGACGGAGAATTCAAAATAGTTGTTTTGAGGAAACTCAAAGAAATTCAAGAAAACACAGAGAAGAAATTCAGAATTCTGTCAGATACATTTAACAAAGAGACAGAAATAATTTAAAAGACTCAAGCAGAAATTCTGGAGCTAAAAATGTAACTGACATACTGAAGAATGCATCAGAGTCCCTTAATAGCAGAATTGATCAAGCAGAAGGAAGAATTAGTAAGCTTGAAGACAAGCTACCTGAAAATACACAGTCAGAAGAGATAAAATAAAAAAGAAAAAGCAGTGAAAAACTATGAAGCATGACTACAAAATCTAAAACATAGCTTCAAAAGAACAAATACAATAGTTACTGGCCTTAAAGAGGAGACTAGTAACTCCCTTTTTTTTTTTTTTTTTTTTTTTGTAGAAATAGGGGAAGAAAATGTTAATAACAGAAAACTTCCCAAACCTAGAGTAGGATTATCAACATTCAAATACAAGAAGATTATAGAACACCAACCAGAATTAACCCAAATAAGATTACCTTAAGGCATTTGATAATCAAACTCCCATAAGTCAAGGATGAAGAAAGGACAAAAGCAGCAAGAGAAAAAAAAACAAATAACATACAATGGAGCACCAGTAAATCTAAGAGCAGACTTTTCAGTGAAAACCCTACAGGTCAAGAGAGAGTGACATGACATATATAAAGTGCTGAGGGAGAAAAAAGTACTTTACCCTAGTATAGTATATTCAGCAAAAATATTCTTCAAGCATGCCAGGCACAGTGGCTCATACCTGAAATCCCAGCACTTTGGGAGGCTGAGGCAGGTGGATCATGAGGTCAGTAGTTCGAGACCAGCCTGACCAACATGGTGAAACCCCATCTCTACTAAAAATACAAAAGTTAGCCAGGCGTGGTGGCATGCATCTGTTATCCCAGCTACTCAGGAGGCTGAGGTAGAAGAATCACTTGAAACTGGGGGCAGAGGTTGCAGTGAGTCAAGATCACGCCACTGCACTCCAACCTGGGTGACAGAGCGAGACTTGGTCTAAAAAAACAAAAACAAAAACAAAATTCTTCAAGAATGAAGGATAAATAAAGATCTTGCCAGACAAACAAAAGCTGAGGAATTTCATCAACACCACACCTGTCCTACACGAAATGCTAAAGGGAGTTCTTCAATCTGAAAAAAGGGAATGTTACTAAGCAGGAAAAAAAAAAAATCATCTGGATATACATAACTCATTGGTAATCACAAGCATACTGGAAAAATACAGAATATAATAACATTGTAATTGTAGTTTATAAACTATTCTTAAGTAGAAAGACTAGGTGATGAATCAATCAAATGCAATAACTAAAACAACTTTCTAGGACATAGTACAATAAGACATAAAGAGAAAGAACAAAAGTTAAAAATCAGCAGGATGAAGTTAAAGTGTAGATTTTTTTATTAGTTTTCTTTTTGCATGTTTGTTTATGCAATAAGTGTTAAGTTATTCTCAGTTTAAACTAATGGGTTATAAGATAGATAGCATTTGCAAGCCTCATGGTAATATCAAATTGAAAAACATACAATAGAAACAGAAAATTAAAAAGCAAGAAATTAAATTATACTACCAGAGATAATCATCTTCACTAAAAGGAAGACAGGAAGGAAGGAAAAAAGGAAGAGAAGATCACAACACAACCAAGAAACAAATAGCAAAACAGCAGTAGTAAGTCCCTACTTAGCAATAAGAGCATTGGATGTACATGGACTAAACTCTCTAATAAAAACACATGGAGTGTCTGAATGGATGAAAAAACTAGCTTTAATTATCTGTTGCCTACAAGAAATACACTTCACTTATTAAGATACACATGGACTGAAAATAGAACAATGAAAAAAGATAGTTTGTAGGGACATGGATGGAGCTGGAAGTTATTATTCTCAGCAAAGTAACACTGGAGACCTAGATATATAAAGTATATAATGATTTTAAATATATATGTGCTCAACACTGGAGACCCAGATATATAAAGTAAATATTAGAGCTAAAGAAAGAGATAGACCTCGATGCACTAATAGCTACAGACTTCAACACCCCACTTTCAGCATTGAAAAAAATTGCCACACAGAAAATCCAGAAAGAAACATGAGATTTAACATGCAATACAGATGAAGTGGACAAAATAGGTATTTTCAGAACATTTTATGCAATAGTTACAGAATACACGTTCTTCTCCTCAGCACATTGATCATTTTCAAGGATATACTAGGTAACAAAACAAGTCTTAAAAAATTGAATTAATATGAAGCATCTTCTCTGACCACAAAGAAATAAAACCAGAAATTAATAACAAGGAGAATTTGGAAAACTACAAACACATGGAAATTTAACAATATGCTCCAGAATGACCAGTGAGTCAAAGAAGAATTCAAGAAGGAAGTTGAAAAATATTTCGAAAAAAAATTATAATGGATAAACAACATACCAAAACCTACAGGACACAGCAAAAGCAACACTAAGAAGGAAACCTATAGCTATCAGTGCCTACGTCAAAAATGAAGAACTTATAAATAATCTAACAATACATCTTACAGAATTAGAAAAGCAAGAACAATACAAATTCAAAATTAGTAGAAGAAAATAAAAAATAAATATCAGAGTAGGAATAAATGAATTTGAAATGAAGAAAAAAATACAAAAGATCAATTTTTTAAAAAAGTTGTCTTTTCTTTTGAAAAGATAAACAAAATTTCCAAACCTTTTGCCAGACTAATGAAGAAAAAAAAAGAGAGAAGACCCAAAATAAATAAAATCAGGGATGAAAAGGAGGTATTACAACTGATATCCCAGAAATTCAAAGGATCAGTTGTGACTATTATGAGCAACTGTATGCCAATAACTTGGAAAATCTAGAAGAAATGGACAAATTCAAAGACACATACGGTCCACCAAGATCAAATTAAGGAGAAATTCAAAACCAGAAGTAATGAGATGAAGCTGTAATAAAAATTCTCCCAGTAAAGAAAAGCCCAGAACCCAAAGATTTCACTGCTGAATTATACTAAACATTCAAAGAACTAATAACAACCCTACTCAAACTGTTCCAAAAAATAGAGGAAGAGAGAATCCTTTCAAACTCATTCTACAGGGCCAGTATTACCCTGATACAAAAACCAGGCAAAGACATATCAAAAAAAGAAAACTACAAGCCAATTTCTCTGATGACTATTGATGTAAATATCCTCAACAAAGTCCAGGTGTGGTGGCTCATGCCTGTAATCCCAACACTTTAGGAGGCCCAGGCGGGTGGATCACAAGGTCAGGAGATTGAGACCATCCTGGCTAACACAGTGAAACCCCGTCTCTACTAAAAAATACAAAAAAATTAGCCAGGCGTGGTGACGGGCACCTGTAGTCCCAGCTACTCAGGAGAATGGTGTGAACCCAAGTCATGTGACTGCACTCCAGCCTGGGCTACAGAGAGAGACTCCATCTCAAAAAAAAAAAAAAAAAAAAAAACCTCAACAAAATACTAAAAACTGAATTCAACAATACATTAAAAAGATCATTCATGATAACTAAGTGAGATTTATCACAGGGATGCAAGGATGGTTCAACATATACAAATCAATCAATGTGATACATCATATCAACAGAATGAAGGACAAAAATCATGATCATTTTGATTGATGCTGAAAAAACATTAGATAAAATTCAACATCCCTTCATGACAAAAACCCTCAAAAAACTGGGTATGAAAGGAACATACCTCTACATAATATAAGCTATATATAACAGACCCACAGCTATTATCATACTAAATGGGGAAAAACTGAAAACCTTGCCAGATAAGATCTGAAACATGACAAGCATGCCCACTGTCACCACTGTTATTTACATAGTCCTGGAAGTCTGAGCTAGAGCAATCAGACGAGAGTAAGAAAGGGCATCGAAATTGGAAAGGAGGAAGTCAAATTATTCCTGTTTGCAGATGATATGATCTTATATTTGGAAAAGCCTAAAGACTCCAAAAAACTATTGGAACTGATAAACAAATTCAGTAAAGTTACAGAATACAAAATCTACTCACAAAAATCAGTAGCATTTCTATATGCCATCAGTGAACAATCTGAAAAAGAAATAAAAATATAATTATGCTTACAATAACCACACATAAAATCAAATACCTAGACATAGACTTGATCAAGAATTGAAAGATCTTTACAGTGAAAACTATGAAATGCTTTTGAAAAAATCAAAGAGGACACAAAAATTGGAAAGATAATCCATGTTCATGGGTTGGAAAAATCAGTATTGTTAAGATATCCTTACTACCTAAAGCAGTCTACAGCTTCAATGCAATTCCTGTTAAACTTTGCCAATGACATTCCTCACAGGAATTTAAAAAATATATATATCCTAAAATTTATATGGAACTATACAAGACCCAGAATAGCCAAAGTGATTTTGAACAAAATTAACAAAACTGGAGAAATCACATTACTTGACTTCAAAACTGCAGAGCTAGAGTCACCAAAAAAAAGAAACAAAAAAGCTTGGCACTGGCATAAAAACAGACACAGACACAAAAGAAAGGAAATCAGTATTTTGAACAGTTATCTGTATTCCTATGTTTGTAGCAGCACTGTTCATAATAGCCAAGCTTTGGAAGTAACGTTAGTGTCCAGCAACATATGGATGCATTAAAAAATGTTGTACCTATACACAATGGAGTACTATTCAGACATAAGAGAAAAATAAAATCCTGTCATGTGCAACAACATGGGTAATTATGTTAAGTGAAATAAGCCTAGTATAGAAAGACAAACATAGCATGTTCTCACTTACTTGTGGGATCTAAAATTCAAAACAATTGATCCCACATAGGTAGCGAGTAGACAGGTGGTTATCAGAGACTGGGAAGAGTACTGGGAGTCAGGGGTGGTGGGGGGAGATTGGAGATGGTTAATGGGTACAAAAATAAACAAATAAAATTTGATCGCACAACAAAGCAACCATAGTCAATAATAATTTAACTGTACATTTAACAATAACCAATAGAGTATCATTTGCTCGTTTGTAACACAGAGGATAAATGCTTGAGGGGATAGATAACCCATTTTTCATGTTGTGATTACCACACCTTGCATACCTATATAAAAAAATCTCATATTCTCGATAAATATATATTATTATTTATATTATTTAATCAACTGAGCCATTACATTACACCCACAAATTTAAACATTAAAAAAATTTAGTGATATGGGCACCAGCATTTTTGGGTAGCTCTTTAAATTGGGAATAATGATAGGAAGCATCACCACTGAGATGGGGGCTTTTTTTTTTCAACAGGAATGACGGCACACTGGAGTGGCAGAGGTCAGGTAACTGTTAAAGAGCAGAGGCAACACAGGCGAAATTACTCTCACTTGGTGGCATGGATGAAATGTTAAACATTGACACTGAGTGATCTGTAGTTGCTAATTATCCATAGCACCTTTAAATGTGAAATAGGTGGTAGTCTAATAAAATATTATCTTAAAATAATATTTTATTTATTGAAGAGTTGGACTGGTGCAGAGATGCTTAATATGAATTGCTCTCCTAGGAAGTCATGGCCACTAAACTATTTCCTACATGAAACCAATAACCTGACCCACATCCATATAAGGAAGAACCTCCACATCTCCATGTGTATATGCTGTACATTTTCTTCCAAGCCTACTGCAAGGGGACCTGGAGACATACACCATGGTGACTGCTCCAGTGACCAAGAATTATCAGGAATAAATAACTCTACATAGATTCTAAGCCCTGAGTATCCAGAATATTATGTTTGTTTTATTAGTCTGAGTAAATGTTGGTAGAGTCTAAATGCTAAATAAAGTTTTGACCTGTAGAATAGACATTCTCAGGATGGGACAATGAGACTGCAGTATTTGCGCAGATCTAACTATGCACAGATCTAATGTTTTGATGCCAGACACTTGCAGAATCCCTGCATTTGGCTCCTGGACAGCTGTGATATATTATGGTAGAAAAGGAAAAGTTAAGTAAAAGACCCTCAGAACTTTCCTTTAACGATTCCTTAAAAAAATAGTAAATTATAATCAATACTTCATTCATTCCCAGAGGAATTGAATCAATTAGTGGCAATATATAAGATATGAGTAATACAAGCATCTCCATTTAACTGACGTTTTTGGCTGGTGCAAATGCCACATGGATTTTGTTCTTTCAAACTCAAGCAGGTGATGACTAAATCCAGCTGCTGTTTTACATGTTGTTCTTTAACTAGATTAACTCAATCCCAAGTAAGTGCTGGCAGTTATGTATTTCTCCAAAATAATGAACGGGGAGGAAGAGATGCAGTTTACTTTCATCAGATAGGAACAAAGGTAAACCTACCCTTTCTTTCCTCAGGACTGCGTCAGCTCTCACAGTCTCTGTAGTAAAATAGTTGTAATGGAATAGAGCATCTAAATATTCTATTGAATATCATGCTATTCCATTACTGACAATGCCAAATGATGTGATCTGGTGAGCAGAAGTAGCTACTAGTGAGATACCCTAGTAAAATACTTGCATGCTAATGGTAAGGGATGAACCTACTGAGAATTCTAGGTCCTAACACAAAACTAAAGTTTCTAGAGGTCCAACAATTGTAAACAGGTTGGGAAATTCCCTCTATAGTGAGAGACACTGCACTAACACACACTAAAATAAAGAAGCAAAATTAATTTTGGGTCTTTTCAGGTTTTAGAGGCAAAATAAACCAAATTGGGTTACCTGTTCTAACCTGTTATCAATTAACTCGTGAAGCTGCAAATTTTTGAGTAGAGCTCAGAGGAAAATTAGTCTCTGTAGCAGGTTCAGACTAAAGTGAAAGTTTCCTGCAAACTGGGCCTCATTAACCAGTAGATAAAATGGTATTCATAGTGCCATTCATAAATAAGGGATGTTGGATGGATTCCTCTGGTTAAGCCCACTACAATAATCAGAGTGCAGACTGTGAAGAAGATTTTGCAACAATGTAATGCCCTCCTCTAGTGACAAGTACAGGTATGTGTTGCTTAATGATAGAGATATGTTCTGATAAAAATGTCATTAGGCAATTTCCTCATGCAAACCTTATAAAGTATACTTACATTATCTAGATGGTATAGCCTACCACACACGTAGGCTATATGGTACAGCTTATTGTTTCTAGGCTACAAACCTGCACAGCATGTTACTGTAGTGAATCCTGTAGGCAATTGTAACACAGTAAGTACTTGTATATCTAAACATATCTAAACACATAAAAGGAACACTAAAATTACAGACTTATAATCTTATGGGTCCACTATCCTATATAAAGTCTGTTGCTGAGCAAAACATTGTCATGCAGCACTTGACTATGTTCTCTTTTTGAATAACAATATCTGTCTTCCTACTGAGACTTCATAGAGATGTTATGACCGAACTTGTACCCTATGACTGTGACAGGGGAACTGACATCTTGAATGAGTGAAATTTGATAAACTGAGCCATTACATTGATTTACAGCATTCCTTTTCTGCTACATATTAAGAACAGGAAAAAAATATATTCGGAAAATGTAAATTTCTGTGAGATGTCTCTTGCTACTTCCTTTACCAAGTTTAATAAATCCAGGATCACTGAGGAGTCAGATTCTTCAAAATGAAAGTTTGGATCACCTCACCAGGTAAAGAAACCTGATTAGATGCCGGCTGTGTGCAAGGTGATAGAAGAAAACCTAATAAATGCTAACCACAGCCTCAGAGTCAGCACAGATGTGAGAACTGTAGCAGCTAGGTATACTTTTGTTACTGGTACATTAACTAGCATTTTATTTTTGCTTTTTCTCTCCCTTGACGTAGTATGCTAAGCTATACAATTTAGATTTGATTGAGGAAAAGTGGAGTTTGAACGATATATTGGTTTGGATATGATAAATGACTAAGGAGAGTTTGGATTTACTCTTCTTGGAGACAAGATGACATCATTGTAAATGATATTTGCCTAAAGTTAAGAAGAAACATAAAAGGCTAAACAAAGATTAATTTGTATAACATAGTCACAATTCCTGAACCTCACCTCATTTTTGTGTGTCACACCTTAGTGTGTGAGGTTATTTGATTATCAGAGTAGTATCTGTTTGTTATCTGTTGATTATTAACAGTAAGTTTATTGGTGACACAAACTCTGTCTTGTTCACTATTAGAGGTATCTCAGTGCACTCCTACATGATTTTAGATTTTAAATCTCATTTCTGCTGTTGGTAGGGTGTTTATGTAAAGATCCTTTTGATACATTGTAAATATTTTTAGTTTTATCTTTCTAAATTACACATATTCTGGATTTCTCATAAACATAATGAATATATGGGTTTGTCAAAACCTGTCACATATAATAAAACCTAGCTACCAGCATGTTTTTTATTAAGTAATTTTTTATTTTCAGGATACTTGAGAATATTTTCAGCATTATAGATTACAGAGATTGGCTTTAATATTAGAATTTGAAAGAGTTAGTTCATATTGTTACTCTTTTCTTTAAAATTATTTATTTAATTAAATTAAATAAAGAATATGTTGAGAGAACAGACAAAGAGATATCTATATGCCCTAAGTGACAGTCTTTACCTTCTTTTGAAGTTCTTGATGAAAACCAATGAAGAGAGGTTTCTTTGCAAATAAGTAGTGCTGAGTGTTCTCATCATGAACAAGAAATCTAAGACTACAATGTATAAAAAAATCTGTGGCATATTCAGGAAATGTTTACCTCCCTTCTTCATGACATTTTAGTTCAAAATACCATACTACTTATGAATACTTACTGTTTACACACCCCAGAGTATGTTTAGAAATAAATGATGACAGTGGTTCTCAATTCTGTAGATGGTAGTTAATCTCTGGTCTTTTATTGCAAAACGATCCAACAAATAGAGTGAGATTGACATTTAAATCATTTAAAGATAATTCTGACAATATTTGGTAGAAAGATTGAAATTTCCACAGGCTAGTAGACATCTCCAATTTTTTTTTAAGAAATGAAAGGTTTCAGAGATCAAAGCCGAAGCAGCATACATGGGAGCCAACCTATTACCAACAAGAATGTCATCACTCGGAATCACTTTCTGCCTTGCCACTTCTCCTGACTTTCTTGTTGACGCAAACAGTAGCAGTGAGCTGCAGAGCTGACGTTTATGCTTTTGCCATGATGAGTAGTCCTACTAAAGTAAGCTGCCAAAATGCCAATAAAAAGGAAAACATTTTCTTGTTAACTAGTAAGAGAACCTAATAAAAAAATAATTTTTTTTACTGAAATTGTAACATTAGTAATTAGTAATATTTAGAAACTGCTTACAACTTCAAGAATCACGCAAGTGGAGAAAATAACCAGAGTATTGTGCGACACTCATAGGAACTAATGTAAAGTAGTATCTTAAATTTCAGCCTAGTTTCAATATGCTCAGTTCCTGTGCTACAACATTTTATTTCCTTTATATTTTGAAACTGCTTGAAGTGTAGCGTAGTGTATTATTCTACCATGAAAAAATGTTTTATTTAGTGGGGATTTTCCCTCCCATTTTAAAATAAAAAGTGTTCATGTATTTTCACATCTCTGACATTATAGACTATCTACCCTGCAAATAAGTGCCAAAATACATGTTTTGTGAATGAACAAATGACAAAATGGTGTTTGAAACAATATAATAGCATCACTGGTTTATTTATGCATTCTTCTAAGACTTTAATTCGTTATATCATCATTTTATGATTTATTTTCCACTCTTTAGAAACTCTACACTATTCAAAAGAACATTTTTGAAAATGCCTCTCAGGTAGAGAAGAGTTCTATTAGACAATTAACTATATGATCATTTATGTAATGTAGAGAATGTTAGGTAATTGCAATTATTACAAATACTGCTTCACATAAAACATATCTTCACAAGGCAGAAGTACATCTGCAGGGTGAAGTCCAATTGCATATTATGGTCTTGGCTTAAGTTATGGGGAAAATATTTCCACATTCATATAAATGCTTCTATCTTACCGATTTATTGTGCAAATTTTTAACTAAGTACAGTATTCTTCTATTTTCTTTACAGTATTCTTACATTTTACTCTGCAGGTGACTATTGATTAAATCAAAACTGTACCTCTTCAAAGCTGGAAATTTTTGCAAATATTATGTTGCCTGAATGTAACAGATGGCATTTGGCCCTGAGGTTTTTTCCCAAATAACCATCCAGTCATTTCACATAGAAAAGATTCAACTTTTGGGAAGACCTAGCCAGTTTTACCATTTTTCTAAAAAATTACATGAGGCTTTACAGCTGGCACATGATATAAAATAACTATTTTGATAAAGAACAGAGATTCTGACAGAAATATATATATGTAAATATATATATATATATATATATACATAATTCCTTCTTTATGAGTACACAGTAGTATTACGGGCAAGAGGTATTTAAGGTGTTACTTTTTGAACATTACCTCTGTATTAGCATTAGTTTGGAATAATTTTGCATCACTGCAGTTATCAAGTTATCAAACTAATTATAATTTTCAGTACAAATACTGACAAAAGCATTAGGATAAGAAGAATCTGTGACCTTCTTAGCAAAATAATCCTCGGCTTAAAAAGTGTTTCAAAAAGTGTGATATATTATCCTAAGATCCATGTTTAAGCATGATATGGAAGGTGTGTAATCATATTGTGTAATCTAGCACATTGAAAATATTTACCATGGAATTTAGTTGAATTACAATTGTTATCTTCCAATTCAATGCCTGGAGTTGGGACACATAAGACAAGAAATGATCACTAGATGGTTATGATAAGCCAGCTACTCTGTTGATTTTTTATATACATTGTCCTATTTGCTGCTTTAAAATGTTTCAACTGTGATATTTTTCTGACTATACAATTAGGACTTAGGGCTCATCAGTATTTAATAAAGGTTACAACGTTAGTACATGCTAACTCTGATATTAAAGCCTGAATCATCTAACACTTTCTCAATTTTATTAACATGATAATTGTCTGTGTGTACCAGCTCTAAACATTCTGGCAAGTACTTCAGAGTTTATTCATTTTTAGGTTTAAAAAACTTTAATACACAGTGGCCTAACTCAGAATTAAATGCCTCAGTTGGACAAAAAAATAACAATATTGTTAATCTCATATGTGGTTGGATATAATTCTATAGAAAATACTAGCAAACTGAATTCCGTAGTACATTGAAAGGATTATACATCATTACAGGGTGAAATGTATCCCTGGGATGAAAGTATGTTTCAACTCATGGAAATCAATAAATGTGATATGTCACGTTAATGGAATAAAGATAAGTATCAACATGATCATACCAATAGATGCAGAAAAATCACTTGACAAAATTCAGAAACCTTTCATGATAAAAATTCTCAACACACTAGTAATACAAGGAAATTACCTCAACATAATAAAGGCTATCTATATAAGACAAGCTCACAGCTAACATCTAAATGGTAAAAATATCAACGTCATTCCTTTATGGTCAGGAAAAAGTCAAGGATACTCACTCTATTCAACATAGGCTGGAAGTCCTAACCAGAGTGCTTAAATAAGAGAAATAAATTAAAGGCATCTAAACTAAACAGTAAGAAATAGAACTGTCTCTGTTGGCAGATAACAATATTGTATAAAAATTCCTAGACTTTAGCCCTCAAAAAACTTAGAACACATAAACAAATTCAGTAAATTTGAAGAATATAATATCAACACACAGAATCAGCTACATTTCTACACACTAACAATTAATTATCTGTAAAACAACTTTAAAATTTTTGATTTACAATAAGATTAAAAAGAATAAAATACTTCTGAATAAATTTAACCTAGGAGATGAAAGATCTGTATAGTGAAAACTATAAAACACCGATGAAAGAAATTGAAGAAGACACAAACAAATAGAAACCCATCCCATTTTCATGGTTTGGAAAAAATTAATATCGTAAAATGTCCATACTACCCAAAGCAATTTGCAGATTCAATTCCATACCCATCACAATTCCAATGACATTTTTGACAATATAAAAAAATCCTATAATTTATATGACACCACAAAAGATTCTGGATAGCTAAAACAATGTTGAGCAAGAAGAAAAAAACTGGAGGCATCACACTTCCTGGTTTCCAATTATATTATAAAGATCTAGTAATTAAGACATTATGGTACTGGCATAAATACAGGAGCATAGACCAGTGCAACTAAATAGAGAACCCATAAATAAATCCACGCATGTAAGTTCAACTAATATGGTACCAAGAATATACAATGAAAGAAGGTAGTCTCTTCATAAATGGAGTTAGGAAAACCTAGTTTCAAGTAGCAAAGAATGAAATTGAACCCTTATACCATAAACAAACATTAACACGTAATTGATTACAGACCTAAACGTAAGACCTAAAACTGTAAAAATGCTCAAAGAAAACATGGAGGAAAAACTCCTTGACATTAGACTTGGAGACCTCAGTTTTGGATATGACATCAAAAGCATAGGCAACAAAAGCAAAAATAAAGTGGGACAACAAAGACATTTCTGCACAGCAGTGAAAACAATCAACAAAATTAAAAAGCAGCCTATGAAATATGCAAAAAAGTTTTTAAACCAAATATCTAATAAGAGAATAATATTCAAAATATATAAGTAACTCATATACTTTAACAAAGAAAAGATAAATCCAATGGATAAAAATGGCAAAGGACCTGAATAGACATTTGTGAGGAAAATATACAGGTGGCCAGCAGGTATATTAAAAGGTGCTCAACATCATTAACTATTGGCAAAATGCAAATCAAAACCACAATAAGCCATCACCTTATACGTGTTAGGATGGCTATTTCCAAAGAGTCAAAAAAAAAAAAAAAACACAAGTGTTGGCAAGGATGTAGAGAAAAGAGACCCTTTGCACACTATCAATGGGAATGTATATTAGTACAGTCATTATGAAAAACAGCATGAAGCTTCTTTTAAAAAAGTAAGTAGAACTACCATATGATCCAGCAATCCTACTTCTGGGTATATGTGTAACAAAAATAAAATTACTATCTTGAAAAGGTATCTGCACTCCCATGTTCACTGCAACATTGCTCATGATACCCAAGATATGAAAACAATGTAAGTGCCCATCAGTGGATGAATGCATAAAGAAAATGTGGTATAATATACAATAGGATATGATTTAGCTTAAAAAGGAAGTTGCCTTTTGCAACAACATGTATGAACCCAAAGGACATTATGCTAAGTAAAATAAGCCAGACACAGAAAGACAAATACGATCTAATTTCACTTGTATATGGAATCTAAAAATGTTCAACTGGTAGAAACAGAGTTGAATCATGGTTAGCATGGGTTGGGAGGTAGAGGAAATGTGGAAATGTTGGTCAAGGTGTACAAACTTTCAGTTATAAGGTGAATTAGTTCCAGAGAACTAATGTGCAGTGTGATGACTATAGTTAGTAATAACTCCATCCTTAAAGTTTGCACAGAGGTAGAACTCAAGCATTCTGACCACACAATCACACAAAAATAAATAGTTATGGTGATTGATATGTTAGCTCAGTTGCAGTAATCATTTCATAATATATACACAAATCAAAACAGCAAGTTGTGCATGTTAAATATATATGATTTGTATTCATCAAACATACCTCAATAGAATGGAGGGAAAAGGCATTCTTTGGATAAATTGCACTTATTGCCTGATTCCCAGAAGCTCTAAACTAACCAATAGACCTCAATGGCACCATATATTCTGAGGAAAAATTATTATATCAGAGCAGTGTATGATAAGTTCTAAGATTGATTCCCTTCCTTCTCCTTAGAGTCCTGTTACCCTGGTAACATTCTCTTGGTCTTTTAGGGGACAGTTAGGAATAAGACTTACAATGAGTGCATTTCTGTGGTATGATTGGAATTTTTTTCTGTAGATAACATAAATTCCCTTCCATTTAAGAGGCTCTAGATCTGTAAACTTATTCATAGTTGCAAATTGAAAGAGGGGCTGTTGATCTTCATAGCGTTCAAACTATATATATATATCTGCTTGAAAAACCTCCAGTGACTTCATAAATAAAGTGGTCCCTTATTGAGCTACCTGAATATTTTAGTTATAGGGACTTCAGTATTATTGAATCACAGACATAAATGTTATTTAAACCTGAGGTCTAATTTATCACTGGAGATTATAGGCTTCTATTTTGGCTTCTTCAAATCTGATAATGCATTGTTTCCATTAAAATCCAGGAGGGAATATCAATGGAGTCTCTCCTACGTGATTCCAGCTGTTAGGAGATAGAAAGTGCAATGCTTTTCAAGGATGCTAGTGTTTCCCTCATAAACTTTCTCAACAGCATGAGCCAGGTTATCTTTGGGGATATGTTTAACAATGGATGAGAGAATCATATTATAAATCCCATCCAACATTCCTGTATCTCTAAATCATTGTATTCTTTTTCTACATTAAAAGAGGTAATTTTTGATACCCTAGCTTCCCTAGAGAATTCCATCATGGAGCCCATGTTTTAGTCAACTAAACTCTTAGAAACAGTATATTGAGTCAGCATTTCTGGTAGACGGACTCATGCTGATAAAGTGGCCACATCAAAAATTATCTCTCTCCCTTCTCATTCCTTCATCCTGACTTCTGAAAATTGGTGATATTAGTATGTATATCACAAGGTTATTATAATAATTGAGTAAATTAATATTTGCAATGCTCTAAGAAGAGTACCTGTGATACTATTGCTTTAGAATTGTTTGCTAAACAAAAATTTGTAGATCACGTAAGAGCCTTTGAGTAGTTGATTTTTTCTCTTTGTCCTTTTGATCTCACACTTTTTCTAGATGCTTTTCTAACTCTTACTTTCAATTAAACACATTCACAGTTAAGGAAAATTTAACCCAAAGCTCTCCTTGTTATAAAAATTATGGAGTGTCATTCCTTTATTCATTTAATGTTTTCTTAATACTATGAGCATGTAACAAAATTTTATGTAAATCCAATATATTCTCTTCTAGAAATTTCTAGAAGACTAAACTAGAACGTAATATCATAAACATGAAGCAAAAAATGTGATCAATGAACAGCCAAAGATAAAAATGTTTTGTGCCTTTGACCATAACATAAAAAAGATTTATACTGAATATGACATTTATTCTAAATCTTAAGTGATAAATAAGGTATTAAGTGACAAGACAAAACAAAAAACAGTGCACATGTTTTATAAGAATATATAGAAATTGTAAGGCTGGAACCAGATTAAATATTCTTTGAATACATTGTTTCCCAAACCAATCTTTAATTATATACGAGAATATAATAAGTCGCAAGTAATGGAAACAAAACTTTTAGTGGGCTAAACAGATAGTTTATTTTATAAAATATAGTTATACAGAGGCTGGAATCAGTTGCTATCACAAATTCTTTTAATAAACCAGTTTCTGTCTTTCTGCTCCACCAATCTTAGCATGTTGGCTTTCTTTCTCATTTGTGTTGATTTGTGAATGTACTGATGTCTGCTACCTCTATACATTTCATTTCTAGGAAAAGACAGAAAAAATCAACATATGAAGAGCAATAGACCCAAATATAACCTTTTATACAACATGGTTATTGGTAAAATATTCTTCTTTTATTCTCCCCTGCCTTTGATTTAGAACAATCAGTGTTGTCTCAGCCGTAACTTATCATACAAATGCCTTCCCAAAATTATGCAGCATCATTCCACTTACATCTCATTGGTTAAAACAGAATAGTCATGCTTCGCTGCAAGGAACCTGGGTAAATCATTATCTAGCTAGACACATTAACGCCCTAGAAAGGATTGGAAGAAAAGGCAGTGGATATTGGATAAGAATTGCCATGCTATGCTCTAATTCTTGCTAACAAATCTGTGAGCTTGCTAAAAATACTAGAAGTGATTTTGTTTCAATAACCCCATCTCCTTGTCTTTTAATGAATGCTTCCTTTTGACTGCATGGGTCTCTTCTCACTTACAGATTAAAGTTCTTTGCCTAATACGTGAGCCTCACCACTCTGTACTTCAGAGGATTCATGTTGAATCTCTTATTATAGACACATGATAACTTTTGAATTGTCCATCCTTCAGCTTGGCGTGCATTATAAACGACAGGCTATACATTTAGGACAACAGGCATTCCATTTGAATTAAGTTATTTAAACATTCTTTTCAGTGCCATAAAGTCTCTGTAATACATAAACATACAGTTGGCTAATTAAATCTACAATATGTGTAATTATATTACTCACTGGTTCCAAGTTCTTTCAACAGTGAAGAATGAGACTAAACTTTCATTAACCTTCTTATCTATTGCCTTTGTATGCCTCAATAAACCTTATGTATTTGTCAATAACAATAATAATTTTAAACAAAATGATTCCCCTATTTTTATATCACTTTATATTATTTTTGTAATGTTTTCAGCATTAGTAATATATATGAAACACTTGTAACTAATATGCCTGTGTTATTATGGCAAAATTTCATTTATCTTTAAAACCATACACAAAATAACAATAATAAGTAATGGGATTTTCATGTCATACTAAAAGAGAGGTCCATAATTATTACAAAGAATGAAAATGTTTAAAATAGTCTATCTTCTAATATTAAATTTTGATTGCTCTATTTCAAATATATAATCATAATTTTTTGCCCTGGCATGATCTAACAGAAAGAATGTATATAAATTATAGCAGGGGTCTTCATTTGCTTAATGTGTTTCATTCTTAATTTTCTCCAAATAATGTAATAACATAATCTGTATAACTGTGTGACAGTCACAGATAAATTGCAGTGTTTTAGAAAACTCTGAAATTTATGAGAAAATGAATAAAGACAATATTGACAACCACTATTTAGTAAGAAACTAAAGTTATATTTATAGAAAGCTGGTTGCTAGATAAATAGATATGGATATCAGTATATATAGGTATAGATAAGTACAGATGTGTATATCTGTTAAGTGTCTTGTATTGCTAATATTTGTAACGTAGGATGCTGGACTTATTTTCTTTTAAATTTCTACATAAAAGCATAGAATTTCTAATAAATGTTTTCACTTCTCCAATGGATCATCTTTTTCACCCCTGAGGGCATACAACTACACTTAGGGACCACTCTTTTTGCTGGTTGCCATACCTAAATCTGATATTATTTACCTTATGTGATGACAGTATTTGTGAGATGTGAAACCCACAGACATGGAGGGCAGACTTTTCTTATATGCAGGTTTATCAGGGCTTACTCTAGGAATTGAGTATGCACAGATTTGGTGTATGTGGGGATACTGGAACCAATACCCCATATATACAGAGGGATGACTGTATAATCTATCTATTTATTTTCACATTTGAGGCAACTACTTGTATATTCCTTAGTTCCTCTGTTGACAAATATTTCTCCAAGGTAAAATTTAATTGACCTAAACCATCTCTAGGTATCTTTGAATTTGTTTAATTCATGTATTATTTAACCTTTTAATTAAATTTAACACATTTGATTCTGAATCTCCTCAAAGATAATTGAATCTGCACTGCCACCTATTTTTTCTCTCCTTACAAGTAATAAAAAACATTTAGGTCAATAGCAATTAAAATGTTATTTATATAGTGACTCATTTGGAAACACCATTTTAAAAAACTTTTTTTATAACAGATTACCCATCTATTTTCATAACTCCATATTTAGATCTATATTAATCGGTGACATCACATTCCCTTTTTTTCACAATACCTTGAGACATGGACAATGTAGAAATAATTAAGAAATAAATGAGTACCCTCAGAAAGTTAATTTCAATAATGTAGCAAAGCAGAAACTAGAATATAATGAGTTGAAAATTGCATAGTAGTTCATAAATAGAAATCAGAATGTGCAGAATGACATTTTAAGTGGTTTTATAATGAATTAAGAGAGTTTATTTTCAAAGTGTATCAGAATCAAATAAATGGTTTTAGATTTTGTTAAGCCGGATATTTGGAGCAGAGATCATTTTAGGTACAGCATTAGGTCACTAAGTATTGGGGAGGTGGGAGGGGATAGAAGACAATTAAAAGCTGTGGTCATAGACTGGAATGTCTAATTAGAGATCCTGGAAATAGAATACTCTAAAGGATAAAGAGTCTATGTGAAGGCTAATTCAATAGAAAAGAGTCAAATATTACTACCGTTAAGTTTATTTAATAGCTGTAAGACTATCATTAATAGAAAAGTGTGTAAAAGAAATTAGTTCTCAAAACAATGGCAGATGATTATTGAGAGAGGTAAATCAGCATAGTAATTTAATATAGTACTTATAAAAACACTTTTTTTTGTATATTAGTCAGGGTTCCTCAGATACACAGAACCAATAGGATACACAGATAGATTAGATAGATAGATAGATAGATAGATAGATAGATAGATAGATAGATAGGAATAGAGATAGATGAGAGGGGATTTGTTAGGGAAATTGGGTCACATGACTGTGGTGGCAGAGAAGTCCCATAACAGGCCATCAGCAAGCTGGAGACCCTGGGATGCTGGTGACTTGGCTCAGTCCAAGTCAGAATGCCTTAGAACAAGGGGCGCCAATGGTACAACTCTCAGTCCAAAGCTAAAGACCTAAAAATCACAGGGGGTGGGAGTGAACATGGAGGGTGGTTCTAGTGTAATTCCTGGAGTCTCAAGGCTGAAGGGCCTGGGTTCATGATATTCAAGGGCAGGAGAAGAAGTGTGTGTTCCAGCTCAAGGAGAAAAAGAAAATCCTTTCCTTTGCTTTTTTTTTTTTCCTAGCTGGGCCGCTAGTCTATTGAATGGTGCCCACCCACATTGAAGGTGGATCTTCTCCGATCCGTCCACTGATTGACATGCCGATCTCCCTTAGAAACACTCTCACAGACACACCCAGAATCAGTGCTTTACCGAGTCTCTAGGTGCTCCTTAATCCAGTCAAGTTGACGTTTAAAACTAACCATCACAGCTGGGAACAGTATTCTGCCCTATTTTTGAAGTTCTATATCATACTATTTACTACTTATAAATGTTCATTTTTCAGAAAAACTCTCATGACTCTGTTTAAGTTCAACTCTAGTAATTTATGGGCGTAAGACAAATAATTGGCCCTTGTAAAAATGTTCGCCTTTTCCTAATAAAGACATTCGTTTTAAAAAGTTAGAAATTGTAACCTTTATCATGCCTCTGTTTTAAAATCTGTACTGTACCTGGTCTTCCACCTAAATAAAATAACATTTTGGTCTAATAAAAAGAGAAGTTCAGAGTCATACTATGTTTATTGTTTGACCTTAGGTATTATGTACATATTAAACTTTAGTTTCCTTGAATATGAACCAAGACTAATGATGTATAATAGCCATTTTTGAACAGTTACTATGTTCAAGGGAGTTTGATCTGCCTTAACTGACAAAAAATGCAGAAGGATTTATTCTTAGTTTTATACACATTTTAACAAGTCATTTATGATTTTGTACACAGTGATAATAGTGAAGGATACAGCTCCTAGGAAAAATCGTTATTATAACAGATACATTCCAACTTGATGCCTTTACTAAAATTCTCCCCTGTAAATGGGAGCTTAACAATGAGTACACATGGACATAAAGATTGAAATAATATACAAGGGGGAGGAGAAAGGGTAGGAAGTGGGGTTGTGTTAAAAATTTACCTTTTGGATACACTGTTCAATGTTAGGATGATGAACACACTAGAAGTCCAAATCTCACCAATACAAACTCTATTCATGTTACAAACCAGCACATGTACCCCCCTGAATGTATAGCTCAAAAAAAGTTAAATGTACATAGTTATATACATAGTTATATATATGAATTTAATAATGCCGAAGGCTAGTTTCTGGTCATTTTTGGCAGACAAGACAAAAAAGAAAATATATACATAAAAAATACACACATGAAATAAAATTTAAAAAGGTTTTCCTGAGGACTGGGTCTTTTTTGTTTGCCTAATCTAACTTGACAACTTTTGCCTCTTAAAAGTGGTCTTTAATCCACAAACATTTAATTTAGCTATCAATACTATTGAGATTAAATATGCTACCTGTTCTTTTTTTCTTTCTCTTCCACATATTTTTGGTTTAATTGCTATATTTTATCTCCACTAGTGGATTAGTGTTTAAATTAATTTATTTTTTAAGTGTTTGCTCTGTGTTACATCTCTGTGACATGTCACAGCCTATTTAAAAATAATATTGTGCTATTTGAACTATAGTATAAAACATTGTACTACCATTGTACTACCATTTCCACCCTTCATTCTTTGTGACATTTTTGTCATACGGTTTGGTTTCACATATAACTCCCAAAATATGTTATTAAAATGTTTTTTAACTCCACAATATGTCACTACTATTATATTTCAGACAGTGTATTATCATTTAAAGATATAAGAAATATAATAAATTGTATTTTCTATCTTCCCTTATTTTGACCCCAGACGCACCTTTATTCATTTCTTTGCATAGGTCACATTTTCATCATGCATCATTTTTTTCTTTGGCCTAAAACCACACTGCTTAAGTCACTTTGCATTGCAGGTCTGCTGACAATGGAATCTCTCAGCTTTTGTTCTCTGAAGAAAGCCCATATTTTTCTATGTCTTTTGAAAAAGGTATTTTAGATAAATATAGAATTCTAGATTCAAAAGTTTGACTTTCGGTACATTAAAGAAGTTTTTCAGTATATTAAAGAAGAAAGTTTCTTCCGGCTTCCAAAACTTTACAGGAAAAATCTGTAATATTCTTATATCTGTTTCTGTATATGTAGTTTTCTTGTTCCTTTCAATTGCTTTTAAGATATTTTCCTCATGTTTGGTTTTAAAAAACTCAACTAAGATGCAATTTTTTAAAACTATTCTTTGCTTGGTGTTCATTGGATCTTTTTCATTTGTGGTTTGCTACCTCATATTAAATTTGAAAAAATATATAGTCATCATTTTTTCAAATAATTCTTCAACACTTCTTTCCTTTCTTCTCTGTTTGGCATTCAAAATATATGCAATATGTTCCCAAAGCTCCTAGGTTTTCTTTTCTCTTTTGTTCATTCTTCTGCATCTTTGTTTTGAGTTTCTATCATTATTATTGACCTATTAATTTCTATTGATTTATTATTTCATTTGTGAATTTAGTATGTTTATAAACTCTTGAAGGAATTATTTTTCTGTGATACCCTCTAGATTTTTGTGTAATAGAGTATATTATATAGATTTCATATTTAGCCCTTTTTGTTAGAGATTCCAATGTCTCACTGAAATTTCCCGTCTGCCCATGTCTGTTTCCAAGTTTTTCACTAGATCCTTTAACATCTTCATCATACCTACATAAACTAAAATGCCTTTCTGATAGATCTAACATCTGGGTAATTTCTGGTGCTATTTTACAATCTCTGTGGGGGTCTAAAATCAAGGAGATTTGCCTCTGTGTTCTTATGCATTTTTCTTTTCCTCAGTAGCACCCTGTTATTTCTTGTTATCTAGCATGAAGCTTGTTGTTGGGTGAATTAATGTTCTGATTTGCCTTCTCCAACTCAGGTTCTGGAAGGTTCTGTGTGCTTGATATTGAGACTGGGACTTTGTCAATGATCCTGTACATTCTCCAGAACCCTGGGGTATTATATTTCCTTGTGTTTATGAACATCTTCTTTGGGACAGAATGTCCTGCCCTCCCTCTAGAGATAAAGGACTTCTGATTTACATAATGCAGGATCCTGGATCTGATTAATTTCACTGCATCTTTCATTGGATCAGGTAGCTTTTGCTTTAAATTCTCCCCCAATGAACGTTT
The DNA here is from genome assembly GCF_009764315.1 of Trachypithecus francoisi. Classification (NCBI taxonomy): domain Eukaryota; kingdom Metazoa; phylum Chordata; class Mammalia; order Primates; family Cercopithecidae; genus Trachypithecus; species Trachypithecus francoisi. Next base: position 154,595,489 of record NW_022681454.1, on the reverse strand, counting down.
GCTTGGAAATAGGGTTTTCTGTCCCTTCTTCCATGGGAAGTAGCTTACTTGCTGCTATTTGTTGAAACGCTTGTGGTGGCGTAGGGGTGTTTTCTTCCCCACCTCTAGGAGCAGGTAACTCTTCCACTGCCCTTCCCTCAGCAGCTGTGTGTCTTTGTCAGAGATCCAGAACACTACTATTTTATGTTTCTCTCAAAGTGGCTCTTAGTTTTGCCACTGTATGAGAAGAGCCTGAGGAGCAGACAGTTATTTCAGTGTACCACAAAAAGTGGCTTTCTCAAGCTGCCTGCTTTGTTCTTGGCCTTTTTTGGTGACTACTACCATCATCAAGACCTGTAGGAAAGAGCTACTGAGTGAGTGTGGGCTCCAGGTGTGCCTGTGACTGCTGAGCATTACATACTGTCTCTACAACTCATGCGCAGATTTTTATTTGTTTGTTTTTTGTGTGTGTTTTCGAGACAGGGTCAAACTCTGCCACCCCAGCTGGAGTACAGTGGCACAATCTCAGCTCACTGCAGCCTCAACCTCCGGGGCTCAATTGATCCTCCCATCTCAGCCTCCTGGGCAACTGTTACTACAGATGTACGTCTGCCAGCACATCCAGCTAATATTTTTTGTTGTTGTTGAGAAATGGGTTTTCAACATGTTGCCCTGGTTTAAAACTTCTGGCCTCAAAGGAAACGCCTGCTTCAGCCTTCCAAAGTGCTGGGATGACAGGCATGAACCACCATGCCTGGATGCTCAGGTTTTAAGAATACAGAAAACTTCAGCTATTTTCTTTTTAGTTTTTATGACAAAGTTTGGTACCACTCTGGCAAAAATAAGACATTTTATTTGGCCCATGTGTCCTTGGAGGGGCTTGTCAGATCTTGAAATTTGGTTCAAATGATATCGTTGCAATCATCAACCTTTGGCTCAGAAAATATTATTATTTTGAAGATATGTCTGTCTTTTTCTCTTTGTTGTAGAAGGACTGACATTCCTCATGTTTTTTTTTACATCTTAAGTTAAAGCAGAATTTATAGCTTTATTTGTTGTTTGGGGGTTTAAAGTTTTATGTTAGTCTTATTTTCAATAATTACGGTGTACTCAGTTTTGCATCCTGAAATATATTGTCATATAGTATCATAGTGGAGTTATACATGGAAGTCATTATGTGCTTTCATCTATTTATCTTAGGAATGTATGTGTGTATGCACATTTGTGTGTGCACATGTGTATGTGTCAAGAGGCAAATATAGAGATGAATTTAAATGGGCGATTACATTTTATACATATTAAATAAGATATCTGAAACCTCTTTACCTTCATTTGATTGCAGTTCTCCTTGAATGTCAGAGTTGGAACATACCACACTGAGGATGATGCTAGTGTTTTCACAGTTCTTAAAATTAAGCCCAGTTTTACACCTGGTATTAAACAATCTTTTTGAGAGGTGCCACTAAAGAGATTGATATTACATCTCATGAGTGTACCAGAGATTGTGTTCAAGAGAAGGAAAACATATTTTAATATGAAAAAACTAAATAACTATGTTAGATTCCTGAGAGGAATCATACTAGTGGCACGTCTTTAGTGGCAGGTCTCAAAGACTTTGTTCAAGGTTAACTTGACTGTGATATTTGCATAACTTGCAGAGTTTATCATTTGACCCTTACATAGACGGCAAGCACACTGTGTAACTTTAGGGCTGTATACAACATTAACCTAAGTCCTTTGAAAGCACCTCCTAAACACAGTCCATAATTATACTCAAATAGGTTCACATCACAATAATGATACTACCAGGATTTTCTAAGTAGAATATTGAGAATGAGAACAAAATTCCAAGTCTTACTTCAGTAATTAATTTTTTCTCTGACCTTGAAGAGGTAATTTCATCCCAATTTTCTTTTCATGTAAATATTAGGGTGCTCCATCTCTCTTTAAAAAATCATGTCAATTAAGTAGGCAATGGCTTAGATCCTTCCAGGTGTATAAACTACTCCCTGAGTGTAAATTACACTGTACTAACTACATTAAGTCACTAGTGCCTGAAATTCATTGAATTACTGCTCTACTGCACTAAATGTTCCCCCAATGACTTAAAAGAGTTAGTGTACTTTTTAAAACACTGGGCTTAAATGCTAGGAGTTTTATGATGTTTTTTACAAAACTTGAAGAGAAGTATATTAACTATATGTAGTACATTTTCTCACCACTTCTAGAAAAACAAAGCTGACAGGAAACTTAAAAATGGATTAGATTGTACAAGATACCCACTGCTTTTAGTTCATGAGACGTACTTTAAAGGGAATAAAAAATATGCAAGTTCAGGGTACTATTTGAATTCATCATGCTAAATAGAGTTTCTGGAGCATAAAGCAAAGAGTGTCTCAAAACAGTTGGTAGCATAAAACCTGTCAAAATAACTTGCTAATTAGTAACATCTAACAGTATTTCTTAGTGAATGTAGCTGTCTATACTTTCAAATTGAGTATATGTGAAGGCTTTGAAACACTATACTATATTATCATTGAATAGTATTTCCTTGAGATGTTAATTTTGTACTGAAAATGTGCTACATGTTTAGATAACTATGCCTACATGATTAGCTATTTAATAGTATTTTGTAAATTTGGTCATAATAGTTTATTATTAGTTTTTTTCCAAGTGAATTAATTTCAAATCTGTTTGTATAATTAAGGATATAATCTAACTTGAATGTTATTCAGAATATCATGACTTCTTAATCTGAGTCACAACTGCAACAACATACCAGCAGTTTTTACGTATCCTCACATTTTCGTGCCTCATGATTATTCCCTCTTGGCTTCATTTCCTCCTCCCTGATAATAAGGGCAACCAGAGACTGTGTTCTTCACTCATTTTGTCTCTCCTCGGTTTATGTGTCCCTACTCTTGTGGAATCAGCTTCAATTATGATCAATTCCATATCTCATTCCCATCACTATATTTAAAAAATAAAAAAAATACATTTTTATACATACCTGTCACAGTCAAGTGTCAAAAACACAAATAATTAAATTTTGACTGTTAAGTCTATTTTCTGTCTTAGAATATCTGTCAGATGTTCCATCCATCAGGCTGATTTGACTTTCCCAAACGTTAGTGGCTGTGTAACCTAAGTAATATATTTTCTTATGTTATTTGAAATTTCTTATTTCTCAGAGACTCAGCACAAGTTTATGGCTTTCTTCAAAAAGGTCAATTCTGAAAGTTCTATAGAAGAACACATCATGACATACAAGAAATAGCAGAGGAAACTATGAAATAAAACAAAAAGGTATGGAGACTTATCTTTCATTGATATTTGAAGGCTAAGGGCAGCAGAATGGGAAAGGAGTCACTGGCAGCACAGGGAGAAAACAGTAGGAGAAGAAAGACTGTGAATTCTGCTTGTTTTCTCTGGATCTTCATCAGTGCTGCCTCCACCTACTACCACTTCTAGATGCTATTTCAGGCACTCACCAGTAACCAGGGCTCTCACAAACATTGCCATGAATTTCTGAGGAAAAAATGACCTTAGAAACTTTTTCATTTTATGTATACCTGCATGTGTGTGTATAGCTGATAACTGTGGAGGAAACAACATAATTAGTCAAGAAACCAGCTGCAAACTCTAATGAATACTTGACTCAGACAATGATTATTCGTGGTTGAAACCATTCACTGTCACCTCCTGAGCACACTGATCAATCTTAAAATCATAAAAAATAAGAAGAAAGGTGTGGGCTTTTTGAAGTGAAGCAATCAACACAATCCCATCTGTGTATTTTTGTCATTGTACCTAAAACTTGTCAATACCCTAGAGCCAACTTTTATTCAGGGGAATTGTGAGGACTATATGAAGTGTCAATGAAGCAAAGAGACAAATTCAGATAACATGACTTTGAAGTGGACAAATGACGCAAATTACTGGAAAAGTTCAAAAGTAGTGAATTTGAAAGAGACGATTCTGGTGAATTAAATGAGATAGATATAAGTAATATAGTTGTAAGAAATTAAAAGTTCTCGGATTTTTCAAGGCTCAGGTAAAAGTCTCAGCCTCCTGAGATTCTTCACGTAACCACCAGAATTAGGTCTGTAATCATTGCTTCAGATAATTGCTCAGATCCTAAAGAATAATAAAACTCCTCTTATCTCTTTGAGAGGGCAAACTGGTTCCAGTGCCAGACAAAGTATCTAGATTAAGCTCCCAAGGTGCTCCTGAAGAGACATTAGCAAATCCAAGAACTACAGTAAGGGGGAAACCCTTTCAGGCAAGAAAAGGAAGAATTACTTCTATCCTCTTATAAGCAAAGAAAATATATTTTATTTCTTACTCTTAAAGAGTAGCCTGCTACTCCTCTAGGGTCATTGACTTGGCCCTTTGGGTCAAGTCATGAGTGTGTAACTAGGGTAAGCGGCAGGGGGTGGGAAGTTACACACTTCACACTTGATATTGACTGTGAGGTATTAAGAAGAAATCAATGTCTGATTGAGCATGTTTCATATGAGTATTCAGGATAAAATTATTATTTAAAATGAATAGTGATAGTATGTGACCCTTATCTATTAAAGAAGCTGATATGCCATAAAGATTATTACAGTCTCTCTTGGAATTTAAATTTACCTTCTCATTTTACTATTATTACCTAAATATTTTCTCTCCACTCATTGTGTGTAAGAGTGTGTGTGTGTGTGTGTGTGTGTGTGTGATTTGTGGTATATGCTTGCAATTCAATTATTTGCATGCTCAGCCTTTCAATGCTTTCATGATGGCCATTTCCAAACATGGTTTTCCGGATGAACTCAGAATCACAAGTTTCGTTGTTATGAACTCAACCCAGGTTTTAGCAAAATTTTCTTGGCCTAAAGAAAATATAAGGCAGAAGAAAAATGCAAAAAAGCGTTTGAGAAATGGGCTAAAATGTATATTAAATTAGAGTATTTTTTTCATTTTGAATATAGAATTCTGGTTTATTGACATACACTTGTGTGTAAAGTTATTAATTAATGACTCTTAAAATTGTGGCATGTCAGTGGCATGACATATTCCTTATGCACAAAATAACCATTATGCATATATCAGGATCATTAATATATATTTTGTGGGAAGCAAGTAATTTTATAAAAATACAATGAATGCATTAAAATAAATCAAAATAAGCTTATAGAAAGCCCTTCTTTATGATTTTAAATCAGAAATTCAAATACAGTAAAATTCACAAATGAATACGATTACATTAATTTTCTTCATTAATTTTCTGATTAGGAAGATAATAATTGTCCTTAGATGTTTTTGAACATAGGAAAAAAACATAAATAAGGAAAGTACAATCAACCACTTTTCTTCTACTCAGCTAAAGTCACTGTTAAATTTTTGGGTATTTCCCTCAGGACTTTTTTTAGTAATTGTGTGTATGCACATACATTCATATATAGTTTGGATCATACTACCTTACTTTGATATAATATTAGGACTACATATAGCTTTGTAAGACACTACCAGGCAAGAGACAAAAATGAAAGAAATCCAGGCCAGGCGCAGTGGCTAACACATGTAATCCCAGCACTTTGGGAGGCCAAGGCAGGCAGATCACCTGAGACTAGGAGATTGAGAGCAGCCTGGCCAACATTTCAAATGTTGAAATCCAGACGTTTTCTATTAGATTATCTGACTGAGACAGACCTTTGGTGTGGGGATTTTGTTAATTTGACTAAGAGTTGTAATGTGCTTAATTTGTGTTTTAGCTATGAGTACCAAGACCTTCAAGATCCTCTAATACCCTTTGTTTTCTTTGTTTCTGCCTCCTCCCTTGACACTAGGCTTCACTGTTAACTCTTCCTTTTAAAGCATCTGTATATTGCAGTATTTATTTATTTATTTGTTTGTTTATTTATTTATTTATTTATTTTAGACAGAGTCTTGCTCTGTCTCCAGGCTGCAGTGCAGTGGCATGATCTTGGGTCCCTGCAACCTCCACCTCCTGGGTTCAAGTGATTCTTCTGCCTCAGCCTCCCAAGTAGCTGGGACTACAGGCACACGCCACCGCACTCAGCTAATTTTCGTATTTTTAGTAGAGATGGGATTTCACCACGTTGGCCAGGATGGTCTTGATCTCTTGACCTCATGATTTGCCCACCTTGGCCTCCCAAAGTGCTGGGATTACAGGTGTGAGCCACCACACCGAGCCATATTGCAGTACTTTCATCTGTAATCTAATTCATTATACTGAAGCCCTATTCATATGGTGGTAAGGTTTGGGTTTATTGTGTTCCAGTGAAATCTCAATCTCTTATCTCTTAATGAGACAGTATTTTGGAACTATGACCTTTGCAAGCTTTTTTCAAGCTATATGTATAGTGTTATATCTCTCTGTGTGTGTATACATATATATGTGGTTATATACGTGTGTGTGTGTGTGTATTTTTCTCTCTCCTACTCCGTTTCCTGGATACAGTGTTCCCAATCTATCTTCTTAACGTATTGACTCCTGTTTTCTCTGTATTTCTGCCCCACTGGTCCTCTGTTAGGAAAGATAGTAAAGCTAGAGTGGCCTAGAGTGGAATGACAGCCCATCCCCAATTGGGATAAGACTTTTTTTTTTTTTTTCCTCCTGGAGATTAGGCATCTGTCACTGGCCTAGGTCATATTTTATAATGGTTAAGGTTCCCTTTCTCTGTTAGATTTTTATCTTTCTTCAAATCTTCATCATGAGAGCCTAGTTGGGGTCCTATACATTTTTAGGGACTGTAGCTTAGTGTTTCTTACTCTGACACTAGACCACCCTCAGCTTTGAGCAATTCATCAAAATTACCACTAAGGCTCTAGCAGTTTCTGCTCCAAATAAAGTAATCTCAATTAATGTATCTGTCTCAATGCATCTATGTTTCTTGCATTTGGAGTGATTCTTTGTCCTGTGGCCTCAGTTTTCTGAAGGGTTCAACAAAATTTGTTGATTGTTCAGTTTATCTAGACTTTTCATGTTCACTCATGGGAATAGTGACTTCGAGTTCTTTGCTTGCAGTATGTTGAAGCTGAAACCAGATTTCCTGGATCACTTATAAGAAGCCAAGAATATTATACATGAGAACAACTCACAAACTAAAATATTATGAGAGGACAGTAGAAATATTTTTCAAAAATGACATTAGCAGTATGTGAAAACATATTGTAATCTTATAATTATCACCTGATGGAACTGCTGTTTAAATTTGATTTTCATGTATGTCCACTAATCTAAGCCACTAGAAATATAACAATAAACAATAAGCCCAAATGGTATCAGATTTTTTGTTTAATAAAAAGTATTAACTTTTCCATCTAATCCAAACTTCTTCCTCTTACCTTCATCTCAGAAGAAGCTGTTCAATTAACAAAACAAATTCAGACAAAATTATACATGATTTTACCCGATCAGTGTGTTCCATTTTAAGTCCAACAAATATACACAATTAATTGTTGTGACTGAAGAAATTACAAAGATACTTGGATTAAGAAAAAAAAAGTATTAAAAATAGCACAAACATCACTTGTTCAGGTTGTGAGGTCGTGTTTCTAATTATGAAAACATTTTTTACTTTTGTTTATGTTCTTCTCTTAAGATAGTGCTGGCATAAATAAAAATCCACAAACCTTAGGAATAATTTAGGTGCCAAATCTACCAATTACCATCACTTTAACATTGGACATGACAATCAGCACTTCAGAGATTTATTTCTAATAATGAATACTAAGTAAGCGCAGCTAATAGTTATTATGGTCAAATTGATATTGGAAAGTACATGGAATTAATAATTACAATGGTTGGTACATACCAAACGTTCAGAATATATGTTTCCTCTTATTACCAATGTTCAGAAGGCAGTAGATCTACCTTATTTGAAGGATATGTCAGATCATTGGTGTATAAATGCAAAACGTGTGTGTGTGTGTGTGTGTGTGTGTATTATTACTACAGCAAACAGAAATGGACTTCAGTGAATAAATCAATAAAAATTTTAATTAAACAATTTTAGGATTTCACAAAGTTAATAAAAATGTAAAAAAACAAAAAGAAACAGATTTGGAATATAGGTAGTGAAATGTATTATAGCTTGGTGTCAGAAACATATCCAAAACCTTACTAGAAATGAATCCTGGAAAGATATCGATATTGGTAGGGGTGATCTGTCATTGGCATTCTGCTTTTGCTCTTCTTAAAAACTATAGATTCCAGTATAGCTGAGCCCACTTGCCAGCACATTTTTACTTGCAACACCTATTTTCAAATCAAATCTAGAGAGAATTTGTATTCGTTTGTCTTGCTGTTCTAACAAATCACCACATGCCTGGTGACTAAAAAGCAGAAGTTTATTCTTCCACAGTTCTGGAAGCCAGAAGTCTGAAATGCGTATCACTGGGCCAAAAGCAAAGTGTCAGCAGGGCTGTGCTCCCTCCGGAGGCCTTAGGGGAGGGTGTTTCTGCCACTTCTTGTCTGGTGGCCATATCACCCAGTCTCTGCCTTTATCTTCACATTGTTTCTTCCTCTCCTGTCTGTGTCAAATCTCCCTTAATATCTCTCTTAAAAGACCTTTTTGATGGCATTTAGAGCCCACATAAACAATATAGGATCATTCTTACATCTCAGGGTCTTTAATTTAATCATATCTGCAAAGCATTTGCCACAAAAGTAAATGTTTGATAGTTCCAGGGATTAGGACATTAAATTTTGGTGGGAGGGCATTTTAAGACTTCCACAGTGCCAGACCGCTTTAACCTATGTTGAAAGACTTATATTCCATTTCATATATATATATGAACCAAATAAAAATATATATCTATGGTTCGTATATGGTTCATATACTGAGCAACTAGGAAATAAAGCACAATTATTTTTACCAATTAAAATTTGTCCCCTCAGAAGATAATTTCTATTTACCTAGCTATAACAGTGTGACTAAATGCAATTATACAATACTAAAATTTAGACTTAGAAAATAAATTGTGACATTAAACTAAATTAAGATGAAAAAGCCAAAACTAACACAGTCATTTTTATATTTAAGGGTTCATTACAAATGGAATATTAGCCATGTGTTTTTTATTCCCACTAAGCTCAAGACAAAAATTTTCTTGTAACAAGCAATCTATAAAAAACAATATCCTGAGGCAATAAAATCGTATATAGATTACAGAATTTCTTTTCTGAAATCTTCAAGGTACTTACCTTTTTTCTATAAAAGAGAAAAAGAACTTTGCTACAACTTTTTACTTTTAGAACTAATTGAACATCAAAAAAAAAAAATCTCGTAATGTATATCCTTGTACCAAATCTGAAAAAAAAAATATATTGCAGTAAATGCTGAGAATATTTATATGATTTATATGACCTAAAAGTCACAATAAAACACATTAAAAATGAGTGAAATGGCATCATGAGCCATATTTTTATTACTCACTAAACCAAAACCTATATATCTCAAAAGTAGCACCATGTAATTCTTTGACAAACATATTGAAAGGAAAAAAAAAATCAGAATACACTACATCTCCGGAATAAGAAAGAAGATAAATACTTTTGATGTCAAGTATCATCTTCATGAACCTCTTTTAGGACATTTCATTTTTTATGACTTCAGCATGAATTTTCCTCTTGCTTAAATAAAAATATATGTGTGTTTGTGTGTTTTTGCGCATGTGTGTGTGTACACATATATACCTGGGAAGTTCCATCTAACAACTTTAATGAATGCATAGCCTGTTGAAACTTCATATATATGTATGTATGTATAAATGTATCCATGTGTAGGTATGTATGTATGTATCTATACGTGTGTATGCACATATATACATGCATGTGTGTATATATATGCACACATGCACACACAAAACACACACAAAAACTAGAAACTCATGAACAATAGACTAATTATGATAAAGTCCTTAAATAGCCCATAAATTAGTAAGAACTTTAAGAGCCTAGTAAGAAAGATGGAGACTCTTTAACAATTATAATCATATCTGTACCAGATCTGGCTTTTTGTGGCTTGAAATAGACAATCATCTGCATATCTTCTGAATTCCACATTTGGTAGACATTGTGTGAATAGCTTGAAATTGTCCATAGCAGTAATATTAACATCATGTAAATCAGCAAATACTACATATTTTTTCTACGACAGCCATATGTTAAATTTTTACTGGAAAATTACTGATTATATTGTTGTAGCTTAATTATCTGCTTAATTTCAAGAGCACATCTTGAAAATATCAGATGACTAACGTAAAATGTCAGTTCATGAGAATAAAAATTTAAAATGTGATTACCACATAATTTATTCTCATGTAAATACATTTTCAGTTTACAAATTGCCTCTCCATGTAAAAAGAACAAATCCAAATTATTTATCTATGTTCATTTTAAAACTGAACAAAACATAGAAGTACCTGTTTCAAGAATTGGACAACTGACAGTGGAGCACTCCGTCTTGAGAGAAGGGAAAAATGATGTAAACATTAGATTTTAAGTTTCTTTTTTCTGGGGAGATTTTCTAATCCCTAAGACAGAAAAATACATGATTTTAAACGGAAAGCAGCAATTTCACTGAGTGAAAGAAACAGAAATGAGTGACACAGGCCCATGATGCATTAGGGTCTAGGAAACAGCCAGAGGATTAACCGAGAAGAAGCTCAGGTGATGAAGATAGACGTCCCCTTGAGCATTTGCCCATCCATGGAGCTGTGAAATGAGTGGAAATTATTCAGATTATGCCGTTAGACTTCTGATTATTTGTATTGGATAAAACACATTAAACACCTTTTGTATTCTAATGAGACCACAAAAGCTGAAACATTTTACCCTTTGTTTACCCCTTCCCCCAGCTCCTGCTTTGGCAGTCAAAATTAACAGAGGTAGCAAGAGAAATGTTGTAATTTTAACAATGCATTTGCAACAACTAGAAATCACAAATTAAATTGTTCAACATAATCCTTGTATTTACAGTCAACATAATATGTAAAATTGATTTAGGAATGATGGAAGACCTTTCTGGTTGCTATTAAAAATCAGTAAACATTTACAAATACCGAGAAGACCTCCCTTTGCTCTCTTGAATAATGTTGCAAATCTACACTCTCCAGTCCCCAATTTTTGTTTTACATAGCGCCATCATTTCCACTTGTCATATTTGCCATTTCATTTTTCTTCACCTAAATTATTTTAAAACACACACACACACACACACACACACACACACACATATATACATATATATTTACATCATTAGTTTTATTGACTAAAATTTTAAGTACTTACTGACTTCAATTGTTTTTTGACAAGTTTCCAGTAGGTGTAGCCCAATGAAAATAAAACAAAACATGGCAAAATAAATCTCATAATGTTTCATCAGATTGCTCAGCTTCCTAATGTTTCTGATTAAGTATTCTCAATATTGAAGACATTTGCACTGTTTTCAGCAAGGGAATTCAAAATGGTGGACTTAGTGCTTCCTTCCTTAAATAAAAAGTCACTATCATTATAGGTAGAATACATGAATATTTTTGAGTCAGCAGATGATTGTAATATACAGTAGACTTAACAACTATAGTTCTACTGGTTTACATATGAGAAGAATTTATGAAGAGCAATGACACCTGGATTATATTTTTGGCTTATTTCTAACGTAGTCTAAAACGAAACCATAAAGTCTAGAGATAATATCTAACCAGAAGTGATGCAATATTTTATACATGAAGTGATACATTTCCAGTGAGAGTCCTACTATTAATTTTATTAGACCAGAAATCCAAAAACATAAATACGTTTTAATTACAATTTTAAAACCAAATAATGGTGTTGATAAAGGAAAATGTACTTATGCTTCATGGGCCTCAATTTCTGAGATCATTAGTTAGTAAAATGTAGAAAAAATTAAAAAAAACCAAACCAACATTCAATTGTGTGGATTTTCTTCAACATTCTGCCTAAAAAACTTTTAAATATAATTATTTTAATATATCCAATTTGTTGATAATGAAGACTCACTTTGGTGGTGCTAATATAATTCTCAAGTATATTAAAAAGCAGGACTTTCAAGTCACGTGAGGTAATGGCAGCTCACTAATCCTACTCTATTCACACATGATGTGAAAAATTATATAGAGATAGATAAATGCCAGATAGATATAGATATATATGCACATACAACTATGAATTATTAGACTATTTTGAACAATTTTATATTTATAAAAAATCAATCAGACAGTACAGAAAGTTCCCAAAAAAACCCATCCATCCCACCTTAGTTCCACTATTGTTAATAACTGTCATTGATTGTTTAAAGTGGAACTATTTGTGTTGTACATTCTATGGACTTTAATAAGTGTTAAAAATGACATATATCCATTATTACAGTATCATAGAAAATAATTTCACTACTCTAAAAGTTCCATGTAGTTTAACTATTCATCTCTCCCTTCCCATGAACCTCCAGCAAGCTCTGATCATTTTATTGTCTCTATAGTTTTGACTATTTCAGAATGCCATATTGTAACCATACAACATGTAGCCTTTTCAGATTAGCTTCTTTCAATTGATAATATGCACTTAGGTTTCAGCTGTCTTTTTGTGTCTTGATAGTTCATTTCTTTTTATCACTGATTAATATTCTGTAATATGATTATATTATATTTTTTATTCACCTACTAAAGGACATATTAGTGCTTTCATGTTTTGGCAATTATGAATAAAGCTGTTATAAATATGCATGTGTCAGTTTTGTAAGTACATACATTTAGAACTAATTTGGGCAAATTCAAGGAGAATGAAGGATGGATCATATAATAAGATTACACTTTTTATTTTCCTCCACTGAAAAGACCTACGAAAACAATCCTGCAACAGTGAGTAAATCTAGTATCCCAGTCATGTTTCTGAGTACCTCCCACTAAAAGGTCCCAGGAGAAATAATTCATTCTTGTTGTGAATAATAAGCTTGCAACAGTTTGTCCTGTGAAAAAGTAAGAAATCTACCAATGATTACTGGTGTCATGTCAAAAGGAACCAGAAAAATAACGTGATGAAATATTTGATAAACAGCAAAAATAGCCCTAACAGACAACACATAACAAATGTATTAAGAGAGATGAATTGTTACTAATAATGATGTAAAAACTCCTTTGAATCACCTTTGGAAGATATTAGTAAACCAACTCACTTTGACTGAATATTGGTCAAATAAAGTATAACATCCAGAAATTTCCTTTCCTTTTCTTTGGAAACTGTGCCACAGTGTAACCAAATAGGAAACAAGAAACATCGGCCAGGCGCAGTGGCTCACGCCTGTAATCCCAACACTTTGGGAGGCCGAGGCTGGCGGATCACGAGGTCAGGAGATCGAGACCATCCTGGCTAACACGGTGAAATCCCATCTTTACTAAAAATACAAAAACAAAATTAGCCAGGGATGGTGGCGCGTGCCTGTAGTCCCAGCTACTCGGGAGGCTGAGGCAGGAGAATGAGGTGAACCCGGGAGGCGGAGCTTGCAGTGAGCCGAGATCCTGCGACTGCACTCCAGCCTGGGCTACAGGAGACTCCGTGTCAAAAAAAAAAAGGAAACAAGAAATATCAGGAGAATGTTTCTTAAGAGAAGTATCCTAACTTATAAAGAATTAATGATAGAATATCAGTATTTTTAAGCCCCTGATGAAATAATGGATCTATGAAACGATCATACATAGTGGCTGACATCACATAAAGATAACTGGACATTCCATCTGATGGAAGTACTAAACAACATCTATGGTAGTCTCGCTAAAATAAATTCAGTCTCATCTGGTCAAGTATCTAAATAGAAAAATTAACATTTTTTAAGGTATAGCAGACCAAGGAAAGTGTAAAATAGTAACAAGGAAATACCATCAGTAAAATTCAGATTGTAAAACGTATAGGAACAATGACGTGCTCTCTCCAACGCTTACATTGCAAGGGTAATTCTTAACACAATTAAGTAGAAGATTAACCAACACATTAAGAGACTTCAGAGTAAATTTGTGGGTTTTGCTTAAATCTTCATTCAAACAAATAAGGAGAAATTAAAATTAGGAAAATTAGAAAACTAATATTTTGATGATATTACATGATTTTATTAAAGATTTCAACAGACTTAAAAGCAGTATGTTTATGTTTACAAGAAAATATGTTATATATGTTATGTTAACATATATGTGTTAACATATATGTTGTATATATGAAACATATAACATATGTTTTATATATATGTTAATATATCAGAGATGTATTAAATCAGGGGTCCCCAGACCCCAAGGCTGCAGACCAGTACTGGACTATGACCTGTTAGGAACCAGGGCTCACAGAAGGAGTTGAGTGGTGGGTGAGGGAGTACTACTACTTGAGCTCTGCCTCCGGTCAGCTCAGCAGCACGGGGTTAGATTTTCGTAGGAGTGTGGACACTATCCTGAATTGTGCATGCGAGGGATCTAAGTTGTGTGCTTTTTATGAGAATGTAACTATCGCCTGATGATCTGAGGTGGAACAGTTTCTTTCTGAAACCATCCCCACCGCACCCCCATCTGTGGAAAACTTGTCTTCCAGGAAACTCATCCCTGGTGCCAAAAGGTTGGGGGATGCTGTATTAAATTATTTGTGAAGGAAATAGTAGGATGCCTGGGATATCCTTCCATAATTCAGGAGAAGAACTGTAAAGGGATGAAGATAAAGTATGATTGTCTATATTATCATTGTACAAGCTAGGTGTAAGTATATAAGTTTCATTACATTGTTATCTTTGCATTACTTATATTTAACCTTTTCGTAATAAAGTGTTACAGGTGAGTTATGTGCAATAATGCCCTTACCTGACTAAGCAGAGATCATACTTACTAATTAAAATTTTAATTTCCATTCATGTAAAATAATTAAGATAAAATTATCTAAGTATGTTAAAATGAATTAATTTTATTTATATTGCTTTGAAGTTGTTTTAGAATTTATTTCCCAAAAGGTTATGCCGAACTTGTCCATCCCATGGGCCCATGGGCCGCGTGCAGACCAGGACAGCTTTGAATGTGTCCCAATACAAATTTTTGAATTTTCTTAAAACATAATGAGATTTTTTTTGAGACTTTTTAAAAGCTAATCAGCTATTGTTAGTGTTAGTGTATTTCATGAGTGGCCCAAGACAATTTTTGTTTTTATTATACTTTAAGTTCTAGGGTACATGTGCACAATGTGCAGGTTTGTTACATATGTATACTAGTGCCATGTTGGTGTGCTGCACCCATCAACTCGTCAGCACCCATCAACTCATCATTTACATCAGGTATAACTCCCAATGCAATCCCTCCCCCCTCCCCCCTCCCCATAATAGGCCCCGGTGTGTGATGTTCCCCTTCCACAATTCTTTTTCTTTCTTTTTGTTTGAGACGGAGTTTTGCTCTTGTTGCCCAGGCTGGAGTGCAACACTGTGATCTCGGCTCAGTGCAACCTCTGCCTCCCGGGTTCAAACGATTCTCCTGCCTCAGCCTCCCTAGTCGCTGGGATTACAGGCATTTGCAACCACGCCAGGCTAATTTTGTATTTTTAGTGGAGAAGTGGTTTCTCCATGTTGGTCAGACTCGTCTCCATCTCCCGACCTCAAGTGATCCACCTGCCTTGGCCTCCCAAAGTGCTGGGATTACAGGCATGAGCCACCGCGACCGGCCCATAGTTCTTTTTCTAATGAGGACCAGGGAAGCCAAAGATCGGACACACCGGTTTAAACTATCTTTTATTTTAATAATTCTTAAAGATTCAGGTATTTTTTAAATATCTCTTATCTCAAATTATAGAGACTATATTATATTACATGGACATTCCGTTTTAGGTAGCATATTATGGTCTTCTACAGAGTTTACTTTAAAGTGTACGAGTAGGTGAGGAGTCTAGTGGACATCAAGAATTATTGTTGCTCGCCTGTAGTAAGAAAGAAATTTTGTATTTTCTCAAAAATCTCTGAAATTTTAGGAAAATATATTACATGGGTATGATTTAAAACATGTCCTTTCTCCCCAAAGAATAAATTTTAGAAGTTATAAGCAAGGCTAAATAAACTGTAATTAATGAGAAAAAATAATTTAATGCCACTTTCTTAATTTTTTTACATGTAATTTCTATCCCATATGGAATATTTTTTATTTTTATTTCAGTTGTTTAGTGCATGTCATTACCCTCAATTAAGTTAATATTTTCATTAAGAATCAATGAAGTTTTAGTATTATTTAGATTCTGAATCCTTCAAAAGTATATAATCTCAGTAGTATATTTTCACAATAAAATTGCTTTCACTGGATAAGATTCTCAGTGTGCAATAGTTAAGTAAGAATAGCCTCATTCACTGAACTCTGATGTAGAAAATACAGATCCCAATGCAACCAAAGACATATAAATTTACTTTGCATTAGAGATTGACTTTAAAGACAAAGTGGGCATATTTAATATAAAATTAACTTACACTTCTAACTATAGTTTAGAAATCTGACTGTGAGAAGACTTTATTTCTACATGAATAGAATAATGATATAAAGAAAATGAAAAATGACAAAATGATACATAAATGGGGTTTCAGTTTAAACCTAGCTTTCAAGTCTTTAAGGTGAAATTCCTCTAAAGGAAGAATTGAAGAGCATTTGAAATGTATATTAATTCCCTTCTTAGAAAGTCAGTCCAATTCTCACGTATTTGAAAAGAAGGGGAAGTATTTAGATGATAATCATACTATGGCTTAATATATTTTTCTCTTTATTTTAAAGAGATTTTATGCTCACCTAAAAAAAGTGCACATATATAACTACATTTATTGACTCTCCATTAGATTCCTATTCTCTCTTACCAGTAACACTGTTTCCAGAAGATAAATACACAGATGAGGATAGACAGTTATTTTGTGCTTAGAAACACATGGGAAATTTTAAAAACCTCAATGATAATACACATTACTTCATATGCTGTGTTTGCAACTTGAATTACAAAACTTTCATTAATTATGAGATAATTTTAAAATTAATTTTTCATGCACAGAAGTTTCTGAAAGTATTGGTTTGCACTGTATTGTATTTTAGATTTGTGCTATTAATTGTATTCTTAATTCTAAATTAAGATTGTCCTGCGTTTTAAATTTTTTTCAGTTACTTTGTATAGATAGTGTGATTTTTCTTAAATTATGTGTTGTAATTTTGAGTGTTAGAGTTAGACTTTTTGTTCCTTCTGTATAGAGTAATTACATGTCCTGATTTTTTTCTGGGAAAATTCTGTTTTACATATGTTGGTTTTGAATTTTATTTGTTTTATAATTGGATTTTTCCAATTTTTCCAGATTTTTCACTTTTTCTCAGTTATTGTAAATTTCAGTTGCATTAATGGAGCTAGGATGGGCTTATTAGACTTCCATTTTGTGCTTTTACTTCTGTCATAAGGCCTTATCACATGCAAAGCTAAGCCATCAAGTATAGAAGCTGAAGAGAAAATATGGGAGATTATAGGTTCAGTATATGTTAAATGTTTGTGGAAAATAAGAGACTGGGTAGTCCTGTATTAGATTGCTCGGAGTTTTCTGAAAATTCTTTTTGTCTTTTTTTTTTTTTTTCCAATAGCCTGAGGGGTACAAGTGGTTTTTGGTTACATGGATGAATTCTGTAGTGGTGAAGTACAGAATTTTTGTGTACTCCTCAACTAAGTAGTGTACACTGTACCTAATATGTAGTTTTTTACCTTTCATATTTCTCCTGCCCTCTCCCCTTCTGAGCCTCCACTGTCCATTACATCACTCTGTATACCTTTGCATGCCCACAGCTTACCTCCCACTTAAAATTGACAACATGTGGTATTTGACTTTTTGCTCCAGAGTTACTTACAATATTAGCCTCCAGTTCCATCCAAGTAGCTTGTCAAAGACATTATTTCATTATTTTTATGGCTGAGTAGCATTCCATGTTATGTGTGTGTGTGTGTGTGTGTGTGTGAGAATATATATATATGTGTGTGTGTGTGCACGCGCGCGTGTGTGTGTGTATACACACATATCACATACACTACATTTTCTTTATCCACTCATCAGTTGCATACTTAGGTTGATTCCATATCTTTGCAGTTGCGAATTGGGCTGTGATAAACACAGGCATGCAGGTGTATTTCTGATGTAATGACTTCTCTTCATTTGGGTAGAAACCCCGTTGTGAGATTGCTTGATCAAACAGTAAGATATACGTAGTTTTTTAGAAATCTCCGTAGGGTTTTCCATAGAGGTGGTGCTAATTTACATTCCCACTAGCAGTTTATAAGTGTTCTCTCTTCACCATGTCCACAGCAACGTATTTCGTTTTTTGAATCCTTACTAATGGTCATTTTTGCAGGGGGCTGATGTCTCATTTTGGTTTTAGCGTGCATTTCCCTGATGATTAGCTATGTTGAACATTTCTTGATATTTGTTGGCCATTTGTGTATCTTCTTTTGAGAGCTGTCTATTCATGTCATTTGCCCACTTTTTCGTGAGATTATTTGATTATTCTCCTTGGTGATTAGTTTGTTTCCCTTGTAGATTCTTGATATTAGTCCTTTCTCAGATTCATCTCTCGCAAATATTTTCTCCCATTCTTTAGGTTGTCCATTTACTCTGATGAATATTTATTTTGCTGTGCAGAAGCTTGTTAGTTTAATTAGGTCATATTTATTTATTTTTGGTTCTGTCAAATTTACTGCTGGGGCTTAGTCATAAATTCTTTGCCTAGACTACTTGTCCATAGAGTTTTTTTAGGTTCCCTTTCATTAGGTTGGTGCAAAAGTAATTGCGGTTTTTGACATTGAAAGTATTACTTACCTTTGAAAGTACTACTTGCCATTGAAAGTATTGCATTACTTTCTGTTAAAACCAATTCTAGTAAAACCAATTTTTGATCAATAAATATGTTTCAAAAAATAAAAGAAAAAATAATGTCCCAGGTTAATCTAACTTATAACAGAAACATAGCATTACTTTCAATGCCAAAATCACAATTACTTTTGTACCAGCCTTATAGAATTTCTATGGTTTCAGTTCTTAGATTTAAGTCTTTAATAAATTTTGGATTAATTATTGTATATGATGAGAGATAGGGATCAAACTAGGCAAAAAGGGAACATATCTCAAAATACTGAAAGCTATACATGACTAACTGAAAGCCTACATCACACTGAATGGAAAAATCTTGAAAGCATTCCCCTTAAGAACTAAATATTCTTGATATAGTGATGGTCTAATTAGTTTATTTCATTATTTTATGAATTGTTTTTTCTAAAGTTTAAAATAAAACATTTCAACAGCCATAAGCTAAAACAAAGCACGTGCACATACACACACCCTAAATTGCCGGCCAAATTAAAACGTTAAGTATTGAGTTTCTATTTTTTCAAGTAAGAATTAATACTGTGTAACTTACAGAAAATATTCATTTGATATCCAATCCAAAGGCATAGTTAGCTCAGTGACTGTATAGAGACCAGAAGAAATAAAACTGGGGAACTGGAAAACATAAAAGTAAATTTTCTTTTTTTTTTTATTTTTTAAATTTTTTTCTTTTTTTTAATCACGTTTTAAGTTCTAGGGTACACGTGCACAACGTGCAGATTTGTTACATATGTATACTTGTGCCATGTTGGTGTGCTCGTCAGCACCCATCAACTCATCATTTACATCAGATATAACTCCCAGTGCCATCACTCCCACCTCTCCCCTCCCCATAATGGGCCCCGGTGTGTGAAGTTCCCCTTCCAGAGTCCAAGTGATTTCATTGTTCAATTCCCATCTATGAGTGAGAACATGTGGTGTTTGGTTTTCTGTTCTTGCGATAGTTTGCTGAGAATGATGGTTTCCAGATGCATCCATGTCACTACAAAGGACACAAACTCATCCTTTTTTATGGCTGCATAGTATTCTGTGGTGTATATGTGACACATTTTCCTAATCCAGTCTGTCACTGATGGACATTTGGGTTGATTCCAAGTCTTTGCTAGCTATTGTGAATAGTGCCGCAATAAACATACATGTGCATGTGTCTTTATAGCAGAATGATTTATAATCCTTTGGGTATATACCCAGTAATGGGATGGCTGGGTCATATGGTATTTCTAGTTCTAGATCCTTGAGGAATTGCCATACTGTTTTCCATAATGGTTGAACTAGTTTACAATCCCACCAACAGTGTAAAAGTGTTCCTACTTCTCCACATCCTCTCCAGCACCTGTTGTTTCCTGACTTTTTAGTGATTGCTATTCTAACTGGTGTGAGATGGTATCTCATTGTGGTTTTGATTTGCACTTCTCTGATGGCCAGTGATGATGAGCATTTTTTCATGTATCTGTTGGCTGTATGCATGTCTTCTTTTGAGAAATGTCTGTTCATATCCTTTGCCCACTTTTTGATGGTTTTTTTTTTTTTTTCTCGTAAATTTGTTTGAATTCTTTGTAGGTTCTGGATATTAGCCCTTTGTCAGATGAGTAGATTGCAAAAATTGTCTCCCATTCTGTAGGTTGTCTGTTCACTCTGATGGTAGTTTCTTTTGCTGTGCAGAAGCTCTTTAGTTTAATTAGATCCCATTAGTCAATTTTGGCTTTTGTTGCCATTGCTTTCGGTGTTTTAGACATGAAATCCTTGCCCATGCCTATGTCCTGAATGGTACTACCTAGGTTTTCTTCTAGGGTTTTTATGGTTTTAGGTCTAACATTTAAGTCTAATCCATCTTGAATTAATTTTTGTATAAGGATTAAGGAAAGGATCCAGTTTCAGCTTTCTACTTATGGCTAGCCAATTTTCCCAGCACCATTTATTAAATAGGGAATCCTTTCCCCATTTCTTGTTTTTCTCAGCTTTTTCAAAGATCAGATGGCTGTAGATGTGTGGTATTATTTCTGAGGGCTCTGTTTTGTTCCATTGGTCTATATCTCTGTTTTGGTACGAGTCCCATGCTGTTT
Organism: Trachypithecus francoisi; assembly: GCF_009764315.1. Classification (NCBI taxonomy): domain Eukaryota; kingdom Metazoa; phylum Chordata; class Mammalia; order Primates; family Cercopithecidae; genus Trachypithecus; species Trachypithecus francoisi. Next base: position 154,574,524 of record NW_022681454.1, on the reverse strand, counting down.
TGGTTACTGTAGCTTTGTAGTACAGTTTGAAGTCAGGTAGCGTGATGCCTCCAGTTTTGTTCTTTTGTAAATTTTCTTTTAAATCAAATGGCTGATCTAGTACAATCTAAATTTTAAAAAGTAATATGAAGACTGGTTACTTATGCTTGTAATTATAATATGAATACAGAGTTTGAGGGAACACCTCGTCATGATATAAACAGCATTTTTACTCAGTTAAAAAAATCTATGCTTGAACTTTGTTGTAGTACATATTTAATTTAAAACACATCTAAACTGTGATATCTAGCAATCAAATGAAAGTTCTTATTTCTAAAGCTTATGACTATTTTTACTTAGAGATACTTTAAAATATTAGAATCACAATATATTTGTAATAAAGCTAATGTGAAATATAGATTTATTTATGTAATGTTTTCGCAAAATGGTATATGTTCTCTCTCTTGCCTGATAGCAATTGAATTTAAAAATGTTAGAATATATGAAGAATTTTTGTGAAACCCATCTTAGTATTCTACTAAGTTTTAAAACAGTTTTGTAAAGGAGTACTCTAAATGTCTAATACATTTAAAAAATCAGTTGGAAACCATAAATCAGAGTGTCAAAACTAAATTTGTGTGACACTAAAGTGTCAAAATTAAATTTTTTGAGGTGTTTATGCTACAGACTATAATTTTGAAAACAAAACTTGCAAAAAAGTTGAAATTCCATTGTGCTCCTTCAAATGCAAGGGAAAAAATTAAGAATAAAACAAAAAATACAAATATGAGCACTTCAAGTTTTTTTCCATATTGCATTTTAATTCTGTAATTCTTCTTAGAAATATCTTGAATTGTAGGAACAATCTATTGATAGAAAATTGGCTTTTAGTTAGACCAGTTCATATGCTATATGGGATGGAAAATAGTTTAGAAGGCCTAAGATGTTCTATCATGTCAGTTCAAAGAAAATCAAATTGTTCTATTAAATTTATCTTGTAAAACATTTATCAAAGATAAATATCTACAGTGGAGGCATAAAGTCAGTATGAAAACTATTGGTGCTGAAATATTTACAAATATTTCAATATAAATGTTATTAGAATCAACAATATTTTTGACTTAATTGAATTTGCCCTAAGTACTTGGTTTGTGTAAATATGTTTTATAAAATAAAAACAAAATTGTCTAGTTAATATGTTAACCTTAATAAATCAAACAATAAGTTAATATTAATAAGTTAACCTTGATGGAATAATATAGCAATCTTTAAGTAAAAATTTAATGATGATTTTAGGTAAGTTTTATTAAAAATTTAAAAATATTAAACATATGCATTTCTTAGAAAAATACCAGTAATTGAGTATTAGTGATAGTTAAGAATCTGATCAAACATGAATAGTACCAAAAATAATGGCTTATCTCGATGTTATTTTTAAATGTTTAGACAATCAAAATAAAATGAGATATGTTTTTTGGGTTTGGTTTTGTTTTGCTTTGTTTTGATTTTCAGTGATTGGATATGCATCATTTTACTTTTAGAATAATTATTTAAAAAAATAGTTTTTAACAAAAAATAATCTAACAATCTATTAAAACCAATTTTTAGTCAATAAATATATTTCAAAAAATAAAATAAAACTTAGTGTCATGGGTTAACCTAACTTACAACAAAAGCTTGAATGAAATAGTTTCTTAGTAAGTAATGTTGACTAACTAGTTTCTCCATTCTTCCCTCTAAAATTCCAGTTTTAGTCATTAAATTTTCAGTGACCTCTGAATTTTATTTGTATTTCTGCTTAAGGTTAGACAAAACCCAAATTTTCTTTCTAACACAGACTTGACTTGTACTTATTTTAACTCCAGTGAAAATCCTTTGTCTCTAAATGCAAGGGTTCTTCATTTTACTTCATGGAGACCTATTTCTGGTTCCTAAAAGTTTCTATGGTTATGTTTGTTCATTAATGCTTTTAATGTTCCTTGCTATACTGCTGCTTCGATTTTTACTATCTTGTTCACACCAGGTTCTCACAGCTTGGAGTTTACCTTGAGTCATAAAAATTTGAGAATGTGACCTAAACTCTAATGATGTAGAACACTGCATGGCTCTCCAGGGTACAGTGGGATTAATGAGGGTTTGTGTACTTTTAACCAAGTGCTCTAATGAACATACACTGAATTTTGTGGAATGGCTACAAGATAAATAGGTCTGTTAGGAGTGGAAAAGATGATATGCTGAATCACATAAATAACATGATCAAGGAAGGGAACGTACTCCACATCTCTACTTAAATATGAAAATCCTGCTGAGTATTCTCAATGAGCTCCCAGCTAATGACCATAAATAAGTACATATTCTATGCAGAATAATTAACTTTTATATCTTTAAGATAGAATGTGACAGTAGAGACCTGAAACTCTTCATAAATACCAAAGCACAGAGAATAGAATAGGAATGGCTCTTCCAAGGTTAAATATACAATTTTGTAACTAAAATAACATAATAAAAATAATAGAAATGAGATTTGAAATCAAGTTTTTCCCAATTTATCTTTTGACCCGGATTATGCCTGCTTGCTTCAGATAACTGAAGCATTTGAAACAGAGTAACTTTAATCCAGGAGAGCTGAAAGAGATGCAACCCGCAGACTGTTAATGGTTCCTTGAGCACTGTATAGAGAGGAATTTTAGACTAATCTGCATTCAGCAGGCATGAACACTATGGTGGAAAAGAAATAGACACAAAGTGCTGTGAAGGAGTGATTTTTGCTGTCATGATTCCCATGCATTTTGCACCCAGAAACCTCAATTTTTTTTAAACAGATAATTTTAGTGTGTCTATGTATACATCTCTAAAGCCAAACTTACTTTTCTTCAATTACTTAAATTGTAATAATTTCATGTAAAGTCATATACATCTACGATTTTATAAGAAATGCATAAATGTACTTCTACTTATATACTTTTATAAGTTATTTTTAATTTTTAAATGATTTACTTATTTCTTATTTCCCATCCCCATGTTCCTTCCACCCTTGACCCTTCAGGCACGTTAGAACTCAATACCTCAACACCTACCTAGTCTAACAACATAGTGGTATATTTTTTGGGACTTGATTAATATGTTCTGATAACCCTGTAGAGACATACACATTTCTAAATAGGCATACAAGCATAAGTATATATGAGAACAATTTGTGTTATGGTTTATTTCCAAAAATTACATATTGTGCATAATTTGGGGCATCTTTTTTTCTCACATAATACCATATGATGAAAATCCCTACATATTAAATAACAGGGCTCTTAGGCATATTTTCAAATGTCTACTAAATTCTACATACTTTCTATGTACCATAGACTTTACCCATTTTTGTATTAAAATGTCTGTACTTTCTTTCCATTCTTGCCAGTTATAAGACTTCTGCATATTAGAAATGATATATTTCAGTGCCATCTGCCAAAACTCAATATTTTATTACTTTTAAATATTATATTTATAAATGGAATTTTTTAGAATTTGCATAAATTTAAGGCAAACACTGCAGTTATTTTATATCAACATATTGCATAGTGGTGACATCTGAGCTTTTAGTGTAACCACCACCTGAATAATGTGCATTGTCCATTAAATAATTGCATCCATTAAGTCATTTCCCATCCTTTACTTCCCTCTCACCCTCCCACCCTTCCCAGTCTCCAGTGTCATGATTCCACATTCTGTGTGCATGTGTACAGATTATTTAGCTTCCACTTATGAGTGAGAACATGTAGCATTTAACTTTCTGCTTCTGAATTGTTACCTATTCATGCAAATGTTGTTTAGAGTTCTGGAGTTTAAAATCTTAATTAGGTAAGTGTCTGCTTATAGAATTTATATGTACTTTCATTAACGTTTTTCAAAAGATATGTATATAAATTTTTTTAAGTTTAATTCTGTGTTTTATTTTTAAAACATTGTGAGATGGCCGGCACGGTGGCTCACACCTGTAACCCCAGCACTTTGGGAGGCAGAGGTGGGTGGATCACCAAGGCCTGGAGTTCCAGACTAGCCTGGCCAACATGGTGAACCTTCATCTCTTGTAAAAATACAAAAATTATCCAGCTGTGGTGGCACACACCTGTAATCCCAGGTACTCAGGAGGCTGAGGATAGAGAATGACTGAGGCTGGAGAATCACTTGAACCTGGAGACAAAGGTTGCATTGAGTCAAGATCATGCTACTTCCTGCACTGCAGCCTGGGTGACAGAGCAAGACTTTGTCTCAAAAAAATAAATAAATAAAACAAAATAAAATAAAATAAAGCAAACTCTGAGATTAGTATCAAAAAAAAAAAAAAAACTCAGGCTGCGCGCGGTGGCTCACGCCTGTAATCCCAGCACTTTGGGAGGCCGAGGTGGGCGGATCACCTGAGGTCGGGAGTTCAAGACCAACCTGACCAACATGGAAAAACCCCGTCTCTACTAAAACTACAAAATTAGCTGGGCATTGTCGTTCATGCCTGTAATCCCAGCTACTCAGGAGGCTGAGGCAGGAGAATCGCTTGAACCCAGGAGGCAGAGTTTGTGGTGGGCCGAGATCATGTCATTGCACTCCAGCCTGGGCAACAAGAGTGAAACTCCGTCTCAAACAAACAAACAAACTCAGATACTTAGTTATGCCAGAACCATTAAATGAATAATATATTTTATGTGGATTTGTCATATTTAAGATATTTTCTCTCATATAAGGAGATCTACTGGATTATTAATCTTTTGTCTATATCTACTAGTATTATATTGATGTAATTACAATGAGTCTATAACGTGTGACTCCAATGAAATAGTCTCTCATAATTGAAATACTTTAGTATTCTTTTCTTAACTATTCTCAGAAATTTGTTCTTTTTTTTTTTTTTTTCAAAGTCTTGCTCTGTCACCCAGACTGGAGTGCAGTGGCGGGATCTTGGCTCACTACAACCTCTGCCTCCTGAGTTCAGACAATTCTCCTGCCTCAGTCTCCCGAGTAGCTGGGACTACAGGCGCCCGCCACCACGCTCGGCTAATTTTTTGTATTTTTAGTAGAGATGGGGTTTCACCGTGTTAGTCAGGATTGTCTCGATCTCCTGACCTCATGATCCACCTGCCTCGGCCTCCCAAAGTGCTGGGATTAGAGGTCTGAGTCACCGCACCTGGCCCAGAAATTTGTTCTTTTAGATGAAATTTGAGATTACTTTATAAAATCCAAAAAATTAATAATCTTGAGGGATTACAATTATATTTTTGATTAATAGCTATGTTTCCTGAAACTCATATTTTGTAATATTGTCTTTCCAACCAAAGACAAAACATTTAGGAGAGTGATCAAATAGTCACACACACTGGACAATATTGAATCCAGTATACATTTGGTACTATAACCAGGAAAGTTTTTCACATAAAAAAGTACATAAAAATAAAGCACATACATGAACACAAACGCTAATAATCTAAAGGTGTAGCCAATTGAATCCAAAAGGAACGTTTGAATCCAGTATAAATATGATATTACATTTTTTTCTGGTTTTGATATTTGTGCTGGATTCAGGTATTGTACAGTTCTCTGTACATCTATTTGATCACTTTCTTAAATGCATTGCACAATTTTTTTAGCCTAGCTTTTGATTATTGTTATGTTTAGGTCAGTTTAATCCAAGACATATAGTGAAGACGGTATGCAGTGAAGTCCCCAACTGTATATTAAAAATTTATTTCATAAAGATATCCTTAAATATTTAATTGATTTGCTGTATGTGTCTATTTTACATACCGTTTTATGATTGTAGTTTATTATAATTAAATTTTTGTTATACATACATTTTCTTTTTCATTACACATGTATCTTTTTTATTATTGTTATTGATTTAAATTTCCATATGCTTGACATTAACATTAATACCACTTTTTTTGTTTTATTTTCCTAGTATGTGTTATCTTATGTCCCTCAAATTTAATATGTAAAATTGATATTTTAGTATACCTTTTAGAAAGCATATAATACTATGTTTAACCTTTGGAGTAGACAAATTAAGCTGAGCCAATAAACAACTCTAGACTCTAAGTAGCTTCGAACACTAAAGGTTAAATTTTCTATCATATTTTGCATCTAGTTCTTTTTGGAGCTGGGATATGTACCTCTTAACCTTATGGAAAGAAGTGAAAGTGATTACAGCAATTGTCTTTGATGATGATATTAACTTAAAATACTCTGCACTTTCTCTGCTGTGTATATGTGAGTGAAATTTGTATGCTATAATCTTTATAAAGAGAAAATACTATTGATATAAAACCTAGCAGATACGTGAATGATTTAAGCATTATTGATAAAGCTTTTGTAAGTAAAACTTTTTGTTTGCATATTTGCCATGAAGCACTACAAGATACAGATCCCTGTAAGAAAGTGAACTTTATTTTTTACGTATGTGTGCTTTTATATATTGGCCATACCTATTTAGAGACAAGTTCCCGCTAAGGCAAATGTCAGAGCCAATTTAGACTTGCTTGAATAAAGATCCTATATGATTTTCAAATTTGGGATTATAGTTGATAATAGTGTTTGTGAGAACTCTGAATGTAAATACTGTTATAAATTATGTATAATGGAAACACAGTGGCTTCTAATAAAGGTCTGAATTTCTCACTTAAAAGACACTGAATAGTTTTTACCTAGAGAGCCAAAAGAATAGTACATTTTATGGTCAAGTCTAGAGCTTCCTTTATTTTGGGAACTACTTATTTTGTACCTCTTTGCCTGATCCTTTTAATTAATTACTTGAAGTCATTGATATTTTCTTATGAACTCATGCAGAATTTTCATGTTCAATGTTTTCATACATTGACTCCTAGATAAAAATTTGCTCCTCTCCAGCATATACCCTGAAATTCTTGCTTCCCATGTTACTGGTTAATGACTACAGCCATATGAGACAGGAGCCTTCTGGCTCTCTCTGGCCTGACTGTGCTGTCTGTGTTCTGCATGGTGAACAATGAGAAAAGGATTAAATAACTCAATAGGTGGGAAGTCACCTCCTGCCTGTAATCATATTTGAAAAAAGGATATCCTATTGTATAGTATTATTAAACATCCTCCAAACAGACATACTCCTGAGGCATTTCTGTTTAAGATTTCAAGTTCTATATATAATAGAAATTTGCTGAAAACAATAGTCATGTAAAATATTTCCATGAACATTTTTTCCATTTACATATATAAATTAAAAGGAAATTATAGTTTGTTTATTCTATTTACAACAATCAATTTCAACTATTTTGATACTTTTCTAAGCATGAAGAAATAATTAATACTCAATATTCAATATTATTTTATCAATAATTGATATAAATTTACTTTTCCTCGAGCAATTACAAAAGAAGCAAATTTGTGTCACTGAATTTGTTATTACATTTTTCTTGAGTAGTAATAGTCTGAAACATTAGAGTAGACATCAAAGCATATCTTTATAGACCCTGTCACACATTATTTTAGGAAACAAAGTAATACAAAGTAATATTTTATAGAATGCTATTGAAAGTATTTTTCCAATTTTACTATATCATTGTCAAAAATAACATGTTAAAAATGCCAGAAATTCAGTTACAATTTATTTATATATTTATGTATTTATGTATTTATTTATTTTGAGATGGAGTTTTGCTCTTGTCGCCCAGGCTGGAGTGCAATGATATGCTCTCAGCTCACTGCAACCTATTCCTCCTGGGTTCAAGCAATTCTCCTATCTCAGCCTCTCAAGTAGCCGGGATTACAGGTCTACGCCACTATGCCTGGCTAATTTTTGTATTTTTAGTAGAGACAGGGTCTCATCATGTCAGCCAGGCTGGTCTCGAACTCCTGACCTCAGGTGATCCACCCTCCTCGGCCTCCCAAAGTGCTGGGATTACAGGAGTGAGCCCCCGCACCTGGCCCAAGTATTTCATGTTTGGAAAATTGGAGACCCCGTTCTATTCCTCTGTTTCTGCTACATGTTACAAGAGGAATGGAACCTGCACAATCTTCTATCCACAGACTTCCACAACATTTGGTTTCAGGGCACTGAATGTAAGGAAGAGAAGGAAATAGCACTCTCCCTGTACATTTGGTTTTTGTTTGTTTGTTTGTTTGTTTTGGCAGTATCTCTCCAGCAGCAGCATATAACAACTGCTTCCAAGAGACTGCTGCCAGTTCTAACATCGCAAGCTCGGAATCTCTTCTCAGTGACAGGCCTCAGTGTGTCCCTGCTGGTCTTAACCTCATACATGTGATGTTTCTTCTGTGGTGGCAGTATAGTCACTGGAGCTCCATTCTTGGAAGCTCCAGTCATGGTCATGTGGTTCTTTTCTCCTTGGTATTCATAGCAACTCACGTGGTATTCCTCTGGAAGGACAGGAAAAAGTGAGCTGCTGAGATTTGGTAATAACATTTTTCTTCCCCTAGGACCAAGGAGAGTCAATGTTTTCTGCTATTACTAATCTATGGGTTACTCGGTTTTCTTTTTCCCACTCCAGTTATCTCAATACTTGTTTACTGCTTCCCTGTGCTAAATTTCCTCTTTCTAAAATATCTACAATCATTTCTATTTCATCGATTGGATGTTTGTTACATGATACAATAGGTAATGCAATAAAAGGCCTCAAATATAATAGGAGATTTCTTCTGAAATGCCTTGGACAAAATAAAATGACCATCATAGAAAGGTGAGTTTGGTCAGTTGCTATACCATTGATTTTTATATGTCCATTGATAATCTATTCATATTGCACAGAATTGTTTAAAACACCTATCTTGAGGAGCCCAGATATTTTCAAGAAGACAAAAATTATATAGGAGATTTCAAATTTGATTTTGTTTCATTAACCAAAAGTTTTATCTAGTGAATAATTATGAACGGAAATCTAGATTCATGCTTAATATTATACATTTATCGAATTGTGTGCATATAAAAGTATAGTTATATCAATGTTACACTTTAAATACTTTAAAATTTTATTTTAATAACAAAAATAGCAATACTATCTTTAAATGTAATATATAAAAATGGAAAGGGAAAAAGAATCTGAAATGGAGCCACCTCTTGTGTTAAGCCCATATTTCAGCAAAGACTTTAAGCATTTTAAGGCATACTGGTTGTTTACATAAGCTTAAAATGTCAGACTTAAGAAGTAAATAAAACATGAGAGTTCCAAAATTAGTTTAGATCACTGATCTACTGAACAAAGAGGCAAAATAATTAGTTGTACAAATATTCCCCCTCTTTTTACCGTAGGCCTAATTTGAGTAAAAAATGCTATGTTTCTTAGGGGGCTACTTGTGTAGAATGTTAAATCAATGAACTCATTCAGACTATCACTTGCTACTTCCACTCAATATTTCATGACGGCAATAGCAGGTCAGAGAGTTGGGGTTTCATTGAAGAGTCTCATTATAAGAACTGTTTTTGTTTATATTGGAGGTTTTTGATGCTTACCTTCCTTATTAGCTGACAATAAAAAAGCATGGTAGATTTAAACATATGAATTACTACAAACCATGTCAAATTACTTCAAAGACCATCATATTCTGTAAACACAGACCTAGGTTGTTTATTATAACTTAATAAATACTTAGGAAATCCTTTAAATTCTACATGTAGTTAAATGCAGATACATTCAGAATCACTCTGTTCAAGAGTATAATGGTAAAAATTAGATTGGTTATTTTTATTTTACAAGAGAATAGTTTTGTGTGAGGTTTGGGTCAGTTGTTTTGTGATATAAATCGGGAGTTTTAATCCTAGTATAAAACATTTAATTTTTCTCTCTTCACTTGACCCAAACTTCATCACTAGTAGTACTGGAAAAAAACAAACAAACAAACAAATAAATAAACAGAAATGTGCAGTATTATAATTTAGTATCAAATCCAACTTCATATTTTACCATGCTCCAAGAACCTATCAATTTATCCATCCATCTCTCCATGAACAAGGAAGAGAGACAGTTCAAAATGAAGACACCAAAGTTTTCTGAAATTATTTATTAATAATAAAGTATTTTTATTATACCAGAAGCTGCTTAAAAAAACAAAAATATCATTTTTTTTACTTCTGAATATATTATGGAAATATAACATTACTGCTTTATCAGCAATCTCTTATTTTTACACACGTTGAAACTTTAAAGGCTGAAACTGCTGTCTTCTTAATGACGTAAGTATTTCTGAAACTTGTTTAAATAAGAATCATTTAAAATAATAAAATACAATCTGAATAATACATTGACATTTAACCATCAAAGTAGGACATTTCTATTACATGGATAATTTTTTTAAAAAATCACCTCATACGTTTTGTGGCACACTGTTCTCTTCTGCCACAATGCACAATTTCCTTTCCAGATCCCATAGAAACCTTTTTTTTTTTTGAGACGGGGTCTCGCTCTGTAGCCCGGGCTGGAGTGCAGTGGCCGGATCTCAGCTCATTGCAAGCTCCGCCTCCCGGGTTTATGCCATTCTCCTGCCTCAGCCTCTGGAGTAGCTGTGACTACAGGAGCCGGCCACCACGCCCGGCTAGTTTTCTGTATTTTTTAGTAGAGACGGGGTTTCACCGTGTGTTAGCCAGGATGGTCTCGATCTGCTGACCCCGTGATCCGCCCGTCTCGGCCTCCCAAAGTGCTGGGATTACAGGCTTGAGCCACCGCACCCGGCCGAAACATTTTTAATTCATAGTATGTTTGGATGTTATGTTGTCTGATTGAGTCTTATGAATTATCACTATAAACATTACCTATTGTTTAAGGAAAATTAGTTTAAACATAAAACTTACACAATATTATCTTTATTTCTGAAGTATTTTTATTACTTATTATATTTTACCTTATAATTATATGAAATATAATCTTAAATATAATATACGATATTTAATATTATAATTAATATAATATATGTAAATATACATAAAATATAGAATATGTGTATGAGCTAAAGAGCAAAATTCCAGCGGCACCAAGACATTTTCAGTCATAAACGTTGATATAAAATAGAACATTAGGAACATCTAATAATATTCTTAAACAAATCTTCAATCAGGAACATTTTTATCTCTGTTACACTATAGTATTACAAGTATCATCACCTCTTTACTGCTTTCATTCTTGACATCTCACTTTTCCTGGTAGTCCATTCTCAGCATGATAGCCAAAGAAAGCTATCGATCATATTATAGCACTGTTTAGAACTCACATATGACATATCTTCTGTATGAGGTCTAAGTTGTATCCCAATTCCTTTATATATTATGCTTTAATCTCAGTTAAATAGTGTTCAACTTCAGAATATGTTTGATTTCAGAAAATCTAATCGACTGTAGGTTGCATAAATTTAAGGGAAATCATTTCAGAATTTAATATAACTTATAAAGTCATTTAGGATGCTCAAGGAAACAAATTTCTGGGAATGAGTCCCAAATCACACCATAAATCTCAGATGCAAGAAGGCATTTTTCTTATGGCACCACCAGGAAACTTAAGACAGAAAGATAAAAATTAAAGGAAAAGGAGCATCTAGAATGTTCAGGACAATATCAAACAATGTAATATATGTGTAATTGGAGTCCAAAGAAGAGATGAGAAATATTGTGTGTTAAAAACTTTTTTGTAAAAGTGAAAGCTAAAAATTTTCTAAATTTAACAAAATTTACATTTTGAACTACTAAAACAAGTATCTCACCAAAATCCAAGTCGGATAAATAGATACACAATGCTCAAATTATTGAAAATCTCAGGCAAGAAAAAAAACTGAAAGAATTCAAAGTTTACAGAAAGGACAAGAGGTATATTATATATAAGAAATGAAGATAAGAATTATCATTTCTCATCAAAAATAATGGAGGCTAGAATGAATGGTTATCCCTAAGAAACTAAAAAACAAGAAATAATTTCAGTCAATTTAGAATTAAATATCCATAAACATAACTCTCAAAAACAAGAGTAAATTTGAAAGACATTATGATAAATAAAGTCTCGGAGAGTTTGACACTAACAAGCTTGTCCTACAAGGATGAACGAAAATGGTACCAGATTGAAATTTGGATCTACACATAGGAATAAAGATCAAAACAAGTGTAAGTAAGAGGGAAAATACAAAAGTTTGTATTTTTAAATTTCATAACTTATTTAAAAGTACTTGTGCAAACAGAAATAACAGTACTATAAGATGAGGTTGTAACATTTGAGGAGGGAAAGATATGACAACAATCACAAAGGATGAGAAAGACAGGTAGACAAAATTATACTGCTGTACATTTATGACAGTTCTGGAGTGAAAACATGCATCATGAATTGTGCAGTGTGAAATGTCTAACGTGAAGGGGAAAGAAAAAAGCAGCAAGTCCAAAGTGTAGGTGGAAATCTTGGAATGTGAAGAAGGATAATGTTGACCCTGATTAGACAAATGAGTTAAGGATTCACATTGTTAGCTCTAGAGCAACAACTAAAAATAAAAAATAAAAAATAGGTATAAATAGGTAAAAAATAGCTACAAAGGTAATGGACAGAAAATTAAACAACAACCAAAAAGAATGCAGCATAGCAGAAGCAAAGAAACAACAGCAACAATTAAAAAGTAAAAACCAAAGGGATAACCAATGTAATAATAATAAATTTGTTATTTATTATTTATATGTAATAAACAAAAAATCAAAATATGTGTGGGTATAAGGACAGAACATCAAAATAAGAACAGAACATCAAAATTCAGATAAGAATAAGTGACAGAAATAGAAAAATCCAAAATCATGGAGGAGATTTTGTCATCAGTTTCTTAGGAACTGATAGAATAAATAAACAACAAATCAATAAATAGAAAAACTAACAACACAATCGACCAACTTGACCCAATTGACATTTTCAGAGCATTACACTCTACAGAATCCCTATTCTTTTCAACTGGATTTTATCAGAAATTCTTCTGAAACAAGGAAATCTCATGTATAATGATAAAAATTATTGCCTGACTAGAAGTTAACTGTAAAAGGACACATGCATTTTCTGGGAATATGTAAATATTCCATGCTTTAACTTTATGATATGTACACTATAACTGAATAAAATTGACTGATAAAGGAAGCTGCTACAGGATACATGAGGAAGTCACACCTTCAGCAGTTGTCTCAAAACCAGACGGTATGAAGTGTAATCTCCACACACAATATGGATGTTTTATTTAGTGTCTCTCCACCCCCTAAAGTAATTTTTCTAAATTTATGGTATATATGAGTTTCATTAACAAAGATAAATAAAATCAACAGAATCCTAGGTTCAACTTTACTTAAGAATCTCAGTTTTTACCCTCTTAATTACTGTAGCAAAAAAAAAAATTAGAAGAAGTTGAGCACAACTATACAGTACCCTTCATAATTGGATGCCTATTCATTGTTCAAATGTTCAGATTCTTCAGATACATCTCACAGACTCTTAATCTAACACTCATGTACTATTTAGATTTCAGCTTAAATGTCACTTCCACAGAGAATTGTGACAGCCAATAATATTAATCATGTTTCCCCTGGTGTAGACCTTTACACCTTTACAGAACTCTACTTCTCCTTTAAAACAATCATTTCAATCCCAATTTAAAAATAAACATCAGCCTCCCTTACCAGTCTGTTAACTATATGAAAGTAGCTTTCCCTGTTAATCAATGAAACCATGCTTTACTGCATTTCTTGAAGGGCTCTGCATAGATTTGTTGAGTGAGTAATCATTGACTACTGATCATGGACGAATACAAAAATAACATAGTGAGTAAAACATAATTGCATAGTAGTCAACATAAATCAGAAGGTAATGTTTTCTGACTAAGTGTAGATTATAAATCTCTCTAATTTCAATAATTAGTCTTTAAGCAACTTATACAAAGGATGTGTTGAGTGGTACAGTTTCAAGACTGTAATATAAATAATAAACTATGATCTAATAAAAGAAATGTCCACTGGATGATTCAGTGTAGAGCTGAGAATCATATGGAGTCCATGAAAGATACAAAAAGCAAAACTATAGCAGCAGAAAACAGGTATGCTTAAGGGTTGGCTGTGTGCTTAACTACAAAATGACAAAAGGGGACATTTTAGGCTACTGGACATTTTCTATAAGTTGATTTTGCTGGTAATTATATGACTATATGCATTTGCCAAAACTCATAGAACTGTATATTAAAGAGGGAAATATTTACTTTATGTAAATATCTTAATAAATCTGACTTGGAAAAATAAAACAAAACAAATAAACACAAGTTAGTTTGTTCCCTGTAATCACAACAGGATTTGAAATGTGATAATTTTAATTATTAAATTAAATGTTTTAATCCATTATTAACCCATTTAATAAAATATTTTTTAACCTCTGTAATATAACAAAATACTTTTTGCTATTTAGATCTTAAATTTACTATGAACAGAGGATGTAATTTTGCATTTTTATGCATGCTTCATGGTCAGTCTGTGTTAATTTTCCATTTTTATTATAAAGAGATTAACTTTCTTATTCTTCATATCTATAGACCTTATGTCTATAAAGCCACGCTTGTTAATTATGTTCTTAAAATTTGCACATACTTTCTTACTTGTTTTAACTGTTAGGCAAATCAATTACTGAGAAAAGTTTATTGAAGTGAGAAACTAGAATGCGAGAATTTTTCAGCTTCTTTGCAATTCAGCCAAATGCACTTTTATGTATTTAGAAGATAACTTATCATAGGTAGAAACTTTGAACTGTTTATATTTTAAGTGTATTTTTTAAAATAAATAAATAAATGCTGATACTGTGATCATCTGAAGAATGCTTCCCCTCCCCTAAAAATGTACATGTTCTAACTCTAGAAATTGTGAATATTTCTGAATCTGGAAAAAAAAAGGGGGGGCGGCAAAGGAAATCTTTGGTAGATGAGAAAAAGTTAAGAATATTGGTAAGAGGCTGACCTTGAAGACTGGAGTGATGTAGCCACAAGCCAAGTAATACCGACAGCCACCAGAGGCTGGAAGAGGCAAGAAATTGATTGCCTCTGAGAGCCTCCAAAGGTTCTCAGATCTCAAGACCTCTGAGATCTTGCTGTCACCTTGATTTCAGCCGAGTCAAATTCATTTCAAACTTCTGGCTCCTGGAGCTGTGAGTGAATAAATTTCTGTTGTTTTAAGCCATGAAGTTCCTGGTAACTTATCAGAGCAGCCACAGGAAACTAATCTAAACAGATAAGTCTCTTAATTCTGTTTTTCCCCTCAGCCATATTAGTCTTTTTTAGCTGATATTAGCTGTACTTCAGTTCCTAAAAGACTATACATTGAAGTTATTTTTCCAACCTTTGAATTTCAGTTTATCTGTCTTCCTGTTTTTTTTTTTTTTTTTTTTCTTTTTTGTCTTTTGAAGGGATTTGTAGTTTGGTTTTAATCTAACGGCATCCTTTATCACTTAGCTATCTTGATTATTCTGCTAACATTGAACATGGGTATAAATATTATTTGGGCTGATTCTATTGTCTTTATTTTGTGCTATTAGTACTGCATTTTTAAAAATTTTCTTTTGTCTTTGTTTCCTTGACTTCACATGAATAAAATAACGTTTTTCTTTTCTATTTCTTATTTACTTTGTAGGATGTTAAACACTCAATGATCATGATGTGAATTTAAAAATACATAAATTATCAAACCAGAAATTTAACATTTACTAACTTTATATACAATAAGAATCTTAAAGTATTTTATTTTCAGTAATATACTTTTGATTTAGATGCTTTTTAAATTGATATTATTTTTACTATTAATCATTCAAATTTGAAAATATGTATTTATTTTATGTAATCAATTTAATTAAGTTTTATCCTTTTCTTGATCTTTTTTTCCTGGATGTCAAATCTTACTTATTGTATCTTTTTGGATGTCAGATATTCTTTCAGAAGTACATCTTTCAGCATTTCCTTTAATAAGGATACACTGGTATTACTTTCTTTCATATTTATTTGAACAGAAAACAAATGTTCCTTATTCATTAAATGATATAAATAAATAAATAAATAAATGCATAAGTATAAGGTGAAATTTATTTTATCTCAATACTTAGTTGACATTATTCTATTATGCTATTTTTCCATCATTGTTGGTGACATTTAGTTTAAATGCAATTTTTTGTAAATCAAAGCTTCTGAGTCCATTGTATGATTTTTTCCTTATCCATAATGTCCTTTGTTCCTACAAAGAGGTTAGTGTGCTTCTTTACTCTTTCCACTTTTCAGAAATTATTTTCTCCTCTAACCACACCAATTCTAGCTTTGATCTCTATTAGAATTTTGGATCCAGGCTCATATTTCTTTTTGTCTTCTCTATTTCAATAGCTTTATTAAATATTTATTAAATATTTATATTATTATGTTTCAGTTACTCTATCATCATTCCACTTACATATTTTAATATTGTGTTCACCTTATTTTGTTACCTTTTACTATAATGATGGGTTCTTTTTGCTAATTCACTTGACACTTTGGTAAATGGATTCTAAGTATTTTCCATATGAGCTTAATGATTACTAACAATTGTGATCTTTACAAGTCTGTATACAATTTACACTACCAGATGAATGGTAGTTTGTGTGAGATTCTTGTATTAGTCAATTGTGCTGTAGTTAAATGAATCATACAGCACCTTTTTATGGTCATGATTTGAGATAGGAATTTGTAAGAGGGAGGGAATTGTAGACCTGTGTTTAGCCTGTTTTCTTCACAGATTATCTTTATTTGTCCCTCAGAAGAGGAATGTATTCTTTACTTTTATTACTTTTTGAGGTTCTGTGGAGTTTCATATTATTTAGAAGATACACGGTGAGTTTTGGATAGTAATTAGTTTAATTTTGTTAATAACACTTTATAATTTAGGATTTTTAAATAAGTGTGGGCAGCACAGTGAACAAACATATAAAATATCCAAAAGATGTACCCTTTAGCATTCCTGATGCAATTCATATTCCAATTCCAAAGTTTAGTGCACTGTTATGGATGCTCTTCATTTTAATAAATTAATAGGAACATTTGCATATGCACTGTTGGCACTCTCGAGCTTTTTCTTGCCTAATTTAGCTACATAAGTGACAAAATAGCATAATTAGAAACTTTTCAAATAATTTTCAGAAGTGTGTATAGCATGCTTTTATTAAAGAATAAGTCACAAGCAGAAATATCTTGTGGTAGTAACTTCCCCTATTTGACTATGAAAGACAAATCAGCTGGTAATGCATGCAGGAAAACAAGCCACTGTTTTGCCACTTAGGTAAGTTTCTAATAGAGATTTGGGTCCTATATATGAGCAGAGATCACGTAAATTTGACTTCAGCTAACATTTGTTAGGTGATCCTTTTGTCCATATTATTATTTAAATGTGAAATGTAAATATATGCATTATATCACAGAAGTTATATTGATATATAAAATAATTTAATCTGTGCAGCCTTAGAGACTGTTCATTTTTTAAAATGATACACAATTATCCATATTCAAATATGCAAATAAATTTTAGCACACAGCTTCTAAAATGGCCCCCAATAGTCTCTGCCTCCTAAAATTTACATCCTTGTGTAATCTCTATGTCTTGAATGTGAGTTGGACCTAATACCTTCCTTCTAGTGTCTCTGGCAAAAATGATTGATTTGAGATTAGATTACAAAAAACTGTGACTTTCATTTTGTTTCTCCCTCTCTCTCTCTTTGTTCTTGTTTTGAGAGAAGCAAGCAGCATTGTTGGGAATAGGCCCACATGGCAAGAAAGCAGGTAGGTAACAGGTAACAGCCCAATGATCGCATTTGGAAGTGGTGCTTTCATATGTCAAGTCTGAAGATGACTCCTGCCCTGGTTAACATCTCCATTGCAACCTAGTGAAAGATCTTGAGTTAGAGGCACCTAACTAAACTGTGCTATTTACTGATCCACAGAATCTTCAAGATAACAAATGTGTGTTGTTTTAATTCACAATCTTTTGGGGTAATTTGTTATGTGACAGTAATCATTAACAATTACCTGATAATATATGCATTAAAATATAACTTACCATGTTTTTTGTTATTATCAATATTAATTTATAGCCATTTTTATATTTGAAACATTTTTATTTTTTCCATAAATCTTGAAAAAGTGTTATTTTATTAGTTCACAACTATTTGTAATAACATATCGTGACAGAATATATTCCAGCTTGGTTTCTGCAAGCAATGTCAAAAGGGTTTGCTTACAGGGAAGATTAAAATATTATCTTCCACTTCCATTCATTTTAATCAACTCTTAGTCAAAATTAAAGTAAATATATTTTGGCTATGGATTTGCTTATTTTATTTTAGAAATGGTATGGGATTTGGAGGATTGTCCATTTTATTCATAGATCCAAATTGCTTCATATATAATTGATTAATTTCTCTTCCTACAAAATATTTATCTTAATTTGGTTTCTCAACAAGTCTGCTTTGCTGTCATTAAAAGGCATTATAAATTTAATTTATAATTGTACTATTAGCATATGAAATCAAAGGATAAGAACAATTCTATAAACTACACATTGATATTCTATTGTTCAAGAACCAAATTCAAAACAAAAGTAGCTCAGTTTGATACTTCATGTTCACACAAAAATGGTATTGAATGCATCACACATGATATAATCCAGTAGAGTCTAATTAATTTAAATGAGAAACAAAGCAAAAACTCAGTCCTGATATTAGAAGTAAACATAAAAACAATCCAGTCATTTTATAGTCTAATTTGTTCTAGAAAGTAATTGCAGAAAATTCTAATCATTAGAAGATACAAATAACATAAGCCTTGACTGATAGAGTAGAGAACATATCCAAACTAAAATGAGTTATAATATGTTAGGGAGATGAGCATATGGGAGGACTTAAAATTAATTATAAATGATTATAATTTGACATCAATTAGGACATTATTTTTGATGTGATGCCGAGTTTTTATAATTTAGGCTTATAATGAAGGTGTTTAGGCTTGAATATGTCTTTGTCCGTTTTCATCAGAAAAAGCTGTTTCTACATCAAATGTCTAGAACAATTGAACCAGATTGTTTAACAATTACTTTGGGAAAGTTTTTGACTTCAGCAGAGGAGAATGGTCCTAGAGGTGGTAAGACCTTGATACCTGAGACTGGGAAGAATGAGAGGATTTCTATGATTTCCGTAACTGGCAACTCCACTGATTTCCTATTACATAGTAGTGGGGACAAAAAGGTCAGAGGACACCGGCCACATAGAGGGTTTAGATTAAACAGTGTGTAAAGCATTTCTTTAGATATGTACTATATTTGATATGAATATTGTACATGTAATGTTTAGCATTGTTAAAAATGAAAAATAGCAGATATAAGAAAATATTAGATTGATTACACAAACATGTTCAGAATCAGTTGTTAATGATATTTATTATTTATCAAGTAATTATATAGCATAATAAAATTACTTTAAAAATCAAGAAGCATAAAAATTATATACTCACATTTAAAGAAAAAAGAATGTACCTTTATTTGAAAAATAAAGACAGAGTGTATTTATTTCAAATTATAAAGTGCATAGCTTATCCAGAGTTTCTTGCTTTAAACTAGTCAGAAGCAATCACATTTTAGTTAGGTCAATTCAACATGCATTACAAACAGTATTTTTTATTGAATTCAGTTGATAAAAGTTTTATTGGATTTTCTCTATGCCTATTTATCCTATTTTCATATTCTTTAAAGTTGAAATTTTCACTGTCCTTCAGAAGACTTTGGATATGTCCAAAGCATGTTTTTTATTACATTTCTTTATTAATTTCCGTGGATATTTGCATGAAAGACATAAATAAGTGAAATGAATGAACTAAATAATACAACTAGATGGTAAAACAGGGCTCACAATTCAAAGAAATATCCTCCAAGTAAAGATGAAAGACAGCATGAAAAATGACAACAAATATAACCAAAAATGTTACCAGGGTTAATACTCATAACTTCATCTAAATAAATACTTTCTTCCTTCAGTCTTGGATTCTACCAAGAGTAAAGTGTCTTAAATGCAATGTTTAATTATAGACAGAAATATGAGTACAGAAAGGTGTTTTTGATAATAAAGAAACATCAGTATGGCAGGTCTTGTGTTTCCTGGCCCTCCACTCAGCAGCTGAAGGCCATAGAGAGTTTGCATCTCCCAAGCTCCTACACAACAACAGAGAGCCACTCAGACACAGTAACTCATGCTCCTCAACTTAGGCAAAAAACAAGATCACTCTAGGCATTTTCTAAATCTCCACCCAGTGACAGAAGTCATCTAGGATAATTGCGTCTAGGCCTTCCAAGCAATGGCAGAAGCTGAATCAAACCTGGGGTCTTCTGACTTCCTACCAAGCTGTAGAGAACCCCCCCATATCCCATGACATTAATATTCTTCAAATAGGTATAGATATTTTTTTGAAATCTATATGAAAATGTCAATAAGTGTTTTTTTGTAGATATAGAAAAGATTATTCTAAAATGTATATGGGAAGATATGAACAATGCAATACTTAATGTAACCTTGTAAAAGTAATATGTAGTGGAAAGAATCACTCCACTCAATAATAAGTCATAATATCTAGCTAAAATAATTAAGTTAGTATGGTGTTAATGTAGGATAGACACACAGATAACTGAAACAGGATAACCCCCAAAACAAAATCAAACGAACAGGTACAGCTAATTTTGGAATAAATGTGCCAAAGCAATTCAATGGATGTATGATAACCTTTTTGACAATCTGTGCTGGAGCAACCAATTCTGAACATGTTTGTGTAATCAGTCTAATATTTTCTTACATCTGCTATTTTTCATTTTTAACAATGCTACACATTATATGTACCTTCATAGGCTAGATAGATAGATAGTTAAAAATAGAAGAACCATATCTTGAATTATGTCTCAGATTTTACTTAAGAATTAACTCAAAATAGGTTTAAGTTTTTATGGAATATGTCGAAACTGTTACACTTTAAAATTTTAGAAAAAGAGTAGTATGAAATTTCTATGAGGAAAGCTAAAAAAAATTTCTGATAAAAGAAATCAAAGAACAAAGTAATTAAAGAGCTATTCCATGTTCATGGATACAAAGAGTCAATACTATTGAGATATCTGCTGTTCCCAACTTGATCTATAGAATCAGTGCATTCTAAATCAAAATATAACCAATTTATTTTTTGGGGTACTGACAAACTTACTCTCATGTTTATATGGGAATGCAAAAGACCCAGAATAGGCAACACACTATCAAGGTAGATACATAAAGCCAGAAGACTGACATTATCCAACTTCAAAGCTTACTATACAGCTGTAGTAAGAAAGGCAATGTGGTGCTGGTAAAAGGAAACACAAACAGATGAAGAAAGCAATATAGAAAGATTAACAAGAGATAAACTTTTGATACACAGAAAAACTTGAATGACTCTCCACAGATTTATGCTGATTGAAAAAAACTATTATCAATAGGTAACACTGCATAATTTCATTTATGTGACTTTTTATTGTGGTTAAATATATACAACATAAAAATAGCATTTTTAAGCATGCAGTTCTGTAGCACTAAGCACATTACATTATTGTGCTCTCATAAGCACTGTTCATCGTCAAAACTTTTTCCTCTTCCCCGTCTGAAACTGTGTACCTATTAAGCATGAGTTCTTTACTCTTACTTCCTCCAGCCTGTGGCAACCACTATTCTGTTTTCTGTCTTTATGTATTTGACTCCTCTAGATGCCTCATATAAATGGAATCCCAATATTTTTTCTTTTGTGATAAAGTTATTTCACTTGGCACAATGGCCCCAAACTTAATCCATGTTGCTGCATTTGTCGTAGATTTCATTCTTTCTTAAGGCTGAATGATATTTTATTGTACATACACATCACGTTTTGTCTTTCCATTCATTCATTTTGTAACATTTTCAGATGAAAAAAATGTGACAATGATTAGTGGTTGGCAAGTGATACAGATGAAAATAAGAGTGGGGAAGAAGTGGGTACACTTTTATAAAAGGGTAACATCAGATATCGCAGTAGTGAGGAAATTATTCTCTATATTTTTAAGGTGCGGTATATGAAAATGTCCAGATTTGATAAAATTGCATGGAACTAAATATAAACACACATACTTAAATTTGTACATGTAAAACTGCAGAAATCTGAGTAAGATCAAAGTCAATATTTTAGCTGAATCTCTGCCATAGTTTTATAAGATGATATTATTAAAATAAACTGGATAAAATATTTGTGGGATCTCTTTGTATTTATTCTTACAACTGCATGTGAATCTACTGTTATTTTAAAATGAAATGTTTAATTAAAAATGGATAAATATATAGAACTTGAAATGTCTCATATTATTTAGTATCATTGGGAATATTCTTAATTACAGCACCTGCTAATGAAGCATCATGATTAATCTGATAAAAATGGTTGGTGAAAAACATCCAAATAAGACTTGATTAAAAGCTTTCATGGAGAAGAAGGCATTTGCAGCATATGTTAAAAGAAAAATTATTTAAGTAAAAAATGAAGGTAAAGAGATTGAGGACATTTCAGTCAAAAACAAAAAGAAGTAAAACATGTAGAGATAAACATACTTTCATTGAGGGAAGTATAAATAGAATTGTCCACAGCTCATCAAGGAAAATAGAGAGGGATTAAAAAGAAAAAGAAAAAAGAAAAAAAAACTGAAAAGAGGTAAATGATATAGAATATTTTGAATTAAATTAAAAAGACAACCTAATTCCTAAAAGCACTGATGGTGAGATTGGATTTGCAGCTTTTTTAAAAAAGCATGAAAGATGGTTTTAAAATGGTTTAGAATGAAAGCTGGACGATCAGAAAGGAAGCTATTGAAATAAAACATCATAATATTATGACTAGACTAAAGCAATGGTAGTGGCGATAGGGAGTCAGCAATGGGAATCATAAAAAATACTGAAGTAGAATCTAAGAAGGAGAAGGAGAGAGATTCTTTGAGTCACAGAAAGAGGAGTAGGATCATATATTATAGGTCATCATATATAATATTAAAAAGTAAAAATGTAGACTCATAGTATCTTGTGTTCTGCAGTACAAAGTGAAGATGTTTGAACAATACAGCAGAGAAAAACGTAAATGCTGAAGATCGGAAAAAAGTAACAAGCCGGCCAGGCGCGGTGGCTCATACCTGTAATCCTAGCATTTTGGGAGGTTGAGGGGGATCACGAGTTCAGGAGTTCTAGACCAGCTTGGCCAACATGGTGAAACCCCATCTCTACTGAACATACAAAAAAATTAGACAACATTAAAGAATGGGCAACAAAGCAATATTTTGTTTTGAAAAAAAAAAGTAATAAGCCACACCTTCCAGAGATAAACACTATATTTATGTACAATTGATTTAGTTCATCAATTCATAATGTAAGTATTATTTTTTCTCTAATATTTAGCTGTTTCCTTTTTTAAGAATGTTAATCAGGCATCACCAGAAATAGAACTATCTAAATCTATGTGCAATCTATTGACTATGTGGTCTCTGACTTACTACACAGGTAAATAACACCCCTCCGCAATTCAACCTTCCAGGACAACATCAACTGGACTAAATGGCCTCTGGGTTTTAGTATGTTATTTGTTCCTGTGTTACTCTCATAATTCACCACATTTTACTGAAGATATCTGCTTCTCCTTGGAACTGATCGTTTGTCTCCCCCACTTAGCTTCTAAGAGATAAAGAACAATTCAAATTCGTGATATTTTTAGAGATTAGTTACTCATTCACTAATAATCTTGACCCAAGCAGTTACTTCATTAACAGAAGACTAATTTTAATACCATAATTTTAAGAGGCTTCTAGCATAAAAACATTTATATTTTCTGTATTCTGCCTACAACATAAAGCATAGAAGGATATGATAAATTAAAGATACATGAGTTAACATTGTGGTTTCTTTTACAGCAAAATTAATATACTGGAATTTCACCTCTTTTTGAAATTTTTAGAGAGTGTAGATATGCTTTATCTGGAGACTGTTGAAAAAATATATATTCTAAAAGCAACTGCATAATATATGTGTAATATCAGAGATCTTTATAAATTAGCAACTCCCAAATATTGTTCCATACCTATGAATGATTTATATATATATTATTTACATAAAAATTAAAAATTATATAAGTTATATGTTTATATGTATTTTTATATATATATAGTGCTGACATACAGTACTATTTTGATACTGTATCTGAGCACATTCATACTAAGAAACCTTATCTACTATCCAGCTCAAATTAAAATAGGTATTTAAATGAATACAAATGCATTTCTTTAATAAAGTTTGTAGTTACCTTAATAATTACATTCCATGTATTTCTGAATTATGATATTTCAGTAGACACTTCCAGAAGTACACTTAAAATTCCTTACTTTTCATTAAAGAGTGAAAGAAAAAATGAATGTTTATAGTGAGATTATAATGTGCTCTGTGGTAGGAGCCGTGCTTAGCGAATCGCTAGGAGATAACAGAGCTCTCTCAAAAAGTTTAACTGATAGTTTCCTAAATCGCAGTTAGTAAATTTCAAATGTGAGATTCAATATGGTACAAAGTAATTTTAAAACTCATGCTTTCTGCTTTCCACAGTAGTTCCCTCATAGAAGAAATCACAATAACTACACAAAAAGCAGTGAGGCCTGAGGCTCAGGAACTTGGACTTTGAAGCCAGGTATGATTTCAAGTGCTCAGTTCGTCAGCAACTACTGCAGGAAATTTGTGCAAGTGTAATTTGTTCCTTTGACTGTATAATGGACATACTAAACGTAACTAATTCTCAGTGTGCTCTAAAAATTAAATAATATGATTATGTTGAGATAATAGCATTAGCTATTATAATCATGAATTTAACATATTTTAAGTTAGTTCAGCCATTACTGTCATTATGATTGCTTCAGAATATTTATAAAACTTACCTAACACTGTTTTTGTACATTGTTAGGGAAGAATTTGGAAGCCTCCTCACCTTAAAGAATAATGTGCTAGCTAATAGTTATATACCAACATGGCCATGTTATCACAAATATTTTAAATATATAGGGAGTTCTTACTTTTGTATGGCATCATGTTAATTGAAACCCATGCAGATTGGAATCTTGTCCTTGATTTTGTATTATTGTGCAATAACTGGGCCACTGTGCTCACATGTAATCCTAATCATTAAATTTTTGTTGAACTGAACTGAGTCATCAAATTTAGAACTGGATTAAATTTTGGAAGTTATCTGGTTATATCTCAATTCTTCACTTTCCCCAGATATATAATAATGAGTTATTTACTCAAAGTCACGTAAAAGTTTTCACGTATTCTTCCAGGTTTCTTTCTACATGAGTTCCCTAGAGCTGAATAAGTTAATTGTCTCATATCTGACCAATTACATCTAAGCAAGAATCAGAGATATAGTTTCTGTGTTCTTCAACTAACAAGTGGATTTAATCACTACCTATTCTATGTTTTCCATATTTCCTTTCTAAAGGTAAAGGTTTTAAAACTTAATAGCATTACAAAGAAATTTATGTAAGAAATGGATCAGGCAGCTTTAAGGTACACCTTAAAAAAAAATTACCATCATAAGCTGAATTTAAGTTATCTTAAAGCATATGTATGTTTATATGACAACCAAAGTCCACTCCACCTTTTTTAGATCTAGCTTTCCTGGTAAATCTAAAGTATAACATAATACAAAATTTTCTGTTTTCACTGGAGACATTGCCAGGGAGAAATAGAGGCCGTGATGTGGTGAGCAGTGCCTTGAAAGCACAAAGATCAGAGTGCCAAGCATGCCTCAGTCACTCACCAGTTAAACCATGTGAAATTTACTAGCTTAAAATAATAGTTAAAAATGGCAATTTTATATTATTCTACATATATATGTGTGTATGTGTGTATGTATATGCATGCATATATAACTTCTGTTAACTCAGTTTTGTAATTTTTAAATTGGGTTTAATATTTCCTTTTTGGTAAAGAGTTAAGCTAAGGCAATATTTCAAAAATATTTGAAATGCATAAATGGCTAAATAAATAATGGCTATTTTATTAAGTTAGGTATATCTCTATATTTACTTCATTGTGCTTTACAAACTGCCATTTAATCCTTTTGAATTAATTTAAATGCAAATATTGCATTCAGATCTTAGCAGTTATATAGTACAAAAAAGTTTACAGCTTTGAAATAATGATAAATATTCTATTAAATTTAATTGTTATTTTCTAGGAAGCATGCAAGAGAGTGTGACAAGAACATCACCAAAGGCAAAGGTCTATTAGCCAACTAGACCAATAAAAATTACACCTCTTGCCAAAATCAGAAGAGCCAGTAATCATTAACAAGACTAATAAAGAATTACAGTATTAATTAAAAAGTTTATTTTTATTCATTTGTGAACCTTGAGCTAATTCCAGAAGTCACATGAAGGAAATAGAAACACTGCCTGGGTAATCTCCTTGCCTGCTTTATGCATAATGAGAATAGAGTTGACTCTCCCATCAAGAAATCAATTATTAAGCAGCACAAACATTATTTTAATTTAAAAGAAACTTGTTTCTTAAAGTTTGTACTGCTGTAGTGAAATTGAATCTTTCCTTCTCAGCAGTTTCCATGGTCATGAATCCACCCCATCTCTTTTCACCAGAAGCAAGAGTGCTACTTATATGGAAAGGTTTTAGAGTCCATAACAAAATAACTAAATTTTTACCCATATATTTTACATTGCATTAGACTATGTATGTTCATTTTAAATTTAACTATTTAGTTCAGATTAGCAATTTGGGACAAAAATAAAAACTAGAAACTGAAAACAAGTTTATCTGATTTTCAAATTAATGAAATGTCAAATACAGTGTTTGCCGGGTAAAAACAAATACAATTTTGTAAATATCAGCCCCTGTACAATACTAATTAAAAGGTAAATATTGAGAAATAAATTTGCAAATTTGTTTGTCTTTAAAAATGTTTTATGGAAAGAAAAAGTAGGAACAGTAAAGATCTTTGTCTTTAAAAATGTTTTACAGAAAGAAAAACTATTTAGGAACAGTAAAGGGTAGTCATAATGGAATCTGCAAATACTGTTCTACCATCACATGATAAAGCTAGATTTATTGCTATTGGTGTCAGTTTTAAGAAGTCTGGCCAGGTGCAGTGGCTCATGCCTGTAATCCCAGCACTTTGGGAGGCTGAGCTGGGCGGATCACCTGAGGTCAGGAGTTCGAGACCAGCCTGGCCAACATGGAAAAACCCCGTTTCTACTAAAAATACAAAAATTAGTGGCACGTGGTGGTGGGCGCCTGTAATCCCACCTACTCAGGAGGCTGAGGCAAAAGAATCACTTGAACCTGAGAGGCAGAGGTTGCAGTAAGCCAAGATCATGCCACTCCACTCCAGCCTGGGCAACAAGAGCAAGACTCTGCCTCAAAAAATAATATATATATATATATATATGAATTAGCTTCTGTTTTGCAGAAACAGCATTACCTATGGCAGTCACCTGTGGTATTTTAGTACCCAATACAGCACAATTGTATTTCATATGCATGTATAGCTGTAGTATTTTAGCATTCACACTGGATCATTTATATATTTCCTGTTTTTACACAAAGTATAAAAGCTTGAGTAGTTGCAGTGAGAGTGGCAAAAGCTTAATTTTAGTCCTTGGAATTTGACTTTAAAGCTATACATCCAAGTGATGTACTAATGTCTTACTCTGCTGTTACATATTCTCTACTACTGTTAAAATCAATGCATAAAGGCTAAGTGAACATTTTATAAACAAATTAGCTTTTAAAATATTACATATATAATTTCTGATATTTATCAGAAATATTAAAACAATATTTTCCTCTTCTACAATTAAAATGTTTTTTAATCATGATAGAAATCTCATGGCATTGTCATTTCTTTGTCAAATAAGATAAATGATGAAAAAACTTTGTAAGCCACATAATATTAAAGACTAATCATACTGCTTGCACAATACATTATTAGTATGGTAATGGAAGAAAATCCAAATGAAATAACTTATTCTGTTCTGTTGTCCACTGGACAATGATATGGTTTCCTGAAGAATCAATAGAAAGAAGAAAATGTTGAAAATCAGCTGCGTAATGAACTGCAGTGCAGTGAATTTTCATCATAAGTAGATGAAATCATACTGCATGATAATAATGACTGTCTACTCAAACCTGTAATATTCCTAAAAAATAAAAAGTAGTGAAGGAAATTCCAACATTTAGGAAAGTGAGTTAAATAAGTCAGTTAGCAAAACTTGTTATTTATTGAAAATATATTTATTTTTCTAATGTCATTAATTGTGCATTAGAAGAAATAGCAGTTACGATTGTCAGCAGCATGGATGTTGGCCATCACCTGAAAATATATCAGGTGTTTTAAATGTTCATTACATAAATTATCAGCAACCTTTGGATACTAAGAATCATAAAACAACAAATTAATATCAATGCAAGTAATATATTAAAAGGAATTTCCCAATCAATAAATTTTCTTATAGGTCATGAAACAAGTCTAAAGAAAAGTATTTGTGCTTTAGCCTACAAATAGAAACAATATCAATTTCAAAAGGAAGTTGCTTAAAAATATTTATTTACTCTAAAAAATATAATTTTTCAGTTTATTCATTGTAAAAGTCAACAGTGACAGCAAATTATTGCTACATTTCATATTGTATTTTAGGTATATATGTGAAATTAAAGCATCATCTTTTCTTCTGAGAAAATACAATTAATTTTATTAAAGAGAATATGTTTATCATAGGATTTACCATATTAATTTTGTAATTTTTTATTGTTCTCCAAGATTATTCAGTTTTCATCTTTCCAGCTTTCTTAAAAAGACTTAAAATGATTTATTTAAAATGTATTGCTTTTTTTGATATTATTAAATATGTAATTGTTAGAGTTAAATATTTGTGTACATTTGCATGATCAGATTGTGTGATTGGTGCATTTGAAGAAGATGTAGGACATGGTAGCCAAAACTTAGAAAGATTGAACCATAGCATAAGTTAGTCATTTTAATAATAAAGGGTTTTGAAGCAGTTAAAACTTCTGTACGCAATTATTTAGAAACAAAGTTTGTTACTTTTTATTTCTTTCTAAATATATTACTTTAAAACGGTTTTAGTGCAGTGTTCAATTAGAACAAAGGCAATGAAATGAGTAGCAATTAAGGGAGAGGTGATATGAGTCTTATTTTATGGCAGATTTAGAAATAGCTTCTCCCTGGTTCTTCTCTGTATGAGGGAGAATCAATTGGTGATTTACATTACTACCTATGAAGCTTTATTAAAATGCAGGTGTTTAGGAACTTTTCTTCATTGACAGCTAGATTTTATTCAGCTTCAGCTTCCTAATTTCCATGGTTATAAATATGTTCTTACTATCATATCCATGTTCTCTCACAACTAACACTGTTGCCAAACCGCAGGCAGTCTGACCTTAAATTAGTGTTTCTTAACTAAAAAGGTACAAAAGCCAATCTTCATGGAAGTGCACTCCAACAGAAGAACTTAAACTATAGCTCTCAAGAGCCTCCAGAAGCTGATGATACCACAAGGTAAACAGCTATTCCCAAAACTTACAACTAAAGGATTCCACCCAAGACATCAGAACAATAGTTCTTTGGATTCTCTTTTTTACTTCTTATTTTCACTACATTCACTGTCCTTCTTTGCTGTATTATCTTTCTTCTCTCCAATATGGACCTTGCTTTACTCATAACTCCCCATATTGCAATCTTTGATACTGATAATGCCTTTGATAATGAGCCATAGTTTACACTAGCTCCTCTTCCCCCTTCCCTGACATATTTCCCCATAAATGTGCCCCACCATCCCTGCAAATATTCCACACTCTGTGGCATTTCTTCACTCACTTATGGAACAATCTTATAATCCTACTACTTATTATACAGTACCTTTTCTTTGGAAATCTTCAGTTTACTTCAAATTCCCATACCTATCTCAAATTTAAGGACATATGTCTTAGTTTGTTTTGTGCTGCTATAACAGAGTACCCCAAACTGGATAATTTACTGAATGGGAATTTGTTGGCCCACAGTTCTAGAGGCTGAGAAATCCAAGATCAAGGGGCCAGCATCTGGAAAGGAACTTTTTGTTGTGTCATAACATGGCAGAAGGCATCACATGGCTGAAAGACAAAGAGAGGACAAGAGAGAGAACAGGGGATGAACTCACTCCTGCAATAATGACATTAGTTCATTTATGAGGGTGGAGCCCTCAAGATATAAACACCTCTTAAAGCCCCCACCTCCCAATACCATCACGATGGCAATTAAAAGTTTTGGAGGGACAAATTCAAACAATAGCAGAAATATTGTATTAATAGGGGTCCTTTAGCTTTTCTCTCGAGATTTCAACAAAAACCTACTGCTTTTCAATACTCTTTTCTATATTTAATAATTTTCAAAAAGAGCAATCTACTTCTTATAATACCATAACTAAAGCCCCTTTTGCGAGTCTAAATACTTGTAATTACACTGGTTTTGCCACTAATATACATGTCTATACTGTTGTTATGGGATATAAGACTACATGCTCCTTGTACTGTCATATGCATCTAATAGATACATGTGATCTTAAGCATAATTTTACCTTGTAAACTTAAGAGTGTCTATTCTGTAAAATACAACTTGAAAACTTTCCTCTTCCCATCCAAATAGGACATTTCTATCAAAAGAGTGTGTATAAACTACAAAATAAAAATCCATAAGACAGTTTTTTCATGAACCTTGGGTAGTCCCTAATAAGATATTTCATTTGTGGCAACCATGCCTATTGGTGTCTACTTGCTAATTAGACTGGATCCTGTTATCCAGCTAATTATGTTCCCCCTTATCAAATCTTTAACCAGACTGCCCTCTTTTCCAGTAACTTATCTCCAGCATTGATTTAAGTTTTCCATCTCCTAGGTGGTCCAATGTCTACAAAAATGTGTCACACCTGCAGTATTAGGTACAAAATCCAGCCCCCTTAAGACCTTGTAATCTTTTTTCATCAGGGTCTCAAGAAGATTTAAAACAAGAGTGTAAGAAATGGGGAGGAAACCTAAGCGACTTGACTGCCACCATAGATGATATGCGGGTAGCCTACAGGTTTGGTGTATAGATGCCGTATGTATCACTCAAGTTCACCAGAACTCCCACATTTTCCATGCTCTATTCTGAGTGTAACCAAGACTGTGGAAAATCTTACATAATCAAAAGCATCACTACCAGAGACCTACAGGAACACAAGTGATTGGTCCTCTAAAATCATCTGGAATTGAATTTAATGCTGGCTCAGGAGAGAACACTCATGCAGTGGTTAGAGGAAACCATTGTGTGCATATGTTCTCTGAAAATTTTTTGATGACTATATCATCACCAAAAATCTTCAGACTACTCACCAGGAAATTCATCCGATTGCCTCACTCTACCATGTAAGGAAGATTTAAGCCCATTGCCTTCAAATTCTCTCATCTGTCACTATTCTAAACTAAAATCTTAGCTTTATTTTCTTATTCAACTTTAATTATTGTTATTTTTATTATATTCCTGTGTATATTTCTCCTCAAGTGCCTGATCACCAAGACCTTCCAATGGTTGTCAGTTTGACAACATGCTCAGCACATGATACAGTTATTCCTTCACAGTCAACAAGAATGTGAAGGCTACCCCACCCCTAAAAACTAGAACTCCCAACTTCACAATGACTCTTATCCTATTCTTAAGAGTGTCTAAGGTCAGACTTCGTCTTAAAAGATAGCAGAGAATGACCAAGTGCTCATAGATACTCATCATTTTGCCACTGACTTGGCTTGATCAAACTTCAATCAGGCCTCTCTCTGCCACAGTCCCCTCAATTTTGACTCCCCCTCACCAAGTTTAAGCAACCACTAATGTGTAGAACACCCAACCCTAATAGGTCATTTAAAAACTCACTGACCACAGAGAGAATTATTTTCTCTTAAACTGCCTGGATAATGCTCTGTTATTCCTTGCACTGCTTGACCAATCTTTCCTCAAAGTTCCAACCAGCCTGCTCACCATCCCTACAAAAGGAAAGCCTTGGCAGTGGCTCACACCTGTAATCCCAGCACTTTGGGAGACCAAGGTGGGCAGATCACCTGAGGTCAGGAGTTCGAGACCAACCTGACCAACATGGAGAAACCCTGTCTCTACTAAAAATACAAAAGTAACCGGGCGTGGTGGCTCATGCCTGTAATCCCAGCTACTCGGGAGGCTGAGGCAAGAGAATCGTTCGAACCCAGGAGGTGGAGGAAGCAGTGAGCTGAGATCCCACTATTGCACTCCAGCATGGGCAACAAGAGTGAAAAAAAAAAAAGCCTCTTTTTTTCTGTTTTATTTAGAGTTCATGCCGATCCTCAAGTCAAAGCATTCTCTCTGTTGCAATAGTCTTTTCAAATAAAGACTCTTCTTACCTATGTCCAGATTTGTTTTTGTTTGACAATATTATGGACATCAAAAACATTAACAAACCTCTTTAGAGACTTCTTATGCATTTTATCAAGTGTTTAAGCTACAAAGCATTTATATTAGTAAACTCCATGCACAAATTACACTTTGTTTTGAACATTTTTCTCATGCAGCTCTCATAAGCAAATTAAGAAACGAAGCATATTTAAAAACTTAATTATTTATAGCATTCTTCTTATAACATGAAAGAACAAAACTTTTCAATTTTTGAGAGCCCTCTAGCACACCTAAACAGTAATTTCAGGTGAAAGGGCCATTCAGAATTATTTATTTATTAGCTATTATTCAAATTAAAATCTGTTTATAAAGGACAACACCAATAAAAATTATAGTTAATTTGATCATATGGTTAAATGAAATCATGGGTACCTTGACTAATTTTTTTACAGATTAATCAAAGTTATATAAATTTGAAGTAAACATAGAAGAAAGCAATGCTCAACACCTTTGTCAAAAATCTTTACTCTGTTAAATTGAGAAAAAGAAATCGTTTGGTTGTTATTTTGTTCTGGTTTAGTTTGATAACCACTAACATTATAAGGACACTATAAGGACACTAACATTATAATGACAACAAAAATCAAAAAACATATATACATACACACACACACACACACACACACACACACATATATGTGTGTATAGGTTTTGCCAATAAATAGAAACTTAAATAGGACAAGGGCCGGGGGAAGAAAATAGAGATAGAGGGAGTGAAAAAAAAAAAAAAAAAAAAAAACTAAAAGTCTGGTACTTTTTTTTTTTTTTGAGACGGAGTCTCACTCTGTCACCCAGCTGGAGTGTAGTGGCAGGATCTCGGCTCACTGGAAGTTCTGCCTCCCGGGTTCACGCCATTCTCCTGCCTCAGCCTCCCGAGTAGCTGAGACTACAGGCGCCCGCCACAACGCCCGGCTAACTTTTTGTATTTTTAGTAGAGAGGGGGTTTCACCGTGTTAGCCAGGATGGTCTCTGTCTCCTGACCTCGTGATCCGCCCGCCTCGGCCTCCCAAAGTGCTGGGATTACAGGCGTGAGCCAACGCGCCCGGCGCACTGGTACTTCTTGAGAATCATTTGGGGGCCAAGAAAACATGCTCCTAGTTCTATGGTCCCGTGAGGAGCACTTTGGGGTAATGCATTTAACCTAATCGGTTCTAAAAGCTGGATCTGCCTAGCATCTCAACTGAACCTCCAGAATTCTGAAAAAAAAAAGTATATAATTAATTTATTTATTATATCATATATTTTGTGCATTCTATAGACTATATATCTATACCATTTATAAAATGTATTTACAGTACATAATATATAAAACAAAATTATAGAAATTACATTTTTAATATGAAAATATTAAACACCTGTCACAGATTTTATTAAATTTATTAATAAGTGAGGAAATTAGTAAGATGATTCATCTGATCCAAAGGAGATATTGAGGACTGAAGAACATAGAGTCATGTGAATAGTAAAATAAGTTTCCTAATTGATACAAAGCTCACAAATATTTTATAAGACAAAAAATCTGTAACATGTGGTTATCATTTCTACTGTAGGAACATTTATAAGTTAACCTGTTATTATGGAAAGTTTTGTCCCTTATAAGATAATGCATATCAAAGGTACATTATTCTAGATAATGAATTCTTGGGTGACGGGCTTAAGCAATGTCATGAAATAGATATACAGATATCCCTGTGTTTCATTTCCTAATTTTTATCAATATTACTTAGCATCACTTACTCAGAAATTAAAGCCTGCAGGTTTTTCTAGCAATTTAATTGATTATCACATCCACCTTCTAAGGATTCCACGCTTTCAAAGTCATCAGGGCTGTTGAGAGATTTGTAAGTAGTTCCTGTACTGAGCTTCAGACCATCAAATAAATCCTTCTCTTTATACATGATACATAATCTCCACATCATGTTATGCGTACACTAACAAATATGGCTATTGTAGCTGGTTTGCTGCGCTTCCTTCCATTTTTTTCCTGTGGTAATTATGGAACCACAGGTATGCAAACAATAACTTTTGCAAATGGTCTGAGGAAATGGTGTGTCCAAATAGAACCTGCAGGCCACCTAAAAGCTGTATAGATCAGAGGGATAATTTACAAATGCTGCATTATTGACTGTAATCATTCTATAGGTTTTCTTTACTTTTTCACAGGTTAAAATCAGGAAAATGTAGCCTAAGCCTTTGTGTATAATAATCCCTTCAACAGCATTTTTCCCTTTTCCAAATTGTTGAAATTTGTTGGTCTAGAAAGAAAAACATATTTTAATGAGAAAATAAATAACTGTTGTCATGCACCTAAAATATTTCACTAGCAATGAGTGTGATTTGCAGTACTTTTAAAATGACTTATACAGATTATTAATTTATTTTCAGAAGTGGGTAATAAAATATTTGAGAAGTTAGTACATACTGTTAGCACAAGATAAATATAATAAATCATATGAATTAGCACATGGGAAATGAGAGAATAAATAAAATATTTTATGTATAATTTTCTGTTTACAAGAAGCAGTCTTTTTTACAGTATTTGTATCATTATTAATATCTGATAAATGATAATATTTTTGTAAAAATTTTTGGTGTTAATTTCTTGTCAATTCTAAGATTAGAGGAGGTAATATAGGAGATTTAACTCTATTGTTTAATAGAGCTAAATATATATACTACTATTTCTGACAGTAAAGTAGTAAAGAGACAAGTAATATCACTGTGGGCCAACAAAGTATCACTCATTGTTCTATTTTTGTTTTTTTGTTTTGTTTTCTTTTTTGAGACAGAGTCTTGCTCTGTTTCCCAGTATGGAGTGCAGTAGCGCGATCTTGGCTCACTGCAACCTCCTCATCCCAAATTCAAAGGATTCTCATGCCTCACCTCCCATATAGTTGGGATTACAGGCGTTCACCACCCTGGTTTATTTTTGTATTTTTAGTAGAGATGGGGTTCCACCATATTGGTCAGGCTGGTCTCGAACTCCGGACCTCAAGTGATCGGCCTGCCTAAGTCTTCCAAAGTGCTGGGATTACAGGTGTGAGCCACCACCCCTGACATAGACATTGTTCTTAATACTCACATTTTAACATGCAATTTGTACACAATATAAGTGTACAAAACCCCTCCTCCTCCACAATTTGTGTGTGCAAGAACTGAGTTTTGTAAATGTTAAATAACTCATAAAAGTAGTTAGGAATATTTTGCTGTAGCAATGTTTCCACTTTATTATATTCTAAAAATATCACATACAACATATACCTCAATCCCATCCAATTCGTATGCTCTTGAATGAGAATACAATGGGGTTTAGAACTGTAGGATGAAGGATATTTTTTCATCAGAAGTTTAATATCATTATTTAATTTTTACAAGATTTACCTTTGATAGAAGTCAACTCTAAGTATAATTTTTTTCTGTTAGCTAGATAAATTATACAATAAAAGTAATATTTATTTCATATTTTATAGTTTTTATTATATTTCTTCTAGGATGCTGATGAAAACAAATCTGTCAGTCCAATATTCTTTCCTCATAAGTAATATATATTTTGTGAGTATCTTTAAGCCTGTTTACTCTTTATTTTATGACTGCTGGTTTTATCACAACATTTCTGAATATACAGCTCTGCTTTTAATTAAGATTTTCTTTCATATTTTTAAATTCTTTTTCTAGTCATGAAAACTATTAGCTATCATGGCTTTGGACAAGGCTTCTCCCTTATGCTGTTAAATTCCAAGTAGACTTTGTTTCGACTTCTTGTTTTATCTACATACTAAATAATTGCTGGCTTTGTTTATTTAGTTGATTTTCCCCTCTTTATTTCCCATTACTGTATCTTAGTTTATTTTCTTTTATCAATCTTCCAAATTTTATTTTATCTTAATGCCTATTATGGAATTTCCAATTTAGAAGAAAATAAAATGTACCTATAATCGACATAAAAATGATAAAATGAACAGCTGAGAATCTACTAATCCATGAAAAATAATTTTTCCAGAAATGTACCATTTAATAATGATTCTCTTCTTTATGCCATCCCTGGCCTGACTGTGATTCTCCAACTGAAACCTATGCTAATCTTTTCTGTGTAGTTTTCTCTTATATTTCTTTTGAAATTTTTTATATGTTTTTATATCCATGAAATGCATATTGTCAGCTTAACACGAAGCTTCACAAAGATTCACCGGTGTTGTTGAATGTAACTACAAAAATGTAGTAGATTATTTTTCTACATCTGACTGCCTTGCCAAATTCTCAGTTATATCTAGTGATATTTCTAGTAACTGTGCTATTTCTAGTAATTTGTATAACTGTTTATGTACACAATCATAACTTTACAAATAGCAAGAGCTTTTTTCTTTTTATACTTTGAAGTTTTTACTTTTTTATTTTGACTTGCTGTGCTCCAAAGGATCTATACTACACCATTAAGTAGTGAGAGTGATAATAGGAATGTAAGCTTGTTGTTTTTTTTTTTTCCCTTCAATTTACATGAAAGATGTATTAGGGTTCTCTAGAGGGACAGGACTAATAGGATAGATGTATATATGAAAGGAAGTTTCCTAAGTGGTGCTGACTCACACAATCACAAGGTGAAGTCCCATAACAGGCCATCTGCAAGCTGAGTGGCAAAGAAGCCAGTCCGAGTCCCAAAACCTCAAAAGTAGGGAGGGTGACAGTGCAGCCTTCAGCCTGTGGCTGAAAGCCCGAAAGTCCCTGGCAAACCACTGGTGTAGGTCCAAGAGCACAAAATCTGAGGAATTTGGAGTGTGCTGTTTGAAGGCAGCAAGCATTCAGCATGGGAGAAAGATGGAGGCTGGAAGACTCAGCCAGTCTAGTCTTTCCATATTCTTCTGCCTGCCTTATTCTAGGTGCTCTGGAAGCTGATTAGATTGTGCCCACCCAAACTGAGGGTGGAAATGACTCTCCCAGTTCACTGATTCAAATGTTAATCTCCTTTGGCAACAACCTCACAGACACACCCAGGACGAACACTTTGCATCCTTCAATCCAATCAAGTTGACACTCAACCATTGCAAAGGATGTCTTATTTTCCACTCAAGTTTTATTGTAAGTTTTTTAAAGATACACTGAAAGGAAATATTCTTAATGCTCTTTTCTTACTAATTTGCTGTTTTGAAAAACCTTTAATAGATATCTGTAGTTGATCATACTGTACTGTAATTGATGTATGGTTCTTTGCAATTAGTTGTTATTTGAAATTATAACTTTTTGTAAATACTTTATATGTTCTTGAAAATAATACAAGTTCTTCAATTCTTCGATTGGATCAGTTTTATATTTGTATTGCATAATGTCTACTTTATTTGTGATATTATCTGCTTCTTTATGTTACACTGATCTTGAATATTCTGCATGGGCTATTCCACATATACCTTTATTTGCTCAGAAACTGTATTTTGCTTATTTATTTCATTCTTGCAGTGATTAACTAAAAAAATACAGTACACATCTCTCACTGAATAAAATTAACAAACACATTCATTCTTCTCACAGACAATGAAATGAGCTTAGAGCATATTAACTTTATTCATCTCTATCCCAAATGTGTTTGCTATTTTTGGCATGTGATTTTATTTATCATACATAAAATGTTTTAGCCCAAAGGATAATATTCTGATTGCTTTTTATAACCAATAATCACTTCGATTATCCAACATTTTTGTCATATTTACTGATTTTTATTTTTTCATTTATGAGCTTTGATTTGCAACTGTGTTGTTTCTGCCTAAACTTGAAGAGCACATTTAGAATGGCCTTTTGTTTGGTTCTGCTGGTAGAGCATTTTTTCTTTTTTTTTTTTTTTTTTCTTTTTTTTTTTTTTATTATACTTTAAGTTCTAGGGTACATGTGCATAACTTTATATCATGTATAACTCCCCAATGCAATCCCTCCCTCCTCCCCCCTCCCCATGATAGGCCCCAGTGTGTGATGTTCCCTTTCCCGAGTCCAAGTGATCTCATTGTTCAGTTCCCACCTATGAGTGAGAACATGCGGTGTTTGGTTTTCTCTTCTTGTGATAGTTTGCTAAGAATGATGGTTTCCAGCTGCATCCATGTCCCTACAAAGGACGCAAACTCATCCTTTTTGATGGCTGCATAGTATTCCATGGTGTATATGTGCCACATTTTCTTAATCCAGTCTGTCACAGATGGACATTTGGGTTGATTCCAAGTCTTTGCTATTGTGAATAGTGCCGCAATAAACATACGTGTGCATGTGTCTTTGTAGTAGAGTAATTTATAATCCTTTGGGTATATACCCAGTAGTGGGATGGCTGGGTCATATGGTACATCTAGTTCTAGATCCTTGAGGAATCGCCATACTGTTTTCCATAATGGTTGAACTAGTTTACAATCCCACCAACAGTGTAAAAGTGTTCCTATTTCTCCACATCCTCTCCAACATCTGTTGTTTCCTGACTTCTTAATGATTGCCATTCTAACTGGTGTGAGATGGTATCTCATTGTGGTTTTGATTTGCATTTCTCTGATGGCGAGTGATGACGAGCATTTTTTCATGTGTCTGTTGGCTGTATGGATGTCTTCTTTTGAGAAATGTCTGTTCATATCCTTTCCCCACTTTTTGATGGGGTTGTTTGTTTTTTTCTTGTATATTTGTTTGAGTTCTTTGTAGATTCTGGATATTAGCCCTTTGTCAGATGAGTAGGTTGCAAAAATTTTCTCCCATTCTGTAGGTTGCCTGTTCACTCTGATGGTAGTTTCTTTTGCTGTGCAAAAGCTCTTTAGTTTAATGAGATCCCATTTGTCAATTTTGGCTTTTGCTGCCGTTGCTTTTGGTGTTTTAGACATGAAGTCCTTGCCCATGCCTATGTCCTGAATGGTACTACCTAGATTTTCTTCTAGGGTTTTTATGGTATTAGGTCTAACATTTAAGTCTCTAATCCATCTTGAATTAATTTTCGTATAAGGGGTAAGGAAAGGATCCAGTTTCAGCTTTCTACTTATGGCTAGCCAATTTTCCCAGCACCATTTATTAAATAGGGAATCCTTTCCCCATTTCTTGTTTTTGTCAGGTTTGTCAAAGATCAGATGGCTGTAGATGTGTGGTATTATTTCTGAGGACTCTGTTCTGTTCCATTGGTCTATATCTCTGTTGTGGTACCAGTACCATGCTGTTTTGGTTACTGTAGCCTTGTAGTATAGTTTGAAGTCAGGTAGCGTGACGCCTCCAGCTTTGTCCTTTTGACTTAGGATTGTCTTGGCAATGCGGGCTCTTTTTTGGTTCCATATGAACTTTAAAGCAGTTTTTTCCAATTCTGTGAAGAAACTCATTGGTAGCTTGATGGGGATGGCATTGAATCTATAAATAACCTTGGGCAGTATGGCCATTTTCACGATATTGATTCTTCCTATCCATGAGCATGGTATGTTCTTCCATTTGTTTGTGTCCTCTTTGATTTCACTGAGCAGTGTTTGTAGTTCTCCTTGAAGAGGTCCTTTACATCCCTTGTAAGCTGGATTCCTAGGTATTTTATTCTCTTTGAAGCAATTGTGAATGGAAGTTCATTCCTGATTTGGCTCTCTGCTTGTCTGTTACTGGTGTATAAGAATGCTTGTGATTTTTGCACATTAATTTTGTATCCTGAGACTTTGCTGAAGTTGCTTATCAGCTTAAGGAGATTTTGGGCTGAGACGATGGGTTTTTCTAAATATACAATCATGTCATCTGCAAACAGGGACAATTTGACTTCTTCTTTTCCTAACTGGATACCCTTGATTTCTTTCTCTTGCCTGATTGCCCTAGCCAGAACTTCCAACACTATGTTGAATAGGAGTGGTGAGAGAGGGCATCCCTGTCTTGTGCCAGTTTTCAAAGGGAATTTTTCCAGTTTTTGCCCATTCAGTATGATATTAGCTGTGGGTTTGTCATAAATAGCTCTTATTATTTTGAGGTACGTTCCATCAATACCGAATTTATTGAGCGTTTTTAGCATAAAGGGCTGTTGAATTTTGTCAAAAGCCTTTTCTGCATCTATTGAGATAATCATGTGGTTCTTGTCTTTGGTTCTGTTTATATGCTGGATTACGTTTATTGATTTGCGAATGTTGAACCAGCCTTGCATCCCAGGGATGAAGCCCACTTGATCATGGTGGATAAGCTTTTTGATGTGCTGCTGAATCCGGTTTGCCAGTATTTTATTGAGGATTTTTGCATCGATGTTCATCAGGTATTGGTCTAAAATTCTCTTTTTTTGTTGTGTCTCTGCCAGGCTTTGGTATCAGGATGATGTTGGCCTCATAAAAAGAGTTAGGGAGGATTCCCTCTTTTCTATTGATTGAAATAGTTTCAGAAGGAATGGTACCAGCTCCTCCTTGTACCTCTGGTAGAATTCAGCTGTGAATCCATCTGGTCCTGGACTTTTTTTGGTGGGTAGGCTATTAATTGTTGCCTCAATTTCAGAGCCTGCTATTGGTCTATTCAGGGATTCAACTTCTTCCTGGTTTAGTCTTGGAAGAGTGTAAGTGTCCAGGAAATTATCCATTTCTTCTAGATTTTCTAGTTGATTTGCGTAGAGGCATTTATAGTATTCTCTGATGGTTGTTTGTATTTCTGTGGGGTCGGTGGTGATATCCCCTTTATCATTTTTTATTGCGTCTATTTGATTCTTCTCTCTTTTCTTCTTTATTAGTCTAGCTAGCGGTCTGTCAATTTTGTTGATCTTTTCAAAAACCAACTCCTGGATTCATTGATTTTTTGGAGGGTTTTTTGTGTCTCTATCTCCTTCAGTTCTGCTCTGATCTTAGTTATTTCTTGCCTTCTGCTAGCTTTTGAATGTGTTTGCTCTTGCCTCTCTAGTTCTTTTAATTGTGATGTTAGAGTGTCAATTTTAGATCTCTCCTGCTTTCTCTTGTGGGCATTTAGTGCTATAAATTTCCCTCTACACACTGCTTTAAATGTGTCCCAGAGATTCTGGTATGTTGTATCTTTGTTCTCATTGGTTTCAAAGAACATCTTTATTTCTGCTTTCATTTCGTTATGTACCCAGTAGTCATTCAGGAGCAGGTTGTTCAGTTTCCATGTAGTTGAGCGGTTTTGATTGAGTTTCTTAGTCCTGAGTTCTAGTTTGATTGCACTGTGGTCTGAGAGACAGTTTGTTATAATTTCTGTTCTTGTACATTTGCTGAGGAGTGCTTTACTTCCAATTATGTGGTCAATTTTGGAATAAGTGCGATGTGGTGCTGAGAAGAATGTATATTCTGTTGATTTGGGGTGGAGAGTTCTATAGATGTCTATTAGGTCCGCTTGGTGCAGAGATGAGTTCAATTCCTGGATATCCTTGTTAACTTTCTGTCTCGTTGATCTGTCTAATGTTGACAGTGGAGTGTTGAAGTCTCCCATTATTATTGTATGGGAGTCTAAGTCTCTTTGTAGGTCTCTAAGGACTTGCTTTATGAATCTGGGTGCTCCTGTATTGGGTGCATAGATATTTAGGAGAGTTAGCTCTTCCTGTTGAATTGATCCCTTTACCATTAT
Source organism: Trachypithecus francoisi (assembly GCF_009764315.1). Lineage (NCBI taxonomy): Eukaryota > Metazoa > Chordata > Mammalia > Primates > Cercopithecidae > Trachypithecus > Trachypithecus francoisi. Next base: position 154,532,434 of record NW_022681454.1, on the reverse strand, counting down.
GTAATGGCCTTCTTTGTCTCTTTTGATCTTTGATGGTTTAAAGTCTGTTTTATCAGAGACTAGGATTGCAACCCCTGCTTTTTTTTGTTCTCCATTTGCTTGGTAGATCTTCCTCCATCCCTTTATTTTGAGCCTATGTATGTCTCTGCATGTGAGATGGGTCTCCTGAATACAGCAGACTGATGGGTCTTGACTCTTGATCCAGTTTGCCAGTCTGTGTCTTTTAATTGGAGCATTTAGTCCATTGACATTTAAGGTTAATATTGTTATGTGTGAACTTGATCCTGTCATTATGATATTAACTGGTTATTTTGCTCGTTAGTTGATGCAGTTTCTTCCTAGCCTCGATGGTCTTTACATTTTGGCATGTTTTTGCAATGGCTGGTACCGGTTGTTCCTTTCCATGTTTAGGGCTTCCTTCAGGGTCTCTTGTAAGGCAGGCCTGGTGGTGACAAAATCTCTAAGCATTTGCTTATCTGTAAAGATTTTATTTCTCCTTCACTGATGAAGCTTAGTTTGGCTGGATATGAAATTCTGGTTTAAAATTCTTTTCTTTAAGAACGTTGAATATTGGCCCCCACTCTCTTCTGGCTTGTAGAGTTTCTGCCGAGAGGTCTGCTGTTATTCTGATGGGCTTCCCTTTGTGGGTAACCCGACCTTTCTCTCTGGCTGCCCTTAAGATTTTTTCCTTCATTTCAACTTTGGTGAATCTGGCAATTATGTGTCTTGGAGTTGCTCTTCTGGAGGAGTATCTTTGTGGCGTTCTCTGTATTTCCTGAATTTGAATGTTGGCCTGCCCTACTAGTTGGGGAAGTTCTCCTGGATGATATCCTGAAGAGTGTTTTCCAACTTGGTTCCATTTTCCCCCTCACTTTCAGGCACCCCAATCAGACGTAGATTTGGTCTTTTTACATAATCCCATACTTCTTGCAGGCTTTGTTCATTTCTTTTTCTTCTTTTTTCTTTTGGTTTCTCTTCTCGCTTCATTTCATTCATTTGATCCTCAATCGCTGATACTCTTTCCTCCAGTTGATCGAGTCGGTTACTGAAGCTTGTGCATTTGTCACGTATTTCTCGTGTCATGGTTTTCATCTCTGTCATTTCGTTTATGATCTTCTCTGCATTAATTAGTCTAGCTGTCAATTCTTCCACTTTTTTTTCAAGATTTTTAGTTTCTTTGCGCTGGGTACGTAATTCCTCCTTTAGCTCTGAGAGGTTTGATGGACTGAAGCCTTCTTCTCTCATCTCGTCAAAGTCATTCTCTGACCAGCTTTGATCCGTTGCTGGCGATGGGCTGCGCTCCTTTGCAGGGGGAGATGCGCTCTTATTTTTTGAATTTCCAGCTTTTCTGCCCTGCTTCTTCCCCATCTTTGTGGTTTTATCTGTCTCTGGACTTTGATGATGGTGACGTACTGATGGGGTTTTGGTATAGGTGTCCTTCCTGTTTGATAGTTTTCCGTCTGACAGTCAGAAGGACTGTCTGTTGGTCTGTTAGAGATTGCTTGAGGTCCACTCCAGACCCTGTTTGCCTGGGTATCAGCAGCAGAGGTTGCCGAAGATAGAATATTGCTGAACAGCGAGTGTACCTGTCTGATTCTTTCTTTGGAAGTTTCCTCTCAGGGGTGACGCCACCCTGTGAGGTGTGGGGTGTCAGACTGCCCCTAGTGGGGGATGTCTCCCAGCTAGGCTACTCAGGGGTCAGGGACCCACCTGAGCAGGCAGTCTGTCCGTTCTCAGATCTCAACCTCCGCGTTAGGAGATCCACGGCTCTCCCCAAAGCTGTCAGACAGAGTCGTTCGGGTCTGCAGCGGCCCCGCTCTTTCCCCTAATGGACTGCAGCTGTGCGCTGTCCGCAGCGGTAGAGTCTACAGAGACAGGCAGGCTTCCTTGAGCTGCTGTGAGCTCCACCCAGTTCGAGCTTCCCAGCGGCTTTGTTTACCTACTTAAGCCTCAGCAATGGCGGGCGCCCCTCCCCCAGCCTCGCTGCTGCCTTGCGGATAGATCGCCGCAGACGGCTGTGTTAGCAGTGAGGGAGGCTCCGTGGGCGTGGGACCCTCCCGGCCAGGTGTGGGATATATCTCCTGGTGTGCCTGTTTCCTTAAAGCGCAGTATTGGGGTGGGAGTTACCCGATTTTCCAGTTTGTGTGTCTCAGTTCCCCTGGCTAGGAAAGGGATTTCCTTCCCCCTTGCGCTTCCAGGTGAGGCGATGCCTCGCCCTGCTTCAGCTCACGCTGGTCAGGCTGCAGCAGCTGACCCGCACCGATTGTCCGGCACTCCCTAGAGAGATGACCCCAGTACCTCAGTTGAAAATGCAGAAATCGGCCGGGCGCGGTGGCTCAAGCCTGTAATCCCCACACTTTGGAGGCCGAGACCGGCGGATCACGAGGTCAGGAGATCGAGACCATCCTGGCTAACACGGTAAACCCCGTCTCTACTAAAAATACAAAAAACTAGCCGGGCGAGGCGCGGGCGCCTTTGGTCCCAGCTACTCGGGAGGCTGAGGCAGGAGATGGCGTGAACCCGGGAGGCGACTTGCAGTGAGCTGAGATCCGGCCACTGCACTCCAGACCGGGCAACAGAGCGAGACTCCGTCTCAAAAAAAAAAAAAAAAAAGAAAAGCAGAAATCACCGGTCTTCTGTTGTCGCTCGCAGCTGGGAGTTGGAGACTGGAGCTGTTCCTATTCGGCATCTTGCTCCGCCCCCCCGGTTATGATCTTATGATTATCATTTTATACTCATTTCAGCTTCTTGGATTTATGACTTTTAATGTTTTGGAAAATTCTTAAGTATTAAATATATATATATATCTCCATTAAATATTCAAATATTATTTTACCTTATTATCTCTTTTGTTGCTGGTCAAGTTTCCAATTAAATATTTGTTAGTCTGAATCCACTATGTGTTTTTTCTACTGATCTGAGTGTTCCATTATTTCATCTATTTCTCATTCTGTATCAGTTTTTTTGTTTGTTTGTTTTTGTTTTTGTTTTGTTGTGTTTGTTTTTTTGAGACCATTTCACTCTGTAGCCCAAGCTGGAGTGAATGTCGTGATCTCAGCTCACTGCAACCTTCGCCTCTGGGGCTCAAGTGATTCTCCTGGCTCAGCCTTCCAAGCAGCTGGGACTAGAGGCGTGCGGCACCACACACAGTTAATTTTTTTGTATTTTTAGTAGAGGCAGGGTTTCACCATGTTGCCCTGAGTGGTCTCAAACTCCTGAGCTCAGGAGATCCACCCACCTCGGCCTCCCAAAGTGCTGGGATTACAGGTGTGAGCCACTGCACCCATCCTGTAACAGTTGTTTTGACCTATCTTCCAGGCAATTAACTATCTCTCCCACTGTATATAAATTAAATTAAATTCATTGACTAGTTAATGATTATTTCTGTGTTTATCAATTTGTATAATTTTTCTTGGCTATTTTTGGTCCAAATCTGATTGGTCATTTCTGAATGAATAAACCTTCATGCTTATTATCAAATAATTTCTAAAAATAATTTGTGAAAATTAGCACTTAATGAAATCTAGGATTTACATTATAACTCATAGACTTCTAAAACTATGCTTAATATTTCAAGAGGATGATAGTTAAGTTTGAAAGATTCAGTGTAATTATAAATTTTAAAAATAGTGACAGATTAGTTTTGGACAAAAGAAAAAGGTCAAAAAATTATACAAACTGATAAATAAAAAATATAATTAACAATTAGGGTCTTTTAAGTAAATATCTGTTTCCCTAGCTGTCTGCAGACATACTACAGCTGCCAGGTTCTTTAAGTATTGCCTTACCTTGTACTCCCAGCGCAGCCCATACTATTGGCTGATTTGGGTGCAGATTGAAAGACTGGTCATTCCTGCCAAGCAAGGTCATCAGTGTTGAGCCATGTACATTTCTAAGATTTCTGTTAGGTTAGTTGAGACGTTTTTTAGGCCCATACTTTATGTAGACTTTTACCTTTTCCCCAAATCTGCTTCTTCCTCTCTTCCACACTTGTTGATGCCTGGTGAACACCATGCATGTCAAAACTATCTCAGCATGGGCTTCTTTGTCAGCCTACAAAAATATTGATAAGACTTGCAGGTTAATTGATATCAACTTCAGTTGCCTTCTTGCCAGCAATCACTCATATCATAGTACTAAGATTGTAAATGCAAACACCAAAATTAAAAACAAAACCCTCAGCCCTAATACATATCTTTTTAAACATAGCTCAGTACTTATTCAAGTTCATTAAAAAATGTATTTTCACTGAACCCTAAAGTTATGTTTAATTCATGTACCTTCCCATTTCCAATCTACTCCCCCATCATTAAAGTGACATTTCTCCAGAAACAGTATGAGAAGAACATAATTTTCCTCCCAAAAAAAGAAAGCATGGGGGAAAAAAAGTTGGAAGTAATTCCTCAGAGGTAGATAGTACATAAAAATTAGGGGCTTATTATTTATTCACCCCTGAAACAATCATTGGTATGCAGGAAAAGAAAAGCAGAGGCGTTTTCTTGTTCTTATCATTGAAAATTTAATCTGAGTACACAATGCATTCTAATGTGCCTAAAATATTATTTTTTTGTTTTTGAAAAGTATTTTATCATATGCAACTTTAGCCTTTTTATTTTCACCTGTGATCTTCAAAAGAACAATATATATCTTGGCAAATGGCATAGTAACTATATGTCTAGATTTGTGCTCTTTTGAAACACTAAGATCAAGTAAAAAACATAATACACTCAAAATTGTTTGTGAACATTGCTTGCCAATACCAGCATCAACATTCGGCCTAGGGTTAATTGTGAAAACTCATCGTACAATGAATGCTTGAGGATGAAATTGTGGGGATAGTGATGAAAGATATTTGTGTGCATTCATGTGATTTTAACAATTTATTTGGATTTTTCTTACCAATATTTGTATTTAGAAAAACATAATATTAAGGGATTCTATTAAATTCTCAGTTTTTCACAGTATAACAAGATATTGTAAGTGATGCATTTATTTTAGAACTGAAAGGAATGTGCCTAAGGATGAAAAATGTTTGTACATTGAAGCCCGATGGAGAGTTGTCCAGGTAATAAAGATATGATCTTTAAAATGGATAGATCAGTCAAAAAACAAAAACAGTATATACTTTGGAATTGACTATCACAACTAATTCTGGCACAGAGTAAAACTCAAACTTTACTCTCCTAGAGTTTGTACCTCCCATGCATATTCCCCATAGTCTATGTTATTTTTATTAAATAGTTTAGTCATTCAATAAATAAAAAGAATGCCAATTTAGTATAAGCAAAAGTATTTTTTCATCCCCAAGATAAATATTTGTCACTTATCCTAATTAATATATCTGCATTCATTTTAAGAAATAATATGTATTGTTCATCTTCAATGTCATGCCTTTTTCTGGATTTCTTTGTATTATTTAACATATGAGGTATTATTTCAAAAATGTACTAAGAATTTTAGTTTGAACATAGAAATATTAACTATTTATATTTTTAATTAGAAGAGTATCTCATTTTTGATAATGAGTAATAGATCACTTTGATAATCCAAATAAAGTTACAAAATCTGTAACCAAAAAAGGCACATATTAATAAATGCAACTTTTTTATAGAAATTAGGAATATCATTGATATTCTAATAAGGGAGAAATATGAAAACATACTTCAGTCATATTCATGAAATTTCAAATTTCTTGAATGTTAATTGAAGAGTATCTGAATAAGATCATAAAGGATAACTCATTCTTCATCTGCTATGCATTTATGTGATATTCAATTAAATTTGAGTTACATTAATTATGGAGTGATTCTATCATTCAATGTAACAGTAATGATAAATAGTACTAATAACCGTAGCTATTGAGTACTTATTGACCACTTATTAGATTATAATGTGCTGTACTAAACATTTTCACTCCCATATTTACATCCCCAAACTAATTCAGGTGAAATCTACCATTAATAGTCTCATTTTTACATGACAGAAGAGATACTTTGCAATATTAACTCAATTTTTTTAAATCAATAATTTAAGAAGTAAGTTGAACTCCATGGTTTATATAATACCAAGACCTTCAGCCTTAATATTTGATTACACACTATGAGAAAGTTTTAATGTCTTCATGAGGAAAAAAAAAGTATTTGGTGCAAGCTAGTAGGTCTATTGATTTTTAATTTTTTTATACTTCATTCTCTTTTAAATTGCATTGACTTTTAAATAACATACAATTTAAATGTATAAATTTTAGATCAGTTTTGCTATCATTATTAAAAAATATTTTATTATGAAAATATTTTACATACATTAATCTTATATAACATATATGTATATGAGGTAAAGGTAAATGAAATGAACACCCTTGTATACAACTCCTCTATCACAACCTTCCCCTCCTACAAGGTAAATACCATGCTATTCATGAGTATCGTATTAATATTATTCACATACCTTTTGTAGTGTGATGAGTCCCATGCTAAATGTATGTCTGCGATTAGAACCCTGAGGCTGGGCGGTGAGCCAAGGCCGTGGTACCCAGCCAAAGAGCAGGCATCCCTAAGAACCCAAACATCCCAGAGAGTATCTGAGAACCTACAAAGGAAAATAGTACCATCACACAGTAGGCAAAGAGGCAGAAAATTAACTTACAAGCAGCTTAGAGACTGGAGGTGGCATGGATCTCTAAAAGTCTGTCCTGATGCTGTCCAGGAATGCCACATATCTAAGTCCGAATAAACTAATCTACCTGCCAAGCTGAACTTGTCCCAGTTGCTCTTTGGTTTCTTAGCACCTTCTCAGTTTGTTAGTAGGGTCAAGGAGGATGGGGTGGGGTGAACTTACCATCCCAAGGTTTTCTCAATATACCTTTTACTGAACATTAATTTATTTTCAGGTGTTATCTTTCTTTAACATTTATATATTGGAACCACAATCATAATGTGTTTTTTTTTTTTCCTCCACATTGAGATTGTTAAAAGTTATATGTGTGGATATGTGAAAGTGGCTGGACAGCTACAGATAAACCATTTTTATACCAATGTAGTATTCCCCTGAATGAAGAATATACTAATTCAACTATACAATCTTCTGTAATGAACATTCAAATTTTTCCCAACTTCTTATAAACAATATTTTTATGAACACTTTTTTATGAACACTTAAGTACATGTTTCTTGGTGCACAAGAATGAGAGATTTTACTATGGGATATATCCATTAGTAGAACTGCTGGGCAACTGGCATCAACATTTTCAAGTTTCATAAATACCATATTTTTCCCATAAAAAATCTTACACTCTAAATCTTTACCGAAGTGAGTAGTATTACCAGATTTCTAACTTTTCTCAGTTTGTCATGATAAAATTTGTGATTTTCAGTTTTCTAATTATTTATGTTAGAACGTCCACTGACCTTTCTTTTTGCTGAAATAAACACTGATTTTTAAGATTTTTAAATAGTTTACAATATAACTCAATGGCCTCTTTTGTGTATTAAATAGTCCCTCCAAATTCATGTATTGCTTTTCCATTTTCCTTATTTAGCCTTTTTGAACCACAATTTACTTTTAATTTAATGAAGACAATGATTTGGTCATTTTAGAGTTAAAATATTTTTTCTATATTTCCATATTTCATTAGATTTTAAGGTTTGAGTTCAAATTTAAACCCTTTATTTTTATTAATTTTACTTGGGTTGAAAGGTCATGTTTTCCCTTATAATATGTGTGTCTGTGTGCATGTCTGTGTATGTGATTTTTTTTTTTGAAAACTAGTAACTTTACTCCCTCTATGTAAGCTTTTCAATATTCTCATACATCAACACTGATCTTTGCCTTGTTAAAAGTCTGACAAATAAAACAAAAACTTGTATGGCATAAGAAGAGGTTCAAAAAATATAAAGTAGAAAATGATTCTAATTGAATTCATTTTACTCTATGATCTACTTAATAAGAATCAGTACCATTCAAAAATTGAAGACTATGTATCCATTAATTTGTTTATTCTTTAAATCAGTTTTCAAGATTGACATGATTTCCACAATTTTGCATGTATCTTTTATTACCAATAAATTCATATCTTGTATTTTTTGTTTTGCTTTGCTTTTGATTATTAGTGATAAGCAGAGGTTAATTAAACCCCTGCTGATGCCATACAAGTTTTTTGTTTTATTTCTCAGACTTTGTAACAAGGCTGACATGGAAATCATCATTCTCAACAAACTAACACAGAAACAGAAAACCAAACACCGAATGTTCTCACTCATAAGCGAGAGTTGAACAATGAGAACACATAGACACAGGGAGGGGAACATTACACACAGGGGCCTGTCGGGAAGTGGGGGGCTAGAGGAAGGATAGCATTAGGAGAAATAACTAATGTAGTGACGGGTTGATGGGTGCAGCAAACCACCACGACACGTGTGTACCTGTGTAGCAAACCTGCACATTCTGCACATGTATCCCAGAACTTAAAGTATTTTATATACATATATATATATATATATATATAGCCAGGCATGGTGGTACACACCGGTAGTCCCAGCTACTCAGAAGGCTGAGGCATGAGAATTGCTTCAACTGGGGAGGCAGAGGTTGCAGTGAGTGAGATCGCACCATTGCAGTCTAGCCTGGGCTACAGAGCGAGACTCTTGCAAAAAATAAATAAATAAAAATAAAAAATAAACTGTATGCTTTAGCTTAAAAAAAAAGAAGTACTAGTCAATATGGGTTTTGGTTCATGCTGCTGAATCTCTTCTGTTATCATGCTTGGAAGCCCAGGGTAGCCCTACTGGAGATTTGCCCCATGTAAGCAAAAATCAGCTTAGTAGAGGTATCCCACATCAATTTTTCTAACCAGACATTTTAGACCACTCAGTTATAGCTAAGCTACTAAATGACCACAATGATCAGCCAAACCAGCAAGGAACATAACCACATTAGGTTACCTACAAAAAAAAGAAGAGCTGAATAAATTTGTTATTTTAAACCCATCTCAGTGTGGGGGTTTTACATGCAGCAGTAGATAATTCATACAAGATAATGAATAGTCCTACCACTAAATTCTGAAAGGTTTGTCCTCTCTCCATTAATCTGAAGCATCACGTCGCCATAAATCAAGTTCTATGTATGCACAAGTCTGTTTTTTTTTAGCCTATCCTTTGAAACATCATCCTTCTAACCTTAATTGAATTACTGTGCCTTTGAAGTAAGTCTTATTATTTAGCGTGAAATTCCCCAGTTTGTTTCTTTTCTCCATATTCCATAGATATTCTTAGCAGTCAGCTTATTGTAGACTGTCTTAAAGGCATTTCAGGTTTCTCATCGATTCTAATTGAATTAGTTTTACTCTATGATCTACTCAATAGGAATCAGTACCATTAAAAAATTGAAGACTATGTATCCATTAATTTGTTTATTCTTTAAATCATTTTTTAAAAAATTGACATGATTTCCACAATTTTGCATGTATCTTTTATTACCAATAAATTCATATCTTGTATTTTTTGTTTTGCTTTGCTTTTGATTATTAGTGATAAGCAGAGGTTAATTAAACCCCTGCTGATGCCATACAAGTTTTTTGTTTTATTTCTCAGACTTTGTAACAAGGCTGACATGGAAATCATCATTCTCAACAAACTAACACAGAAACAGAAAACCAAACACCGAATGTTCTCACTCATAAGCGAGAGTTGAACAATGAGAACACATAGACACAGGGAGGGGAACATTACACACAGGGGCCTGTCGGGAAGTGGGGGGCTAGAGGAAGGATAGCATTAGGAGAAATAACTAATGTAGTGACGGGTTGATGGGTGCAGCAAACCACCACGACACGTGTGTACCTGTGTAGCAAACCTGCACATTCTGCACATGTATCCCAGAACTTAAAGTATTTTATATACATATATATATATATATATAGCCAGGCATGGTGGTACACACCGGTAGTCCCAGCTACTCAGAAGGCTGAGGCATGAGAATTGCTTCAACTGGGGAGGCAGAGGTTGCAGTGAGTGAGATCGCACCATTGCAGTCTAGCCTGGGCTACAGAGCGAGACTCTTGCAAAAATAAATAAATAAAAATAAAAAATAAACTGTATGCTTTAGCTTAAAAAAAAGAAGTACTAGTCAATATGGGTTTTGGTTCATGCTGCTGAATCTCTTCTGTTATCATGCTTGGAAGCCCAGGGTAGCCCTACTGGAGATTTGCCCCATGTAAGCAAAAATCAGCTTAGTAGAGGTATCCCACATCAATTTTTCTAACCAGACATTTTAGACCACTCAGTTATAGCTAAGCTACTAAATGACCACAATGATCAGCCAAACCAGCAAGGAACATAACCACATTAGGTTACCTACAAAAAAAAGAAGAGCTGAATAAATTTGTTATTTTAAACCCATCTCAGTGTGGGGGTTTTACATGCAGCAGTAGATAATTCATACAAGATAATGAATAGTCCTACCACTAAATTCTGAAAGGTTTGTCCTCTCTCCATTAATCTGAAGCATCACGTCGCCATAAATCAAGTTCTATGTATGCACAAGTCTGTTTTTTTTTAGCCTATCCTTTGAAACATCATCCTTCTAACCTTAATTGAATTACTGTGCCTTTGAAGTAAGTCTTATTATTTAGCGTGAAATTCCCCAGTTTGTTTCTTTTCTCCATATTCCATAGATATTCTTAGCAGTCAGCTTATTTGTAGACTGTCTTAAAGGCATTTCAGGTTTCTCATCGATTCTAATTGAATTAGTTTTACTCTATGATCTACTCAATAGGAATCAGTACCATTAAAAAATTGAAGACTATGTATCCATTAATTTGTTTATTCTTTAAATCATTTTTTAAAAAATTGACATGATTTCCACAATTTTGCATGTATCTTTTATTACTAATAAATTCATATCTTGTGTTTTTGTTTTGTTTTGCTTTTGATTATATATGTCATATTCTATGTATTATACAGAGTATTCTATGTAATTGTGTGTGCATATATGTACACACATACAAGTATATACAACTTCTATTGCTTTTCACATCGTATGATGGCTATGAGAATGTATTTCTCATATCTATGGTTGCAGGGCACATAATTGATCGCAGAACTCAGCAGCCACCCTCTGAAATCCATTACTTCATTTTCCGTGAACTCTCACTTCTCATCACTTTCTCCTAGCCAGTGAGTAATTGAGTATAGAAGTGATACTAAGGCAGGTCAGTTTCTGAGAGATGTGTGACTCCTATGATTCCTAAGTGACTTCAGGACACCTTGACAAACTTGTTGACTTTCATTAAAATCACACTGCAGTCTAAGATATTTCAACCTCAACATTTTCTTTTTCCTTTTCTCTCTTGTTGACCCTGAGTCAAACTCAAATTAAGGTCTCAGCTTCTCCAGCATTCCTTCCATTTAAAAACAAACAAACAAACAAAAAAAACCAGCCATTTTCCTTAATCAATTTCTTGCATGTATAATTCATTTTAGTGTTTGCTTCTCAGGGAACCCAGAATAACACACATTCTTAATAAAAATAAAATGAAATTTCTTTAGTTTAAATTAATCGCAATTTTTTTTAGTGATTAGTTCTTTATCAAATCGTACCTGTGTAATGTTTGCTTGCTAATATATTTTCTTCTTGTTTCTCCTAAAAATATACTGGTATGGCATATAGATACGTATCTGTAATCCACTAAATTTATTTTTGCATACAAATTTCAAAAATGTGGCCGGGCACAGTGGCTCACACCTGTAATCACAGCACTTTGTGAGGCCAAGGTGGGTGGATCACGAGGTCAGGCGTTTGAGACCAGCCTGGCCAACACAGTGAAACCCCATCTCTACTAAAAATACAAAAAATTAGCCAGGCATGGTGGTGGACTCCTGTAATCCCAGCTACTTGGGTGGCTGAGGCAGGAGAATTGCTTGAACCCAGGAGGTGGAAGTTGCAGTGAGCCGAGATCATGCCACTGCACTCCAGCCCAGGCGACAGTGCAAGACTCTGTCTCAAAAAAAAAAATTGCAAAAATGTATATTGATAATAATTGTATTGAGGAAATGAATGATTTTGGTCCATACTTTCAACTAATTACTCTAACACTGTTTATTTAGTGAAAGGTTGATTATTTCCTCATGTAATTGCATCAATGCCTTTGTTGTAAATAAAATGATTGTTTATATGTGGAATTATTTCTAGACCTTCTGTATTTTTATACCATTTTATTAATAACAATTATTGCTATTATGTAATACATTAAAATCAGATAGTTGGAATCCTTAAACTTTGTTAATCTTATTGAAGATTGTCTTGGCTTTCCTAGATATTTTGTATCATCATATAAATTTTAGAATCAGCTTGTCAAACTGCATCAGTGCATACACACACATTGAGTATTTTATTATTTCTATTAATATATTTGGTAAGAATTGACATTTTCATAAGATTTGATATCTTAATCTTAAATCTTCTAATGTCTTTTAACTTTTTCCAGTCTCCTTTATATAACACAGTAAACTGCTAGGTTTCAGTGTAGTTATTTTTGTCATCTTTCATGAAATTATTAGATATTTGATTCTTTTGAAGTGCTTTCAAATATATTTTTTGACAGCTGCTTTATGGCTGAGAGTTGAAATACGAACGATTTCATGTCTTTTTATTCAGTGACTTGCTAAGATTATCATTTATCATTTCTGGATATTTTATGTTTATAATGTACACAATATGTCATCTCCAAATACTGACAAATTTTTATGCCAATTCTTTATGCCAATTATTTCTTTTTTAAAATTTTTGGCTGGACGCGGTGGCTCATGCCTGTAATCCCAGCACTTTGGGAGGCCGAGGCGGGTGGATCAGGAGGTCAAGAGATGGAGGCCATCCTGGCTAACACGGTGAAACTCCGTCTCTGCTAAAAATACCAAAATTAGCCGGGCGTGGTAGCGGGCGCCGGTAGTCCCAGCTATGCGGAAGGCTGAGGCAGGAGAATTGCTTGAACCAGCGAGGCGGAGGTTGCGGTGAGCCAAGATCGCGCCACTGCACTCCAGGCTGGCGACAGAGCAAGACACCGTCACAAAAAAAAAAGAAAAGAAAAGAAAAAGAAAAAAATTAATAATAATAATAATTTTAATGGGTACAGAGAAGGTGTATATACTTATGAAGTACATGAGAGATTTTGATACAGGCATATAATGTGTAGCAGTCACATTAGGGTAAATGGGATATCCATCACCTCGAGCGTTTAGTATTTCTTTATGCTATAAACATTCCAATTATACTCTTTAAATTGTTAAAATGTACAATTAATTATTGTTGACTGTAGTCAGCTTGCTGTGCTATCAAATATTACATCTTATTCATTCAATTTAACTGTAGTTTGTACCTACTAACCATCCTCTCCCCCTTCTCCCTCAGCACCATATTACCCTTCTTAGCCTATGGTAACTGTCATTCTGCTCTCTATCTTCATGAGTTCAATTGTTTTACATTTTAGGTTTTTTAAAAGTTTTGGACCGTATAAAGGCTTTAAAAAATTACAGTAGATAAACACACATACTTATTAGTTATATATGAAGTACCTCTTTTTTTACTTTTTAAAATAATTTCAATTTTTATTTTAGATTCAGGGTATATATGTGCAGGTTTGTTACAAGAGTATATTGTGCGATGCTGAGGTTTGGGATAGGTGTGATTCCACCTCCCAGGTCCTGAGCATAGTACCAGTTCCCAATAGGCAGTTTTTCAACACTTGCCTCGATTTCTTCCTCTCTCCCTCTAGTAGTCCCAAGTGTCTATTGTTCAATCGTTTACGTCCATGAGTACCAAAGTTTAGCTCACACGTATATGTGAGAACATGCAGTATTTGATTTTCTCTTCCTGCATTCATTTGCTTAGGATTATAGACTCCGGTCGTAACCATGTTGCTGCAAAGGACATGATTTCATTCATTTTTATGACTGTGTAGTGTTCTCTGGTATATATGTACCACATTTTATTTAACCAATCCACCAATGATGGGCACTTAGGTTGATTCCATGTCTTTGCTATTGTGAATAGTGCTGCGATGAACGTTAAGATGCATGTGTCTTTTTGGTAGACTGATTCATTTTCTTTTAGATATATACCCAGTAATGAGATTGCTGGGTCGAATGGTAGTTCTGTTTCAACCTCTTTGGGAAATCTCCAAACTGCTTTCCAGGTGACTGAACTAATTTACATTCCCACCGACATTCTATAAGTTGTCCTGGTGGAAACCAGAAAAAAAAAAAAAAATTCTTCTGTAAAACACATATTAATTTCCTGTTAATTTTAAGACATTACTTTTTTTTAGTGTAGAATATTATGTTGCAGTATTCACAGGTACATATTTCACATTTTGAAAATACTAGTCCAGGCTGGGCATGGTGGCTCATGCCTGTGATCCCAGCACTTAGGGAGGCTGAGGTGGGTGAGAGGTAAGGATTTCAAGACCAGTTTGGTCAACATGGTGAAACCCTGTCTCTACTAAAAATGAAAAAAATATTAGCCGGATGTGCTCACTTGAGTCCAGGAGGCAGAGGTTGCAGTGAGCCAAGATCGTGCCACTGCACTCCAGCCTGGACAGAGCAAGGCTGTGTCTCAAAAAATAAAAATAAATAATCCATTGTCTCCTTGCTCTCACATTTCTTATTAAAATATCTGCTCTCAGTATTATTGTTGCTTTTAAACTCATTTGTCTTCTGGTTGTTTTTAAGATTTCTTTTTAAACTTTTGTCTTTGTTTAACTATAAGATGTCTAAGTTTTATTTTCTTTATTTTTATCCTATTTGAGGCAATGTATTTTTTTTTTTTTTTTTTTTTTTTTTTTGAGACGTAGTCTTGCGCAGTCGCCCAGGCTGGAGTGCAGTGGCGTGCTCTCGGCTCACTGCAAGCTCCGCCTCCCGGGTTCACGCCATTCTCCTGCCTCGGCCTCCCGAGTACCTGGGACTACAGGCGCCGGCCACCACGCCCGGCTAATGTTTTTGTATTTTTAGTAGAGACGGGGTTTCACCGTGTTAGCCAGGATGGTCTCGATCTCCTGACCTCGTGATCCGCCTGCCTCGGCCTCCCAAAGTGCTGGGATTACAGGTATGAGCCACCGCGCCCGGCCGGCAATGTATTTTTTTATTAATCTCTGGGTAAAGTGTTTAATCGGTTTTAGAAAACTCTCAGCCATTGCATATGTTAATATTCGTTTTATCATATTCTCCTACCCCCTTATTTCCATTTTGAACTACAGTTACAACTTTAAAGCCTCTGGCTGTATTCAACAAGCCTTTTTTACTATCTTATTTCTTACTTCGCTTCCTTTCATTTTTATTCTTAATGTTTTTCAAAGTGTTTTATTTGCTTGATCTTCCAAGTCATTAATTCTGTATTAAGACATGACTGATTTGCTATTACAGCTATCTAAAGAATGTTTAGTTTCAGAAATTCTGTGTTTTGAATTATCTGAATTATTTTTATGTCTCCTAAAATTTCTGTTTAAATTATTTATGTTTTTACATAACTTCTTCATTGTTTTATTTACTTGTCACTAAAATAATGAAATTATAGGCTATTCTTATAATATTTCCTTCTTTCTCTTGCTTCTGCAGTTTTTGTAATTCAAAATGAGATGTTCCACTTTATCACTGAAAAAATATTGAGGCTTTGAAATTATATCTTCCTTCAAAGTGGCTGAACTATTTTCTTATAACATGTAGATAATTTATTACCATATCACCCTGATTATATGTAGTCTTGATTTTAAGCTTTATAAGCACAAGATTATTTTAAATTTCCCTTAAAATTCAAGCTTGAACATTTTTATATTTCAAATAAAATGCAAATGATGATTATCATATTTCTCTTTTTTACCATGACTTATCGCCAACTTGTTTCTTCATCACTATGTGAGTGATAATATTTCTAGTTAGGTTTGTAAAACTGCAGTTAAATTTTCACCATGGTTTCCTAGAGTCTTACTCTATATATGCCTTGGTTTTTGTCCTCTCTTAAACTCAAATAGTTCTGCTGTTCTGTTTGGGTTCTATTTCCTCCTCCTTCTTTAATAATAAAGCTGAATGCTTATGAAACACAAGTCAGCTCATAAGATTTCCTTATTATTTTAAAAAATGTTAGATGGTGTTTGCATTAGGATAATCCCTCAAATAAGTTAAAAGAAGGTTTAAGAGTTAATTCTGGTGAGAGATTTATTCATATAAAATCTAAAATAAACCCTGTTATATTTCTTTTTTATTCAAACATTTGAGTGGTTCCAATTGCCCATGGAATAATAAATGCATGCTAATTCAAATTTTGAGAAAAACCTTTAGATTATGTAAAATATTTGGATTTTATTTTCCACTTTATAAGAAAAGTTTTGTTAGAATTGAGAATCATTTTAATCGAAAATTATTAGCTTTTCTGTAAAATACACCAGTGAATATGAGTGCTTGAAAATAGTATAAATAAAAAAATCACCTTACATATTGTCATATTTGCTTGCTTACCTCACTTTTTTACAATTTTGCATCTTCTATTAGGTAATACTATTCTGATAAGTGTATTTGCTTTAATATGCTATCATTCTAATTTTAAAACATATGGTAATTAAACTTATACCTGAAAAGGTAATGGTTAACATATATATTTTCATCTCCTGATTAAATATTAACCCTGAATGGTATGATAGAGCACACATAATGAATGTTAAGTCCCACAAACATGGGCAAAAAATTTTATGAACATTATTTTGCTGGTAATTCAGAATAAATCTGTACTTTCCTAAGTGTATATGTGTACTCATTAGTATCAGCAAATGGATACATACACCAGGTTGACTAATAGCTTTCTTAGGGAATAGAATCTGTTTGTTCAATGACTAGTTAGACTTCATCATTCCCTTGGGCTATTGATGAAAAGTTCCCCTCATTAAAATAATAGAGTTTATTCCACAGAAATCTGTTAATTACAGTATTCCAGTTTTAACTCTAAAATAAGAAACTATTGTCTATATGATTGATGATCATATCATCATCAATTATATGCAAAGGAGTTCAGTGCAAAGTAAAAGAGCTCAATTTATTGCATTCAGTATCAGAAATCTGATATTTATATTAATCTTGTTAAGTTTAAGATACAGTTTCAAAAGTGAAACTACTAAACTTTCAGATTGAAAGCACACATATTTTGTCCTTTTCAAGGGGTTATTCTTCTATTTAAAATTGAAGAATAATTCTCCTGTTTGCCTTTTAATATGTATTTGTTTACTCTAAGTTAGAGTTTATATAGCATGTTTTATTTCTCCAAACTCCTTAATGAATCCGAAAATAGATGCTCTGTAAGAGGGTAAAAATAACACAGCTTTTGAGGATATGTAATTCACAGTTTAATTGATTTTAGTAAATATTTCAACCTAAATTGAACTACATCATGTGTATATATCTGTATCTATATAGATGCAGATAAGTACACAAAACTGTATATACTATATATGTAGTAAGTAACAAAGCAAAGTAATTTAATGTTGGGGCTAGTATACTATAAGGAATACTTCAAATATTTAAATTATTAAGATAATAAATATTTGAGCAATGTTCTAGTAGGGTAAAGTGGATTGCCTGAACAAAATTGCCTTTAGTAATCACCTAGATTCTGACATCAAGGCTTAGCCTGCTCAAAGTGCGTTAATACACAGAATTCTTTATTAAGCTAAGTTTCTCAAAATGGGCCAAACTCCAGTGAAAAGTATTAAATTTCTTACTGTACCTACATTTCTAGAAAAATCAAACAGTAATGAGACAGGAGCCAGTAAGAGGCTGGCAATTAGAGGTTAGGCAGATGGAGAGGGAGGGTCTCGATAGTGAAAAAATACCCACAGGACTGCACCACCACTGTAGCTAGGGGGAAGAAATGCAGTTAAGAATCTCCTCTAATGCCAGGATGTTGCTCAGAAGGGAGTGTCCCAAACAAGGTGCAAGTGGAATAAATAAACCTAAATGTCCTTAACTTGACCCAACTCTTTTTAATATCATTAGCATGACATTAGCATTGTGGTTTTAGCCCTTCTGTGGGTTTCACTTAGGCACTCATGGGTAATAGCCAAGATGGAGTCACTCTGGCCAAATCCAGGCATGCACAGAGGTAACACCTTTAGGAGAGAACCTTATCCGTCCCGCTTGGGCAGAACCCACAGAAGACTTCCTTGCTCTTGCCACATAAAAGACCCAGAACTCAGCCCCACTTCTGGTAATCTGATTTCAGGTCCCCTCTCTTTGCTGAGAGTTTCCATTTTGATTAATAAATCCTACTCTATTCACCCTTTTGTGCCTAGGTGCCTCATTCTTCTTCGTCATGGGATGAGAACTTAAACCTAGTTGAACTAGCGACTAAGCAGACAGCAACAATAATCTTAAAGAAAATTTAATAATCTTAAAGAAAATTTTCTCCCAGTTAATTATCATGATTAAGTTTAAAAAATAGAAAATGAATATCAATAAATAAAAATGATAAATTTACAAGAAATTAAATCCGAGAGAGTCAATGATTTTATTATTGTCATTAATTGGAGATATATACTACACACACACACGCGCGCGCACGCGCACACACACAGAGAGAGAGACACACACAGAGAGAGAAGGCACTTCAAAAGTCAACAATGGCAGGCTTCTGGAAATTTGTATCAGCAAATATTTTGATTATTTGATTTTCTACTTGGACCATTTATATGTTGATATTAATATGAAACTCTAAACTATATAAGATGCTATGTCAGTAGAAGACACATAAGTTTTTCAAGGCTGAAGGAGAATTTTGTGAAGGAAGAAAAATTAAAACAAATGAGAGTCATATCTATCTCACATGGATTTTAGAATCAAGTCAGCTAATGTTATTTTTCAAAATATTTTTAAAATAATTGCTGAAGGAACTATTTCTACTCCTCAGTTATATATTTATTTTACAGAACATTTGAATTGGTTCATGAAAGTGGATCTTTGAAACACTTACACGGATCCCAGACTTATTGTTATTGTCTTGTTTCCTTTTATCGTCCATTTCTGTCCCTCTTCTTTGGCATGTTATTGACATGCTGTTGTTATTCATGGTGATAGCTTTGGCTATTTATCCCACTTCATATACTTTCCTTTACTTATATTATCTTAAAATGCCTTCTAGCATCAAAATCTCTATTTCAAATGGTTAAGGGCACTTTGAATGAAGATAATAACAATTACTTGATGGTGAGTCTATGTAGTGTAGTATTTGTATTTGCTATTAAAACAGTAAAATATATTCTTTTGAAATATTACACATTTAAATTTCTTCTACTGAGAGGTGAAGTCAGCTGGATTTCCTGGGTCAAGTGGGGACTTGGAGAGCTTTTCTGTCCAGCTAGAGGATTGTAAACACACCAATCAGTGCTCTGTGTCTAGCTAAAGGATTGTAAATGCACCAATTAGCAGTCTGTAAAAACATACCAATCAGCGTTCTGTGGCTAGCTAGAGGACTTTAAATGCACCAATCCGCACTCTGTAAAAACACACCTATCAGCACTCTGTGTCTAGCTAAAGTGTTGTAAATGCACCAATCAACACTCTGTAAAATAGACCAATCCACATTCTGTAAAATGGACCTATCAGCAGGACGTGAGTGGGGACAAATAAGGGAGTAAAAGCCTGCTACCCCAGCCAGCAGCGGCAACCCCCTCGGGTCACCTTCCTGACTGTGGAAGTTTTGTTCTTTCACTCTTCACAATAAAACTTGCTGCTGCACACTCTTTGGGTCCTCACCACCTTTAAGAGCTGTAACACTCACTGTGAGGGTCTGCGGTTTCATTCCTGAAGTCAGTGAGACCACGAACCCACTGGAAGGAACAAAAAACTCTGGGCGTGCCACCTTTAAGAGCTGTAACACTCACCGCGAGGTGTGCGGGTTCATTCTTGAAGTCAGCGAGACCAAGAAACCACCAGAAGGAATAAATTTCAGAGATAATACTATACCACCTAAAATATTCATAATTAAAATTTTGACATATCTATCCCTACTTGCTATATAATATATACATAGATGTATAGATACAAGTTATTAAAAATATACTATTTATACTCATTATTTACAGGCTTTATTTAACAATATATAATTAATAGCTAGCCATGTTGTTAAATACACTATAAAAATCATAAGCTGTCTGGGTACCAATAACTTGGTACTCTCATCTTCTGGGAGTACCAGTTTACTTTCCAATACTTCAATACTTAACCAAACATTCTTGCAACTAATTCCTAGAGCAAATACACATTAACTTTTACATAATCTATCAATGTGGAGAGTCCGATCTAACAAATATGAATAATTAAGGAAATTATTGTGTCTTTTGAAAATTTGTTTTCTGTAAAGGTTATAATAATTGACATCCCCACTAGCTGTGTATGACTGTGCTCATTTGTACATGTACCTGTTGAATATAGATATACTCAAAGTTTAATCACCAATTCGAAAGGTTATAAAGAATTTCTGAGATCTCATATCCTAACATTCTCCTCCTTTTTCTCTACACTTCAGCTACACAAAACTCCTTGTCACTTTCTAGGCTATTTCACATTATGATGTATTTATATGTTACTTTTCTTTGGCTTTGGATGTTCTAGTCAATTTTTACTGAGCAAAACATATTTACTTTCAGTATTCAACCCACTTGTAAAAATTTATCAAGTGTTTATAGTTGTCCTGTGAGCAATCAGTTTCTCTAGAGACTGAATTTCTACTATATTTTCATAATATTTTTATTGTATCAATTAATAAATTTATTGCAGTTTTTGTTTAATTGCCTATGTACCCACTAGTGAGATTATTAAGAATAGAGAACATGCTTTTATTAATCTTTACATAATCAGAAATTAACATAATCCCAGATGCATGCTGTTGTCTTAGTGTGTTTTCTGAAAGAATTAATATTATGAAAATTAGGAGACAGGAGGAAGGACAGAACAAATAGTGTTGATTTATGTATGATTTACAAAAGTGATGAAAGGAAGAAAAATAGAAGAGGAACATAAGTAGCATATGTGAGAGGAGAAGATCAAGGGAAAAAACTTTTCCAGAAAGTTTGTTAAATGAGGCTGTTACATAAAGAACAAAGTAATTGCCCACAAAGAGATTATGTGGAAGCGAGCTTTATTGTCAATACAAGTCAGTGAACATATGTTTCCTTATTTTAGATTCTTGAGAACAAAACCTTGATACAAACTGAAGATAAGTTGATAAAATCAACTGAGATTTCTGCAAGAAATTTGTAGTAACTCTGCTAATAAGATTGTCAATCACTGTTTTTTGTTTATTTACTGAAACCACAAAATATCAGAGACATAAGTCATTTTATTAAGGTTATATAATTTTTGTTTTATTTTATTTTTAATTGACATATAATTACTATAAATATTTATGAGGTATGGTGTGATAGTTTTGATGTGGTTTGGATCTGTGTGCCCACCCAAATCTCATGTTGAGTTGTAATCGCCGATATTGGAGGTGGGGCCTGGTGGGAGGTTATTGGATCATAGGGGTAGATTTTCTGCTTGGTGTTGCTCTCATGATAGTGAGTGAGTGAATGCTTCTGAGATCTGGTTGCTTAAAAGTGTGTAGTTCCTCCTCCATCTCTCTCTTCCTCCTGTTCTGGCTTTGTGATGTGCTGCCTCCCCCTTTGCCTTCTGCAATGATTTTAAGTTTCCTGAGGTCTCTCCTGGAGCTGAGCAGATGGCAGGCCTCATTTTTCCTATAGAGCCCACAGAACCATGAGCCAATCAGACCTCTTTTCTTTATAAATTATTCAGTCTCAAATATTTCTTTATAGCACTCTGAGAACAGACTAGTACAACTTCGATACATTTTTTCACCATGTAACAAATTAGGGAAATTAGAACATTCATCACCTCAAACATTTATCATTTCTTTGTGGTGAGAACGTTTACATCCTCTGTCTTAGCTATTATGAAATATACATTATTGTTAACCATACTCATAGCACTGTGCAATAGAACTCCAGAACTAATCTTTCCTATCTAACTCTAATATTGTACCCATTGACATACCTCTCCCCCACTCACCCCTCCTCCCTACCCTCTCCTGCTTCTGGCAACCACTGTTCTACTCTTGACTTCTCTGTCCTCAACTTTTTCAGATTCCACATGTAGTATTTTTCCTTCTGCTTTTGGCTTATTTTACTTAACATAATTCCCTCTAGGCTCATCCATGTTGCTGCAAATGACAGGATTTTATTCTTTTTGTAGTTGACTATTATTTCACTGTGCGTGTGTGTGTGTCTGTCTTACATTTTTTATATCCATTCATCCACTGATGGACACTTAGGTTTATCCTGTATCTTGGCTATTGTAAATATGGCTGCAATAAGCACAGATATGCTGATATCTCTTCAACGGAATGATTTCATCTCCTTTGGAGATACACCTAGCAGTGGAATCGCTGGATCACAGGGAAGTTCTATTTTTAAGTTTTTGAGGAAACACCATACTTATAATGTTATCATTCATATGAAAAATAAACAAATTTGATGTTGAAAAAAATTATCAAATAGAATTTGATATGTAAATAACTTCTGTGGGGCCATGGAATTATCTGCATTCCAAATTATGCCATGTACAAGTGAGACCATGTGTAACTTGTCCAGTCAGTAGGATTTAGGAAATACAGGATCAGATAGTAACAAGGCTATACGTTAAAACTACCTGGGGAAATAAAGAATGGGGTATGTGGAGCTAAATAACACTGAAAAGCAAAACAAAAGGAAATAGATAAACTATTACATACACAGAGATGTTGAAAAAAATTAAAGATGAGTTAGATTTGCAAAACAAAGAAAAAAGTTAGGTCTATTTTAAAATAAAGATTATGGGAGGTTTTGGGAGAAACATAAGAGTAAGAATGAAAAAATGTAGGGAAATAAAAATGATAACAACATGGGACACATACATGATATTAATACATGCTAAGAAGATAATTATCTCACTCATCAAAGAGGTTCTGAGCAATAGCATCAGATCCTTCTTTAGGCACAGGGGCACAGTGACAAATATGATTTTCAAGACCCTGACTCTGGGGAAACACTGAGTGCCCAGAGAAACTGTGACAGTGGTATAAAATAAATCACATAAGCAGGTGACTTAAAGAGGATGTAGCACAGAATTTGAAATTTAAAGAAAATTAACTGTCAAAAGCAACCAGCAAACACAAAAAGAAGGTTTGAAAGATTCATCAAATCATCATTTTCCAGTACTTATATAAAACCCAGGTGAAAGTAGGAAGATTAAAAAAAAACAGTATCAAAATGTAAGATTGCATTAAAAAACAAATGTAACATAAATAAGAAAATCTAAAATAATATATTTTGAATATGTTCATGTACAGCTGAATTACAATTATAGCTTCTGTTTTGCTCTAGGAAAGACCTTTTTATTTTTTTACTTTGATATTTAGAATTATGTGTGATTAAATATTTTGCTAATAAAATATAATACTAAATGAAATAGCAGGCATCATTGCCCTAAAAATACAAGGCAATAGTAGCAGAAATTATATTTTAATATTTATCTAAAGATGGGAAACATAGATTCCAGTCTTAAGTTTCTATCAGGAAAGGAAGAATTTGATAAATCAGATGGATTACGTGAGTATTTACAGAAAATTATCTTAACATTATCACTAGTACAACAAGTCCTCACTTAACATGCTAGAAAGGTTCTTAAAAACTGCAGATTTAAGTGAAAAGATGTATAATAAAACCAATCTTTATTTTTTTTTCCATCTACATTATAATGAAACAACATTGAAGATAAGAACCTTATTTCAGGACCCGATGCAGAATAGATGGGGCCCAAAGGTGGAGTCTAGCCCAAGAGCGCCCTATATTTGCCTAGAAAGAATTCGAGAATGAGTTAATGGTGAACAAGAGCAACTTTCACTGAACTGATTTTGCTCCCTGTAGAACAGGGCCAAGCCAAAGACAGTGTGCCCAGAGTTGGCAGTGACAGTGTATGGGCTGCTGGGTTTTTCAGAACTTTCTGGAAAAGGGGAAGGGAGTTTCCACATGACATAAGGTAACGTCTGGACCATTGCCACGGCCCATTGTCATGGCATTTCTAAAACGTCATGGCACCAAGGGAGAATCTTTATGCTAATGAGCAGCGAGGGCAACTAGAGGTCGTTTTTGTCACCATCTGCTGCTTTTGGCCAGCCTCTTCACTGCATTGTTTTGACCAGATCCTGCTGTGACCAAACCAGCATAGTGGTGAGTGGAAAACAAGTCCTGCAAGGCCTCCTACCTCCAACCCGCTGTACATTATTTCACTTAAAGTAGCAGTTTCCAATAACTTATGGACAATGTTAAGTGTCACTTAAAGTAGCAGTTTCCAATAACTTATGGACAAGGTTAAGTGATGACGTACTGTTTTTCTCTAAAAGACGTGCAGTATGTGCTTACTGCAAGGACATACAAGTAAGTAGATGTGATCTGTCTAGCAGATGAGAAAATGTTTTGGGCAAACAGAAGAGTACAAGAGGTAAAGATTTTACTTTATATACAATATAATCAATATATAATCAATTATATAATCAATATAAATATGTCCAACATTGTGAGATAAAAGTGGAAAAGGAAAGTTGTAAAATGTGTTTTTGGTAACTTAAGAGATGTAATAGACCTCAATGCACTGGGTTGTTTCTGCTAGAGAGTTGTGTGAAAAAAAAAAAAAAAACCAGACACAAATAAATGAAGACCATGCAAATGAGGATAAACGGAAGTCATTTATTCAGAGCTTACCACCATGACTTGTATTTGGCAGATGCTTAAAGGCAGTAAGGTGAGAAAGTTTTTTCCCCCTAAAGGGGAAACGGAAGCCTTTGGATATGGCATGTTTGGAGATGATTGACTTGATGAAGCTTGAGGCAGGCTAACCAGAGGCAGGGCTTCCTATATGATTGGTTTGGGGAACATATCTGGCTTTTTCTTGTTGATCTTGAGTGGAAGCAGCAAAACATAGGAAAGTGGGGAGTCACTGACCAAGTCTTGACTGTTCTGGGTCAATTTTTTGCAAAGATGATAGTTCGGTTTTCTGAGCCGCTTGCTGCATAGGCTGAGATTCAGTTATTTTATTCTATATAATCTGATCATTGTTGATGTGCTTATTTAGTATTAGATACAATTCATTAACAGATAAAATCAGCATTAGATCAAAATTAGATACAACTAGCAATTGGCAACACTAACCTAGGCATTAAAATTTTTCTCCACTATGTCACTATATCTGTATTATTTTCTGAAAATTTTGAAAATATTTTATATCATCATGTTTGAGAATGTTAAGTTTCACAAAAATCTGCTCTCTCTTATCTATCTCTGAAATATTTTTTAATGATTTTTCTCTTAATAACTGGTGATAACTTTTTCCAAGTATTAACGTGGTGTTTTTTTTTTTTTTTTTTTAATTTTTATTTTGAGACAGTCTCACTCTGTCTTCCAGTCTGGAGTGCAGTGGTGTGATCTTGGCTCACTGCAACCTCTGCCTCCCAGGCTCAAGTGATTCTTGTGCCTCAACTTCCTAAGTAGCTGGGATTACAGGTGTCCATTACCACACCCAGCTAATTTTTGTATATTTAGTAAAGATTGGGTTTCACCATGTTACCAAGGCTGGTCTCCAACACCTGAATCTCAAGTGATGTACCTGCTTTGGCCATAATGTGTTTTTTAATAGATTGTATTTTGAAGGCTAACAAAATAATTGAGAGAAATGTACAGAGATTTCTCATAAACCTCCTGCCAACACACAATGACAGCCTCTTTCATTGTCAACATGCCCTGTCAGAGTGACACATTTGTTACAACTGATGAATCTATTTTAACACATAACACTCACCAAAAGTTCATAGTTTCTATTAGGGTTCAAGTTTACTGTTGTACATTTTATGGGTTTGAACAAGTATACAATGACATGTATTCACCATTGTAGTATCATACAGAGTAGTTTCATTGCCCTAAAAATTCTGTGTTCCACCTATTCCTTCCTTCTTCTCCCCTAACCCTGGGCAACCATGAATATTGTTATTGTCTCCATGGTTTTGATGTATCCAGAATGTCATGTAGTTGGAATCATGCAGTATACAGCCTTTTAGGCTGGCTTCCCTCACTTACTAATATGCAATTAAGGTTCCTGCATGAGTTTGCATGGCTATCAGTTAATTTCTTTTCAGCTCTGAATAATATGCCATTGTCTGGATGTGCCACAGTTAATTTATCCATTCACCTACCAAAAGACATCTTGGTTGTTTCCAACTTTTTACAGTTGTGCACAAAGCTGCTAAAAACATTCCTGTGCAGGATTTTCTGTAGGCATAATGTGTATTTGTTTTTTATGATTTATTCAGCTCTGTACTTGATGTGCGTTTATACATTTTGTATTTTCCTAATTTCTTTTGTAGCACTCCTTGGCAGATCTTGTATGTATCTTCCCATTTATTACTTTTCATCTCTTTGTTTTTGTTCTATAGGCAGGAAAATTCCTCATACTTTTAATTCTTTTTTATGTATTAAAATCCTCATATTTGTAAATCTATATTTTTTATTTTTAAACATTTATGTTTCTCTTATTTATCTATCATTTTTCACATAAAGTTGAAATATACAAAAAAACCTTTCAGAATATTGAAATTTTATTTTCTTTGAGGTTCTTCTGTCTTCTTATCTAGCATGAGTATTTACTGATATATATTTACTAGTTCCTGGTTACTTTTAAGTTTAAAAATTAGGTTGATTATTGCACATTGCTAGTAATGATGTTATACTGCCATTAGTGTTGTGGCTTCTTCACTCCCACAGTTCAGCAAGTTGGAAGGAGTATTGACAGCTCTTTCACTCTAGCAGTTTGGCAAGTTCTAAGTTCTTGTCTCATGACCAAGAGGAATTAGATATGCAGACACTGGAGAGTAAGGCAGAGTACAATTTTATTGAGTGACAGAAAGAAAACTCTCAGTAGAAATAGGGGACTGACCTGAAAGTGGGTTGCCAGCTGTGAGGCTGAGTCCAGGGATTTTATGGGATTAGAATGGGGAAATATGTGCTGATTTGGTTAATGGGTAGGCTTGGGAAAAGCACCATTCAGAAAGAGGAAAGGTAGTGTTAAGAACCAGGCAGGGGCTGAAGTGAAGGCTTGGCCTCTGACAATGGCCTGGGACTAAACAGGGGCTGAGTACAATGAATAGGAATAGAAGTTCTCACTACGGTCCATGAACTCTGTTGGGAACTGGTAGTTTGGTATTCAGGCTTCAGGCTGTCCTTGCTTGAAGGTCGAGTTTCACCAGGTACTCATCCCTGTCTGCCTAGGAATTGGTCTTCGTCCCAGTGCTATCATCAGGAATGCATCGCCCCCGATTGATCTTTATTTATTGTGAGTATGGTGGTGTGTTAATAGGAAGATTCATTTAAGTTTTGCATGCAGAATGGCAGGTACGCTGCACTACTCCTATTTAAATAAAACAAAAGAAGAAAAAATATGAACAAAGACAAGGGAAGCACAAAGATAGAAAAAAGATATAAAAGAAAGTTCCTACATTCAGCCTCCAAATCTCATTTTTGAAGATCTGGTATCTCTTAGGGAAACAGATCATTAGGGTTTTGAAAACACAGAGAGTATTTCTGCAGCTTTACTTTAAAGACCAGGGTCTACTTGTGTACTACTGTAGCATATACATGCCATTTTATTTTATTTTCTATTTATTTATTTATATATTTTGAGACAGAGTCTCACTCTGTCACCTCGGCTGGAGTGCAATGGCGCAGTCTTGGCTCACTGCAAACTCTGCCTCTTAGGTTCAAGGTATTCTCCTGCCTCAGCCTCCCAAGTAGTGGGGATTACAGGTGCCCACCACCACACCCAGCTAATTTTTGTGTTTTTTTTTTTAGTAGAGGCAGGGTTTCACCATGTTGGTCAGGCTGGTCTTGAGCTCATTACCTCAGGAGATCCACCCACCTCAGCCTCCCAAAGTGCTGGGATTGCAGGCGTGAGCCACCCCGCCTGGCCGCCATTTCAGAGCTGGGAAATATTTGAATAAAATGTATACATAGGTATTCTCATGATTTCTGTAACTCTTCATTTAACTCAGCATAACTTTACAGTGTGGTCTATGCTGAAAGCATTCTTCAGTTAAAAACAGCCCTTCTAGGGGGTGGATCATGAGGTCGGGAAATGGAGACCATCCTAGCTAACACAGTGAAACTCTGTCTCCACTAAAAAAATACAAAAATTAGCTGGGCATGATGGCAGGAGCCTGTAGTCCCAGCTACTCAGGAGGCTGAGGCAGGAGAATGGTGTGAACCTGGGAGACACAGCTTGCAGTGAGCTGCAATTGTGCCACTGCACTACAGCCTGGGCAATAAGCGAGACTCCATCTCAAAAAACAAACAAACAACAAACAAAAAACAGCCCCTTCCTTACTGTAATATTCTCCTGTACATGCTCAAAGATGTGACTCTCTCTGCTGTGATTGTTCTATCTATATAATCCCACCATGATATAACCTTCCCAAATTTATTGTAATCATGGAACTACTGCTGGTTCCTCATTTCAGTCTATTTATATTCACATCTCTTCACCTTCACTGCAATAAACTTTCAAGAGGGAGAGAAGTAAAAATGAGACGCTAAACTACCTTGAACACAAGTGTAATTGTGTAATTAAAGGCACAGTCTTTAAATATCAGTGACGAAGAATGGCATTGATTATTATTAGATATTATTTTATATATGTTAGCTATATGAATATATGATTAAATAGATATTTAGTCTATTTGACTTTTTTCTAATAGAATGTTAGCTAGTGACTCTATAAGACAGGAATGGGGATGGGTGCAGTAGCTCACGCCTGTAATCCCAGCACTTTGGGAGGCTGAGGTGGGCGGATCACAAGGTCAGGAGATCCAGATCATCCTGGCTAACACGGTGAAAGCCTGTCTCCACTAAAAATACAAAAAATTAGCGGGGCGTGGTGGCAGGCGCCTGTAGTCCCAGCTACTCGGGAGGCTGAGGCAGGAGAATGGCATGAACCCGGGAGGCGGAGCTTGCAGTGAGCTGAGATAGTGCCACTGCACTCCAGCCTGGGCAACAGAGCGAGACTCCATCTCAAAAAAAAAAAAAAAAAAGAAAGAAAGACAGGAATGGTTACTAAATGAAAGTGGATTTGGCAGATGGGAGAAATGAAAAAGCAGAAAAAAAAGGAATCAAGTCTTTATAGAATTATAGAAATGTTGAAGAAAATTTAGAGTATTTGGAAATCGGTTAAGTAAATTTTTAAAAGTTTAGAACTTTGATCAAAATAACGTCTAATGTTCGATGTAATTGCTAAGGGATGAACTACCAAGCACCAGTGTTTTAGGATGTCCTTAGATTGTAAGCCCTTTAAAGCCAGAGTTGACCAGTTTTGCACTTGATCCCAAAATGAGAGCCATTAAAAATATTTGGGGAAAGGAATATATTAGTCATTTCTATTATTTTGAATTAGTATCAGTTACTGTAAATGGAAGAAATATGAGATCAGGAAAACATGGGTAGGCCAGGTGATGATGAGAGTCTGCGATGGGGTACTGTGTTTGAAATGCGTATAAGGGCATAATATCAAGACAATTCTGAGCGAGAACCACAGTAACTAAATATGTGTGTTTGGCCGGGCACAGTGTCTCACACCTGTAATCCCAGCACTTTGGGAATCTGAGGTAGGTGGATTGCTTGAGTCCAGGAGCTCGAGACCAGCCTGGGCAGCATGGTGAAACCCCATCTCTACTAAAAACAAACAAACAAACAAAAATAGCCGGGCATGGTTGTGCATACCTGTATTCCCAACTACTCAAGAGGATGAGTGGCAGGATCACCTGAACCCAGGAAAGTCGTGGCTGTAGTGAGCCGAAATTGCACCACTGCACTCCAGCCTAGGGCAACTGGAGTAAGACCCTGTCTCAAAAATATAAAAATTTAAATTTAAAAAAAGTGTGTTTGTAAATAATTTGGTTAGCACATTTGTTTCTATACAATATATAAAATACTGATATATAATAATTCTCATCAAGAAATAATTATAACCTAAAGAAGCCCTTTCCCTTATAGGGGTTTTAGATTGCTATTTAATATTCAACATTTCATAAAGAGTAGTTAAGATTTAATTCATAATGAAAAGATTATAGAGGAGTGCAGGAGTGATTAGGTTATTATTTTAGTTTTTGTATTATGCATACAAAATGATTGCCAAAATTGCATATTATAAAATTTATCTCAAAAATTATAATGCAAAAATAGTATGCACCTTATTTTAATGTACTTCAAAAAAGAGAACCCAGATATCTGTAAACAGGTCCTCTGCACTTACTAGTAATAATAAACATATGTTATGATTGATATAATACACTTCAACAATTTTCTATAATCTGTCATTATACAGCTCCACTTTATTTCAAAATGTTGTTATACATAAAGCGTGATGCAATGTTGAAATACTTTCAGTAATAAGCACAATTTTTTTCAATATTTGAAACATGCTTGTTGCTGTTAATATTGTTGTGATTGTTAATATTTTTATCTTTAACAGAATCCATAGTCTTTAATAAATTAATGCTTGATCAAATTAGAATCATTCACACTTAACGATGCAATTATTGAAATATTAAAATAATAATATTTTTGAAATCCAGATTTAAGTATAAAATGCACAAAATATACGGTATGTATTACATGAAATATATAGTAGTGTGTTTGGACATAATATTATAAAGCAATAATTTTTTTTTTTTTTTGCCAAAAACTCATTCCGTAGAACAGGTGGTTGCACTGTCTTCAAGTGATTAATTGCAGTGGAATTGACCCATGTACCTGATGACTAATCCTGAAGCTAGATCAGTGTTGCTGAAAGCAACCTTGAACATTTGTACACATTAAAGTTCAGAAAGATACCTTCATATAGGTTATGTTTTCTTAAGTTTTCTCCTGTTTATCCTAGTCAACAGATATAATAAAAACAAGTAAACTTAACCAAGTTTTCAGCAGTTTCTTAATTTGACATATTATCTGAAGCATGTGATTTTGTTCATTAGATGTTAGGATGTTAATTCTAAGTTGGTGATATTCTTAAAGATTATATTCATTACAATATCTATAGATCACAAAACACTATCTGATTCCAAGCAGTAATTACATAAATATTTATAATTGAAGGAACACAATGATCAGATATTTTTGTAAGCCTTAATAAATTGCATGGGGTAAGTTGTCTCCAAATACTTGCTAAATATCTCCATAACATAGACAGACATCTGTCTACCTCTGTCATACATTGCAATTTGAAACAGAAAGAATATTAATGACATTTGTCTGTTGAACAGCAAACAGCAATGTAATCATTGTACTCTGTTAGGCTAATCAAACGATGCTATTTTCCTACTTGGAAGATATTAGGCTCATTTTCAGTCAACTATATCATGTACCTTTGTTTAAAAATGGATAATTGCATACTTATGTCTGTTAGGAAATTTAATTCCCCATGAGAAATCAGCTAAAATGTTTCTCATTTATGTATTATTAGGCTTATTTTATAAGTAATATGAGGCAATGGATTTCAAATTGAATAAAGATAAAAAGTAATAATAGAATTGAGAACATTTCTTCCCCACTATTCCCATTGCTTCATACTCTATCTTCTTCACTTACCCTTGGTTTACAATGACCTGTACATTGTGCTAATTGAAAAATGGAGAAACACTGTCAAAGACTACAATGCTAAGACTTATATTTTTAGGACTTGACAAACTGGTTCTGGCAGTTTTCTACTCTGCAAGATAACCAATAACACTGTGGGCAGAGACAGCTTATTGAATTGAGCACAATATGTCTTTCATATTTTCATTCTCTTCTATTCCTACTGGGCAATTTCTGCATTTTGACTGCCCTGATATGTCTGCTCATGTGTCCTACTCTTTATGCTTGCTTTCTCTTTCCTTATACACTCTTTCTTCTGTTATTGAAAGTTTAAAGATTTATGGATTTTTTTAAAAATCAGAATTATCAAACTCCATTTCTTCATACTTCATGTGCATCAAATATATCCAGACACCAATTACTCACCCTGATTAATCAATACTGAAGTCCTAAACTTATCCCTGCCCTGCTGACTAGAACTTTATGTAACTGTTTTTTTGTATAACTAACAATGTTTGAATTCTACTAAGACAGCCTTAATCTTTGAACTTGTTTGTCTGGAGTGTTTTTCTCTAGGATCAGTGTAGCCTCATGATAGTGTGCTCTACCAAGTTATATTTTACATATTGAAGAAATCCAGAATATATGACCCCAAAATAGGCTATCTTTTTGATATAAAAATTATATTGAACTGAAGGCAATTAAAAACTGGCGAGTAAGTGAAAAGCTCCCTCTATCTTGTCACTTTTATCCCTAAAGGAAGTATAAGAATTTACTGGATATGGCCGGGCACGGTGGCTCACGTCTGTAATTCCAGCACTTTGGGAGGCAGAGGCAGGCAGATCACGAGGTCAGGAGATCGAGACCCTCCTGGCTAACATGGTGAAACCCCATCTCTACTAAAAATACAAAAAATTAGCTGGGCATGGTGGTGGGCGCCTGTAGTCCCAGCTACTCAGGAGGCTGAGGCAGGAGAATGGGGTGAACCCGGGAGGCGAAGCTTGCAGTGAGCCGAGATTGTGCCATTGCACTCCAGTCTGTGCAAAAGTGCAAGACTCCATCTCAAAAAAAAAAAAAAAAAAAAAATGACTGTACATATCCCTAGACTCTTATCATCCTGGAAATGATTCCAGAAGAATCTGCAAGCAAACCTTTCTCTATTAGTTTCTTCTTTCATATTTACCTTTGCACAGTTCTCCATCCTTGGAAACCTAAAACCACTCCTTTTGTCCTGTTATTTCTTTATGAATGTATTGTTCTTGATTGAAGATGCTATAGAAGCCAGAGTTCTAAGCCACCGATTGGAGTTACTTGAAGTTGCTTTCCTGTAATGTACACTGCATGCATTACTAAACTTTTGTTTTTACCCTGTTAATCTGCCTCTTCTAACTAAGTGGTCTCTTCCAACTAAGAACTAAGAGTAGAGGCAAGTTTTACCTCCCCCACTGTATACTCTATTTAAAGCTGTTAAATGCTGCATATTATACAACTCAATGCCAATATTTATGCTTTAACAGGCATTCTAAATTTATGAATGTGGAAAATTAGTCCTACAGAATCCTAAAACATAACTTATTTATCATATGTAAAATAAGAAACAATAATAACCACTAATTACTATTATTTTTAAGATTTAGTAAATTCATCATAAAGTACAATAAATTTTGTTATTATTATTGATGCTTATTGTGATTCATTACTGTTATTATTACTGTGTTTAGTCAAATGTGATGTTAGCTTCACAAAGAGAGAATGTTTTGTCTGTTTAGTTCACTGTTTTAATCTTAGAATATATTGGTCTAAATAATGCATTAAATGAATACTGATTAATTAAAAATTAAGTGATCAATACAATTAATTTTTTTTTTTTTTTTAGACAGAGTCTCACTCTGTTGCAAGGTTGGAATGCAGTGGCACAATCTCGGCTCACTGTAACCTCCTGGGTTACAGTGATTCTCCTACCTCAGTCTCCTGAGTAGCTGGGACTACAGGCACCTGCCACCACACCCCCACTAATTTTTATAGTTTTAGTAGAGATGGAGTTTCACCATGTTGACCAGGATGTTCTTGATCTCTTGACCCCATGATCCACTCGCTTTGGCCTCCCATACTGCTGGGATTAGAGGCATGAGCCACTGTGCCCGCCCGCAATTAATATTTTTTAGATATTAAGCACTAAAGCAGAGTATTAAAGACTGTTTCTGAATGTAGCTGAACTGAATTAAAATTGCATCCCTGTAACATAGTAACCATGCTATCTCTGGAAATTTTAAAACCATTTAGCCACCATTTGTTTTATCTGTAATGTGAGATTGTATTAGTGTTTAGTTTATATGGCTGTTTTGAGTTTGAAGATACATGTTAATAGCAAGCAATATCTAATAAACCTTATATGTTATAATAAAGGTATGTTTTTGTTTCAGGTAAAATAAACAAGTGGTAAAGGTAAAAATAAACTATAATTTTAAACAAATTAAAATACCTTTACCAAAGTAGACATTCTAGAGAAATTTAAAAGAGGATAATAAATTGAATAGTGAGAGATAATTAGAAGAGGCATTATGAGGTTAATAGCATTTTGGATTAACTTTCAAATAAAATGAGAATTTAGGAGCAATGATGAGTATTTCAACATGAAAACGAAAAAAGGAACCTATCAGTGATAATGTGTTCAACACCATGCAATTTTGTTTGCATAGAGTGGAGACTGAAAAAATTGAATAGAAACTGTATTCTGGAAAGAAATTGACTACTTTCCCAGGAGATTACATGGTTTATAAGCCTGTTAGGAATAGATTTCAGCAACATTTCCAAAGTTAGGGGCGGAATAAGTAGCATAAATAGAATATTTGCCCAAAACTATAGAAGACATTTTAAATTTCATTTCATAATAATCTTATTATGTTGATAGAGATGGTAAAGAAAGCATATTTGTACCATGTGTGGAACTATTTCCTAAAGACAGCGAAGTTGGGAGCCATTTGAAAGAAACCTAAAGTTAATTAATTCTAATGGATATTATGTTTTGATTTTTTTACGGGTCAGCATAACTTGACACAATAATGTTATAATTTATTAGCACTTCTCATAATTAGGTTGTAATAACTGCATAAATCACATTCAGACCCCTCACTTTAGACAAGAATAGACCAAATAAAATTATGCCTTAGTTGTCTGGAGAAAAAGCTACTGTTGAAAATGTAATCTTTATTCAATGGAGAATACCTGGGTGGGAAGAAGCAATAGAAAAATTCTGAACAATAGTCATGGTTCATGGCTGATGTCACTAATTTTATAAACATTTTGTTTTGTGTCGTATACACAGCACCCATATTTTACATCTATAAATAAAAATCTTGTTAAAATACAGCAAAAGGAGTCAACTGTGATCTAGAAGAAGCAATTACAATTTTATCTGTATTCTACAGTATCCTAGAAGAATGATTACAATAAAATACCTGAACTCTGACATTATTTCGAGGCATTCCAAAATCCACAAATGAAAGTGCACCAATTTCTGGCTTATGACAGAGCTATACATTCAAAGAGAACCACATAGTAAAAAAGGGAAAGTAAAAATGGGCCATGGAGGTCTATTCTTAACAGGCAAAACTGATCTTTGCAAGGTTTGAGAAGTTGCTGCCCCTTTGACTCAATATGTTCTCTAACTAGGACAGAATGTGGGTTGAATATAAACATTTTTTAAACTCTAGTTTATCACTAACTACACAAACACAGGCGAGATCTTCTAGGGGTCCAAAATAGATAGCAGCAAACAGGAGGTGGAAAAAAAAACAGCAAAAGAAACCTAAGAAGAATTATCAACAGATCAACAGCTGAATATTACTTAGTGACGACAGATTCTACAGGTTGAAACCAGGTAAGTTACCCACTAGAATAACAACAACAAAAATTCACATAATAACAAAAAAAAAAAACTTCCAGAAACATTCCAATAATTTGTATGCGATGTTCAATTTTAAACTAAAAATTACTAGATATCAAAAGAAACGGAATAAAAGTCACTTACCCATACTAGGAAAATAATATGGTCAACAGGACCTAATTACTGATTATAAGTAGGCCTACATGTTTGGGTAAACAAAAAAAATGTTCAAAAGATGTGTTATAAATCTGTTCAAAAGTAAAGTAAAACATGTTAACATGACTAAAGAAAAGTGTATCAGGCTGGATGTGATGGCTCATGCCTGTAATCCCAGCACTTTGGGAGGCAGAGGCAGGTGCATCACAAGGTCAGGAGTTTGAGACCAGCCTGGCTAACGTGATGAAACCCCATTTCTACTAAAAATACAAACAATTATCAGGGCATGGTGGCACACACCTGTAATCCCAGCTACTAGGGAGGCTGAGGCAGGAGAATCGCTTCAATCTGGGAGGCAGAGGCTGCAGTGAGCCGAGGTTGCACCACTGGACACCAGCTTGGGCAACAAGAGAGAAACTCTGTCTCAAAAAAAAAAAAAAAAGAAAGAAAGAAAGAAAGAAAAAGAAAACGTATACCAGTAATAAGTGAAGAGATATAGAATCCAAACAGAAAAATTAAACAATTATATATATATAGAACAAAATGGAAATTCAAGAGCCAAGACAATATAGCTGAAAAGAATTTTAATAGACCCTACACCAGATTTAAGATGACAGAAGTGAACTTTAAGATAAAACAATACAGTTTACCCAACCTGAAAAACTGAGAGAAAACGATTGAAGTGAAAAGGAACAAAGCCTCACAGGCTTGTAAGACAATCCCAATATTTTAAAATGTATATTGGCTGTGCATGGTGGCTCATGCCTATAATCCCAGAATTTGGGGAGTCTGAGGTGGGCGGATCACTTGAGGTCAGGAGTTTGAGGCCAGCCAGGCCAACATGGTGATACTACATGTCTCCTAAAAATACAAAAATTAGCTGGGAGTAGTGGTGTATGCCTATAATCCCAGCTACTTGGGAAGCTGAGACAAGAGAATCGTTTGAACCCAGTAGACAGTTTGCAGTGAACTGAGATCATGAGATCATGCCGCTGCGCTCCAGCCTCGGCTATAGAGTGAGACTGTCTCAAAAAAACAAAACAAAACAGAAAACAAAATTTTAAAAGTATATTATTTTAGTTGAATAAGAGTGTCAGAAAAATTGAGACAAATAATGATGGAAAAATAATGACTGAAACTTCTTAAATTGTAGAAAAATACAATATTACAGATGCAAGTCTATCGAAACCCAAACAGCATAGGAGAAAGATGAAAAATCATAGATTTATCTTAGTCTAACTACTTTAAAACAACAGTGAAGAAAAATATTCAGTGAAGCAAGGGAAAAGTAATATATATTTTCATGATAAAAATGATGTATTTAAAGCCTGAATTATCATCAGACACCATACAGGCCAAAAAAAACTATGAAGACATGTCAAAACTGCTGAAAGAAAAACATCACAATCTTATATTCAGAAAAAATACCCCCACAAATGAAAACTGATAAACATATATCTAGACAAACAAAAACAATATTTGTTGACACCATATCTGAACTAAAATAATGTGAAAATAACAAAAAAAATTGTTCTACATGTAGAAAGGAAATTATACCAGATAATACGCTGAATATACAGAAAGAAATTGCTATGATTTGTTTCTGTCCCCTCCAAAGTTCATGTTGAAACATAATCTACAATCCAACAGTATCAAGAGATAGGGCCTTTGGGAGGTAATTAGTCATGAGGGTGATATCCTCATGAATAGGATCAAGGACCTTATAAAAGGGCCAGGAAGAACTAGGTAATTCCTTTGCCCCACTGTCCCTGCCGACTGTGAGGTCATAAAATTTGGAAATAGCACTCAAGGCCCCATTTTAGAAGCAGAGACTCAGTCCTCACCAGACACTAAACTTCCCAGAACCATGATATTGGACTTCCAGGCTGCATGACTGTAAGCAAGAAATGTATGCTGTCTATAAGTGTCCCAGTCTAACATATTTTGTAATAACTGCAGGAATGAACTGTGACAGCAGTAAAACACACAAGAAATGGCACAGGGAAACATATTATTTAACAGGCCAGATGATAAGTATTGAAACCACTGCTACGACGACTCCACTTTTCTGTTGTGGCATGAAAGCTGCCATAGACAGTTCCTGAGTAATGGGAATGGCAATGTTTCAGCAAAACGTTATTTATAAAAACAGATTTGGCCCATGGGACATTACTTTCTAGCCTATGGTTTAAAGCAAACTTATAATTCTTCATTGTTAGGTTTGCGAGACCTATATATGGGATATATGACTTAAAGCACAAAATGGAGATGAAGACAGACATAATGGCATAAGGGTTCTATATTTTACCAGAAGTATTCAGAGTGAACTTTTTAAACGTACAGATGTAGCTTATCTTCCTTTCAAGAAAATACTAAAGTATAAAGAAGTTTAGCCGGAAGTTCAACAGGAAAATTTTTAAAGTAATATAAGATATACCAAAAAAGATGACAGAAAAAGTGGAAAAGGAGAATAAAAGAGAGATGAGATAAAACACAACCAAATTCTAAAATATCAGTACATCCAATCAAGTTAATTATTACACATAAGTGAATTATGTACAAACTCTTATAAAAAGAAAGATTATTAGACAGGGCTACAAAAAGATCCAAGTATGTAATCTCCAAAATATTCATGTTAATATTAAACATATAAATAGTTGTGATGAAAAAGTAATGTGCAAGGAAAAAAGAATTGCAAGTCTAGATGGCTTCCCTAGCTAATTTTAGCAAACATTTTAGGAAAAAATAATATTAATCTTGCACAAACTCTATTATAGTATAGAACAAGATAAAATATTGTTCATGTCATATTGGGACTGCATAACCTTGAATATAAAGTCCCTCATTGAAAGCACAATAAAATAAAACTAATGACTAACGTTTCTACTAATTATAGATAAATGTATTTTAAATATAATATTAGCA
Organism: Trachypithecus francoisi; assembly: GCF_009764315.1. NCBI lineage: Eukaryota > Metazoa > Chordata > Mammalia > Primates > Cercopithecidae > Trachypithecus > Trachypithecus francoisi. Next base: position 154,493,735 of record NW_022681454.1, on the reverse strand, counting down.
AATTTTATCCAGTAAGATATAAAAGTAATAATGCATCAGGGACAGGTAAATTTTATCCAAGATGAAATGATAATACAACATCTGTATCTCCATTAATTTAATGTAAAATATTGTTACAATCATGGACAATAGATCTTACAAAATTCAACACGCATTCATCATAAAGAGAAAAAATATTGAGCTGATATTAAATTGTAATTAGCTCCTTTAAAATGATGACGATTACGTATAAAATTCTATCACTAAAATAATACTTAACTGTGAATAGGTGAGTTCTGGGAACCTAAGGTAATACAAAAGGCAAGAAGTTTGTCTCATCACTTTTATCTAACATTTTGTTAGAAATTCTAGTCAGTGAACTCAAGTAAGAAGTATTAATATAAGAAAAACAGAAATGACAAGGAGAAATAAACATGTTTATTTGCAGATGGCATCATTGCTTACGTAGACAATCTTTAAAAATCTGCAAAAATGGTATCACAGTGAAAATGAATTTATCAAAATCACAGGACACAATATTAATGTTAATAAAAATTTTCATTCTAGGAAGCAAGTTGGGAAGTTAGTAAATAAATAAAAATTAAATACTAAAAACAAAATTCTTACAAAGTTAAAATTTGTGTAAAAGCAGGAACTTAAAATTGATAAAAAGCATTGCTAACAGAAAGTAAATAAAACCTAAAATATGAAGAAATAGGCCATGTCCATTGACTGAATAAATCAATATTGCTAAGATGGCAAATGTTACTGAATTATAATGCCTATTCAATTCCATTTAATTCACTCTTAATCACATTCTTATCATCTTTGTTGTTGTAGAAATTGACAAGAAAATGCTAAAATTCATACAGAAATCACAAGACCAAAAAATAACAAAATATATAGACATTTCTAAAAATACAGAAAATAACATCAGGAATCTAAACAAGAATCAACAGTCATGCAAATTTTTAGGCAAATGTAAACCATAAGAAAGAGAAAAATATCAGTTGAAATTGATCTTGAACTGACACAGATCTCAGAGTTAACAGAAAAGACAATTACTCTTATGGCAATAGATATAAAGCAGATTTAAAAAAACAGGAATAAAGAGGAGATAAAAACAGGATTAAAACAATATTCAATTTGTTCAGAAAATAATAAGTAAAACATTTAACAAAGACACAAATCACATTTATAGGAATGAAAGCTATTACCTCTGAGGTTAAAAATTACACTGGTTGGATAAACATCGTATTAGACATTGGCCTATTACAAATAATGCTGCCATATATATTTGTGTACAGGTTTTAGGGCGGACTTATGTTTTTATTTATCTTGAGTATATACCAAGAATTGGTATAGCTGGGTGATAAACTCCATGCTTCTTTGAAGAACTACCAAAATGTTTTTTTTTTTAAATAGCTGTACTATGTTTTATTCCCACTAGCAATGTTTGAAGGTTGCAATATCTCAAAATCTTTGCCAACATTATTCATTATTTTAACTTTTTGGTCATAACTTTTTGGTCATAACCATGGATGGATAGTGAGATTGCATATTGTTAAATTACATGGGAGACACACAAGTTTCTTGAAAATTTTATATGAATAGAAATACTGTCAACATGGATTGGAAAGGATAGAGGGAAAGAGAAAAGGAGTCTCTCTTTCTCTCAGTTTTCGCAATTTCTCAGGCATAATGTATGTCCTCCTTTTTAATAAGAAAAGGAAGAATGACTCAGAAGGTAGAGCTAGGATCCTAGAGAATGGAACTAGGACCATAGAGGATTATCCCTTAGACTTGATAGCTAGAAGAGTTGTCTGGCCTCAGTTCTAAATTTCTGGAGATCAGTGGCTAATTTGTCCTTTCATTTGTCTCTCGCTTTGAACAGGACTATCTATAACATACCATCATATTCTGACTCTTATTCCACCATTTATTTTCAAAAAATAATTCGTTTCTCTTTCACAGGTCTATAGATGGAAAGAAATTGTGCCACAAAATAGATTCTAATAAGAACTTCACCCACGTCTAGTTGACATAATTTCGTTGACAAAAGTTGTTACTTTTGAACCGATGCGGTATAGATGATATTTTGGGACTTTGTGTTGATGCCGTCATGGGTTGAGATTTTGAGGATGTTGAGATGGTGCTAGTTTTTTGTCTGCGATATGAAGTGAATCTTTGGAAGTTAGAGACTGACTGAGTTAGGCAGAATAATACCGTCATCCCAGAGAGGCCTACTTGCTAATGTTTTGAACCTGTGAATATTTTATTTTACAATGCCAAACTGAGTTTACAGATGTAATTAATATTAAGAACCTTAACACAAGAGAGATTATTCCGGATTATATTCAACTTTAAAAGTAGAAAACTGGCCTGGCGCTGTGGCTCACGCCTGTAATCCCAGCACTTTGGGAGGCCGAGGCGGGCAGATCACAGCTCAGGAGATCGAGACCATCCTGGTTAGCACGGTGAAACCCCGTCTGTACTAAAAAGTACAAAAAGAATTAGCCGGACATGGTGGCCGGCGCCTGTAGTCCCAGCTACTCCGGGCTGAGGCAGGAGAATGGCGTGAATTCGGGAGGTGGAGCTTGCAGTGAGCCGAGATTGCTCCACTGCACCTCCAGTCTGGGCGACAGAGCAAGACTCCGTCTCAAAAAAAAAAAAAGAAAAAAAACCAACCAATCAACCAACAAACAAAAGTAGAAAACCTTTTATTGGACTGTGGTCAAGGAAAGATATGAAGACAGAATCAGGGTCAGAGACACTAGGTTGATGACGACGGGGAGCCACGAGCCAAGGAATACAGGCAGCCAATAAAAACAGGATAATACAAGTAAATGTATCCTTTTGTAGAACATTTAGAAAGCAAGACATCTCTGCCAATCTCTTCATTATAGCCTAGTTAAAAAAAAAAAAAAACACGAATAATCATGTCCCCAAAGAATATATACAAATGGCCAAGAAACCCATGAAAATTTGTTCAACATCAGAAATCATTAGGTAAATGCTTATGAGACAGCTAGTATCAAATATATGTGTATATGTATTATCATATATACATATATGTGTGTGTTTATATACACAAATATATATACTGCATGTGTTACATATATACTATATATGTAAATAAATATATACACACACACATACAGAAAATAACAGTTGTTGGTTAGGATGCAGAGAAAGCAGAAAGCTAGAGCATTGCTGATGGGAATTTATAATAGTGCAATTACTATGAAAACCAGTATAATGCTTCTTCAAGAAATTAAACATAGAATTACTTATATGGTCCAGGAATTCCACTTCTAGGTATAAAACCAAAATTGAAAGCAAGCGTTCGAACAGGTCATTGTCTACCAATGTTCATAGTAGCATTATTCATAATAACTAAAAGGTGGAAAAAAACCCACAAATGTTCATTGATGTATGAATTAAATTTACACAGTTAACTTATAAGGCATATATGATTGTTCAGGTATAGAATCTGTATTTGGCTTGATTAGCATTCATATCAGCAAAAGAAAACATAGTATGAATATAAAAATAACTCAAATATATAATCAGAATTGATCCCCGAGAAAATTCTAACATATTTTTAGTCTGATTTTAGTATATGGGTAATCATAAAAATTGAATTCACATTATAAAATTAGCTTTATATGTAGTCTTTTACAAATAATATGTAATGAAATTTAAATATTATTAGAACAAGAGTCTCTACATAGTATCTCATACTTATTTCAGTATAAATAGATATTTTCTTATATTTGTTTAACAATAAACTGAATAACAATGTAAATAATTACGTGTCTATCAATTTATTGTCTCACTATAAAATTCCAAGAATAGGAACTATCGTGTCAAAGATATTATTGAGCTTGTACATATTTTATGAAATCAACCTTTAAATTATTTTATACATATAAATTATATCCTCAGTTCTTGTAATTCTGAACATCAAAACTAAAAGTACATGAATATAAAACTGATGGTGACAAGATAAAACAAAACTGATGGTGACAAGAGATCATAGGAAAATAAAACTGATGGTAACAGGTTAATAGAGTTATTCCTGAATTTTGCTGTTCCCTAGATTTTAACTGCAGACATTCTGGTAAAATTGGTATGGGTGTGACATGGACATCAGGATTTTTTAAAAGCTCCCTAGGTAATTTTAATGCATAGAAAAGTGTGGTAATCCTCTCTTAAAATTATTTGTTTTTAATTCTAATTTATTTTCTTGCAGGAGAAGTGTTTTTATGCCCATCATTGCCTTTTTACCTGCTCTCTAATTATATTGTCATCCAAAGGTTTTAAATGCATTAGATGACTCAGTCTGTATTGTTTAATGTACCTTTTAAAATGAAATTTTATTTACTCTGCATTTTGTTGAAACATCATGCATGCTATTTTTTATATTATTTTAATCTTCATCTATACATACCTTTGATTATTTTGAGTCTGCTGCAGTTCTGTTGAATGTGCATTTCTTGTGACTAGCAAGCAGTATAATTTTGGAATCAAATTTAAGAGTATTACATTGTCTTTGAATGGAAATATGTTTCTTTTCTCTTAACATTGGAGTAAACTACCTAGATGATAGGGTAGGTAATGTTTAACTTTTAATGAAACCATCAAATTGATTTCCAGTGTGATTGTAGTATTTTGTATTTCCACCAGCGATGTCTGAGTTTCTCTGTATCCTCACCAACATTCAATGTGATCGAGCTTAATTTTAGCCATTCTAATAGGCACGCAATGCTATTTCATTAATGTGCATTATCATGTGATTGGATCAATAAATTATGGTATATCCTTACAATGAAATACTGTTCTGGAATAAAAACAAATGAACTATTGATATAACAACATGAATAATTCTCAAGATAATGATGCTAAGTGAAAAAAAATGGTTATATTTATTCCATTTGTAGAAAATTCCAGAATATACAAACTAATGTATAGTGACAGAAAGCAAATCAGGTGTTATCTAACAATAGGGGAGATGGCAGGAAAGAGCAACTAGGGGGATTGCAAAGAGACATCAGGAAACTTGGGAATTAAGGACTGTACATCAATTATATTTTAATGAAGCTTTTTAAAGAAGAGAAAAAGACATTTTGTATTGAACTCACCTTCTTTTACTGATTTGAAAATCATTTACCCTGGTTTACTCTTCTAATTTGTGGTTTAATTTAAAAGTATACTTAAACTTTTTTTTTTTCCTCAGGTTCAGTGTAATTAATTAAAAGTGCATATTGGAGTGTGTTTGCTTCCAGTTGGTAAAATGAGGAGTTGAGGAGCCAAATAAACGTGAAACCTTTTAAAAGTATTTTATAATGTTAGGAAGACAATACAGTTGCTGATAATCTTAACTTACTAGTTGTAAAGAGATTTAGGGTATGATGCTACAGTTAAAGACTATGAACAAAGAAAAAGTACAAAGTACAAATTTCAATTTAACAGAATAAAATACATATCATCCAAAAGAAATCTTACAAGAAAAATACTATTTAAATATTAAATTCAGTAAATAGGAAACATGTAATAAAATGATAAAAATAAGTACTAATAATATGGAAATTTAATAATATAATTTAAATTCATGCATTAATAGATAAGGAAAGTAGATTTTACATAGTCACAAGTTATTAAATGCAGTGTCTGCATTTAAAACACTTAAAAAATGAGGCAGAGAGGTTTTTCAAGGTAAAAAAATACTAAGCAAATATCAGACAAAATAATTCTGAAGTTGCAACTGTATTGCCTTAAAAATATAAGTAAACGTAATCATCTCAACAAAATGGAGTTTGATATAAGAATAGATCTCATATGGCTAAAGAAAAAGACAATAGTCAATAGAAGACAGTAGAATGAGTACATATGCAGCAAAATGAGATAAGATAAAAACATGGTTTTAACTAGCCTCAAATGCATCTGCAAGAGATCCTAATAAGCTGATTTTAACTTGAGATCTCAGTACTGAGAATGCATTTTTTTGTTGTTCTGTCAAAACAGCAGGTTTTTATGTATATAAATCAAACATATACTTTGGATAAAGGGTTTTTTGAGAAAAAATCTTATTTCTTATAAACAGTGACGTTTTAGAACCACTTATTCAATAAATATTTTAATATTTTGATTTCTAATTTGTATATGTCTAGGATATCCATTTTTTAATTTCATATGGTGATTAATCTGTGGTGAGAAAAACAAAGTTATTAAAGTTAGATCTGAGTTTGAATCCTGTATTTAATGAATAATAATAAATGTTTTCAATCTTAGTCTCACATTCCAGTTTGCCTTAGTTGTAAAATAAAGATAATCAAAATTACGTTATAGTAACATTATACGCAGATCACCTAATTCCAGTTTGGGTACATGTTAGGGATTTAATAAATATTTCATTGCAAGGAAATAAAGGCTTTAACTTCAGGAGATTATAAAGAAAGTTTCAAATTTTAGATAAATTAATTGCTAACATGAATGGGATACTATGGCAACTGAATGTCCAGCTTTCTACAATAGCATGTTAATGTATAGTTTTAACAAAATATCTGCCCTGTAATTAGACAAGATGGCAATGTTGCAAATAAAAAAGACACTCTACACTAGGAATATAATGATTAATCAGCATACATTTGCGTATATTTGGTATTTAAATAGAATTAAATTCCTCGTACTTTACAACTATATACACATGTCGATGGTCTCTTTCTTTCTTTTTTTTTTTTTTTAATTATACTTTAAGTTCTAGGGTACATGTGCACAACGTGCAGGTTTGTTACATATGTATACTTGTGCCATGTTGGTGTGCTACACCCATCAACTCGTCAGCACCCATCAACTCGTCATTTACATCAGGTATAACTCCCAATGCCATCCTACCCCCCTCCCCCATAATAGGCCCTAGTGTGTGATGTTCCCCTTCCTGAGTCCAAGTGATCTCATTGCTCAGTTCCCACCTATGAGTGAGAACATGTGGTGTTTGGTTTTCTGTTCTTGCAAAAGTTTGCTGAGAATGATAGTTTCCAGCAGCATCCATGTCCCTACAAAGGACACAAACTCATCCTTTTTATGGCTGCATAGTATTCCATGGTGCATATGTGCCATATTTTCTTAATCCAGTCTGTCACAGATGGACATTTGGGTTGATTCCAAGTCTTTGCTATTGTGAATAGTGCCACAATAAACATACGTGTGCATGTGTCTTTATAGCAGCATGATTTATACTCCTTTGGGTATATACCCAGTAATGGGATGGGTAGTTCAAATGGTATTTCTAGTTCTAGATCCTTGAGGAATCGCCATACTGTTTTCCATAATGGTTGAACTAGTTTAAAATCCCACCAACAGTGTAAAAGTGTTCCTATTTCTCCACATCCTCTCCAGCACCTGGTGTTTCCTGACTTTTTAATGACTGCCATTCTAACTGGTGTGAGATGGTATCACATTGTGGTTTTGATTTGCATTTCTCTGATGGCGAGTGATGATGAGCATTTTTTCATGTGTCTGTTGGCTGTATGCATGTCTTCTTTTGAGAAATGTCTGTTCATATCCTTTGCCCACTTTTTGATGGGGTTGTTTGTTTTTTCTTGTAAATTTGTTTGAGTTCTTTGTAGGTTCTGGATATTAACCCTTTGTCAGATGAGTAGTTTGCAAAAATTTTCTCCCATTCTGTAAGTTGCCTGTTCACTCTGATAGTAGCTTCTTTTGCTGTGCAGAAGCTTTTTAGTTTAATTAGATCCCATTTGTCAATTTTGGCTTTTGTTGCCATTGCTTTTGGTGTTTTAGACATGAAGTCCTTGCCCATGCCTATGTCCTGAATGGTATTGCCTAGGTTTTCTTCTAGGGTTTTTATGGTATTAGGTCTAACATTTAAGTCTCTAATCCATCTTGAATTAATTTTCGTATAAGGAGTAAGGAAAGGATCCAGTTTCAGCTTTCTACTTATGGCTAGCCAATTTTCCCAACACTATTTATTAAATAGGGAATCCTTTCCCCATTTCTTGTTTTTCTCAGGTTTGTCAAAGATCTGATGGCTGTAGATGTGTGGTATTATTTCTGAGAACTCTGTTCTGTTCCATTGGTCTATATCTCTGTTTTGGTACCAGTACTATGCTATTTTGGTTTCTGTAGGCTTGTAGTACAGTTTGAAGTTAGTAGCGTGATCCCTCCAGCTTTGTTCGTTTGACTTAGGATTGTCTTGGCAATTCGGGCTCTTTTTGGTTCCATATGAACTTTAAAACAGTTTTTTCCAATTCTGTGAAGAAAGTTATTGGTAGCTTGATGGGGATGGCATTGAATCTATAAATTACCTTGGGCAGTATGGCCATTTTCACAATATTGATTCTTCCTATCCGTGAGCATGGTATGTTCTTCCATTTGTTTGTGTCCTGTTTGATTTCACTGAGCAGTGGTTTGTAGTTCTCCTTGAAGAGGTCCTTTACATCCCTTGTAAGTTGGATTCCTAGGTATTTTATTCTCTTTGAAGCAATTGTGAATGGAAGTTCATTCATGATTTGACTCTCTGTCTGTCACTGGTGTATAAGAATGTCACTGTGATTTTTGCACATTAATTTTGTGGTCTCTTTCAAACAGTGAACTATTAAAAACCATTGGCAATAATGGCATTTTATAAAAAGAATCACATTGATATATTATTTTACATTTGCTATACCATGTGTAAAGAAATCTGACTTTTCACCAAATTTAAACAATGAATTTACTGAAAGTTGTATTTGTCTTGGTAAAATTATTGAAGAATTTAAGATTCGCTCCAAAAAGAGCAAGGGATGCCATATAGCATCCTGAGGAGCAATTTAATTTACAGTGGAGAAAGTTAAGAAGAATAGCCAAATATTCCATTTGGGGTAACTTAAAACATAACATAGCATTACCTAATAACCTGAAAGAATTGTTTAGACAAGTCATATTTATTTTACTATCTCTTTTTTGTGGTATAATGTAAGATATCATCATTAAACTTCATTAAGAGTGTTGTTGATAATTTGAAAAATGCACACATTTGGAACATCCTAAATAATAGACCTATGCTTAGAGTATACAGTATAATTAAATACCCTATATAGATTTAAAGGTACAAGAAAATTAACAAGACATTTAGAATTTGAAATTAATTAAATCATGTTTAATAACAAAGGGTTGGATAGATGGTGTCTCATGTACTATTCATGAACAACATCATGTTGGAAGAGAGATCTAAATTACATTTCGACTCTGGAATTATTTAGTATTTTATATCTATTAGCATTTATTTTGGAAGTGCATGACAGCCTGCTGTTAAAACAATACTGTAAGTAAAGTGTGTTTAATGAACTCGTAATGACCCTTTTTCTTTACATTTAATGGTGTATAGTTTTGCCAAGATTACAATAATTTCTTTCCTAATGGGGATTCAATAATTCTACTAAAACTTAATTATTTATTAACTGTTATATTTTTTGTGCCCATTCATTCTTGAATTCTGTTTTACGTTTACATTTCTTTATGAGTAAAAACATCAGTGGTGTACTAGTCAGGTTCTCTAGAGGGACAGAGCTAATAGGACAGATGTATACATGAAGGAGAGTTTATTGAGAAGTGTTGACTCACACAATCACAAGGTGAAGTCCCACAGTTGGCCATCTGCAATCTGAGGAGCAAGGAATCCAGTCCAAATCCCCAAATCTCAAAAGCAGGAAAGCTGGAAAAAAAAAAGTGCAGTCATTAGTCTGTGGCTAAAGGCCCAAGAGCCCCTGGCAAACCAGTGGTGTAGGTCCAAGAGTCCAAAAGCTGAAGAACTTGGAGCCTGATATTCGAGAACAGGACACATCTGGCATGAGAGAAAGATAGAGGCCAGAAGACTCAGCCAGTCTACTCTTTCCACCTTCTTTTGCCTGCTTTATTCTGATTAGATGGTGTCCACCCAGATTGAGGGTGGGCCTGCCTCTCCCAGTCCTCTGACTCAAATGTTAATCTCCTTTGGCAATACCCTCACAGGTACACCTAGGAACAATATTTTCATTCTTCAGTCTAATCAAGTTGACACTCAATATTAACAATCACAAGTGGTGAATTTTGTGATTATGCAATATGATTTAATTTTTATCTGTAGAATCCCATAAGTAACTCTCAGATGATTTTCACAGTCATTTAGTTTCTGTTCCTTTACATGCATTTCTAGGAAGAAATGCCTTGTGGTTACAGTGATAAGGGAAAGTAAAAATATAATCATATCTTTGTGTGTGTGTGTATGTGTGTGTATACTCTTTGTAGAATACCCACTGAATATATAAAAGCTTTTCTATTTCTTGGAAATATGGTTAGAGTTTTTCAAGAAAAAATTATACCCCTTATGTTTGCATAGAATTTCTAGACTACTTGTACTTAAATAAAAGTAAGTATAGTCTATTGTGTCTGTCTTTGACTAGTAAGAATCAAATCATGATGAGAACAAGAGTTCAGATCAGTGGAAGAACATGCTTTTCACACTACTTATGTATTCCTTATGTATTCAAGTTGCACTTTTTCACCATATAGTAATGGAAACAAACATAACTTTTAAAGAAAAGATATAATCTCTAGGAAGTCTTAGTGATACATCAAAATACTGGATTAGTGCCTAAACACAAAGTCAAACCTTTTATTACATGGAGGTAAATTGAGAATGTATTCTCTCAGTATACCTAACATGCAAAATTTGAATGCATGGGTAAGTTCATATTCAAGAGTGAAGAACATATAATCATTACAAAAACAAGTTTTATTTCACAAAGACCTATAACTTGATCTACATTAGCAATATTGCTCTTGTTGGTTTAATTAAACCATCATTTACTATTTTGCAGAAATCTATTTAATCAAACATTAACCCCACTTAGATCATAACAAATGAGAGAATCTCAAAACATGAACTCATGTGAGTAGTATAATTGACCAAATTACAGCTCTAACTAGAAATCACTAATTATTTAACCCAAATCAAAAGAATACTTTCAAAGTCCTTGGTACATTTCTTATTAGTTGGACCATACTGAGAGTTCTGATTTCATTACAGTTCAAACCTATAATCAAAATTTATCTGTTTCTGGGTATAAATTTGGAAGTGAGAATGAACAAAATAAAATTATTGAACAAATACAGTACATTTACTTTATCTTCCTTTTAAAAGTTTGATAGAAATAAAATGCAATTTTTTTTATGATTGACTTTTTCTGGGAACTTGATGATTTTTGTGTATGTTAAACTGTCATCACACTTCAAATTAAATCCTACAATCTATGCTCCTCTAGTCCGAATATGATTCATGGAGAGCCAGGTGTTAATGACAGGAAACCAGCACTTAGGTTAGGTTTAAGACAGTAAGAAAAATAAACAATTTTGAACTTTAATATTAACTTAATATTCTATAGAACTAGCTAAGAAACTGATAGCAGAAGGCTGACGTAATCATGCCATCTGCTTATTTGCTCATCAGTTCAACCACTTCCTAACATACTCAAGACAGTACTTTTGCATCTGCTCTCTTGAGTTTTATAATACTATTAATTTGAAACATGACACGTCTAGTTATTCAACCCAGGGGTTAGCAGAGCGTGAGAAGTTCCAAATGTTGGTTCAAGTTAAGTGAAATATGAAGTTGAAAGACCTTTTTGCATTATTCTACAATTGGTTATAGGCTTTATAAATTCAAACTTAACCTGGAGAAGTCAGAAGAAGCCCAGATTTAACTAGTCACCCCTTCCTAGGTAAACAGAATGTTAAAATTGTCATTCACTCCTCTCTCTTAATCCAACTTTGATTAAGGATGTACATTGAAGTGCCTTCTGAGAATTATAGCCCTAATTAGTACACTAAAAAACCTCTGACTTTGTAAAAGTCATTATATGCATGCAAAATATAAAAGTATTTTTCTTAGTCATATACATGCAGCAGTTTAAGCCTGGTATCTCAAAAATATTTTAGGTACTTACATTTAATTGAATCACGAAGAAACATGAATAAAATTAAGTTGTGAATGTATATGATGGAGATCACAAATGTGATATGGTACAAATTTTGCTGAAATGGTGAAATAGACATTATATATAATGTCTTATGTGTGTATATGTATATAATGTCATATAAATATATACACACATATGTGTGTGAATGTGTGTGTGTGTGTGTATATATATATATATATAGGATCATGAGGGCAGTTTTCCCCATACTGTTCTCATGATAGTGAGTGAGTTCTCAGGAGATCTGATGGTTCAAAAGTATGTTCCCCTGGCTCTGTCTCACCTGCCACCATGTAAGGCCTGCCTTGCTTCTCCTTTGCCTTGTACATGATTGTGAGCTTCTTGAGGCCTCCCCAGCCATGCAGAACTGTGAGTTAATTAAACTTATTTTCTTTATAAATTACCCAGTCTCAGGTGGTTCTTTATAGCAGTGTGAAAATGGACTAATACACTATGCATAGGATGGAGTGCAGTGGTGCGATCTTGGCTCACTGCATTCACCACCTCCTGGGTTCAAGAGATTCTCCTGCCTCAGCCTCCTGAGCAGCTGGGATTACAGGCACCTGCCACCATGCCTGGCTAACTTTTGTATTTTTAGTAGAGATGGGGTTTCACCATGTTGGCCAGGCTGGTGGCAAACTCCTGCCAGTTGATATACCCACCTCAGCCTCCCAAAGTGCTGGAATTACAGGTGTGAGTCTCCATGCCCGGACTAGGCTACTTCTTTAATCAAGCAATTGCACACCTACAAATGTGTTCAAGAGAATTTGTTACCTGTGACCACAAAATAATTATACCAGTGTGTTTATAATAGCTTTGTTAGGTAAATATTAGAAGTAATTCAAGCATTAGTAAACAAGAGATAAATAATTCAAGCTACATTTTTATTGTAGAATGATAGATCACAGTAATAATCATAAAGAACCAACAGCTGATGAATCAGCAGCATGGAAGAATCTCACAAGTACTATGTTTAACAAAAATACACCAGGCACAAAAGAGTGTATATTGCATAATTCCACACATGAATTTCAAGAACGGACAAAACCAATCAATTGTGATAGATGTTATATTGTTTCTATTTTGAGAATTTTACTTACTGGAAGGAGGCATAAGCGTGCCTTTGGGGTGCTTATAATTTTCTGTAACTTGGTCTGGGTGGTAATTTCATGGGTATATGCATATGTCAAAATTCAAAGAGTCACTTAAAAATACAGCTTTTAAAAAATAGCTTACATACCTATGCATTTATTTCTTTTGAAGAAAAGTAAAAATATAAGAGAAAATTCAAATGACACATGTTCTGTAAAATGACACAGATCTATAAGCTGTTGGGTAGACCATTAAATTTAATGTAATATATTTAAGCAGAAGAAGAATGGATATGTTTAATATTTGCCTATCTTGAAATCAATTGGGTCCATATAAAATGTATCTTTGGTTACCTATGATATGCCAGAAATAATACCCATGACAGTGTTCTTGGCTACAATTTCTGAGAAAGTTAGAACAATAAAACTGTCTGATATGAAATATATATATACTCATATATAATCTTCCTTTCATTTAGGGTTTTATATCTAGATTCATTGGAAATATAACATTTAACACCATAAAGTTCCATCCAAGACATCTTTTAGCCACAAATTGCAAAATGTTGTGTTTTAATTTGTATTAAATTTTAAATATGATTTCCCCCGTGACTTTTTGTTTGATACATAGGTTAAATTTAAAAGTATATTGTTTGTTTGCCTAGATTTGGTGATTTTCCAAGATTACATCAAGATTATCTTTCTAACACTGTTTTTTAGTTTATTTGCAATCTAATTAGAGCTGATACTTGTTGTGATTTCACTTCTTAAAACTATGTCAACATTCGTCTGATGCCCCCAGAATATGTTTTATTTTAGTTAATGTTCCTTGCACACTAAAATGAATAGTTTCCCTGATGCTTTTGAGTGGAATATTCAATAGATGTCAATTACGCCAAGCTGATTGATAATACTGCTGAGATCTTATATATTCTGGATGATATTCTGGCTGACTGTTCTATCAATTACTGGGAAGGGAATACTGAATTTTCCAACTATAATTGTGCACTTCTCCATTTCATTTCAGTTTCACATGGTTTTTGCCTGATGAATATTGAATCTGTTATTAGGTTAATACACATTTAGGATTACTATGTATTAATGGTGAATTGACTTCTTATGTGAACATCCTTTTCATCCCTGCTGTTCTGAAGCCTGCGTCTTCTGATCTTAATAAAGCCAATTTGTCTGTCTCCTAATTAATAATTACATGATTTGTATTTTTCCATTCTTTTTAAACCTCTAGTTAAATACTAGCTAAAGGTGATTTCTTGGAGGCAGCTTAGAGATGAAGCTTGATTTTTAAAGCAAATATTATATGCTCTGTCTTTAAAATTTGAAATCTATACCATTTAATTTGGTCTAATTATTGCTATAATTGACTTGAATCTACCGAACGTTTTGTCAGTTCTTTCCTATTTGTTTCGTCTCTTCTTTCTTATTTTTCCTTTTTCTCTATGCTTTAGATTGAACATTTTATTATGATTCTATTTTATGTATGCTATTGGCTGAGTGATTGTACACTAGGGTTTACATCTTATATGTTTGAATTACACAATTTCTCTTCAAAGAGTATTATACTACTTCCCTTGTATATTACAAAAAATCTTAATACAATATACTTACAATACCTTCAATCTTAATGCTACTGTTATGCATTTAACTTTTGCATATATTATAAATCGCAAAATAGTCACTTATGTTTCTTTAAAGTCCCAGTTTTCTTTTAAAACAAATATAAATAAGAAGAAAATTATATTTATCAACATTTTTATCATTTCCAGATTATTTCTTTAGATACAAGCTTTTGTTTTATTTCATAGTGTTTCTGCATGAATTTCTTCTAATATTTCTCATGGAATCAGTATAATGGCAATTCTTTAGGGTTTGTTTATCCATCTGCATACAGCATTTCCTATTTCTCAAACAGCACTGTAGTTTATATGTATGGCTTTGTTGTTGTTTTCTCTTTGGGTAGTGTTTTGTTGTTGTTCTTGTTTGATTGTTTTTTGTAGCCTCTTCTCGTTGGTGGAATTTTGGTACTTAAGCACCAGACTACTACAGAAGATCTTTCTCTGTCTAGCTTCCTCTACCTTCTTCTTCCTTCAGGTCCTCATAAGACTCTGATTCAGAGCAAAGTGATGTTCTTTTCCCTTAAAATTCTGCCTTTAGAGTATTTATTAGATATTAGTATTATATATATATAAAATACTAATATATATGTATATTATATATGGAAATTTCAGATATCCTCTTGAAGAGAAAATGACATATAACTACAATATTATTAATACATAAATTTGGTTCACTAGCAGATTAGGAAAACCAGAAATAGCAGCAAAATCCCACATTATAGCAAGACAATGAATTGACAAACCCTACAACAATTTAGGATGACTGGGTCCATATGTGAAGTTTGGATCCTGCGGCATTCTCAGTTTTCCAGTTGGCGTATATTTCCAGGGTCTGAGTCTAGGCTGCTGATAGGGTAACCAACTAGAAACAATACTAGGTAATATTTTTGAGATTTTCCACGGCCTAAGCACATGATTATTTTATTTTGTATGCTATGTGAACATTTAAAAATAAAGTGTATCCATCACAGAAGTCAGTTTGTGATACATTTATTAATGGAACCATACTATTTTAACATGTTTAATATCTACTATATTCTTATTTAAATAGTTTATTATAACTGTCACATACCTGTAGAAATAACTATGTATATTACATCCATTATTTATAATGCTAGAGAGACTTATCTAATTATTACAAAACCTCAACTGAAGTACTCCATTTTATAGTCCAAAAATCACAAGCTTCATAAGTGTCAGATTTGTTACTAAGATAAGTTGACTTCTGGTTCCAAACCTTGACTTTTTTGACCTGTATTACTGTCTATCCTAACCATATCCAGCCAAATACAGGCAGTCACTCCAGTGCTGGAGGCAGTAGTTTTAGTGACCCACCCAGAGTATCTCCCCACCTCATTCATTTTCCATACCTGTTGTTTTCCATGTTTCATTTTATCCTTTTACATTTTATCTTTGCAGAAACTTCTTGTCAGCACAAAAAGGAGAAGCCAACAGGAGGTAGAATATTGTCTCCTGAATATGTGAGACCATCAGCATTATCAGTTTTTAACCTAGGTTATAGGACAAATTTAGAAGAATAGTTTTCATTTAATATTTTTTATGGAAATGCATTGTATGACACTAGTTAAGTAAAGATAAAAATGAATATTCTCTTTAAACCAGCCCCTGACATAGATACCTAATTTATTTCCGGTTTATTTTTCAACTGTTTTCTACCATTTCAAGTTACTTTATACTACTTCTTTAAAAAATTATCTTTTATGCTTTCTTTCCTTTTTTTTTTTTTTTTTTTTTTGAGATGGAGTCTCGCTCTGTCGCCCAGGCTGGAGTGCAGTGGCCGGATCTCAGCTCACTGCAAGCTCCGCCTCCCGAGTTTACACCATTCTCCTGCCTCAGCCTCCCGAGTAGCTGGGACTACAGGCGCCCGCCACCTCGCCTGGCTAGTTTTTTGTATTTTTAGTAGAGACGGGGTTTCACCGTGTTAGCCAGGATGGTCTTGATCTCCTGACCTCGTGATCCACCCGCCTCGGCCTCCCAAAGGGCTGGGATGACAGGCTTGAGCCACCACGCCCGGCCTTTTATGCTTTCTTTCAAGTTTTCTTAGTGCAGTTTTGTTTACTGTTTCTTTTAATAAATATTTTCATTTATATTTAAGTCAAGGCATTGCATTATAAACCTGTTGCCTTCCTATGAAATAGTTTAAACTTGTGTTTACTGTAAATTCTTATAATCATTTCTCTAGTATATTAAAGAATAGTTTAAATTATTTAGTTATAAGTAAAACTGAAGACCATTTCCCCAAATATTTATATCATGTATAAAGAAAATGTGGCAAATCTTTTAGTAGTCTACACAAAACTCTATCAAATATTTCTACCGAAAACAAATAATAGCAAAGTAATAAATTCTGAATGTCAGAACTCTGATCCATAGTATTCTTTCAAGGGATATGGTAGTCAAACATTTAAATTTAAGTTGTATGGGTATTTTTAATTCTTCCAAAAATTTAAAAACCTAGACAAAAATTCAGCAAAGATGATGATATGTGTTAAAATTAGTATTCTTTCATATTAGATTCCCTGCCTATTAAAGGATCCATAGGGATAAACTATAAGATTTAATATTTGCTTTACCTAATTAGGAAAATGCTATTTAAAATGGTGTTATCAAAAATCTTAGATGAAATGAACTGCCTTTACTTCAGAATATGACTTGACAAGCTAATCGAGTTTCAAAGAACTCTCAGGCACAGGGGTCAGCTTGTTCAAACTATTTGAGGGAGAAAAACAGCTAGTGCAGACAAAAGTCCCCTGCTCTACCACAGTGGCATGATAAGAAGAGTCAAACCCTATTCGTTATTTGAAATTCATTGTGTGTTAGTCTGGATCCTGGGTGAAGCATATGCTGTGTCAGTCTTAGCATTAGCAGGAGGGATGAGTCACACGGTAATTCTAACAGGGGGAAGCAGTTTAATAAAATAATTTTAAACTAAAAAAGGTGAATGGAACAAAAAAGACTGAAAAGTAAATACAGAATCCTAAGAAATATAAGAATAGCAGATATAAGAAACTGCTGCTATACCAGGGTTGAGACACAGCAACCCAGAAAGACATTCCTCTCTCGCAGTGTCAAGGTCCTAACTTTATTGTAAAGACCAATTCCGTTGTTTTCCAAATAACAGAGAAGTTGCTGTGGTGCTGTATTGGAAGAATGTCCTGTAATTTCTGCCTTCTGGAATTTGCTACAAATTTGTATCCTCTAGGATCCTAGGGAAAGTTGTTTTGAGCAGAGAATTTGCCTCCCTAGAAGTATTCAGCTTACAAAACTGTCCAAAAGGAGGGGCCAGACGTAGCTGCTGGGTTCTGGGTGCTGGGTGCTGCTAGCCACTGAGTACCTCAGAAGCTACGAATTTGAAAAACTGAGTGCTGGAGAGGGTACTGGAGGAAACCATAAATAGAAGCCTGCCAAATGAGCACACTGGAATTAGGAAGAAAAAGTCTTTTTTTTCCCCCTGTAATGCCTTTCCTGTGCCCCCCATTGCAAAGCTTATTGTGATGCCAGCTGTCAGAGGAAAGATATCGAAAGGGCCCAGATTCATTTTCATAAATCCAGAGATTAGGGTGAATTTTGAGCTAGTATTCAATACATTGATAACTATCGAGAGGGAATTAAACAGGGAAATATTTCATTAGAGAAAATATTGTGACAGATGAGACGGACGGAGCCAAAGGAGTCTGAAAGAGCCATCTGAGCACAGTGGAACACTGACCCCCAGTGAAAGAAGAAAGGAGAAAAGGCTTAATAAAAGTATGCTAGAATGCCATCCAGGAATATTCAGCAATCACCTCAGGGTGTCCTCTAACCAAAACTGGCTCCCACAGGAGGTCCCATGCCTGCCAGCAGAGGGCCTACCTTAGTAAACCTGCCTGTTGCTGTCATGATCAGTGGATGGGCATGTGTGCAATCAATTTCAGAGTGCAGCAGCTAGGGCCTTTAGTCAAGTAAGTATGTTCCTAAATTTAGAGATTTGCAAGGTACATTCTTATGGATGTCACAAGCTACAATATGATTGTAATTTTCTTGGCACATATTCATAAAAATTCTACTGTATTTATGGACCTTTTTTAAGGAAGAGAGGTAGAGGTGAGACTAGAGTTAGAGTTAGAGGAAGAAAAATATAGAGACTATAGATAGAAACAAAAATAGATATAGAAATAGTATGAGAGATAATGAGACAACGAGAGAGAGATAGAGAGAGAGCACTCTGTATCTGGAATCATGTGATGTATGGAGACATGGGAATTTACTAAAGGAAATTAAAGACAAAGGAGGCTATAAGAATTTTTTCAGGGCTATGCACCAAGTATGAGGAAATTTGGGGGAATGAACTGGGCTTCCAAAAGCCATAGAATTGGGAGAATATAATCAGACTACATGGAGACATTCTTTATACGAAGTAAAATAAGATTTATTTCACAAGGAATGCATTTTATTCTCACAATCATTAAGTCTTTTTCAACTCCTTGATATTTTTTTCATAACTTATGCACTACTGCTGAGGAATAGATCTTTCTACTGCAGACTATACCCACAGATGTCTAGGATGAAAGTGGTTACTTCCTATTGATACACTGGGGGCATACAAATAACCTTGGAATGTTGCTTTCTGGAAATGCAACATAATGTTCAAATGCCTTCTTTCTAGCCATTTTAATATAATGAAAGTTTCTTGAGATTGAAATAGAGTGAGGAAACATGATTACATTTAAATAGAAAAAAATCCAATAAATCTGTGACTCTTACCTACCTTCTTGCCCCCACACCAAGTGTTACTGTAAACTCACATTGTTTGAGCATAGAGTTTGCAGGTGAAGGGAAAATGATAAATCATGACACCAATAGCATCTGTTTCAGCTCCTGAATATTGCTTTGTCTTTTTCCTCCTCTGAAATTTCTTTGAAATGTATGAATATATCTTCCAGCTAGTTGTAGAATATCATATTGCATGTAAATGAAATTCAAATTAAGATTGCCTAAAGGAACACTTGCATTTCCTTTGACCATGTAACCTGATGACATTTTTGCCAAGGCATTTTTTTCCAAATGACAAGGGATTACAGAAGTAATCAGTACAGGAAAATAAATAACATTTTAAGAAGTGACTGAGTGTTTGAAAATGAAGAAATAGAAATAAAACCACTCAAAAATGCCAACTGGGCAAAGGCAAGGAATGATCCTGGTGAAATATACTTTCTGAGGTTGAATGCTGTCGGAAACATTGACCTAAGTTCAGATTTGCCAAATGAAGTTTTAAAATCCTAAAGTTCTGTTTTCTACGTCATCTTTATTGTTCACTATTTTAAGAAACATATGCATGCATACAGACATCTAAAGCTGTGATAAGGTATTCAGATTGACAATGCTTTTTGTATTTTTTATATTATATTATTTTTCACCATTATGAATATGGGAGGCCTTAGTAAAATTAGTAGTCAAATGATAAGATTAAGATAAAATAGAGGTTTATAGATACAATATTTTTGCCCTGGATTACTAGCAAAAAAAAAAAATGTGAAAGAGAAAAAAAAATCTGTCTTTATTAGTTGTCCTTTGTTAAATAACTTATATTCCTGGATAAGTAACCCCAAGTATGATTTGATTTTAAACCATTTCTAGTAATAACATTCTCAGGAATTTCTAATACTCCCCCAAAGACCTATATTAAACTATAATGACCTCTGTACCTGCTGTCTCATACGCTCTCCAATTGCATGAATAAGTCCATAAATATCTCTTACACACATTAGAAGTTTTATAATAAAATTTAGACTCAAATGCTGTGCACCACCCTGTCAGTTGGACTAGATGCATCTATTAGATTATTTTTGCTATAACTTGATAACTACTATTTTCAGTCTAATTTTACCATGCTTAGAGAATTTTCTTAGCAAGCAAAGTACTAAATAGTCATACACTGCAGCTCACTCTACTTTTTAGTGCTCTAAAATCTTCTGTGTAAAAGGTTCATCTAGAAAAAAATGTGATGAAATTTCAGAGGCATGTTCAGCTGAACATCACTTAGATATAGCAACAAGAATTTTCTGAACCCTTAATGGGAGCATTAAAGAATCATGAGCACCATTCTGAAGAATTCGAGTTATATGGGTTCTTAGATTCCCATAACTTCCAGTGATGTTAAAAGAGTTAAGCCAATATCTTGACTAATTCTATGAATGAAAGTTGTTTTTCAACATTTGAGTTGTTAATTAAAAAGCCACTAACTTTACAAATAAAGACCCATTTCTTATTGAGTTTAAAAACAAACCTAAATTATATTTTATAAAAAGCAAAAGGAGGTTGGTGTAGGAAAACAAAAATCAGTTCATTGTTTTCTTGACAGAAATATATGGAAATTCAATTACTTTCCAGAAAACACATATATTTTTGTGAATATATAAAAATGGCTGTATTTGTATATTTACCCATTGTAATATAGTTATCTAATTTGAATTAATTATGTTATTATAAAATAGATATATGTCATTTAAAATAAAACATTTAGTTAAACTCAGCACAAATTAAAGTTTACTTGGCTAAAAACTCATATAAGAATATATGTATATACACGCATATATATAGATATATATATGTTTGAAAGCATAATGATTTAGAAGATTAGTGAATTCTCCAAATAATCTCTATGGTACTAAAATTAAAAAGTAAATTATCTTATTCCTATGACATGTATTCACAGCAACGGAAGGCATAAGAAAGCCCAAAATGCAGTTTTTAAGGAAGGGCCACATTGCCTACTCTCCCTCTCAACCTGAACCTCTGACCTCATGGAGGATTCACTATGACAAGCTGAATGAGGAAGAAGAAGAAAAAAAGACATCGTTTATAGCACACTGCAATCACATGAAAGTTCCTAGTTTAGTGCTATTTTCATGTTTAGGTATGATTCTGCAAAACGCTGGTGAAATAAAATATTGTCAGTGGGTAGAGTTTTAAATGGTATATGCATGTTGTTATTGTTGTCACTTTATTTTTGTTTTTACTTTTGCGGGGAAGAAAGTAGCCAAGACAAAGAGAAAAGTCATTCATGGGCACTGAGTCCCTGGCTAATTCTAGCACTGTATGATCAGGGACAGGGACTTGAAACACACACACACAATTAGAGAATTGGTCGGGCGCGGCAGCCAACTCCTATCATCTCAGCACTTTGGGAGGCCAAGGTAGGCGGATCACTTGAGACCAGCCTGCAGCATGGTGAAACCCCATCTCTACTAGAAAACATACAGACAATAGCTGGGCATGGTGGCAGGCGCCTGTAATCCCAGCTATTCAGGAGGCTTAGGCACAAGAATTGCTTGCACCCAGGAGGCAGAGGTTGCCTTGAGCCAAGATCGTGCCACTGCACTCCAGACTGGGAGATAGAACGAGACTGTCTCAAAACAAAACAAAAATTATACATAAGGATATCTGGGAAAGATAGACAGATGGATAGATAGATAGATAGATAGATAGATAGATAGATAGATAGATAGATTTCAAATGGGCATAAAGTGTGAAGATACCAGTGATCTGTATGAATATTCACCCAAAAAACAAGTTGAGCAGAGTAAAATCTCAATAATCAGGTGGACAAGATGCCCTGTTCTTGAGGTGTTAGCCATCTCTGTTCTTGCCAATAGGCAAATAAACAAAGTGGCCATGATGGCAGGAATAAAGTTTAAGTCTGGGCTTAGTAACATGAACTTTACTTGCCAGGATAATCTGGTTACAGCCACTGCTAAATGTCAAACCTACCAACAGCGGATACCAATGCCAAGAACATGTTTCAGCACCATTCACCCACAAAACCAGCTGTTCAGCCATCACGGAAGGGGTAACAATTTGTTAGCATTAAATAAACCATGTGAATATGGGTTTGCCTTCCTGGTCTACTATATTTCTGCCACAACACCATCACTGGGCTTACAGAATGTCTTACTCACCATGTTGTTCCACACAGAAGTCTTCTGATAGGGGATTCACATAATAGTAAGTTACCACAATCATCTTAGTAACATAATTCATCCTGAAGCAGCTGGCCTGATTTTATCATTGTTTTTAGTTGGAAATTAAATGTGATTAAAAGGTGTGTGCAAAGAGGCCAAGTTGACAAGGAGTAGGCTGTGACTATTTATACTGTAAAATGTTGGGCCTTAGTTAAGTTGAAGCTCCAAACACCCCCAATTTCTTTCCTTATTTGCTGTCAGGTTAGGTTTGGCCAAAATAGAAATGTGTAAGAGATTTAACATTTGGAAACATAGCAGCAATTATTACTTTCTGATGATTGTTATGGTTAGAGGTGAGAGACAGTTGCAGACACTCTAGTGGGTTCCAGCTTGCCCTCCCTTTCTATCTCATGTTCACTTCTTTTTCCCCAGCTATGAGCCTTGCTAAGTAACAGACCCCAAGGCCCATCAACGAGTATTAGGCCAACCAGACAACAGTTTCCCATAAATAGGAAACTGTTTATTTATAAACAGGGAACAGAAACTGGCTCCCTCTTTCTTAGCTCACTTTAGCAGCAGGCTATTTTGGGGATCTCAGATGGATTGTTTTGGTGATTCTTCTGATGTTGCAATCCTTGTTTCTGATCTCTCTAACAACTTTGCCTTATTGCATAGCTCACTGTGGTTCTCTGATTAACTCTCACTAAATTAAACTCCTATTGTAATGATTGATTCTGGCAAGAATTATAAATGAATGTCAAGTTATTAACTGAAGGGGCCATTTTCTCCTTCATCCCATAGTACCTAAATCTCAAATAACAGAGTTCTTGCTGGCTAATGCTGGCCATCAGGCAAGTATCTGTTTAGCCTGGTTACATTAACGTAACTTACTGTCATTAATATTAGAAAAGAAAACATGCAGTGCCGTGAAATATGATGTGGTGTGTGTTTGTGTGATGTATAACATATATGTATATACACATACATATGTATATAATTGTACTATACACAATTTAATATAGTATTTAATATTTAATGTTTATATTCATAAATCTACAATTTAGGAGTGTAGTAAATATATTTTGGAGAAAAAGAAATATTTGTCAAAACTATGTTTATTTCTAGTTAAGAATCAAGCACCTTAAATTAGTGTGCTAATGTGTATTTGTTTTTTGTCATTTTATTTTCTCTAATGGTATTGTTCCCAGCAAAGTGCCTTGTACTCAGTTGAACTTTGGAAGTGCAGATGGAGCACAAGACCTCCAGGATGGAGCTGGCTTTGCTGGCTTCTCCATCAGGCTCTTTCCAGATGGTCCCAGGTGATCTCTGCTTCAGCGTTTCACCAGTCCATATTGCAACACTTTCTGAGGCTTCGTAGTTTAAAAATGTAGAGATAATGAAGGTCGTTCAGAATTGTCGTGTCCATGTGTGAAATAAATAACTGGAATGTCAAAATTATTTTCTTTTGCTGAGGAAAAAATATTCTGATTATATGGGTTAAGTAAATGTAAATATACTTCTAAGCAGAACTGAAAAGGTGCACAAGAGTCATAATATATCACTAACAATTAGACATTTATTCAAAAGATGGCTCCAATCAGAGCCTCGCAAACTTACCTGGAGATTTGCAATGGCATAAAATATTGTTTTTACAAAGTCATAAACAGAATAATCCATGTTTTACTACCTGATCACAATGAATCCATACATCATACAAATACTAACTCATCATTTGGTACCTCAGCATGTCAAATGAAACCAAAGTATATACATGGTGAATTTTATTCCCCATGAGGAAAGTATTTGGGAAAACATTTAATGAAATGTTTCTTCCTTATATCCCCAAAATATTTTGCATATTTTTGTAGATGGGACTAATGGTACGGCCCAGAAACATTGTATTAAGACTTTGTGAGAATGAGTTGTTTGGTTACTATGGAATAATCAATGAAAAGAGCAGTTTTGTCAAGATTTTAGTAAACAGTGATATATAAAATGTTTTAAAGATATAAGCTTTGTTCTTAAAAGGAAGATTCTTTCAAAGGAAATAAATACAAATGTCAAAGCATATTTTGTTTCCCTTTTTGTGTTTTTGTTTTTTTTTTACTGTCTGAAAAATGTATAACTAAACCACCAGTGTCTGTACAAACATGGATTTTGTTCTGTTTCTATTATTGTTTTGGGGAGATTTTTTAAAGGATAACATCTGAGGATATACACATATACATACACATATATACATATACACACATATATGTGTGTGTATATATATAATTTAAACTTATATAATTTAAATTTATATAGAGGCGTTTCTCCCCCACTAATGCTCATGCCTGTATTTACAGTTTTGCTTCCCATGGTTTCAATTACCCATGGTCAAATAAGGTCTGAAAATATTATCTAGAAAAGTCCAGCAATAAACAATATGTAAGTTTTAAGTTACAGACCTTTCCGAGTAGCATGTTAAAATCTAGCACTCCTCTGTCAGGCCCCATCCCACCTGAGATGTGAATAATCTCTTTGTTCAGCATATCCATGCTGTGTATGCCAACTGCCTGTTAGTCACTTAGTAGACACTTTGGTTATTACATCAACTGATGGTATCACAGTACTTATATTCAGGTAACCTTTATTTTACTTAATTATGATTTCAAAGCACAAGAGTAGCAATGCTGGCAATTCAGATATGCCAAAGAAAAAGAAGGGGAGAACGGTGAAAGGGTTAGAACATTACAATAAGATATTTTGAGAGAGAGAGAGAGAGAGACTTTATCACAAGCATGCACATATAGAGAAAACACATAGATATGCATATCTACGTTTGGGATATGTATATAGAGTTTGGTACTATTCATGGTTTCAAGCATCCACTGAGGGCCTTGAAATGTATCCTGCATGGAAGAGGTGGCTATTGAAATATCCACAATATTATGTGTGAGCTAAACTTTTTATAATTACAACTTTTTGTAAGATATAAAATGCTTATATCTATAATCCAATATTTTAAAAATACATTTTGCATATTTTGTGTATATATGTCTTTTTCTTTTTATCCACTTTTCACCTTCTTTTTCTGCCAGCAAACTGCATATGGTAGGTAACAAAGCTTGAAATTTATGATTGCAAGTTAAATTAATATGTAGGGGGATATAATAAAGTAGTAGGACATTGATGAAGGCTTCCGAAGTAAATGTAAGTTAAACACCACAAAGATCTGGAAGAGAATACAAAGAAATAAATAAGGAGAAGGAAAAACAACGATAATGATGACAAAAGCATAGCTACAAGCCTAATGAAAAAGCTTAGATTTTCGGAGAGGAAAAAACTTAAGAGCAACAGGAAGGGGCAAGAAAACTGTGATGACCAAGATGGGTATTTGAAAAATATTACTAAACATTAATAATTGGATTATGCTGAATTGTCTGAAGAATGATAGTAAAAATTTGAAATAAGTTATTTTTTTTACTCTTTGTTATTAGACTTTTCTTCATTATATGCAAATTCACACTGAGATTGAGCCATGGGAATCTCTATACTTTATTAGAAATATGTGAACCAACATTCTAATAAGAACAAAGCCTGCTATCTTATGGAGTTTATGCCAACTGAACTTTAATTTTGAAACTGGCAAATATTAAAAAACAACATAACTGACACAGTTACTCATTGTCTATTTAAGCAAGAATAAGAGAAAGCCTATGGATAAAAATCACTTTTTTGTTAATGTCTTATTTGTGAAGTTATTGTAAAATGGTGCTGTCATTATACAATGGGGAAATTATGTTGACATATTCCATTTGAATATTATGATGACCTTTAAAGGAATGTACTCCTAGGCAATATTCATACACATCTATTTTATCCTTCGATAAATGCACATACACTTGTGGGATAGCCTTTGAGATATTTGTTTAAGCACCACTTAGGAATCAGAATTTCCTACAAGTAAAAACAAAGAGAATAATTATAACCATCTTTCACATAATTTTTTCTTGAGTAAGTTTAATATATCTTGGACAAGTTTGGGCACAGTAATGTTTTTCTCACAAATGTCTGCAAAAAAAGATATTGACTATTTTTCATGAACTGTAGCTGGAAAGTAAGCTACTTGGCAAAATGTACATTAACTAAAAATATGTTTATTAAAACATTATTGGGATGATATTGCTAGTAGAACTTTTGTTATCCCAGAAATATTATAAAATATTAGTTTTATATTGAAGCTATATATTTGGTAAATACATGTTTGCTTTATTGTGTTTGCATTTATTGATATTAAAATATATCTATTGACAATGTAGCCTGATATTTCAAAATATGCAAAATCTTATATCAGCACATACTGCTTTAACATATGTTAAATAAAAAATAATCAGTAAATATCATTAAAGTATATTACATTGTTAAAAATAGACAATTTGATCCTGGGCTAAAGGACATAAGTGAAGAAAGTAACTAAATGCAAAAGGACATTTAAAAATTGGAAGTTATATATAAGAGTTTAATTTTGGGGATTGTATTACAGCAGATATTATCATCTCTGTGCTCTTCAAATGTTTCTATGAGTACGAAAAGAATAGATAATCTCTCATAAAATGGCAGTAATATGTACTAGAAAAAAATACATGGTTTGTAAATAAAATATTAGTAATTCACTGCAGAACAAATTTAAACTGTACTCATATTGTTTTAACACATGAGTATCACTATATCTCCTAATGCTGCTATGAAGGTAAATTATTGGTTTGAGTTGTTTTACAGTGTTACACAACTATTGTTGATTGCACCAAATGCCTTTCACCTGTGAGTGAATAGAATGCTTCCGAAGGAACAACCGTGCCTTACCCCAGCTATGAGCTAGTAAATATTTTGGAGGACATGGTCTAGTAAAAACAGGAAGACAGAGATGGAAAATACAACAAGAGCATAATGTAAGCTAAATCCCCCCCAGAAAAGTACAGAGACAAAACAGAAACAATTACAAGATAAATTGTAACAGGAGTAATAGCCACATGATGAATAAACATATTATTTAAAAGTTTTCACTTATTCAATAATTGTGATTATGGCAGTTTTCTCAAAAAGTGAAATTGGAAGATGAAGAATAACAAATAACTGGGTTAGAGTGTGGTGTAAAAGAAAAAGATGATGTACAATGGAAAAAGAAAAGTTGGAATTGACTTTTTAACTTTTTTAACTATACTGTCTATAGAAGAATAAACTAAAAAAACTTATCTACATTTTTGTAAAGAAAATTGGAATACTTTCGTGAGATATAGTTTAAAGATTTATTTGAAATAGCAGACTATTATCTACTACAAATAGACTGATAAATTCAAATAGGATGAATTCAATGACTATATTTGCAGTTATTAAAATTCCTAGAATTAAGTTTAGTTACCTTTTTATTGTATCAGAATCTTCTAAAATCTTTTTCCAACACTATCTCTTTCAACTGAAACTCCAACCCTATTGAGCTTCTTGTAGTTACCTCAAAAAGTAGAACTCCCCTATGTCAGAGATGGTAAGACATTTCTCTTTGGTGGAATGCTTTTCTTTGGATATTCACATGGTCCATCATTCACTTTCTTCAGATTCCTGGCTCCAAAATCATGTTAACATGAATTCCCCCCTCAGGTACCTTATGTAAGACAGCACTCTCACTTAGACCCTCTATTTCTACACCCATTATCCTTTGTAGCTTCCATCACTAACACACTCAATATATATTTGTATTGTTTATATAATCATAGGATACAAGCTCCAAGGTATTAAGGTTTTTTTCTGCTTTGTTCACTTGTTTATCGACAGTGCTTAGTGAAGGGTCTGCAGCTCAATTAAAAGTTTTCGAGTAAACACATCTATGAGTTTGAGTCTAGTTTAAAATCAGGGAAGATTTTGAATTTATTTTTGAAACCATAATGTGAGATACAGAACCATAATAAAAATGATGAATATTTAGAGACGATGTTATGACAACTTAACTAAGCAAACCAAAGCTCACTTGCTCTATCCATCTATACATTAACATGTAAGTATATATAAACATGTTATATTAATTTAAAAATATGATATATATTAATTACATATACACTCCTCTTTAGCATTTAGTTCAGAAGTTAATAAAATAACATTTCTACAAAAAGTATTTGACAGGATTGTGAAATGGATTGAGAAATGCATGAGTTGAAACTGCTGAATGAAGACATAAAGTTAACCAACAACATTACGTGTTTCATCTGAAGACAAATGGGGCATAAAACTGCATAAAGAATATAGTTCTAGCTATGACTGTAACTGGAAATAATTTTGAATGCAATGTTAAGTACATATCTTAGATGTGGGGAAAAATTCATATTATTAAAAAACAAAGAAAATAAAATTAATATGTTCCATACACACTGAAAATAAGATTTATATGTATTTTGTGTGTGTGTGAAAACCAGTATAGCCAGAAGTTAAATGGCCTGTAGAAATTAAATCAAAATGAATATGTAAATGAACAAGCAAACATCAAAAATTATATAATTATGCTCTATGAAAATATTATAGTAAAACATAATTTGTGGTTTGGATACAAAAATAAAAATAAAGAAATAGTAGAATCTGACAGTCACCTTATAAAGATAGATAAGAGATATAATTAAAAAGTGGCAGAGAAGGCATAGAAAAAAATTCAACAGAGACCACTATAATTGGAAACAACAGAAGAGAAAGAGGAAATTTTCCAAAGGAAAATTCAGAGAAACAATTTTTAAAATGTAAATACTGGTGAAATGTGAATTCCAATAAGAATAGTAATGTGGTTTGGAGAAATAATGTAAATAAAAGAGACAAAATAGAAAGAGATAGGGCACTGACAATCAAAAAGAGAAGGGGGAAATGTTTAAAAGGACTTACTGAAAACTTAAATCCTCAGTACAGACATGAACCAAAAAAAATAAACAAGGAAGAGGACATTATAATACATATATATGTAAAAGTATAGAGGTCAATTACCCTAAATTAAACTATAAATTTATCTGGATTCCAGCGCAATTACTAAGAGGAAATTTGGGTGCAAGTGAGGGACTACTTAAGCTTACTTGAAAGGACTTAAGCAAAAGTGCATCACCAAAGACATTCTGAGAAAGAGAATTGAAGTGAAGGAGAGTCTTATTAGAAATTGTGCAATAATAGATGCAGTAATTGAAGCAGTAAACTACTGAGGCATGAATTAAAAGATCAATGGAATGAATTAGAAAATCCAAACATACAGCTAAAATGTACAGCAGATTTAGTAATACTATAACAGTAATACTTTTAATTAGTGGGGATAAGAGGGTTATTCAATAAATGATAATGGCACAATTGAAGTATTCTGTGTAACAAAACAAATTTGGATCTTCTATATTATTTGTTACACTGGAATAAATTTCTAAAGGAACAAAAATATAAAAGTCACTTATAAAATGAATGTAGATGATAAGGCACTTCTAGTGTGTGTGTATATGTGTGTATGTGTGTAGAGTCATGCCACATTTTGGTTAAGGATGAATTACATATATGATGGTGGGCCCATAAGAGTAAAATACCGTGTTTTCTATGTTTAAATATATTATAGATACAAATACCTATCATATTACAATTGCCTATCATATTCAGTGCAGCAGCATGTTGTATAGCATAGGAGGATTAGGCTATATCATATAACCTGAGTGTGCAGTAGGCTAGACCATGTAGGTTTCTGTAAACACACTCTGGGATGTTTACACAATAAGGAAGTCACCTAATGATGCATTTCTCAGAAGGTATTCTTGTCAATTAAGTGACACAAGTATATGACTCTGTGTGTGTGTGTGTATGTGTGTGTGTGTCTAAGTTTCTGAGCACCTAAAGAGAAATCTCCTCTGACACTTTCTAGTCCCATATATTTAAAGTTAAAACTATTTTCAATTAAACAGATTGGCAACAATCATGAAGTTTTAGAACCTACTGGTGATCACAAGAGAGAGAAGTGCAGCTGTAGGTTACTTAAAAGAGTATGAATTGATAAAACCTTCATGGAAGTTAATTTAAAATATTCATGAAAATTTTAAAAAGACACCACAACTAGGACTTCATATTTACAACTTGCAGAATGATGTAGGTAAAATATTTTAATTATATTTGTCATAGTGTTGTAGGACTTTTCCTTAGTTCAGCTAAAGACAGGGTTCTTTGTTCCACAGTCATGAAGATTCAAACTTGCAGACAATTTGAATGGAGAGTAAGACAGGGTTTTATTGGGTGAGAAGGAAGAAATGGGAGAAAGCGGGACTCTCCCTAGGCCAGAGTCCCTTGTTAGAGCGCTTCCTGCCTGCAGCATGAATCTCAGGTTCCACACAGGAAGAGGAGGGGCCAGGCCTCTCCCAGCTCCAAATGTCCTGAACTTCCTGCGGCGCCACCTCAATAAGCAGGCTGGTTGGAGTTCCTCCAAGGACCTCCTTCCACCTGACTGTCTCAATAGCAAAATATTTGAAAAGCCAGAATGCCAATCACCACGAGCCTGTTTAAATAAACTATGGTGTGTTGACAAACACTAGTTTTCTATTAAGTTATTTAAAAGTTTAGAGTAACTTTGTGGGCTATAGAAAGATTATCTAGATATATTGTGAGTGGAAAAGGATGGTAGTTATATTAGTTTTCCATTACTGCCATACCAAATCACCACAAACTTAGTGGCTTAAACAACACAAATTTGCTATATCACAATTTTTGTGTGTGTGTGTGTGGGTACACAATGGGTGTGCATATTTATAAGGCACATGAGATGTTTTAATATAATGTGAAATAATCACACAGTTTTATATTTAGTTTTGTTTTGTTAATATCGGAGGTCTGGCAGCTTGGCTGGGTCTTTGCTTAGAGTCTCAAAAGACCACAAACAAGGTACTGCAGGGTCGTGTTTCTGGAAACTCTAGGGGAGAATATGTTTTCTCTGCTCATACAGGTCATTAGTAAAATTCAGGTTGTAGTTTGAGGCTATATAACTGAGGTTTCTTGCAGGTTATTAGCTGAGGGCCATTCCCAGGTTCTAAAGGCCATTGCATTTCTGGGTTCATGGCCAACTTCCTTTATCTTTAGGGCCTCCCACTATAACTGGAGTCCTCACTTTGCATTTCTTAGATCAAATCATCTGCCTTTTCTCCCCAAAGCATTCTTTCTGGCTATCTTCTTGTCTACTTTTAAGTGCCCATGGGGTTGTGTGAGCCTACCCATGTAACCCAGGACGGTGTCCACATTAGTCAACCTGTACCAATAATTCCGTCTTCGAATCTCTTTTGGCATGTAATAATATACTACCTCTAATCTCTTTTGAAGTGTAATAATATATTGGCAGATTGCAAGGATTAGGATGTGAAACATCTTTGGCTATCATTATTCTGCCAACTACAGTAATCTGGTATGTTCCCATAGGCTTTGTATAAAATACTACCAATATTTGGTTATATAAAATGATCTCTGAAAGTTATCCAAGAATCTAAGAAAACTCTGAAAAGATTATCTGGAGGTCTCTAAGAAGGAGAGAATGGGAAGATTCTTTTCATTATTTATTCTTTTCATAATTTATACATATATAAAATGTACTATGTATATATGTATAAATACATGCACATACACAGTGTGTTTTATATATGAATGTACATGTTTTGAATTTTTTTATATATATTCAAAATAGAAATATAAATGTTTTAAAAAAGAAATCACTTATTCAGAAATTACCAAAAAAAAAAAAAAAAGATAAAAGAGAACTTCGCTGCAGGGAAGATTGAACTAATTGCTCTGTATTTGGAAGTATGGCAGAGGGAAATGCCTGATGAAAAAAGAAATTAATGTAAATAAGAAAAAAGTATATCTATAATAAAAAATAATTATAAGAATGAACACCTTTTTAATATTCTTAGTTATTCAGTGCATGTTAATTATTGCTGTAAAGAAGGCTTTAGAGCCAAAGGCTGTATAGGACAAATAGCCCATTTGCAGTATAATATAATAATGAGCATAGAATAAAGATAAAATAGGAGAAGCAACGAAGAAGAAATTAAAAGAAAAGATGTTTGAATAGTCAGTAGAATGAGAGAAGAAAGGGAGGGCAAAACTTTAAAGTAATGGATATGCTACCTGTAGATGTACTGTGTGTGTGTGTGTGTGTGTGTGTGGTGTGTGTGTGTGTGTGTGTGTATATGCACATATGATATTCCCTGGAATATAAGTAAAGATACAAAATATTTTAAGGGGGTATTGGAAGAAAACTTACAAAATGGAGGAGCTGTTGCTCTTTGTGGCACTGTCTTACGTGAGAGAACATCTTACCTCACCTCATTTTGGACATTTTAAATTAATTAGCAACAGTTAAACAACTCAAAAAGAGATAAAATAATTGCGAAGATGATGGATGACATTTGATTTTATTAGAGTTTTTATATTGATCTGAACAAACAGGTAGAAACTTTCATTTGAAGAAAGGGTGAAATAACATATAATGAATGAGGAGCAATAAATACTCTTTCATTTAAAGGAGAGATGAAATACCTTGGAATAGGAAATACTAAAATTATTTAATGCTGATGAATAGAAGACTGTTAGTTTAGATTCGTCTTTCTACAAAGGCAGGAAGAATAAGACAGACAGTATGAGAGAAGGTCCATGAGTATACCAAATAGTGCCAAGCATAGACCAGTGAACAATGAAGTAAGTGCAGAACATTCAGTAAATGACAGGTAAAAAGATGGGGTTTTTTAAATCAAGAATATCAATATCTTTAAATGGAAATAATAATCTGCTCTAATACTTTGCAAAGAAATACAGTGTCAACTAAACTGACTGGTTGTATGACAGCAATGATCAATAAGATGTACCTAATTATGCATAAGGAAATGAAGAAATCAATTAAAATCAACTAAGGAAATTAATTAGGACTTATTCTTTCTTTTTGGGGGGTGGGGATTACTGAATCTTGCTCTGTTGTCAGACTGGAGTGCAGTAGCGTGATCTTGGCTCACTGCAACTTCAATGTCCTGGATTCAAGCAATTCTCCTGCCTCAGTCTCCCAGGTTCAAGCAGTTCTCCTGCCTCAGCCTCCCGAGTATCTGGGACCACAGGCACCTGCCAACATGCCCAGCTAATTTTTATATTATTAGTGGAAATGGGATTTCACCATGTTGGCCAGGATGGTCTCAATCTCTTAACATCATAATCCGCCCACTTTGGCCTCCCAAAGTTCTGGCATTGCAGCTGTGAGCCACCGTGCCTGGGTTTTTGTTTGTTTGTTTGTTTTGGGGACGGATTTTAGCTCTTGTTGCCCAGGCTGGAGTGCAATGGTGCGATCTCCACTGAAACCTCCATCTCCCCCGTCCCGGGTGCAAGAGATTCTCCTGCCTCAGTCTCCTGAGTAGCTGGGATTACAGGTGCCTGCCACCACACCTGGCTAATGTTTGTATTTTTAGTAAAGATGGGGTTTCTCCATGTTGGTCAGGCTGGTTTCCAACTCCTGACCTCAGGTGATCCGCCTGCCTTGGCCTCCTAAAGAGCTGGGCGTGAGCCACCGCACCTGGCTAGGACTTATTCTTCCTATGTACATATGATTTGTAAAAACTGTGAAGGAAACATTTATAAAATTTAGGTTATCAAAGTAAACCACATAAAATATTTAAATCCAGAAATAATGTACATCAAACAATTATTAATAGATCATTATAAAACAGAGCTCTAGAAAAGTATATTTGAGTATATTAGAAATAGACACAATAAATTAGTGAAACAAATGGGATATACAGAAAAATTGTGCTATTGGATTAGCATATATAGCTAAATAAGATAATAGAGTTGTGGGGAAAAAAGCCATACGTATTAAAGCTCACTTAAAAAATGAGCTTGCTGTTTTCACAGAGGATATTGGTATATGAGGGACAGAAATATATCAAAAGGTACAATTTAAGAAGCTAAATCCAGTAGCACAGTTATGAAAACCTATGAAAATGGTTACACCAATATGGAAATAATAGAGTTGGTTCCTAACAGAGGCATGGTCTCTATTTCCTCAGTGTTCCCATATATCCATTGGGACAGGAAGATTTAGTAAATTGAATTCACCAGTTTTAATGGATTTTAGTATTCTTGTGGCACTTCTAAGCTCTTCTAAGAATTCTGTATGCCTGTGGCCTCATGATGTACCTACATCTGGAAACAATACTATGATATTCCTGAAGGTTTCTTGCCATACAGGCGAAGCCAAGTTCAATTCTCCTGCAACATCCTGCAGCCAATTCTGGTGTTAACTCTTTCTAAAAAGCTTATGCTCAGAAATGCAGGAAGGAATGGTGTTAATAAT
Source organism: Trachypithecus francoisi (assembly GCF_009764315.1). NCBI lineage: Eukaryota > Metazoa > Chordata > Mammalia > Primates > Cercopithecidae > Trachypithecus > Trachypithecus francoisi. The sequence goes on along the minus strand of NW_022681454.1, from coordinate 154,458,704 downwards.
TGGGAAGTTTTTGAAATATAGGAGCCAGTTTAGCAGGTTCTAAGGTCAGTATTCTATTGGGCTAGTTATGTGTGGCTGATACTGAGGTATGCAGTCTCATTAAGGGGACCCTTTGTTTTGATGTATTAATAAATGCACTTTGGGAGGCCGAGACGGGCGGATCACGAGGTCAGAAGATCGAGACCATCCTGGCTAATACGGTGAAACCCTGTCTCTACTTAAAAATACAAAAAAAAAAAAAAAAAAAACTAGCCGGGCGACGAGGCGGGCGCCTGTAGTCCCAGCTACTCGGGAGGCTGAGGCAGGAGAATGGCGTAAACCCGGGAGGCGGAGCTTGCAGTGAGCTGAGATCCGGCCACTGCACTCCAGCCTGGGTGGCAGAGCAAGACTCCGTCTCAAAAATAAATAAATAATAAATAAATAAATAAATAAATAAATAAATAAATGCAGGAAATAAAGTTATGTAAGCAGAAAACAACTCACATCTGGCATAAGCTTTAAAAAAATGGGAATGAGGAAATAGCATTAGAATAGCATTTAATACTTTTATGGCCATGTTTTAAGAAACAGAAAATGACTATGATTTGTGGGGGCTTGTTCTTACATTTTTAACTATATGTGAGAGAGGAGATAGTTAGAGGCCAGCTTGGCAGATAGAGAGGGAGGATCTCAGGAGAGGAAAAACACCCACAGGACCGCACCCACACTACCCTGTAGGTAGTGGGAAGAAATGTGGTTAAGAACTTACTCTTATGTTAGAATGTTTGCTCAGAAGGGACGGGCCCAACTTAGGCACAGGTGCAATAAATCAATCTAAATGTCCTTAGCCCAGCTGATTATAATACCATTATCATGATATTAGCATTATGTTTTTAGCCCCACCCCATGGGTTTTGCTTACCTACTCATGGGTAATTATCGCGAGAACCCGCTCCCAATGTTTAAAGTGGGTTGTTTTCTATTTCCTAAGCGTCTGGGCTGGGTTGAGAAATAAAGGGAAAGAGCACAAGAGAGAGAAATTTAAAGCTGGGTGTTGGAGGGAGACATCACATGTCGGCAGGATCCGTGATGTTCCCTGAGCTGTAAAACCAGCAAGTTTTGATTAGCGATTTTCGAAACGGGAGGGAATACATGAGTAGGGTGTGGCTCACAGAGATCATACTTCACAAGGTAATAAAATATCACAAAGCAAATGGAGGCAGGCCGAGATCACAGGACCACCAGATGAAGTGAAATTAAAACTGCTAATGAAGTTTCGGGCACACATTGTCGTTGATAACATCAGGAAACAGGGTTTGAGAGCAGACAACCTGTCTGACCAAAATTTATTAAACAGGAATTTTACTCATCCTAATAAGCCTGGGAGTGCTACAGGAGACCGGGGCTTATTTCATCCCTTCGCTTCAACCATAAAAGACAGCACACTTCTAAAGGGGCCGTCTATAAGCCTACCTTCAGGGCACATGCTCTTTCTCAGGGATGTTCCTTGCTGAGAAAAAGAATTCAGCGATATTTCTCCTATTTGCTTATGCAAGAGGAGAAATATAGCTCTGTTCCATCTGGCTCACCGGCGGTCAGTTCAAAGTTACTTCTCTTGTTCCCTGAACATTGCTGTTATCCTATTCTTTTTATAAGATGCCCAGATTTCATATTGTTCAAACACACATGCTCTACAAACAATTTGTGCAGGTGACACAATCACAGGGTCCAGAGGCGACCTTCATCCTCCTCAGCTTACGAAGAAGATGATGGGATTAAGAGATTAAAGTAAAGACAGGCATAGGAAGACCCAAAGGTATTGATTGGGGAAGTGATGTGTCCATGAAATCTTCACAATTTATGTTCAGAGATTATGGTAAAGAGAGGTGTAAGAAATTATAAAAGTATTAATTTGGGGAACTAATAAATGTCCATGAAATCTTCACAATTTATGTTCTTCTGTCGCGGCTTCAGCCGGTCCCTCCATTCCGGGTCCCTAACTTCCCGCAACAGATAATAACTAAGATGGAATCACTCTGGCCAACCCCAGACATGGAACAACCACAGAAGGGAACTTTGCCCCTCCCATTTGGGTGGAACCCACAGAAGACTTCCTTGCTTCTGCCACATAAAAGACCCAGACCTCAGTCACATTTCTGGCAACCCATTCTTGGGCCCCTCTTGCTGTTGAGAGCTTTATTGTTGCTTAATAAAACTTACTCTGCCTTACACACTCTCCAGTGTCCACTTGCCTTATTCTTCTTGGTCATGGGACAAGAACTCAAATGTAGCTGAAACAAAATAAGAAACAGAAAGGAAATAATACATGTACTTAGCTTCACGGGGTTTTTCTCATTGCAAAGTTTCTGTCTCTAGCTGAAACAAAATAAGAAAAAGAGAGGAAAAAAATACATGTACTTAGCTTCACAGGGTTTTCCTCGATGTAAAGTTTCTGTCTCTTTTTAATCTTTTCCACACCTTTCCCTGCTGAGTTATTATATGTTCCAAGGTTGCAGACCCAACAGGATCCATTATGGAATACCATGTGTACAAGCTTCTGGGTAGATGTGATCCATAGGGAATGCTTCCACAAGAGAAGTAGAATCTTCTTGCTGTTGCTAATGTTTGGTGACCTCTACCTCTTCTTCAAGTAATTCCTTGCCTTCAGTCTTTATCCTGACTGTTGCAATGCTAAACATTCCTGGTCATATATCTAGGCATTTTTTTTCTGAGAAAATGGAGTACATTTTGATTTAATATTTTTATTTTGATGGTCATATACATTAGAATTTGAGTCTGAAAAGATAAAAACAGTGCACATCTAATACTGACATATGATTTCAAAACAAATATTTGTATTATCTTGTGAAATTCTGAGTAATAAATACATCATGTTTTCCCTAGATAGCAAAGAAAGAACAAAAGCAGAAAATACATCAATTCTGTATTCACATCAAGCAAAAGTCAAATGATATAATGGCAAATTAAATGCTCCAGTAAAAAGAAAATAACAGAAGAAAAACAAACAAACAAAAAATAAACAACAGAAACAGTTTCTCTAAGGCAAAAGTTGAGTGGAAATAATTGTTTTAATTATCAAAAATTGTGTTTTCTTTAAATATTTTGAGAACTTTTATTACTTCTATTGTAATTTTCAACAAGACTGTAGGAACAAATAGTCCACAAGAGCAAACTATTAAAAATGAATGAAACTATTTTATACAATGTGGTTCAGTGCATTTTTAATATTTTGTCTGTAACTTTTACAAAAAGAACAAAGCCATGTTCTAGCTGCAATTATTTTATTATACTCTTTTCCTTCTCTTTCCTAGTGTTTACATACAAGTAAGCAAATTGGAGATAGAACTGCTCATATTAAAAAGATAAAGTGTACCGATTCATATAAGGCTTATATAACAGAATTTGAGTTTCAGCAAGTCTTTCTCTTTCTCATATAAAACATTTTATATCTAGCATTGTATATTTTATTATACACTGTATATTAGGAGTATATGTAAAATAGTTAAAGATACTGTATTCAAGACATTAAAATTAAGAAGACTTGATGTAATATATACAAGGTATAGATACTATATAAATGCTATATTATAATTTATATTTTTATTTAAAATTAGATAGTACATATGAATAAGTATATAAACAAAATAAGCGTATTTCAGGTAATAATTATTAAGTATCACCATTCAGGACCCAAACTGGATGACTGTCATGACCCAGAAGCCCCACAAATGTCCCTTTTCATTTCACTCTTCTGTAGTTCCGAGGTGGGGCCTAATGGGAGATGCTTGGGTGATAGAAGAAGATTCCTTATGAATGTCTTGGTGCAGTCCTCTTGGTAAGGAGCAAGTTCTCTATGTGTTCCCATAAGAGCTAGTTGTTAACAAGAACTTGGCACCTGCTCTGCTCTCTCTGTTGCCATTTGATCTCTGCACATGCTGGCTTCCCTTGGCCTTCTGCTCTGAATGAAAGCATCCATAGACCTAACCAGCCTAACCAGAAGCAATTGCTGGTGCTATGTTTCCTATGCCACCCACAGAACCATAAACCAAATAAGCTTCTTTTCTTTATAAATCACCCAGCCTCAGATGTTCTTTTATAGCAACACTCATGGACTAAGACAATTCTTTCTGAATAAGTCAACACAAGCTAAACATAATACCCAAGAACCCCCACATTTACGTGCAGAGTTTGTTGGAAAACAAGGTTCTTTCCATGTGGCCTTCAGCCTTGGAATATCACTGTAAACATTCTGCATTTGGCTGGTAGACAAGGGAAGTTATAGTGCATGAACCACAGTCCAGTAGGTTTTATGTGTCAAAAGATATTCTATTACACGGAAGTATAAAAGCCTATCAAGGAACTACCTATGAACATTAGAGTTATAGTCTAGCTTCAACCTGAAGAAAAAGGGAAAATAATGGATGAACTCCCAGAGAGTCTGTCATTGCATTCTTAGTCTGTGTTTTCACTATGCTAAATTGAGTATTAATCATCACCTTGTATTTCTTTATAGCTTTTATCACCCACATATATATGCCTTTCTATCTAATCTATCTAGCTAGCTAAAAGTAGATTTTAGCTATCTATGTATCTACTTATCTATGTAGTTGAGCTTTGTATTTTAATCGATTTTATTGAAGAATAAAGTTGTATACATTTATGGTACACAACAGGATGTTTTGATATCTGTATACACAGTAGAACAGTTAAATCAAGCTAATTAATACATAGATTATCTTGCATGCTTCTTACAGTGATAGTAATTAATAACAATATGTTGTATACTTGAAAATTGCTTTGCCTATATTTTAATACAAGATTATTTCTCTCTGTGTAAATATTTTCAATTAATTAATGATGCTATATGGTGCATTTGTTTTATCGTTATAGAGTATCCCATTGTATGAATATCACAGAGCATATTCATTTATTCTAATGTTAATGAACATTTTGTTTGGTCCCAGGTTTGATATTCTGAGCGATTCTTGAGTAAATATTATTTTATGTATCTCCTTTTATACATGTGTAAGAGTGTCCCAAGAATATATAACTAGTAAAATTATTTCGTTATGAGGCATGTACACATTGATATTGTTGGTGAGTAGCAACATGTTTTCAAAATTGATTGTGCTTCCAGTAGTGTGTGAGCACTCCTATTGCTCCATATCCTTACCAATATCTTATATTGCAAGACTTTATTTATTTGATTTCTTCAGTCTAGGGTGTATAAGATAATATTGACCTTATTTACTTGTTCAAAAAATACTTAACAAGTACTTAATATGTACCAAGCACTATTGATCTTGGAATGTATCATTTAAAAATAACAGCCTGGGAACCATGTGCTCACAGAGTTTGTATATTTATGAGAACAGAGAGAAAACAAACACACATGAAATAAACAATTTTACAGAAAACAAAACAACATTCAAAAAACTAAAAAGAAAAGAAAAACAAGAGCAGGATAAGAGGAACCAAAACAGTAGAGAGTATGAGCTTTAGTTTCAAATAGTTTACTCACCACAGGACTGCTGAGGAGGTGAATTTCAGAACACATTAAGTTTTAGCCATGTGAACATCTGGAAGAACAATCTCTCTCCTTATATGTATTTACCTGTAATCCTAATATTTGCTTAATAAAGGTGCATGGTTTTAATACTCATTGATAATTTTTTATTGCTTAACATGTAGAATACAATTGTATTAAAATACAATTTTCATAAATTGACCAAATATCTAGTGTCCTTACTAAATCTGCATATACATCCTAATATTTTATAAATTAATTTCATTTTTCTACATATATCATCATGTCATTTAAAAATAATTCTTTCTTTTGTGGGTATGTTTTATCCCACATTAGGGAAGTTTCTTTCTCTTCCTGGTTTGCCTAGAAGTTTTATTTTTTTCATGGATCAGCATTGATTTTGTGAAATATTTTTCTGCACGTACTAGGTGATCGTGTAATGCATTTATTTTGTTAATGTATTAAACCATATTGATTGATTTTCTAATATTAAACAGCTGTGCATTCCTGGAATGAATGCATCTGAGTCACAATGGATTATTCTTTTCAGTAGGTGTTGCCTTTGGCTTGTTAATATTTTATTTAGGGATTTTGCCTTAGGGTTATGACAGTTATTGCACAGTAATTTTCCTGCTAATAAAGTTGTCAGGATTTTAATAACAGACTCTATTTGGCCTTACAAAACATGTTAGCGAATGTTTTCCTCTTTTCACTCTACAGGAAGAATTTCCTTAAAATTGGTATTCTTTCTCCCTTCAATTTTTAGAATAAATTATCAAGGAAGCCATCTGAATTTTTTGCTTGTTTGTTTAAAGATTTTTTTTAAGAGAAGTTTTTAAATAATGTATTTTTCCCCAGCTTTATTATAATCATTTTAAAAATAAATATATTTTATTCAAATTTTCTGCTGCTCTTCTGTCCATTTGGAAAGTTATTGTTAGATACGAGTTCTAAATTTCTTTTCAAAGAATTAATATGTCAGTATGTTCAATTCTGTGCCTTCTACTTTTAAACTTTCTCGTAAAGCAATCTTTTTTGATCACCTGCTCCACCTTGACTCATTTCAATCACCTGCTCCACCCTGACTCATTCTGATTACCTCCTTCCTGCTCTGCCCTGACTCCCGCCAAAGCACTCACCCCATGATTCTCTTTAAATTAGCCAATGGAAATTAGTTTAGCCTGTGCGGCCAACCCTAGCCAATAGGGGAATGACCCAGCAGCAGGGGCAACCTGTGTCAGGGATAAGAACCCCTTCCCCTCCCTTGTCCAAGTGTGCACTCACCATCGCTCCATCTGCAAGGGTGCTCCCTTCTATAGAAGTAACTTGCCTTGCTGAGAATTAAAAAGAAAATTTTCTGTTCAAGTGGTATTCCTTTTGCAGCACTGAAACTTTATATATAACACTGCATTTTACAAAGAATATTGCATTGTTTTAATTGTCAAATTTATTAGCATACATTGTGTTATCTATTCAATGTCTACAAATTTTATTCTGATGCCCTCTTTTTTTTTTTTTTTTTAAACAACTCTGTCCTCCAGGCCAGAGTGCAGTGGCATGATCTCGGCTAACTGCAACCTCCGCCTCCTGGACTCAAGCGATTCTCTTGCCTCAGCCTCCTGAGTAGCTAGAATTATAGGCATACACCACTATGCCAAGCTAATTTTTGTATTTTTACTAGAGATGGGGTTTTGCCATGTTGGCTAGGCTGGTCTCAAACTCCTGACTTCAAGTGATCCACTAGCCTTGGCTTCCCAATGTGCTGGGATTACAGGTGTGAGCCTGTAATCTCTTTTTCTTATTTGGTAATTTTTCTTTTTTTCTTATTTGATTCTTCTAGTTTATTCATTTTATTAATGTTAACAAAATTTTGACTTTGTGAATTTTTCTTTGTTGAATGTGTATTTTATATTTCATAATATATGTGTTATTACATATATTATCTCCTTTCATCTAATTTACTTGTTTTTGATTAACTGTCTTTTTGTAGTTTTTGAGATAGATACAAACTTTGGTCAGCCATTGTCAGCACTTCTTCTGCTATAATATGTGTATTTAGAGTGATAAGCCCAGCTTCAGCTACATCCCAAGATTAAGGATTTGGCATAGTTTTGTTATCTTTCCAACTCAAGTTATCACCGAATTTTAATTGTACATTTTTTGACCCCTTGGATATTTTTAAGTGTGCTGCTAAATTTGTGAATATTTCAGAATGTTTCACTTATCTCAGTGGTGTTTATATCTGTGACAATTACATTATAATAAAGGAATTCAATTCTTTATATTTGTTGTTTTGAAATGAGTTGTAACTTGTGTATATATAGACATCTGTTTTAGTTAAACATTCCCTATGTACTTGAAAAACATGTGTATTTTGCAGCTACTGAATATACACACATATCATTTAGATCAAATCGATTATGTTGTTCAAGTCTTCTATATTGTTATTGATTTTTTGGACCTACTTCTTTTTTAACCAGGTATTTAGAAATGTGTAAAAAATGCCCAATTATTGTTGAGATTTTTTTCCCATTTTAGTTCTATTAACTTGTTTTATGTATTTTAAGAATCATGTTATCTGATACATACAAATTTAAGATTGTTCTATGTTCCTATTAAAGTGAATTTTTCTATAGTGAGTGAACAAGAATATCGAGAGAGAAATGCATGTTTGTGGGAGGGGCTGGTAAATCATGGAGGGCTATGTAGATGATCAGAAGTGTGGCTTTACTAGCAGTGAAATTGTTAGCACTAGGGAATGTATCTGAGCCACATGGCATCAAAATGTGTTACCGATGCAAATCGACATAGGTCTGCAGCAACTTCCACTCTTACCTCTTCAGAAGAAAGAATTCAGCTGAGGGGCATAAAGCAGAGTGAGAGACAGGCAAGTTTTAGTTCAGGAGTGATAGTTTATTTTAAAAGTTTTAGAGCAGGAAAAAAAAAGAAGTACACTTGGAAGAGGTGCAAGTGGGCCACTTGAGCGATCAGGTGCACTATTTGACCTTTCACTTGGGATTTTATACAGTGCTATGCTTCTGGGGTCCTGCGTCTCTTTTCCCTCATTATTTCTCTAGAGTGGGCTGTTTACATGTGTAGTGTGTGTAGTTACCTGGCAACATGTGGGAGGAGCTGCATGTGTAGAATGTTTACTGGAATTATACACATGCTCACTTGAGTCATTCTTCTCTTACCAAATGTTCCTAGAAGGCCATATATGGCTTAAGCTTTGCCCTTTTACCTCCTAGTGCAAGTGCATGAGCCCACTTACTCAACTCTGGAGATCTTATCAGGAAGCTACTGTTCATCAGATTCAGGTGTTTCTCCTTACTGGGAGACTGCCTTTCCCTGGCGCTGGCTGCAATCAATTTAACAACTAACTGCCTGACCATCACCTGACGGCTTCCAAACATTCAAGGTGTGTGGAAGGGCCTGGGAGCCCTCTCCTGCTCTGCTCCTGTCTAACTGTCTACCTGGTGTAACAAAATGGGACCTGTCACAGTGTTTTCAACAGAAGAGTAAGTAGAAGTGATTTTTGCAAATAATCTTTTTTCTTTGTGGAAAATATATTGCAACACAGCAAGAAGAAAATCTAGGAGGCCATTAAAGACTGCGTTGTTTTCATCTAAATGAGAAATGAGGATGGTTCATCAAGGTGGGAGAAGTGGTTGAATTTTGTGTATACTTTTAGGATAGAAACAAGAGGATATCCACATGGATATTAGAGGCAGGGGTAGTGAGACAAAGAAATGAATCAAGAAGGCTTCCCATAAAAATTTGGCCTCAGAAATTAAAACAATTGGTGTCATCAGTTGTTATGAGGCAGGGTTTAAATCAAGCAATCAAATGTGTTGCCATAATGCTGTCTAGAAAACTATCTAAATAAAATATTGGATTTGTATCAACATAACTTTAAAAGTTATTCTCTCCAAAAGGATTTTTCACATTCTTTATATTTAAAGTGACAAGGTATTATTTTAAGTAATAAAAAAACCATGAAAGAGAAAGAGCCCATTGTGTGGTTTTAATACATTGTAGATTGGAACTGTTTTTTAAAACTAAATAAGACAGTGTTTTTGAAGAATTTGAAAGGTGAAGAAATTAGTTTGCAGCTATTTTGTTTTTTCACAGACTTTTTAGTAATTTATTTATGTAAGTGTAAATGATGGAAAACCAAAGATGCATATACTTAATTCTATTTGTGTCTTTTATAAGCTTTATCCATAGTTTATCAATTCAGATAATCATAGATTTTATTTCTCCCAAGCCATCACACTTGATAAGTTTAAATTTAACCTCATATATTTAGCATAATGCCATATGACTACAAAGGCTACTTTCTCTAATTTGAATGACACATTTTATTTCCTACTGTGTTTTACCAGTAGCTTCTCTCATTTAAAAAAAAAAAAAAAAATCCTGGAATGTTATATAATGGATTCTACTCTGCAACATTTCCTTGGGCTAAATTGCCTGTTTCCATCAAGACAAAAGCCTCCTCTGGGTCATCAACTAATTATCCACTCCTTTGTGTCCAGTCCCAAATGAAGCTTTGGATCTTCCAAAAATTATTAATATAATTTTCAAAGACACACACATAATTAAAGGTATTTTAACACTGATAACAGTAAGAGAACTTCTGTAATGAGAAAACCCTCCTATGTAATGATACTATCAAAATTTTACTCCCTGCTGTTTTTTCATTTTCTACTGTGTCCTCTCAAGAACAAGCAAAAAGAAAAAAAGATAAATTAGAAAAGATAAATAAGAGTAGAAATTTTAACAAATGAGGGAGGTGTGAAATAATTTAAATTATGTTTCTCTTTTATAATTTAACTCTAACAAAATTGTCATTGTTGAGAAATGGAATATATTTATTAGAGTGAATTATATTTTTCTTCAAGCTGATATAAACTGTTCGTTGATGTAATGAAGGTTAAAATGTATATTCATTAAATTGAAATTATTCCTTATTTCTTATTTAAATTTATTTTTTGTTATACTTAAAGTTCTAGGGTACATGTGCACAATGTGTAGGTTTGTTACATATGTATACATGTGCCATGTTGGTGTACTGTAACCATTAACTCATCATTCCCATTAGGTATATCTCCTAATGCTATCCCTCCCCACCCACCACACTGCATGACAGACCCCAGTGTGTGATGTTCCCCATCCTGTGTCCAAGTGTTCTCATTGTTCAATTCTCATCTATAAGTGAGAACATGTGGTGTTTAATTTTCTGTCCTTGTGATAGTTTGGTCAGAATGATGGTTTCCAGCTTCGTCCATGTCCCTACAAAGGACAAGAACTCATCTTTTTTTATGGCTGCATAGTATTCCATGGTGTACATGTGCCACATTTTCTTAATCCAGTCTGTCATTGATGGACATTTGATTGGTTCCAATTCTACTTTTGTGAATAGTGCTGCAATAAACATACCTGTGCATGTGTCTTTATAGCAGCATGATTTAAAGTGCTTTGGGTATATACCCAGTAATGGGATGGCTGGGTCAAATGGTATTTCTAGTTCTAAATTCTTGAGGAATCGCCACACTGTCTTCCACAATGGTTGAACTAGTTTATAGTCCCACCAACAGTGTAAAAGTGTTCCTATTTCTCCACATCCTCTCCAGTACCTGTTGTTTCCTGACTTTTTAATGATCACCATTCTAACTGGTGTGAGATGGTATCTCATTGATTTGCATTTCTCTGATGGCCAGTGATGATGAGCATTTTTTCATGTGTCTGTTAGCTGTATAAATGTTTTCTTTTGAGAAGTGTCTGTTCATATCCTTCACCCATGTTTTTGATGGGGTTGTTTGATTTTTTCTTGTATATTTGTTTAAGTTCTTTGTAGATTCTGGATATTAGCCCTTTTTCAGATGGGTCGATTGTAAAAATTTTCTCCCATTCTGTAGGTTGCCAGTTCACTCTGATGGTTGTTTCTTTTGCTGTGCAGAAGCTCTTTAGTTTAATTAGATCCCATTTGTCAATTTTGGCTTTTGTTGCCATTGCTTTTATGTTTTAGCCATGAAGTTCTTGCCCATGCCTATGTCCGGAATGGTATTACCTAGGTTTTCTTCTAGGGTTTTCATGGTTTTGGGCCTAACATTTGAGTCTCTAATCCATCTTGAATTAATTTTTGTATAAGGTGTATGGAAGGGATCCCATTTCAGCTTTCTACATATGGCTAGCCAGTTTTCCCAGCATCACTTATTAATAGTTATTTAACTTATAAAAATACACCAAAATATGTCAAAATATGTAACATAATAGCCACATGTGAAAATATAAAATAAAAACAATATAAAGAACACAAAAGGAAAGAATACTAGAAAAATATTTGGTCAATATTATGTTTCCTATTGAAATACGGTGGTTCAAGTGAAATGTGTCTATCACAGGAACTAAAGGATGGAATTGTGTAGAAGATAGACATAAAATTGCTGGGGAATAGCTCATGTGTTCTACATGTTACATCATTAATTGTCTGGGAACACTAAACTAGGTTCAACATCAAAATTGGTCAGGAGGTAACCAAGTAAATTGAAATTATTTGGATAAGTATTTGAGATGTGGGTTCTGTGGAGGAGGTCCTATGATGAAAGAATCATTGTATTGATAAGAACAATGCAGCAAAAAAGAACCTAGACAAATAGTAAACTTTGACAAATAGATAAGTATCTGTTGAGAGAGAAATCAATCTCGATTTAGCAATTTGTCCTAGTTAGATGACATCATTCTGTGGAAAAAAAGTTTATGGGTAGTTCATAATCTGTATAGCCCATCAGGAGGAGTTACGAATATAATTATTCTTTCATAATAAATGTATTAATGAAGCATAATTTAAGAACAATATAGGCTTTATTTTCTTTCTCCTCTTTACTGGCTACTAAAAGAACTCCATCTGCTTGGCCTAGGGTTGCAGCATCCAATACATACCCACAGTATTCATGCAGCTATTTAAATTCAAATAATTAAAATACAATAAAATTCAACTTCTCAGTTACAGTAGCCATCATTCATGTGCTCATTGCTACCATAGCTGATCATATATCAGGGAGCCGTGGCCACCATATCAGACAGCACAGACACAGAACATTTCCATTGTCACGGGAGGTTCTGTTGGACAGTGCCTATTTATTCATTCAGTTAACTCTCATTACTGAGGACCTGCTATGTGCCAGGCATTGTTATTTTGGGAAATAAGTGGTCAACAATAAAAAAAAAAAAAAGAACAATATAAATATAAAGAACTACTTATAAAACAGGAAATTTTATGTAAATAATTGAAAATACAGATAAAATTATATAAGCAGCAGTAAAAGTCATTCATCTATCTAATACGGATGAAGGAGTTAATGGTATATTCAGTGGGAAATCTGCAAGTCAACTAAATCTGGACAAGGCATCATTATACAATTATTTGCATTCTCTTAATTATAAGAATGAGAAAAGACAGACTTCAGATTTTGTACAAGAGGTAAGAAAATAAGAAAACACTTTGTTCGAATGGTACAATAGGAAACCTCAGGTGAAATAATAATGATATTTTCTAACCAACCAGCAAATAATAGCAAAAACAATAAAGGCTTACTGAACTTAATTTCAGTGAAGAAAAAGCCCTTGATATGTGAAATGCAAGTCACACAGTTTCAATATCAGAGGCAAACACATTTTCTGGTTATGTTAGGATGCCATATTGAGATGTGGGAAAATCATTAGGGCTTTGAATGACAGTGTGAACTATTGGTTCAAGTTTGAGAGTGGAAGAGCTTGAAAAGAAGAAAGAAATCCATTGGCCCAGTAATTCTTATCCCTGCACCTACCCCAAATTTGACAGAAATTACAAGAGAAGAGGTCCTTACAGGAAGAGAGAAATTGTGCAGTTCTGCACATTCTTTTAGAGATTAAATATGAGGTTCCTCCTAGAGTTGAGTCCAAAGAAAATAAAAATATATAAAAGAGAAGCCAAATTTTTCCCAGCTCACATGAAGAATATGTGTAGAAACAGCTTACCTTACCACTCAGAGAGAGAAAAGGGGTTAGATCCTGGTATCTAAACAAATGAAACTATAGACACTAAGTCCAAACTTTTTTATTTCATGTAATATCTGGACTTCACCTATATATACATAAAAATGACTAATAACTAAGACAAGTAAGGTCGATAAAAGAAACCTAACAAATAGCTTTTATTTACTAAATTAGTAAAATAAATAATTATTATAAATATTACAAAAATATAGAAAAAATGGATATCATATGCAAAGAAATGAAGTATTTTGAGAGAGAATTATAAGCTCTAAAAAAGAGCTAAACTAAATTTTACAACTGAGAAATGTAAGTCTTAAAATAAAAATGCATTGGATGGGATTAGCGGCAGGTTGAGCAGAAGACAAGATCACTGAGTTTGAAGACTGTTAAATATAAATTATCCAACTGAAGCAGAGAGCAATAAATTATAGGAAAATAGGAATCAATACATAATATCATGTGAGACATGATCAAAATGAATAATATACACACAATTAGAGTTCCAGGAAGGGAGAGAGGGAAAGGAGAATAAAACATACAAATATTTGCATAAGTAATATAGCTAAATTTTTCCATTAAAAAAAAAATCCAACCCACAAATCCAAGAACCTCTACAGAGCCAAAATCAAATAAACTAAAAAGCAAAAAATTCAAAAAAGAAAACAGAAAACACGTTATACTTAGCCATAATGTAGTAAAATTACTTTTAAAAACCTTAAGAATTTTAAGAGCTACCAAAAAACTATACATCACATGCAGAAGTATAAAAATAGTAACATGTAACTAATCAATGTATACAAAATAAACAAGCAGTTAATGGAACAATGGATTTAAATTGCTCAAATTTTTTAAAATGGTTACTATAGAATCTACATGTAGCAAAACTACCCTTGAAAAATGGAAGTGAACACTCAAATAAAAGACACTTTGTATAATTCATTCCCAGCAGGTCCACATAATAAGAGAGACTAAAATATGTTTTCTAATTTAAGGGAAATTATATCAGAAAGCAGTATGGAATCCTTGGAAGGAAGAATACCATAAATTATATTTGGTTATTATTACAGCAATTTTATTTTTTCAAAGGCAACTAATTTTATGTATAAACATTCATATATATGTACATATATATACACACACACATATTTATACATTTATATTTCGATATAATGAATTTATAACACATTTAAAGGAAGTCTATGACAAGAGAATGACAAGAAAAATAAGAGAAGATAAGGTAAAGTGTTGCAAGTGTTTTAAATTACACATTAGGTGGTATAAATTTTCTGAAGGTAGATAGTAATAAATGAAAGAGATAGGCTATTATCTATTCTTTTATAATACCTAGAATGTAAGGCCAGGCATTGTTTTCAATAGAAATGAGAAAGTCAAGAACATGGAAGAATTTTTTTTTGCATTACATTTCTCATAAAGATTATTAATGATAGAAAGGTATATAGCACTTGAGATTTTTGTAAGGAGTATGTACAAAAGTAAGCAAATAATGCATGTGTGTGTGTACGATATTTGTGTCTTATCTTTTTATATGGAATCTGAGTGGTGTACTCTGGATGTCTTTTTGGTTGCTAGTATAGTGGACCACTAAGTCTTCTCTGGAATAGGAATGCTCATGGAAGGCTATTGGAAGTAAAGAATATGCTACCTTGTTAGCTAGCTACCTTTCTGTACCTGTACACCAAAGTCAGAGGAACTGAAGAAAAATAATGGCTTTTTAAATATACTGGAAATACCTACTTAGTTTTTTTTTTTATCATATCACAAATTTATTTTGATAAATTTCCAAGATCATTACCAAGTAAAATAGTTGACACTATGTACTAAAGCTAATTGAGTAGTAAGAACAAAAGTGAGATACATAACTTTAAATGTAATAGAATAGTCAAGAGTCTATTGTAGTGAATATTTTAGGAATGATATTAGATTATCTGTACTACCCTTTCATTTGTTCTAGTTTCTCTCCTTCTCAAGGATATTACTAGGATTTTTCTTCTTCTCACACAGTGCTAAATTATGGATTAGGTTGTATATATCACTGAAAAATAGAAAACCAGTTACCTAGACACTCTTTTTACCTGTACTAACTCTGGAAAACCCCAAATCATTGCCATACTGACAACTAATGCTAGCGATGTAAATTTTGATCTTACGAAAATCTAACAAACAAATAATCTTAAGATACACAAATATCTATGCATGAAGATTCAAAGCAGGATTGCTACTCTTGTATAAAAGCCGCGAGTCAACCTGATTATTTGAATCAGTTCATTCCAAGTCATCATTCTTAATGATTGTCCTTGGCGTCTCTTTTGTCATAATGTTAAATTCAAATCTGAAAGAGACACAAACATTTAAAATCTTGAGTTTTACAAAAGTGAATGTTTTGTCTCCACTCTTAATTTTGTTTTAATGTGGAGTGATATTTAATATTTCTTTTTCCAATGGAAGGAATGAGTATTGCAGGAAAAGAGCAAAAACAAACAAGGCCACACAAATGTAAGGTAGAGAGAACCAGAAGAGAATTTGTATTCCTTTCATGCAGCTGACTTCATTTTTTCAAATGTGAATTAAATATGTGCTGAGGTGACCTTATCTTCTTCTGAAAGTCCCTAGGTAAGATTGCATCACACTGCTACATGACAGGGATTATTGGCCCTGCAAAACACTTGAGTGGGCCTTAATGACTATAAGTATTACAGTCCACCATAGTTTATAAAAAGTTTTGCACTGTTAATAAATGGCAAAGGAATATGCCAATAAGGCATAAAAAAGCACTTTCCAATGGTAATACTAATAATATCAAAATGCCACCAATTAATAAAAATGTCTCCCATTATTAAATAGCTAGACATAAATTAAAGCACAAACATAAAATGTCTTGAAAATTAAACCTCTAAGTATCAAACTTTTAAGACACTGAAATTAAAAATTAATTTTCTTATGAGTTCAATATAAAACAATAAGATTTGTACTTTTTCTTGTTGTTGCATTTTTTTTTTCTGTCCTGTCCCAGCCAGTTGTCAAAATGGGCCAAGATTTCTTAAAGTGGTTGTTGCCAGGGTTATCTCTCACTGGATTTAATATTACCCCCCAACATTGCCTCATATGTTGCAAATGTGGTACGAAAGCTCTCATGAACCTCTTTGATAGAGTAAAAAGAGTTAATAGGACACAAAAGATGACTATACTTTTGGACTACTGTCGACCTAATTTTAGAATCAGTCCCATGTCCAGTCCCCAGAGATGTGACCATAAACAAAGCTTTAATCCCAGAACAGTTTCTAGCATTGCCATAGGACCATATTAAAAACACAAAAGTATCTGCAGGATGAAGAGTAGGCAAGGAAAATCCTGATTTCCGCTTCACCAGGATAACAGTCAATACCATCTGACATAAATCTAAAATTTGTAAACTTAAACTCAATTGGGAAATATCTTCCTACAAAAAGTTAATTTGGGTATGAAGAATTTTGCACACATGGAGAATATTCAATTATGCGTATGTCTCCTGTCTTGGAGAGAGATATTGAAACAGTGTTGTCTGAATGCAAAATTTAGAGATTTACAACTGTGGTAATTCTCTCAACAGATCTTACTTAAGGCAGATATTTTTTTCCTTCCTGTATGTTTAAAATATATTAATACTCATTACTTTTAACCCTGTGTTTCTGGCACCCCTGGGGTAGGAAACTGAACTTAGATTGGATTTAGTTACATGAAGTTCAGGCTATTGTGAGAGTTGAGTTTTGAACTGAGTTAACAGTGAGTGTATCTGCTGCCACTTGGTATGGAAATCCTTAGGTCTAAGAAATCCATTTCACAAAAAATGGTTCATCCTTCATATGTTATTAGTTAATACAGAGTTAAGTTGAAACTCAGATCGGTGATAGCCCATATGCCTATGGATAAATCACATGAGTTCACTCCTCTCTCTTCCTCACTCATACTACTGCTTTGACCCTGAATGAAAATGGAAACAAACAACTAATTCAGGGCTGCCTCTGTAGACTTGGATCTAAAATTTAAAACCCGACTTTACTAGTGCTTTAAAACACATGCTAAACTCCGCTACCTGAGAGCTTAAAGTAGCATGTATATCTGACTCCCTAAGTCTACAAAGACAACATTTGAACTGCCTGTTTTTTCATATTTTGAAATTTTGCTTCATTGACATCTGCTTCAATGAAGGTAAGACCACTCCTTTTAAAGAAAGAGCTACCTACTTTTAAAAACATGCGGCATAGACTATAGTCATCCACTAGAGTCAAAGTACCTTGTGGCTTATAGGATAGAGCTTCTTGTTAAAGCTGCATGACTTTTTTAGTACAACTATAAAAGCCAGCCTCATAGTTCAATACTAGTTTCTGCAAACTGCTAACTGCAATATGCCTGGCCTACTCACAAAAGTCCAGAAGCTGAAACTGTATGACTTGCCTGTAAAAGAAGTGTCAGTCAACCCACATATGTTTTGCTTCCTGAAAATATACTTCTTATGTATTATTCAAAATCAAAGGCCAGCCTCCTGTAAAACTGAATTCACCAGGCAAGGTGGGACAAGCCTGTTGCCCCAGCTACTTGGAAGGCTGAGACTAGAGGATAACTTGAGGCCAGGAGTTTGAGGCTCAGTGCACTGTAATTCTGCCTGTGACTAGGAACTGCATTTTACCCTAAGAAACCTAGCAGGAGCCCATGTGAAAATAATTATAGATACATAAATAATTAATATTTATGTATTAATTATGTGTTATAGCATAAAATTATATATTATATAAAATTATATAATTATAAAATATTATTATATATTAATTATATATGTAATATATATATTTAAAATTGATTTTGCCCCCACCAAATTGCAACCTCCCAGTGTTTCTCTCCTACCCCCCTGTATTAGTTTAGTCAGGGTTCTCCAGAGAAAAATAACCAATAGGATGTGTGTGTGTGTGTGTGTGTGTGTGTGTGTGTGTGTACACAGAGACAGAGAGAGAGAGATTTTAAGGATTTGGCTCACATTCTTGCTTGGTGAAGTCAGTTTTTGCTCTAGTAAGGACTTCCTTTAACTGATTGAATGAGGCTCACCAATATTATGAAGGGCAATCTGCTTTACTCAAAGTTCATTAAATAAATGTTAATTTCACCCAAAAAAGCATCTTTACAGAAACATCCAGAATAGTGTTTGATCAAATATTAAATGTTGTTGGGTACCATGGCCCAGTCAAACTGATACATAAAATTAACCAACACACTTCTACACACACACATCAGACAGGACCTTCCGCCATCAGATGTATGTTTTGTGGCAAAGATGGGAATGTGTGCTTCATGCAAGTAGCTTGTATTCAAGAAAAACAAGTATGGTGGGATGGGATGATTAATTTAAGTCAAGTTGCTTACCAATCAGATGCAGTTTTCAAACACTGAAGACAGGAGTGAACAAAAAGCAGAGAGAAGCCAGAAGCTTCACAAAAATAGATAATTCTCCTTATCAAAGAAAACAGAAGAGATTGTTTTTGGTGAAAATGTAATCATATTGTTACTTTAATTTAAATTAATGGATTACTAGATAAACTGATAATTTTTTATTTAAAGACACAGTTACTCTGTCTAATCGTGAATTATTTGTCCATGTTTCTTAAACATTTGTCAATTGGCTTCAAAAGTTATTCTTCAGCAATATGTACTTTCTATTTATATAGAAATGAATTAACCACTTTTTGTAAGCATCCTGAAAATACATTGGTTTTTGATAAAAATCTAATAAGTTCTCACAAATTAAATTGCATTTATTATAATATGTAAAAATATTAATATTAGACTAATATATTGATTAGGAAATTGAGTAGACTGTTTAAATAAGGACCAAAATGACAATACCTTAAACAAAAATACAAGTTTATTTCCTTATTGTGTTAGCGATACTAGCTAGTGGAAAAAGAAGGAAGGGAGAACATAACTGTTTGCATACACAGCACCATATTGATGTTGCCCATATAATGTCTGCTTCCACATTCATTGTCAGAACTCTGTCACAAGGCCCTAACTGCCTCAAAGAAGCCTGGGAAAGTTACTCTTTAGCTGGGTGGTCATGCAGCTAAATCGTTTATTGCTCCAGAGAAGGGGTTAGCAACCTTTATCTATAAAAGGACAGAGGGTAATTATTTAAAGTTTTGGAGCCATATGGTCTCTGTTGTACTACCAAACTCTGCCACTGCAGCACAAAAGCATCATGAATAACATGTAAATAAATTAGAATTGCTGTGTTTTGGTACGATTTAATTTATGAACACTAAAGTTTTAATTTTGTTTACTTTTCACATTACTAACTGTAATTATTTTTTGAGTTTTTTGAATTTTAAAAATTATTTAAAAATGCAAATATCATCCTTACCTTACCTTGTTAGCCACGCAAAAAAAACAGGTAGTGGAGCAGAATTTGGCCCACTAGCAATGATTTCTCAATTCGTACAGGGGAAGGAGAAGGGATATTAGGGACTAGTTATTAGTTTCTGCCACATGTATCCAGTAAGATATATTTCAGGAACATGGGAATGGCATAGCAATACTAAATCTATTAAACTATTTCCTGATGTTAGTCCCTAAAATTATGAAACACTGTGTACTATCTTAATAGATGACTAAGTATCATTTGACAGTTTTAAAATATGTTAATAAATTGTGAAACGAACAAAACCTTTCAATATGGATTCAGTTCTGACTCCACACCTCACTAGATGTGAAGATTAGACAAATCACATTGATGCTAACTTTTCTTATTTGTAAAATGATAACATCGATTTTTATCTATATTAAATCATGAAGGTTAATTACCAAATACAATAAACACTAATTATTTTTCATCTCTCTTCAGAATTTCATACGGATCGGCAATTTGTCTTTGTGGGAAAATTTTGCTAAGTATATTTCTAACTACATGATCCACTAGATTTCATTTTCTTTCTTTAGCAAGCCATTCTCAAATACTTTCATATGTTGCTTCTTCCTTTGTTTATCCTTTTTGTGTCAAAATTTTCCTGGGTACTATTTTTAGCCCTTTTCTCCCAACATACATTTTCTCTTTAAAGATCTCATCTAACTTTATGACTTAAGTGGCCACTGACACCTGCAAGAGCTACAATATCTGTACACCCAAATACCAACCAGAAATCTTCTAGATGCCCCTGGACAGTTCAAATTCATTATTACCCCCATTCCACAAAATGTGATTTTTCTTCTGTAATAATTATTTCAGTCACTTGTACCACAATTCACCTACTTGTCTCGGTGATGCTGTTCATTTGTACATTAATTCATCATATATATTTTGTATGACATTCAGTCCTCTAGGCACTATGTTATAGTAATAAGCAAGAAAGACTAGTTCCCAATTTTCATGAGTTTAAACTGTCGATGAGAGAGGAGTAGAGAAAAAATGTCAACTAAAAAATACATAAAAATAATGACTTAATTTTGTACTAAGAATTATGAAGATAATAATATAGACTACCCTTTTGGACAATAACTATGGTGGGGGACACAAGTAAACAGGTGGTTAAGGAAGGCCATGTCTAGGAGGTGGCATTTTGGTGTTGTGCCTTTCCATTAAATCTTCACAGTTTTCCAGAGAGATGGTCTGGGTTACATAGATCTTACCAAGTGACTTCCCTAATTAACATCTTTGATTGGGTTTTAAATAGGAGGGATCACCATAGTCCCAAAACTGAAATATTGTTCAAGACCCCAAAATATTTCTGATTCCATCTTAAACCTCATCTTTTCCAATTCCGTATCACTTTTTCTGCACAATATTGAATTATTGAAGTTCCTTTAACAGTCACAATTTATTTCTGCCTCCTTGTCATTGCACATGGTCTTCTTTCTCACTGGATTTCATATGGCTAAAGAACTATCTCTCAGAACACTCCGAGGCCAACTAAATGGGACACCTCTTCTGTTATATAGAAAATGTGTGTTAATTGTTTACTCTTCCACTAGTTTGTTCCTGGAGTACTGGGAATTGTGTTTACTCAACTTTGTATACCAAACACTTAGCACATTAACCAGAAACATTACAAGTATTTGTAATGCTCAATAATTACTTATTTAATAAATCTGAAAGTTTTTTTTTTATTATTTTGTTTGTTTTAGTCATTTAAACTAATTGTTTTACTCAATTTTTTTCTAGTAACACCAGTTGAGGTCTTTGTGATTCATCTTTGAACCCCTAATGCATAACAAAGTAGTTTCTCAATAAATATATTTTTTATATTTGTATGTATTCATATTTATATGAATGAATGACCAAGTAAATGAAATTAATTTAAGTTAAAAAATATAATGTAGGAGAGTTATTTAGGGCAGGATGACACATGACACTATCTTAGTGCCTTCTGGAAAGCCCTGTTCAAAGTATGGTCAGAAGACTGGCTCCATCAAAATTACCCAGAGTTTGTTAAAACTAATAATTTTCTGGCCCATCTCAGACCTACTGACATATAATCTTTCAAGTGAATCCTGGGAATCTGTGTTTTAATACACTCTTTTGCATAATGGACACATTATGTCACAGGCTACTGGAACCCACACCCCAAAATGCAGATCTTGTAGGGGTGGGAAGTGGTAATTTACATTTCTAGGAAGCTCTCAGGTGATGTTGGTAGCACTGGTTTGTGGACCACCCTTCAAGAAGCATTGCTCTGGTGAGGGGGTTGGCAAGCTATGGCTGGTCAAATCTGGCTAGCTGTCTGCTTTTGTAAATGAAGTTTTATCAAAATATAGTCACACCTATTCTAAGTGTTTTATGGCTACTTTTGTACTATAATGATAGTGTTGAAAAGTAGGACAGGGATCATGTAGACCACAAAGATTAGAATATTTGCTCTCTGCCCCTTTATAGAAAATTTGTCAAACCCTGTTAAAAAAACACAGATTTTTGAATTTTGTTCATTTTGAGTTGAATTAATTTATTGAAATGAGTTTTTAGTTAAGGGGGAGCTGGTATATCAATTCAAGTAATTGTACTATAATAAGAAATTATGACATTTATCTGTTGGCATAAACTCTTCTGAAACATTTGTCCATAAAGCTCAGGTTAGCAAAACTCTATTCAATACTGCAAGCCATCAAATCTTACCACGTGAGTACAGTCCATGTTAATAGCTGAACGACCCATCTCATACATAGTAAAGCTTTAAAAAATATGTTTTTTTTTAAGTTTACTGAAAGAACTCTTAAATTAAAATGAAATGATATAAATATAACATAAAGTAATATAAAATAAAACAATATTACCATGGGACTCATTTAAATGAGTAAAAATGGAAGTAATAGAAAAGTTTAAAAGATATATGTTTTGTGTTCTTAACCAGAAAAAAATAAATTCAACATATGTCACAAAAATTTAACAAATAAGCTCTTTAATATTTCACATTCTAAGTACTAAAACATGAAATACACTCATTTGAACCATAGCAGTACATTAAAACAGTAATAATGTTAAAGTGCCATTTCTCTACAACAAAATGAAAACCTATTAATTTCCTGCCTTTACAAATGATACTATAGAGAGAGTATTTCTTTAGTAAAAACGCATTGAGGAAATTTGCCAAAATATGCTTAAATAAATAAATGTTTCAAAAAAAAACAAATGAATATTTAATTTCATTTTGTGTTAAATATTAAACATACTTCTTGGAAAGAGCTCTTTCTTTTCACCAAAATTGGCTTGTGAAATCTGATTCAGTCACATCATTGAAAACATTGTTGTAGTTTCAGTATAAAATAATTCACCATTCAGCTTTTTTTATATTCATACATATAAAGTGAATGATTCGTTTGTGAAACATCCTGGTTTGAAGCAACATTTTTACAAATAAGATCACGCTTATTTATAGCAAATTCGTCTTTATAGTGACGTTTTCTTGGTGTCAACACAGTAAATAAAGAATACATGGAGAAGCAATATATGCATACATAAAGTGTGTGTGTGTGTGTGTGTGATATTATGGTTTTTGTAATTATACTGTAGTTCTTGCTTAACGAGAAGAATTTATGTGATAGTTGACTACACATATTCCCCACCTTAACATAGAACTTTCCTTTTTTTAGTGGAAAGTCCATGGCATTCTTCAAGGCGTCATTACGAGGATGTGAAAAGAGGCACTCAGGGCACCAGCTTAAAAAGACCTACCTGAATCTCAATGTTTTTAAGTGAAATATACCCCATCAAAACGTAAAAACTTCTTCTCCAAATAGTGAGATATATTATATACATTAAATGCACATTAAATGTGTATTAAATACAAATTAGCATGACAAAGATCTAAACTAAATGTAGGTACTGGTAAATATGTTAAATGTGTTTTAATTAAATAAGAAATAATCCATGTTAATTAATAATGTAGTTTCTTTTCAATTTGGTCCCATATTTTCTGTAGAAATACTTCAATATTTTAGTGTATATTGATCCTAAAATTCAAATAAAGATTTAATTTTACTTCTTGGTTAGTATTTAAAAGTTATTTAAATAATCTTTATTTTGAAATTTGAAAAAAAACAAACAAACTATTGGCTGTGGCGCAGAGGTATTCACATTTAAAATTGTAATAGATACAAGTTTTTCACCCTTTAATGATCTTCCACTAATTTATACTCCCAAGATGTAATAAAGTATATATTTTCACACATTTTTCCTTGTGAAAATGTGTGTCAATCAATATAGTGAATATTTACAACTGTTGAAAAAATTAGTTCTAAGTTTTATGTGGCTGTTATTAAATAATATATGAACTTAAAATTAACTTCCTTAATTTCATCTTTATATCTTTGAACCATTTTTATTAGGTATTTCTATTCACTTTCTTTATTTGTATTAGCTAATATATGCATAAAAGTTCATATAATATACATTTATTTTTGTATATGACACAAAACCTACTTTATTGCTACTTGTATTTTAATTTTGATTATACTGATTTCATCATAATTTTTAAAGTTTCTTTTCATCTGTCTTTCATTGCAATTTCTAGTAATTTCCCAAAAAGTTTGTTTTGTTTTCATGTAGAATAAATTTGGAAAAATTTTTACAGCATCATAGAAATTTGCTTCCATGAAAACGACCTTTGATAATATACTATCCAAGCACACTTGAGAAATTAAAATGTAAGAAAAGTGTGAACCACCCAACAACCTTATATATTATTTCATAGATATTTCCCAAAATTAGCTAATTTGTCTGAAAATCACAAAACACATTTTTGATGTGAAAATGCCAATGTGAAACCCAAAATTAAAACTTGAAACCTGGATGCCACTCTTGAGAGTTCGTTTCACACTTTAAGTAGTTTAAGTGCTATCAAGACTTGGTTTTAACTTAACTCTTCGCTGTTGGATTCTGGACACTGAAATAATAACTGGTCTTGAACCTTCCTCAGGTCTACAAACGTAGACATCACCTCTAAAGGCTGAGAGCTTAGATCTCAGTATTATTTTGAAACCTCTTTCTAACTAAATAGTACTTTAGAGTGGTGATATTGCCTTTCCTATGGTATCGCTAGTGTCCCCCTTAATAAACCCACCTTTCTCTCCACTTCCATCCCCACCTCCATTGGCGTTTTATCTTCTGGCTTCCTTGAAATATCTCTTCTCAGTCAGTGGCAGGACTTTTTCATAATCACAATTAAGAACAGTCTACTTATAGCTCTGCTACACTCAATTTGAAATACACCTGCTGTGACTGCTTTTTTATTATAACTGCATATTTTAAAAGTTTACTGAAATAAAAACTGTGGACAGAAATTCAAATACTAAATATGATTTATTTCAGTTTGATTAGCCATCTAATTTAAATATAATTTCTAGTATAGTTTGGTTTATATTTATGAACCCAAAATTATGAAACTTGTTTTTTAGGGAGTTCTTTTTTTTTTTTTTTCAGTAGCTTTTGGTTTGCACGTGGTTTTTTGTTCCACGGATGAATTGTATAGTGGTAAAGTCTGATACATTATTGCACCCATCCCCCTAGTAGTGTACCTTGTTCCCAATATGTAATGTTTTACCTCTCACTCCGCTCCCACCATCCCGGTTCTGAGTCTCCTAAGTCCATTCTACCACTGTGTATGCCTTTGGGTATCCTTAGCTTAGCTCCTACTTATAAGTGAGAACATACAGTATTTGGTTTTCCATTCCTGAGTTGCTTCACTTAGAATAA
The DNA here is from genome assembly GCF_009764315.1 of Trachypithecus francoisi. Lineage (NCBI taxonomy): Eukaryota > Metazoa > Chordata > Mammalia > Primates > Cercopithecidae > Trachypithecus > Trachypithecus francoisi. The sequence continues at coordinate 154,432,915 of NW_022681454.1, read as the reverse complement.
TGACATCCAGCTTCATCCGAGTTGCTACAAAAGGCATTGTTACACTCTCTTTTATGGCTAAGTAGTATTCTATGGTGTATATATACCACATTTTCTCTATCCATTCACTGGTCAATGGGCACTTAGGTTTGTTCCATACCTTTTCAATTTTTAATCGTGCTGCAATAAACATATGCATGCAGGTATCTTTTTGATGTAATGACTTATTTTCCTTTGGGGAGATACCTGGTATACTTGGTTTGCTGGATCGAATGGTAGATCTACTTTAAGTTCTTTTAAAAATGTCCATACTGTTTTCCACAGATGTTTTAGTAATTTACATTTCCACTAGCGTGTATAATTCCACATTCACAGCACATCTCTTGTTTTTTGACACTTTATATATCAATGGCTATTCTTGCAGGGGTAATGTGGTATCTCACTGAGGTTTTAATTTGCCTTTCCCTGATGATTAATGATGTTGAGCCTTTTATTCATATGTTTGTTAACAATTTGTCTATCTTCTTTAGAGAGCTGTTTATTCATGTGATTTGCCCATATTTTAATGGGATTATTTCTTTTTCTTTTTTTTTTTTTTCTGATTTGCTGAGATCCTTTTAGATCCTGAATATTAGTCTTTTGTCAGATGCAGAGTATGCAAATATTTTCTTTTATTCTCTACATTGTCTCTTTACTCTGATGACTATTTCTTTTGCTGTACAGAAGCTTTTTAGTTTAAATAGGCCCCATTTATTTATTTCTGTTTTAGTTGTGTTTGCTTTTGTGATCTTAGTCATAAATTATTTGCCTAGACTAATGTTCAGAAGAGTTTTTCCTAGGTTATCTTCAGAAGTTTTACAGTTTTAGGTCTTAGATTTAAGTCTTTAAGTCTATGTAGAGTTGATTTTTGTACACAATGAGAGACAGGAATCCAGTTTCATTCTTCTACATGTGGCTATCCAGTTTTCCCAGCACCATTTATTACATAGGATGTCCTTTCCCCAATTAATGTTTTTGTGTACTTTGTTAATGATTAGTTGGTTGTAAGTTTGGCTTTATTTCTGTGTTCTCTAGTCTCTTCCATTGGTCTATGTGTCAACTTTTATACCAGTACCATGCTATTTTGGTTACTATAACCAGGTAGCATAATTTGAAGTAAGGTTACGTGATGCCTCCAGATTTGTTCTTTTTGCTTTGGATTGCCTTGACTATTCAGGCTCTTTTTGGGTTCCATATGGATTTTAGGGTTTTTTTTTTTTCTAATTCTTCAAAAAATAATGCTGTGATTTTGAGAGAAATTGCATTGAATCTGTATATTGCTTTGTGTAGTATGGTCATTTTTGTGATATTGATTCTTCCAGTTCATGAGCATGGGAAGTGTTTTTATTTGTGTCATCTATGATGTCTTTCAGCACTGTTTTATAGTTCTCTTTGCAGAGATTTTCTACCTCCTTGGTTAAGAATATTCCTAGGGTTTTTTTTTTACAGCTATTATTAAAGGGATTGAGTTATTGATTTGATTATCAGCATGGTTGTTGGTATGCAGTAGTGCTACTGATTTGTGTACATTAATTTTGTAACCTGAGAATTTAATGAATTTATCAAATCTAGAGTCTTTTGGAGGAGACTTTAAGGTTTCGTAGGTATATGATCATATCACTGGTGAACAGTGATAGTTTGACTTCCTCTTTTCCAATTTGGATGCTCATTCCTTTCTCTTGCCTGATTGCTCTGGCTAATACTTCTAGTGCTATGTTGAATAGAAGGGGTGAGAATGGACTTCTTTGTCTTGTTTCAGCTCTCAGGAGAAATGCTTTCAACTTCTCCCCATGTAACACAATATTTTCATTATATTGACTGTGGTGATTGTTTCAGGTATATTTATATGTGAACATTTATCAAATTGTATGCTTTATGTATGCTCAGTTTATTATATGCCAATGAATTTTTTTATAAGCAACTGCAACATAATAAATAAAAATGACATGTTGAGGAGAAGGAAATACAGAAATAGAAAAGTAAGAAAAAATGCTGCACATGCACATAATGGTAACACTTTTAAATACAATTAAAAGAGCTAGCTTCTTGCTATGCTTGACCTAGTCAGAGCTCTGAAAAAAAAAATACATCAGTTCAAAGTATTATAAAAAGCAGTGATTCTTAAAGTAAGGAATCAAGCACACAAATTGTTATTCAACAGGAATTCAGATCGTAAATATGAATGTGAGAATTATTTCAGAAGTCCTGTAAATTCAAACTCCCTTTTTCATGATTGTCCTCACGTTATATATTTGTGTAAGTGTACTATGTGTCTGTACATATATACATCTATCATATTGCTGTCTATCTTTACGTACACAAGGTTGAATTCTGCAGGAAACAGACTCAGAAATGGAGATTTGCTTAACTCTTTGGGCAAACACTATTCATGGAGAGGGATAGTTACAGTTGTAAACTGTAAGCTGTTTCTTTCTGTATCTAGGAAATAAGTGCCTCTATCCCAGAATGGGTATACACCTGGGCAAAGACTATTCATGCAGAAGGATAGATACAGTTGTGAACTGTAAGCTATTTCTTTCTGAATCTAGGAAATCAGTGCCTGCACCCCAGAATGGGAATCTTGAGACACCTGCAGAAATCACTAAGTGTACCCCTATGTCACTTGATGCATTGATTCATATAATAAATTCACACATCTGCAAACAGCTCAAAGATTCTGTGGTTATTCTCTTTCTCTGTGAAAACTCAAAAAATATTTGGCAGGATGAGCTAGAGACCATGTCACTGCAATTAATCTCAGGCTGCAGCTGGTAGTAATCCTTTTCCTCCTTCACAACTCATTCTAGATTTCCTTCCCTTTTAGCTAGTACCTCTGCTGGTCCAGATGGCTGTGGCAAGCATGGAGAGTATTACTCAATAGTGTCTTTAAGAGCACCCACTATACTAAGGTAGTTTCCTGACAACTTTAAGCCACCTTACCTTCACTTCCACTTCAGTGTTCACACTTAAGCCACACTCTCTCCACTTCTTTCTCAAAGGATTGGTCATAACTGGGTGCTTAAGCTGGGTGAGGGGAGATTCCTCTGAAATGTCATCACTGCTAATTGCTTGGGAGCTCCCTGTTAGACTATTGAGGACCTTTTTAGCGCTACTGCTCTTTGAGGCTCTTTCTGTATGATCTTTCTTTGATGTCTTCCTTCTTCTTATGTATTAAACTTGAATAATGATATTAAATTTTTCACCTCTCTCCTTTAACCTTCACAGGCTTATTCTTCAACTTCTCAAAAACAAAGAGCCTTGATATATTGTATTTCTTCTTGCTGTGTGCTTCTTAGAAAATTCAAATTAACACGATGGCCTACACGATGAGGTGACTCAGATACTTATTCCTGAGGGCTCTAAGCCTTTAGTTGTTATGCTTTTCTTAAGCTGTTAGACATGTCTACCGACTATTGGATTTAGAAAAGGGAGTAAGAGGAGACTCCCAGTGGATCACCTGGGTGCCCATGTATTCTTCTTTGTCCTATTGTAACTCAGATGCCCCCACCTCCTAGAAATGATCAGGGAAAATTACTCCTACCAGGATGTTTATTCCTTTCCATGTTCTCATATCTCTTGACATCACTGAAAAGCCCAAAGTGACCAGAAGACACAAAATTTACAATATAATGGGATTATTGCTGTGTCTGCTGGAAGTAGTATTTTCCCTGGGAACAAGAACTCTAGATGTGCAAATCCTGGAATTCCAGGTGTAGAAAACACAAATTACCTAAGTGGGTCCCTGAGAATTAAGGTAAAAGTATTACTTCTAGTAACATAATTTTGTTCCTGGAGCCATGTGTTTTTGCCTGTTAGAGATAAAACACCATGTAATGGTATTGATTAAGCTGTAAACTGCACTTTTGAAGATGACTTCCAAGCTACTGAAGGAATCGTTTCCAATGTGACATGTCAGTTTACGCTTCAAAAGCCTTTCCATCATTCTAGCTGATTAGAAACTTCTGGATGGCATGGTATGTAATAGGAGAAGTGAGTTCCAAGATCCTATGTACATCATCATAATTCATTTGATATAATATGTGTCCTTTGCTCTTTTGTGATATTTTTCAGGGTTGTGTATCGGTGGAATATACACTCAATAAACCTTTGGGTGGAGGTGATCTCTAAAGCTCTGTGGTCAAGGAAGGCAATCCCATACCCAAAGCATATGTTGTCCATTCAATATCTCTGCTCCTTTCAGAGTGGAATGGACCTACTGTACCAATTTGTAATCAAGGGGCTGGTTGCTCTCTTTGAGCAATCATGTTGCCTTTACAGTTCAGTGTTGAGCTATTTGCTTGGATATTAAGCAGCAATAGTAAGTTCACTGCCATTATTGACTGCAAGTTTATGCTATTGAGTTTATCTACAGATTCCATCCTTGTCACTATGGTGCTCTTTTCACGAGTCCAATATATCAGCATTGGAGATTCCCAATGAAAGAAACTGGCTGATGTTAAAAGCAACCATGTAGTTGCTTTTTAAAAGCACTTTTAAAAAATAACTTATTTTATGGCATTTAGTATTCAATACAAAGATCTTCACAATCCATATGTGCTCCCAAAAGTCTGTGCACATGCTTCTTCTACAGAACTTCTTTTCCTATAACTTTTAATCTTGAATCCTTTAAGAGCCTGTTCATGGAGCTTAGCAAGTTGACACTGTCCATGAGTTTATGTATATTATTATGTTGGATTTTCTTTTTATACAAGATGACCAGGTACATGTCGTGAACCCCTAATCCTTGAGAAGATTTCCCCTCAATGCAGTATTATGCGGCCACCTCTGAATAGGACAGAAAAGCAATAATAGTCTATTTTTGTCTTGCATGCAAATACATAGTCAACTTATTTGTCAACCAATCATGGACATTATTCATTTTCATCAGGTCGAAATGAATAACCTCAGGCCATGTAGCCATAAGTATGAGTTGGGAAGAAAGTGTTTTGGTTGTATATTTTTTTTTAAATGGTGAGACATATTAAATGCATTAATTTGATAATTTATTCTATATCTCTGTGGGGCATATTTTAGCATGCCCCAGACTATTAAACCCATTAATACACTTCATTGATCTAATGAGTCCTTAGGTTTTTTGGAATTTATTACCTATCCTTAGGAATCATTGTGTGTTATCAGGACTGCAGTGATCCTATCACTTTGCACTAATGCAAGTATAGTCCAATTATCATAATGTCATCAATACGCCAAGATACTGTAATATTGTGCACAGCGTACAGATGTGCATAATATAGCTCCCTTTGAGCTATATTATGACAGTGGGCAGAAGAGTTAATATAGCTCTGGGACAAATAAAATATATTCTGTAGTTCATCGTAGATTGATGAAAGCTCTTTCTAGTACAATTTCCCTTCATGATGGAAAATAATACACATCCCAGATCAATGGTCATATATCACATACCTTGGATTATATTAATGAGATATAGCAAAGGCATTATATTTGATCACTAGTTGGTTGAATATTCAGTAGCCCATTGTCATTGTCTAGGGTTCATCTGACTTTTGTCATGGCCAAATTTGGAAATTAAAGGAGGGAGATAATGGGGATGAACATCACTGCACACCTTGAATACATTTAAGAATGCTCTGCCATTTCTTTTGAGATGCAACATTGCTTACACCTTATTGTCTTGACAGAGCCAGGGATCAGCTCAACAGCTTCTATTTGATCTTTTTGATCTTTCCAATCATGACAGCCCTTACTTAACAGACCAATATTGGGGTTCTAAAAATTACCAGTTTCCTCTCTTGTACCATTCACTCAAGAGATCAGGGGAATCATCACTGAGTGGTCCATGGACTCAATGGACCTTCTATGAACTAGACATAAGAAAACAAGATTTTATTTTTGCAAGTCCCCCACTAATGTGAGGGCTTTAAAAATGCTTGGCATATTTGAATACCAATGTCAAATTAGATCTGTGTGTGGGAATTCTTGAAATGTCTTGGTATTTCCCTTTCTTCAATTTTCAGTTATCAGAATAAATTACCATATGCCTTTTATGGGAAAGAACGTTAGTAATCATTACTGTATAATCTTGCTGTAGTGGCAAATTTTTTTCTCATGGGAAACTGGACTCTTCTTCCACAAATGGGTTCTGGATTTTAAACTGACACATGTCTGAAAACTGTGCAGGGAAAAATGATTTTTCATTATATAGGCTGCTCTTGGAATTATAATCATCTTGGAATTATACATTTCATTTCTTTTGATTGCATAGATCGAGAATAGTCTTATAGGTTGATTGTTTACTCTGTTCCTAGGAAGGCTATGTTCTACCAACAATTTCCCTAGCTCTGAAACTGGATTCTGGTTTCCATTCTAATGGTTTTTGTTTGTTTGTTTGTTTTTCCTATTTCAATAGTTTTGCTTATCTATTTTCTGACAGCCAAGTGTTGCCATCTTAACTCTGTTATTCTGAGATCCAAGCACCCTCACTGTTATCAAGGAACTACTATCAGCCATGTCCTTTGTAGGGATATACCATTGATTCAATGATGATGGTGACCTTCTCACAATGCATTCCTTATCACATTGATAAATGGAGAAACATGTAGGCCATTTTGGGGAAACTAGTCAGCAATAATACATCTACTTTAGCCTGCCAACTTCATTGAACCTTTCCATTTTTTCCTTGTCCCACCTAATATGAAAATTATGGCATTTCTACTTTACTTTGTGTGAACCATCGCTTTCTTCAGTCTTCCAAAACCACACTAACAGTATATTCATCCTATATTACAAGATTTTGTTCATGGTAATGAATTCTTAACCAGGAAGAGTCCTTTCATAGTAACAGACTTTCTTTATTGTACCTTATATTCATCCAGTTTTGATCTAATCTCTATAGGACTCTGTTCCATGTACATGCTCCTAGATCCTAACAGTACAGAGTGACTAGGTGCTACATCTTCTCTGAAGTATAATCCCTTACATCCTATAGTAGAATTCTTACTAATAGCACCTTTTTGGACAGTTTATATTGAAACCAATCTTTACATATTGGTCTAATGGTTGTTAGGGAGATTGGGATACATCTTGAGAAGACACAGGTCTTACAAGGCAGAGGTTTTGGCATTTCTTTCAAGCAAGGGAAAAGGACTAGCTTTTAGACAAGAAAATTCATATTTTTAGGCCCTGAGGGGTAAAACTCTGGGGATTCAGATTTCTGACCAAGGTTTCACTATTCTATGTTTTATCATCCTTTTTTTTTTTTCAGTCTTAGTCTTCTTGACGTAACACTCAGGATTAAGATTGTTGAATTTTCTGTACTTTTATTATTCTTCTAATTAAGACTCAGGTCTGATTGTTAGCTTTACCTACCCTCCAGATATGGGAGATGATAGTTTGTATGTACTTATGTGCTGTATTACCTTAAATTAGTGATTCATCACGCTAAGTCTTTCTTAGTTCTTTTTAAATCCCTATGTATAAATGACCCTTAGCAATAGCTATCATATTCCACTGTCCTTATAGATACTATTTCTCCTGAATTTCTAAAATGCCCCAGATCTGAGATATTTCAACAAGAATTTATTTTGTTTTGTTTTGTTTTTTCTAATAGTATCCCAAACAAACTCTGAGATAGTTATTAGAATGAAGGTAGTTTATTGAGGTGAGTTCACTGAAATAACACCTGCCTGAGAGTGAGGGAAGTAAGATTGGGCAGAAATCTCTGACACAGCTTTTCAGATAGTGTTGTGAGATTTAGCAAATAAAAAATACAGGATTTCACATTATGTCTGAATTTCTGATAAACAATTATTGTAAAGATATATTTTAGTTTAAGTATGTACTAAATATTTTCTAGGCACACTTATATCCCATAATTATTTGTTGTTTATCTGAAATTAAGATTTAACTGAGGGTCTTGTAATCTTTCTGAAAATTCTACTCACATAGTCGTCACACATTAAGATAATAGGCCGGGCTGTTTTTCTCCTTAAATTGGAAAACCTTTAGATGCAAGCTACCTGTAGAAGTGAGGAAAACTCATGTGAGAGAGCTTCTTTGGCTAAAGATAAGTCTTGGAGGTGATATAAACTGTGAATTGTTAGTAGTCATCACTCCTGAAATCTGAGCGAATAAGTACTTCAATTCTAGATATAAGAGCTGAGAAGTTCACAGTCTTCATGATTGTGTGAATGTGTGTGCATGTGTTTGTGTATCTGAGGGAAGAAAGGAGAGAGAGAAGAAATTAGATAAGAGGCAGGAAAGTGGCAGAAACTGTCTCAGTATCTCATCTAGGCTATATACATATCATCAATCTTAGCATGTTTCATTATATAGTAAGAGTGTGGTATACAGTAAATTAAAAACATATAGGCATGAGTTTGGGCTTTAATCAGAGCTTTTAGTCTTCCCAGTCCAAAGCATATGGATTACCATATTCCCAGACTTAGAACTTAGGAACTTGAGAAAGAATCAGTTAACCAAACACGCAAATAGACCCTAGACTAACCACAGAGCTATGCTACAGCTTCCTTATCTAAAGGAAATTTTACTTATAAAAACCATTTTTCTCTAAAACATTTGAAATTTTTTCTTGAAAAATATGATTTTGAAGACCACTGTCTCCATTGTCATTATACAAAAGATCTACTTAAACAACCAAGACTGAAAATTTAGATACTATTATATGCATTATTCCAGCGTTATAAACCCTATTATGAGGGTATTAAAAAACAGAAGGCACAATTTTTGCCTAAATGGGGGAAGTAAGATGTATTAGGGCACTCTTGCATTGCTATAAAGAAATACCCGAAAGTAGGTCATTTATAAAGAAAAGAGGTTTAATTGGCTAATAGTTCTGTAGGATTTCTAGAAAGCATAGTGCTGGTATCTACTCATCTTCTAGGGAGGCCACAGGAAGCTTACAATTATGGTAGAAGGCAAAGAGGGAGCAGGCACATCACATGCTGAAGCAGGAGCAAGAGAGAGAGTGGGGGCAGACGGGCTTATACTTATATGACCAATCTTGTGAGAGCTCACTTACTATCCTGAAAACAGCACCAAGATGATGGTGCTAAACTTTTCATAAGAAATCTGCCCCCATGATCCAATAACCTCCCACCAGGCCTCACCACCAATACTAGAGATTACATTTCAGCATGAGATTTATGCTAGGACAAATATCCAAGCACTATCGGAAGGGTGGAGGGAGAAATAACAATGTGTTTCGCAATAAAATCAAGGTTATCAGTTTACTAATCATTGAAACTCACAAAACATATTAAGAACAGAATTAATGTCAGATATTCTGTGGTATTACTAAAACTAAGGTGGATTTAAAAAATTTTAATGTCAAACAAATCAGAATCATAAAATATAAAATTACTTTTGCAGAAAGTAGGAAACACAGAGGTGTATTAAATAACTATGAAGATCATAATCGTCTCATTTGAAACTATTATTTATTAAATAAAATATTTGAAAAATATAAATAATTTTCTAATTGATTTTTATTAATAAGAAAAACCAAGCATAGCATATAATTAGGAATGAATTCTACTAGAATTTGAAAAAAAAAATGGGGCCGGGGTGGTGGCTCATGCCTGTAATCCCAGCACTTTGGGAGGCTGAGGTGGGTGGATCACTTGTGGTCAGGAGTTCGATACCAGCCTGGCCAACATGATGAAACCCCATCTCTACCAAAAAAATACAAAAACTTAGCCAGCGTGGTGTGATGGTATGTGCCTGTAGTCCCGGATACTCGGGAGACTGAGGTGGGAAAATCACTAGAACCTGGGAGGAGGAGGTTGCAGTGAGCCAAGATTGTGCCACTGCACTCCAGCCTGGACAACAGAGTGAGACCCTGACTCAAAAAATAATAATCATAATAATTTGAAAAAATCTAACTGGAGTTTCTCCTTAACTCCCTATTATGTATTATGTCATAGTTATTATGAAAATATGGAGCCATCCTAGATAAGTAGTTCTCTTGGGGTTGATTTTGATTCCCAGGGGATATATGGTAACATCTGGAGACAATTTTGATTGTCACCAAGTGGGCAGGAGGTGTGCTACTGGTATGTAGTGGATAAAGGCCAGGGATAGTACCAAATATCTTACAAAACACAGGACAGCCCCCACAATAAAGATTTATCTGTCACTAAATGTTAATATGATTGGGACTGGGAAATCCTAGTCTAAATTAATTCAATAATGATATCCAAATATTTATCACCTGATAATAAACATTTATTAAATGTACGCATACCTTGAAATTCAACCATCAATGTGTTCCTTCAGTCAGCTACTCCTTTAAGAAATTGCATATTAGGTACTGTACTAGTCCATTTCCATGTTGTTGATAAAGACACACCCAAGACTAGGTAATTTACCAAAAAAAAAAAAAAAAAAGGATGTTTAATTGGACTTATAGTTCCATGTGGTTGGGGAAGCTCATGATCATGGCAGAAGGCAAGGAGGAACAAGCCATGTCTTAACATGGATGGCAGCAAGCAAAAAGAGAACTTGTGTAGGGAAGCTGCCCCTTATAATACCATCAGATCTCATGAGACTCACCTACCACCACAAGAGCACTATGGGAAAGACCTGCCTCCATGATCCATTTACCTTCCACCAAGTCCCTCCCATAACACATGGAAATTTAGGATGAGATTCAGGTGGGGACATAGCCAAACCATATCTTTCCACCCCTGGCCCCTCCTAAATCTCATGTCCTCAAATTTCAAAACCAGTCATGCCTTCCCAACAGTGCCCCAAATCTTAATTCATTTCAACATTAACTGAAAAGTCTGCAGTCAAAAATCTCATGAGACAAGGCAAGTCCTTTCCACCTATGAGCCTGTAAAATCAAAAGCAGGGTTAGTTACTTCCTAGACACAATTGGGATACAGGCATTGGGTAAATACAGTCATTCCAAATGGGAGAAATTGGCCAAAACAAAGGGACTACAGGCCCCATGCAAGTCTGAAATCCAGTGGGGCAGTCAAATTTTCGCTCCTAAATTTCTCTTTTTAAAAGAGAAATTTCCAAAAAAATCTCTTTTTACTCTGTGTCTCATGTCCAGGTCATGCTGATGCAAGAGGTGGGTTCCCAAGGTCTTGGACAGCTCCACCCCTGTGGCTTTGCAGGAAATAGCCTTCCTCCCAGTTGCTTTCATGGGCTAGTGTGGAGTGCCTGCTGCTTTTTCACGTGCTTAGTGCAAGCTGTCAGTGGATCTACCATTCTGGGGTTTGGAGGATGGTGGCCCTCTTCTCACAGCTCCACTAGGCAGTTCCCAGGTAGGGACTCTTCACCTAATGTCAGAGCCCCCACATTTCCCTTCCACACTGCCCTAGAAGAGGTCTCCATGACAGTCCCTGCAGCAAACTTCTGCCTGGAAATCCAGGTTTTTCTGTGCGTCTTCGAAATCTAGGCAGAAATTTCCAAACTCTTGACATTTGTGCATTCACAGGCTCAGCACCACATGGAAGCTGCCAAGGCTTGAGATTTGCACCCTCTGAAGCCATGGCCCGAACTCTACATTCACCCCTTTCATACGTGGCTGGAGTGGCTGGGATGTAGGGCACCAATTCCAAGGCTGCACACAGCATGTGGACCCTGGGCTCAGCCCACAAAAATCACCTTTTCCTCCTAGACTTCTGGGCCTGTCATAGTAGGGGCTGCCGTAAAGATCTCTGACAGGCCCTGGAGACATTTTTCCAATTGTCTTGGGGATTAACATTTGGCTTCTCATTACTTTTGCAAATTTCTGCAGCCAGCTTAAATTTCTCCTCAGAAAAAGGGTTTTCCTTTCTATCACATTGTTAGGATGCACATTTTTTGAACTTTTAAAATGCTCTGTTTCCCTTGTAAAACTGAATGCCTTTAACAGCATCCAAGTTACCTCTTAAATGCTTTGCCTCTTAAAAATTTCTTCTGCCAGATACCCCAAATCATCTCTCTCCAGTTTAAAGTTCCAGAAATCTCTAGGGCAGGGGCTAAATGCTGCCAGTGTCTTTGCTAAAACATAACAAAAGTCCCAACGATTACCTCATCTCCATCTGCAACCACCTCAGCCCAGACTATATCATCTATATCACTATCAGGTTTTTGGTCAAAGTCATTCCACAAGTCTCTAGGAAGCTCCAAACTTTCCCACATATTCCTGTCTTTTTCCGAGCCCTCCAAATTGTTCCAACCTCTGCCTGTTATCCAGTTCCAAAGTTGCTTGCATATTTTCGGGTATCTTTTTAGCAACACCCCACTCTATTGGTACCAATTCACCGTATTAGTCTGTTTCACACTGCCGATAAAGATATACCCAAGACTGGGAAATGTGCAAAAAAAGAAAAAAAAAGGTTCAATTGAACTTACAGTTCCATGTTGCTGTGGAAGCCTCACAATCATGGTGGAAGGCAAGGAGGAGCAAGTCACATCTTACATGGATGACAGCAAGTGCAAAGAGAGCTTGTGCAGTGAAACTCCCCCTTATGGAATTATTAGATCTCATGAGACCCACCTACCATCCTGAGAACACCATGGGAAAGACGTGCCCCCATGATTCAGTTACCTCTCACTGGGTCCCTCCCACAACACATGGGAATTCAAGATGAGATTTGGGTGGAGACACAGCCAAACCATATCAGGCACAAGGCTACTTGTTGAGGATTCAGTAGAAGGCTGTATATGGTGCACATTCTATATTTATTATTTTCCCTTTGGCTTCATAATGCTTTTGCTCTGTTGCCTAACATTTTCAGATTAGCCCACCACTAAATAAATACAAAGGTGCCATGGTGGACCACTGGTGTTGTTAGAGAGTTTGGAAAGAAACCTACAGTGGGAAAAAATTTTAAATATCATTATGACTGAAATCTATATTTATATAAATCTATATAACTCTATATTTTACCAATGATTTAAGAAAATTTGTGACTATGCTCTTAGATAGCTGATGACTTATAATTCATGACCAAAAATATCTAATGTTAGGGGTCTTTTGTAAAGAGTGATTGAATGTACAAATTTACTATGTTATACTCAGATCATCTTTGGGAATATAGAGAATTAATTATTTATTCTGTAATTTAGATTGCATTTATCAAAAATGTTCATATGGTAAAGAAAAATTGTGAAATTTACATGCAAAAGAGATATACAGAAGATCATGAATAATGTAAAAAGGAATATAAAATTTTAACTGGTCTGCTAAAAGCAAATAGATACAGGTCTAGCTTCTAGCTAGAATAAACCTAACTGGGCCTGGTAAAATATAAAATACCAATTAAATGGATTATAAAAAGCTATGGAACCCATAGACAGCATTGAGAGACACGGCTCTTCATTCAGAAAGAATTCAGATTCAACCAGGGAAAGTAAATGAATACAAACATCCTCATTCTCACAGAATTACTCAAATATGATTGTCAACATATTTGAATGTCTCAAGAAAAGTTCTCTACTAAATGACTCATCTGCAAAAGAAATCCATTAACTACTTTTTACCTGAACAAAAAGAGAATTTTCTCCAAATTTTTTGCACTCTAAGCCAAAAGAATGGGTCTATTCCAAATGTACTAGATGTTGATTTTGTTATGTGTCTATGCAGCCATTTGTAAAAGAATCATTACATAGTGCATTGTGTGACATAACTACTGAAATATGTTTGGGTGGTAATAATATTAATTCCTATCTCGAATACATGTCAAAACTGGTAAAACTGGTAGATATGAAAGACATAAACATCTACAAAAAATAGTTTGGGATGGAAAATAGAAAGTAGTATCATTGAAAACAGAAACTTCTTTGTGATTGGTTTCAAACAGCATAAAATGAAACACTGGGAATGATCAGTGAACCGTTTGCAGGAGGGCAATGACAGCTAGGGTGTAACCATAAAAATTCCTCTAAGGAAATAAAATGTATGTAATCCTTCAGAGATGCCATTGGCAAGATTTTATGAGGATTCAAATAATGATCATGATTATTTCCTCTAAGAACTTGAAACATAGACCTCTGTCTATAAAAATGATAGTGTCTAAAGACAGTGTCTTATATCCTAATTGGCATATCAGGAGAAAAGTTTTAGACACTGTTCTATAAAAGAAAAAGATTTCTTTCAATCTGATTCCTATTCTCAATTTGTTAATTGAAAGAAATCTTTAATGACTATTCTCCATTTACCTCAATACCACACAAACTGGGCTTTAGGATAAAGCAGTGGATTGTCAAAAATAAACACAGAAAGACAGTTAAAATAGTGACATCATATTACATGCAGTGACTACTGACAGTAGAAAAAAAGCTAAGGTTCATTCTGATTGATGCAGAGGTGACTGGGTGTTCTAAAGGGAGAATGAGGGAGAAGACAGGAGGTGGCTCAGTAAAGTAAGAAAACTGAAAAATTACAAAGGCTTGGTCAGTTTAAATTTGATTAGACTGGCATTTTTTGCTACCTGGTAGATATGGAAACTAGGATTCTATTCTTCTATAGTGACTGGGAAATAGAGATTTTATTCTTTTCAGTGATTATATTTCAAAGAAATGACTTATCAGTTCTTTGAGAAAGACATGACAGAGTTGGAAAAGATACATGTTTACAATTTTAAGACATTTTTACTAAGGATTGTAAGAAAAGGAAATGCTAGCGTTTAATGTGCCCCCTAAAAGTTCAGTATTCTTACAGTTCTAATTAAGTCCTAAGCAGTGGTAGACTGGCATGTGTGAAATTTACATTCTCTTCATTTCATAGCATGTCTTTCCTCCAAGAGAAGAGGGGTAAGCACTGAAGAAACTATCAACTTTTTGGGATATTTTTCATTCAGAATACAGGGGAGGAATTAGAAATTGTTATCTCATTTTTTTTTTTTTTTTGAGATGGAGTCTCGCTCTGTCGCCCAGGCTGGAGTGCAATGGCCGGATCTCAGCTCACTGCAAACTCCGCCCCCCAGGTTTACCCCATTCTCCTGCCTCAGCCTCCCGAGTAGCTGGGACTACAGGGGCCCGCCACCTCGCCTGGCTAGTTTTTTTGTATTTTTTAGTAGAGACGGGGTTTCACCGTATTAGCCAGGATGGTCTCCATTTCCTGACCTCGTGATCCACCCGTCTCGGCCTCCCAAAGTGCTGGGATTACAGGCTTGAGCCACCGCGCCCAGCCTGTTATCTCATTTTCTACAAATTGTTGATACGTAATTTTGGGAGGTGATTAAGTCATGCGTGAGGCCTCTTCCCTCATTAACAGGTTAATACTGTTATCTCAGGAGTGGGTTAGTTATTGGAGGAGTAGTTTAGTTATAGAGAGAGTAGCTTTGTTATAAAAGTGAGCTTTCCCTTCTGTGCTGTCCTGACCTTTCACCTGTTCTCCATGAGATGATCCTCTCCAAATGCAGCACTATATTCTTGGACCTCCCGCATCTAGAACCGTGAGTTGAATAAATGTATTTTTTATATAAAATTTCCAGTCTCTGCATTATGTTATAGAAACAGAAAACAAACTAACAAAACATTAATAACAGGAGCAGGGTTGTGTCTTTAACAAATACCTGAAAAAGGAGAAGCAGTTTTGGAACTGAGTTGGGTAGAGGCTTGAAGATTTGAAAGGGAAGCTAGAAAAATCTTGTATTGTCATGAATAGATTGTTAAGAGGAATTGTAGTGAAGCATCAAAAAAGACAAGTGCTAGAAGGTAAGTCTGAATTTTCTTAAAGATTACTTAAGTTGTCATGAGCACAGTGTTGGTGCAAATAGACAGCAAAGGCCATTCTGATGAAATCTCAGATGGAACTAAAGAAACAGATATTGGAACCTGGAGCAAAGGCCATTTTTGCTACACAGTAGCAAAGATCTTGGCTGAACTATATCCGTGCCCAAGGGCTTTACGAAAGGCAGAATTTAAGAGTGATGAACTAAAATACTGGATGAAATAAATATCTGACAAGCAAAAAATTTAGGCTGCTGTATGGCTACTTATGCACACCTACTGTGAGATGTGAGAGCAAATAAATTCCTTAAAAATAGAATTTATACTTAAAAAAAAAAAAGCAGAATGAAAATACTTGGAAAATTTGCATGCTGGCCATGTGCACAGTAAAGAGATGTTTAAGAGAGAATACTAAAGGTGTAGCCCACAGACTATTTGTTAAGCAGATTAATATGGAATGAAGGAAGCCAGGTGCTGTTTATTAAGACAATGGAAGAAAGACCCTGAAGGCATTTCAGAGACCTTTGAGGCTTCCCCACCCATCTCAGGCCCAGAGCTCTATGATAGCAGAATTGATTCATGGGATGGGCCAAGGGTGCCCCTCACAGATCACTGCCCATAGCCTGCTTGGGACTCTGCTCCCTGCATTCCAGCACATCTCCTCTCAGCCACACCTTCTGTGGCCCAAGCAGCCCCAGTTGTGAGTTATGCTGCCACCATGGAAGGTGCAAGTGGTAAGCCTTGGTTGTGTCCACATAGTGTTAAGTCTATTAGACCTGTAGAATGTAAGAGCTGTAGGGGCATGGCTACTTCCTCCTGGGTTTCAAAGGATGTCTCAAATCACCTGGAGACCCAGGTGGGCACAGCTGCCAAAGAGTCCCAACTAAGGCAATGCCTAATGGAGCTATGTGCAGCCCCTGAGACCACAGAACTGTAGCACTAACTTGGATAACTACACAGATGAGACTCTGTTAGACATGAGTTCTAAATTTCTTTTCAAAGAATCAATATGTCTGTGTGTTCAATTCTTTGCCTTCTACTTTTAAACTTAACTTCCTCATAAAGCAATCTTTTTTGATTACCTACTCCACCCTGACTCATTCTGATTACCTGCTCCACCCTGACTCATTCTGATTACCTGCTCCACCCTGACTCATTCTGATTACCTGCTCCACCCTGACTCATTTGATTACCTGCTCTGTCATAACCATTTTTCCCACCAAACCACTCACCCCATCCCTCTCTTTAGCCAATTGGAATTAGTTTAGCTTGTGCCATCTAACCCTAACCAATAGGGGAAAGACACAGCAGCAGGGGCCACATGCATCAGGGATAAGAACCCCTTCCCTTAGCTTGTCCAAGGGTGTGCTCACCATGGCTCCATCTGTAAGGGCGCACCCTTCTATAGAAGTAACTTTATGAGAATTAAAAAGAAAATTTTATATTCAAGTGCTATTTCTTTTGCAGCACCAAACTATTATTTATAACAACTCCAACAAGTGAGGACTGCTACCTGGACTGAGCCCAACAAAGCTGTGGGAGTGGATTCCCTTTAGGACCTTGGAGGCCCAGGGTCCACCTCGCATGCTCAGGATGCTAGACATGAAGTCAGGGAGATTATTCTCCAGCTTAGAAACTTAAAGTTGTTTTTCCTGTTTGTTTTGGCCTTTCTCAGGACCAGTAATTCCTCCTTTCTTGTCTATTTCTCTCTTTTGAAATGAAAATGTCTATCCTGTGCCTGCCCTACCATTAAATTTTGGAGGTAGATAACTTGTTTTGATTTTATAGGCTCAGAACTGGATACATTTGCCTTGCGATGAATTGTGGCTTGAATCTTACCCATATCTGGTTTAGATGAGACATTGTACTTTTCAGTTGATGCTGGAATGGGTTAAGATTTGGGAACTATTAAGATGGAATGAATGTATCCTGAATGTGAGAAGGACATGAATTTTGGCCTCCAGGGGCTAAATGATATAGTTTGAATGTGATAAACAAAAGTTCATGTGTTGGAAACCTGATTGTGATTGTAAAATTGTTAAGAGGTAGGACCTTTGGAAGGTGATTGAATATTGAAGGCTTTGCCCTTATGAATTGATTAAAGCTATTATCATGGTAGTTGGTTTGTTATATAGGAATTGGCTCTGTTATAAAAGTGAGTTTTCTCTTGCATGAGCTGTCTCCTGACCTTTCACCTATCTGATAGGGAATGATTCTTGCCAGATGCCATAGCCATGCCCTTGGACTTCCCAGTCTGTAGAATCATAAGGCAAATAACCTCTTTTCATTATAAATTACACAATCTGGGGTATTCTGTCACAGCAACAACAGCAATAACAACAATAAAAATAAACACACTAAAACAGTGGGGCAGGTGCCTACTGTCAAGTGCTGGCTAAAGCAAACAGTAAGTTCTGACAGTGTTGTATTTTTGTAGTTATGCATTTTAAAAGGGAGCTGAAATATGTCTAGGGACAAGGCCTTATGCTGCTAGCAGCCATGCAAGATTTTGGTTGTCTCTTAGCGCAGAAATTTAAACAAAGTTATTGTGTGCCAAGAGTTGCTGTTCTCAGGATTATATCTGAAAGAGCTGCAAGATATAGACTATCTCTAAGAAGGACTACTTAAGGAACCCCAAAGTTAAGAGAGGAGACAAAAACTAGGACAAAAAAGAAATTTGAAGCCTCTTGCATCTCCTGCTACAGCAAACTTTAAACACAGTTCAGCTCCTACCAACTTAACATAAAACCTCAAACAAGGCAAGAAAAAGGAAACACTGTAAAGGGAAACAGAAATCAAACATCAGAACCAGACATAGATATGACACAGATGTTGGACTGTCAGATATTTAAAAATAACTGATTAATATGTTAAAGTCTCTAATGGAAAAATGTAGAGAAAAAGCAAGAACAATTGGATAATATAGCAGAAATTTGAAGACTCTAATAAATAATCAAAAAGAAATGCTAGCAATGAAAACAAACACTATAATAAGAATCAAGAATGTTTTGCTGTGCGTATCAGTACATTTTACATGGCTGAGGCAAGTAACACTGAGCCTAAAAATATGCCAACAGAAACTTCCCAAAGTAAATGAACAAACAAAAACCATACACAGAGTGGAACAATTGAAAAAAAAAAAAAAGGTATAATATATGAATAATTGGAATAAAATAAGGAGAAAAGAGAAAAAAAAGATGTAGAAAGAAATACTTGAAGTAGTAATGGCCCAAAACCTTATCATAAGTGAAATAAGCCAGTCACAAAATACCATATTATATATAATTTCATTAATAATTGTCCAGAATAGGAAAATCTACAGAGACAGAAAGTAGATGAGTGATTGCTTGGGGGATGTGGGCAGACCTGGGAATATAGAGGGTAATAGATAAAGGACATGTAATTTTTTTTTATGTGGTAAAAATGTTCTAAAATAACTTTTGTGATGGTTGAACATATTTGGGAACATATTAAAAACTTCTAATGGGTGAATGATGTGTTATATAAATAGTATTTCAATAAAGCTGTTAGAAATAAATATAAACTTTTAAAATGGCCAAAACCTTTTTAAATTAATGACTGATACCAAATCACCAAACCACAGATTCAAAAAACTCTAGAGAGAACTAAACACACAAAAAAACACAAAAACAAAACAGAGCAAAGAAAGAACATACCTATAAAAATTACATTTATTATAGAAAACCAAAGACAATGAGGAAATTTAGAAAGAAACTAGGGAGAAAGCTAGCACCTTAGATGTCAAGGAAGAAGGAAGCATAAGAATTATAGCAGACTTCTTTTTTAAATTTAATTTTCCATAGGCTTTGGGGGAACAGGTGGTGTTTGCTTACATAAGTAAGTAATTTAGTGGTGATTTGTGAGATTTTGGTAGAACTATCACCCGAGAAAACCATAAAAAAAAGTGTTCAGAGAACAAATCTATCAATCTATTATTCTGTATTTATTTAAATTATTCATCAAAAACAAAGCAGAAATAGATTTTCTGAGACAAATACAAACTGAGGAAATTCACTGCCAGTAGTATTTCCCTATAAGAAATTTTAAACATTCTTCCAGCAGAAGAAAAACATTATAAGTCAGAAACTTGATAAAGAAAGGAATATATCAGAGAATAAATAAACACAGATATAATATTTTATTTTATTACTAATTATTGTTCCAAAAGAAAACTCTATTTAATGTAAAAATAGTAAGAATGTATTGGATAATTATAGCAAATGGATGAGTAAAATAAATGACAGCAATATCACAAAGGATGTAAAGGAGAATACAACATTACAAGATATCTGCACTACACATGATAAGGTATTATGTTACTCGGAGTTGCAGTTAGATTAGTTTAAAATGTGTTTTAAATATTAGAACAACAATTAAAATTATTTTCAAAAGAAATATATTCAATAGGCTAAGAGCATTAATAAAATGGACTCATAAAATCCTTAAAATTAAATGAAATTTGAGAAGGCAGAAGGCAGAATTAAACCAGAGAAGACAGAAGGAAAGAATGAGAAGGAAAAAAATAGCTACACAGCTAATACAATAATTATAAAACTTTTAGAAACATGGTAGATATTAATTCAATTATATCAATAAACACTTTAAGTACCTAAATATACATGTTAAGATAGTGACTAACAGAGTGGCTAAAAAGTACAACATGCTCTCACACACACATATACATATGTGCATACATATATTTAGAGAGGCAGAGTATATTTTAAATATTTAAAGCCACATGTTAGAAAGTAAAGAAATGGAGATATACAAAGCTAATAGTAGTAAAAACAAAACTGACATAGGGATATTTACTTCAAATATATCACACTTCAAACCAAGGAATGTTATCAGGGATAAAAAAGAAGGCATTACATAATGATTAAAAAATTAATTTTCTAAGGAAACAGCAATTTTAAAAGTATATGCATCTAGCAACAGAAAGTCAAGATACATTAAACAAAAATTATAGTGCTGAAATAAGAAGCAAACAAATCATGGTTATAAAAAATTCAAAATCTTCTTGTCAATAATTAATAGATCAAACAGGCAAAAAATGAGGATATAGATCACCTAAGAAGAACTATTAATCAACTTGATCTAATTAACAACTATAGAATACTCCACCCAACAGCAAAATAAAGAGTCCTTTCAAGCTCACATGGAAACTTCATCAAGATACATCATATCTGAGCTATAAAACATACCTATACAAATTTATAAAGAGTAAAAATCATACAAAGTGTGTTCTGAGAATATGATTAAAAATTAATAACAGAAAGCTGAAAAATATTAATATATTTGGAAATTAAAGAATACACTTCAAAATTACATGTAAGTCAAAAAGTCTTAGGATAAATTTTTAAGAAATGGTTGAGTTAAATTAATATGAAAATAGAACTTAACAAAATATGTGGGATGCCAAGGACACAGTGTGTAAAAAGAAAAAAGTAGCACTGAATGCATATACCAGAAAATATGTGAAATAAATAATATAAACTCCCAATGTGGAAACTAGAGAAAAGAGAGCAATGTAAGCCTAAGCAAATAAGAAAAAAAAAATGATAAAAATTCAAACAGAAATAAACTAAACTGCAAATAGGAAAACAATAGGGAAAATCAATGTAACCAAAAGTTAAGTCTTTGAAAATATCAATAAAATTGAAAAATAAGTGACTGTGGTATTATAGTTTTCCATCATTTTCATTTACTCTAAAATAGTATCTAAGCTTTTATAGCACTACATATAATAAGACAGTTGTTCTCATCCTAATTTTAATAAATTATTCAACTTATGGATGACCATTATTAAGTTCAGGTATGTAAAATATACTTACGTGCACTACCATATAAATCTGTGAATAGGTAAAACTCAGCAAAAATTCAAGGCAACTAAGATTTTGAAACTCTCTAAATGTGAATTCTGTTAGAGGTTGAGAAAGGATAGCTGAAATTCACTGTGTTGTCATGGTATTAATGAAAATGCAATATTTCAGTTCATCACTGGATCAAGGGCAGAATGGTGAGATAAATAATTCACTTTAAAAGTCTTTCATACTGACTCTCATAAAGTTTTGGGAAACAGAACAAATTCTTCTATGGCTGTGGCCTATTTCTTCTAATCAGAGAAACTCAAGTATTTTGGGTGTCCCAAATTAAGGCACAGATTATAAATAAGAATAGACATTTTAAACTGAAAAAAATCTAGCTATTATATTTTCTTCATCAAATATTTAGCAGAATTCAAATGAACAACTAGCATTTGGTTTTTATTGGTAAGAATAATTCTAATTATGCTTATGATAGAAAACATTTAAATTCTATAATTTAAAATTTGTAATTGAAAGAGTCCATTTTCAAATTCAATTGATGATGTATACTCAAAAGCTCATTCTTACAGAGTTTTGCTTTTAGTACTCTATGCTTTATGTATTATAGTCCTTTAATTATGAAATCATATATTCAATTTATAATCTTGACAAAGTTATTTTTTATGAGTATGATAAAGATAAAACAGCACAGGTAAGTTATAAAGATTTATATATTAATATTACTTATTTAATATCTTTACTTGATAAAGTAAAATATTGCTTATTTATAAGTAATATTAAAAATATTACTTATTTAATATCTTTACTTGATAAAGTAAAAATATCTTTATCAAGTAAATATATTAAATAAGTGTATAAAATAAACTTTTGTGTTAATGCATGCAAAAAAGTTTGCTTTATGGGAACAGGACAAAGAGTATGTGCTCTTTAAAGGAAAATGAATATAAGCATCAGGATTAAAGAGGTTTACAGACTAATTGTTGCTAGAGAAAAATGTTAAGCGATCAAAAAGTGTCAGTATAAATTTTTATTTCAAGGAAATTGAGATTTTATCCTCACAGCTGTGAATTACTTCAATAATTACATAACCATGAATTATGTATGCTAAACAAATTGTTTTTTGCAACAGGTAAGTAGAAAAGGTTATTAAGAGATAGTTAAAGTATTTTTGTTAATGCATCTTGCACACTTTTAACCACTTAAATGTATTCAAATATGTAACAAATGAGGAATGAAAAATAGTCCTCATCAAGTAAAAATTGTTTTCATTATCAAACTCCGGGACAAAATTAAAGACCAACGTGAACTGTCCAACGGTGCTAGAAATGGCAAGCATGTAATCAAAAGAGTTTACAAATAATATCGTTTAATTTTCACAATGATACTTTGAATTAGATCTTAATGGCATCTAATTTTCTGCAATAGTTAGGCGTCTTGTCCACGGTTGCCCCGCTGGCAGGAACTATGGTTCCTGAGTTTAAACTCGGACAATAGATCAAGAGTTTGGTTCTTGCTTAGCATAAAATTATGTCTCTCAAAAGGAATTATGCTATAGTGCCTCTCAAAAGTAATTAACATTCAAAATTAAATCATCTTTTCCCTTTGAGATTAAGCTCAAGTGTTAAGATTCTTAAGTTATATTAAAGTCCAAAAAATTATCCTCCCCAATTTTATTTTCTGTTGAAGGTGATGGTTACACAACAGAGCATTGTGAATATCTAATTTTTCTAGAAGTTGAATTAGTCAAATGTCAAGTCCCTGATACACTTCAATTTATAAAGTACAGAAATAAGAAAAGGAAACTCATTATTTTGCTCTTTTCATAGCTTTAAAATTTAGGGAAGCAATTATTAACCAATCAGGCCTGATAGCACTTATCCCAGGTGAAATAATGTTCCCCAAACTGTTATAAATATTACAGTACATAATGACAGAAATTCATTGATGTCTGAGAGAAGACAAACTTTGTCTCAGACTCATTGGCATGACAATCAGTTGATAGAAGTTGTCAAGACTATACAACCTCTGAATTAAACTTATTTTGATAAATCTGTCAACAGCATGCTAATTTTGTACCAGGCAAGTACAAATATCTCTGGGGAGATCCCATCTATGCAGATGAATCATAGCTGCCTTTTCTACAAAGTTTAGAAATTTGTCATGTTGGCAAAGCACCAGTTAGCAGAAATAATAATTCTAGATACTTTTGTTTTATATCCAGTATATTCAGAATTTAACTTCCATTTTTTTTCTGATCCCCGTGTTTCTGGCACCTTATATTGCAGTGAGAGTGGTCTCCAGCTAGTACAGCTAGTATCTTCACCTACACACTCTTGTGAGTAAGTTTTTCACTTTTTATTTTTATTTTTTTAATTCTAAGACCCAGTGGATGTTTCCACTGCCACATTTTATGCAGTGATTTAGACCTTTAAAGCTTGCCTTCTAGGGAACAGTTTAACCTACAGCTTTGATCAACTGGAGAGTTTCCCCCAACAAAATTCCTAACTGAATTTACTTTTGTAGTTTCTACAGGATTGAAATTACCACCCATAGCATTGCCAGGCACATCACAAAACTCTGTCTTTTCTGTATTTTTGACTGTTCCAGCATTGCTTTCAGCTATGTCATTTTTTTTGGCGGGGAGGAGGGGAACCAATGGGATAGATCTCTAGAACTGATTTCTCTTTGCTACACCCAGTGTCTTTAAATAGCTAGGTTAAGTTTACCCTGCTGTATAAATCTGTTTCTTTTTTCTTTCTCTAAGAATGTAGGGCTGGTATCATTTGCTGGAATTGAACACCTGCCTTCATTTTACTTTTCATTGTTTTCTGGCCAATCCATTTGCATTTCTAATATACTCCCAGAGAGTTTAACTTGTCTAGTTTCTTTTTCTTTTGACTTATCCAAGTGCATTTTAATGAAAAAAAAATACATTCTTGTTTTGAATAATGCAGTACACATAGAATACATTAACTTCGTATGTCTCTGCTTCCTACTAATATATTATCCTTTTTATGTTTGAATTCACTGCATATACCTTTTAAGCACACAATATTATTTTATGAATTTTATATTAATCTATATGTGTATATATGTATATTTATTTATTTCTGTCATTGCTGTATTATAGATACAGAAAGTGATGGAAAACTAATGATATAATAATTCAAGAGAAAATGGTTGAAAATTTCTCAGACCTAAAGAAAGACATGCATCTACATATACATTTTTACACATATATAATAGTGAAATTTCAGAAAACAAAGCAGTAAGAAAGTTATAAAAAGGCAAAAGAAATAAATAAAAGTTATCTTCAAAGAAGTGGTGATTTGACTGATAACTGGCTTTCTATTAGCAAAAATAGAAGACAAAAGACAGTGGGAAGATACTTTCAACGGGTGAAAAAAAAAATTCAAGTCTTGAATTCTATAACCAGTAAAAGTGGCTTTCAAGAATTAAAGTAAAATTATTTTTAGTAAGTGATAACTTTGGAGAGTTTGCCTAAAACTGTCCACATTAATGTGAAGCTTTATTTTTATTTTTGAGATGGAGCCTTTCTCTGTTGCCCAGGCTGGAGTGCAGTGGCGTGATCTCAGCTCACTGCAACCTCCGCCTCTCAGGTTCAAGTGATTCTCCTGCCCCAGCCTCCTGAGTAGCTGGGATTACAGGCGTACACCACCATGCACGGCTAAGTTTTTGTATCTTGGCTTATGCCTGTAATCCCAGCACTTTGGGAGGCCAAGGCAGGTGGATCATGAAGTCAGGATTTCAAGACCAGCTTGGCCAACATGGTGAAACATGAATCTTTAGGGTGCATCTCTCTAGAGTTTCCAATAAGCAGAAGGAAACTAATTTAAGATTGTTTGTCAAAGACTCATGTTGGGTCTTTTAAACAAAATAATCACTTTAGGAGTCTTGAAGTGAATAATCCCACCGAGGAGTTATACTTCCATTTGGCTCCCTACCTAAACAAAGGAAAAACTCAATCTTTCTTCATTCTATTTTAGTGTGTCTCATATACTGTCCCTTGGGTTTCTAATTCCACAGATTTCTGGGCATCTTTATTTGGAGCACAGATAATAATTATATCCTACTTACAATGGCTGTGTTCCTTGAAACTCACAGTGCAACATATTAATTCTCCAGTGTGTCTACCTATTATGTATCTACTTAACAAAGACACCATAATATTTAAGGTATGCTTCCCAGTTACTATCACTATGGATTCCCTACTTTTAGTTATAAGACACTGTCTGGTAATACTTTCCTGATTCCCAAATTCCAACTCTCATCTTCTAGCTCTTGGTTTTGGTTTGGGGCTCCCGGCTATTACTTCCTGCTGCTCTCTGAAATATAATTTTTGTTTAATCTGTTATTCATTGCCATCTAACAACAGTAAAGCTCTCTGTTTCCTAATGATCTCTTTCAACTTGATTCCTCACTATATTCCTTATATCCTTTTATTCCTGGAGACATGAAATATACATTTTTATACATACATAATAGTGAAATTTCAGAAAACAAAACAAAGCAAAAAGAAAGTCATAAAAAAGTAAAATAAATAAATAAAAGTTATCACAAAGAAGTAGTGATTTGATTGATAACTGGCTTTCTATTAGAAAAATTAGAAGACATTTTCCCTTATATTTATTGAGTTTGTCTTCTAAGAACTCAGATTTCTTCTACGGCTTGTATTTCTTCCTCTGCTATTTAATTAGCCTATTGTTTTTTATTTTGCTTCCATTTCTTCTCTTTTATTGTTTTAACCAGCCTAATTTCTCTTTTGTTTCCTGAATATAGCTGATTCCTAGTAACAAAAATTTTGAATGTTACATTTGCACTTTGGAATTGTGAAAATGTTGCCAGGTTGTTTGTCTTAACTAATAAATAGAAATATTCCCTTTAAAATAAGGCTTGCTGTTTTTCTTTTTACTTATTAATTGATAAAATATACCGTATTTTATAGGTGAAACCAATATTCAGTACTGAAAAGAAAAAGAGATTGTAATCAGAGCTCATATAATTTAAAAATCCAGAGTCAAATGAAGTTCTTGATAAGGAATGTATTTTAGCTTGTATAAAGCCATATAAACGAAGGTTTGCTAGCTCCTCCTTACCTCTTTCTCCTAGAGGTAAAGGCAGTTCAAAACTTAAACAATGAACTGAAACTTGAACAAGACTTGAACAAGAATTCGCAGCAGTAATCTATGCCAGGCACTAAAACGTTAAAGATAGAGCATCACAAATGCTCTCTAGCATCCACAGAACCCAGCGCCTTTAGCTTAAAGCCTGAAAATACTGTTCAGCACATGAAATCCTAAAAGACAAGAAAGACTATTTTCTACACAATTAACTTTTCCATGTCACCCTATTTAGGAAAAGTGTAGCCAGAACTTGACAGTGTCTGTACCTGGGCAGGCCCATGACTTGTAAACGGTTCGCACTGTGACTTGGAGACTGCTTGCCAGGGAACACATCTCATGTGGTCATCCCATTTTTAGGCTTAAGAACATTGAGGCTTAGAGGTATTGCTTAAGCCTATCTTTCATTGCTTATTAGGTAATTTTTCTCTTCTCTTAGGCCACGTGTTGACCTTTCTAACTCAGTTGCTTCTCTCTTCTGAAGTAAAAAGTTAGGTGAGGCTTATGAGTTACTCCTTGAAGGCCCAGGGCATGCTCCTGAAGTATCCATCCTCTTGTGGATATAACCGCCATAAGCTGAAGTCACTCTATGACATCTAAAGTTTTATATTCAAGCCGTAGCACTAAAAACTAACTGCACAACTGAAAAACCCATCTGGCCTCCAAGCTGCAAAGTAGAAAGCAGGCTGAAGGTTCACAAGCCCAGGGAATGAGTCATGGATCTGGGCTGCACAAATTCTTCTCTTCATATATATTTAGCACCCGAAATTCCACTCTTACGATTTTATATCCTCTTATTTCAGATAAACACAGATTTGTAATCACTGAGAAAGTCTTCAATTAATGGTGGCCCTTTCTCATACTTTGATTTTGAAAAATTGGAGAAATAAATAATAAGGTAAAGGCCAACAATTATTTATTTTACATTACTTGTTTATATTTCAGTCATTTTATTAGAAATAAAGGCTTATTCATTACTGGCAAAGACTACTGGGAAAGACTACTGACAAAGGGGAAACTATGAAAATAAATGTAATTTAATTGGCTAAATTTTAAATATAGCTTTACATATTAAATATCACTTTTATTAATGAACTTATTCTATTTATATTTTATCCTTTACTTATTGATGAGTGCTTTTATTAACATTTTATAATTTAAATATTCGTTTCCAAATTCACCAAATACTTAATGTCATTCAGAGAAGAATGACTAAAGGTATGAGAAATATCTGAAATCTTCTTAATAAAAATTTGCAAAGGAGGGCATTCCATCTATTATCATTCGGTTCATACTTTTTGTTTAGTTTTCACTATGTAAGAAACAGGTGTTTGAGTTGTTGATTCATAGAGAATTTTGGAAGTTATATTCTAAATCCTTGAAAATCAATCCAAGAACATATTCATATTTCATTTACACTATAATTCCTCTTGACTGTCCATAGAATTTTTGAGAAATATCATTTTTGGATACGTATAGCTTTCACTAATGAACTTTCTGATTTATTTATAACATTTTTATTTTATCGTGTACTTATTCATGCATGCTTTAACATTTTACAGCTTGAATGTATTACCAGAATATACCTAATAGTGGTTCTGTATCTATGAAATTTTCCTATAAAATATTGCAAGTTTATTTTGCCTTTTATCATGAATTTTTGGTAAATAATTCCTTAATTGCTCTTACATTTGCTCTTGTATATTTCTTTATAAGTCCTGTCTTATGTAAATTAGAACAATGGAATACTGTCTTTCATAGTATATTTAGCCTCAGATTTTCTTGAGAATTTCATGTATTTATCTTGGATTGGACATGACAGACACATTCTTGCTTTAGAACCTCTTCTTTCAGCCTGAGAAACTCAGATGGTCTTTTGGGTCAACACTTTTCTCTTAAGGAAGCTTCACAACCACCTTAAATGAACATAGGTATCTTTTTTCACTGGAATTCAGATCCATTTACCAAGCTTTTATATTTATTCTTGGATTTCTGTCCTCGTGATATTTACATTCTAGTAGAAGACAGAAGTTTTTTTTTCTGCTAGAATGTAAGTATTATAAGGACAGTCATCCTTTTTTCTTTTAGGTAGTCCAAGTACCAGACCTGCATCTGCCAAAAAAAATTCTACAAAGATATTAAAAAGTTGAATAAATGAATGCATACATGCATGAATGAATTTCTCTAATGGTTATATTTTTTAATAAATATTGATTAATGAAATGGATATTAGAAGAATTTGTAAATGTTAATGATTTTCTCCTTTAAATTATTTTCTATAGTTCCATTACAAGACATAAAAATATGTACTTTTTTACTTTTAGTAAGCGTTGGAAATTACCCTTGAAACAACTTGTACCACTTCATATTTCTCCTACAGATTTCTTTTCTTCAAAATTCTCAACAGTGATAATTATAGTTTTATATCTACAATCTGATAAGGCATATTTCTATTCATTCATTCATTAATTTGCTCATTTTTTTGACTTTTAGGTATTCTTTCAGCAAGCATTGATTGAATATCCAGGTGCTGTATACACTAGACAATAGCATTCAACCTGTCAAATAATGCCTTCACACTCATGAGTCTGGGAAGGATGTTAAGCAAAATCAAATAACACAATGTCTGAAATAAGTAAAAATACATTGGAGTAATGGTTGTGATGGCAGGGACTGGGTAGCTATTTTGCTTAGATATATAAGAAAAATCATCTTTAAATAATAATATGTAAGTTGAAACCTGGGTGACAAGGAGCAGCCAGGTAAAGATCAATATAGACGCCAAGGGAGAGCAAGCGGTGATGGCAGCTAAAACAAAGACAGCAGGTAAAAAGAATTTTGGCATGTTTGAGGAAGTCAAATAACAAGTTAGATAACAACCAGGCAAAGTGATTTTGTAAGAACTTCATAAAGGCTAAGTTGATGGAAGGAGAAAAATATATGATCTGAAATTCATACGACTGTTGGAGAGTAGGGAATAACTCAACAAGAAAGAAGAGAGAGAACATATGTTTTTAAGAGGTTTTTCATACATTAAGTAGTGAGGTATGGGCAACCTAAGTATTAAAATACATTTAGATATTTCAAACCATTTATCCAGAACCAAGTTCAGCAAATATATAATGCTATGTTAATTTCAGTACTACTTCTGCTTTGCTCAATTGTTAAAGTGAGCAAAGATTTTAAGTCTGATTATCAGTAGACTTTAAATGATTCTTTCTTTATTATTATATTTATTACAAATTAGAGGTAACTAGACCTTACATTTAAATGTGACTCTTGTAATTCATGTTGTTCAGTTATCTTTGATTGATACTAAACCCTTAACCTGTTTGGTAGAAATTACAAGGAAGCGTATATACCCACTTTAGTATACTCTGTATTCTGCAAATATTTAATATGTTTCTATAAAAAATTCTCTAAAATCCATTTATTTATATTTATTTTTATGAAAAAGGCAATAAATATTTTTATGCCTAGGAAAAATTGCTTTTCAAGAAACACTATATAGGCTAGAAAATGTATCCCTTTCACTCATTTAGAGCAACCATTTACCTTTAGAGTTGTATTGCCAAAGACAAAAATCAGTGAACTCAAAGCAGGAAGAATTAGTGCACTGAAAAATTATTTTAAAACATTTTTCTAGATTTTTTATGCTTTGACATATGGAATGAAACAATTTGTACTTAGCAAAAACATTGTAGTAGAGAGAATTTGCAGCATATGAAATTTCAAAAGTCAATTTTGAAGTATACTTCTAGGGGAGATTTAAAAATTAAATGAGGGATAGAAGAAGTATGTATTAGCTAAATGCTAATATATTAAGAGCCCCGTCTGCTTGCCATGTGTACTTCTGTGACAAAAATATATCAATACGTGATATGTGTATATGTTATTAGAAAGTACTTGGTGGAAACAATTAGAAGATCTTGTTTAGGATGAAAAATTCCAGTTATATTGTCTACAAATTTCTTTGAAAAACATCTATATCTGAACAAACATGGGATGGGAATTTTTTTTGTTGTTGTTGAGACAGAGTCTTGTTCTGTCACCTAGGTTGGAGTGCAGTGGCGCAATCTTGGCTCACTGCAACCTCTGCCTCTTGGGATCAAGTGATTCTCCTGTCTCTGCCTCCCGAGTAGCTGGGGCTACAGGCATGTGTCACCACACCCCGCTAATTTTTGTAATTTTAGTAGAGATGGGGTTTTACCATATTGGCCAGGTTGGTCTCGAACTCCTGACTTTTTTATCCTTCTGCCTTGGCCTCCCAAAGTGCTGGGATTACAGGTGTGAGCCACCACGCCTGGCCAGGACTCTTAATAATTCCACCTCAATATGACAATCGTTACTGAAAAGTGCCTTTTCTAAGATATTCATGAAGTGGTCTTCTGGCTAAAAGAAAATAGTGCTGTCATTGTTGATCCTTATAACTTATTATAGTTTATGGCATTTTGTTGCTTGAAATATTAGTCAACAATATTTATATAAAAGTTTATGTAACTTTTATGTAAAATAAATCCTATATAATATTTTAATTAAAAATAAAAATACCCATTCAGAAAAAAGTTCTAAATTTTATTGTTGTTATATGCCAGAATAAACTCATAACGATTTTCATTGTTATTTTTTCAAAAGAAAATAAAAATAAATAATGTACTGATTAGTTAAATAGTATTAGGCATACATTGCTATTTAACTTATACATATTTGAAATAACTGGAAGGATACTTGTTCCCTCTTTTGAAGGGGTAATGAAATTTATAAAAATAATGAAAAAGATACACGTAGGATCTTAAAGATATTTTTCCAAGGACTTTCCATAATGCCAAGTGTCAGGATATTTCATTGAAATGTGTCCTGAACTGAAATTCAGGAAGAGATTGATGTTTTAGATTCAGCTAACTATTAACTCACTCACTGTGGATTTTTAAACACCCCTATAGACTCTTTACAACTTCTTTTTTTTTTTTTTTTTTTTTGAGACGGAGTCTCGCTCTGCCGCCCAGGCTGGAGTGCAGTGGCCAGGTCTCAGCTCACTGCAAACTCCGCCTCCTGGGTTTACGCCATTCTCCTGCCTCAGCCTCCCAAGCAGCTGGGACTACAGGCGCCCGCCACGTCGCCTGGCTAGTTTTTTGTATTTTTTAGTAGAGACGGGGTTTCACCATGTTAGCCAGGATGGTCTCGATCTCCTGACCTCGTGATCCGCCCGTCTCGGCCTCCCAAAGTGCTGGGATTACAGGCTTGAGCCACCGCGCCCGGCTCTTTACAACTTCTTGATGAATTTCAATTTGTTTTCAATAATATAAAGGTTTTCAAATGTTTGATCACTTAGGAAGAAAGAAACTGTATAATCTAAAAAGCTCCACAATGTTATTGCTATTATTACCGATTTTATATTTCTATGCTCTCATAGCTTAAATGGTAAAGACAAATTCTGGCTCACATAAGAAGATCCAGTCCATGATTCTCACCAGTATTTTACAAATATCTCTATCCTTCATAACATGTGTCAAAAGAGAGGCCCATGTTTCCAGAGTTACTTTCCTTTCCAACATTTCTTAGCCTCTATCAACAAGAGTCAAGATTAAGCCTCAGGCGTAGGACCTTTTTGCCAATAGAGAGACTAAGTTATATAATTTAACCATGGTCTCTAAAGCAAGCGTGGCAAAGCTGCAATTGGAATCTCAGTCTTATTCTTATTCTTAGGAATAAACTGCCAGCAAAATATTTGCAAAGTTATCTCATGACTATGAACATGATTTCATATTGTATAATATTTTAATTACTTATTATCAAAGATGTTTAAATTTTTAAACAAAAAATAAAAATGGAATTTGGTTTCTATATATCCAGATATCCTTTATTTTACAATGATGTTATAAATTACCAAAATGTTTCTTATGCTTTAAATTAATATGATTTTCTTCATTTGCAAATTATTCTGTATAATATAACTACACTAATGAAATTAGTTTTGTAAAACTTACCTTTGGGGGAAGTAATAGTAAATATTTTTAGTGAGAAAAATTTTAATGGCATAATAAAATATTAAACTTAAACATTATTTTGCTTTCTTGGAAATCTCACATTTCAAATAATACCTGTTTATGTTTTCCAAAATGAAACTATTTCATATTTTTTCAACAATATTTCCACACTAATATTTCAATCTATATAATTCAGTTATTCAATATGTACAGTAAAATTCGAGGTATAGATTAAATCATTTCTCACTTCATTGCTTTCAAAATCCAGTCTTATATAATTTGACTTACAGGTCTGGTTAAAAAAAATCTGTATATTTTATTTTGTGATGTATGTCCTGAGGAATAAAAAATTTATAATTTATATCAAAGGCAAGTAAATGCCTTTAAACTCATAAAATACCACTTTTAGTTATACAGTTTTTTATGTGTTGACTCTATGACCACTTGGAATTTTAAGGCTGAAATATCTTATGCCCAAGTTCTAAGTTTATGAAGACTAAAATGTACGAAATGATCTTTCACTTCAAGTTTTAAAAATGACACTCTGAAGATAAAAGCAAGTGATATCACTGATGTGGAAGAACTATATGCTTATAGAGAATTTATGGTGTGTACTCCAAATGTTGAAGATAGAAACTTCTCAATTTAGGCCACTGTGTAGCTCCAACTAAGGTGATTCAGTTTTAGAACTTCTGTCCCTTTTGATGTACGGAAAGAAAAGTGTGAAAGTGCCTTTCTTTTATTTCATATACATACCTTTTTTTATTAAGAATTTATATACATAATAGTACATTTCAAAAAAAAAACTACTATGTTTCATGCCATCTCTTTCACTCTACTTCAATAACAAATGTAAAAAAAAAAGAATTTTAACAGATAATTTTGCTGAAGAAAATTGATTACATAGCTATTACCTGTGTCCCACTAGTCACTAAAACAGACAAATACACATCACAAAACATTATACCTCATGCTATAGCATTGCAATGTAGGCTGACTGAGCACTGTGGCTTCTCCAAACACTATAATTTTAAAATCTAAATGTAAGTACAAATATCTAAGCAATTATTGTTTAATAGATACAATTCTTTATTAGCATGCAATGTAGATTAATGGATTTATTAATATCTCAGAAAATCAACAAGGAACGAGGAGAAACAGTTTATAACTAGAAAGAAATAAAGATTTGGAAAGCCAAGGATAAAAATAATGGCTAACATATGTTACCTGCCTTTGTGTGTCAGCTGCATATCCAGATAAAAATGTATATACGCCAGGTGTGGTGGCTCACACCTGTAATCCCAGCACTTTGGGAGGCTGAGGTGGGCGGATCACAAGATCAATAGATCGAGATCATCCTGGGCAACATGGTGAAACCCTGTCTCTTCTAAAAATATAAAAATTAGCTGGGTGTGGTGGCACACATCTGTAGTCCCAGCTACTCGGGAGGCTGAGACGGGAGAATCGCTTGAACCTGGGAGGTGGATGTTGCAGTGAGCTGAGATTCTGCCACTGCCTGCCCTCCAGCTGGTGACAGAACAAGACCATGTCTCAGGAAAAAAAAAAAAAAAACAAAAGTACATACATACATGTAGAGATATTTAATATTCAATTAATCCTTCTTAGTTAGTGTACTGTTTTTAGCCCACCACTTCCACAGTTACCTTTTCTTCATGGAATATGAAAATATTGGGATCCTACTAGGCTACTAAGGCTATTAATTCTACCATATACAACCAGAAACCAGGCACAAACATTCAATGATTTTGGTGTCCTACTAGACCTAATGCAAAATTTTCCTTTATGCTGTCTCAAACACCTGGGAAAAGTATATATTGGTTAAATAGCAGAGTTAGCCAACTCTTTTTAAAAAATAAAGGGCCAAATGGTAAAGATTTTATGCTTTGCAGGCCACAAATGATCTCTAACGTAGTCTTTATTTTTTCTTCATCCTCTTAAAAAATAAGAAAAAACATAAAATGTTAAGCATCATCCTTACCTTGCAGGCTGTACAAAAATAGGTCATGGGCCAGATTTGGCCCATGGGCTGTAGTTTGTTGACCTGAATTAATTAACGAGACGACTCCATTCATAAAATAAAGCCCTTCTGGTGGACCATAGTGCTATTCTGGGCATCCAGGTGCTTGTGTTAGCTCAGATTTGGTGCCTGCTATCTTCTCAGACTTTGGGGGACAGCTTTGTATGATGTTAGTAATAGAACTATTCCGGCCGGGCGCAGTGGCTCAAGCCTGTAATCCCAGCACTTTGGGAGGCCGAGGCGGGCGGATCACAAGGTCAGGAGATCGAGACCATCCTGGCTAACACGGTGAAACCCCGTCTCTACTAAAAAATACAAAAAACTAGCCGGGCGAGGTGGCGGGCGCCTGTAGTCCCAGCTACTCGGGAGGCTGAGACAGGAGAATGGCGTGAACCCAGGAGGCGGAGCTTGCAGTGAGCTGAGATCTGGCCAGTGCACTCCAGCTTGGGTGACAGAGCGAGACTCCGTCTCAAAAAAAAAAAAAAAAAAAAAGAACTATTCCTAGAAGCAACATTCACAGGCTGGTTCTCTTGTGCTACATCACGTGCCTCTCTAAACAGCTGTCCTTCTGTGCACAGG
This sequence comes from Trachypithecus francoisi, assembly GCF_009764315.1. Lineage (NCBI taxonomy): Eukaryota > Metazoa > Chordata > Mammalia > Primates > Cercopithecidae > Trachypithecus > Trachypithecus francoisi. The sequence goes on along the minus strand of NW_022681454.1, from coordinate 154,397,631 downwards.
CCTTTATGCTTGTAAACTGATTGGGAATCAGAGAGATTCTCCACTGTGATGACTCAACTTTAGATTTTCTCACCAGGTATACAGTTAATTAGCATTCCTATTATTTCAAAACACAAATTCGTTAGAAATTTGCACTTTAATTTGGTTTTATGGATTTGGTGATTAATTTATCATAGTCAATACTCTCAATTGGTCAAAAAATTCTGACTCTCCAACTGTCTCTAAAGACTTACAATGTTAGAATCAAATTTATGCTAATTGTTATCCTTGGGGTTAGGTTCCAGCCCATGCTGAGGTGTCAAGGGAGTTGTTGAATAAGCAGAGAGAACACTAGGGGGGATGTAGGCAGGTGAAAGATGATTTTATTCTGCAGCAGCTCTCAACAGCTTTCTCACGCTGTCCTCCCTGTCTCAGCTGCTTAGTCTGGAGGCTCCCACACACAGCTGGCTCTCATTTGCCTTCAGGGTCAGCAGCTTAACTTTTTCTTTCTCCGGGCACAAGTGAGCTAAGCTGTGTCCTGGCTCCGCTCTGTCCATCTGCAAAGATGGACAGCTTGAACTCTCTTTCTCTGGGTACCATCATGACTGTACTGTGTTGGCAGAACAATTACACCTTTAACAGACAATAGTGACTTAGAGCCACATGATGGCCTTCCCATATCACATGGCTGTGGTAACAAGTTATGTGCCTGTGCTCTAAATTTGCTGAGTCACACAGGATGTAAACATCCTACCTCAGCGTATCCTTGGCCAAAGCACAGTCACGTTCCTTATACTACTAATTCATTGCCTTTATCTGAACATCTTCCATTTTGTTATCTTTCCAAGTAGGTCATTTCAAATGGGATATTTTCCATGAGATTTCCTATCCTTGAAGGAACAGATATCAAATAATTATATTATATATATAATACAATTTTTCTCACTCAACAAATCCAAAGTGATTAAAGGATCTTCTGGGTCCATGCCTGTTGGAAGCACTACTAGCAAGGAAAGATTTCAATTACTCTTTGAGAAGGTGTATTTAATTCAGTCTATCATTTATTTGATTAATAATGTTTTATGTAGATTATTAAACCAACATTGTAGAGTCAATAAGTAATTCCTATCTGGAAAAGTCTTTAAATCACATCCTTTATTTCAGTGCCCTTTAGTTCTTGATTCACCTTTGGGAACATTTATTTTAAATGCCAGTTCTCTGCTTAATTCTCCCCTTCCTTCCTTTCCTTCCTTTCTTTCCCTCTTTCCTTCCTTCCTTCCTTCCTTCCTTCCTCCCTTCCCTTCCCTTCCCTTCCTTTTCCTTCCCTTTCCTTCCCCTTCCTTCCCTTCCTTCCTTCCTCCTCCCTCCCTCCCTCCTCCCTCCCTTCCCTTCCCTTCCCTTCCTTCCTTTCCTTCCCTTTCCTTCCCCTTCATTCCCTTCCCTTTCCTTCCTTCCTTCCCTCCTTCCTCCCTCCCTTCCCTTCCCTTCCCTTCTCCTTCCTTCCTTCCTTTCCTTCTCTTCCCTTCCACTCCCCTCCCTCCCCTCTCCTTCATTCCTCCCTTCCCTTCCCTTCTCCTTCTTTCCTTCCTTCCTTCCTTCCTCCCTTCTATTCCCTTCCCTTCTCCTTCCTTCCTTCCTTCTTTCCTTTCCTTTCCCTTTCCTTCCCTTCCCCTCCCCTATCTTTCATTCCTCCCTTCTCTTCCTTCCCTTCTCCTTCCTTCCTTCATTCCCTCCTTCCCTTTCTTTCCTTCCTTCCTCCCTTCTGTTCCTTCCTTCCTTCTCTCCCTCCCTCCCTCCCTCCCTCCCTCCTCCCTTCCTTCCTTCCTTCCTTCCTCCTCCCTCCCTTTCCTTCTCTTCTCTTCCTCTTCCCCTTTTCCCTCCTCCCTTCCTTCTTTCCATTCTTCCTTCCTTCCTTCCCTGTCCTCCCTCCCTCCCTCCCCTCTCCTTCATTCCTCCCTTCCCTTCCCTTCTCCTTCTTTCCTTCCTTCCTTCTTCCTCCCTTCTATTCCCTTCCCTTCTCCTTCCTTCCTTCCTTCCTTCCTTCCCTTCCCTTCCTTCCCTTCCCCTCCCCTATCTTTCATTCCTCCCTTCTCTTCCCTTCCCTTCTCCTTCCTTCCTTCCTTCCTTCCCTTCCCTTCCTTCCTTCCTTCTTCCTCCCTTCTATTCCCTTCCCTTCTCCTTCCTTCCTTCCTTCTTTCCTTCCTTCCCTTTCCTTCCCTTCCCCTCCCCTATCTTTCATTCCTCCCTTCTCTTCCCTTCCCTTCTCCTTCCTTCCTTCATTCCCTCCTTCCCTTTCTTTCCTTCCTTCCCTCCCTTCTGTTCCTTCCTTTCCTTCTCTCCCTCCCTCCCTCCCTCCCTCCCTCCTCCCTCCCTTCCTTCCTTCCTTCCTTCCTCCCTCCCTTTCCTTCTCTTCTCTTCCTCTTCCCCTTTTCCCTCCTCCCTTCCTTCTTTCCATTCTTCCTTCCTTCCTTCCCTGTCCTCCCTCCCCTCCCTCCCCTTCCTCCCTCTCTTCCTTCTTTCTTCTTCCCTCCCTTTCTTCTTGACTTCCTTCTTAAGTATTTAAACAATATAATCAAAAGCCATTCGAATCCTTTCTTCTTCTAACCTACCTCAGTTCTAATACTTGTTGGAGTTACCCTATGGGTATAGATGAGGTCCACACAGTTGGATTGGGAACAAGAGTAAGACAATGCCCTGGTGTGGCTGGGAGGTTCATTGTATACAGGAGAATTGAGCAAATCTCTGAATCTATTAACGATGAGAATCAGGCTTCTCACTATTATGTAAGATATATATAGATATGAGGAAAGTAGAATAAAACATGTGTTGTGGAATTGTCATTAAGTTATCAGTATGAGGTCGGGCATGGTGGATCACACCTGTAACCCTAGCACTTTGAGAGGCCGAGGCAGGAGGATCACTTGAGGTCAGGAGTTGGAGAATAGCCTGGCTGACATGGTGAAACCCTGTCTCTACTAAAATACAAAAATTAGCTGGATGTGGTGGCTGGCACCTATAATCCCAGCTACTCAGGAAGCTGAGGCAAGAGAATCACTTAAACCTGGGAGGTGGAGGTTGTAGTGAGCTGAGACCATGACATTGTACTCCAGCCTGGGCAACAAGAGCAAAACTCCATCTCAAGAAAAAAAAAAAAAGTCATCAGTATGAACTCCTGTTCATGTATAGATAGATTATACAGGTAGAGATAGATAGATAAATAAAGTTAGATATAGTAGATCTAAGTACACATATGGGAAAATACGTGTATGTGTCTAAATCCTGTATCTCTATTTCTATCTACATATTCATAATTCTATATCTATATGTCCTATATGTAGACTAGTTTCTTCCGGGGGGACAATGATATCCAGTAGTGTAAAAATGACTATCAGTCCTATCTTGGTTTATAAGTATGATTTTCCTATATATTTATATCTTTATATCTATATTCTTTATCATCTGTCCAGATCTAACACCTAGATATGGATTTCCCACTGTGAATGCCTACAGGTAGCAAAATCCAGAATCATGAGAACACCTAGTGGCCAGAGCTGGGTGTCTAAATATGATTTTCCTCTATAGGAAAGCAGAACTGTTTGGAGAAATAGCTGATTCCATGTCTGGAATATCTTGTTGTTCCAGAAAGAAACAAAGTGAGCCTGAAATATCTTATTCCTGAAAGAAAGGGAGTTTTGAAAGAATGATAAGAACATGTTAAAAGAACATGGAAGCAGATAGAAGAACGTTTCACTGGCCAAACATAGGACAAATAAAACAAATTCCTAGAACTCATGCCTAAATAAATAAATTGGAATCTCAGGACATGTGATGCAGAAAAGTTGTTTTTAACCCTCTAGGTGTTGCTAATTTGTAGCCAGTTTTGAGGACTATAAATCCTTATAAGCTTGGAGAATATCTGTTGTCAGGATGAAGTGTTGTGTTTCAGGTTTCATAAGCAATACAAAAAAAAAAAAAATCTTTAGTTCATACAAACCCAGCTGCAGGACTTGGTATGTTAAATGAAGAAACTTACAAAGTGTATCCACATGAGACATCATTGAAAACTAAAATTAAGCTTTCTTTCTCAGTGAAGTCCCCTGAAATTTACCACCAGAACTATTCCCAAGATACATACTGGTAGAAAATAAGAAGTTAGCCTGAAGTGATGGCTTATGCTTGTAATCCCAAAACTTTGGGAGGACTAGGTAGGCAGATCACTTGAGGCCAGGAGTTCGAGACCATCCTTGGCAACATAGGAAAGCCCCATCTCTAATGAAAATACAAATATTAGTCTGGTACAGTGGTGCGAGCCTGTAATCCCAGAAATTTGGGAGGCTGAGGCACAAGAATCGCTTGGATCTGGGATGCGGGAGGTGGAGGTTGCAGTAAGCAGAGGTTGCAATAAGCAGAGGTTGCGCTACTGCACTCCAGCCTGGGTGACAGACGGAGAATCTGTCTAAAAAAAAAATAAATAAAACAGTCAATTATTAATAAAAAATAGGAGTTTTCCACGTGCTTCCTTGGAAAGTGCTAGGATCTGACTTTAGTTATTTATCTTGTAAATTATCATTAAATTTACTTAGGAAAATGAGTCAACACCTTTCAATCCACAATGAAACATCCTGGAAAGACAGAGGATGGTCATTGAAAGCTGTTCTTTGTGCTTTAAGGTTTAGTAAACTTCCATATTGCTATAAACAATAATATCCTAATGAAAAAGAGCATTGTCCTCCCCCAAACAATGCCCTAATATTCAGATCAGTGAGCAAGCAAAGTTACAAACTCAACTAACACAACCTGTGGAATCAAATTTGAAATTTTGTTTTCAGTACTCAAATATCAATCTATAAAAATAAGATGTAATCTGGACCATCACAGAATATTTGAGTCTTTCAATTTCTGCATTGAGAAGCAAACACATAAATATTCTGGTACAAGAGTTTGTTTTATAGAGATTCTGTTGGCCTACAACAGACATAGAATATAAAGTAGAATTTGATTTCATAGATACTAGATGTGTGCCATCAATTGTTTAGAAGCTTGCAGTTTCTCTTAGCTATTATTTTCTCACCTTCTCATTTAGACATGTCCCTCAGTTCTATTACAGCTCAATAGGATGAATGGGGCACAATCTACATGAATTCTTAGCTCCACTCACCCCACATCAGACAGTATTCTTGGTCATCCATTCCAAATCTTAAGGGGATATAACATTCTACTAATAATCTAATTCTGGGTCAAGTGACTCACTTGCTCGAGGTTATACAGATCAAATTTCTTTGAGATGAGAAATTAGGTATTTGAATTTGTCACTCTCTTATATTGAATTATGACCTATTATCAGACAGAGCCATTTTAGCAAGATCTCAGAGTGTTTTATTTTAATAATTAACTGCTTTGCCAAAAGACTGTTTCCATGCATCTGCAGCTGTCCGTGAATTTAATTATTTCACCACAGATTCCTATAGGTCTAGTCCTGGAATATGAATGACTCCCCTTCCTGGCCAGGAAACTAATTCCAAATACTATTATTTTCATGGCTTTTCATTGCCTGCCAGCCCTTCTCAGGAAGCAATTTCTTTATCAGTTAGTATTCTTTGTTAAAAATTGGCAAAACAAACCTGGATATTGTTGGAAGTAATGAAATTTACCACAAGAGTACTAAGAGTTTATAAAAATGAGAAGATGGCAATTTTGAAAATGGAGCAAAACAGAGGGAGCTGTGGTGTGCTACTCAAACTAAACTCTAGGAAAAGTCATACCACCAGCAACATTAGGACATTTATGCTGAGATAAACAAATCTTAACAGCTTCTTCTAGTCTTGAATCATCTGCTTAAGATTCCAAGACTGAGGAGAGGTCATTTGACTAGTAGAGTTAAGAGTATGTTACTATCCAGGGCCAGGATCAGTGGCTCATGCCTGTAATCCCACCACTTTGGGAGTCGGGTGGATCACAAGGTCAGGAGATGGAGACCATCCTGGCTAACATGGTGAAACCCCGTCTCTACTGAAAATACAAAGAATTAGCCGGGCGTGGTGGCAGGTGCCTGTAGTACCAGCTATTGGGGAGGCTGAGGCAGGAGAATGGCTTGAACCCAGGAGGCGGAGCTTGCAGTGAGCCGAGATAGCGCCACTGCACTCTAGCCTTGGCGACAGAGCGAGAGTCCATCAAGAAAGAAAGAAAGAAAGAAAGAAAGGAAGGAAAGGAAGGAAAGGAAGGAAAGGAAGGAAAGGAAGGAAAGGAAGGAAAGGAAGGAAAGGAAAGAAAGAAATATGTTACTCTCCAATGGCTCTTTTGGCATGATTAGTAAGCAGAGCCAAAGAGCTTCTGGGAAGGCACAGGCTACCAGAAAAGATGGCAGGCACTAGGCTATAATATCTCGCTGAAAATTGCACAACACACTAATTCATATAACGAAAAGGAAATCAGAGAGCTGTTAGGAAGGAAAGATAGATGTTGAGGAAGGAGAGAAGCAAAGTAGTCAACGATGTGGTTATTGAAAATAATCTAAAAATACAGACTCCAAGGATAGAAATAATCAAATATAATTTTATTGTGAGGTAATCAGGAGTCCAAAGAGTTGATTTTTTTCTAACTTTTTCCAAATATTTATTTAAAGTTTGTATTTGGTGACTTTTCTATTTTATTCTTCTATCTTAGATCAGCAGATTTTAAATTTCATTTATGTCATACCGCTTTACATACAAGGTTATATTTATGACCACCTGCAAGCCAAAAAATAATATTCATGAGCATATACATGCATACAGAGCACATAATTTCAGAATGTTTATGAGGTCCCCTTATAGCTCACTAATGAGAAATTAGGGTAACCATGGTTCTCATTTTAATAAATAACTTCTAACAGGCTGATCCATGGATATATCTCAAATCAAAGGTAAAGTTAGAGTAATGTAATTACTATTCTGGAATTTTCAGCTACAGACATGTTTTATCTCATTATTTGCAAAGACTATATATAGTATTCCAAGATATTAATTTTATATAATTTTTTATTTTAAAAAGAATATATATTTATTGGAGAACATAGAGTATATCTTAAGGTTATAAGAAAAAAGGATCTTAGCCTCACTACCCAGAACTAACAAGTATGAAGTAATTAACATTATCGTGTAACTCTTTATTTTACTTTTTTATATCTCTTTCTTTATGTAATTTAATATTTGATGCCCTGAATGATGCTGTCCTTTTCACATTTTGTCAAAGGTTTACCCTTATTGTTAGAACTTATTTACAAACTTCATTTATTATCCATTAACTTGACACAAGAAAACCGCTAGCAGAGTCAATTTGCAGATTGATAGATGGTAAAGTGTACTGTTATTTTCTTATTAGGAAGCAAAGTGAATAGGAGGCAAATTGGATAGGATTTTAGTCATTTTGAATCAACTGTGAAGGAACTGGCTTCATTAAACTTCTGATGGTTGGTGTATTTTAACTAGTAACCAGGTTTAGATATAGCTTTTTTTGGGAAATCAAGTTCATCAATCAAGACAATGTGTTACATGGATGACAGGAGGATTAAAATAAAGCAAGGCATTTTCCAAATTCCTAGGTGTCTATGCCATTCTAAATGAGATTACATTTATACATATTAACCAGCCAAGGGGCAATTTCACCCTATCTAAAAGTTTCACTGTGATATATTAACTGCTTTCCATTTTCTTCTTGACTTTCAAATAAACAAAAATGACAGGAAGACATATATTATTAAAATAATTTATAACTATCTCTACTAGATAGAAGATTAAATAAATGAATTACAAACAAATATGAACAAATTTAGTATATCAAATCTAAATACATATTCTTTATCAAACTTTTAGTCAAAAAGTCTTGCTGGAAGTGTAAGTCTTATTTAATTTCTTATAAACGTAAAATTTGGGAACACAAGGTTGTAGTAGAATTCCACTTCTCTACTTATAATGTTCTATAATAACGTATCATCATAGCTTGCTTAAGGCCCAGTGATTGTATCATGTAAAAAACTGTGGATTTTATTTTTGAAATACCCAAACGGACACTGGATTTCAAGATATGTGACCATGTCAGCATTTTGAATAATTAATTTTAATATGAATTATTTTAATAATTTGTATTTACCTATTTCATAAATATTGTTGAACAAGTGTCTCAGATACCAGTAAGCTCTGATATACATAGATGAAGGGAATAGTTACTCTTTTCAAAGTTTCCACAGTCTAAAGGAAGAGAAATACAAGTTAACAATTCCATGCAAAGCAATAAATGCAATAACATTAGCTATAATAGGAATAAGCAGAGTTCTATGGGGACACTTTCATCATTTAAGAAGGTTCACGGGTGCCTAAGCATTATATCATTAAGTTTAGTCAGTAGGAGTTAGTCAAGCAAACAACTGAAGAAAGGGGTGGAGGAGGATCATTTCTGGCATAGGACAAAACTTGTGGAAAAGTGTGATGGTTGAGTCCATGGTTTTGCTCTTGTGAATAGCACTCCAATGAATAGATTGGTGTATATATTCTTGCAGTAGAACCATTTATTTTCCTTGTGTATATACAATGAGATTTCTGGGTCAAATGGTAGCCCAAATGACAGTTCTTTGAGAAATCTCCAAACAGCTCTCCATGGTGGGTGGACTAATTTACATTCTCACCAACAATGTATTAGTGTCCTATTTTCTCTACAGCCTCACCAACATCTGTTATTTTTTGACTTTTTAACAAAAGCCATTCCAACTGGTATGAGACAGTATCTCACTGTGGTTATGATTTGCATTTCTCTAATGATTAGTGATGATGAGTTTTTTTATGTTTCTTAGCAACTTATATGTCTTCTTTTGAGAAGTGCATGTTCACATCTTTGCCCACTTTTTATTATTTATTTATTTTTATTTTATTATACTTTAAGTTCTAGGGTACATGTACACACTGTGCAGGTTTGTTACATAGGTATACGTGTGCCATGTTGGTTTGCTACACACATCAACGCATCATTTACATTAAATGTTTTTCCTAATGCTATCCCTCTCCCAGGCCCCCACCCCCAACAGGCCCTGGTATGTGATGTTCCCCACCCTGTGTCCATGTGTTATCATTGTTCAGCTCCCACCTATGAGTGAGAAAATGCAGTGTGTGGTTTTCTGTTCTTGTGATAGTTTGCTGAGAATTATGGTTTCCTGCTTCATCCATGTCCCTGCAAAGGACATGAACTCATCCTTTTTTATGGCTACATAGTATTCAATGGTGTATATGTGCCACATTTTCTTAATCTAGTCTATCAGTGATGGACATTTGGGTTGTGGTTCCAAGTCTTTGCTGTTGTGAATAGTGCCACAATAAACATATGTGTGCATGTGTCTTTATAGTGGCATGATTTATAATCCTTTGGGTATATACCCAGTAATGGGATTGCTGGGTCAAATGGTATTTCTAGTTCTAGATCCTTAAGGAATTGCCACACCTTCTTCCACAATGGTTGAACTAATTTACACTTCCCCCAACAGTCTAAAAATGTTCCTATTTCTCCACATCCTTTCTAGCATCTGTTTTTTTCCTGACTTTTTTATGATCACCATTCTAACTCATGTGAGATGATAGCTCATTGTGTTTTTGATCTGATTTCTCTGATGATCAGTGATGATGAGCATTTTTTCATGTGTCTGTTGGCTACATAAATGTCTTCTTTTGAGAATTGTCTGTTCATATCCTTTGCCCACTTTTTGATGGTTTTTTTTCTTATAGATTTGTTCAAGTTATTTATTTGTAGATTATTTGCCTGCTTTTTAATGGAGTTATGTTTTTTGCTTGCTGAGTTGAGTTCTGTGTAGATTATGGATATAAGTGTTTTGTTAAAGGCAGTTTGAAGATTTCTCAAAGAACTTAAAATGAACTACCATTCAACTCGGTAACCTTATTACCATTCAGCACAGTAATTTTATTTTTAGTAGAAAATAATTTATTCTACTATGAAACATATGCCGTCATATATTCATTGCAGCAATAATCACAATAGCAAAGATGTGGAACCAACCTGGATCAATTAGATCAATGGTTGATTGGATAAAGAAAATGTGATACATATACACCCTGGAACACTACACAGTCAGAAAAAATGAAATCATATCCTTTGAAGTAACATACATGCAGCTGGAGATCATTATCCTAAGTGAATTAATGTAGAAACAGAAAACGCAATACTGAATGTTCTCACTTGTAAGTGGGAGCTAAACATTGTGTACACATCAACATTGAGATGGCAATAATACACACTGGGGACTACTAGAGGGAAGTGGGAGGAAGGGGAGCAAGGGCTGACAAGCTACCTGTTGGGTACTATGCTCAATACCAGGGTGAGGGTCACACCCCAAACCTCAGCATCACACAATATACCTTTGTAACTAATCTTCACATGTACCCCAACCCATGATTCTAAAATGAAAGTTGACAGAGAAAAATATGAAGGAGAGCCAGTTCCTTAAAATTTATGATAATTTGTAAGTAGTTTAATGAATTTCTTAATGAGACATAATTGTACAGGAGCTAGTTCATAAATTATCTTATATGCAATAGTTTGGAGTTTGGCTTTCCATATAGGATGCTATGGAAATTTGTAAAGGAAGGATTAACATCGTTTTAAATTTTTACTTTTCATTAGCATTGTGAAGGCAGACTAAAGTGTGCAATAAGTTAAAACAACTTATTGTGCATTGTAGGGTTACTGAAAAGAGGTCATGAAGATCTGAGTTATATAGATTAAACAAGAACATAAGAAGAGAAATAATATTTATAAGTATTATCCATATGACTAGACTAACAGAGTAAATTGTAGCATTCTGTTTCCGGCAATTCCAGTTGAATGATTCCATAAGTCATATATGAAAATTGCCTTTATTGCAATTTGGAGAGTCATTTATATTCATTTTATATATGCATTTATTACTTTTATTTTCTTAAATTTAAATATGTTTGTCACTATGTATATAAAGCACCTGTTAATACATAGTACAAGCATTTATGAATGGAATCTGGATTATTCCTGATGTAGCAATGTGTCAGTCTCTTCCTTATACTGCAAACAACTACCAAACTAGAGACAATCTAGAAATCAATTGTTTTGTGGCATTAGAAAAGAGAGTACAGCATGAAGATCCTTAGAAGAAACAAACAGTGTCCTCTATAATCACTCTGAACTTTTTCCTAGGCAGGATATGAACCTACGCATGAGAAATGAAGGTCAGAGAAAACTCCTTTTTTTCAGGAGTTTCCCAGCTAATGATAGGGTACTACATCTTGGTCACTCCTCAGTAATACTGGATTCTTCTAATGGACAGGGACTTTCCATTGGCCTGGCCAAGAATTTCTCAGAACTGCACTTCAGTCTGAAGTTCTTTTCTCTCTCTCATTCTTTTCCTCCTTTCCTAAGTATTAGATCCATATTATCAGACTAGAATTTCTCCCTGCCTATTTCTCCTTTATCATTCACAAACATTTTCTCAAGACATCTCCTGTACGTCTAATTGTATCTTAGCATCTTCTTCTCTAAGAGCCCAAATATACACCAATGATTACAGGAGGGTCCAAGGGAACCAGTGTTACAGAGAGTTTATGGGCTAAAAGACTCACCAATTGACAGATGATTACAGTGGTATGTAGAATATGAAAAGATGCTGGAACAAAGCGGAAACCAATTACTAAAACTATAAAATAAGTTCTCTTATTTTCACATGTAGGCCTTAGCTGCTTATTAACCAATCTCAGTTTTACTTTATTCTTTTGCAAAGGATTTATACAACTTAGTTATAACAAGTCAACTCCATTGTCACTGTTGTCACTACTCTTCCCATATATCTCAAATACCCAGACCTTCACATTAGTGTTTCTAACTCCACACAATTGCATGCAAGTTTACCTGTACTTATTAGTAAGTGCAGGGGAACTGAGTAATAAACTACACCTGCAGTGACCTGGGAAAATGACTTTGATTCTGAAAGATATAGGGAGCTAAGGAAAGTTGGAAAGGAGGGACTTCTGTCAGTTGGCTGATAATTACTGAATTGTAAACATTCCATGCAAAGAAATAAGGTGAAACTGAGAGTGGTTAAGAAGCAGCTAAAGCCTAAGTGAGAGCTTCTTTTGTAGGCTAGTAAAGAAGCCTTAATCCCCTTCAGTGTGAGAGAGTACACAACTAAAGGATAAACTCAGGTCAGATAGCATGGTGGAATTCCCACTTAAAAGTTCAATAAAGATGAATCTGTAATTCTACTTCATGAGTCCAACCTATGTTCCTAAAACACAAGATGGAGACCTTTAAGTACATACTACTAAGGACTTGCTGTGTGCAAACCTGCCTAAAAACGTCTGGAGGGATTTTAGAGGTGACCTAAGAATACCAAGTAAGAGCTAGCATTTCCCCGGTGAAGAAAAGAACTGATAAAGCCCCAGTTTCCATCCTCTCCAATTGAGGCAAAAAGTGCCCATGTGAGGAGGTGCTCTCATCTCTCTCACATGATAAGTTGAAAATAAAAGTTAGATTTCAATACAACCCAGTTTTGAATATGCTTAGCTTGATGTATGTAAAAACTGTTTGTATAACAAAGGGCTTAAGAATTAGCTAGCGTGTATGTGAGAATCCAGGAGTGTATCCCTGGGATTGAAATTTGAGGGCTCATGATAAGACTGCATAAGCAAGAATTTATTGACTTGAGGCATTTTTTTTGGTATTTCATACCCTGGCAAGGACCATAAAAGATGGGGTAGACATGCTCCTAGCATGGATCTCAGAAGCCAGGAGAAAGTTATGGTCCATGCTGAAAAAAGTGGAAAAGCCTGACAGATAGTATAGAAATGAATGGGAAATAGACATGCTGAAATGGATGATATTTGAACTCAGAAAACTCACCCAGAACATGATGTTCTTTGGAAGGGCCAAGAGTAAACATCAATCACCAGTACCATTGGGTTTGTGAGAGTAAGAAGGGTACCATCATTTCTGTGATAGTCAATGATGGCTCTTCCCACCAGGTAAGGGCTAAGCTTCCTCTACTAGTAGCCATGGGAATCATGGAACCATGAAATAATAAAGGTCAGGTGGCAGTGCTTAAATCCCATAAGTCAGGAACCTGCAGTCACAATAATGGCAGTCAAGAATGAAGGATCTCCAGGGGACATGACATATAGAAAATTGTGGAAATGGCTAACAGAACATGGTGTCTGTAAGTACAAACCCCCTTGGCAACCAATGAGAATGTTGCTTATTATTTGCAATCCAAAGAAGGAAAAGTGATGGAGTAGGTGGCTCCAAGAGGTTGTTCCCATAAAAACACATATGTCTTGCTCAGGCCCTGGACCTGAGCTAATTTTAAGACCCATAACTTATTAACTGAATTAGTGCCTGCATCCCTAGGATGAAGATCTTGCAACATCAGAGCAAGTATAGACTGTAATGATTCCATACTTTTTCCCCAATAGGATCTATATATATAGTCATTTTTTAGGTCACTGTATACTGAAGAAAGCATATACTCAGCCTTTTTTTGGATGGTTTGATAAAGGGTTTGAATTAATATTGACCAATGCAATAATTCCTTGTTAGAGTATAGATTTATACAAGTCAAGTAATATATTGGGTCCTGGTTTATAGTGGTTCAAGTAGGTTCTAGATCTACCCAATAGTATTTTCCTCACACTTTCAGAGCATAAATGGTAATGACAAATTTGGAAATTGGAGTAACTCCAACATTGGGTCCTTTATGTAAGAGTATGAAGTACAGAGTACAAAATGCCAAAAGGAAAACCTCAGAAACTACCTCCTACCCTGTCTAAGTTAGTAAGTTTAAAATATTTTTAACAATTTCCAGTTGGAAATATGGATATTAGTGCCACCTTCATAGAGCTGAAAGACACAGGGATGTCAGTTCCCATTGTATCTTTGTTTAGTTCTCCAGTTTGTCCCCTGCAGTAATGGTTGGATTCTGGGGAATTTCTGTAAGCTGCTATTAATTCAGCCATTTGTAGCTCCAATTGCAGCTGCTATATTGGATGTTGTACTACAACTAGAGATGATGAACACCGCTTTAAGTACAGGAGTTACAGGCATGGGTTTGGCAAATGCATTATTTTCTATAATAATCAGAAAAAGAGTATAAGAAGCAGGCAATGTTTACATGAGACATAAAACAATATTTATTTAAAGTTTCGCCCTAATGCAGTTTATTTATCAGCCCTTTGTCATGTATAGTCTAAAGAGATTTTTGTGTGCACTTTTTCTTTTTTTTTTACACTGCAGGGTTGGTACACTTCTTTTTTTTTTTTTTCTTTTTCTTGTTCTACTTATTTATTTATTATTATACTTTAAGTTCTAGGGTACATGTGCACAACGTGCAGGTTTGTTACATATGTATACATGTGCCATGTTGGTGTGCTGCACCCATTAACTCATCATTTACATTAGGTATATCCCCTAATAATATCCCTCCCCGCTACCCCCTCCCCACAATAGGACCCAGTATGTGATGCTCCCTTCCTGTGTCCAAGTGACCTCTTTGTTCAATTCCCACCTAGGAGTGAGAACATGTGGTATTTGGTTTTCTGTTCTTGCGATGGTTTGCTGATTATGATGGTTTTCAGCTGCATCCATGTCCCTACAAAGGACACGAACTCATCCTTTTTTATGGCTGCATAGTATTCCATGGTGTATATGTGCCACATTTTCTTAATCCAGTCTGTCACTGATGGACATTTGGGTTGATTCCAAGTCTTTGCTGTTGTGAATAGTGCCACAATAAACATACATGTGCATGTGTCTTTATAGCAGCATGACTTATAATCCTTTGGGTATATCCCCAGTAATGGGATGGCTGGGTCAAATGGCATTTCTAGTTCTAGATCCTTGAGGAATCGCCACACTGTTTTCCACAATGGTTGAACTAGTTTACAGTCCCACCAACAGTGTAAAAGTGTTCCTATTTCTCCACATCCTCTCAGGAAACATGTTGTTTACTGATTTTTTAATGATTGCTATTCTAGCTGGTGTGAGATTGTATCTCATTGTGGTTTGGTTTGCATTTCTCTGATGGCAAGTGATGATGAGCATTTTCTCATGTGTCTGTTGGCTATATGAATGTCTTCTTTTGAGAAGTGTCTGTCCATATCCTTTGCCCACTTTTTGATGGGGTTGTTTGTTTTTTTCTTGTGTGCACATTTTATAGAGTATTATATTAATTCATTATATTGATTTTAGCATGCGGATCAGGCAGAACAGAAATGATGGCTAGTTTAAGAGAGGCTTGGGTATGACCATGTACTCTAGAGAGTGGAAGGTAATCCTAATGAAGATTCAGAATCTGCCATTCACAGATACCTTTTCCTGAAAATCTCTTGCACATTTAATCTTATGCACATCTAATTCTTTTTGACTTCTGCTACTCAGAAGACTTAACCTGAGGCAGACATTTATCAAAAACACAGCATTGTTCTTAATAGTGAGAGATGGAATGCTTTCCTTCATGATGGAGAGAGCACAATGATGCCTATGCCTATTGTAAAGACTATTGATGCTAGGAAGAAACTGCATCAACTAATGAGCAAAATAACCTGCTAACATCATAATGACAGGATCAAATTCACACGTAACAATAATAACCTTAATGTAAATGGGCTAAATGCTCCAATTAAAAGACATAGACTGGCAAGTTGGATAAAGAGTCAAGACCCAACTGTGTGCTGTATTCAGGAGACCTATCTCATGTGCAGAGACACACATAGGCTCAAAATAAAGGATGGAGGGAGATATACCAAGCAAATGGAAAGCAAAACACTTGGACACAGGGTGGGGAACATCACACACTGGGACCTGTTGTGGGGTGGGGTTGCAATCCTAGTCTCTGATAAAAAAGACTTTAAACCAACAAAGTTCAAAAGAGACAAAGAAGGCCATTACATAATGGTAAAGGGATCAATTCAACAAGAAGAGCTAACCATCCTAAATATATATGCACCCAATACAGGAGCACCTGGATTGATAAAGCAAGTCCTTAGAGACCTACAAAGAGACTTAGACTCCCACACAATAAAAATGGGAGATTTTAACACCCCACTGTCAACATTAGACAGATAAATGAGACAGAAAGTTAACAAGGATATCCAGGAATTGAACTCAGCTCTGCACCAAGTGGACCTAATAGACATCTACAGAACTCTCCACCCCAAATCAACAGAATATACATTCTTCTCAGCACCACATCACACTTATTCCAAAATTGACCACGTAGTTGGAAGTAATGTACTCCTCAGCAAATGTAAAATAACAGAAATTATAACAAACTCTTTCTCAGACCACAGTGTAATCAAACTAGAACTCAGGATTAAGCAACTCACTCAAAACTGCTCAACTACATGGAAACTGAACAACCTGCTCCTGAATGACTACTGGTTACATAATGAAATGAAGACAGAAATAAAGATGTTCTTTGAAATCAATGAAAACAAAGACACAATATACCAGAACCTCTGGGACACATTTAAAGCAGTATATAGAGGGAAATTTATAGCACTAAATGTCCACAAGAGAAAGCAGCAAAGATCCAAAATTGACACCCTAACATCACAATTAAAAGAACTAGAGAAGCAAGAGCAAACACATTCAAATGCTAGCAGAGACAAGAAATAACTAAGAGCAGAACTGAAGGAGATAGAGACACAAAAAACCCTTCAAAAATCAATGAATCCAGGGGCTGGTTTTTTAAAAGATCAACAAAATTGATAGATTGCTAGCCAGGCTAATGAAGAAAAGAGAGAAGAATCAAATAGATGCAATAAACAATGATAGGGGGGATATCACCACTGATGCCACAGAAATACAAACTACCATCAGAGAATACTAAAAATGCCTCTACACAAATAAACTGGAAAATCTAGAAGAAAGGGATAAATTCCTGGACACATACACCCTCCCAAGACTAAACCAGGAAGAATTTGAATCTCTGAATAGACCAATAGCAGGCTCTGAAATTGAGGCAATAATTAATAGCCTACCAACCAAAAAAAGTCCAGGACCAGATGGATTCACAGTCGAATTCTACCAGAGGTACAAGGAGGAGCTGGTACCATTCCTTCTGAAACTATTCTAATCAATAGAAAAAGAGGGAATCCTCCCTAACTCATTTTATGAGGCCAGCATCATCCTGATACCAAAGCCTGGCAGAGACACAACAGAAAAAGCGAATGTTAGACCAATATCCCTGATGAACATTGATGCAAAAATCCTCAATAAAATACTGGCAAACCGAATCCAGCAGCACATCAAAAAACTTATCCAACACGATTAAGTTGTCTTCATCCCTGGGATGCAAGGCTGGTTCAACATATGCAAATCAATAAACATAATCCGTCATATAAACAGAACCAAAGACAGAAAACACATGAATGTCTCAGTAGATGCAGAAAAGGCCTTCGACAAAATTCAACTGCCCTTCTTGCTAAAACCTCTCAATAAACTAGATATTGATATGACATATCTCAAAATAATAAGAGCTATTTAAATCAAACCCACAGCCAATATCTTACTGTATGGGCAAAAACTGGAAGCATTCCCTTTGAAAACTGGCACAAGACAGGGATGCCCTCTCTTACCACTCCTATTCAAGGTTAATGTTGTTATGTCTGAATTTCATCCTGTCATTATGATGTTTGCTGGTTATTTTGCCCATTAATTGATGCAGTTTCTTCAAAGCATCAATGGTCTTTACAATTTGGCATGTTTTTGCAGTGGCTGGTACTGGTTGTTTCTTTCCATGTTTATTGATTCCTTGAGGAGTTCTTGTAAGGCAGACCTAATGGTGACAAAACATCTCAGCATTTGCTTGTCTGCTAAAGGATTTGATTTCTCTTTCACTTATGAAGCTTAGTTTGGCTGGATATGAAATTCTGGGTTGAAAATTCTTTTCTTTAAGAACGTTGAATATTGGTCCCCACTCACTTCTGGCTTGTAGGATTTCTGCAGAGTGATCCACTGTTAGTCTGATGGGCTTCCCTTTATGGGTAACTCGACCTTTCTCTGGCTGCCCTTAACACATTTTCCTTCATTTCCACCTTGGTGAATCTGACAATTATGTGTCTTGCAGTTGCTCTTCTCAAGGAGTATCTTTGTGGTGTTCTCTGCATTTCCTGAATTTGAATGTTGGCCTGCCTTGCTAGGTTGGGGAAGTTCTCCTGGATAATATCATGAAGAGTGTTTGCCAACTTGGTTCCATTCTCCCTGTCACTTTCAGGTACACCAATCAATTGTAGATTTGGTCTTTCCACATAGTTCCATATTTCTTGGAGGCTTTGTTCGTTCCTTTTTACTGTTTTATCTCTAACCTTGTCTTCTCACTTTATTTCACTAATTTGATCTTCAACCACTGATACACTTTCTTCCACTTGATCAAATCAGCTATTGAAGCTTGTGCATGCATCATGAAGTTCTTGTGCCATGGTTTTCAGCTTCATCAGGTCATTTAAGATCTTATCTACACTGTTTATTATAGTTAGTCATTCATCTAATCTTTTTTCAAGGTTTTCAGCTTCTTTGCGATGGGTTTGAACATCCTCCTTTAGTGGGAGAAGTTTGTTATTACCGACTTTCTGAAGCCTACTTCTGTCATCAAGCCATTCTCCACCCAGCTTTGTTTTATTGCTGGTGAGGAGCTGTGATCTTTGGAGGAGAAGAGGTGTTCTGATTTTTAGAATCTTCAGCTTTTCTGCTCTGGTTTCTTCCCAACTTTGTGGTTTTATCTACCTTTGGTCTTTGACGTTGGTGAGCTACAGATGGGGTTTTGGTGTAGATGACCTTTTTGTTGATGTTGATGCTATTCCTTTCTGTTTGTTAGTTTTTCTTCTAACAGGCATACCCCTCATATGGAGGTCTGTTGGAGTTTGCTGGAGTTCCACTCCAGACTCTGTTTGCTTGGGTATCACCAGCGGAGGCTGCAGAACAGCAAATATTGCAGAACAGCAAATATTGCTGCCTGATCTTTCCTCTTGAACTTCATCCCAGAGGGGCAGCCACCTATATGAGTTGTCTCTTGGCCCCTACTGGGAGGTGTCTCCCAGTTAGGCTATATGGAGGTCAGGGAGCCACTTGAGGAGGCAGTCTGTCGATTCTCAGAGCTCAAACACCACGCTGGAAGAACCACTGCTCTCTTCAGAGCAGTCAGACAGGGACGTTTAAGTCTGCAGATGTTGTCTGCTCATCTCTGCCCTGCCCACAGAGGTGGAATCTAGAGGCAGTAGACCTTATTGAACTGTGGTGGGCTGTGCCCAATTTGAGCTTCCCGACTGCTTTGTTTACTACTCAAGCCTCAGCAATGGCAGACGCCCCTCCCCCAGCCAGGCTGCCACCTTGTGGATTGATCTCACACTGCTGTACTAGCAGCGAGCAAGGCTCCATGAGCATGGAACCTGCGGAGCCAGGCATGGGAGAGAATCAGCTTGTCTGCCAGTTGCTAAGACCTAGGGAAAAGCGCAGTATTTGGGTGGGGAGTGTCCTGTTTTTCCAGGTAGTCTGTCACGGCTTCCCTTGGCTAAGAAAGGGAAATCCCCCGACCCATTGGACTTGCCAGGTGAGGCGATGCCCTGCCCTTCTTTGGCTCGCCTCTCATGGGCTGCACCTACTGTTCAACCAGTCCCAGTGAGATGAACCAGGTACCTCAGTTGGAAATGCAGAAATCGCCTGTTTTCTGTGTCAGTCACACTGGGAGCTGCAGACCAGAGTTGTTCCTATATTCCGAATATGTATCTTTTTAAAACTATTTCTGCTTCATGCTGTCCTTTACCTGCAATCTTCTCCCTTTGTGCTCTCATTGTAGTTTGTTCAAAGTTTTATTTTAGCATTATTTTCACACAGAATTCAAGACATTGTGTTTTATTTATTGTGTGTTACCTATACTTACCACCTAGAATGTAGTTTGATGTAAAAAACTATACTCACAAAGATCTAAGAATTTCTATACTTTGTTATATTAGTCAATATGATTTGATTTTGCTTTTTGCAGAGTTATTTTACTAAGCCCAATTTTTAAATAATTATTCTTACAATAAAATACAGGGCAAGTAGGTATATTTACAAGAAAAGGCAATAACATTGTGTGAGAGATGATAATAACCCAGCAGTACACAAAGGTATCAGCCATGGGAGGGAAGAAGAGGAGATGTAATACAAAATAAACTTAAAAATGTTGATTGTTATATTTTTTGAGCACATATCCTTTATTAAATCTTGAAATAATTTTAATAATAGGAAAAATTTAATTATGGAGGATTATTAATAAAAACATTTATTCACTCAGTTATGCATTCATTTACTTATTCTTTCAAAAATAGATAATGTGTGCCAATTAAATGCCTAGTATTAACTTCTAAATTCAGAGAAATTAGATACATAGATACATAGATAGATACATAGATATATAGATTGATAGATTGATCAATTGATGAGATAAATATTGGTTGTTAGACACATTTTATGTAAACACATATAGATATGCGTATACTCACACACATATGTGTATGATATGGTAGTAATATATTTTATAAATATCGTAATATTTTATACAAACACATAAAGAAATAAAGTAAAACAACACAAGAATAGAGGCCATTTATTAAGAGTTTACTATACAAAGGAGTGAGTCACAATAATTTGTGTTTTTAAGACTCTAAAAATAGGTAGAGGAGTGGGAAAGATTTGTTGTGAAAGAAAAGAGAAAGCTTAAGGAATATGGAACATGGAACTCACATTTCCCAACCCAGGACAAGAGAGGATCAAATGTAGAGGACCATATAGATTTTTCCTGCAAGTTTTATATGAGTCATTCTACTTTGTATGTTTCATTGAACCATGAACAGCAATGCTACAAATGCCACAATGACCAGTAAAGAGAACACTTAGAGCTATGTGATTGTTACTACTCATGCTAATGAGTGTATATTGGCCTATATTACATTTGTGGCAGTGACAGTATTGTTAATAACTTTTTCAAAAGTTTCGATAAGCTTATACTCTTTCTGTTTGTCTGAATCCCATCTTTGAGAACACTACTCTGATTGTTTGCATGCACCAGTAAATAATTATCTATGCAGAGTGTTAGACTAGTTAATGTAGTTCCTTTTTGGGGCTTGGGTCTGAGATTGAATTTCCAGCCTGTGTGATTTATAGAATTAGGGTCACTATGTATATGCAAGTCTCAGAATATGAGTTCTAAGAGGCATGAGGTTTTCGTCTGACACACACAAGATCAGGCATGACCACAGTCAAAGTAATATTCCATAGAAGTACATGGGGATCCAGCAAAAAGGAAGTTACTTATGACATGAGGTCTAAACCAAGGCCTTAATTTATCTGGGTTACATATTTGGGTCTACACTTGTCACTTCCAGGTAGTAATTGATTCCACACCCTATGAAGATTACCGAATTAAAATTTAGAATGATCTAGGTTCTGGTTGATAGATAACAGTAATTGGTTATTTTTCTGGGAAAGAGGGACACTAGCCAGTTCATAGGTTGATTTGTTTAAGGTCATTCATTGGTGCCATTTGATAAGAGTACAATTGTCCAGAGCTTATTATCATAAGCTTCTAATAACAGTTAGTGGATCCAACATTCAGGAATATTAGGGTAGTGACTGTTGTTTTGGATAATCTATAAATGGCATTAAAACAATTCTGTCCTGAGCTAATAATTCAAATATGGACTAAATACAAGAGAAAAGAGACATTTGTGAATGGATCATGATCATGAACCTACGTAAAATGAGAAGGAGAATGATTATAAAAAGCAGATAAAGTAAAACATGGCCAGGAGCAGTGGCTCACCACTGTAATCCCAGCACTGTGGGAGGCCAAGGCAGGTGGATCACTTGAGCTCAGAAATTTGAAACCAGCCTGGGCAACATGGTAAAACCCCCATCCCTACCAAAAATACAAAAAATTAGCTGGGAGTGGCAGTACACGCCTATAATTCCAGCTACTCAGGATCCTGAGGTGGGAGGATTGCTTGAGCCTGGGAGGGAGGCCTAGACTGCAGTGAGCCAAGATCCTGCCACTGCACTCCAGCCTGGGTGGCAAAGTGAGTCCGTGTCTCAAAACAACAACAAAACCATGAATTATCCCTAGGTCTTGGTATGATATCTGAGGCAGAAATCTCTACTATCCAGGGACAACTACTTGTTCAGAAGGTCTTGGTTCAGCTATCTTCTGAAGATCAATTGATTCTAGAGCATTTCTGATAATACTCAAATTGAGTACTCCTATTGTA
Source organism: Trachypithecus francoisi (assembly GCF_009764315.1). Classification (NCBI taxonomy): domain Eukaryota; kingdom Metazoa; phylum Chordata; class Mammalia; order Primates; family Cercopithecidae; genus Trachypithecus; species Trachypithecus francoisi. The sequence goes on along the minus strand of NW_022681454.1, from coordinate 154,375,354 downwards.
GTAGCCTTCAAATTTTATAGAATTCTGGATTGCTTATTTTGTTGTGAAACATGTACCCAAGGACTGATCTCCTGGGGTTTCACTGCTGTGTTTGGAGTTTCGTGGCTGTATTTGTTGTTAACAGTCCCTGATAAGGTGGTTTCCAGTCATGTTCAAGAGCACTTTTTCTCTTATCCCTTCAAGTTGACAAAATTACTGGCTGAAGATCATGAGGAGGTTGTTTAGGAAGATGTTTTGGAAGCATGACCTTAACATTTTGGTGATAGGATAGATATAGTACAAGAGTCCCCTGTGAAATTTTGCCATGTCTACTTGTTATAGGACCGAGTACAGTATTCCTGAACATAGGGGACTTCCAAGTTTCCAATTACTAGGAGGATAACCAATGTGTTTCCACGGGAGTGTACCACTATGGCCCTTAAAGCTGGTAGTGAGAATATCTTTGTGGGAGATGTGATCCAATCAATTTTTATCAGAAATGTTTGTGTATGCCTTTTAAAATGCTTTTGTCTATTTTTAGGATTTTTTGTTTTTTTTTTTTTTTAGCCTCAAGTTTACTGTGAAAAGACAGATTCTATAGGTGCCTTTCCAAGCTAGTACAATCAGCTTCTGCCATCCATAGTTTAGTTTCTGAGGTTCAGATTGGCATGTGTACCAGCTGATATAGGTCAGGTAACCTAAAGGAATGCTGAATTCCTCAATTATTAGTTTCTGATGACATCTGGATTTAGAGATGCCCTCAATTATAGGCTTTATCAGTCTGGGCCCAAGGTTTAAATTGTATAATTACCTGCATCCCTGGCTCATGAGCAGAATTGATTTTTAGGAGAAAGTGTCATTTGGGGTTTTCAAAGAACCCAGTGGGAAAAGGTTAGAAGTCTGGAAAAGGGAAAGAGGGGGAATGAGTTGTCAGAGGTTCAGAGGGAAAGAGATTGAAAGGCTAAGGAGAAAGAAGGAGACATTGGTAAAAGAAGGCAACCGGAGGACAAAGAGAAAGAATTTACCAGAAAAGTGATCTAGTTCATTGCTGCTTATGTTTTTCAAATGTTTCATTAGCTTTGGCCAACAAATATTTTAGTGAATCAATTTTTTAATCAATTTTTTTGGGGAAATCAGGCCTCTGTATACAAAAAAAAGAAAGAAAGAAAGAAAGAAAGAAAAGTTGCACAATGGGCCTAAGAAATGTGATTCCATATTTTTTTAAGGCACTTCTCAAATGAACAATTTATTCCTTAGAATGGCTGTGAATATTAGCTTCTGAGGGCTGCCATACAGTAGCACAGTCTGGGTAGCTTAAACAAAAACATTCATTTTCTTCACAGTTCTAGAGGATGGAGACTAGAATTCTAACATCAAGGTGTCAACAGGTTTGGTTTCATTCTGAGGGCTCTCTCTTTAGGTTGTAGTCAGCCATCTCTTCCCTATGTCTTCCCTCTGTGTTTATGTCTTATTCTCCTCTTCTTACAAGGACACCACTCACATTGAATTAGGACCCACTCTAGTGACCTCAGCTAACCTTAATTGCCTCTTTAAAGGTCCTGTCTCCAAATACAGTCACATTCTGAGATACTGGAAATGAAGCCTTCAACATATAAATTGGGGAGGAGGGCAACAATTCAGCCTATAACCCTATTGAAAGCCCAAATTCTATTAGTGAAATTATGTCATTTGGAAAGACACTCCTAAGAATTCAAAATGTAGGCCGGGCGCGGTGGCTCAAGCCTGTAATCCCAGCACTTTGGGAGGCCGAGACGGGCGGATCATGAGGTCAGGAGATCGAGACCATCCTGGCTAACACGGTGAAACCCCGTCTCTACTAAAAAAAAATACAAAAAACTAGCCAGGCGAGGTGGCGGGCGCCTATAGTCCCAGCTACTCGGGAGGCTGAGGCAGGAGAATGGCTTAAACCCGGGAGGCGGAGCTTGCAGTGAGCTGAGATCTGGCCACTGCACTCCAGCCCGGGAGACAGAGCGAGACTCCATCTCAAAAAAAAGAAAAAAAAAAAATTCAAAATGTAATGAGTGCATGTAAGAAGCAGGAGTTTTTCCTGTTGTAGAAGAGAATTTAAATTTGGAGACTACCATGACAGCCAGCAATGGTTGATTGAAAGTCTGGCTTGGACACTGTGTCTTAGGCTGCCCACCTATCTGTTGGTCACATCCTCTGAATGCAAACCCAACAATTTATACTTTTTGAAAGGCAGAAAACCAGAGAAAATGTTCTCTGGATCAAAGCCAATACCTCAGGATAAAGAACCAAAACAGGAAGAGAATCACATCCAGCATTGCTGGTGACGAACAGCAAAGTTATCCAAGTGGACATCTGTGTGGTGAGAATAGAGAACTCAGTGGTTTGTGAGGCCCATTCCAACAGGCTAATAATGCTAATACCTTAGTTCTACCTAATTAATCTTTGTATGGAAAGCAACACTTTTACATCGCACAAGACAAAATGGAAGCATGAAACACAGCAAAAAATGCCAAGAAGAAATGCCCTTCTTCCACCACCAATGCTGAACAAACGTAAACCAATAACAAAACTCTGGTGATATGGTTTGGTTGTGCCCCCACCCAAATTTCATCTGGAATCATGATCCCTACATGTTGAGGGAGGGACCTGGTGGGAAGTGATTGGATCGTGGAGACAGTTCCCTCTATGCTATTCTCACGAGAGTGAGTAAGTTCTCGTGAAAGCTGATGGTTTTAAAGTGTGGCACTTCCTCATGCACTCTCTTCTGCTGCGATGTAAGAGGTGCCTTTGCCTTCTGCCATGATTGTGGGTTTCCTGAGGCCTCCCCAGCTGTGTGGAACTGTGAGTCAATTAAACTTCTTTTCTTTATAAATTACCCAGTCTCAGGTATTTTTTTATTGCAGTGAGAAAAGAATAAGGAGCCAAGGAACTTCATGCAAACAGAGTGAAGTTTAGACCTGGTGCTAACTTATCATGAAAGTTGAGATTCATCAAGCTGTGAGGAGCAAGTCAAAGGATGCCTCCATGTGTACCACACCCAGTTGATGACCAGGTTCCATGGTAGAAAATAACACCAATGGCATCTTGGTGTACTCTCCAGGAACACTGTGGAAATAAAGGACAATTGCCCAAATGAAAATAACGTATTTTCAGAGTTCGCTATAGCAAAGGAATCAATCAGTATCACTTACATTTTTCAGAGACTTGAAAGCAGGCAGGAAAGTAGAAATGATTTATGGTAGAAAAAAATGAAATGGCCTCAGGTGTGCCCTGGTTGTAGGTGATTGACATGGAGAAGCTGAAGGCAGGTCATGTAGAAGTTGGTCATCCAATGTAGTTGATTTGATAAACATATTTGAATTCTCTGGTTGGTCCTGAGTTGGAAGTTGGGACAAAAAATAGGAAGCTTACAGTCAACCAACAAGTTCTAATCACTCTGGGTTAATTACTGTAGTCTACGTTTTACTTCTTGAACTGATTGCTGCAGAGGTGCAGAATGACTTCTTCAGCTGGTGGCTGAAAAAGTTATGGATCAGAGTTCCATTTTCATTGTGATCGGGCCATTGTCTATTTGTATACACTTGCATTCAATCTCTAACCTATCTTTCAGGATGTATATCTAAACTATACATATACATGTTCTTTATATTCTTGGAGCTCCAGTTGCATGAAAGAGATAAATATACACGAATAGATAAATAGAAAAATATAAAAGTAAATTGTGTAGGATATGGAAAGAGAATTTTTGAAGATAAATTTTGAAGTAAGCTTGTATGTGTGCATTGCGGATAGGCTCAGGTTACAATTGTTTGAACATAAAGCAAAACAAAATAGTGTATGCAACCTAGTTAAAAGGAAAAGGGAGAGAATATTTCCTAGTAGTAAAATCATGCATGATCTAAGACATCTAGATGAAAAAAAAAAAAAACCTAAGTGTGAAATTATCTAAATTTTACCGAAATGTGTTTAAATGTAAAGAAATGTAACAATGGATACAGAAGTGGGTGGCAGCTACTCTGAATTTCTGATTAAGGAGCTTATGCTTTGATCTTCATATGATGGAAAGCTATTGAGGATTTTACAGAGAGTAGTGACTTAATCTGAACTTTTAAACAAATTGCCTTGAAGACACTAGAGGTTGGATTTTACTAGGTCAAATCTACAATCAGAGAAAGTAGTTCTTAAGTTAGCATAAGAATACTCAAGTGATAAGTGCCATAAATATGGCAGTGGAAGGTAATAGAGATGAGAGTAAGGAGCAGAATCACAAATCAATTAAGAAGTAAAAGCAAAGGGCTGTTTGATTCAGAGTGGAGAGGAAGGGAGAAGCATAAAGTTATGCCTGATGGCCCAGAAGGTCAAACTACTGACACAGATGGGAAATGCAGGACTGTGGCTTAGCAAGAGATGTTATTAAAATGTTAAATATGTTGAGCTCAACTTTCCTGGGAGAGAGGTAGGAACATATTTCCAATAAATATTTTGATGTAATCTCAAATTAAAGGAAGATCTGTAGGAAGAAGCTATGATTTTGCAGGAGAAAGCAGGCACCATTACAGAGTAATGGGAGTGGGTAAAGTGGAAAATGACAGTAGGTATTCCTGCATATGTTCTTATAAAATTATTTCCTTCCTCCAAAATAGCACTTACCACAGCTCTACATTTTAAGAAGGTTATTTAGGTGCCTGTTTATGTATTTCTGTTGGCCTTCTGACAGAACAGAATTTAATGTTATGCTTACCATTCTAATTTTAGTGCCTAACTTAGCCCTGAGTTATTTTAATAGCTTCATTTTTTAATAAATCAAGGAATAAAGAAATGGATAAAAAGATAATTTTAAAGCCAGAACAATTTAAATAATGCAGAGGAAGAAGGACATATAAAAATGACCATGAGAGAATAGATGAGAAAATAAGGAGAATCATGCAAGTGTGGTATCAAGGAAAGTAATGGAAGGGAGAGTTTAAATAGATAAGTAATAAACTCTGCAGTTCAAATGTAATAGAAGTGCTCTGTGAGTGAAGATGAGAATCAATTGGCTTTGGCAATAGGTTCCTCGTGGATATTAGCTAAAATGATTTCTATACAGTGAATAAAGCAATGTCACAATGCAGTGGACTTGGATAGACAGTAAATGGAAAAGAAAATTAAGAGAGTGCAGGCTAGTTTGGAAAATGTGAGTGGAGAACTGAAGAAATTATAGGATTGTTATAGCGAGAAGTGAGATCAAATAATACTGTTATTGTATTTTGATAGCAATTTTGAATCTGGAAAATTTGCACATATTTTTAAGTTAAAAGGAAGGTACAAGTAGAGAGAAAGAGAGATGGAAAATTGCAAAGGAAAAACTAAAAGTAATTAATAGTGAGGGTAATTCCCTGTTGGGAAGAAATACCATTAGCAAAGAAAGTAAAGGGGAGTTTGGATAAATACAAAACAAACAAGCAAACAAGAAACCACACAAAACTATGTACAAGTCTTTAGGGAGGGATTAGGATCTAGAACTAGATGTACCATATGACCCAGCCATCCCACTACTGGGTATATACCCAAAGGATTATAAATCATGCTGCTATAAAGACACATGCACACGTATGTTTATTGCGGCACTATTCACAATAGCAAAGACTTGGAATCAACCCAAATGTCCATCTGTGACAGACTGGATTAAGAAAATGTGGCACATATACACCATGGAATATTATGCAGCCATAAAAAAGGATGAGTTTGCGTCCTTTGTAGGGACATGGATGCAGCTGGAAACCATCATTCTTAGCAAACTATCACAAGAAGAGAAAACCAAACACCGCATGTTCTCACTCATAGGTGGGAACTGAACAATGAGATCACTTGGACTCAGGAAGGGGAACATCACACACCGGGGCCTATCATGGGATGGGGGGAGGGGGGAGGGATTGCATTGGGAGTTATACCTGATATAAATGATGAATTGATGGGTGCTGATGAGTTGATGGGTGCAGCACACCAACATGGCACAAGTATACATATGTAACAAACCTGCACGCTATGCACATGTACCCTAGAACTTAAAGTATAATAAATAAATAAATAAATAAGTAAATAAATAAAAATAAAAAGAAAAGAAAAAAATTTAAAAATAAAAAAAAAAAGGAAATCATATCTAATAACTTCCATTATCTTAATGGGCCAGGATTTGATCTCACATCATCTGGCTTCAAATTCATATTAATAATCTCAGTCTAAAACTGCATTTTAAGGTGTAATTGGGAACTGAGCCAGAATTAGAAAATAAGACGCTAATTTTCTCATATATTAGGTATCTGTGGCAGGGTGTATTGTCTATCATGGTCTCACAAGTTCTCCTATACCTCATGTTTTTGTTACAGTTCGATGCTGATACTCCTCTCAGTGAGAGATAAGAGGTTTATGCTTTCTGCTCTAGTATGTGGGTGAAAATGTGACTACACTTGAAGTGACTCCTGGGGTTAAGTCATCAAAAGTGATACAACTGCCACATGGTTCTTGTAGGGCACTCATCCTTGGAACCCAGCTATTGTCATGCTTTAAGAAAATCCAGGCCATTCAACAAGTGCATAGATGGGTGCTCTGGTGCACAATTCCAGCTAAGCGTCTATCCTACAGCAAGCTCCAAGTTGTGAACACATGTCTGGACCATCTTGTAAGCAGATGCTCTAGTTCCAGTCATATTGCCCCAGCTGTTACTGTATAAAGCCTAGATGAACCTTCCCTATAAGCCCTGCCTACATTGCAAACACATGAGCTAAAAACAAATATTGTTGGTTTAAGCCATTCCAAATTGGATTGGTTTGTTATACAGCAATAGTTACTTAAAACAACAGCATCCTTTTTGTATACATCTCCCATCACACAAACACACAGATATTCTATTAAGTAATATTATGCTGGACAAAAACAAAAATCTCAAGGCCTATGAAGAAACAAGCAGACTGGGTGTAGCGGCTCATGCCTGTGATCCCAGCGCTTTGGGAGACTGAGGCAGGTGGATCACTTGAGGTCAGGAGTTCAAGACCAGCGTGACCAACATGGTGAAATCTCATCTCTACTAAAAATACAAAAATTATCTGAGTATGGTGGTGTGTGCCTGTAATCCCAGCTACCCAGAGGCTGAGAGAAAAGAATCACTTGAACCCAGAAGGTGGAGCTTGCAGTGAGCTGAGATCGTGCCACTGCACTCCAAACTGGGTGACAGAGCAAGACTCCACCTCAGAAAAAAAAAAAAAAAAAATCAGAAGGAGAACCCTTTTTCTCTTCCTATTAGAAAATATTTAATTAACATTTTCTGATCTAAGATTAGCTAAATAATTTGACTTATTTTTAAAAAATTGTTTGAAAGTTATTAATTTATCTAATAATTTTCTCTGAAAAATATTCTCATGAAATATGTAGGCAAACATAGACTACTTTTCAGACATAGCTTCCTTGAGTTCACGTAGTTAAAGTGGTGGGAATTAATCTATTTGATTCCATATGACATATACATATAAGAGAAAAGCAAATAACAGATAATAAAATGTATTTGTTTTTCTTTGTTTACTTTTCTCTTGTATGTAGACTCCTTAGAAGATACTCCTTGAAATAGAACAATTTAATTTTTTGAGCACTTTACAATGAATACAAACTTTTAAAATATTTTGTTGCTATAGCAGCAATATTTGTATCTGAAAGAATTTTCCTCTTTGACACTATACTGGTTGCTTGGCAATGAATGCTATATGATTTTGAGTAAAAAGATAGTGTCTCTGAAAGTTGTTTAGAGGTGTATTAAAATTAGAATTTTTCTTAGATTATACACTATTATATGAGACTTAATCTCTCTGTTAAAGCCTAAAAAAGGAAAATATTTGCATAAAATAATTCAAGGTTAAAAAATAAAATAGTATTAATGAGTAGGTGAAACCATCAATAATAATAACTTTTTGACTTTTAGCATTTTTTTGACAATGTTTTACTTGCTAATGTTTCCTGTGATTCATAAAGAGTGTTCATCAAAAAGAATATAAAAATATGTATTAAGGATTACTTTGAGTGAAAAAAATGCCTTTGTCTCTGATGTCAATATTCATAGTCTAGACTCAGAAATTAAAAGATAATATCAATGTGATAATCCAGACTTTCATAGTAAATGAGAACTGAGAAATACTTAAAAGTAAAATAGTGCCTTTTTATCATGTGTATTTAAAAAGCTTTGAAAACTGAATAGTACTATGTAAGTTTTTTTTAGGCTTATGGCTATTAGACTTGAGAAAATAACCATAGTAGAACATGAGATAAAAACATTTTTCTGAGAAGAAAGATAAGGAACAGAAAGAAGATATCATTATGACTTAACAAGTTCACTGAACAGCAGATGGAGTTATTATGGAGGATGAAAGATGAAAGATGGGAAATAAAGAGGCGAAGTTAGTGAGGTTAACAACCTGGGGAAACATCAAAGCATCAAAACTAACAAGGAAGATGTGTCTATTCAAAGAGCCGATCTATTATTCAGATACTGGTAAGGCCAATACTGTGGGTGTTTTGATATCAAAGTCGTTTTATTTGAACATATAAAAGTGGAGGAAAAAACCATGTGGAAAAATGTGGACTTTTGTTGAATGGAAATGTGAGAATTTATATACTAGACAGTTAGATATTTGATCAGAGATATATAGAGTAGGCTTAACACACCCTAAAATGGTTTTATCGTGCACTTCAAATGTAAATTACACCTTTGAAATGTGGCCTTTTATTCTAAATGTTTTTAGTTAATGGTTAATTTGTATAGAAAGACAAGAGAAAATATTTCTTTTATATCATACATGGAAAGAATTTAGAGATTATATGTAATATATAAGATGTACAAAAAGTTAAAAAAGCATTTTACTGTGTAATGTAGTGTAAATTAAGACAAATTTAAAATAATTCATAAATTTAGAAGCAAAATAACTTAATGGATCAGTATATTATCACAGCCAAATAAGTATTTTAAATGTAATCAAATTAACGTATTAGCTTAATATCTAGTAAACATATGAGACCATATGCTAGTTATTTTAATATTTATCAAAAGCTAAAATGTAAATAAAGTAGATGTCTTGAACATATTTCAAATGATAAAACATTTGATATACATAGGAAATAATAGCAGTTTCCTCAAACTGTAAGACATTATTGGGATTTGTTTTACTTAGAACACTATGTTGTTGGGAACAGGCCCCCAAAACTGGCCATAAACAAAATCTCTGCAGCACTGTGACATGCCCCTGATGGCCATGATGCCCAAGCTGAAGGTTGTGGGTTTACCAGAATGAGGGCAAGGAACACCTGGCCCACCCAGGGCAGAAAACCGCTTAAAGGCGTTCCTAAGCCACAAACAATAGCATGAGGGATCTGTGCCTTAAGGACATGTTCCTGCTGCAGAAAACTAGCCAGAGCCCATCCCTTAATTTCACCCCTTCCCTTTGTTTCCTGTAAGGAATATTTTTAGTTAATCTGTAATCTATAGAAACAATGCTTATCACTGGCTTGCTGTCAATAAATATGTGGGTAAATCTCTGCTCCAGGTTCTCAGCTCTGAAGACTGTGAGACCCCTGACTTCCTACTCCACACTCTGTATTTGTGTGTGTGTGTCTTTAATTCCTCTAGCACCGCTGGGTTAGGGTCTCCATGACAGAGCTGGTCTCGGCACTATATATTTTCAATACGCATAACAATAAATTGGAGGTGATTCCTCATAAGGTTAAACGTAGAATTACCATGAGACCTAGCAATTCCACTTCTGGGTGTATGCCCCAAAAATGTAAAAACAAGGAATCTGTCTTAATTTGGTCAGGCTGCTATAACCAAAATAAAATAGGTTGTGTGACTTATAAACACTATAATTTTATTTCTCACCATTCTGAAGGCTGAAAGTTCATGATGAAGGTTCTGGCAGATTAAATGTCTAGTGAGGGCCTGCTACCTGGTTCATAGATGGCTGTCTCTTGCTGTGTTCTCACATGGTGGAAGGAGCAAGGGATCCCTCTTGGGTCTCTTTTATGAGAATACTAATCCCATTCATGAGGGCTTCATTCTTATGATCTAATCACCTCCCCAAAACCCCATATTAGGGATTAGGTTTCAATATATAAATGTGGGGAGTAGGTATGAATATTTAGTATATAACAAACTCGAAAGATATTTGTATGCCCCTGTTAATAGTAGCAGCACTCACAATAGCTAGGAGGTGGAAGCAAGCCAAGTTTCCACTGAGGGTGAATGGATCATCATATTGCGATACATGCATACAATGGAATTTTCTTTGGTCTTAAACAGAAGAAATTGTTAGGTCGGGCCTGGTGACTCATGCCTGTAATCCCAGAACTTTCAGAGGCAGAGGCTCCCAAATAACCTAATCTCAATTGTATTAATCTCTCTGTATTTCAGGTGGTAATGTGTTCTGTGACATAAGTTATCTAGTGGGTCTGAGAAAAGTCATTGGTTTTCAGTTTTTGTAACTTTTGTGTGTGTGTGTGTGACAGTGGGAGTGATGACTTCCAAGCTCCTCGTATTTCAGAGGGGAAACCAGAACTCTCTTTATACTGAAATTAAATGCTTTTCTAAAAGATAGCTTTACAGAAAGAAAATATATAGACAGAAAGTGATGAATGGTCACCATAAGTAATTTTTTAAATTTACGTGCTTCTAAATCACCTTCCAGTTTCTGACTATTAATATCATAATTGATTTGTTTTTAATCAAAGTTCTTGGCACCCATGCTGCTTCTCTGGGTCTGTAAGCACATATTGTATTAAGAATATTTTAATAATTTAATAATAAGTACCCATATATCTTTAGAAAATATCACTTTCATTATATTTATTTCTATCATTTGTCTAAAATACTTTCATTTTATTTTTGCTTTTTAGAGAGCACATATATTTTTATGGTCATTTATATTGCTTGTGGGTTTCTCTTCATTGCAATTTTATTCTTTTTCTAAGAACTATTACACTTTTTCTGAAGGGAGCATTATATTTCACTTACCATCCCCCAGTATCTTTCCTGAAAAGTAAGACTTTTCTCCTTACAAATGTGTCATTATTTGTATAGTTAGCTGTTTCTATACAGGAACCACACATCTGTTTACCAAAACTTCTTGAAACAATATTCTATAATTGTACAAATAGCACTGATAAATACATGAGAAAGATGAAATCATAGCAATTTTTTGAAAATATGTTATTTATGTAATTCTTTTTTTTTTTTTTTTTTTTTTGAGATGGAGTCTCACTCTGTCACTCAGGCTGGAGTGCAGTGCAAACTCTACCTCCTGGGTTCACACCATTCTCCTGCCTCAGCCTCCTGAGTAGCTGGGACTACAGGCACCCGCCACCACGCCCAGCTAATTTTTTTTTGTATTTTTAGTAGAGATGGGGTTTTACCATGTTAACCAGGATGGTCTCAATGTTTCTGTGATTCTTAGTTTTATGGGGATTCAATCCAGTCCCATATGGCATCAGGAATGAAACCATAAAATGTGACTGACAAAGAGCGGGAACACATGGTCTCCATCACTGTTATTTTTTCTGCAATGTCTTCTCATTTCCCCAGAGGAAATCATGTGCTTTCTATGGTGAGAAGAAATGTAAGGAAGTTTCAAGGATGCTAGAATTAAACAAAAATATTCAACTTAAAAAGAGTGTGTATTCTAAACTTTTTTTTTTCTAGGTTTCTATCTCTAAATGTAAACTTATATTGCGAGCAGTCATAATGAAACATGGAAGTAAATGTAATTCATCTATAACATTGGGAAATATCTCCAGTTTTTAAACATTGTGAATTAGGAAAAAGTATTTAATCTGTTGTATTTGCTTTTCATAATGACACAATTGTAGATACAGCATCATATACATGACTGAAATGAATTTCAGTGCCAGCTCTCCATGAATAACCCAAGAGGAAAATAAAAAATAAGAAAAAATTAAAGTAGGAAGGGTTTGGAAAAAAATTACAAAATCCTGAAGATTTAGAGAAAGCATAAATAAAAATCCTACTAGTGACAAAGCAAAAATTGCACTATACAAAATAAACAGATAAGGAATACTTTATTTAAGGCTACTCCAATAAGAAGAGAGGCCAGAATGATGTCTGAACTGCAGTAAAACAAAAGATAGAAGAGGTTTTTAAGAAATGGAGTAGGAGTATCTAGGTCATGTTGGTTTGACAATTGGCCTTATTCAAAGAAAACATAAGCTTTCTTGTATCTACATGACAGGAGGTAGTTATACAATTTGGAGCAAGGTACTTACAAATTTGAAGTTAGGCTCCTACCTAACTATGGAGACTGAGAGATAGGGGTGCCATCATCCTTTACTTATTACATTTAAAAGAGATGGCTCCCAGATTCTTGAGAAAGACAGTCCTGGGTTGTAGAATGGGCAAAAACAAAACAAACAAAAAATTAAAATGTTTACTTTCAAAGGGGAAAATAAATAATTTTCAGTTACAACTTTTCTAATTGCATGCTCTAAGAAAAGAGAATTGTGGGACCTCTGCAGTTAAACCACCTGCAGTGGGAGGGAGTCAGGGGCCTGTGGACAGAATAAAGCCTGTTTAAATTTAGTCAAGTTCAGGGAAACATCAAGACTGTCTTGGTTACTAAAAAGGGAATTTGTATTAGAAGTACCTGCATAAAATTATACTCACATATGTGCATACACTCTTTCATAATAAATATATTTCAAATGTTTATTAACCAAATTAAAATGACAGAAAATATTTTAGTATTTGTTATGTTTCTTACAATATGTGCACATAAATGTGTACACATTTAGATAACATAAACTTACCTGAACAAATTTTCTATAATATATGACTAAAATAAAGGTAAGGCCATATATATACATATGAGCAATGTCAGCCTTTTAGAATATAAATTATAGCTTTATTTTCAAAGGATAAGTGATAAGTTCTATGGAAACAAAAAGCTAATAATTCTATGAAAATATGGGGCCCTTGGTAAGGTTGCAAGATGTTTGTTATACAAACCTAGACACATTTTGATACGCTTTATAATCTAATTAATAAATATTAGTGATATAAATGATTAGGAGCATTAAAATGCAAATGGCTAGGTTCTCATTTTAAGTGTAACATGACTAATTTCTAAATTGTATTTCTTTAGAATTTAAATAAGGTAATGTATTTCACTCTAATACATGTGATAAATATGTTAATTACTTCTATATACTTTCATTAGTAACACAGCCAGTACAATTCTGATAACTTCCTCCCCACCCTCAACAGGTTAAAGTACATTGCCTTGGTTTATTGTCTTCTTTATCCATATCAACATCTCAAAGATGAAGAGGCAAGGTAAGGACGATGTCATTCTGGTGAATATAAATGTAGCCTCTCTAGGTAACATAGTTAACATTGTGAAATCACATTCTATATTTGTACTTCAAATCAATGTAACTGTGCTATATTTAACAGATAAAATAGAACTATTATTTAGTAGAATCAAAGTTTAACTATACATGCTTTTCTAAATTATAGATATTCACTCCACTTTCTTGACATTTGGAGTATTATTTGGTCTATTGGTTTACAATTATATTTATTATTTTGACAAAAAAATAAATTTTAATAGCCCAATGTAAGAAACAACCTAATGTCTATCAGTATGTTAATGGATAAACAGTGCCTAGATTCCCATAATGAAATAGTCCTCAGCAATTGAAATACACACACACGCACAGTGCCACAGCTAAGCCTCAGAAACATTCTGCCCAGTGAAAGAAGTCATACCTCAATGAGTAAATGATGTCTCAACCTATTTATATCAAATTCTCAAAAAAGGCAAACTGAGAAATCTATAGTCTCAAAAAGGCAGAACTAATCTCTCTATAGTAACAAAAGCTAGATGAGTGGATGCCTGAGTCCTGCAATTGAGGTAGCGATTGGCTGGAAAGAGGCATGAGGAAACTTTTGGAGTTAAGGAAATTGTCTGTATCTTGATGACTATGGCAGTTGTTCAGTTATTTCAGTGAAAAATTTCTAAAAGCAGCTGTTTACTCAAAATGGGTGCAGTTTATCGTATATCCACTAGATTTCAAGAGAATTAAAAATATAGAATATGAACCACTTGACCTTTAAAGATTCTATTTAGCACGTAAGGTTCTTAACATTGAAAATCATTGTTAAAATAAATATATCTTCTCTTACTATGAAATTTTAGAAAAATAAAATACAAACTGATGAAACTTTTAATTACTATTACAGATTATTAGTATCTTTAATAACACTAACAGCTGTTACAGAGAAAAAAAAGAAAAAAGAGCAAACTGCAGTGGACTTAGGAAAATGGTTCTGTCTTGATATTTAAAGTAATAAAAGTAAAGGTTAGAAAATATCAAAGTATTATGCATTGAAAAATAATAACAATAAAAACCTTCACGTCTTGCTCATATAATTTTGGAACTGCAGTCACTATTTCCTCTATATTTATGAAGAGATACAAATGTCTTCAATAAAGATATGTTTCTTTTCCATTGGGCATAAAATGATCCTTTCTCTGATAACTTAAATTGTTTGCATTTAGTTTTGAAACGTGGTTAATTTTCTTCAAAGAACATTAAATACATATATATATATGTATCCATATATATTTATGCGTTAAATATATATCCCTCGATATTTTAGAGATACATATTTAGATATATAAAAATATATATTGGTACATACAGTACATATATTTATATATATATTCCCCTCGGATCAATTTATCTATTTAGCTGTAATACCTGGAACTTGGAGTTCAGAATTGCAACCTGGGATTTTGTTTTTAAAAATCCTCAATCTCTCTGCTCACTGTTCAATGATGATCAAAGCTTGGGGAAATGGGATTTAGGATGAATTTGTAAGAATCCATTCCAATTGTTTTTTAACATCAGTATTTTATATTTTCTGTTCAAGGTAAACTGTTTGATGACATGATAATATCTGTTCTGCTACTCCATTTTAAATTGGAAGTCTGAACAAAAATTATGAAAAAAGATTATGCCTCAAATATGGTAGAGTGGTGGCAACTGGTGACATGCCTCTGCCAGAGGCTAGTGTTTGGTTCAGAACAACAAATAAAATAAATTAAGTTGTATATCTAAATAACTCACAAGCTTACATAAACCATTTTTGTATTGTCGATGTGCTAATGTTTTCTTGTGTCATTTACTTATATTCTACATTAAATTTGCTTCTACTCATCACATTTAATCAAATATAAGTGGTGTGTATATGAATAGATGAATATATTCAAGTGAAATTCTGAACATATTTTTATATCCTATCTGTCTCTTTCCTAATAATATTTGACATAGGAGTATAACATGATAATATCATAACAATAAAGTGTCTAGGAAAATGACTACTAGTGGTTGGAATATATCAATAAATTTATAGCAGAATAACAACATTTGTATGAGTATTGGCTACTTGGGCAAAAGTGCAGGAGCTTAAGTTTAAACATGCATAGAAGGAGCTGTTGGTCATTCCATCAAAATCACCATAGGCCGTAAGTATCCTTTTAGGGTAGAAGTATGACAGAGGAAGGAGAAAACTGGGGAGAAAATAGTGGCAAAAAATGAAATATCTCAACAAAATATTACAAAATATTCTTATCACCTCTTTATCACTCATCTCTACAGAAGAAATAATTGTCAAATATTTACTCTTAACATCATATGTGTTTACCTCTTGTGCTTGAAAACAATATAAACTCTCCTCTGGTTCCAGGACATTTAGTTGGGTAAAAGTGCAGGAGACTAAAACCTTTGCATTATGACATTTGAGACCTTCTGGGAAGATGACCGGGTCCCTACCAACCCTGCAGCAGGAGTATTGGTAGGTGATAAGAGCCACTCACCTTCACACAGGGGAGTCAACTTCTTTCTGCTTCATTTTTAAAATATGAAAGGGAAAATAAAGATGACTAAATATATAAAGAAAGTCTACATTATTAAATTAAACATAGGAACAAAAATAAATAAATAATAGATAACATAGATGATGATGAAGATGATTGATAGATGGATGGATAGATAGATAGAAAAAAATCAACTGATTTTTTAAAAGAAGCAGTTTAGGATACATAACATTTAAAAAAATGTGTTTAACAATCTCAAATAATTAGAGACACTACACTATTCATAGAACAATAGCAAAACACTCTGAGAAAGAAATGATCAGACATTTCTTAAAGTGCCCAAGAAAAGTACCAATATGCTATAAGAAATTAAAATACAATAAGTTACAATAGATTATTCAAAATATAAGACAAACAAATTCAAGACTGTGAATTAGGTGGTTATTACCTGTTTTACTTTGGTACACAGTCCACTTAACTATAAAAGCTAGATCACTAAAAACCATTATTTAAACAGCACCATAAAGTTGGACTTGGGTGACTACTTACAATCCTCAAAGGGGCTTTACAGAGAAGAAAACAGCTTAAAGTGAACCTTGCAAGGAAGGAAGTAAGACATCACAGCATGTGATCATACAAAATAATTCCTCAATAGTTGAGAAGAAAACAAAGTAACTAGAGGGAAGATCTAGCAGAGAAATACATTTAAATACACAGTAGCACTATTTTAGATCAGTGACAATATGTAAATAAACTTAAATATTTTTACAGGATAATTTTTTTTGAAAAAAATCAGAAAAGGACAATTTAAGTAACAACACTAACAAAAATATCATGTCAATAACAAAAACTAGAGTATTCTATTATTTTCAACTTGAGTATTTCATCATTAATTGGATACTAGAAAATAATGGAGCAATTTCTACCATATTCCATATAAGGCAGCCAAAATGTATTCAATAAGAATGCAGAGGCCAGGCGCAGTGGCTCACACCTGTAATCCCAGCACTTTGGGAGGCCAAGGTGGGCGGATCACGAGGTCAGGAGATAGAGACCACCCTGGCTAGCATAGTGAAACCCCGTCTCTACTAAAAATACAAAAAAATTATCCGGGTATGGTGGCGGGCGCCTGTAGTCCCCACTACTCAGGAGGCTGAGGCAGGAGAATGGCGTGAACTTGGGAAGCAGAGTTTGCAGTGAGCCGAGATCGCGCCACTGCACTCCAGCCTGGATGACAGAGCAAGACTCCATCTCAAATAATTTAAAAAATAAAATAAAATGAAGTAATAAAAAAAATGCAGAGCGGTTTTCATTGTAGCATTATTCACTATAGTTAATATATGGAAACAATCTAAATTCCCATTAGCAAACAAATGGCTAAAGAAAATGTTTTTTAAATATAATGAAATATTATTAGCCAGGCATGGTAGTTCACCTCTGTAATCCTAGCACTTTAGGAGGCCAAGGTGGGTGGATCACTTGAGCTCAGAGACCAGCCCGGGCAACATGGCAAATCCCTATCTCTACATAAAATTCAAAAATTAGCCAGCCATGGTGGTGTGCGCTTGTAGTCCTAGCTAATTGAGAGGCTGAGGTAGGAGGATCACTGGAGCCCAGGAGGCAGAGATTGTAGTGAGCTGAGCATGAACCTCTGCACTCCAGCCTGGAAAACAGAGCAAGACCCTATCTCCAAAGAAAAGAAAAAAAATAAAACATAGAAAAAGAAAGAAATATCACTTAACTTTAAAAAAAGGAGATTCTGTCATTTCCTACAAAATGGATGGGTCTAAAGAGCATTATCCTAATGGTAATAAGACACGCACAGACTTAAAACTATTGCATAATCTCAATAATATATGGAATAAGGGGAAAAAAGCTCAAATATACAAAGACAGAAAATGAAACAGTAGTTAGCAGCAGCGGCAGGACAGGAGTTAGGGAGGAAATGGGGAGCTGCAGGTCATAGTACACACAATAGTCTATATGTGGGATAAATGGTTTTAGAGATGTAAAGTATAACATGAAAACTGAAGTAAAGAAAATTGTATTGCTTTTTGGATTTTTATTAAAAAGTAGACTTTAGCTGCTCTTGTCACAAAAAAGTAAGTGTGTGAGATAATAGATATGTTTTTTAATCATCAAAAATTGTTATGGCACTTTACAATCAATGTAATTATAGTACCTATGCAGATTCTAACATGAAGAAGGATGTGGACATAAAAATATGGCATTATGTGCCATTTAATCCAAACACATGAATAATTGCATGAAATGTTAATTGATTAAAGATTCCAGTTTAAATTTAAAGATTCCCAGAAAGAATAAAAGAGTTTATGCATAATGATATTCTGTTTTTAAGAGATACACATGGCTCAGACATGCTAGAAGTAAATGGTGGAGAGAAGATAAATCAATCAGTAAGAATTTTCTTTTTTTTTTTTGAGACAGAGTTTCAGTCTTGTTGCCCAGGCTGGAGTACAATGGCGCTATCTCGGCTCACTGCAATCTCGGCCTCCCGGTTTCAAGTGATGCTCCTGTCTCAGCTTCCCTAGTAGCTGCGATTACAGGTGCATGCCACCATGCCTGGCTAATTTTTGTATTTTTAGTAGAGACGGAATTTCATTATATTGGTCAGACTGGTCTCAAACTCCTGACCTCAGGTGATCTACCGGCCTCGGCCTCCCAAAGTGCTGGGATTACAGATGTGAGCCACTATGCCTGTCCATCAATCAGTAAGAATAAGCAGTAAAGAATAGCTATAAAAATGTCAGGTAAAATATGTGTCATACCTAATACTATTACTAAATATAGAAAGGGACATCTCATAACAATAAAATAGGCCATTAGTGAGTAGATATAACAATAATAAATGTGTCTACATGTAACAGGACTAAAATATATGAAGAAAAATGAATTAAAAGAAGAAATAAACAATAAATAGACAAAATTTTAAAATCCTTTCTTAGGAATCAATAAAATAACTAGAGAAAATATCAGAAAAGACAAAGAGACCTAAGTACATTATTAACTATCATTACTAAATTATATCTGTGGAATTCCACACCAAAAATTATCAGATTGTACATTCTTAATGTACATTGTATATATATATATAGGGCTAGATAATATGAATTTTCCTATTTTAAATTATCATTACAATGTTAAAATTATACTGTGTGTGGTGTGTGTGTGTGTGTGTGTGTGTATATATATATATATATTTTTTTTTTTTTTTTTTTGAGACAGAGTCTCGCTCAGTTGCCCAGGCTGGAGTGCAGTGGTGCAATCTCGGCTCACTGCAAGCTCCGCCTCCTGAGTTCACGCCATTCTCCTCCCTCAGCCTCCCAAGTAGCTGGGACTACAGGCACCCCCCGCCACACCCGGCTAGTTTTTTGTATTTTTTAGTAGAGACGGGGTTTCACCGTGTTAGCCAGGATGGTCTTGATCTCCTGACCTTGTGATCTGCCCGTCTCGGCCTCCCAAAGTGCTGGGATTACAGGCGTGAGCCACCGCACCTGGCCCAGAATATATTTTTTTAAGTTGAAATTAAATTTGAAATTAAACAGCATACTTCTAAATAATCCATGAATTAAATAACTCAGAAAAAATTAGAAAATAATTGGAATCAAATAATTAAAAATGTAATACTGTATATCACAGTTAAGAGAGACAATGCAGTGCTTAGAAGAAAGCTGATAGTCTTAAATTCTTGTAGCAGGAAAGAAAAAAGATCTAAAATTTCAGAAAGTAGAAATGAGAAATGAGTTCCTAATTTAAGATATTAAAAAAGATATTAAATTCTTACAGGAGGAAAGAAGAAAGATCTAAAATTCAGAAAGTAGAAATGAGAAATGAGTTCCTAATTTAAGATATTAAAATAGATATTAAATTCTTACAGGAGGAAAGAAGAAAGATCTAAAATTCAGAAAGTAGAAATGAAAAATGAGTTCCTAATTTAAGATATTAAGAAAGAAAAGATAAAACCAAAGTAAGTAGAATGAAGGTTATAATACAGATAAAAGCAGAAACCTTTGAAAAGGAGAATGAACATGGAATGAAACTGATGGATTTAAAAGCTGATTTCTTGAAAAGATAAATAAAATGAATCCACTTCTAACTAGACTGATACGGGATAAAAGAGAGAAAACGCTCGTTGGCAATAATGTGGCAATGTTATTAACAGTTTTTTTTTTTTTTTTCTGTTTTTTAAAGTGTAAGTCAAGTTTTTACTCTGTTGTACCTTCCAGAGTGCAGTGGTGTGATAATGGCTCACTATAGCCTCAAATTCCTGGGCTCAAGCGATCCTTCTGCCTCAGCCTCCCAAGTAGCTGAGTTTACAGACAGGAGCCACCGCACCTGATCTGAGAGCTTACAATTTAAAGAATGCTTCCACAAAGAACAATGCAGGCCATTGCAGTTTACTATTCAAGTCCAACAATTTTTTAAGGAAGAAATAATACTAACATTATTCACACACTTTCAGTAAACGCAGAAGAAAGAGCACCTGTCAACTTATTTTCTGAAGTTGGTGCAGTTCTCTTACCGAAGCTGTCAGTGTTCCCACATGAATACTGCAGCTTTACACTAGACATTAAAAAAACACAATTCTGTATTATTTAAATAGTATATTTTGTAATTCTTGTTAAAGAATTGATTACTTCTTTATACAAATAGAAGAAAACAACAAGGAATATGATAGCAACCATTGTTTACTATATTAATTTTTAATTGCTTGTTTATAACAACCTCTCTTATTTTAAAAAAGGCATTTGCAAATAACAGATACAGAATGCATAGCCAACAGAAGATGCATTTTTTCCATTTGGCTTACAAATTTCTAGTTTTTCTACACATTCTTTGTTTTTAATAATAAGCACAAACATGCCTCTTAGATTAACCAATCTAATAATTATCCAATGTTGAATTATATGATATTCATAATCATATTTGATGACTAGATGTGTATTAATAAAATGGAAGCAAATAATATAATTTGGTTTTCTACAGTATTTGCCAAGAGCTGTACTAAGCAACTGAAATCAATTATCTGCAATAGTCAATGTAATTCAACAAGTTGTATTATGCCAACTTATATTTGATACCATTGAGTACCTAATTGTTTCAGTAATTACATGGTACAGAATTTATAACCAGGTGTACTTAACTTCTAAGCACATGTAACAAAAACATAATACTTGATACAATAAATATTATTTTATGATAAAATAATATTTGATCCATAAATATCATCAGTTACTTAACCTCTTCCCTGGATGCAGTTTCTTAGTTTGAATATAATTATTTCTATTTATTCAGTGTAGTTGTCTAAAAGAGTCATATTTTGGGGCAGTTCCATATATGTGTGCATGAAAAATGCTATTTCTGCAAAGTTATGACAAGATTAATTTTTAAAACAGATTATAATTTAAGAAAATGTTGCCGGGCACGGTGGCTCAAGCCTGTAATCCCAGCACTTTGGGAGGCCGAGACGGGCAGATCACAAGGTCAGGAGATCGAGACCATCCTGGCTAACACGGTGAAACCCCGTCTCTACTAAAAAATACAAAAAACTAGCCAGTCGAGGTGGCAGGCGCCTGTAGTCCCAGCTACTCGGGAAGCTGAGGCAGGAGAATGGTATAAACCCGGGAGGCGGAGCTTGCAGTGAGCTGAGATCTGGCCACTGCACTCCAGCCTGGGTGACAGAGCGAGACTCCGTCTCAAAAAAAAAAAAAAAAAGAAAATGTTATATTTCCCTGAAAAGCTATTTTAAAATAATCTAGTATATAAAGATGGAAAAGCTATTTTAAAATAATCTAGTATATAAAGATGTTAACAACATTATTGCCTTATCCTACATAAAGAGAATAAATTATTATTTTTCTTCATATTTGTTAGAAAATATAGAAGAATAAAAAATACTGTGTTCAAAATTTTAACAAGAATGTAGTTTACATTAGCTTATGAATGTCATAGCTAATTTGTAAAAGTCATAGATTCTCAGATCTGAACAGTACATTAGAGATATTCTAACAGAAATGGTTAAAGATGCTCATTTACATCAAGACTGAAAACAGGAAAACAAAATAAATGTCCTAACCTGTTTTTCTTTCAACCCTGCATTCCTTACTTTCTTCCAACACTTACTGAGCCTATTACTAGATTCCAAGGATTCAAAATAAAATAATACAACAAAGACAACCTCCTTGCCTCTTAGAAATTGTGATCTGGCTGGGCTTGGTGGCTCACACCTGTAATCCCAACATTTTGGGAGGCCAAGGCATGCTGGTCACGGGTCAGGAGTTTGAGACCAGCCTGGCCAACATGGCAAAACCCCGTCTTTACTAAAAACACAAAAATTAGCTGGGCGTGGTGGCGGCCACCCCTACTCCTAGCTACTCAGCAGGCTGAGGCAGGAGAATGGCGTGAACCCGCAAGGCAGAAGTTGCAGTGAGTTGAGATCATGCCATTGCACTCCAGCCTGGGTGACAAGAGCAAGACTCCATCTAAATAAATAAAAGAAAGAGAGAGAGAGAGAGAGAGAGAGAGAGAGAGAGAGAGAGAAACAAAGAAGGGAGGGAGGGAGGGAGGGAGGGAGGAAGGAAGGAAGGAAGGAAGGAAGGAAGGAAGGAAGGGAAGGAAGGAATTGTGATCTAGTGATCTAACTATAGAGAATGAAGAGAAGAATTAACCAGATGCCATCAACAACTCCTACCCTTTCCTTTCTTGTGCTTGGCAGGAAGGGAGTTTCAGCTATTTTGATCCCACTCCTAACATGCAGGAAGCCTCCTAGTATCAGCATTCAGTATTTGTACGAGAACTCAGCACAGTATTGGCTTCTTATGCCTACTTACCAACTGCCTTTCTGGACTCGGAGAGCTATGATTTTACATATTTAAATAGATGGCAGCTACACATTCTCATATCAGTCTATAAATCTGAAAAATCAATGGGGAAAAGTCCCCTATTTTGAGTCCTGTGAACGGGGCATCTAACTGCCTGGCATGAGCACATTTTCTATAGAACAAAGAGAACCTAGAGGATACTGTGTGTTGTTTTGCTTCTCTGTCTTCAAAATCTTTGAATCGCTACACTCAGTCTTACCTTACACCAAGTAGTGCTAATGATTTTTGAAATGATGATTCATTTATCCTCTTAACACACCTTCTTTATTTTATCAATCCATGCTTTCACAACTTAAATTATTTCTATTTATATTTAGTCTACTTTTCTTTCTAATAAACAAGGCCTATTAACCAGGTAACTCCACTTAAACATACACACCCGTATACACACAATTTATTAGAAAACAGCACTACATTATGATCAGATCAAATTTCACATAGGCCACCTACTGAACGTTGTACTTTATTTCTCTTTCTTGAAATCCACTTTCCCTTCAGAAATCTATTAGTTTCTGTAAGTCGTAAATTCTAACTTGGTTTTCCTTGGAGATGTACCTGTTTAATATTGCTCAAAATTGATCTTTTACATCTTGCATCTTACAAGTTGCAGACATGTTTTGTGGCCTTACCTCTTATGCATTCTTTCTACTAACTCAGAATAAGTATGTCAATAACTCAGTAGGCTGTTTCTTTCAGTTAGTGTAAAATTAAGAAAACTATCATATAAATAAAATATACTTTCTGAATGAATGAATAAGTGTTTCGGGAGTATTTTAGAACATAAAATTTATAGATATTGTATTAACTGATCTTTGGGAAGTCTGAATATGTGAAATCAAAATTTTCTAAAAAGCATGGAAACAGAACTGGTGTATTGGAATCAAAATATATATGTTTCATTCTTATTCTATCATTTATTAGTGTGTCCATGAACTTTGCTTACTTTAACTTTCATTATTATGAACTATATAATAGTTAAGTTATGGTTAACTTTCATTTCTATTAACTACATAAGAAAAACAACCATCTTCATTTTAATATTTAAATATGATGTAACATAATGGATCTTCTTTATCAAATATTTTATAGTTTTCCATATACTCAAGACTTCACTTCTGCTGTTTTTAATTTTTATCCCTAAACTTTTATTGAGGTTTATGTCTATAAATGCATTTTAAGTATCATATTTTAGAATACTTTTTGGCATTTGCCCTTTTCTTCTTCTTTTTGCTATGCCTGAATTTAGGCGTAGAAGTTTGAATTTACAGTCTTTAAGGGCAATATCATACTCGAGCCTTTCTTATGACACAGTACCTTGAACAGAGTGTCTTGCATCTATTGGACATAAAGCAACTATATTTGGTCATTAATGTTTTGATTGAATTTTAGTGGATATTTTATAGGGAATTGAAAATAAAAGGGTTCCTGTTAGATCGTGATAGGAAATCTATCTTTAGTTGTTGGTTATATTATTCCTCTCAGGCTTTTTTGTTCTTTCTTTTTATTTTCCCTTAAGAAAAATTGGCAGATCCTCTGGTGCATGTAATATCATGTAAATGTCAGGTTTCACTGTTGTGCAAGCAAGTACCCACTTGGAAAAGAGACTTAGTGAATGGAAAACCACAAAGTTGACAATACTGTGGATCAGTTAAAATAATGAAGATTCATAAACTAATAGTCATATGAACTATAACGTTTGAGTCATAACTATGTGTTACATCTTTTGTGACCAAAACACAAGTCATTTCTGGCTCATTGTTAGATACCACCAAAATTATTCATATATCTAGTGCTTTCATTATTTCTTGTAACCTTAATTAATGTATAAGTGAATATGAACACTCTAAGAACTATATAAAAAAGCTATATAAACGCTATATAAAACCACATTTCTTGTAAAAGTGTGTAGAAGCTTTGTTTTACAATGCTGTGATGCTCGTTCTTGCCTGAGAGCTGAAACGTGGGTTATTGTTTCAAATGATACAGAAAAGAACCGATGGTAGTGAATGCAATATGTATTGAAGGCTTAGCTCTCCAGAAGTGTTATAGTGAGTGGAACTTTTTAAAGTTTTATTTCTGGCCAAGATGTTTACTCTATTTTATGCATCAATCTTGGGAATTAGTGCATATAGCAGTTTTATTTTATTAGAATAAATACTGCTATGAGTTGAAGTCCTTAACAATTAGAAGACAACATCAGAACTTAGTATTTTTTACTTGAATCTTAACACTATAGTATCTTCAAAAATAGGGAGAAAACAGTATTATTTCTTCGGTCTGAAAGAAGAAAGGCTGCTTCCCCAACCACAGCTACCCACTCAAGACTTTCCTTCGAAACGTGTGTCTTCATTTCATTAAAATAAAGGCTGATAGTGACAATGAATAGTACATGTCATTGAAGTAAAGCACATCACCTTGAGGGATTCTTTTCTAAAAAGTATGAATTTTTTAAAAAGTAATTTATAAATGACATAAAACCAGAAGCCACAAAGAGTCTTATATTCTTATAAAATTTATTTTCAGCAGTACCTCATTAATTGAAGAAAAAAATCCAATTACATTGATAGATTCATAAATTGCATTTCTGTGATTTATTTATATTATCTATAATTTTGAATGTAGTTACTCTCTCTCTATTAACCATACATGAAATTTCATAATTATAATCTTGCATTTTTAAGCTCCTACTAGACAATTTTTATTAACAATGATTTTATTTCAAGTAATTTGTGAATTCAAATTCTGCTTGATTCTCAATTTCTACTTTCTCTTTGACCTCAAATACTGACCTCAGTGCAGTACGACTTCATTGATTTCCTTGTGTCATTTTACTTTCTGTATTACAAGTTCAAGAGTGTTCGCTTGGGCAAGTAAGCTCAGTTTATCCTTGCTAGTGGGTCATATTCCATGTGGTTTCCAGGATGGGGCTCAGCTTTGTTCTCACATCTTTTCCAGACAAACTAGAGACTTGCTTCTCAGCTTCAGTCATTGCATGAAACTGTCAGCTGCCGGTCTTCTCTGATTCTTGGTGCATCTCTGAAAATATCATCATGAACTTTCAAGAATTACAGGGCTTCTGCAAACATTTTTCTTCATTATTGCATATTGGCCACTCTTGTGCAGAGCATTCTTGATGTTTTGGTCTGGGAACTTCAGCTTTAACTTCTAAAGGGATCTAGATCTAGTTACATACCCCTGGAATCTTCCCATTTCACTGCAATTGACTGAACCCTTTAAAATTGAGGTTTTGAGGTACAACTTCAATAATTAAAGAGTTATTCTGAAAATTTGACAAAATGAAAGGTGTTTATAAGTGATAACCATGTTAGATTTCAGTGAATTGTTAGGGACACTCAAATATAGCTATCCCAGACTGAGTATAATTATCCTGATCTTGCTTCCTTCATAGAGTATTCATATTTTATTTCTTTCATTTTGATTTATATATTCTTATTTCTATGAGTCCAATGATTCACTTTTTGCCACTATCTAGGTATCTATCTTTATAGGAAATTTATTGATTACAATTTAGTACTTGGGCTTTACAAATGCAATGTGGAGTTTTAAAATTAAAACTGCTTTTATATTATGTACAAATCCATACTTTCAATTTTAATATTTTCATATAGCATTAAAAAATCACATAACTGGTTAAACAAAGAAAACTACCTATACTATAAAATAATAAGATTTAAGGATCTAAGACTCCAGCTGTTTATTAGTACTACATGTTTTGCAGCTCTCAACCATCTCAGCAACTGCTTTTAAATTATTTCTTTGAACCCTACTAGCTCCTCAATGCAACACACACAAAACTCATTTCATATCTACTACATTTCCATTTAATAATATGCACTCTTTCTAAACATTTCTAATTCTCTATGTAGTAATGACATATTCATGTAAGGATATCTTTGAAACTATCTTTTGTCTTTGTTAGTCAGGGAATATGTTATATATATATGTGTGTGTGTGTGTGTGTGTTTTAAGACAAAATAAACATTGAAACTAATGGACAACAACAACAACAAAAAAAACAGATTTAAAGAGTAAACCATGTATCTGCCATTCATTTCCCCCTTTAATAATCACTCAAGAGTACATTTGAATTGTCTGCGCAGTCCTAGGTATTGTTCTAGATAAGAAAATACAGCAATAAGCAGAACAGATAATTACTTGGCCTAGCATAGACAGAGATAGTCAGTATACAAAAATGTGTATATATAGCATGTCAGCAGCCTGCAATAAACACCCTGGATTAAACCCTAGTGTAACAAAATGACAGTTGTTTATTTCAGTTAAGGAGCATTTATTTTCAAGTCACACAGATTTAATCCTAGCTTTTGGCCTGTGTAAGAAAAAAAGAAAATGTAGCAGTCTAAATCTAGCTCTTTTAGAATTATGTAACTTAAATATCAACAACAATATAAAATAGTCTAGATTGAGTCTGCAACAGTATCTGTCAGTTTCTTACTTTCACTACAATATGAGATTTCAAAAAGTGCACAGATAGAAATTCTAAAGGACCTTCTACCTAAGATGGCCAAAATTGCAAGAAAATAGCAAATTAAAAATTTAGTCATTGATTGTATTTTTACTCTGTGATTTAACAGTGTCTGAACAATTCAAATCAGCATTTAAATGTCTTTTTCAAAGGGCTGTAAAATCTGAGTACTATTTTGTTTTCATTTATTTTGT
Organism: Trachypithecus francoisi; assembly: GCF_009764315.1. Lineage (NCBI taxonomy): Eukaryota > Metazoa > Chordata > Mammalia > Primates > Cercopithecidae > Trachypithecus > Trachypithecus francoisi. The sequence goes on along the minus strand of NW_022681454.1, from coordinate 154,347,876 downwards.
AATTTATTAAAAAATTGAGGCCTTGAAAAAAAGAAAAACTGAACAAAGAGAAACAAAAATCAGATAATTCAATATCAACCTTGCCAAGAATATGTGCAGTCATATGAATGTATAATAAACATAGATGTTTTATAAAAGATATACTGCTCATGCAAGCTTTTACATTAGTAGGCAGAGACAGTTAGCTTTTGCCATTTTTCATTACATTTCTCCATTATGGAACATACCTTTGATGTATTTTTGCATAAGTATATACTTTTTTCCAAAATTAAGTGTTGTCTTTCAAAGTAAAACAACTATTTCATCTCCGTAAAGAAAAATAATATGAAAAATATACATAAAGTATATTTTTGTTTTTATGTTCCACATGAAAGGCAAGGATACACAGAGCAAAACAAAAGTCTTTAGAGTACAAGCTCAACCAAGGTGCTATGATCTGACTGTTGGCAACAAAACTGATATGAAACAACTTGACCCCCAGGGTGATGGTATTAAATAGTGGGACCTTTGGGAGGGGATGGTATTAAAGAGTGGGCCCTTTGGGAGGTGATGGTATTAAATAGTGGGCCCTTAGGGAGGTGATGGTATTAAATAGTGGGCCCTTAGGGAGGTGATGGTATTAAATAGTGGGACCTTTGGGAGGTGATGGTATTAAATAGTGGGACCTTTGGGAGGTGATGGTATTAAATAGTGGGACCATGGGAGGTGATGGTATTAAATAGTGGGCCCTTTGGGAGGTGATGGTATTAAATAGTGGGCCCTCTGGGAGGTGATGGTATTAAATAGTGGGCCCTTTGAGAGGTGATGGTATTAAATAGTGGGCCCTTTGGGAGGTGATGGTATTAAATAGTGGGCCCTTTGGGAGGTGATGGTATTAAATAGTGGGCCCTTTGGGAGGTGATGGTATTAAATAGTGGGACCATGGGAGGTGATGGTATTAAATAGTGGGACCTTTGGGAGGTGATGGTATTAAATAGTGGGCCCTTTGGGAGGTGATGGTATTAAATAGTGGGCCTTTTGGGAGGTGATGGCATTAAATAGTGGGACCTTTGGGAGGTGATGGTATTAAATAGTGGGCCCTTTGGGAGGTGATGGTATTAAATAGTGGGCCCTTTGGGAGGTGATGGTATTAAATAGTTGGACCTTTGGGAGGTGATGGTGTTAAATAGTGGGCCCTTTGGGCGGTGATGGTTTTAAATAGTGGGACCTTTGGGAGGTGATGGTATTAAATAGTGGCCCTTTGGGAGGTGATGGTATAAATAGTGGGACCTTTCGGAGATGATGGTATTAATAGTGGGCCTTTTGGGAGGTGATGGAATTAAATAGTGGGCCCTTTGGGAGGTGATGGTATTAAATAGTGGGCCCTTTGAAAGGTGATGGTATTAAATAGTGGCCCTTTGGGAGGTGATGGTATTAAATAGTGGACCTTTGGGAGGTGATGGTATTAAATAGTGGACCTTTGGGAGGTGATGGTATTAAATAGTGGACCTTTGGGAGGTGATGGTGTTAAATAGTGGGCCCTTTGGGAGGTGATGGTGTTAAATAGTGGGCCCTTTGAGAGGTGATGGTATTAAATAGTGGGCCCTTTGGGAGGTGATGGTGTAAATAGTGGGCCCTTTGAGAGGTGATGGTATTAATAGTGGGCCCTTTGGGAGGTGATGGTATTAAATAGTGGGCCTTTTGGGAGGTGATGGTATTAAATAGTGGGCCTTTTGGGAGGTGATGGTATTAAATAGTGCGCCCTTTGGGAGGTGATGGTATTAAATAGTTGGACCTTTGGGAGGTGATGGTGTTAAATAGTGGGCCCTTTGGGAGGTGATGGTTTTAAATAGTGGGCCCTTTGGGAGGTGATGGTATTAAATAGTGGGCCCTTTGGGAGGTGATGGTATTAAATAGTGGGACCTTTCGGAGATGATGGTATTAAATAGTGGGACCTTTGGGAGGTGATGGAATTAAATAGTGGGCCCTTTGGGAGGTGATGGTATTAAATAGTGGGCCCTTTGAAAGGTGATGGTATTAAATAGTGGGCCCTTTGGGAGGTGATGGTATTAAATAGTGGGACCTTTGGGAGGTGATGGTATTAAACAGTGGGACCTTTGGGAGGTGATGGTATTAAACAGTGGGACCTTTGGGAGGTGATGGTGTTAAATAGTGGGCCCTTTGGGAGGTGATGGTGTTAAATAGTGGGCCCTTTGAGAGGTGATGGTGTTAAATAGTGGGACCTTTGGGAGGTGATGGTGTTAAATAGTGGGCCCTTTGAGAGGTGATGGTATTAAATAGTGGGCCCTTTGGGAGGTGATGGTATTAAATAGTGGGCCCTTTGGGAGGTGATGGTATTAAATAGTGGGCCCTTTGGGAGGTGATGGTATTAAATAGTGGGCCCTTTGGAAGGCGAAGGTATTAAATAGTGGGACCTTTGGGAGGCGATTGTATGAAATAGTGGGCCCTTTGGGAGGTGATGGTATTAAATAGTGGGACCTTTGGGAGGTGATGGTGTTAAATAGTGGGCCCTTTGGGAGGTGATGGTGTTAAATAGTGTGACCTTTGGGAGGTGATGGTATTAAATAGTGGGCCCTTTGGGAGGTGATGGTGTTAAATAGTGGGCCCTTGGGAGGTGATGGTATTAAATAGTGGGACCTTTGGGAGGTGATGGTATTAAATAGTGGGCCCTTTGGGAGGTGATGGTATTAAATAGTGGGCCCTTTGGGAGGTGATGGTATTAAATAGTGGGCCCTTTGGGAGGTGATGGTATTAAATAGTGGGCCCTTTGGAAGGCGATGGTATTAAATAGTGGGACCTTTGGGAGGCGATTGTATGAAATAGTGGGCCCTTTGGGAGGTGATGGTATTAAATAGTGGGAGCTTTGGGAGGCCATGGTATTAAATAGTGGGCCCTTTGAGAGGGGATAGTATTAAATAGTGGGAGCTTTGGGAGGCGATGGTATTAAATAGTGGGCCCTTTGGGAGGTGATGGTGTTAAATAGTGGGCCCTTTGGGAGGTGATGGTGTTAAATAGTGGGCCCTTCGGGAGGTGATGGTGTTAAATAGTGGGCCCTTTCGGAGGTGATGGTGTTAAATTGTGGGCCCTTTGAGAGGTGATGGTATTAAATAGTGGGACCTTTGGGAGGTGATGATGTTAAATAGTGGGACCTTTGGGAGGTGATGGTGTTAAATAGTGGGATCTTGGGAGGTGATGGTGTTAAATAGTGGGACCTTTGGGAGGTGATGGTATTAAATACTGGGACCTTTGGGAGGTGATGGTTTTATATAGTGGGACTTTTGGGAGGTGATGGTATTAAATAGGGGGCCCTTTGGGAGGTGATGGTATTAAATAGTGGGCCCTTAGGGAGATGATGGTATTTAATACGGGTCCTTTCGGAGGTGATGGTATTAAATAGTTCGACCTTTGGGAGGTGATGGTATTAAATAGCGGGACCTTTGGGAGGTGATGGTATTAAATAGCGGGACCTTTGGGAGGTGATGGTATTAAATAGCGGGACCTTTGGGAGGTGATGGTATTAAATAGCGGGATCTTGGGAGGTGATGGTATTAAATAGCGGGACCTTTGGGAGGTGATGATATTAAACAGTGGGACCTTTGGGAGGTGATGGTGTTAAACAGTGGGACCTTTGGGAGGTGATGGTATTAAACAGTGGGCCCTTTGGGAGGTGATGGTATTAAATATTGGGACCTTTGGGAGGTGATGGTATTACCTAGTGGGACCTTTGGGTGGTGATGGTATTACATAGTGGGCCCTTTGGGAGGTGATGGTATTAAATAGTGGGACCATGGGAGGTGATGGTATTAAATAATGGGACCTTTGGGAGGTGATGGTATTAAATAGTGGGACCTTTGGGAGGTGATGGTATTAAATAGTGGGACCTTTGGGAGGTGATGGTATTAAGTAGTGGGACCTTTGGGTGGTGATGGTATTAAATAGTGGGTCCTTTGGGAGGTGATGGTATTAAATAGTGGGCCCTTTGGGAGGTGATGGTATTAAATATGGGACCATGGGAGGTGATGGTATTAAATAGTGGGACCTTTGGGAGGTGATGGTATTAAATAGTGAGACCTTTGGGAGGTGATGGTATTAAATAGTGGGACCTTTGGGAGGTGATGGTATTAAATAGTGGGCCCTTTGGGAGGTGATGGTATTAAATAGTGGGCCCTTTGGGAGGTGATGGTATTAAATAGTGGGACCTTTGGGAGGTGATGGTATTAAATAGTGGGACCTTTGGGAGGCGATTGTATGAAATAGTGGGCCCTTTGGGAGGTGATGGTATTAAATAGTGGGCCCTTTGGGAGGTGATGGCGTTAAATAGTGGGCCCTTTGGGAGGTGATGGTGTTAAATAGTGTGACCTTTGGGAGGTGATGGTGTTAAATAGTGGGCCTTTGGGAGGTGATGGTGTTAAATAGTGGGCCCTTTGTGAGGTGATGGTATTAAATAGTGGGCCCTTGGGAGGTGATGGTATTAAATAGTGGGCCCTTTGGGAGGTGATGGTATTAAATAGTGGGCCCTTGGGAGGTGATGGTATAAATAGTGGGCCCTTTGGGAGGTGATGGTATTAAATAGTGGGCCCTTTGGGAGGTGATGGTATTAAATAGTGGGCCCTTTGGAAGGCGATGGTATTAATAGTGAGACCTTTGGGAGGTGATGGTATTAAATAGTGGGACCTTTGGGAGGTGATGGTATTAAATAGTGGGCCCTTTGGGAGGTGATGGTATTAAATAGTGGGCCCTTTGGGAGGTGATGGTATAAATAGTGGGACCTTTTGGAGGTGATGGTATTAAATAGTGGGACCTTTGGGAGGCGATTGTATGAAATAGTGGGCCCTTTGGGAGGTGATGGTATTAAATAGTGGCCCTTTGGGAGGTGATGGCGTTAAATAGTGGGCCCTTTGGGAGGTGATGGTGTTAAATAGTGTGACCTTTGGGAGGTGATGGTGTTAAATAGTGGGCCCTTTGGGAGGTGATGGTGTTAAATAGTGGGCCCTTTGGGAGGTGATGGTGTTAAATAGTGGGCCCTTTGTGAGGTGATGGTATTAAATAGTGGGCCCTTTGGGAGGTGATGGTATTAAATAGTGGGCCCTTTGGGAGGTGATGGTATTAAATAGTGGGCCCTTTGGGAGGTGATGGTATTAAATAGTGGGCCCTTTGGGAGGTGATGGTATTAAATAGTGGGCCCTTTGGGAGGTGATGGTATTAAATAGTGGGCCCTTTGGAAGGCGATGGTATTAAATAGTGAGACCTTTGGGAGGCGATTGTATGAAATAGTGGGCCCTTTGGGAGGTGATGGTATTAAATAGTGGGAGCTTTGGGAGGCCATGGTATTAAATAGTGGGCCCTTTGAGAGGTGATGGTATTAAATAGTGGGGGCTTTGGGAGGCGATGGTATTAAATAGTGGGCCTTGGGGAGGTGATGGTGTTAAATAGTGGGCCCTTTGGGAGGTGATGGTGTTAAATAGTGGGCCCTTTGGGAGGTGATGGTGTTAAATAGTGGGCCCTTTGGGAGGTGATGGTGTTAAAAAGTGGGCCCTTTGGGAGGTGATGGTATTAAACAGTGGGACCTTTGGGAGGTGATGATGTTAAATAGTGGGACCTTTGGGAGGTGATGGTGTTAAATAGTGGGATCTTGGGAGATGATGGTATTAAATAGTGGGACCATGGGAGATGATGGTATTAAATAGTGGGACCTTTTGGAGGTGATGGTATTAAATAGTGGGCCCTTTGGGAGGTGATGGTATTAAATAGTGGGACCTTTGGAAGGTGATGGTATTAAATAGTGGGCCCTTTGGGAGGTGATGGTATTAAATAGTGGGCCCTTTGGGAGGTGATGGTATTAAATAGTGGGCCCTTAGGGAGGTGATGGTATTAAATAGTGGGCCCTTTGGGAGGTGATGGTATTAAATAGTGGGCCCTTTGGGAGGTGATGGTATTAAATAGTGGGCCCTTTGGGAGGTGATGGTATTAAATAGTGGGCCCTTTGGGAGGTGATGGTATTAAATAGTGGGCCCTTTGGGAGGTGATGGTATTAAATAGTGGGCCCTTTGGGAGGTGATGGTATTAAATAGTGGGCCCTTTGGGAGGTGATGGTATTAAATAGTGGGACCATGGAAGCTCTCCTACCTCATGGATATGATTAGGGTATTTATAAAGGGCTTAAGAAAGCAAGTATTTTCCCTTCTGCCATGTGAGGATGCAACAGAAAGGTGTCATCTTTGAAGCAGAGAAAGCTGCCTTCACCAGACACTGAATCTGCCAGCACCTTGATCTTGGACTTCCCAGGCTCCAAAGCATGGGAAATAATTTGTCATTATTTCTTTTTTTATTATTGTACTTTCAGTTCTGGGATGTATGTGGAGAAAGTTGGGTTTGTTACATAGGTGTTCATGTGCCATGGTGGTTTGCTGCACCCATCAACCCACCATCTACATTAGGTATTTCTCCTAATGCTATCCTTCCCCTAGCCCCCCACGCCCACCAGGCCCTGGTGTGTGATGTTCCCCTCCCTGTGTCCATGAGTTCTCATAGTTCAACTCCCACTTATGAATGAGAACATGTGATGTTTGCTTTTCTGTTCCTGTGTTAGTTTGCTGAGAATGATGGTTTCCAGTTTCATCCATGTCCCTGCAAAGGACATATTAAGCAGCCAGAGGTATTTTGCTATAGCAATCAAATGGACTAAGACTCAAGGTAAACATATTACAAAGATAGGAACATTGTGGGTTCCACAATCAATGTCATTTCTATTCCCTTACCCCCTCTATTTCACCTAGTAACTAGCTGAATAAATAATCTGTAGCCAATCAACCTAATCTTTATTTCTTACATGTAAATACTATATTGCAAAGTGTTTACTATTTCCAATGAAGAGGCATATTTGCATTTTAAGAAATATATTTATTATTATAAAAGTTTGAAAGTCAAATATCTTGAAATAAATTTGTGTTATTCTGTAGTTATTTGTATCATTTTAGTTCTAATTCTGAACTACTTAGTTAGCTCAGAATCATGAAGTATTCAAATTAGGTAAATCATAAACCTGTGTTGATACATTGCCTGATGAATTCAGATGTCTTTTAAAAATATACACTCTTATTATGTATAACTACACTTATTTCATTTGAGTTTTTTTGAACTCTTGGATGAAAGCTTCTGTCAAAATAGATCATATTTACACAAAATGCAGAGATTTGACTTTAAAATAATATTTATAGCAAAGAGGAGTCCCTAGATGAATTTAGAGAGAGATATGATAAGGTATGAATGACAGGAAAGTGTGAATATTTTTATATCATAATTTTCAGAAGACAGGAAAGTCAAAGAAATGATTAGAATACTAAGAATTGAGTGACAAGATTTTTCCAAATGACCGTGAACAGGCAAGTCAAAAAATAAGCTAGAATATTCTCTTTGGGAATGGAATAGAAAAATTGTATTTTATGAGGAATGATATGTTAAAAATATAAGTAGATAGACAAAGTGGTATCAAAATCATATTTATATGATTATCTAAAAATAATATTGCAGTATATGAGAATAAATTCTGAGTTTTTTAAAACAAGGTAAATACTGTATTGAAATTTTAAAAAGTGAAAGGCAAAGAAGTAACTTTTAAGGCAACTAGTTTTCATTGAATAGGTAATTTTAAAAATATATAATGAAAAACTTCCATAGACAGACAAATATGTATATTTACATATATTTTCTTAATTAGTTTAATGAGATTCATGTAACATATTATTAGCCATTGTAAAGTATACACTTCTGTGTCATTCAGTTCAGTCACAATTGTTTGCAACTACCATGTTTCTCTAGTTTAAAAACATTTTCAACCTAGAAAAAACATTCTGCATTATGAAGTAATTATTCCAAATTCCAACCTCCCACATTCTATGGCAAACACTAATCTTTTTTTCTGTTCTGTAGATTTGCTTATTATGAGTGTGCCATATAAAATAAATCATACAATACTTACTTTTCCCCCCCAGCTTCTGAAGAAAGAAATGGTAATTTAAACCAAAGTGTGATAAGAAAATTTAAGAAAATATTGAGTAAGGCCTCTGGCAAAAATAACCAGATTAAATTTTTGGTGTAGTCAATTTCATTGTGTGATTAATTCTTATTTTTGAATAATCAGTGTGATTTTCTAACAATCAATAAATTCGCCACAAACTTAATATAAATAAACTATGTAGGAATTATAAAGTGAGAAACAGTATGATGACAGACCAGAGCCAGTTTAACACTTTCTCACCAGGTTTATGCAGAATTTTGGAATAACATATTGAAAGTACCTATTAAGGCCAGGCACGTTGGCTCACCCTGTAATCACAACACTTTGGGAGGCTGAGGCGGGCATATCATGAGGTAAGGAGATGGAGACCATTCTGGCTAACACGGTGAAACCCCGTCTCTAGTAAAAAAAAATTACAAAAAAATTAGCCAGGTACAGTGGCATGTGCCTGTAGTTCCAGCTACTCGGGAGGCTAAGGCAGGAGAATCGCTTGAACCTGGGAGGCAGAGATTGCAGTGAGCGGAGATCGCACCGCTGCACTCCAGCCTGGGCGATAGAGTGAGACTCCGTCTCAAAAAAAGAGAAAATATCTATTAAACTATTTTAAAATTATAGTAATTCAACAAATTAAAGTCGTTTGGGGTTAATTGATGCCATTTTGCACATAAACATCAATTTTCCTCTCATAGAATCACAGGAGTATCTGTTGTAAACAGATCTTAAGATACAAATACTTCTGTTCAAATCATCAAATGCAAAACTGAAAAAAAAAAAATCATATCTTATTTTAAGCTGAGACCAGTTCCGAGCATTTACTTGTCAAATAAGAACAAATCACATCAGAGTTCTGATTGCAAATCCCTGAAATTGCAGTGGTTTCTCTGCCTTCTTTCTGTGAGCTTTCTAGTGTTTCATTGCACAGCTGGCTTGGAAATAATTTTCCAAGCTGCCACCCTGTATTGAACCTTGAAAGGAACAACAAGAATTGCTTATCATGTTGAGCATTAAATCTCAGAGTTATGACATTAGTATTACCACATTAAAAAATCTATATACAATTTAAAAATTGGTTTCATATACTGATTAATTACAATAACATTCTTGTCAAATCTGAACCTCATGAAAACATAGGTATACAAAAATGCCCTTTGTATATCCTTATTGGAAAACAAATGAGTGAATGAATGAATGCATACATGAATGAATGTATTAAATAGGAATCTCAGAGGCTACCATAAGAAAATATTTTCAGTTTAGAGGATACAAAGTTATTATAATTGCTATGGCTGCATGTCCACATTTATGACAATATCTTTTCACAGAAAGTATTTTTTTGTTTCTAAAAGAATGGACTTGTTTGAATAGCAAACTCTTATTTTTCAAGTTATTTAAATTTGCATTTAATCTTTAATAAATGTATTCATTCTCCTTAATAGAAAATGAATATCCCATCCTTTGGGCTTCATTTTATCCATCCAGACTGTCTCCACTCACAGGTCTGTTAATACTATATTCTATTTATGATTAAAATCTGTGTCTTTGAATATAATCCTCCTGTGCTCTCAACTACACAAAGACAGGCATAGGCATGTTATTTACTACTTTCACCCCAGGGATTTGCCCAGCAAGTGGCACATAATTGGCACTCTATGTGTCTGTTGTATTGATCACAATATGTGATGAATGAATAAATCGGTGTATTAGAGACAATGTTTTGTTGTAAAGTTCTGCAGGCTTAATGAGAATTTCTAGCATTAAAAATATTTCTAGTGTTTTACAATAACTTTCATCTTTTTATGTCACTGACACATCTTTGAAATCTATTCTGAATCCTGGAAAAGTTTTTTACTGGATATCTTTCTTCTATTATCTTTTTGAGAAAACTAAGGGGATTTTCTGGTCATGTCTCCAATGGCCAAAACATTTTCAGATGTGAAGTCTTTGGGGTATGCTGTGCCACCTAAGCAGACCCCCATCCCTGTGCTGTGCACCCATCCCCTAGATGATGTGCAGGTTGTCTACTAGAGCATACAGATGCTCCTTTTCTAAAGACTCACTATCCACTATCGGGTTGGGATAATATACCCTGAGCAGTTAAGTACCCTAGCCCTCATCTAGGCTTTCAATGTCACTGACAGGAGTTAAAGTACCTCCTTTATCTCAAAGTGTGAAGACCCTGTGCTGAGACCTCTTTGTGGGACCAGGGTGATGTTACCCTCTAGACAAGACAAATCTTTGCTTGGCGTTGTCACCCTGTTCTGCACCTGTCACTTCCTTTAGTCTAGACATCTTTCCCTCACTAGATCTCCTTCATAATATTGCCCCAAGACATTACTGCTAAGGAATCTGATCTGAGACCATTGAAATCTCAAATAGTTCTAGGATCAAACTCAAACAGTGAGACTGATCTGGAAGTGGGTCATTCTCCAGCTCGATTGCCAAGAGGACCAAATCACAAGTGGTGGGTAGAATATGGCTAGTCTTATGATTTGCAGAAGTACAGTTTTCATCTGTGGTGACCTGGAATGGAATAGAAGTATAAAGAGATACTCTTTACAAGAGCTTGTGCATTATCTCTTGTGTTGGAGGAGTATAGAGGGAAGAGCAACTGTAAGGATTGTGGGATTGGGTCACTTTTAATGACTTTGGATAAGTGACACTGATGCATTTAAGAGATAAAATGTCAGCCTTAGATCAATCAATCAGCAAATTAAAGCAAAGTATAAGTGCCACAACTCTTCTGGGGCAGCATTTAAGGACACTCATTTCCTACAGCTGGAGAGTCAACTGAGCTGAAAGTCAGATACATAATGTAATTGTTAAGAATGGCAGAATTTCAAAAAGGGCTGAATTCCTAGGCTAGGGAATGTTCTTATGGCAAAGTCAGGGCCACTATGAGATAGTAACATTTGTGATGGAGACATGTATAGAACGTTTTAAAAAGAAATTAAATCCCCAGAATCTCCTGGATCCTCCAAGCCTGTTGAACTGGCTCCTTCCTTTTTGTTGAAAGGTAGAGACATGTTTAAATATATATATATATATTGATAAGGATAACTCAAATAAAGCTGGTGTCTTATAATAATGAGAATCTTCTTTAGGATCTGCTCCTGTGTACTCTCCTGGCCATCAGATCTGTAATGTCCGGGTTGGGGAGAGGGAAGATCTCATCATCAGCTGCCTTGGGTAGTGCTGGAAATGCTAAAATGAGAAGAGGGATCCTCAGGCAATGTTTCTGCAGGACCCAGCTCAAAGATTTCAGGAAAGTTTGTCTTGGGGAGATCCTAAACCCTTGAGTTAATATAAAATTGGATAAGAAGCTTTTGCTTTGAGTACTGCCCTGTAACATAAGATTTAACTCCTTAACAAGGATCCAGGGAGATGAGTGTCTGGAAGCTTAACAATAGCAAAGTTTCACATTGAATGAAAGCCAGCACTATTGTGGCTGACTGCCGTGAGACAGGGGAAAACGCACAAAGAAGTGGGCACACTTGCATTTAATTAACATTCAATTTTTGTTAATATTGCAAAATGCAACTTAAAATGACAATGGCTTTAATAAACAAATTGCTTGGATGGAGATTTGTGAATACAGCTATTAAATTGTAGTATTGTTCAACATAATTCATTAACTTTTTATACTATTGTATTGGTTGTTAATAAAATGACCATAAAACATTGTTTTGCCCCTTGAAATTAGAGCTATAACTAGCTAAATATAAATAGTCACTAGACAGCTATGTTCATAAATAATGAGTTAAAGTGTTCTTATCTTAATGATCACTCATTATTACTTGTTAAGTAGAAAGGGCTATTCTCTTTTCATTTCAAGTATTACAAGAAATGTTATCTATTTCTCTTTACGTAATCATTACTCTGTTCATGAATTAGAAACACTCTAATTTCTAATTCTACTAAGTATTAAATAATTAGAAAATAGAAGTTTGCTTTTTGTTTTGTTTTTCTTATCATCAGTTTTGCAAATTAGTGTGACATTAAAAGAATAAGATTAGGTAGTGTAGAATGAAAGGGAAATAGAACTAACTTTATTTGACACTTCTAATGACAAATACATTCAGATTTTCATTTTAAAAATTTTATTACTTATATATTAATATATTATATATACATACCTATATAGATGCACATGTTAGTAGCAAAATCAATATTGAACCATTTTCTTCCATTTAATTTCTAATAGGTAAGTTAGAATGACCATGTTTCAGTGAAAATGTATGCAGAACTAATGGAGCCACCCTTTATATATATGAAAAGAATTGATTTTTGCTAAGAAATATGAATCATAATCATGACATTTCCTGCAAGGAAAACTTAATTAAACTCAACAATATTTATTATAAAGTTTATTTCTCATTAAAAAAATTTCCAATAATTTCAGAAACTATTGTCTGAACTAGAATAATACAGGCTAAGCTTGCAAGTAATTGTTTTACTTCTACTTTTTTTCTTTTATGCTCAATTAGCTTATCTGAAAAAAATCTGTTCTTTAGTGAAATTTTGAGACAAATTTGTCTAATTTGCATCATTTTCATCTATATAGTAAATTCATTTATTTCTTTAGTTAATATGTGTGCTACAGAATAATTTTCTTATGTATAATTGGAAATGACCTCCAGGATCAATCACTTTAATTAATTATTATTAATAAAAATTCCTCATGCCCAAAGGTGAGTTTTTCATAGCCATGTCATTTAAAATTGCTGTGTTTCTACTGAGACGTAGATTAATTTTTAAAATATATTGCATAAAAATACCATACCCCATTTAAAGCATATGAAACCATAATAAGTAGAGAACAATGACTATATCATAAACTCTGAGAAATACAAAAGAAGTCAGAGGCCAGTGGGTGAGAATAATGACATACTTCCTCTCCCCTTTAACTCATTTTAATAATTTAATGTTAATAGAGGCCTGCTAATGCCAGGTATAGCATTAAGTGTTAGAGATAGGGTGATTGATCAATCATAGCTAATGAGTATCAAGGAGTTTTCACTGTATTTTAAATATGAGAAATTGGCTTACATGGATGTTGAAAAATAAAATATGAAAAACTATACTTCTGATGTTTCTTCTAGAATATCTGGTCTGTGGCTTTTAATGTATAGCAGGAAAATTCAGGTTAGGGTTAGAGAAGAACAAAAATCAGCAGATGATGACAAGACTTAATGATTCAGTTAACATGTTTTTGTAAATAGCAATATGAAAATGGAAAAGCATAGACACTTCTATTGGGAGTATAGTGCGTAAGATGAGGGCTTACTGTAACTCTTTTGTAAACACTTAGAAGGCTTTATGGATACTGCATGCGTAGATGGTCCTACAATCAACTTGTAAAGTCAAATAAATTCACATATATTAGAAAATTTAGCTTCTCTTTATAATCCAAATAACATTTTATAATGTGCTACCAGTCTTCTCTACTCTGTTACCTATAAACTTCCCTCTTTTATGAAAACAAACTAAAATATATTTTAATATACACATAGTTTAATTATAAACTTTTATGAAGTCACTATAATAGTGCATACTAAATAATAGTACATACCATTTATACAATTATAATCTGGAAAATATATTTATGACAATGTCTGTTTCTTACACCTATTTGCCCCTTAATTTAGATGTTATGAAGAGCTAACATATTTGCATATAGACAAGAGCACAAAGATAACAATTGCTTTCAGAAGACTAAATTATTTTCAGTTTTCACTTACGTTTTTTAAAAAATTACCCATTGATTACCTCTGTATAGTATTAGCTCAAATGTCTGTAGTTAAATATGTATATTAGCACAGAACAAATACACTATCATTCAAATACTTATGAGATAATTGTATATAAATTTGATCTCTAAAAAATAGAACTCTGCTGATATTAAAAGTTTACTATGGAATTACGTCAAACATGCTTAATCAGGTAAGATATCCATAAGTCCATACTAATAACAATAAATGACTAAATACATTTTAAAATGAAGAAGAGATAACTCTTCTATACCAAAAAATTCCAAATAATTTATGTAGATATTCCATCCTACATGAGGCAGAGCGTAATTCCCACCCCTTAAATTTGTCATGCACATAGTGACTTCCTTTCAAATAGTACTAGAACGAAAACAACAGCAACAAAGAATACCTTTACAGTACAGCAGGACAACTGGCAAACAGCACTTCAGGCAAGTGATCGACGTTAGCATCAACACTCAAAAATCATGGAGATCCTCAAGCCAGTAATTCCAGCACTTTGGGAGACAGAGGCAGGCAGATCACAAGGTCAAGATATTGAGACCAGCCTGGCTAACACGGTGAAACACTGTCTCTACTGAAAATACAAAAAATTAGCCTGGTGTGGTGGTGAGTGCCGGTAGTCCCAGCTACCTGGGAGACTGAGGCAGGAGAATGGCGTGAACCCGGGAGGTGGAGCTCGCAGTGAGCCAAGACCATGCCACTGCATTCCAGCCTGGGCGACCGAGTGAGACTCCGTCTCAAAAAAAAAAAAAAAAAAAAATTGATAGAGATCATCTATATCTTTGGTACGATTTTATAAAAATGGCACTTTAGTTTGCTGTATTCAGAGATATTTCATTCTTTTTTTAGTGTTTAACTTATTTTATTGTTTCAACAATCCTATCTATTATGGCCCAAATTGTTGCTTATGAAGAAAGCAAGATATGTGGCATGTTTATTGAATAAATGAAGAAATAGAGAAATGAAGTTGTAGTGCCTCCTGGAACAAAGTATTTTCCCCTTTATTTGATGCCACTTTATACTTTTGACTTATTGTTACATAAAAAATATCCTGTTCTGGCATTACATTTCAACTTCACCAGACTTACAGGCTACAATTTTAATATCATGCTATATTGTGATGTGCTATAATACTATAACATAATGCTATAAATGGTTATAGCACAAAACCATATTATTATATAATTCTAGCATATGGAAGACAGCTCAATCCCTGAGCCTTGATTCACACATAAATATCACAAACATCACTCTTACTAGTCATGCGTCTCAGACCGATCATATTGTCAGTTTTGTTTAATTCTTTTTTTAAATGGTAATACAAGTTTTATTTTTTATTTTAAATTTAATTTTTACTTATATATTTTTCACTTTTATTTTAGGTTCAGGGGGACATGTTGTATACATGTTGTTTGTTGTATAGGTAAACTGTTTGTGACAGAGGTTTGGTATACAGATTATAGGGTAGCCCAAGTAATAAGCACAGTACCCACTGGGAAGTTTTGTTTTAAGTACTTTCAGAAATCACCAAACTGATTTCCACAATTACTGAACTAATTTACATTTCCACCAGCAGTGTATAATCATTACCTATTCTCCTCAGCCTCGCCAGCATCTGTTACTTTTTTTACTTTTTCATAGTAGCCACTCTGACTGGTGTGAGATGGTATCTCAGTGTGGTTTTGATTTGCATTTCCCTAATGATTAGTGATGTTGAAGATTTTTTCATATGCTTCTTGGCTGCATGCGTGTTTTCTTTAGAAAAATGCCCCTTTGTCAATAGGGAGGTTTGTTTCTTGCTTGCTAATTTGTTTAAATTCCTTATAGATTCTGGATATTTGACCTTTGTCAAAAACATAGTTTGCAAATATTTTCTCCCATTATGTAGGTTGTCTATTTCTTCTGCTGAGAGTTTCTTCTTCTCTGCAGAAACTCTTTAATTAGGTCTCATTTGTCAATTTTAATTTTTGTTGCAATTGCTTTTGTTATCTTCATTATGAAATATTTTCCAGGTCCTATGCCCAGAGTTGTATTTCTTAGATTATTTTCCAGGGTTTTTGTAGTTTTAGGTTTTACATTTAAGTCTTTAATCCACCTTGAGTTGATTTTTATATATAATGAAAGGAAAGAGGTCCCATATCAACCTTCTGCACTTGGCTAGACAGTTATCTCAGTACCATATATTAAATAATAAGTCCTTTCCCCCTTGCTTGTTTGTGTCAGGTTTGCTGAATATCAGATGGTTGTATGTGTGCAGCATTATTTCTGGGCTCTCTATTCAGTTCCATTTGTCTATGAGTCTATTTATGTACCAGTACCATACTGTTCTGATTACTGCAACCTTATAATATAGTTTGAAGTAAAGTAATGTGACTCCTCCAACTTTCTTTCTTTAGCTTAAATTTAATTTGGCTATTCAGGCTCCTTTTTTGTTGTTGTTGCACATGAAATTCTTTTTAAAATTTCTAGTTCTTGAATAATGTCATTGGCAGTTTGATAGGAATAACAATGAATCTGTAAATTGCTTTGAGCAGTATGGTCATTTTAGCAATACGTATTCTTCCTAACCATAAGCATGGAAAGTCTTTTTATTTGTTGAGTCTTCTCTGATTTCCTTCAGCAGTGTTTTGTAACTATTGTTGTAGAGAACTTTTACTTTGATGGTTAGCTATATTCCTAAGTATCTTATTCTTTTTATAGTTATTGTGAATGAGATTGCATTCCTGACTTCACTCTGAACCTGGATGTTGTTGGTGTATAGGAATGCTACTAATTTTTGTACATTGATTTTCTGTCCTAAAACGTTGCTGAAGTTGCTTTTCAGATCAAGGAGCTTCTGGGCAGAGACAGTAAGGATTTTTAGGTATGGAATTATATTATCTGCAAATGGGGATAAATTGATTCCCTCTCTTCCCATTTGGATGCATTTTATTTCTTTCTCTTGCTTGATTCCCCCAGCTAGAATTTCCAATACTATGTTGGATAGGAGTGGTAAGACAGGACACCCTTGTCTTGTTCTGGTTTTTAAGGGGAATTCTTCAAGCATTTGTCCATTCAGTATGATGTTGGCTGTAGGTTTGTTATATGTGGTCCTTATTATTTTGAGGTATGTTCTTTTGACATGAAGGTATGTTGAATTTTATTGAAAGCCTTTTTGGTGTCTATTGAAATAATCATGTGGTTTTTGTTTTTAGTTCCCATTTTGTGATGAATCACATTTATTGATTTGCGTATACTGAACAAACCTTTCATCTCAGGGATAGAGCCTATTTATTCATGGTGGATTAGCTTTTGGTTGTGCTGCTGTATTCAGTTTGCAAGTATTTTATTGAATATTTTTGCATCTGTGTTTATCAAGGATATTGGCCTGAAGTTTTATTGTGTTTGTTGTACCTCTGCCACATTGAACTATTATGATGATGTTGGCCTCATAGAATTAGTTAGTGAGAAGACCTTCCTTCTCAATTTTTTGAAATATTTCAGTAGGAAAAGTACCAGCTCTTCTTTATACATCTGGTAGAATTCAGCTATGTATCCATCTGGTCTCGGGCTTTATTCTGGTTGGTAGGGGTTCATTCTTGTTGGTAGGCTTTTTATTACTGATTCAATTTTGGAACTCATTATTAAGGATTTAATTCTTCCTGGTTCAATCTTAGTAGGTTGTATATTTCCAGGAATTTTTTTCATTTCTTCTAGGTTTTATGGCTCGTATGCACAGAGTTGTTCGTAGTAATCTCTGATTTTATTTTATTTTTTGTATTTACTTGGGGTTAATTGTAATGTCCTCTTTGTCATTTCCGATTATGTTTATTTGGATCTTCTCTCTTTTTTTCTTTATCGGTCTATCTAGCAGTCTATCAATCTTATTCATTCTTTCAAACAACTAGTTTCTGGATTATTTGATCTTTAGTATGGTTTTCTGCATCTCAATTTCCTTCAGTTCAGTGCTAGTTTCGCTTATTTCTTGTTTTCTGCTAGCTATGGGGTTGGTTTGTACTTGTTTCTCTATTTCCTCTGACTGTGATTTTAGGTTGCTAATTTGAATTCTTTCTAACTTTTTGATGTGGGTATTTAGTGCTATAAACTTACCTTGTAACACAGCCTTAGCTGTGTTTCAGAGATTCTGATATGTTGTACCTCTGTTTTCATTGTTTCAAAAAATTTATTGATTGTAATTATAATTTTATTATTTACCCAGAAGTCATACAAGAGCAGGTTATATAATTTCTTCTTTTTTAGCATGCATAATTTTACTTTGTAGACAATTTATGTAGTAAATTGTCCCATCAGCAAACTATCCCATCAAATGGAGAGTGAAAATTATATATTATTTATTTGTTTGAATTCCATGGCAGCATTAGATTTCTTATTATTTTTAAATTGAGCAGTATTATCAAACTTGTTTTTTAAAAAGAAAGCCAGGCATGGTGGCTCATGCCTGCAATACCAGCACTTTGGGGGGCTGAGACAGGCAGATCATGAGGTCAGGAGATTGACTTGATCCTGGCCAACATGGTGAAACACTGTCTCTACTAAAAATACAAAAATTATCTGGGCTTGGTGGCATGTGCCTGTAGTCCCAGCTACTCGGGAGACTGAAGTAGGAGAATCCCTTGAACCCAGGAGGCAGAGGCTGCAATTAGCAGAGATTGTGCCACTGCACTCCAGCCTGGGCAACAGAGCAAGACTGTCTCAAAACAACAACAACAAAAAAAGAAATGCAGCTTTCTTTTACTCTTCAATATCAGTGACCTCAGTTTCCAAAGAGTAATTTAAGTATACGGATAAAGAGCAGAAGTTCTAGAGCCAGATTGCCTAGATTTGATTTCTGCAACTGCCACTTACTAGCTTTGTGACCTTGGAAAAATGACTTAACTCCTCTGTGTCTCAGTTTCTTCATCTGTAAAACAGGCATAATAATAACAACCTCATAAGTTATTGTGAAGAGTAAAATGAATAAAAGCGAATAGCACAAAGTGCTTAGGAAATATTAACCATCATCATCACCTTCGTCATTATTAATGACTTATGTATTATTAGCAGTTTATACAGTTATTTTGTTGTCAATCGAGATACATAAACTTATTTTCTCAAAGTGGTATTTTTCTAAAAGTAGGGCATTTAATCTTTTTGATTAGCATAATATGCTGTCTACTGTATTTTATTATAGTCATTTAGCTTCTCTTAGCTTTCGGGAACATTTTATTGCATCTCTACTATGTCAGTTAAGGCAGCCTGAGAGGCATTATTAACAGTTTTCTTTTACTTTAAAAAAAATGTTGCTTAATGTAGCTTTAGGGAATTACACTTTTTCTAATTATTTTTTGCTGACATAAGTACACTCTATCACTGAAAGTTTGTCGTCTAACTCTCAACTGCATGCTAAATAATAATTTCTATGCAATTATATGGTTTTGCATGATTCTCTAAGCACTTATTTTTATTGTGTTGTGGTCTGAGAGTATGGTTGGTATAATCTCATGCTTTCTTTCTTTTTTTTATATATTTTGCCCAGAATTTTTTTTTGCTTAATTGTGTAGTCAATTTTAGAGTATGTGCCATGTGCAGATGAGAATAACATATATTCTGTTGTTTTAAGGTGGAGAGTTCTATAGATGTCTATTAAGTATATTTGGTCACATACTGAGTTCAGGTCCTGTATACGTTTGTTAGTTTTCTGCCTCAATAATCTGTCTAATACTGTCAGTGAGATGTTGAAGTCTCACACTATCTTTGTGTGGTCATCTAAATCTCTTTGTAGATCTCTAAGACTTTGCTTTATGAATCTGGTTGCACCTGTGTTTGGTTTGTATATATTTAGGATTATTTAGGTCTTCTTCTTGTGACCCCTTACCATTATGAAATGCCCTTCTTTGTCTTTTTTATTTTTCTTGGTTTAAAATCTGTTTTGTCTGAAACTATAATTGCAATCTTTTCCTGTCTTCCTTTTTCTATATTCTTGCTAGATTTTTCTCTATCCTTTTACTTTGAACCTATGGATATCATTGCATGTGAGATGGCTCCCTTGAAGACAGCATACCATTGGGTCTTGCTTCTTCATCCAGCTTGCTGCTCTGTGCCTTTTAATTGGGGCATTTAGCCTATTTACATCCAAAGTTAGTACTGATATGTGAAAATTTGATCCTGTCATAATGTTGCTAGCAGGTCATTATGCAGACTTCTCTGTGTGGATGCTTTACAGTGTCAATGATCCATGCATTTAAGTATGTTTTTTGTAATGGCCACTATGAGTCTTTCTTTCCGTATTTAGCACTCCTTTCAGGACCTCTTCTAAGGCAAGTCTCGTGGTAAAAACAAAACAAAACAACAACAACAAAAAATCCCTCAGCATTTGGTTGTTTGTAAAGGCTCTTATTTCTCCTTCACTTATGAAGTTTAATTTGCTTGGATATGAAATTCATAGTTAGAAATTATTTTCCTTCAGAATGATGAATATAAGCCCCCAATCTCTTCTGGCCTGTAAGATTTCTGCTGAAAGATCTGCTGTTAGGCTGATAGGATTACCTTTGTAGGTAACTTGCCCCTTCTATCTAGCTGCTTTTAACTTGCTTCTTTATTTGACCTTGGAGAATCTGATTACTATGTGTCTTGTTGATGATCTTTTTGTGCAGCATTTTACAAGGGTCCTCTGTATTTCCTAAATGAATGTTGACCTCCCTAGAGACGTTGGGGAAACTTTTATAGATGATATACTGAAATATGTTTTTCAAGTTGCTTGGTTTCTCTCCTTCTCTTTCAGGGACATCATTGAGTCATAGATTTGGTCTCTTTACATAATTCCACATTTCTTGGAGGTTTTGTTTTTTCTTCTTTATTGTTTTATTCTTTATTTTGTCTTTATTGAGTCATTTTGAATAGCCAGTGTTCAAGCTCTGAGGTTCTTTCAGCTTGGCTGATTGTGCTTGTAATACTTTTGATTGTATTCCAAAATTATTGAAGTCAGTTTTTCAGCTCTATCAGATGTTGTTTTTTCTTTTTCTTTTTTTTTTTTTTTTTTTTTATTATACTTTAAGTTCTAGGGTACATGTGCATGACGTTTATATCATGTATAACTCCCCAATGCAATCCCTCTCTCCTCCCCCCTCCCCATGATAGGCCCCAGTGTGTGATGTTCCCCTTCCCAAGTCCAAGTGATCTCATTGTTCAGTTCCCACCTATGAGTGAGAACATGCGGTGTTTGGTTTTCTCTTCTTGTGATAGTTTGCTAAGAATGATGGTTTCCAGCTGCATCCATGTCCCTACAAAGGATGCAAACTCATCCTTTTTGATGGCTGCATAGTATTCCATGGTGTATATGTGCCACATTTTCTTAATCCAGTCTGTCACAGATGGACATTTGGGTTGATTCCAAGTCTTTGCTATTGTGAATAGAGCCGCAATAAACATATGTGTGCATGTGTCTTTGTAGTAGAGTAATTTATAATCCTTTGGGTATATACCCAGTAGTGGGATGGCTGGGTCATATGGTACATCTAGTTCTAGATCCTTGAGGAATCGCCATACTGTTTTCCATAATAGTTGAACTAGTTTACAATCCCACCAACAGTGTAAAAGTGTTCCTATTTCTCCACATCCTCTCCAACACCTGTTGTTTCCTGACTTCTTAATGATTGCCATTCTAACTGGTGTGAGATGGTATCTCATTGTGGTTTTGATTTGCATTTCTCTGATGGCGAGTGATGATGAGCATTTTTTCATGTGTCTGTTGGCTGTATGGATGTCTTCTTTTGAGAAATGTCTGTTCATATCCTTTCCCCACTTTTTGATGGGGTTGTTTGTTTTTTTCTTGTATATTTGTTTGAGTTCTTTGTAGATTCTGGATATTAACCCTTTGTCAGATAAGTAGGTTGCAAAAATTTTCTCCCATTCTGTAGGTTGCCTGTTCACTGTGATGGTAGTTTCTTTTGCTGTGCAAAAGCTCTTTAGTTTAATTAGATCCCATGTGTCAATTTTTGCTTTTGCTGCCGTTGCTTTTGGTGTTTTAGACATGAAGTCCTTGCCCATGCCTATGTCCTGAATGGTACTACCTAGATTTTCTTCTAGGGTTTTTATGGTATTAGGTCTAACATTTAAGTCTCTGATCCATCTTGAATTAATTTTCGTATAAGGGGTAAGGAAAGGATCCAGTTTCAGCTTTCTACTTATGGCTAGCCAATTTTCCCAGCACCATTTATTAAATAGGGAATCCTTTCCCCATTTCTTGTTTCTCTCAGGTTTGTCAAAGATCAGATGGCTGTAGATGTGTGGTATTATTTCTGAGGACTCTGTTCTGTTCCATTGGTCTATATCTCTGTTTTGGTACCAGTACCATGCTGTTTTGGTTACTGTAGCCTTGTAGTATAGTTTGAAGTCAGGTAGCGTGACGCCTCCAGCTTTGTCCTTTTGACTTAGGATTGTCTTGGCAATGCGGGCTCTTTTTTGGTTCCATATGAACTTTAAAGCCGTTTTTTCCAATTCTGTGAAGAAAGTCATTGGTAGCTTGATGGGGATGGCATTGAATCTATAAATCACCTTGGGCAGTATGGCCATTTTCACGATATTGATTCTTCCTATCCATGAGCATGGTATGTTCTTCCATTTGTTTGTGTCCTCTTTGATTTCACTGAGCAGTGGTTTGTAGTTCTCCTTGAAGAGGTCCTTTACATCCCTTGTAAGCTGGATTCCTAGGTATTTTATTCTCTTTGAAGCAATTGTGAATGGAAGTTCATTCCTGATTTGGCTCTCTGCTTGTCTGCTACTGGTGTATAAGAATGCTTGTGATTTTTGCACATTAATTTTGTATCCTGAGACTTTGCTGAAGTTGCTTATCAGCTTAAGGAGATTTTGGGCTGAGACAATGGGGTTTTCTAAATATACAATCATGTCATCTGCAAACAGGGACAATTTGACTTCTTCTTTTCCTAACTGGATACCTTGATTTCTTTCTCTTGCCTGATTGCCCTAGCCAGAACTTCCAACACGATGTTGAATTGGAGTGGTGAGAGAGGGCATCCCTGTCTTGTGCCAGTTTTCAAAGGGAATTTTTCCAGTTTTTGCCCATTCAGTATGATATTAGCTGTGGGTTTGTCATAAATAGCTCTTATTATTTTGAGGTACGTTCCATCAATACCGAATTTATTGAGCGTTTTTAGCATAAAGGGCTGTTGAATTTTGTCAAAAGCCTTTTCTGCATCTATTGAGATAATCATGTGGTTCTTGTCTTTGGTTCTGTTTATATGCTGGATTACGTTTATTGATTTGCAATGTTGAACCAGCCTTGCATCCCAGGGATGAAGCCCACTTGATCATGGTGGATAAGCTTTTTGATGTGCTGCTGAATCCGGTTTGCCAGTATTTTATTGAGGATTTTTGCATCGATGTTCATCAGGGATATTGGTCTAAAATTCTTTTTTTGTGTGTGTCTCTGCCAGGCTTTGGTATCAGGATGATGTTGGCCTCATAAAAAGAGTTAGGGAGGATTCCCTCTTTTTCTATTGATTGAAATAGTTTCAGAAGGAATGGTACCAGCTCCTCCTTGTACCTCTGGTAGAATTCAGCTGTGAATCCATCTGGTCCTGGACTTTTTTTGGTGGGTAGACTATTAATTGTTGCCTCAATTTCAGAGCCTGCTATTGGTCTATTCAGGGATTCAACTTCTTCCTGGTTTAGTCTTGGAGAGTGTAAGTGTCCAGGAAATTATCCATTTCTTCTAGATTTTCTAGTTGATTTGCGTAGAGGCATTTATAGTATTCTCTGATGGTTGTTTGTATTTCTGTGGGGTCAGTGGTGATATCCCCTTTATCATTTTTTATTGCGACTATTTGATTCCTCTCTCTTTTCTTCTTTATTAGTCTTGCTAGCGGTCTGTCAATTTTGTTGATCTTTTCAAAAAACCAACTCCTGGATTCATTGATTTTTTGGAGGGTTTTTTGTGTCTCTATCTCCTTCAGTTCTGCTCTGATCTTAGTTATTTCTTGCCTTCTGCTAGCTTTTGAATGTGTTTGCTCTTGCCTCTCTAGTTCTTTTAATTGTGATGTTAGAGTGTCAATTTTAGATCTCTCCTGCTTTCTCTTGTGGGCATTTAGTGCTATAAATTTCCCTCTACACACTGCTTTAAATGTGTCCCAGAGATTCTGGTATGTTGTATCTTTGTTCTCATTGGTTTCAAAGAACATCTTTATTCTGCTTCATTTCGTTATGTACCCAGTAGTCATTCAGGAGCAGGTTGTTCAGTTTCCATGTAGTTGAGCGGTTTTGATTGAGTTTCTTAGTCCTGAGTTCTAGTTTGATTGCACTGTGGTCTGAGAGACAGTTTGTTATAATTTCTGTTCTTGTACATTTGCTGAGGAGTGCTTTACTTCCAATTATGTGGTCAATTTTGGAATAAGTGCGATGTGGTGCTGAGAAGAATGTATATTCTGTTGATTTGGGGTGGAGAGTTCTATAGATGTCTATTAGGTCCGCTTGGTGCAGAGATGATTTCAATTCCTGGATATCCTTGTTAACTTTCTGTCTCGTTGATCTGTCTAATGTTGACAGTGGAGTGTTGAAGTCTCCCATTATTATTGTATGGGAGTCTAAGTCTCTTTGTAGGTCTCTAAGGACTTGCTTATGAATCTGGGTGCTCCTGTATTGGGTGCATATATATTTAGGAGAGTTAGCTCTTCCTGTTGAATTGATCCCTTTACCATTATGTAATGGCCTTCTTTGTCTCTTTTGATCTTTGATGGTTTAAAGTCTGTTTTATCAGAGACTAGGATTGCAACCTCTGCTTTTTTTTGTTCTCCATTTGCTTGGTAGATCTTCCTCCATCCCTTTATTTTGAGCCTATGTATGTCTCTGCATGTGAGATGGGTCTCCTGAATACAGCAGACTGATGGGTCTTGACTCTTTATCCAGTTTGCCAGTCTGTGTCTTTTAATTGGAGCATTTAGTCCATTGACATTTAAAGTTAATATTGTTATGTGTGAACTTGATCCTGTCATTATGATATTAACTGGTTATTTTGCTTGTTAGTTGATGCAATTTCTTCCTAGCCTCGATGTTCTTTACATTTTGGCATGTTTTTGCAATGGCTGGTACCGGTTGTTCCTTTCCATGTTTAGGGCTTCCTTCAGGGTCTCTTGTAAGGCAGGCCTGGTGGTGACAAAATCTCTAAGCATTTGCTTATCTTTAAAGGATTTTATTTCTCCTTCACTGATGAAGCTTAGTTTGGCTGGATATGAAATTCTGGGTTGAAAATTCTTTTCTTTAAGAACGTTGAATATTGGCCCCCACTCTCTTCTGGCTTGTAGAGTTTCTGACGAGAGGTCTGCTGTTAGTCTGATGGGCTTCCCTTTGTGGGTAACCCGACCTTTCTCTCTGGCTGCCCTTGAGATTTTTTCCTTCATTTCAACTTTGGTGAATCTGGCAATTATGTGTCTTGGAGTTGCTCTTCTGGAGGAGTATCTTTGTGGCGTTCTCTGTATTTCCTGAATTTGAATGTTGGCCTGCCCTACTAGGTTGGGGAAGTTCTCCTGGATGATATCCTGAAGAGTGTTTTCCAACTTGGTTCCATTTTCCCCCTCACTTTCAGGCACCCCAATCAGACGTAGATTTGGTCTTTTTACATAATCCCATACTTCTTGCAGGCTTTGTTCATTTCTTTTTCTTCTTTTTTCTTTTGGTTTCTCTTCTCGCTTCATTTCATTCATTTGATCCTCAATCGCTGATACTCTTTCTTCCAGTTGATCGAGTCGATTACTGAAGCTTGTGCATTTGTCACGTATTTCTCGTGTCATGGTTTTCATCTCTGTCATTTCGTTTATGATCTTCTCTGCATTAATTAGTCTAGCTGTCAATTCTTCCACTTTTTTTTCAAGATTTTTAGTTTCTTTGCGCTGGGTACGTAATTCCTCCTTTAGCTCTGAGAGGTTTGATGGACTGAAGCCTTCTTCTCTCATCTCGTCAAAGTCATTCTCTGACCAGCTTTGATCCGTTGCTGGCGATGGGCTGCGCTCCTTTGCAGGGGGAGATGCGCTCTTATTTTTTGAATTTCCAGCTTTTCTGCCCTGCTTCTTCCCCATCTTTGTGGTTTTATCTGTCTCTGGTCTTTGATGATGGTGACGTACTGATGGGGTTTTGGTATAGGTGTCCTTCCTGTTTGATAGTTTTCCGTCTGACAGTCAGAAGGACTGTCTGTTGGTGTGTTGGAGATTGCTTGAGGTCCACTCCAGACCCTGTTTTCCTGGGTGTCAGCAGCAGAGGTTGCCGAAGATAGAATATTGCTGAACAGCGAGTGTACCTGTCTGATTCTTTCTTTGGAAGTTTCCTCTCAGGGGTGACTCCACCCTGTGAGGTGTGGGGTGTCAGACTGCCCCTAGTGGGGGATGTCTCCCAGCTAGGCTACTCAGGGGTCAGGGACCCACCTGAGCAGGCAGTCTGTCCGTTCTCAGATCTCAACCTCCGCGTTAGGAGATCCACGGCTCTCCCCAAGCTGTCAGACAGAGTCATTCACGTCTGCAACGGCCCCGCTCTTTCCCCTAATGGACTGCAGCTGTGCGCTGTCCGCAGAGGTAGAGTCTACAGAGACAGGCAGGCTTCCTTGAGCTGCTGTGAGCTCCACCCAGTTCCAGCTTCCCAGCAGCTTTGTTTACCTACTTAAGCCTCAGCAATGGCGGGCGCCCCTCCCCCAGCCTCGCTGCTGCCTTGTGGATAGATCGCCGCAGACGGCTGTGTTAGCAGTGAGGGAGGCTCCGTGGGCGTGGGACCCTCCCGGCCAGGTATGGGATATATTCTCCTGGTGTGCCTGTTTCCTTAAAGCGCAGTATTGGGGTGGGAGTTACCCGATTTTCCAGGTTTTGTGTGTCTCAGTTCCCCTGGCTAGGAAAAGGGATTCCCTTCCCCCTTGCGCTTCCAGGTGAGGCGATGCCTCGCCCTGCTTCAGCTCACGCTGGTCAGGCTGCAGCAGCTGACCAGCACTGATTGTCCGGCACTCCCTAGAGAGATGACCCCAGTACCTCAGTTGAAAATGCAGAAATCACCGGTCTTCTGTGTCGCTCGCGCTGGGAGTTGGAGACTGGAGCTGTTCCTATTCGGCCATCTTGCTCCGCCCCCCTGTTTTTTCTTAAAATAGCCATTTTGTCCTTCATATCCTCTAGTGTTTTATTGTGTTCCTTAAAATCTTTGAATTAGGTTTCAACTTTCTACTGAATCTCAGTGATCTCCATTCCTATCCATATTCTGTATTTTATTTCTGTTATTTCAGCCATTTCAGTCTTATTAAGAACCATTACTAGGGAGCTAGTGTAGTCCTTGGGAGGTTAGGAGACACTCTAGCTTTTTGAGTTGCCAGAGTTCTTGTATTGATGCTGTCTCATATTTGTAGGCTGATATCCCTTCAGTCTTTGAAGTTGATGTTTAATGGACAGATTTTATTTTTTTGTTGTTGTTTCTTTTATCTTCTTTGATGTCCTTGGGTGTTTGATCACTGAATAAGGTAGGTTTAGTTGGCTAGCTTTGTTTCTGGAAGATTTTAGGGGGTCAAGGCTCAGTTCTGGATTCCTGTGCTGTGTGTTCTAAATCTGGGGTGCTGATATTAGGCCCCCTGATTTGTTCTCTAGCACCTTGAAGTTGGGACCTGCTATTCTACAGAGGTCAAGGTGTTCTCTGACTGTTGGTCACAACACTGTGATGGGTGGGGCCAGCCAAAGTGCTTTGTCTGGTAGTGGCAATGGAATCTGTGCTCATTTACATTTGTCAGTAGCAGTAGCAGGGCAGTCTGGTGCACACTTGTCAGCTGAGGGGGTTGCTGGCAGGCATAGGGTGCCAGCCCTCTTGTGGGTGTTTACAGTGGCAGCAATGGTGACATGGCATGAAGGGTGAAGAGACGGGGCCACTAGTGTCTGTGTTGAAGCAGGAAACCAGTGGGCATGGGACTGGTGGTCTCTGTGCATGTGATCACATGGGTAGCAATGGTGGCACAGGGCAGGGGGCAGGGCTATTGGTCTCCTGGTACACTTTCACATTGACATTGGCATCACAGCAAGGTGCACTGATGCCAGCAGCATTGGCACAGTTGGAGGACGTATGCACACATGCACTAGCAGGGACATGGAGGCAAGTTCTACCTATGTGCATGTGTGCTGGTCAAGCAATGTGAGGGGTGGCCATGGATGAGTGCATGCTGGCAACAAGCACATGGGAGGCTGTGGTGTGGGGAAGGTGCTGGTGAGCTGGTGCACAATGGCAAGTGCCATTGTGCTGGGGCTTTCTGATGGGGAGGTGTAATCTTCTGGTGCAGGAGCTATGATGCAGGCCCTCAGGAAGCACCCTTGCTGGGCACCCAAGGCTACACTGCAAACAAGTTTGACCTGACTGGGGCTCCAGGAGAAGCCAGCAGATGAAGGGGTGCTCAGGTCAGAGCAGATCTGTCTCATGGAAAAGATAGCCCTTGCTCTGTTCAGCTTTGACAATTCTCCTAAGGCTAAAGTCTCCTAGGGAATCATGGCAAACCTTGGGGTGGATATCCCAGGCTGTGTTCCACTACAGGCACTCTTGTACCAAACCCTCTAAGCTTTGCAATGCCTGGAGTTCTGCCCTTACCACCTGTCAAAGCAGCTCTCCAGTGTGCTCGTTTCTATACTTGTTTATCAAACCCACATACATCTTTCTTTGTGGCATTTAGAAATTTCTGGCTTTTCCCCTTCAGTGAAACTCGGTGAGTTTCCTCACAGTTGTCTCTTCCTTCTTTGGAAAATAATCAGGTACAGAATATAAAGAATGTTCCAAATCAGTAATAAAAATGTAGAAAATCAATAGAAAATTTGGCAAAAATAACCCTGAACAGATATTTTACAAACAAGAATATCCAACTGTATTAGTCTTTATGAAAGTGTAATTTAAATTTGTTTGTGATGTCATATATGGCTATTAAAGTCTTTAGTAAATAGATAAAAAGAAATTAACATCAACTGTGAAAGGAGATGTTGAACAACTGTAATTCCACATTGAAGAAAGGAGTGAAAAGTAGTATAGTAACTCAAGAAAAATGTTTAGCAATATTAACCCAACAAAACTTGTATATATATTATTTAAACCCCATACACAAAAATCCTAATTGCACCACTATTCACAGAAACCAAATATTTAAATTGACTCAAACCTCTATCAGAAGCTGTATGGAAACTTAATTTAAATTATTGTAATATGATAGTATACAGAATTGAGAATTTGAAAATCAAAATTTTCAACAACACCATTAATAAAGCTCACAGTTATGTTGAAGAAATGATACCAGACACTAAAGTATACTGGCTGTATGAGAGCGTTATATATAAATAAAAATAGGCAAAGGTAATATATCATTTTAGACTTCAGAGAGTGATTGTCCTTACACAAGTTGTGATTACATACATGTAGGAGAGGGTTGGGAAATGCTGTCAATTTCCCTTTCATGTTCTAAGGGCTAATTATGTGGATTTGTTCACTCTTTGAAAACACATTACATCAAACAGTTATAATGTGCAATTCTTAGTATGTGTGCTATACTTCAATGAAATAAAAAATAATAGCTTAATGTACTATCTTTAGTTTTTGTTTTTAACTCACTACACCAAAAATTATTATTGACTATTTCCTATTGCCTATAAAAAGAATAATTATTTAGGTAATATTCTTAGATTTTATTATTTGCCTAAATATAATATTTTATATAAAAAAGCAATATTAAAAAATGTATAGTTGCTCTTTTTCTCACAGTACCAATAATTTATGTATACTAATAGAATATCATTTTTAGAATATATTACATTAAAGGAGCCATTTTACACATTATTTTAGGTCACCAAGGATGGCAATAGCAATTAATTTGTAAGACTTTTCTATTTCATCTTGGAGATTACCCAAAGTGTGATTTCATAAAAAAAGCCATCCTTAGAAAATCAAATTTAAATTTCCATCAAGAAGAATGGAAAGTTTTACATTCAACATTTTTTTCACTTAGTAATTGTCACAAAAGCGGAACTGTCATGTTCAATTTTCTTTTCTGTTATCTCTTTTATAAGACAAATGTAGAAGTAATCATCTTCCACACTATTAAAAGTAAAATTGGACTGGATTGATTCTTGAGTTTGATTTGCTAATTGTCCCAGATTTTTCTTATTATAATATCTTTTCCCCCTGAAAGAAATATAGGAGTACTAAATGAAAACTGCCTATCACAGACTATCAAACTTTAGTGCTACGGTTGATTACAAGAATTTTCCAGAAGTAGAGAATTTTGTTTAGGTAGGTTGAAGATTACAAAACAATAATTTAGTCAGAGACTGTCAACATATCAGTGAATGAGTCTTTATATGTCATCGTCTGTGAATTAATTAAATTGTTTTGACCATTTTAAACTTTCATATGTAGTTACAAACATATTTTATGTGTGTACCTATATTTTAGGTACGTAGATCATCAAACAAAAGTTGCTGTCAAAAAGACAATTTTGTGATTAAGACAAGGTTTATTCACTGTGTGTCTACTTTTAATTATTCACATTCATACATTTATCATAAACAGTCAATGTTTACTGTATGTTAGATACTTCTATAACTACTGAATATGCATGGCAGGTAAAATTAACCAAAAAAAGTTCTTATAGAACTCTTACTCCACTATCCTAGATGTATAATGCTCAAGTAAACTATTATGCCATCATTTTAATGTGACATATATTTTTTTTTTCTGGAAAATATATAAATAAACCCATAGAGCAGCTAAAGATATATGCTAATGTTCTACATCCAATATAGGATGAGTCTGCTCTTGTTATGTAGTGAAGTGAATTCAGAGTTTTCCTCATCAGTTGTTCCAGGACCCCAATAAGTGTCTAAAGTATTTACAAGGACCACTCTTTTCTGACTTTGTTGGGGACCAGGTGACTTTCTGCTTTCAATAGACCATTATTAAAAGCTATTCATGGCCGGGCGCGGTGGCTCAAGCCTGTAATCCCAGCACTTTGGGAGGCCGAGACGGGCGGATCATGAGGTCAGGAGATCGACACCATCCTGGCTAACACGGTGAAACCCCGTCTCTACTAAAAATACAAAAACTAGCCGGGCGAGGTGGCGGGCGCCTGTAGTCCCAGCTACTCGGGAGGCTGAGGCAGGAGAATGGCGTAAACCCGGGAGGCAGAGCTTGCAGTGAGCTGAGATCTGGCCACTGCACTCCAGTCTGGGCGACAGAGCGAGACTCCGCCTCAAAAAAAAAATAAATAAATAAATAAAAGCTATTCATTATATAGGATATAGTATCTGCATTAAAAGACACAGAACATTAAAACAATAAAATAATAAAAATTCTTTAGGAATTGAGGAATTACTTTAACAAATTTAGTATTTATCAGCCTGTATTTGTAATTTACCTTCTACGATTCTGTCAATTTTATCACTGTGATTAATCATAGCTATCCTGAATGTTCACTGTGGTCAGAATGTTGTGGCAAGAAATGTATTTAACCTTTCACAATAAACTATTGTGTCATAGATAAAGTAATATAATATTTGAAAGTAAGATGTGATAACTTAAAAATAAAAATTATATACCCTAGAGCAATAAATAAAAAGAAAAAGAAATATAATTAAGAATCCAATATTAGAGATGAAACAGTTTTGAAAATTACTACAATAATAAAAATGAAGAAGAAAAATTTAAAAAATGTTTACAGCATATATGATATATAAAGATGTTAGATTAAACGAAACCATATTGAATTGTACATTAAATATAAATCACATAAATTCAAGCAAAAGAAATAATTTGCCAGAGTGAAAAAACTCCACTTTATAATATTTTTAAGAAGCCCATTTAAAACATAAAGATATAAACTGATTAAAAATAAAACAAAAAAAACATTTATTATAGTAAGGCTAAACCCAAGAAATCTGAAATAGTTATAGTGATATCAGATAACTTGGACTTGAGAAAAAGTTTTTAAAGAAGAAATGATGTATAATGAAAAAAGCAATAGCAATCCTAAATGTGTTTCATGAAATTACAGATGTCAAAATATATAAAGCAATATTAACGTGGAAAAATAGACACACTGGCAATTACAGTTTAGTATTTCAATACTCTTCTCAATAACTGATATAACGAAGAGAAAATCAGTAAGCCTATAGAATATTTGAACGGTTGTTTCAATTGACTTTAACCAACAGATGTCTTATTATGTTAAACCCAAAACTATAGTATGCATAAGCTTTATATTGCACATGGTATATTCACTCTTATAGATTACATAAATACAAGACTCAAGAAATTAAAATATACAGATCATGCTGATCACAATTGATTTAAATTAAATTATCAGTAACATAAATTTACCTAGAAAATTATCATATATTTAAATATATGATACATAATACATCACCCATGGAAAAAAGGAGAATCTGTAATAAATTAGAATATATTTTGGACTGATTAAAAATATAAACACAACGTATCAAAATTTATGGGATATAGCTAGTGATGGGTTTAAAGGAAAATTTATAGTTTAAGTTCTTATGTTAAAAAAAGAGGACTGTATCTGTCAATAATCAAACCATCTGCCTTAGAAAGTAGATAGTAGATAAAAAACAAATTATTCCCAAGGCTTTTTGAAGAAAGGAATAATTAAAAATATTAGTACTTGATATAGAAAATAGACAGGAAAAAATATGAATTGTTCCAAAGATTATTTTTTGAAACAAAAATTAATAAAATTGTTAGGCCATTAGCTAATCTGGTAAGATAAAAAGAGAGAAGACACAAAAGCAGTATCAATAATAAGAGGAAAGAACTCACAACAAGCCTATAGACTATAAAAGAATCATAAGAGAGAATTATGAGGAATTTTATTCTAGTAAACTTGATAAGTGAGTTTGAAAGATTCCTTGAAAGATGCAAATAGACAAAATTAACTTAAAAAGAAACTCAAAGTTGTATTAGTAATTAAAAAGCTTCTCACAAAGAACATGTAAGTCAGATGATACACTGGTGACTTCTATGAAAAAATCTGAGAAAAAGGAATATCAATCACACAAAAACTCTTTCTGAAGAGTAAAGGCAGAAAATACATTGTCTCACTCATAAGGTTCACACTACCATTTAAACCAAAATCATTCAAAGTAAGGAAAACCACTAAAATAGATGCATAAATCACAAACAAAATATTACCAAATAGAATCCAATAATAAATAAAAAGGATAATAAATCAAGGTTGGCTTATTGTTTGAAAATTTATCAATATAATCCACAAATATAAAGTTCTACCTAATTAAATAAAAATATAATTTTAAAACTCTCAGCATATTAGGAATAGAAAGGAAATTTCTCAAACAGGTGAAGATCATCAATAAAAATCTCATAGCTAATGTTATACACTTGAGGAAATACAAAGTGATTTCCTTCTGAGATCAAAAGTAAGGCACGGGTATCTGCTCTCAGACCTTATACTCAACACTGTGTTAGAGATACTAGCTATTTCAATTAAGCAAGAAAAAGAAAGGACATACAGGTTTTACAGATTGAAAGGAATAAAGAAACAGTCTTTATTTGTAGATGATATGATTGTATACTTAGTGAATCTTAAAGGATCTCCAAAAAAGGTTACTAGTATCAAGTTTGCAAAATTTAGTGTCAATGTGAAAAATTCAGTTTTCTTTATACTAACAATTATCAAGGGAAATTAAAATTTTAATATAGCATTTGCTTTTTTCTTTGTCTTATGGAGCTGATAATATATCATTTAAAATAGCATGAACATAAAATACTTAGAGATACATTTAACACAGTATATGTAAGATCTTTACACTGAAAACTCAAAACATTGCTGAGAGGAATTATAGAAGTCCTAAATAATTGGACAGATGCATTATTTTCATAGGTTGGATAGCCAACACACTTCTGATATCACAATACTAATATTTCTTATGAAAAAGGTTTATATGTTAACCAAAATTGTAGCAAACTGATTCCAAAACTATAAAAAAGCAAATACACAATGACTATGTTAGGTTAATCTCAGTAGGACAAGGATGTTTTATTATGTAAAGAATTTAGTATGAAATTCACATAACCAGAGATTAGGTAGAAAACTTATATGATAATTTCAATAAACAAAAATATATATGACAAAATGTAATATAAATTCATAATTGCAGAATAACTATCTCAGTAATATTGGAGTCATAAATGTTGATTAGGAGGAAATTCAGTTGTCCTTGTTCTAAAAAAATCAATAGTATACATTTTAAAACTAAATAAAACTATTAGAATGAGAAAATGTGTAACATTTCTTAATATGTGATTTATATACAGATGTAAGTTGCAATTCTATATTTTTGAAACAAACTAAGAGTAGAATAACACCAAAGACTATATATATATTTTGAAAAAATACAAGAAATTTTTAATATTTTTATGTGACACCACTATGTAAATTTTCATAGAAAATATAAAAATCTAAGGAATTTGGAAAATATTCATGTTTATGAATAGAAAAAACAAATATTGTAAAGATACTGATTTTTCACAATTATTTCCATTTAATTGATTTAATGCAATTCAAGTAAAAAATGCTAATACATTTTTTGTAGTATTTGATAAAATATTTCAAAGATTTATGTGACAGGTAAATTAGACAAGAAACCAAGACATTTCTGAATAGCAAGGAAAGAATGCTTGCCCTACAGGATATCAAGACTTATTAAACCACAGTAATTAATATGGTATTAATTATAATATAATATATTAATGGAGCACAGTTGAATAATTTTACTTACAGACTAGAATTCAGAGACAGTCATTTATGACTCTTTGTAACATGGCATAGTTAGCTTGGAAATTCAGTTGAAAAATTATTTTGAATAAATACAGTAAAAAAATTCTTATGAAGTAAATGCACTTTCTTACATCATTAACAAAGTTGAATCTACATAAATCAAGAATTTAACTGTAAAAATAGTATTTTAAGAAATTTTATAAAATTTAATTGATGTATTTCTGAGCTTGTTATAGTGAAGCATTTCTTAAATAAGAAATATTTCCCATTTATAAAACAAAAAAAAATTACAACTGGGATGACATTGAAATGAAAAAGCTCTAAATCAAAAGCATTTTATAGAAATTGAAAACACAAGTTCCATAGTAGAGGAAGATATTTGCAACACATATAACCAATAAAGAAATATAAACAAAGCTCCTACAGATCAGTATGAAAATAAAAAACTCAATCATATTTATGATCAGATAAATGGAAATTGAAACCAGAACAAGATTTAATTTCATACATTTTTCCAGACAAAAATCAAGTATGACAGCCTCACGTGCTTGAAAGAATGTGATTAACCACAAACTCATTTATCGTAGACTGTGCAGATATTGTACATAGCCAGTTTGTATAACCATTTTTAAAAATAATTTTACATTAGCTTGGAAATTTTATATTTTATACTTGTTACTATCCAAGATTTTCATTGTTTAGTACATATAAAAGAAAAGCAAATATAAATGTTTTCTAGGATAATACTCAAGAAAGTTAACAGCAGCATTCTTCAGAATAGCAGAAATATGCCTATCAACAGGAAAATGGCTAAAACAAGTATGAGACATTAAAACAATGAAAAATTAAAAATTAACCACAACTATCTATGACAATGTTGGTGAATCACGTGAATACAGTATTTGGTTTAAAAATCATGAAAGACTACATAAAATGTGATACTATTTTTGTAAAATTGAAATATCTAATATGAAACCAAGACACCTCATAGTAATACCTAGAAATGTAACCAAAGTAAAATTTTTAAGAGAAACAATGACAATGCCAGATTTCAGATCATGGTTATCCTGGGTGCTTGGAGGTAGGAAAATAGAGTTGGGTTGTATCATATTGGAGTAAATGAATTATTGTCAATATTTTATTTGTCCTATTGGGTGAGTGTTACATTGATAATTATATTTTTAAAAACAAACAAATATAAACATACTTATATTCAAGCAAGTGAACAATGCATTGATCAATGGTAAAATAATGTCAGGAATTAGATGATGAATAGCCCAATTCTATGCCTCGGAGACCTAGAAATTAGGAGTTAACAACACACACACACACACACACACACACACACACACAGGCAAATATTTTGGAATAACTTCAAAGCCTTTCTTTACATTGTGACAGCTTTATTATGCAACTTTATTTTTTGCCAGTCTGTGTCTCATATTGCATGCTGTACCCGCACCAAGTCACTTACATTTTTTTCTAACATATGATCCTTTCTCTTCATGTGATTTGTCTTCTGTGCCTATACATGTAGCTCTTTTTCCTAGCTCATTTTGTTCATCCTTTATTTTATTTACTTATGTGAGATGAGATCTTGCTCTGTCACCCAGGCTGGAATGCAGTGATGCGATCACAGCTTACTGCAGCCTTGGATCCACCCAGGCTCAAGCCATCCTCTCACCTTAGCTTCCCAAGTAGCTGAGACCACAGGCATGTGCCACCACATCCAGCTAATTTTTGTATTTATTGTAGAGATGAGGTCTCACTATGTTGCTCAAGCTAGCGTCAGTCTCCCAGCCTCAAGCAATCCTCTGGCCTCAGCCTTCCAAAGCACTGAGATTACTGGCATGAGCCACCACAGTTGGCTTTTCATCCTTTTATAGTCTAGTTCAGCTTCTATTTTTTAAAGGATGTCTCTAGTTCTTTACTTGCTCACAAAGCATATCTAATTCTGTGCTTTCATAATACACTTGGCTGTTTATATTTGGAAGTAGAGCTTCTTCCACTAGACCATAAGCAATTTAAAATCTGGAAATGCATATTTTTAGTCTGCAAATTCCCATATAAGTACTACACCAAGAATGTAAGCAGACATTCAATAAATATCAAATTAAATCAAGGGTATCACAATGAACTCACTAATTGAAAACTGTTGGACTATATCCTTTCTAACTACTGCTCATTATAAAGGCTACCATCTCAGATGATCTCTAAGCTATTCAACAATTTAGTAGATTAGAACTCTAGGAATTTTATGCCACAGGCATAACCCAGAACCACTGTTAGAGGTAGATAGGGAGAAAAGAAAAGTATTCTCCTCCTTCCCTTCCTTCCTCCTTCCCTCACTTCCAAATACTACCTCAAAAATCTCCCAGAAAATCTAGTTTTTGGAGGCCCTTTTTTCTTCCCTCCTCTAAATTTTCTCATTTGTGGAAATGGACAAGAACTTCTTTCTCAGTCCTTCTCAGAACACCGCTGTTCTCTTCAACTCCTCATTTTCCTTCCCTGCACTGAGTCTCCTTCTTATGTACCATGTCATCCCCCTGAGGAATTAAATATATTTTAAATATGTTTTCTGCGGAAGAATCAACTTGACTTTTCAAAAATAAGAAAAGCACTGCCATGGACTAGTCATTTACCTGAATTTTGTTAGAAACAGAGCATAGGACCTAACCAAGGAGCAAGAGTTTTTGTTGAAAGTGGAGGAATATGAGAGAACATCTGTGAACACTTAGTTGTTAGTAAGTTCTGTAATTTCTTTTCTTTTCTTTTCTTTTCTTTTTTTTTTGAGACAGAGTCTCATTCTGTCACCCAGACTGGAGTCCAATGGCATGATCTCAGCTCACTCCAACCTCCATCTCCTGGGTTCAAGCAATTCTCCTACCTCAGTCTCCTGAGTAGCTGGGATTATAGGCACAC
Organism: Trachypithecus francoisi; assembly: GCF_009764315.1. NCBI lineage: Eukaryota > Metazoa > Chordata > Mammalia > Primates > Cercopithecidae > Trachypithecus > Trachypithecus francoisi. The sequence continues at coordinate 154,310,378 of NW_022681454.1, read as the reverse complement.
ACCATCACGCCTGGCTAATGTGTGTATGTGTGTGTGTGTGTTTCTGTGTGTGTGTGTGTGTATTTTTAGTACAGATGGGGTTTCACCGTATTGGTCAGGCTGATCTCGAACTCCTGACCTTGTGATCCACCCACCTCGGCCTCCCAAAGTTCTAGGATTATAGGTGTGAGCCACCACGCCTGGCCAAGTTTTGTAATTTTTATACAGGTCTTAGTGTTGCTAATTTAGTCCCAATGTCTATTATCTCTTCTATCTCAATGATAGACCCTTCACATTTATCTTTGCTTAAGACCAGAGTAGAGTCGTACATTTTCAGTCTTTCTTGTGGACATGTAGGTGTATGGCAAAGTTCTGGTCAACGGAATCAACAGAGGTATCACGAAGAAAGTTACTGAAGACTTCCTTAAAAGAATGCTGATGCATGCCCCTTTGACCAAGTTTTTTCTTCCTCCATTATATCTTTATTCTCTTCATATTGCAACTTAACGGCCAATATTGGAAAAAACACATTCTCTTTATAGACCATCTCTCATAAACCACTCCCTCTTGCCAACTATCTGAGGCTAAGATGAACACATAGTGCAACATCACTTCTAAATAATTAAGCAAAATTTCTAAAGAAGGATATTTCTGTACACAAATGTATTCACCATTAGCACACCAAAGAACATCAACTTTTATTTAACAGCACACAATATATGGTAAATCAACAAAGTTCACCGATTTTCCCCCTATTTTTACCTGCTTTCTTATTCAGAAACCAATAAATACTCACATAAGGCTTTATGACTGTGATAACTGTTTAATTTCTAAATATCTGAAACCTCCCTGTCCCATCCCAATTTCTCTTTATTGTTCATGGCATAACATTTTTTGTAGGATCCAGGCCATTCCAGAACATTCTGCATTACGGACTCATCTTGCTATTCCAAGTCTTGAGGCTTGATTTAGGTCCAACATTGCTGACAAAACACCATAGAGTAGATATTCCGTACTTCCTTCTGCATCACATCTAAAGCTATGTAGTGTCAAGCTGTTCTGCTACTGATGATTAGGTGGTGCCAAGTTTGATCTCTTTCTTGGTTAAGATGGTAAGTGACAGATATTTCCATGGAAAAAGCATATACTTCACTTTGTAATTACTGAGTAACCTGTGAGGTGACATTTTGAAACTATATATATATCCTGTCCCCCAGTAATCTTTCACCCAATGGTTTTAACATCTGTTGGTGACCTTTGTCTAAGTAAACTACATTGGGAGTTTCTCATTTTATCATTCCTCATCTATTAATTAATGGATATTCTTCAGTAAAGAAGAACTTTTCTTTCCCCTTTCATCTTTTATTGAGTATAACTACAGACTCACAGATTTTGAAAGTTCAGGTTATTATTGAATATACCATAAATATTGTTATTATGAACCTTATTTTGAGACTTATAGTATCCAAACTTAGACCAGTAGAAACTGATACAAATTGATTGCTTTTCTTGTGGACATGACCCTATTACTTGTTGAGCACTATATATATATATATTATATATATATTTCATATTGATGCTCCAGCCTCAGCTACCTTACCAAATCTTTCTTTATTTCCTTACTTTTACAGCAAAAATTTTGGTTTCCAACCTTATCAATATATCTTTATTAATTTGAGGTTTCATTCGGTACCGATGAAGTTATTTCAGAATTACAAAATGAATACCATAGCAACAAGAATACTAAATAAAGTTCAAGATTGTCTTGCAGTTCTCTTTTTCCTTAAGGAAATATATTTCCTTAAAATATATTCCATTAAATCTATACAATTAAAATACAGTGTTGAAAATTACATGAATTATTTTCCACATATTTATGTAAATTTGGCATAAAATGGGTATAAAATTAGGATAATTTACTTGTTTATATTTAAGTGCAGAATTTGCTTTGGGGGGCAATTTTTTGGCTTCTTTTAAAATTCTCATAAGATTATTGGTTACCTATAAGTGTTCTTATTGTATCACTAATTATTAATCTATTTTAAATCAATCAAATAACCAGTTAAAGACCTAAATTCTCCTTAATCTTGAATATTTTAACTATATTTTATTTAAATCTCTTCAGCTATATGTCTATGATTCTGTCTCTGTAATTAGTTCCCTTTGGTTATTCTTCATCAGCAGGTATTTTTTTATTAGTGTCTCATTGATTGGTAGAGAAATTGTTTCACTTCTTTCCTATAACTCCATTAAATCACAATATACATTTTAATGTGAAATGTGGAAATAATGTCTTTCAAGAAATTTCAGTCCCAACCTCCAATTGTGTGTGCACATATAGAGTACATACATATGTATATACATATGTGAATATATATACACACTCATATATATTTACACACACTTGCATTACTATCTGGTCAACTCTAATTTGAGCTAAATATTTTACTTTCAAAGGGGTTTATGGCTTCTGTGTGTTTGCTCTTGTCAAATTTCTACTGTAGTCAAAGTGAAAGTTATTTTACCGATTTTAACAGCTACAAACTGCAAACACGTTAAGCTTTTTCAAATAGTATCCATTTGCTTTTTGCTGCAGCTAACTTAATACCTGGAGTGTCGTCACACTCTTAATCCATTGTTGACAACAAAATACCAATATTCTCTGTCAAAGCCTCAAATGTTCTATTGGAAAAAGAATAACGATTTTCTTTATTTTCTAAATCGTAGAATTGTGAAAAATGGATGTCTTTTATGTCAATAGAAAACCTCACCACATGTATTCCTTCTGTTGCTTTAGTCTTAAAGATCCACTGCATATTGACTTGGTAGAGAAGCATGACATAAGACTGAAACATAAAAATATACCGTATTATTCATTCAGGAATTAGAAAAGGCAATATTTTTATTAAGGGAATAGTGGCTATAATAGTTACTTAATCTAGCAATTGCTTTACTTTCTCCTGGTCCCAACTTTTTTCAAGAGAAGGCTCTTAAACGATATAGATTGTCTGGCAGGTTATACAGAAATAAGGCCTTTTTTGTGGCAATATCGCTTGCAGTATTTTTTTTATCTTCTTTTATTTTTTAAGAGATAGGGTCTCCCTGTGTTCTTAGGTTGCCCACGATGTTCTCGAACTCCTGGGCTCAAGGGATCCTCCTGCGTTGGCCTCCCAAAGTCCTAGGATTACAGATGTGAGCCACCATGCCCAGCCTCAATTGCAGTATTTCTTTAAAGTCTCAAAAGACATTTTGAAGCCAATCTAAGCTTGCGAATATAACTCCATCTTCAATATAAGTACTTATACATGAAAAAATGTAAGTCTTATATTGTCAACCCCTGTCATATTTAAACCAGGGACTAGTGAAGAGAACAGTAACATGAATATAACTTCCTTTTTAAACACATGCAATGATCTTTTAATGTGTCAAAATAACTAACCTACAGCACCCAGTGATTCAGTCAATCCCTAATCTGTGAGTTACTCTGAAGATATTTTGTAAATGTGATAAAAATACATAAGCAATTGATTTTAGGTAAGGAACATTAACCTGAATAATATGAGTGGAACTGATTCAATTGGTTGAAAGGCCTTAAAATCAGAGCTGAGTTTTTCCTGAACAAGAAAAAAATGCTTCCTCTCTATGGCAGCTTCAGCTCATGCCCAAGAATGCTAGCCTGCCCTTCCAGATGGTCTGCTCTATGAATTTTGAACAGTCCCACAATCACACCCACCAAGTTACTGCGATAAATCTGTTTAAATACATTTCCTACTGCTTATTCTTCTCCGGTTGAACTCTAATCCAAATTTAAGTACTGGAGGTTGCTCTAGAGGAACAGAATCTTGAGGTTATATGTTCTGAATTCATTGTAGTTGTTTAAAACCTGGCTCTATAGCTGGCTGGGTGCGGTGGCTCATGCCTGTAATCCTAGCACTTTGGGAGGTCGAGGTGGATGGATCACCTGAGGTCAGGAGTTCAAGACCAACCGGACCAATATGGTGAAACCTCGTCTCTACTAAAAATACAAAAATTAGCCGGCTGTTGTGGTGTGAGCCTGTAGTCCCAGCTACTCGGGAGGCTGAGACAGGAGAATTGCTTGAACCCAGGAGGCAGATATTGCAGTGAGTCGAGATTGTGCTACTGCACTCCAGCCTGGGTGACAGAGCGAGACTCCATCTCAAAAAAATAAATAAATAAAAATAAATAAATAAATAAATAAAAATTTGCTCTATAATGTGACTAGATTTAAAGGTACTAACAACTCTATTTCCAGTGATAAAGAAGGCATTTGTAGTACAGGGCATATTGTGGCAATAAAGATACACAAACTATTGCTGTTAGATCTGCCTAATCAAATATTTTATACTTTAATATAAAGTATAAAAATTTTATATATTTTATTTTACATAATATATTATATATATACTTACATATAATATATTTTATTATATACATGTGTATATATATGTATGGTAAACTTCTGGGTGTCCTTGTATTTGTAACCTTAGAACATTTTAGTTAAACTTAAGTTATATCATGGTATTTTTTGGTTGCTCATAGTGTGTTGGAAACAAATGATGAAAGAAAATAATGAGCTAATCAGCTCAGGTATTAAAATTCCCCACAGAAGCTCCTCATGAGCGACCCCAAAATTTCTTTATCTTTCCCAGAAAAATCCCTTATGACCTGTAGCTGCAGGGATGAGATTTATGAAAACCAAATCAAGACTCTCATCCTGTGAGTGGGTAAATGATAAAGCAAATTCAAGTCCCAGTTCCACAGGTTGTGTTCTTTTAAAGGTAGGGCATTGATTAGGAAGGAATTGCATATTGAAAATTGGATTGGGGACATAGAGGTGGATCCCAATGGAGCTGGGGATATCAAACTCCTACATTCTACTGAGCCTTCTTTGAGAGGAGAAGCAGCCCTTTCACTCCTGCCTGATCATGTGAGCTTCCCCTGAAATATGGCCTCCGCAAGTACCTTGCACACACTGCTGATCCTCCTCAGGACCCACCCCTGCAGGTAGGCCTACTTCTAAACCTATAATCGGATTCAAGTCATAGCAGGTGTTCAAAGGTAAAGTACAAAAGGTGACCTGCAACAAGGTACATTACACTTTAAAAGAACTGGCCAGACACAGTGGCTCATGCCTGTTATCCTAGCACTTTGGGAGGCCAAGAGAGTGGACCACTTGAGCTCAGGAGTTGGAGACCAGTCTGGGCAACATGGCAAAACCTTGTCTCTACAAAAAATTACAAAAATTAGCTGGCCCATCGACTCGGGAGGCTGAGGTGGGAGCATTACTTGAGCCTAGGAGGTCGAGGTTGCAGTGAGCCAAGATCGTGCCATTGCAATCCAGTCTAGGTGACAGAGTGAGAAACCAATCCATATCGAAAAGAAGAGAAGAGAAGAGAAGAGAAAAAAGAAAAGAAAAGAAAAGAAAAGAAAAGAGAGACAGGGTTGATTAAATCCCTAACCTATGTGTTATTCTGAAGGTATTTTGCCAATGTCCAAAGAGGCACTGGGGAAAATGTGCAAAAGAGGCAAGGCAGAGAGAGATAGAGAGAGAAAGAGAAAGAGAGAGAGAGAGAAGAAGTAGGGGAAGAGAGGGGAGGGGAGAGGAGAGCAGAGGAGAGAGGAGGAGAGGGGAGGAGAGGAGAGAGGAGGAGAGGAGAGGAGAGGAGAGGAGTGGAGTATTCAAGTCTGTTTCAGAGATCCCACAACCATCTGAAAGTTGGGGAAGTATCTAGGAGGACTCACATCTGTATAACTGGTTATATTCACAGCCAACGTTTATTAGAGCAAAACATCCGAAGTGAAAGTAAAAATAAAACAGTATGCATTACATGAAGTTCAGAGAGGTTAGGTGTCCTCTCCTGAGTTCATCGTTATCTGAGTTTCACAAAATGCCATGCTTAACAACTAGTTTCCAGGTTCCTGAAAATTTAACCATTGGTTCTTACAAGTTTGTAGAGCAAACTCCAGATATCACTGATGCTTACCTCTTTCTTTACCCTGCGTAAGAGATTACAGATTTTCCAGCTGTAAGCTTTCTATTCCAGATTTCTGGGAAGTCCCAGTTTAAATGATGCTATTATTCTCTTGGTTTCTGTATCTGGATTTCTAGTCTGCATCTGTAATAATAGTTAAATCCTCTTTGTAGACTGAGACTCATTTTGCTCTTACATATGTGCCTCCCCTGGAACTGACAGTCTATGATGTGATGCTACCAATTCCAAGAACCCATGTGCTTTTCTATGTAGTCTGTGAGCATTACCATCCCTGCAACCTTAGACTCAGATACCTTTGTGCTAATTTCCAGAGCTATTTTGACTATATTTCCTTGCAGTCTCACTAAAAATTGTCTGGTACCTTGGATATCTTGTTCTAACTTTTTAGCTATGTCTTTCTTCTTAGTCTGGGTTCTCCAGTTTCTTCCCCACTGTAAGTTATTCTAAAATTGTTTCTAAGTGTATCCACTTGTCCATTAGTTTTCTTTTTTGCTTTCTGTGTAGACATTCCCCGTGATAAGGAAAAATATAATTTGAATGTATTTATTTAGAGATGGTGATGTGCAACATAACTTTTAAACAATCATTTTCAGTTTGCATGTGAGCATTTTTTTTACAATTTTATTTTGGGGAATTTTATCACTTCAAACACACACAAGTCATTTGCAATTTTGTTGTTGGCTTTCTCTATCAGCTTCAAGTATGCTATGCATACCTCTTTTCAACAAAAATAGCTCAAATACTCTTCCATGTCATAATCCCTTATTTTCCTCACTGGATCTACTTTAGTCTAGTCTATCAATATCATTCAAACTGCATTAGATTTCTCTAATAATTTAAGATTTAGTGTGTCAATGAGTCAATAGTACTGATCACACAACCAATAGTACTGAGTTAGAATTACTATTTGGGTTATTACAGAAAAACTAACTCAATTTATCAAGTACATATGTGAAGACTGTTTTGTCCTTGATAAAAATAATCCAGAGAACGAATAGAATAGATTATATTTTCCAATAAAACACAATGCAGGCTCACAATTATTTATGTGAAAATGATAAAGAACTTTAAAAATATCAAACATATCAAATGAATATGCAAGAATAATTATGAATAAAAATGTGTTTCTGTTATTGTAAAATGGGCTCAAGCAGTTATGAATCTAAATATAATTGCTAGATAATATACTTGAAATAACATTATTAAGAATATTTTGAACAAAGGATATTCAGAAGTAGTGGTGTAATTGATTTACAAAGTCTAGTTTTATGGTAGAATAATTAGACTTCAATTGCCTGTCAGAAGCATGGGTGATTTATTCCTTTATTCAATTAATATTATTGGAGGCTTACTACATTCTTGGTACCTGAGAGGCCACTTCTAGGGAAAGCAAAAAGGGGCTGAAGCAGTATAAATAAAAAAAGAAAATAAATTAACTTGAAATGATATGTGATAAATTAAAGAAACAAAGTAGCACTTCTATGGAAAAGCAAAATATTATGAATGAGGAAAACAAAATAAAACATAATCACCTTAATTTCTGGGTATGTTTCTAGAAACCAGACTCTAAATTTGGTCTTTTCACAAAATATGGGACCCCTGTCTAGCTGTTTAATTATTGATTTCTGAAATGGACTCTTGATGGAGGAATTACTATTCTTGCCAGATTTTGAAGTGCAACCCCAGATAAAATGGAGAGCTGTCTGGTAAGTGTTTTATATATATTTATCTTTTAGAAAGGTAACAGGGAGTTCTTTGAGAAGAACTGAAAGAGGAAATCAATCAATACTAGACACTAAAATCAGTCCCTTATCCCTGTTTATTTGTCTCATGTTTTGAAACTCTAGGGTGGATAAAAGGAGTTCCAGATATAGCATACCAACAGAAAGTACCCTAACAAAGTGATGATGTGATTGGTTAGAAAAAGAGAGTCTGAGAAGTCTGCTCACAAATCATGCTTTCACCCTCTTACTCCCTTGCTTCCTAGAGGTCATAGACCCTCCATTAAGTTCCCAGAAGCTTGAATGGGCATCAATGGCTAAACCTCAAAATGAATGTTTATGGTAGTAATTCATCATGAAATAGAGTGAGTTATATGCCATACACTGAAGTGTGATAGAGAAATTCACTTTGGAAATAGTGGCTTTGAGAAAGTCTAAACATTTGCAAACCTTCTCAACAAATTTGGTTACTATATATGCTATTTTATTTGTATATAATATATTATATATATTATATTTTTAATATATTGTTTATATATTATATATATAATATATATTATATTGTTTATATATTATATAATATAATACATATATATCTAATATGATACGTGTGTGTGTGTGTGTCAAGGAAAAACTATTGACTGAGAGTTTAAAAAAAACGAGAAATGTGCCAGGATGAAGAGGAGAGAGAAAATTTTACCTTCTTTGGACAGATATATGTTATAAATGAGGATAATGAGATTCTACTTTTAAATATAACCCCAAAAGTGGTGTTGCATTTGGGGGAAAATACGTTTTAATTAGATTGATGCAGTTAAAGAAATGTTCTTGGGAAAACGTTGACTACTGTTTTAAAGTTTCTTAATAACTAGCAGTGTGTCCCATCTGGGTCGCCAAAATGTGTCCGGAATTTATTCCTTCCAGTGGGATCTTAGTCTTGCTGACTTCAAGAATGAAGCCATGGACCCTCATGGTGAGTGTCACAGTTCTTAAAGATGGTGTGTTCAGAGTTTGTTCCTTCAGATGTTCAGATGTGTCTGGAGTTTCTTCCTTCTGGTGGGTTCATGGTCTTGCTGACTTCAGGAGTGAAGCCACAGACCTTTGCAGTGAGTGTTACAGCTTTTAAAGGTGGTGTGTCCAGAGTTGTTTGTTCCTCCCGGTGGGTTCGTGGTCTCGCTGACTTTAGGAGTGAAGCTGCAGAGCTTCGCAGTGAGTGTTACAGCTCATAAAGGTAGTGTGGACCCAAAGAGTGAGCAGCAGCAAGATTTCTTGTGAAGAGCAAAAGAACAAAGCTTCCACAGCATGGAAGGGCATCCAAGGGTTGCCACTACTGGTTGGGGTGGACAACTTTTATTCCCTTATTTGGCCCCACCCATGTCCTGCTGATTCATCCATTTTACAGAGTGCTGATAGGTGCGTTTTTAGAGAGTGCTGATTGGTTCATTTACAATCTTTAGCTAGACACAGAGTGCTGACTGGTGCATTTTTACAAAGTGCTGATTGGTGCGTTTACAATCCTTTAGCTAGACAGAAAAGTTCTCCAAGTCCCTACGTGAACCAGAAGTCCAGTTGGCTTCACCTCTCAATCCCCCCTCTAAATAGGACACCCCAACTGCTGTTGGAAATTGGGTGATGACCACTCTAGCTACTTCCTGCTGGATAGGGGTGAAGAAGAGGCCCTGCAGTGGTTGTGTCCTCAAGAGGGGAACTCTCTAGGCCAGCCAAACGGACAGTGGGTCGATCCAGGGGTCCTCGGTAGGAGTTGTTCATTGAGCTCATTTGTAGTTCCATTTGTAAGATCATCTGTAGCTTGATGGCCTCGATCCTAGAGGAAACAAATTTGACAAGGAGGTTAAAAATACATGGCCCGAAGGCAAGTAATAGTAAGATTGCTGTCACAGGACCTACAAAGGGGAGAAGCCATGTTGCTCAACTCCAGAGGTTGGTATAAGAGTTTGAAAGGCGTTGTCTAATTTTGGAATCCTTTTCCTGTAAATGCTGAGTGGCATCTCCTACTATCCCTGACTGGTTAGTGTAAAAACAACATTCTTCCCCTAAGAATGTACAGAGTCCTCCTTTCTCAGCTGTGAGGAAGTCTAGGCCTCCGTGGTTTTGGAGAGTCACTGCTGCCAAAGAGTCTATTTGGGATTGTAGAGTAAGGATAGAGTTCGTTATTTCTCAAAAACTGTCTGAGAAATCCTTTGAGATTGTGTGGTAGTAGGATAATACATGTTACACTGTTAACTTTTAGCAAAACTTTACTTTAGTTGAAAACCTTGTAAGTCTGGGATTTTAATTTTTCTTTGCTATTAATAAAACCTTGTTCAGTCCATATTAACTTAAAATTGGTACGGATGGCTCCTTCCTGATTCTGTAAGTACTTTAAGGTTTAGCTGAGTGCAAACAGCTCTCACGTTTGATCAGACAATTACTAGGCAATTTTCCTAACTCTGCTTCTATAAGATTTTCTTTATCACTTACCGAATACCATTGTGTCTTTTTCCTTAATTGCCTGGGAGGAACCATCTATCGTCCTCTCCTGAAGGGAGTTCCTCCTATGTCTGGTTGAACCTTAAGATGTAGATCCCCTGTTAGGAAACCTGCTCGGTTAAGGATTTTTGACAGGAAGGCTATTGGTTGTCAGTGACCTCAGTGGTTTCAGGCTAAGCCCTTGTTTACACTGACAACAAGGTGGCATTGGAGTGTTATAGGGTCCCAGAGAAGACCTTCAATTATCAATTATAGGTCTTCAACTTACCCTGGATTTTAAAGGAATAGGATACACTGTTTTTTCTTTACTACTTCCATCTCTCTTTGTCTTTGACTTCTTTGTCTCCCTGTTTCTGACTCCCTCTTTGTCTCTGTCTCTTCCTCTCTCTGTCTGACTTTCTGTTTCTCTTTCCTTTCTGCTGGTCTTTTCCTGCCTCTGCCAGCTGCTTATGCTGCTGTTCTCCTCTCTTTGTCCCCGTTTTGATGGCTTCAGCAGTGTAAGACTGCCACCTCCTTGGGTTTTTGCACTGCATGCGATAACTCCATGATTTCCTTGTGGTATTTAATGAGGGTTCCCCCAGAGGTTAGGGACTCCCTTCCTTTCCATATTGCAGCATGGGAATGTAAGATTAGATAAGCATACTTACTATCTGTAGCAAAGTCTCCCAATAACAACTGAGGAGGTGGGAGAAATACCTGGTTACAGGCTATCCCAGGATTCCTTGGATGGTAATGGACCTTGAGGATAGCTGTCTGGGACAGGAGATTAACACTGAGAAAGCTGTGCCTGTGTCCAGGAGGAAGTCAATTTCCTGGCCCTCAATGGTTATATGTACCCGGGGCTCAGTGAGAGTGATGACATGAGCTGGCGCTTGCCCCGGGCACCCTCAGTCCTGTTGTTGGGTCATCTCGTTGGGAGTTTCTGACCCAGAGAACCGTTGTCCTCTGGGGCAATGCACCTTCCAGTGATTGCCTCAGCATAGTGGACATGGGCGAGGGGACAGCTTGTTTCTCATTGGACAATCTTTTTAAAAGTGTCCTTGCAAAATCACACTGATCACAAGCCCCACCAGGTGATTGGCCTGCTCCATTTTCTGTCCTCTTTGAACCACCAAGGTTTGTTTGTCTGAGGGCCATGACTAAGGCTGCAGCCTTTCTCTGATCTCACTTTTCCTTTTGGGCCTGTTCCTCCTGGTCCCTATTATAGAACACTGAAGTTGCCAGGTTTAATCATGCCTCCAGATTTTGTTCAGGGCCTAGGGCTCACGTTTGGAACTTTCTCCTGATATCTATGGCTGATTGGGTAATATACTTATCTTTTAGAATCAATTGACCCTCGAGTGAGTCAGGTGACAGGGGAGTATGTTTTCTTAAGGCCCCCCCATAGCCACTTGAGGAAGGCAGAAGGATTTTCTTCCTTTCCCTGAGTTACGGTGGACATCATTGAATAATTCATGGCCTTTTCATAGTTTTTCTTAGTCCTTCTAGAACACAGGTTAACAGGTGTTTGTGACTCCAGTCCCCATGATCTGAGTCGAGGTCACAGTGGGGATCCATAGTGGGGATGGCTTGCTGACCGGTAGGGAATTTGTCCCTTTCTTTGGTTGTCATTCTATAATTTACTTGACTAAGATATCAGGTATCTTCAAACTCTCGGGCTGCAGCTACAGCTGCATTCTTTTCATTAAAGGCCAGGGTTTGATCTAACAATAGCATGCCATCTCTCCAAGTGAGATCGAAGGTTTGCCCTAGACTATGTAGGACATCTATATACCTAACAGTTCATCTGAAAGCTTCCCCAGGTCTGCCTTGATCTTTAAATCAGAGAGGGAGAAGGGGACATGTACTCTGGTTGAGCCAAACTCCCCTCCCCCTACAGCTTGAAGGGGTTTTTGTGGTCCTTTGGAGATTTCTTTGCTTGTTTCCTTCTGGGTGGGGGAGATTAGAGGAGGCTTATCATGAATAGGAAGGGGAGCTATAGGGAGGCTAGGATATGGGGGTAAACTGAGAGGTCCTCCTGTGGGATGTAAATTGCAAGTTTTACATAATTGTGAATTCTCCTTCAATGAAAAGAAAGCTTGGACATAAGGTATTTCACTGCATTTGCCTTCCCTCTTACAGAAAAGGTCAAGTTGCAGGATTGTATTGTAATTTGTACTCCTCACAGGTGGCCATTTTTCCCCATCAGAGAGAGAATATTGGGGCCAAGCCATAGTGCAGAAAAAATTGAGCCACCTCTTTTTCAGGGTTTGTGGGTCAAATTGGTCCCAATGACTTAGGATGCATTTCAAGGGTGAGCCTGTTGGTGTCTGAGTGTTTCCCATCTGAAAGACAAAACTGCCCATGGTTTTGGTTTGTTTGTTTCTCCCCTGCCCAAGAACCCACAACAGTCCCTGGACCCTGCTGATCAGTATAGTTGCGCTCACCAATGCAGCAGCAGAAACACCTCAAGCCCAAGAACCTGCAATGGCTCATGGACCCTGCTGATTGGAATAGTTGCATTCATCAATGCAGTAGCAGAAACACTAACTAGTTTTCCTCCTAGACCACAAGGAGGACTGAGGAAGGTCAGAATTAGTGGCCCTTACTGATACATTCTCGAAAAGCTGTTAGAGTCCTAAGCATTCTCCTATTAGTATTGAGACCTTACTTCTGTCCTATAAAGATATTATGCCCCAAAAATGAAGTGGAGGGCCATACCCTGAAGGAAGGAAGGGATCTCCAGGGTTGGAAGAATGACACCTTTTGTCCTCACTTGAATAGGAAGGATACTATTTCTGAAGCTCCCCATATCCTAGCTCCAGGAATAGTTTTTGCTAGGCCTGCTAGTCTGAGGAGGGATCCTAAAATTCCAGATAAGATAGTCCCCCCTACCATGGGGCTTTGGGCAAAAATTATGTCTTTCTGATTAGTGAGCCTGGGTGCCTAAAGAAGGGAATAGAGTCCTGGAGTTTATACTAGAAATCATTCTTATAGGAGAAACTAGAGAAGCACCAGAAACAGGGAGTGGTTTTCAGAAGTGGGACTAGCCTCAGAGAAGAGAGGCGAGAGGAAGTTTGTCTGACAGGCATTAGGACTCAGGAGGCAAGGGTCAGGATAGATAGGATAGATAGGCGAGTCTCACTTGGGCGACATGACTTTGCGAGTTCCGCTCATGGTCACGGGGTCAAAGAAATTGTTGTCCAGACCCTGGAGCTGAATGGCTTTCATCTCTGTTGACCCTCAGCTCAGCCCGGAAGCAAAGAAAGAGCAGAAGCTGGTTCCAGGCAAACCAATGCTCCCAACCCCAAAGAGTCAGGGGTTGTTAGAGAGTCCTTTCCCAGAAATACTGACACTTGTGTCTTTAGTCTGGTGGTTGCACTAGTTGCTTTTAACTGGCTGACAGGTGTCTGGTATTTAGCCCCCAAATTCTAAGGAAAAATAGGACAGAATAGCAAGTGAAAGGGGTCTGATGGTACTCACTGCTTGGTGAGAGTCCCTTCATGGTCACCAAAATGTGTCCGGAATTTATTCCTTCTGGTGGGTTCTTGGTCTTTCTGACTTCAAGAATGAAGCCATGGACCCTTGCAGTGAGGGTTGCAGTTCTTAAAGATGGTGTGTCCGGAGTTTGTTCCTTCAGATGTTCAGATGTGTCTGGAGTTTCTTCCTTCTTCCTTTGGGTGGATTCATGGTCTCGCTGACTTCAGGAGTGAAGCTGCAGACCTTCACAGTGAGTGTTACAGCTCATAAAGGTAGTGTGGACCCAAAGAGTGAGCAGCAGCAAGATTTCTTGTGAAGAGCGAAAGAACAAAGCTTCCACAGCGTGGAAGAGGACCCAAGAGCATTGCTGTTGTTGGCTGGGGTGGCTAGCTTTTATTCCCTTATTTGGTCCTGCCCACATCCCACTGATTGGTCCATTTTACAGAGTGCTGATTGGTCCATTTTACAGAATGCTGATTGGTGCATTTGCAATCCTTTAGCTAGAAACATTCTCCAAGTCCCCACCCGAATCAGAAGTCCAGCTGGCTTCACTTCTCAGTAGGAGTTAAAAATACAATACATTGGACTAATCAAATGGAATATCAGAGAGTCAGAAATCCACAAATTATAGTGACTTCATGTATTAGTGTTCTCCAGAGAGAACCAATGGGAGATACATAGATAGATAGATAGATAGATAGATAGATAGATAGATATGAGAAGGGATTTGTGAAGGGAATTGGCTCACACATTTATGGAGGCTGAGAAATCCTACGACAGGCTAGTCTTTGAGGTTTACACATTATTTCCTCTGAAAACGTTGTCCCAGACATAACACAAAATAGTGCTTTATCAGTCTTCTAGGTATTGTTTAATTCAGTCAAGAGTGACAGCATATCATGCTTAGATGTAGGCACAAGTGAAAAATTGATGGATAAGGTTCACTTGAGGTTACAGGAGATGAAAGAACCAGAAAATAAGGATTTATTCAAAAGAGCTCTGAATTCAGTTTGTCAAATCTATGACCTGATATTTGAAATTTGAAAAGATAGTGATTATTTATAAAATATACCTTTCTAGGATTCTTGGTGGAATAACTGATTCAGACCTAGACTTGTTGTAATAAGTCAGGTGCAGGAGAAAAGGATAGGAATCTTTCCACGTCAGCAGACAGGAAATATAATGGATGCAAAGTAGATTAAAATTGGGTTTAAGTTTCTGCTTTTAATGAAATGTTTTCCAGAACTTTGAAGACATGTCTGACTTGTATACTCCATGTTGTGCTGTTCTGAGGACTCATTTCAGTGAATCTAACTCAGAATCCTAGTGCCTACCTTTCACTGACAGACAATCACAACTGCCTACACTGTATTTCTTCACTCAAAGAAGAACATAGGTTTATTTGTTATGATGAAGGGTCAGACGGATGGTAAACTTGGCCTGTATCACCTTCACAACCATACACAAAGACACACATGGATCAGTACTCTCCTCTAAGAGGAAACTTGGCCATCATTGTTCCCTTTTTGATATTCTATTCTTTTAGTAATTCTGAGAAGAAAGAAAAACAAACAAACAAACAAACAAAAGGCATGGTACTGATTCAGAAATTTCTTTACTCATCTCAATCTTCTCTCTAGTCAGATTATTTCTTCCATACAGTTGAGTAAGAAACCTTGAACCCTATAGTCAGCAGACAGTTTCTGTTCCAGGCTTGCTCTCTCTACTGCCTTAGAATAGACAATATTCTTTGTATACTTCACTAGAAACTTTCAGGATTTATTTAAATTTTAAAACAAACATTCAATGATTTATTTCACAGTGTTATTCAGTGAACGTGTCTTTTTCCCTAAAACCCCTGGTGCTTAGGCAAAAACTATATCAAAATTTAGGATGCTGTGCACTCCTCTCTTTGATCTCAAAAATCTATATGCATTTCTCTTTTCATATTATTTACATCTATCTTAGCTTTTTCTGAAAGGAAATCCAAGCCTACTTATAAGTAGGTATGTATTCTCAAAACACATTTTAGTTTAGACCAATCAAAGTCTTTTTTTCTTTCAATTGCCTGAGTATGGTAAACACTAGAGATGCTACTATATAACTCCTGGTACATTTGTTAGAATTGAAACAGCCATTTATACTCTCTTCTTACAATCTATGTCTCTGTGGAAGTGTTACCTGCTATGACTGAATACGTGAGTTTGAAAGTCCCACTCATTCTAAAAGTAACTTTAGCATTATTTTCTTAAAAATGTAAAGTATGTAGAGTCTAACTTGTAATAATCATCAAACACACAAGATAAGTGAATTATTCTACACTCACCATTAATTGTCTCTCTCCATGATCCACCAAAAATGGAGAGATTTGTGTGAGTCATGATTTGGAAATAATGATGATAGTGAAGGCAAAACATAAGCTGGATGGAATAAATGTATGCCTGAACCCCCAAATTTTTCATGAGTGAAATGCATCTATTACACCAGATTTTATGCAAATACCAAATACTGACTCATAGTCATGTTAAAATTGTATTCAGTGTTCTATGTATCTTACTGAGCTATCACAACAATATTGTACTTGAACTTTTCCAAACCATTTTTTACCCAGTCAGACTTAAAATATTGCTCTAGTCTGCCTTTATTCCTCTGAAGTGACACCTTGAAAGTGATGCCTTGTGTGTTATAGAAGATGGACTAAAAGTATACTCAATAAACTGTCTGTCTAATTTATACCACATACAACATCATCTGGGGACAGTGTGCAATAAGGCAAAAAGGGAAGAAATAAATAGTGCTTCTGGCATTTTGGAGAGTGTGCAACATTTTGAAGCCTGAGGGACTGTATTTTGTTAGCAGTTTGTACCTCAATCTCAAGAAGTTGTTGGATTTTAAGTCTCCCCTACTCCCTACAATTTGCACTACATCACAAAGTTATTTTGGAAATATTTGCTATTAAATTTTAGTTCATTTTCTTTCCAATGTTTCACAAGTAAAGTAATATTATTTAAATATGGTATGGATTTAGAAAACAAAATAATTTTTTTCTTTTAACACAAACACTGTCTTTATGAAACCAAACTGCTTTTTCCCAAAAGAAAAGAAAATTACCCATTTGTTAACCCCACACCACCTCCTTCAAGGATATGTACTTAATTCTAAATCAAAGAAAAAAGGGGTTTGGAGACAGTGTAACTCAAGGTCTTTTATAACACATTAAGTTACAAAAAGATTTAGATGTGTTGTTAAAATAACATATGAATGAAACTCATTGCATACCAACTATAGATATTTTATTAACGAATTAAAATGAAAATATAGTAAGGCAGTGCCTTATTCAAATTTGTAATGCTCACAATACCTTACCTTACAACACATTGTCTAGGTATTTTCACAGCAATTTTTTGTTATGTTTGACTGAAAATCCATTTTAACCTTCAAAATAATTTTAAAAACATTTTCATAATACTTGGAGTAATAACAGAATGTTATCTTGAGATATTATACATCCAGGTAGAACTTAAAGAGAGATAATGAAACAAAGTGGTTTAATATTTCAATCATATGAAACCTTGAATAATAATTAGTCATAATAGTATGTGTAATACAAATAATTAAGAAAATATAGTAATAACGTGCTTCAGAAAATACCAATGGTATTGACCACATGTGTTCTTTAACAAAATCAAACATTATAGTTAAAAATATAAACTCACCAAATGATTTTGATCTTTTGTTATAGTCTTGTTTTCTATTTAGGTTTAAAAAAATGTAAGAAACATATTTCTTGATATTTCCAATTGATTGAGGATTTACACTGGATCATAAATTCGACCTTCCTTTTTGGGTGAGAAATGCTTTATGATTCTCATATTCACTCTCAGACACCTAAACTGTAGCCATAAAATGGAACAGAACCATTGCCCTCAGGTAAATGTCATATTCTGTGACCACATTTTCAGAATGTAATAAAGATGCTACACAGGAACAATGAAATACTTAAGGGATACACTTGCTTATATAATCAGCTTAAACAATAATTTAATATAGTATTTTTGTAATTGAGACAGCAATAAACTTTCTCCTTCCATATTATATGCATTAGAAGCATCTAAATATTTTAAATATCAACTCCCATTTTTATGACAAAAGGTTATTGTTTTAAAATTGTTCTCAAAATGGAATTCATTTAGAAATTGTTCAAAATATGTTATGCTTCATATTTATTTATTCATTTTGTCAAGATTAGCAAGTGTCTGCATTTTATTTTTCAAATTAAAACTCATTTCCTTTAACAGATGATAATGTAACTCTTAAGCTATTTTTTTTCTAAACTACTTTGGTTAAGAATGAAAATTTGTTTCTAAAACTATTAATATTTATTTTCACTAAATATGAACTATTTTGTTTAAAAGAATTAAACAAGTTTTTAATCAATAAATGCCATAGCATTAGTTAGATTTGATAATACAACATTCTTTCACGCTGGGGCATCTAAACTAGTTTTCCCTGGGTTTGTTGCAAATCTGGAAGCTAGCGATGTCCTGTTAGAATAGTGATTACTGACCAGGCATGGTGGCTTAAGCCTGTAATCCCAGCACTTTGAAAGGCGGAAGCGGGCGGATCACTTGAGGTCAGGAGTTCGAGAACAGAATGAA
Source organism: Trachypithecus francoisi (assembly GCF_009764315.1). Classification (NCBI taxonomy): domain Eukaryota; kingdom Metazoa; phylum Chordata; class Mammalia; order Primates; family Cercopithecidae; genus Trachypithecus; species Trachypithecus francoisi. The sequence continues at coordinate 154,292,057 of NW_022681454.1, read as the reverse complement.
CAGCATGACCAACATTCTCAAACCCCATATCCACTAAAAATACAAAAACTAGCCGGGCGTGGTGGCAGGCTTCTGTAATCCTAGCTACTAGGGAGGCTGAGGCAGGAGAATTGCTGTGAGCCAGGAGGTTACAGTCAGCCAAGATGGTGCCACTGCACTCCAGCCTGAGCAACAGAGGGACACCCTGTCTCGAAAAAAAAAAAAAGACTAGTGATTGCTGCTGGAGAAAGGGCAGAAGCCTACAGAAAGCTGCTGGCTCTTCATGATTATTGCTTCTGTGTGTTCTAAAGTTCTGTCTCTTACCACCAGTAACCAATACAGCATAGTTGTTGCTGCTTCCCTAACCCTCCTGTCTTTCTCAACTTCAGTTTTAGTAAACTGTAACCCAGAAGTATATGAGGAAAAGCATTCTGGGAAATGTAGTCTTAGCATAACCAAATTGAAATTAAATCCATCATAGATACATTAGGGTATGGATGTTTGTCAACACTGGTAAGAATGAAACTCACTATTTAACAATTCCTCAGGCCCCAGTACCTATACATTGGCAAGTTCTGTCTCCATGAGGCAGAGCAAATCTCCCTACACAGACGCTATGGACTCTGTGTGCAAGATTCCCTTAAAGATAGAAAGTGAGGCTATGAATCATCCTCCAGCACACTGAATCAGAACTTAGTGGCATGAAAGACTAAGAACTGAGTAAATTTTTTTCTAGAAGTGGATGGGAGGAGAGAGGGAGGAAAGGGTTGAATGAGCATTGACAGCTGCATTACTTTTCTATATGCAGCAGTAGCACTGGTTATATCAAGATTTTTTATTGTCAAGAGTTTCTTGTTTATAGCAGTAGAAATACAATTCGCTGTATCTGTATTCAGTAACAGCGTTATCTTCATGTAACCGACTCTCATTGAGAGGTTAAAATCCCATCTATGGATCTTAGATGGACACTGAGGGCTACACAATAACTTTTCTTCTGTAATTATTTGTAATGTATTACTATTTTAAAACTCATTGAATTCTAAACTCCAATATTATTATTTTCTATTTTTTATTGAAGTATAATATGAATGCAGAAAAAGGTACCTATCAAGAGCTCAGTCTTTCTCCTCACTTACAATCATTACACATAGCAAAAAGAAAATTACCTGCTCAAGAGAGGTACACATGTGACCCCTTTAGCATCCTCTGCTAATGGATAACAACTATCCTGCCTTCTAACAGCAGAGATTCATTCTTTCAGTTTTTGGTCTTCATATCAGTGAAATCATAAAGTATATGTGCTTTAATATCTGTCTTCTTTCACTTAACATATTTGCAAGTTATTCAAATTGTTGAGTGGCTGATTTATTTTCTTTGCTGAATTATAATCAATTGCATAAACATATATTACAATCATTTTTCCATTTTTCTACTCCTAAGCGTTTACTAATTTTCATGCTTTTGCTACCACAAACTTATGAGCATTCTAATGCATATCTTTGGTGAAAATGTGTACATATTCTGCAGAGTATTTTTCTATGAGTGGAATAGCTAGGTCATAGGCCATTCATACATTGAGCTGTAGTTACTACTGTAAAATCATTTACAAAATTGATTTGTACTGTGTTCCATTTATGCCAGTTAGGTAAAGTTGGTAAATTGCATTCTTTAGATGTGCTATATCCTTACTGACACTTTGTCCCAAAGCTTGTTCTATTAGCTGTTGAGAAAGGTATGAAGATGGCCCCCATTATCTCTCTTTTTAAAATTTTTACTTTACAAAGAATGTGCTTACAGATTTGGAATAAGGATTTCCTCAGAGAGGATTTTATCATTATTACAGTCCCTCATTATCTCTAGAATGTCTCTTTCCTTAATGTACAATGTCAGAAGCTCAGCTGGATTCAGGAGAGCTGAGCTGCCAGATCTTGGAGTAGCCAATTGAGAAAACAAGCAAAAAGGAATGTAACAGTCCAGCCTTTAGTCACTTACTGTGACAGTATAAATAAGCAAGAGGCTAAGCCTGAGAAAACACTGGTCCCCATTCCCTCTCCATTCCTGACCAGCTCCAGTTTTTCCCCACTGGGTGGTGCAGTTAGATCTGCATAAACACAGGGGTGGTTTCACTTCCAAGGGAGCCAGAAACTAAAGGCTTCTGTAGCTTTATAGACCTGGGAGTTGTTGAGTTGGAGAAGGAAAGTCTAGGAGTAGGAAAGTATGTAGTACAGGCGTACCTTGGAAATATTGCAGGTTTGGTTCCCGAGCACCACAATATAGTGAATATCACAATAAAATGAGTCACTCAATGTTTTTAGTTTTCCAGTGCATATAAAAGTTATGTTTACGTGATACTGCAGTCTATTATGTGTGCAATTGCATGATGTCTAAAAGACAATGAACATAACTTAATTAACATCCATCACTACTAAAACATGCTAACAATTATCTAAACCTTCAAGTAGTTGAAAACTTTTTGCTGGTGGAGGGTCTTGCCTCAATGTGATTGATGCCGAATCATCAGAATGGTGGCTGCTGAAGGTTGCAGTGGTTGTAGCAATTTCTTAAAATAAGGTAACAATGAAGTTTGCCACAGTAATTGACCCCTCATGAAAGATTTATCTGTAGAAGGCAATGCTATTTAATAACAGTTTACCCATAGTAAAACTTCTTTCAAAATTGCAGTCAATCTTCTCAAACCCTGCAGCTGCTTTATCAACTAGGTTTACGTAACATTCTAAATCCCTTATTGTCATTTCAACAATATTCAAAGCACCTTCACCAGGAGTAGATTCCATCTCAACAAATCACTTTCTTTGCCCATCCATCCATAAAAAGCAACCAAGCATCCAATCAAGTTTGATTGGATGCATAACTTGATTGGATGCATAAAAAGCATCCAATCAAGTTTGGCTATGAGATTTCAGCAATTCAGTCACACCTTCAGGCTCCACTTTTAATCCTAGTTCTCTTGCTAATTCTACCACATCTGCAGTTCCATCCTCTATGACATTTGTGAACCCTTCAAAGCCATTTATGAAGGGTAAAATCAACTTCTTCCAATTCCTGTTAACAGCGATATACTGACTGCTCCTGTAAGTCACAAATGTCCTTGACGGCATCGAGAACGGTGGATCATTTCCAGAAGATTTTCTGTAATGGCAGAAGATTGCTGTAATGGAATTTTAGTTTTAGTTATTGTAATTTTAATTTCTAAAACTTCTGTTTAATAATTTTGTAGAGTCTCATTATCTGGTTACCTTCTTCATTTTATCTTCTGTTTTCTCGAAATTTTTTTCTATATACTTTGAATACATTGCCATAGTGCCCATAGAATCTTCATTAGTTACCATCAAGGTCTGGATCCCTTAAGAAGTTTTCATAGTGTCTGTCTATACTCTCAATTTTAAGAAATCATATTGCATTGTATTTTGGCATACCCGGTGATTTTATTATATAGATATCATTGTGTCGAAAAATTATAGACTCTCAAATGATAGAATCTTCCTCCCTAATGACAGAAAGTCATTCTGCTAGTCAGATGGTATGGTTTCTGAACATCTTAATTCAACCAGGGATTTTGCTAACTTAAGTGTAGACTGCATTCTTGATCAGAATTCAGCAACTATCCTGAGAGAAAAACTAGCCAAATTCTCTAAGATCTCAAATTGTTTGAACAGAATTCTGCTGGTTTTTCTGTTCCCCTGTAATGTTCATATATAGTTTTGTGCTCAGAGCCTCACTCCCTGCCCACACCTAAATAAGCAAGTGTCCTCAGGGTAAAATGGCTGCAGAAGTCAGATTGCCTGTGAGGGTCTTTCTTCTCTAGTTTTATAGCATCTACAATATCTAATGACTTAGCACTTGAGGAAGACTTTAAGCTAATATATTCCTATTTTTTTCAGCATTCCTAGTTATTGATGACTAGAATATACCATGCTATACTATTTTATTTCACCTGGAAGTCAAATTTCTCATTCAGTGAACTTTTTGATGTCAACTTTTAAAGCCTGACTTGCCCCCTGCCCCACCTGAATAACAGCCCGCAATGTAGATGGCCAGTTTGATGAAAGACCCAAATTACTACATTTTAAAGTAATCTCTGGGCTTCTCATCAGAAATACATTTGATTCATAGACCACATTCTGACAACCACTAAAATCTGCCTAAACTTTGAGGTAGACATCATTGGGTTTAGAGATTTTTAAGAACATTTTGCAGCCAACACGAACATGAGATAAATGCAAAATATAATTTCAAATCCTTGTGCTCCGTTTTGCCTCCCAGATCACAATAAATAAAAGTTATGACTAAACAGTCCAAAATTCAACTACAATCTTTCCTCTTTAAAAGGCAATCTCTTATAGAAGATAAAGGTTAATCTCATTATATTTTATTTTCAAGTAACAGCCCCATGACTTTTAGAGTCAACTTCTGGGAAGACATTAGAATCTTAAAAAATCTTTCCTTTCTCAATAATTTTACTATTATTATTTCACTTTCTTACGTCTAGATTCTTGTTATGCCTACTGCAGTTGCTTGCATATTTCTACTTAAGGAAACTATTATAGTTCTATATTTCTGCCTAAAAATTAAGAACTGATTTTAAATTGGTTATAATAATGGCAAAATCTGATAGTTATGCTCAATTCCAAATATTATAAAATGTTAATCTGTAGGCCTTCTGTGCCTATTTATTGAAATATTTCTGATAAGAGAATATGCCATAATTCTAGGCTCTGATTCACAAGTATCTGCTCTTAGTCTTTCTGTTTCTAATTCATGATAGAACGCCGTTGAAAAACACAGTGTGTTTATGCTCATAAATAAAAATGTCATTTTTGGCAACTGCACAGGGTCATAACGCATCCTTCAATTATTTTCCAGACAAAAAAATCTGCCTATTTTTCAACCTCTTGATATGCATGCCAGAAATATCCTGCCTTGCTTTACCAGGTGAGATGTCTCTTTCCTCCTGCCCTGCTCCCATTTTCTCTCCCTCTGCCTGTCTCCTCTCCCTCCCTCTTGTAGCCTATTCATCTTTTTATTGTTTAACATAGCTACAGACACAGACTGTGTTTTTCTCCACCCTGTATAAGCGAGAAGAACATACAACATTCAAAGTCCAAGTCAAGAATAGCCATTGATTAGAGATGATGTTAGAAAGATGATAGAATCGTGAGACTCAGATCATTTATTCCACAGAGAGACACGGATTCAACAGTATGTGGACCAATTCCCTTTGCAAAAATTCTGAGAAAGAGGGAGAGGATTCTGCACCACCATAGGCAGGTACAAAAGTAGCTGTCTACATGTTTGTAGGAAATTTCATGCCATTCACTGACCATCGCCCCTCCCTCTGGCTGAAAATTTAGCCAGGGGAGAAAATCCAGCTCTCAACAACTTCTCTTGGAGGGAGAGAAGGGAAGAATGTAGCATGGATCCAATATTCTAGTTTCTTGAAAATCACTCGAGGGACTCTTTTTTTGTCTCAGCTGTCTCAGAGTACTGATGAGACCCAACACATCCTAGGGGCCTGGGGACCACTGAGAACACAACAGAGGTAGATGACCTACTGCTGCTCAGAGGCCCTGCTGTACAGCAGGCAAAGCTGTGAGAGCATGGCAGCTTCTCCCTCGAGGCATAATGGAAGGAATGGGGGGAAAAAAAAAAAAGAATGGAGTGTTTGTTCAAAATTCTATCTTTTTAGAGGGATTCCTGAGGAACTGGTCTCTGTCTTACCTGTCTTAAAGCATTGACAGGACTCTACATGCCTGGGGGCTGATGAGAAAGAAAATGAATTGGGAGGCATACAGTGGACCCAGATAACCTACAAGACCATAGACACACACTGAGGGAGCAAGAAATACGAGCACCTGAAAAAAGAAAGAAGCAAATTCACTATAACACAGAATTTACACATACAAGTCTGGGAAAAGCACATTGACAGATAAAGCATGGGAGGCCCCCAGAATCCCCAGCTGGACTGGCTTGTGAAGATCTTTCCCTCTATAAAGTCAGTTCACAAAGACCAGGAGAGGTGGTTGTGTTTTCAGATTCATGGATCTCAACTCACACTAACAAGGCACATAAAGAAACAAAAACAGCTAAAACGAAGCCATAAAATAAATCTTCAGAAAATAATCCTAAAACATGAATATTTTTGCCAGAAAAAACAACCATATAATCAATCAGTAGACGTAAAACATAATTGAACAATCAGTGGTGAAACTCAACTAATCTTTTCTCTAATCTTAGTTCCTAAATCTTAGTTCTTTGCAAATTATCTAAATGCAGATTTTCAGCAAAATTACATTCAGACTGTCACTGCATTATTATCTATTAGAAGAAGGCAATAAAACGAAGTCTTTTTTTTTTTTTTTTTTTTTGAGATGGAGTCTCACTCTGTCTCCCAGGCTGGAGTGTAGTGGCATGATCTTGGCTCACTACAACCTACGCCTCCCGGGTTCAAGCAATTCTCCTGCCTCAGCCTCCCGAGTAGCTGGGATTACATGCACCACTAAGTGAGGCTAATTTTTGTATTTTTAGTAGTGATGGAGTTTCACCATGTTGGCCTTGACCTCAGGTGACCCACCCTCCTCGGTTTTCCAAAGTGCTGGGATTACAGGTGTGAGCCACAGCGCCTGGCCCAATTAAGCTTTTAAAGCACCTATGTTATTATGATTTTCATTAAAAAAAATCTTAGAGACCTACAACATTTTTAAACTATTTATTTATATTTTAGGGCTTAGAATCTACTGGGATTTTGCAAACAAATAATATACCTTTTGTTTTTTGTTTTTTGTTTTTTTAACTATACTTAAAAGCCTAGAAAAAAACATAATTACATAATGTCACAAAATCTCAGTAATAGTCAATAAATTTTAATATATATAATGAAACTGAAAATCAACAAAAAGAAAACCAAGAAGCTACAATCACTCAAGAAATTTGTAAAAAACATCAGTATAAGTATTAAGTTAAAGATTAACTAGAACTATAGTGTAAACAATTTACAATGCAGTCAAAGCTGTAAAATCGATACTTGGTAAGAATTTTTATTGTTCTTTGCTACATTCTTCCCTATATCAAAAATTAAAATTATTTCCATGAAGTTTTTGTTTGCTTTGTCTTTCACTTCCACAGAATCTAGCTGCTCTATCCAGTTTCTTTTGAATTTTCCGACTGTATTCCATAATGCTATGTCCACTATCCATACAAAAAATTGCCTTCTTAACTCTTTCTTTTGTCTGTACATGTGTGTGAATATATATATGTATATATTTTATATGTTCATTTATACTGTTCGTTTTCATCTTGTACCAGAAAATGGAGAAAGAACAACAAAACAAATAGTTGAGAGTGTGAGCAGTTAAAAAAAATACACTTCAAATTCTAAAGATAGTTTTTTAAACATTTACTGAAATAAACATGCTCAAAAAGAACCAACTGTTTAAAGTTGAGAAAGAATACGACATTCACTATCAGTATTTAAATGCTTGAAGTTTTTAGTTGATGAAAATGGAGTTTAAAATTTTAGTTAAACCAATGACAACCTTAATTTTGAATGACATTCATAGAAACACTGTTAGATAGAATATGATGATTCCTTGTGAATGGGTGAGATTGAAACATTTTTGTTTTGAATGAAAAGTATTGAGAGTTTTAATACTTCTTTTAAAAAAATGTTAAAGAAACTAAAGAAATAGATTTGGAAAATGTATAAACAATATTTACATATGTCATGAACAATATGTTATTAAATGATCTATTAGAGAAATTGCTTTGCTTTTGATTTTTACAAAATGGCTTTGCATAATTCATTACAAGGATTTATCCACTAATAATTCATTTTTTAATGCATTAATTAATTAATATTTTCTAAAATACTCCTAGAGAATCAACTCTTTTACAGAAAATGTTTATAGTAAAACATTTTCTGTAAACCCTTGTGGTCAAGGAGTTGCAGAAACATGATTGATAAGGTGAAAGATTTTTCAGTGAGGCTATCCACATCCCTGTAGCATGCATGACTGAGAGATCCTAGATATAACACTGTTTATTGCATTTTACAGTTGTTTCCTGGTTACCCTAGTATGCTATTTTGTGGATACTGAGAAACTGATTTTAAATATAGGGGAAGGCAAAAGACCCAGAATATTCAAAACAATGTTGAAAAAGAACAAAGTCAGAGCACTTGCCACAGTTTAACTTCAAAACTTACTATAAAGTTACAGTAATCAAGACGGTGTGGTAATGGTAAAAGAATTGACACATATATCAATGGCACAAAATGAGAGCCCAGAAATATGCATGAAATAACTAGTCTTTTTTCTGTGTCATGAAGCTCCATTTAGACAAAATCACTAATTGGCAAGAATTTTGTTTTTAGCTACATTCATCTTTGTATCTAAAATAAAAATTATTTCCATAAAATTATGCTAGTTTTGTCTCTCACTTCCACAGGATCTAGCAGCTCTGTGTAGTTTCCTTTGAATTTACTGACTCAATCCCTAATGGGGTGCCCTCTACCAACACAAAAACGAAAGTCCCTTTTAACTCTTCCTTTTGTTCATTCTTTTGACGCAATAGAGGTAATTAGAATGACAGTTAATCATTACAAAAGCTTACTGTGTGCCAGGTATAATTCCAAATGCTCTCTGTACACTAGCAATTAACAATCACAAAACACCAGTGTGAGAGATGCTATTATTATCTCCACTTTATGGGGAAACCGAAGGATGGAATATTAATAAATTACTTGAGATTGCACAATTTGTTCAGTGACAAGCCTGGGTTGCTGTTCTCTTTACCATTTGCTGTATTTTGATTAATCTGATATAGAGGACAGGTGACTTTGAGAGGATAAGGAGTCAAGGATGAAATAATAGCATATATGTTCAAATAGTGGCTTGCTTATAGATTAGAATAATTGTGGGAGTATGTGCATGTGTATCTTCAAAGACATAAATATGTTTGGGTAAACATGTCCCCATGTTTGGAGATATATGGAAATATATTTGTAACATGCTGATATCATTAGTTGAGTTGTTTCAGAAAATTTTAAATACATTTCAGTCTCTAAGCTCAGTTTGGCATCATATAGTAGATGGTAATGAAATATTCAAATATTTTCATCTTCAAAGAACTTCTTTTATTTGGCAGTTCTCTTGAGATTATCAAGAATGTCTTGGGCATTCTGAACGTCTTGTTATCTTCCAAACAATAGTTCAGTCATTGCTTTTATAAGTATTATGTTACTTTATGGAGTAGCATACTTTTCTGTTGTAAAATATGATCAGATTATACATTTAATAAAGTTTCCTATCTCTCTATTAGTACATTTATGGAGAAAATATATATATTTTAGAGGAAAAAAGTGAAAATGCAACTATATATATTAGATGATCTAAGCAGGTTATTCTTTTTTTTTTTTTTTTTTTTTTGAGACGGAGTCTTGCTCTGTCGCCGGGGCTGGAGTGCAGTGGCCGGATCTCAGCTCACTGCAAGCTCCGCCTCCCGGGTTCACGCCATTCTCCTGCCTCAGCCTCCCGAGTAGCTGGGACTACAGACGCCCGCCACCTCGCCCGGCTAGTTTTTTGTATTTTTTTTTTAGTAGAGACGGGGTTTCACAGTGTTCGCCAGGATGGTCTCGATCTGCTGACCTCGTGATCCGCCCGTCTCGGCCTCCCAAAGTGCTGGGATTACAGGCTTGAGCCACCGCGCCCGGCCCTAAGCAGGTTATTCTATGATTCAGAATGTTATGTCATGAAAACACTTGGAGAAAGATAACAATGTGAACATACATTGCAAATTGATTTGTTTAGCTCCTTCACTCATAAATAGCCTTTACTCTTATATGACCTTTGAAATAATAAATGAGCCATAAAAATATGGAAAAGAAGAAACATCTGTCACTGCTGTGAACTTAGAGCAGTTCCATGGACAGCTTAGAAATATCAAGCATTTTCTCCTTGATATAGGAGAGTTAGTCCAGATACTATCCCACACTACAATCCACAGTTTCCTTTTAAGAAGAATGTATAGTGACTCAAAAATACAATAGTAGAGGAACTACTACAAAATTTATTCAATAAATTAATCCACATTAATGTGGCATCTTTGGGGTTTAAAAAAGCTGATAAAGTTATTTTTAAAGAAAGAAATTTCTGCTTAGGCACATACATCTGTGAATAAATTTCCTTATGGTTTGGACAGAGAAGTTAGACCATTTTTCATGCTAGAATTTTGAAGGTTTTTTTTCTTATTCTTAGTGTGAAATAATCAATTTCAGTAATTCTGAGGATTTCCTTAAAGAAACCCTGGCCAATGTGGATATAAAACGAGTTAAGGACATGCTGTTTTTGTATGTTGTGCAGCATGATGACCAAGGTTGGTTCATTGTCCTTATGGACATGGCCATACTTACTGTAAATGGCTAGAAAACAATATATCTATATGTTTTCTCAATGCAAGAGTAACAAAGTACAAACTCATCAGAAGGCAGAGGTACATGGCTCCTTAAAATATTCCCATAGTTTCCAACCTCCCTTGGATTGACAGTCAAATCCCCTTAACATTTCCTTGAAAGGTTGTCTCAATCAGATTCCTCAACACACAGCACTTCCCTTGGATATCAATTTCTCTCTCTCTGTTGCTTACATCCATCCCAGTGCCTCTCACCTTCTTTTTGTTCTTTCCTCACTATAAGTACAATATGGATTGATTCACTAAACAGTGTTTTTCAAATATCCTTTTGTTTTGACCCCTGTTCTCATCCTTACTACATTTTCGATGAACTGACAATTTCTTAGGAAGTATTCTAGTAAATTGCAAATAGCCTCAATATTTAATGTCCTCCTTTTCAGCTTTATTTATTTATTTTTGGTATCCATTGCTTCTATATACTGTGTATTTTACTACTTACTGTGTTAGCATCTGTCTTGCTGAACTAGACTATAATCACCAGAAGTTCAGGAATTGTTATCTGTTTTATTTACTAATTGTATTATCTGCCTGTTGATCATCCTAGTGTCAAATTATACTCAATAAAATAAAATAAAAATATAAATTAATGAACAGATAAAATAAATAATATAATTCTTAAAAATGCATTTGTGTATAAAAATACCTGTATAAATGTTTGAGAGCCTATATTAGGATAATTTTCTTTAATTCACTGAATAGCCTATCAATAATAGCATTAAAATGGCTAAATAAAACACAAAATATACTGACACCTACACACACGTGTGTGTGCATGAATCAACTCAACATTTAATTGAATCATGAGTGCATATTCAAGAAAATACTAAAGACTAATTGTATGTATTAAATAAGAATGAGTATTTCTGTGACTATTTTAACTATGTAAAAAATATCAACAAAACGCTACTTTTGGCTGAGTGTGGTGGTTCATGCTTGTAATCCCAGCACTTTGAAAGGCCAAGGCAGGTGGATCACTAGAGACCAGGAGTTCGAGACCAGCCTGGCCAACATGGTGAAATCTCATCTCTGTTAAAACTACAAAAATTAGCTGAGCATGGGGGCTCATGCATGTAATCCCAGCCATTCAGGAGACTGAGGCAGGAGAGTCACTTGAACCCAGGAGGCAGAAGTTTCAACGAGAGAATATACCATCTCATTCCACCCTGGGCAACAGAGAGATACTCTCTGTAAAAACAAAAACAAAAACAAAAACAAAAAAAAACTATTTTTTTCTTTTTAAAAATTTAAATTTAATTAAATTTAATTTTTTTTATTATACTTTCTGGGATACATTTGCACAACAAGCAAGTTTGTTACATAGGTATGCATGTGCCGTAGTGGTTCACTACACCCAACAACCCGTCATCTACATTAGGTATTTTTCCTAATGCTATCCTTCCCCTAGACCCCCATTTGCCAACAAGCCTCAGTGTGTGATGTTCCCCTCCCTGTGTCCATGTGTTCTCATTGTTCAACTCCCACTTATGAGTGAGAACATGCGGTGTTTGGTTTTCTGTTCCTGTGTTAGTTTGCTGAAAATGATGGTTTCTAGCTTGATCCATATCCTTGCAAAGGACATGAACTCATCCTTTTTTATGATTGCATAGCATTCCATAGTGCATATCTGCCACATTTTCTTTATCCAGTCTATCACCGATGGGCATTTGGGTTGGTTCTAAGTCTTTGCTATTGTGAATGGTGTCTTTATAGTAGAATGATTTATAATCTTTTGGGTATATACGCAGTAATGGGATTGCTGGATCAAATGGTATTTTTGTCTCTAGGTCCTTGAGGAATCGCCACACTGTCTTCTACAATGGCTGAACTAATTCACACTCCTACCAACAGGGTAAAAGTGTTCCTATTTCTCCATAACTTCTCCAGCAGCTGTTGTTTCCTGACTTTTTAATGATTTCCATTCTAACTAGAGGGAGATGGTATTTCATTATGGTTTTGATTTGCATTTCTTGAATGACCGGTAATGATGAGGTTTTTTCATATGTTTATTGGCTGTATAAATATCTTCTTTCGTGACGTGTCTGTTCATAACCTTCACCGACTTTTTGATGGGGTTGTTTGATTTTTTCATGTATATTTGTTTAAGTTCTTTGTAGATTCCAGATATTAGTTCTTTGTCAGATGGATAGATTGCAAAAATTTTCTTCTATTCTGTAGGTTGCCTGTTCACTCTGCTGATAGTTTATTTTGCTGTGCTCTGTAGTTTAACTACATCCCATTTGTCAATTTTGGCTTTTGTTGCCATTGTTTTTGGGGTTTCAGTCATGAAGTCTTTGCCCATGCCTATGTTCTGAATGGTATTGCCTAGGTTTTCTTCTAGGGTTTTTATGGTTTTAGGTCTAATATTTAAATCTTTAATCCATCTTCAGTTAATTTTTGTATAAGGCATAAGGAAGGGGTCCAGTTTCATTTTTCTTCATATGGCTAGGGAGTTTTCCCAACACCATTTATTAAATGGGGAATCCTTTCCCCATTGCTTGATTTTGTCAGTTTTGTCAAAGATCAGATGATTGTAGATGTGTGGTGTTATTTCTGAGGGCTCTGTTCTGTTCCATTGGTCTATATATTTGTTTTGGTACCAGTACCATGCTGTTTTGGTTGCCGTAGCCTGGTAGTGTAGTTTGAAGTCAGGTAGCATGATGTCCCAGCTTTGTTCTTTTTGTTTAAGATTGGTTTGGCTCTATGGGCTCTTTTTTGGTTCCATATGAAATTTAAAGTAGTTTTTTCTAGTTCTGTGAAGAAAGTCAATGGTACCATGATTGGGATAGCATTGAATCTGTAGATCACTTTGGGCAGTATGGCCATTTCATGATACTGATTCTTCCTATCCATGAGCATGGAATGTTTTTCCATTTGTTTGTGTCCTCTTTTATTTCCTTGAGCCATGGTTTGTAGTTCTCCTTGAAGAGGTCCTTCACATCCCTTGTAAGTTGTATTCCTAGGTATTTTATTCTCTTTGTACCTCAGGGTTAAGAAACTCACTCAGAACCACACAACTACATGGAAACTGAACAACATGCTCCTGAATGACTACTGGGTAAATAATGAAATTAAGGCAGAAATAAATAAGTTCTTTGCAACCAATGAGAACAAAGAGACAACATACCAGAATCTCTGGGACACAGCTAAAGCAGTGTTTACAGAAATATTTATAGCACTAAATGCCCACAGGAGAAAGCAGGAAAGATCTAAAATTGACACCCTAACATCATAATTAAAATAACTAGAGAAGTAAGAGCAAACAAATTTAAAAGCTAGCAGAAGACAAGAAATAACTAAGATCAGAGCAGAACTGAATGAGATAGAGACATGAAAAACCCTTCAAAAAAATCAATGAATCCAGGAGCTGGTTTTTTGAAAAGATTAACAAAATAGACCACTAGCCAGATTAATAAAGAAGAAAATGGAGAAGAATCAAATAGATGCAATAAAAAATGATAAAGCAGAAATCACCACTGATCCCACAGAAGTACAAACTACCATCAGAGAATACTATAAACACCTCTGTAAAAATAAACTGGAAAATCTAGAAGAAATGAATAAATTCCTGGACACATACACCCTCCCAAGACTAAACCAGCAAGAAGTCGAATCCTTGAATAGACCAATAACAACTTCTGAAATTGAGTCTGAAATTAACAGCCTACCAACCAACAAAAGCCCAGGACCAGATGGATTCACAGCCACATTCTACCAGAGGTACAAAGAGGAGCTGGTACCATTCCTTCTAAAACTACCCCAACCAATAGAAAAAGAGGGACTCCTCCTTAACTCTTTTTATGAGGCCAGCATCATCCTGATACCAAAACTTGGCAGAGACACAACAGAAATGAAAATTTCAGGCCAATATCCCTGATGAACATCAATGCAAAAATCCTCAATAAAATACTAGCAAAACAAATCCAGGAGCACATCAAAATGCTTATCCACCAAGATCAAGTTGGCTTCATCCCTGGGATACAAGACTGGTTCAACATATGCAAATCAATAAACGTAATCCATCATATAAAGAGAACCAATGACAAAAACCACATGATTATCTCAATAGATGCAGAAAAGGCCTTTGATAAAATTCAACACCTCTTCATTCTAAAAACTCTAAATAAACTGGTATTGATCGAACATATCTCAAAACAATGAGAGCTGTTTGTGACAAACCCACAGTCAATATCATATTGAATGGGCAACAGCTGGAAGCATTCCCTTTGAAAACCGGCACAAGACAAGGATGCCCTCTCTCACCACTCCTATTCAACATAGTGTTGGAAGTTCTGGCCAGGGCAATCAGGCAAGAGAAAGAAATAAAGTGTATTCAAATAGGAAGAAAGGAAGTCAAATTGTCTCTGTTTGCAGATGACATGATTGTATATTCAGAAAACCCCATCATCTCGGCCCAAAATCTCCTTAAGCTGATAAGCAACTTCAGCCAAGTCTTAGCATACAAAATCAATGTACAAAAATCGCAAGCATTCCTATACACCAATAATAGAGAGCCAAATCATGAGTGAACTCCCTTGCACAATTGCTACAAAATAATGATGCTATTTTTAAGCACTAATATATGTTAACATTAAGATCTACTTTATGGTATGAAAGCCATGAATTCGCTGAAGTATATATTTATGGGTTTTATGGTTTCACAGAAACTATAAAGTAGAAAGGAAGAATGTTTGAAACCAATATAAAAGTAATGTTTAACCAAACCTTAGAAATATCAGATTTATCATTCAACCTTTAAAAAGGAAGAAAGATAAGAGTAAAATCTGTGGACCTGGGAAGTCACATTCTCTTTGTATTACTTGGTTAACAGCTTAATTTTTTCTGAATCCTCTTTTTTTTTTTTTTTTTTTTGAGACGGAGTCTAGCTCTGTCACCCGGGCTCGAGTGCATTGGCCGGATCTCAGCTCACTGCAAGCTCCGCCTCCCGGGTTTACGCCATTCTCCTGCCTCAGCCTCCCAAGTAGCTGGGACTACAGGCGCCAGCCACCTCGCCCAGCTAGCTTTTTTTGTATTTTTTTAGTAGAGACAGGGTTTCACCGTATTAGCCAGGATAGTCTCGAACTCCTGACCTCGTGATCCGCCCGTCTCGGCCTTCCAAAGTGCTGGGATTACAGGCTTGAGCCACCGCGCCCGGCCTGAATCCTCTTTTTATAGACCCATGATACAACTAGGCCAAACTAGGCAATGCTAGATGATCACTCCTTAAGGACGTACTTATTAAACCATTGTTATATGTATAAAGGTGATTTTCATTAATTTATCATTTAATAAAAATTAATACATAGACATATTAGTTCTAGTGATCCATTTCTAACCAACAATTCTACTCACAAATTTTACATGCAGAACATTCTGCCCTGCTATCACTAATCAAAAATATCTTTCTCTTCACATCATTGAATATCAAACACAAAATTAAGTGTAGAGTTTAAAAAGATCTCTCTAAGACCTTTGTAAGATAATAATGGATGTACATTTGAAAGTGATCAATACTGATTTTTAAAAATACTAAAATGTTAATG
The DNA here is from genome assembly GCF_009764315.1 of Trachypithecus francoisi. Lineage (NCBI taxonomy): Eukaryota > Metazoa > Chordata > Mammalia > Primates > Cercopithecidae > Trachypithecus > Trachypithecus francoisi. Next base: position 154,276,053 of record NW_022681454.1, on the reverse strand, counting down.
CAAAGTTAATGCTACACATTTTGACATTTAAATTTTTAGTAACTTTTTTTCATAGATCTGCATCACTTGTTTATTTGCTTATTACTTTGCTATTTATAATCAAAGCATGACGCAATTTTAGTAACAAATGTAGTAACAAAGAAAATATGTTTTTATTTTTAAATTTTAAAATATCTATTTAAATTAGTAATTTGAGAAATAAACAATATATATTTTAATTATACCCTTTTCCTTGATTTTTATTTGTAGAAAAAACTATGAGACATACTTAAACATATACTTACAAGCTTATATCTTATAAGTATATAAGCTTGTAAGTATATAAGTATATAAACATATACTTATAAGCTTGTAAGTATATATTTAAGTATAGAGAAATATATCTGATATTTATGTTCTATTTTTCCATACATTTTAAGCCCGCAACATTAATCTTTGTTCTTAATTGGGAAGGAAAGGTCTCGGTCAATTGAAGCGGCAGTGATAGGTAAGTGACGTTGAGTTTAATATAAATATGAGTAGTTTTATTATCAAACCAGAAAATTTTATTTAAAAGTAGTTTGTGGAAAACCAAAAACTAAGTGAGGTAAAATGATGGCAATCTTTAGGTCTCTGCAGGCATTTGATCAGAAGTAGCTGTTTTTAATTGGGGTAGAACATATCGAATGGATCTCCTGTAATGGTTTATTCTGTCAATTGTAGGTAAAACACTTTTTTCAGGCTTACGTACTTTCCCTCACCCAAAATAAATTTGTTGTGGCATTTAGCAAGCTCTAATTAGTTTATTTTCTGAAACGTTGATGTGTATTTGATGTGAATTCAAGGTATTGTTTGATTTTTTTTATATTCACCCTTACGGTTCGCTGCCACATACATCAAATATCCTTTGAACACAAAAATATCTGATAATAGGGCGAAGATGTGTTTACCAAATTCATAGGATATAATAGATTTTGTTCCCTGACCTGCCTCAAACAAAGAAACTAGACAAAAGGAGGAATTAATAGAAACTGCCAGACGTTAGGTCAAGTAAGTCAGTTTCCTTAGTAAGTAAACAATTTAGAACTTCTCATCACTTCTCAGCACATGTTCTTCTGTCATCTCTGGTAACAATTCAAAAGTGATTTGTGTGATTACTCTGACTAGGTATCAATATTGCAGATATTATCATCTTTCTTTTTTAAAGTACTTAGACTATGGATAAATCTGTTGGGCATAAACCATGCTGCAGCTTTTAGAGTTTGTGATGCAGAGGTTTTATCACAACTACACATCTCACATGCATGTCTCCAAAATGATGTCTTACAGAGTTACCGAACAAATTATTTTTCCAATTTCAATGTCAGATTTAATAACTAAGTAAACCCTCTTATAATTCTTGAAGTTACTTAAACAACTTTCCTTTCAATTCAGGTAGGTTGTACAAGAAAAATAGGGGTGGGAGTAGGAGGGAAGTGGGCTGGATTTTTGTTATTTTATGTAATTTATTCATGAATTTCTACTTGATATTTTTACCTCATCTGATTACCGCCTCCATATTTCTGAATTTTGCTGTAAAATTTTCATTTGCAGCAGCTGCTCTATTCTGGATTAGCAAATTGTCATTCTTTATGTCTCTTTCCCTTTTAGTTTTATCTGCCAGCTTTAATTAGAATCACTATTCTAAGAATGTTTTAATTAAAATAATTAAGAAGGATAACACACCTGTTCAAATTGTTAGCATTCTACATATGCTTAAAAACATTTAAAGTTTTTTCAGTATTTAAAAATATATAACCCTTTGGGCTACTGGTCCTATAGTATTTTACAATTACTTTGTTTCCATAACCCAAATGTAAAAAAAAAATGGCCCCAGTTTCCATCCCAGATCCTGTTGAAAATCTCCCAGTATCGTGTCATCATACTTCTGAGGGTGCCTAAACAGTTGGTTACATTAATCTGTAATTCCTTACTCCTGATATCTGCTCCCAGAGCTTGTCTAAATTGTCACCTGTCAAAGTTGACTTCTTCGCTTTCAGTTCTGCCCATGTGCGTATTTTTCAACTTTAATTCTTCAGGGAAAATTCAATGCGAGTCTACGGTGTTGGCACTTTTACCAAAGGTTTGAGATGGTAGGGGTGTGATAGGAAAGTAGAGATTAGAACCCAAATCAAAACAAGGAACAAATTAAATACAGTTGACCCTTGAAAAATATGAGGGTTAGGCACACAGACACCCACCTCCTTCCGCGGTGGAGAATTCAGATATAACTTTTGATTTCCCCAAAGCTTAGCTTTTAATAGCCTCTTGTTGACCGAAAGCCTTACAGATAACATATGAATTGTATATTGCATTCTTACAATAAATGAGCTAGAGAAAAGAAATGCTATTAAGAAAATCAAAGGAAGAGCAAATATATTTCTCTACACATCTCACATGCATGTCTCCAAAATGATGTCTTACTGTATGTATACTGTATTTAACAATACTATGAGTTTACATCATCTGTTTAAAAAACAATCCTTTGTCTGAAATGTTGGGCAATTGCAGCTACAGACCTAAATCTGTGGCATACATCAAGCAGTTCAAATTTATATCGTAATGTCATGACTTTGCTTCTTGAGAGTACTTTCAGTATAATTGTGGCACTTTACATGGGTTCCATAGTGTTATTCAAGGTTTATGATATTACACTAAACACAAGATAAAATATGCTAGAACTGCAAGGGATCACATTTTACTACCATACACAATTTACTAGAGACAAATTGCTCATGTGAAGATCATTAACATTACACGGTGTTCTAAGGGGATGCTTGCAACACTAGAACTCACCACAATAACAATAGGAGGTGGCCACCACACTATTACGGTAGTACAGTATGCAGTATGCACTACAGGTAATTGTATGCAGTTATAATTTAATTCTGCATCTTTACATTTATCTATATTTCTCTCGGCTGTGAGCGGTACCATGTACAGTCCGTATTTGTATTTGTAAGTTTTGATAAATTTTAACCTTTTTATAATAATCTATATTTTATGATAATAAATGATAAAATATACTAGTATCTGCACATACTTTATCCATTCATGACAGATCTATTTTTTTTCTCTTTTTTTGGCTATCTCTAAGCTACACAGTTTATTTGCAAATTTTTTTCAAATATTTGCCAATCTCCAAAAAATTTTCCAGTGTATTTTTAAAAAATTATGGAAGTGGATTCATACAATTCAAGCCTATGATTTTCAAGGTTCAACTATACTATGATCAGTATTCTTCTAAGTTCCTTTTGTATCCTTCAACTTTGCCAGTTTGTATTTCTCATCCCTCATAATTGTCCGTAAACCCAAGCCTTCTGCCATTTTCTGGGCCATTTCCGAATTCCCAAGAGTTTTGTTTCCCTGGAGTTTTGAGAAATCATTTTTTATTATTTTTGACTCTATTATATAAAATTACTTAACTGCTAAATTGATTTACTCCTGTAATTTTAGCATACCTTAATGTCTGATAAAAATGAATAAAGACCAACAGGCAAATAAAGGCCATTAGCAGTGTTGATTTAAATTTTTTCATCTATGAGTGAGTCTATAGATTATAAGAATCCTGTAAGATTTAAAACATAGATCCTTGGACCTTATCCTGGACTTATTTATCTAGAATAGTTGAGATGCTGGCACAGAAATCTGCCTTTCAATAAGTTTGCAGACTAATATTCAAAATCTCCTAAAGTTGGACAGTCACCTATGGTTACTTTTATGTGTCAATTTGAGTGAGCCACAGGTGTGCAGATTAACCATTGTTTCTGCATGTGTCTATGAAGGTGTTTCCAGAAGAGATTATCATTTGAATCAGTGAACTCAGTAAAGTATATTGCCCATGCCATTGTGGTCTGTCGTATTTCAATGTGTTGAAGGCTTGAATAGAACAAAAACTGGAGGATGGAAGAATTTTCCTCTTTTATCCTGCCTCACTGCTTGAGTTGGAACATCTTATTTCTTCCCCTGTTCTTGAACTGGGATTTACAATGATTGATTCCCCTTGTTTTCAGGCCTTTGAACCCAGACTGAATTACGTTACAGGTTTTTCTGCATCTCCACCTTGCAAATGGCAGATACCGGGACACCTCAGCCACCATAATCACATGGACCAATGCCTCCTAATCTTTTCTTTCTCTCTCTCTCTAGAGAACCTTGACTAATACAACTGTGTATTAGTCAAGGAAATTGCAGAATCTGCAATTATATATATGTTTAAACATCATATTTCTATATTTTTAATCTTTCACAATTTCTACTGTTTTGAAACATAGAGCTTTAAAAATGTTTCACTATTTTATAAAAATAAAAATATTAAATTATATAAAATATTATATAGTCACATTTATATCATTGAAATTGTTTTCATAAAAATTATACAATAATAACATCTCCATTGTATATATGCAATTTACAATAGGATATGCTTTCATTATACATTCCAAAATCTTTAACATGTTTATTCTATGCAAAGCATTGTGCTATACTTATTGAGAAGACAAAACTGCCCTACTGAATGCAGCCTAAGGGAATACATATACATACACACACACACACACACACACACAGGCTATCAAATTAATACCATTAGGGAATATTATAGAAATAGCTTTCAATGAAAATTTTGTAGATAGAGAAGTCATTTTAACTATAAGCCACTTAATGCTGCATAACTCTTTTAAGTTTTCAAGTTAAACATGTTTATGCATTTGTATACAATGAAAAACAAATAATGGAAGAAATAAAGACAGAGTTTATATAACAAATAGGTAGCAGACATCACTGTTGGAGGAATAAATGAGAATGTATATGAAAGAGCTTACTAAACTAAGAGATTCCTAAGGAAATACTATTTTGTAATGGTAAGGAAAGAAAATATTTTAAATCATGTGATGGATAGATAACAAAGGAATATATCAAACAAGAAAATTATTGACTGTGGTTTGAATACAAGGATATTTATACAATAAATATTTTATTTAATAAATAAATTTACTGCTGAAACTATAAAAACAATAGCATGAAAATCATTGAAGTGTTTACTAAATCAACAACTGTGTTTTTATATGAAGTTTAAAAATTAGAAATAGATATTTAAGACATGTAGAATTATAAATACACATTAGAGATAAAATGTAGTCAATTCCAATGAAGAATTCTTTAAATTTTCTTATAAAAATAGATGCTTCAAAACGAAAGTTAGAAATGAGAAAAATCTTTCCGCAAAGGTTTTTATTCAATATTTAATGACAAATTTACAATTAGATTTATTGATTTTATCAGAGTAGCTACTGTCATCTATAGTTTCAGAAGTGCTTGCAATTTTTTATGTTTTTTAATTAACTGTAATCAACTATGGGAATAAATTATAATCCCTAAAGCATTTGGCATGCCATTTAGCACCACATTTTATTTTATCTGTTTGATAGGGTACAGTGATGACTCTATCCTGCATAGGGATGACAAACTGAGAATAAAAAAGACGTCAACTGATTTCCAACACCTCCAATGGTCTCTAAACAACATCAATAAAATTGAGTATTCTCGGAGTATTCACTGTCACCAAATGTGGCATTCAGGGTGATGGAACTGAGGAACTGACGGTCAATTAGAAGCTCAAGGACACCGTGATGTGATACATCTGCCAATTATGTGGGAGCTTAACACTAATGCAGAATAAATGATTTACATCAAAATGTGATGGAATGACAACTGGTAAGGAAGTATCAAAGAGGGTGTTTTTTGTTTTTTGTTTTTTGTTTTTTCAAGGAAGGCTACACTGAAAAGAAATTTCAGTTTAGTGTTCTATTTTTATGACTATAGTCAAAAGAAAAGACAATGGGAATTATTTAGAATATAGAGCCCTATAGAACTAATATGAATTCCATGACTGGGGAGCAAATATAAAAAAAAAAACACTACTTCCAATGTTATCAGACATTTTCCCAAAGCAAATTTTATCCATAATTTTGTTTTTATTAAAACATTATAAAAACTTACAATTGAGCTACATATAGTGATCTATCAAAAAAAGAACAAATATCACTAAATTAACTTGAAGGCAGTAGATGCTTTGGAAAGAAAAAAGTGCTGGTAATTTTTTTACTGTAATATCATAGAAGACAAAAATAGTCTCATATTATTAGATGAGTGACTCTAAGTGTCTTTTAAAAATCGTGGAAGATATCATTGGCTCAATAATCATGTATGTTTATGTGTTAAGATAGCATCTTATTTATTCCTGTCTAATAAGATTCATCTCTAATGACATTTGATAATATATGATCTGGCACTTGAGGAAAAGTTAGGACAACCCCAGATATACAATTATGTTCTAGTTAAGAAAGTCAAGACAGAGGAAACAGCATTTTCAAAGATAAGGAGGTATTTAAAAAACTGACATATTTTGACATAGTTGGAATAGAGACTAAGAAAATATGGAATCAACTAAAGATAGAAATGTAAGCTACGGCCGGGCGCGGTGGCTCAAGCCTGTAATCCCAGCACTTTGGGAGGCCGAGACGGGCGGATCACGAGGTCAGGAGATCGAGACCATCCTGGCTAATACGCTGAAACCCCGTCTCTACTAAAAAAAAAAAATACAAAAACTAGCCGGGCGAGGTGGCTGGCGCCTGTAGTCCCAGCTACTCGGGAGGCTGAGGCAGGAGAATGGCGTAAACCCAGGAGGCAGAGCTTGCATTGAGCTGAGATCTGGCCACTGCACTCCAGTCCAGGCGACAGAGCGAGACTCCGTCTCAAAAAAAAAAAGAAATGTAAGCTACATAGTCTAGAATCTAATTACAATAAAATTTTTTATGAAACAAGATACAGTATGATTTTCCTCAAAATGTATTAACATACAATTAATTTTATGAGATATTTTACATAATGTTAGTTGCAATATAAAAATATATTTCTATAAGATTTGGACTGGCTTAGGAATCCCTGCAGATTCAAAAGTACAGTTAAACAGTGATTAAATTATTTAGATTATAGCTGAAAATGTGCTGGGTGAAGACTGTAATATCATAGCCTTTTTATTTTTTTGAGACAGAGTCCCACTCAGTCGCCCAGGCTGGAGTGCAGTGGCACAATCTCGGCTCACTGCAACCTCTACCTCCTGTGTTCAAGCAATTCTCCTGCCTCAGCCTTCCGAGTAGCTAGAACTACAGGCACGCACCACCACGCCCGGCTGATTTTTGTATTTTTAGTAGAGACAGGGTTTCACCATTTTGGCCAGGCTGGTCTCAAACTCCTGACTTCGTGATCCGCCCTCCTCAGCCTCCGAAAGTGCTGAGATTACAGGCATGAGCCACTGCGCCCGGCCATCATAACCTTTTTTTTTTTTTTTTTAAAAGATGCCTAAGTATGTCATTCAAGTGAAAACAGGTCTCTTGTGGGAAGGATGTATTTGGATCCTGATTTTTGTAAACACACCCAACCACTCTGTCCTTTGATTGAAGAATTTAATCCCTTTACAAGCAAAGTTATTTTTGATAAGTATAGACATATTTCTACCATTTTGTTAATTTTTTTCTTGTTGTTTTGTACATCCTTTGTTCTTCGCCTCTTGTGTTCACCTCCATAATTTGGTGATTTTCTACAGTGTTAAGGTTTGTTTCCTTTCTCTTTATCTTTCATGTATCAGATGAAATGTTTTGCTTTATGGTTACCATCGGACCTACATAAAACATCTTTTTATTTTTATTTCTTTATTATACTTTAAGTTCTAGGGTACATGTGCACAACGTGCAGGGTTGTTACACATGTATACATGTGCTGTGTTGGTGTGCTGCACCCCTTAACTCTTATAGTTACAATAGGCAATTGTAAACTGATGACAACTTAACTTTGATCTGATAAAAATACCCTAGAATTTTACCCTCCCCTCATCACAATTTATATTTTGATGGCCATAATTTACATATTTTTAGTTTGTGTATTTCTTAACAACTTATTGTAGCTACAGGTATTTTTTATTTTATTTGTTTATCTTTGAGATAGAGTCTTGCTCTGTTGCCCAGGCTGCAGTGCAGTGGCATGATCTTGGCCCACACAACCTCTGCCTCCTGGTTTCAAGAAATTCTCCTGCCTCAACCTCCCAAGTAGCTGGGATTACAGGCACCTGCCACCACACCTGGCTAATTATTGTATTTTTAGTAGAGATGGGGTCTCACCATGTTGGCCAAGCTGGTCTTGAACTCCTGACATTATGATCCACCTGCCTCAGCCTCCTAAAGTGCTGGGATTACAGTCGTGAGCCACTGTGCCCAGGCAGCTACAGTTATTTTTGACCATTTTGAGTTTTACCCTTAATACTAGACATTTGAAATATGTGCACTGCACTATTACAGTAATCAGGTATTCTAAATATGATTATGAATCTGTCTCTACCAAGGAGTTTTATACTTTTATATGTTTTTATGAAAGTAATTATCACCTTTTATGTCTAGTAGAAGCACGGCCTTAAGTATTTCTTGTAAGGTTGATCATGTGATAAATTCCCTCAGCTTTTGCTTGCCTGGGAAAATTTATTTCTCTTTATTTCTGAAAGACAAAATAGCTGAGTATAGTATTCTTGGCTGGAATTTTTCTTTCTTAAGCCCTTTGAATGTATTATCCCATTCTCTTCTGGACTGTGAGATACAGATTTGTACACTGAAAATTGCTATACATTGATGAAAGAAATAGAAAACACAAATAAATGGAAATATATCCCATGTTCATATGTGGGAAGAATTAGTATTCTTAAAATGTCCTGATGATCCAAACCAATATAGAGATTTAATACTATCACTATTAAAATCCCCATTGCATCATTCACAGAAATAGAAAAAAAAAATCTTAAAATAAGTATGCAACCACAAACACACAGACACACATAAATAAATAAATAAATAAATAAAAAAAATGCTAGCCAAAGTTATACTGAGAAAGGAAAACAAAGTAAGAGACATCACACTTCTGGATTAAAAATTATATTACAAAGTTACAGTAAATGAAACAGTATCATTCTGACATAAAAACAGAAACATAGAGCAATGCAGCTTTATTCCTAAGAGTAATGATATGAAAACAACCTAAGTTTCTATATAGAGTTGAATAGATTTAAAAATGTGGTGTGTATATGTTTACACGATGTCAGCATTTCAAGAGAGACAATAGAAATATAAAATTGTTGTGTGTGTGTACACATATATATGCATGTGTGTATATATACATGCAATGAAATATTATTTAGCCTTTAAAAATAAGGAGATCCTTCTATTTGCACAATGTGAATAGACCTGGAGGACATTATGATAAATGAAATAAGTCAGACACAAAAATAAAAATAATACATGATCTCACTTATATATGGAGTATTTTAAAAAAGCTCATATACAAAAAATAGAGAATGAAATAGTATATAACATAGTTGGAGTAGGGGGGAAAGTAAATGGAGAGACATCGGTTGAAGTATACAAAATAGTAGATATGTAGGATAAACAAGTGTAGAGACTTAATGTACAACCTGAAATTAGTATAATGTGTTGTCTGGGGACTGAAATTGATATAATTGTATTGTATTAAGGAGTTTTGTTAAATAAGCGTATTTTAGCTGCTGTTGTCACAAGAAATGAATTATATGATATGATAGATATGTTCATCTATTTCACTGTAGTAACCATTTTACTATCTATATGAGTCCCATAACATCATATTGTAAACCTCAAACATACGTAATGAAATTTATTTTTAAAAAAGAATACATTTATGAGACGCTTGGGAGGCTTAATTATTGAATTCATGTAAGGTGAAAGTGTCACAATTACCATAATTTTAAAAATGTGTATATAATTTTGCAGTAATATGATTGAAGAAAATAAATATAAGACAAACAGTTAAAAAAGAAACAGTGATTTCAGTATTGAGAAGATGTAAGTTACCAATGGGGTATCCACTTGGAGTTATTAAGTAAATAATAGGAATTTTTGGAGTGAACTCGTGAGAAACAAAACAAGCTTTGATAGTCATTATTACCTTCAAATTTGTGTGTTTTGAAGCATCTTATATCAGTTAGCTTTTGCTATGTAACAAACCATTTTAGAAGTGAGCAGTTTGAAACAATTGAGATATTTATTTCATGCTCTTTCTAGTTTGGAAAACAACTGACTGGTTCTTCTGTAAGGAGTTCTTATCAACAAGTTTCAGCTGGATCCATTCATGTACTTTCCATCAACTTAGTGGGTAGGCAGTATCTGGCTCATTTACTTAGCTTCAGATGGGGCAGCCTGGAAAACGTGGGCTACTGTTCATGTGGCCTCATCATCTGGCATGCTAGCCTGGGTTTGTATACACGGTGTCAGCATTTTAAAAAAATACTTTAAGTCCTTGGGTACCTGTGCACAATGTGCATGTTTGCTACATAGGTATAAATGTGACATGTTGGTTTGCTGCACCCATCAACTCATCATTTACGTTAGGTATTTCTTCTAATGCTATCCCTCCCACTGATCCCCACCCCACAACAGGCCCTGGTGTGTGATGTTCTCCATCCTGTGTCCAGGTGTTCTCATTGTTCAGTTCCCACTTATGAGTGAGAACATGTGATGTTTGGTTTTCTGTCCTTGTGATAGTTTGCTCAGAAAGACGATTTCCAGCTTCATCCATGTCCCTGCAAAGAACATGAACTCATCCTTTTTTATGACTGCATAGTATTCCATGGTGTATACGTGCCACATTTTCTTAATCCAGTCTATCACTGATGGACATTTGGTTTGGTTCCAAGTTTCTGTTATTGTGAATAGTGCCGCAATAAACAAGCATGTGCATGTGTCTTCATAGTAGCATGATTTATAATCCTTTGGGTATATACTCAGTAATGGGATCACTGGGTCAAATGGTATTTCTAGTTCTAGATCCTTGAGGAAACGCCACACTGTCTTCTACAATGGATGAAGTAGTTTACACTCCCACCAACAGTGTAAAAGCGTTCCTATTTCTCCACATTCTCTCCAGCATCTGTTGTTTCCTGCCTTTTTAATGATAGCCATTTTTACTGGTGTGAGATGGTGTCTTATTGTGGTTTTAATTTGCATTTCTCTGATGACCAGTGATGATGAGCATTTTTTCATGTGTCTGTTGGCTGCATAAATGTCTTCTTTTGAGAAGCATCTGTTCATATCCTTTGCCCACTTTTTGATGGGGTTGTTTGTTTTTTTCTTGTAAATTTGTTTAAGTTCTTTGTAGATTCTGGATATTAGCCCTTTGTGAGATGGGTAGATTGCAAAAATTTTCTCCCATTCTGTAGGATGCCTGCTCACTTCAATGGTAGTTTCTTTTGTTGTGCAGAAGCTCTTTAGTTTAATTGGATCCCATTTGTCAATTTTGACTTTTGTTGCTATTGCTTTTGGTGTTTTAGACATGAAGTCCTTGCACATGCATATGTCTAAATGGTATTGCCTAGGTTTTTTTCTAGGGTATTTATGGTTTTAGGTCTAACATTTAAAGCCTTAATCCATCTTGAACTGATTTCTGTATAAGGTGTAAGGAAGTGATCCAGTTTCAGCTTTCTACATATGGCTAGACAGTTTTGCCAGCACCATTTATTAAATAGGAAATCCTTTCCCCATTTCTTGTTTTTGTCAGGTTTGTCAAAGATCAGATGGTTGTAGATGTGTGGTATTATTTCTGAGGCCTCTGTTCTGTTCCATTGGTCAATTTATCTGTTTTGGTATCAGTACCATGCTGTTTTGGTTACTGTAGCCTTCTAGTATAGTTTGAAGTCAGGTGGTGTGATGCCTCCAGCTTTGTTCCTTTTGCTTAGGATTGTCTTGGCAATGCAGGCTCTTTTTTGGTTCCATATGAACTTTAAAGTAATTTTCTCCAATTCTGTGAAGAAAGTCATTGGTAGCTTGATGGGGATGGCATTGAATCTACAGATTACCTTGGGCAGTACGGCCATTTTCACAATATTTATTCTTCCTATCCATGAGCGTGGAATGTTCTTCCATTTGTTTGGGTCCCCTTTTATTTCGTTGAGCAGTGGTTTGTAGTTCTCCTTGATGAGGTCCTTCATATCCCTTGTAAGTTGAATTCCTAGGTGTTTTATTATCTATGTAGCAATTGTGAATGGGAGTTCACTCATGATTTGGCTCCCTATTATTGGTGTATAGGAACGCTTGTGATTTTTGCACATTGATTTTGTATGCTAAGACTTTGCTAAGTTGCTTATCAGCTTAAGATTTTGGGCTGAGACAATGGGGTTTTGTAAAGATACAATCATGTCATCTGAAAACAGAGACAATTTCCCTTCCTCTTTTCCTAATTGAATACCCTTTATTTCTTTCTCTTGCCTGATTGCCCTGGCTGAAACTTCCAACACTATGTTGAATAGGAGTGGTTAGAGAGGGCATCCTTGTATTGTGCCAGTTTTCAATGGGAATGCTTCCAGCTGTTGCCCATTCAATATGATATTGACTGTGGGTTTTTCATAAATACCTTTTATTATTTTGAGATACATTCCATCACTACCTAGTTTATTGAGAATTTTTAGCATGAAGGGCTGTTGAATTTTGTTGAAGGCCTTTTCTGCATCTATTGAGATAATCATGTGGGTTTTGTCGTTGGTTCTGTTTATGTGATGAACTACATTTATTGATTTGCATATGTTGAACCAGCCTTGCATCCCAGGGATGAAGCTGACTTGATCGTGATGGATAAACTTTTTAATGTGCTCCTGGATTCAGTTTGCCAGTATTTTATTGAGGATTTTCACATGGGTGTTCATCAGGTATATTGGTCTAAAATTCTCTTTTTTGTTGTTGTGTCTCTGCCAGGCTTTGGTATCAGGATGATGCCGGCCTCATAAAATGAGTTACGGAGGATTTCCTCTTTTTCTGTTCATTGGAATAGTTTCAGAAGGAATAGTACCAACTCCTCTTTGTACCTCTGGTAGAATTCGGCTGTGAATCTGTCTGGTCCTGGGCTTTTTTTAGTTGGTAGGCTATTAATTATTGCCTCGATTTCAGAGCCTGCTATTGGTCTATTCAGGGATTCAACTTCTTCCTGGTTTAGTCTGGGAAGGGTGTATGTGTTCAGGAATTTATCCATTTCTTTTAGATTTTCTAGTTTATTTGCGTAGAGATGTTTATAGTATTCTCTGATGGTATTTTGTATTTCTGTGAGATTGATGGTGATATCCTCTTTATCATTTTCTATTGCAACTATTTGATTCTTTTCTCATTTCTTCCTTATTAGTCTTGCTAGCAGTCTATCAATTTTGTTGTCAACATTTTAAAAGATGGAGTAGAAGGATACAAAGCCTTTAAAAATCAATGCTTATATATGGCACGCCACCACTTCCATTGTATTTTATTTCTCGAGAAAACTCAGACCAAATTCAATAGGAGGGAAAGAAGCACCACTTCTTTATGGCTGGAGCTATTGCAAAGGGATTTAGATTTAGGAAGGGGGTGAATATGGAGGCATGTTGGATACATTCTCAAAAACATACAAGTTCAATAATTTTTAAAGGTTTCCAAAATCAAAACAAGAAAAGTGTTTTTTGATACAAGGTTGAAGCAGTGAAAAAAACTGATTAGAAACAGAAAAAGTCAGATGCTAGTGGGAGGACTAGGAAATAACTATTCAAAAAATTGCAAATCAAATATAAATCTAAGGTAATCTTGAAAATAATTTGTCACTGTTTAATTTCTATTCGTCATCTCATTAGTGGTGAGAAGTCAAACTCTGAGGAACTATAAGCATTATTTTATTTAACCTTTTATATGTGCTGGAACTTAGTCTTGAGCAATGGTCTTCTTATTCAAGTTGTCTCCTTCCTTTTTTCCCCATTAGATAGAATATTGTAATCATCAACCAGCTTTATTTAACTATTGGCAATTGTCTGATGGAATTGATTATTTTTATTTCTAATTATGTAGACTTCTTTTGGATGTATTTTGTTTTTAATCTAAATTAAAATTTTATATGTCAGATCAGTTGTAGGTTTATAAAAAAATTAGAAATTCCTGTTCTTCAGTTTCCCCTATTATTAATGTATTGCATTAGTGTGGCACAATTATGACAATTGGCACACCAATATTGATACATTTCTTAACTGTAGGTCAAGGTTTACATTAGGAATCATTCTTTGTTTTGTACATTTCATATGTTTTTGCGAAATGTATGACATACATCTGCCATTACAATATCTTACAAAATAGTGTCACTGCCCTAAAATTTCCTTGTGCTTCACCCATTCATTTTTACTTCACTCCTTTCTGGGAGGGAACTCCTGTCCAATCACTTATCTTTTCAGTTTAGCCTGTTGCACTTAGTAAGATGCATTTAAGCTTCTTCTGTGTTTTCTCATGTCAATAGCTCATATTGTTTTTATCACTGAATAATATGCTGTTGTATGAAAGCACCACAGTTTATCTACCAATCAATTGAAGAGCATCTTAGTTGTTACTAAATTTTAGCAGTTATGAATAAAGCTACTGCAAACATTTGTTTCTAGGTTTTTGTGTGGACATAAATTTTTAATTCATTTGAGTAAATACTAATTGTGTATTATTGCTGTATCATATGGCAACTTTGAAAAAAACTGCCAAACTCTATTCCAAATCATTCTACCATTTTGTGCTCCCACCAGCAACAAATGAAAGTCGCTGTTGCTCCACTTTTTCACCAGCATTTGATGTTGTCTGTGTTTTGAAATGTCACTACTCTAAAGACATCTAGTGGTATTTCATTATCATTTTAATTTGCAATTGGCTATTGCCGTATGATGTGGAACATCTTTTCATATGCTTATTTGCCATCTGTATATCTTTTTTATGGCTTGAAAAGATTATAATTAAAGTATTTTTTAGTGATGTATTAATCATAAATAAATTTTTTAGTGTAATGTATTAATAAGACAAGAAGCTCAATTAAATGAGTAGACAAAAGATTTAAAAATAAATATCATAAAAATGATCTAAAAATAGCTGATAGACACACACAGAGATGCTTATCTTCATTAGTTATCAGGGAACTACAAATTAAAATGGCAGTTATGTACCACTACTCATCTAGTAGGATGACTAAAATTAAAAAGATTAATAATACCAGGTGTTGGCAAGAATGTGAAGCAATTAATACTCTCACGCATTGCTGGTGTAAATATAAAATGGCACAAGAAGTTTGGAAAACAGTTGAGAGGTTTCTTTTATTTAACTTTTAAGTTCAGGGCTGCAAATGCATGTTTTTTACATAGGTAAGCATGTGTCATGGGAGTTTGTTGTACTGATTATTTCATCATCCAGGAATTAAGCCTACTATTAATTAGTTATGTTTTCCTGATCCTCTCCTTTCTCTTCCCCTCCACCCTCTGATAGGCACCAGTATATTATACAAGTCTGATTCAACATTCGAAAATCAAAAGTTACATCAACAGTGTAAAGAAGGAAAATCATATCAATATATTTATTCAAAGCTTTTGATAAACCAGACATCTATTCATAATAAAAACTCTCAAACTAGAAGTGGCGTATAATTGTTTTATACATTTTAATGTGATTTGTTAATATTTTATCAAACTTTTAGCAATATTCATGATCGACATTGGTTTATAGTTTTCTTTTTGTTAAATATCTGTGCCTGCTTTTGGTGTTAGAGTGATGTTAACCTTAATGAATGATTTAGAAAGTATTCCCTATGCTTCTCTCTTCTGGAAGAGATTGAAGAAAGTTGGCCTTTTTCTTAAAAGTTTGTGAGAATTCCCCATTGAGCCCATTTTGGTCAAGTTCTTTCTGTTTTGAAAGGTTATTAATTATGAATTCAATTTCTTTAATATATATAGGCTTTATTCACATCATCTATTTGTTCTTATGCTAATTTTGATACATCATGTTTTTCAAAGAATTTGTTGAATTTTCCTAGGATATCAAACAAGTGGCCTTACAGCTGTTTATAATACTTCTTTATTATCTTGTTAATGTCTGAGATCTGTAGTGATGGCCCTCCTTTCATTTATGATATTTGAAATTTGTGTTTTCTTTCTCTTCTTTGTTATCCTGGATATAGTTTTATGGACTTGATTAATCTTTTAATAGAATTTTATTTTTTTTAATTTTCTCTATTGATTTTCTGTTTTCAATTTTATTGACTCCTACTCTAACTTTAATTTTGCTTTGCTTACTTTTGTTTAATTTGCTCTTCTTTCACTAGTATCATAAAGTAGAAGATTAGATTGTAGATTGCAGATCTTTCTTCTTTTCTAACATATGCATTTGATATTATAAATTTCCCTCGAAGCACTGGTTTTGCTGCATCCTATAAATTAAGTTTTATTTTCAATTTCTTTAACTTAAACTAGATTTAAATTGGTTTTGTGACCTTGTCCTTAACTTATGTATTATTTAAAAGTGTGTCATTTACTCACCAAGTATTCTGGAATTTTTCAGGTGTCTTTCTGTTTTAAATTTCTGATTTAATTATATTATGCTATGACATCATACTTTGTACGATAATTATTATTTCAAATTTGTTAAAGTACATTTTATGGACCAAGATGTGGTCTATCTTGGTATTTCACGTGAGCTAGAGATGAATGCATATGCCACTGTCATTAAATTAAGTATTACAGAAAGTTCAATTAGATTTAGTTAATTGATAGTGCTATTTAGTTCAACCGTGTCCTTACTGATTTTTTACTAGCAGGGTCTGTTAATTACTAGTATATGGGTGTTTATTTCTTCAGCTATAATCAGCTAATATAAAATTATATGGTATATAATAGTATAAAAGATTATTCTGAATTATCTTTGCAGATATGATTAAATAATAATGTGGAATTAAGAATCTTAGGAAATTTGATCTTATTTGGGGAAAATTATATTTTCATCTATGGGGAAAATTATAGAGAGTGATGTGGACTATATTTGGATGTATTTTGGAATTATTGCTCAGTAGACTTGCTAATGAATTAGATGTGAAAGTTAAGGTAAAGAAGGGAATAAAAAAGGCTTTATATATTTCTTTGAACAATTGATGTCATTACATAAGATAGAGAAAATTATACAAAGGATTGTTTGGGAGAAAAGAATGTATTTAAAGGCCTATTTAGGGCATATATCTCAAAGGTGGCATTCATGGCCATAAAACACCACATGTAGCAAATGGAGGCAGAAGAGGCTATAGCAATCATCACTGATTCCTGGGTCTCACAATATTTAGAGAGTGAGTAAAAGTATAAGAGCAAGAACAGGCAATTGGAAGGAATAACTAGTGTAGCAGAATAGAAACCAGAAAAAAAATAATTTTAGAGAAGTCATAAAGAAAATTAAAAGTGCTTCAAGACAGTGAGTTTAATCATTTATTTGAAATGCTGTAGAAACTTTGTTTCATACATTGGGTTTTGGTTTATCATGTTTGAATTTTTTCTCTGTATTCTAAGATTGAATTGTAACTCCCTAAAATTCATATGTTGAAGCCCTAATCTTCAGTACCTCAGAAGGCAGACTTATTTGAACATAAACTATTTAAATAAATTAAGTTAAAATGAAGTCTTTAAGGTGAGGCCCCAATCCAGTGTGATGATGGCTGTGTAAGAAGAGGAGGAGAGGTCAGGGGTGCCCATGCACAGAGGGACATGCAGAGGGACAACCTGCATGTGCCGATGCAGAAAGAGGGTGGCGTCTGCAAACCATGGTGGGAAGTCTGAAGAAACTAAACCTCCTGACACCTTTCACTTATGGCCCCCAGAATTGTGAGAAAATGAATTTTTGTTATTTAAGCTAGCAAATCTGTGCTAATTGACTGTGGCTAGGAAACTAATATGCATATATGTATCAATGTCAATGTAAATATCTCTTATTTATATTTAATTATTGCCAGATTGTATTATTTCTGCCTCTAAGAAGTTGTGGCAAATTAAATCAGTTGAATAACTTATCTGGGACACATCATAATGAATGTGTTAGAAAATACAGAGATCCACAAAGTTAAGTAATTGCATTTAAGAGAAATCAAATGAAGCAAATCAAATCAAACGTATGACAATATTAGATAAATACTACAATGTATAAAGTCATTGACCATTGGACACCTGATCATTAAAGTGGTGAAAAAGATAAAAATCAGTAAAAACAATAGTATGCTAAATCCTTTAACAGAAAGTCAGTTAACATTAGAATGAATAATAGAGGCATCAGGCCTTCAGATATTTTGGCAAAATAAACATTTTGTCATCAGACTATGATAGTTCAATCTGAAGTGAAAGAAGGTTTATCTTACTAGTATTGTCAGAAACCTATGGCAAAAAAATTTAGCACCTGATTCATCATTCTGTTCATTTGACACTTTAAAAAATTTATTATAAGCTAAAATGTATTAAATATAATGTAAATATATATTTTTTTATATTTTTTATTTTTGCAGATCAATTTCCATCAAAACATTTTTTTTTTTTTTTTTTTGGAGATGGGGTCTTGCCCCATTGCCCAGACTGGAGTGCAGTGGCACTATCATGGCTCAGTGCAGCCTTGATCTCCTGAGCTCAAGAAATTATCCCACCTTAATCTCCTGAGTAGCAAGGACTATATATGTATGACACCACACTGGCTAATTTTTTTAATGGTTTTTAGAGATGAAGTCTCTCACTGTGTTGCCCAAGCAATCCTCTTGCCTTGGCCTTCCAAAGTGGTGCATGAGCTACCATGCCCAGCACCATTAAAATTTTAAAATGACATTTGTATTTGTTTTATGAATGAATTCATTCAAAATAGCTTTTCCAAAATGATAATTCACTTTCAGTAACAAAATGTCCTACATATCTGCTTCTCTAAAGCTTCCCTCAAGACATATATAAAATATTTGTATTTACACACTAAGGAGATAGAAATATGTGTCTATTAAGGATGCTATCAAAAGTAATTGATAAGAACATTATTACCTTATTTTCATTTCATGTATGTTTATAACATGCCACTTATAAATTCATACATTTCTTTAAATAAATATTAATTACATTATAAAGGAATATTATTATGTCAACTATTTTGAGAATCATAGAGGCTACCTTAAAATGTTGTTAGAAAATCACTTAAATCATGTTTTATGTTAATAAATCTGATGCCATTTTCAGGTACAGTAGTTTTTCATGACGCTTTTGGCCAAGTACTATACAGCAAGATTCAAAATACACCAATTTACATAATCCAATTAACTATTTTTCTGCTTACAAATATATTATGGCTGATTTCTGTCTACGTTATAATAAATAACTGCTCTACAGAGCATGAAACAGAATTTCATAACATTGGTTATATTTCAATTATATTTTAAGATGTTTTAATATATAAGAATTAAGCTTTAAAATACAGTTTTTCATGATTTAAGAAAAATAATTTTCTTACTCTTGTAATTACTTTTCATCATCCATACCACTTTTAATGAACCTCAAAATGCGATTTATTCCAAGAGAAATTACACTTTTTTGCAGTCAGTAGACCAAATATTTACAAAGCACCCAGTGAAATTGTGGCATACTACCAAATTTTAAAAGCGCCTTAGTTTTACAGATGTTAAAAGGTAAAAAAACTGAGCACTAAAATTAATACTTGTGTTTTCATTTTATCCTGTTTAATATAATATCAAATAATAATATGAGGAAATATATATCCAGTATTTTAGAAAAATGTTTAATTTTTCAAAGCCTATATTATAACATTCTTCATGAAATGATAAAAATATCTATGAATTTACAATGGATATTATTCAAAAAATATTTGTATTTTGATAATATTCCTAGTAAGCGCTTTATAGACAGTTTGTATCTTTCACAAAGAAATCTTATTTTTGAAATATGTTTCATATTTCACGTAGGGTTTAAAGAACTTGGAATTAGTCCTTTATTAGTAATTACCTGCATTTAGCTTGCTCCCCGAATGGAAAATCTAATTCTGTCAGGCCGATATTTGATTTGACTGGGCTTAATAACTAATTTTTATATTTTGCTATGCACCCTGTTGAGAGAATGACACCGTTTTTTCTGTCCTACTTACTTCCAATTTAATGAAGTAAAGTATTTCTCAAAAAAATAGAACATCTTTGAATTATACTTTTTTTCTAATTATTACAGGTATAGAATTTCTTTGAAGTTGACAGCAAGAGATTGTATTTCTGATGTTATTTTCAGTCTGGAAATTACTGAATTATTTAATTAATCTAGCTATAACTATTTGCTGAGATAAAATGAAACTATAATGAGGAAATGGAACAAAAATAGTATTTGATCATCAATCTGCATGTCAGTAAGGCAATTCCTTTATACTCAAGACCCTTTCTTGGCATCTGTGTTGCAGTTATTACATATTACAGAGATAAAAACACATCAAAGTTTACATCTCAGCCAGTTCCAGAGAAAAGTTAAATAAGTGTGTTTGCCTTAATGCAAACATATTTTAAATTATTTGATAAATCCATCACCTAGGAAGGTAACTCAATGTTCTTGAATTAACTGTCCAAATTGATACACTTTTTTTATTCCTGAAGGCAGAGTTCACTGCACTCCAGCCTGGGCAACAGAGCGAGACTCTGTCTCAAAAGAAAAAAAAAAAAAGGCAGAGTAGATGGAATGTGAACTTCTCTTAGACATAAGTTTTTGCCAAATAAAAGCCCCTAAAATTAACAAATTAACAAATATCTCTCCCAATTTAGCCAATGGAATAGAATTTCAGTGGAATTGAATCCCAATGGAAGTTTCCCCAAATGGATCCAATGGTGTAAAAAATGTCATAATAGTTTATATGCCTCCAACTATTCATAATTAAACTGCCTACAAGGAAATTTGTACAGATGCTCCTTGACTTGCAACGGGGTTAGGATCTGATAAGCCCATCCCAGGTTAAAAATATTGTAAGTTGAAATGCATTTAATACCCCAATAAATCTATCACAGTGTTGAGAAATCATGTTGAATCATTGTAAGTCAAGGATCATCTGTGTTCCTATGACTAAATTTTTCTGGTAATGTTGGCATTGAGAAAATTAAGTCAGCTCAGAAGTGATGCAGGTAGATAGGTAGGTAGGTAGATAGATAGATAGATGATAGACAGATGATACATAGATATGTAGATGATAGATAGATGATAGAGAGATAAAATAATACACAAATAAGCGAGCACACAATCATAAAACAGTCATGGCATATACAAGCAGTTAGCATGAATGTTAAAACCACTCATTTAAATGAGTATCAGGACAGGAAAGAAGAGGAGTAACATCTGTCTATCATAAGAGTTGAAACTATCATATGAGCTGAAGAGTTCAGCAGTGGCCTTGAGATGTATAGAGATCGGAGAAAACAGGGCACTTTTATCACAGCCAAAAATTATTTTCTATTATTGCCAGATTTAAAAAATCTAAAGCAAATAAAGTCTTAAATATATGAGAATATATATTGTAACCTTAAATTCACTTACCATCACATGATAAATATCTGTTTAAAAAAAATCGAAGTAATGCCTCTATTTAAAGATCTT
Organism: Trachypithecus francoisi; assembly: GCF_009764315.1. Taxonomy (NCBI): domain Eukaryota; kingdom Metazoa; phylum Chordata; class Mammalia; order Primates; family Cercopithecidae; genus Trachypithecus; species Trachypithecus francoisi. The sequence continues at coordinate 154,254,521 of NW_022681454.1, read as the reverse complement.
AAAAATGGAATTTTAGCCATCAGTGACCCTACCTGCTGAGCATACCCTAAAACTGCAACAGAGTAACACTGGTGGAAGTATACCCCAATTGTGCAACAAGTAGCACATCTTTCTATTTTGTAAAAATAGTATAAGATATTTTTCTCCAGGTACCTGGTCAAGGAAGGGCTTACTGCTTAATTACTTAAACATGCACACACTCTTTGCCTAAATGATTAAATTTATTTAAGCCATCCCTATTTGCCATTTTTTAAATACTGGTCACACATATGTGTTTCTAATAAAATAAAATATTTCTGCTTAAAAATATATACATATGGCCAGGCGCGGTGGCTCAAGCCTGTAATCCCACCACTTTGGGAGGCCGAGACGGGCGGATCACGAGGTCAGGAGATCGAGACCATCCTGGCTAACACGGTGAAACCCCATCTCTACTAAATAATACAAAAAACTAGCCAGGCAAGGTGGCGGGCGCCTGTGGTCCCAGCTACTTGGGAGGCTGAGGCAGGAGAATGATGTAAACCCAGCAGGCAGAGCTTGCAGTGAGCCGAGATCCGGCCACTGCACTTCAACCTGGGCAACAGAGCGAGACTCCGTCTCAAAAAAAAAAATATATATATATATATATATACACACACACACACACACACATATAGATAGATAGATAGCTATTTTACAATATATACACTATGCATATAGTATGATAGAGTTTATCTCTAGAGGAGCCACCAAGACATATCATGTAGTCCAAGAGTTGCCTTAGATAGGAAGACTATCTCTTCAATTGTAGAAGTATCTGTTGACAAAAGTTCCAGGCAAATGAATTAAGTTTTTAGTTGGAGTGACAGGACATCATAGAGAGAGTTTCTCGGTTTTGTTTTTAACATCAATTGATTAGATTCTTGGTGCTTCATTCATTTCAATTCTTCATACTCAGTTTCTGTAGAATGGAATTTGTGGGAGGTGGCCAGTGACAAGAGCCACTTTTATCTTTTAGGAGACACAGTGTTTTCCCATCAGAATTGGGTGGCTAGTTGGTACTGAAGACAATTCATATTAAGATTTATGTATTAGACTGACAATTATGTATCACCATATACCCACAAAAATACCCAAAACTACAAATGTGAAAAGCACCAAGTATTTGCAAGAATGCAGAGCAACTAAAATTCTTTTCTATTGCTAGTAGTGATGTAAAATGCCTCAACCTTTTTTGTAAAGATACGAAAATTTCTTATAAAGTTAAAAATACATTTACCCTGCTACGTAAGAATTCTGCACCTAGTTTATTTATCCAATGTTAAGGAAAACACCTATCCACAGAGGGCTTGTACACACAAGAATGTTTATGGAAATTTTGTTCATTATAACCAAAACCTGGACAGGACACAATTGTGAATGAAACTATGTTGGATTTATACAAAGTAATTATACTCACCATTAAAAGGATTGAGCCACTGATTTCCATAGCTTGGATGACTTTCATTTCTGTTTCTCAATGGAAGAAAAAAACCACACACAAAGCAATACCCTGGCTCCTTCAGAGTATGAGTATGTCGTTGAATGAGAAGTCTCATAAGGAAACGTTTTTGAGTGTTTGAATATATGATGTTTTCATAGGGGTGTGGGCTATGTGGGTTCATGTACTTGTCAAAACTCACCAAGCTGTATGCATAGGATTTGTGATTCTCACTTCACATACATTTTGCCTAAAACGAACAACTGTACATAAAAATTATCCAGGCTTAAACTATTTTTTCCCTTCACTCTATTCAACAGTTAAGGAGTGCCAAAAGCAAAAAGTGGAGTTAATTCTGAATTAGAGTTTGTCAGAGAGAACAAAAAGATGTTAAAATTATTAGAAAGAGCAGAGTTAAAATGAAAGGCCAATATGGGGGTTGACAGTAGAGGGGAAAAGACTGAACACTGGAAGGAAATCAATGGGTAGATGTAGAGAGGTCAAGTGCGGTCAAAGAAAAGATTTGGAGAGAATAGCCAAGGAAACATGCTGGATTCATAGGAAATTGTAGTCAGAGAGTTCAAATAATTCAACCATTTGAGGTTGGACAGGCCCCAGGGTTTGCGGATGTGAGTGATAAACTGACCCACCATGGCATATGAGTTTCCCAGGGCTGCTGTCACCAAGCATCCTAAACTGGATGACTTGGAACAGCAACAATTGATTGTCTTATGGTGTTGGCAGTTCCAAGCCCAAAATTAATGTGTTAGCTGGGCCTCGCTCCCTCTGTAGGCGCCAGAGGAGGATCTGTCTCTGGCCTCTCTCCTAGATTGCAGGAGCGTCAGGCCCCTTGGTGTGTACATGGTGTTTCCCAGTGTCTTCACATCATCTTCTCTCTGTGTGTGGCACTTTCCCTTCCCAGGGCATTCTTTCCGTGTGCATGTGTCTGTCTTCAAATTTTCTATTTTTATAAATACAAAGTCATATTGGTTGGGAGCCACCCAAATGACCCTATTGCCAAATAAAGCCACATTCTAAGGTACTGGGTTTAGGACTTCAACATATGAACTTACGGAGGATACAATTCAACATACAGCACATGGTTACAGGAACCAGGTTATTAAAGGAATTGGGAAGTTAGTGATGGATACTGAGAATGATGAGGGAGAAAAATAACATAATATGACACGAGTCAGAGGACAAGGCTGGAGGAACAAGTATCTAGATGCCAGTTGCCACTGAGGAGAGGAGGTGTGCGAGAAAGAGCAGTAATTTTTGAGGGAAGCCAAATTGGCCTTATGTGCAGAGAGAGAATGTAAAATTGGGTTGTGGTGAAAGGTGGCCCAGCAGATAGGCTAAGTGGAACAAGAGGGATCATACAGAGGAGGATCTCAATGCGAGTGCAAGTGAGCCAGCCAGCCTGTGAATGCAGGAAGGCTTAAGTGCTGCCTGTGAACTGGACAATTCCTCCCTCATTGCCCTCATCTTATTTACTTAAAATGACATTACACTTTATGTCTTTTGATGCTTAGGAGGGAAAGGCCAAACTCTTTTCCCCGAAGGGCTTTGCAGTAGCTTCTTTCTTTGTTTAAAACATGATATTTGCATGACTGGGGCATTAATGTCATCCATCTCTTAGCTTAAATGTCACCAGCTTAGAGAAGCCTCCCTGCCAAAGCAATACAAAATGACTACCTGGTCAATATCCATCACATCACACCTTACTTTAACTATTTGCATGGAAGACATCGTTGTCTGACAAATTTCTAACTTATTTATATTGTGTATGTTTTACCACATAATAATATAAGCTTGCAAGGAATAGGAACCTTAACTCTTGATCACTTCTGTGTTCCCAGCAACTAGAGCAGTGACTGGCACAGGGAAGGACTTATATTTGTTGAGTGAAACATGATATCTGTTGGTTCATCCTCATGCTCTCAGCATGTAGCACAGACCATGCCATATAAGACATGCTCAATAAATAATTGTGAATGCATTAATAAATAGATAAATGACCAAATGTAATAGCCTTTTCAATGATTACTAGAGATGACACATACTGAGATGACACATGATAACATTTTCCAGCTGGAAGTTGACAGAATGAATTCTTCCAAAATTCTGGAAGATATAGCAAGTATAGTAGGCTGAATAATGACTCCAGAAGATGTTCAGTCCTAATCTTCAGAACCTGGGAACAGGTAACCCTGCATCGTAAAATGGATTTAGCAAATGTAATTAAGTTAAGCATCTTTCGATGGGGAAATTTTCCGGGGTTATCTGGTGAGCCCAATGTAATCACCAGGGTTTTTATAAAAGGGAGGCAGAAGGATTAGAGTTAGCCAGAAGGTTAAGTGATGACTGAAACCGAAGGAAGCAAGTCAGAGAGAAATGTACAGATCATATACTGCTGGCTTTGAAGATGGAGGAAGATCCACAAGCCAAGGAATGTAGAAAGGCTATAGAGGTTGTAAACAGCAGGGAAATAAATTCTCCTTTAGAAACATTCTCCTCTAAAATCTCCCCTGATGTATCCAGAAGGAATTCTGTGCTGTGTACCCATTTTTAATTTCTGATCTCCAGTACTATGAGAGAATCAATGTGTGTGTATTTTAAACCACTCAATTTGTTATAATTTGTTATAGCAGCGAGAGGAAGCAAATGCAGTGGGTGAGGGGCAAGGTAGAAAGTTTGGTTGCATGGATTCATTGAACTTTAGGAGGGAATCTTTGGATGGTAAATTTGTTTTGCCACATTATATTTATAGTAAAGTTACTATATTGTAATATATAACTGATTATATACCCATGTATATATATGTATTTTATATTGTTTTTCTACATGATATGAATTCATAGAATGAAATAAAACTACTATTACTTAATTCCAGTGTATATGTATGTGAACTGATATTTCAAAAGCCAGAAATTATTTTGTCCCTTAGCCTTATTAGAAACACAATTGTCCTCTTTATCCATGATTCTTTATACTTATCTTTTACAAAACCAATAATCCTATAAATGGGATGCATTGATGCTGCCTCACAATAGATTAAATTTAAGTCAATAAATAGCAATAGAAAGCAATATTTTACAACTCAGAGAAATATTTTAGATGCTTACTACTTAAATGATGATATATAGATCAACATCAACAGCACCTGGGCACTTACTGGAACTACAGACACTTACTCCACTCCAACCCTGTGGAATCAGAATTTACATTTAATAACATCCCAGGTAATCTGTGTGCACAATAAATTTTGAAAAACACTGATTTCTTTCATCCAATCAAATTTTGTTTTGTGAATAAGAGCTTTCCAATAAAATAAAAACCAGGATTAAGACAAGAATTCAAATCTCACAATTTGAGTTCTTTTTTTTCTTTTCTATAGATTAATGACTACTACCACCAACTACTAGTTTTGACTGAACACGTTCCCTTTAATTGTGATAACCACTTTAATGCTGAGTGCAGGGGCGTGGGGCAGGGGGAGGGTGGGTGTGTCATACAGGCTGTTCTTTATGTGCGTGTCACATGTGTCATCTTTCTAGTGGATCAGCAATTTCAGTTTCTCACTTCTGGGAGTAATTGACAATGACACTATGTTTGGGAGAATCATAAAGTATTAATTCATTCTCTTTATTTTATGGTGGTGGAGAAAATGACCATAATAGAAGGAAAATGAGTCCATGAAGTGCATAAAGTTGAAGAAGTCAAAAGGTCCTGAATATTAACAAGACATTCAACCTAAAAATATACCTATGTAAAAAATGAGAAAGAGCTAGAAATGATGGAAAGAGCTGATTTATTAAACTGTAAATTAAATTACATTTCAACTGTATTGAGTTGTAAATTAAATTATATTTGTTTTTCTACTAATTTTGCTGATTCTAAAAAATATCACAGAGGCACTGATTAAATTGTCTTGCAAAATATTACATAAAACTCCCACATATTTTATTTACAGTAAATGCCTTATATTCTGAAAAGAATTATGTGATAATATTCCCAATCTAAGTAGCTTACTCTGCTATACTTATTTTAATGAATCAACTGGTGACACAGATGGCACAAACTTTGAAACCAGAACGCAATGAAAAAGAAAAAAATTAAAATAAAAATAAACATTAACAGATTTATTAGAAGGAATCATTTTACTATGATTATCTTTTCTATTCCCTCTTTTAAATATACTGCCAAACTATATTGTTTATACCTTTCCTAGAGGAGAATATAATTTATTTATTTTAAACAACCTAAATGTAATCTTATTTAAGATATTATAATTCACTGGTACTGTAAGTTCTTTGGAAATTTTAAAAGAACAGGTACTATTTTTTTTACAGTTTATATTGACCACAGTGAAATGTGTTTTTACTCAGTTTCTCTCCTAACCTGTCAAATCTGTCACTTAAATATATACTACACACAGTGTCAATCCGTAAGGACCAAAATGAAACTAATCAGAAATTTTTAAGATATAAACACATTCAGGATATATCATCATTTTCTTTATTGCTGAAGAGACTGGGAGAAAAGCCATTACATGTACAATTGGAATGATAATGAGATGCATCATCAGTCATCAAATATGTTTTGGCCCATGAACTAAAACCAAAACAAAATTGACTACATTAATTAGGAGAACTTGATTTTTCTACATTTTAGCATGACAAGTGAAAAAAATCATTTAAAATTCACAGTTACATGAAAGCAGACCAATGTGTTAAGCAGTATTAATATAGATAGGAAATAGATTACTAATAGATGATTAACAGTCTTGTGTAAGAGTCAGGTAGGCCGGGCGCGGTGGCTCAAGCCTGTAATCCTAGCACTTTGGGAGGCCAAGACGGGCGGATTGCGAGGTCAGGAGATCGAGACCATCCTGGCTAACACGGTGAAATCCCGTCTCTACTAAAAACTACAAAAAACTAGCCGGGCGAGGTGGCGGCGCCTGTAGTCCCAGCTACCTGGGAGGCTGAGGCAGGAGAATGGCGTGAACCCGGGAGGCGGAGCTTGCAGTGAGCTGAGATCCGGCCACTGCACTCCAGCCTGGGTGACAGAGCGAGACTCTGTCTCAAAAAAAAAAAAAAAAGAGTCAGGTAAACAGATGACTTGCAGTTACGACAAAGTCAGAAAATACATTATGAATTTGAATAAAATTGTTGTATAGATTATAAGACATATGAAGAATAATGATAAACCCTCTAAGTTCAGGTGCAGTGAGGGAAACAGGCCATGGTTTCATTACTCGCTAGCTGTGTTAATATACTAACATCATTGAACTTCCAAAAGCCTTTGTTTTCTTCCCTGTGGAAAGCTATAATTATATTAGTTCACTACTCAGGGGTAAAATTGAATGAATCTATTAATATTTAAGCAATACTGCATCAATCCAAGTATAGACATCATGGGAAAATAATGAGAACAAATTTGAGTAATTTCTTGATTTCTCAAATTCTAACTGCATAAATATAACAAGGTTATCAGCATTATATATGTGTAAAATATGCACAGGTCTATAGTTAATTCAAAGGTAGCACAACTGAAATATCAAATTAATGAAGTAGTCAGCCTATCATAGTTTTGTATTGAATTTTTAATTCAAGCATAGACCATTTTCAGGCCCTTCCAAGAATGATACATCTAAAATGTCAAATGTCACTTCTTGGAATCAATATTATAATGCAAATGTAATAGATCCCAATAATGATATAATTTCTTTTCATATAACCATAATCATTATTAAAGTTAAAATATTAATGTTTTCATTGAACATGAGAGTAGAAAATTAAACTTTCCTATTTTGATAATGATTCATCTTATAATAAATCTTCAAGAGAAAACAGATCCTCACAGGTGGGCAGGCATCTTGATTCTGATGCTTCTGAAGAGAGAAGTAAGATATTACTATCCCCTTCAACGTTCTGTCTCTTTTCATAGGCAGGGCACTTACATCTGACTGAAGGTAAGATTTCATTTTTGTTATTATTATTATTATTATTATTTCTGTTTGAGGAAGCACTAAATAAACTTGCAAAACATTAAGGGAACATTAAGGAAGTGAAGCTCATCTGTCTCCAACCCCATCTGAGAGTCTGGATTTTAGTCTTCATGGAGAAGTGACAAAAACAGGCTAAAGGAGGCATGTTGAGTGTGAGACTGAAAACAAGCAGTGCCACTGATAAAATACAAATATGATGGGAAAAGAGGGTCAATTATCACACAGACCTTCAAGTAGAAGCAAACAGATATCCTCAGGAAATTCACAAGCAAAGACTTCTATATCCAGACAAGCAAGAAGAATGACCACAGGACCCTATGGGGGAGCTTTGTGATACGGACCTCCATGTCCATGCTGTAGGAAGGGAGTTACCCGAAGCGGTCTGCTGGTACTGCCCTTCAGTGTCCACACACTAATATGAACAAGGCTGCTCCTGCCTATATGTAAAACGTTACCTCTATTCATTTCCTACTTCTGTGCAACAAATTACCACAAATAAAGCACCTTAAGCAGCACACTTCTACAGTCTCGCAGTTTCTATGACTCGGGAGTTGGACATGGTCTAGCTGAATTTTCTGTTTCAGGGTCTCCCCAGGCTGCAACTCAAGTGTCAGTGGATGTTGTGCTTTCATGAGAGTCTAGACTGTTAAAGATCCATTTCCAAACACCTGCAGGCTGTTGATGGAATGCATTGAGATTTCCGTTTTTGTTCTGGCCATCAGCCAGAAGGTATTTTTAGGTCCTAATCTGCTTCCAGTGTCCTACCACGTGTCCCATATATAGCTATGGCTATGGCTGTTTGCTTCTTCAAGTCCAGAAGGAGAATCTTTCTAACCCAGTAACTCTTTTTATTTTTATTTTACTTTATGTTCTGGGATACATGTGCTGAACGTGAAGGTTTGTTACATAGGCATCCATGTGCCATGGTGGTTTGCTGCACCTATCAACCCGTCATCTAGGTTTTAAGCTCCACGTGCATTAGTTATTTGTCCTAATGCTCTCTCTCCCCTTGCCCTCCCCCAAACCCCCTACAGGCCCTGGTGTGTTGTTCCCTTCCCTGAGTCCATATGTTCTCATTGCTCAGCTCCCACTTATGAGTGAGAACATTCAATTTTGGTCTTCTGTTCCTGTGTTAGTTTGCTGACAATGGTGGTTTCCAGCGTCATCCATGTCCCTGCAAAAGACATGAACTCAGTATTTTTTATGGCTGCATAGTATTCCATGGTGTTTATGTGCCACATTTTCTTTATCCAGTCTATTATTGATGGGCATTTGGGTTGGTTCCAAGTCTTTGCAATTGTAAATAGTGCTGCAACATGTGCATGTGTCTTTATGGTAGGATGATTTATAAGCCTTTGGGTATACACCCAGTAATGGGATTACTGCTAATCTAGTCCTTCTTTTTAAGAGCTTTAACCTGATGAAGTGAAGCCTACACAGGATATTCACCCTTTTGATAACCTGAAATTAACTGACATTGTATTTTAGTTATTTTTTTAATTTATTTTTTTAGTTATGTTTTTAGATGACTTTACCCTTTTCATATTCTACAGACTATAATCAAATCACATTCCATCCACACTTAAGAGGGATTACAGAAAAGTACAATTCTTTGGAGAACAGTTTAGGCTTTGTCCACTATGATACAGACATTTCCTTAAAAAAATGGGAGTGTGAAATTGGGGAGAAGAAGACTGATATTTCTAGGAGTAGCACTGATGAGTTATATCAGACTGAATCCAGATGGAGAAGCTCCAAATACCACAATCAACTTGGGGCAACAGATACGTGTGTGTGTCTGTCTGTGTGTCTGTGAGCGTGTGTATCATATTCATGCTGAATTCGCATGTATGTATAGTATGGAAGATGAATTTCTTTAGGCATGTTTACAATTTGGGGAACCAGGCCCCTTTGTTTAATCATTCCTGAATCACTTTCAGATGTAAGAATCAACTTCTATTTTTCTCACTTAACAGGACTATTGTTTTTAACAAGATAAGGGTACTTTACATTGAGACAAATGGTTTTGGTGGCTCCAGAGGAGCAAACCTTCTGCCAGTGATTGCAGAGGCCACCTCAAGGGTGGCGTTTTATTTTTCACTCCATAAGCTTGTAGCAAGTACGAACCAGTGATAATTTCTGAATACATGTGACCACTCTAAGGTTCTTGTAATTATTTGGGTTGAAAATTTTCTGGAAGGTATCTAGTGAAAAGTATTTAAGTTGGAAACATCAGGACTGAAGATTGACCTAAATGTAAATTAAAGGTTGAGACATTCTTGAATATACAATGTTATAAATGATGGTTGATAGCCAAGTGTGATATTAAGCAACATATAAAAATTGATTTTTAAATTATCATAAAAGGCTCCATATACTGGTAATTCTCATTTAGTTATCTTTTGTCTTCTTTATTCATGAATAGAACTGGCAAGATTATTCAGAAAAAAAAATCAGTTTACAGGATTTGCAACCTTTTCAACCAAGGTTTTATGTGATGGCTACAGAGTAAAATGTAGGGCCGATCTATATTTTATCTGTATATGCTTAGAAGCTGAGCATGTTGAGATGTCTTAAATGCAGTTCTTGAAGTAAAGTTTGTACTACGTCTTCTGTTTCACAACAAATTATACTACTACGGTCTCAACATGCCTAAGATTGTGGCCATGTAGGGTAACAATAAGATACCTAGTCTTCTCATTTTATGGATGAGAAAACTGTGATCAAGTAATCTATACATAGAAGTGTAATTTATGAACCCAACTAAGGCCAGGGCTTGTAGTTGTGCCTGCATGATATTGCTGAAAACTGAAATTAATTTACTTTTATAAATTAGATGAGAAAGCAGTGAGCCGGAAGGACCAAATTATTTACCGATGCTTAAAATCTAATTGGTAGTTTTAAAATGCCTGGAATATATGTATGATGATTTCATTGCCTATTCATTTTCTACAGGTATGTTTTTGGTATCATTCTCTGTAGTATCATTCTCCTGGTGGAAAAGGATCAGGGTATACATAATGAATATTTCAAATAATCTCCAACAATATTTGACATTCTAGGTATTCAATAGGTAATCATTGAAAAGATGAATGAATAAGAAGAAAATCACTTAGCCTGTAAAATAATGATGTAACATAACCAATAAAACAGACAAAAAGCTTCATCTGAGTTATTAAATTTACCTGTACTAAGGAAAATAAGGCAAAATAATAAGGCAGGACTTTCAAATTTGAAAGTAAACAAGGATGGCTTCATAAAATAAGGCAAACTGAACCTGGTGCATAATACCTGCTTATCTCTAAAATATATTATTTGTGAAGCTTTTGAATTTCCGAAAATGCGTTATTATCAAAGCAGGCGCAGCACGGCTTGCCTCGTACTTTGATGTTGGAGGACTAGTTCTTAAGCTATGTTTTCTTTGTGGCTAAATCCTTGGTTGAAGGGTTTATAACTCTGTCAAAATATTAATAACAATGGTAGCAAATACCAGATAGAATAATATATCTACATCAATAATCGCAGATTAGAATTTTAAAAAAGCTTTTTAATAGTAAGGTTTAAATCTACCTTTTCAACTGAATAGAGATGGTGGGAAAGTTTATTTTATTGTATAATTCTTGGTTTATTTTCCAGTGACTGATTGATCATGTTAATTGAGCTAATGCACATTTTACAAAGCCAAACACAGTATAAAAAGTTGTTGAGGTGGAAGGATCACCTGAGGTCAAGAGTTCGAGACTAATCTGACCAACACGTGGTGAGCCAAGATTAGGCCATTGTGCTCCAGCCTGGGCAACAAGAGCAAAACTCCATTTCAAAAAAAAAAAAAAAAAAAAATTATCATAACTTTGTTATAATGCATTATATTTGAAAAATATTTCAGTCTAATTAATTGCTTACAAAAAACATATGAACATGTTTTCATCAGTCTCATACAGAATCATCAAGGAATTTGAGGGAAAATAAAAATATACTTAAGTAATTGAACATTTTTTATTCAAGTATGTTATAGGGAAAATAAATCCATTAACATCTACATGAACATCACAAATTCATACTTTTATTGTTTTACTTCATATATGATCCCCCTTGATGACGATAATGATTCAGAAAAAATTAGAGGCAACTATAATTTAAACAAATATTAACTACGTGAGTTGCTTTTATGTAAAAGTACAAAAATTGTATTTATGTATAAATTCAATAAGAATTTCTCAGCTGCCTACTGTTTAGGCACTATATTAGACAGCAGGAACATAGGGAAACAATTCCCTGCCTTCTAGCACGGTGATTTGCAACCCTGATTCTGTTTCATTACTACTTCTGGAGCTATTGAAATAGAGACACATAACCCAGCTTCAGGAAATTGCAATTCAGAACTTCTCAGGCAGGTCCCAAATAATTCTATTTAGGAATTCTTTTTAGAAATAATTCATTTTGTGATTTTAAAGAACAAGCATTTTTGAAAAACCAGTTTTCTATGCCTCACCAACTAATGAAAAAGACATCATAAAAATAAATCTAACACTATAGAAATACACCCTGAATGTAGTATATCTAGACCATTGTATAATCTAGCCCAATGAGTTTTTCCAAAACTCATTGAGTGAGTCTCTGATTGTTTCATTTGGGTTTTGAATGGAGGATAAAAAATAACATTTTTTTGCCAAACATTAGTTATAGGATAGATTATGTTATGAAAGCAACCATAGAACTGATCATGAGTTATGCTAAGAATTGTGAAGTCTTTCTTGAAGATAATAGGAACTCTATGAAGAATTGTGGGTAAAAAAGTCCTACCTGTATAGTAAAAGAGTCCTACCTGTATGGAAAAAGAGTCCTGTTGTATGGAAAGAGAACACTTGTTGCAGAACATTTGAACTCTTACAGGAGGAAAGGAATACATAGGAGACTGTTCTAGTTAAAAGAGAGTAATAAAGGTGGCATGAACTCAGATAAAAAAGAGTGAATTTGAGAGAAATGCCGAAGGGTCAATAAACAGAATTTTGTGAATTGTTGAGGTTGAGGTATGTGGTAGAAGGAGAAATACAGAATGAGACCCACTATCCAAATCTCAGTTTTACTGTCATATCATCAAAGAGCTTCCTAATCTCTCAATTTATATTATTTGTCTCTGCACTCTCCATTAGTGTGATATATTCTTCTTTCATCACACATATCAAACTTTACAACTATATGTTACTTCTATATTTTTCAAACTGTATTGCCTCTGTAAACCATATGATCTCAGAAGATGACAATCGTGTTTACTTTTTAATCACAGTATTTCCAGTGAGTAAAATAAATATCAGTAGGTTACTAAATATGTGCTGAAGAATTTGAATGAAAAGATGCATTCAACTTATCCATAATATAGTTACATTCTGTCATCAGGGGTTATCTATTTCTAGCCAATTTTAACTCTTCTTTTTAGGCATTGTGATCTATTTATTTTCTCATTCTTTCTATGCTTCCTCTCATCCCACACTATTTCCTATACTTGTGTTTCCTCTTTCTTCCTATGCTAATAACCAATTAATACCCACTATTAAAGATTTTGCTTTTAAATTTCTTCATGTTATGTGAGAAAGAGCTAGAAACAAAGTACTTGAAGTCCATTTAAAAGATTACCCAAAAGATGAATAAGCAGGATAATGCAATATGAATTTAGCTCTGCAAATTCTAAGGAAAAGGTCTAAGGTGTTTTCTTGGAAGACTTGTGGACAAATTATTGAATCCAATAATAATGTGAGCAAAGATGTCTTAAACCAAGAGGACGACTATGTCAACTAGAGCACTAAGATTTGATGCAACTTTTTCCAGTCAGAATGGAGTATTTGTCAACAAATAGTCCTAGTTCTAGTTCAAGTCCTCCCTCTATAAACAAATAAGAACTGGGCAAAATATATAAAACAATTATTATCAGGCAATATGAATTACTCATCATAGGATTACAATCCCTGAAGAAGAAAAATAAACAAGATGATCAATAAATAGCCTCATTTGTCTCCCTGGAGGTAATTTCTGGGCTTGAAAAGGAAGTAAATCTGTTAAGTGCCCTACAGTTTCAACAAATTAGGAAGAAACAGAGATTAGTGTTTGAAGAAGCCAAGGTGGATGGATATGAAGGGCAGAAAACAAAATAGGAGGGAATTGTGTTTTGGCTGAACACTAATCTGTGCATATGTCAGATAAAATTGCAAAAGGCCCTGCATAAAACAACTTCCAGGGAAAGTAATGCTACTAATGAACACTTTCATAGACTCACATATTGCTGGGAAATGTTAAGAGTTATAATGAGCTAGAATGGAGAAACTTCATTCTACACACAGAACATTTAGAAGAGATAACAGAAGTGTCATTTCTTAGTATCACTATTCGACTATTCCTTGAATAAACTAGACTCACTCCAACAAAGTTCATAAACAAATCTCAAGAGAATTCTGCTCAATGGCAAGGGTCTTATCTATTGGATAAAACATACTTCCACATTCTTGAAAAGTATGCAAGGGAAAATTGTAACAACTAACTTAGCATTCATAATATCTAACAAATGATACAAATTTAGATATGGAAAGAAGTTGCCAAATGTGAGACATAAGCAGAAAAAAATATTTTCAATAGCAGTATATCAAGAAATGGCAGAAATGCTGGAAATAGTATATAGCGACTTGAAAACATGTGTTATAATACATATTAATACAAGGATTTAAAGCAAAACATAAAGATGATGAAGATTGGCATAGCTAGTATCATTTAAAAGGAAATAAATGAAAATTTTAGAATTAAAATATAGTATATAAAATTACAAAACATCACCAAATAAACCTAAACAAAGATTGCAGAAGAAAGTATTAGTGAACTTGAGAATATAACAAAACTAAAGTGAAGAAAAAAAAGAGTGAAAACAATTAACAAAGCCTTATTCACATGCATAATAATATAAAAGAATCTAGCATATACATACTAGAGCCCTAGAAGGAGAAGAGAGAAAAAAAGGCAGAACAATATGCAATACCTCATAAAAGTCAATACAGAGTCTAGTTAGGGCCAAGTGGCAATGTGTATAGGCAGGTAGTTCTTAGATTAACCCATACAGTAATGCCATTGATGCCATTTATGAAGTGGGGCAAATGGATACTATGGCAGAAATAGAAATTACAGTCTAATTTTTCACACAGAAGCTGTTAATACTTTTTCAACAAAAGCTGATCTAGGTGTTCAGTATGGGCTATCTTCAACTCTTAGAAGTACGTTCTAGGTGGATTTTTAGAATGCCTTATTCCAGAAGGATGAGGGCAAGGAAACTTGTTAGGGGACATCTACTACTCAAAGGTGGGTTTAAAAAGTTTTATTAAGGTAGACTAGAATTTTAACCACTGATGAAATAAGGGGAGAGAAGAATTCATATTACATTTGACATTTTGAAACATCAGAGAAAGACAAATTCAAAGCAATGATGGGACAAGAGGTTAGAAATATCAAGAAAATACATATCTGGGTTAAACCTTGTGAGGTCAGTATTATACATTTAGATTTGGGAATTATTTTAAAGATCTTCATTTTCTCCCCTTATGGCTAAAAATGTACTAGATACTTAATGAATTTCCAGGAAAAGTTTTCATTTAATCTATTGATTAATATGATTTATGTATAAGATTTGGAGAAGAGCTACAATATTTTGCATGGTGAATGAGAGAAGAGAGGAAGTCTTAAATATTTGGAAAGACTTACAGCATTTACTTAGACAACCAAAGTCATAAACTAAAAATCGGTGATGAGGATGTGCTGTAAGAGTGGTTGTAGGATAGGATTTTATAGAAGATACTTTGTATATTATCAAAAATACACCAGTTAAAGGATAATGGGAAGAAGCTTTTTTAAAGGAGTTTGAACTTGCACTAATGAAGA
Organism: Trachypithecus francoisi; assembly: GCF_009764315.1. Classification (NCBI taxonomy): domain Eukaryota; kingdom Metazoa; phylum Chordata; class Mammalia; order Primates; family Cercopithecidae; genus Trachypithecus; species Trachypithecus francoisi. Next base: position 154,239,138 of record NW_022681454.1, on the reverse strand, counting down.
CATAGCAAACTGGTTGTTTATTGAGGAAAAGGTAAGACACTATATTTTTAACTAGGTCACAAAACAATGAGAATAAAATGGATTTGAGGTAATACCTCACAATAATCTTAAAAAACAGCCAACATGAATATTTTCAAATGTTAATGCTTCTAGTGCATAATATAGCAGTCTGTAGCCACGAAGTATGCACTGTTGAAAACAGTCTAATCATGTAATATTAAAAGCATTGATTAGGAGGAAGTAAGCAATTGTGGAAAATCTATGGAACCGTTAACATTTCAAAGTACTGAGCAGCACTGTAGTATTTTTAATACAATGCCTCAGGCAGCCTTTCCTTTGCAAAATGTATGCAGTGTACGACCTGTGGCACTGCTACTATCTACTGTCAAGGTTAATTCATCCAGATCAATCTTGGGCATACAGAGGTTGTTTCCGGTCTAGTTATAAAAAATAGTATAACCAAAATCAACAGTGTTTCATATCAGTCACATTGAGAACATTTATTTTATATTGCTATGTACAGCAATTTCATATTTTGTTTATTGCTATATCAGTAAAAAATAATTTCTAAATATTTGTTTATCCCCCTAAAAAACTTACAAAATTCGAATTGTTTTCTATAATAGTGGAAAAATTTCGCTACTGATGCAATTGCCCTATTCAACTCATTTTCACTTTTTAAAGCAATTATTGCTGATTATATACCTAATAAAAGTCATATGTGTAAACATATGTACGCACACATTGTATGTTTTACATATATGTGCACAATTCATAGCAGAATTTATCAAAAGAGATAAATAATTTTTAAATCAAAATCATAAAAATGCCATTAGAAAGTTATCTGTCAGTAATTCAGGAGCTTTATATTGACCATATCCTCTCCTTAAATATAAAAGAAGACTTAAAAATAATATAGATTTTTTATAGTTAGTAAATAAATATATCCTGATAAATGTGTTCACACATGGCTATATTCAGATATTATTTATCATTTATTGGACAATTATTACATGCATAATGTGTTGCAGGTCTCTAGAAATGTGATCAATTTATTTTCTAAACCTAATTATGACTTTCAAATAACTATTTTATAATTTAGTTTAAATATAAAATTATTAAAGAATCCTTTTAAAAGAAGTTGTCTAATGTGAAAGAGAAAGAATAGCAATTGATATTGCCAATGTATTTGAGTGTCAATCTGTTCTAAACTCACACCAGAGAAATATAATTATATAGTAACATGGGAAAAAGGAAGAAAGTAAATTCAAATGATAAAATGTAGCAATCCGTTCAGCAGATACAGATTCACTAGTAAATATTTAGGTTCGTTCTGGCACATTTAGAACCTGGAGGCTACCACTATATTTCTCTGTTTAATGAATTCAAAAAAGACAATTCAAAAACAATTCAAATCTGAGAATTCAAAATCAAGAAACAAATGACAGTGGCTACATTTTTACTAATACCCTGCTTTTACTATATATATATATATATATACACACACACACACACATGTATATGTGTGTATATATATAATTTGAGGAAAGGCCTGTTTGAAACAATCATTGGATACTGTATCAACATGAATCTACAAGATTGTGGTTATCAAAGCCATACATTTGGACAACAAATATGAAGCAAGTGTTAAACAAAATCAGTATTTAGTTAAATTGGGTAGCAATTGAGTTTGGAAGTTATCTATCAACAATGAGAACAACTTAATTGCTTGAAAGAGTTCAAAGTTTGGAGTAAGTTTAGTAGAACTAATTTGGCCCATTAATATTAGTAATTATTTGATTGGCATTTTAAATTCTACTTTTGAGGATTTCATTTTAATGTATTATGCATTTAAGAGAATTACATAGGTCGAGTGCAGATTTTCATGTCTCAGTTAACAAATAGTAAGCTATCACATTGTAACATACATTCTAGCCAATGGTTCATTTGTGGTGTTATGACAATTTCTTTTATGTAATACTTGATCAGTTATTCAATGTACTATTTAATTTTACTATTCTCTTTCATGCAAATTAGGAACTAGAAAAAAAATCACTAACATTAGTAATGAGAGGTCTAGAGTTTCTATTCTTAAAGTCATTAAAATAATCTGGAAATAACTAGATTTTTCCAAAGCAGCAGAATTAACCTCAATAAAATAGTCACTGACTTTTAAACATAGTCCTTGTATGACCTATTATGAAATAAAAATGTAAAATTAAAAATATATAGCAATGCTAGACTATATTGTTAAAAGTTGCCAAAAAGTTGAAATATCATGAATGATTTCATAAAATATTTCATTATTGGAAGCTAGATTCTCCTCATAACTCTAATATCTGTTACATGAATTTGGTAATTTCATTAGTTTGTATATATTCACCAACCTATTATGTATTAAAGAAGGAATTTTGATATTTTTTGCTTAATCAAATATGATTTAGTCATTTATACTTATAACATTTCATTTTCTATTTTTGAAAGCAAACTTGTTAATAAGGTGATTTATGTTTACCTTCACTTTTAGAAGAAAGAAGATTTATTTATTATTTTAGAATAAATGAAGCTAAGTAATTCAAACAATGCCTCCAAAGTTAGTTAGGATGTTTTACTGGCAACATTACCATCGGTTGCCAGGATTTGGACAATGATCTTTTTTTAACTGCAATGACATTTCAACACAGGAGATTTTCTGGGTGGGAAAACAACTGTGAGTCTCTTTGGGTGTCTCAAACAGCTACATTTGAATGTATCTGTCTGTCCACACCAAATTATCCTCAGGACTCATATTTAGCAATGGTTAATGCTACTGATAGCTTACAAACCACAAGCATAAAATACAAAATGAAAACAAATAATGTAAGATTCCAGTTTTCTGACGATATTTCTTTCATATGCAGTAAACACTCTTTTACCACTCAGAAAGCAAGAAGTATAAAAAAGGACCAATGTCAAAACTTAATGTTTAAGTACTTCTACTATTAAATGTTTAAAGAAGCTATACACTGTGAATGATCCAATATTAATGGTAAAACATCATACATATATATTCAGTTATTAAACTCTAAAATGCTGACATTATGAAAAGACAATTGTGTCAAGATGCAGCCTCTCAAGGAATAAAGAAAATTTGGAGTACCTTATTCTTGCCTTCAAATTTATATGCTATATTCTTATAGCATAATGAAGAAAACATGATCTATAAAGTAGAACAATTAGGTTATTACAGATAGCAGTACATAAACAAGTGCTATAATGTTTGCTAAAACAATAATTTATATAGAAAAGTGAAATTATGATGGAAGCATTTTAGGGTAGAAACGTGAAGAAAGGATATATTAAAGAGATGGTAGCTAATGTGCTTTGCAGAATATTTATGTCTAACTGAGAATCCAGCTAACCTCTCTTCTATTTTCTGAAGCCATCCAACCTGTTTTTATCACTCTGACTCCAAGAATAAATATAAATATTTATTTGATTCTCCTCAAAAGAATAAGTAAAAATTAGTTTGATAATGTAGATTTTACAACAGTGTGTGTATAGAGGAGATATTTTACATCACACTTTTCTAAGAAATAAATTTATACAAAATTTCTTTGAACATATCTATTTTCTGATATCCAATGTCCCTACTCAGATTTCTTCTCATGTATTCCCTGTATAGTGCTAACCTTACTAGCAAATTTTTCCCCCCTGCAGGATTTGCTGGAGACATTCAAATCCTTCTGTACAGAACATCTCAGACTGAGCATGTATTGTATTTTTAAGTTTGCAAATCCCAATTCAAATAAAAATGCCTCCATTTTATAAGATCCATCCTCCACTTGCTGCAGTTTTAGAGTCCATCTGTGTGGTTTTAACATATTCATAGTTCTACTCTCACTCAAGCTAATTTCTTACAAACAATTATATGGCTCTCTTAAAGGGGAATTTGGGCAGAGATATATTTTACCATAATACGCTGAATGAATCATAAAATGGTAGTCTAAAGGAACAAAATCAAAGAAAACAGGATAAGAAACAAAAATAATTAGTTTGTGGGGTAAAATAAGAAGATAAACCTTAAGAAATAAAGGTATTAAGTCTGTATATAGAGGCAGATACATTTAAGCTGATAATAGAAAACAGGGTGATTTTTAAGATTGTTGAATACCATAAATGTTTTGCAAAGGGAATCCAATTCAGCATCAGCAACATTCTATACTTAGAGTAATAATGTGGTGACTGATAACAGATTGAGTCTGAGGTGAAAAAGAATGTGGGTAGGTAGAGAGAACAGCAGATTACTGAAAGAAACCAAATGTGGAATAGTTGAGTTTCATATCAAGTAAAGGCAATAAAAATAAAGAGAAAGACTGAATCTGAAAGACCTAGATAAATCAAATCGCACGCCATACTAAGACACGTATTTATGTTTATATATAAAATTTAGAGCATGAGTTCACATTTTAATTGCATGCATGTTAACTCTAAAAACAGGCACAAACAAACAAAAACATACTAAACAGTAAGTCCAGATGAGTTTTTACAAAGCTGAAAATTAGCTTCATCTCTTGAAAAAATTTGCTTTTAATAAGTGATGAACTAACCATGCTTTAAGATACTTGTAGAAATATATTAAATTATGTTAAATCATATATATATACAAACACACACACACACATTTCTCTTCACAATATTGTTGTACAGAGGAGAAACAGCATTTAACAAGCCTGTTATAATTCAATTGCAACAATAATCTGCTACTTCAGAAAAGAGGAAGTTCTCTAGCTGCTCATCAAGCAGCAGCTTTGTGTGACAGAACAATGTCACTGGATAAAAAGGCCCTCAGATTGCAAAAATTTTCTCCCATTCTGTAGGCTGCCTGTTCACGCTGATGGTAGTTTCTTTTGCTGTGCAGAAGCTCTTTAGTTTGATTAGATCCCATTTGTCAATTTTGGCTTTTGTTGCCATTGCTTTTGGTGTTTTAGACATGAAGTCCTTGCCCATGCCTATGTCCGGAATGGTATTACCTAGGTTTTCTTCTAGGGTTTTCATGGTTTTGGGTCTAACATTTGAGTCTCTAATCCATCTTGAATTAATTTTTGTATGAGGTGTATGGAAGGGATCCCATTTCAGCTTTCTACATATGGCTAGCCAGTTTTCCCAGCATCATTTATTAATAGTTATTTAACTTATAAAAATACACCAAAATATGTCAAAATATGTAACATAATGAATAGCCACATGTGAAAATATAAAATAAAAACAATATAAAGAACACAAAAGGAAAGAATACTAGAAAAGCTGAAAATTAGCTTCATCTCTTGAAAAAATACATAGTTTATTGTATAGGTTGTTACTTGCTTGTTTTTTGAATTAGGTAATTTTCCTATGATTTTTCACAAAAAAATATATGTATGTTTAGTTTATATATTTTGTGCATAGTAGGACATCAAACTGTAATTCTGCATTAACTTAGCATAGGTTTGATAGTGAGTTTCATCAACTATTCTGAGTGGTCTCCAAAACTGGACGGTGATGTTCCACAAAGTTTACATGTTTTTCTCTCACACAAGCATTGCCTTTATGAAAAGGAAATTTTAAAATTCTATTTGTATGTATTAAATTTTCATTTTTAACTTCTATTTTTATATATGTGTAAAACACCTATACAGGGCTTATGTGCATATATATGATTTATAAATATATCAATGTGGGATACATGTATTTAATACTTAATGCATATATTTGTATTTGCATATGTATTATTATATGTTTATTTATATGCAGCTAGGCATGATTACATATGCATATTTTATCTTAATTCTTTGACATAATAAAAAGATTTGGAATTTGCTTTTAATAAGTGATGAACTAACCATGCTTTAAGATACTTGTAGAAATATATTAAATTATGTTAAATCATATATACATTCTAACATCTAATGTTTTCCATTTTTACTAGCTCTACTATCACCACGATAACCACCATTTCTTCTAAAATTATTTAAATACCCTCTGTGTATTTTCTCCCACATTTTACCCCTACATTCCACACAGCTGCATAAAACTCTTCAAAATGAATTCCCTTTGCACTTGACATAAATGCTTAACTCTATTCACGCTAAAATAGCTCTGCATCATCTGCCTTGTTCACATGCCTGTAGGGTGACCTTACCTTCACCTTTCTTTCCCTTGATACCATGGTCCGGTCATACTTCCTTTTGGTTTCTAGAAGATTCTCTCTGTATGGATTAACACAAAATTATTATCTTAAAGTCACATAATTTAAAGAGATAAAAGATTTAAAGCTAAAAATAATTGGATTTTCTATAAGTTTTCTCTTGCTGTATTGAGACATACATAATGTTGAAGGTCTACTCCATGAATCTGGAGGTGGCAGGAAGCAGGAACTATTTAAATTATTTAAACTGACTTTGCAGTCAATGACTAAGAAAAGGTAGGACTTTTCAACTAGTCTATCAGTATCAGCTCTGTGGCATCTTTTTGTTGGTAGTGTTTCAACATCTTTTTAAAAAAGTATCACTGAAAAAATATTAGAGGATAGAAGTGAGGAAAAATTATCTTCAACAGGGTCTAAAGAAAACAGTGGGAGGTTAAGCCTATTCTTCTCCTTCCTGGAAGACTGCGCTGTAATTTTCTTTCTTATGCAAGTTTCAAACATGTGACACCTTTAACACACTCAGCAACAGCTTGTAAGAATCCATTATGCAGTACGAGGCACTCCACACAGATATTCATTTCTATCTCCCTTGCCGTGCCTCTTCCACATACTTTTTTTTCCAGAGTATGTAATGTATGCTTTGGATTTGCTATTCTTTTTGACAAATATGTTTCATTTTCTGCATGCTGATTCCAGCAATAGAGATTGTTGGAAATTGGTAAAGCAGTTCTGTAAACCAATACTATCACAAAAATTGTCAGTATACCACATGGAGATCTAGACTAAACAGGACTGAGAAAGATCATTTTCTTAATATAAACCTAGATGTGACCTTTTTATGGAATAATTTAATAACTGATTTGAAATTTAAGAAATCTATTAATTTCTTCTCTTCTTTTCTATGTTTTAAAAGACATGACAGATTCACTAGTCCACATCGTATCAATAAGCAGTATAAAGCTGGATTGTTTCAAATAAAATCAAAGTATTTTAGCTTAATGTTTTCCCATTTATGTTAGTACAGGCTTTTTATACTTGAACTTAATTAGTTAATAATAATAATAACCTACATTTTTAAAATTGTGAATTTTTTTTGAGATTTTTAAGTAGTTCTTGATTCTTATTTTATCAGACACAGGCATTGGAAACATCCCATAGTAGCTATAAGGTTACAAAGTAATCATTACCGCTATTAAAACAGGATTCACCTCTCTTAGAAAGGTTTCTAAAGAACCTTTAAATTTAATTCTAATGAAATAATTAGCATTACAGAAAGTATTAGAATTACATGAGCTACAGCAGGAATTATAAAAAGATTACTGGTTGGAGACCTTTGGTCCACATTAGACTTCAACAGCAAGTCCTGTTAGCCTTAGATCAATTCTGTAGTCCCTCTTCACTTCAATTTTCTCACTTCCAGAAGAGAGATTCCAGTGCTAGTCTGTGATAAATGGTAGCAAGTCCTGCTACACTGATTCAGAAAATAGGTGTATGATGCAGCACGAAATAAAATATATAACCAGAAATGGCTGGGCTATATATGATACTCTGTAAGCATTATCAAACTGGGTTCTGGGACTGGAATGGCAAGAAGCTATAAGACTCAGATGGTAAGCCTGAGTTATGGGGAGGACATATCTGCCACCCCAAGCTGGAAATAAATGGGAAAAAGGAAAGCATGTGGCATGTATTTCTAGGCTCATGTGTCCAAGCAGACCTCTCTCTCCAAGTGGCCTGTTGAGATCACTGAATTTCAGAAGCACCCCTTCAGGAAACACGGAAACACAAAGGAACAGTTTTCACTTCCACCATCATATGTATTTGGTCCCCCATGTATCTTTTCCATTGCATCCAAGATGAGGAAAAAAATAAAATAAAGTAAATGTAATTTAACCAAGTTATAGTATGCTTTATATATTAGACTTTCATATAATAAGTAACTTAATTTCTTTCTCAAATATCAGATGTACAGAGAAACCATGTCTGTTTTTCAATTTAGTTGTTCTCAGTTGTAGTATTTGTTTTCAAGTTTAATTTTCTGTGACTGAGAAAGAAAAAAACTAGAGCAAGAGAATGGCAATCTTCAGCACCATTTGCTAAATATTTTGAAGATAATTTTTATTAACAGCATAGTGTTAAATATAACTTGCAAAAATATAAAAATCTATGTCCTTTTTTGTAAGATGGGGAAACAACTCAAATTTCACTTTCTGTATGAAACTTCTTTGATTATTCCATCTTTTGTTACTGCTTAGTATTTACTACTACCTTTTAAAATACATATTATATAGCACTGACATTTGGGTCATGTAAATTGAACTCTACTAATAACATTTGAGAAGTATCAGATCTATTAATAGGCTAATCAATATTTTTAATACCAAAACCTAGAATGGCAAAACACATAAAAAGTTTGCCTATTCAAAAACAATACAAATAAATGCAATAAGAAGGAAAGTAATATTCTCAAAATAAGTTAAAGTAACTGCAAATTTCAGGACCAGGAGATATAACCAAAATTGAATGTTTCAAAAATTACGATCACTACAGTTTGCCTTAAAAAAAAGGAAAGCAATTATATGCTCCAGGCTAAATGTGAAGTGACAATATAATATGTGATGCTATGGTTTAGATATTGTTTCTTAGGTCCTGCCAAGTCACATGCTAAAATTCGATCTCCACTTTTGGACGTAGGACATGGTGGGAGGTGTTTGAATCATAGGGTGGATTCTTCGTGAATAGCTTAGTACCATTCTCCTGGGATTAAGTGAATTAATCAGTCTTAGTTAGAATTAATCCCACTGTTAGTAATTACCCTTAGTTTGGACAAGAACGGGTTGTTGAAGAGAACCTGGCACCTCCTCTTCTGTTTCTCACTCTTGCCTTGTGATCTTCACAGGATGGCTCCCCTTCGCCTTCCACTGTGAGTGGAAGCAGCCAGAACTCATCACCAGAAGCAGACGCCAGTGTCACGCTTCTTGTGCAGGCTGCAGAACCCTGAACCAAATTAACCCCTTTTCTTTATAATTACCCAGCCTCAGGAATTCCTTTACAGCCACACAAACAGACATGGGGCATGGCCATAAAACACAGAGTGTTAAAGATTCAAATTTAGGCTAGATTTCTTGACATATAATATCCAGGAAAAAAAAGAATGCATGTGTGGTTGTGCGTGTATGCATTTAAAAATTCTGTTTTTCAATTATTTTCTTTGTAATAAATCTGTATCATGCTTTTGCTTTTGCTTTCTATTCCCCTGTACATCCCATTTAGGTAACAGCACAGGGCTTTTGCCGCTAAATGTTACCGCCGCTAACTTTGTGCCCTTTTCCTTTCCCCCTTTGCTTCATTAAGCTTTGACCTCTCAGCTCCATCATCACTCCAGAGAAACCTTCCCTAAACCAGGTCAAATCCCCATATTTCAGTCTGCAGAAATGAACATACTGATGTATTTTTAAACATATAATGAAAGGAACTAAAAAAAATGGGAAAAAACTGTATTGAATGCATTATGTGAAATGGATTAACAAAGACATTTAAATTCAGACTAAAATGATACAGATATAGCATGGTTTTTTTGTTATCATATGTTATACAAACAATAAAATTACCATATTCTTTTTAATTAATTTATAATAATGAAGCATAGTTAATATAATAGATTTCCATAAAAATGATGATCAAATACATATTATTGTTTAACAATTGTGAGTGCACTCATTGTGCAGGTACCTAGCTTTTGAGACCATCTTTTATAGATCATAATTAAACATTTTTATGTCATTTTATTAATTTTATTTGATGCCAAGATTAACTTTTTCTACAATAAACATTACAATATGTAGAAAGTCTTTGTTGATTTTCAGGTGTATTTCTACCCCAGTTTAGAGACTACTGCTATGGTAAAATTTGTCAAAGATTGCATATTAAGTACATTTTATTTTTCATAATTACATTTATTCGTTCTCTATACTATAGTTAGGATTTTTTTAATGTGCATAGATAGGTTATATTTTCTATGGATACTATTTCAGGATAATAATATATTTGCTTTATGTCTGGTACGGTTGAAAACCTCTAGCTTAAATTAATGTGGAACCTGGCTTAATTTGTAATGCTTAGCATGTACTGATTTCTCAGCTGAACTTAGGAACTGAGATCAGAGTTCTCATTCTTCTGATCATCAGATATGCTTTAAATGCAGCTACAGTGCTTTGGAATCTGTATTGTGTGAAAGGTTACATCACTTATCATGTATTGCTGTTGTTATTCCTGACGTTGCCCAGGGTGTCAATATTTTCTTCTTGGTGGCAAATCAACTTAGGATGCTTTTCACATTTCCTTTTGTTCTACTTCCTACTGAATTGTATGCATTGTTTGTTATGATACCCTCATACATTAAACAATAAGAAAAATGATGGCAGTGAAAGGAGGATAAAGTATGATTCTGGGTCAGGCAAGTTCAGAAAATTAGAACTGGGCAGTGGTGCCCAGTTTGTTTAAATTATTTCCTGTTCATTGCAGTCACTGTGTCCTAGAGTGAAAGGAATATGGTGAGGTTTGTCTGACAAAGTTCCTACCTTTTCAGGGGATATCAATTCACTTCCAATTCAGGAAAAAGAATATGGTTAGTCAAAATTATGGTTTGCAATCCACTTACATGGTTGGACAATGAGTGGGAAATTCCTCTAGAATTTGGTTCATGGTGTTCTATTAATTAAGTTTAGAGGGCTGATGTCAAATTTGATATATCTGTGCTTATCTACAGAAGTATTTTTATAGAGGGTTGTGATAAACCATATGAGATATTATGTGTTGGTACTTGATGTGAATTGAAAATCACTTTATTAAGAGGACTGCTATTAAGAGGACAAAAACCATTTTTGTTTTCCAAACTCTGTAAATTTGTGAATGTGCTTGATCATTTATAAATTTTCCTCTTTTAGTGAAGCTTTCATCTTGTTAAAATTATCTTCATTGTAACTTCAGCCCACTCTCATCCAGTTCTAATACTCTGAGGACAGATTTATAAAGGGGCAGACACATATTTCTATATACTAATTTCTTTTCACACCACTCTATTCTAATAAATATGAATTAAACTGTGTATCAAAACTAATACTTTCATCCTCTTAATATCTTCCAAATTATCCACTACCCTCATCATGTGTCTTCCAATCATTCCAAATGTTGAAAAAATAAGCCAGCTTGATTATCTTCCTGTCTACATTGAATACCAAGTGCTCATTTGGATTTTTGTGTTTTACATTTTTAATCAATGTTCAAATATCTTAAAATAGCTGATGCAAACCCTGATGCAGTAAATTCTGCCTATATCCTTGCTTAGCATATAAATTTAATATCATTTTACTTAGCTATATTAGGTGTCAGTTAGATTATAAAATAATCATGTCTTTGTATTAAAATCAGCATTTGATATTTCTCAATGTATTTTCATAATATGTTACTTCATCAGTCTCACATGGAACTGCTGCCATATTCTTATGCCATCACATCTGGAATCCAAAGTTATAAGGATAGAAGACATATTTTATGGGCTGGGCACAGTAGCTCACGCCTGTAATCCCGCACTTTGGGAGGCCAGGGCGGGTGGATCATTTGAGGACTGGAGTTCGAGACCAGTTTAAGTAATATGGAGAAACCCCATATCTACTAAAAATACAAAAATTAGCCAGTTGTAGGGGTGTGCGCCTGTACTCAAAGCCTTTCAGTAGGCTGAGGCACAAGAATTGCTTGAACCCAGTATGTGGAGGTTATGGTGACCCCAGATAGTGCCACCGCACTTTAGCCTGGATGACAAAGCAAGACTCTGCCCCTCAAAAAAATATATGTATATGTTTACATATGTATAGATGTATTAGTCATAGTAAACAATTTATAAGTGAAATTGCTGATGTTAAAAACATTGAAAGTGTCAGATGGATTTGAATTCATTTATTGAGCTTAAAATTATTATTATTTTCCCTTCTTGTGACATTTAAATAACTCTTTCTCATAAAGTATTATATACACCTCTTGAAATTCCAGATACTACAGTACTCAATATGCTTATTTTCCTAAACTCCAAATATTTTTGTCATAGTTACACACTGAATTGAAATGACATTTGTATTTGATTTTTAGATTAAAACAAAACACAGGTCTTAAAAGGAAATTTCAGTTATACTTAGCTTATATTATTTTTACTTTATGTGTAATATAACTCTCATCTAATACTAAAGATTTTCAGCATTAGCAAATAGTCTATTTAGTGTTTTCATCTTCTGAATCATGATGAAAATGTAAATTTGAACATTAATATATTGATGACAATATTTGTTTGAGTATACTAAAAATTTTAGTTACATAAAATCCAATAGTGAGCAAATCAGACTTTGATATGAGTCCTCATTCTCTGCTACACGGTTATTCTTAAAAACGGATAGACCCCTAGCAAGACTAATAAAGAAGGAAAGAGAGAAGAATCAAACAGTTGCAATAAAAAATGATAAAGGGGATATCACCACCGATCCCACAGAAATACAAACTACCATCAGAGAATACTATAAATACCTCTATGCAAACAAACTGGAAAATCTAGAAGGAATGGATAAATTCCTGGACACATACACCCTCCCAAGACTAAACCAGAAAGAAGTGAAATCCCTGAATAGACCAATAATAGGCTCTGAAATTGAGGCAATAATTAATAGTATACCAACCAAAAAAGTACAGGACCAGACAGATTCACAGTCGAATTCTACCAGAGGTACAAAGAGGAACTGGTACCATTCCTTCTGAAACTATTCCAGTCAATAGAAAAAGAATCCTCCCTAACTCATTTTATGAGGCCAGCATCATCCTGATACCAAAGCCTGGCAGAGACATAACAATAAAAGAGAGTTTCAGACCAATATCCCTGATGAACATCGATGCAAAAATCCTTAATAAAATACTGGCAAACCAAATCCAGCAGCACATCAAAAAGCTTATCCACCATGATCAAGTGGGCTTCATCCCTGGGATTCAAGGCTTGTTCAACATATGCAAATCAATAAACGTTATCCAGCATATAAACAGAATCAAAGACAAAAACCACGTGATTATCTCAATAGATGCAGAAAAGGCCTTTGACAAAATTCAACAGCCCTTCATGCTAAAAACTCTCAATAAATTAGGTATTGATGGGATGTATCTCAAAATAATAAGAGCTATTTATTGGCCCAGAGCCAATATAATACTGAAAGGGCAAAAACTGGAAGCATTCCCTTTGAAAACTGGCACAAGACAAGGATGCCCTCTCTCACCACTCCTATTCAACATAGTGTTGGAAGTTCTGGCCTGGGCAATCAGGCAAGAGAAAGAAATAAAGGGTATTCAACTAGGAAAAGAGGAAGTTAAATTGTCCCTGTTTGCAGACGACATGAGTGTATATTTAGAAAACTCCATCGTCTCTGCCCCAAATCTCCTTAAGCTGATAAGCAACTTCAGCAGAGTCTCAGGATACAAAATTAATGTGCAAAAATCACAAGCATTTTTATACCCCCATAACAGAGAGCCAAATCATGAGTGAACACCCATTCACAATTGCTTCAAAGAGAATAAAATACCTAGGAATCCAACTTACAAGGGATGTGAAGGACCTCTTCAAGGAGAACCACAAACCACTGCTCAGTGAAATAAAAGAGGACACAAACAAATGGAAGAACATACCATGCTTATGGATAGGAAGAATCAACATCGTGAAAATGGCCATACTGCCCAAGGTAATTTATAGATTCAGTGCCATCCCCATCAAACTACTAATGACTTTCTTCACAGAATTGGAAAAAACTACTTTAAAGTTCACATGGAACCAAAAAACAGACCACACTGCCAGGTCAATCCTAAGAAAAAAAACAAAGAGGCATCACACTACCTGACTTCAAACTATACTACAAGGCTACAGTAACCAAAACAGTATGGTACTGGTACCAAAACAGAGATATAGACCAATGAAACAGAAAAGAGCCCTCAGAAATAATACCACACATCTACAACCATCTGATCTTTGAAAAATCTGACAAAAACAAGAAATGGAGAAACTATTCCCTGTTTAATAAATGGTGCTGGGAAAACTGGTTAGCCATATGTAGAAAGCTGAAACTGGATCACTTCCTTACACCTTATACAAAAATTAAGATGGATTAAAGACTTAAATGTTACACCTAAAATCATAAAAACTCTAGGAGAAAACCTAGGCAATACCATTCAGGACATAGGCATGGGCAAGGACTTCATTTCTAAAACACCAAAAGCAATGGAAACAAAAGCCAAAATTGACAAATGGGATCGAATTAAACTAAAGAGCTTCTGTATAGCAAAAGAAACTACCATCAGAGTGAACCAGCAATCAACAGAATGGGAGAAAATTTTTGTAATCTACTCATCTGACAAAGGGCTAATATCCAGAATCTACAAAGAACTCAAACAAATTTACAAGGAAAAAAACAACCCCATCAAAAAGTGGGTGAAGGACATGAACAGACACTTCTCAAAAGAAGACATTTATGCAGCCAATAGACACATGAAAAAATGCTCATCATCACTGGCCATCAGAGAAATGCAAATCAAAACCACAATGAGATACCATCTCACACCAATTAGAATGGCGATCTTTAAAAAGTCAGGAAACAACAGGTGCTGGAGAGGATGTGGAGAAATAGGAACACTTTTACACTGTTGGTGGGACCGTAAACTAGTTCAACCATTGTGGAAGACAGTGTGGCAATTCCTCAAGGATCTAGAACTAGAAATACCATTTGACCCAGCCATCCCATTACTGGGTATATACCCAAAGGATTATAAATCATGCTGCTATAAAGACACATGCACACGTATGTTTCTTGAGGCATTATTCACAATAGCAAAGACTAGGAACCAACCAAAACTTCCATCAATGATAGACTGGATTAAGAAAATGTGGCACATAATACACCATGGAATACTATGCAGCCATAAAAACGGATGAGTTCATGTCCTTTGTAGGGACATGGATGAAGCTGGAAACCTTCATTCTCAGCAAACTACTGCAAGGGAAAAAAACCAAACACTGCATGTTCTCACTCATAGGTGAGAATTGAACAATGAGAACACTTGGACACAGGAAGGGGAACACCACACACTGGGGCCTGTCGTGGGGCAGGTGGAGGGAGGAGGGATAGCATTAGGAGATATACCTGATGTAAATGATGAGTTAATGGGTGCAGCACACCAACATGGCACATGTATACATATGTAACAAACCTTCATGTTGTGTACATGTACCCTAGAACTTAAAGTATAATAATAATAATAATAAAAAGATGCCTTCTAATGACCATGCAATTTCAGTTCCTCTTGTTCTCTGGAGTTTCTTATTTCATTCCCTTGGCTTCAATTTAATGTTCTGAAAGAGAGAAAAAAAAGACAGATGTATTTGGAATATTTAGTGTCAATATTGTTATGTGCTATAAATAGTGAATCATGAAAAGAAAAATTAAGTGGTCTCTAAAAGACAGCATTTGAAATCTTGCCTTTAGCATCTACTGTTTTGAGGGTTGCAATGATGTTGGCATGAGATGGAACAGGACAGAACTGGAGGACATAGTGAAGCATAGAACGTATATGAATTCAAATGCAGTTTCAGAGACTCAACGTTGGATATGGGCATTATCTGTACCGCACAGTAATGTAGATGTGTCTCAATCTTGTTCTATTCCATTAGGATTCAAAGGGCCCAGGCATCTAAAATGTGTGTGACAGAGGGGAGTGGGAAGAGATAGTAGCAGTGATCATTGTTTATGCCCTTTGATTATTAGTTTAGCTTTTCTAAATTGTTTCAAGTTTAACTCTTATATTTTTGGATTACATCAGTATTGTCTAGCATCTTCAGTCCCATCAGGAAGAATGGCCCATGCAAGTGGTAATGGAGGAGGGGCAAACTGTCAGAGAAGGGTCTGCTCTTCTCTGACAGGTACAAATTATTCATATCAATTTGAAGCTGGCCATGATAAAATGTAACTGACAATTTTATCTCTGTTGAAGTTAGAAGGCCAGTCTCTTAATCTGCACATTTGACAGTAGCTCACATATTTTTTTTTAACTCCTCAATATTCTAGTTTAAGACCCGTAGAATCATTTGCACCTTTAATTTTGGTTTTTAACAAGAGTCAAAAAATTCTATGACTGAGTCTCTTTTTTGGTGTAACAAATGGCTGTATTGCCTGAACTAAGTAATTTTAATGATTTTAAGGTATTTAATATGTGCGCACACACACATTATTGTCTCTGGATGTATATGTCACCAACAAATATTATTCTGGATGTTTTTAGTCCAAGTCACAATAGCAGACCAGCAGGAATGCAGAAACAGGCAAATGTGTGAAAAAAAGTGGCTTTCTACAGTTCAACTAGATACGTCTGCAATATCAGAAAACAGATTTCAAACTAAGAAAATACCTCTGAGTCTATTTTACATATATACAGATAGTATAATTTTTTTTAAATTCTCTAAAACAGTAGCTTTAAAACATGCCCATATACTGTTTAACTATTATAAAAGAACATCAGCAAATACTCTGACCAAAAATATTTTCTTGATGTGACTGCATATGCCATCTTGAATACTTTTAATAACCATTTTATATGAAATAAACATATATTTGCTGCCCATGACCATAGGCATGACTTTTTCTTTCCTGCCAAACTAACTGTGGTCATGTAACTTCAACCTCTGTTTGGGGAAGATGTTTATCTTTCTTTGGTTTAATCTCTCCTAATTACTTTGGTTTCTTTACCACCATCACTCAGAAAGAACTTAATTGCTTTCTTTGAGATGCCAGCCCTATTTGAAATCACCAATATGGATTGTCACTGAGGGAGAAGCAGAGCATCTGTTACCATATCATCACCTCTTCTTCTCTTGAAAAAGCAGCTGCAGCTGTTTTTAGTAAGATTTCTCATTTCATGTTCAGGGTTATGGAGAGGTTGAAGTCTTTTTATTTCTATGAGATAATCTACTTTAGGAAGGCGGGGTTTTTAAGAAGCTTTCCTGATATTCAAACCACGTTTTGCACTGTGTTCTCTGTTATGGAATCACCCAAGATTTCACTATAGCCTTCCATGAAGTGATATGCAACTTTTATTGGCTATTTCTCAATGAATTGTACTGTCTTATTTATGATAGACTGTGTCATTTTTAGCCCAAACTACTAGCATATATATAAAAAACATTCTATTCTAGTACTTCATCTCAACTGTGATATTGTATTTCCTCCCTTCGGTAAGTCATGAGCTAGAAGAGTTTGTCCTATTTTCTCTCTATATATAAGTGTTCATCATAAAAAGGTATAGGCTTAGATAATGAATTTTGATTCTCTAAATAAATAAACAGACTTTGTGAAGGAAGATTTGTTACCAGCAAAATCTCCTTAGTCACTTTATACATGTATAAAATACTTTCCTTTGTATTCTGTTTCTGATAGAACAATTGAATAAAATCAACAAACCTTATGAAAGCATAGGTGATGCCTTTTCATATCAAATAGCTTATCCATGAAAGAATATTCATTGACAAATTCTATTAGGAGACCCTGGAGGCTTCTGCCCCTAACTACATTGGGGCAATAACATTGATCTTTGGTTAGACACTAAATCTCTTTTACCTACTTTACCACCATAAAAATAAGACTATTAGTTGCAATTGTTTGAGGCAAATAAAGAGATTTAAAATAGTTTTGCCTCCTTTGACTTCCTCAGTGTTAACTGAGGACACAAGTACTATACTTGCAACAGCAAATCCACTAACATGATTGTACATACCCACAACTGAGACTGCAAAATTTTCTCCTTCACTCACCTCACAAGGGACAAGCAGAAGTTTCAAGACAGATTCAGATGATAAAAGCAATACTCTTGACCAGGCACAGTGGCTCACGCCTGTAATCCCAGCACTTTGGGAGGTCGAGGCGGGTGGATCACGAGGTCAGGAGATCGAGATCATCCTGGCTAACACAGTGAAACCCCGTCTCTACTAAAAATACAAAAATTTAGCGGGGTGTGGTGGCGGGCACCTGTAGTCCCAGCTACTCCGGATACTGAGGCAGGAGAATGGTGTGAACCTGGGAGGCGGAGCTTGCAGTGAGCTGAGATCGCGCCACTGTACTCCAGCCTGGGCGACAGAGCGAGACTCTGTCTCAAAGCAAACAAACAAACCAAAATAAAAAAAAATTAACCCAACGTAGTGATGCGTCCCTGTAATCCCAACTACGTACGAGGCTGAGGCAGGAGAATCACTCGAACTCGGGGGTGGAGGTTGCAGTGAGCTGATATCACGCCATTGCACTCCAGCCTGGGCCACAGAGCAAGACTCTGCCTCAAAAAAAAAAAAAAAAAAAAAAAAAAAAAGGCAATACTCTCAAGGCCCTTATTGATAATAGGACTTTTTTTCTTTCTTTTTTGCATCTCATTTGTAGAAAACTAATTGCATCCAATCATGTTTCTATTCCTTTACCGCAGAATTCAAGCCTTAGGTCTCCAGCATAGGTGACCCTTTTTAAAAAAATCAATTTAACTGATAAAATTTGGGTTACATGTATGAACATCCAACCTTTTATCACCAAACCTTTGTAAACCATTAATTCTCTTTTCTGGGACAGAAATCTTAGACCTCTTTCTCTTTTTGTTGTATACAAAATGTTTTCAAAAGTGAGGCATGTACTTGCTGTCTCTGCTTTTAGTCCTCAATCCAATCTAACTTCTACTGAATCTGCTTATCACAGAAGTCACCTGTCACCTTCTCTAATTCTAAATCATTGTACCTTTATTTATCAAACACTTCCATGGATTTACTAAGTACAGGTTACTGTTCCAAGAGCTTTATAAATATTACTTAAATAATAAATAGGTAGAAAGAAAATGAGGTTTGTGTATCATTCACAAACATTTTTCTTCTGTTTCTAAAGTTCTCTGCTGCATTTGGCAATGTATATTATACCTTTGTAAAATTTCTCCTCTCTTGATTGCCATGATGAAACTCTCTAGAATTTTCTTTACTCAGCCTTCCTCCTCTTTCTTGGGCTTCTTTTCAAACCTTGATACCTTATTTTTCTACTCCTTTTTCTTTACATGCTTTACATTTAGTGATCTAAACACAGTCAGGGCTGCAATGCATCTCAACTCTGATTTTCTTTCATGCCTTCAATTTCACATTTTTCTTTGCTTATTGAATATCTCCATTAGTTCACAGTCCCCCAAAGCTAAGACTTATAAAACGAAAGAGTACTACAAAACAGATCTCCCTCAAACTTCCCCATTTGCAGTAAATGTGTCACCATGAATCTCATTGCAAAAGACAGAATAGGAGTCTCCCGAATTAGTCCACGGATATTTTGATTCTGTATCTTTAATATCTTTAAAACTTGGACCAAACTTTTCAACAATGTATACCATATAGCTGTTTGTTCATTTGTCCCAGTAATTTTGAGAGAAAAATTAATAAAAGATAAATGTTTACTTGGTGTAATTTAAAGAACTTGAATATTTTTCCAAAGCTATTTTTAATGTTTGAAAACTGTACATTACTCTCTTCTATGTAGATTTAGATTTAGAGCCTATTCAATAAATAACAGTATTTTATCAATAAATAATATTGTTTCTGTATTAAATGGTTGAAGGCTTATAATCACAGGAACAAATAAGAAGACTAAAGCTCAAGCTAAAATGGGAATCTATTCATATTGTACAATGGCCATTTTAATTATATCTCCATTTAATTAAATATTAATCTAAAATATAAATGATTTTTATATCACTATGCAGCATTTTACAATGCAGATCATAAAAACAGCTACTAAATTTAAAACAATATTAAGCTAAATAATTTAGGAAGTTGAAAATGCTTTTACGGTAATCGTCACAAAAATCATTAAACACATTCTCCAAGAGAGATATAAGTAGAATGTGTATCATGATCGTGTTCTGATTGACTTAAAACATTAACACTATTTTTTACCAGAAATCAGTTTCTCGATCAGGTGAATTAGATACAGAAATTTTCTTACAAAAAATGTGTTTGTTGTCAACGTAATATAAAGAACCATACAGGAAGTCTTTGTAATATCTCCTCAAATAATATTACGGATTTTTTTTAATGCCTAAAAACATAAAAAGCCAGATTTATGAAACATGGACACAACTAGGGGTGAAGTGAAATGGAGTAGGTTCCTTTAAAAACCAAACATCTTATTTTATTATTATAAACATAGTACTTTATCATACTTAAATTTTTAAACTTTATAAAAGAGCATAAGGAAAATGTTAAAAGGTTCCTCCCTACATCTATTGTCATTATTAATTCATAGAGGAAATCAGTTTCTGGATTTAATATTTATGTTTAAATTTGTAATCATTAACTTGATTAATTTTTATTATTTGAACACATTTAGGATTATACTAAACGCTCTGTTCTGCAATAAGTATGAATGATAAAAGTCTTCTCTGGCTAACTGCATATAAATTGCCCTTCATATTTTTAGGGTTATATGTTATTTCATCTTATGGTTATCCTATATTTTATTTAGCAATCTTGTATTAATAGATATTTATTCCGTTTCAGTTATATTTTCATTCTATTGCTATGAATCCTGCAAAGAATTTACATATGTATACTTTCCACCATTTGTTATAAACCTATAACATGCATTCTGAGAAAGTATAAATTAACCCACTCGCATAGTTCTTCTCCGACAATTTCCTACATTTAATTTTTGTTTTTAAGATGGGAGTCTCATTCTGCCATCAGGCGGGAGTGCATTGGCACGATCTCAGCCCACTGCAACCTCCACCTCCCGGTTTCAAACCCTTCTCCCCTCCCGAGTAGCTGGGACTACAGGCGTGTGCCACCACGCCCAGCTAGTTTTTGTATTTTTAGTAGAGATGAGGTTTCACTATGTTGGCCAGAATGGTCTCCACCTCTTGACCTCGTGATCTGCCTGCCACGGCCTCCTAAAGTGCTGGGATTACAGGCGTCAGCCAACACGCCTGGCCCGTACATTTAATTTTATTTATTTAAATTATTTCTAGGCTCCTAAATTAGTGAGAGTTCCTCATAAATTAATTTATGACAAATACAAAGAATTCCCTATAAGAAATACTTGTGTTTAATACTTGTTCTACTTGTCAACATTTTTTATTATTCTGGGAAATAAAGTGCAGTACATATTCTCAGGCTCACATGCAAATAATTTGGTGTTAATGCAAGTCTGAATAAATATAAAAATATCTGTTTTCTTTTAGTAGAAGCTGAATTTATTCCAGAAATCTTTCTCATTTAATCACCTGAGAGAATATGTTAAGGATCTTTATTTAAAATGTAGCTATATTTTCTGGCACAACTGTATATAGGTCAAGTGTGATGGCTGGTGCACCCCTTTTGTGATGTCATTTTAATGCTGGAGTTTATGTTTTTGAATAACAACGTAGTGACAAAGTTTATAGAAGGGTATGCGGAAGTGCCTTTTCCATTTTTTTCCTTTCTGACCGGACCTGGTTCTTTAAGACTACATGAATGGCAATTAGAAATCTTCAGAGTAGTTAAGTTTATATTCATATGCCAACCTAAAAAGTGGCGGAAAAACAAAGCTTAAAATGACACCATCCCTTCTTTTTCATATCAATTAAAGAACAATATGGAGTTTTCTTTTACTGTGCCAGTCATTTATCCCTGTCCATTCTGTGCTTATCCGCATTCTTTTACACGGCTACTGAATTCTGATGAGGATGCAATGTCCACTCCATTCTGTTCAGCCTTCAGGTAATTATTTTCTGTACTTAAACTCTCATTCTGTTGAAATAAGATAAATAAAATGCCAGGATGCACAGTGGCCATTTGAGTAGCAACCAGAGGTAATTGTCAGTCTTAACCATTGCCAACCCAATTGATGTTGTTTGATAATGTAGTTGTCAAGGACATTTCTCCAAAGGCATTCTGGCCGGGATAGGCATTGTGTTTTTAAGGATGTAAGTTCTGACATTACAATACCTTTTTTATAATTAATTCTGAATTATACAGAGTCCCAGTTGGAGAGTTCTGAATAAGATACAATAGACAATAAACATTTTAGATCAGATAGAAATTACTAAAGTAGTAGAGATATCAAAGAGCAACTTAATATAAGTGTGCTGCAATAAAATAATTAAAAGTAGCAGTAAATTAAATATTAAGAAAATAGATGGCCAAGTTGAAAGAATGAGATTACAGAAAGAATTAATTACTTATTTTGATTAACCAACAAGCTTGGTAGGCACACACACAGAGCCTCACCTATACACATGGTTTTCTTTTTATTTATTTTTTCATCTGCTAGTAAGGCAATGCAGAAAATAAGTTGTTTTTAACTGCTTTTCTGTAAAATAAAATGTGGAGATGTTCTAGACAACTTTCTAAAAAACAAAAATTAAATACGACTGTGGATTCACCTAATGCTGCCTTCATTCTATATTGTGTAATTCAAAGCCCAGGCAATTAATCAACCTTGTGCCATAATGAGATCAGTTTCCTTCATCTTGCAAAAAGAATATCAATACTGCACACTCCCATGCTGTTTAATGTGTCTGTCTGCTGCTTACACTGGTCACCCACTGAAATTGGGCTTATAATAGAACTCAGTATATTTATAAAGTAATGTACAAGTATATTTACATGTATATCTCATTTAATTGATAATCTGGCAATCTCTGAAATAATTTATGTTAACAATGAAGATATTGACTGTATAAGTCAGATGTTCCTGGCATTATATTTGTAAGTCTCAGGACCAGACATACACTAGAGATTCTCTCTTCACAGATGATAACTTTGTCCCTACCACAGGACCTGCACACATGCGTAGCCAACACTCTAGCATGCAATCCTTTCGTATAATTGAAAAATAATACATAATACATAAATTATCTGATGTTGGCACTATTGTTCTTAGTGTAAATATGCTACCAGGATCTTCTTCCTTTTCTACCTCTCCCAGGGCTATGCTCCCACTCTGTAACTGAAGACTGTGTAAATAACTTGGCTAGGTTTCAAAGTTTGACACAGGTAAACTATAGATGATTTTCTAATAATGTATCATCCAGAACCACCTCTCTGAAAAACCTTTTAATATTCTTATGGTGACCCTGTCTTTGTAGAAAGTCAAGTAAAATTAAAAATTATAAACGAGCAAGTCTTGATTCAATTCTCATAATAGTGCCCTTGAGAAAGTTATCCTGCTTCTTTCCCTTTCTAAAAATGCCAAAGAAAGCATACTATTTCAGTTCAGTTCTCCTCATTGGATTCTCATTTTGACTTTCTATTTTTTCAATGGTAACATTATTCTCCCATTTTACTAGTCTCAAAACTTAATAATCTTGAACTTTAATATCTCACTCTCCTACACAACGTAGTAAGAGACCATGACTCTCCATTACCTACCTGAAAAAAATCCAAATACTTAGTCTCTTACTACTTTTGTGATCCTGGGCAAGTCAAACTCTGGGATTCAATATTATCCATTATAAGATGGGGATAATAAAAGCGCCCATCTCCTATGACTCTTGTAAGTATAAAATGCATTATTATTTCTGATACATACAGTCTTTCAAAGAGTGTCTGGTATATATTAAGCAGCATATAAGATTTAGCAATCTTAGCTAAGTGCACAAAACCCTCTGCAAACTTTATTTCTAAATTCTACCCATTTCCAGCCACTGCATTCACCGTTTCCCAGTTGCCAAACTGACGTTGTCAATATTTTCTAAATCATGTCATCAGAAATTTGTTGCCACATTTTCCCCTAAAACTATGTTATTTATGATGTACTTTTCTATACTTTGGAATGATGGAAATTTTAGGTCTTAGTAATCAGACACTTAACAACACAGTTCAAATGTTTTACTTTTGCAAAAGTATTTTTTGGCCTTTTATTATAGGGTTACAGGATAATCACTCCAGATATGGATTTATAGGACTTACCATGTAACTTATACAGTTTTTATAAATATTGTATAAATACATCAGGGTAAAATGATATGAAGAGCTTGGTCCAGTGACTGGTAAATAGTAAGAATTCAATAAATGTCAAATATCATATATAAATAATATATAAATATGATGGATAGTATTATTATTTTTAAATTATTTACATCACCCTCTTGCCTACAATGTATTGTTTTTGACAAATTCTCTTTTTCTGCATTGCCTGTTAAAAATATATGAAAACATATCTTTTATATCCATGTTTATGTTGTTTACCCAATTCAACTGTACATTATTTTTATTACATAAATAGTATTGAATCTTCATAATTCAGCAAATAGATGCCAAATGATGATAAAATGCCATAATGGCACATCTCCCCTCATAATTTACTTTAAAATATCTTGTATTTTATGTCCTAAATATAATAACGTGTAGTTTCAAAATGAATATTAAAACCACAGAATTTTGTAAGAGATGCTTTTTCAGAGAAAATGAACAGCCTTTGGATCCCTAAGACAAAGATGAAAGAATTATCATTCAAAGCATATCAGCCGTGTGTTCATTATACCCTGTCAATGACTTGCAACAACGATGTGATTAGAGTGGCAGTGGCTGGAATGTGACCAGGCTTATTCTGGTGGCATCGGAACCATGAATTCTTGGCTAATGATATGCTTGGCCTTGGTCCTCTTTTCAATCATGTCAGTTGGATGAAACAGAACATTGAGGCTGAGTTTTAACTGATCCATAAAAGATTTAGAGGGGAAAATATCAAAGGAGGCCTGTGATTACCTGAATGTAAGTGTGTGTGGGATGTGAGAAGCATGCCTGTGTATGCTTCTTCTCCAACTCATAGATTTGAACAGACACATACAAGATCCTCACATAACCCTTTTTAAATATCACACATATGAGAATCCCAAAATTGGTAAAATCTCTCTAACTTTTTTTTATCCTTGATTTTAAAAAATTTCATAGAAGGATCTTTAGATGAAGGACTATATTTTTGAAGCTTTTTCACTCTCATAAATACTGGCCAATGACTATGGGCCCAACTCTCATTGACATGCATGACCACTTATTGGCCACGCACCTTCCTTTATTCAACAGTTTTAATTACAAAAACCATTAAGAGAGAGCTGGGTTATACTGCAACCAACAAATACATCCATGCATTTTTTTTTTTACTATTGTTTTTAATGCATAAGGACAACATTTGTTAAGTTTTAATATTTGAACTCCCTCTCAGAGTAAAATTACTAAGTCAGCACTGGTTTGTTATGATTCATTTATGTCATTTTCTTTCTTCAGATTACTGGTAAATATCCAGTAATCTTATCTTTCATAGTACCTCTTTCCACATGTAAAGGGAAGATACATATTCTTAGCTATCAAACAATAATAGTCTTAATATGCATTTGTTTTCTAGCCACTCTGTCTAGAATACACACGAAATAATTTATGTTACATGTAAATTATAAATGGATCTGTAAAATTTAATATATGTTTTATATTTTTCAGAATCAGTGGTGATATAATAAAAATATTAGCAACAAAGAATGCTGTAAGGAAATGTCAGGTGTGTATTAAGAACAATTATGCTGTGTAAAATATAGCTTAAATCCTCTATCAAAGTTAGAGATAAAAGAAGAGAAAGAGACAGGAAGAAAGCCCTCATGAATGAAATTAAAGATAAGGCAAATACAATTACCTCTAGGTTATTCGAAGTGATAAAGAAAAGTGGAGGCATAAATACATTTTAAGAGTAAATAATAAAAAAACTTTTCTAATCATTTTTATTTATATTCAAAATACATACAAGGATTTTTTTATATACATACATTTACAATTACATGTTGCCCAGCCATATTAAATTGATATATGCATTGCTTATAGTAACCTATAATTATTTTGGTTAATAAAAAATTAATATAAAATATGATACATATTAAACTATCTATAGCCAACTCAGCTTTGACTACACTGTTCAAAGTTCAGAAGAAAGTAAAAGTTTTGACGTACATGGGAGAATACAATTTTTTAATATATTTTTATTTTTTTTATTATACTTTAAGTTCTAGGGTACATGTGCACAACGTGCAGGTTTGTTACATATGTATACATGTGCCATGTTGGTGTGCTGCATCCATCAACACATCAGCACCCATCAAATTGTCATTTACATCAGGTTTAACTACCAATGCCATCCCTCCCCCGCCCCCCCATAAAAGGCCCTGGTGTGTGATGTTCCCCTTCCCGTGTCCTAGTGATCTCACTGATCAATTTCCACCTATGAGTGAGAACATGTGGTGTTTGGTTTTCTGTTCTTGTGATAGTTTGCTGAGAATGATGGTTTCCAGCTGCATCCGTGTCCCTACAAAGGATACGAACTCATCCTTTTTTATGGCTGCATAGTATTCCATAGTGTATATGTGCCACATTTTCTTAATCCAGTCTGTCACTGATGGATATTTGGGTTGATTCCAAGTCTTTGCTATTGTGGAAAATACAGTATTTTATGAAGTACATATGGCAACAATAAGGCATTCTATATATTTGAAATTAAAGTCATCTAAGTATGTAATTTGAGGAAATGAAAAGAATGAGTTTAATATCTCTAGAAGTGGATGGGTGTGGTACCTCACTCCTGTAATCCCAGCACTTTGGGAGGCCAAGGCAGGTGATCACTTGAGGTCAGGAGTTCAAGACCCTGGCCAACATGGTGAGACCCCCGTCTCTGCTAAAAATACAAAAAATTAGCCAGACATGGTGGCGTGCACCTATAATCCCAGCTACTTGGGAAGCTGAGGTGGGAGAACTGCTTGGCAGAGGCAGAGGTTGTAGTGAGCCAAGATAGCGCCACTGCACTCCAGCCTGGGTGACAGAGTGAGACTCCGTCTCAAAAATAATGATAATAATAGTAATCTCCAGAAGTACTATTTTCCATTAAATTATATATTAATGTCAGAAACGGAGCAGGTCAAAACTCCTGTGCTGATCAGTAGTGAGATCATGCCTGTGAATAGCCAATGCACTCCAGCCTGGGCAACATAGAGAGACTCCGTCTCAAAAAAAAAAAAAAAAATTATATATTAATGGGTATCTGAGTGAACATACTATTCCTTTAAGTGACCAGGGTTTACCCCTTAATAAGTCTAAGTCGGCATGAAGCCTGAAAAAAGGAGACCTAAATTCATCACTAAGTTTCCAACCCTGTCCAAGAGCAAATTTGGTATTCTTAATTGCTGCATTCTAAACCACAACAGATCATTAAAAGATGACAGCATTAGATTTTATGATCATCTACAAAACTTCACTTTCTCTGAATGCATATCACTAAGACCAAGTTAGAATACAATTTGGCTTCTCTATATCAAGAGATTGCAAAAACAATAATCAATCTTGGGCATAGAATGCACCCTTAAAACAGAGTATTATCATATTTTACTGGAATTAGTTGTTTATGAGGGTATATCCCTGCTAAACTCTTAAGTGTTTGAAGTGCAGACTATTTCACTGTTCTTTCTGTATCCTCTCAAACTAGTGGGGGCCATGCTAACAAGCATCACTTCATACGTGCTTGTTGAAAATTAATCCCTTAATTGCTTGTTTCCTTTTCAGAATTAAAATATTTCATTTGTTGCATGCACTAAAACATTCTTATTTAGTATAAATCAATCAAGTCCCAATTGTAATTTTTTTACATCGTCAGAATTATATTTCCAAGGCTTAAGATCTCCATATGATTTTCTATAGTATGTCACCTTTTACTTTACTTCACCTTCTTTTTTTAATTAAGAGCATATTTAACCACAATCTACTCACAGAAAGTGCTCGCCTAACAGTTATTTAATGTTGAAGCTTGTATATTCTTAAAACTGGAACTTGGCATGGCCACAGTATGAGCAGATGTTTATTAGAGTTCCAGAATAGGATAGACACTTAAAGATATTGAGTGATTCAGTGCACTGGTTCTGCAAGCTGCTGTCAGAAAAGCTAAAAGGCTCTATGGCCTTTCTGTGTATTGCTGTTTTCAGCAATAACATTTGCATTTTAATCTGCAGAGATGTTCATATCTTTCCGCCAGCTAGTATCAGCATCCTGTCCAGAATCATCAAACTAGAAGCATGATGGCCTTGACAAATATTTTCATTTCACTTAACAAATATTTCTTCCATCACTGAAAAGTTAACGCCTCCATAAGCAGAACTTATATTACTTTGGAGGGGTCTCAAACTTCATTTAAACAAACAAAAGTGATTTCACAAGGAATTATATTGCCATGACAAATCAACAGTTTGAATAAGGGAATAGTCGTAGGAGTTTCCGTAGCATCTGGAGTGCATAGAATTCAAAGTGTTCAAACGGGAAAACACTGCCCTTAGTTATGCTTGCTCACTTTAGTGGAAATTACACATGCATATCAGAGTAGAAGCAGTTCCTGTTCAACTTACTGAAAATTCTAATTAGAGAGATCCATACAGTGCTCATCCAATTATACTTACCGACTTGCTGAGACCACTTATATAAGCAGGAATATAAATTAACATGGGTTGCCCAAAAATATATACAAAAATATATCACAGGATTAAATTTAGAAGAAAGACCAGCTATTAAATCACTAATACTTTCAGTTTCTAGAGGACTATTTAAAAAAGAGATAAAAAGAAGAACAAATTAAGTTCTGTTCTTTACTTTCTCAAGTCGTTTAATGAATGCTTTTCCAACAGTATTCCCAAAGATGCTTGACAAAACATCCCCAAGGAAATTCGTCTAAATCCTAAAAACTTTCAACAATTTTTGAAGGTTTCATTTTACTTTCTAATAGAGAAAAAAATAAGGATGAATTGCACAAAATTTGTGCAAAACTTGAAACTTACAGTGCAGTGTAGTATTATATGAATAAAATATGATCCCGTTAGTTCTCTTATCACAGGCCTTTTTGTTTCTTTTTCTGCAGTTCTGAAATTCTTTATCTATTTCTGACTTTCCCTCCTCTCATTCTGTGATAGTACATGCTTATAACCCTAGACTGCAGCAGAGGCAGAATATCACTATTTCAGAGTCCAAATCTGAAGATAGTACAGGGGTAATTGGTTATTAATATTTTTTGCTGTGCCGACAATTATCTCCATAATAGTTATCCATAAAGTTAGTACTTGTGCTAGTTAGTTGGAAAGCAAAACAAGATGATTGTTTGCCATTCCGGCTTTGGCTGCATTTCCCCACCTTGCAGCTCCAAACCATCGACAGAAGGCATCATCCTTATGTTATCCTAGGGAGCCTCACTTCTCTCTGCTTGCTTGATAGTACCTAGTCAGGCTGGTAAAAAGGAAGCAAAAGCTAATGATTTGCCCTGTTATGATTTAAAATGCTCCATTTTCCACACTTTAATTTTTTATATGCTTTTATAAATCAATTGATGAGATATATTAATTTATATGCTATATGAAACAAAGCCCTTGAAGCTAGAATCACAAATGTATTCATTGTTGTTTACCTTACAAAACTTAACTCATAGCCTATATAGGCAGGAAATGCTCACTGAATTTTCACTGAGTTAAAGAAAACACAAGTTACTTAAAGTTACTACTTTTTTATGACTAGAAATATTTATGTTTTACATTGTACATACTTTTCTCTATTAAATATTATGGGTTTTGACATTCATGAATGTCTTGGGATCAAGACAGGAATAGCATTTTGGTACTCTTTCTATAGAAAAATGATTTTCAAACCATATCATTTTAATGTGGAACTAATTACCCAGAAGACAACACATTATGTTAAAGGAGTGTCTATATTTGTTTCCATTAACAGTTCTCCAGCACTTTAAGATGTTAGTATTATAAGTCATGTTTTGAATATTCTTGCACGGAATCGTCTGTCTATAGGATTTGTAGTGGCTGCTAGTTCATAGAATGTTGCCCATTGATTAATAATCAATTCAGAACCTTACTTGGACCTTATTTTTCTATTAAGTAATGCTGTCTCTCATGCTTTTCTTTGACTCATATTTTCTCAAAGCCTCACTTAAAATATAAATCCTCATTATTAAAAATACTGCCAGGTTGTGACTTTCACCATCAATTTTTGTAAACAAGCCAGAGCTTGGCTGTCTTGTTGACATAAGGATTTCGTTTGTTTTAATATCTCATACTTGTGGTGACACTACCTCATCTTTTCACACAGACAACTCTTGAATGTGCCACTGTTATCACTTCTCTACCTTTGCTGTCAATGTGTTCTTTTTTTATTATTTTATTTAATTAATTTACTTATTTTTATTATACTTTAAGTTCTAGGGTACATGTGCACAACATGCAGGTTTGTTACATATGTATACATGTGCCATGTTATCTTTAGTTTGGTGTTACTCATTTACATACACTTTTATAAATGAGTACTGCTTCAGCAACATCAAACTATCTTCCAGGATACATTGTTACTGTATTTAAATAAGATCAATTACAGAAATGGAGATACATTAATGTTGGTACTTGAAATAAAACCATTCCCCAATACTCAATTTACTGTTATTATATGAGTAATATAAAAAGTTGCTATTTAGTGTCAAATACATACAGCATAAGTATATAGGTACTTAATGTTCCTCACATTCTTCTTAGGGGGATTTCTACCTGTCAGACTGTCACATCAAAACGCCACATCCTTCCTCTCATCTGAAGTCACACTGAATTCCTGACCGTATCTCTTCAACCAATCTGTCAGTTACGGTCTTGACTATAGGTCCGCCCTGCTCTTCCTTTTCTGTTCCAGCTCCCGTTTTTGTTTTGTTTTGTTATATCACGAAGATGTTTCTCTGGCCCTTGTGAAGAAAATACTTTTTCCATAGTTTTAAATAATAAGGTATTTCCTTGATACTGCTATAGCTTCACTTCTTTGGGGTCCTAGAGAGTAATGAGTTCCATGCACAACTGGAGAGAAAAGGATTCTTCATAATTCCACGAAGGCCTCATTATTTAGCTCACATTGTTGCAAAAGTAACTGCCTGCTAATTCTTTATTAGCATGGCCTCAGATCAAAATCAAGTGATTCTGTGGGGAACAAAGGCCATCCCTTACTTTTCAGCTCTCCAGCCTTCTAAAACCCTTTCATGATTTTTTTTTTCCCCCAGAAATTCTTTTGTGCTACAGGAATTTCATAATTAAATAATCCATACACAAAAATAAGGACATATGTCTGGATTATGAGGATGTGTCTACCATGGCAAATGCTACGCCATCTAAAACAGTGGACACTAGCTGCGTAATGTTATTTAACTTGAAATATGCCTTGTCCAGATAGAGGTGTGCTGTGTGAAATAAATCGTGGAATTAGAAGTCCTTGTACAAAAAAAAAAAAAAAAAATCATAAAATTTCTAACATTTTATATTGATTAAATTTTAAAGGCATATAGGTTAGATATATTGGGTTAAATAACATGTATTACTAATGTTAGTATCATCTGCTTTATTTTACGTTTTTTTCATATGGATACTACAAAGCTGGAAACTGCATACTGGGCTCACATATGTGACTCACATTATGTTTTCCGTTGGACTATGCTGATATGGGGAATAATACCAAAGTAGAATTTGTGGTTACACTATTTTTTGGTAATAGTAACATTTTTCAATAATAGTGTTAATTTTCTAATAATCCAATGTAAAAGAGTGACTGAAAATATTCTAATTCTCCATATGATATATCACATAATAGCACTTAATTCCTACATGTTGTACATTTAAAATTTGTTACAAATAAGAATGTCATAACCCAATTATTTAATATTTTTTAGAATCAAATTATTGTCAAAATGGCTCCCCTCATATTTGATAATATCAAATGTCAGTGTTTTGTTCTTCCAAGTTATTGAATTCCTATTGCAATCTATTGGTAATACAGATCAATTAGCAAAATGTTTAGTCTCATTTGAGATATAAAATAAAATATATTTTTCAGCAGGACTTTTTATTGCATTTTAAATTGAATTGTTCTGTACAAATATTAAATGAAATCTACTAAGTAAGAATTTTCCAGATAAAACTATGTGTGATGTTCTTTCCTCTGGCATGAACCTTAGCTTTCCTGATCACTTATGATAAATGTCTGTAGTGTTCTTTGAGTTCTACCGTAAAATACACATTTCTAAATTTTAGTCTACAAGAAACAAAAAAGGCACCACATTTGACAAAATTTATATGGCAAAATATAAATATGATAAATCTTTGTACATTAAAAATTGTAGGCTGGGCACACTCATGCCTGTAATCCCAACAGTTTGGGAGGCTGAGGCAGGCGGATCACGAGGTCAGGAGATCGAGACCATCCTTGCTAACAAGGTGAAATCCCATCTCTACTAAAAATACGAAAAATTAGCCGGACGCGGTGGTGGGCGCCTGTAGTCCCAGCTACTTGGGAGGCTGAGGCAGGAGAATGGCATGAACCCGGGAGACGGAGCTTGCAGTGAGCCGAGATGGTGCCACTGTACTCCAGCCTGGCGACAGAGCAAGACTCCATCAAAAAAAAAAAAAAAAAAAAAAAAAATTGTAAAACATTTTTGTAAGACATAAATAGGTGGATTGAATATAATTGCTAAGGTTGAGTTAAAAACACTTGGAAGTGAAGTGGCCAGTGGCTGAGGCTCCATTTAATTCAATTATCTTTTACAGAGCATTAGCTGCTACATCTTGCAGAAATGCTTGTGATGGGTGAAACCTAGCTTTCCTGCAAGGAGGTCATGAAAATATGGTTTTCTGACTTTACCTTTGAGAAGATGAGATACATAATGTGAAAAATACAAAACATAAAGGTAAGGAGTCAAAAATGTCGTATGGCTACAACTAAGACAAGTGGTCACTATGATAGGTATTTGAAAATTTATATTTTTTCCATAATTCCTTTCTCTATGGTTGTTTCTCACTATTAACTTTACATTTCTGGTTGCAATAGATTCTTTCATTCTGCTTCCACTGGTATATAAGAGAAGACCTAAATCATTATCCATGTGACAGTCTTGATATTCAATAACAGTAAAAAGTGTTGAGGCTGTTAAATAACTCATTACCAACCGAAGTTGAGGACATTTCTATACAAAACTCTACTCCTTATGGTAAAAATAAATGTAAAATTAAAATTCATTGTGCATGTCATTTGTTTAACTTGGAAAAATTTTTAGGATATATAAACTGAGTAATATCTTCAGTGGTATACATACTTTCTTATAAAAATTATGAGAAGTGTAAAAATATAAGAAAATGAGGATTCCTTTGAATGTGTCTGAATTATGTATTCAAAAGTGTCTTCATGAATTGTTTCTGTTGCCTGTTTATGGTTTCTTTCATGGTGTCAAAGCATTTTGGACAGCCTTAACAGCATTATAGACAGATGGCAAGTGTAAGGGAAATGGAAGTTGGGTCTAAGATATATTATGAAACTCTAGCAGTAAGTTTCAGATTATTGTTTCCAATATATAAATTCAGTTTTCATAGCAGTAGTAGCAACGCTAAACATAATTCCTAGTTTTTACACATATATAGAAACAAATATGATACATTGTTTCATAAAACAGCTAACATTTTTTCATCTATATGACATGAATTTATAGCACTTTTTTTAACATTGTAAGTATCTATGAAAACTATTGCAGACTACTTACTGAAAGTAGAGTCTTCTGTAATTTATGGTGGTGTTCAGTTATATAAATATTTCTTTTTATATATGTTGCCCTTGTTACTTCTC
The DNA here is from genome assembly GCF_009764315.1 of Trachypithecus francoisi. Classification (NCBI taxonomy): domain Eukaryota; kingdom Metazoa; phylum Chordata; class Mammalia; order Primates; family Cercopithecidae; genus Trachypithecus; species Trachypithecus francoisi. The sequence continues at coordinate 154,205,197 of NW_022681454.1, read as the reverse complement.
ATAAATAAAATTAATTAATGTATATTTTATTATAGAAATGATCAATAAATGATATTAAGTTAAATTTATCTTTAATATATTTAAAAATTATTATGTTAAAAAGATATCATACTTATCATTCTGGGCAGGAATAAACTTTTTCCTAAGTAATCTCAACCTGCCTATAGATTGTAATTAGAAATTCAATTACTTAGGGGAACAAAATGCTGAAACTGAATTATATCAAACACATAGGAAATTAATTTGAGAATAATATTAATTCAGCATATAATTAAATAATTGGACTCTGATACTCATTATAATTCTAGCAATTATTTTAATGAATTTAGTGTAAAAAATGAATGTGTTATGTGGGATGTCATGTGAGGAATATGGAAACTCTGAAAACTCTTCAGTAATGCTTGGGAATTTGATTATCCAAGATATTAGAAAGAAAATTAACACTATTATTAAAAATAAGGGCCGGGCGCGGTGGCTCAAGCCTGTAATCCCAGTACTTTGGGAGGCCGAGACGGGCGGATCACGAGGTCAGGAGATTGAGACCATCCTGGCTAACATGGTGAAACCCCGTCTCTACTAAAAAATACAAAAACTAGCAGGGCGAGGTGGCGGGCGCCTGTAGTCCCAGCTACTCGGGAGGCTGAGGCAGGAGAATGGCATAAACCTGGGAGGCAGAGCTTGCAGTGAGCTGAGATCCGGCCACTGCACTCCAGCCTGGGTGACAGAGCGAGATTCCGTCTCAAAAATTAAATAAATAAATAAAAATAAAAATAAAAAATAAAAAATAAAAAAATAAAAATAAGAATATTAATAAAAGAGACAGCTATAAATTTTAGTTCAGTATTATTTTCTATATCAACACTATCAAATAGGAATATAATGTGAGCCATAAATGAGAACTACATCTATAATATTAAATTTTCTGGCAGCTACATTAAAAAGAAAATTAAAAGAAAGTCATTAAAAGAAATTACTTTTGATGACTTTTTTATTTAATTCAATATATCTACATATTTTCATTTTAAGAGGCAATTGATAGATTAAATACATATATGGGATTTTCCTGCATACTGATTCTTTAAATGCTGGGTTATAGTTTACTTTTAAAGCACATCTTAATTTGAACTGGCTGTATTTCAAGTGTTCAGGAGCATCTTCTTAACAGTGACTAATATATTGAACAGCAGAGCTTTATATTTTAGATATCTCAATGAATACAGTATCCACTATTCAGCATATAAATGCTTCCATTATAATCTACCATATGAACTCACTCCAGATTTTGCCTTTGTAACCCAGCGGGGGCCTGAGAGATTAATCCTCAACAGAAGCAATCATGATAAAAATCTTAAGAGTACTTTCTTTCAGCTAGTCGATTGTTAACCAGTAGTAAGCAGATAATGCAAAGCACTGTGTTGGACACTAGGAGTAAAAGGGCCTTATTATTATCAACTCAGATAGGACATAAATAAATATGTCTAATACACTGTGAAAAATGCTTCAGTGATAAATATAGAATGTGAAGTAAACACAAAAAGAATGAAGACTTGGACCAGATAATTCTTTATAAAAAAAACTCGTATTTTAAATGGTTCTCCAAAGTTAAATATTTTAGTATCCCTGATCTATGTCATTTTCATCCAATCCTGGGTTACTAAGCATATACAGAAAAAGTAATATGCCATTAAATATGGTACCAATTTATTTAAAATACAGTTTGCAATCTCAAAAAGATTCTCAATGATACAGGGAGTCCATTCATGTTTCTGCAACCAGTACCCTATTGTCCACACCGTCTTTCAAATCTTCAAGTTCCTGAACATCCAGTTTATTCATTCTTCACTAAGAACAACAATTCTTTCTTCTTCTGTGAGAAAATAGAGCTATGGCCAGGGGCTACTTCGCACAAATTTACAGTATTTCTGTAACATATACTCATCTATTTTATTTTTTCCCCTTTTGCTGTTGGAAATATGTGCCCTTTCCTGTTCAAATCTCATTTCCCCAATTTTGCTGTTCTGGAAATGTTAGACTCTCACCTATCTAATGTTAGGATCATGTTCTAACAGTTGTACATTTTTTACTTAGTCTTTTTGCTATGTCAATGTCTTTTCCCCTTTTCTATCTTGTCCTCATCTACATTTGAAAATATTCATATTTGTTACCTCTTAAAAACAAATGAATAAAAACACAAACAATAAAAAATATTTGCCTCGGTCCCATACTCTTTCTGCATCCAACATTTTTAGCAACTAATAATTTTAAAAGTATTTTAATCTTCATAATTTTCAATTTTCACTCTCCTGTTACTCTGCAATGCTTGCCATAGTCTCTTCTGCTTTGTTACTCCTTATATGATGTTCTTGCTAATGTCACAAATTACTTCTGTTTTTCTATATTCAGTGGAGAGCATTCACCATCTTCATCATCCTTCTTTCTGGAAGCCATTTATGTAACTTACTATCTTTTCCTCAAATTTTTCATTCTCCTATATTCTCAAATTTATTTGATAGAATCACAATTTGGCCAGTTGTTTGAAATCAGAAAACCTTTTGTACCCTTGACTTTTCGCTCTCCTTTTTGATCCACATTCATTATCCTTCATTTCTCATTATTAACTGCATGCTTTTCTTTCTGCCTCTGATCTATCTACCATTGTTATTCAGCTCATTTATTTACAATGCCACTTTTCTGATTTAGGCTGCATATTCCACATTACAGCTATTTTTAAGTGAGAGATGACAATGTAATTTCCACCTGGGAAACAGAAACTTTCCAGAAATGTGTTACATGGTTATTCTTAGCTTGAAGGTGACTGAGGACAAGGAGGCAGTGAAAATGGGTAAATCATCCCATAAAAAGTGTCTCCAACAGTTCATGTGTGTGTGGCTGTGTGTTTGTGATTGCGTATAGTTGTATGTAAAAGAGTAGGGGCAGCATCAGGACATGAGGAATGAATGAGCATAGGTCTGGAGGTCTACCTCACACAATTAAATGGTAATCTTATTGTTACATCTTTTATATCTCTAATTACAGTACCAACTTATAGACATTTAAAAAAATCTAGTCTTTCTATGTTTCATCCTCAAAGACTGAAAAAAATCTGGTGCCAAAATGATAGATAAATAGATAAGTAGATAGGTAGTTAGATATACAGAGTCTGACTGTCTATGTCTGTTTTTAGTAAGAACTACTTCTGTCTACTTTTACCATCCTCTTTCTAATTGATTTTTTTACTATATTCTCCTCTTTCATAAAGGCTCCAGAGCTTATATGTGATCTACTATACCCTGTTCTTTGGCAACATTTTTCAAAATATAAAAATAATAATGATGATTAGAATACTGATTATAATGACTATAGTATCAGAGTTGTTAAATTCCTATGTTCCAGCATACACTGCAAGTTACACAGCATCCATAGTTTCAGTATAAGATTCCATTATTTCTATATATTAACAAATATATAAAATCTAAAAATGTATCATTTCAGAAGTACACATTAAAATTGTGTATCAAGAAAGTGTGCATTATCTTCTAATTTCAGAATTTTCAAAGGGAAAAGGATAATAAATTGTGTATTACAAGGATATCTTTTTTCCTAGTGTAAAGACTTCCTTATGTGAAAAATTAACATGATGGTATTAAAAGTAACATAATGAATTCTATTTTGAAATATTTATCTCTGTATAATGACTCTGGAGATCTCAGAAGTATCAAGCAAAAGATAGTATTGTTTGAAGATGAAGGAATGAAAAAAATAGTATTTGGAATTAGAGTATAAGTAATTCATCATTACTTGTGGAGTAGAGTTAAAAGAACACTTTTAGCAACTGCAAGAGTAGTAAAAAATATTATCCAGATTGGATTGTGACACAAATTACAAATTTACATCCAAGAATAACAATAAAATTACATACCATTTTACTTTAAATAGTATGGCTAAATAAATATTTTTCATTTATATGAAATTGATGTGTCTATTTTGCTGATAGTTATATTACAATGATAATCATGTTGAAGTTCATATTTTATAGTTACACTTCTATTTAACCTTCTATAAATTATTTAGAAATTATTTTCAAAACACAATATTTAGTAAATGTTAAACTTTCAAATTACACATGGTAATTAATATTTATAATTAAATATTGATATTGCTACTTTGCGCTGACAATGTAATAGTTAAATAATATAATGATTACTGAATTGGAAAACAGAAAAGATAAAAAACAAGAAAGGGAAATAAATGGATTTATATATTATTCTATATTTTTATATTATTTTAAAATTTGAAAATCACTTTTAAAAATAATTTTATTGATAATACCTTTCCAATACACATCAGCAGCCTTCTGGCAGGGTCATACATTAAACCTCCATATCACTGGAAATACATGTATTAAAAGATCTCAAGACCTGAATTTCTCCTGTCAGATTGACAATTATTTTTCTTCAAACCCTCTCATTGTTTTATTCCCAATGCATATGTTTACTTAGAATGTTCTTATTTCTTGTTCTAGATATGTGTCTAGAATCAATATATAAACAACACTTCACTTACTTGTGATATAGAGAGATGACAGGGAAATACTAGGTAGAAAATGGTGAGGTCTCTTGTGAGGGCTCTACCCTCAAGCCTGGACCTGTAAATAAGAACATGCATTTCTGTTTTCTCACATGAATGTTGCCTTTGACAAAACCACCCTGGCCTGCCCTGCCCCCTACTCTGTACCCATAAAACCCCCAAGCCCCACTGGCGGAAGTGCAGAGTGAGAGGCAGAGAAAGAGAGAAGAGAAGCAGCCGGATGTTAGAAAAAAGCAGCTTGACTTCAGAGGGATGGCTTGACAGCGGGACTTCGGAGAAGAGTTCAGCCGGGGACAGGTGAACTCCAGGGAAGATGATCTTCCCACTCCATCTGCCTTCTAGCTCTGCTTCCCACTGAGAGCCACTTCCACTGCTCAGTAAAATCCTCCGCATTTACCACTCTGCCATTGATTCGCAGACTTCATTCCCCCTAGACACCGGACAAAGAACTGGATGTGAATGCAAGAGGCTGTCACACTGACTGCACTGAGCTGTTTAACACTGAAGCCATCTACAGACGACAAAGCTAAAAGAGCACACTATAATCCATGCCCTCTGGGGCTCCAAAGGTCACAGGCAACCCTGGACACTGTAGTGGGCAGGTATGGGGTTTGTATCTGCCGGCGCCCAAAGGCCCTTGCCCTGGCTCCTATGTGATCCTCCCCTCTCGATGGGTTTGAGCACTGTGGATTGAGTAAGCAAGACACCCCTTTAAAAGTTCCGTGAAGAGGTCAAGGGAACTATCTCATCTCACTTGCATCTGTGCTGAAGGTCAGGTATTTTAATAATTTGTCTTAAAATTAAATATAGAAGAGAGGAAACAGTGATGAGCAATGAATCCTGCTACTAATCAACCCAACTATTATGAAATCCAAATGGACAACAATATACTCCCTAAGAATAGGTTACATAAATGTCAAATACGATTTTTAAAGTCAGATATATTTATTTATTTTCTAAATGATTAGTGATAGACTCTCCAGGAATACATAAATACACGTTCTAAACACTGATTATGAGCTAAAATACTTCACTCTCTTGAATTTCTTCAAACTGTGACAGCATAAGGCAATAAGCGTGCTAAACCATATCATCAACTCTAACATTATTATAAACACCACCACCAGTATGTTGAAGATGGCAGGTGATGAAATAATGTCTGGTCCTTGATTTATAGTTGAACTCCTGCCCTCACATTTGCCTGCCTACTTCTGTATATTTTTGTGGGATAATTTTCTGTCTTTATGTCTTAAACCATTATTACTTTGATATGTGCAAAAATACAAAATGTAGCCTAAGGATTGTTTTTAAGTCCTTTACATTTTTTATATTTTATTTGTTTGCATTATAAATTCCCTGTTAGAATGGAGACTCAAGAAGGGCAGAGAAAACCACTATTTAGTTTATCGCTGTATCCCTGGTGCATACAACAGTGCCTAGAACGTGTGAGGCACTCAATAAACCTTAATATTGTTCATTACTTAACAACATACTGTAACTCTATAATAAGAAATTTGGAAATATAAAATAATTAGAATATTTATTGTAAAGCATCAATTATCAACATTTTCCCAGGAAGTAATGAACTTAAATAGATTAATTAGTGTAGAAGAAACTATTTTAAAAGTTTAAATATTCACTAATACTCAAATAAAAACTTCTGATTCCAGCAGCCTGTTAACTCAACAGCCAGAAACACTTCCCCAGGCAAATACGGAGAAATATTACATACAATTTAAACATGTTTTAAATGCATAGCTTCAAATCAAGTTAGAGTAGATTAAACCTTTGGTGTCAGGAATATAGAAAAACAGAAAGCAGTACAGTTAGCAGATGGGAGGATGCACTGGCTAATCTAGAATGATATAAAGAATACCGTTCTAGTCACCAAAGGGTCTGAGTTTTAACACGTATTGGAGGAAGGATATGAGATTTGAGCCCATGGGAGCTGAAGATTGATCTTAGAGCCTTAGGTGACGAAGTAATCCTCGAAGGGCTTACTAATTAGTCAAAAAGCGAACTATCAAAAAAATATTAACTCACCAACAAGCAGAAGAAGAAGGCAAAGAAGCTTTCTATCACTACCTGGTTTTTAGGTTAAATATCTAGATAATTTGTAACCATGAGCTATACTATGCATGGCTTTGAAGTTGAAATGTATACCCTACTTATTGCTAACTCAGAACGCCTAACTTGAAAAATTATCTTAAATACCAGGTCCTGAATATTGACATTTTATAAGCTCCCAGCAAAACAAATGTAAAACCACTCATCAGAAACAAGTCCTCCACCAGGCCTACACAGGATCCATACGCTAACTCCTCGGTTAAAATTACACATGTTGTAAAGCTGAAAAGCAGTTAAGCAAAAATCAGCATTCCCAACAGAATAAACTTAGATTCACATGTGTTTCAAACACACTCCCCTACACACATAGAATTGAATGATCTGAACATGGCTTTAACTTTCTGAATCTCCCAGAGACAAAATGTTATAACTTAGAGTTCAATAAAATAAAATTTCTTTGTTTTAACTTGAAGGAATTTTTAATGTTTCATTTAGAACTCAAAGGAGTTAAAACCAAAATCAAAATATGTCCTTTCTGAACTAAAGCCCAAAAGAATATTGAAGCCTAGCATCAATTTTCATTCTCCGCAGTTCTAATTTGGCTTGGTCTCAGCCCCAGGCTGCTCACATAGATTCCCCCAGAGAAATAAAGTTGTTTCAACACCTACAGTCTGGGCTGTCTTCTGAAATGGAAATAGATTCTTTAAGAAAAAGTTCAATTAGTTCAGCAGTAAGTCTTCCTTGTTTTGTTTTTTAAAAAAAAAAATCAAAAATTTAACAAAAACTGAAAGATTATCACAAAAGTGGCCCCACGCCTACAAAACTTAAAAGCAAATCTCAGCTTTTAGAGATGTCATCTCAGGCCAAATTTTGTTCACCCAAATTGGTATCATATACACTTTTTTTCAGATATTAGGGCAGGAGTAGTTTTATGTAGTAAATGTTTCTTCTCAGAAGGAGCAAAGTTAGAGAAAATCTTGGTTTCAGCTTTGTAGGGATAACAGTATCCGTCTTTTTTATTTCTTTTTCTTATCTTTCCTGCTCTTTTTTCCTGAACCAAGCAAAACTTCACCATCTGCTTTCTCCTTTGACTTTTGAACTGGTAAGGGCTTCTGGAGAAATTAACAGAACTGTACCAATAGCTTCTGCTACATTTTCATGGTTTCTAACCTCTAGTGACTCATTACAGCTCCATCTGCCAAACTTTTTTTTCACTTTTTTATACCCTTTTTGCATGCCCCTCACAACATTAATCCATATGTTTCTCTATAGCCAGGCTTAAAATCTCATACCCGCACAATTTGTACACCACGTTGATATTTTATAAGAAATCATACCAGCAAAACACAGCAAGAACAAAATACTTAGAAATTAATCCAGTATTTGCTTGTTTTTGAGGAAAAGTGTTAAAATAGCATGGACTTTTTCTAGGGCCATTTTTTTTAAGTGCCACAAAAATTGGTGAAAATTTAGGAACAACTAATAATTCATCACTACTTAAATATTAAAAATTAGAACTATAACATTCAAAATCATTTTAATTGGTCAAATTAAGCAGATATAATGTTTCACTTCCACAAATCTTCTACTTTAATCCTATTTCACAATCTTTGCAGTGATACTTAAATAGACCACACCGTTTTAGCTAAATAGTTTTAATATGAATGCCCTTAGCTTATTTCTGTATTATTTTTCTCTGTCTCCTTTATAGGACTCCCTTACTCTGCATCCTTGCCCCAGACTACACATGCACACACACACATACATACACACATATACATACATGTACACATACGTTCCTTTTGCGCTTTATGATGTCTATTCACTAAGAAACAGAGCAGTAACAAGAAAGTTGGCCCTACTATAAGACTACAATAAATGAATGTACTGAAGTCTGCAGTTGCCAGTTGGTTCAGACATCATGAATCTGTGCCAAACCTTAGAGTGTGAAACTACCAGGATCAATACCCATAACATCCCTACAGTATCAAGTGTATCCATCTGTAAAGCAAGCTTGCAAAGGACCAGTAACAACTTCCAGATAATAAAACTATCCACTCAACAACTGCCTCAGGGAAGCAAAACCAGGGACTTCTATTATTCTGCCTATAAATTCTGCCTTTTACTATACTTCCTTTATAGTAAAAGGAAGCAGCTATAAGGGGATTGGAATGTATGTTGAGTGAATCTGTCTCTGATGCCAGCTACAGAGGTGAAAATTGTAAATTACTCAAAGTGTATCTCTTGCTAGTATTTTTTTCTTGTCCAGAAACCCACGGAAATTCTTGGTATTTTTCTAGAATCTTTCTACCTAAAGACAATACTTCATCCCGAAGACACATATTTCTGTACCTAAGGGAGAGAGAAAGGAGTTGAGGACAAGTCTGTTGCTCTCTTAATAGAGTAGCTTACCTTCTCCAAATATTTTCCTAAATTTTATTGTTCTACTTCTTTCAAGATTATAGACCAGATATGTTTCTATTGTAGCTCTTTAGCATCTATATTTCTCAGGAGATTATCAGAGGGAATTACCAGAATGCAGTAAGATATAAGGTGTAAAATGATTATACTTATTTAAGTGACTTCTTTCATAATTGATGTATGTGTTGTATAGTTTTCAATCACTCAGTTTATCTTCAAAACAGGTCCTATCTATGTCTTAACAATATCTTGATTTTCATCAGTACTCATTGCATTAACTTGATTTTGTTAATGAACTGTTTGGTTAAAGAAAAGCCACCAAACAAATCCCCAAGGATGTTTTTGATAATTATCATTAGATATCAACACAAATAATTAATGTTATTCTTATGTTTATTCAGATCAACTCTTCCTACACTTGTGAAATTTGTTATGATGTGATTGGGACACTCTCAGGAATCACAATTTAATGCTGGAAGAACACTGAGAGGGCATAGTAAAAATCACTTTGCAGTTAAGGAAATTAAAACAAAATAAATTAAGAAGCAATCTAATCAGTGGCAAAACTTAGTTTCCTGATAACTTTGCCAAATACTTTTTCCAGTATATAGTGTTATTTTAAGCTTAGCTTTTTTGGCATCTCCTTATTCCAGAACAGCCATCCTATAGGTATATGTGTTTACAGTAAAGGTAGTATTTCAATAAGATATCAGCATCTTTTGCAATGAGTCCAACTAGAGATTTTAGTAAACCTCCGATTCAATTGGTGAAGTGTTTATTTAGCACCTTATCATGTTCATCATTTAATGTTTTCTCAAATCATTCATAATGATCCTGTCAGGTAGGCATGAAAGACAGGATTCTTTTTCTAAACTATATTTTCAAGGACTGGCATTGTTAGAAGCTCTAAATTTTAGGCAACATTTCAGGCAATTGTATATTTAGAGGGAATCATCTGATTTCTAATGACAGTGTTCCTAATGCTCTGTTTTGTTTTCATTTTTTTTTTTATCTCAGTGATCCCCACTGCTTGCAAATGAGTTGAATGCATTCATTTGATCCTCTAAGGTTGTTTCTGTCTTCTAACAACATTTGAATCTATTGTCATCTGTGTGTAAAGATTATCTGGCTCAGCATGATTGTTTTACAATTATCATTACTCTAATGATGTTGAACTCCTTGCTGGTTATATTTTCTTCCACCAAATGTGAACTATAGAGAGGTCTCTCTTCTGAGAGTTTAGGAAAGGGTTTTATAGCTAACTTGCCCTAAACTAGCTCTGTAGCTGTTAGAGAATGTTACTTACATCCTTTGTATCAAAGTTAGTTTGCCTCAAGATGGAAGAAAAGAAAAATTTAGCAAAACTAAGCAAAAAAGAAAAAGCATGTATACCTCTTATTTAACTGGCCTTTCAAATTTCTTTTTAGAGTAAGATTGACAGTGGGAATGAGTGACTGAGGCATAAGTCTCCATCATGGAGGTTTATTAAACTGCTTTTGGCCACATCCCAGGAAAAAAACGTAAGTCACAGACAAATCTGTGGCTGTTTTTCTGAAGAGGTTTTCAAAAGGCTTAGTGTTCATACATTTCTTTAAATGAGAGGAGGAGGAAGGCAGATGGGGGCAGGTAGGTGCTTAGGTTAATTTATCTTAAGATAAAGTGAATTACTGAAGAGAGAAAAGGAGTAAAGGAAGAGTCAATTATGCAGATGTCTCTAGGTAGGTGAAGGAAGGAGTCTTGACTCTGCTCTACCTCTGGGAAGATGAACTTCTAATGGACATTTTCAGTGTCCATTAGAAGGAGCTAGACTTGGATTGGAGCTAGACTTGGATTGTAGACATGAAGTTGTAATTGGCATGTCCATCTTTATGAGAGGCCAGCAAAAAATTTACTCATGAATGATCCCAGGAGCCTGTCTTTTCCTGATGCCTGAGGTCTTTTACCTCTCCAGGAAGATCTGGCTGATGCATAATCTAGTAACAACTACTCATTTGAAAGAGAGTGTTGCAAGACTTTCTTTTTTGGGTAAGAAGTTTTTGTTTTATTTTTTTTTGGGGGGGGGGTCCTGACATTATTTGTAATTTTGCTTTCAAGGTTATACTCTGCTTCCTAGTATCCAAGGACAATTTGAGAGTATTGATTTGCCTTTTTAAATTGGTTGATTAATGTCTCACAAGATATTTACTGAACAACCAGAGAAGAATCAGTAATAAAATTAAGCATATGCTACTATCTAAAATCTGTACCTTTTTTATGGGTTATCATTGAAACCACCTTTGCAAAAATTATAACAGAAAATTATGTCAGTGAAGAAGATCTGATCTCACCAAACCCCATCTTGCCTTTGACCTTCACGCTGTCCTTAATTATTCCTGGGGTTGGGCTAAGCTGATTTTGGGAGACATTTAGTTTATAGCTTAAATGTTAAAGCCCCTCCCACAAACTCTATCACCTTTGTAAAGCTAATGAGACACCACCAGGCTAGGAGGATAGAGAAGCCTGAATTCTGCCAATGTGTAAAAATAAACAACTTCCAGCCATTATTGCAGAGGTCACAAGATATGCAAATTCCCTAATTACTCCTGTGCATGACATCTCCAATGTAGAACCTAAGACTGGCCCTTTGAGATATCGTCTCAGTTTTTATGTCTGATGACTGATGGCTCTGCTTGGACCTGCCAACTGCTCCTGTGGCTCCACCCAGAAGAGATTCAGCACACAGGAGGACCATTTCCCACATTCCTATGATCGCACCCCTAACCAATCAGTAGCAAGCATCCAATGTCTAGCCACTCCCACCCCTTCACCCAAGCTACGATTATAAAACCTTAGCCCCCAAATTATCTGGGAGACTAATTTGTGTAGAAATGAAACTCTGGTATTCTATTCAGCTGGCTCTGTGAATTAACCACTTTCTCTATTGCATTTCCCCTACCTTGATAAATCAGCTTTATCTGGACAGGGGGCAAGAAAAAAACCACTGGGCAACTACACCATGATGACCACTAATGCAAGAGCTAGGATTCTTCAGCATTGCAGGGGTTCTATGAAACCATCCATGACCATGGTGGCAGCTACCTTAAAGGGTCCTATCACTGATGTGAAATAATTCTTTATTGAATGTGTCCATGATATTTGACAGCTTTTTTGTTTATTCTTTTGGAAGCCTGGATAGGATATATAAATACAACTTCAGATGCAGTTATATGACAGTGTGCTGAAATACTCAGTAAGTTTCTGCAATATAAAAACATCTGCACTCACACATTTGTTTATTGACATTGCGCTGGTATAGGAAGGGGGGTGGCAGCAAAGTAGGCATTAAGTAAGCATCTCAAGGATAATGTCTGAAAAGTTGATGAAATATCTACTCACGAAAATGATTGATAAAGTAATATGTTACATTATTACTATGTAGACTAGAGAATTCTACCACAAAGCCCAATTTCGATCTGAACACTGTGGCAGGATTTTTAAGATTTAAGAGAAATAATAAACATTAAATTAAAACCATGAAAAATAAAGCACAATATCTGTGATTTATTTTGGCCGAAGTTCAAACAACTTAATCTAACCTTACGTAAGTATCTTGAATAAAAATATAAAGCCATGTTGATTACTGCTTTGAAGTTAGTTTCCATTAGGAGTATATGAAGATTATTAAAGTTGATTTTACATTTTAATATTTAAGAAAATATTGTTGTATAAATATATACTCATCCTGACAAAAAAAAGAACAAGATTAGGGAGAGAAAGAGAAAGAAATAGAAGTAGAGCCTAACAGAGGGAGAGAGAGAGAGAGTTAGAGATACAATATCATGGGAATTGTAAACATAAATAGAACACGTTCTCCAATAGCATTTGCTAGATTAAAAAGTATATTTCTTCCAACATAAGGTAAGTTATTTTTGGTAAGAATCAAAATACAAGTAAGCAATAAAAGCTCAAAAACACTTATGGATTTTAATGGGTAATGATATGGTTAGGCTTTGTGTCCCCACCCTAATCCCATCTCCAGAGGCCGAGGAGAAAATGGCTTCATGGGCCAGGCCCAGGGTCTCAGTGCTGTATGCAGCCTAGAGACATGGTGCCCTGCTACTCAGCTGCTCCAGCCATGGCTGAAAGGGGCCAACATAGAGCTCAGGCTGTGGCTCCAGAGGGTGCAAGCCCCAGGCCATGGCAGCTTCCATGTGGTGTTGAGCCTGTGAGTACACAGAAGTCAAAAACTGAGGTTTGGTAACCTCTGCCTAGATTTCAGAGGATGTATGGAAATGCCTGAACGCCCAAGAAGAAGTTTGCTGCAGGGGCAAGATGCTCATGGAGAACTTTAGCTAGAGCAGTGCAGAAGGGAAATGTGGGGTTGGAGTCCCACACAGAGTCCCCACTGGGGCCCTGCCTAGTGGTTCTGTGAGAAGAGGGCAACCATTCTCCAGACCCCAGAATGGGTTTATCCACTGACAGCTTGCACTTTTTTCCTGGAAAAGCCACAGATGCTCAATGCCAGCCTGTGAAAGCAGCCAGGAGGGAGGCTCTACCCTTTGAAGCCACAAGGGTGGAACCGTCCAAGACCATGGGAACCTACCTCTTGCATCAGCATGACCTGAATGTGAGAAATAGAGTCAAAGATCATTTTGGAGCTTTAAGATTTGACTGTCCCACTGGATTTTGGACTTACATGGGGCCTGTAGCCCCTTTGTTTTGGCAAATTTTTTCCCATTTGGAATGGCTGTATTTACCCAATGCCTGTATCCCCCATTGTATCTAGGAAATAACTAACTTGCTTTTGATTTTATAGGCGTATATGCAGAAGGGATTTGGCTTGTCTAGGATGAGACTTTAGACTGTGGACTTTTGAGTTAATGCCGAAATGAGTTGAGACTTTCGGGGACTGTTGGAAAAGCATGATTGGTTTTGAAATGTGAAGATATGAGATTTGGGAGGGGCTGGGGCAGAATGATATGGTTTGGCTCTGTGTCCCCACCCAAATCTCATCTTGTAGCTCCTATAATTCCCATGTGTTGTGGGAGGGAGCCAGCGGGAGGTGACTGAATCATGGGGGTGGGTTTCTTCTGTACTGTTTTCATGGTAGTTAATAAGTCTCTATGAGATCTGATGGTTTGATATAGGAAAACTGGTTCGCCTGGCTCTCATTTTCTCTTTGTCTGCTGTGATCCACGTACAATGTGACTTGCTCCTTCTGGCCTTCTGCCATGTTTGTGAGGCTTCCCCAGCCACGTGGAACTGTAAGTCCAATTAAACCTCTTTCTTTTGTAAATTGCCCAGTCTCAGGTATATCAATCAGCAGCGTGAAAACGAGCTAATAAAGGTAGTTGGAGTTTTCAACCAGGTTTCTAAAATGATACGTGATATATTGAATAATCATTAAGAAAATTTCAGTAGAAAATAAATCATAATAGTTCATAACTAGCAACTCTCACAACTTGTTGAAACTACCAAACATTTACCTGCATGATGTTTCAGAAATTATTTCAGTGACCTCAGTATTTCTAAGACAAATTTGCTGTTCATTATGTCTCATTCATATTAATGACAAAGAAGAACATGAAGAGCTTTGGTTTTTGCACTCATTATAAATTCTATTTCATTCTCTTTCATTACGAGGATAATGAAACATTTCTGACAATACAATTCATGGTCATTTCACTTTTTGTATGTTCTCAAAGTCACTTAGCCTATTGCATGGTTGTTACAAGAGTACCATTCTCTCAGGTCATGTCTATGGAGCTCAATCATATGCAATTATGCTGTGTTATTTGAACCATTATTGCCCTTATATACCTTATTATTCTATATGTAGCATAATAAGATGATTCAAAAGTTCAGTTATTAATATGTCACTTCAAACATGAAGTTTACACACACACAAACACTAAATATGTATGAATGCATGTATTATTTACATGAAAACAAATTGAAATATTATCAATAATATCTATAGAATGACCTTGTTTACTGTATGTGTCATACAACATATTAAACCTAACCATGATGAGAACATTTTTTTCACATAAAATAAATATTGTTAAGTTGTTTTAGTAAAATTAATTTGTTACCTAAAGATGAAAAATAAAATAAAATAAAAATAAAATCTTAAAACACCTTAAAAACTAAAAACATGGGGCCACAAAGGCAATAAGAAACATATCTAACTTATCTAGCTATGGATTAACAGATATTGAATATAAAATTAGAATATAACCTGACTCAAAAATCCCATGGTTTTTATTATTGATGACAAAGATAGTGAAGCTCTGTAAAATATTTGAAGATATTTATTCTGAGTCAAATATGAGTGGCCGGTAACCTATAACAGGGGTCCCCAACCCTTGGTCCATGAACCAGTATTGGTCCATGGCCTATCAGGAACTGAGCCACGCAGCAGGAGGTGAGGGGCAGGCAAGCGAAGGAAGCTTCATCTGTATTTACAGCCTCTCCACATCACTCACATTACTGCCTGAGCACTGCCTCCTGTCAGATTAGTGGCAGCATTACATTCTCACAGGAGCCCAAGTTCCATTGTGAACTGTGCATGTAAAGGATCTAGGTTGCGTGCTCCTTATGAGACTCTAAGGCCTGATGATCTGTCACTGTCTTTCATCACCCCCAGATGGGATTGAAATGGACTTTGCAAAATTATGACTGAGACAGTGAAAGAGATCTAACTTAATTGACTGCATCTTGCTTCTAACCTCTAAGCTGTCCTTGTTCATTCCTGGGCACAGGCTGAACTAAATTTGGGAGAAACCTAGTTTATCATTTAAAACAAAGAAGATAACAGCCCTTTCTGAAATCTTGCCTGGGGACTAGAAATTATGGTTTTGCAGTCATGCAGCTGGAGGATATAAGATTCTGACCCTCCCTGAACTGTTCCTAAGATCAATGCTTGAGACATTTGAGACATTTTGTAGACTCTGCATTTGGTGGATCAGCTGGGACCACCCAGATCGATAAACTGGCTCATCTGATGTTGAGGCTTCTACCCAGGAACTGAGTCAGTACAGGAAGACAGCTTCCACTCCTTAGAATTTTATCCCTGACCAATCAGCACTCCTGCTTCACTGGCTTCCCCCGACCCACGAAGTTGTCCTTAAAAAATCTGCTCCCCAAATGCTTGTATAGACTGATTTGAGTAATAATAAAACTCCAGTCTCCCACACAGCTGCTCTGAGTGAATTACTCTTTGTCTATTGCAATTCTTCTGTCTTGAGAAATTGACTCTGTCTAAGAAGCAGGCAAGGTGAACCCAGTGACCAGTTACAGGACTATCTAGTTGTAGTTAAACAAGTTCAAGACTCCGACTGAATTTACATTATGGTGAGTTATATAATTATTTCATTATATACTACAATTTAGTAATAATAGAAATGAAGCACACAATAAATGTAGTGTGCTTGAATCATCCCGAAACCATTCTCACCCCTACAGTCTGTGGAAAAATTGTCTTCCATGAAACCAGTCCCTCATCTCAAAAGATTTGGAGCTGCTGGCCCATGACATAGCCCTAGGAGATCATCAGAGTATGTGCCCAAGATGGTCAGGCTGCAGCTTGGTTTTACATATTTTAGGGAGACAGAAGACATCAATCAACACATGTAAGATGTACATCAGTCTGGTCCAGAAAGGCAGGAGAACTAGAAGTGGGGACTTCCAGGCTATATGTGGATACAAATATTTTCTAATTGGCAATTGGTTGAAAGAGTTTTTATCTAAAGACCCGGAATCAATAGAAGGGAGAGTCCAGGTTAAAATACGAGGTTATGGAGACGAAGATTCTTGTTATGCAGATGAAGCCTCTATGTGGCAGGCTTCAGAGAGAATAGATTATACATTTTCCCCATCAGACTTAAAGAGTCTATTCTGTCAGTCTTAAGGTCTCTGTTTTGATGTTAATGCTGGTCAGTTGTGCCTGAATTCCAAAGGGACTAAGGTATACCCATCACAGCCTGAGCTAGTTTTTCAGGTTAACTTTGGAAAGCCCTTGGCCAAGGGGAGGGTCCATCAGTTGGTTGAGGGGCTTAGAATTTTATTTTTGGTTTACGCTATATAAACTTTGTTATGCATACACCCTCAAAAAATAAAAAAGACAAAGAAAAGAAAAACAACTGTAATGTGAGAATTGTTGTAATCTAATATTTCAAGTCCATTTGTGTTGCTATAACAAATGCTATAGACTGAGTAATTTATAAATGACAGAAAGTTATTGCTCACAGTTTGAGAAGCTGAAGAGTCCAAGATCAAGGTGTCGGTAGATTCATTGTCTGGTAAGCACTCTTTGCTTCATAGTTGGCACCTTGTTGCTGCATCCTCACACTGCAGAAATGGCAAATGAGCTCCCTTAGTCTCTTTAATAATGCATTCATCCCACTGGTTACTCAATGGGATGTCCCCATCAGTGTATCACCTCCCATAGGACTTACCTCTTAATGCCATTATCTTAAGGTTAAGATTGCAACATAAAAGTCTGAAGAGGGCACAAATATTCAGAACATAGTATTGATTACTTCACTTGATTTTCTATTGTTGAAAACATATTCTAGATCGTTTTAAATATGTATGTACGTAGTTAAGTTTTTTTCCAACTAACACTTAAAAAGACAACAAACTTTCTCTGATGTAGTTTGTTTTAAGGTAAGGCAGATATTGACACTTAAGATATTTAAAATGTATGGATTTGATTACATTTAGAAATAGAGACAGTATAATAGTTCTTAATTTCCTGTATCTTGTAGTGAAAGAGTTCTGAGATAAAGCCAAATTCAGATAGTGTATATAAAGCTTTGACCAGTTACTTAACTTGTCTAACTCAATTTTATCATCTATAAAATGAATTTAATATAAACTATTTCCTAAAGTTGCAGAGAGATTCAGTGATTTAATACATACAAAGCATCTAACATATTAATTATTTTTATTATGAGCAGTAAAAATAAAAGAGCTACAAGTTACAAATATATTTAGTCAATTAATATGCAAAAATACAATGGGTTCAACCTGAATAAGATAAAATTAATGGAAAAATTGATGTATTTCTTCTACATACAAATTTACTATATATGAATACATTGAAATGAATTTTTAAAAATCATGTTAAAGAATTTTATATATCTATAATCAAAGAACATAGTTTTAACAACTAGATAGAACAAGGTAACTTAACAAACTTTCCAAATATTTGAAATTTCATCACAAGCAACATTTTGAGGTTTTATTTTTATTAATACTTTAGAAATATGGAACTTCATTTGAAAATATTCTGTAGTATCATCTTACACCAAAATGAATTATACAATAACAGGGTGTTAAAGAAATTTATTCATTTATATAATGGAATTTTATTTACAGCATTAATCTATACTTAAGCAATTATATGTCATGTGCTATACATGCATGGACTTGTAATTAAATGATTCTAATTTTTCTAACCCTTTGGCAAAAGGTATATCCATATTTTTTTTCTGTTTATTTGGCAAAAAGTTCATTCTCATTAGCTAGAATATTTTTAATATTTAAGGTGAATTAATTCAGAAACTTTTCTACCTTCATAGACAATTTCAAATATGTTACATCATATGCAATTCATTTCAAATCCTCTAAATCAAAGTAACTCAAAGCCATAAAAGCAGTGCTCTGTAGAAATGCATTACGTTTAAGGACATTAATAAGGCATACTTATTTTTCTGATATATGAGATGCATTAGAATAAGAACAATAAAAAATTATTCATCTTCTGCTCCTAAATGGTCCACAGATAGCACAAACATTGCAAATAAATGCAAATCAAAATGCAATTACAAAAGATGGTGATGTAGTCAACAAAGAGTAAATGAAAAGCCTTAGGATCCAAGAGATAATTATGAAAATTTATCCTTGGTCAAGGTAGAAATGGTAGAGGGATTCACATTAAAATTTCTCAAGATTTTTTTCATTATAAGCCCTGAATGGCTTATAAGAATATAAATTGAGAAATAAAGGTCTAGGCTTTAGGTTAGCTGTCTAGCAATTTCAATATTCTTTTTTTTTAATTCCTGTTTTGAGCTGCTGATTTTATGGTAAGAAAGAGCTCAGAGTAGCAGTACATGCATTCCTGTGACTGCCTATGAGTATTTAGTCAGTCATAGGCATAATCTCTCAGATTGGATCTGTTCTTTTAATGATATTATGTTTGACTGTAATTTTGAAATTCAAAAACCAAGAGTAGAATTTCAACCACAGCTGAGTCATGAATTGATCAAAGGGAGGGGGAGAAAAAATAATGGGTGTTGTGACTTCCAGTTTTAGTCAGACATCTAAGGAACTTTGAAGTTGTCGCATTTGTCCTTAAACCAAGAAAAAACTGAACAAACTGAAACTCAGTAACTCTTCTGAGAGCTATCAGAGCATTTAAGTCATAGGGCAAACTAACACCACCAAGATAGAGATCCGGGAGAATACAGAGACCCACCTCTGAGATCAGATTATCTGAATTAAAATCCTTTAGAGCTATAAACTGGTAGGAACACTTAAATGTTGACTGAGACTCATTGCTGGAGGCAGAGTATAGACTAGTGTGAAAGTGAGAATTTTCTGGAACTCTAGCTTAGGTTTTTCCCTCTAATCTGCCATGGGCTTTTCCTCCAGCAACCCCAGCTCTTTTAACAATGAAAGGGGCCAAGAATACTCTTGGGAAAAATAATCGTTTTAAATAAACCCTGAGCAGTCTTTGTGGCAAAGGCCCACTCAAAAAGGTCAAAGACATTGAGAAACCTTACCCAATTCCAACCCCTCTAGCCTTACTTTCTCACCTAAGGTGGGGAAAAATAACTGAAAAATACTTATGAAGATTAGGACTGGTAATACAGGGCTACTAAAGACAAAGGTTTATCATAGTATTACAGAACACTTCTCTCCCATCCTACCATATCACCACATGTACAGAACTCCAGTATCATAGCAGCATGTCAGCTGCCGATACAGCTGAAAGAGCTGCAAAAAGCAACATTTATTTTTAAAAAATCAGTTTTTAGGGAAACCCAATGACAATAAAGAATAAAAAAAAAGTATGTAAGAAGAAATTAAGGCCTCTGACACCTACTGCTACAGTAGAAATAAAACATAGCCTAACTCCTAGCCACAAATGGATTTTGTGGGTTTGGTAACACAAAACCCACATCAGAGGGCTATTTAACTTAGTTCTCATTACCAGAAACATCATACTCAGCTTTCAACAAAAAATTATAAAACATGCTAAAACACAAGAAAAGTCACAGCCTGAAGAGAAAAATAAAGCAATAGAACCAGACTCAGGTACAACAGGGGTTTTGAAGTCATCAGATTGGGGATATAAATGGACTAATTTTAATATTTAATGCCCTATGGAAAATGTAGACAGCCTGCAAGAACAAGAGAGGTAGAAATTCCACAAAAAAGTCACAGGGAGATGCTACAAAAACAAACAAAAATAACCTGTAACTGAGATGAAGAATGTATGTGATATATTCATCAGTAGACTGATCACCACTGAGTTGGTGTCCTTGAAATATTAGTAGACATGATTAAAGTTGAAACACAAAAATAAAAACAAATTTTAAAATATAGAACAGAATATTCAAACACAGTAGAACAGTTGCAAAAGGTATCATCTTCATAATGGAAATACCAAGAATAAAAGCTAAAAAAAGAAAGGAAAAGAGAAACAAGCAGAGGAAATATTTTAAATAATAATGGGTATGAGTTTTGCAAAATTAATGTCAAACCAAGCCATAGCTGGAACTCAGAGTAAACCAAACAGGGCAATTACTAAAAAATCTACACCAGTGTATAGTATATCAGGCTTAAATTGCAAAATGAATAAATAAACAATAATAGAGAAAATAAAAAATGTTAAATCAAATAGAGGAAAAAAGCCTTAGATATAGAAGAACAAGGGAGAGAATTATATTACACTTTTCTTTACAAGCATTGCAAATAAGATAATTGAGGGCAACTCTACCAACTTAGAATTCTACATACAGCAAAATTACTTTTCAAGGTGAACAAGAAATGGTCCTTGTCATACAAACTTTAAAAAACAGATAATTAACTGCCAGTTTAATTTCTCAAATGTCTTGCTGTGCAAAAAAAATGGTTGGAAAATCTTCAGAGGAAACAAAACGATACAGATCTTAACTCAGACTCACTAAAGAAAGAGCATCAGAGAAGGAATAAAGAAAGGTAAAACAAAATATTTTTCTAATATTTTGTTGATCCAAATAACTGTTGAAATATTAATATCAGTAATATATCATTATGTCATATAAACAAATAAGTAAAGTGAATGACAATAATATTACAAGAAATGTGAGAAATGAATTGGGATTTACTCCCTGATAATATACCTTAATTACACGTGAAGCTTAATATATTGTTTGTGAGTGGGCTTTGATTGGACATGTATACTGCTAATTCTAGGGTAAGCACTGAAAAATTGACATACTAAAAGAGAAGATAAAATGCAGTCATAATAATGCACAGCCAGAACCAGAAAGAGAGAGGAAGAAAAGAGCAAGTGTAATCAATTAAAAAAAAAATTCGAAGATGGCAAATATTAAAGTAACAATAGCAATAATCAATTTAAATATCAATTATCTAATTGCATTAGTTAAAAAATAGAGTAGAAGACTAGATTTAAAATATCATCTAACTCTATGTTGTCTTAAAAAAAAACCCTTAAATACACAAATTACAAATAGGTTAAAAGTAAAGGAATAAAGGAAGACATTCTATGCTAATATTAATAAAACAAAAAGCTAGAGAAGCTATATTAATATTAGACAAAGCAGAGCAGATTTTAGAAAACAGAAAATCATCAACAAGGATGTTACATAATCAAAACGGGGTTAGTTCTTCAAAGAGACGTCATCGTTCTTAACGTGTATGCACCTATCAAGAGAGGTGAAAATATCTGAGGCAAAAACTGACAAAATAGCAAGAAGAAATAGACAAATCCATGATTATACTTGAGGATGCAACAACCCCCTTTCAGAAATTGATACATCGTGCAGGCAGAAAGTCATTAAAATATAGTTGACCTGAATTGCCCCTTTAATCAACTTGATTTACTTGATATTTATAAACAACTTCACAAATAACAGCAGTAGAATGCACATGTTTCTAATGATTACATGTAACACCTGCCAAGAACGACCACATTCTGGGCCATAAAACATACCTTAAAAGAAGTGAAAGAATAGAAATCGGCCGGGCGCGGTGGCTCAAGCCTGTAATCCCAGCACTTTGGGAGGCCGAGACGGGCGGATCACGAGGTCAGGAGATCGAGACCATCCTGGCTAACACGCTGAAACCCTGTCTCTACTAAAAAATACAAAAAAAAAAAAAAAAACTAGCTGGGCGAGGTGGCGGGCGCCTGTAGTCCCAGCTACTCGGGAGGCTGAGGCAGGAGAATGGCATAAACCCGGGAGGCGGAGCTTGCAGTGAGCTGAGATCCCCCTACTGCACTCCAGCCTGGGCAACAGAGCGAGACTCTGTCTCAAAAAAAAAAAAAAAAAAAAAGAATAGAAATCATACAAAGTATGTCCTCAGACTACAATGGAATTAAATTAGAAATCAGTAACACAATAATAGCTAGAAAATCTCCATATATTTGGAGATCAAACCACATACTACTAAAGAAAACACAGATTGTAAGAAGTCTACAAAGGAATTTTTAAAATACTTAAAACTAAATGAAAATAAAAATACAACTTATCAAATGTTGTGGGATACATTGAAAGCAATGTTTAGGGGATAATTTAAAGCATTGGATGTATGTATGAATGTTTCCTTTTTATTAAATAGGCACTATTCCATTTTGGAGGTTGATATTTAAACATCAGTAAAGTATTTTGAATTCAAAGTCTAAGAAATATATTTAAAGGACTCATTTCCCAAAATATATTTATCTAAAAATGAGGTTTGTTTAGAAAATCAGGAAAAAGACCAGACTCAAATTGGATTGGTAGAAAAGTAAACCAAAGAAAAAGAAAACTAAAATTATGTCTTTAATTATATGTTATTATTATGTGTAATAATTAGTATTACATATTCTGGTTAGGCTGCTGAAAAAGATGTAGCAATCTTTGGTGAAGTGCTGGACAATTATGAAACATAAATCTAGGTATTGACAGTCATTCTAAGGACCTGAATGAAAGATACAAGTGTTAAGTGTGAACAATATTTCAGAGTAAATAAAACAGAAAAAATGACTGTGATTCAAAAATATGTAACACAGACAGTGAAAAATTCCTGAAAACTCCCTAGAGTAAATTCCAGAAAGATTCCAAATTTTATTGAGAGTATTTTTTTTTTTTAATTTCTTTTTCATATGGGGTCTTGCTATGTTGTCCAGGCTGGTTTCCAACTCCTGAGCTCAAGTCATTTTCCTGCCTTGACCTCCTGAGTAGCTGGGATTACAGGCATGCTGTGACCATACCCCGTGGGAGAGAATCTCTTAAAGCAACAGATGAAGAGTTCATAATAAGAGCTAATAGAAAATATTCATTTAAAGTTTCAAAAATTTAGATTTGCTTGAGAAAAAGAGATCCATCAGCAGAAAATACTGGACCACTATTGATTAAATTATACTTGCATTATTTTAAGTATAATGTACAATGCTGTAGGTGTAATATAGATAACTTGTGTTCTCCCTGAGCACATGCCCATGCAATGAATGAACTTAAGATCTGAATTGTCTAGTTCAGCAGATTCAAGCATATATTCAAATCATAATAAGGAATAATATGCTACAGCCATTCATGAGCAGATGCATATCAAAACACAGCTATTAAAATGTGAGTTAATTCTTTAGACGTTTCATCATATATGACAAAGAAACGCAAATCGATTGCTTCAAAATATTAGTTAGTTAACAAAACTGAAAATAACTCTTATGAATGTTGGGATTTTTATCTTGGATGATCAACCAAATAGCATAATCCATATCATGTGTAGGATTTAACTAGTTTTATTTAATTATTTCTGGTCATTAAGTTAATACACAAAAATCATAATAGCTAAAGTTCAGTGATGAAAATATGATGTTTTATTACATTTTATGACTAATTAATTTTTAAAGATATACAATGGAAATTGCATATGCATACAATTGTTCAAATATATTATAACCAGATACCCTGTTTGCACAGCAACAAAATTTTTATGGTTTACAATACTTCGTGTAAATTACTAATCAGGAGAAAATGCTTGCATACAGTACAAAACAGATTTCAAAATAGTGTTTTACCCATTCCAAATAATGGAGTATTTTCTACTGAATAAGAGAAACTTCTAAATCTGTATTTGATATCAACTTCACTTGAGTTTTAAAAATGTATATTTTGTTTGTCAAATAATTGCCATATTTTGATTTCTACAGTGCTCATAACAATCATGAACCATTAACTTTTCCAATAAATATTTAAATCTAAATGAAAGTTTTCTACATTTTGCAAAGTAAATACAAAGAAAGATGTGACTATAGTGAATCCAAGTATTGAGAAGGAAATTCTTCGTAAGAACTTCAGGATTTTTTTAGAGTTAGAATCACAAGCTGGATTATTTTTTTGGAAAATATACAAACTAAATTAATATGATCCAGTTTAGAAAATAAAGATAAATTTTCATAAATTTTTTTCACAAAATGAATAGGTTTATAAAGGCCTTAATAGACATCAATTGTTTAAATATTTTTGTGTTTACAGATCATTATACATTAACATTAAAACTGTAGTCACTTGAATATTAAATGTAAGAACATTTCTCTGAAGTTGCTGCATTTTGTAATACTGAAAATAATATATTTACTAAAAAGGAGAAAAAAAACTCAATATATATTCTAGTTTCAGTTGAATTAGTTAACAGTCAATCTAGTAGGTGAAAGTACAGAAATTTTCATAACACCAAAATCCAGAAAATGTCTGATTACCTTCAAAAGGAGAGTAAATTAATAAATTGTGAAATATTTACACAGCAGAATATACACTAGAAATAATGAGTGAATTTAAATAATTCACATTAATATAAATAGATTTTTATAATGTAATTATGGGGAAATATTACACAAAAGAATATATAATGCTATTCATTTTATAAAGTTAAAAACAACTGAAGTATACATATGCAATTTAGGAATGAGTTAAAAATTCGTTAAAACCACATAAATTATAAAGCTTTTTAATGCATGGTCACCCAACTTCCTTAAAGGGCTTGATTGTAACTAATTTAGCTTGTGGACTAAATGGTCTCCACTGCAATTATACAACTCTGAATACAGACACAGACAGTACATACATAAACGTCATTTATAAAGCAGATGCCCACCCTATAGGTTGTGATTTGCTAACTCCTGATCTAAAGCTGAGAGGAAGCAGGAGATGGGTTGGCAGTAGTAAGATATGTCTTACTTTCAATATTCTATCTCACTTTTTAGATGTGGTCTTTTGGGTGCCTATTTTATATTATTAAACTTAAGTTCTTAACTAACTGGACAAAAATGACCCATGCAAAAACTAATTTTAAAAATGGGTTATGAACACAGTATTATAAATAATCCAATTTTGTGCATCTGAGGTTGCATTTTTTTAAAGCCACCACATAGAAAAGGAAAATGTGAAAAGAAGCAAAAAGTAGACAAGCTACCTCATATGAAAATGCTACCAAATGTGGTAGATATATTTTGTGTAGCTATTTTCTAATAAATTAAAAGAACTAAATGAATTAAATTGACTTATGAATCAACAACACAAAACAGAAATAAAAATTCAGAGATGTAAAACAAAGAGAGAAAATAGGGAAATTTTTAAAAAGAGAGTGAGATAAAAACAAAGCTAAAAGAGCTTACTACAAATAAGAAACAAAAAATAAAATAATCATAAAATGTAGATGAATTTGGAAAGAGCACAATCAGGATAAGATCCTATGGAAAACTAAGGAAAGCCAAGAAAGCTAACACATCAGAAAGAAAAGTGAAACTAAAAAGTAATTAAAGAGTTTGATCTTCAGTGATAATTAAGTTTCTCCTATCAGACATACCCTTCCAAAAATAATAACTAAAATCCTGAAAAAAGAACAAAAAAATTGTGATGGTTTTTTGGGTATGTCTATCTGGTTAGTCTACAGTCCCTAGATATTCAATCAAAATTCAAACGCTAATCGAGGTGTTGATTGAATGTATTCTACAGATGTAATCAAAGCCTCAAATTAGGCAATTTTAAGTAAGGAAGATCATACTGTGTAATCTAGGTGCGCCTGATTCAATCAGTTAAAAGGATTTAAAGCAGGATGAGTCTTCCTTAAAAAAGAAGAGAAATCATGCCTGTGAACAGCAGCTTTGCCCTATTCCCCTCGACTTTCATCTTGCTCATACTCTCAGACTATCCGACTTGCTTAGTCAATTTCCACAACCACATAAACCAATTTCTTGTACTAAATCTGAGAATAACTCCTACAACTCTGCTCTCTAATAGAAGCCTAATATCACCACAAGGATAACAAATTATATACAATATGTCTAAAAATACTGCAGACTGAACAACACAGATGACTCTTGTAAGGGTCTCAAAACGTGAACCAAAATACGATAAACAACCTCATGATGACCAAGATTTTGGCATTAGCAAACAATAACTTTAAGTCAGCTATTAAAATTATGCTGAAACTCATTAAGGGAACTGTGATAAGAAATGAAAAGATAAAACCCCTAGAATCAAATGGAAATTACAGTTGAACATTGAGTTAAAAATGCAATGTTTACACTTTAAAAACCACAGATAACAGGCTTTATAGACTACTAGAGAAAGAATAATTTAGTGAGCTTGAAGATAGGCTTAGAGAGATTATTCAAACTAATATGCAGAAATAAAAACAAAACAAAAATAAGTGAAAAAATTCTCAAGGCATTCTAGAACAATATCAGAATGTTTTACATATGATAGTTGAGTTCTCAGAACAGAAGAGAGAGATTAAAGGGCATTATTTGAGAAAGCAATAAAAAATTTCTGAAATTTAGTGAAAGGTATAAATTCAAAAATCCAAGAAATTACACTATCATTATACAGAAAATATGAAAAAAAAAAAAAAAGTAAAGCAAGAAAAAAAATCCCCAAAACTCAGTTAAGCACACAATAATCAGACTGCCACAAACGAAAGATGATGAGAAAATTGTGAAAGCAGCCAGAACGTAAAGATATCATACCAACAATATCCTACCAAATCTCTGAATAGCTCCTACTGACTTTGCCTCTCTGACAGAAGCCTGACTGATATAAACTATAACAATAACAAAACATGTGCAATATATCTAGGAATGTCGGAGACAGAGCAACTCAGACATTTTTTATAAGTGTGTCAAATATTCAATAGGTAAATTAAATTTCAATAACAACTGACTTCTCATCACAAATAATAGAGGACAGAGACTTGCAACAATTACTTTAAAGTGCTGAGTGAAATCAACAAAAAGAAAACTCCGTCAATCCAACATCCAATGAAATAACCTTCCAGAATAGAAGGAAATTAAAGAGATTTACTGATACAGCAAAATTGAAATAATTTATTTTCAGCAGATTTGTACTCTAAGAATATAACTATAGTAAATGCAGCATTTCATAAAGGATGAGTATAAACT
This sequence comes from Trachypithecus francoisi, assembly GCF_009764315.1. Classification (NCBI taxonomy): domain Eukaryota; kingdom Metazoa; phylum Chordata; class Mammalia; order Primates; family Cercopithecidae; genus Trachypithecus; species Trachypithecus francoisi. Next base: position 154,177,464 of record NW_022681454.1, on the reverse strand, counting down.
TACCTCTGTTGTTCAACATTTATTATTTTTGCATGAAGTAGTATAAAGCCAACTCTAGTTAGACTGTGAAAAGTAAGCATGCATACAGAAATCACTAGAAAAAATATTTTTAATTACATGGTAAAAAAAGTATATCTAAATATCCAACAGATAAATTAACAGCAATATTTAAAATAACCTAACTTAAGAGAGAAGGGGAGAACAATGGAACTGAAATCAGAAAAGGCTAACAGAAAAATACATAGCAAACTTGGAGACTTCAATCTAACAGTTTGAAAATTACATTAAATATTATTAGACAGAGTATACCAACTAAAATGCAGATGATATCAGAATAAATAAAAAAGCAAGACCCAAGTAATGGTCATCTAAAAATGCATTATAATAATAAAAACACACATAGGACAAAAATACACATTTTGAGTTGTTATACCATGCCAGTAATAGACACATGATAGCTGCAGTGACCACATTAATCACAGAAAAATTATGTTAAAATACTACCTGAGATAAGAGGAGCACCTTATAGCAATTGAAGTTCAGTTCATCATGAAGACTTAACAAACTTGATTGTATATGTGCCCAATAACAGAGCTTCAAACTACAAGAAAAAATATAAAATGGAAAGAATTAAAGGAAGAAGGAGACATGTCCATAAATATGTTTAGACATTTTACATATACCTTCTCTGGACAATAAATATAACTAGAAAAACAAAAATATATATAGACAAACATTACCAAATACTTTGACCAAATTGAGATTTAAGAAATACTACACAATCACAGGAGGACTATTCTTTCTAGGGTAAATGGTATGTTTACAACATACAATTACAATAGGAACAATGTTTATTTATGTTTACAACAGGAACAATATATACAGTTTTAATGTAGGGCTCAGCTAACTTAAAATGATGAAAATTATATAATGTTTCACTTCCATCTAAAATGTAGAAAACTTGAAAGAGTATCCCTTCCAACCATATGAGGTAGAAAGTCACATACACTACAGAGTCATAATGTTCTTGAATGGCCACAGAGTTTACGTTGTAGGGTAACATAACAACAGGCTGGGCACAGTGACTCACACCTGTAATCCCAGCAATTTGGAAGCCAAGGCAGGTGTATCACCTGAGGTCAGGAGTTTGAGACCAGCCTGGACAACATGGTGAAAACCCATCTCTACTAAAAAAATACAAAAATTAGCTGGGTATGGTGGCAAGTGCCTGTAAACCCAGCTATGTGGAAGGCTGAGGCAGGAGAATCACTTGAACCCCAGAGGAGGAGGTTGCAGTGAGCCGAGATCATGCCACCGCACTCCAGCCTGGGTGACAAAGCAAGACTCCATCTCGAAAAAATAAATAAATAACAAACGAATAATAAAAATAAAGTATCAAACAGATATCAACATGTGTGGAAATGCTGTGAAGCTGATGTTTAACAATAAATTCCAAGCCTTAAATGCTTTAAGTAAAACTTGTGAAAATGTCTAAATCAACACATTTCCAGCCAGAAAGCTAAATAAAGAAAAACAAAGTAAACACAAAATAAAACAATGAAATGAAAGTAAGACAATAGAGAAATGTAACAATGTCAAGAAGTGTCTTTTCAAAAAGCTTAATTAAATTAATAAACCCATAACTATACTGATTAAGATTTTGGGAAAAGAGAAAGTGTGATTTTTAAAATAACAGGAAACAAAAGTATTCATTACATACATAATAGATTTTGAAACAAAAAAGTAAGAAAACTATTTAAACAAATATGGCAACTATGAAAACAAACTTATCAAAACAGAGACAAGAAGAAATAGAATATTGGGATAGCTCTGTATACAAGAAATATAATTTGTTATCAAATTACCCACAGGTAATTTTGAGCCATGGTGGAGTATCAGGTAACAGATTTGCTCTACTGACTTAAACAATTAAAAATCCAAATAAAATATATGGAATAACAGTATTCAGACCTTGGACAATAGGCAGTACCAGCCTTGAGAGTAAACACACAAATAAGGTGACACAAAGGACTTCTTAGGAGTAGTTGCCAGAACTCAGGTTAATCCAGATTGTCTCACTGAGTTGAACATTTAGAGATCAATGAGCAGTGAAGAAGAAATGGCTACAGTTTACAGGCTAGAGAAAAGCAGAGAAAAAAGCTTCGTAGAGGGGGTACTGGCAATATTCAAAGAGGTCCCCGCAAGTTTCAGGGAGGATAATGATCTATTCATACCAGGAAAAGTACCACTGGGAAGGAAAAAGCCAAAAACTTACAGAGATCACAAAGGGTTAGGTATATTTAATGTTTTCATAAGTCGGAGTAGAGGCACCATGCCATACCAGTGGCATTCAGTGGAGCCCTGAAAAGCCTAAGAAGTGGGGCTAAATTAACCCAAGAATAGAGATTTCTCTGAACTCACCTCACAAAGCTCAAATGGAAGTTTCAGTAGAAGGAAGCTGATTTCTGGTAACTGAACTACATGCCAAAACAATTGCTAACGTTCCTTTAAAGTTTAAAACAAAATGCACAGCACAACAGTATAAAATTCACATTGTCTGTCATTTAATACAAAATGACTAGACTTTCAACGAAGTAGAAACGTGACTCGAAATGAAGGTAGCCAGTCAACAGAAACAGATGATCAAAAAATGTCAGAAATCACAACAAAATTAGTAAACAAAGAGGTTGAAATAGTTTATAATTATATTCCACATGTTCAAGAAGAAATAGGAAAACAAGCATGTCAAAAGAGAAATGGAAATGGAAAAAGTCCAAAAGTTAACTTCTAGAGATTAAAATTACGCCATTTGAAATTAACAATAAATACACTAGATATAATTAATGGCTTATTTGGCACAGCACAAGGCACATAGTAATAAAAAATATCCTAAATGAGGAACAGGCAAGCAAGAGACTAGAAAAAAATGAACAGATCATCAGTAATCTTTAATATACTACCAAGAAATCTAACCATACATGTAAATGAAGTTACAGAATAGAGGGGCATGGGGCATAAACATTTGAAATCATAATGGTCAAAATATTTGTAATATTACTAAAAACTATGAACTAACAAATCCAAGAACTTTAATCAGTCCCTAGCAGATGAAACATAAAAACACAGCATGGTAAAATTATGATCAAACTATTTAAGGGAAAATTTTAGAAGAGAACATCTTAAAAACTTAACGGGAGATTACGTAAGAGTACAAGCAATAACAAAATTCACAGATTTCTCCTACAATACTCTGTTAATTATGGGACGTTAGATATATCATTGCAGTTCTGAATGAGAATAAAACAAATTTCAAAAATTTCTCTGAACTTGCCATTTTAACCCTCATTCCCAAATAGTTTTAAAAGGCTGTTGATATTATGCTGAGAGACACTAAAATGGAGGCAATGCGTTGTCATCTGACCTGAATGACAGAAAATGTTAAATGATGTTAACATATTCAGGCAGAAGAAAATTATGAATGAATTATTCTACCTTAAAAGATTAGTAGAAAATAATAGGAATGAAGAATGCATAAGTAAACATAGAAAACATTTTTGTCAAATGTAATGGTTTCAAAAGGAAATTTGCAGTCTAGGGCAAATATAATAATTCACTAGTCTATGAAATATTTACAGTAAAGTTCATGACCAAAGCACAAAGATCAAAGGATAAATGGAAATATAATGTTATCATATAATATAATTGATATTTATAGAGCACCGCACCAAACAAAATTATAATATGCATTTTTTTCAAGTACACATTATATACTTACCAAGATAGTTGATATTTAGACCATACAATAATCTCAATAAATTTAAACGATTGAAATCACACAAATTTTGATATAAAGAAATAAACTGTAAAGCAATAAAAGAAATATATCTTGTAAAACATTTAGAACTATATTTGTAAACTAAAAGTAAAATTTTATAATATTTTTAAGGTAGACTATATTAAGTTGTAATTGTATATGGTAAAATATAGCACAGACACTAAAAAAAGTATATCTAAGAAGCCACCACTAAAGATTTAATGCAGTAAAAATAATAAACCAAAATAAGGCAAAAGGAGAGAGAGGAAAGTAAAAGACTCATAAGATAAATAGAAATATAAAAGATGATTAATTTAAATCTGATAATTAAATATAAATGTTACAAACACTCCAATTAAAAGAGAGAGACTGTTAAATTCAAAAGCCAAGAACCAAGCACATAAAATCCTATGAAAATACTTCAAATAATCTACAAAAATTTTTTGTACAAAATACAATTAGTGGAAGTTTAAAAATAAAACCAATGGGAAAAATTATACCATGCAAACACTAAACAAAAGAAAAATAAAATGAGTATATGAATAAGAGACAAAGGAGGTTTTAGAGACAGGAATAATGCCAGGAATAAAAATGGAAGGGCATTCTATAATACAAAGAGCAATTTATCAAAAAGACATAACTCTTAAAAAAACTTCAAAATACATGAAGAAAAAAACTGACAAAACAGAAAAGAGAAATTTAAAAATCAATAATTAGATTAAGATATCTTGACATTTTTCTCTCTGTATGAAATGTAGCAACTACATTAAAATGTAATAAAGGTTTAAAAGGCTTGAACAACACTATTAATCAAATTGAACTAATTGATATTTATAGAGCACTGCAAGAAACAAAATTATAATATACATTTTTTCAAGTACATGTTATATATTTACCAAGATAGCTGATATTCTAGACCATACAATAATCTAAATAAATTTAAACAGATTGAAATCACACAAATTTTGATACAAACAAACTATAAAGCAATAACAGAAATATATCTTGTAAAATATTTAGTACTACATTTATAAATAATCCTCAGACTAAAGAAAAAGCAAAAAGGAAATTAGAAAATATTTTTAACTGAATGAAAATAAAAACACAATCTATCTATATTTGTAGTCTCCAGCTAAATATTTATATTAGAAAGACAGACATTTGAAATCAATGACCTAAGCTTACACCTTAAACTATAGAAGGTGAATATCAACTAAATCCAAAACAAGTAGGAGAAATAAAGTGGTTAAGGGAAGAGCAAAAGTGGAAGAAATTAACAAAACATGTAAAACAATAAAGACAAATCAGGCTAGGTGCTGTGGCTCACACCTGTAATCCCAGCACTTTAGGAGGCCAAGACAGGAAGATTGTCTGAGTCCAGCAGATCAAGAGCCTGGCAACATATCAAGATAGTCTCTACAAAAAATAAAATGAATTAGCCAGGCTTGTGGAGTGCACCTGTAGTCCCAGCTATGGTGGAGACTGAAGTGGGAGGACTACTGGAGCCTGAGAGGTTGAGGCTGCCGCTAGCTAGGATCGTGCCACTGCACTCTAGCCTGAGTGTCAGAGAGAGACACCATTAAAAAAAAAAAAAAAGGAAGAAGAAAGAAAAAGAAAAAGAAAAGGAAAGAAAAATCGGTGAATACCAAGGCTATTTTTTTAAAAAAGATCAATACAAATAAATCTCTAGCAAGAATGACCAAAAATGTGAGAGAACACAGATACAGCAATATTCTACAAACATTGGACAATAATAAGGAAGTATTACAAACTATTTAAAAAACATAAATTTAATAACTTATACAAAACACACAAATTCCTTGAAAGATGAAAACTGTCTCAAGTGAAGTCTTGCAAGTTTTGAAAACATGGTGAGAAGGCCAAAGCTGTGTCCCTTGTGATGGTAGTTTGAATCCTCTCAGTAGTACGAAGACTGACTGTACATTTAAAAGTGATTAGATGAAGGAATTTTAACAGAGCTACCACCCCTAATAGTTTATTAAAGCTGCCATGACAAAATATCAAAAGACTGAGTAGCTTAAACCACAGAATGTATTTATCAGAATTGTAGAGAATGGAAGTCCAAGGTCAAGGTGACAACAGGGTTGGTGTCTGGTTGAGGAGGCTCCCTTTGGGCTGCTATATTAGTCTGTTCTAACACCACAACACTTCCTGAGACTGAGTGATTTATAAAGGAAAGAGGTTTGGTTCACAGTTCTGAGTGGCTGAGGAGACCTCAGGAAAGTTACAATTATGGTAGAAGGTGAAGGGGAAGCAAGGCACATCTCATGGCTGCAAGAGAGAGAGAAAGAGGGAGGAAGTGTCACACTTTAAACCATCAGATCTTGTGAGAACTCCATCACTATCACAACAATAGCATGGGGGAACCACTCCCATGATCCAATCATGTCCCATCAAGTTCCTCCCTTGAAGAGGGAGAAAGGGAAAGAGGGAGGGGGAAAAATAAAGAGCTCTTAGGTGTCTCTCCTTGTAAGGCAACTAATCTCCTCATGAGGTCCTACCCTCATGACTTCATCTAAACCTAATTACCTTCAAAAGGCTGCATCTCCAAATACCCAAATAGCATGATATTAGGATTTAGGGCTTTAACATGTGTTTGGGGGGGAAAGAAGAGGACATAATTTACTCCATAGCGCTCCCTAAAATCCTACAGCCAGTAAGAGAAAATGAGAGCAGAAAGTGTGAGAAATAGTGACTGAGCAGTAAGTATCCTATTGGAAAGGGCTATGGCAGAAAGAAAGGGGTCTGGATGATAATTATTCTCTGGAATATAAAGGAAGGCAGACCAGACCCTGTAACTTAAACCCTTGTCATCATTAACTACCCAAGCACCCTTTCCTTGTCTGTCTTCTTTTTTTTTTCAGGCCTCGAAGTCTCCCTTCCTAGGTTGTCTATCACTCTGTCTTGATATTTTTGTTACTGTCACAAAGATTTCAAATAAGCATCTGCAAATCTTGGTTAGACTTGCATACGACTACTACCAGATGTAGGAGACATAGAATTTAAGACAGGAGAGCTGTTCAGAGAGTAGCCACATCTCAGTGCTTGCAGTGTGGTGGCCCAATGAGAGAAGCAATGTCTTTTACATTTTAGAGACTAGACAATATCACAGGCTTCAATATTAAGAGTATAGCAATGACAACTGGAAGGGTGATTAGTTGATTAATGACCCAATCAAATAAATGTAAAAGTAGAAATGCCCTCTTCTTGCCGATTTGTTTCTATTATGTTTTTAAGATAAATATTTAATATGTATGCTTTTATCTTAACTAAAAGAATTTGAAATTACAAAAGAGATGATAAATTATATTTTAAAATCTGTTTAATCAGTATTTATAGTAAAATGGGCTATGTTTGGGGTTGCCAGATTTAGTAAGTAAAACATAGGATGCTGTTACCTTTGATAATAGCTTGAAAATCTGAATATGAGATGCTATAGAGTCATGACAGTCATTGCAAAACATAAGATAAAGGCATTAAATACAGGTCATGTTCTGTGTATAGAGGATACCTGGCAAGCGTACTTATACCTTGCTCTTTAATTGTGCTCTCTAAAACCTTCCAAACCCAAAGTGAATGATTATCGTTAATTTTAAAAATAGAAAACAAAAATCAGAGGCATTGTATCCTCCAACTGGCTAAGAATCTGTTTTTAAAACATTTTTGTTGTTTACACAATACCTGTGTAAATTGAAGCGCTAGTAAACAGAAATAAAGCACTTTGAAAAACTTACTAATCCTGAGGGAGTCAGAAAGTAGTCTTGTCATCAATTACATAAAAGTATTTTTATTGTCATTTAGATTTTGAGTAGGATAAATTGAAGGAATGTGACCAAAATAGAAAGATTGGCAGGGAGGCACAAGGAGGATTGACTTACTCCAAGCCACTCTGATTATATGAATTATAAAACCAAAAATATACTTGGTTTAAATCTTGGCTGTAAGAGAGTGAGGCACCATGACAAATAGATCTGACATTATTTGTTTTCTAAGCCATCGTGCATGTCAGAATTCCTGTGGCAAAAGCATAAAAGCTGAAGTGGACTTGGGACCACAGAAGAAAATAAAGTGTGCCTTTAGCATTGAGAATAAGTGAAAAGCAGACATTCCATCTACCCTTTATTTCCACACTTGGGAAATAAGGCTGAAAGTACTTTATATGTGGGATGATATGAGAGCCCTCCCAACGAGGGAGTCTCTTTTATAATTGCTCAACACATCTGGGTGTTACTGGGTGTCTGAAAGGTCAAACTAACATTGGTCTTAAAGGTTAAGAAACCAACATTGCTGGAGGTGGGAGGAACACAGAAAAAAGTGTTTCTCATTAGGGAAAGGGAAACATTGAAACCAAAAATTACACAAAGTTAAATGGTGCTTGAGAGAAAAAAAAAGATCGTACAAAATAGGTATAATAACATTAGGAAGTGTGCATTCATTTTATATGCTAATCACATTTTTAAGTAAATGTAGTTGAAATATTGCGTTAAGAGCTGGAAGGCGCATAATGTGCACTAATTCTATCATTTCATTGTATTTACAATGAATGGCACAAGTATCTGTAAATATATACTTCTAAAATAATACACGATCCCAGTAGAAAAGTTTGAAAATAGAAAGATGTATAAGGAAATAAATAAATGTCATGTTCAAAACAGCTTTCATTGTCTGCATAATATTTTATCATATAAATTTCTTCCTTTATATATAGAAATTTTATTATAAATTAAACTATAGTAATTGTACTTTAATTAAACGTTAATATTTTTGATAGCTTACTATGTGATACTAAGAATAATCCTGTGAGTCAGTACTATTATCAATAACTGTTTTACAGAAGAAAAAACTGAGGTTTAAGAGTTAAGATTCAAATCTAAGATACTGATTTCTATGCCTGCACTCTTCATATTAATAGTATCTTATTGATATTTAATTTAGGATAAGATCAATGCATGAGATTACTGATTTAAGTATATGAAGAATTGCAAGAATCTTGACTGATTTTGCCTCACATTTCATTAAAGATGCCATACCAATTCATTCTCTCACTAAGTTTGTGGCAGCATGTGAGGGCTTATTTGTTTCTGCTAATAGTGGAAATTGAAATTAAGAAAAAGATTAATTTTGCCAAAATTGCCATGAAATGGTCTATTATCAGGTATGCTTTCATTTCTCTGATTAACTTGGTTAGTAATTTTCCATATATATAATCTCTATTATTATCTAGATAGATCTATATCTAGATAATTATCTATCTGAATAGATAAAGATAAAATTACACAAGTTTGTATACCTACTGCATCTGGAAGAGAAGTCCTGGTAAGAGCTGCTGAACACAGCAAATGGCATCTATCTCATCATCTAGGAGGATTCCTGGCCACAGAAGAAGAAAATTAAGCCAGGGCTACAGTGGAACTCCATCAAGAAAGTCTGGAAGTCAATGGCTCTTGACCTGGTGAAAGAGGACATAAAGTCAGTAGTGTTTACATTACTCAAAATTTTGTTTTACAAAAGGAGCTAGTCAACAAATGCCCCATGGACCTCTACCAGCCTCTCCATTTCAAATATCAAAGAAGACAGCAGTGTGCTCAACCAGGATTTTTTGCAGGCAACACTGGTGACCCTGATGCTCTGAGGCCACTTCCCGACATCTACCTCATGATGAGTGCCTTAAAAACAAAAGCCTGCAGTGGGAGCCAGGATCCAAATTTTCATCCAGGAGAAAACTGCAGCTCCTGGGCCACTGGAAGCCCAGACACACTTGGGGAGCCCTAATGTTGTTCTGAGGAATATGGACATTTACATACCTCCTCTGGGGTTTAAATACCATGATGGAGAAGGTGGGAAAATGCCTGCAAGGGAATAGAGAGGCATTGGCAAAGGTGCCCCTTCCCTGAGTCCATGGTGGCACACTTAATTTGTTGTTAAAGACTAAAACTACCTTTCTCATTGTTTAAAAAAATGCATGTACACATGTGGTTTGTTTTTATGTGAATTGCATCTATGTATTTTTGAGTATTTGCATGTCTATCACTTTCTTGTATTGTTGTCTGGGTCTTGTATTGCAAGACTCATTAACAGCTCAAGAGAACTAATAAGTCAATTTTAAGGAATTTTTACAAGATTTTTGATCAGTAGTTGCAAATCAGCTATCTTAGGGACATTTACATGATGGAAAAGACCAAATTCTATAATTCACCACACACTAAAGATAAGATTGTTTTGTCTTCTCGGAGAGTTGCTGTTTATTAATTTTGCTCATTATTTTACAGATGAAGTAATTGAGTTCTAAAAGTTACATGACATCCTTGTGGTCACACACATAGATAGGGGCAGAGAAGCTAACCATTTAATACTATCCCTAAACACGGGTCAGAGGTTTCAACAGGGATAATTGAGTTAGATTATCTATGAAATTCTAAGTCATTGACTGTTTTATTCCATCAATGTCAGTTCATACTAGTACCAATGAGCCCTTCTGATAACAGGTTTCAGTAAAAGGACCCAGGGCTCCTTGAGGCCATGGTTAATTCCAGAACTGAGACAAGAAATGTAGACACTGGGCCTGAAGTAGTGCCAGAAAATAAGGATTAACGAAACAAAAAGACGAAAAAAAAAAAAAAGACACAAAAGGGTGTGTCAAGGGGACACAGGAGCCAACTGGAAGAGCTTCCAGTGGCCAAAGCTAGAAGAGTTTGAGAAACAAAAAAACAGAACTGAATTAAAACCAGAAGTTTAAAATAAATATTCATCTTTATATAAACAGCTGATTTAATACATGAATAAGCAGAATAGATAAATATAACATCAGAATAATCCAAATAACTTATGTAGATAATACCTTCTCAAGAAGTGCTGCTTAAGTGTGGGGTGCTCAAAGTGACTTATTTTCAAAGAATATAGTGTGAAAATAGGAAAAAAGTAGTGTTACAGTGAGGAAAAATGAGACTACTACCTCAGCCTTGTGATCATAATTAATATTATTAATGACATGTTTATACCATGTATTCTTAATATGATGTGATGAGAATAGCACTTTGCCTCTGTAATCTTCCTCCTTCCCCCTGAAAATATCACCAAAGTCTAACCATTAAAAAAAATCAGACAAACTCACATTGAGAAGCATTCTACAAAACAGTTGGTCAATGCTCCTCCAACTGACAAGGTTATCAGAAACAAGGCAAGTTTAAGAAACTGTCACAGGCTACAGAAGCCTAAGGGGTCATGAGAACTAAATGTCATATATCCTGCATGGAACTCTGAAACAGAGAAAGAACATTAGGTAAAAACTAAGAAAATCTAAATATGTAAAAGCTTTAGTTCATAACAACATATCAATGGTTATATTATTAGTTGGAATAAATATATTGATGCAAGATGTTTATAATAAGAGAAAATGGGTGAGAGGTATACAGGAAACTTCTGTACTAATTTTGTAACATTTATGTGAAACTAAATTATTGCAAAAGAAGTTTATTAAAAAAAAAAAACTATTCATGGTTTACCATCAGATTAAAAGCCGTTGCTTTGACAAGTACTTGTAGGTTTTGCCTGTAAATGGAGTTACTTCATTCTTTAATGAAAAAAAAAAAAAAACTGTTTTTCATCATCTTCTATAGAACTGAGTCATGGCAGAGTAACACATAGAAAGTAGAGTAAGAATTTTTAAGATTCTGGTAAAGGGATTTAAAATCTACCCAAGTAAATAAGAATGTAATGTATCCACCCAACTGAATATATGAAAACAAAGTTCAGTCCACAATTGCAATAGCACATAGTTTGAGTTTTTGCTTGTAAGTCACAATTAATTGTTTAAAATGGTTTACTTTGTTTTGATCTACTTTAATATGCAATACTTGGTTTTTATCAAGTTGACAAGCCATTTAAAAAAAATTATTTACCAATAATTATCTCCTTTATCATATTCATATTTGGCTAGATAGTTGCTTATTAATAAAGACATTTAAAGACTAGTGTGTAAAAAAGAGAGGAAGGAAACCAAGTCAGTTATACTTACTGACTCAAAGCACCTCTCTATAAAAAGTCAGTGGCAAAAATATGTTGAAGCTTTTAGTGAAAATAAACAAAACCCTAGAGAACCACCATTATTCAATTTTGTGTATTTAAACTTGTTTCATTACATTAGAATAAAACTTTGAGAGTAGGTTCCTTAAAAAAATTTTCTAATATTCGTGAGATGCCACAATTTTTAAATACATTTTCATAAATATCACATTTGAAAGCTACAGTCTCATCTTTATAATCTTATTTGTAAAATAAGAAGGAAAACACTAAAAATAAATCATGCAAACGAGTATTGATAATTAATTGGAGGTTTTGCCTAAATATATGCATAGCTAAGCATGTTTTCAAATAGGTAATTATCTTAGTCCATTTGTATTGCTATCAAGTAATACCTGAGGTTGGGTAATTTATAAGGAAAAGAGGGTTATTTCACTCACAGTTCTGCAGGCTTCACAAGAAGCATGGAACCGGCATCTGCTTCTACTGAGGAGCTCAGGCTGCTTCCACTCATGATGGAAGGCAAAGGGAGCAGGACATGGTCACAGATCACACGCAAGAGAGAGAGAAAGCAAGAGACAAGGGGAGGTGAGGGGCTAGCAACTAGCTATTGTTGGGAAAATAGATGAGAACCTACTAATTTCCAGGAGGACGTAGCAAGCCATTCATGAAGTGTCTACCACCATGATCCAAATACCTCCAATTAGGCCCCACCTCCAACATTGTGGATCAAACTTCAACATGCTGGTTGGAGGGTCAAATGTCCAAACTATAGTAGCATTCAATTGGATTCTCTGCAATTTAAAAAGAGGAGAAAAGCCACAGTTAATTTTTCTGAAGCAGGAGATTTAGTTAAGAATTTTAATTCAACAAATGACAGTAAAAAGTATCCAGAATAATCTGTAACCAAATTAAAAATATATACCAGATAAAATAGCATATTTATCCAATAAAATTTTCATATTATTCTTAATGAGCTGATAATTGCAAATCTTTCTTAACCTAAAAATTCAAAAGGGATTCATTTATACTGTGACAGGCATTACTGAGAATGAATTTAGTTATCTCTGTTTTTAAATGCAGTTCCCATAAATGCGTGAAGTAGGAAACGGCACATAACTATGCCAAATTATAGTAGTTTTAAAATATAAAAGGAAATAGAAGAATGTCAGTTTCAGTTCCATTACTTCCCCAGGAATGACAAGGTGCGATCAGTCAATAGAAATAGGATATGATTAATTGAATTAATAGTGTTCAGTGAAAATGGAGTTCAAAAAGGTTGGCAACTTAAAGGAGTTTAATTTTTAGAGTTGGGTCAAGTGTCACAAGACAGAAAAAGGGCATTTTTGTGACACAGAAAGATATTCTATAATAGCTGAAAAGAGTTTAGGAAGGGAATTTTATTACACATTATTACAATTATTACAATATGCCAGGATGGTTAGACCTTGCTTTTTACTTTTTGCAAACTAGTATACCAGTTAGAATATTGACGCAATGGCTCATGATTCAAAAATTTTTATTTAATATTATATGTTCTAGAGTATGCATAAAATGTTTTGGTTATTTTATATGTTCAATCATGTTTGGACAGTTTAATTACCCATAACTGCTACTTATTATAGTGATTACTAAATGTTTGTTTGCTTTATTAGCCTCTTTTAAAGCAATGGCAATAAACTGGCTCATTTGTATTTTATTTATTTTATTTTTTTGTAGAGACTGAGTCTCAATATGTTGCCCAGGCCGGTCTCAAACTCTTAGGCTCAAGTGATCCTTCCACCTCAGCCTCCCAAAGTGCTGAGATTACAGGTGTGACTCATAGTGCTTGGCCTTAAATTCACTCATTTCTATTAATAAAATTGTGAACTGTCTGGTTAGTGAAAGAATATCATAGGACAGTCTCATAAAATAAATTTATTTTCTATATTTGATGTTAAATGTAAAAAAAGGGTCAGGTTTCACAGTTGCATCTAAATAGAAAAAAAATATCAAACATCAATATGGTCCTCTTTCGTGGGAAGAAATATCAAATAAAATATAAAAATCTCTGTTCATTAAGTTTATCAGACAGTTCTAATCTGAGTTGATAATATTGAAGCTAAAGTTTAAAACAATTAGTAGAATTAGTAAGGGTCAGCTTTTGAGATAGTGAAGTGCTGAATGCTGCATTTTATGCAAGATCTGCTGTGTTCAAAGAAGCCCCGCAGATTGGAAGTGTATGATCATCCCAAATATTTCAGTGGTAGATGTCACCTATATGAATTAAATCAAATTATTCTTTGATTCTGTTATTTTTAAGAAATATAAGTACCAAAATATGAGGATTGAACCATCCATCCTTTCAACTACATAGAATAATATTATCAACTAGTAGAATTTCAGAGCATTTTTAAGGAATCCTAGCAACCAGTGGTCTATTTTCAGAAATGAAACATTTGGGGTTTACAGAAGTCAGACTTGTGTCACAGTTATCCCCATGGGGCATGAGGTAAAGGCTTGCAAATTTGTGCTTATATGCAATGATATATATTGTCTTTCCAACTGCATTCACTACCAGTTACTTGGACAACCCAGATGTGCAAGCAAGGGTTACCCACATTGTCCCCATTAGAGCATCAGCTGATTGACCACATTCTCCCTGTTGAGAGAATCACACATATGCCATGATCCTAATGCTTCTATTACATATATTTACAGGAAAGTTAATTTATTAATTTCTAACTTGAAAGGTATCTTTCTTACATCAGATTATCTAACATCTGCCTCTTTTAATTATCTTAGTTTATATTTATCCTTCTTTCTCTTTTGTTTCAGTCTTTAATTCAATGTATATATTATCCCAAAACAACTCTGATAGTGAAAGATAAGTTTTTATAATGGAAAGAAAAACAATGTATTAGGAAATATATTTTGATGTCCAAAATTAGTTTTATAACCTCTAAAGTTACTTCAAATACAAAAGTTATATACCTCTTCTTCCTGCAAAAACTTAACATGATTGTCTCTGTCACCAGAACTCACAATAAATTGGTCAATAAATAAATAAATACTTGATATATTTGAATACATGTGGGACATCCTTACTTTTAATACATTTTCCATTAAGAAAGTGAGGTATTAAGTTTATTTAGAATATATGAAATTAGTTAATTTAGTGATTATAGGGAAGAGTGCCTAGCAAGTCTTAAAAAGGAACTGAAAAAAGCAGGTTAAGAGACTCCACACCGCCGGGCGCGGTGGCTCAAGCCTGTAATCCCAGCACTTTGGGAGGCCGAGACGGGCGGATCACGAGGTCAGGAGATCGAGACCATCCTGGCTAACACGGTGAAACCCCGTCTCTACTAAAAATACAAAAAAAAAAAAAACTAGCCGGGCGAGGTGGCGGGCGCCTGTAGTCCCAGCTACTCGGGAGGCTGAGGCAGGAGAACGGCATGAACCCGGGAGGCGGAGTTTGCAGTGAGCTGAGATCCGGCCACTGCACTCCAGCCTGGGCGACAGAGCAAGACTCCGTCTCAAAAAAAAAAAAAAAAGACTCCACACTTTCAGAATGTTTTAGAATGTAGAATTCTTGCTGTAGTTGTGGAGAGATTGCCAAGAGAATGATCAGTGAGCAGCAAGGTGGAGCCTCATTCTTAGAAAATATTAAATTGGAGATGGTATATCACATCCATCTCCCAACATGGTTCAGGACATGTGTTCTGGAAATACACACTGGTTATATTAGACACCCAGTTGTGCCACTTACTGCCGTCATATTTGATGTTTTCTTTAATATTTCATGTTTCAGTTTACTTTTCTATAAAATGAAGTAATTATAGTATTCAGCAAAGTTGTTGTAAAACATAAGAGTTAATACATGCAATATACGAAAAAGTGCTTAGCACACCACAAATCTTCAAAAGAGTTATTATAATTTTTATCACTTTTTGCCAATTATCTTGAGGACAATTTTTTATGCTACTGATATTATAATGAAAGCACAAGCAAATAAATAGTAATTAGAGGCCTGTCACAGTGACTCACGCCTGTAATCCCAGCATTTTGGGAGGCCACGGTGGGTGGATCACGAGGTCAAGAGATCGAGACCATCCTGGCCAACATAATGAAAATCTGTCACTACTAAAAATACAAAAATTTAGCTGGGCATGGTAGCACGCATCTGTAGTCCCAGCTACTCAGGAGGCTGAGGCAGGAGAATAGCTTGAACTATGGAGGCAGAGGTTGCAGTGAGCCAAGATTGCTCCGCTGCACTCCAGCCTGGAGAAATAGCGAGACCCCATCTCAAAAAAAAATAAAAAATAAAAAATAAATGTATTTAGAGGCAAAGTAACTCTTAGAGAAAGGACTCTACCTTGCTGTATTGAAAGGATTCAAAACAAAAAGTACATTTTCACAACTTTTGCAACTAAACTTCTAGATGAAAAATAGATTGCCTCAATTCGATTCAACAGAATAAGGCTTGAAAGGATATAATATACAGCGTGATAAATACTGTACTGTCTACTCGAAATTTACTGAGAGTAACCGTAAATATATACAATTCTTATTTATCAATTGTAAAGGTGGAGGCAGGGGTGAAGCAGAATGGAGGCAGAGATCATTGCAAGTAAAAATGTGAAATAGATATATCTAGATTCTGTTTTCTAGTGACTTAGCTTTATGTTTGTCACAGGCAGTATTAAAAGTGAGAGTCTCAGAAATAGCAGTTGTGGCTGCAGTACTTAATGACTTATCTGTTGTGGGTATGAACTTAAGGTCTATTCCTAGTTGCTTGTGTTAAATTATATTCTGTGATAAATAACTAGATCAGTTTTGTATTTTCTGTATTCTTCTTCAATGATTCTGTACTTGCATATTCATTCACCACGGCAAGTAACTGCTACAGGCAGAGCTGGCATGGCTACTGGTGTGAATAGCACGGTCAGCACTGTAATCAAAATGGTGTGAACTGCAGGTTCTTTGGTGGGGGCCAATTGATCATGACACCCCTAGAACTAAAATAGATGAAAAATCTAATAAATTCCTGTTAGACTGGCCATAAAAAAATTAAAGAAAATAAATTTCAAAACAAAACAAAAAACCTCCAGGTCTGAAGAAAAGTGACCGGACTGAAGTCACTACAATGAAGAATCAGGATTGTTAACCCCATTTCTAAACCTGACTCAGTTTATAGACACAAAGCTCCTTAAATAAAGGGAAAACAGCATTCCTATGAGAAAGAACATTCTGACATTGTCACAGGTGTGCTTGTGTGACTTGTGGCCACCTACTCATGTAAACATGCAGAGAAGAGGAAGCAGTCTGTAGAGAATGTGGTTTATGGACTTTGAGCTAATATGGATCTTTTGGGTCATGGAAAGTCACTGTGGTTTGGCAAAAGATGAATGAAATTTTGGTTCAATTATATCTCATAAAATATTAAGAGTACATTTCTGATTCTATTCTTGTTTATTTCTTTCACTTCTCACACAAATATGAATTAACCATAGTTAGAACCTGACAGAATATCTACACTGGCTCCTTGTAATAAGAGAGCCACAGTGCAATCCCTTTAATTCTTTACTAAAATAATATAAGAAACAGGCAATACCACATCTCTTCTGGATTTCAGACATTTTTACCAATATGGGTTGAGTGTCCTTTATTCAAAAGTAGACTTAGAAGTGTTTTGGGTTTCAGAATACTTTTAGGATTTGGGAATATTTGCTTATATATAATGAGGTATCTTGGAGATAGGACCTAAGTCTAAACCCAAAATTCAAGTTTCACATATACCTTATATTCATAACCCAAAGGTAACTTCACATAATATTTTAATAATTTTGTGCATAAAATAAAATTTCGACTGCATATTGACTGTGATGTGGCACATGAGGTCAGGTGTAAAATTTCCCACTTGCTGTATCATGTCATGTTGGTGTTCAAAAAGCTTTGGATTTTGGAGCATTTTGGATTTCGGATTTTCAGATTAGAGGTACTCAATTTGTATCAAGAACTTAAAATATTGAGAACTGGTGGTTCCTGTCTCTTCCCTGATTTTTTAGTTGACATATTGTATATAAAAAGCAAATGAACCTTGAAGGGTGTAAGTGGATTATCATAAACATAACTGATATTAACTGTAATCGAAGATATTTTCCTGATACAGTCTCTTTACTCGCCCGTTATCATTATAGCTCCTGTCATCTTTTGCAAAGCTTTCAATCAAATCACATATTTGCTATTCCAGGAACCCACAATACTACAATTTGTTTTCATCCAGCGATAGCAGGAATGGTTCTTACTATTTTACTTTGTCATAATCTAGTCTACAGGATTGTTGAGCACCTCCCATCTTGGAGTCATCATCCAGATTCATCATATTCATTGTATAGCCTAATAATTACCCTGGAAAACCAGAGCTGGTACTGTAGATAACCTGGACATACATGTATGTACCAAGTGATGGGAGAAATAAAACACGAAATTTGGGGTACAGTGTAGCTTCTGGAATGCAGTGGTCTGGACATACAAAAATACTGCCTTTAAATTAAAATTTCAGTTGTGGTACTGTTGCACTCTCTCTACCCCTAAAAAAGAGCCAACTTTTTTGGATTTTAGAGGTAATAGATATCATATGTTGGCAATGCATCAAGTGGTTGGCAAGCCCTGCCCCTTGAGCCATATGATCCAGAAAATCCAGATTCTCTTCTCCTATTTTACTGTTATTTTATATAATATGTATGAATTTTTTCCAATTTTTATTTTAGATCTAGGGAGCACATGTGCAGGTGTGTTATCTGGGTATATTGTGTGATGCTGAGGTTTGGTTATAAAGGATCCCATCACCCAGGTACTGAGCATAGTATCCAACAGTTAGTTTCTCAATCTTTGCCTTCCTCCCTCCCTCCCTCTTCAAGTAGTCTCCAATTTCTATTGCTGCCACCTTTATGTCCATGAGTAGCAAATAACATGTATATTTATACAAACTTTAAAGTTCAATCTTTAGTTTAGGACACCAGTGTAGTATTGAGTTAGAAGAGGAATGAGTATTGTCACCATGAGTTGGATATAGTGACTATCGTGGAAAAGGGCGCATAGACACATACAACTTGCACCTTAGAGTTATAATAGAAAATAAATTTAGTTAAGGGAATACTTATAGGAAAAAAAGTATCAAAATGCATTCAATCCCCTGAACTTTCATGATTCTTTAGAGAGGTGTGTCATGTTAGACATAACCAGAATCACAGCGAAAGGGACCTCTCCCTTACATTGCCCTATGTATTTATGGGAACATGAAGCAGGAAATACGCATTTCACTGTCTTCAATAAGCCAACCAGAACCAAGGAAATGAGTGAAAATATTTTAGTTTGAAAGTAATAGCAGAAAGCAGATATAAGGAAGATAGTTAGGTCAGGCACGGTGGCTCACACCTGTAATCCCAGCACTCTGGGAGGCCGAGGTGGGCCAATCACGAGGTCAGGAGATGGAGACCATCCTGGCTAACACACTGAAATCCCATATCTACTAAAAATACAAAACATTAGCCAGACGTGGTAGCACACACCTGTAGTCACAGCTACTCAGAAGGCTGAGGCAGAAGAATCGCTTGAACCCAGGAAGCAGAGGTTGCAGTGAGCCAAAATCATGCCACTGCACTCCAGTCTGGTCCACAGAGCAAGACTCTGTCTAAAACAACAACAACAAAAAAAAAAGCTAATGAATCATGTGTTTTATAAGCAATGTTCAACTGTGGATATTGATCCATTAGTTGATCTATCAGTTATTGGTTGAGGTGAGCTTCTGAGGTCATCAACTCCTTGGCTCTTCTAGCTTGCCAAATGTACAGGCTGAGTCTGCTCTGACATCCACAGGAATCTTTGCAGAAATGATGAGCATTCACTTGCAATAAGAAAAAATCAGGTTGCCCTGAACAAGGAATATGTGACAGGACAATCCAGATGGAAGCACCAACAGGATCTTCTGTGCTCTGGTCTACTCATTCTACAAGTTGGATTTATTCATTATGTTAAGTCACTAATTCTCCACAGTGATAGATGATCACAACTTTTGGAATCATAATTACAATAGTAATGTTAAAAATTAAAGGTTACAAGGCCACAATTGATGTTTTCATCCCTTCTTTATACATACAATAGATATATTTCCACTAAAGATAAATCTTTGCTCTGTCCATGGGGAAAGAGGCCATCATCAGATAGATGATTGGTCTGCTAGAAAGGTAATGTAGCTACACAAGCATATGTCCCAAATCCCAGTGTCAACTACCTCTCTTGCATCAACATCCCTCCCTCAACTCTCATCTATGGCCTAACTGGTCTCTACTGGTGCCTTTAGGATTGTCAGGAGCTGGGTTAACCTTGGTGAGAGGGAGCTTATACTATTGGACTCACCCACACTCTGTGTACCTGATGCATGCATCATGACAGCTTTGTTTATGGGACTGTTATGCAAGCACAAAAATGGTGACTAAGGATGGAGACTGGTTAACATCATCATGAATGAGCCATTCTCTTTCTCTCTCTCCCTCTGTGTATGTTTGTGCATGTGTGTGCATGCACACAAACATATATATACCTACACATGTATATACCTATACGTGTATATATCTATACCTATACATATAGGTGTGTGTGTGTGTGTGTGTGTAATGGTTATGTATCTCTTCTGTAGAAGATGCTTAAATGCTTTCAGGATATGAGTCACAACATTTCATACACTTTTGCTTCCCATAGGTCCACAAGCCTTTCCCAAGTTTTTCTCTGTTAGTGAAATTCCAGGTTTGCATCTTCAAGGACCAGACCAAGCAGTCAGGGCATCCACAGCTGCCCATGAGTCTATGTACAAACTTACCAATAACTCCCTCTTCCTCCACATAAACTTGAGGACCAGGTGGAGTGCTTGAAAATCTGTATATTATTTCTTCTAACCACTGTCTTTCAGTTGTGGGGCTGTCACTGGCAGCAGCCCATATTTGGCTTCTACTAACATATGGATGTGACCAAATCTTAAACCTTTTTAAGGTTTAGACCAAATCTAAATCTTTTCCTTATCACAAAGAAACCTAAATGAGGCCATAGATGTGAGCTGCGGGAGAGATACTGATGCAAGAGAGGTAGTTGACATGGTAATTTGGGACACATGGTTGTGTAATTTATTTGTGCTACCTAAACATACTGAGGGGCCAGCTCTCAAAAATATATATTTTGACTTAACATGTCACTGACATGAACATCACCTCCTTTCTGACCTCCAAGATTCTGCCCTTTTCTACTTAAAACGTTTTTGGAAAATATTAGAAAGAGTGTTAAATAAATAAATAAATAAATAAGATAAATATAGAAGAAACTGTCTGCCTAAATCTCTCCAAATTACTTCCCTAACTGAAATTAAGGCCAAATTCCTTAAAAGGACCTATGTCACCTCATTTAGATCATGGATCTCTGACTCATTTCCTACTTCTCATCCTCTCAAAAACTGCTGTACAAACCTATTGGTTTATTTGCTTTTCTACATAGTTAATGCGATATTTGGGAGAGAAAATGGGTATTTATTTCCTTATCAGATTAACAGTTTGCATTTAAGTTCAGTGCCAACTTGACTAGACCAGCCTTGTAAATTTTATAAGCTATTTTATAACTAATTACACAAAAACGGTTTTGAAAGTACAGTGTAAGAGTTTTTTAAAAACACAGCTGGAAATAATTTATGATTTGTACACAAGTATAATGTTACATAAATTTACTCATGTGATCACTTTAACATTTCTGAGCGTAAACAATTTTGCAAGCTTGAAAAGTCTCAGAGCTTTAACATGCATCTCTAATTAGGAAATTATTTTTACTCTTGGAATACTTTTCATATCTCAGTGTAGTGTCTCATGATTTTATATCACCTAATGTCTTACATGATAATTAAAACAGATACTGTGTCATATATAACCGATAAATATTGAGTGGTAAACTCTAAGTACTTTGAAAATGCTTAAGGTAAAACTATTAGATCAAGGTTAACTCAATCATCTACTATGTGGTCAGTCTAATATATTTAAGAATGAATAAACACCATGGTTACTGTGCAATATAGCAAATACAAGAGATTTTTAGAACCTTAACATAAAAATTGTGACTATAAACAGTGGATTTTATACTTTAGTACTAAAATTATTTTAAAGCAACATTTGGAGACTTACAGATTTAAGAATGCCAAGTCTTGAGAAAAATAAATAAGAGATTTTAAAAATTTTGCTGAACTAGGAAAAGAAAGTAATTTGCTCTTTTTTTTTTTTTTTTGTTATCTTGGAAAGCCTGAGACAGTTGGAATAGTTAAGAAAGATTTTCAAAAGAATCCAAAACATGATTTTTGAATTAACATGTGTCTGTCACTAATATATTATTCTTAGTGTTTCATTGCATAATAATAGCAAATTATAGTAAAATCTAATGAAAATAATGTCTTACAAGATAAGAAATGCCTCCTTTTAGCAGAGGGTCCAGATGTTTTTCAAAAATGTCTTGTGCTTCTGTGAGAAGGGGTGGTGGATAAAAGATGTTTTGTCAAATAAATTAGTGAAGAGTTCTTTTTGGCAATATCACAACAGATGTGGATTTGAGTTTTGATGGTTGCCACCAGCTGCACTTCTTCCTAATCCACCAGAAATCATGCACATGTATCATATCGGAATAATATGACATGAAATGAACTGGTAAAAAAGGGCTCATCTAGGTATTGTTAGAAAGATCTTCTCTTTCTCGTTGAAGATGCTGAGTCCTTGATTGAGTGTGGATTTCTTACATAAATATAATTAGAATGATGCTGAGACTATTGTGTAAATTCAAAGTTTATAACTATTTTAATATGATCAAGTTTCTATCTATTTATCTGTATTTTCCTATTACATAACACATGCATAAGGCTGAAAAATTTGTAACATATATTGGAGGCTGTTTCTGAGATGAACTAAAACTTTTACTACGTGGAATATTAGGTATTTATTTTGGGGGTTCTCAGTGCATCTCCAAGGAAGTGCTGATCTAGACATCTCATTTTACAGCAATTTTAGGTTTACAGAAAAAATTGAGCAGAATGCACACAGTTCTGATATAAACCCTTTCCTACAGTTTTCCCTGTTGTTAACATCTTACATTAGTGTGATATATTTGTTTTCATTGATTAACCAAAATTGACCCGCTATTATGAAAGTCTGTTGATTACATTGAGTTCACTCTTGGGGTCATAGGGTTCTATGAGTTTTGACAAATGTACAGCGTCAGGTATCCACCATCACAGTATCTTACAGTATAGCATCATCGTCCTAAAACTCTCCCATACTTCAGCTATTAACCAGCTATTGCCAGACCTCTTGGAAACCACTGACCTTTTTACTGTCTCTGTAGTTTTGCCTTTTCAAGAACGTCATGTAACTAGAATCATCCAATTTGTAGCTTTTTAAAAGTCTGGCTACTTTCATTTAGCAATATGCATTTGAGGTTCCTCCACATCTTTTTGTGATAGCTCATTTCTAGTTATTGCTAAATAGTAAACATTGTATGAATATATGTAATGTATATATTCACATATTGAAGGGGATCTTACAAAGCAGCTACAAACATTCATGTAAACATTTTTTTTTTTTTTTTGGAAATAAGTCTTCAATTCATTTGGGTAAATATCTAGGAGTGAAATTACTGGATCATATGCTGACTATGTTTACCTTGGTCATAAACTGACTGTTTTTCAAAGTAGCTGTATCTTTTTCTATTTCCATTAGGAATCAATTAGAATTCCTGTTGTTCCATATCCTCGTCCTCAACTTGTACGCACAGTGTTTTGGACTTAAGCCCTTCTAATGCATGTGTAGTGGTATTTCAATGTTGTTTTCATTTGCATTTCCCTAATAATGTATCATGTTGAGCAACTGTTCATATGCTTCTTTGACATCTCTATATATTTTTAGTGAGGTGACTATTCAGAATTTTTGTCTATTTTATTAATTTTTTTGTTGTTGTGTTGTAAGAGGCCTTTTATTGTTGTGTTGTATTTTAAACACAAGTCCTTTATCAGATATATGTTTTGCAAATATTTTCTTTGGGACTGTAGTACAAACACATAATTAGGTAGAAGGAATAAATTCTAATGTTAGATAACAGAGTAACAATAGTTAACAACAATATATTGTATATTTCAAAATAGCTACAAGAAAGGACATGAAATGTTCCTAATACATAGAAATAATAAGTGCTTGAAGGATACCCTAAATATACTTACTTGACCATTACACATTATATGTATGTAACAAAATATCACATGTATCCCATAAATAGATACAAATATAATGTATCAATTTAAAAATACAATGTGCATAACAGAAGTCCAAACTTTCTATTTTTTCTTCCATTGATTAAGCTTTTGGTGGGGAATTTTAACATTTATTGCCAAACCTAAGATCATCCAGATTTTTTCCTATGATATCTTCTAGAGTTTTTATAGTTTTTCATTTTACTTTTGGCCTATGTTTTGTGTTACTTTAATTTTTGTGAAAGGTGCAATATCGGTGTGTAGATTCATTTTTTTTCATATGGATAGTCAGTTTTTCCAGCATCATTTGTTCAAAAGAGCATCCTTTCTCTGTTAATTTGTCTTTGATGTTGTATCAAAGATCAATTGAATATATTCATGTCGGTCCATGTCTTCACTCGATTGCGTTCGTTTGATCTATGTATTTATTTCTATTCCTTCACCAATATCACATTCTCTTAATGACTGTAGTTTTATAATAATTTATAAAGAAGACTAGTGTCAGTCCCCAAACTATATCTTTCTTTTTCAGTCTTTTTGTTAGCTATTCTTGGTCTTTTGCCTTACTGTGTACTATTTAGAATTATTTTTGTGGATAGTCACAGAATAATTTGTCAAGGCATTCATTGGAATAGAATTTATAAATTAATTTTTGAAGTGCTGACAAATTAATGGCATTAAATCTTCTTATAGATGAACATGAATATCCCTCCATTTATTTAGATTTTTTAAATTTCTTTCTTCAAAGTTTTTGTTTTTTTCCCTATGTAGATCTTGTACATATTTTGTTAGATTTGCACCTAAGTATGTCTCATTTTTTGGTGCAAATGATAGGGGTATCATGCTTTGCATTTTAAATCCAAAATGTTCATTGCTGGCATGTAGGAAATCAGTTGACTTTCATATTTAGCCTTGCATACTGCAACCTTGCTATAATTGCTTAATGGTTCTGTTGTTGATGATGATTGCTTGAGATATTCCTTTAGGTAATAGTGTCATCTACAAAGAACATTCTTTCTTTCTTCGAATCAATTGAACATTTTCTTTCTTTTTCTTTTTATACTGCACTAGCTGAGACTTCCTGTATGATGTCGAATAGGAGTGGTGAGGGAAAAGCATTGCCTTTTTCTCAATCTTAAACTGTTTTTTCTTTGTTCTCACACCACAGCAATCAATGCAGAAGACCCCTGTGACCAAATGTGTGGGGATTTTTCCCCACCATCAAGCAAGCGTCAGTTCTGCAGTGGACACTTGCTGGGTGTCCTATGATTTAATTCTGACACTATCTACCTGGAGTTAGCATCAGCTCTCACAGGTTGAGAGCTCAGTCCCACAAGGCTGTCTCCCACTTCTGATGACAATTGCAAGTCCCACGTTGTTTTACCCATGCTTCTAACTGACTGGCTATAAATTGGGAATCTCATGACTCCCTCTCTAGGTTTGATTGATTTGCTAAAGTAGCTCCCAAAACTCAGGGAAACATGTACTTACGTTTACTGGTTTATTATAAAGAATGTAACAAAAGCTACAGATGAAGAGACGCATAGGGCAAGGTATGGGAAGGGGCATGGAGTTTCTGTGCGCATGCTAGTCACGCCAGCCTCCAGGAACTTCCCTGTACTCAGCTACCTGAAAGTTCTCTGTCCTCCATCCCTTTGGGCCTTTTATAGAGACTTCATTGGATAGATATGATTGAAGTATGGATAACTTTGTAGAAATGTGAGTAGATAAAAAGGGTATGATCTAATACTACATAGTCTGTGTGGGGAGAACCCAACAAGAACTGTGTGTTCAGATTTGTCTTGGCCTCTCTATGCAGCATTTCTTCCTCCAGGGTGTGGGGCAGGACCCCTCCTGAAATGGGGGTCTTATGACCTACAGTCAGACCAAGGTAAGCCAGAGAATGTCTTTATTGCCAACTCCAAAACAGAAAGGCGGGGAATTATGAGAGTACATGTTTAGTGTCTACCGCATGTCTCAATTAGGGAGAAAAAAGAACAGTTGAAAGGAGGGCAGAAGAAGGTCAGAGAGAAGAAATTCTGTTTTCTGAGGCCTAAAGTACTGCAACATTTTAACAAAAGACTGTCTCTCACCTTTATGGCTCTAAAGCTGTTTCAAAGCTTTTTCAGGAGCCAAGGACAAAAAGCCAAATACTTTAACAAAAGATGTGCTCATTGTTTTAGTAACTAAGGAAATAATAAACAAGTGCTATGAGAGTTATGAGCCAGAATCAGTGGACAAAAGTCTATATATATATCTCTTAATATCACACATGATTATATGGTTTTACTTCTTTAGACTCTTGAGATGATGGATTACATTAACTGATTTTTGAATATTGAAACAATCTTTTTGTCTTAGTCAGTTTGGGCTGCCATGACAAAATACCATACACTGGATAGCATGAAACAACAGAAATTGATTTCTTATGTTCTGGTGTCTGGAAAGTTGAAGATCAAGGCACCAGCAAATTCAGTGTCTGGTGAAGGCTCACTTTCTGGTTCATCTTTTTTTTCGACAGTCCCTTGCAGTGTCACCCAGGCTGGAATACAGTGATACAGTGGCAAGATCCTGTCTCTACCTCTGCGGTTCATGATTTTCCCACCTTGGCTTCCCAAGTAGCTGGGGGAGCTGCTACCAAGCCGCAGCTAATATATATGTGTGTGTGTGTGTGTGTGTGTGTGTATGTATGTATGTGTGTGTGTGTGTGAATATATATTTTAACTTTTTGTGGAGATGAGGTTTTGCTGTTTTGCCCAGGGTGGGGTCAAATTCTAGCCTCAAGAGATCCAACTGCCTTGGCCTCCCAAAGAGTTGGGATTACAGGCATGAGCCACCATGGCCAAATTGGGTCATCTTTATTTAAACACATTCTGATATATTATTTATTTGCTTCAGACAAAATTTGAAAAAAAAGTGCTATTTAGAGTTTCAGTTAAAATCCGGTTTACCTACAAAGAGCCACTAGACAAAGTTTAATCAAATATAATTTTATTGACTACTATTAAATAAATCATGGAAAAATCCCCCCAAATATAAAAATTATAAAAATATATAAATAAAATAGCTGAATAGTTGCCAAAGAGAGGATTTTTTTTCTATGAATAGTTGGTAAAATTTTTCTATGACATTGTTACACTTTTAAAATTTTCTTACATGTTCCATACATTTATTTAATTCAACATCCAAAATTTCAGGGTTTTATTTTTTATTTTGTGTAGTACTTTTTTTTCTAAATACTATTTCTATATATAAAGAAGAACTCACAGTGCTGAATTCTCACATTGCTTTTAATGAATTTTCAGCTGAGTTTCTTGAGCTTTTCAGCTATATCTCATTTGATCTAATGATATAATCTAAAAATAATATTTTGCTTCATTTAGTAATATAAAATACTATATCCATTTAGACTACATACTTATACAAAGCACACACACATACATTAATTTTGATTAAATGCATTTGCTAGTGTGTCTTGAATAATGTTACAGAGACACATGGACAGTGGCCATCCTTGCCTTGTTTGACCTTTAATGAGAGGGTTTCCAGTGTTTCACTATTAAAGGTCCTTTGCATTTGCCTTACATTTCCCTCTTTCCTCCCCACTTCTTCTCTTCCTGCTTTCTGCTGTCTATATGAGCTGACTTTCATTTAAAGAAAAGATCCATTTATTTTTAGTGGAATGGAATTCAAACAATTTGTCATTTTTTCAGATTTTATAGACACAAAACAATTATCCTTTTCTTTCATCAAGAAAAATATGAAATCAGAAATATAAGTATCCATTTAATTATATAAAGTCAGCATTAATTTTATAATGATGCTATATTTCAATTAGATATAAATATACATTGCTCACATTCTGCTATATAAATCACATTTTTTTTTAGCTTTTCAGAAAACCTAAGGGTCAGAGTAGTTACAAACCACAAAGGAAAAAATTAAAGCCTGCCTTCTGTCTAATGAGATTGAGCTTCACTAGACAATTAACTGTAACATCTTCTGTGATCAGGTGTAAGTGTCAGAGTGCTTGTTTTATACGTTTCTCTCTTTCAGTGTAAAAGTTAAGAATAATATTTCTTCCAATTGAAATTACTGTGCCTCCCTTCAGTCATGTGAAATAAAAACTTTACCACTGAGGTTTATATTAACTTTGAAAGTTTTTATTGTTTTATTTGAGAAAGTTTTCAAGGGTCATGTATTTTAGGGGGTGCGGTGGTAGGAAAAACATTATTTAATAAAATGTGTACCTGCTATTCACTTCTGTGTAAATGAAATAACTTGTCTATTTTTTCCTTTCCTTTCTTTGTTCTAAACAAAAACTAAAGTAACCCTCCAGCACTGTGTGTGTGTGTGTGTGTGTGTGTGTGTGTGTGTTTTGAGATGGTTGCAATATTGTGCTTTCTTCCTTCATCAAAAGCTGAAAAACACAGCAATGAAAATACTTTTGACAGCTTCTGAACCTAAAAATAGGTGAACTTAGTTTATATTTTACACTGTAAATTTAAGAATGACTCAGAGCTCAGGACTTGGCCCAGTTAGAGTTTCTGTGTACCTATTCTCTCTAAATTAGCTTTTATAATGCCATGGCTTGGAATACCATTTATAAACTGATGATCCTAAAATACAGAATCTGTACTGCTCTTCTGCATTCCAGACTTACAGATTCAATTTCTTATTTGTTATCTCAACATGGATATTTAATGACAATCTTATATTTATTTTGACCAAAACAAAATGTTTAATCCACTGTTGCTCCAACCAGCAACAGCGTAATATTCTTTTACCTGTGTTACTTCATCATCCAGCTAGTTGCTCAGCTTAAAATCTCTAAAATCATTCTCAATTCAAGTACTTGAGTAGTTGCTACTCAAAGTGTGATCCAGGACTACCATCACCTGGGACATTTTTAGAAATGCAAAATCACATTTTTCCACTTCAAACCTACAGATTCAGAATCTGCACTTTAACAGGATCCCTGGATTATTCATATAAATATTACATTTTGAGAAATACTGCCTCATATGGAATGCTACATCGAAATCTATCAGCCATTATTATTACTTTTATATCTAAATCAAATGCAAAAGAGAGACCTTTTTACTGTCCCCTTTGTTACCACTCTCATTCTTCATCACCTGTCAATTTACCCGCTTCCCGCTTCCATTTTGTTTCTGCATGGTCCATTTTGGTCCTTCTTCCCACAGCAGCTGGAGTGTTCTTTACGAATTATGTATCAGACCCCGTTGGTTCCCAGTCTTATTGCATTTGAAGTTCTTTAGCCTGTTCTATAATGTTCCATATGATCCATTCTTATTTGCCTTTCTGCCTTTGTTATCTACCACTCCAATCTCACTTACTCTTCAGCTACCGTAGCCTGTTCTGTAGATATGACTATGTGGTATCCCACGGTAAATTCTCTATCTCTATTGGGGCCCAATAACATGCCAGAAGTGTTTCTCAAAAGATTTATAATTCCTCAGGGTCAATGGCATGACACTTTTCAATATCCTAGGGACCTGCTTTGTGATTCTTCCACTAGAATTTGCCATTAACTCTGAAGTACATATTTTCTTATCACTAACAGCTAAAATAATAGACTCACTCAGATCATATGGCTCAAGCTTCAAGGCTGTTGGTATGGCAGGCTGCTCCTGCTGATGAGCACTTTACTTCCCTGAGCTTTACCCAAATTTATCAGCCTCCATGTCTCCCAATATAGGAATCTGAAGAGTATACCTATGGGTAAAATGTACTGTTCCCAGAAGCAAAATAAAACTACCAGGTGCTTTCTTCTCTGAGGTATAGAGATGCAATGTGAAACATTTCTTTTCTTTTTTGTGGAGAGAATATTCTCACACACCTCTGACCATCAGGCTCTAAAGTCTTTGTGAGTGGCATGTCCCTGAAACTTTGTAGTTTGTCTTCCAATCTCTGAAACACATGTGGTACCAAGACCTTTGGCAAACTAACCACTTTTTGCTTCTGTCCAGACAGCACGATGCCATTGATAAAATACACACATATAATGTTCTGAGGGGCACCTAAATGATCTAGATCTTTATGAACCACACTATTAACAAGGGGAGGACAGTTAACAGAGCCTTGCAGAAAACCTACAAATTAATATTATTGCCCATTTCACATGAATTTGAACTCTTGCTACTCCTCTTCATTGATGGGAATAGAAAAAAATACATGTTCACCAATTAATGGCTAACATACTATATACCTAAGGCTTTACTAATCTATTCTGGCCATGCTTTCTGGCAATGAAAACACTTAAACACAGCTACGGTACTGGTATTTATTTGGCTGAATCTACAGTCATTCTCAGGGATTCATTTAGTTTCTACCAGGGTCAAGATGAAATATAATAGAAACTACTTCTCCTACATACTTTACAACTTTAATGGTATCACTAATCTCTATCATATTTCTATGGATATGATTTTTCATTTACTCCTTTGGTTACAAGGGAAGGAGGCAGGAAAAGGGCAGTCTCAGAGGCTCTCATTCAACCTTCCCCATTACAATAGGTTTTACCTCATATGCTAGGAATCCTATGGAGAGTTATTTCAATTCTCAAATACATCATTCCCAATTATACACTCAGGAAGAGTGGCAATCACCATAGACTGCAATTGGGGACCTTTGGACCTATTATTCCCAGGCTTCTATGACTTAAGTCCCATTAGCCCTATTTCTAATAAAGATGCCAGCTCTATTTCTATTAAAAAGGATGACATCTCTGCTATCATCAGAACAGATCCATCCCTGAATACCCTAGTGATGCTGTTTTTCTTCTCACCAGAACTTTTCTGAGAGTTTTTAGTAATGGTGTGTCCTCTGAATCTCCTACAAAACACAATCTGTCAGTATTCTATACATCATATACACATCTCAGCATGCCCACCTCCTTGAGTCTTCTTATTTCTTCTTCTACTATCCATTAGAGGAACTCACATGTTTTCTACTTTGCTTAGCATAAGCCAAATCTTTTTCTATACTTTTTGGGCCACTCTAGCTGCAAGTTTGCCCAATTGTCTGGGGTCCATAAAGGGGGTTAAATCCCATATTCCAGAAAAGTGATCAATGAATTCTTGCTTATTTAGTCTTAGGTTTTGGTTCCCTCAACCAACCACTCACAAAATCCATTTCCAGGAGTTTTCTCCTGGTTCCCAGTAATGCATCTAGTTACCTCCTAGAGCTGCTTTCTCATATTTACAGTTGGGTTATTCTGGGATTTATGTCTTGTTTTCAGCCTGGCAGGCAAGAGTGGAGGTGCAGGAAGCTCCCGAGGGTAATACTTACTTCCTTTTGTAGACAGATTCTTGTATATTCTTCCTGCACAAGGAAAGCCTAGCTATTACTTGGGAATGGGTAAGCCCTTCTTGCAAGTTGGAGGATATA
Source organism: Trachypithecus francoisi (assembly GCF_009764315.1). NCBI lineage: Eukaryota > Metazoa > Chordata > Mammalia > Primates > Cercopithecidae > Trachypithecus > Trachypithecus francoisi. Next base: position 154,145,893 of record NW_022681454.1, on the reverse strand, counting down.
GGAGGATTTGAAGGTCCCAAATCCTTGGAGACATTCAACCAGATTTTTCAATAGCACATTTCAGGATCTGTGGTTTTCCTCAACTAGAATCTCGACCTTAGTCCCGGGTGGGTGTCTCAACATCACTGAAGCTGTCTGACCCAAACTACCAAATCCTATGGCTGTTCTTCAGTTGAGTGTTTTTGCTGGAAGGAGATGTGGGTCTTTAGTAAGATACCGAAGAGGTCTTCTGGCTCTCATGTTTACCTTTAATTGGAGTTAACCTTCCCAGTTTCTTATTATTCCTTTGGAGATTGTCAAGCCAGTTTCCTGCCTCAGCCTCCTGATAAGCTGGGATTACAGGCATGCGCCAACACGCCCGGCTAATTTTGCATTATTAATAGAGACAGGTTTTCTTCATGTTGGTCAGGCTGGTCTCAAATTCCCGATCTCAGGTGATCCGCCTGCCTCGGCCTCCCAAAGTGCTGGGATTCCTGGTGTGAGCCACCATGCCGGGTCTCATTTCTTTTAAATGCCTGAATTAATTTATTTTAAATGCCTGGATCACCAAAACAGCAAGGAGATTTGCAACTGTGAATTTTCCCAGGTCACTGCCATTTCTGTTTTCAGCAACTGAGCCACCAAATTATGTCAGAGATTGTGCATTTCGTGCATTCTGTTCAAGATGACACGCTCCTTGCCAAGTGTAGGTTGGTGGCCAGTCACCAAACCCCATTTTAATACTGATTGTTCAATCACTCTGAGTATCAGATAAGTATGTTAAGTTCCTCTGAGAAGTAGACACCAAGACTGGATTAGATACGCACAAACTTACTTAAGAGATATGTGTGTAAAGCATAAAAGGAAGAAACAAGGAAGATAGGGAAAGCATTAAGACCATGGTGCAGGTTTGACACACAGAAAAGAGGAGAAGGATAATAGAAAAAAAGAGCCACAGAACACAATGCGGTTCTGGGGAAAAAAAGGAAAAAAAGAATATAACAAAAGAAAAGAAAAGTCTAGGCCAATGGGGATTCCTGAGCACACGTTGCCCATTGGAATATGTCCTGATTGGTCAAGAATGCGCTAGCACTTGTACCCTATCCTATTCAGTCACTGGCTGGGAGCAGAGCAGAGAAAGTAAGGTCTCAACACAATGAAATCACGGATCCATACGCCTGTTAGTTACCTCTCTTTCCTGTCAAAGATTCTCTTGAAGGATTTCTGTGGGGCATGTGTCAATGGCCAACAGACCTCCCAACTAATCTGCTTGAGCTCAAGTATTTCTCTCCAAATCTGCTTTCAGGGGAAAGCAAATTAAGAGAGCATTCCCTCTTCATTGTTTTCCCTCTTTCACAGTGAATTTATAAAACAGTGGTGTAATCTGTGATGATTATATCTGCAGAAATTTCAAGGAAAGATTTAAATTGCTCCTAGCATTTCTTTGGTCGGAAAATTTAGACTAGTAATTTCAATTCCTTAATGATTACAGGGCTTCTCAAATTTTTAAAAGTACTTTTTAGATTCAGTTTTGGTAAGTTAATTTATCTTGAAGTGTGTTCATTTCGACTACATTGTAAATATTTTTGACATGTAGATTTTTATAGTATCTGAATTATTGGTGACATTAATTCCATTTTTTTATTGTAATATGTATTTTTTCGTTTGCTAACTTTTGTTCTCAGTCGATGTTGACAAACATTTCCCTATTTTAAAAGTCTTTTCAAAGAGCCAACTTTTAGCTTTGCAAATACCCTTCATTGTGTTTTTGTTCCCTTTTATCAATTTTTCTTCTGTGTTTATCATGGCTTCTAATTGTTTTATATTTATTTTTCTTTTATTTCTTTTGCAAATTTTAAATTTATAATATGCTTATTGCTTTTAGTCTTCTTTTCTAAAATAGACATTTAAATATAATAATTTTACTTGTAACTTCTGCTTTAGTATTCATTTGTAAATCTTTTTGTTATTCAGTAAGTTTTCTTCTTTGATTAATTTCTTTGTTTTACAAGTATGATTTCAGAGTTCTAGATATTTGAGTGCTCTTATTAAGAATCTACCTCTTTTACTTCAAATGTATTTCATTGTGGTCATAGTAGAGTATGTACACGTCACCATTTTTGAAAAGTTCTGTTATATCCTAACATATCAACGTTTGAACATTTCACATGAGCTTGAGAAGAATATCTAATTTGTAATTTTACCTAGAAAGATTGATTTATAGATAAATCTCTGTAAATTAAGTTTGTTAACTGCATATTTCAAATTAACTACACATTTATAAATGTTTCTTCTATATAAGGTTCCTAAAATTTCAAGAAGTGTTTTAAGTTTCTCATTTTAGGGGAGATTTCTCAGTTTCTCCCTGTTATTTTATATGGTACATAAAACACAGAATTTTTTTAACTCTCTGATGAATCAAAACTTTTAGCCTTATAAAACAACCTTCTATCCCTAATATGTGTGTGTGTGTGTCTGTGTGTGTGTGTGTGTGTGTGTGTCTTAAGGTATTATTTTGTCTGATATAATTAAAGCCATATAAACTTTATTTTGATTCATAATTACCTAGTATTTTTCATCCCTTACATATTTCGAAGTATTTTTGTTTTTATTTTTTCTTCTATTCCAAAACAGATGGCTAAATATTTGAAATCCAATATGTCACCTCTTCTTAAATGGTGGCTTAATCTATTTACATTTGCCATGATTACAAGCAAATAAACTGATAGTTTTAATTTCTTATGTTATGAATTTATTTATCCTGTATGTATTTATGTTTGTTTATTTATGTATTCTGCATATTTTTCTCTTCTCTTGCCCTGAAAAATATTTAAATTTTGTATTGTTCTTGTTTTGTTTTCTTACTCAATTTTCCCCCTTTACTAATGTTCAAACTTCCTTTAGAGGTTCTATAGTATAGAATTGATAATTGAGACTCAATTTTTTTAATATTTGAGAATTTTCTTTATTTTACTTTTGTGTTCAAAAGATACTTTTGCTGGATACACAAATCTTGATTGACAATGAATGATGTTCTCTCAGAATTCTACCCCCAAAATATAGAACCCTGTCTTCAGACTTTCATTGCTGAGAAATCTCTCATCGGTCTAATTGCCCTTAGGTAGGGGATTTTATACGTACCTCTCTAGCTACTTTTAAAATGTCTTCCATGAGACTGGCGTTTCTCAGTATTCTTATGTGCCTTTAGATGTGCACCTTTTTGTTTACTCGATAATTTTAAATGGTGCTTTGTGTACCTGTGGATTTATATCTTCAATATCTTCAGAAAATATTTCAATCATGTCTTCAAAAAATACTTCTATCGTGTCTTCACCATACCTTTCGCTTTTCGTTTTGGACTATTTCATTAGCCATATATGATAGACTTTCCCATTCTATTCTTCATGTCTCCTAAATTCTCTCATACTTTGTTTTATCTCTGTCTATCTACCAGTAGTATGAAGCCATTTTCTTCCCCTTCAGAGGATTCTTTTACAACTTGGGGGTCTCTGGTTTCTAACGGTGATAAAGATATTCTGGATTGCCCTCAGGGTCCTCCCCTGTCCCGCCATTTTACAGAAGCTTCTCTCTCTCAGTTTCAGTTCAGCTCTCAGCTCACCATCTGCTGCTTCCCACCTTTGTTTTCAGGAGGAGGTCCTTCCGAATATGTGGATTACCATACTTCTTTTTGGTTAGTGCATTTCTAGACAAATTTAGAGAGGTATAAGGTACACACCATAATATTAAGCCACTTTAAGTGTTCGGTTCCATATATTTGGACAAATATAGATAATTGTATTAAAATCACAAAATATTCCCTTCCTCCACATCATCTATTTTCTAGTTCTTCTTTAAAGGAGAAACCTCTTCCCCTCTGCCTTAGCTTATTAGTTCATGGCAACTGATGTTTCTTGTTACTATAGATTTTGGATATCCTTCTTCTGTGAACCTGCATGTCATTCACTCGGAAGATCTAATTTTACCTGTGTTTGCACCCTGTCCTGCTTTCTAAAAGGATTATTTTCATTCTCTCTTTTAAGTACTGCTGAAGACAATTACCTCTAAATGATCCATTAAACATATTTTTAGCCAAGAGCCACCAAATAGATGAGATCCAGAATTTATTTCCTGTCTCAGATGGGACGCAAACGTGATAAGGAGAGAATGTCTGCTCTTTCTACTTCTCTACTTTTCTTCTTGATCTCTCTCTCCAAGTGTGTATGTGTGTGTGTTGGCGGGGGTGTGTAGTAACCTTTCTTTGTCAGAATTTCTTTTACCTTCCTGTAAGTGTTTTTACACTCTTTAAGTATAGGATACAGGTAATGAGATCTGGAATCTACATGGATTCAAAGTGCGAGATTTTTAAAACTGTAAAATTCCTCTTTCACCAAATATTGCTTTCAGCAAGATAAGAACATGATAAGACTTCACACTTTTTAATCTTACTGCTCTTGTGTTTTCCTGCCTGATTTGTTTATCTTTTTTCATTCTTCTGTTTGTTTATCTCAGAGGAAAACGTAGAAGTCTAGCTTGACTCCAGCATACTGCCCACAAATTTTAATACAGTACTTCTAAAACTACACTTACTGAAGTAGAAAAAATATTGTTACTTCCAGGAAATAATGTACTTTTAAGTAATTGCAGTGGAGACTCTTCTAAATAATCCTTAGAGCAGAGGCTACTTATTTTATTTTGTCAAAATGTATAAGTAAAACACTCCCATCTCAGTATCCCAAAATAAAAAGATATACAGATATATTTTAAATATTTTGTGTTTATATTATTCTCTAATCAGTCTATAATGTTGTCTTCATATTATCCTGCAAATTCCTTAAAACATTTCTCTGCTGCAAACCCAGGGCCTTGTAATGTGCATGACACATAGTATATGTTTAATAAAGGCTTTTCTATTGAATTAATGGAATATTATAATTTAAAAGTTGTACCTCTAAAAGTTCACATATTTTAATATTACAGCTATACTCATAGAAAGAAATGCCATTTCTCTTAAATAAAGACTAGGATTTAGACTATACATGATAGAAATATCAACTGTTTGCATTTGTATATCAGCCCTGACAGGGAAATTGTCTGTTTAATTAACATCAGAAAAGCTGATTATTCCAGGAAATATGACATAGAATTCAAAAATTGAACAATACACCACTCCAAACTAGGAAAATGGCAGAAGATGCAATAGGAGAGATATTACACAGCCATGTGAGTAATATTTCCTTGAGTGTTCTACTGAGGATGAATGGATGTTTAAAAACAGAGGCTCACTGTTATCACACTTATGTGATATTGGTAGATGTTTTAAATCTATTTAATATGTACTAATCCATGTGGATTGTGCTATTCACCACTGGTATGCTTGTAGCATATATAAAGACTGCATATTGATAAGGATTTAAAGGATGATACCTAAGAAGAGACTCCTGGTTAGTAACAAAATTGATTTTTCTCTTTTCTGTGGGCCTAGAGCCAGACTCCATGTGAGTGGAAAGGGTAGCTGCCACCTTTACTCCTAGCCCTTGGAAGCCTCCATGTGCCTCTCACCAGCTTTTTCCACTTCCCCATGATTGGAATGGATTCTACACTCATAGAAACCTTCTGTGGAATGTGTTAAAGATATTGCACTTCCTGAATCATATCATACCTCCTTGTGCTCTACTCCCTGTGCTCTACTCCCTGTGGCTTGTGAGCCGAAAAAGCAGTATTCTGGTTTTGAGCACTGTACACCTGGGCCTGTTACCCAGTCTACTTTAACTATTAGTGTTACCAGAAAGGAGTCCTGATCCAGACCCCAAGAGAAGATTCTTGGATCTTGTGCAAGAAAGAGTTCAAGGTGGGTCCGTAGAGTAAAGGGAAAGCAAGTTTATTAAGAAAGTAAAGAAATGAAGAAGGGCTAATTCTTAGGCAGAGCAGCCCTGAGGGTTGCAGGCTGGCTATTTTTATGGTTATTGCTTGATTATATACTAAACAAGGGGTGGATTATTCATGAGTTTTCTGGGAAAGGAGTGGGCAATTTCCAGAACTAAGGTTTCCTCCCATTTTTAGACCATATAGGGTAACTTCCTGATGTTGCATGCCATTTGTGAATTGTCATAGTGCTGGTGGGAGTGTCTTTTAGCTGCTAATGCATTACAATTAGCATATAATGAGCAGTGATGATTACCAGAGGTCACTTTAATCACCATCTTGGTTTTGGTGGGTTTGGCTGACTTCTCTACTGCATCCTTTTATCAGCAAGGTCTTTGTGACCTGTGCCTTGTGCCAAGCTCCTGTCTCATCCTGTGACTTAGAATGCCTAACCTCCTGGGAATGAAGGCCAGTAGGTCTCAGCTTTATTTTGCCCATGCCCTGTTCAAGATAGAGTTGCTCTTGTTCAAACGCCTCTGATATATTTCCTCATCCCTTTTACAAGGAAACCCTTGATCCTCAGGGTTGTAGATGGACAAAGATTCATTAGGGGTGAAGATAATTCTGCCTAACTATTAGGGTATCTTGTAATCAGGATAGAGAGGAACTCAGTTAGAAAGCATCCAGTATGGTAAGGGCCATTCACAACTCTGACAAAAGGTGATATCTGGAAGATTAATAAGTGTTTAATTTAAGAAAACACTCAGTAAGTTTATCCTGCACTTCAACACAAAAGGTATAACAACAATGTATTCCACAACTTTAAGGTAAAATAAGCAAAATTATCCCAAATAAACTAAATAAGAAAGCTCTTCATGAACTAGGCAATTGTTGGAACCAAGCTACTATGGAGACACTAGCTGAGTATAATACATACCCATAATTAGAATGCCAATCTTGATTTTTACATTACCCATCCCACTTATTTCTTTTGAACCATGGCCAGATATCACGGGCTAGTGCCCAGGAATAAGCAGTCAGTCTAAATTACAGAAGAAAAGCCTCAAAAACTGGCAAGACTATAATTTAATAACTGGTGTACCATAGTTTTTGAAACATAACTTTTTTTCTCTCTCTAGTCTTCCATTTTTACTAAAGACAAATCACGGTAAGATGAATTTGTCATACTTAACCTGATTTTTTGTATAAAGTGCAGTAAGAATAATATTTTTAACATAGGCTTTTTAAATTGGTTTAATGGAAATCTGTTCCATAAGGATTATCAGAAAAGACTCTTTTTTTAAAGCTGAGTCCAGCCATGAGTTTGTACTCTCAAATACCTATGGGTTGAGTAAGGTCCTCTCCTCTTGAGGTCCCAAGATAGCTTGGGGCTCCTGGGTCTGTCATAAAATGACATTCTTTACTGAGCATTTCATAAACAGGTCAGGAACCCTGTACAGGCAATGTATAGATAAGGTATGAGGCCATTTTTCCCAGGGGGCTTTTATTGGCTCTACAAGTCAGGCTTCATTACTTAAAGGAAAGCACACCATTCCAATCAAATCTTTGGTAAAATAAACAGTTTCTCCAATTGTGACCCATTACAAAAGAAAACAGATTCTTATTGCTGTAAGTTAAGAACACTCACAAAGAGTGTCCAAATCCTGGAGAAATCAGGTAGGGAGAAATATGCTCCAAATTTTGTTCACAGGAGTATACTTTACTCAATTGTTAAAATCTGTAAATAGATCAAAAGAACAGTTTTCTTGGCAATGAAAAACAAAACAAAGGATCAGCAACATTTTAAGCAGAAAGTCAAAAAAGATTGTTTCAGTCTTCTGTTAGTTCAGTCCCTGCAGTTATCTCTGGTTCTCCTTGATATGCATGAACATTTCAGCTCTTCATGAGTACTGGAAGTTTTTTCTTCTATTCTGATGTCACAATCTCCAAAGTTATCAGAAATCTGCATACAAGAGCACCTGCCAAAGTCCTATAGCTGATTATAAGCCACTTTATGAAGAGGATCAAAACAAGACAAAAATTGTCTGTGGATAACAAGAAGTTTTTGTTAGGACAGTCACTATTAAAGTCACACTTGACTAGGAATTTGGTTACTTCTATGGGATACAGCAATTTTACATAACAATTATAATTATTAATAACTTTCTGTACATTAAGTCATATCAAAATTACAGAAGTTTCCTAATTTTGGAACACATACCAGTAACGTTTTTATACAAACACACCCCAAAGAAAGCCAAACACTATTTTATTCATTTAGCCAGAATTATAATGCAAAAACTTTAAGGCAAAAATCTTTACTCATTAATAGAGGGAAGACTTAACTTTCCAGACAATTTGTCTCTTTTTTGCCTTATTTTTCCCTAGAGTTTATTAAAAAGGCAATAAAAAATATTTCATTTTTCAAAATATTACATGAATATCTTGTTCAAGAGATATTTGAAATTTGCCTTTGCATTAGTCTACTATTCATGTCAACCCCATTTTTTTTTTTTTTTGAGATGAAGTCTCATTCTGTTACGCAGACTGGAGTGCAGTGGTGCGATCTTAGCTCACTGAAACCTCTGCCTCCCAGATTCAACTGATTCTCCTGCCTCAGTCTCCTGAGTAGCTGGGACTACAGGTGCATGCCACCACCCCTGGCTAATTTTTAGGATTTTTAGTAGAAATGGGGTTTCACCATTATTAGCCAGGATGGTCACGATCCCTTGACCTCGTGATCCACCCACCTCACCCTCCCAAAGTGCTGGGATTACAGGTATGAGCAACCACACCCAGCCAACAACAATTCTTTTTTTTTTTTTTTTTTTTTTGAGGCGGAGTCTCGCTCTGTCGCCCAAGCTGGAGTGCAGTGGCCGGATCTCAGCTCACTGCAAGCTCCGCCTCCCGGGTTCCCGCCATTCTCCTGCCTCAGCCTCCCAAGTAGCTGGGACTACAGGCGCCCACCACCTCTCCCCGCTAGTTTTTGTATTTTTTTTTTTTTTTTTTTTTGAGACGGAGTCTCGCTCTGTCGCCCAGGCTGGAGTGCAGTGGCCGGATCTCAGCTCACTGCAAGCTCCGCCTCCCGGGTTCCCGCCATTCTCCTGCCTCAGCCTCCCAAGTAGCTGGGACTACAGGCGCCCACCACCTCTCCCCGCTAGTTTTTGTATTTTTTTTTTTTTTTTTTTTTTTGAGACGGAGTCTCGCTCTGTCGCCCAGGCTGGAGTGCAGTGGCCGGATCTCAGCTCACTGCAAGCTCCGCCTCCCGGGTTCACGCCATTCTCCTGCCTCAGCCTCCCGAGCAGCTGGGACTACAGGCGCCCGCCACCACGCCCGGCTAGTTTTTTGTATTTTTTAGTAGAGACGGGGTTTCACTGTGTTAGCCAGGATGGTCTCGATCTCCTGACCTCGTGATCCGCCCGTCTCGGCCTCCCAAAGTGCTGGGATTACAGGCTTGAGCCACCGTGCCCGGCAACAATTCTTAATAAAATCTTGTAGACAAATCTATTCAATGTTAATGTCTGACCATAAGTGTCTCATAAACACTTTTTGAATAACCCTTTAAAATTTTATGTTAAAGAGCAGATCAGTGCCCTAAAAATAACTATGGTTTTCTTTTATTCCTTTGTTCAATCTACAGAAAAACCAAATACTGTGTCTTTAGCCAATATATTCACACACATATTTCTTTTAAAAGATTTATTTTTCACAAATCTTCCATAACTTGTTCAAACCTTCATCTTTCATGTAACTTAAAACAATCCTTTAACCCTTTAAAATCCACATTCCCATGCCTTCTTATAATCTTTTACTGAAAACACATTTCATTTTCCTTACACACCTTGCATGTAAAACTGTTTTATTCCCCAAAGATTACTAAAGTCCTGTGAACTGAAAGGCATTATATTCTTTTTGCTTTTCCGACAAAATATTTGATTTAAGCCCTTTTTATTTTTGAGCCAATGAGTCAAAGCTCTTTCATATATAAATATCACACATATAAGCACACAGACAGAAAAAGATCCAGTACTTGCAAGATTTTTCATTTTCCAGTTTTCATGTTTCTCTTTAAAGCATGTAGTTTCTATGGCCTAATAAGCAGGCACAGCTGGAAGGCAAAACAGATTCCCCAAAATTCAGGGTCTCATTTTTATACCAGTTCCTGAATCCCAAACAGAGGGAATCAGCCCATCTCCTCCAGGAGTCTTATCTCTCAGTGCAGGCTGGGGACATTTCCATAGCTTCTAGGTGGCTAAGAGCATGCTTCTCTGATCCAAGCATGCAAAGAGATGCATATTGCCCCATAACTGCCATTAGCTATCCCCAAAGGTATATTTCCTACTTAGTTATCATGCACCAAAGTGCAATCATAATGCAAAGTAATTTCTGATGACCCCAAAATTTGAAAGCTTCAGATAATGCAATGCAAAAATGAACAGAGACTCAGTTTTTGAGAGAGATCTATCTACTTTCAGTTCCTGGGGTTTCACGAGGAAAGCAGAGGCTTTTCCCAAAACTGGGTCTGTGGTGCCTTGTCTGTTTTTCACAAGGAGTCCACGGTTGTTAGAGCTTGAACATCTGCTTTCAATGAAGTTGATTTTTAACCATAGCACTCTTTTGAAAAACACTTTTAAATTTCTTATTACCCAACTCTAGCCAGACAAAATGTGTAATACTTCTGACTTTTAAACTTTACCAAAAGTAACCTCCCGTGCAATACCAATAAGCCTTAGCTACTGAGCTACAGCATTGGACATTTCCCATTACCTTTCCCAGAAGGAGCCTAGAGCAGCCAATTTTGAGCTTGAAAAGGCTTTTAACTGCTCAAGACAATGTTTAGGGCTAAGTATGACGTGAATTTCAAAATTCCTGTCCTCCACATAGCAAAGACTAAGAGAAAGTACTGCCAGCTGGTAGAAGGTCAAGCTCTGAAGGATGTAAAACAAGATTAGAAGGAAACTTTGTCTAGTTTTTTTAGGAACCTGCAGCAAACTTTGCAACTGACCAGCTTGCTGGGCCATCTTGAACAGCAGACTTATGGGCTCCTAAGCCTATATTCTATCCTAAGGTATTCCTCTTTATGGAAGAATGATACAGAGAGACAAATTTATAGCAAAAAGTACAACAGATTTGTTACAGCTTAAGATAAGCTTCACAAATCCTTTAATCCCATTCATCGAAACTTTACAGAGGAGATAAACAGTGATTTTTACCATTCATTCAACCAGTTGGCACAGAGAGTTTTACTGGCATCCCAGGATTTCTGGGTTCTTTTCCCTGAGCAGCCTTAGTGACCCTGTGCAACACACCACATTCCTGGGGGCCAAGACACATCACCAAGATGCCACCCAAGGGGTTGCATGTGGTAACCAAATAAACATTTTTCATTCCAGCCACAGCAGAATACATATGACAAAACATAGACATTAGCCACTTCCTTTAGCCTCCAATATCCAACTGGCAAGGCTCAAATGTGCTCCTGATTTGGCCCTGTCATCTTTATTTCAACCTCCAACTGGGAACTTCAGTATGTGGTCTCTGGGCAAGATCTTTGCCTTCAGTAACAGAAAATACAGAAAAGAGATAGGAGAGAAAGAGAAAAAAATATTGTATGCAGCAGGGTGAGGAAAGGCAAGAAACTCCGAGAGGCCACAGAAAGTCCCACCCATTGCAGTGACACTGAAAAGTTCAGGCAGCTGCTTGTCAGTCATGAAGGGGATCTTTTCTGGCAGTCCTATAAGTTCTCAAGTTTCCCCCATTTGGGGAAGAAAAAGCTCCTCATTTCCCATGGTCCTGTGTATGCCTAATCCTTTCACCCACAGCCATCAGCAAAGAGTGCAAGGCAGATTAATCCAAAGAGAATAAATGGTTAACATCCCATAATTCCAAATCTGTTCTTATTCAAGAGGGACTTTACTGAGAGGGGACTTTAACCTCCTAAATCTTAAAAAGAACTCTAACCCTCCTAAGTTGGGACTTGAACACAAGTTTGGCCAAGTGTCCTTGCCATTGATTGAGAGGAACATTTAACCCTCTCTGTCTTAGGAGAGACTCTAACTACCCTAAGTTGGGCCTTTAACCCAACGCCTTTCTTTACCTCAGTACCCCACCAGTTACCCAACATGGGACAATTGGTGCTATAGTCTATTTCCTTTGGTTCGGGGGTCTCCTCAGTGTCATCCCTTTGTAGTTTCCCAGGAAGATGTTACCAGACAGGGGTCCCCGTCCAGACCCCAGAGAAGGTTCTTGGATCTCATGCAAGAAAGAATTCAGGGCGAGTCTATAGAGTAAAGTGAAAGCAAGTTTATTAAGAAGGTAAAGAAAGAATGGCTACTCCATAGGCAGAGCTGCTCCTAGGGCTGCTGGTTGGCTATTTTTGTGGTTACTTCTTCATTATATGCTAAACAAGGGAAAAATTGCTTTCCAAGAAAGAGGTAAGCAATTTCCAGAACTGAAGGTTCTTCCCTGTTTTAGACCATATAGAATAACTTACTGATGATGTTGCCATGGCATTTGTAAACTGTCATGACACTGGTGAAAGTGTCTCTTAACGTGCTGATGCATTATAATTAGCGTGTAATGAGCAGTGAAGATGACTAGAGGTCACTTTCATCCCCATCTTGGTTTTGGTGGTTTTTGCTGGCTTCTCTACTGCATTGTTTTATCAGCAAGGTTTTTATCACCTATGCCTTGTGCCAACCTCCTATCTCATCCTGTGACTTAGAATGCTTAACTTCCTGGGAATGTAGCCCAGTAGGTCTCAGCTTTATTTTACCTAGGCCCTATTTAAGAGAGTTGCTCTGTTTCAAATGCCCCTGTCATTATTATTTCTGACTCTAGTAGTATCAACCTAACTGCTATAAACCAATAATTAAATTCTAAGCCCCTCAACTAACTGAATGGACCCCCTACCTTGACCAAAGGGATCCCCGTGAAAACCTGAAAAACTAGTTCAGACTGTGAGAAGGGTGGAAGGACAAGTCTCATTCATTAAATCTTCTCCCTGCCAGAGTTTAAGCACAACTGACCAGCATTAACATTAACATAGAAATACTAAGACTGATAAAACGGTAGAGACACCTGGTTAACCTCGGGCACCATATGGGGAGAGACACCTGGCTGACCATAGGCATTCTATCAGGAGAGACACCTGGTTGACCTCAGGCGTTGTATGGGGAGGGACACCTGTTTGTAGCAATGAGGTAACCAACTCCAACCTAACCCTGCTATGGCATCACATGACAGACAGTTGGTCCTATCAAAGTATTTTACACCAAAATATATTACTTTGACATATTTTGGACTGGCCCTGCAAATCTATCTCTTGGACAGGTAATATGCATTCTGTGGAGTGTCCTCTTCCCTTTCCAGGTTTTTTCTTGATCCCGGAGAGATTTAACGATGACACTGACATCTTTTAAAGTCCAATAAAAGACATTTACCAACTCTCTGAAGCCTCCTACCTAGTGGTTTCATCTACCTAACAAGAACCTTGGCTTCCATAACCCCCTTATCTTAACTCAGGCATTTCTTTCTGCTGACTTCAACCTTTTAGACAAAGCTCAATGTTTTCAAACAATTACCAATCAGAAATACTTTGCATTCACCTATCATCACCTGTAAGGCCCCCAGTTCAAGATGTTCTGCTGTTCTGGGCTGAACCACCGTATACTGTGCCTGTATTGATTTACGTCTTTGCCTATAACTTCTGTCTCCCTAAAATGTATGAAACCAAGTTGTAACCCAACCACCTGTACATGGGCTATAGGCCTTTTGAGGCTGTGTCATGGGTCATGGTCATTCACATTCAGCTCAGAATAAACCTCTTCAAATATTTGATAAGTTCTAGAATTGTTCCTCAGCACTGCAGATGTGCTATCTTCTTATAAAAATCTGAAATATACCAATTATGTTGAAGTATATTAATCCTGCCTGCATACAGAAAAGATTCTGGTGTCTTTTTCTGTATTGTCAATAAATGACATATTAATATTTATATGTTGCATACAGACATTATTTCAATAGAGCTAAATATAACATTTCCAAAATTATAGAGAAAGAACAATGAAAATGAAGAAAGTTTTTCTATCCTTTTGTTTTATATTCTTAGAATAAACTAGAAAACTCTGTTATTACTCCTCACACAGGTGGAATATGTTGTGTATATTTTTTTAAAACAAAAACATAGCACTTGTGTTTTTAAAAACATTTTCTTTAGATTAAATATATTTTTTCAATAATAAAACTTATCACAGAGTTGTAATGAATTGATTATTTGGTTAAATTCTCATGCCAACCACCTTTGCCCAGCTGAGGAATAAAAAGCAGTTTCTTTGTAGTACTTTACAAATCCTTACATAATAAAAATGTGTCTAAAACTCAGAAGGTAGAAAATGGAGACTGTAACAATAGGCATTGTCACTAAACAGTTCTGACACAGCAGTGTAAGTGTGTTCCCTGTGGGGCAACAACAAGACATTCAGCAGGAAATGGTATCATTATAAAGGTATTATGGATATGGTCATTAAAGTCAGCAGCAGATTCCTGTTCTGTGGAAGTGTGCTAGCCAAGATGTTCTTAGCAGTTTTCATCGTATTTTTTAAAGAGGAACATGCAAAATGACATGTGTAAACCTTGACAACTTGCCTACAGGGGCTTCATTAAAAGCATTTACCATGAAAAATCTTGATAACAGTCTTTTGTTGGAAAACGTAGCTGAAAGCTGTCAAATTCTGGTCTTCTGTGTTGCATAATGAGCTACTGCCATTGTATTGTCCTGAGTAGAGCTCAGAATGGTCTCCTACATTTGTCAAATGTACATGTAACTTGGAATTTTGGTCCTGGATGTTTATAATATCTCTCACCTAAGCTCTGTAAGCTTTTCTTCCTTGGCTCATCCCCTGGTAAGAAGAAACAGACAGCACAAAGAAGACAGTGATGCTCTTCCCAGAATACTAAGCTTTCAGTATGGTTCTCATTTGAGATAGTGATTTGCTCCATGTGTCCTCATTCCTATTGCTATACAGTGTGAGTTTAAATACTTCATTTTTCTTTGGAGTTACCAGGTTCTTTATATTTTTATTGTACTTATTCTTATATATTCAAAACTAACTCCCCCATTCTTTCAGAAACCACTTTTGTTTTTCCCTTTAAAATGTAAATAAAAAATGTTGTCTTTTACTTCTTAGGCTATGGCAGTTGGTATATACTTAAAATGGAATAAGTAGTTTGAAGCTATTTCTATATCCTCAGAGTCCTATATATATATATATATACACACACACACACATAAGATAATCATATACATAAGATACACACATATCTTACTCGAGGTATGATATACATAAGATATATATATACATAATACCTATAATATACATAAGATACATACATATCTTACTTGAAGTATGAAAAGTTCAACAAGAAGCATATTCTGTTTTGTTGTAAAATCCAAATTGTGGATTTTTAATGCTAGTAAGTTACTTTCTTAGGCAGCAAATTATTTTTATTCTGTAAATATTCTTTTTATTTCCTCAGTTGTCTCTTGGTCATTTTCTTAAAATGGGCCTCATTCCTTTTCCTGGGCTTACTCTGGTGACAGCTCTTCAGATCTTAATCATCGCTTGCAGTACCTTGACTCTATTAATATTTGGCCCCGAAGGAACTGACAATACATTGATCCTGCACCTATTACCCAGTCCTCATATCTATACTGTTCTCAGTTTTCTCCACATCCAGATTAGATTTCATGGCAGATCATTATTGTCACTCCCTTGAAACATCCTCACTAGCCTACATAATCTATTTTACCCGTAAAATTGCCTAGAGAATTCCCAGTCTGGGAATCCTCCATCCACCCTGTGCTTGAAATAAAATACCTAACCTGCTTGACTGGACTCATTTTAAATCATGACTCCTCACCTCAGGCGAGCCGTTAACGTGGCCTGGCAATCCCCTTACAATTTCCCAGCGGATTAACTCTCCCACTCTCTTCAAGAAGATATTTTATATATTTTTTTCATTCCTTAGAATGTGACACCACTACCGCTTCTATCCCAATCGTAGCTTTCTTCTACTTCTCTGAGAAAATAGAAAGAGTAACATAAAAGAAATTTTGGACATACTCAGTTCCCATTTCCCACTCACCCATCCCACTTCTTGTATGTTCTGTGCTTACGTTTGCTAATACATGTGGATTGTTCCACCTGCTCACTAGATATCATTCACTTCTCTGTATTTGGGGACATAATTTCAGGAATCATTCCCTCTCTCATTGTTTTATTCCTTTCTCTTTTCCCATCAAATATTTATTTTTTGTTTACAATACAACTGCCTCACCTGCTGTACCACTTTACAGTGAAAAACCTTATTGTCTTCCGATTTTAGTCTTTCTTGAACTCATTAATTTTCACTTTACTTACCCAACAATAAAATCTCCACTTTTATCCATTTTGCTAAATTCAATGGGTGGTCTTCTGCTCATATTTTACTTACTCTGTCAGCTGTATGCAATTTGACAGGCTTTAAATGCCATCTATTTGTGGGTAATTGACAAATACTTCTAGTTGGAATATATATCCATAGTTCTGGATTCATATATTAAAATTTTTACTTGACATCTTCACTTGAATGCATTAAATATTACAAGTAAAAAGGTTTACTCTTGATTTCCAGCTAACAATTGTCCACAGTTTTCTGTAGCTGAGGAAATGGAAAGTTCATCTTTCCATTTAGGCAAAATAGAGCTTAAACTTATTTTAGCATCCACATTTTCTTTTTAAGCTTTATACTCAAACCATCAATTAAGATTTACTCTACACGCAAAAACAAAAAAATATGTCCTCTTGGCACTGCCTTCACCAATAACAACCTGGTTCAGGCCACCATGTCTTTTTTTCCTCTATGCATTATCATTATAACCTACCAAGAGGTCTCCCTACTTTTACCCCCGTCTTCCTACATCCCTTTTCGACACAAAAGTCAGAAAGAATGTTGTAAGTGAAACCATTACACTCTGTAGCACAAAACATTCTAATAGATTTTTATGTCACTTAAAGTAAAATTCAAAATCTTTAATTTTGCCTATACAATCCTACAAAGTCTGGCCCCTGATTCCACCCTGACTTAGACATGACTTCCCTCAAAGTTGCTCTCTGCGCTGCAGTCACGCAGGCCTCGTTGCTGTTCTTCAACCAGGTTGAGTCCATTTAACTTCTGCCTTTGCAGTTGCCTTTCTCTCATGAATTTTCATGGCCACTACATAATTTGTAACTTTTTTCCTTCAGTTATATGCTTACATTATGCTTTCAGTCCTTCTTTTACTATTCTATATGGAAGGAAAATCCCATTCTTTGCTCTGCTTAGTCTCTGTTCTCGGCATTCCTCTTTTCCATTTAATGTATTACCAGATGTCAGAGTACACGTTTTATTTGTTTATCATTTATCTTCCCCAACTAGAACATAAGTTCCTCTAAGAGTAACACCTTTATTGTGCTCCCAGCTGCTACCACATTGTCTAACACATATTAGATGTTAAGTAAGCATTTCTGGAATGAATGAGTTAATGTGTTTCCTTGCAAACAAATTTCAATAATTATACTTTCAACTAGTATTTAAGACACATATCTTAACTTACATTTCATCCTCCACCAGTGAGTGGGGAAAGTGTTAAGTCCTTGATTATGCAAATTTCATATAAACAGGACACCAGGTTGGGAATCAGCATTTGGCTTCACTTCCATTTTTGATTACTTTATTCATGTAAATTTAAGTCTTACTCTTCTCGTATTACATGGCCTTTTTGCTATTTTTAAGATACAAACTGTGCTATCCATTCATAACTTTCTGAAACATACTGCTTTTTTCTCAGATTATCTGTGTATTTTATTTTTGGATATAAGATATGACACATACTAATGGTAGTAATTATAAATTGAAAATATATATTTAATTCTGTCAATTCTCTTTTTTTTTTTCTTTTTCTTGAGACAGAGTCTCACTCTGTCACCCAGGCTGGAGTGCAATGGCATAATCTTGGCTCACCGCAACCTCTGCCTCTCAAGTTCAAGTGATTCTCCTGCCTCAGTCTCCCAAGTACCTGGGACTACAGGCACCCGCCACCATATTTTGTATCTTTAGTAGAGACGGGGTTTTGCCATATTCGTCAGGCTGGTCTCAAAATCCTGACCTCAGGTTATCCACCCACCTCAGCCTCCCAAAGTGCTGGGAAAACAGGTGTGAACCACCTTGCCTGGCCAATTCTCATTTTTATCTTAAGGTTTTTTATTTATAATTATTTGCTGAATTTCTTTTGGTACATTATGACTGATGATCTCAGTGCCTTCATTGTTTATTAACTGTGATATAAAATTATCTGTTTTATTACATGTAAAAAACTTCACTTCAAATTCTGCTTTTGTGTGTTTCTGATTTTACTGATCTTATTTATTTTCATGTTTGCCTGGTTATGTTTATCCAGTAACAATCATTATCTTTCTTGTCAGTTATTTAAAAATGTTTTTATATGAGAATCATATATTTAATTACACAATGTTGTAAATGATTCTGTGGTTATTTACACTTATTATTGTGACTGATATACAGCTGTTTTTTTGGTTGTTGTTGTTTTGTTTGTTTGTTTTTTGAGACATGGTCTCACCCTGTTGAAAGGAGTTAGCCAGCTTGCTTTAGGCAGACAGTAAAACATGGGTCCCTGAAAAACCTGCAACCCATCCCATAAGTGAATACACTAGATACTTTGTGCAGATAAGGGAACTTGCACAGAGGTCTTGCCTAAATATGACAGCAGTGGAAAATTCTGTTCCTTAACACATGTGCAGTAAGGGAAATAAATCAATATGGAGTGGCTCAGTCTAAGGGCCTGCAAGCACACTGGAAGGATGGGGTGGAGCCACCAGGAATTTGCACCTTAAGTCCTGGTATACAACTGTGAAAGGGGGCAATGGCAACTTGCTTTCAGGACCCCTCTCTTTGCTGAGAACTTTCCTTTTGCTTAATAAATTCTATTCCACTCACCCTCTGGTGTCCGGATCCCTAATTCTTCCTGGTCTTGAGGCGAACCTGGACCTAGCTGAGATAAGAAGCAGAAATTCTGCATCACTGTCACCCAGGCTGGAGTGTAGTGGTGTGATATTTTCTCACTGAAACCTAGACTTGCAGGGCTCTGACAATCCTCCCACCTCAGCCTCCCAAGTAGCTGGGACTACAAGTGTGCAACACCAAGCCTGCTAATTTTTGTATTTTTGGTAGAGATGGGGTTTTGCCATGTTGCTCAGGCTGGAAGAGCTGTTTTTGTGTACTCTAAATTTTTCTCACACCTTGATATATGAATTGTATTTGTCCACTTTTATCTTGTATTATTTTCAAATTAAGAATTACATTTTATTTATTTATTTATTTATTTATTTATTTATTTATTTATTTATTTTGAGACGGAGTCTCTCTCCGGCACCCGGGCCGGAGTGCAGTGGCCGGATCTCAGCTCACTGCAAGCTCCGCCTCCCGGGTTTACGCCATTCTCCTGCCTCAGCCTCCCGAGTAGCTGGGACTACAGGCGCCCGCCACCTCGCCCGGCTAGTTTTTTTTTTTTTTTTTTTTTTTTTGTACTTTTTTAGTGGAGACGGGGGTTTCACCGTGTTAGCCAGGATGGTTGCGATCTCCTGACCTCGTGATCCGCCCGTCTCGCCCTCCCAAAGTGCTGGGATTACAGGCTTGAGCCACCGCGCCGGGCCAAGAATTACATTTTAAATTCCACTTGTTTAAAATTTTTAAATGTAAGTATGTCACCCTATTTTTATAATTATCAACAACAAAGAAAGGATATCTTCTGATTTTTAATAAGTAATATAAGGAATATTTATCATTTTTTAATCTTCCTTCCAGTTTTCATGGTTGTTCATATATTTTCAGAGTTTTAAATGATGTAACTTTTATTACTTTTAAAATCTATTAAATTGTGTAACTTGATATTATATCTTAATAAATATTAATGAAGCATGGATATGAAGAACAAATATAAATATACTGACCATAATTTGATTTTGTGTATGGTATACATGAATGAGAAATATATTCTTTAACCAACCTGTATTAACTTACAACATAAATCTTTTACATGTCAACATAGGTTAAAATTTATCTTACCAGTAAGATACAACTGTTGAGTTATTCATAATTAGAACTTGGTTTCTCTGAGTGGCTATAGAAATCAATCAGAATCAATGATAAATTTTCATTTATTGTGACAGACATGAAAAATAAAGATTTGTTGGAGAGCCAGACTGATATGAAATAAAAGTTATTGAAAGCAGAGTTATGGAGCTACACTGCAAAAGAACTATATGACTTACCTTGCTGCTTCAATTTTCCATGTAGAGGGGTCTTGACATAAATTCATGTCAGTAAAGTTAAAGACCAAGAAGAGTTACCCATGGTCATTAATACATCATTCCTTTTTAGTGGATGTGCAAATCAAGGGGAAATGAATATTTGTAGCACTTTCTTCTTTATCCAAAACATTTGATAAGCAGTTATAAATTTCCTAATGTTGAATAGTTAATTAAATTAAACTGTGTGCATGATTTATAAATATAACCTGAACTGGGTTTCCTTTCTGTGGTTAACTTGGGCACTGGGGAGGAAATACATATAATGAGCATTTACAGATTATTGCTTACCTCTCCATAAACACATATATTCCCTTTTTTGTTGTTGTTTTTCACTGCTAATATTTTTATTCTGTACATTTTCTGTTTCTCATTTACTGGTCTTTCTTTTTCTCTCACTTGGTGGGAGTTTGTTTTGGGGAAGATTACTCAGGAAAGTATATATTTACATTATCCATGTGTTTGCAGTCCTGTTGCTTATTTGTTTATTTATTATTTTATTATTTTATTTTTGAGATGGGGTCTTGCTCTGTCCCTCAGGCTGGAGTGCAGTGGAACCAAATCAGCTCACTGCAGCCTCGACCTCCTGGGATCAAGAAATCCTCCTGCCTCAATTTCCCAAGTATGGGACTACAGGCATGTATCACTCTGACCAGCTAATTTCTCTTGTGTCTTGTAGAGATAAGGTCTCCTTATGTTGCCCCAGCTGGTCTTCTCCTGCCTCAGCTTGCCCAAGTGCTGAGATTGCTGGCGTAAGCCACCACGCCTAGCCACTGTTGCTTTTTAAAATTATCTCACCACATAGACATTATTGCTTTCCTGCCTTGACCCTCCAATAATTATCCTCTATTTCTTAAGCTTGCATCCAGAGAGTTAGGCTCTCTTAACAAATGGTAGAGCCAAGGGGTGAAAAACTTCAGAAGAATTACCCTCGTTCTCAATGGGAGATCCTGAAATATTTGCTGATAGTTTCATATTTTAGTGGTTAATCCCTTGTGTCTTGGCATAATGCCTAAATCATATATAAGTCATATTATTTCCTTATTTTTAAATACAGTAATGTCCCATTTCTTTTTAAGCTGATGGCATTTTCCTTCTTAGGTAATCCCTTAAAGATAAAATTGATGGATACGATAGAGGTCACATATGTTTAGAATGCCGATTGATTTCATGTATGTAAGAGATAAGTTACGTAATTAGAATATATGCAATTAAATTTCTGAAGTCTAATATTAAAACAAAATTTAAAAACATAAACACACAAAAATTCTAGTTGGTGATTCTCTTTGCTCAGTGTCTGCCTGTAATTTCTAAAAGTAACTTTAATTTAATTTAAATGGCCATATATTTACATAATGGCTTTTCTCTTTTTCCTGAGCTCTTTCTGCTGCCCCACCTAGTTGCTTTAATGATAATCTCCTGTAGGATCTAATCTTTCTGATATTTAAATAGCTTGCTCATCAAAGCATACTGTTGAATCTATTGGCATATATTAAGGGATAACAGAAGACATATAGCACTCACATAAAATCAACTTAAAAATTCTACTCTCCTCCTACCTCTTTGTTTTTGTTTTTACTTTCTGTTATATTATACATCTTCTCCCTTTAATTCTGTCCTTACCCAGGACTTTGCCTGCCTTCCACAGACTTATGAATGTCATTTAATATAATTTGTCTAAGACAAGGATATTAGGATTCTGTAGGAATAAACAGAACCAATAGTGTGTATGTGTAAAGAAATGTGTTTTAAGAAACTGAAAGTTGAACCAGATGATCATGGGTGTTGTCAAATCCAAAATTCACAGGGCAAGCTAGTAAGCTGGAAAGTTAGGCAAGAGATATTCTAGACTTGATGTAAAATTTGTTGGGAAAGCTGGATAAAAATTCAGGTAGTATTTCAATTACATCATTGAGGTAGAATTTCTTCTTCTTGTTTCAGATGTTAATCAAATGTACAAAATGCCATCACAGCCATAACTAGGCTAGTGTTTGAAAAAAAACTGGGCACCATATTGAAACATAAAATTGACACAATTGACAAATAAACACATAAAATTTGGCCATCACAATATGTACAGCAAAATTTATAAGTGAGTAGAACCTAGCACTTCAAATGATCATAACTACCAAAAATATGCAAAATATGTATACTGTTAAAATGCATTTATATACAACAGTAATCATTTTAATTATAGTAAAAACAACATAATAATCCATCAATAAGGAAGTAAAAAGTAAGTTATAATGCACCCATGCAGACTACACAAGATGATCTGTTTGTATCCTCCTCCTGCAGAGAAAAAAATTAAAAACCAGGACACAACAGTTTTTTAATTAATTTACAATTATTAGTTATCAAGGGAGTGACAAAGATGGAATAGCATAACTTTTGGAAAAATAAAGGTCTTTTATGGATACTAAATTTATTAGATATTTAGACAGAAAAAGGAGATTGACTTTGAATTCACATGGTTCACAATTTTAGATTGTAATGAGCAATTACAATTCACATTGTAGATTTAAATATAAAAGTAAAATAATAACAATTATAGAAGATTACTCTAATTAATCTTCATGATCTTGAAGTCCCGAAAGTACTTATCTTAAAGGAAAACATTAATAAGTTAGACAATGCTAATACTAAGGATGAATGTTCATCAGAAGATGCATGCAAGGTGAGAACAGGAAAACCACAGACTATGAGAACACAATTGCAACACATTGGAATAAAGGGTTTTTATCTAGAATAGTAATACTATCTACAGAACAGTATGAAAAAGTTAATAAATACTTGAACAACAATTTTATAAGACACTGTCCATATTGCCAAAGCCAAGAAAGTATATTCAAACTCATTAGCCACTAGGGAAATGCAAATAAAAATTACAAATGATACACTTTTAGAGAATCACAAGAATTGCTTGAATGAAAAACCTTGAGAATACCAGTTGGCGAGGAAGTGAAATAACTGAACTTTTACACATGGCTGGTGTTAACGTGAACAGTGAAAAAAAAAAGGTTGAGTTATATGAAAAGTTTTAAAATGTTAATATATAGGGCAACTTAAACATATATTCTTTTTTGTGTGATTTCATACTTAAATTATGTACTTATTCAAACATGAGAATCAAAACAAAATAGAAATCAGTTCTATATGGGCTGATAGAGAAAAACTGTACTTTATAAAAAAATAAAATGTATAAAAATAAGTATTATATTGTCTTATTTGTGTATATAAAATTGACAGCCCTTTCTTGAAAGGAAATATAAGGAAATTGTTAGTATTTAGATAGTAGAAACATGGATGGGATTTTAATTCTATAAATTTCTGTTTGAAGACTCTCCCATGTATGCAAATTACTTTACATCAAAAAAATTTAAAAAGAAGTTTCTATATTGGTAATATTAATTTAAATGTTTCACAATATAAAATATAAAAAAAATTTACTTTAGTTGTTGTAAGAGAAGTGCACTAGCAATACTTCCAAACTCTTTATTAGTGTTTTATGCATTAATTAATTTTTAACATTTTACTTATTTAGGTAAACATTTCATAAAAGTTATACTAGCTACTTCTCTTATATATAAAGCATATTTTTCACAGGAAAAATTCTTGAATTTAACGAACGCTTAACATAAGCAGTGTATTATGTTATTGAGGTCTAAATCTCGCACTTACCACATCTGTGTACGATAACATTGTGTGGGGTACTTAAACTGTCAATTTCCCACATATAATATCCCTTTTGTGTGAATTTTATAGGTATTAATTAATTGCTTTTTAAAAGCATTCTTAGACACTTCATATTGAACATTTTGGAAATTCAATTTTTATTTATGTTATTTTTTTTAAATTTCCTAGATATAGGTAGATATATAGAATTTAAGTAACATTAGGATAAGGACAATTTAAAAGTAAATGTGTGAAATGTGAATGTCACCACACAGTGAACAATGAGAACAATGCACTTGGAAGATTTTTGTTAATTTTTCTGAATTTTTTTTCTTTACATTAATTTTCTTCCCTATATTGTAGGGGTCAGAAATCTTAGGATTATGTTATTCTCACTTTCTTGTATCTATTCTAAATGTAACTTACAATCTGTCAGTGATACATACATATAAAAGAATTAAAAGACAATGATACATGATGTGAATTTTGACAGATGTGGAGGTGTTTTTTAGCTGTCTGTCCTGCCAGCCATCCTCTTCTCGCCTGCACATGTAGGTAGCTGCAATTTCCTGGGAAACTCTGACCGTGGCTAGTCTCCAGCTCATAGCTGTGGCAGTTAATATGAAAGCCAAGGTGTTTTGTTGTTGTTGTTGTTGTTGTTGTTGTTATTTTCACTCTTCTAGCCTTTTCAATGCTGTTGTGGCAACCTGCTTTAAATATTTATGATGGTTTCTGTTTTACAGACTAAGCCATGACTGGCAAAGTATTTCTAAATAATTTTTATACTCTTTGGATATATTTTCCTGGTCCAGGTCACAGTTGCTCCTAACTATATTTGAAATAATTCTAGTTCATTAAATCATCTGATATTATACTATTACTTATTTTCCGTGTCTAAAATCCCATATCCAAAATGTCAGGCTTTGGGGGGAAAGCAGATATAACATGAACTTCTATTCAATCCCAGATAAAATGATTTTTTAATAATTAACTTTTTATCTTTGAATTTATTTTTGTCTTAAAGTCTTGTATGATGTAACTATCGAAACAACTGTCTTATTTTGCCTAGAATTTGTCTGCTATGACTTCTTATTTCTACTTAAATTCATATGTTGCTTTTTATATTGTAGCTCTGTCATTGGCAAACAACAGATTTGGTTTTTATTTAACAATAATGAAACCTTTATTGGGAAATTCTAATCCCTCTACAATTGTTGGGATTATTTTATAATACATTGAACAATTACAATATATTTAACTTGGAATATAATTACAATTAAATTGCCATGTAATTATAATATATTTAACTATCTATTTTGATGGGTTTCTACTTTATTCATCTAGTGATTCCATATAATCTGATTATTTATAACTAAAATTAAAGTTTTGCATTCTCAACTCATCTATTAGGCAGCAATAAAAAGAAAAAGAATTACTAAGATTTTAAATGTGAAATCATATCTCCTTCGCAGGAATAGCAAGGATGTCACACTGGTGGACTAAGCCCATTGTTTAGCCTTCTAGAAGCTGTTGGTTGTGAAATTTAAAAGGATGTTCCTTTACCTTTATTTGCTCTGCCTTTTGAGTATAAGCTCTGTTCATTTTTGTTTACTGTCATAGCTTACTTGGGCATTGAGGAGGATTCTCCGTCTCCGGCATGTAAAGTATTTTGCAACGTACTTTTTTTTCTCTTTCTTTTTTTCTTTCTTTTTTTTTTTTTTTTTTTTTGAGATGGAGTCTTGCTCTGTTGCCCAGACTGGAGTGCAGTGGCATAATCATAGCTCACTGCAACCTCTGCCTCCTAGGTTCAAGCAATTCTCCTGCCTCAGCCTTCCCAGCAGCTGGGACTACAGGCACGTGCCACCACACCCAACTAATTTTTGTAGTTTTAGTAGAGACGGGGTTTCACCATATTGGCCAGGCTGGTCTCGAACTCCCAACCTTGTGATCTACCTGCCTCGGACTCCCAAACTGCTGGAATTACAGGCATGAGCCACCACTCCCGGCTGCAATGCACATTTTTAGTGTGTGTTTGAGGGCCAAGGAATAAGATCATGATATAAAAAGTAAAATTTACTAACCCTCAGGCCTTAAGAGTATTTGGCACTACTTCACCTCAATGATATGTATGTGGGTAGGTGAAGAGTAAGGCCAATTTATGTAAGCATAACTGTAGACAAGTATATTTATCAATACATAGCCTTTAAGCTTTAGGGTTCTTGTTTTAACAATGGGTTCCTGTGCTTGTCCCAAACCCCTAACCTCTACTTAATGGTCACTGCTTTGAGAAAATTTGAAACACTATTCTTAGTTGGAGAGGCACTTTCAGCACTCACTAAATGAATAGATTTTTTGTTGAGCACTTACCCTTTTCCAGATAATTCTACAGGTAATAGAAATAGAGTACTAAAGGAAAAATGTACTGTTCTTATGAAGCTTATAATACAGTAGAGGAAAATTTGCAATAAAATTTAGGCAAGTAACACATTTTGTCAGATAGCAAAACATGTTACAAAGAAAATTAAAAGATTTAAAATGAGGAATGTTTCTGAGAGCGGCCTGTAATCTAAAATGCACATTTAAGGATGGAGCCCTGAGTAACTCCAATGTGTTTAGGGAGAAGGGCAAGAACTAGCAATCAGATGATAACGAGATGTTACCTGAGAAATAGGAGAAAAATTAGGATCGTATGGTATCTGGAATTCAAGAGAGCCAAGTGTCCCAAGTCTGTAGTAGAAAAAAGAACTGATTCTGCCATGTTTATGAGATAAGGAGAGATCATGGGGAATATCAAATATGAGCAATTCTTTCCAGATGTTTACTATAAGGGCAACATAGACAGGGGCTTCTTTGGTGGGAGAAGTGGGGTCAACAGAGTTTATGAGAATGGAAGAAATGATAGAATTTCTCTTTTTCTGATGAGAATGACAAAGTAGAACTTGATAATGCTTAAGATAATAAAATTAACGTCACTCTGTCATTGGGTAGATGAGAAAGGATAAGATCAATCACACAATTTGAAACTTAGACCACAGGCAGAATGAGTATAGGCACAAAATCATAGTATCAGAAGAAAGATGAGTATACGCATGCATCAGGGAGACGGGGTTGAGTGTGTGTAAGAGGTATTTTGTGATTTCTTCAATATTAGTTAAATAAGGCACCAATAGCTGGGCATGGTGGCTCATATCTGTCATCTTAGCACTTCAGGAGGCTGAGGTGGGTGTATCACTTGAGCCCAGGAGTTCAAGACCGGCCTGTGCAACATGGCAAAATCCTGTTCTAACAAACAATACAAAAATTAAACTGTGTAGGGGCACATGCCTGTAGCCCTAGCTGTTGGGGAGGCTGAGGTGGGAGGATCGCTTGAGCCTGGGAGGCGGAGATTGCAGTGAGCCATGATTGCACCACTGCACTCCAGTCTCAGTGACAGAGCCAGATTCTGTCTCAGAAAAAAATATCAAACAACAAAAGCATTGGGGGCACCAATTCATGAACTGAAAGCTAGGAACAGGGAGAACATTCAGGTTGATTGAAGAAAGATAAGGAGATACTGAGCATTCTAAGAGAGTAGGGGAGAGTAGGAAAGTGAAGAGATTAGGGAAATGTAGAATCATTGCCAGGCAGATTTTAGAGTCCATTTTCTATTTAGTGTCATGGATTTCAAGTGAGACCAGTTAGCTCGGCAAATAACTGATAACAGCTCCCAGGTGAATAAAAGGGACTGGTGTGTAAATATCCAGAATAAGATGCTTACGCGGGGATACAGATGCAGTCTGGTTTACAGTGGACTGCATCGAGCCAACTGGGCAGAAAAGAGTCTGAACTGCAGAGTGTATCAGACAACAGTCAGAGTTTATGGGGAAACTTCAAGAAGGGTTCAGTTCTTACCCCAGTCTGTGGCATCATCACCATTTGTGCATATTTGAATAAAAACCTGATGATGCCATGGTAGCCATATATCCACTTAGTTCAGTAGTTATGTAAATCCAATTTGCCTAATCATATATATGTTCTTATTTTCTTATACCCTAAATTCACATTAAGATTACTGTGTATCTTGTATGTATCTATCTGTCAATCACTCTTGTGACAATCATGATACCCTCACATAAATATCCAAGATTTCTTTTAGTTCTATTAAGTCCCACACTTGTTTATGCTTTATTCTATATTTAAACTGATTCCATTTTTACCCTTAGTTCTTTCATTCTATATCTTTTCTATATCATAATTGTCTTTTAATTATGAACTATTTGAGATAAAAGTTACAGAGGATAAATAGTGAATAGATATACTCTCACACATTATAAAAATAGAATATTAATACAGTTTCAACAATTCCTGCTCATATGCCCTTTCCTCTATGCAAGGTTGTCACCATCATATTCTTAATGATTATAATATTTATGTATTGATATGTTAAGAAAATGTTAACTTGTACATATTATATTTAAACAACATATGTTAAAACCAGTTCAGTACACATACACTATGCAATCATTTGTCTCCATCGTTTAGGAGGATTTCAGACTTTATGTGATTGAAATTTTTTTTTGCATTTTTTTTCTTATCCTCCCTCCTAACATACACACACTCACACCCCAGTGTTCTGTGAAGGTTAATTCCAGCAGTCCCGGACTTACCCGGAGCTTATTGCCAAAGTTCTTGTATGTCACTAACACTGGTAAAGTCATGGAACATACTGATGTATAGTATTTCTTTGGAATCATGGATACAAGTCATTTCAGCTTGTCAGCATTATTTATTGCACAGCAAGTAATATGGTTTGGCCCTGTGTTTCCACTCAGATCTCATCTCGAATTGTTATCTCCAAGTGTCAAGAGAGGGAGGTAATTGGATCACGAGGGCAGTGAGGCCTATGCTGTTCTTGTGATAGTGAGTGAGATCTCATGAGATCTGATAGTTTTATAAGCATCTGGTATTTCCCCTGCTTGCTCTTCTCTCTCCTGGCACCATGTGGAAAATATTCTTGCTTCCCCTTTGCCTTATGCTTCAATTTAGGTTTTCTGAGACCTCCCTCAGCCAGGTGGAACTGTGAGTCAATTAAACATCTCCTTTATAAATTATAAACTGTAGACTCTGGCAGTTCTTTACAGCAGTGTGAAAACAGACTGAAATAGTAAGATTGATAATGCCATCCAGAAGACTTTACCATTAAGCTGGTCTACATCAAAGGTATGCCTACATGCCTAGTATGGTGCAACAAACTCTGACCGAGGTTCCATGTTGGTATTTTTTGTTCACACTTCAGTAGTTTCTAATCCAAGATTTTATATATATATATATTATATATATATATATATATATATATATGCCTTATTGAGGGCAGAAAATAGGATATGAGCTGGAGCCAGGCATCTTCAGATCCCTTGCTGTGAGACAGCTTTATGCTGTGATATAAACCCTTAATTTAATTGTTATTTCAATATTGTATCCTTTCCTGCAGTAGACTGTAGATTTCCAGGCATTGTCATTTGGGACATCATAAGTTTTCTTTAGCAATTGAATCCTGTGGACCTACCACTGTGCACCTAATAGTATTATATTTGTAAAAACAATTCACGTTGACAGATATAGCACTAATTGCTTCATATCATATTTTTTGCTGCCTCTATATTTCCATTGCAGAAAAGTACTACTACTTATTTTTTCATTACCTTATTGATAAATATTTAGGTTGTATTTTATATAAAAACAATGCCTCAATTAGCATTCTAGTATATGCCTCTTCCTGTATACATGTAGGAATGGAGCTACTAGGTCCTAGGACATAACTCCAATTTCATAAATTTTGCTAGACTGTAAACTCATATCACTTTATAAGTCCAGAAACAATATATAAATGTTCTCATTCTTCACATCTTAGAAAACTTTTTGCAGTTTTGACTGTTACATGTTGGGCAACTTGTGAAATGGTAATTGAATTAATACTGTGATTTTCATGAATTACTAGTAAGCATCTTTTTATTTATTTATTGGTCACAAGTATTTCCTCTTCTGTGAATTACTTTTTCATACTTTTTACTTATTTTTAAAATTTAGGTTATTTCTTTTTCTTATTGA
This sequence comes from Trachypithecus francoisi, assembly GCF_009764315.1. NCBI lineage: Eukaryota > Metazoa > Chordata > Mammalia > Primates > Cercopithecidae > Trachypithecus > Trachypithecus francoisi. The sequence goes on along the minus strand of NW_022681454.1, from coordinate 154,115,885 downwards.
TTTGTACAATATATTTATGTAATCTTTACATCAACTCTGTTGTTCACATATACAGCAAATATCTCTGTAAATCTGGGGTTTGTTGTTTTTACTTTTTGTTTTACATTTTGATAATTTTTTAACATCATCTATGTTGTAAATTTTGCATTTTTTCTGAGTATGTTATGCCTTGTTTAAAAAATACCTGGATAACCAGAGATCTAAGGGCTAGTTTCCCATATGCCCTTCCAAATTCTAAAATTTTAGGGTTTCACGTGTATATTTTTAATCCATCTCTAATTAACTTTAGTTATAGTGTGTCATATTCACATTTTCATAGAATTTTGGTTTCATAATTTAGTTGTTTATTTAAAAAATTGATGAATACTTTTTCTTTTTTATTCTGTGGAAGAATTTGAATGAGTTTAAGACTTTCTCTGAATGTTGGTAAGACTAGTTAGTTCAATTATCTGGGGCAGGTGCTTTTGTTGTAGAAAAAAATTAAATTATTGATTTATTTTATAGTTTTAGAAATATCTTAGATTTTCTATTTAGTCCTTAGTCTTTCTGAGGAGAATATTCATTTATCTTGGTTTTTGAATATGTAATACAGAATTTTTCACAGAATTCTGTTGGCTTCAAGTCCTTCACTTACACTAGTACACCTGACCTTGCTGAAGTATCCTGCAGACTTTGGCTGGGTACAGTGGCTCACACCTGTAATTCCAGCACTTTGGGAGGCCGAGGTGTACAGATCACGAGGTCAGGAGATCAAGACCATCTGTCCAACATGATGAAATCCCATCTTTACTAAAAATACAAAAATTAGCCAGGCATGGTGGTGCACACCTGTAATCCCAGCTACTCAGGAGGCTGAGACACCAGGAGATGGAGGTTGCAGTGAGCCAGGATCACGTCACTGCACTCCAGCCTGGGCAACAGAGGAGGACTCCATCAAAAACAAAACAAAACAAAAAAAGAATACAAGAAAGACAGAACAGAAGAATAATATTCATTTAAAAAATTGCACCTGTAGTAACATGAGTTGTTACTGTTTAAGAACCAAATGGAAAACCCCTCCAGCAATGACAAAATCACTTAGAATATACAGAGTCACAATACACAAAAATGTATGTTTGCATGAAAGATGTAAAAGTTTTAACTTGCATATGATTAGTAAAATAATCTGACATAGATCAAGAAAATACACTCTTGTATTCTAATTATTTAGGAGAATCCTGGCATTTTATCTGTAGAATATAAATCATGGTATTTATTTGCCCTATATTTCAAATAATCTGATGAATATATACAGAAGATTGACTAGATTCAGCTTCATTTTGGGGGGGGGGTCAAAATACATGGTTCAACATACTTCCTATTGTTACATTAAACAAAGTATCTGATTGACTTATTTTCAATAGTGTTAAGATTGCTCAAGTTTTTAGCCTGATCTATCATAATTTTCCCATTAATCTTTACCTAATTATTTCATCATCATTGATGATAATTGCCTTCATTCATTATTACATATGTGGCAAAATGGTGAATTAAAAATTTTATTGTTTCTTCTATATTTATTAACTGAAATTGCTCTGCATTAATCTGTATATTTTACAATATGCCATTTAGTTGCTTTTGTTTATTATTATTATTTTTTTATTATTATACTTTAAGTTCTAGGGTACATGTGCATAACGTGCAGGTTTGTTACATACGTATACTTGTGCCATGTTGGTGTGCTGCACCCATCAACTCGTCAGCACCCATCAAGTCATCATTTACATCAGGTATAACTCCCAATGCAGTCCCTCCCCCCCACTCCCCATGATAGGCCCCAGTGTGTGACGTTCCCCTTCCCGAGTCCAAGTGACCTCATTGTTCAGTTCCTACCTATGAGTGAGAACATGCGATGTTTGGTTTTCTGTTCTTGCGATAGTTTGCTGAGAATGATGGTTTCCAGCTGCATCCATGTCCCTACAAAGGACACAAACCCATCCTTTTTTATGGCTACATAGTATTGCATGGTGTATATGTGCCACATTTTCTTAATCCAGTCTGTCACTGAGGGACATTTGGGTTGATTCCAAGTCGTTACTATTGTGAATAGTGCCACAATGAACATACGTGTGCATGTGTCTTTATAGCAGCATGATTTATAATCCTTTGGGTATATACCCAGTAATGGGATGGCTGGGTCATATGGTACTTCTAGTTCTAGATCCTTGAGGAATCGCCATACTGTTTTCCATAATGGTTGAACTAGTTTACAAGCCCACTAACAGTGTAAAAGTGTTCCTATTTCTCCACATCCTTTCCAGCACCTGTGGTTTCCTGACTTTTTAATGATTGCCATTCTAACTGGTATGAGATGGTATCTCACTGTAGTTTTGATTTGCATTTCTCTGATGGCCAGTGATGACGAGCATTTTTTCATGTGTCTGTTGGCTGTATGCATGTCTTCTTTTGAGAAATGTCTGTTCATATCCTTTGCCCACTTTTTGATGGGGTTGTTTTTTTCTTGCAAATTTGAGTTCTTCGTAGGTTCTGGATATTAGCCCTTTGTCAGATGAGTAGATTGCAAAAATGTTCTCCCATCCTGTAGGTTGTCTGTTCACTCTGATGGTAGGTTTTTTTTGCCATGCAGAAGTTCTTTAGTTGAATTAGATCCCATTTGTCAAGTTTGGCTTTTGTTGCCGTTGCTTTTGGTGTTTTAGACATGAAGTCCTTCCCATGCCTATGTCCTGAATGATATTCCCTAGGTTTTCTTCTAGGGTTTTTATGGTATTAGGTCAAACATTTAAGTCTCTAATCCATCTTGAATTAATTTTTGTATAAGGAGTAAGGAAAAGATCCAGTTTCAGCTTTCTACTTATGGCTAGCCAATTTTCCTAGCACCATTTATTAAATAGGGAATCCTTTCCACATTTCTTATTTCTCTCAGGTTTGTCAAAGATCAGATGGCTGTAGATGTGTGGTATTATTTCTGAGGACTCTGTTCTGTTCCATTGGTCTATATCTCTGTTTTGGTGCCAGTACCATGCTGTTTTGGTTACTGTAGCCTTGTAGTATAGTTTCAAGTCAGGTAACGTGATGCCTCCAGTTTTGTTTTTTTGACTTAGGATTGTCTTGTCAATGTGGGCTCCTTTTTAGTTCCATATGAACTTTAAAGCAGTTTTTTCCAATTCTGTGAAGAAAGTCATTGGTAGCTTGATGGGGATGGCATTGAATCTATAAATTACCTTGGGCAGTATGGCCATTTTCATGATATTGATTCTTCCTATCCATGAGCATGGTATGTTCTTCCATTTGTTTGTGTCCTCTTTGATTTCACTGAGCAGTGGTTTGTAGTTCTCCTTGAAGAGGTCCTTTACATCCCTTGTAAGCTGGATTCCTAGGTATTTTATTCTCTTTGAAGCAATTGTGAATGGAAGTTCATTCCTGATTTGGCTCTCTGTTTGTCTGTTACTGGTGTATAAGAATGCTTGTGATTTTTGCACATTAATTTTGTATCCTGAGACTTTGCTGAAGTTGCTTATCAGCTTAAGGAGATTTTGGGCTGAGATGATGGAGTTTTCTAAATATACAATAATATCATCTGCAAACAGGGACAATTTGACTTCTTGTTTTCCTAACTGAATACATTTGATTTCTTTCTCTTGCCTGATTGCCCTAGCCAGAACTTCCAACACTATGTTGAATAGGAGTGGTGAGAGAGGGCATCCCTGTCTTGTGCCAGTTTTCAAAGAGAATGCTTTTAGTTTTTGCCCATTCAGTATGATATTGGCTGTGGGTTTGTCATAAAGAGCTCTTATTATTTTGAGATATGTTCTATCAATACCAAGTTTATTAAGAGTTTTTAGCATGAAGGGCTGTTGAATTTTGTCAAAAGCCTTTTCTGCATCTATTGAGATAATCATGTGGTTTTTGTCTTTGGTTCTGTTTATATGCTGGATTATGTTTATTGATTTGTGTATGTTGAACCAGCTTTGCATCCCAGGGATGAAGCCCACTTGATCATGGTGGATAAGCTTTTTGATGTGCTGTTGGATCTGGTTTGCCAGTATTTTATTGAGGATTTTTGCATCGATATTCATCAGGGATATTGGTCTAAAATTCTTTTTTTGTTGTGTCTCTGCCAGGCTTTGGTATTAGGATGATGTTGGCCTCATAAAATGAGTTAGGGAGGATTCCCTCTTTTTCTATTGATTGGAATAGTTTCAGAAGGAATGGTACCAGCTCCTCCTTGTACCTCTGGTAGAATTCAGCTGTGAATCCATCTGGTCCTGGACTTCTTTTGGTTGGTAGGCTATTAATTATTGCCTCGATTTCAGAGCCTGCTATTGGTCTATTCAGGGATTCAACTTCTTCCTGGTTTAGTCTTGGGAGAGTGTAAGTGTCCAAGAAATTATCCATTTCTTCTAGATTTTCTAGTTTATTTGCGTACAGGTGTTTATGGTATTCTCTGATGGTAGTTTGTATTTCTGTGGGGTCGGTGGTGATATCCCCTTTATCATTTTTTATTGCGTCTATTTGATTCTTCTCTCTTTTCTTCTTTATTGCTTCTTTATTGCTAGCAGTCTATCAATTTTGTTGATCTTTTCAAAAAACCAACTCCTGGGTTCATTGATTTTTTTGGAAGGTTTTTTGTGTCTCTATCTCCTTCAGTTCTGCTCTGATCTTAGTTATTTCTTGCCTTCTGCTAGCTTATGAATGTGTTTGCTCTTGCTTCTCTAGTTCTTTTAATTGTGATGTTAGAGTGTCAATTTTAGATCTTTCTAGCTTTCTCTTGTGGGCATTTAGTGCTATAAATTTCCCTCTACACACTGCTTTAAATGTGTCCCAGAGATTCTGGTATGTTGTATCTTTGTTCTCATTGGTTTCAAAGAACATCTTTATTTCTGCCTTCATGTCATTATGTACCCAGTAGCCATTCAGGAGCAGGTTTTTCAGTTTCCACGTAGTTGAGCGGTTTTGATTGAGTTTCTTAGTGCTGAGTTCTAGTTTGATTTCACTGTGGTCTGAGAGACAGTTTGTTATAATTTCTGTTCTTTTACATTTCCTGAGGAGTGCTCTACTTCCAATTATGTGGTCAATTTTGGAATAAGTGCGATGTGGTGCTGAGAAGAATGTATATTCTGTTGCTTTGGGGTGGAGAGTTCTGTAGATGTCTATTAGGTCCACTTGGTGCAGAGTTGAGTTCAATTCCTGGATATCCCTGTTAACTTTCTGTCTCGTTGATCTGTCTAATGTTGACAGTGGGGTGTTAAAGTCTCCCATTATCATTTTATGGGAGTCTAAGTCTCTTTGTAAGTCTCTAAGGACTTGCTTTATGAATCTGTGTGCTCCTGTATTGAGTGCATATATATTTAGGATAATTAGCTCTTCCTGGTGAATTGATCCCTTTACCGTTATGTAAGGACCTTCTTTGTCTCTTTTGATCTTTGATGGTTTAAAGTCTGTTTTATCAGAGAGTAGAATTGCAACCCCTGCTTTTTTTTGTTTTCCATTTGCTTGGTAGATCTTCCTCCATCCCTTTATTTTGAGCCTATGTGTGTCTCTGCACGTGACATGGGTCCCCTGAATACAGCAAACTGACGGGTCTTGACTCTTTATGCAATTTGCCAGTCTGTGTCTTTTAATTGGAGCATTTAGTCCATTGACATTTAAGGTTAATATTGTTATGTGTGAACTTGATCCTGTCATTATGATATTACTGGTTATTTTGCTCGTTAGTTGATGCAGTTTCTTCCTAGCCTCGATGGTCTTTACATTTTGGCATGTTTTTGCAATGGCTGGTACTGGTTGTTCCTTTCCATGTTTAGTGCTTCCTTCAGCGTCTCTTGTAAGGCAGGCCTGGTGGTGACAAAATCTCTAAGCATTTGTTTATCTGTAAAGGATTTTATTTCTCCTTCACTTATGAAACTTAGCTTGGCTGGATATGCAATTCCGGGTTGAAAATTCTTTTCTTTAAGAACGTTGAATATTGGCCCCCACTCTCTTCTGGCTTGGAGAGTTTCTGCCAAGAGATCTGCTATTAGTCTGATGGACTTCCCTTTGTGGGTAACCCGACCTTTCTCTCTGGCTGCCCTTAACAGTTTTTCCTTCATTTCAACTTTGGTGAATCTCACAATTATGTGCCTTAGAGTTGCTCTTCTTGAGGAGTATCTTTGTGGTGTTCTCTGTATTTCCTGAATTTGAATGTTGGCCTGCCTTTCTAGGTTGGGGAAGTTCTCCTGGATGATATCCTTAAGAGTGTTTTCCAAGTTGGTTCCATTTTTCCCCTCACTTTCAGGCACCCCAATCAGACGTAGATTCGGTCTTTTCACATAATCCCATACTTCTTGAAGGCTTTGTTAATTTCTTTTTCCTCTTTTTTCTTTAGACTTCTCTTCTTGCTTCATTTCATTCATTTGATCCTCAATCGCTGATACTCTTTCTTCCAGTTGATCAAGTCAGTTACTGAAGCTTGTGCATTTGTCACGTATTTCTTGTGTCACGGTTTTTATCTCTGTCAGTTAGTTTATGGCCTTCTCTGCATTGATTATTCTAGTTATCCATTCTTCCATTCTTTTTTCAAGATTTTTAGTTTCTTTGCCCTAGGTACATAATTCCTCCTTTAGCTCTGAGAAGTTTGATGGACTGAAGTCTTCTTCTCTTAACTTGTAAAAGTCATTCTCCATCCACCTTTGATCCGTTGCTGGCGATGAGCTGCATTCCTTTGGAGGGGGAGATGCACTCTTATTTTTTGAATTTCCAGCTTTTCTGCCCTGATTTTTCCCCATCTTTGTGGTTTTATCTGCCTTTGGTCTTTGATGATGGTGATGTACTGATGGGGTTTTGGTGTGGGTGTCCTTCCTGTTTGTTAGTTTTCCTTCTAACAGTCAGGACCCTCAGCTGTAGGTCTGTTGGAGATTGCTTGAGGTCCACTCCAGACCCTGTTTGCCTGGGTATCAGCAGCAGAGGCTGCAGAAGATAGAATATTGCTGAACAGTGAGTGTACCTGTCTGATTCTTGCTTTGGAAGCTTCGTCTCAGGGGTGTACCCCGCCATGTGAGGTGTAGGGTGTCGGTCTGCCCCTAGTGGGGGATGTCTCCCAGTTAGGCTACTCAGGGTTCAGGGACCCACTTGAGCAGTCAGTCTGTTTGTTTTCAGATCTCAACCTCAGCGTTGGGAGATCCACTGCTCTCTTCAAAGCTGTCAGACAGGGTCGTTTGCATCTGCAGAGGTTTCTGCTGTTTTGTTTGTTTGTTTGTTTAGCTGTGCCCTGTCCCCAGAGGTGGACTCTACAGAGACAGGCAGTCCTCCTTGAGCTGCAGTGGACTCCACCCAGTTTGAGCTTCCCGGAGGCTTTGTTTACCTACTTAAGCCACAGCAATGGTAGGCACCCCTCCCCCAGCCTGGCTGCTGCCTTGCAGTTAGATCTCAGACTACTGTGCTAGCAATGAGGGAGGCTCCATGGGCGTGGGGACCCTCAGGGCCTGGTGTGGGATATAGTCTCCTGGTGTGCCGTTTGCTAAGACCCCTGGTAAAGCACAGTATTGGCGTGGGAGTTACCCGATTTTCCAGGTGTTGTGTGTCTCAGTTCCCCTGGCTAGGAAAAGGGATTCCCTTCCCCTTGCGCTTCCCAGGTGAGGTGATGCCTCGCCCTGCTTCTGCTTCAGCTCTCCCTGGTCGGGCTGCAGCAGCTGACCAGCACTGGTTGTCTGGCACTCCCTAGTGAGATGAACCCAGTACCTCAGTTGAAAATGCAGAAATCACCCATCTTCTGTGTCGCTTGCGCTGGGAGCTGGAGACTGGAGCTGTTCCTATTCGGCCATCTTGCTCCACCCCCCCTTAGTTGCTTTTGTTACATGAATTTTAAATAGTTTTGTTTCTCATTTAGGAGTGTTTCTAGTGAAGACAATAAAATCCAGTTGACTCAAGTGAAAATGAAATGTATCACCTCCTGAAAACAACATAAAAAGAGTACCCCAGCCGGGCGCGGTGGCTCAAGCTTGTAATCCCAGCACTTTGGGAGGCCGAGGCGGGTGGATCACGAGGTCAGGAGATCGAGACCATCCTGGCTAACACGGTGAAACCCCGTCTCTACTAAAAAATACAAAAAACTAGCCGGGCGCGGTGGCGGGCGCCTGTAGTCCCAGCTACTCGGAGGCTGAGGTGGGAGAATGGCGTAAACCCGGGAGGCGGAGCTTGCAGTGAGCCGAGATCGCGCCACTGCACTCCAGCCTGGGCGACACAGCAAGACTCTGTCTCAAAAAAAAAAAAAAAAGAGTACCCCACGGTCAGCTTTATTCAGGGCTTACATAATATAATCAAGGTTTATTCCTTGACTGAATTTTGTGTAAATTGAATTTTGAGACTTCACCTCTGTACTACTGACATACAGAGGTTTATGTTTCTATTTCATTCTGCTTAATGTAAAAATTTGTTTACCAGTAGTTCAAAAGGAAGTTATAAAATTACTCTTTTTTTTGGCTCTGATTGACATATTTGGGGTAACGGATTTATCCTCTACTATTGGTGTACTTATTACCTGTGAGTTTAGCCTTGGTTAGTCATTCTCAGTTTAGTGTGCTTGATAAAACACAGGTTGCTGCACCTCAACCTATAGTTTTGGCTTATCACTCTGGGATAAAACCAAAGAATATGCATTTCCGACAAGTTCCCGGTATTCAAACTTTAAGAACTACTCATCTTACTCTTGTGCTATACCCCTGAATGCCATGATCATGTTGAGCATGTAGGCTTTCTTGGGTCACCTGCTCCATCTTTACTCAATATCTTTTTTTCAAATATCATCTTTTCAATCAGTTTATGTTAATCACCCTATTTAAAATTGCAGCACACATCCCACAATTCCTAATGATCCCATCACCCTTTTTATTTAAACTGTATCGTTAATGTATATATGTATGTTGTTTATTATCTCTGTTACCCCCTTCACACTCAAATTAGTTGTGTAAGCTCGTGATGGCAGGAATTTGTTGTTTGCTTTTAATGCTCCCTAGCTCCTAGAGCACTGTCTGACAAAGGTGACATACAAAACCTTGTATTAAGTGGAGGAATGAGTAGATTGCTTACCGATGAAGAATAACCCCTCCAAAGCTTAATCGGAATGCTATCTCCATGAGTCTGAAAAAGGATGGTTGTTAGGCCCTTACAAAATAAATACATCCCAGCTTGACCTACATTATCAGCTTTTTATCTCAGCAAATAAGAGTGAGTGCTTAATGTCTTCTGCTTTGTAGTGTTAATTAAGAATACAAAGTGAACAAAAGTTATTTTGTGTATCGTATTTGACTATTTTGTACTGTCCTTGTTTTTTTAAAAAATCAGTGACATTGATTTTGTATACAATCTGTGTCCTTTTCTGCTTTCCATAACTAAAATCCCTGTAAATACACTTTATTCCTTTGATTTTCTTTGTGTGTGTGTGAATTTTCACAGATTGTGCTCTATATTGATGTCTCTGGTTTTGATAGAGACAAGAAGCAGAGAAATCCTAGATGGGTAGGTCTTTGATGAGGGTGAGGGCCCCACCCTCAAGCTGAAAATCCTGATACCATGGCCCAAAATGAGAATTTACATTCCTGTTTTCCCATTCAAATGTTGCCTTTTCCAAAACCACCCCGGCACACCCCACCCAACATCCTGTGCCCATAAAAACCCCAGGTTCAGCCAGTAGAGAAAGGAGAAGCAGCTGGACAATGGAGACTAGAGTCGAGTGTCAGAGAGAAGTGGCTCAACTTCAGAGGAACAGCTTGATGGCATAGCTTGAGAAAGAAGTCCAACCAGAAATGGCCAGACTTCAGGGAAAGATTACCTACCTTCTCACCCCATGTCCCTTTTTAGCTTCCCTTCCCACTGAGAGCCACTTTCATGGACAATAAAATCCCCCATGTTGATTATCTTCAATTCGTTTGTGTGACTTCATTTTTCCTGGACTCTGGACAAAAACTTTTGTGCCACGAGTGCAGGTGCAAAAGGCTGTCACATTGACCCTCCACTAAGCTGTTAACACTTGAGCTGTCCATAGACAGCAGAAAAGAGTAGTGTAACACTTCTTCTGGGGCTACAGGGGTCATGGACAACCCACCTAGATGCTGCTGCAGGGCCAGTACAGAGTTCACTCCTGCTGGTGCCCAAAAGCACTTGTCCTGGCTCCTGCACCCACTCACCTATGTGCTCCCCATCCCATGAGGAGTGGAGCACAGCAGGTCCCAGTGAGTGGAATTTGCCCTTGCCAGCACTGAAGAGGCCAGCAATTTCCAGCGACCTTGCTCTCCAGTTCCCACCTGGTTTAGCTTCATGCATCTTCATTCTATTTCTTGTTTCTTATTTTTTATGCAATATAATTTTTGTTTATTTTCAGCTATTTCTTTCCTTAGATTTTCTTTCTTTTTTGGTTATCCTATGATCATTTTTTTTCTTAGTATTTCTTAGTGTACTGTATTCATCCAACTGTTTCATATACTTTAAAACTCATTTTATTTAAATAAATTTTCACTTAGAACTTTCTTCTATTTCTTAGAATAATGTAATTTTCTAACATGCATTTTCCATGTGTAGAGAATAATAGAAGATGAAGAATTTAGAATAGAGACTAAACAATGGCATTTCTGAGACAATAAAAAAATATATTTTTGGAATTAAAAGAAGGGAAGCATAGTTTGAGCATGTGGAGCCTGAGATATAGTTGCATATGTAGGAAGTAGCCACACTGTGTATACTGCTGTAGGACTTATGAAATCCTACATTGTTAAAGAGGGTGCTTTATCTCAGCCCTTGATTAATTCAAGAATATTTAGTTTATTGGAAGTAATCTAGAACACTAAGCACCTTTGTGGGGGGAGTATCTTATCTTACCAAATATCTACTATTTTATGTAGCCATGCACCCTCTACCTTCATATATAGATGAGTAGGCTACCTGAGGAGGCAATCTTTCTGACTTAAATTGAAGCTCCATGGATCACAAGTATGTGTTATGCGATGTGGTGAACTAATGTTTATTTATTCATTCTTAATTGTCAATTTATTTCACTATTCCCCTATTTTAGGTCATTGCCTTATTATTCTTCTGGTTTTTCTTTTGTTAGATAAAATAGTTATGATATGACTATAGTAGTTGAAACATCTTACTCATAGTTGCTCAGAGTCTAGTGTTTTTTTCTTTTTAAGTGAGTTCTCAGGCCTTCGACTCAAAGGCAGCATTTAAAATTCCACCATTGGAGAGCAGCATGGCTAGCTTGCAATTTGGAAATTCTAACATTGTTTTATTCTATCTCATATTATCCTCAAACACCAAGGCCTTGTTATTCTAAACAAAATACCCTTGGTAGGAATTTTCAAGGCACTATTGCTTTCTTAAAAAAAATCTAATCTCACTCACAAATGGAAGTGTATTTTATTGACTTTCCATGACTTGACTCAAGACTTCATTCTATGAAGTTTTTAAAATAATATTTGATTTAATGTCACAATCATTTTTTATTTTATTAAAAATGTAACATTTCCAATTTTTATTATGAACTAGTTGAATTAATGAGATTTATGGTAAAGAACACAGTAAATTTATGTATCATTATTTATGGTAAATTTATATTACAAAATCTGTAAGTGATATGAGGTAGATTAAATATATTTCCTATATATCCATTAATTAGCACACTTTTGAAAATAATTTCTGGTGCTCATGGCTGTTGACATAAGTTTCTCTCAACAGAAAAACAAAAACAATATTCAGTTATATTCAGCTAAGATTTACTTAGGTAATTGAGGTACACATTTGATATAATACACTGAGTATTTTGTCAAGGGTTGTTATTTTTTAAAATCTTTTTACTCCACATGTTTAAGAAATGAAGCACTTTAACAAGTAACTCCAACTTAAGTAGGGAAATAGTTGACACATTTTCAGGAAATAAAAAACTACAAAAAGTTAAATAAAACAGAGTTATTGGTGCTTTCTGCAAATAAGTTTAGGTATTTATTTTAAAAATTATATTTAGTGCATAGAATTTATAATAAAACTCTATTTTACAAATTTATTTGTTCCTCTTGGACTTCAGAAGCTCCTATTTTATTAATAACTCAACTCTTTTGATAATATTTTTCAAATACTTTAAAAACTTGTATTCTCTATGGATAGATAAAAATACATCACAATAGATGTCAGTTATTGTATATATTCCCAATAATATCAGAAAAAATATGTTTCACTTTCTCTATTTTATATATTAATATAATAGTCGTTTTTAGTTTGGTTACAAAATATGAAATATATTTTTTCAAATTATACATGAACTAGAGACTATCTTCTAATATGATCTTCTACTCTAGCTGAGTTTTGCTCTTGTTGCCCAGCCTGGAGTGCAATGGCACAATCTCGGCTCACCACAACCTCTGCCTCCTGGGTTCAAGTGATTCTCCTGCCTCAGCCTCTCGAGTAGCTGGGACTACAGGTATGCACCACCAAACCAGATAATTTTGTATTTTTAGTAGAGAGAGGGTTTCTCCATGTTGGTTAGGCTGGTCTCGAACTACTGACCTCAAGTGATCCACCTGCCTTGACCTCCCAAAGTGCTGGGATTACAGGCGTGAGCCACTGCACCTGGCCTGTTTTTAACTTTTTACATAACTTTTCTACAAACTGACTAGCAACAATTTCCAACGTATATTTTCAGCACATTACCTTTATATTCCTCCAAAGGAGTTATCTTTACCTTGAAGAAAGTAGCAATGTCTACTAGCACTAACAACAATCTTGTAAACATACTGTCAGCCTCATCATGGTAGGGGGATATGTGAGTAAGAAATACCATCAGATAATTTTTGAGAAGACCATTATTTAGGTCTTTATCTTTACATTAGCACTAGTAAGGTTTTGTGGGTGATAGTGGTGGTATTGAAATATTAGAGTGTACATGGATATAAAGAGTTGATAAATCATATATTGGTGCTAATAGTCAATGCAATGACCCTACAAGGTTTTATATCAAGATTAAAATTGGTATTTGATTCCCTTCCTCCCAAATGCCAATTACAATGACCAAATATGTTTTTAGTACATTAAAATAGTGATAGAAAAATAGATATAAAGAAAGTGGACCAGAAATATTGTGAGTTTTAAGTAGTGCAAAGAATCAAAATGATAATTTCATGATATGCTATAGAATTGAAAGCTAAAGTAATGTTAATATTAATGCAAATAGAAAAGACCTTAACAAAGACTATTTATTAACAATTATTAAGGGGAAATATTTTAATAGATCCACAGTTTTTCCTGAGATAGACTAAAAATCCAAAAGGCACATTTGTGTATATTTAATATTATGTATGATATATAGACAAGAAAATAAATGAATAAATATAGGGCCTACTAGCAATAGTTTATAATGTTGTGAGGTTTTGGCAGCTCTTTTCAGGTCCCTGTGTTTGTTTTCTTGAGGCAACCACTAAGCTCCTTAAAGAAAAGGCTAACTTTAAAGTTTTTTCATAGAGGATAAGCTTACCACAGTGTTTCAATACCCCCAAGGACACTTAATGTTATTACATAGCTTTTCTGAAGAATTGTACACAACTCCAAGTTGACTTAGGGAAGAAAGCCAACATTTTCAACACAGACTAACCCCATCATGCTATTGCTTCAGTTCCTTCTTCATCTTTGGCCTGGAGCACTTGTTTACTGACGCTCCCTGGAGAACCATAAGCTCTCACATCTCCATACACTCTCACTACTTACAGCAGATAAAGATCATGGTCTCTTAGCAGTTTGCATAATACATGTATGTAGGGGTAATGTTTATTTTTTATTCTTCTCACATCAAATGATTATGGCTTGTGTTAATTTGCAAATGATTTCCAAGAGCTAGCCATGCTCTTTCTAAGAATATATACTCGGAAATCAGACATTCTTCCCTTTCCTAAGAATTCTCCTTATTTTAATGTTCTTCCAGTTTCAATGTAAAAGGAATTTTAGTACATTAGCATGATATCATTTATCCAGGAAAAAAGATGAAGATATATTTATTAATTCAACAAAAAATTAATGTCAAGCCACTATATATTGAACAAGGTTTCACAGCTCAAAATAAACAGATGAAGTTCCTGTTCTCAAGAAAATTAGAAAATATTGTGAATACGAGTGTTACAGTCAGAATTATCAAAAGAAAAAGAACAAATAGGATATATAGATATAGATATATCTCCTAATATGTGTCTATCTCTATATCTCCTAAGATATATCTGTCTATATCTATATATTCATGTCTAGAGTTACTTATTTTAAAGAACTGACTCATACAATTGTGAGGCTAGCGAGTCTTAAATCTGTAGGGCAGGTCAGCAGACAGGCTGGAAATTTAGGAAGAAATTGATGTTCCAGTCTTAAGTCTGAATTCTACAGGGTAGCAGGCTGGAAACTCAAGCAGACTTCCTATGTCGTGGTCTTGAAGAGCTCTCTTCTTAGAGAAATCTCCATATTGTCTACTAATCTAAATGTTAATCATATGTTAAAGCAAAAATAAAAACAAACAACACTCACAGAAACATGTAGTTTGCTGTTTGACCAAACAACTAGGCACCATAGGCTTCCCAAGTTGACACATAAAATTAACCATCACGACAAGGAATATGGAGATTTGAGGGATTACAGGAAAATAGGAATGGTGATTCTAGATAAATTATAATACTAAATGAGCATTGCTTTAATAGGAGAAGAAGGCAAATTGGTTTGAGAAAAACTAGAGGCAAGGGATTGAATTTTGTTTTACTTTATCGCCAGTGACAGGCATAGATAGCACACAGCACAGAGTAGACACTCAGCTTGTGAAATGAAAAAGCAAAACTTTCTCAAAGATATATTTGATTTGTCTAAGGGAGTCTATGGCAATAATGTTAACTTGCTACTTCAATGAATTTGGTTTAGGATATCATTCTTTTCTGAAACATTTAAAAATAAATGAATATTTAGGAAAATGTGATCATTTCCCACTATCATCTGCACCATACAGTAGAATGCCTGCCACTTTGGGAGACTACATTATATTATTTGAAAATTTAGCTGTTATAATTACATGTCTGGACAATATGAGATGCCAAATGAAAGGTACTTCCTTAAAATGAACCATTAATACAAATTTTCTATAAAGCAATACATATATTCTCATGGCAATGTACATTCGGTGTGTATCAGTAAAACTATCATTGACATGCAACCTCTGTCTCTTTCTTTTTCTCTTTTTGGAAATTAAGTCTCCCAAGTAACCTCTGTGAAAAATCATAAGCTTAGAAGAACACTATTAATCTGTCCTTGCCCCACTTTATTTTAGAGTGTCTATCAGAACCTCTGACCTTAGAATAAAAAATAATAAAGCAAGTCATAACCTTCATGTATTTTTAAAAGATTCTGTATGCTTCTCTTATGAACTCTTTACTTATAATGCCACTATATTCATTTATTCATACCACAAATATTTGTGAAATATCTATCATGTGCCAGACACAACAATGAACAAAATACTCAAAATTCCCTGATTTCATGGAGCTTAGGCTCTAATAGGAGGGGGTGAGAAACATTATCAATAAAAAATAAAATTCGTGATATGTAATGAATGTCAGATGATAATAAACTCCAGAGAGAAAATGAATACAGGGGAGGCCTAATGAAGTACCAGAGAGTTTCTGTTTAAAAAAGATGGTCATCGAAAGATATGCAGGACTATCTAAGATCATCTTGAGGAAGATTATTTCAGCCAGAAAATAAAATAAGGTTTGCACAGGCTTTGAGGAAGAAACATACCTGACATGCCTGTAGTTTGAACACAGTGAGTGAGGGCATGAGGAGAGGGAAATTTAGCTGGAGAGGAAGTGAGAGAAGTAGCAGATCAGAGGAAGAAATGAAGATGAACTGAAGTATTGAAAGTTTTTAAAAGGATTTTACTTTTATGAGGAAAAGATAAGAATCTATCAGTGGCAACATGGCACATGTATACATATATAACAAACCTGCACGTTGTGCACATGTGCCCTAGAACATAAAGTATAATAATAATAAAAAAAGAATCTATCAGTGGATTTTGAAGTATATTTGTCCCCCCTCAGAAAATAAAATAAAATAATGATTGTTTTATGTTACTTAATTTTCTTATGCCATCTGCATAAATATCTTGCTGCATACATAGCTAATACTTACAAAAAAGGAGTGATGAGTTATAGGAAAAGGAAATATTTATTAAGCACCAAGTATATGCACAGTATGAAATTACATACTGGAATATTATCATCTTAATCTATAACAAAATTATAGTCAAGTTATTATCTCCATTTCACAAGTTGAGGTGTTTCAGAGAAAGAATGTAAATTGCCCATTGGAAAAACTTGGAGCTGGGATTGAAGTTCAAGCACAGCTGATTCACTCTTAATTTGGGTTCATAGAGGAACTTATATTCACTGTACCACAGACCAACATTTTTAAGGACTAAGGTAGAAAATTATATCTATTTATCTACTATTTTATACATATATCCGTTATTTGTTGGTGACTCATACAACCACATTGCTTGATGGAGGAGTAGAGTATAAAGATGTTTAGGATATAATTCTTTACTCTGGGAGTTTTTAATGTAAAGCAAATGGCTTTTTCAACAAATCTTATTGAGATTATTCTATATGTTAGACTCTACTAGAGACTGTGAGCACAAAAATAGATGAAATGTAGTCATAGCTCATGGAGCTCATGGTTTGTTGACCCAGTTTAAAAAAACAACTACCCAAGCTATAGGAGAAGAGCTAATAGTCTATTTACATGTGGTATGAGACTTCTGTAGGGATTTTCAGAGAAACCTAGAATGAAATAATCTATTTTATTTGTTCTGGTTAAATAATCCCATGACCTCTGCAACATTTAACAACATAATTTAACATACAACAAACATCTTAAGATATTAAGTTTATATTATGTGCTGTTCTGGCATAAACAGTGACATACATAAATTAATATTAAAGAATCTGACTTCTGATTTTTGGCTCCAAAATGTAAAAAATTTGTAAGTCATTATTCCTTTTCTCACAAAACGGATAGTTAAACAAACTGAAAATCAACGTTTCTTAGATCCATCAGGGAGTTAAGGTTGCATAACAAACCACTACTCTGACAGCTAGAGAGATAGACAAGGACAGAGAAACACAGCCCGCACCCGTTCACTGGGAGCCATAAACTGGAAGGAGCACTTAAAGCTAATTGATGAATTGCTGCAGGATGACTGTGAATAGCTTGAGAGTTAAATGTTCCTGTGGGTACAATCTTAGGGTCCTGATACTTTTCTGGGTTTTGTGACCGTGAACACCATCAGGTTCTCATGGTAAAAAATGGGAGAATAAAATCCCTCTTGCTTCAGTGTATAGGGAGGGGAAAAATAAACATTTTGAAAGATATCAGGTGAAAGTAATCACTTTGAAATACATCCAGAGAATTACTCATAACAAAGGCCAGCTTTCAAATAAAACTACCTTGTCTTAGTTTTATCTGAACAGAGGAGAGCTCAATTAGACAACTACAAGAGTAGAAAATGGTAAAAAGGTCCAGAAATGGTTCGGAAGGCCACAGCTCAAGGACCAAGGCCTATAAAAAATAAACTGAGATTGAGTAATAAGACTATGGAGTGTTTCCCCTCTCTAACACCTTACCACTATGGGAACAAGGCTCTAGAATAACAGCAGTGGATTAAAACTGAGAGAGCTACAGAACATACATTCTATTTAAGAAGTTCCTAGGGAAAAACAATGACGTAGGACAAAAAAAAAAAAAAAAAAACAAAACGCAAAGAGTCTAGAGAAAATTAAAGCTTCCAGCACGCACAATTATAGCCAACATTAAGCACTATCCAGTTCTTACACAGAGTAATATAAAACCTCACACTAAAAGCCTGATTAACTTCATTCCTATGACCAGATACATCCTTTCTAACATTCAACAAAAAAATAACAAAGCAAGCTAGGAAGTAAGAACAAAGACAGCCAGAAAAGGCAAAGCAGCAGAACAAGATTCTTTCTTCCATGACACAAATTTTGGAATTATCAGATAGCTTAAAATGACTGTGATTAGTTCGACAAGCTCTAATCATTGAAAAATGGAACAGCATGCAAGAACAGATGAATATCTAAGCAGAGAGATATAAACTCAATGAAAGCATCAGAAAAATGTACTAGAAACCAAATTCACTGTAAAAGAAATGAAGAATGCCTCAGATTAGTTTAATCAGAAAACTGGACACAGTCCAGGAAAAAAAAAAATCAGTGAGCCTCAAGATTTATCAATAAAAACATCCCAAACTGAAATGCAGAGAATAAAAGAGTGAGGGACAAACTTGTAGAACTGCAAGCATGAACTTACAAATATATTATTATTGGACAGTTGAACATACCTCTACCAGTAATTGTCAGATTAAGCATGCAGAAAATCAGTAAAGACATAGTTGAACTGAATAGTATCATTAATAAAGTACATCTCATTAACATTTTACCAACCAAAAACAGAATACACATTATTCCAGTCTCACAAAGAACATTCACAAATAAAGATCTAAAGATCTAAAACAGACATTAATACATTGTAAAAAACAGAAATCATATAAAATATGCTCTTAGACTATAGTGGAATTTATTGAAAATTAATAACAAAATATAGCTGAAAAGACCCCCCAAATATTTGGAGATTAAAAGTCTTAAGAGAAATTTTTAAAATTTTGAATTAAATGAAAATACAACTCCATCAAAAATTTTGCAGTGTAGCAAAAGCAGTGCTTAGAGGGAAATGTATAGCATCGAGTGCGTATATTACAAAAGGAGAAAGATCTAAATCGCATAATCTATGCTTCCAACTCGAGAAAGAAAATTCACTTAAATCCAAAATAAGCAGAAGAAAATAAATAATAAAAATCAGGGAAGAAATCAATACAATCTTAAGCAGAAAAACAGAGAAAATCAATGAGATAAAATACTGCCTCTGGGCTATAAATAAAGAGACGTATTATACAGTGTTGGGTCACGCATTTATGGAGGCTGGAAAGCCCCACAAATGGCTGCCTGCATGCTGGACACCCAGGAAAGTTGGTGGTATACTTCAAAAGCCCGAGAGCCAGAGAGCTGATGTTGTAGATTCCCATCTGTGTCTGAAGGTCTGGAAATCAGGAGCACCAAGGGCAGGAGAAGATCAGTGCTCCAGCTTAAGCAGTCAGGAGCAGAGCAAATTCAACCTTCTTTCACCATTTGGTTTCCTTTAGGCTCTGAACAGATTGTCTGAATGCCCATTCACATTGTGAAGGACAATCTACTTTACTCAGTCTATCATTTCAAATACTAATCTCTTTCCAAAACCAACTCTTAACAATCTCTTCCAGAAAATAGAAACAGAGGGGACATTTACAGATAAAGACATTCTAAGAAAGAAAAACTATAGGCCAACATCTCTCATCAACATACATGGAAAAATTATCAACATAATATTAGTTAATCAAATTCAACAATGTGTAAAAACCTATTCTTTATTACCAAGTAAAATGTATTCCAATTATGTGAGACTATTTCAACACCTGAAAAATCAATTAATATACTCTATTACATCAAAGAAGAAAAGCCGCATGACCATATCAATAGATGTGAAAAGTAATTTAACAAAAGTTGACTTATTCATGATAAAAACTCAGCAAACTAAGAATGAAGGGAAACCATTCATTCTTGAACTTGATAAAGAACACTTACAAAAATTATATGGCTTGCATCAATGTTAATGTTTAGAAATTAGATGCTTTTCCCCTAAAACTGAGAACAAAGCAGGGATGTCCCTTCTCATTACTCCTTAACATTTTACTGGAATTCTTAGCTAATGCAATGAAACAAAGAAATAAAAAGTATACAGATTAGAAAAAAAAAAAGAAATGAAACTGTCATTGTTCACAGATGACATCTGTCTGTGTAGAAAATCCCAAAGAAACAACAAAATCTCCTGAAACTAATAAGCAATTATAACAAGGTTGTCAAATGCAATCTTAATGCAAAAAACTCAAATGATTTCCCGTAACAACAATGAACAATAAGAATTTGCAATAGAAACATTTACTAGGAGCAAATCTAACAAAATAGCACAGGGTTCAATATAAGGAAAATTATACAAGTCTAATGAAAGATATCAAAGATATAAATACATCGACAAATATTTGATGTTCATTGATAGAAAGATTCAATATCACTAAATTAGAATTTTTTCCCACACAATCTCTAGATTCAATGCAATCCAAGTCAAAATACTAGCAAATTGTTTTGTGGATATCAGCAAACTGACTCTAAAGTTTATGTGGAAGTCAAGAGAAACAGAATAGTCAACAC
This sequence comes from Trachypithecus francoisi, assembly GCF_009764315.1. NCBI lineage: Eukaryota > Metazoa > Chordata > Mammalia > Primates > Cercopithecidae > Trachypithecus > Trachypithecus francoisi. The sequence goes on along the minus strand of NW_022681454.1, from coordinate 154,095,519 downwards.
AATACTGAAGAAGATTAAAGTTGCAGAACTGACACTACCTGACTTCGAGAGTTACAATGCTGAAGAAATCAAGACAACCTTGTATTAGTAAAAGAGCAGATCAACAGATGAGTGGAACAGAATAGAGAATAAAGAATTAGGCATACAGAAATATATTCCACTGATCTTTCACAAAGGAGAAAAGATAAAAGTTTCTTACGCTGCACTGCATTCTGAGGTCTTCCTACTCAATCCTCCTTTGCTGTCTTTCTGCACTCACATGTCAAATCTGCAATGTGATATTAAGCTTTCCCCAGCTACTCTAGTTTCCTCACCATTTTATCCCACGCAGATATTTCTCCAATATATCTTCTGTGCTTCTTGTCATCTGCTTCTTGGAAAACCTAAACTGACACACAGTGCCTGCAATTATGTTGTACAATTAGTAGATTATCAAATATTTGTCAAATGATTAAATATATTGTTGATCTGATAAGACTGCTGGAGAGTGTTTTAGCTATGAAAACATAAAGCAGACAGCCTCAATTTTTTTTTTTCAAACATGAGATGAGTTTTGATGCTATAAAAGCAAAGATGAAAAATTAATCATGGATATCAAGCTTCATGAAAGCCATTCTATTCCAAATGTTTTATAAAATAACCTATTTTATTTAAGGAAATTTAGGCTGGGTTCTATCCTCTTTTAATTAAAAATTCCTAACATAAATTTAATTAAGAGGAAAAAGTTAAGTCAGATCAAAGAAGTTACATGCAGGAGCAAATGGTAGCCAGGGATGTTCAATATCCTAATGGCAAATCTAATAAATATTCAGTGTAACTATGTTGTATTACAAAGCAAGGTATATCAAAGAGATGCCTACATCTCCATATTTATTCCACCACCATTCACAATAGCAAGATACGGAATCAACTTAAATGTCCATCAAAGAATGAATAAATAAAATGGGGTATATGTACACAATGAAATACTCTTCATCCATTGAAAAAGGAATGAAATACTGATATTTGCAGCAATATGGGTAGAACTGAAGGTCATTATGTTAAGTGAAATAAGCCAGGCATAAACACAAATATTACATATTCTCCTTCATATGTAGTAGTTTAAAAAGTTGATCTCATGGAGACAGAGAGTAGGATGATGATTACCAGAGGCTGAAAAGGGTGTGTGTGGGGAGATGGGGGTTGAAGAGAGATTGGCTAATTGTACAAGCATAACCATATGGATTTTGGAAAATTCTGTTCTACAATATTACAACAGAAGAGTTCAATATGGAAAGAAAGAATAAAAACAGTGCAAAATGGTCTGGTCTCATGCATGAGAAGAGAAACACTAAAAAACTTACTACCTTTGTAGGAAAAACACGACTAATCATGTAAGTTAGAATTAATTTGTAGGTAGCTCCTAAAGATTGTAACTGGAATTCATATTTTTCAATGAACTGAAATACTTATTATTATAAGGGAAAAGAGAGTAAATGAGAGTTGGTTACTTCAAAGAAGAAGGGAATTAGAAACAATGAAAAAAATAGAGCAAGGAGAAAATGTAAAATAAGACAGCAGATCAGTTAAAATATATCAGTAGTTACATAACTGTAAACAAATTAACTTTATTGATATTAAAAGGTTGATATTGGCCATAAAAATCCATTTATCTATAAAATACTAGATCATTTTCTGAAACAGGATTTTAAAAGATTGAAAATGAAGAGATGAGAAAAATAGTACAATAAACATATATAGATGTCATATCAACATGATATTATATAAAAGGCCTAAGATAGAGATGTTACATTCTAATAAAAAATGCACAAACATATAAAATAATTGACATGTTTGTACCTAACTTCATAGGCCTAAATTTTCTAAAGTTTTAAGTAACAGAATGATAAGGACAATTTAAAACTCAACAACATAATAAGTAGAATGCTAACACAACTTTCAAGAAATGATACCTCAAGCATGCAAGAAATAAGTTAAGTTTATAGGTCAGAAAAACATGATTAACTAGTCTGATATAACAGGTACAGAGATAACATTTAACCAACAGATAAATGCATGCAGTTGAAATGAAACATTTGTAAATATTTGCCATCTATATTCAAGAAAGTTTGACTCAAAAAATTTGGGAGCTTTGGCTGATCTCAATGCAATAAAATTAGAAATTATTAAAAATCATATTGCTAAAACATAATTCTAACACATTTAAAACCTAAAAGTGTACCCATAAATCACCCATAATTTATGTCAGCATTTAAGATATATTTAAAACCAGATCACAATGGGTCCATTAAATTGCAAAATGTACAAGAAGCAGGCAAATTGTTATTTATAAATCATTTGTAGCCTTTCATACATCTAGAGAAAGCAAAACCAATTATAATTAAGTAAGCATTCAAATGAGTATAGTAATCCATATGCAAAAATGTATTGAGTTAAAAAATAAAATAACCTGTCTTTCCCTTGGTACAGAACAAAATGTAGTGCTTTAAACATTATGATAGAATAGAAAAAAAAATCATTAAATAAGCTGATCAAAGCAAAACAAAACATAACAAGCAAAACCCAGAAAGATACCATCAAACCCCATATTTAATATAAAATAAGGACATTAAATCAATCTACATGTACATTTGGGATTTAAAAGTCATAGAAACATTTTATGAAATAATTCAGGAATCTAAATTTGAAATATAAACAAAATGGAGGAATTTCCAAATAAATATAAATGACCAAATTAGTTCAAAAATGTAAAACTTGAAAATAGACCAATAACGAAGTTGTATAATAGGCAAATTTTTACTCACCCACAGAACCACATTTCATTAACACTTCAGAGAACAAATCCCCCATTATAATTATCTTGCACCAACTTTTGCAGAGAATAAAAGTAGAAATATCTACTACATTTATTTATGCAGTTTATGTAATCTTTGTAACAAAATTGGAGAAGCATTTTATAGGAAAAGAAAATCACATAGACCAGTCTCACTTTATTAATATAAATGCAAATGAATTTTTAACTTAGCAAATTAAACCCAGCACTTATCCAACATAAATCACAGTTCCTAAATTTGTCCATAGAATTTTAAAATGCCTTATCAAGACATGTAATAATGAAATTTACCATATTTATAGACTAAGGGAGAAAAATAAACATGGTTGTTTCAGAGGCAGAGAAAACATTTGTAAAGTTGTAGATTTAGCGAGTGTCCAAGCTAGAGTACATGCTTTCAAATCCAGACTTGCTTGACTGTGCTTCAGGTACACCATGGGAGTTAAGAGGAAAAGATCCAAATCCTTCCATTTTTTATGATGTCATGTACTATGCTGTATTTATTCAAAATGCACTAATTGATATGAAATGAATCCCCAATTTCTCTACACTTTGTTCCCTCTCTCTCTCGTTGTTGTTGTTGTTGTTGTTGTTGTTTTTGAGACGAAGTCTTGCTCTGTCCCCAGGCTGGAGTGCAGTGGCGTGATCTCTGCTCACTACAAGCTCCGCCTCCCAGGTTCACACCATTCTCCTGCCTCAGCCTCCCAGGTAGCTGGGACTACAGGCGCCTGCCACCGTGCCCGGCTAATTTTTGTATTTTTAGTAGAGACGGGGTTTCACCGTGTTAGCCAGGATGGTCTTGATCTCCTGACCTTGTGATCCACCCGCCTTGGCCTCCCAAAGTGCTGGGATTACAGGCGTGAGCAACGCACCTGGTTTTTTTTTTTTTTTTTTTTTTTTTTTTTTTTTTTTTGGCTAAAACAGACTGGCTCTGTCACCCAGGCTGGGGTGCAGTGCTATGATCTCGGCTCACTGCAATCTCTGCTTCTCAGGTAGAAGAGATTCTCCTGCCTCAGCCTCCCAAGTAGCTGGGACTACAGGTGCCTACCACCATGCCCAACTAATTTTTTGTGTTTTTCGTAGAGATAGGGTTTCACCGTGTTAGCCAGGGTGGTCTCGATCTCCTAACCTTGTGTTCCGCCTTCCTCAGCCTCCCAAAGTGCTGGGATTACAGTCATGAGCCACCGCGCAGGGCCTACACTTTGTTCCCTTAATCATCTAGCTTGACCTTCCTTTCTATCTCTACCATGTAGGACATAATCTTCTGCCTTACTCTGACCTCTGCTGTAATAGACCTGCCAGACCTGTGAGCCTATACCCAGATTCAGTATATAACAGTTCATGTACTAAAATTATATCAGGAATATATCTAGGAAGAACTACAACATCAAACTACAATATATGTTATAATTTTGTTAATTTATAGGAATAATTTCACCAAAATGGATTAAAACTCATTCTTAACTGACCACAGTCTAAATTATTCACAATATAAATATAATCAAATGTTTCTTGTTTCAAATCAAATTAAATAACTGTATAGTTACTATGTAGGTTTTGATATGAATTAAAATTTCTGTACAAATATATTCTCCTTCCTTAGAAGGAGTTTAGTACAGACTCTATTGGAAATTTATATTTTAGAATTAATAATTACCTATTTCAGCATAAAATTAAAAACAGTATTTTATGTGGAAATGAACCAACCAACAAATTGCAATAGAAAATAGAATCCCTATTTCTCTTACTGCATTTCCCACTATGGAAATATACCCAGAATCAAGAGACGCAATATTTTATGTAGCTGAATTAGCAGAGAGAGGCTGCAACAGTGCCGAAAGCCATAATTTGTAATAGCATACTAAAAAATATTCATCAACCACAGATGGAGCTCAAATTATCTGCAGAACAAAACTGGAAATACCTGTAACTTAGAGGTAGTTCAGAAAGTAATAAAGGCAGTTGGCAGATTCTTCACCAAATGTTCCTTCTGGAACTCCCATCGACTCTCTTCAAAGATAACACCATCCTATTGCCAGATTTGGCATGCTGATTTGTACTGAGATGAAACCTCCTGGAGTATTTTCCTGCACAGACAGGAGTTTAGAAGTGACCACACATTTTCCAGAACAATGTAATGTTTGCTTAAACTGCCTTTAAATGCTCCAATACAAATTTTCTGTTTTCTTTTGATTTTTCTATAAGGGCTAAAGATAAGTAGGTATCTGTAAAATTTTTTCTGTTATTTTTTATATTTGCTTACTTTGGGGAATTATTTTTTCTTTTGGAAAATATATTCAGATCCATTTGCAGTTTTAGATTTAAAAAATAATGTGTACCTTATGAATTATTTTTAATATTCATAAGTATCACATTATCATTTGCAAAATTAATGTTTAAAATTATGAGAAGTACCCTGCTAAATAAAGTTCTAGACAGGAGAGGCTGGAAAAATGTTGAATTGGTTATTAACTTTTTTTACCATTTTAAAATTATAACATTATGGATTATGTATTCATCTCAAATCCTTTAGGAGAAATTTCGGAGAATTTCATACAGATTAACATTAATGTATGAAGAATAAATGAGCCAATTAATAAATATATGAAATGCAGAGAAATGTACTCAGGGAGTAATTGCACAAAATAGGAACAAAAAGAGATCACATAGCCTTAGGCTGTCTTTAGATCTCTTTAGAATGAGTCAGTCTCCAGGTGTGATCAATGAACAGGAAGGATCATCTGGGGTGTTGTTAGGAAGGTGAATTTTCAGAATTCTTCCTGCACCGACTGAATCCTGTGGCCCTGCAATCTAAGTGTGCAGCCCTGTAACCAGTTTTAAAATTTTCTACGGGAGATAATAATGCATGTTAAAGTTTGAGAACACTGCCCTAAGAATTTTATTTTATTTTATTTTTTTGAGGCGGAGTCTTGCTTTGTCGCCCAGTCTGGAGTGCAATGGCGCGATCTCAGCTCATTGCAACCTCTGCCTCCTGACTTCAAGCGATTGTCCTGCCTCAGCCTCTCAAGTAACTGAGATTACAGGCACATGCCACAGTGCTCAGCTAATTTTTGTATTCTTTAGTAGAGACAGGGTTTCACCATGTTGGTCAGGCTGATCTCGAACTCCTGACCTCAGGTGATCCACCTACCTCAGCCTCCCAAAGTGCTGGGATTACAGGTGTGAGCCACCACGCCCGGCCTGTCCTAAGACATTAGCTTCATAATTCTACTAAATGAACCTAGCCCATTCATTCTTCTAGTCTTCTAGATTTCTCTGTTCCGTGTCATATTTCCACACACATTTATACCTTCTCTCCCATTCTCCTTCTAATTAACTATTTCCTATTTTAGTGAGAAAAGAGAAGTTTCCAGAATAGAATTTCCCCTTGAGGACACCACCGCGTTTGACAACATACTCATATCTGCCTCTCTGCTCTGCTGTCCCTCTTGTGGCTGAGAGGAGCTGTATGCACTGCTAGTTATGATCGGGGCCACTCTTGTGCATTTGGTCCCATCAGCTCTCAGCTGATTAGGAACAGAACTCCAAAAACTACTCCCTCACTCTTATATCACCATTTTGTTTTCCTCTTTACTTGAATGTTTTTTTTTAACAGCATATAAACATCTTATAATGACTTTCATTTAAAAATACTCTTTTGAGTCCGCATAATCTGACCTTCACATCTAAAATCTTTATTGTCATCTCTCTCTTTCTCACTCACTTTGCTCTAGGCACACTGACTTTTTTGTAGGTCTCCAGGCACTCCAGGCACACTCCAAACTAAGGGTCTCTGCCCTTAGCTGTTTTCTCTGTCCAGAATTTTCTTTCCTTAGATAATTGCTTGGCTAACTTTCTTGTCTTCGTTAAGGCTAAAGCTTCGTCTCACTTTATCAGTGAGACCTACCTAACGACTCTACCTAATGCTGTGCAGTCACCCTAACCCTAGTACTCCTGTGTCCTCTTACTTGTACGTGTTTTCACTAATTCTACAGCATTTTGCATGTTCCAAAAACTAAGGTATTTACTTGTTTACTCATCTTTATTCCTCAGATAAAATATAAGGCCTAAAATGGCAAATATCTATGTTTTATTTACTTATTCATCCCATATCTAGTATAAGGGTAATCTCTTTCATGATTAGTAGCTATTCATTGAATAAATTAATGAAAAGATATAACATACACTAATATCAAGGTTCTTTTTAACATTCACCATTAACTGAAAAAGAAGACATCACAGAATTTGAAGTTGAAATACATGTTTGAAGAATAAGAATTTTCTGTCCAACAATGTTCAGGCACAGAGGTGGTAGTGACTTCCTGCTTTTGCCATGCTTTGTGGTGATTCACCTCCATGCCTTGTTGGACAGTCTCAAGCCTGCCATTACCTTTGTGATGATTTCCGGAACTATACAGGGAAGGGGATTCTTGGAAATGTAGTTCTAACTTATCTAAGTTAACATATTACAAAACATTCGCAATCCATCACTTAAGTAGGTATTCATACTAAATACCCTGTCTTAGCTATTCTTAAATTCTAAACTCAGGCACTATTTAAATCATGCTGCCACAATGCAATTATTTCATAATGCAATTATTACTTGTCCACGCTTAAACATGCTGACTCCCCAAAATAGTATACAAACTCTCATGTATCATTTCTTTATCCCTGGTTGAAGATAGAGTCTACTTCTATTGTAACAGATCATTTAATATCCTTAAATCCTGATATGTTAATGTTAACTATGATAAAAACATTTTGTTTCAGCAGATGGGGGAATGAGAGTGGGGAAAGAAAACAGGTAGCATACACAATTTTTTATGTAAAAATAAAGGAGAATCTTACAACTATTGTATTTCTCTTTTCTTCGACTTGTCATACTTCATAGCTGTTGTTTATATTTGCTTCTTCCGCTCTCCATTCCATTGTCCCTTTATCACCAGCACATAACCTGCCTATCCACGTTTCTTGCCTTGCAGTGTCCAGAACACTATTCTGCAGAGTGAGGGTCATAGCGGTCCTGCCTGCTCTGGGTTGTTACAGTTTTTCATTAATTTTTATCACAAGATATGGAGTCCTGAGAGGCTTCTCATGGGTTATTCTTCATTTCACACATTTAATTCCATACTCACACTGTGTAGTAGCAACGTAATTTCTTTCTGAAAGGGAGAATTGGTTTAGTCAGTTCAGGATACTATTACAAAATGCCACAGACTGGATTGGTTAACCAACATTTGTTTATCACAGTTCTGGAAGCTGGGAAGTCCAAGATCAAGCATATGTGTTTCTTCTTGTGAGGGCATTAATCCCATTCATGAGGGATCTGCCCTCATGACCTAATTATTTCCCAAAGCCCCGCCTCCTATTACCATGGCACTGGGAGTTAGAACTTTAAAATATAAATCCTGAGAGGAATACAATCATTCAGTCTACAGCAAAACTTATTACCCCATTTCAATAGAGTAACTCACTTCTCTGCCTCTTCATTTACTGGAGTGAAGAGTCCAAAGAAGCAGTATGGCAGTTTCTACTTCCAGTTTAATGAAACCATTGCATGTCCCCTTATGGAAGCCTTTCTTGCATTGAAACTAGGATGTGGAATTTTTTTTTTTTTAATTGCTATCCAATTGTATAGGGGTAATGATGAAAAAACTTGCTCTTCATTTCATCCCCTGAGTAATGGACCTGTGAACACAATTTATGGGATAAAGGGGGCCATATATTGGTTGTTGATTTAGAGCACATACATATACTGAATTATATTATCCTAGTCCTGTAAGACATTCCCACAGACTTGCACTATATGTGAGTTTCCAAAAGACCATTCACTTTTCTTTTTTTCCAGGTTTATTGAGATAAAATTCTCAAATAAAATTGTATAAATTTAAGGTGTACAAAATAAAGAGTTGACACATGTATATAAAATAATTACCACAATAAAATTAGGTAACACACCTATCACCTCCCATTAATTACCATTTGTATATGTAGTGAGAACATTTAAGATCTTTAATAAGGAGCTAACACCCAAAATATACAAGAAAGTCATATAACTCAATAGCAGAAAACAATCTGAATTAAAATGGGCCAAAGACTTGAATAAACATTTTGGGGAGAGTGTGGGGAATAGACATTTTTACAAAGAAGACATACACAATGACAAACAAGAATATGAGAAGATGTTCAATGTCACCAATTATCAGGGAAATGCAAATCAAAATCACAAAATATCACCTCACAACTGTTACAATGGCCATTATAAAAAGATAGGAAATAAATGATGGCAAGGATGTGGAGAAAAGGGAATCCTTGTGCACTGCTGGTGGAAATGTAAATTAGCATAACTATCGTGGAAAATGGTATGGAAGACTTTCAAAAAATTTAAAATAAACTATCATAAGACCCAGAAATCTCACTTCTGTGTATGTATCCAAATAAAACAAAATCATTAGCTCAAAGAGCTATCTGCAGTGCCATGTTCATTGCAGCATTATTCACAATGGTCAAGAAATGAAAACAACCTTAGTGTCTATAGAAGAATAAGTGGATGAAGAAATTGTAAGATATATTATAATTTTATATATTTTAATATATAATCTCACATGTGAAATCTAAAAATGTCAAACTCATAGAAATGGAGAATAGAATGGTGATTTCCAGGAGATGGGGGTTGGAGGAAATGGGAAAATGTTGGTCAAGAGGTACAAATTTCAGTTATATGATTAATAATTTCAGGAAATTTAATGTACAGCTTGGTAACTATAGTTAACATTAAGACCATTCACTATTCTACTAAGACAGCTATTTTTAGTGTGAGGCACCATGTGGTAAGACCAGTCAATTTCATAAACATGCAATCATTGTTAAACTTCATCTTATATAAAATGGTTTACTTGACCAGAAGCAATGCAGTGTAGAATACACATTAGTCATTCTGTAACTACACAATCCATGTAGAGAGTAAGTGAAAACTATGTCTTCTAAGATGGTAGTACTCAAGCTAGGCAAACTGCTACATGTAGCTAGATAAATCCCTTGGAGAACAATACCATATTGGAGGTTCTGTGTGCCAGCTGAGTGTGCACCCAGTGAGCACTAACCTGCTGTTGGCAAGTTAGACACTCAGCAATAGGTATTATTTAGTGAGTCCATGAATAACTTAATCTCTGCTGTCACAACCACTTTGCTCATGAACCACGTTTACAAGGACAGAGTCATTGAGGAAAAGGTGGAATTATATCTAGAGAACAGAGTATCTTATCTACCTAATTACTAATAGGTTTTTCCTAGGTTAACATTTATGTTGGGCACATATATCTTCACATTCTGTGTCAACTTAAAGAAGTTTATCCATAGATTTATTCAGCAAAAATTCTTACCTAAAATTTCTTAGCTATATCCTTTCCAAGTTACCCATTATGCAGCCAATTTGTTATTGCTTATCAATCAACATAGATCTATGTACTGATCAATTTCTACCTCCATTAAAAAATGAATTACTTGGTGCTCTGCTCAAAACTCTGCCCACTGGGAAGATTTTTCTTCACTTTTGTCCTTCATAGGCACTCCTGCATGGGGCTGTGGCAACGCAATTAGCAACTTCAGATGGTACCATGATATCTTCCAAACAATTTGTAGAAACTTCACCAAGGTAGCAGGCCCTCACTTTCTGGTGAGATTTATTTCCTACTCTCTGCAACATGGCCCTTGCTGCAATTTCTAAAATAATTGCCATTTACCTTTGAGTTGGTCTGATCAGCAAATTGTTGATGAATTGAATGAGCCAGAATGATGCCGTCATTGGTGGAAAGCACACGCAGGATAGTTTGAGTTGGAGATTTGATATAGTTCTGCAATTAAACAATGAAGATGTGTATCTGACTACCTAGCTTAAAATCAACTTCTTCTGATGATCTTTATTACCAGGTATGCAAAGGATGTGTGGAGGGGGAATTCACTGCATCAAGAACTGCATTTCAGGCACAAAATAATGTGTTGATTTTCTTTAGTTATAAGGTCACATTTGGAATGGCTGCTGAAGTTAGAGTCCTCATGTGATCCTCATGTGATTGCATCTGTGATAATCCGCTCTCATTTGTCATAATCCATCTGTCTTCTGCAGCAACCAAATTGACACGTTAAAAGGGATGTGGTAGAAATCACCAACCTTTTTCTTTCACATTCTTAATGGTGGCAATTATCTCTGCAGTTTCTCCAGGAATGTCTCATTGATGAGGCCAATTGTCTTCCACTTGGCCCTTTGACTAGAATAATCCTCACACCTTGGATCAGGGAAGTAATATGGAGATTATTTCAGAAGCTACGTCTATTTTGTGTCGAGAAATAATTAAAAATGTTTCATGACACATTAGGTCCACTGAGAGATGAATCTGAGCCAATTCTGTTTTATCACCCGTGCTTCATAAGCCTCTGAATTCCCTGGTGGACTGATGGCATTCTGGGTTTCTAGGACTTAGTGTCAGTTGACAGCCAGTATTCAGTAGTCAAGGGACCCAGCTGTGGTAACTGAGTCATGGAGGCAGGTCCTTCTCCTGCTGTTCTCGCGATAGTGAATAAGTCTCACAAGACATGATGGTTTTATCAGAAGTCTCCCTTCACAAGCTCTCTCTTTGCCTGCTGCCATCCACATAAGATGTAAGTTGTTCCTCCTTGCCTTCTGCCATGATTGTGAGACCTCCCCAGCTTCATGGAACTGTAAGTTCATTAAAACTCTTTCTTTTGTAAATTGCACAGTCTCGGGTATGTCTTTATCAGCAGCAGGAAAATTGACTTTACATCTTTTTACAGAGAATAACCACCACAGAGCTGTTCAACAATGAGTGACTCCCACACATATTTCTCATAGCCTCAGTAAAGGGAAGGTCTGCTGGATGCTCTCACATGACAAGACACGAAATGAGTGAGCGGTTTTCACATGAAAAATCTGCTCTAGCTTTCCAACCTTCCTAAACCTTTGGGTTCCTTCTTTTACAATACAGCAAAGAAATTCAGTCTAGGTCACCTTTGAATTTATGCTTCAGTCAAACAACCTAAAAGACTCTCTCTACCAACTACCATAGATAACACAGATAATACAGAATCCAGAATATGTACCAACAAATATGACTTGATCCCACATTATTTTATTTCACTCTTATTCACCCTCGGGAAGCATTGATATAAGTTGGAAAAATCTTATATTCTTGTTGTCCTCACAGCATACAATTTACAACTTACTAGTTGAGGCTTTCAGATTTGAGTCGGCTTTAGTTCTAGAAACAATGAGAGGTGTTGAGTATAATCCTTAGGAAAAATCAGCAGTTCCCTCATGATGACTGATTCTTAAACAAAAGGAGACTATATCCCTCAGGGGACAAAGGAGTGCTCCTACTGGCAGAGAAGGCTCAGCAGAATTTACAAAATCAAGATCCCTAGTTATATAAAAGTTCAAACATATGTCTCCATCCCACTCTTTGGTGTTCCACTTCTACCTAATCAATGCCTTAATTTTAACATAAGAGACCTGTGGGACTGTGAATTCATTTTGTGTTACAATTCAATCACCCACAAGATGAGACTGTGGGTTTGGTTTTTATAACTTGGGCTCTGTGTCTATGGGGAGTAAGTGGTTATTTTGGTGTCATCACAAAGTTTTTTGATCACTTTTCCAGGCCTTTAGTTTTAGTTTTAAAGCTTTGCACTAATTGGGTTGTTTTTATCTCTCTTTTATAAGCACTGCAACACAAGTAAAAACAACCAATCAATTACATCATACTCTTTATTTTCACTAAAATATTACTAGCAGCAACTACTTTGTCTCCTAAGCCTTCCCTCCCATAGGGATTTTATTACAAGAGTTTAATTGAAGTATGATAATTTAAGTGACTATTTGCCACAGATTGCCATGGACTACCAGTCAGCGTCCTTTACTATGGACAACAGCATCACTAATGCCATTAATATTAATCGTATCAGAAGTTTTTTTTTAAGGAAATCCATTCTGAAGGTTGTATATACTGTAACTGCTTAAATCACCACTGACACCACCATACCAGCCTCACAAGGGCACGAAGTTCTTAACTTAGATCCTTCTAGCTCTCTAAGAAGTCTGTCTTTGATTATACCAAAAAATATTATCTGGCTAAAACTTTCAATGATGCTTTTGTGAAAGCACAAAAGATGCTCTCTTGTGTTTGCCATTACCTTATTTATCTCCAGATCCATTTCTTATTCTTCTCTTGTAAGTTACATTTCCCTGGTTCTCTTGCTCTCTGGCTTTCCTAAAGATTTGGTCAACGTGAGGCAACTGAGGGAAGAAAAGAAGGAGGAAGTGAAAATGAGAGGAATTAAGAGAAATCAGGGTTTTTCTAACCATTTCTCTGTGCCTTCAGTGATAAATCTAGCAATGGCTTTATGTACTCTTTGACTCTGTTTCATTGGCCTAACACTCATTTTGTGGCCCTGACTCCTGCAGGGGTAACATTGCTTTGGTTAAAGTTCCATATGGAATGCTATGGTTTCTAGTCTCCTCCCTTGTAACCTCCTGCCTTAGGGACAGTGGAATTTTCTGTTCCTAGTCTACTGGGTGGCATTACTCTCTGTTGCTATAACCCTCAGTGTTTTCATCAACCCATTCAACTGATTCCTTGAATTAAATTCCCTAGGCTTAAAAATTCCTGGAGGTTGAGGCAGGCTGATCATGAGGTTAGGAGATTGAGACCATCCTGGCTAGCACAGTGAAACCCCTTCTCTACTAAAAATACAAAAACTTAGCTGGGTGTGGTGGTGGGTGCCTGTAGGCCCAGCTACTTGGGAGGCTGAGGCAGGAGAATGGCATGAACCCAGGAGGCAGAGCTTGCAGTGAGCTGAGATGACACCATTGCACTCAGGCCTGGGCGACAGAGTAAGACTCGGTCTCAAAAAGGAAAAAAAAAAAAAAAAAAAATCCTGTAATAGTCTCTATAACCTCAAGTAGACTCTCACTGATTTACACTCTTAGCTGACAAAACTCAGAATAAATTATATATTTTTCCAGCTAAGAACTGCTCCTTCATCATTTATATTCAAGCTCTACATTTTCTGTAAACCATTATTTGCTAACAGCAAGCACAATATAACAGAAATGAATACTATATTAAAGGCATAGTTTAGTCCAAGTCCAGATGTACAAAATATCCATTTTCTAATGAGCATCATAATTTGCAAAAGCATGGTGTATATTGTTGAACAGAATATTCGTCTTAAACATCTGTTCTTGGGTTACTTATTTTATGCAGCCTTTCACAAAGGGTAGGCACGTTCCTTATATGAGCATAATTAGGAGTCCACCAAAATGTTTTCCTGATTGAGATCACCTTTACAAGAAAATTACTCCTAAAATGAAATCTCATTTCTACACAAAAAGGAATACCTATGACGATCTTTATTCATACAGTTTTTAAAGTAATTTTTTAATTATCAGTTTTGACCTACCTTTAAACAAAGCAGCAAAACAAAAACATCATGTTGTATGCATAATTTTCAGCAAAATAGATGACAGCATTTATAAATAAATATAAACACGGATATAGAGATATATAGTTAAGTCTCGACATGCCATTTTTTATAATAAATACTTGTCATTTATTATAATAGTTTCAAAAATATTTTTCAATTAGAAATTAAAAGATGAAGTATCATGAGAATTTGCAAGTGTTTGACTTGGTGGTAAAACATCTTTAATTTTTTATAGTAACTAATGTAGCTGTTTTCCTTTTATTACATGCCTGCTAAGAGTATTGTTGTAAGTAATATTCTTAGATATATTTTTGAAGCATCTTCATACTCCTTTTACCTTACTACCTGCATACTGTTTCTATACACAGCCCTGCTTTCTCATATTCTCTTCTTCCTCTTACAGATATTTTTCTCATTATCATCTCAGTCTACTCAGTAGACTCACCCACTCTTACACCTTAGCTGCATAACTCATTTAAGTACATTAGCTTCAAAAGGCTATATATATATATAAAATATATAATATATAATTGAAAGTTTCTTTTTATATTATTTTTATAGCAAGGAAATAAAACAACTTTTTTCTCATAAAGTTCTTGTTTCTAGAACATCATCAAGTCTTGGTAATTTCTTCATGAATAGGCTAAAATGTTAACTGATTTAATGTGTAAAGCACCATTAATAAGTGTCAATACTATGTAGTCAGGGCCTTAAAGTAGCTTAAGTTCTACTTCTGAGAGACAATTATAAGTAAATAAGAGAGCTATATTATTTCAGAATATAACAAATGTGATGTAAAACTTTAAAAATTACTGTAAGATTTGACAAAGAATAATTGAAAGTATGATGAAGAGGCAATGCACACAAAATGTCTCTGGATAGTGACATCAGCAAAATGATAGAATGGGAAGTACAAGCCCTTGATCCCCCACAGAAACACTGATTTAACAATGATATATGGACACAACACTTTTGTAAGAGGTCTAGAATTCACTCAAGAGTTGGAGTACCCAAGACAATGCAAAAATCAATAACAGCCACATTGAAATGGATAAGAAAAGCATTTTTCCTTTAGCCATGTTAGCCCCACCCAAAAGCCAGTGTAGCTCAGGGCCAGGAGAAATCACTTTAGCCACAACTTTTCCCTCAGGAAAATAGAGAAAGTGAAGCATGCATACAACTTTCTCAGCCTATCAAGCTGCTGCCTGAGGGACGTGTTTCTGTCACACCTCACCCAGAGTGCTGAGGGAACTAGTGTAGCTTGAACACTGCAGGGTAACTAAGAACAAAGAAAAGGAGCACGTGGCAAACTGAAGCTAGCACAACTCAGCAAGATGCAGTGAAGGTGCACGAGCCTGAGACTTCTCCCTTACAAGAAAGAAAGCAATGGAGAATACACATTCATAGAATATGTTTACAAGGCTCCCAGACTCTCTAGCTGGTTAGATTAATGAAAGGCTTTCCCTGTCAATTATAGTCTGTATAGTCTGAGAGAAGTGGCTGTTTCTCCAAATTTGCAGATACCAATATAGAGCTACAAGGAACATGAAGGATTAGGGAAAATATGGTACAACCAAAGGATCAAAATAAACCCCAGTAACCATCCCTTAAGAAAATAAATGTATAAATAAATTTTCTTAATGACAAATTCATCTGAGTGAATCAGCAGGACAGTAGAATTGGAAATTCTAACCCTCACGCTCCCATAAAAACACCAGTTTTAACAACCACCTACTGACAGCAATGACTCTGTGTGAACCTGGGAGGCCACTGGAGAGATTCCATCACTGAATTGGAACAAAAATTCTAAGAATAGTTGCATTGAAGTTGGTGAGAATAATAGTTTCACTTTATCTGCATAATTTCATCACACAAGGCAGCAAAGCTCACTGCCAAGAGCAATCCCCTAAGCCTGTGATTTTCCCCAGAAGGAAAAATTAGAGTAGAATAAGTGTCTGGCTTGCCCTGTCTGGCAGGACGTTGCCCAAGAGGCCCACTTTGGCCATATCCAACACAAATCAAAGAGGAGATCAGTACAGCTGAAGAGTCCGAAAGGAGCTAGGAGCATGGAAAAGGGGCAGAAGTTTAAGGCAATCATTTTGAGGATCTTAAGAATTGACTGCGGATATTACTAAATGACTCATAGATTCCTCCAATAAGTCCACCCATGAGCACTGTGAAACAACTAATCTTTGAATGACCCAAATGACTTAAAAATACTCCCAGAATTCTGTATACATCCCCAAGATGGTAAGCATGAGCCTTTGAAAACATTGTGTTCAAACTTCTGCAGACAATTCACCTGGTGTAATCCTTCACTATTGGGTGAGGAAAACAACTTTGAAAACTTCAGGCCATTGTCCTGGAGAAAATAAAGGGGACTCTCTCAACACCTGGCCTGGCTTTGCAGGATTGAGAAAGGGAACAGAACCATTAGACTTCTCTCCAGTGAAGAGGAAAAATGGAAATGAAGCAGGCATATCCATAGAAAATGGCCCAAGAGACCCCTAAACCTCCAGCTAAACTGATTGATAAAGTATTTTTCTTCTGGAGCCAATAAGGAAGGACAAGAAGAGTGAACGTCTTTCTCAAATGCAAAGACAGCTCTGCAAGAATTCAAAGAACATGGAGAATCAAGGAAACAACACCCGCAAAAGAACAAAATAAAACTTCACTGACCGACACCAATACACAGAGACCAACAAACTACCTCACAAATAATTCAGAATAATCATCCTTAAGAAGTTCTGTGAACTACAAGAAAATGCAGATAGCTAAACAAAATCTGAAAAACAGCACATAAACAAAATTGGAATACCAACAAAAAGATATAAATCATAAAGAATAAACAAGAAAGGCGGGCCTGGTGGCTCACGCCTGTAATCTCAGCACTTTGGGAGGCCAAGGCGAGCGGATCACAAGGTCAGGAGATTGAGACCATCCTGACTAACACAGTGAAACCCAGTCTCTACTAAAAATACAAAAAATTAGGCTGGCGTTGTGTTGTGGGCACCTATAGTCGCAGCTACTCGGGAGGCTGAGACAGGAGAATGGCATGAACCTGGAAGGAGGAGCTTGAATTGAGCTGAGATTGTGCCACTGCACTTCAGGCTGGGTGACAGAGCAAGACTCCATCTCAAAATAAATAAATAAATAAAATAAAATAATAACAATAAACAAGAAATCTGTAGCCAAAGAAGACAATGACTGAAATAAAAAATTCAATAGCAAGCTTCAACAGAAGACTGAATCAAGCAGAAAGAGAAAGAATCAATCAAAAAGAAAGAATTGGAAAACTCGAGGTCACATTATTTTAATTATCCAATCAGAGGGAAAAGAAAAAAGAATGAAGAAATGTTGCTTGCTTTATGGTACACCATCAAGTAAAACAATACCTACATTATGGAAGTTCTAGAAGGAGCAGAGGGGGATAACAGGGAAGAAAAGCTTATTTAAATAACTAATAACATAAAATTCCCCAAATCTAGAAAGAAAGATAAACATGCACATCCATGCTGTTCAAATAACCCCAAATAAGCTCAACACTTTGAGATCTGTGCTGAGACACATTATAATCTAATTATCCAACATGAAAGTCAAACAGAGATTTTTGAAAGAAGCAGAAGAAAAGTGAAATATCACATGTAAGGGAAGGTACAGAAAAATATCAGTATTCTGTCAGCAGAAATCTTGCAGGAAAGAAATAATGAGATGATGTATTCACAATACGGAAAGAAAATATGTCTGTCAACCAAGATTACTTTACTCCACAAAGATGACATTCAGAAATGAAGAGATAAATACTAATGACATTCAGAAATGAAGAGATAAAGACTATATGCTTGTCCTACCACAAAAAAAATTTGCTAAGTTGAGGTCTTCAAGTTGAAACAAAAAAGACACTAAATACAACATGAAAATATATAAATATATAAAATGTAAATGGAAAGGATATAGTCAAATTTATAATACTCAAACACTGTAATAGTGGTGTGTAAGTCACATTTAATACCAGTATGAAAGTTAAAAGATGTAAATACTAACAATAAGTATAGTTATAATAATTTCAATGTGTGTACTTAATAAAAAGACATAAATAAAAATGACATTAATAGCGTAATGTGTAGGGTGCAAGGAAGTAAATGTGTAGAGTTTTTGTATGCTATTGAAGTTAAGTTGTGACTAGCTTAAAATATAATTACAAAGAAAAGTCCCGTAATAGATATACAAAGTATTATTAAAAGTAAAAGCATGACGTAAAATCATCACATCACTAGGGGAAGTAGCAAGAGAGAAAAGAAGAAAGGAAGAAACTACAAAATGGACAGGAAACAATATACAAAATGGCAAATTTAAGTTCTGAATAATAACTTTAAATGTAAATGGATTAAATATTTCAATCAAAAGACAAAGTGTGGTTGAATTTTTTAAAATCTAACTATATGTTGCCTATAAAAGACAAAATTTACCTTGAGAGATTCACAGAGTCTAAAAGTGAAGGGATGGAAAAAGATATTTCATGCAAATGGAAACCAACGATGACTATATAAATATAAAACAAAGCAGACTTAAAAAAAAATTCTTAAAGAGGCACAGAGGTCATTACAAAATGATAAAAGAGGGAAATCATCAAGAGAATGTAGTAATTGTAAATACATATGCACTGAACATCAGAGCACCTAAGTATATAAAGCAAATATTAACAGAACATTTAAAGAAGAATTAAAACCAATACTTTTCAAATTTTTCCAAGAAATGGAAGATTAGGGAACATTTCCAAACTCATTTTATAAAGCCAGCATTATATTGAAATCCAATTCAGACTGTAACACTGCAATAAAAAAGAAAAACTAAACAAACAAAAACTACAAGCTAACAGTCTTAGTGAACATAGGTGAGAAAATCCTCAACAAAATACTAGGAAACCAAATTCAACAGCAAATTAAAAGAATCATAACTCGAGTTGGGTGCAGTGGCTCATGCCTCTAATCCTAGCATCTGCAGAGGCTGAGACAGTCAATTGCTTTCCCCTGCAGCCAGTGTCAGCCAGGCAGGGTCTGGACCGACAGCAGTTCCCCACACTGCAGCACAGTGACTGGACCACTTTGTGGCCAGACTGCTTCTTTAAGCAGGACGAGATCCACTCATCCTTACTGGGTGGGGCCTCCCTGTGGGAATCTCAGCATCTCCAGCCAGGGGTTTGTGGACAATACATTGATAATCCTAAGAGGAACCCCTAGGAGGAGGGGTGGCTGTGGTATCATGGATCAGCAATCTTAGTCTTTTCTGCCTGCTGGCTCTGGAGGGTCAGGGCAGCCTAGATGATGGGGATTCCCCCCAGTGCAGCACACCCACCCTGCCAAAGAGCAGATGGTGTACTTATTTATTTATTTATTTATTTTTGAGGCGGAATCTTGCTCTATCACCCAGGGTGGAGTTCAGTGGCATGAATTCAGTTCACTGCAACCTCCACCTCCCAGGTCAAGAGATTCTCCCACCTCAGCCTCCCAAGTAGCTGGGATTGCAGGCACATATCACCACACTCGGCTAATTTTTGTATTTTTAATAGAGACAGGGTTTCTTCATGTTGGCCAGGCTAGTCTCAAACTCCTGACCTCAAGTGATCCACCCACTTTGGCCTCGCAAAGTGCTAGGATAATAGGAATAAGCCACCACACCAAGCCCAGTCTGCTTATTTAAGTTGGTCTTTGACCCTACTCCTCCTGACTGAGACTTCCCAACATGAATCCACAGACACCTCATAGAGGAGAGCTCCAGCCAGCATTGGGTCAGTGCCCCTTTGGGACAGATCTCCCAGAGGAAGGAGCAGGCTGCCATTTTTTCTGGTCTGCAGCTTCCACTGGTGATATCTCCAGGGAAAGGAAGGACTCAGGCAAACAGGGGCTGGAGTGGACCTCAAGAGAACTGAAGCAGCCCTGCAAAAGAGGGACCTGACTACTAAAAGAAAAACAAACAGAAAGCAACAACATCAACAAAAAAGATCCCACAAAAAAACTCATCCCAACGTCAGCAGTCTCAAAGATCAAAGGTAGATAAACCCAAGAAGATGAGAAAGAATCAGTGCAAACATACTGAAATCTCAAAAAACCAGAGTTCCTCCTCTCTTCCAAAAGATCACAACATGTCTCCAGAAAGGGCACAGAACTGGACTGAGGCTGAGATGGATGAATTGACAGAAGTAGACTTCAGAAGGTAGATAATAAAGGATTATATTCTAACTCACTGAAAAGAAGCTAAGAACCATGATACAACACAGGAGCTGTTAACCAAAATAATCAGTTTAGAGAGGAAAATAAATGATCTGATGGAGCTGAAAAACACAACACGAGAACCTCATAATGCAAACGCAAGAATCAATAGCTAAATAAGCCAAGTGGAAGAAAGGATATCAGAGCTTGAAGACTATCTTGCTGAAATAAGACAGGCAGACAAGATTAGAGAAAAAATAATGAAAATGAACAAACAAAACTTCCACGAACTATGGGATTATGTTAAAAAACCAAACCTGCAACTGATAGGGGTACCTGAAAGAGATGGGGAGAAGGGAACCAAGTTGGAAAACACACTTCAGGATATCATCCAGGAGAACTTCCCCAGTCTAGCAAGACAGGCCAACATTCAAATTCAGGAAATCCAGAGAACCACAGTAAAATACTTCACAAGAAGATCAACCACAAGACAAATAATCATCATGTTCTCCAAGGTCAATACAAAGGAAAAAATGTTAAGGGCAGTCAAAGAGAAGGACCAAGTTACCTATAAAAGAAAGCCCATCAGACTAGCAGCAGACCTCTCAGTAGAAACCGTACAAGCCAGAGGAGATGGGAGCCAGTATTCAACAATCTTGAATAAAATAATTTTCAACCTAGAAGTTCATATCCAGCCAAATTAAGCTTCATAAGTGAAGAAGAAATAAAATATTTTTCAGACAAAAAAATGCTGAAAGAATTCATCACCGTTAGGCCTGCCTTGCAAGAGCTCTTGAAGGAAGCACTAACTATAGAAAGGAAAAACCATTACCAGCCACTATAAAAAACACACTGAGGTACACAGACTATTGTCACTATGAAGCAAATACATAAACAAGTCTGCAAAATAACCAACTAGCATCATGATGTCAGGATCAAATTCACACATAACAATATTAAACTTAAATGTAAATGGGCTAAATGTCCCAATTAAAAGACACAGAATGGCAAGCTAGATAAAGTGTCAAAATGCATCAGTGTGTTGTGTTCAAGAGACCTACCTTATATTCAGAGACACACATAGACTCAAAATAGAAAGATGGATGAAAATGTACCAAGCAAATGGAAAACAGAAAAAAGCAGAGGTTGGAGTCCCAGCTTCTGACAAAATAGACTTTAAGGAAACACAGATCAAAAAAGATAAAGAAGGAAATTACATATAGGTAAAGGGGTCAATTAAACAAGAAGAGCTAACTACCTAAATATATATGCACCCAATACAGGAGCACCTAGACTAAGAAAACAAGTTCTTAGAGACTACAAAGAGATGTAGACTCCCATACAATAATAGTGTGAGAACACCACACTGTCAATATTAGAGAGATCATTGACACTGAAAATTAACAAAGATATTAAGGACTTGAACTCAACTCTGGATCAAGGGGACCTAACAGATATCTAAACATCTTTTCACACTCCCCCCCCCAAAAAGAATATACATACTTCTCAGTGCCACATGGCACATACTCTAAAATTGATCACATAATTGGAAGTAAATTACTCCTCAGCAAATGCAAAAGAACTGAAACCACAGCAGTCTCTCAGACCACAAATTAGAACTCAAGATTAAGAAACTCATTCAATGGGAGGCTGAGGCAAGAGAATGGTGTGAACCCGAGAGGAGGAGTTTGCAGTGAGCCGAGATCGCGCCACTGCACTCTATCCTGGGCCATGGAGCGAGACTCCATGTCAAAAAAAAAAAAAAAGAATAAAGAAACTCACTCAAAACCACACAACTACATGGAAAATTAGCAACCTGCTCCTGGGTAAATAAAGAAATTAAGGCAGAAATAAAGAAGTTATTTGAAATCAATGAAAACAGAGACAATGTACCAGAATTTCTGGGATGCAGCTATAGCAGTATTAAGAGTAAAATTTATATCACTAAATGCCCATATCAGAAAACTAGAAAGATCTCAAATTGACACTCTACTATCACAATTAAAAGAGCTAGAGAGGCAAGAGCAAGCTAATCTGAAAGCTAGCAGAAGACAAGATATATCTAAGATCAGAGCAGAACTGAAGGAGCTAGAGGCATGAAAAGCCCTTCAAAAAAATCAATGAATCCAGGGGCTTGTTTTATGAAAAAAAAAATTAACAAAATAGATAGACTGCTAGCTAGACTAATAAAGAAGAAAAGAGAGAAGAATCAAATAGATACAATAAAGAATGATAAAGGGGATATTACCACTGACTTCACAGAAATTCAAACTACCATCAGAGTATACTATTAACAGCTCTGTGCAAATAAACTAGAAATTCTAGAAGAAGTGAATAAGTTCCTGGACACATCCAGCCTCCTAGATACATCCAGACTGAATCAGGAAGAAGTTAAATTCCTGAAGAGACCAATAAAGTATTCTAAAATTGAGGCAGTTATAAATAGCCTACTAACTAACAAAAAGCCCAGGCCCAGATGGATTTACAGCTGAATTTTACCAGAAATGCAAAGAGAAGCTAATCCATTTCTTCTGAAACTATTCCAAACAATTAAAAAGGAGGGACTCCTTCCTAACTCATTCTATGAGGCCAGCGTCATAATGATACCAAAACCTGGCAGAGATACAACAAAAGAAGAAAACTTCAGACCAATATCTCTGATGAACATCAGTGCAAAAATTCTCAATAAAATAACTGACAAACCAAATTCAGCAGCACCTCAAAAAGCTTATACACCACTATCAAGTTGGCTTCATTTCTTGGATGCAAGGCTGGTTCAACATGTGCAACTCAATAAATGTAGTTCATCACATAAACAGATTTAAAGACAAAAATCACATGATTATCTCAATAGACGAAGAAAAGGCCTCCAATAAAATCCAACAAACCTTCATGTGGTAAACTCTCAATAAACTAGGTATTGATGGAACATATGTCAAAATAATAAAAGCCATGTATGACAAACCCACAGATAGTATCATACTGAATAGGCAAAAGCTGAAAACATTCTTTTTGAAAACTGGCATAAGACAAGGATGCCTTCTCTCACCACTTCTATTCAATACAGTATTGGAAGTTCTGGCCAGGGCATGAGAAAGAAATAAACGTATTCAAATAGAAAGAGAGGAAGTCAAAAATATTTGTTTGCAGATGACATAATCTTGTATCTAGAAAACCCTACTGTCTCAGCCCAAAAGCTTCTCAAGCTGATAAGCACCTTCAGCAAAGTCTCAGGATACAAAATCAATGTGCAAAAATCACCAGCGTTCCTATAAACTAACAATAGACTAGCATAGAGCCAAATCATAAATTAACTCGCATTCACAGTTGCTGCAAAGGAAATACAATACCTAAGAATATAGCTAGCAAGAGATGTGAAGGACCTCTTCAAGAGAACAACAAACAACTGCTGAAACAAATAAGAGATAACACGAACAGGAGTAATTAATATCATGAAAATGGCCATATTGCCCAAAGTAATGTATAGATTCAATGCTATTCCCATTAAACCAATATTGACATTCTTCACAGAATTACAAAAAAACTATTTTAAAATTCGTATGGAACCAAAAAAGAGCCCTATAGCCAAGTCAATCCTTAGCAAAAAGAATAAAGCTGGAGGCATCATGATACCAGACCTCAAACTATGTTATAAGGCTACAATAACAAAACAGCATGGTACTTGTACAAAAACAGACACAAAGACCAATGGAACAGAATAGAGAACTCAGAAATGAAAGCACACATCTACAACCATCTCATCTTTGAATAAAATCTGTCAATAACAAGCAATGGGGAAAGGATAGCTTATTTAATAAATGGTGCTGGAAAAATTGTCTATCCATTTGCAGAAAATTGAAACTAGACCACCTCCTCAAACCTTATACAAAAATTAACTCAAGATGGAGTAAAGACTTAAATGTAAAATCCCAAACTATAAAATTCCTAGAAGAAAATCTAGGCAATACCACTCAGGACATAGGCACGGGCAAAGATTTCATGATGAAACCATCAAAAACAATTGCAACAAAAACAAAAATTGACAAATGGGATCTAACTAAACTAAATAGGTTCTGCACAGCAAAAGGAACTATCATCAGAATGAACAAGCAACCTGCACAGTGGGAGAAAATTTTTGCAATCTATCTATCTGACAAAGGTCTAATATCCAGAATCTACAAGGAACTCAAACAAGTTTACAAGAAAAAAAAAAAAAAAAAAAAACCATTAAAAAGTGGGCAAAGGACATGAACAGACACTTCTCAAAAGAAGACATTTATACAGGGACTGTGCATGGTGGGTTACACTTGTAATCCCAGCATTCTGGGAGGCTGAGGCAGGCTGGTCACGAGGTCAGGACATCAAGACCTTTCTGGCTAACACGGTGAAACCCCATGTCTACTAAAAAACACGAAAAAAAATTAGCCAGGTGTGGTGGTGGGAGCCTGTGTTTCCAGCTACTCAGGAGGCTGAGGCAGGAGAATGACGTGAACCCGGGAGGCGGAACTTGGCAGCCTGGGTGACAGAGTGAGACTCCGTCTCAAAAAAAAAAAAAAAAAAAAAAAAAAAGGAAGACATTTATGCAGCCAACAATCATATAAAAACAAGCTCAGTATCACTGATCATTAGAGAAACACAAATCAAATCACAATTAGATACCATCTCACACCAGTCAGAATGGCCTTTCTTAAAAAGTCAGGAAACAACAGATGCTGTTGAGGTTTCAGAGAAATAGGAGCACTTTTACACTGTTGGTGGGAATGTAAATTAGTTTAACCATTGTGGAAGACACTGTGGCAATTCCTCAAAGATCGAGAACAAGGAATACCAGTTTCTAGAACCGGTGATCCCATTACTGGATATATACTCAAAGAATATAAATAATTACATTACAAAGATGCATGCACACATGTATTTATTGCAACACTATTCACAATAGCAAAGAGATGGAACCAACCCAAATGCCCATCACAATAGACTGGATAAAGAAAATGTGGTGCATATACACCATGGAATGCTATGCAGCCATAAAAAGGAATGAGATCATGTCCTTTGCACCACCATAGATGAAGCTGGAAGCCATTATCTTCAGCAAAGTAACACAGGAACAGAAAACCAAACACCACATATTCTCACTTATAAGTAGGAGTTGAACAATGAGAACACATGGACATAGGGAGGGGAGAATCACATACTGGGGCCTGTCAGGGGTGGGGTGGGAAGAAGGAGAGCATTAATAAAAATAGCTAGTAAATGCTGGGCTTAAAACCAAGGCGATGGGTTGATAGGTGCAACAAACCACCGTGGCACACATTTATCTATATAACAAACCCACACATCCTGCATATGTACTCCAGAACTAAAAATAAAAATTAATAAACAGTTAAATATTAGTTAATCTGTAGAGTTTGAGTGCTTTGCTGGTGAATTGGAAAAAATATTATACAAATTTAAACTACTTGAAATAGTTTAGGCAGAATAGTATAGAACCCTGGCATGAAGAAAAATA
Source organism: Trachypithecus francoisi (assembly GCF_009764315.1). NCBI lineage: Eukaryota > Metazoa > Chordata > Mammalia > Primates > Cercopithecidae > Trachypithecus > Trachypithecus francoisi. The sequence continues at coordinate 154,069,469 of NW_022681454.1, read as the reverse complement.
CAAAAAATGTATAAATAAAATATTTTGCAAGGGTAACAGTGATTAAATTTGATCTTTAAGTGAGTATATTGAGACCGAGATAAGGAAAATAGTTAGACTAAATATATTTTGGAGATTTCTAGTTACCTTTTCTGAACTAAAGGTAGTACCAGTAACTGAGAACAGGAATAGGGGAATATAATAGTAGACAGGACATTAATTTTGATCACTTAAGTGTAGATAGTATTGATATGTTTTGGTTTTGTGTCCCCACCCAAATCTCATCTCAAACTGTAATCTCCCGCTGCTGAGGGAGAGACCTGGTGCGAAGTGATTGAATCATGGCAGCACCCCTTGCTGTTCTTGTGGTAGTGAGGGAGTTCTCATGAGATCTGATGGTTTTTAGAGTGATGGTTTCCCTTTCTCTCTCTCTCTCTTTTTCCTGTCACCTCATGAAGAAGGTGATTGCTTCTCCTTCACCTTCTGCTATGATTGTAAGTTTCCTGAGGCCTCCCCAGCCATATCGAACTGTGAGTCAATTAAGCCTCTTTCCTTTATAAATTACCCAGTCTTGGGTATTTCTTTATAGCGGTGTGAAATCAGATGAATACAAGTATATTTAGGATTTATTCTATTTATTAATGCAAATGTCACCTGCTGTCACCATTCTGGGAACATCAGTAAAGTTGTGGTAAAGTAGCATGAAATTGAAATATTCATGCAAAATCTTCATGACTACTTTCCAGCTCCCAATTCAGTTATCTTTGACATTTCCTAAATCCACTTTTAATGTATATCACAAACCATTGTTACATATTCTCTCCAGCAAACAGTTATGGTCTTTCTTTTCCAGTCTCATAGCCCAATGTTAATGTTCACTTCTCATTTATTTACTTATGGAGCTCCATTTTCTTGTGAGGATGCTGTTGTAAATGCCCAGGGTACTATGTCATGAAGTTTCCAACCCACTAGATACCCAAGAAGGGCCAAGTTAAAACTAGAGATAAAGAAATTATCCTCCCCTCTCATGCAGTGCTTTGTCACCTCCGAAGTAAATGGCTGTGATTGTTCTCCTTAAAGAAAGCTCCTTTGACTTTTTTTTTCTCTTCGGTCATTCACTGGAAGCTCCAGTGTCATTTGAAGATCAGGGGAGACATAGGTACACCACTATTTCTCTTGCATCTATCACCCTCTGCCAACTTTCATTCATTACTTCCCTTTTGTCTGGAAGCAAAGCACGCCTTTCCTTGAATACTAAATATGCAACACACGAGGGTTTGCCAGACTTTCAAACTTCCTGGTTTAGCAAAATTTAAAGCAAAACTTTTTCTCACTAACATAGAATAACTTTTTACTTTGTCAAATGAAAAGGTCATTGTAACCCCCACAAATTTAAAGGATATCATCTTATAATACAAACGATAAATCCTTTTAGTGTTAAAAAATAAATGCGCTAATGTGTCTGTATTTTTCTTACGTGTCTGAGTGTTAGATAAAAGCCTGTCAAGCACTCACCCCAGTTCTTAAGAGCTGTACTTGAGAATCTTTGCAACAGAAAATGGGAGAACCACCTGCCCAACACTTCCCAACATAGCCATGGTCAATGAGGACATCCCACTATCAAACGTGAATATCAATTATCTCACTCATAGATCAAAAGGGAAAGATTATTCCAATTACCCAATTATCACATCGGTCAGTTTAATTCATTGCTGCTTGAATGTAATTGCCTATACCTCATGTCTCTGAAATATATGAATTTCCCAGACAAGCTTTCAACATTTTTCTGAAAAATGATATTTTACTAGAATTTTGAGTGCACAGGGAAAATAAATAGATAACTTATGATATCACACAAATTCACAACTTGCCTTATATGCAGGTGTTTCCTCTGATTATTCTCATATAAGCCTGAGGCACGGGTGAGGTGGGAAAGAATTTCTAGAGGATGCAGATTCACTCTTTGCCAATAGGTGTTTTTTGATGGAAACATCTGACAAATGTTGCAGTTAATTCAAAATAAAAATCTATAATTAAAATTTTATATGAAAGACAGGGGCATATCAATCTTCCTACTACAGGAAATATACCCTACCACATACAAAATGCACTTTTTAATTACAAAAGTATTTTTTATTTTAAATCAATATTTTCTAAATATATTAAAGAAATTGAACTTACTTTAATCACATTAAATTAATCAAATTAATCATTAACCAAATAATCAAATCAGATTTAATTATTTGTTTTAAGTATTAAAAAACTAAAATATTTTTAATTTAATGGTCTGATTTATGAAATGGGAAAGATATTTTCAAAATTTTAAATCACAGTATCAGTACACATGCATTCTATAATACATTGTCTAAATTTATATAAATAATTTAACACCCTCTCCACTGTGCTGTTATTTATAACCTGGTCTTATTTTAAACTGTTGGAAATAATTTAGTTAAGGATGTTTAAGTCTGTACAGTAAGTAAAGGACATTTTATCAGCCAAGATAAAAAAAATTATTAGGTAATATTCTACAATCACTGGACTGACAAAATGCCAGTATAAGAGTGGAGGTTACCAAACAGACATGGTTTAGGAGAGAAATTAATAGACCCTGATAGTGGTTATGGAAAAACCTGTGTATTGTAGTTAATTACCAAATAATGTAGTCCACTAACTCTTTTCCTAGGTATTGAAAAATGATATAATATCATTCTCAGTCAAAAGAAACACTGCTCACACTTCACAAGTGCTTACACCTTTCATATACCACCAACTATAATTTCTAAGTTCCTCAAAAATTCTTACTTGTATCCCCACTTTAAATTAGAATAAAGCAACACCACTGTGAGAAATGAATTTATCGAATAAAAAGATCAGTATGGGGGATGAAGAAGAAGGATTGAAAATTTTTTATCCTTATCCAGAGGTATTCAATACAATATATTCACCTTGTTTATTTTATCCCAGAATACCAAAACGATTGGCCTGCCAGTTAGTTGCAGACATTTAGGTAGTGTAAGAAATATGTAGAACATCATATAAACCAATTTAAGATGAATTTTCAAAATACAAATGTTTTTAAAAATACATTGAAATTGACCAGACTCACATTTATATAACCACTGAAATGGTATAATTGGGTAATGTCTTGGAAAACAAAGGAAAAAGTTCTGGAATGTATTCCTGATTTTTTTTTTGGCTTCTATAGATTATAATGTGACATATGATGGGTGAGAGAGGAATATATTAACATGTTTTGCATCCACAGTGGTAGAATCATATCATTCCCAGTGTTTTTGGCATACGAGGCTTGTTTAATTCTAGTTCACATCCTGCACTGACAATATCACAAGAATTTCTTCTGCTATGAAACAAACAGACACACAAAAGCCTAAGATTATGTTGTTTCAACATAATGTGATAAATTAGAGTGAATTTCAGTGTAGGATTTTCTTACGTAAAATATATTCTAATGTGAATTTTAGCATGATATGATGAAAATAACTCTAGGTTGGCTGATGGAAATCTAACTTTTTACCCTATATTACACATTGTATTACCTTTGAAAACTTTGTCATTCTACTTTTTTTTCCATTAAACGTGTTTTAACAACTTTCAACACTTTATTTGGAATTAAAACTAGGATAGTGATTAGTACTTTATTAGAACTAAAAAAACCTGTTGATTGAATGAAAAAGAAATCGATTACTTCACAACATTAATGAATTTAATTATTTGTCTGAACCTCAATTTTTATGTGATTTTTTAATGTAGTACTTCATTAGATCCTATAAATTATATTAATGTCTACATAAGGATAATAGTTATGCTAATAACTAAGATTAATTCAGATTTGCATGTGCTCATCTGTATTTAAGAAATATCTGAAAAGAGGTTCAAATTTTGCAATCTCTTAAGCCCACTAAAACTTATCTTTTCCGATGAGGACCCCTAAAACCTCTGTGTGAAATACAGAAAGCAACTAGCTAAAAACTTGAAAAAGTAAACAAAAGCAGGTTTGTGCAGAGGGAAGTCAAAACTTAAGTACTTTGGGAGGCCGAGACGGGCGAATCACGAGGTCAGGAGATCGAGACCATCCTGGCGAACACGGTGAAACCCCGTCTCTACTAAAAAAATACAAAAAATTAGCCGGGCGAGATGGCGGGCGCCTGTAGTCCCAGCTACTCGGGAGGCTGAGGCGAGAGAATGGCGTCAACCCGGGAGGCGGAGCTTGCAGTGAGCTGAGATCCGGCCACTGCACTCCAGCCTGGGCGACAGAGCGAGACTCCGTCTCAAAAAAAAAAAAAAAAAAAAAAAAAAAAAAAAAAAACAAAAAACTTAAGTAACTCTCATGGGAATAAATATCTCATTATCATGGTTGTTATTGTTTATCCTCTCCTGGCTTTATCTCGAGGGTAGAAACTATTTACAGAGGACTGAAACTGTGGTGAGAATAAAACTCAATAGAAATCTCGTTTTTGTTTTAGAGGAACCAGGATCCTTCATATGGAATGTTGACAAAATAATTTCAGAGGAAACCAAGAAAAGATGTTTAATTTCATGTGTAAACCCACACATGTATTAGCTTAACAGCTAAGCATCCAGAGCGTGGGACAGATCCAAACAACATAATGGCAGTGTTCAAAGCTGAACTGCCATTGGAACCACCCACATCTATCTCAGAGTAACCCCTAGATAATGACGGAGTACAGCAGACCAAAACCAACTTAGCAAGACATAGAAAGTAAAGGGAATCCCATATTAAATTAAGAAAAGAAATCTTAGAAGTGAAAAAGAAAGCATAATTGAAGAATCAAATGGGAAACTTGGATCTGACTAATACAGGATGTGGGGGTGGGGATCAGTGAAGGAGCTTAATCACAGAATGTAGATGAAATAAGACAAAGGAAGTCAACCTAAGACCCACCAGTAGATGTTTTTCAGTTTGAAGAACAGAGGGGGAAAAAAGTGATAAAGTCTAACAGATCATAAGGCATCTGTAGAAAACTATCAAAGAATCTAATACATATGTAATTGTAGTATCAGAAGAAAATGAAAAGGGATGGGCACACCAAAAATTATGTATGTGTGTGTGTACATATTTATTTTTATACATATACATATCCAAACCCATGCATACATACATGCGTATACAAAACATATATACATATACAAAATAATGGCTAAAAATCATAAACATAGTAAAAGAAATATAATTTACAGATTTTAGCAGCTCAGGATTCCAGATAAGATCAAGGAAAGTCATACCTATATACATCACAATCAAACCGCTGAAAACCAAAGATTAAGAAAAACCTCTTGAAAGCAACTAGAAAAAATAAATTACAAATTACAATGATTGTGAATTTCTCATCAGAAACCATTGTGGCTGGAAGACAGTGGAACATCTTTAAAGTGCTTAAATAAAAGAGATGTTAACGTCAAATTTTACATTCAGGGAAAATATCCTTCAGGTATAAAATGGAAATAAAGGTATTCTGTGATGAAGAAAATTTATTTCTGAAAAACCTGCTCTTCTGGTAAAGCCAATAGCAGTTTTCATCAAGATGATGGTAAATAATAGAGGGAATCTTGAATCATCAAGAATGAAGATTTGGGAGGCCGAGACGGGCGGATCACAAGGTCAGGAGATCGAGACCATCCTGGCTAATACGGTGAAACCCCGTCTCTACTAAAGAATACAAAAAACTAGCCGGGCGACGAGGCGGGCGCCTGTAGTCCCAGCTACTTGGGAGGCGGAGGCAGGAGAATGGCGTGAACCTGGGAGGCGGAGCTTGCAGTGAGCTGAGATCCGGCCACCGCACTCCAGCCTGGGCGACAGAGCCAGACTCCGTCTCAAAAAAAAAAAAAAAAGAATGAAGAGAGAACAGCAGAAATAGTAAATACGAAACTAAATATAAAATATTTATTTTTACCACTTGTGTTTTTTAAAATATGTATGAATGTTTAAAGCAAAACTGTAAAAACCTGTGATGGGGTTTTCAATGCATGCAGATTTATACTTACAATAACTGTAATATGAAAGTCAGTGGAAGAATAAAAAGAGCTGTATGTGTTAAGGATTTAACACTGTGAGATGGTACAATAGTGAACCTTGTTAGACTGTCAAAGTTTATCTGTGTATATTGCAATTTCTAGAGTAGCCAGAAAAATAGTCACAATGGCATACTAAAAATATATAGACAAATAATCTAGAAGAAAACAGGAAAAGAGGTACATAAAAATGGGGAGACAAAAATTAAAGAAAAAATAAAATTATAAGTCTACATCTTAACCTACCAAACTTATATTAAATATTGTTGCTTTAAAAACTGCATTTTAATGCCAAAAATAAATGGATAAGAAAGCAGGACTCTATAATATGTCCGCTAAAAAAGACACATTTAAATATAATGAGAATAATAAGTTGTAAATAAAATGAAATATAATTAATCTCTTCTTTAATAGTGGCTTTACAGAATATATAATTGTATTAGAAATATACCAATTATAATTAACTTTCAAAAAATCCTCCTTGTCTTTTCTTTCAGATTATAAGTCTGGCACATGTGAAACTGTGGAATAATACTAAAACTAAAATTAAAAGTGAGAGTCTCACACAGCCTTGGTAGATACAGAGGTAGTAAGAGGCAGAGATCTAAAAGTACCATTACTTGCCCAAGCAGCACCTTCACACCAACGGGGGATATACTAGTTTGTTTATTTCACGGTATTAAACAGAACAGGATGATTTTCAAAAATTTATTTTTATGTCTATATTTAAGAGGTACAACATGATGTTTTGATATACATAACGAAAAGACTGCTACAGCCAAGCACATTAACGTAACCATCACTTGCCTTAGTTACTTCTTTTTGTGTGTATGCTAAGAGTACCTAAAATGACTCTCCTGGCAAATTTTTAGTATGCAATACACTATTACTAACTGTAATAGTTCTTACTTTAGAACTATTCTTTCTTCTTTCCTTTCATTAGATCTCTAGATTTATTCATCTTACATAACTGCAACTTTGTACTCTGTCCTACATCGCCCATTTCCTTCCACTCTCCATTCCTGGGTAAGCACCACTGTACTCTCTGTTTCTGTGTATTCAGCTTCTTAAAAAAAAAGATTCCACATATGTGAGATCATGTAATATTTTTCTTTCTGTGTCTGTCTTATTTCACTTAATACAAGGTTCTCCATTATTTGTTAAAGCAAGAATTTTATATTTTGATAGAGCTATGTAAAAATTTTCATCCTAAAATAATCTTGTCAAAAATTTTAACTCAAAGTATGAAAACTGATATAATACTATGAAAAATTCAGGGTAAATTAGACCAATTAAGCATAAATCTTAAAATAATTTTCATAGTGCAGAAAATGATAACATTGACCCAAATAAAATTAATGAATCACTGAGTAGTAGAGTCAATTTTAAAGTATGGAATGTTCTCACGTGATAATTTCAAGTATGATATTTAGTAGTGGCAAATATAATTGAATATAAAACTCTGAATCTCCTGTGTGCAAAAACCCACAGAATAACTGATTGCATGAAATCACTGCTGCCAGGAGCTTTATTAAAATATGAAAAACAATCACCAAAATGATTTTGAAGCAAATACAAGATATTCAAGATATTTGTTTTCTGGGAGCAATTTAGTAAAAGTATGATTAAATAGCCATAAAATCTACTTTAAAGTTTTCTTCAAGATTGGAATTTGAGGCTTATACAATTGATGATAATTTATTGAGGCCATAGGCTAAAGCTATGGACAAATGTATTTCAGGTTGAGAAAAGACAGCCAAGCTTGAAAATGTACCCTTATGGAATGACAGGGTCAAAAGATGCGTTATAAATTTCTCAAATGTCATACTGAACAAATGAACTGAGAAAATGATGTTAAGCTGACAATTTTCTTTGAAGTTGGTTGATTAAACTGTAGCAGGGATGAAAATGATTTGGTCATTTCAGTGGTCATTTTCCCCTATACTTTTAATGATAATGACTCCAAAATTATTTTATTTGAAAATTATTTTATTTATGACATTAAAAATTGATGAACAAATTTTCAAGAAGAGATGTGAAATTTTGTGTTTAGTTCTTTGGCATCATACTTGTCCAAAAAAAATGTGTGACTGTGTGTCAAGAGTAGGGTCAGCATATCTATGGGAAAGCATGAGTTCTAGTTAAGCCAAAGGAAGTTTCAAGAAGACAGTTACATGTATTCATCTGGCAATCTTGGTTCAAGTGGCCAACTTTGAGGTGGGGGAAGATCTTTAGAGACTGTTTAAAACCACAGGAATGAAATATAACCTGGAGGGAAAAGGTGCAGAAAGAAGAAAGCACTAAAAATTTTGAAAATTTAAAATTCAGGTAGGGGAAAAGTGAAGGAGAATGAAATCCACATGCGTGTAAAACCAGAAACAAACCACAAGGCTTTGGAAACACAGAAGTAAAATTAGAAATGTTTGAAGAAGTATATGATGACTTAATGTCATATTTTAATGTCTCATTCAGATAAATTAAAATTATAAATATGTTGTAACATATAAAATATATCAGCAATGACCAAAGGAGAGAGCTTGTCCAGAAAAGAATAGGTGAAGTAAAATTCTGCAATATTCTATAGGGCTATATTTAGAAACATTCTACACAGTTTCTAAATCTGATTTCCAAAAAATCATTATGTAGGAGTAGGTGAATGCACAATTTTCCCAAATATCTTGTTAATACATCTCTACTTTAAGAGTGTATAATACTTAGAATTAAAAAGAAAGCCACTAGAACAACTAAAACTAAAAGCAAAAGGAACAAAAAGTAGAGCAATTAAGAGAAAGTTGACAGGAAAATCTGCATTTGTTAACTCTAATATATATAATTATTAAGATAACCACTAAAAAACTAATGTGGTAAACTGTTACCCCAACAAACTCAATTTAACTTAGAAAATTATACAAAACAATCATCAATCATCTATGGTAACCTAGTCTCCAGAAAAGAGCATATATTAAGTGAAGAAATATTCATACACGAAGATCTACTAAATCTCAGTGAAAACAGCCAGAGTTCATGGCATTTGAGCCAGAATCTGACTGGTGAGCCTGCTCTTAATGTGGGACTTTCTACTAGAGTGTGAATTTAGGAAGCCAGTAATGCTTTATGATTGGTTTTTAAGTACATTTGGCAATTTTTGATTGGGTCTCTATTTCCAGTTACCTACCTGTGGGGTTTTTAGTCTGGATAGGCCCACGTGGGTTTGTTTTTACTATTTCAACAGGAAGAATGTCTAGTCCTTGAATCTGGGATCTGAGTCTTCCATAAGCAGTTCCCCAGGTCCTACTTTTGGTTGTTCTTCAGTGTTCCAGCATGGTTTGAGATGTTGATTAGTATTCCTGTTCTTGTGGTCTGCCCAGATCATCAATTATCGGTCTGATAACTAGATTAAAATTCAGAAGAACTAGTTCCCAGAGATTGCTGTTTGATGTTGGCTTTTGTTACTGTGAGAAATTTGAGTCATCCATCAAATACAAGGTCCATCTCCTTGTTTATAAAATGAGTAGTTGGATGAACTGACCTCTGTTCAACCTCCTGAATTTAAAATTCAAAGAATTTATCAATTAACCATAGATTTCCATGGTAAATTTGTTGTGAAAAATTAATTTGTTAAAGTTGCTGCTAAATGAGAAACTGAGCTTTTCCCTCAATATTTTCACAGAGATTTAATTCAAGCACTCTAGCTTGTGTAGTTTACTAATAATTCCTCTGAAATGTTCCACTGTGTTCAATGATTCAACATAGTTTAACTTCATTTGCTAAAGGCTACAAATCATCCTAATTAGCATGGAAGTCAAGATGGTTGTATTCTTTTTACTATTTTTGTTTATAACTTAGCTTTGAAACACTGACATCTTTTATATGCTTTCTTATTTTCACTCATTACGCACCTCTAACATGAGCAAAAATGTTATAAAGACTGATTTTTCGTGCTAATGAGAAACTCTGATGAGTGACTCAGTATAAGGAATGTTGCCAATTTGACATCTAATTCAGTAATTCTAAATTTTCTTTTATTGAACAATGTGAAAAAAATGTGTTGCTTCTTAAGAGTCCCTGATGAATCTTTTTAAACTACATTTGTTACTTTCTTGGGATCTTGGTTTTGATATGAATATTTCAATACCAGGCAATGGTTTGTTATACATTTTTGAATTTATATGAAATATATGAACACTTACCCTCCTTAAGAGAAAACTGGCGTGTCATCACAGATGAAGAAGATATTCATGCAGACATTAAAATTATTTCCCATATGCTGAAATTGAATATGAAATAAAAATGTTTTCTATTTTTATTATTGTTTACTAGTATTTGCTCACAACATAAAGTTAGGCAGCATATAAAACTGAAACTATACTTGCTACCATAATTTTTTTTTTTTTGAGATGGAATCTCACTCTGTTGCCCAGGGTGGAGTGCAATGGCATGATCTTGGCTCACCACAACCTCTGCCTCCCGGATTCAAGCAATTCTCCTGTCTCAGCCTCCCAAATAGCTGGGATTACAGGCATGTGCCACCATACCTGGCTAATTTTATATTTTTGGTAGGAACAGCGTTTCTCCATGTTGGTCAGGCTGGTCTCAAACTCCTGACCTCAGGTGATCTGTCCACCTCAGCTTCTCAAAGTGCTGAGATTACAGGCGTGAATCACTGCATCATGCCCACCATACGTTTTTAATGACATATACATCTACAATTCTTATAATTGCAGATTTAGGTAGAATCAATCAATTTTCAGAGAAAAATGTATTTGAAGAGAACATCAATCCACATACATTTATGAATTATTCCCCTTTTAAGCTTAGAGCTCAATTATTAAAGTTAAATTAAAATATTCACCAAATGCTTATCAAATTGAAAACTGAACACTTGGAACAATTCTTACAATAGAATTTATATGTTGGATTTGGTTCCTACTTCAATGCATATTTAAACCACATTTTTGCATTTAAAAAATAAACGTGGAAAGTATTGCCTTTTCAGTGACAAAAGTGAACAGAATAGTAGCTCTCAACTTTTTTTTAAGGAATTATATAATCTTATATCATATTTAATGATTCACATGGGAAATGGTAAGATATATTGGGGTATTTTGTTACAGCGTTTCAATCTTTGTAATGAATTCTACCCTCTAATGCTAACTCTTTGAGTATTTTTTTATCCTTCTGTTCCATCCAGTCTTCCTTTTTATTATTAAGGGATGCAACTATGTGAACACTAGCCTTACAGCTGATATCGAAGAAGGAACTCTAATTGGATAAAAGAAACTAACTCAGAGGGTCATGAGATGGGATAAATTCATTCTTCGTTATATGATGAGATGAACCTTCAAATAACATACTCTTTAGACTCTTGGACAAACATCTCAGTCTGCTGGTTAACATTTAATTCCTTGGCTGATGTCATGAAACCTGAACCTGGCAACTGTGCTGCCTGTGCTTTCTTGGCCTAAGCTCAGCTAGTTGACCATTAAACACGTCTATTGCTAAAGCAGAGTCACAGCCATTCTGTTAAAACGTCAACACGGTTTCTTCTAATTAAGAAAGAACATGCCTGTGCAAATACTCTAAAATGCATTGTATTAGAGTATGTTTGTAAAGTCTTATCTCTTTAAAGGATTTTTAATAGACTATATGGAACAATCCATCTAGAAAAATATCAGAGTGGGAAGTAGAAGAAGAAATACAATTTCAGCCTTGGGTACAGAATAATCATGCAACTAACTTAATTAATGCACTATTCTAACCCATTTTAGGCCCCTGTGCTTTCCAACATGTGTTACAAGGATGCAATGCTTAGTGATTATAGCAAAGAATCAGGGGTATTTGAATTAAGGAAGATAGATACAAGAAAATTTTATTTTAGTATTTTAGTGGGCTATCAGCTGATACTACTTATTTAGAATCCGTGTTCATATTTGAGAATGTGTGTGTGTGTGCGTGCGTGTGTGTGTGTAGCAGTGTGGGTTAGCATTCACAGAGTGCATTCGAGCCATTTCTGCCTTCTATCAAGGTTTAGAAGTTTAACCTGGAGACAGTTTTAGTTACTAGGCTTTGAATGAGGTATATTTCATTTTCCTCTATGTATATTCAAAATTCTTAACTTGCATTTTCCATTTGAGCCCTGTGTTTCTGGCACCCAAGTGTTGGGTAATCACAACATTTGTTTTAGCTTTAGAAATATTCTCAGAGGTTTTCTGAACTGAATCTTTGATTGGTCTTTCTGAAACTTATGCCCCAGAGTCTTAGAATCAACATCTCTGCCATGTGCTACTCGAAACACCTTTTAATTTGGGTCTTGAAACTCAAAAGCCATGGTCATAGATAATACAATAGTCAATGCAAAGCCTAATTAATTATAGGACATGCCATAAAGTTGAATCTTGGGCCTGTGAACAAGCTACAGAAACCCAAAGTCACTTTCTGCAGTATTCACTGTAGTTCCTGAATACAGTATGTCATAGCCCATCTAACTCTGCCTACATAGACTTGGAGCCCAGCTATTCTAGATATTCAGTGCTCTGTTGCTCAGGCAGAAGCAGGTGTCTTGATGTTTGATATCCTCATCATACAGATATGGCTAATAAAGGAAAGCAGAGAATATTTTACTTATTTTAATTTCTGCCAGTGTGTATAAAAAATACTCTCTTCCAAACTCACCCTCACCTACAAGGAAATACGTGTTCAATTTAAGGTCAAGCTGCAGCAGCCTGAGCCATAAGGCCCTGAGCCAGTTTTGTGACCTTCTTGCCATTCGACTCTATCCTAATGCAACCTTCTCTGTATACAAATGAATACTGGCTTATGTAAAAAACAGCCAGAAGGTGTAGGTAACTGCCAACATCAAAATCCCATGTGGCTCACTGGCTTCAAGTCTAAACCTTAAAATTGCAGCAGTTAGAAGCCAACTATGCAACTGCCAAAGCAGCTACATGGCACAATAGAGGTCACTGCAAACCTTACAGGCAAAACAGCAACCAGTACTACTCCAATTATAATAAGAAATCTTTATTTTCTTTTTTAGTTCAGTGACATAAATGCTTAATATTCCTTCCATGACATCACTAGAGCTTCAATCATCCTGAAATTATTTGATCCATGCAATTGTCCCCTTAAGTTTCAAAGTTCCTTGATCAATACACAGGTTACTAATACTCCACCCCTAAACTAAACTGATCTTCCCCAAACTTCATAATACTCCCCAGCTGAGGGTCTCTCCCTGTAAAATTTGATGTACTAAGGAGCATAACTAAAGTGAGATCATAACTAAAGTGAGATCAAAATAATAGCATATTTAATACTGACTGGGTATGAGATTAATTATGGGCTTGTAATAGTGAAGCGCAGAATAAGGTGAACAATCCACCCATACACAGTCTTACTGAGAATCTCCAAGTATCTCCCAATTAGACAGAGGTTTGACATCTAAGTCTTTTTTTGTTTGGGGGCATATCTGAAGACCTGCTCTCTGCAGGCAGGAAGCTTCACCAAACAAAATAACTGAAGTGCCCAGTTGTCTGTACTAAACTCAAAATAACACAACAATGATTCCATTTTTCTGGAGGAAGTTTTCATGAGGAGTGAGATGACAGAGAAAATGGAAATCCTTCTACGTGGCAAAAAAATATCAGGAATTGGGAATGATTTCTTTAATACGACTAATGGAAAAATGTTACAAGTCAGATTTTAAATAGGGACTGCAATGTTCACAATTGGAGATTTCATTTTTCACAGCCTAGACTTCATGAAGTCACTGTAACTCAAACAAAGAAAGCCAAGTCAATCAAAGAATAAAGTCCGAGGTAAATACTTACATTCATGTATTTTATTTTATGACATTTTATTGTTGGGAGCTGGAGAGCCAGGTAAATAATAAATGGTCTTTGATTTCTAGAAGCTCATGATATATAAATAATGAGAAGAATTCATACATTCAGGCCACGAGACTATACAAATAATTTTCCATACATTTCCCTTAATGATATGACATTTTCAAAACAGTAAATAACACTATGAAATGAAAACATGAGAGGGTTGAATTATCAGTAGTTCTTTTTTTTTTTTTTTTTTTTTTTTTTTTTTTTTTTTTTTTTTTTTATACTTTAAGTTCTAGGGTACATGTGCATGACGTTTACATCATGTATAACTCCCCAATGCAATCCCTCCCTCCTCCCCCCTCCCCATGATAGGCCCCAGTGTGTGATGTTCCCTTCCCGAGTCCAAGTGATCTCATTGTTCAGTTCCCACCTATGAGTGAGAACATGCGGTGTTTGGTTTCTCTTCTTGTGATAGTTTGCTAAGAATGATGGTTTCCAGCTGCATCCATGTCCCTACAAAGGACGCAAACTCATCCTTTTTGATGGCTGCATAGTATTCCATGGTGTATATGTGCCACATTTTCTTAATCCAGTCTGTCACAGATGGACATTTGGGTTGATTCCAAGTCTTTGCTATTGTGAATAGTGCCGCAATAAACAAACGTGTGCATGTGTCTTTGTAGTAGAGTAATTTATAATCCTTTGGGTATATACCCAGTAGTGGGATGGCTGGGTCATATGGTACATCTAGTTCTAGATCCTTGAGGAATCGCCATACTGTTTTCCATAATGGTTGAACTAGTTTACAATCCCACCAACAGTGTAAAAGTGTTCCTATTTCTCCACATCCTCTCCAACACCTGTTGTTTCCTGACTCTTAATGATTGCCATTCTAACTGGTGTGAGATGGTATCTCATTGTGGTTTTGATTTGCATTTCTCTGATGGACAGTGATGATGAGCATTTTTCATGTGTCTGTTGGCTGTATGGATGTCTTCTTTTGAGAAATGTCTGTTCATATCCTTTCCCCACTTTTTGATGGGGTTGTTTGCTTTTTTCTTGTATATTTGTTTGAGTTCTTGGTAGATTCTGGATATTAGCCCTTTGTCAGATGAGTAGGTTGCAAAAATTTTTTCCCATTCTGTAGGTTGCCTGTTCACTCTGATGGTAGTTTCTTTGGCTGTGCAAAAGCTCTTTAGTTTAATTAGATCCCATGTGTCAATTTTTGCTTTTGCTGCCGTTGCTTTTGGTGTTTTAGACATGAAGTCCTTGCCCATGCCTATGTCCTGAATGGTACTACCTAGATTTTCTTCTAGGGTTTTTATGGTATTAGGTCTAACATTTAAGTCTCTAATCCATCTTGAATTAATTTTCGTATAAGGGGTAAGGAAAGGATCCAGTTTCAGCTTTCTACTTATGGCTAGCCAATTTTCCCAGCACCATTTATTAAATAGGGAATCCTTTCCCCATTTCTTGTTTCTCTCAGGTTTGTCAAAGATCAGATGGCTGTAGATGTGTGGTATTATTTCTGAGGACTCTGTTCTGTTCCATTGGTCTATATCTCTGTTGTGGTACCAGTACCATGCTGTTTTGGTTACTGTAGCCTTGTAGTATAGTTTGAAGTCAGGTAGCGTGACGCCTCCAGCTTTGTCCTTTTGACTTAGGATTGTCTTGGCAATGCGGGCTCTTTTTTGGTTCCATATGAACTTTAAAGCCGTTTTTTCCAATTCTGTGAAGAAAGTCATTGGTAGCTTGATGGGGATGGCATTGAATCTATAAATCACCTTGGGCAGTATGGCCATTTTCACGATATTGATTCTTCCTATCCATGAGCATGGTATGTTCTTCCATTTGTTTGTGTCCTCTTTGATTTCACTGAGCAGTGGTTTGTAGTTCTCCTTGAAGAGGTCCTTTACATCCCTTGTAAGCTGGATTCCTAGGTATTTTATTCTCTTTGAAGCAATTGTGAATGGAAGTTGATTCCTGATTTGGCTCTCTGTGTCTGTTACTGGTGTATAAGAATGCTTGTGATTTTTGCACATTAATTTTGTATCCTGAGACTTTGCTGAAGTTGCTTATCAGCTTAAGCAGATTTTGGGCTGAGACAATGGGGTTTTCTAAATATACAATCATGTCATCTGCAAACAGGGACAATTTGACTTCTTCTTTTCCTAACTGGATACCCTTGATTTCTTTCTCTTGCCTGATTGCCCTAGCCAGAACTTCCAACACTATGTTGAATAGGAGTGGTGAGAGAGGGCATCCCTGTCTTGTGCCAGTTTTCAAAGGGAATTTTCCAGTTTTTGCCCATTCAGTATGATATTAGCTGTGGGTTTGTCATAAATAGCTCTTATTATTTTGAGGTACGTTCCATCAATACCAAATTTATTGAGCGTTTTTAGCATAAAGGGCTGTTGAATTTTGTCAAAAGCCTTTTCTGCATCTATTGAGATAATCATGTGGTTCTTGTCTTTGGTTCTGTTTATATGCTGGATTACGTTTATTGATTTGCGAATGTTGAACCAGCCTTGCATCCCAGGGATGAAGCCCACTTGATCATGGTGGATAAGCTTTTTGATGTGCTGCTGAATCCGGTTTGCCAGTATTTTATTGAGGATTTTTGCATCGATGTTCATCAGGGATATTGGTCTAAAATTCTCTCTTTGTTGTGTCTCTGCCAGGCTTTGGTATCAGGATGATGTTGGCCTCATAAAAAGAGTTAGGGAGGATTCCCTCTTTTCTATTGATTGAAATAGTTTCAGAAGGAATGGTACCAGCTCCACCTTGTACCTCTGGTAGAATTCAGCTGTGAATCCATCTGGTCCTGGACTTTTTTTGGTGGGTAGGCTATTAATTGTTGCCTCAATTTCAGAGCCTGCTATTGGTCTATTCAGGGATTCAACTTCTTCCTGGTTTAGTCTTGGGAGAGTGTAAGTGTCCAGGAAATTATCCATTTCTTCTAGATTTTCTAGTTGATTTGCGTAGAGGTGTTTATAGTATTCTCTGATGGCAGTTTGTATTTCTGTGGGGTCGGTGGTGATATCCCCTTTATCATTTTTTATTGCGTCTATTTGATTCCTCTCTCTTTTCTTCTTTATTAGTCTAGCTAGCGGTCTGTCAATTTTGTTGATCTTTTCAAAAAACCAACTCCTGGATTCATTGATTTTTTGGAGGGTTTTTTGTGACTCTATCTCCTTCAGTTCTGCTCTGATCTTAGTTATTTCTTGCCTTCTGCTAGCTTTTGAATGTGTTTGCTCTTGCCTCTCTAGTTCTTTTAATTGTGATGTTAGAGTGTCAATTTTAGATCTCTCCTGCTTTCTCTTGTGGGCATTTAGTGCTATAATTTCCCTCTACACACTGCTTTAAATGTGTCCCAGAGATTCTGGTATGTTGTACCTTTGTTCTCATTGGTTTCAAAGAACATCTTTATTTCTGCTTTCATTTCGTTATGTACCCAGTAGTCATTCAGGAGCAGGTTGTTCAGTTCCATGTAGTTGAGCGGTTTGGATTGAGTTTCTTAGTCCTGAGTTCTAGTTTGATTGCACTGTGGTCTGAGAGACAGTTTGTTATAATTTCTGTTCTTGTACATTTGCTGAGGAGTGCTTTACTTCCAATTATGTGGTCAATTTTGGAATAAGTGCGATGTGGTGCTGAGAAGAATGTATATTCTGTTGATTTGGGGTGGAGAGTTCTATAGATGTCTATTAGGTCCGCTTGGTGCAGAGATGAGTTCAATTCCTGGATATCCTTGTTCACTTTCTGTCTCGTTGATCTGTCTAATGTTGACAGTGGAGTGTTGAAGTCTCCCATTATTATTGTATGGGAGTCTAAGTCTCTTTGTAGGTCTCTAAGGACTTGCTTTATGAATCTGGGTGCTCCTGTATTGGGTGCATATATATTTAGGAGAGGCTCTTCCTGTTGAATTGATCCCTTTACCATGATGTAATGGCCTTCTTTGTCTCTTTTGATCTTTGATGGTTTAAAGTCTGTTTTATCAGAGACTAGGATTGCAACCCCTGCTTTTTTTTGTTCTCCATTTGCTTGGTAGATCTTCCTCCATCCCTTTATTTTGAGCCTATGTATGTCTCTGCATGTGAGATGGGTCTCCTGAATACAGCAGACTGATGGGTCTTGACTCTTGATCCAGTTTGCCAGTCTGTGTCTTTTAATTGGAGCATTTAGTCCATTGACATTTAAGGTTAATATTGTTATGTGTGAACTTGATCCTGTCATTATGATATTAACTGGTTATTTTGCTCGTTAGTTGATGCAGTTTCTTCCTAGCCTCGATGGTCTTTACATTTTGGCATGTTTTTGCAATGGCTGGTACCGCTTGTTCCTTTCCATGTTTAGGGCTTCCTTCAGGGTCTCTTGTAAGGCAGGCCTGGTGGTGACAAAATCTCTAAGCATTTGCTTATCTGTAAAGGATTTTATTTCTCCTTCACTGATGAAGCTTAGTTTGGCTGGATATGAAATTCTGGGTTGAAAATTCTTTTCTTTAAGAACGTTGAATATTGGCCCCCACTCTCTTCTGGCTTGTAGAGTTTCTGCCGAGAGGTCTGCTGTTATTCTGATGGGCTTCCCTTTGTGGGTAACCCTACCTTTCTCTCTGGCTGCCCTTAAGATTTTTTCCTTCATTTCAACTTTGGTGAATCTGGCAATTATGTGTCTTGGAGTTGCTCTTCTGGAGGAGTATCTTTGTGGCGTTCTCTGTATTTCCTGAATTTGAATGTTGGCCTGCCCTACTAGGTTGGGGAAGTTCTCCTGGATGATATCCTGAAGAGTGTTTTCCAACTTGGTTCCATTTTCCCCCTCACTTTCAGGTACCCCAATCAGACGTAGATTTGGTCTTTTTACATAATCCCATACTTCTTGCAGGCTTTGTTCATTTCTTTTTCTTCTTTTTTCTTTTGGTTTCTCTTCTCGCTTCATTTCATTCATTTGATCCTCAATCGCTGATACTCTTTCTTCCAGTTGATCGAGTCGGTTACTGAAGCTTGTGCATTTGTCACGTATTTCTCGTGTCATGGTTTTCATCTCTGTCATTTCGTTTATGATCTTCTCTGCATTAATTAATCTAGCTGTCAATTCTTCCACTTTTTTTTCAAGATTTTTAGTTTCTTTGCGCTGGGTACGTAATTCCTCCTTTAGCTCTGAGAGTTTGATGGAGTGAAGCCTTCTTCTCTCATCTCGTCAAAGTCATTCTCTGACCAGCTTTGATCCGTTGCTGGCGATGGGCTGCGCTCCTTTGCAGGGGGAGATGCGCTCTTATTTTTGAATTTCCAGCTTTTTTGCCCTGCTTCTTCCCCATCTTTGTGGTTTTATCTGTCTCTGGACTTTGATGATGGTGACGTACGGATGGGGTTTTGGTATAGGTGTCCTTCCTGTTTGATAGTTTTCCGTCTGACAGTCAGAAGGACTGTCTGTTGGTCTGTTGGAGATTGCTTGAGGTCTACTCCAGACCCTGTTTGCCTGGGTATCAGCAGCAGAGGTTGCCGAAGATAGAATATTGCTGAACAGCGAGTGTACCTGTCTGATTCTTTCTTTGGAAGTTTCCTCTCAGGGGTGACGCCACCCTGTGAGGTGTGGGGTGTCAGACTGCCCCTAGTGGGGGATGTCTCCCAGCTAGGCTACTCAGGGTCAGGGACCCACCTGAGCAGGCAGTCTGTCCGTTTTCGGATCTCAACCTCCGCGTTAGGAGATCCGCGGCTCTCCCCAAAGCTGTCAGACAGAGTCGTTCGCGTCTCTGCACCGCCCCTGCTCTTTCCCGTAATGGGCTGCAGCTGTGCGCTGTCCGCAGAGGTAGAGTCTACAGAGACAGGCAGGCTTCCTTGAGCTGCTGTGAGCTCCACCCAGTTCGAGCTTCCCAGCGGCTTTGTTTACCTACTTAAGCCTCAGCAATGGCGGGCGCCCCTCCCCCAGCCTCGCTGCTGCCTTGCGGATAGATCGCCGCAGACGGCTGTGTTAGCAGTGAGGGAGGCTCCGTGGGCGTGGGACCCTCCGGCCAGGTGTGGGATATATTCTCCTGGTGTGCCTATTTCCTTAAAGCGCAGTATTGGGGTGGGAGTTACCCGATTTTCCAGGTGTTGTGTGTCTCAGTTCCCCTGGCTAGGAAAAAGGATCCCTTTCCCCCTTGCGCTTCCAGGTGAGGCGATGCCTCGCCCTGCTTCAGCTCACGCTGGTCAGGCTGCAGCAGCTGACCAGCACCGATTGTCCGGCACTCCCTAGCGAGATGACCCCAGTACCTCAGTTGAAAACGCAGAAATCACCGGTCTTCTGTGTCGCTCGCGCTGGGAGTTGGAGACTGGAGCTGCTCCTATTCGGCCATCTTCATCAGTAGTTCTTAACTGCGGTAGACTTTAAAGTTTAGAAATACTTATCTCTGGGTTCTACTTTGTGATGATTCTGAGATGAAGGAGATAATTTTTAACAGCTCATGACAATTTGAAGAAGAAATATACACAGGCAAAATTAAAATATGCTACGATATGTAAGAAGCATGCATAAAATCTAATGCAATCCCCAAGAGAAGAACTCAAGTACATGAGTACATGGTTAGTTGCTTTGCAATAGGAAAGCTCATAATAATCAATGATAATACAAAAGAATTTTGAATCATAGATAACACTCTTCATAGTTTATTGACTCTTTTACATTTAACGAATTAATTGACACTAATATCACATTCATTAATTGATGCTTTACTTGATTATTTTATATTTAACAAATGAATTGATTTAACATCAATGGTCAAGTAAAGCTACAAAGAGTGTTATGACACATGTATACCAAATATAACACAGTTATGAAATATATATATAGACACATATATATTTCACAGTTATTTCATCCCACAGGCATTTATAAGCATTCCTAGTGTCACAAAAATAATACCCAATTTTGGAGTCCCCACGTACTGATTGTATGGATGGGTTGTCTATCTAGTTCTGTGGTTCTGAATTAGAGGCAGCTTTAGAGCTTAGCCACACCTTCCATCCAAGTCAATACTACAAGTAAAAATAAACACAATAATTTAGTACAGTGGTCCCACACATTTTTGGCACCAGGGACCAGTTTTGCTGAAGACAATTTTTCCACAGACTGCATGGGGCCAGTGCAGGTGTCAGGGAACAATCTAGATCCCTGGCAGGCAAAGTTCACAATAGGGGTCAGGCTCCTGTAAGAATCCAATGCTGCTGATGATTTGGTAGGAGTCAGAGCTCAGGTAGTAATGCTCACTTGCCTGCTGCTCACCTCCCGTTATGCGGTCAGGTTCCTAACAGTCCAGGGACTCGTATCAGTCCCTGGCCTGGGTGTCGGAGACCACTGCTTTAAAATCCCAAACAACAAAAACAATTTTAAATAACTTTGAAAACTTTGTAGCATAATCAGGGTGAGAAAATATAATTAGATACAAATGCTATTGCTTCATTTGTACACAGGTCCAGAAGAATTATCAGTACTAAAATCACATGGTAATTATGGTATGTTATATATTTGTCTATTCGTGTATGCTTAGCATATTTCTAATATATCATGTATTCTGTGATATGGACTTTTATAATTAATAATTTTAATTAATTTAATTAATAATTTTATAATTAATAATAACTTTCTGGTAACTTTTATAACTGAGTCAAAAATAAAATAACCCTTCTGACTTATTAACAAAATTTATTATACATCATATAACCATTTTTTACAGCATAGTAAAACTAATTCTTTTTATGGTTAACAAGGGAAGAATCTATGTAACCTTTTAATAGAAGAATTAGCCTTAAAAAAAAGTACACTTTTCTGCATAGGAGAAGATCAGAGGCTATTTCAAGAAAAATTGCAAGATTAAAAAAACGCTATCTGTGAATCTACAATCCACCATCTGGAAAGAACTTGACAGGATTCTTCTCTTTCACATCCATTGATTCTCACTTTTTTTCTGTAGCCAGGGCATCTCAGAGATATGGGAGAAATCAATATTGACATCAATCATTGAACAAATGCTTACTCAACATTACTTAAAGCAACCAGGGAGGGAGAAGCTGTAAAGAAATGGATACAAAACATAAATGACAACCTGCTTGCTCCCAAGATGCTTTAACCATATAATGTAATTGGGAGAAGAGCTGCACGTAATTGACAGAATGGGTAGCACAGAGGTTGCCAAATCATATGCTTCTGTGATCCAGGCAGGTTACATACAAGCATGAAGCAGCTGGATGTCTGACAACAAGGAATAGTAGAAAATGTAATAAATTGAGAGTGTGTGGTCATCCTAAATTATTAACTTTTATTTTCTAATCTTAGGTTCGCTGAGCAAATATATCTGGGGGCTTCTTCCAAGAAGTTGCAAAGTTTCCCCAGTTACAAAGGAAGCTCTATTCACTGATAAGTAGACACAGCAACACATATTCCATGGACAAGTAGAGAGCCTTCCGGGCTCTGTTTGCATGAGAGATTTAAGAGACTCTGATGAAGAGCTCATATAAAGAACGTGATGGTCAGGTTAATAGAAAAAGTTAATAAAACTGTCCAAGTTGTAGCCAAAACATAACAAATCTAAAGAAAGCCTGATGTGCTGCTGTACATCCTTTAGGGCTGTCTCATCTCAGGTCTTCACACTGCTAACACGCCCCATTCCATGCTCAAATGGAGCTTAATGTTTATATCACTCTTGAAATCCTGGTTGCAAAGGCCTGGGGAATAAACCGATGGTGATTAAAACCATTGTAGTCAGACTTTAAAAGAATAGACCCATATTTACTTAGATACATGAGAAAAAGACTACTATGTGTCTTCCTTTCTAGACTTTCTTCAGACCACAGGGAGGATTTAAGAGACCATTACTTCAATGGGTTTTTTAATTAGTGGGAGTTAAGACATATTTGATCACCTCCATTCCACTCATAGTAGAATGCATGAGTAAAACATCCAATGCTAACCTATAATATATTGTGGAGCATCTTAGTCATGCTGAAATGCTAAATTCCATCAAGGATGTGCAATTTCTACTGCTAATAGAACTGATGCTATAGACTGCACACCATTATATATATCTATATCCATATAGCTATAGATATCCACAGATAGATAGATGATAGATAGGTAGACAGACAGATAGGTAGATAGAAAGATAGATAGGTGGATTTGAGTAGAGTATTTTCTGCTCTTTGACTTTAGTTTTAGAGTGGCCTCTTGGAGAGAAGATAATACAATTTATACCCAAAATGCTGTATAAATAAAATATCATTTTTGAGAAACTTAATGACAGGCCTACCATCAAATTCAATATGATCATGATTTCAAACAGATCACAGTGTATTATTTATTTCTTAACAACTATAACTCCTTCTAAATTGTATTAGTTTCCTAATGCTGCTGTAACAAATTACTACAAATCTGCTTTCTTAAAACAGTACAAATTTATTCTCCCACTTCTGGAGGTCAGAAGCAAAGTGCCATAGGACTGCGTTCCTTCTGGAGGTTTAAGGGGAGAAGCTGCTTCCTTGCCTTTTTCAGCTTCTAGAGTCTGCCATCATTCCTTGTTTCAGGGCCCTTCCTCTACCTTCAAGGTACATCACTCAACCTGGTTTCATCTTTACATCTTGTCCCTGTGGTTCTGGTCCTCTTGTCTTTCTCTTATGAGGACCCTCAAGATTACATTGAGCCTACCCATATAATCCAGGATAATTTTTCCATTTCAAGATCCTTTACTAAATTACATCTGCAAAATGTCTGTTACCATATAAGTTAGCATACTCACAGGTTCTGGGGAATAGGACATAGACATCTTTGGAGTATCATAATTCAGCCTGCTACACTAATACTATGAATAGCAACCTTCTTCATTGTTTTATTTTAGGGGTTTGCAAAATGAAAGTCGGCAATAGTATTTGTTGAGTGAATGAAGTTTTCCACATCCCTTTGGGTACAATGATTAGCATCAATACATGTGATAGGATCCAAACAGAGGAAAGTATTGTCAATAAGAGTCTTCCTTTAGGACACTCTGCTACAAGAAAAAGAGTTGGCTGGAGCTCATATTGCAACATCACAATCAAGCTGGTACTTACTCCACTATAGTGAGAATGTAGAACACACTTTATGTAGCTAGCCTCAGGACTATGATAAATATTAATAAATATTATGAAACAATGTAGCCAAAGGAAAAACCATTTGACCAAATAATCTTTACTTTCCTTTACCTTGTTTCTTTATTAAATTTTTTTATTATAAAGTCTCATAATTATAGGAATGTTAGAAGATAAAGCACAGACTACTTATCCAAAAAGAAAAAAAATTTCCTACAAGATTATTTCCTTTGTTATTCTCAATATAAGCATAAATTATACTTATTTAAAGTGGCAAGTAGTAGAGAAGTATAAAAGTGAAACTATTAAGGCTACTTACTTTCCTTTTGCCCTCTTTCCTGTACCCAGATGTTGTGGGAAGTCAGGGACCCCGAATGGAGGGACCAGCTGAAGCCACGGCAGAAGAACATAAGTTGTGAAGATTTCATGGACATTTATTAGTTCCCCCAAATTCACACTTTTATATCTTCTTAAGTCTGTCTTTTCCTCAATCTCTAAATGTAAATTGTGAAGAATTCATGGACACTTATCACTTCCCCAATCAATACCCTTGTGATTTCCTATGCCTGTCTTTACTTTAATCTCTTAATCCCATCATCTTCGTAAACTGAGGAGGATGTATGTCACCTCAGGATCCTGGGATGATTGTGTTAACTGCACAAATTGTTTGTAGAGCATGTGTGTTTGAACAATATGAAATCTGGGCACCTTGAAAAAAGAACAGGATAACAGCCATATTCAGGGAACAAGAGAGATGACTTCAGACTCTGACTGCCAGTGAGCTGGATGGAACAGAGCCATATTTCTCTTCTTTCAAAGGCAATTAGGAGAAATATCGCTGAATTCTTTTTCTCAGCAAGGAACATCCCTGAGAAAGAGAACGCGCCCTGAGGGTAAGTCTATGAAGGGCCCCCTGGGGGTGACCATCTTTTACGGTCGAAGCCGAAAGGATGAAATAAGCCCCAGTCTCCTGTAGTGCTCCCAGGCATATTAAGATGAGGAAATTCCCACCTAATAAATTTTGGTCAGAAAGGTTGTCTGCTCTCAAACCCTGTCTCATGATAAGATGTTATCAATAACAATGTGTGCCTGAAACTTCATTAGCAATTTTAATTTTGCCCTATCCTGTGGTCCTGTGATCTCTCCCTACCTCCACTTGTTTTGTGATATTCTATTACCTTGTGAAGCATGTGATCTCTGTGACCCACACCCTATTCGTACACTCTCTCGCCTTTTGAAAATCTCTAATAAAACCTTGCTGGTTTTACGGCTTGGGGAGCATCACAGAACCTGCCAATGTGTGAGGTCTCCCCAGGACACCCAGCTTTAAAATTTCTCTCTCTTGTATTCTTTCCTTTATTTCTCAAACCAGCCAAGATGCTTAGGGAAATAGAAAATAACCCACGTTAAATATCGGGGGTGGGGTTCCCCCGATATCCAGAAAAAAATCACTTTTAATTTTTTTAACATTCTATAAAACATTTTCTATGTATATATGCAGATATTTTGGTTTTTATAGCAAAAATAGGTTAATACAATGTATTCTATTTTAGATCTTGCATTTTGTAACAGTTAAACGATCTTGAATATATTACCTAACAGTTACACTTAGGACTTCATTCCATTTATATAGACATTTAATATAATTACATTATATGACTAGAAAGTGATATACTTATCTTTGTATAATTGCATATATAACTAGAAATATAATTGCATTATATGATAGTATATAATTTCTAGTCATATAATTGCATTATATGACTAGAAAGTGATATACTTATACTTTTGCTTATCTTCACCAAGATTGCGTATAATTATATTAAAATAATGAATTATGCAATATATTTTAAGTAGTATTTCATTAATCATAAAAAATTGATCTTTCTGTGTCTGTATGTGTTTATTTTCAGAATAAAATCTGTATAGGTATTAGACATAAATTTTCATACTTGTTGAGCATGGGATTCTGTGAGAAACATAATTTTCTGGAAGCAGAAGAGGCTTCACAGACAGATGGAGATGAAAAATTGGTAGTGGATATGTGGATCACACTATTGCTGGACTTTTTGGCCTGTTACAGAAGGATTGGGAAGATAGTGGTCAGTCCAGCACAGGAGGTAGGGATGCAACAAGCACTTCAGATGGTGTTTTGTTTTTCGGTCTCTCCTCTGGAAGGGAAGGGAAAGAGTTTGGGAGTTCACAGAGCTGAGTTAGGGCCAAGAACACTACAAGATTGTGGTCTTCTCTCTTCCAAAAACAAGAAGAAAGTGTTCAACAATCCTGAAAGCTGGGCCTTGGGTGGGCCAACCATATTAGGCTTGTGTGTAAGAGGAGACACTGAGTTACTTCTCAAGGTTGAGTAAGGCTTTGTTGGAACTGCCTCTTTGCCTCCCAAACCTGAATGCAAACCTAATACACTTATTGGCACACCTTCTCTGGTTCCATTAATTTATTCCTCCCCTTCTACCCTGACCACAATTGCCTTACAGATTCAGGATGAGGCTGAAGTCAACCTGTTCCCAAGGGAGCAGCAGTACCACAGGCTTTCTGATTATGATGGACAATGTCATGGAGGCCAGATATGTAAACAGTTACAGCTCTTTTGGATGCAGACACCTAAGTACCTAGTCCCATGGGAGAAAGGGTGCTGGCATTGTGGACGACCAAAGCACCAATAAATGTATGATAGACCCATGGTGGCAGGTGAGGGAGCGGAAAGAACTCCTTGAACTCTGAGCACTCCCCAGACAGTAGGAAATATACAGGGAAAAACAGGAATCCTGGGTTCCTGGGCAAGGAGAGAGAGAGAGAGACAGAGAGACAGAGAGACAGAGGAAACAGAGAGAGAGAGAAAAAAGATGCATTCCCCAGCAATTCCTATCACATCACATGACCCAGACAGCAACATGCCCATTGCATTCCCAGATTCCCAGATTTCCAATGGGAGATAGCAGCAGTTCGCTGTGATTTTAATCTTTGAAATGCTAAATGGGCTAAAAGTGAGTTAACAGTCAGGGATGTGAGTACATGTGTGTTCAAGAAAACATGAGGATTTTAAAATTTTGTGTCAAAAATATTTTATGTTGTTTTGTTTATTCTTATGCGAAAATATGGTCAAAATCGATATAATTTCTCACATGCTTGTAATTCCCCAGTTTATAATCTCTGAGCAGATCATCCCAATTGGGAAAAGCTACAAATAGAGAAGTGTGTTATTGGGTGAACTCCCTGGTTGTTTGCTAAAGGCGGGTATGTTCGCACATAATACAGATGCCTCTAACTTTCCAGGTCAGCAGTCAGAGGAAAAACTGCTGTCTTTCTAACCTCTTGCCACCAAAAAGGAAAGCAGTCTGTAAAGGGAGACAGAATACAGAGGAAAACAGCCTCCAGCTAGAGGCATCTTTTTGTAGTGTTGGATCTGGCTACCAGCTATGCCTTTGAAAAACTTGTTACTGAGCTCTTGTTGAAATTAAATGCCTGACTCATAGAAGCCTGGTAACGCTCAGACTGAATATCCATTTTTAGGTGGACTCTCTGAATGACAAGGTGGAAGCAATGAAAAACAAAACAAATGAAAGTCTTTCCTTGTCAAATGAACTCAGCATATTAAAGAATGCAGCTCTTCAGTCCTAGTGGTTATCTTGCCTTTGATGAAAAAGTGGCAGGTATTTCTGGGGTGGGAAACATTCCACTCCAAAGCAAAAGTAAAGTAACTGGCTGTTTAAGGACATTTAATTCACAATGGTTTCCCCAAATTCAAGTTTTGTCTTCAGGAATCTTCAGCTAGGCTGAAACCCTATAATGTATAACAGCAGCTGTTCTAGTCTTCAGAACCAGTTGAGATTTATACTTAGGGATAATCATCAGAAACATTCAAGTGTAAAAGGAAACACCTCAGATGCGTATTCTGTGGGCAGTGTGACATTGCCGCCGCCCTGGAAGGCATTCAAGTCAGCCTCAGCTCACTGGCCAGGTTTGTTATGGATATGGAATTACCTTACACTTTCTCCTTTGCAGGCCAAGGTGAAGTCTGTGCATATAATTAATATACCCTGCTGTACCTGGATTATTGCCTTGGGCCAGGTGGACAAGTCAAGCCACCTGGCTTTCTAAGGCAGACTCTGAGACTTGATGGTATTTATTTGGCTGGCTAAATACAAGACACCTGAGGGGCATGGCCGAGTTCAACGCTACAGTTGTCTCATCCTGCTGCTCTGAATTCTGCTAGAAATAGCATTGATAAGTGCTATATAGCAAAACCAAGCAGATTGTTTCTCACTCCTGTTGGTAAGAGGTATCAGAATTGCTGATGTAATGGCATATAAATAGTAAATTTTACATAAGCCGTACCATGAAAAACAAAGGGTAGAGCTCTAGAAAATAAAATATTTTCCTGTTCCTTTATGGTCAGGACTTTCTGAGCAAAAATCACTGGCAACCAGGGTTAATGAGTGTTTGAATATTAAGTATAACTTGCAAATTGGAGACCTCCAATTCGCAGATTTTCCTTCCCAACAGTCATTTACTTATATGCATCCGAATGTGTTATGAACACTTAGAACCTTCCCTACTCTCCCAGAGAGGATTCCTTCATAATGGCAAGGTAAGGACTTTCTCCTTCTTTCAGAAAGGGAAGAACTACTGTGCAGTAACTCCAGTTTATACTTTGAAATTAGTAACTTCAGATTTCTTCTATAGTGTGGACGCTTCTCTGTACATGTAGGTTCCATTTGGTCTCATTGTAGTACTCCAAAGGGAAGAATAGGGCATTAGGAACCAGTACAGTTATCGCTGTAAATGATAATAAATTTGATCTATGATCCAGAAATTTCTTTCTTGCTTTTAGGCCAGGTGCGGTGACTCACGCCTGTAATCCCAGCACTTTGAGAGACCAAAGTAGGCAGATCACCTGAGGTCAGGAGTTTGAGACCAGCCTGGCCAACATGGTGAAACCCCATCTCTACAAAAAAATGCAAAAATTAGCCAGCCATGCTGACACGCACATGTAATCCCAGCTACTCAGGAGGCTGAGGTGGGAGAATTGCTCGAACCCGGAAGGCAGAGGCCGCAGAGAGCCAAGATCGTGCCACTGCACTCCAGCCTGGGCAACAGACCGAGACCCTGTCTCAAAAAAAAAAAAAACCCAACAATGACAACAACAAAACAGTTTTACTTTCGAACCAGCAAGTTATTGAAGATCTTCTTGAAAAAAAGAGAGTTAATTGTTCATTTCATTTTTTTGCAATATCTTATGATTCACTATTAAGAAAAGTCAAGGCATTCTGCCTGAAATTCTCAGTCAGATCTGCCAGTTCAAAGAGTACGTTTGCAATGGTAATTCACTCATTGTACTGTAAGTATTTTTTCACCTTTCAGTCCCAAAACCAATGCTGTAGTTTTATGTTTCCAACATTGCGGAATTAAATTTCCAGATATAAATTTGTATTTCCGTTATCTAATCACCTCAAAACTTGATTTAAAATTAACAACAGTTTATTATTTCTCACAATTCTATGGGTTGAAGTGACAGAACATTATTCTGTTCCACATGGTATGTACTGAAGTCACATGTCCACATTGATCTGTGATGGCCTGTCACCCTCCAGAGCTTCTCTCTCCGTGGCCCCTCATTGTTTAGTAGAGTAGCTTGGTGAGTTTCTTCCCATGATGGCAGCTAGCTGCTGATGAAAAGTAGAAGCTACCAGATTTCTTAGGGACTAAGCTTATAGGATCAATTCCTTCACATTCTTTGAGTGAAAATGAATCACAAAACCAGTGCAGATTCACAGGAAGGGAAATAGATTCCACTCTCTTGATGGGAGACGTGTCATGCATGCACAAAAATGAGGGGATTGTTAGATTAATGGTGGCCATATTTAGAGACTCTATGACATTATCCAAATGATTCATTATTTCATTTAGCTTTTTTCTTTTTAAAGAAGTATTTTGAATATTGTTTATTATTATTACCTCTAAAGTGGCTTTGTGTTTTAAAATGGCTCCATATCACATTTTTTGTGGTTATTCAATAATTTAATTAATTAGGCCCTAATTTATGAATATATAGGTTGTTTTTAATTTGGGGCTATTCCAAACAATGTTGTGAAGAACACCTTTGTGTATATGCTCATAGGGAAATGCTGCATCAAAAGATGTAAGCAATTTTTAACGTTGATAGATATTATTAAATTACCCTTCTCACAATGCATGAATACTTTTTCTATATGCCTGTGAAAGCACAATGTATTACAGAAATTCTACATTCTGTCTCATAAGAATACTGCTGTATTACAGCTTTAATTTTCATTTCAATTTTTCCCTTCTTGTTAGTGAAGTTGGGCATCATCTTTAGATGCTTCTGTGAAGCTTTAACTTCCTCTTTTTTGAACGATTTGTTTATATTCTTTACTTATTCTCATACTGAGTTTTTCATCATTTGTTTTTTCTTATTGATTTATCATAGCTATATTATCCTTTATGTATATTTGCCCTATAAATGTTGTTCAGAAAGTAGATTTAAAATAGTATTACTCATAGTTTCAGTAGCAAAGCCAGCCAATAATGTTCATTATTTCCTTAATTGGGAATTTGACATTTAAATAATATTATTAATATCCAGAATTTTTATTTTATAACATAAAAATAGATTTTAGATTTTAGATGCATTAAATAGCTCTATATTAAACATTTAAAAAAATAATACATTTAAATGTACTGATTGCAGGATGATGAAATGAGCTTGTTGCCTCTAAAAAAAATTTCCTTTTTCATATGAAAATCGAAAGTTAAAAACTTTTAGTAATAGAGCTCAAAGAGATGACAATTCTATTCACTTTTTGGATTAGTAAATTCATATTTACATTTAATCATTCAGATTTTCTCATGTTTATTCATAGCATGTCATCAAATATTTATTATATTCCTTAGAACTCCAGGGACTATGGATGTACACTAGAAGGTACTGGTCCTCAAGAGATAAGCTACCTAGCTTGAGGGATCAAATTCATATCCATGTAGCAAATACGTATAGATGAAAGTGAAATGTCATCATGACAGACAAGGTGAACCGTCAGTTAAAATTATAGACTCATTCTAAAAGAGAGATTAAATGAAATGATAAAATGGGAAAATGCGTAAAAACAAGAAATTAAAAGTAACTTTTGATGAAATTAACTTAGAAAGCTATGAAGAAGAAAAGAAAAGAAAAGAAAGAAAAGAAGATCATTTCTTTGCATTTGTTATCTATTGCTGAATGATAAATTTATTCCCCATTTAGCGACTTAATACAATAAAAAATTCACTATCTCACATAGTTTCTAAGGGTCAGGAATCTGGAAGCAGCTTTGCTGGGTGATTTGGCTTAGTATCTCTGTGAAGTTGTAGTCACGCTGTTGGCCAGGACTGCAGTCATCTCAAGGCTTGACTAAGGCTGGAAAATCCTCTTCCAAGCTCATTCACATGGTTTTTGGCAGGCCTCAGTTCCTCACTGGCTGTTGGCTGGAGGCCTCAGTTCCTCACCATATGGATCTCTGTGTAGGATGCCTCATACCATGGCAGTTGGCCTCCCCTAGAGCAAGCAGTACAAGAGAGAGTAAAAGTGACTTTTATTATCTGGTATCCAAGTCATACACCATTGCATCTGCCTTATTCTATTAACTAGAAATGAATCACTAAGCCTAGCTCACATTAAAGAAAATTACATAAAAGTATAAATATTATAGAGCATAAGGATGTACACATCCTTGAATTTTATAAATAATATCTGTGAACTCTTAGAGTGAAATTATGGTAAATAATGAATTGTGTGACGTTTTTCCCCCTGACATCAGAAACAGCACAATGAAACCCTCAGTTATCACTTCTATCCAATTCTTTCCTAGAGGTTCTAACTAATACAACAAGAATAAATAAATAAATAAAACTAAATGACACAGGGATTAAAAAGAACAAAATGAAACTACGAAAAGAAGAGGCTGGAAGGTAGAAAAGAAGGTGCAGGGAGACAGATGGATTCCTATAAGAGAGAAAGAACATTTTTTTTTTTGCATGCAATGCAGTTAAATTTAGTCAATTTTTTTATTATTATACATGTAAGAGCTTAAACAGAAAAAAACTGCTATTATACACAGAAAACAAAAATAGGTCATTTTAAATAATATCAGACACACAACAATCTAGAAACTAAAATTTTAAAGCATGTGTATAATCTCCACACTAAAACATAAAATCTATTATACAAATAAATAAGAACCAAATAAATTGAGGAATACGCTGTGTCCATGAATTGCAAAGCTAATATTATAAAGATGTCAATTATTTCCAAGTTGATCCATCTATTCAAAGCAATTTCAACCAAAAGATTAGAAAATTTTACTTCTTTAGAAATCAACAAGACTTTTCTATTATCTAACACATGGAAATAAACGTAATCTTGAAGAAGAATGTGACTGAAAGATTAATCTTATTATATCAAGCCTTGTATATTCAATGATATAAATTGGACAGTGTGCTATTTGCACAAGGATAGAAAAGTAGATCAAGTTCTAGAAGAGATAGCCCAGAAACAATCCCTGTATATGCTGCCACCTGATTGAATATAGTGGGGGTACTGCAGTTCAACATTTGCGCTGGGTCAATTGTATATTCACTTGAAAACAAACAAAAACAAAGGACCCCAATTCCCACCACACAAGAAAAGATATATACAAGCTGTTCAGAGCAACACTCCTTTTAATAAACAAAAACAAACAAAAATAAATAAAATTTCCATGAATATTAGAATGAATATGTATTTTGTAGCTTATTAATAAAGAAGAATGTTATTACAAAGCAATAAGTATGAACAAAGTACAACTATATATCACAAACATCTATTGATCAAAAGAAGCCACAAATAAGAGCATGTGCTGCATAATTTCACCGCATAAAGTTAAAAAATAAACCAAGTTAATTTATGGTATTAGAAATAGGCTGTGACTATCTTTGGCCATTGAGGAGAAAATGGACAAAGGGTCATGGTGGACTTTTAGATTTCAAGTAATTTTTGTTTAGTTTTGTTTTACTTTTAAATATTCTAGATGCATATTACAAAGCATGTTCACTCCACAGTTTTGATTTATTTTATGTTTTTATCTGAGTATTATTGTTCAATAAAATTGACAGAGTAGACTTTTTTTTTTAAAAAAGGCCCAGAAAAGAAAAATTATAACTGAAAGAAGAAAAGTATGTTTTAAAGGTCCTATCTTTTCAAGTAGTTTGTATTTTTGGTTTAAATTTTACATGGAGACTATTGCTGATAATTGCAATTAAAAAAATAAAATATTTACGGGTATTTTTCAATATGTCATGAAGTAAGATTGAAAAATATCAGTAATTGTGAAAAAAATGCCTCATTATGCAGCCTTGAAGAAGCAAAGAAGCAGTCTTGAAATGATATAAAAGAAATGACTCACTGTCACATTCTCATGTTTCTTCCAAAGTTTTTAAAAATGTCATAAAAATCTATAGATATTTTATAAATTGATTGCTATCAATTAAGTATTTAGTTTTGAGATTAGGTTACTATAACATTGGCTTCAGATGGCAGGAAAATGTGTTTAAGTAGAGCCACAACTAGAAAATTAAATATACAAAAGCAACCATCAAATATATTTGCACATAATGTAAAGAACTACAGTATTTGAAAATATGGTGATGGTCCTGCTTTTGTTCAGCATATGAAGGTCTCAAAAGAGGGTGTTTCATGAAACACACTAAAATGGGGGCACAAACATTCATGGAACAGATATTCAATGTTTGGGTCTGGTGAATACCTCTAGTTCTTAAGGGAAGGGGTGGAAATTACAAGAATAAACTTATTCCTGAATTTAGGATAGAGAATGTTATGAAAACTAACAGCAGCGGGAGCTACAGCAAAGTTCCTCTGAAACTAAATCTGGTGAGCAAATAAAGGCTTTTTTTTCCTTAAGAATTATCTTGGTGCCATAGCTTGAGAAATGGCTTTCCCTAGATGTAGTAGGTATGTGGCCATAAGAGTGAAGAATAAAAGTATGTGGAGATGGGGTTGGGATGGTGCACAGAGCTTCAGGTAAGTCATTACTTAGATTTTTGAGGCTAGTCCCTTGACCAAATGCATTACTCAAATAAGAACACAGTATTCTTTTTTACCCTAATGGTATGTGCCATTCGCAGAGATTGGTATGTTTACTTTGTAATATTTCCAAATGGTCCTGTTTTGTTAAATTTACTATATTTTACACTAGAAATATTTTAATTTAATACTAGTTTATGCATATTATGATAGTCTACCTTTAAGTGCTTTTATAAAGTTTTCAGATTTTATCATATAGTATTAATATGTTATTAACAGTGTTCAACAAAATGCTGATACAATAAAAAAGAAACGAGTACCTGATAAGAGAAGTTATATATTACAAGATTTTCATGTTCATAAAGTTTGCAACTAGCTTAGATTTTGAGTTAGTAACTTTCATCTTTATCTAAAAAATTTCACAGCTGATGTAGATGAGAATAATTTCAATTAAAAGTTAGGTTTTTGTTCAATTATATTGGCCAAAGAAGCAGAGTAATATTGGTTGAAAATTGCTGTAAATCTGAATATTTTCTTCAATGAGCTGGGCTTCTAAAACACTGAAAAAGTAAGATGCATTCCTTATCTGATAGCCCAAGGCAAAACTGAGCTCACCTGACTGATCTTCAGATTAAATCAGTATACCTACTTACAAGCAACCCTGCCAGAATATTGATGTGATAATAAATAATGTAGCTTGTACTTGAAGGCCATGGAAGTTTCCTTTTGCAACATCGTATAAGTACAATTTTCTCAGTCCCCTAGGGAATGTGATGAGCAAATTGCTCAAGTGAAGAAATAGTGAGTTAAAATGGAGGTAAAGCAGAACAAGAATTTCACACATTTTATCAGTGTCCTCTCTAAGAAGTGAGAATACTTTTGTGCGATCTCTGTAATCAGTAATTTTTCTAAAGTATAAATATTATAAAAGTACAAGCCAGTCCCCAAAATATTAACATATTATGTATTTAGAATCTGAAACTAGGAAAATAATAACAAAGTTGTCTTATTGACCACCACAGTTAATAAGTCACGGGGGGAAAGGCTTCATATATGACAAATCTTTTCATTTTCATATGGTAGATAGTTCTAAGATAACCCCCTGGTGACTCATGTCCTGATAGAATTCCCTCTCCTTGAGGGTAAATGGGACCTATGAAAACAGTAGGTACCAGCCCTGTGATTATGTTAGCTAATAGGGTAAAAGGGATTTTGTAGATATCATTAAGGTCCCTAATCAGTTGACTGAGTTAATCAAAAGGGAGATCATCCTGGGTGGTCATGACTTATTCAGTGGAGCTCTTAAAAGAAACAGCAACAAACACTGTCCTGCTGAATCAGGTGAAAACAAACAGGCATGTTCTAAACTGATTATGCAGGGGGCCCATGACTAGACCTTGAGGGTAAGTTCTAGGAACTGAGAGTGAACCCCAGGTGACAGTCCAGTAAGAAGAGAGACACTTCAGGCTTACAACTGCAAGAAACTGGATTCTGCCAACAACCTGAATGGGACTGGAAGAGAAAGAAGAGATTCAAATGAAAACTGCAGCCCTAGTCAACATCTTAATTTGAGATTTTTGAGAAAATAACAGAGAACTCCTACACAACGTCCAGACTTCTGACCCACAGAAACTGTGAGATGATAAACCTCTATTGCTTTTAAACGATAAGTGTGAGGTAATTTGTTATACAGCAATAGAAAACTAAAACACCTCATAAGAGCCTTGTAATGCAGTCCTATTATTATTATTTTAGGTTAATAAGAAAATTGGGGCTCTAGGACATTAAGTGAAATAGCTGTGATTGGTACAAAGCTCTGTTTCACACACACACACACACACCACACACACACACACACACACACACACACACATTCATGCCTCTGTTCTCTCTATAATCATATTATTATTTAGTTCTTAAATTTTATTTTATTCATAAGGTGAGCAATCATATTACTATAATTCTGCAAATTATGGGAGAAACAAGACCAAAAAAAATCCCTTCTCTTTCAAAGGACAGGGCTAATCCTAAAAATATTTTTGAAATATGGAAGTTTTAGGCAATTTGATTTCTGACTTATTTTGATGTTATTGTGTTTTTCAACCACCACTGAATGTTTACTTACTATATGCCACCATGTGGCTAAACATGTTTAAGTATTATTGCATTTAATATTGATAAAGTAATGAGATAGCTACTATTCCTATTTATCAATCATGGGAATTGAGGTACAACTAATTTAAGTCATTTGTCCAAGGGCATATATCCTCCAAATGACAAAACTGCAATCTGAAACTAGGTTTTCTGATTCTAAATTTTCACTTGCACTTCATCATTGTATTTTAAGTGTGCCCTGTATGTCTTGACAGTCTCTTACTTCTCCCTTTACCCCTATTTTTCATCCCCTGCATTTTTCTCTGTCATCAATTTGCATTACTCACACATTATAGCCCTGACCTAATGCATTGCACATTTATGGTACGAGTAATTACTGCTTATTACTACAGGTCCTGCACCTTTGGTAGTGCAATGAATTTAGTAATGAATAAAATAAAGTTTCTTCCTTTAATTGGCTTACATCTGGGACAAGACAAAAATACAAAAACAAATAATTAAACACATATATCACTTAGTAGTAACTATTATGGAGAAAATAAAGGTAAGAAATGTGAATAGGAAACAAAGGGATGGCTTGCTGTATTATACAGAATTTAAGAGAAAAAAAATCAATGTTAAAGTGTTGTTTGAACAGAAACATATAAAACAGAAGGACAGAAAGTAGTATTTCTCATAGAGCACAAATGCAAAGGAGGTAGAAAAATGCTAATGAGGCTCATGTAAATTCAAAGAAGTCAGTGTGGGTACAATCCAGTGAGTAATGATGAAGGATATACAAAGTGAGGTCAGAGAAGTAGTGAGAGTCCATATAATATAGAACTTCTAGGTCTAGAGCAGTGGCTTACACCTGTAATCTCAGCACTTTGTGAGACTTAGGTGGGCAGATAACTTGAGGCCTGGAGTGTGAGAACAGCCAGGTCAACATAGCGAAACCCAGTCTCTACTAAAAATACAAAAAGTGAGCCGAGAGTGTTGGGAGATGCCTGTAATCCCAGCTACTCAGGAGGCTGAGGCACCAGAATCACTGGAACCCGGGAGGCAGAGGTTGCAGTCAGCCAAGACTGTGCCACTGCATTCCAGCCCGGGTGACAGAGTGAGTCTCTCTCTCTCTCTCTCTCTCTCTCTCTCTCTCTCTCTCTCTCTCTCTCTCTCTCTCTGTCTTTCTCTCTCTCTCTTTTTCTTTCTCATATATATATACACACACATATATACGTATATATGTATACGTATATATGTGTGTGTGTGCATATACATAACTTGTAAGACATTTTAACCCTTTTCCTGTTTAGGAAAAAAAGTGCAGCTCACTGCAGGCACTCATTTAATTCTACATAAAGAGACTCTGAGGTTGAAGCAAATTTGACTGATTTTCAATGTGAAAATAAAATATAAAAACTGTTTTGGAGTTAATTCTAAAGAGAACTAACATCAGAATTGTTGGAATAATCAGAATCTTCTATATCAGAAAAATCGGGTTCATCAAATGAATCTTTGGCCAACAACTGTTTGAGAACAATGTTAACGTTTTCTGAGATTTAACATTTTTGGTGATCCAGAATTACTATTTTATAAATGCAGACACCACTGCTCAAAACAGATTTCTATAAACAGAAAGATGTCTTTTGTTTCTAAAGTCAATATACTAAAGTGATGGAGAAATAATAATAAAAGCTAGATATTTCATGACAAAGTTATCTCAGGGTAAACGCTGCAACCCCAGATGCCACTAGCAAGTATTTCAGGGCAAAAAGGAAAAGGTTTAAGGACACTGGCTTTTATTTTAAATGAAATGAGATGCCACTGGAGAAATTTAAACACAGAGGTGATATAATTTGCTTTGGTTCTCACAGGTTCAATCTTGCTGTTGTGAGAAGAGTGACTTTTAGTAGAGAGAAGAAAGAAGCATGTGTATGAGGGGGTGTCAATTAGGAAGTGAATGTTTTAATCCAAACAAGAGATGATGGTGGTTTGGGTCAAAATGATAGAGGAATATGGATAAGAAAGCTTCAGACCTGGGAGATATTTTAAAGGTAACATCAGCAATAGACAGATGGAGTGTGGGATATGAGAGAAAGAGGAGTCTTAGATGACTTCCAATTTCTTGTCCTATGTAACTGGAAGGATGAAGTGTTCTTTTGCTGAGGTAGGTAAGAATGTAGAGGGAGTATCACTTTGGGAGGCTGAGGTAGGCAGATCACGAGGTCAAGAGTTCCAGACCAGCCTGGCCAACATGGAGAAACCTCATCTCTACTAAAAATACAAAAATTAGCCAGGCATAGTGGCACATGCCTGTCATCCCAGCTACTCGGGAGGCTGAGGCAGGAGAATCACTTGAACCCAGGAAGCAGAGTTGCAGTGAGCTGAGATCATACCATTGCATTCCAGCCTGGGAGACAGAGTGAGACTATGTCTCAAAAAAAAAAAAAAAATGTAGAGGGAACATATTTGGAGGTAGGAAATAAAAATTATTTCAGGAGCATTTCTTAAGTTAATGATACCTAGTGAATATCAAAATAGAGGTGTCAAGTAGGCAACTAAAGCTAAAGTTCAAGGGAGAAGTGGTTGTAACATGTGAGTCATTGTAAAAAGAGGATATCTAAATTAAAGGACTGGATAGAAACTCCAAAGGTGTGAATAAAGAGAGAGGCAAGAACATCTGTGGCCTGAGTTCAGAAACATCAGAGTGATGAAGCAAAGTCAGCAAAATAATAATAATATATAAGAAGGAGCAGCCGTTGGGGTCAGAAAACTGAGAGCGTAGTTTCCCAAAAGCCGTGTAAAGAAATGTTCTAAGAAAAAGGGAAGGATTGACTTTTTCAATGTCTGCTGATAAATCTACATGAAGTAATAATTCACCACTGGATTTAGCACCACGCAGTGGCCTTGACAAGAGCTGAGAGGTGAATGGAGAGAAACCTGACTATGAGAGCTCAGTAAGAAAAAGTTGCAAAAGAGTTAGAAAAAATGAGCTCAAACAACTCTTTCAAGAACATTTGGTGTTGTTAAGGGAAAAGAATTACCAATTAATACCTAGGAAGGATGCAATGTGTACAGTGGGTTTTGTACTATTTCTCCTAGCATAAATTTCAGACTATTTGTATGCTGATGGAAGTGTGTTTCAACCATGCAGACAGTGCAGACGCAGGATAGGTAAACATTGGATTTGAGCAGTGTAGAGATTTGCCAAACAAGGACATAGATTGACAGGATAATGTGGGATTAACAATTGTGTGAGATTGTTCTGATGATTGACTGTGGGTTGTAGACAATAAAATCGGAATAATTTTGAGATTTGAAAAGAGGTCATAGGAAGTCATGAAAGGGGATGTTCAAAGCCCTGTGAAGAAGGGTCAGGGATTCTTGGACTTATTCCTCAGGCTGATAGAAAAAGAAATGAGGATGTGGTAGGATTACCCTGATGCTGGACCATACAATTTTCATGGTGATTGTATGAGTTTTGAGGAAGGCAGGGGAGTCTTGCAAGGAACATGCAAAACTCTGGGTTTCCTTTTGAATTTGGCATGGTGACCTGCACTTCTGCATCATTATTCAATACAAAAAAAAATTTTAAAGAAAAGAAGTCAATTATAGGATTGACAGTTTTGACTGGGGCTTAATTCTATTCTTAAACAGTTTGTAAGGTTTGCTTGATTCACAAGCTTATTTCATTCACCATATCCAAACACAAAGATGACCTAAAACTTATAAATACTTTAACCCTGTCAGCCTGGTGGAGCAGGACCTTTGAGAATGAGGGGTGGAAAGTTAGAATAAAGTGAGAAGTTGTGGATAAGTAAAAATGAGAACGTACGTTTTCTTAAAAATTTTTCTCTGTTCCAGTTAAAGTGTGTCTTGACATTTACTAAGATACTTATTCTCATCCTTGCTTTTTACCTTTAAAAAATATAATCCTATTCTCTCATTTGTATAACTGAATTCTGAATGCCTGTTTTGCAAATTTTCTTGACTAAACATTGTCACAATTTAGTGATTCAACTGTACTACCTAGACTCCATGTGTTATGACTTTAAGGTCTGGCACTATTTTGATTCTATATACCAATCTGCTTGGAATGAAAAGCTATGTAAATCTGCATTGATTATTTTGATGGATTATCTGAGGAAGAACTGAAGGTTATACCCAAGTCTAAATAAATGAGGTCTTTTCATCTAACACTCCTCATTTGATCACTAAGCTTTCAAAAATAAGATAAAATGGTAGTAACAATAAGAATAATATCATACATGCAGTTGCCTAAAATACCAGGTTTAAATTGTAGAGCACGTATTTACATCTATACTGTAGTCAAAAACATATTTATGTAACTTTTGAGTAAAATATACAGAATCAAATATTAAAACATCTGAATTTATGAAAGGTTAAGTTTTCTAAAGTAATCATTCCTTAACATCTTCCTGTGAGGCATGATATTGACATTTCAAATATTGTT
The DNA here is from genome assembly GCF_009764315.1 of Trachypithecus francoisi. Classification (NCBI taxonomy): domain Eukaryota; kingdom Metazoa; phylum Chordata; class Mammalia; order Primates; family Cercopithecidae; genus Trachypithecus; species Trachypithecus francoisi. The sequence continues at coordinate 154,028,858 of NW_022681454.1, read as the reverse complement.
GGTAACTTTTAACAGGAAAACAACGTAATGCATTTTAGTATAGAATTGACCTGGGAATTAGAAATTCAGAACAAGCCTTAAATATGCAATGCAGTTATGCTGTAATCCTGAATAATGCACCTAACCTAGAATTTCAAAAAGAATTGAGCAAAAACAGATTTCATGGGTCATATTTTTGCCAATGCCTAAAGGCACAACTCTATGTATATATTCATGAGTAAAACATTTGATATTTTAAATCTATGACAGTTCATGAATATAGTCTTATGATATAAAAACTGAAATCTTAAGTATTTCACAAGTGTATGCAATTAGAAGTAGCAAAACACATTAAATAGATCTAAAATGTACAAAGATATGTGGAGGCATAAACTAAAACATGCCATGACCATACATCATAAATTTAGGAGAATGCTGTAGGTCTTTTCAAATGCATCAATCATTTTTAGATACCTATTATTATAACATTATCTCAATAAGCTCTCCCCATCAAATGCTTAAACTTGTTTGTAGCTTCCTACCGCAAGGAGAAAGCCTCAAATTCACTATAGTTAAACATTCTTAGCCAAACAGCAGTGCTCTACCATATCACCTTTTATGATTTCTCAGGAATTGTCACCATCTCTGCCTATGAAACTCTTAAAAAAATTTTTGTTTATGAAAAATGTCAAACCTATGCAAAGTAAATCAAATATTACAATAAAACCTCATGAATGAATCACCAAGTTTCAACAAATCATTACTCTATAATTTTTGGGTTTGTTTTGTTTTGTTTTGTTTTGTTTTTTGAAACGGAGTCTCGCTCTGTCGCCCAGGCTGGAGTGCAGTGACCGGATCTCAGCTCACTGCAAGCTCCGCCTCCCAGGTTTACCGGGTTTACGCCATTCTCCTGCCTCAGCCTCCCGAGTAGCTGGGACTACAGGCGCCCGCCACCTCACCTGGCTAATTTTTTTGTATTTTTTAGCAGAGACGGGGTTTCACCGTGTTAACCAGGATGGTCTCGATATCCTGACCTGGTGATCCTCCCGTCTCAGCCTCCCAAAGTTCTGGGATTACAGGCTTGAGCCACCGTGCCCGGCCTCTATAGTTTTTGATTCATCAATATCTACTCCAACTCCAAGCTCCCCAACTTAATTGCTAGTATTTTATAGTCTCTTGTGAGGTAAAAATGGGTACCTTTTATAAATATGCATGTTATGGCTCATTAAAGCTATTTAAATGAAAACCCGATATGTACATTAAATTTCACATATCTAAGCCATATAATTTTGACAAATAAATACACTGATTTAACCCAAAGACCTAACAAGCTATAGAACACTTTTCTTAAGCCAGAACACTTCTCTTGTGGCCCTAATGGGCCCATCCCTATAAAAGAGGCAATCACGTTTTTTTCACTATGGATTAGTTTTGCCAGTTTAGGAATGTAATAGAAATTTAATCTTACAACTCTTTTGTGTCTAGCTCATTTAAAGCAGCATAATACCTCTGAGATTCTTTCACTGTTGTAGGTAGCAGTATTCCGTTCCATTTTACTGCCAAGTGGCATTCCATTGCACTCACATACCACAACTTAGGTGTGTATTCCTCTGTTGATGGATTATTTGAACTTTTTGTTTATTATGTGTAGAACTTCTATGAACAGTCTTGCATGAGCTTTTGATAAAAAACAGTAATTATTCTTCATAGATTAAAATACCTAAAAGTAAATTGCTTGCTAAACTGGTAACTGATAAAGTAGATATCAAAAACTTTTTCCAAAGTGGTTTTATCATTAAATATTCTTATCAGTAATATATGACATTTCTGTTGGCTCCACATTGTGACCAACATTTTCTGTTTGTCGGGTTTTCATTTAAATAGCTTTAATGAGTCATAACATGCATATTTATAAAAGCTACCCATTTTAAATGTACAATTCAATGGTTTTTAGTACATTTACTGGGTTGTGTGTAATAAAGAGGAAGACTCCATTTCAGATATTTTATCTTAAGTTTTTAATCACTATTGGTTTTCCTTTTCTCCTTTCCTCTTTTGCTCCACACCTGGGCAAGGCCATAAGAAATTCCTCACCCTCTCTCCCTCAGCTTGTTCATAGTTCAAACCACGCAAACCCGGTCCCATGATCAAGAAGCTTCCCTGTGGCCCTGCTTCCTAGCCAACATAAAAGCCAAAGCCACCTGTCTCTTTTCACTTTCTGTGATCTGGACTGGCTTGTGCCAGGCCTGCGCTCCCTGGAGAGTTGCATAATATGGGTAATAAGGTTTTTCATATCTTCCCAGTGCACGTTGCATCATCAGTCTTGACATACAAACCGATATTTGGTGGGAAGTTTATCCCGACATCCACAGGGAAACTACAAAACATTGTGTAACTACATAGTCTAGTTTTAGAACATTTTCACCACCTCGGAAAGAAACCTTGTAGACGCTAGCATACATTCCCAAATACCTTCCACATCCTTATCTCCCAGCCGTAGCCAAGCATTAATATACTTGTCGTCTATAGATTTGCCTGTTTTAGAACATTCACATAATGAAATCATAAAATAACTGCTCCTTTGTGACTCTCTTCATTTATAATATTTTTAGGTTTATTCATGTTGTATCATGTATTAGCACTTCATTTCTTTTAACATGGCATAGAGATACTACATTTTGTTCAACTACTTATCAATTGATGGACATTTGGGTTTCTTCCAGTTTGGTATTATGAATAATTCTATGAGCATTCATGTATGATATAGTTTGGATATTTGTTTACTTCAAATCTCAGTGTTGGAGTTGGGGCCTGGTGACAGGTGTCTGATCAAGGGGGCAGATCCTTCATGAATGGCTTAGCACCATCTCCTTGGTGATGAGTGAGCTCTTGCTCTGTTGATTTACTTGAAAGCTGATTGTTTAAAGGAGACTGACACCCCTTCCTGTCCACTTCTTGCTCAGTCTATTGCCACGTGAGGTGCCTGCTCCTCTTTCACCTTCTGCCATGATTGTAAGCTTCCTGAGGCCCTCAACAGAAGCCAAGCCGATGCTGCTTTCATGCTTATACAGTCTGCAGAACTATGAGCCAAAATAAATCTCTTTTCTTTGTCAATTACTCGGTCTTAGGTATTCCTTTAAGAGTGAAATAGCTAGGTCATACGGTAAGTCTATGTTTAACATTTTAAGGAATTGCCAAACTGTTTTTCAGAGTAGTCACACCATTTCACATGATGCAAAACAACATAGAAGGGGTCTTTCAATTTCTCTACAGTTTTTCCAACACTTGTTTGAGTTTTGGATCCTAAGTTTGTTCTTGATCATTGTTTTATTTCTAATTGTTCCCAATATTTTTGACAACCGTCTATAAAATACATACAATCTGTTTGTATGTTTTTATTTCTCTTAGTGTGGTAGAAAATGTAAGGCAGGAAGAAATATTAACTTAAGCATGTTAATAGAAGCAATGAGGCCACATACAGTTCATCATCTTCTGTTAGTAAATTGGAGGGTTAAAAGATAATGATAATAATGTACTAAAAGATCACACCACAGAAAAATAATACCTAGATGTGAATAAAAATGGATTAGAAGAAAGAAGAAGAATGTTTAAACTTCTCTAGAAGTTTTAAAGACAGTAATACAAATCAAGTTAAATGTCACAACAATAAGAAACATCTAAGTTCCCTTTAAATAAATTAAATAAAGCAATAGATGACATTATTGTTCCTTTTCAATTAGCATTAAAGCCATTCTAAATCACCAACATCTAAATAGACAAAGGGAAAAAAGTCAACTATGGGCTTTTAGTGGCACTTGTAGCACTTGGCCATGCACACACACACACACTATATATATATATATATATAGTGTATATATATACACACACCAATATTAATATTAAACTCTAATAATTAAACACTCACACTATATATACACACATACATACACACATACACATATATATGTATATATACACACAAATATATATTATGTTATATATGTATACTTTACTATATATACTGTGTGACACACACATGCACACATACAGTCTACTAGGAGAATCCTTAAAAAGCCATAAAGCAAAATTCTAATGCACTGGAACAAAAAAAACCCAGTAAATATATTTATTAGTGAATATTATTTATTAAAGAAAATACCTAAAGTAGACCATGACTGGCAACCCAATGGCCAATATATTATCAATAAGAGATGGTATAGATCAACTACATTTAAACTGCTATACCATATTTAAACTGCTCTCCGTCAATAGCTTAAAGGAGGATTTAAATATGGCCACAAATATCCACGTGTTTCTAATGAAATGAGTGTATGAAATTGTATAATAAAGAATCCCGATTTCTTGTTTCACTACTGAACCTGAATATTTTGTTTTACATGTATCCTAGACACAGTAGGGAAATAAAATACATTCTGCTTTATATTGTGAACTAAGAACTCAAGTTGTACCCATGTATGGACACTTCACAGCATCATTACACTATGAGAAATAATTAAACACTAAATTAAATAACACAGATCTCCATGGTAAATCGACTAAAATGTGAATGTACCTACATTGTCATAGAAGAATGAATACTACCACATTTACTTAATGTTAAATTCAACTGTATACTTCATTTTCTAATTTCTTATAATGTATGACGTTAGTTTACCCAAAAGCAGTGACTAGAGACTTTTAAATTGAAATATGTATGTGTGTGTGTGTGTGTGTGTGTGTGTGTGTATGATCTGTGCTTGTTTTATATAAATGCATTTATTCCACAGTAAAAGTGGATTTTTTCTTTCATTTTGTCATAATGAACTTGTGAATTAAATTTGATATAACCTACAATATGGTTCCATTCAAAGGGTACCAAATACTCTTTGATCTAATGATCAAAGTCTGAGCCTGTTTTAAAAACCCATGAAAATATTAGATTCAAGTGCTTTTCTTTTTTGTTTCTCCCTGAGTTAGTCCTTTGATGATCCATTTTATTAAAAGAAAAAAGGAAGGAAACCAATACAACATAGAGAATAAAACTAAGGAAACATTCTTGGGTAATATTTTATTTTAGATAGATTTATCGTGACACAGAAAAATCAGCATTTTGAAGTGAAAGTCATCAATGATCTAAGGACATGTGTTCCCTTCAGATGTCACAGTTGCTTCGGTTTTGTCAGTCAGGGAATTCACTTTTTTATGGTTGGATTTTACTGCTGTTTAGATGCTTGTTTGATTTGAGAACATCTTAAATTTAAATGAACATACCAGTGCTAAAGCAGTCAGAAAAGACTGAGTTTATTCCTAGATGGAATGGCAAAATATTATATTCAAAGTGCAGACCACAGCTTTCAGTGCTCGCTATCAACTTACAAAATTACTAAAAACACGAATAATTACCAAATGTCTTTGTTAATGTTTTATCACACATGTGTGTCATCAGCAAACCAAATTCTGTTAATAGATAGAATTCACTGATATATTGTTATAAAGCCAGTGCACACTAGATTGAGAAAATAGTTTACCTAATTCAAGTTTTTTTGTCTTGCTATCAAAACATCATCTCGGGAGGCTGAGGTGGGTGGCTCACGAGGTCAGGAGATCGAGACTATCCTGGCTAACATGGTGAAGCCTCATCTCTACTAAAAATACAAAAAATTAGCTGGGCATGGTGGCAGGCACCTGTAGTCCCAGCTACTTAGGAGGCTGAGGCAGGAGAATGTGAACCCAGGAGGCAGAGTTTGCAATGAGCCGAGCTCACGCCATTGCACTCCAGCCTGGGCAACAGAATGAGACCCTGTCTCAAAAAAACAAAACAAAAACAAAACAAAAAAAATTCATCTCATCATCCTCATTTAAAAAGAAACATGCATCTTGAATGTTACAATGTATTACAGAGTGAAGACTAATCCAGCCAACTAAAATAGAGAGAGGGGAATTATTTGTACTTCTCATAAGGTAGACTGTTCAAATAAAGATGCTTCCGGTGCTATATTTGACATACATTCTTTTGAATGATAGAAACTTTGTATATGACTTTCTTATTTGAGAGGAATGAGAGAAGCACAAATCTTATCTACACAGTTTGTTAAAACCATCATGGAAAATGTAACCACCTATGAGGTGGCAGAGATCTATGAAATATTATCTTCCTTTTATCCTCCCAGTTATCACTCTCTTCATTTTTAGTGTGCTCAAGAACATAGTATAGTGTTTGTTATTGAAATTAGTATTAACAGTGGAGGCTTGAGATTACTAATTTGCTACTAATATGAAAGCTAAGTCATTGCTTTACATTAACTTGATCTTTGGCACCTCTCTCTGTCAGTGGGTCAGATATCCATTTTTGTAATATCTACCTGCATCACAGCATAACTTCTTGGCTCCAACATTATTCAACCTCTAGACTTTTCTCTGTCTTCTAGTCTTTTTCAAAATCTCAAGCCCTCTTCCTTTAGAGCCATGTTTTCTCCTATGTGTTAACTAATGTTATACAAATAAGTATTTATTGATATGAGTATTATGCTAATTTATTAGGTAATAAGATCCATTAAAGAAATTCTTATATTTTATATAAAACTAGAAAAAGCAGTTTAAAACAAACTCGTTTTTAAAAAATCTCATTCAGTTATTGGGACAGCATCTATTTTTCTATATACATTATGCAAAATAATTAAAATAATTTTTGTATAGTGGTATAGAATTTTTTTTTTTTTTTTTTTTGAGACGGAGTCTCGCTCTGTCGCCCAGGCTAGAGTGAGTGGCCGGATCTCAGCTCACTGCAAGCTCCGCCTCCCGGGTTCCCGCCATTCTCCTGCCTCAGACTCCGGAGTAGCTGGGACTACAGGCGCCCGCCACCTCGCCCGGCTAGTTTTTGTACTTTTTAGTAGAGACGGGGTTTCACCGTGTTAGCCAGGATGGTCTCGATCTCCTGACCTCGTGATCCGCCCGTCTCGGCCTCCCAAAGTGCTGGGATTACAGGCTTGAGCCACCGCGCCCGGCCTAGAATTTTTTTAAGAAAGGAAATTTGGGAGGGAAAAAGACATCAAATCTATTTATTGTGTCAATGACCTATTACTGTTTCTATTTCCTATAAAGTCACTTTTTTTCTGATAAAAGTCGTACTCAGATAACTTTTATTCTTCTCTTTATTTTCTGCTTCTTGACATAACTTTTGAATTTATTTTACTCTGTTTTTATAAATTCACTAGGCTCTCTAGAAGGCAAACATTGAATTGCAAAGGATGAGATGTCTCAGTTTCAGTTCACAAGACTTTTAAATCTTATTATTGAGCTTTAATCTCCAGTGGCCCCTAACCTTTTTTTATCTCTTTCTTAGCCTTCTTGGTTAAAACAGTTGTAGAAACTGGCAGAGCGAAAACTGTCTAGTTATCTCATGGTTCTTTAAAAAAAAAAAGAATTATTGCAGGCAGATTTTTTTTTTTCCTATTCTCCTAGGACCCTAAAAGTTTGAATGATTTGGCCATACTACTCTCTTCCTTCACATGTAAATAATTAAAATAGTTGCTACTTAACTTGGTGGCTTAAAAAATACATGCATATTATAGATATAGACCCCATATCTATAGGTGACCTCGGCAGTTCTGCTCATCTAAATTAGGCTTAATTGATATTGACTGTGTTTGTTCATAGGTCAACACTCAGGTATTCTGGAACTCTGTATTTTAAGTTACCTTCTTTTGCATATCTGACAATTGTTGGCTCTCATTTGAGATCACAGATATAATTAAACTACGGTTTTTTTTTCTTTGTTCAATATACTAAACCAGCTTTGTTCACATGATGACCTTTGTGTTCCCAAAGAGAAAGTGGAAGTATGCAAGGTCCCTTGCGGCCCAGAGTGAAAACTGGCAAAGTAATACCTCTGTCTCATCCTGTTAGAGAAAACCCAGACTAAAAGGCATGGGAAATAGATTACATCATTTAATGGCAGGAACCACAGCCTCACACTGCATATGCATAGCTTAAGGTTGAAAAATAAATAGAGAGGAATTTCACAATCAATCTACCACACCATCTAAACAGAGAAGGAAAAAAAAAATGTCTAATCTCAGCAAACACCTATTTTAATTGTCAGAGAGAAGTGGAGGAACTCTCCAAGGAAACTGAAAAACAGAAGCCAATGAGGTGGAAGAAAAACAGAATAATAGTGGTGTCCTCAGTGACAAGCAAGGAATAAGTTTCAAGAAGAGGGATGTGATCAACCCTCTCAAATGATGCTGATAGGTCCAGTAAGATGTAGCCTAAGAACTGATTGCTGAATGTAACAATGTCAAAATTATTGCTTGGATAGATTGGTGGAAACAAAACTTGATTGAAGTAAATTTAAAAAAAGAATGAGAGCTGAAGAATTCAAATCTTAATATCCTAACATAATCACCAATATTATTAATTATTGTTTTTATTCCCAAGCAGGTGAGACAAAATAGTTATTATCCAAACCACCACCCCCTTGAGAATAAGTGGAACTCTCCCAGACAAATCTAAATGTAATGCCTAGAAAGAGCAACTGAATCATTCCTTCATCGTTTTTGTATGGGAACATATGAAGCTGTGCCAAATTGTATGGTGGCAGTGATGGCAGCCATGGCCCATCTGGAGTGGCTGCTGCAAAAACAATGGCTGCAGCAGGCAAGGTGTGGCTGGTGCTGCTCCCTTTGTGGAGTCAGTGGGAGCTGGAAACAGGAGGGAGTCCCAACCCCTTCCAAACTAGGGGGATGAGAGCCCTGCCCCTCAAGCACAACTTCAACCACCCAGTTGCAGGGACCCAGGAAGCTCCCAGAGGCTTGGAAATGCCTCCTCCAGCTGCTTGGCCTCTTCCCGCTCCAGGCACCTGCTCTGATTTTGTACCAAAGCTGTGGCCGAGCCTGAGCACTGTCACAACCCAGCTGGGTACACATATGCTCCGGATGCTTTTGGCCACCTTGGCCCCCTCTAGACTTTGGATGCTGACAAGCATGAGAGGGAGGCCAAGAGGGGCTGAGGGCAGCTCAGCATGGGCCTGCAGGTGCCCCTAGTCATGAAGATCCTGGGTGCCATGATTGCAGTGGAGGCAGACAGGCTCCTGGGCAGAAAGAGATGGGTCCCTGGTGAAATTCCACATTCAAGCCAGGGATGGTCTGAAGCCTGGGGGCCAGACTGCCAGTTTCATGGAACAGAGAAAGAACTTATGGTGTTTTATCTAGGCCTGCCCATGGCTGCCCCTGGACCAATCAGCCCAGACTGCCTCCCTTCTGAAGCTCATAAATACCCTGAACTCAGCCAGACTCCAGCAGACACATGGGATGACTTGCCTGCAGAAAAGAGCTATCCAGCTTGCCTCCAGAAAAGGGTCTCCTCTCTGCTGAGAGCTGTATACTCATCAGGATGACCTGCCTGTGGAGAGAACTGTCCACTCTGGGTCTCCTCTCTGCTGAGAGCTGCGGAGATGTCAGAATGACCTGCCTATGGTTAGGGATCACCCACTCTGGGTCACCTGAGAGCCGTACTGTCGCTCAATAAAGCACTTCTTCACCTGCTCACCCTCCAGTAGTCCATGTACCTCATTCTTCCTGGATGTGGGACAAGAATTCAGGATCTGCTGAATGGTGGGACTGAAAGAACTCTAACACAAACAGGACTGAAACACACCTCCCACTTTCCACCTTGCAGGTAACAGGAAGGAGAGAAGAGAAAGAAGAGCTGCAGCCCCTCGGGGAGCCCAGACCAGGAGTTCCTCAAGCCAAGACTGTGACACCTTCCTTGGGGCTCTGTGGTTCCTGGCATCTTCTAGCTTCCAGATGCCACCATTTTCCCCAGTGCCCATAGTGGAAGCTGCTTCTTGTATGTCTGGTCCAGCCACAGCCTCTCAGGGAGCTGGTGTCTGTGATGGCATGTGTAGCTGACCACCCCGCCACAGCCAACATGCCTGGCTGTGTGCAGTAGCTGGATCCTGTGCTCACTTGCTCATATACCCTTCTCTGCTCCACACTGGACTCACCCTTGGCAGGCATGGGATCCAGGCTGGTAGCACAAGCCTAGTGCAGTTTGCCAGGCCAAGTGGGCAGAACGAGCCCAGTGGGCCCAAGCAAAACTTGGGCAAAAGCACCATGGGCCACGGAGGTTTTAGGCAGGTGAAGTGACACCCTAGGTCCTGTGACAATGGCAAGCTAATAGTCTTTGCTGATCGCTTCTTTTTTCTTGGAAATAAAAAGAAAGATCATCAGATAAGAGGAAGGATACAGGAAGATATTGGAAGTTTAATACAAAGGGAGAAGTTATAAAGCAAGTGAGCAAATGAATGAACTAGAGAATTGCTTAAGAATGCTAAGCAGCACTAGGGTGGGTGGTTGCAAATGTAGCATTGTTACAGAAAGCTGTGTTCATTGTACGCATTTTTGCCAGTCATATTTGGCTGTGCAGGCAAAGATTAGTTGGAGAGTTGGATTTTATTAGGGTTGGCATTTTAGCAAGTAAGTACAATAAAGTTATAAAACAGAAAGGAAGTTTAAGGATAGCAGGAAGTGACTATAATTTTAAAAAAACAAGGACTCTAATATAAGTCATTAGAGAAATGACCATTTGAGGTGGGTACAGACAATCAAGTTATATGAGCAGTGAATTATATATAGCAATAGAGGAAAGAATTGTCAGAGTACTGCGAATGAGCTGAGACGTTAAGAGGTGGAGGTGAAAAAGTGACGGAAAATTCTGCAGGGGTTTTGGTTATTTCAAATGAAAAGGGACGAAAATGATTGAGGTAGGTTGGAGACACATTATTGGAGTATAGGAAGTGAAAGGACATACATTAAAATATGAAAATTAATTTTTACATGGAAATTAAATTGCCACTAATTACAAAAGCAGTGATGCTAGAGAATGGTAGTGAGACAGGTGCTAAAATCTTAAAGAACAGGAGTGAATGAATAATCAGTAGAAGATGGCACCAAGGAAGGAGAGTACAGATATAGTTTGAAGATAAGAGACTTAGATCTGAGTGCCTGGAAATGGAAATGAGAAACAAGGAGGATATGGAACCCTCTTCTGGCTACTCGGTGATGGGGTTGCAGGGGAAGCAGAGTTCGTAGGAGAAACAGATTTCAGGTTGAGCAACAAATGATGGAACAATTAGAGAAGACAAAGGAGAATTTTCTCATGGTGGACTGAATTGCAGGGTACCATCAGAATATTTTAGTCTTCAGAGAGAAATGAAAGATGAGGCCAATTAGAAATATTTGGGGTAGGAATCTAAGGAATGAGTGGTATCCTGGGAGTCTTGGGTTTCTTATGGTTATTGATGTAAACAAACATAAAAGGCATATAGGATTAGTTCTGGTAGCACAAAGAATTAAATGGTAGTAACATTATGAAAAACAGGAATGGGGAAGAGGTATTCACTATTACATCCACATGGTTTATAAAAGTCATATTATATAGAATGGTATATATGAAGTGTGAAATTAATCATCCTACTTACCCTCTATATTCACTAAGAACAGTTTATTTGTATTCACTGAGAAATTTCTATGCACATGTGAAATATATATAGATAGACAACTAGCTCTAATTAACGTTTCTATAATTACATACCTGCAAGTATATTTGTATTAGTCTGTTTTCACACTGCTGATAAAGACACACCGGAGACTGGGCAATTTACAAAGGAAAGAGATTTAATGGACTTACAGTTCCACATGGCTGGAGAGGCCTCACAATCATGGCGGAAGGCAAGGAGGAATGAATCACATATTACATAGATGGCAGTAGACAAAGAGAGAGCTTGAGCAGGGCTACCCCCACTTTTAAAACCATCAGATCTCATGATACTCATTCACTATCACAGTAACTATGCAGAAAAGACCCACCCCCAAAATTCAATCACCTCCTACCGGGTCCCTTCCAGAACACATGGGAATTGTGAGAGTTACAATTCAAGATGAGATTTTGGTGGGGACACAGCCAAACCATATCAATATTTATTTAGAACAAAGATACTGTTCATTCTGTTCTTTTATCTCACTGAATTTACCTTTGGAATATTTATTCAATAATCATATGTGAATGTATCTTACTTTTTAAAAACCTTCCTGCATTATTTATCTTTGCATTGATTTATTTAACCTTTTGTCTACTGATGAAAATTTAGGTTGCTGACAGTTTCTTTTGGACTTGTAAGCAATAAACATATTGCTACATACTTCATTTCACAGCATGTATGAGGGTTTTGTATAATATGAAAACCGTGAAAAAAATTTTATACTAAATAATGTTTTTTATGTTAAATGTTGGTACTTAGTGATAAATTGCACCCCTTCTATCCACCAAACTTACAAAAATATGTGCCGGCATTTCATGAGATATACTGCGCAATATGGATGCTGGCAAATTTTTTAAACTTGTCAATTTTCTATTTGAAATTTAAAAAAAAAAAAAATCCTGCTTTAATCCAAAGACTTTCAATGACAAAGGTGGAAATTTTGGTAATGATATACACACACAAAAACACATATTTTAAGAGATGTTATTAGGTCAGGTGAAAATATTCCATATTCCACAAATCACTCTACCTGAACAATTTCTTGCACCTTTTCACAGGGCTAGTCTTGAATTTGAGCAGGATATATCAACTTTTCCACTTGTTGTGAAGGAGAGAAATGATTTATTTGATATCTATTCCAAATACACACAAGCCAACTAGGGAGGCAGTCGGAATTTTTCTTGAATGATTGCAGCATTTTTTTTTTCTTTTCTCCCAGGCATGTAATATTTAAACTTTTGGCATATGTCAAAGAGTGCTTTACCTCTGGCAATCACAGCAGGTCCTTTGAGGAATGCTCAGCCTGGAACCCATCCCTGGATGTCACATCATTATAAACACGATTTCCATCTTATCAGTTATCCCCTAGACATGTATTGAAACTTTAACTTCCTTTCCTCAACATGAAATGTCTTAGTGACACATTTCTATTTTTTCCAAGTATTTATTTACCTTTACTGATTCATTTTATTTTCCTTCATTTTATGTTATTTTGTTTACTTAAGATGAGGTATTAAAATAAAGTTTTCTGATGAAACCACATATTTGTTTAAGAAAAACCGACTAGGGACTAATAAAGTAAAATTTGTTGAGTTTATGAAATAATTAACATGTGTCTATTTCAATTAAAACCATATATTTATATAACTTTTTTCTCCAAATAGTTGATATAAAGTCAAGGATGCCTCTTTTAATACTGACTAGGTTCAGAACACACTGCCCTAAAATAGGGCACCATCACATTTGGAAAAAGAGTAGAAGCAGGAATATCACTCTCACCTTCCCCTTCCCTCTGCCCCCTCTAAAACAAGCCATAAAATCTGGCTAACCTTCACCTAAAGTAGGTCATAACACCCTCATTGCTGTTCTCTCCCTATACCCAGAGGATTGCCATTATCTCTGAAGACACAGGGACACAGAGAAAACTCTGAGCAAACAGGCTTTGCTAAATTTCCCCCACTTTATTAACATTAGGTCATACTTCTCCAAGATTGTCCATTCTTCATTAAATCCAAGCACAAAATGTAGAGGTTTCTCTGTTTCTTTGGATCTTCGTTTCTGCAGGCTCCTGTGTAACATAAAACTTACATTAAGCAGATTTTTATACTTTCTTCTTGCTAATCTGTCTTTTGTTACAGGTGCCTCAGCCATGAACTTAGCAGTGGGTAAGAAAAGAGATATTTCCTCTCTTATATTAGGCATACACCAATAGACATTTCACATCTCTTTCTTTCATAAATCACACATTTAATATATGATGGGCAATTTCTTTAGATGGGAATATCAATGTAGATGCCATGTAGAAAAACAAAATTTTAGGTTAAGACAGAAATAATTTTTCCAATGACTCTGTTATCTCAGTTTAGTATTAAAATAGAGCACACATTGTTCCAATATAATTAGTCCTAACATTCTTTTACATGGTACTTTACAAAGTTAGAGAATTATAAAATTGTGATTTTAAGCTTCCAAGTTTTTCTTCACTGTTACCTGGAAACAATGTACCTCCCACAATAATAGTGGAAACATATTTTTAATATACAAGTCCAAAAACCAAGCTAACTCCTTACTTTGATTACTTTTGTTTTATAATACAGACATAAATCCATTAAAACAATTTGGAGTCTTTGAATGAAAGCAAAAAAGAAGTTATACTATTACAAGACTAAAAAAAAAAGAAAAAGAAAATTTTAGTATCTTGTCTTTTTTAAACGCCTCACGTACCTCTAACTTGACATTTTTAGTGATTCATCTTTACCAAATCTTTCCAATATATTTAATTTAGTTTTAACATAAATTACTATTTCTTCTGCACAAGTTTCTTTGGTCCTATTTTCATTAATTAAGCTATGTAATGATAATAAATAAAACAAAAATAAATATTTTAAGCAAGCACAATGGACTCTTGATAATCCCCTAAAGGGAACAATAGTGCTAGGGCATACTAGAAAAAAACGTCATTCTAGTAAATGTTTGGACGAACAGAGGCAAGATGGCGCACTTCCGGGTTCTTCATCACCAACATTTCCTGTGTGCGAGAAAATGCAGCCGGCGCCCAGGAAGGTGCAGACCAACCTGGCATGCGCCAGGTGATGTCAATTCGAAGAGACCAAGATTCACCTGGTCGCACCTACAGAATGCCCCCCACACGCCGGTGCCCGCCTATTGCCCTTCCACTCCTAGAAAAGCCACTCCCGGCAGACGCGCCATGGCGGGCTTCCTCAGCCCCCACTCTTCTCGGGACTGCATCAGGAACTCAGCAGGAGAGCTCCACAGGGCGACTCTCTTGGCCTCCTTTGCCGGAGGCCGACAGACCTTACCCTACACACCTTCTTCCCTGAAGCTAGGTGATCAAAGAATAAATTTGCAGTTTTGCTCCTAACCTTGCCTACTCGCTGGTTCTTTTGTGCTCGCTCTGGTGGTCTTAGAAAAACAAATCAGTAAACATATTTATTTAATTATTTGTTAAAAATATATTTATTATAATTATTGTTTATACAGGCGAAAGTGCACATAGCTCCTAGACACTCAGTTGGGTGAAGTGTGTATAGTTAAATGAAGGTATCTTCTCTTCAACTCTATGCTGTTTATTATGATAGGTATTTTGCATTTACTATTGTCAATTCACAAAACAATTCTAAGAAATAGGTATTAATTCCTGGTTTGCAAATGATGAAGTTGAAAGTGATGAAGTAACTTGATCAAATTCACAAAATTAATGTGTTGGAGATAGAATTTCAACAAAGAAACCTCTCTTATGTTGAATGACCTTTCAAAAGATAGCACTCCCCAGAATGCTGAATGATAGTCTATGATCCCATCAATGCATTTCTGGTGCAATATACGCCAGATTGCCCCGTAAATAAACTTTTACAACTGAGAAATATATAGGATCTACTTTTCTAGATTTTTTCTGAGATCCAATGAGGATCATCTGAAAAGAGTGACAATTCATATCTAAATAGTTGAGTGTATAGAAACTATCAGAGTTTAATGATGTTTGTGTGACTCAATTCTCTGCAGACAAATAAGAACAGCTGAAGTAAAGATCAGAAAGTCACTAGAACTTTTTTTTTTTTCATTCTAACCCATGGCCTTAAGTCTACAAATCTTTGATTACCAACCATACTTCACCATTAGCTGTATAACAAGAAACAAAAAAAGAAATGATTGTCTTGGCATGGTGGCCGGTAATCTTAGCACTTTGGGAGGCTGACCTGGGAAGATTGCTTGAAGCCAAGAGTTCAAGACCAGCCTAAGAAACTTAGTGAGACCCATCTCTACACAATTTTTTTTTTTTAATTAACTGGATGTCAGGATGCATGTCTGTAGTCCTAGATACTTGAGAGGCTGAGGCAGGAACTTCGTTTGAGCCCAGGAAGTAAAATAAATGGCTAAGAAGTCACTCTCAGGAACAATACTGTTCAGCCACATTCACTAGTTGGGTAAGCAATTCAGTGTACTTTAGTTATTAAAATGGAGGTAGGACTCCATTCTGCTCTTTTACTTCCTTTTATAGGATCTAACTGGTTAACTTGAATGATGTCTCTTCCTGCATAGATAAAGTTATCTTCTCTTCCAGACAGTCTTTATGTTTAGCTTTGTTAAAGCAGGAAAAAGATAGGCCTCTCTGGTCTGAAGCTCCAGAATAGCAGTCTGCTCAAGCATTAAGGTTATTTGCTTTTGAGGACTTGAGATACAAGTCTAACTAAAATACAGTATGTAATTCCTTTCCTTTATAATTATCCATTTTTAAATAAATCTACCTTAAGGTATTTTAGAAAGAGGAGGATGATTGGTATGCCAGAATTTGGCATTTTTAGGTATTAATACTATCAGATTCCCTTTAATATCTCTCTCACTGTCTCTCCTCTCTTTCTCTCTCTCTTTTTATATATAATTAGTATATATAATTTGTGTGTCTACAAAATTATATATACACACACATATATAGTATAACATATCCAGTGACACATTTTGTAATGTTCAATCCTGTGATTTTTTAACAAACATATACAGTCATGAAACCACTACCTCAATCAAGATAAGGGAACTTCACCTCAAAAATCACCCACTTGGAGGAAGCAGTGGCTCACGCTCGTAATTCCCACCACTTTGGGAGGCCGAGGTGGGTGGATCATGAGGACAGGAGATCTAGACCATTCTGGCTAACATGGTGAAACCTCGTCTCTACTAAAACCACACAAAATTCGCCACGCGTGGTGGCAGATGTCTGTAGTCCCAGCTACTCGGGATGCTGAGGCAGGAGAATAGCTGAATCCAGGAAGTGGAGCTTGCAGTGAGCCGAGATCGTGCCACTGCACGCCAGCCTGGGCTACAGAATGAGACTCTGTCTCCAAAAAAAAAATCCCCTTTGTCCTTGTGTACTTGTTCACTGCTTCTCACCACTATGCCTTGGAAAATACTGATTCATTTTTTGTCCTATAGAATTTTCTCTTACACAATGTCACATGAACTAAATCATACAGTACCTAACTTTTAGTCCTATCAATTTTTCTTACAAATCTAAAACTCTTTTTTCTCAAATAATGTATGATTTTTCCATACTTTATTCAGCTCCATTAACATTAATCATTCCCAAAACCACACTTAAAGGTAATTTCCGCCGGTCGTGGTGGCTCACGCCTGTAATCCCAGCACTTTGGGAGGCTGAGGCCGGCAGATCACAAGGTCAGGAGATCGAGACCATCCTGGCTAACACGGTGAAACCCCGTCTCTACTAAAAATACAAAAAATTAGTCGGGCGTGATGGCGGGCGCCTGTAGTCTCAGTTACTCGGGAGACTAAGGCAGGAGAATGGCGTGAACCCGGGAGGCAGAGCTTGCAGTGAGCAGAGATCGCGCCACTGCAATCCAGCTGGGGTGACAGAGCGAGACTCCGTCTCAAAAAAAAAAAAAAGGTAATTTCCTCCCTTTCTGCAAACTTTCCTTCCCAATCATATATACATATATGCACACACACACACATATACATATATAGTATATATACATATACATATATAAAACATATATATACTGTATATTTACATAATATATTATATATAAAGATATACATATCTGTATATCTTTATATATAATATACAAATATGTAATATATAAATATTTTAACAAATGTGTGTATATAAATTCATTTAAGTAAACTCATATAAATGAACTGCAGAATTAGCAGAAGAACCACAGAATTTTCAACCTCAATATTTTAGAATGTTTAGACAGAGAAAATCCTCAAATACAGACAGTAAAAAGACGGACAAGGAGACAGAGAAAGACAAAGGGAAGGGGGAAGATTGAGAGAACTTAAAAAACCAAGTGTTCCAGAGAAGAGTATCGAATTCTTTTTCTTTCTCAAACTAATTTATTACTACGCATTTATAGTGTTGAAAGTTAAAACTCTGGGTGTGTCTCAGGGAAATTAACTTAAATGTCTTACCAAAGTGTTTACGTGGTTACATATTTGTTATTAACAATAAATGATTTTATTGAATACATCTAGTAACTTTAGAGCCATAATTTATCAAAATATATTATACTGAAGAATAAAATAATGGTAATACCCATAGTTACTTAGATGCATACCTTATTCCTTTAATTGAAATGCAAGCCTCTTTCAAGAGGAGCTTTTTTTTTTTTTTTTTTGCATTCACAGCAGAGTTGCCCATATTGTAGCTGATATGGGAATTTAACTTAGTAAATAACTGTCAAATAGGTGAGTAAAGTTACTAATTAATGATAATATTGACACATAACTATTCTCCAAAATGGGAAACATAGTAAAAGGGGGAAACAAATTCAAACAAATGAACTTTTTCTTATACAACACATATTATGCATAAGAACTTATGCCATCTCTATGAACTGGCACTCTGGAAGTAACAGGCACAGAGGTACAGAGCATGTCTTAGCACTTGTAATAATGTCAACCAAGGTAAAAATTTATTCTTGTTCAATTTCTTCTGATTATTATATACATATACATATATAGTATATATTATATATTATATATAAAACATACATGGTATATATTATATATAAAACATACATAGTATATATTTATATTATATATAAAACATATATAGTATATATTTATATGTTACATATAAAACATATATAGTATATATTATATATTATATATAAAACATATAGAATATATATTGATATTTATGATATATATATGAAAGTACTTTTTAAAATTTTTGTTGAAAATCTTAGTACAGTGTTAAAGCTTATGGCCCAAAGCTGGTAACAATTTCAGAAAAGACTAGAAAATCAAAGACACAAATGTGAAAACTTTGGATTGTTAACTAAGAAACTTCAGCTGAGAGAAGAGAATTGTTGTGGTTCCTCATAATGAAGAAAATTCTATTAAAAAAAAAAAAGGAAGCAAGTAAAGTGATAAAGTTTAGATATGTGTCCGCCAAATCTCATGTTAAAATGTAACCCTCAGTGTTGGAGTTAGGACCTGGTGGGAGGTGTCTGGGTCATGAGGGTGGATCCTTCATGAATGGAATGCGTCATCCCTTTGGTAAAAAGTGAGCTCTCACTCTGAGTTGACAGGACATCTGGTTGTGTAGAAGAGTGTGGTACCTCCCCCTCCCTTGTTCCTGCTCCCTCCATGTGAGATGCCTGCTCACCCTTCACCTTCCACCATGATTGGAAGCTTCCTAGAGCCTCTCCAGCAACAGGTGCTGGCACTATTCTTCCTGTGCAGCCTGGATGGCTGTAAGCCAACTGAACCTCTTTTAAAAAAAATAAATTCCAGTATCAGTATTTCTTTCTGGTGATGCAAGAATGGCCTAATACATACAATTCAGACAACTCTTGAATATGCATTTAAGTAACTGGAAGAAAATTTATAATTTAAGGAAATGGAAGAGATTCATTTAGAATTAAGGAAGCAGCATAACATTAACATTGAGAATATTTGTAGGAAGTTATAGACTAGAAAAGCAGAAAAGTATAAATCTAAAGAATGGAAAATATGAGAACCCATAGCACCAGATGCTCTTAGATGGCTTTTTATAATTCAAAATACATTCACTTTTTAAAATTCAGCCTCTTTTATTGCTTAAATAGAAACAAACTCTTCCTATTAATTTCAGAAAGCTGGACGTAATATATACTTAATATTTTTAATAACATATCATGGTAACTAAAGAACTTTAGAGACTCCCTTTTCATTGGATCTACTACTCTAAAACTTCCTCCTAGGAGGAGAGTGAGAGAGACAGAGAGAGAGAGAGAGAGAGAGGAGGCAAATTCAAAGTAAATACAATTACTTTACATTCTTAAACTCTATACAATGTCATGCTATTTTGCTTACTGGGCACATTTTGAAAACTAAAATTCAATTTAACAGATAGAAGACATACAATCTATTTATTCCTGTAACAATTTACCCCAGTACTTAGCATTCTTAAGAAAGCAAAAATTTATTATATTCCATAGTTTCTGCTGGTCAAGAATCCAGCTTAACTAGCTAGTACTAGCTAAGGGTATCTCAAGAGGTTGCAGTCATGGTGCTGGCTGGGGTTGCAGTTATCTGAAGGCTTGAGTGGGGCAGATGGATAACCTGACAAAATGGCTCATTCACAAGACTTTTGGCAGCAAGTCACAGTTCCTTGCTCAATGTTGACTGAAAGCCTCAAAGCCTTGCCCATTGAAAGTCTCCAAAGAGTAGCTCACAGGATAGCAACTGGCTTTCCCCAGAGTGCATGATCTAAAAGAGACTGAGAAAGAAACCACGATGAGTTTTCAGAAGTGATATGTCATCGCTTTTGCCACATTCTCTAACCTACACAGACCAATTTTGATACAATGTAGGAGAAAGTTACACAATTATGAACCATTTTAGAGACTGACTACCAAAGATGTGTTATGTGGTTGTTAAGCTTGTTTCACCTGGGATGGGTGGGACAGCTGTAAACACAAACCTGATTAAAAGAAAAGGAACAAGAAGGGAGCAAGAAGTAAGATATCATTGTTCCTGCAAGAATGAAATGTTGCCGAAGGAGATCTTGTTCATGAGTACTAGGGGTTGGTGTTACTCAATGTATGATGTGCAGGCTAGTGTTCATCTACCAACACTCTGTCACTAGTCCAAAATGAGGTGCCCTAAAGAGCTGGGATTAAATTCTCTGAATGCAACCTACTACCCAGCTTTCACTGGTATCTCTAAGGAAGATGATGAGGCTGGACCTGGGAATATTGGAAGAAGCTGGAAACTGAAACCTGTTGCCTCTGCTAATGTGAAAAGCAGTTGTTGGGGTGATAATGGAAGAAATGGAAAGGACTGTGTCTCTTCCTCTCCCTCCTGCTTTCTAGTATTTATCTTGGGTTTCCTATTGGTAGAAACTAACAGGGAGTCAGCAGTCAAAAAAGAAATGTGGATTTAAACTCAGCCTCACAGTCCACTCCTGTTCCTAATCAGCATCCATACTTATGTAAACCTCTATATCAAAAAGTAAACATTTATATAACTAGAAATAGTTTTACTCTCTTCCCCAAAAAGGGATCACATTTCAACAACCATGTTGCCCAATTTTGGGTGATGTTAATTACTTCTCAAATTGAATTTCTGCTCAATTCTAATATTCCTTAAGCTAATGACTAAATTGCTAAATTAATCACCATTAATAATCTTTATGTAAAACAATGAGAAGAAATAAGAAGAAAGGAAAAATAAATGCACACACATACACATTTAATTAAGAAGACAATATGTGTAAGTGCTTCAATTCTGTAACTATCCATGAATATGCAGTTAAGACTTTATTATTTCCATTCCATGAACATTTTATTCTCAGCCATAGTCTCAGTGATTGAAATGTTTACTTGTTTGAGTAACCTAAAATTTAACTCGTAAGAGTCAGTGTGCTCAGTGGTCCAGCCTTTTTGATCATTGTGATTTTCCTTAAACTATTACTATTAGACATGGGGGAAAAAGGACACACACCAGAAAGTCACCAGTGTCTGAAAATATCTTCCATGTCACCATTGTACAGTGGAAACCCCTTTCCCCTTGGTAGTAACCACAATCAATATAATCATATTGTATCTTCTTATAAAAATAATAGCATGAGATACCAATAAAGCCAGGCATTTATCTAAATATTAAATTTTATGAAACTATAAATCATTTCCTTTGGAGCTGAGACTCCAGTTCACCAAATTCCAAATTTTCAAGATTAGAAAATTTGAGTGACTTATTAAAAATTTTTGAGTGACTCATGAGGAATAATAGTGAAAGTTGCCAATTCACCTTTCATTTCTGGTTTCCTGTACCCATGCATTTGGTGAGGAAAAAACAAACAAACAAACAAACAAACACAACAGCATGCATAATCGGTGGTCCAAAGAAAAGACTGCATCATGTAATGGAACCTGAATGTTAAGGGGATTTGATTTCTTCTTCAAGAAAAAAAGCTCAAATCTACGAACTGAGACATGGTGAGGGATTATGACTCTCCTTTGACGTTTGACAACTCCTTTGATGGCTCAAGTTGAGTGTCTGGCCACTGGACCTTCAGTTTTCCCTGTTACAGAAATCAAGAAAGATTTGAGCAGGCTATCTGTTTTGTTTCTAGGGACACCATAAGCAATTCACCACTAGCAAAAATCCCAGTATATCAAAACATTCTGACACTATTGTGTGCTTGCTGCACACTGTGGAAATGTGATACGTTGTCTATAATGGTTAAATTCTAAAACTTCAACCTCACTGCTCTGAAATTATATCATCCCTACTAAATTAGAGAAACCATCTTAATGGCAGCATTCCCCAGTCATACTCAGCCTACAGAGTACTGCCACTTCAGAGTTTTTCATATATTCTGGTGTTCCCTTCACTAATGTATTTATCAATGTCTTAGAGTGAGTGTAGTATTTTCTAGACCCTATTAATGATGTAATGGAGGATGGCCTGCAGGTCATACATGATAAATGAACTTCAATAATTCTTTCTTCCTAAGCCTTAGAATCTCTTATAGTATTTCCATCATTGTAAAGTCAAGTTTAAAATAATTAAACAAGTAAAGTGTTATAGGCAGTTTCAGGTGGTTGAGCTAACTCATTAAACCCGCAGTCCGTGGTAAGTGTATCTGTATCAATATATTTGGAATCTGGAGACTAAAACCAATCACTGCTGGGAAGGGAAAAACAATTGCTAAGGTGGCACAAAACAAGAAGCAAGTATCTTTTACAGCTTCCTGCCTTGCAGTCATTTTGTTGCATTTCTTTTTGGCAGATCTCAACCAAGAAGACATGCAGGTGTGGTACCTTGGTTTCTACATTACAAAAGAAGGTATAAAAGAGAGGGCATGGAAATGGAGATAATCGTTTAATGGCACACCTCCTTGCAATAATTTTATATTATATACCACCTTAGATATTATTGATCGGATATTTGAAATTTTTAACATAAGTTGAAGTGTATTTAGCTTTGTGTTACTATGACTTAGATATACTAAATATTTTATAAGAGGAAATAAGGTGAGGATTTAGTTATAACTGTGCACAATACAATTTATATATTGTGACCCATACCACAATATGATTTATGAAAATAAGTTTGAATGATCTTATTGCATATCTCACAATGAATTTGAAAGATTTTATGTACAAATCTTATAAAAATGTCTGTATCTGAAAAATATTCTAGTTATTATTTTTAAAAAATCAGGCTCAATACCTAAACTATGTTTTTTGTTTTGAATTCATAACATTTCAATATGAGCCAATAATAAGAATAAGAATAGGAAAAGGAATAAGAGAGAGAAAACTGACAGTCCTGTGGAATCTAAATGGCTCCATTAATTAATTAAGGATGCTTCCACATGCAAAATCATACTCTAAAATACTTGCTTATTTTGTTCCTGAGAGGTTTTTATGTTCTGGGGCATGAACCATGGTAAAATTGGAGTCTGATGTGTTTCATATTCTATTCTTTTCTCCAACGAGAGGATGAGACATCCTTTCCTGTTTGCACGTGAATCATGGTATTTATATACAAGCCTACCTATTTTCCTTATTTTAAGGCTTAAAAATATTTCCTTTTTGGCCAAGGAAATATTACTGTAGGTGACAGGACCGCACTGGGACTTTGAGAAACATTTAGTACAGTTCCACTAAGTTGCTTACTTTCTCCCGCTCTTAGGTCCCAAATAGGTTACTGCTCCTTAGCCTGCATCTCAAAAATAAGAGACTTTTCTTAGAAGATTTGAAACTGACATGTAGCCTGGAGCTGAACCACAGCTATTCAGCCACCAATGTGCGACTTGAGTACCAAATACAGTTTTGTTGTAAGGTACCTAAATTTGGGAGTTGTCTTTTGTTACCACGTAAGTTGGCAAACATTGACTAACACTCCTGTTTTGATATAATTAGATAGAGGATATTTTGAGCCCAAGAAATTCTGAGGGAGTTTCTCAATTAAGAAAAAACACATTGACGTTAAGACTGGAAATTAGTTCCTTCAAAACTAGCTGGCTGCATGCACCTATCCCTTAAAAACTTCATGAACTCTCAAGAATATATTTCAAATTTTGAAGATTATTTAACTCTACATGAACTGAAAAATGGCATGGATCCCTCAGCTGTGCCATCTTATTCCTCAGTGAAAAGACTACAACTCCCTAATAATTTACCTTATATCTAAAGTTTATTTTGCAGGCAAGATATATTTTATTATATATCTTCAGAAACTAAACAAGGAAGCAAACACATAACAAAGCTATGGAGTAACAAATTACCAACTAATAATAGACTATTTTAAACTGCAGGTTTTGATTGAAATAAGAATTTCTTGGTAACAGCCATTGCATTCTTGAAGTTAAGCAAGGTATGTGATAAGGAACTTGATATTCCAAAGACATTTTTTTTTCAAATTTTCACCCAGGGAAAATCTCAACACCTGCTACAAGAATATTACAGTTTATGTCATTAATTCATTCTTAATTTTGAAGCTGTAATTTTAAACTATGAGGAGTATTCAAAATATTTCACAAGTCATTTCTATTGCTTATTCATTCTGTTAAAGTCTAATGGTAGCTATTCACCATAATCTTTTCCCCACACAGCATATTCAATGGCAAAACAGGAGCTCATTTAACCTTTCCCATTTTTTCTTTAATTCAATGAACTGCTTTCTCACCTTGAAATTTTTTATGTTCACAATATGTATAGAAGTGAATAATTGTGCAGGTGTAATTTTGAAACAGCTTTAATCATTTTTTAGAAACATACTGATATGGTTTGGCTGTGTCCCCACCAAAATCCCATCTTGAATTTTCGTTCCCATAATTCCCAAATGTTGTGGGAGGGACCAGGTGCAGATCATTGAATCATTAGAGGTGGTTTCCCCCATCCTGTTCTCATCAGAGTGAATTAGTTAGTTCTTACAAGATCTGATGGTTTTATAAGGGACTCCCCGCTTCACTGGGCACTCATTCTTCTTCTTCCTGCCGCCATGTGAAGAAGGATATGTTTGTCTCCCCTTGCACCATGATTATAAGTTTCCAGAGGCCTCCCTAGTCATGCTGAACTGTGAGTCAATTAAATCTCTTTCCTTTATAAATTACCCAGTCTTGGGTATGTCTTTATTAGCAGTGTGAGAATGGACTAATACACAAACATTTTTATTATTGTTATTGTCACAAAGCTATGACTGTAGACCATTCTTTTCAGCAATGAAGCCACTCTCTGAGTATGTTTTAGAATTGACAAAATAGTAGAAATTATTTCAGATCAGCACAGCATTTCTACAGCAATCCTCATAAGTCAAGGCCCTAGATAAATTTATATGTACTCCAGAAGATAGTCTTTAATGCTGTGACAGTATTTTGTTTTATATACATTCTTATTGCATCTTTGTCACCCCAGTTTCTAAGACATGTACCATTTTCTAATCATATTATAGGGCTTCTGGAATGCAAAAACCATGTCTTATTTAGCTTCACATAAATCAAACTTTAATACTTCTCTTACAGAGTATAACAAATTGCAAAAATGTCCACACGCTTTACCATTTTTCTTCCAATGAGACTTTGAAGCTCTTTCCATTAAAATGTAGAGGCTATCTCTCTATTTATGCGATTCTTTAAAATGTTCTTTCCCACAGTAAGATGTGAGAGAAATGGTCTTGTGCCAGCCATAACCTGTGTCTCAAGAATCTCAGTATGCTTAAATTTTGCCACCACCTTGTGGGCAAATACAGGCTAACCTGCTGGAGTATAACTGACCACATGAAGTAAAGGAAAGCTATCACATCTGAGGTTATAAACACCAGACATCCCCCAGCTACACCAATCATTAACTATAGATGCATGAATGGATCCAGCTGAGACTCACTGAGAAGAATTACCACCGAAGTCAAACCCAAATTGTTGACTCACAGAATTGGAAGCTAAATAAATGATTGTTGTTTCAAGCCACTAACTGTTGAGGCAGTTTGTTACACAGTAAAAACAAACAGATTCACAGGACAAATGAAGGAAAAACCGGGGAAGCAAGAAGTTACTTCTCTTCTGTATACCAGGCTAATGTCCTTAAGCTTTTGTTTTTAAATGAAGTTTTTGTTTTCCTGTTCTAGTCCTCTGGTACATACAATTTGCTTGATTCAATATGTCCCACAGTTAGTAGGACAATGTCAACATCCATTCATACTTAAATTTATGTTCTTTTCTCATATCTTAGTTTCCCCTGAAAATTTTAAAATCTCCTAAGATATTCAAGAATTATTGGAAATATATCTCATAACTTACTTCTACTGTCCAGGCAACACTTTTTACTCTTTGACTAATAACTCCTCATTCCCTTGCTCCTCTACTCCCATCTGCTGGTAACCGTCATTCTACTTTCTTTTTAAAATTTATTTTACTTTAATTTCTAGGGTACATGTGCACAACTTGCAGGTTTGTTACATAGGTATAAATGTGCCATGTTGCTGTGCTGCACCCATTAACTCATTTACATTAGGTGTATCTCCTAATGCTATCCCTCCCCTCTCCCCTACTCCACAACAGGCCCCAGTGTGTGATGTTTCCCACCCTGTGTCCAAGTGTTCTCACTGTTCAGTTCCCACCTATGAGTGAGAACATGCGGTGTTTGATTTTCTGTCCTTGCAATAGTTTGCTCAGAAAGATGGTTCTACTTTCTATTTCTATGAATTCAATTTTTTTTTAGATTTTCATGTAAGTGAGATCATGCAGTATCAGTTTTCCTGTACCTGGCTTATTTCACTTGGCATAATGTCTTTTAAATTCATCATGTTGTCCCAAATGATGGAATTGTGTTATTTTTAAAGGCAGAATGGTATTTGATTGTGTAGTTTTGAGATCTATTGCACAGCAATACTCAATAATAGTTCCTAATGTTTGTTTCAAAATAACTAAGAGAGTAACCTTCAAATGTATCACCACCAAAATATCAAGTGAGGTAATGAATAGGTTAATTAGCTTGATTTAATCACTCAACATCATATACATATATCAAAACATCATATGGTATTCCATAAAGATAATAAAATTGTGATTTGCCAATTAAAATAATTTAGAAATAAAAAGAATTACTGAAAGAAATTCATTCTCAAATGTGTACTGTGACTGATATTATTTGTATCCTGGGTTAAATAGTATTATATAATACCTTAGATATGTAAGCATGACTTTGAAAATATTAACCAACTTTTAATGCACATATTTTGGAATACCTTGCATCATGTAAGTGTGTCATGGAAAATTGGATGTTGGACAATTATGATGAAAGTCAGGGTTTTTTATGTGGGATTCATGCAGGTGAGGAGGAGAGCATAGAAATGTCCAAGGTTGCTATGAGCAAACATAAAAATAGGCATAGGTATTTATTGAGATGACAAGAAGAATGTCTTTCTATTAAAATTACATTTACATCACTTTTTTGTTAAATACACATAACAAACAATTTAATATTTTAACCACTTTGAGTGTACCATTCAGTGGCATTAAATACATTCACATTTGTGCCACCACCACCATTCATTTCTATAACTTTTTCATCAACCCAAACTCAAACTCTATATCCATTAAACAATAATTCCTCATTCTCTTATCCTCCCCAGCTCCTGGTAACTTTTTTTTCTATGAATTAAACTATTCTAGGTATCTTATGTAAGTGAAATCATACAATATCTGTCCTTTTGCTTCTGGTTTATTCTACTTAGCATAATGTCTTTGAGATGCATCCATATTATAGCATGTAACAGAATTTTATTCCTGTTTAAAGTTGAATAATATTTCACTGCATATATATACCACATTTGTTGATTCATTTATCCTTCAAATATATATATACACACACTAATTTGGTTAAGAAAGTAGAATGGAAAAATAGGTATAGAGAGGCAAGATAGGAGGATTTGGCAGAAGTCTTTGTAAGAGATTACACTATTTGAGACTAAAGAGACAGCAATGAAGAGAAAAATATTTGAAAAAAAATAAAAGTAGGGAAGTGAATGAAAAAGTAGAAGACTTGTGAGACTCAAGTTTCTGGTGTGAACAAATGCAAATGGAAGAAACAAGATCAGATAAGATGAACATTAAGACATGTTTGCAATAAGATTAAAAAGAAGTACTGTTCTATAATGAAGAAGAACTTTTATACTATAGTTGTATCGCATGAAGTAATAAAAATTCCTATTGTCAAAGCAGAATAATGTAATATTCTGTTTGTGTAACAGACCTAATTATTGTGTATCTTAGTTGGATCATTCAAACAAATGATAGGATAGTCTGGGCTTTTGATTAATACTTGTAATTTCACAGTAAATTTCTTGAGAGTAATGATTCTGTCTTTTCTAGGTTGTGCCCTCCAATTATGTTCTCAAGCTGCAAAGAACTGCCTATATTTTTTTAAAAAGTTGAAAACAGAAACTCTTTGAAACTGTTCTGAAAACAGAATTTCTCTGGTGTTAAATGGACTTTGAGATTAGAGAAACTCAGCTAACATTGGTGATAATAATATTTTGTTCTTAATATATAAGGATTAGAGAAATGAATTTGAGTACAATTTTTTACTCACTTTCATTTTTAAACTATTTGTTTATTCATGTATTTGCTTTTTGCTACATATTTTAAGTTATTGCAAGCAAAAACATCACCAAAAAATTGGTAAAGTACACATAGAAAAACCTTAAAGATTTGAATATTTAATTTACACAATATAAATATATAATTTATATTTATTAGTGGAAAATATTCCACTAAGCTACAGAACATGAAAGTGTAATTAAATATATAAAAATACTAAACATGGGATAAAAGATATATTTAGTATTTGAAATATATTTTATTAAAAGAGCCATTCATTTAATAGGTACTTGTTTAAATACATCTCTCTTTTAACCTAAAATAACAATATTATTGACCAAAAGTAATAATAATGATATACAAAAAAGTCCTTTATTTGAAAATGTAAATTAACTACATTCTATTTATTCATATTCACATGAGATCCTATATACTTTAAATCATGCAACAATTTAAAGTAACTGTGCTTATGCCTTAATCTTACAAATTCCAAATCCATTAAGGTCACATTCATGAAGTTTTACTTTATTCTCGGCACAACAGAAAAGACTGAAGATGGTTGACAAGGGCAGATGGGGCAGATGTCTGTTTAAAGATTTTCTTATTTTTCAATATCTTACAATTAGACAGGTGCCATGTTCATTCTAAGGAGACCTATCATTTTTTTTGTTGTTGTTTTCCCCTCTCTTCTCAGTTTGACAGAATTGACTGAAAGGGAAATTGAATAGAGACATGTTTTAGTTTTTACTTGAGCTACTGACAGAATAGAAAAGCTAAAGAGAAGGCAAGAGGTTGAATGGTAGGTGAGTATTATAATTCATAATATTTGCCTGGTAATGAAGCCACATTTGCGTGATAGTTCTGTCTGAAACTCAGAAAAATCTTGGTTCTGATTCTAGTTACCATACATATAGATTAATGTTTATGTAGCTCAGTCTGGTCATCTCTAAGACTCTTGTTGTTATAGGTGTTGTTATAGAACAGTATCTGTAGAGTCAATGTGCATATGATATAAGTAAATACTGAAAATAAATGTGGGAGAATTCAATGAGAGGCTTTTGTATTTTATCCTCCTCAGAAATTTTTTCAATCTTCCATCAATATCAAGCCATGCTCTATAGTGAGATACTCAGTACAAAGAAATAATATGTATATACCGAATATATATCTAGAAAAGACATTTTCTTTCTGAGAAGCAGCAATGATCATGAGTTTTCCTTTTATAAATTTTATCTTATGATAAAATTTTATAAAAGTCATCACGTAACAGAGATAGTCTAAGTGAACCAAGTAACCAAGCATCAACACTCAAAGATGTGCTGTTTGTGCTATGTGTTCTTAAATGGTGTCAGTGATGTACACACAAACACACACGCTGTCTCTCTCTCTCTCACACACACACACACACACACACACAACTTAACTGTATAACAAACTAGTGCTATATCTTAATATAAATAGAGAAAGGAAACCAAGTAATGAGATAGGTACTAATTGGGAAAGTCTTCTTTAGTGAGATAGCCAGAGAATATCCTTAAGGAAGTAAAATCCAAGCTGAAGATGAGTACTAGGATGAGTCTAACCGTGGAGAGAATGTGGAGGATAGCAGAAAAAAAAGAAGCGAGAATACATGTGAAGACTGTCAAAGTGCAAATTACAGTGGGCAAAATTAAAAGGTAAGGAAACCTTTATTCAAGGCTATTGCAATAAGGAAGAAGAAACAACAGAGTCTGAACTAAGTTCCTTCAAAAGGAATAGCTACAGAGATTTTAAGAGCTGGAGTTGGGAGGATCAAAGGCCATCTGTGTTGCTAATTACCCTTATCCAAATAAAAGTACACTTCCTCTTATTTTCATGACAGGTGGTAGTTTTATAACTTTTTTAAAGAAAGCCACCTAAATTAGACTTCTACCCTCCCATGACTGCGAGAAAGGGATGCTATCTTCCTTAGTGCTTACCTTTCAAAAGAATGACTTCCAAGTCCTTGGAATAGACAGTATTGGGATGTAAAACTGACAAGTCTTTCACAAAAGATTAACATCTCAAAAAGACAGATAAATAATTTTCAATAAAAAGTTTTCTAAAGTAAATGATCTAAGGGAAGGGATGTTGAGAGCTTAGAGAAAAGAAGAAACCTGTCTAAAGTTTGGTCAATCAGAATTAAGGCACTCTTGGTCAACTATTACGAGAAAGGAGCAATCTGATTTCAAAATACACATTTCTGTGCCTAACAGCCCATCTGCTCTCAGGTCTGAACTGAGGAACACGTGCACATGTG
Organism: Trachypithecus francoisi; assembly: GCF_009764315.1. NCBI lineage: Eukaryota > Metazoa > Chordata > Mammalia > Primates > Cercopithecidae > Trachypithecus > Trachypithecus francoisi. The sequence continues at coordinate 153,997,985 of NW_022681454.1, read as the reverse complement.
CTCAATCTTTCAGTGCCTTTGGGTGTCTGCTATGTACCATGTTCTGAGTTAGGTACCAGGGACTCACAATATTTAAAGAAAAATCAACATTTTACCAACAATAATATATATGTATACATATATATGCTATAATATATATGTATACACAGATTCATACCTGCAGAAGTTCATACGTATGGATATGTGAAACTCTAGCTCAGCTTAAAGTAGCCAACACTACTGATAGAGTTTGGCTCTGTGTCCCCACCAAAATCTCATTTTAAATTGTAATAATCCCCATGAGATGTGGAAGGAACTGGTTGGGAGGTTATTGAATCATAAAGGCAGGTTTTTCCTGTGCTGTTCTCATGAGAGTAGATAATTCTCATGAGATCTGACAGTTTTTTTAATAAAGCAGGGCTCCCCTGCATATGCTCTCTCTTGCCTAGCGCTATGCAAGACGTGACTTAGCTTCTCATTCACCTTCCACCATGACTGTGATGCCTCCCTAGCCACGTGGAACTGTGAGTCAAGTGCATCTCTTTTCTTTGTAAATTACCTAGTGTCAGGTATGTCTTTATTAGCAGTATTAGAACAGACTAATACAATAAATTGGTACCAGTAGAGTGTGGTGCTGCTGTGAAGATACCTGAAAATTGGAAGTGACTTGAAACTGGGGAACAGCAGAGTTTGGAACAGTTTTCAGAGCTCAGAAGAAGATATGAAAATGTAGGAAAGTTCGAAACTTCCTATAGACTTATTGAATGGCTTTGACCAAATTCTGCTTATCTCAGATGGAGATGAGAAACTTGTTGAGAATTGGAGCAAAGGTGACTCTTGCTTTATTTTAGCAAAGAGACTGGTGGCATTTTGCCCCTGCCCTAGAGTTCTGTGGAACTTTTAACTTGAGAGAGATGATTTAGGGTATCTGGTGGAAGAAATTTCTAAGCAGCAAAGTGTTCAAGAGGTGACTTGGATGCTGTTAAAAGCATTCAACTTTATATATTCACAAAGATATGGTTTGGAATAGGAACTTATTTTGAAAAGGGCAGTAGAGCATAAAAGTTCAGAAAATTTGCAGCCTGACAATGCAGTAGAAAAGAAAAGCCCATTTTCTGAGGAGAAATTCAAGCTTGCAGCAGAAAGTTGCATAAGTAATGAGGAGCCAAATGTTAATTGCCGAGACAATGAGGAAAATGGCTCCAGGGCATGTCAGAGACCTTCCTGGCAGGCCATCCCATCAAAGGCCCAGAGGCCTAGGAGTAAAAAATGAATTCATGGGCTGGGTCCAGGGCCTCCTGGCTCTGTGCAGCCTAGGGACTGGGTGCCCTGAGTCCTAGCCTTCCAGCCATGGCTAAAAGTGGCCAAGTTACAGCTCAGACCATGGCTTCAGAGGGTACAAACCCTAAGACTTGGCAGCTTCCATGTGATGTTGAGCCTGTGGGTGCACAGAAGTCAAGAATTGAGGTTTGGGAACCTCCCTCTAGATTTTAGACGATGCACAGAAATGCCTGGATGTCCAAGCAGATTTGTGCTGCAGGGGCGGAATCCTCACGGAGAAAGTGCTAGGGCAGTGTGGAAGGGAAATGTGGGGTGGGAGCCCCCCACACAGAGTCCCCACTGGGACACTGCCTAGTGGAGCTGTGAGAAGAGGGCCACCATCCTTCAGACCCAGAACGGTAGATCTACCAACAGCTTGCACCATGCACCTGGCAAACCTACAGACAATACCAGCCCATGAAAGCAGCTAGGAGGGGAGCTGTATCTGCAAAGCCACAGGGATAGAACTTCCTGAGGCAATGGGAACTTACCTCTTGCATAATCATGACCTGGAAATGAGACATGGAGTCAAAGGAGATCATTTTGGAGCTTTAAGATTTGTCTGCCCTGCTGGATTTTGGCCTTGCATGGGGCCTGTAGCCCCTTTATTTTGGCCAATTTCTCCCATTTGGAATGGGTGTATTTACCCAATGACTGTACCCACATTGTATCTAGGAAGCACTAACTTATTTTTTATTTTACAGGCTCATAGGCAGAAGGGACTTGCCTTGTCTCAGATGAGACTTTGGACTTTTGAGTTAATGCAGAAATGAGTTAAGACTTTGGGGGACTGTTGGGAAAGCATGATTGATTTTTGAAATGTGAGGACATGAGATTTGGGATAGGACAAGGGTGAAATGATACATTTTGGCTCTGTGTTCCCACCCAAATCTCATCTTGGATTGTAATAACCCCAATATGTAGTGGAAGGGATCTGGTGGGAGGTAATTAAATCATGGGGGTGGGTTTTTCCCATGCTTTTCTTATGATAGTGAATGAGTCTCATGATATCCAATTGTTTTATAAAGGGGAGTTTCCCTGGACATGTGCACATGTCCTCTCTTGTCTGCTGCCATATGACATTCTTTTTCTCCTTCTTCACCTTCCACCATGATTGTGAGGCTTCCCCAGCCATGTGGAACTGTGAATAAATTAAACCTCTTTCCTTTGTAAATTACCCAGTCTCAGGTATATTTTTATTAGCAGTGTGAGAACAGACTAATACAACCACATCAAATCAAAGTGTGCAAAAACTGAAACTCACTATCCTTTATACCTATTCCTTTTCTCATAAATAGTTAATGGATTTCTAATTCCAAATTACTTATTATGTTTTATATTCCCAATCTATAAACAAAACACGTGAAAGTCTTTTGATGATTCTGCTCTATTTATCTCATAAGTAACCTACAAATGTGTCTACTATTTATTTTAGTGGTTGCCTAGTATAGATCATATCAGAAGTCGATTATTTTCTAACACCTTCTTCTATTCAAAATATTATTTCCAGTAATAATCTGGAAAGAAAACCAGTGATGAAATAGCTGGATGAGGTGGCTCATGCCTGTACTCCCAACACTTTGAGAGGCCAAGGTGGGTGGATCACCTGAGGTCAGGAGTTCGATGCCAGCCTGGCCAACATGGTGAAACTCTGTCTCTACTAAAAATACAAGAATTAGCTGGGTGTGGTGGAGGGTGCCTTTAATCCCAGCTACTCAGGAGGTTGAGGCAGAAGAATTGCTTGAACCTAGGAGGCAGAGGTTGAAGTGAGCTAAGATCGTGCCACAGCACTTAAGCCTGGGTGACAAGAACAAAACTCTGTCTCAAAAAAAAAAAAAAGAAAGAAAAAGAAAACCAACAGTCAGAAAAGAAACTGAAAATTGTGTCTTATTGAATCTCATAATCATTTCTCTAAATATACAAATTAATAATACAATTTAAGTAAATATTATAAAAATAAAATAATTCAAATCATGTTTCATCATCTTTAAAATTACTGAAACCCCTTTGCATATTTCAAACTTGCTGCTTTCAGTGGAGGAATTTGCAATACAAACTCTACGTGAAGCAAGCTCAAAGGATTCCCAATTCTTATGAATTGTCTCGTAAAATAAGCTCTTGTAGCTGAGGCCCCATGTAGTGGGAGATGACTTTATAACTGGAAGTTCTTTGAATTAACATTCTTGCAGAAATAATGCTTATTAAGGAAATGTAAATAAAATATGCTAATTTAAATATTGCATATATATGAATAAACCCATCAGTAAAAACAGCAATTGGTTAGTACTCAGACCAAAAAGTAAGATTTTAGTTTTACAGGAAAATAATATTTTATCATTGACATTGTTTAGAAGCAGATACATTTTCACTCAGTTTATTTTCAAATTCTCGACAATGCACCTCCCTATTGCCTCTGACCAGGTCTGAAGACTAATATTTGCCACTCTTTTACGTCATCTGTATGGAGACCAGGTGTTTGTATTTTTACAACAGAATTATTAAATTTTTTTTTAGTATTATCTGGTGATATTTTTCTTTCTCAGATATAGTCTAAATAGTAGTCCAAGATTAATTTTCCTGAAATAATAGCGACATCATGTCCCCATCCAGCATTAAAAAGTAGACACAATGACTTCCTATTTTCTTCTACATTAAGTCTAAATAATTTTCTTTCTCTATTGACTGGCAGAGTCTGTTCACTGTTTGCCACTAATCCTTTCTATGTCAATCCTTGTTTTGTCCACCCTAAGTCCCTGTTGCTCCTGCATATGTGAGGCCAGTTCCCACTTATGTGGTATCCAGCCTCTCTATCTCAGGACACAGTGCTCGGTTCTAATGAACTCCTTCCCTTAAGGTGAGCTTCACTCTTTTCTCCACTAAATTTTCTGTGAAAACATCAATCTATAATAATCTAACTAACTCTACCTTGAACTATTATAGTCAACTGATATTCTATTTCTATTGTAAATTTTATCTACTGAAAAATGTATTAGTATAGAAGGAAACATGGGAATTTAAAAATTTCAAAGAAATCTTCTCATTTCTGAGTAAATGTTAAAGGTTTTATACAAAAATCATACATCAGATAGAGTTGTATCTGAAAATACAAGCATTCCTGCACATTCAAAAATGCATTTATATATTTTTATAACAGTTTTGAAGTACAGTTTGAATATGTGATATTTTGACATATTCTCATAAAATTTAAGTAAAGTAAAATTTAAAAGTTTCTACTATAGATTCATTTAGTACAGATGCAGTTCTTGTTAAAGATATCAGTGATAATTTACTATAAATTCAATATTTGAATGTTGATTTTCTGTTATATAATCTTTCTAACATAATGAGATGATCAGCTCAGTTTAAAAATGATTCTATCTCAGGTAGATTTCCTAGATAGATAATAGTTTCATAGTTTTAAAAATGGGCTAGAGTTTATATGCGTATGAAAAAATGAATGAATTTGTTTCAGCAGGTAATACTACTGAAAGTTCTACTTTATGCCATCCCTTTACATTAAGATACAAATCTGTATAAAATTTATGGTTAAATTATCTGCTTTTAAGAGCCATTATTTACATGCTTTTTGGATGGCAGAAGTGTAACTATCACTTCTAGCTGGACTTTTGTTAGTTAGACGGCCCCTCTCCATGGTAATTTCATTATGCCTTAAACCTGTGTTCCAATTCCCACTGCTGCAATTACATGTGAAATTTAAAGCGAACAGATTGTAAAGTTATGCTGCCTACTACCAGCTATTCAAGGGTAATTCCCATATTACTTTCTGGACCTAGAGCAAATTGCTCTTTTATATTATTTTAAAGAGAAAAAAATTTCTTAAAGGAAACAAATTCCCCATATCTGGATTCTTATAGATGGGATTTCTGCTGAACTAATAATAGGAATGAGCATCTAGGTCTCCAAAAGGCAAATCTTCTCAAAATCATGAAGCTCTTTTGTTTGTATTAAGTGACATTCTGTCTATGTTTCTTCAGTCAAAGTCACTTTTGAAATTATGCCTTATTTGTTCATTTAAGGCAAGTAAATTCTTCCAAACAATGATACTAGTTAGTTTAGAACACTTTAAACCAAACTTCATTATCCAGAAGACAACCCTAAGCCAGGGAATCAGAGCTCGATTGCATAAACTCACACCATAAAACTTAAAGCGTGTGTACTCAGAACTAATTTCACTCATGTGGATCAAGCTAATTCTCAACCATGCCAGTTAATGAAAGGTTACTCTATTTAATAGTCCTCTAGAATAGTGCAATGGTACCCAAAAGCTTTGAAAGAGCCAGTATCTTTACAAAATGCTCAAGCTATTACCTGGAAGGTCACAAACGCAGAAAGAAAAAAATAGATGACTGAAAAAGCATACCTACCCACCAGAAGTCATGCTAAATCTTCATTCCACAAGGTTAGCTATTAATCCATTCTTTCTTTTTTTTTTTTAATTTTTTTATTATACTTTAAGTTCTAGGGTACATGTGCATAATGTGCACATGTAGGTTTGTTACATATGTATACTTATGCCATGTTGGTGTGCTGCACCCATCAACTCGTCAGCACCCATCAATTCATCATTTATATCATGTGTAACTCCCCAATGCAATCCCTCCCTCCTCCCCCCTCCCCATGATAGGCCCCAGTGTGTGATGTTCCCCTTCCCGAGTCCAAGTGATCACATTGTTCAGTTCCCACCTATGAGTGAGAACATGCGGTGTTTGGTTTTCTCTTCTTGTGATAGTTTGCTAAGAATGATGGTTTCCAGCTGCATCCATGTCCCTACAAAGGACGCAAACTCATCCTTTTTGATGGCTGCATAGTATTCTATGGTGTATATGTGCCACATTTTCTTAATCCAGTCTGTCACAGATGGACATTTGGGTTGATTCCAAGTCTTTGCTATTGTGAATAGTGCCGCAATAAACATACGTGTGCATGTGTCTTTGTAGTAGAATAATTTATAATCCTTTGGGTATATACCCAGTAGTGGGATGGCTGGGTCATATGGTACATTTAGTTCTAGATCCTTGAGGAATTGCCATACTGTTTTCCATAATGGTTGAACTAGTTTACAATCCCACCAACAGTGTGAAAGTGTTCCTATTTCTCCACATCCTCTCCAACACCTGTTGTTTCCTGACTTCTTAATGATTGCCATTCTAACTGGTGTGAGATGGTATCTCATTGTGGTTTTGATTTGCATTTCTCTGATGGTGAGTGATGATGAGCATTTTTCACGTGTCTGTTGGCTGTATGAATGTCTTCTTTTGAGAAATGTCTGTTCATATCCTTTCCCCACTTTTTGATGGGGTTGTTTGTTTTTTTCTTGTATATTTGTTTGAGTTCTTTGTAGATTCTGGATATTAGCCCTTGATCAGATGAGTAGGTTGCAAAAATTTTCTCCCATTCTGTAGGTTGCCTGTTCACTCTGATGGTAGTTTCTTTTGCTGTGCAGAAGCTCTTTAGTTTAATTAGATCCCATTTGTCAATTTTGGCTTTTGCTGCCGTTGCTTTTGGTGTTTTAGACATGAAGTCCTTGCCCATGCCTATGTCCTGAATGGTACTACCTAGATTTTCTTCTAGGGTTTTTATGGTATTAGGTCTAACATTTAGGTCTCTAATCCATCTTGAATTAATCTTCATATAAGGGGTAAGGAAAGGATCCAGTTTCAGCTTTCTACTTATGGCTAGCCAATTTTCCCAGCACCATTTATTGAATAGGGAATCCTTTCCCCATTTCTTGTTTCTCTCAGGTTTGTCAAAGATCAGATGGCTGTAGATGTGTGGTATTATTTCTGAGGACTCTGTTCTGTTCCATTGGTCTATATCTCTGTTTTGGTACCAGTACCATGCTGTTTTGGTTACTGTAGCCTTGTAGTATAGTTTGAGGTAATCCATTCTTTCAGAAATCAGTGAAGCTACAAAGAAGCAAGTGCTGTTTGGTAGAACAAGGACTTTGTCATTTTCCTATTCTGGGTGAAGATATTGCCAAGAATAACCAATCATCCTTAAACATCATAAAGAAAATCAGACTATCCAAGATAAAAATCGCCATAGTGACAATATGGCTCAATTTCCTTGTTCTTTACTTGAGAGCAAAAGACTATATAGGTTAATTGATTTGCTCATATCAGAAGGTTTGTTTCCTGAATCCCAGTTTAGGACTATTTCATTTTTATCAATGATTCTTAGTCTTTTGGTGGCAAGGATCAATCAAAGAATTTGGTGATGAAACTAATGACATTTTCACTGGGAAAATGTATGCATGTCCAGTGCTTTCTATAATTTTAGCCATCTGAATTTCTCCACAATCTTATGATTAGAAGTAATTTTTGCTGTCATTATTTCCAGACCTATTTATGTTTTGATTTTGTGTTACAGTTGCCCATGAGGAATCAAACCAGGTCAGTTTTTTCTTATGTGCTTTTATTACAGATACCCATTATTGGTTTTGATCACAACCACATGTCTCCTTGTTTAAAATTAGTGGAAATTTCAGTGGGAACAATAGCAATAGGCATTGCCTGCATTTGTTTGACTATTTATTTTATTATATTATTTTTACTTCTGAAGAAATCTGAGGTTTTTAAGTTTTCATGTTTGTAATCTGGTCAGAATGTCTGTGTGTTATCATATGACCAGAGTTGAAATCAGTAACTTTTACTAATAATTTTTAAATAATGAATAATAAAAACAAAATAGGATGAATTCCAACCTAGTTATTTGTATACATCCATACATAAACACACACCACACAAAGTAGCTTCTTTCAAAGTAGCTTCCCCAGTAATAACTGGGGATCTTCAAATGTGTACATGCATACAATTGGAGATCTGGCAGCCTGGGGATTTTGTGGGGCTCCTTGTCATCTACTACTCAGGTTCCATGTTGTGATGGCCCCTTTCATTGTAGCTACTTGAAGAAAGCTTACCTCTCACATGCAGAAATTGTCCATTGTTCAAAGTTCAATATGCATGCCAAAGGTGCTTAGCTCTTAGGTTATCAAAATGTTGTTGTCCTGTGCACAGATGCAGTAAACTCAATGTACCCCGTAATATATGCCACAAGTAGTGTTTCCCAACACAGCTCTAGCTGTATCAAACAACTCACCTCACTGAATTATGTCAGGTGCTAACTCTCCTTCTTGACACAGAGCCTCAAAATTACTCTCAAGAAAATAGATCCTTCCATTTGATTCTGTCTCCCCTATGCAGCTTCTATGGTAATACATGGAGCTCAGTTTCATGGCGTCTCTTCATTCCTGAGATTTTGCTTCTCAAATCTCATGAGCTTTGGCACTCTAAAGACAAACCCCTGTATCTTTAACCTAGTATTACTCCTTTCCTAATCTTAGGATTCTATTTCCTATACCTCTGTGAACTGACAAATATCCTCAGGGAAAAACAAAGCATGGTGCATATGTAGCTCTCCTCCTCGTGCCTGTCTTTTCCCAGAAATTTTATTATTTCCAATCCTGGCTGTATTGACCTATCCCACCCAGTGCCTTTAAGTAGAGGTTTCATGCATTTAGTTCAATTTGGACAGCTATTTTCAGTGAATGTTGAGTTTGTTACAGGCTATTCGGTCATAGTCAAAACCCGTAGTTTCTATTTGGTATGTGTGTATGTATATACACACATATACACACACACACACATATATACACACACACATATACACTCTTAATATTATATACACACACACACACACACACACACATATATCCCCCCACAACACACTTTTGAACCTACCTGATTCTTCACAAAGTAGCAATTTTGACCTACTCATGAAAGCTTCCCAAATCAGGTACACCTTGGCTAAAAGTATCATCTATCGTTGTTCTTCGGGGTGACTATTTTCACAACCAAACTACATTCAATGAATACAACATAAATATTAATTTATGCTTAGTTTGTTAATTAGCCTTTCTTCTTAGCTGATATACCAACTAAGTATTCTATAATTGCCACATCCAAAGGGAAAAAACGATTTTCTATTCTAATGTTTAAGTCAGACTAGTCAGATATATTGAATTTCAGGGGTGTTAACAATTTAGCTGCTACAGAGTAATAAAATGGCTAAGTCCCACTAGTAAATGTGGCACTTTTCTGGCAGTAAAGATAATTTTCAAATACTCTTCCAAATATTTGAGATATCTGTTTTCGATATAATAACTTGAAGAAAAACAATAAAATTAGGTTGACCACTTGACCTTTTTCAGTCTTTTTTTTTTTTTTTTTTTTTTTTTTTTGAGACAGAATCTCGCTCTGTTGCCCAGGCTGGAGTGCAGTGGCACCATCTTGGCTCACTGCAACCTCTGCCTTCTGGGTTCAAGCAATTTTCTGCCTCAGTCTTCTGAGTAGCTGGGATTACAGGCACCCACCAACTTGCCTGGCTAAGTTTTTGTATTTTTAGTAGAGGCGGGGTTTCACCATCTTGGCCAGGACGATCTTGAACTCCTGACCTCGTGATCCACCCACCTCGGCCTTCCAAAGTGCTGGGATTACAGGCGTGGGCCACCGCACCTGGCCCTTTTTCAGTCTTTATTTTTACATAGCCACTTGGCTATTTTTAAGGAAGCCTCCCTTTATTTAATGTTTTATGCCATTCTTTATTCAGATTTCAACTAAAGTAAATTTGGTAAAGACGGTTATATTACACAATTTATTTTACTTTCTATGTGTCAACTTCTTGTCTGCCTGGTATATAAAGTAATCATTTTTTTCCTTCAGTCTTGAACACAATTTCTATGATGCCCTTGGTATGCCTCAGAAAGTATATATATGTATTTACTTTTGCCATTGCATATGGCAGTTGTTCAGGTATGTCTAGAACTATAATGTCCATCTATAGAGTACCTATCACCTGAATTTTAAATTTTAGAAGAGCCGAACACAAATAATTATATTGTTTTGTGTAAACATAATTCACAGCAGATATGGATTTCTCACAAATATTTTTTCACTATGAGAAAAAATATATTTGTTTGAGCTAATTTATAATACCAGATAACTATTACTCATTGGAAATGTGTGTGACATTTCTCAAGTTAGTACTTTTACATTTCTAATTAAGGCATTACATTTTGTTTTCTTTTTTCTTTGCTAACCTTTATTTCAGTGATAGATATTTTAGAACAAGTTGAGAAAATCTTTTTTGTTTTCAATATTGCTTTTCCTCTAGAGACCATAATCAATAAAATGTGGAGACTAGAAAAATAAAAGGAAAAAAAAATAAAGTGTTTCATTCCATAATAACTTACTGCGGTCTAAGTAACCTTGCAATATTTATCCATAATTTTTAAAAAGATAACCCTTTTCTCTCAAGCAAAGGAACATCAACAGTATTGTGTACATTACTATATTTACTTACAGGTGTATATGTTTTCATACCAATTTACATTTATTCACATTTATAATAAAAGTCATATACCTAGGAACAATAGAAAAGGACAAAAATCAAGAATTCTCCCCTGCAAGGGAGGACAGGAGCTAGGAGACATGGGAAGGACTGAAAGGCAATGTCTCAGCCCACTGCAAGAAATGTGGTTTTAAGATTCAGGAACTATGGCAGGGCTTTAAGCTAATGAAGAGTATGGCCTCATTTGTGTTTTGAAAACGTCATTATAGGAGCTGTGTGGAGATTAGATTTGGATGAAAGAAGAATGCAAACGGAGAGGCCAGCTAGGAAGGTACTACAGTAAGGAAAGTAAAGATGATGCTGGTACAGAATGGAATGAATGGTAGCTGTGGAAATTGAAAGAAGTATATAAATATGATGTAAAGTTGTCATTTAGATCTAACAAAATTCTCTGATAAATTGAGTAGGGGGTAAAAAAACATGATAGATCAAATCTGATATCCAGATTTTTGGCCTGAGAAGTTGTGAATGTGAGCAGCTTGCATTTTGTCTATTCAAACTCCTTTGTTCTTTGTATCAACCGGAAGATATCTGGGCACTTTCCAGGCATTGCCTCTCAAACACTTACATGGCGCAGCACAACCATTACAGATGTTCCACTTCATTAGAATAGTTATGGGCTTTCACAGTGTAAAAATAGTCTTGGCTTTAGTGAGGGAACATAAGCTGCAATCAGCCTCTTTCTGAGAGGGCCTGGTACAACTGTTCCATACATATCACTCACTAAATTATTTTCTGAATCACCATGCTCTGCTCCCAATTTCTGAGATTGTAGTCCTTCCTGCCACTCACCAGACTTCTTTTGGGGAAATTCACTCAAAGTTCTTCTCTTTTGCTTAGAAGGATTTCAAGTTTGTATTTCAAGACTTTTGTGAAATTATTTACATTTTATATTTTTCTGCTATTTCAAAAAGATGCAGGTAAAAATGTGCACATTCGTGCACAAATCTTGAATTCAGTCTATAAATGCACTCAACAATCAGCATTTTGATTGATTCCGTTCTAGAAACACAGTTCAGGTAGCATATCAGGAACTCTTTGGAGTTTTGTTCTTGTTGAATATTTGTTTGTTTATTTCAACAGCATCTTGGAATCTAACACACATAAGATTCTGTATCCCCTTTTAATAATAGTTTTCCATCCTGTCTATGCCTCAAAATCAAGTCGTTTTGCAAACATAGACATGCCCAGGTCCTTCTCAACTGTGCAGAATCAAAATTGTAGGGACATAAATCTGAAACTGTGTTTTTATTAAGTTTGCAAGCAACTGTGATGAACAGCTTGAACTGAGAATGATTACCTTAGGGAGATATGCCCTTCTACTTCTCTCTCATTTTAGAATTATTTTATGTAATGAGTGATGTCACCCATGAGACTATGTTTTACATATGATCCGTGTGAGGCAGAAAATAAGTCGGATAACTTAGCTACTGATTTAGATAATTTGAATGCAGTCCTTTCTAACTCCACAAATTAGAAGATAATCATCCCTCTCTGTGCAGATGACATGGTTTCATTATGAACCAGCCTTAAGCTATTGAACCTTTCACTAATTATTGTCAGGATAATAGCTTAGCAGCAGCTGAGCTGAAACAAAACCCTAATGTTTGGTAAATATTTTCTAAAGTTTCGCTGGCTAATATTTTACAGCCTCACCCAGAGGTCAAATGATTTATGACTAAATTGTCAGTTATTCTTCAGAGACCCAAATAGGTTCCAATTGGGGTAAAACTGTCCAGTTGGAAAGTTTTAACCTTCTATAGTTAATTATCTGATAAGAATCCCAGTATCACACTCATATTTTCACAATTGCGATGTGGATTTATCTGCTAATCATTTAACATGGAAAGCAGAATAGGTACAAGAGAATGAATGAACACATTATATTTCAAAATAATGTGCATTGGCTTGAATCATACTCCAGCTACTCAGTTACCATGTGATGCTGATCAATCAATATATGCCTTTTGATTCACTACTCTCATCTCTAAAGAAAATCGCAATACATTCCTACAACAGTTATTGTGAGGATAAAATAATCTTATAAGCAGCAAGCAGAGTTGCTAGCATATCATCAGGCTCCATCTCTAGTAGCTGTTAACATTATGCTTATGCTAAAAACAAAATTGCAACACCTGCAGATCAGTGATTCCTTTTCTATTCTTCTTGATGCACCACTTACTTTCCTAATATCTCCCCTTTTCCTCCTTGTACTATTCTTCACCACCATTACCTTCTAGAACTCACACAAACATATTGCTGCAAAACCTGACAACTGGAAATAATAGTTTCACTTCTCTTCCTTTTTACATTACTGCTCTAATGTGATAGTTCTATTTGACTGTTTTTATTAATGTTGACGTTCTAGTCTATTGAGGTCTCCCTTTTTTACGAATTTGATTTATAGAGTTCTGGTAGGTTTGTGTAGCAGTCTTTATCTCTAGGAAAACATTCTGCTTTATTTTGTAGGAGTTCTAGTTTTGACATTTGGTGACATTTTCTCTACTGTTCTTTTGTTTCTTTAGACAGTGTACCAGACAGGTGTGATGTTTCATTTGTTTTATTCAGTCTGTTTTATATCTCATAAAACCCTACAAAGTTCTCATCTCACAATACATTCTTGTTTTGGTTTTCATTTGCACTCCTTTTTGCTTTACCTTGAATTATTTCTAGTTTACTAGGATATGGGAAGTTGATTTTTTTCCCCCACAGGCATCAGGCAAAAATATATTTGCTACTATTTTTTTTAAAGAAGACATTGTCCTCCTGCAATAATCATTATGCTGTCAGTTATTTATTTTTTGAAACACTATAAAATAAAATGTCTTAATTCAATTAAAACAATTTTGTCACTATTTTGCAACTTGTTCTATGTTTATTTATATGGGGTATTAGGCAGGCAAAATTTGGTTATAGATTCTTGGCTTTTAGCAAATTTTCTACCCTCATCTTGCATTTGTGATAAACATTATTATCCAAAATTACTGATGGAAAAAAAGTCTGCATTTTTATAGCACAAGAAATGTATTTTTAGCATTGCTAAAATGAACACAATTAACGCAACACTTTCTGGCGAGCAGTGGGAATCACCAACAGTAATTGGACAGCACTTAACCAAGACGGATGCTCCGCCTCCCAACTATTCACACTACATCTGATAAGGCAAGAGTAACATTTCTTCCTACAGTGTCAGGGTCAGAAAAAAATCACACTGTGTAACATTCTTGCAGGGCTTGAAAGTTTAAAGTATTTAGTCATTTCTTTATTCACATGTCAATCATCTGCTGTTGCTCTCTCAAAATTTACATTTTGGGTGTCTCCAGCTATTTAACTCACAACCATCATACTTAGTCTGCTACTGGAATTGTACATTGCTGAACTAAGGACACCCACTCCTGTCATCTGTGTGAATTTACATAAGTAATCTCACCCCCATACATACACACACTTCACCATATGAGTTATTTTATTGATACTTTGTTAATAATGCCAACATTATTTTTATGGTGGTTGATACAAATGTGATAAGCATTAAAGTCAGAATTTTCTGCTATAATGTGGAGATAAATTATTGTTCTGCTATATATACATATATATGTATATGTAGTATATATATGTGTATATGTGTGTGTATATATGTATATATAGTGTATGTGTATATATATGTGTGTGTGTGTGTGTGTGTGTGTGTGTGTGTGTGTGTATGTATTTAAGAGAAGTGTGGTAGGGGAAGATTCCAAATACTTTTTACAGTGCAGCTGATTTTCCACAGAATATATTCAAACATGACATAAGATACAAAGAAGAGATAGTGTAATTAAAGCACTATTTTTGCTGCTCCCTATTTTAAGATTCTCTCAAAAGAAAGGTTAGAGCATGTTATAAAAGATGAGCCGTAATCACAACAAAGTTAACTATCCACAAGTCTTAGTGTACAAGAATGTACACTAAATAAATGCTTGTTCTGATTTTTAACAGACTTTTAAAGAAAAGGGAAACACGGCCGGGCGCGGTGGCTCAAGCCTGTAATCCCAGCACTTTGGGAGGCCGAGATGGGCGGATCACGAGGTCAGGAGATCGAGACCATTCTGGCTAATACGGTGAAACCCTGTCTCCACTAAAAAAATACAAAAAACTAGCCGGGCGCGGTGGCGGGCGCCTGTAGTCCCAGCTACTCCGGAGGCTGTGGCAGGAGAATGGCGGGAACCCGGGAGGCGGAGCTTGCAGTGAGCTGAGATCCTGCCACTGCACTCCAGCCTGGGCGACAGAGCGAGACTCCGTCTCAAAAATAAAGAAAGAAAGAAAAGGGAAACACTTCCAGTTTCTCCTAAGAGTCTGGACATTTTGGCTGAATTTGTTCATCGGTGGGTATCTTTTTTTTTTTTTTTTTTTTTTTTTTTTTTGAGACGGAGTCTTGCTCTGTCACCCAGGCTGGAGTGGAGTGGCCGGATCTCAGCTCACTGCAAGCTCCGCCTCCCGGTTCACGCCATTCTCCTGCCTCAGCCTCCCGAGTAGCTGGGACTACAGGCACCCGCCACCTCGCCCGGCTAATTTTTTTTTTTGTATTTTTAGTAGAGACGGGGTTTCACCGTGTTAGCCAGGATGGTCTCGATCTCCTGACCTCGTGATCCGCCCGTCTCGGCCTCCCAAAGTGCTGGGATTACAGGCTTGAGCCACCGCGCCCGGCCAGTTTTTTAACTATTTCAATTTGCCAAGTCTTTTTAAAAATATTTTCTTCATAAACTGTAATTTGTGTATTTAAAAAAAAATAAATGTTAAAAGCTATTCCGGGCCGGGCGCGGTGGCTCAAGCCTGTAATCCCAGCACTTTGGGAGGCCGAGACGGGCGGATCATGAGGTCAGGAGATCGAGACCCTCCTGGCTAATACAGTGAAACCCCGTCTCTACTAAACAATACAAAAACTAGCCGGGCGAGGTGGCGGGCGCCTGTAGTCCCAGCTACTCGGGAGGCTGAGGCAGGAGAATGGCGTAAACCCGGGAGGCGGAGCTTGCAGTGAGCTGAGATCCGGCCACTGCACTCCAGCCTGGGCGACAGAGCGAGACTCCGCCTCAAAAAAAAAAAAAAAAAAAAAAAAAAAAAGCTATTCCGGGGTCCAGCCTAAGCTCTCCTATCTATCACCCATACCTCTTGACATCATTTTTGATATTCTCTTGACAAAGTTTTAAACCCCCAGCTATTTCATTTCACCTTCTCTAAAGACTTCAACTCTGAAATTGTGTCTTTCTCCTGCCTATCCAAGCTAGCTTTCATGCCAGAAGTAATCACATGGCCTAGAAGAGTAGCACCAATGTAAATTTCTACTCACTAAGCATAGTGCCTTCTTGGGTTTGATCAGCAATATTACCATTTCCCTTGTGAATTTACTCTCTAATTCTTCTCAATCACTATTTTCAACCTTCTTGACTTTTCTTCAAGCTCCTTAGCAGATAAACTCAGAGCCACATTAAAGAGAGTAAGTCATCTTGTTAAAAGGTCTTCAATTTTGCACCATCAAATTAACAAATGTGTATTTATCTGGACCTCTGTCTTCATTATTTCAATGGATGAATGACTCTTATCTTCCGCCTTTATCACATCCTCTTCTTCGTCTCAGCTGCCTGTTTATGTATTCCTTCAGAGGCCCTGGATACACGTGTCCTTTTACACTGTACTCTTCCTTTCATTGCTGTCATATGTTAAATTCTTTCTCAACACACACAAAAAAAGACACTTCTTTGACTCCCTGTTTTTATCCAGGTCATACTATAGCTTTCGTTTATTTCACACTTTAATTTTTTATTAATCTTTGTTTGTACTTGTTGCCCTTATTCCTAATTTTTATCTCACTCCTCAATTCAATTTAATCTGAATTCTGACTTGTCATTCCAGTGGCACTGCCTTTTCTAAGATCTCCAAGACACTTCTCCAGGACACTTCTTCTTAGAAGTCTTACAGACGTATTAACCAATCTTTCCAAAATTGAACTCATATTTTTTTTCTCCCTACACCAGTCCATCATATAGAATTCCCTAATTGTGCTATATTATATAGCCAGTTTCTCAAGCTGGAAAACTATGGCATACTTGCGTCTTTCTTCTAGCCTTTATGTCTGATTAATAAAAGATATAATAAAGCTTCACAGGAAGCCCTCAGTAAATATTAAGTATTTAAAATAGTAATAACAGAAACTATGACATTTGGCATCCATTAACTATTCATGTAAATTTATATTTTGTCTGTGTTTTGCTCAAGAAGCTTCAAGTTCATTGAAGAAAATCTTTTGAAATTGACTTCTGAGTTCCTAATTTCTATCACAGTATCTTTACAAGAATTCTCCATTTCAATTTTAATGTAGAGAAAGAATACTAAGCTGTATTTCCACTTTACAACAGACAGCAAAAAAAAAAAAATACAGATGAGCATATGGATAAGAGAAATACAAAATATGCAATCAAAAATAAGCATTTAATAAACCTCAGTATAAGAGTGCATTGCCATAAAATAAAATTTTAAAAAGTTATAAACACGTGTCAATAAATTTTAATTCTTATAAAGTTAAAATAAGTATGAGGCAAATATTCTGAGGTAAACTAATAAACAAACCGCAAATTGTTAAAATATTGCGACGATAGGAAGACCTGGTTCAGGTGTGCTAAAGCCTACGAAACATCTTCTACAGACTACTTGGAGTGTTTCCCCAAAACAAAAATAGAGCTAGAATTCATCTGTTTTAGCAAAGATAATTTGGCAGGGGTTGGGGAGGAAGGTGGGTAGTTACTCTATGCTTCTGTGTTCAGAACTGCCATGTGGCAATACAAATATTTGAATATTTTCCCAAGAATGTACACTAAATAAACGCCTGTTCTGCTTTTTAACAGACTTTTAAAAAATTCCAAAACTATGCTTTTATGTAATTTCAAATTTCAAATTAGAAATGGAACTGTTGGAGTAGCTAAATGAAAGAAACATTAGCCTTGGTTATAAAGACTGTTAATAAAAATATAACAAAATATAATAAAATAAATATTCTTGAGATCGCGCCACTGCACTCCAGCATGGGCAACAGAGCCAGACTCTGTCTCAATAAATAAATAAATAAATAAATAATAAAATAAATAAATAAAAATAAAATAAAAGCTGTAACAGTTGAGAGAGAACTTTTTTTTTTTTTTTTTTTTGAGACGGAGTCTCACTCTCACCCAGGCTGGAGAGCAGTGGCGCGATCTCGGCTCACAGCAAGCTCTGCCTCCCGGGTTTGCGCCATGCGGAGGGAGGCTGGGACCTCAGGCGCCCGCCACCACGCCCGGCTAAGTTTTTTTGTATTTTTAGTAGAGATGGGGTTTCGCCCTGTTAGCCAGGATGGTCTCGATCTCCTGACCTCGTGATCCGCCCGCCTCGGTCTCCCAAAGTGCTGGGATTACATGCAAGAGCCACCGCGCCCGGCCACAGAACATCTATTATTCCTACAGAAAGTAAAAAGAAAAAAAAATTAACGGAGACTATTTTAAATATAATATGAAATAAAAAGTTAATGTATGATTAGACATAAAATCTGATAAAATCATATCAATAATTTATTAAAATTTAGAAATGGACATCAGGATACACAGAAATGGATGTCATGAAGTAGACTGCACTGCTAGGTGGAGGATCTGCAAGAACACACTGCAGAAAAGCATATAGGATGTTGAAGCCATCTTTGGGAAATACAATCGGTCACAGTTGGATTAAAGAAATTCTAAGGGGAGAGAAGGCGATTAAAAATGAGGCATCAGAAGAAGGTCACAACTGCAGATGTGAGATCATATTGTTCTGGAGAAAGATCTATGTGTACTCAAGGCAGAGAAGGCCAGGTCTCCCTGTAGGATTTTCTTCAGATCTACTGATTGACTCTGACTGACCCAACTCAGACCCATGACTCATGACTGAACTGGTCCTGTGGCCTTACGCAGAGGCTGACTCAGCACATAACGATTGTTTTCCACGCCCCTATGATTTCATCTCCAACCAATCAGCAGCATTCATTGCCTAGCCTTCTACCCACAAAATTGTTCATAAAAACTCTGAGCTCAAAGCCTTTGGGAAGACTGATTTGAGTAAAATGCCTGATTCTCCCGTGTGGCCAGTCTCGTGTCAATTAAACTCTCTACTACAAAATAAATAAATAAATAAATATTCTTAATGAACATTCAAAATGCTCCACAATACAATTGGGAGAAGTGTTTCTCATCTCATATATGAGACCCATTATTTGATAAATTAATTTGTAACATTTTAGTTTCCTGAATAAAAATGCCCTTAGAAATTTTTCTTCAAAATAAATATTTTATTTATAAACAGGCATTTATTTTGTCATTAGATACTCAGATGTGTTGAGAAATCTTTTTTCCTCACATGAGAGTATAATTATTTGTTTAAATTCGCATTCTAAAGTTTCGTGATTTAGATTTTTTATTAAAAACCTTGTAATTAGCCGGGCGCGGTGGCTCACGCCTGTAATCCCAGCACTTTGGGAGGCCAAGGCAGGCGGATCAGGAGGTCAGGAGATCCAGACCATCCTGGCTAACACGGTGAAACCCCGTTTCTACTGAAAATACAAAAAATTAGCTGGACATGGTGGCGGGTGCCTGTAGTCCCAGCTACTTGGGAGGCTGAGGCAGGAGAATGGCATGAACCTGGCAGGCGGAGTTTGCACTGAGCCGAGATTGTGCCACTGCACTCTAGCCTGGGTGACAGAGTGAGACTCCGTCTCAAAAAAAGTAAATAAATAGATAAAATAAAAACCTTGTAATTAAACCCAACATGTGAATTTTAAGAAAAAATTAAAGTTCATAGATGGATTTAAGAGTATCAAATAGAATACCAACCTAATCATTTTTTTTCTTCACTAGGGCTTTGAAAATAGAGGCCTAGCAGACAATAAAAAAAAAAAAAAATTCAAAGAGCATAGAATTATCTGTGATCTAGGAAATAATAGGAAATAAATGACATTTTCCTGTGAGATAATAAAACTTAATGAATTTTTCTAAGGTCTATTTATTTACCCCTATGTTGGACTATGTATGATTGTTAACCTGCGGTCTACTACAGAACATGCTCTTTCCCTAATCATTGGATTATAACAATTTTTGGTCCCAACGGGACCAACTTTATGTTTCATATTCTGTGTGCACGATTTCTGGTACCAGTTGTTGCTATGTAGAGTCATGTATTGCAGTAGCAGTTGAACACGAAGGAGCTAATGCATTTTCTAAATGCCTTTTGTAGATGTCTTAGCCTGAAGATGGAGAAATGGTGATGACGGGAGGGATGGAGGTGACTATATCAGGAAGTTTTGGTTTTGTCACTTCCCTAGTAATAGAGACCTATTTTCTTCAACACTTCAGAAGCTGGATTAAAATGTATCTCAAAGGAAAAAAATATTGGGACATCTGAATTTTAATGTTTCTCTCTTTCACACTCTCTAAATGTGACTTATATCCACCCTGTGTATAGATTCTGAAATATAATACACTTGTTCCAATTTTAATTGATATAATAATGCTGAATTTTCTAATTCCTAACTGAATGGAAGATTCACTTTTCTTATATTTTCATAAGGCATGTTACGTAAGAATGTATCATAGAATTATGACATTAGGTTACAATAATCTATTTCTTTAACTCTTTAGATTATAAGCTTCTCAAGAGAAGAATTTTTAAAATTATCCTTCTAGCAATATTGCCTATCAGAGTTTGTTACATAGTGTTAGAGCAATAAATACTTGATAAATTAAGATACTGATTTTTCAGAGATTTAATGAAGCATAAATAAATATTAAAAGTTGAGTAATGTAGTTAAGATAATATTAACACGATTATTCTTTTTTACCAAGAAACATTTTTCACACTTCCTGATTTTTCTGTATTTTTATACACTTTGTTATTATAGGAGGGTTACTAATCTCTTTTTAATTTTTATCGATGCATAATATTTATAGCAATTTATGGGGGTACATGTGAACTTTTCATACAAACAGACAATGTGTAATAATCAAATTACAGTATTTAGGATATCCATCACCTTAAAATTTTATCATTTCTATTTTTGGGAACATTTCAAATTTTCTCTTCTAGCTATTCTGAAACATACAATATATTTTATTAACCACAGTCACTCTACTGTGGCATCCAACACTAGAACTGTATTCTTCTAACTGTATTTTGTACATGCATTACAAAACAACCTGTCTTCATATCTTTCTCCCCTCCCTGGGGCAATCCTTCCAAGTCTCTGGTAGCCATCATTCTACACTACCTCCATGAGGTTAACTTTTTTTTTTTTATTACACTTTAAGTTCTAGGGTACATGTGCACAATATGCAGGTTTCTAACATATGCATACATGTGCCATGTTGGTGTGCTGCAAACATTGACTTGTCATTTAAATGAGATATATCTCCTAATGCTATCCTTGCTCCCTCCCCCCACCCCACAACAGGCCCCTGTGTGTGATGTTCCCCTTCCTGTGTCCAAGTGTTCTCATTGTTCAGTTCCCACCTATGAGTGAGAACATTCAGTGTTTGGTTTTCTGTTCTTGCAACAGTTTGCTGAGAATGATGGTTTCCAGCTGCATCCATGTCCCTACAAAGGACATGAACTTATCCTTTTTTATGGCTGCATAGTATTCCGTGGTGTATATGTGCCACATTTTCTTAATCCAGTCTACCATTGATGGACATTTGGGTTGGTTCCTAGTCTTTGCTATTGTGAATAGTGCCACAATAAACATACATGTGCATGTGTCTTTATAGCAGCATGACTTATAATCCTTTGGGTATATACCCAGTAATGGGATGGCTGGGTCAAATGGTATTTCTAGTTCTAGATCCTTGAGGAATTGCCACACTGTTTTCCACAATGGTTGAACTAGTTTACGGTCCCACCAACAGTGTAAAAGTGTTCCTATTTCTCCGCATCCTCTACAGCACCTGTTGTTTCCTGACTTTTTAATGATCACCATTCTAACTGGTGTGAGATGGTATCTCATTGTGGTTTTGATTTGCATTTCTCTGATGGCCAGTGATGATGAGCATTTTTTCATGTGTCTGTTGGCTGCACAAATGTGTTCTTTTGAGAAGTGTCTGTTCATATCCTTTGCCCACTTTTTGATGGGGTGGGTTTTTTTCTTGTAAATATGTTTGAGTTCTTTGTAGATTCTGGATATTAGCCCTTTGTCAGGTGAGTAGATTGCAAAAAAATTTTTCCCATTCTGTAGGTTACCTGTTCACTCTGACGGTAGTTTCTTTTGCTGTGCAGAAGCTCTTTAGTTTAATTAGATCCCATTTGTCAATTTTGGCTTTTGTTGCCATTGCTTGTAGTGTTTTAGACATGAAGTTCTTGCCCATGCCTATGTCCTGAATGGTATTACCTAGGTTTTCTTCATGAGATTTTATGGTTTTAGGTCTATTATTTAAGTCTTTAATCCATCTTGAATTAATTTTTGTATAAGGTGTAAGGAAGGGATCCAGTTTCAGCTTTCTATATATGACTAGCCAGTTTTTCCAGCACCATTTATTAAATAGGAAATCCTTTCCCCATTTCTTGTTTTTGTCAGGTTTGTCAAAGATCAGATGGCTGTAGATATGTGGTATTATTTCTGAGGGCTCTGTTCTGTTCCATTGGGCTATATATCTGTTTTGGTACCAATACCATGCTGTTTTGGTTACTGTAGCCTTGTAGTGTAGTTTGAAGTCAGGTAGCGTGATGCCTGCAACTTTGACCTTTTGGTTTAAGGTTGACTTGGCAATGCGCGCTCTTTTTTGGTTCCATATGAACTTTAAAGTAGTTTTTTTCCAATTCTGTGAAGAAAGTCAGGTAGCTTCTTGGGGATGGCATTGAATCTATAAATTACCTTGGGCAGTATGGCCATTTTCACAATATTGGTTCTTCCTATCCATGAGCATGGAATGTTCTTCCATGTTTTTGTGTCTTCTTGTATTTCATTGAGCAGTGGTTTGTAGTTCTCCTTGAAGAGGTCCTTCACATCCCTTATAAATTGGATTCCTAGGTATTTTATTCTCTTTGAAGCAATTGTGAATGGAAGTTCACTCATTATTTGGCTCTCTATTATTGGTGTATAAGAATGCTTGTGATTTTTGCACATTGATTTTGTATCCTGAGACTCTACTGAAGTTGCTTATCAGCTTAAGGATATTTGGGGCTGAGATAATGGGGTTTTCTAGATATACAATCATGTCATCTGCAAACAGGGACAATTTGACTTCCTCTTTTCCTAATTGAATACCCTTTATTTTTTTCTCCTGCCTGATTGCTCTGGCCAGAACATCCAACACTATGTTGAATAGGAGTGGTGAGAGAGGGCATCCCTGTCTCGTGCCAGTTTTCAAAGGGAATGCTTCCAGTTTTTGCCCATTCAGTATGATATTGGCTATGGGTTTGTCATAAAGAGCTCTTATTATTTTGGGATACGTCCCATCAATACCTAATTTATTGAGAATTTTTAGCATGAAGGCTGTTGATTTTTGTCAAAAGCCTTTTCTGCATCTATTGAGATAATCATGTGGTTTTTATCTTTGGTTCTGTTTATATGCTGGATTACGTTTATTGATTTGCATATGTTGAACCAGCCTTGTATCCCAGGGATGAAGTCCACTTGATCAAGGCGGATAAACTTTTTGATGTGCTGCTGGATTCCGTTTGCCAGTGTTTTATTGAGGATTTTTGCATCGATGTTCATCAGGGATATTGGTCTAAAATTCTCTTTTTTTGTTGTATCTCTGCCAGGCTTTGGTATCAGGATGATGTTGGCCTCATAAAATGAGTTAGGGAGGATTCTCTCTTTTTCTATTGATTGGAATAGTTTCAGAAAGAATGGTACCAGCTCCTCCTTGTACCTCTGGTAGAATTTGACTGTGGATCTATCTGATCCTGGAGATTTTTTGGTTGGTAAGCTATTAATTATTGCCTCAATTTCAGAGCCTTTTATTGGTCTTCCTCGTGTAGTCTTGGGAGGGTATATGTGCCCAGGAATTTATCCATTTCTTCCAGATTTTCTAGTTTATTTGCATAAAGGTGTTTATAATATTCTCTGATGGTAGTTTGCATTTCTGTGGGATTGGTAGTTCTATCCCCTTTATCATTTTTTATTGCATCTATTTGATTCTTCTCTCTTTTCTTCTTTATTAGTCTTACTAGTGGTCTATCAGTTTTGTTGATCTTTTCAAAAAACCAGCTCCTGGATTCATTGATTTTTTGAAGGGTTTTTTGTGTCTCTATCTCCTTCAGTTCTGCTCTGATCTTAGTTGTTTCTTGCCTTCTGCTAGCTTTTGAATGTATTTGCTCTTGGTTCTCTAGTTCTTTTAATTGTGATGTTAGGATGTAAATTTTAGATCTTTCCTGCTTTCTCTTGTGGGCATTTAGTGCTATAAATTTCCCTCTACACACTGCTTTAAATGTGTTCCAGAGATTCTGGTATGTTGTGTCTTTGTTCTCATTGGTTTCTGCCTTCATTTCATTATGTACTCAATAGTCATTCAGGAACAGGTTCTTCAGTTTCCATGTGGTTGAGCAGTTTTGAGTGAGTTTCTTAATCCTGAGTTCTAGTTTGATTGCACTGTGGTCTGAGAGACAGTTTGTTATAATTTCTGTTCTTTTACATTTGCTGAGGAGTGCTTTACTTCCAATTATATGGTCAATTTTGGAATAAGTGTGATGTGGTGCTGAGAAGAATGTCTATTTTGTTGATTTGGGGTGGAGAGTTCTGCAGATGTCTATTAGGCCCACTTGGTGCAGAGCTGAGAAAAGACCTTCAATAAAATTCAACACCCCTTTATGCTAAAAACTCTCAATAAACTAGGTATTGATGGAACATATTTCAAAATAATAAGAGCTATTTATGAAAAATCCCACAGCCAATATCATACTGAATGGGCAAAAACTGAAAGCATTCCCTCTGAAAACTGGCCCAAGACAAACATGCCCTCTCTCACCACTCTTATTTAACATAGTATTGAAAGTTCTGGTTAGGAGAATCAAGCAAGAGAAAGAAATAAAGGGTATTCAAATAGGAAGAGTGGAAGTGTCAAATTGTTTCTGTTTGCAGCTGACAGGATTGTATATTTAGAAAACTCCATCATCTCACCCCAAAATCTACTTCAGCTGATAAACAACTTCAGCAAAATCTTAGGATACAAAACCAGTGTGCAAAAATCACAAGCATTTCTATACACCAATAATAGACAAACAGAGCCAAATAATGAGTGAACTCCCATTCACAATTGCTACAAAGAGAATTAAATACCTAGGAATACAACTTACAAGGGATGTGATGGACCTCTTCAAGGAGAACTACAAACCACTGCTCAAGGAAATGAGAAGAAACAAAAAAATGGAAAAACATTCTATGCTCATGGATAGGAAGAATCAATATTGTAAAAATGGCCATACTGCCCAAAGTAATTTATAGATTTGATGCTATCTTTATCTATCTCCCATTGACTTTCTTCACAGAATCAGAAAAAGCTACTTTAAATTTCATATGGAACAAAAAAGAGCCTGTACAGCCAAGGCAATCCTAAGCAAATTAACAAAGCTGGAAGTATCACACTACCTGACTTCAAACTATACTACAAGGCTACAGTAACCAAAAAAGCATGGTACTGGTACCAAGCAGATATATAGACCAATGGAACAGAACAGAGGCCTCAGAAATAACACCACACAACTACAATCATCTCTTCTTTGACAAACCTGACAAAAACAAGCAATGGGGAAAAGATTTTTTATTGAATAAATGGTGTTGGGAAAACTGGCTAGCCATATGCACAAAACTGATACTGGCCCCCTTCCTTACACTTTATACAAAAATTAACTGAAGATGGATTAAACACATAAAGGTAAAACATAAAACCATGAAACCCCTAGAAGAAAACGTAGGCAATACTATTCAGGACATAGGCATGGGCAAAGACTTTATGACTAAAACACCAAAAGCAATGGCAACGAAAGCCAAAATTGACAAATGGGATCTAATTAAACTAAAGAGCTTCTGCATAGCAAAAGAAACTATCATCAGCATAAACAGGCAACATGCAGAATGGGAGAAAATTTTTGCAATCTATCCATCTGACAAAGGGCTTATATCCAGAATCTACAAGGAACTTAAACAAATTTACAAGAAAATACAACCCCATCAAAAAGTAGGCAAAGGATAGGAACAGAAACTTCTCAAAAGAAGACATTTATGTGGCCAAAAAATATATGGAAAAAAAAAAAAAAACTCATCATCACTGGTCATTAGTTAGATGCAAATCAGAACCACAATGAGATACCATCTCATGCCAGTTAGAATGGTGATCATTAAAAAGTCAGGAAACAACAGATGCTGGAGAGGACATGGAGAAATAGGAGTGCTTTTACACTGTTGGTGGGAGTGAAAATTATTTCAACCATTGTGGAAGACAGGGTAGCAATTCCTCAAGGATCTAGAACCAGAAATACCATTTGACCCAGCAAACCCATTACTGGGTATATACCCAAAAGATTATAAATCATTCTACTATAAAGACACATGGACACATACATTTTTTGCAACACTATTCACAATAGCAAAGGGTTGGAACCAACCCAAATGCCCATTAATGATAGGCTAGATAAAGCAAATATGGCACATATACACCATGGAATACTATGCAACAATAAAAAAGGATGAGTTCACCTCCTTTGCAGGGACATGGATGCAGCTGGAAACCATCATTCTCAGTGAAGTAACTCAGGAACGGAAAACCAAACACCTCATGTTCTCACTCATAAGTGGGAGTTAGCAATGAGAACACATGGTCACAAGGAGGGGAACATCACACGCTGGGACCTATCCGCGGGTGAGGGACTAGGGGAGGGATAGCATTAGGAAAAATACTTAATGTAGATGACAGGTTGATGGGTGCAGCAAACCACCATGGCACGTGTATACCCATGTAACTTACATGTTCAGTATATATATCCCAGAATTTAAAGTATATATAAAAAATCATAAAGCTTAAAATAGTTTATATTGTTTGAATTACAGAAATAATTTACTGGACATTCCTTTGCAATTGTTTTACACAAATTAGTGCCTTGTTAATACTAATGCTTAAGAAATGTTTCTAATAGCCTGGTCACTATCACAATATATTTTTTTCATTGTCTTTATATCATCAACACAAATTTTCTTAAAATTTTAAGAAATCCTTGAGACTTACTGTCTTCTCTCGCTCCCTTCATCGCTTTCTCATCATCCCTCTCTTTGTCATTTATACATTTTGAACTGCTTTCAACATTGGCTTGTACATGTGATTAAATTTTCATATAATTTACTTTGACCCAGAGCTACCCCTATCATCTAAGTGTCATGACTTTGTAAAAATGTAAACCGGAATGTTTTATCAGAATCCCACTAGGGTTTTTCTCAGTTATCAAAGAGCCAACAGTATTCACTCAGTTACTTGCAACACAGGAAATCTCTCAGTTTCCAGTGCTTTATTATCTTCTAGTAATAGGAAATAAAGTCCAAAATCAAGTCATGCTGAACTTTTAAAATATTACATATGCTGAACTTTTAACATATTACTATTAGTCTACTTGCTTGGACTCTGAATAATTTAAATGGCTGCCCTTCACTACGAAATTGAGTCCTCCCTTGATGCTCTTTAAACCCTTTGTTGCAAATATTTCTTTCTCCCCTACAATGATTCTAATCTTTCTGAAGACATCTTTTAAAAAGGTAACCTTAATGTGGTTTTCAGTCAGTTATTTATATTTATTAAGTCATTCATTTACATATCCCTCTATTTAGAAGAGTGATTTACACTCTTTAATGTGCTTAAGAAAATGAGAAGAGCTTTCTCGAAAAGCATATTATAGATCCCTCTCCAAAAGACGTTAGTTCAGGCCTGGGTGGGACTAAGATATGTTTTAGCTTCCCGGGTGATGGTGCTGCAAGTGGTGGGTGACCTCTGTTTTAGACACTTAACTTTTGTCCCATTAACTTCATTTATAGTATGTTAGTTGTGGACAGAACTTGGCCAAGTCTCACAACTGGGATTTGAACCTAAAACACACCAGCACACATATATTCATGCACACACATATTGCTTCTTATTCAAAAGCTAAAATATAAACATTGAGGAGAAATTATAGCAATTCAGAGCAAGTTAGAAGGAACAAAAATGGTATGGGAACTGGCTTAAGAAGACATTTTTATTAAAATATGTAACAGATTTTTCCCATAATTACTCTGATATAATTTATTTCATTTTTTTCTAATGGCTGAAACACACAAGATAATGTTGGCTAACATTATATAGATGTATATGCACACATATATTTATGTGGAGAGATATATGAATATATAAATATATCTGAATTCATATATAAATATGAATATATGAATATATACCTATATATGAATATATATACACATACATAGGTATATACCTATATATAGGTATATATGAATATACACATACCTATATATACCTATATATAAATATATATACCTATCTTTATATATGTGTGTATATGTACGTGCATATTTAACTTTTAGAACTTTACAAATTGACATTTCACCAAAGATAATCCTACTAAAATCCCGCTTGTGTTAAAAAAGACTACATGAGTGCGACACTTTGATAATTAGAATCTCATGAGAATTGCCTAAGAGATATCAGAAAGTATAAAACTAACCAATGGTCCAAGTTCAATATTTAAGCATTTACTCTGTTTTTAAATTGCTTCAAAATTTATTTGGTTCATGTAACTATGCAATGTTTTTAACCTTCCAAACTTTGAATGTGTTTTTTAAAAGTGGCCAAAGCTTATGTACTTTGCCAATTGGTTACCTTTCTAATATGCTATTATTTCCTGCAGGATTTCATAAATCCTAGCTATTTGAATTACCTAAATTTAAATGGATAGTACTGTTAAGTACATTGCTGGAAAGCCATAACATTGTTGAATTTTAATGAACTATATAATAAAGAACCCTTATATTCCCCCCAAAAATGTTACTTCAGTCGTAGTGGACACCATTTTAAAAATAAAATTGTATAGTTTTTGTTTATGCACTTGCAGAAGTATGTACTAGGCAATTAATAATTTCATTTTTTTAATGCTATGCTTTTTAAAAAGTTATATATATATTCTGGTATGAAAATAGAAAATAAAATTTAAAACCTGACATATCCATTATTATTGTGTTGTGTAAATATAAACAAATGTGTTCTTTAAGTATTAAGAATATAACCTTATGTCACTTAGATGGTTCTCTAAATTAAAAAAATAAATCTTCAATGTTAATATGTCTTTTCTAATAATATACAGAAAATTCCCAACCAAATTTAAAATTCAGGCCTTCCAATTGTCACTTTTAAATGTATCACATTGTCTGATTTACTCTGGGTAGAAAATCAGAAATATGGCTTACAAGATTAATAACAAAATTTGGGCCCCAATTCCGTAAGAACTAGAGATGTTTACCAAAGTGACTTCTTAAAAGATACTGTTTTCTAGCATAAATCATATAAAATTGGAATTTGAAAAAAAGTTAATGGCACTTGCAAATGCCTGTGTATCAAGCAAAGATACTGAATGCCATCGGTGTTTTCAACAGCTTCTTTATTCTTTTTTTTCTTACTAATTTCTTATACATAGAAAAAGAACATGAAAAGACTGCTTCATAAAAATTAGCTGCATTTTGTTAAAGTAACTGTCAACCTCAACATCAAATTTTATTTTCAAGATCATCTTCTCTGATTTCTTTTTTTGAAAATGCTTCTTAATGAAGCTTTATAGTGACCATTTTATGCTGATTAAATACTATAATCCACTTATTTGTGCAGATTTGTGTAGGTCCCTTGTGCTCCTCACTTGTATTAAATGTAGGATCTAATGAGGCTCATGCCGTGTTTCTGGGTAATTATTATTTACAGTCTGAAGTGAATTTTAGTTCCAAGCCATTTACATTTATGTGCTGAAACTGAATGACTAATGTGGATTTTTACACATTTTTAGATTTAATTTTTCAGAGTAATGAAACTATAAATTTTGAGTTCTCAGAATCTTCTTATCTCTTATTTAATTCAGTATGTAATTGAGAACACTCTTTTAACACAGATGGGAGGACTGTTCAAATTTAAATTGATTAGCTATTAAGCCACACTGTTATATTTAAAACAAAAGATTTGACTGGAGTTTGAAACATAAAATTTGAAAACAAAAAAAAATTTTGAAATTCAAAACATTAATTTACTTCTCCCAAAGAGTTTACATTTTTACCCATTGGAATGCTTTATATACAATTTAAATCTAAGAGACATTTATCAGAAAAACAGAATTTTTTTCAATGCCTATCAGTTTTAAAAATGTGTTTAAAAAATGTAGCATTATTCACAATAGACAAGATGTAGAATCAACCTAATTGTTCATCAATGGATACATGGATACAGAAACTGTGGTATACATACACAATGGAATAGTATTCGGCTGTAAAAAAATAAAACGCTGTTGTTAGCAGCAACATAGATGTGATTGGAGGTCATTATGCTAAGTGAAATAATATTCGTATGCGGGAGCTTAAAAAGTCAATTTTTTGGAGGTAGAGAGTGGAATGATGGGTACAGAGACTCGGCAGTGTTGACCAGGCAGGGAGGTGGGGGTGAAGAGAAGTTGGTTAATGAGTATAAACATATGGTTAGATTGAAGGAATGAGCTGTAATGTTTGATAGCACAGTAAGGCAACTACCGTTAAACACAATATATAGCATATTTCAAAATAGCTAGAAGAGAATATTTGCAATGTTCCAAAAAAAGATAAATGTTTGAGGTGATGGATATTGTAAATACTGTAATTGATCATTACACATTGTATGTATGTATCAAAATATCACATGTACCTTATAAATATATTTGACTATTAGGTATTCATAAAAAATTCTACATTCTTCATTTAGTTATAGAGAAATGTAGGATTTCATGACTTTAACCAGAATGGTCACATTAAACTAATAACTAATTCTTTCCATAAAATTACCAAAAAAAAAAACCATGGATATATCCTAATCCATATTTAAGCTTCCAATTTTTATGTAACTGATAAAGCAGTAATAATTAAATTATCAAATGATTGTTTTTATTGTGTTTAATGCATTATTAATAAAACAAATACAGGCTTGCTAAGCATTATAACCAGTGATAATATAACAAATCAAGCACAGGAAATAATTTTTTTAAAAAAATAAACTTTAATTTGGGAGCAGTTACAGGTTCACAGCATCATTGAGCAGAATATACTAAGAGATACCACATACCTCCCACCTTCACACACACAGCCTCTCCCTCTATCAACATCCCAAACCAGAGTAATCCATTTGTTTTAATCTATGAAGAATATTGGCACATCATTATTACTTCATGTTTATAGTTTACTTTAGGATTCACCCTTGGTATTGTACATATTATGAGTTTTATAGTAAATACTACAATGTATGATGACTTGCATCCACCATTATATTATTTTAACATAGTTTCATTGTTCTAAAAATCGTCTGTGCTCTGCCTATTCATCCTTTCCTTGCCCCAACACTGGGCAACCACTAATCTTCCTACTGTCTTCTCAGATTTGCTTTTTCCAGAGTGTCATACAGTTAGAATCATACAGTATATAACATTTTCAGATTGGATTTTTTACTTAATAATATGCATTTAAGTTCCCTCCATGCCTTTTGTGGCTTGATTGCTCATTCCTTTATAGTGCTAAATAATATTACGTTGTCTGGAGATACCACAGTTAGTTTATATATTCACATACTGAAAAACATCTTGACTGCTTCCAAGTTTTGGCGATTATGAATAATGCTACTATACATATCTGTGTGCAGGGTTTACCAAGGAGCATGATTGAGAAACTAAAATACCAAACTCTTTTGAAGTGGCCTGTACCCTTTGACATTTTCGTCAGCCATAAATGAGGGTTCCTTTCACTCCATATCATCAACAAGATTTAGCGTCATCAATGTTTTCTGGATTTTGACCATCCCAATAGATATGTAGTCGTATATCATTTTCTAATTTGCAGTTTCCTAATGACGTATGATGTTGTGTACCTTTTGATATGCTTATTTGTCTTTTGTGTATCTTTTTGTGATATGTATATTCAGATCTTTCACCAATTTGTAAATTGGGTTGTCTGTGTTTGTTGATGAGCTTTAAGAGTTATTTGTATGTTTTGGATAACAGTGTTTTATTACATAAGTCTTTTGCAAATATTTTCTTCCAGTCTGTGTTTTATCTTCTCATTCTCTCGAGCTTTCATTTCTTAAAATTATTATTTACGACATCTAAATTATGGTATTTATTCTTTCTATAAAATTGTAATATATTTTATATGAGATTTTCTTAGTATCCACATAGCTTTCATTTCTAAATATGTACATGGAAGGAAATAGATATTTCAGAATTGGTCAGGTTTTTAAAAGATTTTTATTTAGAAATAATTTCAAACAGAAAAATTAAACAGCGATAATAATACAAAGAATATTTATATACTCTTCCCCAGCTCAAGCTCCTAATATTCTATTTGTTTTATCATTTATGTATGTGCACTTTCTCTTTGTCTACATGCACACACATGTGCACACACACACTTATTTTTCTGATATAGCTGAGATTATTTATAGCATGGCCATTTAGCTCTAAGTTTGACTTTCAGCAAGTTGTTTAAGCTTTTTTTGCCTCAAGTTTCTCATTGGCAAAAACAAAAAATAATTTCGCCTTTCATAGGATTTTTGAGGTGGATTAATGGAATTAATAATGAAACACCATTAGCATTATGTGTGGGCTCCAAAAATGTTATAAACTTTAAAATTAGGAATGTAGCTGATTTTAATGCACTATAAATTAAATAATAAAATTGAACTATTTTAAACATTCATAAATACCCATAACATGACTTAGTGTCCACATAAGGTAGAGCGTATTAAAAATATATGCAATGTTAAGGCGGCAGCATTTTACTATTATCATCTTCACAAAACTTTTAAAATCAAATTGAAACCGTCAGTTATGAAGTCTTCAAGTACTGAAAAAGCATTTGGACGTCTCTAATGGCTAATTTAGCTAATAAAACACTCATGAGATGATCTTGAAATTTTGTTCTAAGTTTCAGAGTTAATGACCATATTCTCTATTTCTTTGAGAAACAGACAATAGTGTTTTCATTTAAAGAGTCTTAAAGATATTATTGTTGCTAGCACCTTATCTATCATTAACATAGACAAATTTCTTCAGGTTTTATGATACATTTAACTAAGTTCCACTAATATGGTAAAATTACATTTGTGAATTATGAAAAACTATTTATATTCTTAAAAATCATACTTTAACTACAATTCTACTCCTACGAATTGTCTTTAAAATGCTCACTTTCACATTTTCCTAAGGTAATCTGTAGTATTAACTGTGTTTTATTAGGCTGGGCTACTGCAAGAAGACCTGGTACTTCTTGTCATGTGTTTGGTGCCAAATTATAAATAAAATCCAGAATCATATGGAAAACTTTTAGGTTTCATGGAAGAGTGTGTGAAAATGGAAATTTATAGAATATAAAATCTCTGGGGCCAAACATCTCCGATATTGGGCTAAGGGCAGTGTTGAAAGGATACAAAGATGATGAGATAGTGTAATCTGAAAACAGATTTTCATTTCTATAGGAAACTTCTGTAGTTTTCTTCTGATTCTTTCATTATAAAATATCTTCTAATTTCTTATGAAAATGTCAGAAAGTCACACCAGCCTCTGTCTTTTCTGTATTAGCTTAAATATTATTATAATAGTGTTCTAGCAATGGTTATAAAATATTTTCCAAATTACTCTTAAGGAAGCTTTGAAATTGTATATTCCTATCAGCAGTATATATATGTAGTCTTTTCCCCAAAACTTTTGCCAACTCTGGATATTATCATACTTTCAAAAATTTGTCAGATTTAGAGCTGTCTTGCATGTGTCCACTTCTAAGAATTTACAAAAAATACTTTATTATGTAAATAAGTGTACATTTTTGGACACAAAAAAATGGATGCCATAGATTTCAATCCAAAGTCACATATTCTTTCTTATCTTTTGAAATTTTATTACTGATATACATCAAGTAGAGTAAATAAAGCAGGATACTACTTCCATGTCTAATTTCATTTCTATGCACCTCTATGCAGAAAACTTCCCATTAAGGTATGAAATAGACAAAGGCCAATATACCCAGTATGAACATATTAACAAGAGTACATAATATGTAGTAGTAATAGAAACACATGTTTAAGTAAAAACAGTATATGTCCTTATAGCTTATTATTATTGCAGCCACTAGGTAATTTGCTCAAAAATGACTCTCATGAGAAGGTAGAGAAAGGCTTTCAAAGTACTAAGTAAAAAAGGTAAAAAGAATAGGTGGCTTTATTGGGAAACATAGAAATAGATTCTCTGAAAAGACCAATAACAAGCATGGAACTTGAATCAGTAATAAATAACCTATTAACAATAAAAAAAAAGAAAGAAAGAAAAGAAGCCTAGGACCAGACAGATTTATGGCCAAATTCCACCAGAAGTACCAAGAAAATATAGTACCATTCCTGCTGAAACTATTCCAAAAAATTGAGGAGGAGGACTCCACCCTAACTCATTCTGAGGCCAGCATCTTTCTTATGCCTAAACCTAGAAGAGACACAACAAAAAAGGAAAAGTTCAGGCCAACATCCCTGATGAACATCAATGCAAAATATCCTCAGCAAAATACTAGTAGTCAAGATCCAGCAGCATGTCAAAAAGCTAATCCACTACAATCAAATAGGCTTTATCCCTGGGATAGAAGGTTGACTCAACATATACAAACCAATAAATGTGTTCATGTTCATCATATAAACATGACTAAGGAGAAAACACATGATTATCTCAATAGATGCAGAAAAAAAGCTTTAGTTAAAATTCAACACCCCTTCATGTTAAAAACATTCAATAAACTAGAAATTGAAGGAACATACCTGTGGCAAAGCCATAGGCAACATCATACTGAATTGGCAAAAACTGGAAGCAGTCTCCTTGAAAACTTTCACAGGACAAAGATGCCTTCTCTTACTATCCCTGTTAAATGTAATATTAGAAGTCCCGGTCAGAGCAAACAGGAGAGAGAAAGAAATAAAGAGTATTCAAAGAAGAGAGGAAGTCAAAACATCCCTGTATGCAGACAACATAATTATTTCTATATCTAGAACACTTCATAGTCTCATCCCACAAGTTCCTTGAGTTGATAAACAACTTCGGCAAAGCTTCAGGTTGCAAAATCAACGTACAAAAAGTAGTAGCATTCCTATACACCAACAATCAAGCAGAGAGCCAAATCAAGAATTCAGTCACCTTCACAATTGCCACAAAAAGAATAAAATACTGAGGAATACAGTTAACCAGAAAGGTGGTAGATCTCTGCAATAAGAATTCATAAAACACTACTCAAAGAAATCCAAGATGATACAAACAAATGGAAAAACATTCCATGCTCTTGGATAGGAAGAATCAATATCATTAAAATGGCCTTAGTGCCCAAGGCAATTTACAGATTCAATGCTTTCCTATTAAACTAGCAATGACACTCTTCACAGAACTAAAAAACAAACAAACAAAAACAGACAAAAAAATCCTATTTTAAAATGCACATGGACCAGAAAAGGAGCTGAGTAGCTAAGACAATCCCAAGCAAAACTAAAAAAACAGGAAGCATCACATTACCTGACTTCAAACTATACTATATGGCTACAGTAACCAAAACAATATGATATTGGTACAAAGACATATAGACCAATGGAACATCATAGAGAGCCCAGACATAAGGTCACACACCTACGACCATCAGATATTTGACAAAGCTGATAAAAACAAGTGGATCTAATCTAAATGGTGCTGAGATAATTGGCTAGCCACATGCAGAAGATTGAAACTAGGCCCCTTCCTTACACCATATACAAAAATCAACTCAAGATGGATTACAGACTTAAATCTAAAACACAAAAGTATAAAATTTTTGGAAGATAACTCAGGCGATACCATTCTGGGACACAGGAGCAGACAAGGATCTCGTGACAAAGATGCCAAAAGCAATTGCAACGAAAGCAAAAATTGACAAATGGGATCTAATGACCATAAACAGCTTCTGCAGAGTAAAAGAAACTATCAACAGAATAAACAGACAGTCTACAAAATGAGAGAAAATTATTTGCAAACTATGCGTTGACGAAGGTCTAATATCCAGCATGTATGAGGAACTTAAATTTACAGGAAAAGAAAACAAACAACCCCATTGAAATTAGGCAAAGGACATGAACAGACACTTTTGCAAAGAAGACATACATTCAGTCAACAAGCACATATAAAAACGCTAAACATCACTCATCTTTACAGAAATGCAAATAAAAACCACAATGAGAAATCATCTCACACCAAATAGAATGGCTTTTAGTTAAAAACTCAAAATACAACATGCTAGTAAGATTGTGGAGAAAAGGGAACTCTTATACACTGTTGATAGGAGTGTAAATTAGTTAAGCCATTGTAAAAACCAGTGTGAGGATTCCTCGAAGAGCTAGAAACAGAAATGACATTCTACTAAGCAATCCCATTATTTGATATATACCCCAAGGAATATAAATCATTCTGACATAAAGACACATCTATGTATATGTTCACTGTAGCATTATTCACAGTAGGAAAGACATTAAATCAACTTAAATGTCCATCAATGGTAAAGTGGATAAAGAAAATATGTTACATATATACCATGGAACACTGTGTAGCCATAAAAAAAATAATGAGAGCACATCATTTGCAGCAACGTGGATGTATCAGGAGGCCATTATCCTTAGCAGGAACAGAAAACCAAATACTGCATGTTCTTACTTATAAGTTGGAGCTAAGGGATGAAAACACATTGACACAAAGAGGAGCAGGACACTGGGACCTACTTGAGTGTGGAGAGTGGGAGGAGGGAGAGAGGCCAAAAAAAAAAAAAAAAAAACTATCGGATACTAAGCTTAGTACAAAAGTGATAAAATAATCTGCACAACAAACCCCATGACATGAGTTTACCTATATAACAAAACTGCACATGGAAACTTGAACTTAATAGTTTAAAAAAGAAAAGATATTATTCATTCAAAAAAAATTCGATATATTGTGATGGTTAATACTGAGTATCAACTTGATGGGATTGAAGGAAACAAAGCATTGATCCTGGGTGTGTCTGTGAGGGTGTTGCCAAAGGAGGTTAACATTTGAGTCAGTGGGCTGGAGAAAGCAGACCCACTCTTAATTTGGTGGGCATCATCTAATCAGCTTTCAGCAAATATAAAGCAGGCAGAAAAACGTAAAAAGGCAAGACGGGTCTAGTCTCCCAGTCTACCTCTTTCTCCTTTGCTGGATGCTTCCTGCCCTTGAACCTCGGACTCCAAGTTCTTCAGTTTGGAACTCAGACTGGTTCTCCTTTATCCTCAGCTTGCAGACACTCTATTGTGGGACCTTGTAATCCTGTAAGTTAATCCTTAATAAATTCCCCTTTGTATGTATGTGTATTTATAAGATTAAGATATATATATATATATATATATATATATATCATATTAGTTCTGTCCCTCTAGAGAACCCTCACTAATACACATACACATATGGTTTTATAGAAGACTAGAAGAACATATCTCAAAATATTAAGTATAATTATTACTGCATGTTAAGTATTTTATGCATTTTATATTGTCAAAAATATTCAGAAAGTTATTAATAAAAATATCTCAAACAAGAGCAACAGGAACAAAATACTTAAACTATTAAGCATTTCCTTTCATATTTGAAAATTAGCTTGATAAACATTAATATTGAATGCTAAAAATATGAGAACACTAAAAATACAACCCTCCTTACAGACTCTGACAAGTGTTACCTTCTTCTGCTTTTAGAGAAATTTGGGAACTGAAGTATTCTTCGAGTAAAACCATTTACAAAGAAAATAGTTTATAGCTCAACATTGGCATACACGGAATTGCCTGTATCAACTTCACTGTCAATTTTAGATCATTAAGCTCTGTTTCAGTGTATCTATTAAGCTTCCTTACATTTATTCATGGGAAATTCTGTTCTTTTCCAATGGAATCTTCATTTATTTGCAATTTTTTAAGGCAATTCAGACTCCAGTTTAATAATATAATACTTGGTTATTTTGCTTTTAAATGTAGTTCTTAAAATGGGAGACAAACATTGGGGAAAAAACAGTTGAGACAAAATTAGATTTGGGGAATATATTTTCTTCTGTATATGAATGTAAATTAAATTTACTTTAAAAAGTATTTTGCTTACAAAAAACACACAAGAATTCCTCAGTCTCTTTAAATTTGATACTCTTAATAGTTTTCTTCTTAAATTAACTGTATTACTAAAAAATCTATAGGAAATATGCCTTTGAATTTAAGTTAGGCATACAATACTGGTATTAGCCATATGTAACTAATCAACTAATATAATGGTTCTCAATTTTTTTGTACATAAAAATTACCCAGGAATTTCATCAAAATGCAGATTATCAAATTCTACTTCAGAAATATACTGGTTTAATATGTCTGGAATTAGCCTAGTCATCTGAATTTGTAAAAAGTCCTCCAAGTACTCCTGGAGAAGTTTGGACTTTATTTTTAGAAAAGTTGACTTAGAAAGTCATGAGCCGGGCGTGGTGGCTCAAGCCTGTAATCCCAGCACTTTGGGAGGCCGACACGGGCGGATCACAAGGTCAGGAGATCGAGACCAGCCTGGCTAACCCTGTGAAACCCCGTCTCTACTAAAAAATACAAAAAACTAGCCGGGCGAGGTGGCGGGCGCCTGTAGTCCCAGCTACTCGGGAGGCTGAGGCAGGAGAATGGCGTGAACCGGGGAGGCGGAGCTTGCAGTGAGCTGAGATTCGGCCACTGCACTCCAGCCTGGGCGACAGAGCAAGACTCCATCTCAAAAAAAAAAAAAAAAAAAGAAAGTCATGAGTATTAGCTTTATACTTTTGTGGGAGTATTGGAAGTAAATAATATCTGTAAATAAATCTGGACATATTGCTCAATAATCTTCATACTTTTTAAATAAATAATAATGAAATAAGCAAACAGTGTGAGTTACTGTTTTTATTTCTTTTTGATAATCATAAGTATCTGCCCATTTGTAAAGACAAAAATATGATAACTTTAATTAACCTTTTAATTTGATTAATGTGTCCAAGGTGTCTAATGAATTGGTTGATCAATCTAAAATGCTGATTCCCATATATTTTTTTTAATTACTTGAATGCATCCTACTTTCTCAATAAATGGGATGGCACCCTGTCAGTCATTTGGGATCCTGTAACAAATACCATATACGGGATCTATAATAAACAGTTCTGGAAGCTGTGAATTCCATAATCAAGATGCCAGCAGATTCACTGTCTGGAGAAGTCCCAATTTCTGTCGTAGATGGCATCTTCTAGCCGGGTCCTCACATGTTGGAAAGGGCAAAGCAGCTTTCTGGAACCTTTTTTTGTAAGGTGACTAATCACCTCCCTGAGGTCCCAATTCTTTTTTTTTTTTTTGAGACGGAGTCTCGCTCTGTGGCCCAGGCTGGAGTGCAGTGGCCGGATCTCAGTTCACTGCAAGCTCCGCCTCCCAGGTTCACACCATTCTCCTGCCTCAGCCTCCCAAGTAGCTGGGACTACAGGCACCCGCCACCTCGCCCGGCTAGTTTTTTGTATTTTTTTTAGTAGAGACGGGTTTTCACCGTGTTAGCCAGGCTGGTCTCGATCTCCTGACCTCGTGATCTTCCCATCTCGGCTTCCCAAAGTGCTGGGATTACAGGCTGGAGCCAATTCTTAATACCATCACAGTGGTGATGAGCTTTCAACATATGTATTGTGGGGAAACATAAATATTCAGACCACTGTTCATTCCATGGTACAAAAAAAATTAATAAGCCTTATTAAAAGAAACATGTATTTTATTAAAAATATATCTATATGTAACCCTTCACCTACTATTTCAATGTACAGGATTTAAAGTAAATAAGGCTAGAAACAAAGATATTCTTCCTAGTTTTACTGTGTTAATTCAGAATTAGAATGAAAAGAAATATAAAATGACAATTTCAAAGAGCCACCATAACTTGGAGAATAATATCTGTGTCATTTTACTCTGTTTCCTTTTCACCACTTCATTCTTTTGAAAGGAAAAGTCTTTCATTCCACGTAGACAACAAAGGACTGTACTTTGCATTCAATTGCTCTTTATTGCCCTTCACCAGGAGCTCTCCTGTCTCTCTAACCTTATTCTCTTTTTTATTTCTTTTCATATTTTTCCTCATATTGAGAATAAAGAAAATTTAGAAAGGCAAGTCAGAATTAATAGACTGCAATAATAACACCAACTAGACAGTAGTGTAAGCCAATCCCGATTGAAAACATTAATCCACGGCAAGACTTTCATGTACACCTTTGACCTCATGCTGCCTACAGTCCACTCTTGTCAGTCAAGGTTTTCAGACATTGCAAAAAGAATAAAACATTGAAAAGAGCAATCTCTGTTTCAGGATCAACTGTTCTATAATGCTGCTTTTCTTCCATCCACACTTTAGAACTTGCCAAACTATCCGGACTCTGTCTCTTACTGCACTTGAGCCATCTGTCAGATGACTTTCATTTACTAGGGCACCTGGTCAGAGTAAAAAATAACTGCAGGAAAATATGAAGCAATTTAATAAATTAACATATCAATGAGTAAATAGAAGTGCATTCTATACAATTCAAATTTAATCATTCCCTTTTATTTATAGGAAAGATTGGGCCTTCAAAAAATGAAAAATAAATTTTTGAGGAAGGCACTGGAAGAGCTTTACAGATATAAAGTCTGCAATCCACGGGCAATTGCCCCTTTCCAGTCAAAAAGAGTAGTCATTTCTTCAGAATAATTCAAGTTCAGACTGAAAGTACTTTTGTTATCTCCACATTCATTGTGACTTCTACCTTCAAATTAATGCTTTTATTTTTTATTTTTATTTTTAACTGCTGACTGATAAGAGGGAACAAATGAAAGGAGAAAATTTCCACTGAGTCAACTACTTAATCCAGGCTTTAGGCATAGCTGGTCAACTTGTACCTGTGTCATCATTGTTGTTTAATTTAGCAATTTCCTGTGAGATTTCATTGAAATTAACTTGCTCTGTTAAAATTTTTGAAACCTTCTAACCAAACTCTTAATCAGACTCTATTCATGTCAATGATTATTTTTGTTAACTAGAAAATCAAGTAATGCTTACTTACAAATTATAAAAGGCATTTTAGAATGTAGTTTGACCTCTAGTTAATTTATACTTAACTGGCATTAACCAAATATATGCATTCATATAAAACATGAACCCTCTTTTGCTGTCATCAATGAAAAGTAAAGTTAGTGAAGTGTGTCTGCCTACTTCTTTAAAATGCTTAAGCTATTTCAACACTGACTTATGTGTTTTTTCTCATTTTCTATTAAATTCTAAATATCAAAGTCCCAGAAGCAGCAGTTTTGTATCACTGGCTAACACTGGAAGAAGCCACAAATTTTCATTACATATTATTTCTGTTTTCTCAGTCTCCATGTCACTATTTTACTTCTGACTTTCTTCATTTATGATACATATTGTTCCTGCATTTGAAATATATGCAATGTTAAAATGGCAGTAGTTACAGTCACAAGAGTTAGCAATTGAGAACAAATGTGGTGAGAATAATTAAAATGGGGGAAAAATCTGGACTTAAAGAACTGTGATGTAAAAGTATTTTTAAGTGTTTGGGGATTTCGAGAAATACAGTTCTATGATTTCCATAAATGTTTCTTAAAGATGGCATTGAAAGAAAATACATTAAAATAAAAATAAACTAATTAATGGGAGTCTGGGGCCACAGTGATAGATAATAGTCTGAAGCCTTGGCTGGTTGGGCTTCTGTTTTGAAACAGGCAGCAATGGACAGCAGCTGTGAATCCAAAATAACCTACTTGTACAGTGGCGAATAGAGCAGAAAAGTGTCAGGGAAGGTCTTAAAGTGGGCTTTGCTCAGGGAATGAAGTTAAAGAAAATTGAGTGTTTTCCTAGGTCTATGGCTTATAGAGCAGCACATTTGCTAGTGGTGGATGAGAGTAAAAAAATTTAAGCGTACATAACTGAGAGACTGTTCCTTAAATCCCCAGTATCTCCAAAGGAAAGAAATTCTGACCTCACCTGCCAGTATAAACTGGTTATTCATAAATGGAATCTAGAAGGAAAAAGTTGACATAACTGCAAAACTACCAGACAAAAAAGGATAAGCATAGACATAAAAAAGTAAAATGCATTAAAGAACATGGATATTAAAATTAAAAGTCCATTAAAAATTAGTATTACAGAACAACAGCCAGACAACTGAATACTCACATTATTTCACCAGTAATATGTAAATTACAACTCATTATCAAAAGGTTAAAAATAAGTAGAATGTACACACCCAGAGAAATGGAGGAAGGAAAATATCTGTAAAAACAAGAAATCAAAAGACAAAATGGGATATTTGAATCAAAATCAGAAAACATCCAAAAGAATCAATTGGAAGTATTAGAAATACACTTATCCTATTAAAAAATTCCATAGATGTAGAATATTCTAGAATAAACACAAAGAAAAAATTAAATGACTTTGAAGACAGTGTTAGAGAATTCATTCAGAATAAGCCAAAGAGAATGAGACTAAATGTGGAAAATTTGAAATACATGAAAATTTGCTTAAGAGGCTCTAAACTATTAATAGATAGAATTTTCAGAAGGAAAGATTAGAGCAAATAATATAATAGGATTACTGGCTAAGAATATTTCACAGTTGAAAAAAGTGAAACTTCGGGCCGGGCGCGGTGGCTCAAGCCTGTAATCCCAGCACTTTGGGAGGCCGAGACGGGCGGATCACGAGGTCAGGAGATCAAGACCATCCTGGTTAATACGGTGAAACCCTGTCTCTACTTAAAAATACAAAAAAAAACTAGCCGGGCGACGAGGCGGGCGCCTGTAGTCCCAGCTACTCGGGAGGCTGAGGCAGGAGAATGGCGTAAACCCGGGAGGCGGAGCTTGCAGTGAGCTGAGATCCGGCCACTGCACTCCAGCCTGGGTGGCAGAGCAAGACTCCGTCTCAAAAAAAAAAAAAAAAAGAAAAAAGTGAAACTTCAAAATAAAAATACACACAGATTATGAGACAGTATGTTTAAAAATATAACCTAGTTATAGTAAGTCTACAGAATATAAAGGACAAAGAAAATCTTTAAAAACAGTTTCACAATAATTTCAGAAATGTTAGCTACAAGAGATATATTTAGATAATGTTAATTTCGTAAACGTTGTCCAAGGTATTTAACTTGCCAAGTATTTTTTTGCCAAGTATAATTGCAGAAAACAATAAAAAGGAGGATCTATATTTTGCTGTAAAAAGAAACTAAAATATTCTTAATAAAAAATATACAGATAAGAAAACTTCAGAAAAAAATGCTAACACAAACTTTGGAAAAAATTAAATTACATTTAGAAGCAACATGATGACTACTTTTTTTAAGAGTTGGTTTGACTGATTCACCTGGTGCCATGAAAGAAACTTGGTTAAACATCATTCCAGGTGTGTTTGTGAGGATATTTCTCAATGAAATTAACCTTTGAACCTGATAGACTGAGTAAAGCGATTGCCCTCCCCAGTATAAATGGGCCCATTTCTAGTAGTAAGAGCACTGATGGACTGATAGTTCCATGGCATGATCCAGTATATGCAAAATATCTCTATTGGACACTTTTAATCAATCACCTATTATACTCTAGAAGTTATGTGACTGTGAATATGATACTTTCAAACCTTTTTGGAAAACTAGCAGATTTAATGAAGTTGGATGGTTGCTCCTAATGCTGCTAGAAAAGATGATGAAAGACAAGGATGAACTCAGCAACCAGAATTCCAAGCTCATAGGCTACACAAGGGACCTGAAAGCTTCTGTGTGTTTCCTGAAGGAGACTCTTATCCCAGGTAACTACAGAGCTGAAACTGGTAAAAGTCAAATCCAGAGCCTCATTCTGCAGCTGGATGGATTATAGCACAAACTGAAATCCCATTTCACAGGGTGTCTACTGCTAAAGTGAGGGCATTGATTGGGATGAAGTTGGGGACATTGAGTCCCTAAATCCTGTTGAATATTCTCTGCCAACAGACATGCCTTCCCTGCTGCCAGTCCTATGGGCCTTTCCATGGGCATTTGAAGTGACTAACCGCATTGTCTGAGGAAACTGTAATGGCCACCCCTGAGGCAGTTACTATGTAAGACAGTGATGATTCTTATCAGGATCCAACCCCACCTCCCCTCATTGCTTGA
Organism: Trachypithecus francoisi; assembly: GCF_009764315.1. Lineage (NCBI taxonomy): Eukaryota > Metazoa > Chordata > Mammalia > Primates > Cercopithecidae > Trachypithecus > Trachypithecus francoisi. The sequence continues at coordinate 153,953,773 of NW_022681454.1, read as the reverse complement.
TCTGTAGCTGAACTCAAGTCACACCAAGCTTCTAAAGCTGAGGTACAAAGCATGACTCATGAGGAAGTACACTACACTACTACACTCTGAAAGAACTGCTTCAGTTTTCTAATGTATACAGGCATAAACAGAGGGAACACATATGAAAATGACCGTTAAGGCAATGAGATAACAGTGAAAGAAACATCTCCATTTGATGTTGCACCTCAGGGAGTTAGAGCAGGCTCTAACAGTTTGTTTGGTTGGCTGAAACATGGACTAAAAGGTGACCCACAGCCAATGAATTAGAAATGCCAAGTCTGCTTTGCTTCAATGTTAAGTATTCAAAGGCTTAGGGAATATTTGAGTAAATTTGTCATGTAAGACCTACTCATCTTTACTGGTAGGACTCAGAAAACATATTTTCACCACTACTGAAAAAATAAATTTTTAAAAGGAACCCCAGCCTCTTGGAAGAACTCTGTGATTGCTCTTTTCTGCAAGCCAGACTGCAGAGTGGGAACTTCAGTCACTGAATTGGGCAACCTAAAGGTAATGGGAGTAATTGGATCCCAGGGTGCCAGAGGTTAAGCGGAGCCACTCAACTTCGAGAGGGACGGTGGGTATAGTTACTATAAAGTACAGCAGAGTCAAAGCAATATTCAGAAGGCTCAATATGATATGCACAGAACTCTGGATTGACTAGTTGATGTGGTGTTTCTAGAGTGAAATGGATAGGATGCCTCATGAATGTTACTTAATAGATAAAAGCAGAAAAGTTTTAGGTCAAATGAACAAATGTCTAAGTGAATCACAAAATTAGAGTCATGACCCTTGGTTTGAACGTTTGTCCCCTTTGAACTCATATTGAAATTTAATAACCAGTCATGACAATATTGGAAGGTGGCACCTTTAAAAAGTGTTTAGGTCATGAGGATTCCACTTTCATGAATGGAGGAGTGCCATTATTATGGGAGGGGCTTATTGCAGAAGCCAGTTTGTTCCCTCCCGCACTCTATCACTCTTTGCCCTTTCACCATTTGATGACTTCTGCCATGTTACAGCAAAGCAAGAAAGCCCTTGCCAGATGTTTGCACCTTGATATTAAACTTAACCAGCCTCCAGAACTGTGAGCCAGTAAATTTCTGTTAATTGTACATTACCCAGTGGAATTCTGTTATAGAAGTACAGAATGGACTAAGACACCTTTGAATCAAAGGCTTGTTTGAGGCCCTCATATATAAACGTGAGCCAGTTTACAGACTGAGAATCCCTTGAATAAAAGGGAGACCAGGTCCCCTTGTGGAAGGACCATAGAAGACCGCCAAAAATTCATACTGTTAATCTGTCTCCTAGAATTCCCCAAAGAGACTTATTGTCTTTTACAAGGGTAATTGTACATTGGGGAAAAGGAAACAAGTTGACTTTTCAGGACCTACCAGACACTGACTCTGAACTGACACTAATTCCAAGAGACCCAAAATGTCACTGCAGTCTACCAGTCAGAGTATGGGCTCGTGAAGGCAAGAGTATCAATAGTGTTTTAGCTCAAGTCTGTCTCTCGATGAACCCAATGAGTCCTGAAATCCATCCTGTGGTTATTGCCTGTGTTCCAGAATTTCAAATTAGAAAAGATACACTTGAAAACTTGTAATATCCCCAGGTCAGTTGCCTGATCTGTGGAGTGACAGCTATTATATTGGGAAGGGCCAAGTGGAAGCCACTAGAACTGTGCCTACTTATGAAGTAGTAAACCAAAATCAGCACAGCATTCCTGAGGAGACTGCAGGGCTTAGTGCCACTGTGAAGGACTAGAAAGATGCAGAGGTGTGGATTCCCATCTCATCACCATTCAACTTGCCTATTTGGCCTGAGAAGAAGACAAATGGATCTTAGAGAATGATAGTGAACTATCATAAGCTTAACCAGGTGGTGATTCCAGCTGTACCTGCTGTAACAGATGTGGTTTCATTGCTTAAGTAACTTAACACATCCCCTGGTACCTAGTATGCTGCAGTTGATCTGGTAAATGCTCCTTTCTTTATACCTTTTACTAAAGATGGCCAGAAACTATTTATTTTCAGCTGGGAAGGTCAGCGATAAACCTTCACTATCCTATTTCAGAGGTGTCAACTAAATATCATAATTTAGTTTGCAAGGATATTGATCCCATTTCTCTTTCACAAGATATCATACCGGTCTATTATGCTGATGACATTATGCTGATTGGATCATTATGTGCATTACTAGATATACATAATTAACTTATTAGTGAGTGTGAAGTGGCAACTACTACGGATTTATTGGTCAGACATTTGTGTGTCAGTAGGTGGGAAATAAATCCAACTAAAATTCAGGGGCCTTCTACCTAAACCTCTAGGGGTCCAGTGATATAGGATATGTCAAGATAGCATTTCTGAAGTGAAGAATGAGTCATTGGATTTGACCCCTTCTGCAACCAAAAACAAAGCACAATTTCTTTTGGGCCTTTTTAGATTTTAGAGGGCACACATTTCTCATTTGGATGTGTTACTCCAGCCCATTTTCTGAGTTACCCAAGAAGTTGCTACTTTTGAGTGGGACCCAGAACAAGAGAAGACTCAACTAGCCTAGAGTGCTATGCAAGCTGCTCTGCCTCTCATTCCATATGACCTAGCATATCTAATGGTGTTTGAAGTGTTAACGGGAGATAGGCATGCTGTTTACAGACTTTCACAGGCCACTATGGGTGACTTGCAGCACAGGCTCTTAAGATTTTGGAGCAAAGCATTGGTGTCATCTGCAGATAATTACTCTCTTTTCAGTCAACAGCTTTTGGCCTGCTACAGGGCCTTGGTAGAAACTAAATGCTTAACAATGGACCACTGAGTGATCATGTAACCTGAGGTGCCCATCATCAACTGGGTGTTATCTGACCCACCAAACCATAAAGTTGAGTGTGCACAGCAAAATTCTATCATCTAATGGAAGTTATACATATGTGATGGGGCCTGAATAAACCCTGAAGGCACAAGTAAGTTATATGAAGATGTATCTTAAATGCCCATACTCCCCAGCCCTGTTACACTGCCTTTTCTCTCCCAGCCTGTATCTATGACCTCATGGGGTGGTCCCCAGGATGAACTGGCAGAGAAAGGGAAGACTTGGGCCTGTTTTATGGATGGTTCTGCTCAATAAGGGGTAACCACTGAAAGGTGGACAGCTGCATCACTACATCCGCTTTCTGGGAAATCTCTGAAGGCAGTTGTGAAAGCAAATCCTCCCAGTTGGCAGAACTTCAGACAGTGCACCTGGTTGTGTGCTCTGCTTGAAAGAAGAAATGTTCAGATGAATGACTATATACTGATTCATATTCCATGGTCAATGGTTTGGCTGGATAATCAGGAACTTTAAAGAGCTAGCTAAAATTGGAAAATTAGTGACAAGAAAACTTGAGAAAAAAAAAAGTAGGTTGATAGACCTCTCTGAGTTAGTAAAACATGTGAAAGATAATTGTGTTCCATATAAATGTTTACAAAAGTTTGACCTCAGTAGTGAAGGATTTAAATAACCAACTGGATAGCTGTTCTGTGAATTCCAGTCAGCCTCTTTCCCCAGCCACCCCTGTGATCACCCAGTGGGCTTATAAACAAAGTGGCCATGGTGGCAAGACTGGAGATTATGCATGGGCTCAGCAACATGAACTTCAACTCATCAAGGTTAACCTGGCTACAGGTATCACTGAGTGTCCAACCCGCCAGCAGCAAAGACCAGCACCATGAGTTTCTTATATATGGCACCATAACCTTATAATCCACATTATCATTCAGGAATCTGGTGCCAGGTTGATTCCACTGGACTGCTTCCATCATGGAAAGGGTAGTTTTTTGTACGTATTGGAATAGACACTTTGGATACAGATTTATCATCCCTGCCAGCAATGTTTCTGCAAAAACTATCATCTATGGATTTACAGAATATTTACTCATTTTATTATAAATATATGTATATACAAATATCTTTCTTTTCTTCCCTTTCCTAACTTATCATGTATTGACTATGTAATTATATTTAAGTGTTGTTCATTTTACATTACAGTATTTAAGTTTTGGGTTATCAAAGAGAAGAGTAAACATTACTCAAAGACTTTAACTCCTCAGTAAGGAAGGCCTCATTGCATTTTTGGTTATGCAAAGGATAATTATATTCTTAGGTGAAATTGTATCCTTGTTATTTTCTTTTTTTGGAGATGAAATATGTTTTAAGGAGATGTGTATCAGTACCAATACAATGTGATGGTTAATTTTACCTGTCAAATTGACTAGGCCACAAAGTGCCTGGATAATTGGTTAAATACAATTTTTCTGAAATCAATGAAAAACTCTAAATGTAATCCAAAGGAAAAAAAACATAAGAATGTAAAGCACATCTTTTAAACTGTTAAGCAATAAATTGATCCTATCTTGACAATTTATAACATTGTTACAAAAACTATTATAATAAAAATTATGTTAATGGTTTTAAATATAACAACCTAAATGACATAAATATGAGACAGCTCAGATACAGGTAACAAAATGCAGAAAAGTATTCTATGTGAAAGGAAAACCTCCACAAATCAATTTCAAAAGTTAAATTTTCAAATAAATCATGTTGAAAGAAGCCACATGAAAAAATGTAAAATATTTTTTTCCACTATACACGTTTACTTGAAATAAATCCCAGTAAGATATTTTAAAAATGAAGTTATCTAAATGTGATTTATTTTTGAGAATTGTAAATGATTTTTGTTTTCCGAGCAACCTTACCTTTACTACAAGTGCTGTGCCAATTCAACGGTAAAGGCACTAAAGCTGTGTGCTCTGTTTATCTACATCTTTGTTTTTGATTCTCTTTGCCTTATGCCTAAAATGAAATTGGTTAAATTATTTGTTTTCCTTATTCTTTATTATCTGCAATGAAATAGTTAACAACTTGATAATACAAGTCGCTTGGACATCATACATACAGGACGGCATGTAATAAGCTGCAGAAACAGACAGATTTGATTATGATAATCATTATATTATTACCAGCCAATGCCAGAATAAATTACTCAAAGACCAACTAATAGCTTCATAGAAAAACAACCTTACCTGTTTGACCATTTATTTAATACACTTACAATATATAATATGTCATTCCAAGTTAACTTATGCATAATAATAAATGCAATTTAAGGGAAGATCATTAAAAATAAATATTTTAAATTTGAATTACATTTGAATTTTAAATTGAAATGCTTTAAATTTTTAGATAAGTATATTCTGGAGCTAAGTAATTTTAGTTTCAACAGACACTATGATTAAGACGTAAAAATAAGTAAATAGTTAAGCAAGGTATCACATATATAAGTTCTATTTTGAAATGTTATTTCTACTTTTTTTCAATTGCAGTCCATTCATGTTGGGGTATGAACTATTCTGGATCAGGATGAATGTGATTCTAACTTGCATACACCTAAAAAGGTAATAATATTCCATAATAAGCCTTATTGTGAAAATACAATGTTAAAATAATATTTTCTCATAGCAGATTCCTAAGACACTTACATTATTTATTTCTAAATGGCATTACAACATGGGGGAAATATATTACAAATAAAACCTATTTCAGCACTATTTAAATTATCTTTATGATCAGTCAATTCTTGCATTTAAATTAGTTTGAAAGACCAATTCCTTGAACATAAAAAAAAACCCTCATAAAATTCTTCTCCACTTTAATAATGTTTTAGTAAGATTTATTTTGTTTTTTAGAGAAAAAGCAACTCAACTTGCTCTAGTTAATATGTAATGATTGCAAAATAAAAGAGAAACAAGGAATATAGGGAACAAGCTGAGCAGTCAGAGAGCCAGGCTTAAGGGTCTGATACAATTGATCACTCACATTTTAGGAAGACAGCCATAGACTGAGAAGCCTGACCACAGAATAGCAATCTGCTCTATGGTTCTTAACTTGTTTTTTCTACTTTATAACTAGAGAGTTTTACCTTCTATCTGCCATATAGTTTTAGCTATGATTTCCACTGCATCATGCTTTTGCTGACAGTCTTCTTTCTATCCTCTTCTTATGTCTCTGATTACACATCACTTCTATTTATTATCTTCATTTTTCTTGGTTACAAGTTTCCCAAGAGAGATATGTCATGAGGTCAAACGGAGCTCCTGGGCCAGGTGTCTTGCAAATGGCTGCTGTTAGGTGAAGTGCTTATTCCAGGTCTAATCAATATGGAACATCTCAGAAAGAGGATCTAGATACAGCAAAAACTTAGACTTCTCAGAACATTCCAGTGTATATGGCAAGTACATTGAAGGGCTTTCCCAGTACAAACATGATGTTTTAGATATGATAGTGTCCCATCTGTTTTATCTGCATTGATAAGAATATTCTACTGTATTCCATTCATATTGAATCCAGGGATAGAAATCTAAGAATTGGGAAAGAGCAATTGGCCTTCAATAAAACTAAGGAAAGAAGGTTTTGAAAACGTATCCAAGTTGGGAAAGACATATACACACACACACACACACATGTCTATATATATAGTGTGTGTGTATATAGTCTATATATGTATCTGTATACATATATATGTATATATACACACACACTATATATATACACAAATCATATTAATACGCAGAGATATACATGCACAAATCATAACACCCAGGCTAATATAACTGTATTCTTCAGATATATATGTATCTGAATGATTATATATATATGAATGATTATATATTATATATTTGAATGATTATATATTAAATATATATCTGAAGAACACAGTTATATTATCATGGGTGGTATGATTTGTGTAAACAAGTAAACATTAGAGCTTTAGGTAAAAAAATTAACACTGGTGAGAAGAACTATATATACATTTGTAAATACACTTCTGTGACAACAACAGCAAAAAAAAGTAACAACCTTTAAAAAACAGAACTGGGAATAATTGTAAAGTCTTTCTTTTTTACTTGAAGGCTTCTCCTCTTTATCCAGAAACAGATATTAAGAAAAGGGGTGGGTGGGAAGCTCTAACTAATAATTCTGTGAAAGGTGATAAAGTTCACAAGACTCAAAAGGAGATTAGAGACTGGCTACTTTGGGGATGTAGGAATAGCCAACCAAGAAAATGGGGCAGGGAGAGCTCTAGTAGGAAGCGAGATCTGAAAGGGTGGAAGAGAGTGAGGAGGAAGGAACAAGAACAAGGGTGATCATAAAGTACAGTCATAACCTGAGTGTGTGATAGTGGGGACCTGTCCTTTCATGCCATCATTAAGTGATGTTGCAGCATTCCCTGACTCTTTATGACTTGGATTTGGCATCTGAAATATTTAGTAAACATATGCCAAAATCTTAAGTTTCTCAATATGCATTTCTGTCTTAGGCAGACACTGAGAGAAAAAGTAGTTTCTCTTTCTTCTCTCTACTGGTAGGCAATAGTGATAACATTGTTTGAGCAAAAGAAACTATCAACAGCAAACAAACAACCTACAGAATGGGAGAAAATGTTCACAAACTTTGTACCCGACAAAGATCTAATATCCACCGTCTGTAAGAAACTTAAACAATTCAACAAGCAAAGAAACCAAAGCATTAAAAAGTGGGCAAAAGACATAAACAGACATTTCTCAAATGAAGACATACAAATAGACAACAATCATGTTAAAAAATGTTCATCATCACAGAAATGCAAATCAAAACCACAATGAGATACCATCTCACACCAGTTAGAATAACATTATTGTAAAGTCAAAAAATAACAGATGCTGGTGAGGCTGAAGAAAAAAAATGAAACATTTATATAATATCGGTACAAATGCAAATTAGTTCAGCCACTGTGGAAAGCAGTTTGTTGCTTTCTCAAGTAATTTAAAACAGAACTAACATTCAACCCAGAAATCCCATTACTGGTGTGTATCAAATATAAACAAACAGTTCTACCAAAATGACATGTGCACTCTATGTTCATTGCAGCACTATTCACAATAGCAAAGGCATGGAATCAACCTAGGTGCCTATCAGTGGTGGATTGGTTGAAGAAAATGTGGTATAAACGCACCATGGAATTACTATGCAGTCATTAAAAAAAAAAAAAAAAAAAAAAGGAAATCATGTCCTTTGCAGCAATATGGTTGTAACTGGAAGCCATTATCCTGAGCGAATTAACTCAGGAAGATAAAACCAAGTACTACATGTTTTCAGTTTTCAGTGAGAGCTAAACATTGGGTAGTCATGGACATGATCATGGCAATGATAGAAACTGGAAGCTGATAAAGGGGGAAGAGAGAGAGTGTCACTTGTTGAAAAACCAACTATTGGGTATTATACACACTACCTGACTGACAGGATCATTTGTACCTCAGACCTCATCATCATGCAATATATCCATGGAACAAACCTGTACAAGTACCCACTGAATCTAAAATAAAAGTTGCTATTATTTAAAAAAATTAAAAAATAAAGTGAAATAAACCCTCCTTCTACTTATGGCCCCATATGTAAAGAAAAAGAAATCTGGGTACTCCCCCTCTTTTGTTGCCAGCAGTAGATCAAAATCATGTAAAGTAAATCCCTGCCCATGAAAGTTAATTCCATCCTAGCTTCACATCTAACCTCAATAAAAATAATAAATAAATCAGGAAAAAATATGTTATCAAAGATCCACTAAATAAACACAGCTGGAGAAAGGAAAAAATGATGACAGTACAACTTCACCTTTCATGTAGCTGATGAGCCAATAGGAAAAAAAAAAGCCTGTTGTACAGATACATGCACATGTACAAGTGTAAATGAGATTGAGAATTACTACTCAAGAACAAGCACATTTGTAAAAATTAGTCATTCTTCATTATTTATGGGGAAGTGGGGGATTTGTTTCAGAACCCCTCCCCTCCACCGATACCAAATTTTGCAGATGCTCAAGTCCCATGTATACAATAATGTAGTATTTACATATGATCTAAACACATCTTCCTGTGTAATTTAAATAGTTTCTAGATTACTCATAATACAAAATATAATGCAAATGCTATCCAAATAATTGTTATACTGTATTGTTTAGAGAAAAAGATAAAAGTTTGTATATATTCAGTACAAATAAAATCATCCATTCATTTTTGAATATTTTTGACCCCTGGTTGGTTGAATTCATACATGTGAAACCCATGGATATGGAAAGCCAACTGTATTGTCTTTCAACTTTTAATAGTAAAAGCCAAAAATATTTCTATGCTGTCCCTTAATTGTATAACCATATAATGATTATAAAACTCATTATCTTAGCTACCCTGATACATCCCAATCATATCCTCAAAAAATTTTCCATTTGAACATTATAATATCTAGTAATTGTATCACAGCTGAAGCTTGGAGTATAGTCAATGTCTGAAGTGACTTAAACATGCAATAATTGTAGCTTTATATTCCATCATATATGCCTTATTTTTAGATATTTTGTTTCACACCTAAAATAAATGATTTTCCTTACTTAGGACTTAAGTATTTGAAAAATATATTTATTTAATATATCTTCCAAAGCAGTGTCATTACGATGTATTGAACACTGTGAAGTGAGATCAGAGCATATATCCTGTGTCGCTATCTACCCACCAGAAAGCATAAACAGTAATGCATGATCAGCATGCTTCCTTAGCATATTAATGCATGAGATATACAGAAATTTTAAAGCATGATGAAATACATTTGAATAATGAATATAATTTATGAAAAAACATTTTAAAATATAAAACAAGAAAATATTTTCTATTGAGATATATAGAATTTCTCCCATATCCACAAGGGATACATTCTAAGAGCCCTGGTAGATGCCTAGAACAAGGAATTGTACTAAACTGCACAGATACTGCGCATAATTTTCTCTTTATTTACAATTTCCTGGATAGAAGTTTCGTTCATTCACCACAAATCTAGCAAAGTCAGCCTTTCTTTTCTTTTCTTATTAAGTCCAAAACTTTCCTCTTTTCACTTAAAAGCAGCATTCTAAAGTGTTTCCTTCCAAAATGCCAGAATCACTATTCTTTCACTTTGGGGCCATTATTAAGTAAAGTAAGGGTTACTCGAACACGAGCACTATGAAACTGCAACAGTCAAGACAGCTAAGTGCAAAACAGGCAGGTAGCATATACACACAGGATGAATATACTGGACAAAGGCATGATTCACTTCCAGGACAGGATGGAATGGGAAGGCAAGAAATTTCTGAGGGTCTCAGAATGGCACACAATTTAAACCTTCAGAATTGTTTATTTCTGAAATTTTTCTTTTAATATTTTGGAACCACCATTGACCACAACTAACTAAAACCATGGAAAACAAAACCATAGAAAAGGGGAGATTAATATAAAGGGAAAAGATACCATTGTTTTTGTTATCATGGATTAAAATATGCTAAACTCATATATATCTTCTATATAAAATTACATTATATACTCTCACTAATGCTTTCAAATTCTGAACTGCTTTAAGTAGGAAAAAATAACATTAAAGAGTAGCTTTTATTTAAACATAAAAATTTAAATATCCTAGTACCTGGAATGAATATTTTTCTCCTAAACATCAACGTAAATCTAAGAATACTTTACTGATGAAAGATTTGGTCTACTAAATTCAAAATATAACTCACAGTGAGGCTGGTGAACGGAAACGTAGTACCCAAGTTACATTCTGCTTTAAAAGGTTGTAATAAATACAGACGAATTAAAAAGAAAAAAATGCTTAAATATGAATTCTTGTTGCTTTTCTCTCCCAGATTCTTAGGCTTTGGCAAAGTAGAAAAACTAACCTAGTAATCATGGACACTAAACCAGAGCCAAAGAAATATTTGAGTCCTAAAATCTGGCTTGGTTTTAAACTGAGGCACCATTCCTTCATAATGGACCATTTGCTCTATGGGGAAAAATAGCAGAAAAAGTGTGTCTTTTGGGCCATAAATGCTAAGCATAATAGTCCAAACATTTCACAGTTTTTTCCCATTTAACAATGTTTATTGCTACCAGAGCAACCCAATACACTGTATATAAAATAAGAATATGCTTCTCTATTATAGCAGTTAGTTTTGATGACTGTTTCCTAACATACTTTATACTTAGTTTTCTTCCTCTGCAATAAAATTCCTTTGGTGTACTATAGATGGAGTATATGTAGAGAGTTAAGTCTCATTCTTTTCAACAACCTAATCCTTTTGTGTAAAAATGTTGATTTAAAGAGAAATTTGTCCATTAAAAATGTATTCCACAAAGATGAAGCAGAGCCATAAACCTTTTTCTTTAGAATTATAAGCATTAGATGAAACAGGTTATTATTATAGTACTTTCAGTTTAGTGAGACATTTGAAAATAACATGTTTGGTTTGTGGAACCATGCATCTTAACAATATTAAATATGAAGCACTCAACTTATTCATGGCCTGGTTTGTGAGGAAATTATTTATCTCCCTAGGGCCTGGAAACAGACTAAAAAACTCTCCAGGGCAAATGGCAATATCACATATCAAATTCCTGGACATGCAAAGCAAAGGGAGTAGTAAACATGGCTGGCCAAGGCTAGGTCTACACATATAATTTGAACCAAAGATTGACCCACCTAGATAACTAAAATAGACTTCCTTTGCTACGACTATCAGGGCCAGGGGTAGGAGTAACACGTCACTTGAATTATAAAAACACATGCTTAATATCTCACCTGTACATACAGCATCAGTGATCCCTCAGAAACTTTGCCAGGCTTTCAAAATACTGTTTTTCTGTCCTTAAAAAAATATTTTTTATCTGAAATAATTTATTTCCTTTTCTGGTGTGCATATTTCTCAATAATCATGACTATGAGTTACATAAATAGGGGTAAACAATTGTTAATGTATAAGACATTTAAGGCCACTTTGCTGCTTTTAGGCAGTATGTCCTTTGATAGAAAAGTTTGTGAAACTTTTACATTTCTACTATTAGGTAGGGAATCATAATCTGATTATTGAATTCCCTTGGTATACTCAAAGCATTGCTTACATATTGTCACAGTGAAATTCTATCCATAAGAACAGCTTAAGCAAGAAATCACCTCTACTAACACAGTTGATCTAGCGAGTACATGGTCTGTATAAAAAGCAAAGTATAAAAAATGCTAAATCTCTGTCACTTCTAACCCTTAGAGTTAAAAATTGCTAGAATGCTGGGTTAGAGGAAAGAGAAAATAATTATACCAGTCACATATTTATGAAAGAAATATTTGTATCTCCCAGAAACATGTGGCATCAAAATTAAACATTTTGTTTGACAGAAAATAAATAGAAAGTTTGGCAGCTATCAGTGTCAACTCCTTGCAACACCCAAATCACTGAACTTCAGGTTGTTTTTTTATTTTCCCCCAACGAACAATAAAGAGGATTTGATATTTATTCATGGAGCTCTGAGAAAAAAGTCCTGGCATCTTTCATTTAATGTACAGATTTTCTTTTCTACCACACTTATGACTAGACCCTTCATTCTGTTATGGGTCTCTATTATAAAATGGAAATTGAATTTGGCCTTAAAATGAACAAATCTTAAGCATAAAATTCTGTTTTATCCTTTTTTTTTTTACCTGTGCTAACAAAAAGGAATGAAAGAATACATAACCTCATACATACAACTTGCATGTATAGAATAATTTGAACTACAGAATAATCTGGATTTGTTCCAATTGAAGGACCATCTTTAACAAAAGACAGTTTGCTTGATGGAAACAAAAGGGTTTGAAATTTGCAGTGTTTAGTCTTGTTACTTTACTTTTAGAGTCAACTCAAGCAACAATGTATGCAATTCCATTTTCTATTTGGGAAAAAATAATAGTCCATCTCCTACAATCCAGGATCTCCTTCAAAAAGACTACATCCACACAGGGCCACAGTGGCTGTACTACAGAGCATGAGTGTATGCAGCCCCACTGAGGACAGTACAGAAAAGAACCATCCCTAGTGATACAACCATTGGAAAATATGGCGAGGTGGTAAAACAGGAATTTTAGCAACTGGTCTAGGCATCTATTTAAAATGATCTGGAACTTCGGTCCTCTGGGAAGTCCTCCGAGACTGAATTGGGTCGTCCATTTACCTAGATACATGCAAATTTTCTTAAGTCATATCTTAAAGTACTAATTAAGAGCATAAAAAATCAAAACATCTATAATAAAATATTTGCAAAAAATATATGAGGAGAATAATACAATAATATGTAGTAAATATGAGCCAAGTTTTTAAAATACTTTCTTAATATTGACTCAAAAAATAGTTTTTTGAAGACATAGATTGTTCAAGCTTTAAGGCATAACTGTGGGCATATGAGACAGTATCTGCTTTAATGAAATTGATCTACTCTTAGAGACCATCAATAATCCATTTACTGAGTGCTTAACATCGTTAAATAAGTTTCCTAGGCTTTGGCTATATCATAGTGATGAAAAAAACATAAATTTCTTATTCTATAAAGTTTTCATTGTCATAGGGTGACCATATAATACACTAAATAATTTATGTACTGTCACTTATTAGAAAATGATAAGTACTATGAATAAAAATGAAACAAAGAAGGAGAATAGGGAATTTCAGGGAGAGGATTTTAATTTGAAATGGAATAATCAGGGTGGGTTTTATGGAGAAAGTAAATTTGTGCAAAGACTTAAGAATAGGAAGAGAGTGGACCACACAGATGTCTGTGGAAAGTCCTTTCTAAGCAGTCGAAACAGTCCATTATGAGGCTGCTGAGGTGGACACATGCCAAGTGTGTATGGAAAACAGCAAGAAGACCAGTATAAATGAAGAGTAATTGATAGGAAGTGTAGAAATATGGTCTGTGAGGCATATGGTATCATAACAGAGGGTCTACAGATACGTTAAATAGAAGTAATTTTTCTCTCAGCATGAGTTGAGAAGGCATTGGTGAGTTCTGAATGAAAGATAGCTGTATTCTGATTTATGCTTGAAAAACACCACTCTGTTTTCTGTTCTGAAAATGAAAAATAGAAAGTAAAGTCCATAAGAAAGAGAGATCAGTTAGAAAGTTCTTCACAAATTCAGCCCAAAAAAATGACAGTGAATTGGACCAAGGTGGCTGCAATAGAGATTAAACATGTTATCTAAATTATTATTAATTTTAAGTAGACAAAGATTAGCTCACATATTGAATATGGAATATGAAGTAAAAACATCAAAAGTTCTACTTGTGACGTAATGGCATGAGGGGCTCCACAGACCTACTATCCTGTGAAAAGGGTGAGAATTATATTTTTTTAAATGAAACAAAATAAAAATGCATCTAAAGTCTTTGAAAATTGTTCTAAGGGCATACAGAAAATCAAGAAACATATATTCAAGAAAATATACTAAAACCCAACAAGAACAGTGAGTCTTTGGTATTTGAAGCAGGATATGTGACCCTGTCACTCCTCCCAAATCATTGTGGTTGGAAGAATGTTCTCCCAATTTTTTAAAACGAAAATAACACTCCAGACTGGTACGACCAAAAACAGGGCTGTACAGGCCACCAGAAACCAGTAGAAGTGTTATTGTCTTGGAAGGGGCAGGATGTCAGCTTCTCACATCGTGGCCATAGCCTGTTACTGAGGCTAAGAGGTGGAGGCTCCTTCTTTCTTCTCAGCCCACATTCATCAGATGAAGGATCTATCCTGAATGCACCAAAATTAAGTTAAGATAAATATGAAGCTTATTCTGAAAAATTAAAACACATATAATATGTTCTAAAGTAACCATTCAAAAATATATAACAAAAATCACTACAAAAATTAAAATGATATGTTAGTCTCTACTCGATGCATTAAAAAGGAGATGAGGAAAAGAAGAATCAAGTGACAAAAAGACATGAGACATAGAAAACAAAAATAAAAATGGCAGACATAAATCCAACTATATCAATAATAACATCAAATATTAGTGAATTTTTAAAAATTGGATCAAAGGAAGAGATAGCAGGAATGAATTAAAAATAATATGTACTCTATGCTGTCTAAAGGAGACACATTTTAGTTTCAAATATACAATTTGAATGAAAGTAAAAGGATGAAAAAATAACAATTTTTTTTAAACCATATGTATTAAAAAGAATAAAAATCTAAAATCCACAACCTAAGCTTCCACCAAAAGACATTGGGGTAAAAAATTAAGCCTAAAGGAAGCAGAAGGAAGGAAGTGTTAAAGCTTAGAGTGGATATTACTGAACTTGACAATATAAATACAATAGTGAAAAACAATTGAGAAAACATCAATGAAATTTATAAACATTTAACTAGATTAACAAATGAAAAACAAGTGAATACTCCAACTACTAGAATTAGAAATGAAAACATACTGACCTTATAAAAGTGAAAAGGATTACTTAGGAGTATTACAAACAGTGGTATACCAGTACATTAGATAACTTAGGTAAAATGGACAATTTCTTAGAAGAAATATAAGCTACTGAAACTCAAAAAGAAATAGACAATCTGAATAAATCAATAACAATAAAAAATGAATTATTAAAAAAAAAAAAAACCTGCTCACAGGGGAAAGTTTTGGTCCAGGTGGCTTCCCTGGAGAATTCTAATAACATTTAAAAAATTAACACAAATATTTCATAAACTTTTCCAAAATACAGAAGAGAAGCATGACATTCTAGCTCATTATATGAGCCATTATTACCATAATACCAAAACCAAATAAAGTATCACGAGGAAAGAAAATTACTGACCAACATAGATGCAAAAATTTTCAACAAACTACTAGCAAAGCAAATCCAAAAACATACAAAAATAACTATACAACTTGGTCAAATGGATAGAACATCTCAAAATCATTTAATCTAAGTAATATATCAATAGGATTTTTTTAAAAAGCACAATTATCTCATTAGACACACAAAAAAAGCATTGACAAAGTTCTATGCTTTTTCATGATAAAAGCACTCAACAAACTGAGAATAGCAGGGAGCTTCCTCAATCAGATAAAAGGTATCTAAAAAAAACCCACAACTGACATTGTACTTAATGGTAAAATATTGAAATTTCCCCTTAAGATCAGGAACAATAAAAGGATGTCTGCTGTCTTTGTTTCTATGCAACATTATGGTGAATGTTCTAGCCAGCATAATTAGGCAAAAAATACAGAAGTAAACATTTTAAAAAGAGAAAAAGAAAGCATATATTTGGAAGGTAAAACTATCCTTGCAGATGGCATGTTCTTTTTTATAGAAAATCCTAAGGAATACAATAAAATTTTTTAAATTAATGAATGAGTTCAGCAAATTTGCAGGATGTAAGATTGATATGCAAAATTCAATTGTATTTCCCTACACTTGTATGAAAAACCTAAAAGTAAAATTAAGAAAACAATTTAGAACAACAACAAAAAGAATGAAATACTTAGGAATAAATTTAACTAGAGAAATGCAAAATGTATATTCTGAAAATGAGAAAACATTATTGAAGAAAATTAGAAAAGATCTAAATAAATGGAATAAGAGTCCATATTTCTCTATGAGAAGATTTAATATTGTTAAGATAGAAATACTCTCTAGATTGATCTGCAGATTCAACGCAAACCTTATCAGTATTTCTGCCGGGTTCTCTGCAGAAATTAACAAGCTGATTCTATGGTTTACAATGAACTCAGGATAGCCAAAACATCTTTACAAAGTAAAGGAAAATAGGAGAGTTCACATTTCCCAGTTTTAAAACTTACTGCAAAGCCAAGTAATCAGATCAATATGATACTGGCGTATGGGTAGACATATAGATCAATAGCATAGAATTAAAGACACAGAAATTAACTCATGAGTCTATTGTCAACTGATTTGTGACAAGGGTCCCAAGACCATTCAATGGGAGAAAGAATAATCTTTACAAAAATTGGACCCTTACTTCACAAAAGATACAAAAATTAACACAAAAGACCAAAATTTCATAGCTAAACATGTATAATTTCTTAGAAAAAAACTTAGGAGTAAATCTGTATGTCCTCAGATTTAACAATGAATTTTTACATATAACACCAAAAGCAAAAGCAGCAAAAGAAAATGTAGATAAACTGGACTTCATAAAAAAATAAAATCTTCTGTGCTTCCAAGGACACTATCAATACATGAGAAATCAAACCACAAAATGGGAGAATATATTGGAAAATCACTTATTTGAATAGTGACTTGAATCTAAAGTATGCAAATAACTGTTACAACTCATAATAAAATAACCTAATTAAATTGAGCAAAAAATATGTATAGACATTTTTCCAAAACAATATACAAATGACCAATAAGCATATAAAAAGATGTTTCACATTTCTAGTCAACTATCAGGTAATTTAGTCATCTTCCAGGAAAATGTAAAGCAAAACCACAGTGAGATACCACTTCACACCCACTAAATATTTCTAAAATCAAAAAGTTAGATAGTAACAAGTATTGGAAAGTAAGTGGATAAATCAGAACTCTCATATGCTGCTGGTAGGAATTTTAAACTGTTCAGCCACTTTGGAAAACAGTCTGAAAGTTTCTCTAAAGGTAAAACAGAGAGTTACCACATGACCTAGAAATTCCACTCTTTGGTATATATCCAAGAGAAATGAAAATAAAGGTCTACACAAAAACTTGTACATGAACGTTTATAGCAGTGTTATTCATAACTGTAAAAGGGCAAGGGGAAAAACACAAATGTCCATCATTTGATGAACAAATAAATGAAAGTGTATATCTATACAACAGAAAATCATTCAACCATCAAAAGGAACAGAGTGCTGATGCATGCTACAACGTGGTTCAACCTTAAAAACATTATGTTAAGTGAAAGAAGCCAGTTACCAAAGACCTCCTATTATAGTCAGCCCTCTGTATCTGTACATTTGTGGATTAAATCATCCATGGATCAAAAATATATTTCTAAAAATAAAAATATTAAAACAATTATTAAAAATAATACAGATAAAAATACAGTGTAAGAATGATTTACATAGCATTTACATTATATTAAGTGAGGATGATTTAAAGGATATATTAAATAATCTGAGGATGATTCAAAGTATGTGGGAGGATGTGTGTAGGTTATATACAAATACTGCTTCATATTATATAAAGAATTTGAGTATCTGTGGATTTTGGTATTTGTGGGAGACCTGGAACTATTCCCCTGAAGATACCATGGAACAATTGTATAAAAGAAACATCTAGAATTAGCAAGTATATAGACAGCAAGTAGATTATTAGCTACCTAGGGCTGGGGGACTCAGAAGGGAGAGGATAATAATTATAGGGTTTCCTTGTGAAGTGATGAAAAAGCTCTAAAAGTGACTGTGGTGATGGCTGCACATATACTAAAAGATATGAATTATATACTTGAATTAAATGGGTTGATATGATGGTATGTGAATTTTATCACCATAACATCTTCTTAAAAAACACATGCGTCAAACGTGACTCCAAGGATTTTGACCTTGCCAATTTAAAGAATGGTGTTAAACTCATTGAGATGAGAAGAAATGCGGAAAGAAAAGATGGAGCAGTTCAGAAATCAGCAGCTGGTTTTGTACATATTAAGTCTGAGTCATTTACTAGATATCTAAGTAGAGATTTGAAAACAGGAAGTTGAATATACAAACTCATGATTAGGGCAGTGGTCCAAGCTAGTAATATATATATGGCAGTAATCAGTGAAAGGTATATAAAAGTCATTAGCTGAATGACATTAACGAGACAGTTAACACAACAGAAATTGGGAAAAATCCAAGGATTGAATTTTGGTGTTTTCAACTTTAGAGATCGAGGAAATGAGAAAAAATTGAGAATGGACAATGTAGTAGTAGGGTAAAATGAAGAGAAAATGATGTCTATAAATCAATTTTGTGCAAAATAAAGCTTTTCAATTAGTGGAAAATAATCATCTGTTTCAAATACCATTGACAAATAGAAAACTAAGAATTCAGTATCATAATTTAGAGGTAACTGATAAAGGCAGCTTTAATGGCATGATGGAAAATGAAAGCCTAGTTGGATTGTGTCCAAGTGAGAATGAAACAATTAAATTGCAATTTTATTACAATCCCTGAAAACTTAAAGCGGATAAAACATGCATGTCTGTTTTATAGAGTGGATGGCTTAAGCAAACATGGAACAATTATTTCTAATAAATTTGACTGAAAATACCTATCAGGATGTACATTACAATAAACTAATGTAGCCAACTGTCCCAGTCTTCCCAGGATTCATAAAGTTCCAGGAAAAAGAGAATTTTGGTTTTAAAGCCAGGATTTGGGACTTCCAGTACTAAAAGTATGAAAGTCTCATAAGAATTTAAAAAATGAAAAAGAAAGAAGCTTAACTGGTGTTGCTTCATAAATATATACCTGTAAGTTGTATGAGTATCCTGAATCTACTGCATTTATGTTCACTCACACACAGGAAAAAATTAACAAGCTAATATCATCAGAGATCAAAATTTTGAAGAAAGAAAATAACACTAGCATATGTATATACAAACAAAAATATAATTTTTTATTCCCCAAATTGAACTCAAGAAGTGTTTTGTTTTTTAAAAATATGTATATAGCTTTTTAAAGATCTCTGTTCACTGAAAAGGATAAATTGTCAAATCAGTAACAAGTGCCCCTAGCACCCAGATTATGGAATCTAAATTACAACTTTTACTAAAAAAAAGCAAGCGCTCCCTAAAAAATAGCTAATCCTAAATCTGTCATACCAAAATGAGAGGCCTAGAGCATATTTTCTTATGAGGAAGCAAGAACACTATCAGGGTCACTTCATAAGGACATCGAAACCAATGCTTAAGAGGCTCCACTGGCTAAAGTCAGGAGAGCTAGTGCATCTGTGGAAACAATAAGATGCAGTGACTTGAATGATAGCTTTTCAAATTTATAATTTAAATTTATAACTTAAATTTATAAATTATAAATATAAATATAACTTATAATTTAAAATATAACAAATTTATAAGTTCATAATTATAGTGATATTAAAAAATATCAGTGACCTTCAAATACTGCTAAAGAAACAATTCAGTATTGTTGAAATGATAAACGGAAAGAAATCACATTTGAACTTGATTTCCTATGTGAACCTTATACTTCATTTAGAGTAATTTTACAGTTGATGGGGGAATATATTTCTTTATAGAAGTATTCCAGTGCATAAATAGTAATAGAATTATAAAATCAACATTTTTTTTCAAACATTTGGAAAGGAAACATGAATCTAGGTAATCTGCTAACATAGCAGCAAGACTTTAGATCTAACTGGTACTCTGCAGAAAATACAAGTCAGAGAGAAACATGTTAGCATAATGGAGATAAAGACAGCTAAATGCAGAAACATGATCGTAACTATTTTTTAATGAAGGAGAGAGGAAGAGAAAGAGAGAGACTACAGATGGGAAGACTTAAAATTTATTTAAATATATAGAGCATCTTTAGATTTTTATTCAAACTAAAAAATGTAACAATTGACATATTTAATATAAATAAATGATATTATGGAACAATTACTCCTTTTTAAGGTATAGTGATATTTTCATGGTTGTATTTTTAAATAATTTCTCCCTTTTAAAGATATGTTTCTACATATTTATAGATAAAATTATAACACTGCCAAGGATGGAGGCGTTAAAGAGATGAGAATTATAAAGAAACAAATTTGGACATAAGTTGATAGTTGTAGATAATCTTCAATTACTTCTACATCCTCAGTCTTTGTCTGAGTTGATTTGTTGCTGTGATCCACAGTTCTTGCATATTTACAGGTTTGCACCAGAAGTGCATGTCTTTCTTCTTCTGGGCCTGAGGGCTTTCTTCCCCAACAGTAGGGGCTTTATTGGCCCTTTTATGGATAACCCAGAATTGTGTGGAATTAATTCTTTCAAGAACAACCCTCAGAGGTGGCAGTAGGTAAATCAATGCCACAAACTCCCAAAACACATTTCTCAGAATGTCCCAGTTGGGTAGACAGGATCCCAGAACAGTAATTCATTCTTCTGCACATTCTTTATTAGTGTTACCCGCTCCTTGATATTTCCAAGATCCCTCATTTGTGCTTCTTGGCATCATTTTCCAAATGAACCACCTGTGCTTAAGGCCTTTGCTGAGGTTCCACGTTGTATGAACCCAATTTAGTATAATTCAAAAGTAATCCTTGAAAGCAGACACTCCAGATGGGATCCTGAAATTAGATTAGTTACTAGTCAGATGGCAACAAGCACCCCATTGCTGATGATAAGTGGGATGGCAAGAACCTATGTCATGATATAGCATCGTAATTACCAAAACTCTCATCCTTAGCAAATGAGATGAGATGCAGGTGAAATGGGGAGCACTGGCTTGTGAAATACCTCTAGCACTGGAAAGATATAATGGCAAAAGGTAATTATAAAGATTGTGGAGATGGCTTAGCGGTTTTGAAGAAAAATGAAAGGCTCAGATCATAATTATCAACTCAGGTAATGTTGTGAAAGCCAGGTGTCCTACATAGCAGCATTTAAATACATCATCTACTGGGAAGAAATTCAGGCACAGTATTTTAGCATAAGTATAACCAAGTTGCAAGAGAGAATGAATGAAAAGACTAGCACGTCTTCCATGCTAACATTAGGTCTCACATATGGAAGAAATGCGAAACTGAGACTTGAAGGAGGGAGCATATGAGCTAATGATCTTGAGAACCTTAAAAAAAAAAACAGCTGGAAGAAAACTCCCTTTAACTGGAGAATATAAAGAGGCTTCACCTGAGTTGCATGCCTCATATGATGATGCTTACCATCCTCACGATCCGTCCTTGCCTATCTCAATTTCCTCTTCACCAGTAATTAGGGTCAAGACTCAGCATGGACCATGCAGGGAAATATGGTCCTTGTTGTAGAAGGAACTGGCTTATTTACCAAAAATAACTGCAGATCCTGGACAATAGAAACAACATACATAAAACTTGTTCTTTTAGCAATTTGGAGAATATGTTTGGGAGTAGAGGAGGGTGGTCGACTCCAGTATTGAGATATAGAATTAAATGACTGGATAGGGAAGATTTTATTAGTATTATGACACCCTCCTAGGATTCATAATACAATATCCTGACAAAGGGCTTACTCTGACCTCTTGCTGAGATGGCTCCTTGAAACTTAATAATGACAGTAGCTATAGAAATGACAAAATTGCCTTCACTTAATGATGACAATAGCTTATACTGAATGCTGTAGAAATGCCAAAATTGCCTTCAGAATTGTGGAAGGGATTGTTAGGCTGATAGGTTTGGTCATTTTAGAAAGGATTTATCAGAGGAAGCCAAAGAATATTAGCTCACTATGTTCCCCAAGAGGGCTGAGAAAAAAAAAAAAATCCCCTTGCTATAACCATAAGAAAATCACTAGTGAGAGATCCTATGATGAGAAGTTTCCTGGTGGTTTTCCTTTGAAATCCAGGATTGATAATAAGAGATGATGCCTTGAAATGAGGCTCCCTACTACTAACGGGATGAAAGGACTACGGAATATGAGAGGCCAGATGGTGGTAATTAACCTGCATAAATAATTTTTTTAAATAATTATTTAAATGGGAAGCAAGATTGAAGGGATAACAAAGCGTCCTCGACCCCTAAGTACCTGCGGCGGTGGAAAACAGACCACAGAATTCCTAAGGATGAAACAGAGAATAGGCAGAAAACATTACTTGATTTATACAACCAAGGAGGATTAAAAGCTGAATGCTGATGTCAGTCACTGCAATGGAAAACTTTTATCCCTTGCCCAATTTCTAGGCCTGAGCCAGTTCTCTGTCACAAAACTCATCAAGACCCCTGCAAGTGTCCCTGTAGCAACACAAAGGTATCAGTTCACCAAATTCTTCTCACAATGGAACCTTTGGCCATTTTCTCCAGATTCTGGCTTGGATTTTCAGTCTTTTGAGGTTTCTAAAATCATACATTTAGAAACAAAATAACAACATGGGATATGCTTTAACTGGAAAGAAAAATACACTTTTTCATATATAAGCCCAATTCTGTCAGACAATTTTTGAAAACAGGAATATTTGTAGATCTAGACGGTCATATAACTGTTGATTTTTCTTTTATTCATAAGCTTGTTTTAATTTTAGCAACTGTTTTACAAGCAATGTGTATTGGCTTTTCATATTGTAGTGGGCAAATGTTAAAATAAAAATCTAAACATGTTACATTGCTGTGTGGTAAACAAATTCTCTGGGCGATTACTAGAAGTGACTACCAGGTTTGAAAATGAATGCTGAAAATTTATCCAATGAAGAGTGACGCAAGTTAAGTAACAAAAAAGCCTAACTATAAAAAAGATAAAAGAAGAGCTTCCCTAGTCATCTTGGATTGTTTATGCTAAATAAAAACACAACAAAGATGTCCTTGGAGAGATCTTCACCTCAGAAATGTGCATAATTCTGATCACAGGCTTTTGGGATAAGATTTGGTGGATTTGTGTGCATTTGTGTGTATTGTGGCATATTTTCGGGGATATGTAATTATACACACAGACACATCAAGGATCACATGGATATCTGTTATCCTACTTAAGCCCATAATACCTCCTTCTCTTCTCAGAGCAGTCCAACTATATGAAATTTGATATTTCCCTGATCTGAATGGGCCCATTTATTGCTAAGCCCACTTTTCTCTTCTGTGACCTTCCCAGTATATAAGATGCAGAAATGGGCCTTGTGGTCAATGGGAATCCCCTGTTATGCATAGAATATTCTGAAAAGCCACTTGGGTAGTCACAGATCCTTAAATTTTATCTGGCTGTTGATATAACGGTAAATACTGAAAAGAAAAAATAAACAGATGGGATCTATAATTTTAATATGAAGGGTTGATAAAGAAATACTTTTAAATCTTGATTAATATATTAAAATACATGATCATAATTAGAGATTGGTGTGTGGCTGCAATGGAGAAAACAAAGGCTGTAATTTTGGAGCAAACATCTGTTACCACCTAGATTGTGCTACAACAAAGATCCCACCATAATTTAATGTCTATGTATGTTCAAAGCATCTCATTTACAGGCTGGAAAAATAGGAAATCTTGGTCATCATGTCTATTAGACAGACAGGAATAACCTAGTGGTAGACCCTATGCCTTTGGGTCTAAAAATATTTCTAAAAATATTAAATCAGATGCTTAAACTACTTCATGTAAGCAGCTTCAAAAATGGCCTGACACATAATAAATGTTGTATAAGCATTTGTTCTTCTTATAACTAATTGTAGATTCTAGCAAAGAAATAGGTGTCTAGAGAAGACATTTATAGGAAATCCAGACTGTTAAAGTGAGATCTGAATCATCCAGAAACAGAGGAATTTCCAGAAGAGATCGACAGGCAGCAGACTATTGCACCCTCTTCATGCAATCCCCTATGCCTACTCAATGAAGCAAGTGTTACAGGTGTGAGGTTCCTTGTTTGTGTTTGATCCCATGGGAGTAGGCTTAGGTTGCATGGTAAGTTGTTCCAGAAAACTAAGCAACGTATTCAGACCTATTCTGACCTGTGCGTAGAGGAACTTGAGAAAAAAAGAAACAGACAAACAAAAACCAAGATAGACGCCAAGGTAAAGAAGCCACAGAAAGAGTGTCCAAAGATGTAGAGCTTAAAAAATACAGCAGGCTAGAAAACCAAGCTACTGAATTAAATTCCCACGTAGAAGGAAGAAAAAAACTCGCAAGTTTGGCAATCAAATAACAAGCAAATAAAGGCATAGTCTATGCCGTCTCTGGCTGAAAACAAATAAAAAATGCTCTTTTGTAGTATGATGTAAGTGGTCGAGGTTTAATTCAATAGCCATGTTATAAAAAGAATTAAGACAGTTTTATTCTAGAAAGAGAACATAAGATCTGTTCTTTGAATTTACAATCTTGCCATTAATTCCCTTTGATTTAGCAAAAGTCTCTGATATGATTTGGATGTGTCCCCACAGAAATCTCAACTTGAATTTTATCTCCAAGAATTCCCATGTGTTCTGGGAGGGACCCAGGGGGAGGTAGTTGAATCATGGGGGCCTATCCTTCCCTTGCTATTCTCCTGATAGTGAATAAGTCTCACAAGATCTGATGGGTTTATCGGGGGTTTCCACTTCTGCTGCATCTTCATCTTCTCTTGTAAGAAGAGCCTTTGGCTCACCCGCCATGATTCTGAGGTCTCCCCAGCCATGTGGAACTATAAGTCCAATTAAACATTTTTTGTTGTCAGTTCAGGTGTGTCTTTATCAGCAGGGTGAAAACGGACTAATACAGTCCCTCAATCTCTTTAGGCCTCAGTTTCCACATTCATGAACAGAGACACTTAAATAAAATGGTCATTAAAGTTTCCTTTGAGAAAAAAAATGTCTACGTTGTATGGTGTGAATGAAGTCTATTCAGATTTTCACTGATTTAAGCAAACCTTAGAACAAACAGCTGGGATCATGACTAAAAGGATAACAAAAATCTGTAAGGGAAAATGAACATCACAGTTCTTATTTGGCATTCTACTGGCAAGCATATGTTACAGGGTGCTGAATGCAGGGTGAATAGTGTTCAGTGGGTTTGACTTGTACAGTGGATTAAAGGACAATCTTTTATATCTTGTAAAACATAAAGTATGGATCCCTAGAGATTGGGACATTTTTAGCACAATATATGAAAGTTCTAATATTCAACAATGGACAAATGATTTCTACCTTTTTCAGTCAATAAAACCTTTAGAAATCTCAGAAAGACATTTGTTTAATATTAGGAATTTATTCACTTGTATAAAATTGAATTGTTTATTTAATGTGTCTCTCTAATTTCCTTTTCCAAAATAATAATTACAAAATAACCATACAATATTTTGAAACTATGTAACGAGAGTGTCACATAAATGAAAAGTGATATTAACTATATTAAACTATTTTTACACATTATTGATACCAACCAAGTTGCATGTTTTTCAATTTATTGTTACAATCCACAGATACTACCATGAAGGAAAATGCACCAAATTAAAATTCAAGAGAGTTGAAAAACTATTCAGAACTTTGCAAAACTTCATTATTTAAGTAGTTTAGAGAAAACCGTGCTTAAAAAAAAATAGAAAAACAGCCAATGCACATAAAAAAGAATTAGGTTGATGTAGAGCACCTCATCTGAATGCAGAGAGAGGGAGGACACTAAACAAGTCAGATTAATATAGAGAAATGGGTTGTTTTCCCAGAATCATTTTGTAATCAGGTAATGTATCACATTATCCAATCATCCCTGACAAGAAGGCTGCTTTATGCTACCTTCACTAAGAAGAGTGGTGTAAACAGTATCACCTAAAATTATAGCTTTTAAAATTGAATTATATTATTTTACACCAGCCATGTCAGGGTTTTTACAAATTGTTAATCTCCTGGTAAACATTCTCACATCTAAAACACAATTATTATTTATAAACAAAGTGAATGTGTTAGGAAAATGTAACAGATAGTTATTATGCATAAATTGCCTGCTGTCCCTTAGGACTAGAAAATTAGACACTGCATCTCTAGGGCCATCCTAAAAGGAATATTGATAGGTAAATGGAATAACTGAACATTTGGTAAATTACCATTTCAATGAATTATGTTCTTCCTAAATTCAATAGGCAGTACCTTTCAGGAAACTGTAGAAACTGGGAAATGGGTAAGAAAGCATTCTAAAATGAATTAAGAAAACATTGACATTTAATACTAAGAGTTTACATTTAGAAATAAAATAGAATATTTTTCTTCAAATATAACCAACTGTATACTTCCTACAAGGCTGGCATAGGTCTCAGAAAACCTAGCACTTACTCAACACTCTCCTTGATAAAATGTGGAAATTAAAAAAAAAAAAAAGCAATGCTGTAGTTCTAAGTAGTCAATAGAACCAAGAGCCTAACCTGTTGTGATGCTGAAGTAAATATATATGCCAATATAAAGATCCCAAAGCCCCATACCCCAGAAAGTGAATAGAATATATTCAGAATATTTTCAGTGAAAATTGAACTTTCATGTGCTGACAATATATTATTTTTTCTTATCAAGTATATATGTGCTTTTTTATAACTATGTACTTCCAAAGGCAATTATTTTTAAGGTTTATGAATTTTCATGGACATGTATGTTCATTTTTATTATCCCAATTTTTCATTAACTTTTATAAAATGCTTATCATTGTTCTTGAATAACTTTTAAATAATTCAGTACTTCACCTTGGGAAGTACAGCTCCTAAGTTTTCTAAGGGAAAACTTTGACACCTTCCCTACAGCTTTGTAGAAATTACATAGACAGAATTGTATTTATGTGATTTCTTCCCAGTACACATTGTTATTTATGTGATTTCTGACACTATTAAAAAAAAAAAAACTTTAAACATATGTTTGTCAAAATCCATCTGAATGCTTAGGTAAGCCACATTGGGTGTGTTTTACTTCTAACTCTTCATCTTCCCATATCCATATTATAGATTGAATGAGATCTTAAGTAACTTAGAATCTAAGAAACAGGTTTTAGTTTTTCAAGCAGTGTACAAAAATCTTAAATGACTGTTTCAGGCATTTGATTGGATTTACATCACATACATAGAGAAATATAATATTCTAAATATGAAGATTCCTCAATAAGTATGTTGGAATTGAATTGTATTTTAATGACGAATTTTACTCTCTCTCTCTCTCTCTCTCTCTCTCTCTATATATATATATATACACACACATATATACACACACTAGGTTTTATTAAGTTCTATTAATACATTAATTCCTTCAGTAAACATAAGTTTTAGTACCCTTTATCTGTCAAGCACTGAAATCAACATTGACGTTGCAGAAATGAGGATTATCTACTGCTTTCAAAGAATTCACAAAATTAGTTTGTCTCTAATAATTTTAAACTGTCTATATCATATTCAGAACTTTGCAAAACTGTCATTATTTAAGGAGTTTAGAGAAAACTGTACTTTAAAAAAAAAGAAAAACAGCCAATGCACATAAAAAAGAATTAGGTTGATGCAGAGCACCTCATCTGAATGCAGAGAGATACATAATACTTTCTAGCCATCGTTCTGTTTTCTAATTCCATCATATCTTGTTATTTAACCAACTAATGGTCAACTTTTACTCATGGCAGATCAGCTACCAACCCACTTCTTTTAGGCCCTGCTTTTTCACTACCCTGCTTTGTCACTTGCCTGCTACCTTGCAGTTATTTGAATCTTCTGCAAGTCAGTATTACAATTGGATATTCATTTATCTCTAGCCTGCTATTTTAATGAGTTATGGGACACAAAGCAGAAAGATAAGAATTACTGCTTTGGAAGTCATCTCTGATAGCTTTCTGACTAGTGATGTAAACCAAAGTAATTTGGCACAGCATCAATGAATGTGTAAGGGTCAAGGTTGCACCCCTACAAATGCAATGAACCAATTTGTGATACAGAATTGTCTTCTGTATACAAGGCTGAATGAATTTCTTTGGGGCTTTTGGGCAAGTGGCAGGCACCCCTTCTTGGTGGGGAAGAGTTAGCCTCATTAGGGTATGAATGAATGAGTGATTGGGATATGCATTATTTCCACTTCCCAGTGCATGTCACTGGGCCTCGCATACAGTTGGTGTTATCCTATTTTCTTACTTTGAAGGGCTTATGAAAATTAAAACATTTCACTATCATGAAATATCACTATATAATAATAAAATTCCCTTCTTTGACACAAAAATGCTTATGCTTATATTTCTTTTTTTTTATTTTTCAATTTGACAAGACTCATGCTGTATCCTTCTTTGAAATTATAATATTTTTAAAGATTTTTTTCATAAAGTAGAACAGGCTTCAAGTAATATTTCATTTCTGGTTATAAAATCTAAAAATACAAAAAATAGAATTTAATTTGAAAAGTCTTCGAGATAAATTTTTTCCTGTATACAGAGCCATTTCTTCAGGGATAGTTCCATTATCAGGTGTGCATGAAACCCTGGGGATAATGAAACTATTTCATTTTCCATTTGTTTAGGAAGGGCTAGAAGGCTATTTATGTACTAATAGGTTTATTAATAAAACTGAAAAAGCAATAACCTCACCTGTATAGTGATCAGTGAAGCCAGAGATAATGAAAAACACACTTTCTATAAAAGGAATTTTATGGCTCTCATGACCATCTTTGATATTTTGAATAATGATTCCATTTCATGAACTTTCTTTTTTTGTTGTTATTTGCATATGTCCCTCTACGTTTTATTTTAAACTAAACAAAAAATACTTTATTTGCATGACTATTATAAAATGCAAATAAACCTCTTGCAAATTAATAAAACTCCTTCATGTTAGTGCTGCTCATTATAATCTATTTATTTGGGGACTGTGGTAGCTACATATTTTTCAGCATATGTCCTTAGCCAAGTTTTCAATGACATCATCCTTCCAAAGAAAGTTATACTTTTTTTTTTTTTTTTTTTTGAGATGGAGTCTCGCTCTGTCGCCCAGACTGGAGTGCAGTAGCGCAATCTCAGCTCCTGCAAGCCCCGCCTCCCGGGTTCATGCCATTCTCCTGCCTCATCCTCCAGAGTAGCTGGGACTACAGGCGCCCGCCACCACGCCCGGCCAATTTTTTGCGTATGTTTTTAGTAGAGACGGGGTTTCACCATGTTAGTCAGGATGGTCTCAATCTCCTGACCTCGTGATCCACCTGCCTCAGCCACCCAAAGTGCTGGGATTACGAAGTTATACTCTTTAATGACAGGTCTACAATAAGGTGAACTGGCTATTTCCAGTACTGTATCTCTGTTGCAGTGCTATACAAAGTAGAAAATTAGGGAGGAAAGAATTTTAAAAATACATTATTCTATGTGTGCTAAAATAAAATTATAGATTCTACAGCTATGTTGGTATACATGTGACTGACCATTATGAAAAATTTTTGTTTAAACAACCTGCTAATAATACTCAATTTACTTTCCATAGAAGTTCTATCCTATATTAAAAACATCATTTTGTAAGATGATTATTCCTCTTTGAAAGGAAATATAATAAATAATTTATCATTTACCTTTTAAAATTAAATATGTTGTTACCATCAAGTCTAGATCTCAAGTCTAGATCCCAACATGCCCAAATAAGACTCTACCCACATTGTCTGATAATTTAATGTAATGTATTTTAACTAGCAAATATTACCAGCCTGATGTGACTACGCCATTGTAAATGTAGTCATTCTATGTACAAAGAGTCTGGGACAACATAATGGATAAAAATTGATAGAATAATGGGTCATTATATTTAAAATGATGAAAGAGAGATGGATTTTGAGGAATTTAATTATGATAAATTTAGACGTGCTGCAATTAGCAAAGAAGGAACTTAGAGATATAATAAATTCAGGATAGCTAGAAGGCAGAACTAAGCAGAACTATAAAAGGAGGCAAATGATGGTAGTTGGCTAAGCAAAAGGATTCGTAAAGCATGAGACAAAATGGATCCTGTCAGCAAAAAAGGTAAGGATGAGACCAGTTAAGACAAAAATACCATAAATGCTTTTGAATAATTTTAGTTCTAGAATATGAAATGTGAATGTATATTTTTGTGAATCCTTCAAATAAATATTTAAAGTATATATTTATTAACATATTATTATTAATTATTTGAAGTTATTTTATTAAAAAGTTAAAAATAAATTTGTTTTTTTTTTTAAATTGGCAGTGAGTGTATAGAAACTACTTTTCAATAAATGAACCTAGTAGCCAGAGTATCTCATACTTCAACAAATGCCAAAGGAGTGCAATATGGATCATTAAAGGTAAGTTGAAACTGTTATAAAAAATGGTAAAATACATAAATTTACTTTCTACAGGGAATAAATGATTCTTTACCAGTAGAAAAAAATGAGTCTCTGCCACAGAAAATGTGAGCTAAATTTTATTCAAAATAAATGATAAATTCTGTATGCCTGTCACTGGAAAGGAAAATTCCGAGATTCCAAGAGTACTGGAGGAATTTACAAAGATAGATGATTAACTTTAATTTCCAGAGGTTGAAGAAAAATCTATAATTCAATTTTGGGAATATCTTATTGAAAATTTTTCTTGATGTCTACCAGATTCATGATTCTCCGTGATTCTTTGAACAAAGAAACTTTAAGAATGTAAGAATGTAAACACAAGGTGTTTTTAAATTCATGAAACAAATGTGTCCTTTTCCCGTTTTTAAAAGTGTTTATTCATAGCTCCCAGGGTTTCTCAACTATTTTTGGAGAATCATGGGTGCCATTTTTGGATCTGATAACAATATCCATTCTTTCCCCAGAAAAACTTCTAACTCTTATCAGACTATTTGGCAAATGAGTTCATAATGTTCATAAATGCACTGAATTCAAGTTGATAACCACTGATGTACATTTTAAGTTTCCAGGAACAGGCTTATGAATAAATGTTATACTTGCTTTAAAGAAACATTAAAGTTTCTCTGTCAGTCTTCCCTATAGCCACACTGGCATTCAAGGAAATGTATTAGATTCTGTTTACAAGCAAAGAAAATGAAGGCACAAGAATTGACCAATGATTTAAAATTGTCTGCAGACTACCATTCTATATAAATCCACTTCAAGATATTTATTATCACTTCTCTCCTTGGAGCCTTTCAGTTTATTTCCTCATAATTGTCTAATCAGATAAAAAGTAATCACAAATGTGTTCTCTAGATCCATGTTTATTAACAATCTAGACAATCAAAGCTAATGTATTTTTTAAGCCTGTATTTTGGATTTTTTAAATGCCTATTGTGTTGTAAGATATCAGAAGATGAAAACTGGATATTTTCCAACAGTGCCATCCTATATTCCCAAATGAAGAGAAAATTCATTTATATTCCTGAATGAGGTTTTGCCTAAATAATCTAGATTTTTTGCAGTATAATTTCAATGTATGTCCCTCAGACAATGCTTATAACTAACTATATTGAACACAAAACAGCTACAGTTCTAGTCAATTAAAAAATAATTAAACACTGTTTAAAAGCTGATAAATCTTTTTAGAGTCATTAGAATTACTATACTTTTAAAACTTTACATTTTCCATTTTGAACTATGCAATGAAAATCATATATGTCTTCATTTGAACCTATAATAAATTGACAACCTTGTTATTTCAGTTCTATCCAATATGTTTTTAAGTACAACAATGTAACACTTCACTTTCCTAGTGGTCTAATAGTTAAAGACAGTATTTTAAAATTGGAAGATTCCATTAATTCTACCAAAGGTTGAAAAGTATTAATCTTTTGGGTTTCTGCACTATATTTTTTCTATGTCTAAAAGCACTTCTTCAACTACTCACTTTCAAATAAATCCTTTCAAATAATTAAAAGATGCTTGGACAAATTACATTTGATTTAAGAACATTTTGAGTCAAAGTAATAGCATAGTAAGGCCACTTCACTTAGCATTCTTTTTCATTCTGCAATTTCAATGGCACTAGTATTACTATCACATCGGAGAATGCTGGTAAATGGTTTGGCTGCCCTGGCATTTAAAAACAGTAAATGCAATTAAGCTTGGATACATAGATCACTCTTCAAATACTTGGCAATCTTTTTAAGAAAATACGAAAGTAGAGAAACGTACTTAGAGAAGCTTTCTCAACAACTTTGCAGGAAGGTTGGAAAAGGAAATACTTCACCAAATAATTGAGAAGAAGCCCACACAAGCCAAAGAGTGCATTCATCACATTTCCCTACTAAAAATATTCTGTAACAAAATGCTCTTTCCAGTAAAGAGCAACAAAGTAAATCAACTCTTTTTAAGACAAACGTGGCAAAACAAATCACTTTTCCAAAAAATCACTCTTCCAAAAAAAATGTAAAATGTTTTATCCACATATTTGTGTATCAAAGATCATAAAGATAAGAGTCACAGATAAAATTCATTTCACCTATGTACCCTGAGGATTAATATTGAGAAAATAGTTTTAATTAAGATTACTGAAGTTTGGTAGTTTTATGCTACACTAACAATGATTATGGAGTATCTCAACCAAGTGGAACTCTTTCTTGTCCTCTGTGGATTTTACTGAGAATTTTAGTTTCCTCTAGGATTCTTAATATTTATTAATATCGTAAGATACATTCTTGGAACATCAGTTTTAAATGTGTTTATTGAGACAGTTAATACAGCGGAAACATGAGTGAATGCTTTAATAAAATCAATCAATCAAACTTTTGTTAGGAAACAGAAAGTCCCATGGCGACTGTGCTTACATGACTCACTGTTCGGGTGATTAACAAGCATGTATTAGCATCTTCTAGAACCATCTAGAAATGCCAGATTTATATCGGAGACAACACATGAAAAATCTCCCTTTAAAATTGTGACTTCACATTAGAGAGTTTGTTTGTCCTCATTCATGAGACACTGAGGGTCTGAGGGCACATGTGGCCTATATATATTGCAAGTAAACAATTATCCAATAGCACTTATTTGGCAAATATGTATTGCATGCCTATACACTAGCAATAAAACTGATATTCTAGTGGAAAATACAAGAAACAAGTGAATAAAAAGTTAAAACACAAATACTTGAGAAATACTAGGTGACTAACAACATGGTGTCATTTGAGAGAATTACAGGAATTGACTTACTGACTTTAGATAAGAGGGCAGACAAATGCCTTTCTTAAGTAATGTTTAGGCTGATTTCTAAAGCTGAGAAGATCTTAGGTATATACAAAGATATGAAAAAGCATTTCCATACAAAAGCAGTCATCCAAAAAAAATATGTAGTACCTACTACATATTGCTGTGCTGAACTCTATACAAGGTCAATACAAAATTGCTTTTCATTACACTTTACTCATATTTTTTATTATCTTACATAGCAAGTCAAAGATGAAACATTGGATGTAAGTGATTCTGTCTTCACAGTTTTGTAGAGAATATTTTCTACTATCTAGGCCACAAATCCTGTCTTCTTAACATCATCGACCATCAATTAAAACTAGGTCAGCAACTATAGAGGTTTAAAAAAGCCACATTAATATCCCTGACACTTCTGCTGATGTTAGTTGTACTTCTCTTTGCTCTGGTGCAGTGGTGAATGCATTCTGGAGTCTCAAGTCATTAGTGACTCTCTTCTAAAATTAATACACCAGGTAAGTGACATCAGACGTTACAGTCTAAACTTTATGCTCAGTAAAAAACTGTAATTCACACTAATTTATATTTTGTTGCATTTACATTGGAGTCACGTTCTAGGCAAGCAAAAAGTATATTCTTTATTTTAACAATCAAATAAGAATATGATTCAGAATTTAAAAACATGTTGTTTCTTCTACCGTTTAATTAAATTATTTTTATTGGAATATACAGTTATATAAGATGAGTGGTATGATTATTATATAATCAGCCAAAATAAGATCTGATACCAGTTCCTCTGCAGTATTCTCTTACCATACAATATTTCAAATCTCATTCAATTTAAATAAAATATTTTTCAGCAAGAAATACAGTTCTGTGCTCCCAAATGTACCATGTACTCATGTTTTGGTCATGTATATCCTGATTTGGGTCATTGTTCTCTTAATATTATACACACACAAAGGGGATGGACAACAACACTTAGGACCTCAAGCTCTGCAGTCAAACAGGGCTCTGAATTCTAGCTCTTCCATTTACTATTTGTAACTTCAGGTGAGCTACTTAACATCCCTGCCTCTTTGCAAATATGCAAAATAGAGGTAACATTACCTGGTTTAAAAGATTATTATCAAGATTAAATAATATTACATATTTGATGTATTTAGTATATTGCTGGCACGTGGTAAAGATTAAAAATTGAAAGTTATTAATTGCTATTATTGCACATTGAAGTTAAAATTGTTATATAAAAAAGTAAAATTTTCTGATATTTTTAGCACTTTTCATATGCTGCAATCATCCAAATCCTACCCATCATTTAGGATCTCTCAAATATAAACTCATTGATAACATGAGCCATCTTGCTGTATTTCTACTCAATATGTAGAATAATTGGAATTAACCACAAAGAAAAACTTGATCAAAGCACTCACTTCAACCTCAAAATATTAAAACTAACAATTAGCAATATTTTAACATTTTTCAAAGAAGGTGATATAAAATACATTTTTCTCAAAAGTTTTTAGTTACTCTTTTCAATGACTTTTCAAATGTTGGGGAGACTTCTTTCATAGAAAATTCTAATATAACAAATCACATGATTTAGTAAAGAAAGAAAGGAGAGTCACCTACAAAATATTTTTTGAAAAAGTTCAATGCTGACCTATTGTTAAAGTTTTTTTAATGCAACTCTCACATGATGTAAAATAATTTTAAAACATGGAATCCATTACTATGCAGAACTACAAAATTTTACTTACCTTTATTACCTTTATAAGGGCTCATTTTCAACTCAGTGTCCTGAGTTGAAAATCCCACTCAGGGCTTTTATTCCTTTGCTTATCTTGACTCTCACCAGACCTGCCTCACTCTTCAGAGTTTAGCATGAATATTGCGTCTTCACAGATGCCTTTTCCCCTGCCACGCCATCACAAGTATCTGAACCAGAGTGACATGATCAAAATCACCCCTAGTATCTCCACAAAATCAATGTGTAACAACTACTCAAGGTCAAAAATAGCTCTAGGGGAGCTCTGGAGTACAATTAAGAAACTACAGCAACCCTGTGGAGCATAACAACTGAAGGTAGCCACGCAAAAAACATAAGAAGCATTACCTGCATCACCTCATCCACCAGGATGTCACAACTCAGGACAAAGAGGAATCTTCATAGCTGTGACTTCTCAGTCCCCAGGGGAAAAGAACAGCAGGAGGACCCTTATAGCCTAGCTGCTAAGGTACCCCAAAAGCCTCACCCTTGGTAACCCCCTTGAGTGCCCATCCCCCAAACCTGGAGCACAGTAAACATCATATTAAAAGGATTACACAACATGACCACGTGGGATTTATCTTCGGGATGCAGGAATAGTTCAATATATGCAAATCAAACAATGTGATATACCACAATAACAGAATGAAAGATAAAAAGTATAAAATCATCACGATATATTCAAACAAAGCACTTGACAAAAATGTAACACTCATTCACATAAAAACTCTAAACAAAAGAGGTATAGAAGGAACTTATCTCATCCACAGTAAAGGTCATATGTGAAAAGCTCACAGCTAACACAAAAATCAATGGGATTATTATGGAAGCTTTTATTTTACAATCTGGTACAATAAAAGATGCCCACTCTCACACTTTTGTTCAACATAGTACAGTAAGCTTCAGAGAGAGGAATTAGACAAGAGAAAAAAATAAGACATTCATATCAGAAAGGAAAAAGTAAAATTATCTCTGTTTGTAGATGACCTGATAAAATACGTGAAAAACCCTTAAAGTCCAGCAAAAAGCTGTTAGAACTAATTGTTTTAAATTCAGCAAAGTTGAAGGATACTAAATCAACCTATGAAAATCAGTGTCTTCTTTGGTGCCAGTACCATGCTGTTTTTGTTACTGTAGGTTTGTAGTATACTTTGAAGTCAGGTAGCATGATGACTCCAGCTTTGTTCTTTTTGTTTAGTATTGTCTTGGCTATACAAAATAGTTTTGGTTCCATATGAAATTTAAAATAGTTTTTTCTAATCCTGTGAAGAATGTCAATAGTAGTTTGATGGTAATAGCATTGAATCTGTAAATTACTTTGGGCAATATGGCCATTTTCATGATATTGATTTTTCCTATCCATGAGGATGGAATGTTTTTCCATTTGTTTGTGTCCTCTCTTATTTCCTTGAGCAGTGGTTTCTAGTTCTCCTTGAATACGTCCTTCACGTCCCTTGTAAGCTGTATTCCTAAGTATTAAATTCTCTTTGTAGCAATTGTGAATGGGAGTTAATTCATGATTTGGCTCTCTGCTTGCCTATGGTTGGTCTATAAGAATGCTTGTGATTTTTGCAGATTGATTTTGTATCTTGAGAATTTTCTGAAGTTGCTTATCAGCTAAAGGAGTTTTTGGGCTGAGATGATGGGATTTTCTAAATATATAATCATGTCATCTGCAAACAGGGACAATTTGACTTACTCTTTTCCTAACTGAATACCCTTTATTTATTTCTCTTGCCTAATTGTCCTAGCCAGAACTTCCAATACTATGTTGAATAGGAGTGGTGAGGGAGGGCATCCTTGTCTTGTGCTAGTTGTCAAAGGGAACACTTCCAGCTTTTGCCCATTCAGCATGATATTGGCTATGAGTTTGTCATAAATAGCTCTTATTATTTTTAGATGTTTCATCAACACCTAGTTTATTGAGAGTTTTTAACATGAAGGGATGCTGAATTTTATCGAAGGCCTTATCTGGATCTATTGCGATAATCATGTGGTTTTTGTCCTTGGTTCTGTTTATGTGATGGATTGTGTTTATTAATTTGCATACGTTGAACCAGCCTTGCATCCCAAGGATGAAGCAGACTTGATCATGGTGGATAAGCTTTTTGATGTGTTGCTGGATTTGGCTTGCCAGTATTTTATTGAGGATTTTCACATCAGTGTTCATCAGGGATATTAGCCTGAAATTTTCCTTTTTGGTTGTGTCACTGCCAAGTTTGGGTATCAAGATGATACTGGCCCCATAAAATGAGTTAAGGAGGAGACCCTTCTTTTCAATTGTTTGGAATAGTTTCAGAAGGAATGGTACCAGCTCCTCGTTGTATATCTAGTAAAATTCCACTGTGAATCCATCTGGTCCTGGGCTTTTTTTGATTGGTAGGATATTTATTACCACCTTAAATTCAGAACTTGATATTGGTCTATTCAGGAATTCAACTTCTTCCTGGTTTAGTATTTGGAGGGTGTATGTGTCCAGGAATTTATCCATTTCTTCTAGATGTTCTAGTTTATTTGCATAGAGCTGTTTATAGTATTCTCTGATGGTAGTTTGTATTTCTGTGGGGTCAGTGGTGATATCTCCTTTATCATTTTTTATTGCATCTATTTGATTCCTCTCCATTTTCTTCTTTATTAGTCTAGCTAGAAGTCTATCTATTTTGTCAATTTTTTCAAAAACAGAGCTTCTGAATTCATTGCTTTTTTGAAGCATTTTTTGTGTCTCTATCTCCTTCAGTTCTGCTCTGTCCTTAGTTATTTCTTGTCTTCTGCTACCTCTCAGATTTGTTTGCTCTTGCTTCCCTAGTTCTTTTAATTATGATGTTAGGGTGTTGATCTGAGATCTTTCCAACTTTCTGATGTGGGCATTTAGTGCTATAAATTTCCCTCTTAACACTGCTTTAGCTGTGCCCCAGAGATTCTGGTACCTTGTCTCTTTGTTCTCATTGGTTTCAAAGAACTTATTTATTTCTGCCTAAATTTCGTTTTTTGCCCAGAAGTCACTGAGGAGCAGGTTGTTCAAGTTCCATGTAGTTATATGGTTTTGAGTGAGTTTCATAATCCTGAGTTCTAATTTGATTGCATTGTGGTCTGAGAGACTGGTGTGATTTCAGTTATTTTGCATTTGCTGAGGAGTGTTTTACTTCCAATTATGTGGTCAATTTTAGAATAAATGCTGTGTGGTACTGAGAAGAATTTGTATGTTCTGTTGATTTGGGGTGGGGAGTTCTATAGATGTCTATTAGGTCCACTTGGTCCAGAGCTGGGTTCAAATCCTGAATATCCTTGTTAATTTTCTGCCTCATTGATCTAATACTGACATTGTGGTGTTAATGTTTCCCACTATTATTGTGTGGGCATCTAAGTCTCTTTGTAGGTCTCTAAAAAGTTGTTTTCTTAATTTGAATGCTCCTGTATTGGGTGCACATATATTTAGGATAGTCAGCTTTTCTGGTTGCATTGATCCCTTTACCATTATGTAATGCCCTTGTCTTTTTTGATCTTTGTTGGTTTAAAGTCTGTTTTATCAGAGACTAGGATTGCAACCCCTGCGTTTTTTGTTTTGTTTTGTTTTTGTTTTTTTTTTTTTTTTGCTTTCCATTTGACTGGTAAATTTTCCTCTATCCCTTTATTTTGAGCCAGTGTGTGTCTTTGCACATGAGATGGGTCTCCTCAATATAGCACACCAATGGGTCTTGACTCTATCCAATTTGCCAGTCTGTGTCTTTCAATTGGGGCATTTAGCCCATTTACATTTAAGGTTAATATTGTTATGTGTAAATTTAATCCTGTCATCATGATGTTAGCTTGTTATTCTGCATACTAGTTGATGCTGTTCTTTTTTTTTTTTTTTTTCTTTTTGAGACGGAGTCTAGCTCTGTCGCCCAGGCTGGAGTGTAGTGGCCGGATCTCAGCTCACTGCAAGCTCCGCCTCCCGGGTTTACGCCATTCTCCTGCCTCAGCCTCCCGAGTAGCTGGGACTACAGGCGCCCACCACCTCACCCGGCTAGTTTTTTGTATTTTTTAGTAGAGACGGGGTTTCACCGTGTTCGCCAGGATGGTCTCAATCTCCTGACCTCGTGATCCGCCCGTCTCGGCCTCCCAAAGTGCTGGGATTACAGGCTTGAGCCACCGCGCCCGGCCGATGCAGTTTCTTCATAGTGTCATTGGTCTTTATATTTTGGTGTGTTTTTGCAGTGACTGGTACTGGTTTTTCCTTTCCATATTTAGTTCTTCCTTCAGGAGCTCTTGCAAGGCAGGCCTGGTGGTGACAAAATCCCTCAGCATTTGCTTGAATGGAAAGGATTTTATTTCTCCTTTCCTTATGAAGCTTAGTTTGACTGTATATGCAATTCTGGGTTGAAGATTATTTTCTTTAAGAATGTTGAATATTGGCTCCCAATGTCTTATGGCTTGTAGGGTTTCTGCTGAGAGATTGGCTATTAGCCTGATGGGCTTTCCTTGTAGGTGACCTGACCTTTCTCTCTGGCTGCCATTAACATTTTTTCCTTCATTTTGACCTTGGAGAATCTGATTATTGTGTGTTTTAGGGTTGATCTTCTTGTGGAGTATCTTGGTGGTGTTCTCTGTATTTCTTGAATTTGAATGTTGGCCTGTCTTGCTAGGTTGGGGAAGTTATCCTGGATAATATCTTAAAGTGTTTTCCAACATAGTTCCATTCTCTCCCTCTATTTCAGGTACTCCAATCAATGATAGTTTTGGTCTTTTTACATAGTCCCATATTTCTTGGAAATTTTGTTTGTTCCTTTTCATTATTTTTTCTCTAACCTTGTCTGCATGCCTTATTTGGACAAGATGATCTTCAAACTCTGACATCCTTTCTTCTGCTTGATTAATTTGACCACTGATGCTTCATGAAGTTCTTGTCTGTGTTTTTCAGCTCCATCAGGTTATTTGTGTTCCTCTCTAAACTTTTTATTCTAGTTAGCAGCTCCTGTGACCTTTTATCAAGGTTTTTAGCTTATTTGCTTTGGATTAGTACATGTTCCTTTAGCTTAGTGGAGTTTGTTATTACTCACCTTCTGAAGCCTACTTCTGTGAATTTACCCATGTCATTCTCTGTCCAGTTTTGCACCCTTGCTGGAGAGGTGTTGCAATCATTTGGAAGAGAGGAGGCATTCTGGCTTTTGGAATTTTGAGCTTTCTGTGCTGTTTTTCTCCTCATCTTAATGGATTTATCTACCTTTGATCTTTTAGGCTGATGATCTTTGGATGGGGTTTTTGGGAGGGCATCTTTTCATTGGTGGTGGTGGTGGTGTTTTTATTCTTTTCTGTTTGTTTGTTAGTTTTTCTTGTTGTCAGGCCCCTCTTCTGCAAGTCTCTGCGGTTTGCTGGAGGTCTATTCCCAACCCTGTTTGCCTAAATATCACCAGCACAGGCTGCAGAACAGCAAAAATTGCTGCCTGCTCCTTCCTCTGGAAGCTTCATCCCAAGGGGGCACCCACCTGAGGCCAGCCAGAGCTCTCCTGTGTGAGGTATCTGTTGACCCCGGTTGGGAGGTCTCTCACCCAGTCAGGAGGCACAGGGTCAGGGACACCCACTTGAGGAGGCAGTCTGCCCCTTAGCAGAGCTGCTGTGCTGTGCTGAGAGAATTCCCCTTGCCAGGATCAGCTGCTCTCTTCAGAGTCGGCAGGCAGGAAAGGTTAAGTCTGCTGAACCTGCGACTGCAGCCACCCCTTCCTCAATGTGCTCTGTCCCAGGGAGACATGTGTTTGGTCTGTAAGCCCCTAACTGGAGCTGCTGGATTTCCTGCAGAGATCCCCTGCACCCAGTGAGGAGGAATCTAGAGAAACAATCTGGCCATAGCCACCTTGCCACACTGTGGTGAATTCTGCCCAGTCAAACCTCCCAATCTCCTTAGCACTGTCAGGGGAACACTGCCTACTAAAGACACAGTAATAGCAGTCACCCCTTCCCCGCCAAAGTGGATCTTCCCAGGTTGACTCCAGACTGCTGTGCTGGCAGTGAGAATTTCAAGCCAGTGGTTCTTACCTTGCTGGGCTCCTTGGGAGTGGGACTCATTCAGTGACACCACTTGGCTTCCTGGCTTTAGCGCATTTTCAGGAGAATGAATGGTTCTCCCGTCTCATTGGGGTTCTAGGTGCCACTGGAGTATGAGAAAATTCTTGCAGCTCAGTGCCTACCCAAACAGCTGTCAGTCTTGTGCTTGAAACCCAAGACCCTGGTGGTATAGGCTCATGAGGCAATCTTCTGATCCGTGGATTGCAAAAATCCACGGGCAAAGCATAGTACCCAGGGTGGACAGCACAGTCCCTCACTGCTTCCCTTGGCTGGGGGAGGGAGGTGCCCTGGCTCCATCCACTTCTCAGGTGAAGCAACACCCCATTCTGCTTCTGCTCACTCTCTGTGGGTTGCAACAATTGCCTAACCAGTCTCAGTAAGATGAACTTGGTACCTCAGTTGGAAATGCAGAAATTATCCACCTTCTGCGTTGGTCTCGCTGGGAGCTACAGACCAGACCTGTTTCTATTTGGCTGTCTTGGCCTCTGCCAGGTCATAGTTTTTTTCCTGGTGGAGTGACCCAAAACTTCATTTCTGAAGGGTCTGGGCCATTTACAGTCCTGTCTGGATTGGGCTGTTTTAGTTACCCATTGACCTTAATCCCAGGGCATGGTAATACTAAGAGACACCCCAGTAGATCTCCGGTATTCCATGCATACTCTTCCTTACCACTGTTGTGGAGTAGTAGACTGATTTCATCTTGATAGTCTGGGTCAGTCACCCCAGCCAACACTGTAACTCCCTTCTTAGCCTGTTGACTTATAGGTAGGAGCCCAAAGTGTTCAGGTGGCAATCCTAACTTCCAGTTTAATGGAATTGTTGCTGTTTCTCCTGGTGGCAGCATTTCCCCTTCTGGAACTAAGACCTCTAGGCCAGCAGAACTTAATGTCATGGCAACAGAAAGCAAAAATTTTGCTAGTGGATCACTAGGGGTGATGGCGAGTGGAGCCATTTCCACTTCTACCCCTTGATGCCTGCACTGATGAATCCTGGCTATGGGAGAAACAATACCATATATTGGACACTGATTCGGAGCACACACGGCCTTCTGGAGAAGTTTGGCCCAGCCGCGGAAAGTATTGTCACCTACTTGGCATTGTAATTTTGAGTTCAAAAGGCCATTCCACCATTCTATCAATCCAGCTGCTTCAGGATGATGGTGAATATGGTAAGACTAGGGAATTCCATGAGCATGAGCCCACTGCTGCACTTCTTTAGCCGTAAAGTGAGTGCCTTGGTCTGAAGCAATGCTATGTGGAATACCATGATGGTGGATAAGGCATTTCGTGAGTCCATGGATGGCAGTCTTGGCATAAGCATTGCATGCTGGATAGGCAAACCCATATCTGGAGTAAGTGTCTAGTTCAGTGAAGATAAACCTCTGCCCTTTCCATGATGAAAGAGCTCCCATATAATCAACCTGCCACCAGGTAGCTGGCTGAACACTCCAAGGAATGGTGCCATATGGAGGGCTCAGTGTTGGTCTTTGCTGCTGGCAACTTGGGAACTCAGGTGTGGCCATAGCCACTCACCAGTCATTCTTGGTGAGTGGAAGTCCATTTTGCCAAGCCCATACATAAGCTCCATCCCTGCCACCATGGCCACTTTGTTCATGGGCCCATTGGGTGATGACGGGGTGGCTAGGGAAAGAGGCTGAGTGGTGTCCACAGAATGGGTCATCCTCTCCACTTGATTTTTAAAATTCTTCTCTGCTGAGGTTACCCATTAGTGAGCACTCACATGGGATACAAATGTCTTGACAGTTTTGGACCACTCAGAGAGGTCCATCCACATACCACACATCTCTTCCCCCAAATTGTTTCATCACCAATTTTCCAATCATGCTTTTCCCAAGTCCCTGACCATCCAGCCAAACCATTGGCTACAGACCATGAATCAGTATATAATGACACATCTGGCCATTTCTCCTTCCATGCAAAGTGCACAACCACATGCACTGCTCGAAGCTCTGACCCCTGGAAAGATTGTCCTTCACCACTGTCCTTCAGGGATGTCCTAGAAAGAGACTATAGTACTACAGTTGTCCACTTTCTGGTGGCGCCTGCATATCGTGCAGCCCATCTGTGAACCAGGCCCTAGTCATCTCTTCCTCTGTCAACTGATCATAGGAACTCCCCATGAGTCTGTTGATGCAGGCTGTGAAGAGAAGGAAGGGCAGCAGGAGTGGAGACCATGGGCATTTGAGCCACTTTCTCAGGTAATGTACTTCAGGACCTGTTCAAGCTCGATCATGTATATCCCACTTCCATTTGACAATGGAATCCTGCTATGCACGACCCACTTCTTTGTGGATAGATGGGTCAGAAAGCACACAGTTCATGGCAAGTGGTTCAGGTCACATGGTGACTTGATGACCCATAGTCAAATGTTGAGTTTCCAACAAAGCCCAGTAACAGGCCAAGAGCTGTCTCTCAAAAGGAAAGTAGTTATCTGCAGAAGATGGCAGTACCTTACTCCAAAATCCTGCAGGCCTCCACTGTGATTCACCTATGGGGGCCTGCCAAAGGCTCCAAACAGCATACTTATCTGTCACTGATAGTTCAAGCACCACTGGATATGCTGGGTCATATGACCCAAGTGGCAGAGCAGCTTGCACACCAGCCTGAACCTACTGCAGAGCCTTCTCCTGTTCTGTACCCCACTCATAACTGGCAGCCTTTGGGTCACTTCAAAGATGGGCGAGAGTAACACACCCAAATGATGAATGTGTTGCCTCCAAAATCCAAATAGGCCCACTTGGCATTGTGTCTCTTTCCTTGTTGTAGGAGAGGCCAAATGCAACAACTTATTCTTCACCTAAGAAGGAATATCTCAACAGGCCCCATACCACTGGACCCCCAGAAATTTTACTGAGGTAGAGGGTCCCTGAATTTTAATCCAATTTAAAATTCTGGCATGCAAATGTCTCACCAACAAGTCCAGTGTGTTTGCTACTTCTTGCTCACTGGATGCAATCAGCATAATGTCATCAATGTAATGGACCAGTGTGATACATTGTGGAAGCAAAAAGTGATCAAGCTCTCTCCAGATATAAATATGACACAAAGCCAGAGAGTTGAGATATCCCTGATGTAGGACAGTAAAGGTATATTGATGGCCTTGACAGCTGAAGATAAATTGCATCTGGTGGGCCTTATGGACAGGAATGGAGAAAAAGGCATTTGCCAAGTCAATGGCTGCATACCAGGTACCAGGAGATGTGTTAATTTGCTCAAGCAATGAAATCACATGTGTTACAGCAGGTGCAGTTGGAGTCATCACTTTATTAAGCTTATGATAATCC
This sequence comes from Trachypithecus francoisi, assembly GCF_009764315.1. Classification (NCBI taxonomy): domain Eukaryota; kingdom Metazoa; phylum Chordata; class Mammalia; order Primates; family Cercopithecidae; genus Trachypithecus; species Trachypithecus francoisi. The sequence goes on along the minus strand of NW_022681454.1, from coordinate 153,909,019 downwards.
ATTGTCACTCTTTCCAAGATCCATCTGTCTTCTGCACAGGCCAAATAGGAGAGTTGAACAGGGATGTGGTGGGAATCACCACCCCTGTGTCTTTCATGACCCTGATGGTGGCGCTAATCTCTGCAATCCCTCCAGGAATGCAATCTTGTTTTTCATCTACTATTTTTCTAGATAGAGAATGCTCTAATGGCTTCCATTTGGTTTTTCTCACCATAGTATCCTTCACCTTACCAATGTGGGGGTTCTGACAGCTGCTAAATCTTTCTTTCTTTCTTTCTTTCTTTTTTTTTTTTTTTGATGGAGTCTCGCTCTGTCGCCCAGGCTGGAGTACAGTGACGCGATCTCAGCTCACCACAAGCTCCACCTCCCTGGTTTACGCCATTCTCCTGCCTCAGCCTCCCGAGTAGCTGGGACTACAGGCGCCTGCCACCTCGTCTGGCTAGTTTTTTGTTTGTTTGTTTGTTTGTTGTATTTTTTAGTAGACACGGTGTTTCACCGTGTTAGCCAGGATGGTCTCAATCTGCTGACCTCGTGATCTGCCCATCTCGGCCTCCCAAAGTGCTGGGATTACAGGCGTGAGCCACTGTGCCCGGCCTATGCTTATTATGCATTCTGGCACTGGGGAAATGACCACAGGATAAGTCCAAGGACCCACTTGTAAGTAGGACCTGACATAAAACTCCATTAATTACCTGAGCTCCATAAGCCCCTAGTTTAACAGGAGGACAACAATGATGTTTTAGGTCCACTGGAATCAACCTCTGCTCAGAGCTAGTGTCCAGTAATCCCTGAAATGTCTGATCATTTTCTTTTCCCTAATGCACAGTTACCCTGATAAAAGGCCAGAGGTCTCCTTGGGGAAGGATGGGAGAAAGATTAACAGCATAATTTGTCAGCAGTGTAGTGGGGTTCTATCTGAAGAGTATCAGCCTCCCCTTTATTCAACGGGTTCTGGGTCTGTAAACTGGCTCAGGTCTGGAAATTGATTGAGGGGCCATGATTCTCTGTTTTTATAATTCAAATTAGTTTTTTTGTCCATTTGACCTGTAAGTTTTCTGCTTACATAAATTAAGTAGGAATGAAGTAGACTTCCTATCAGTTTCACTTCTAGGAACACTGTGATTAATTAGCCAGTGCCAGAGTTCTACATGAGTCAGAGTAGTCTAACTACTGCTTTGCCTCTTCTATCCATTATGGTAGCTATACTCACGTTGTCTTTGATGACTGAGTGCTGCCACTTGGCCCCTGACACCTGGGGATCCAATTATTCTCATTGTATTTATAGTTTATAGTTGAGTGAATGTGGTTCCCACTGTTAGATCTTACATATAGGGAAAGGCAATTTCAGGGCTCTTCAAAAATGCGGGTACTGGCCTCACAAATATATTTCACAAAGCATTGGTCAAGGGTATATCTTTTGGACACTCCCAGCTGGGATGAGTAGATCTAAAGCGAATAATCCACTCCACCATACCAATCTCCCTGAGCCTTTGGATCCCTTCCTCTACATTAAATCAAGGAAGATCAAGCAGTTCCAACTGACTCACAGTGGTCCATCTTTTAATCCATATTTCAGCTAACCAAGCAAATAAACTATTAGAGCCTTTTTTAACTACCCAAGCTGCAACATTAAATGCAAAAATCTCCACTTATTGGGTCAAAATGAATGAATTCAGCCTGATTCAACTTTATGTTCCTCCATTATCATCCCACACCCTTAATATTTATTCCCATGACTGTTCTCCAGATTTCTGCTTATATGAATTAGAAAACTCAAGCAGTTCTTTTTGAGTGTAGCACACTTGCTCATAGGTCACACTCTGAACCTCACCTCTAGGGCCCTGCTGGTGTTTTAGTCTAGTTATAGGTCTGGAAGCAAACAGGAGTGTTGGTGGTAGCGCTTGAGGAGAATCAACATTATCTTGCCTGGCAACCGCCTCAGGCATTGCAGAGTTTATCTCCTAAGACAAAGGTGGAAAGACTGATGGCAACATGGATCAGGGAGGGGATGTTGCCACTACTGGGGATGGGGAAGCTGTTTCTTGGCAAAAAAGCTTCATCAGAGTTTACAAGCTCAGTGTCCCCAGCTTCATCAGGGTCCTCCCATACATCCCCATGCCAAGTTGCAGGGTCCTAATTCTTTTCTAATCAATGCCCTCACTTTAGCAGTAGACACCGGGCGAGGCTGTGCATGCATCTTTCATTGGAAGTCAGCCACTTGCATGATAAGATCTTGTGTCTGCTTTCCTACAATTTCAGTTCTTTCTCCTCCAGGAGATAAGACACTCACTCAGGGCAATCTTAGCAGATTTGAGATTCATTCTCTGCTTCCGAAGCTGGGAGTCTGAATTGCTGAGTTCAACATTTTCTTTTATCACTTTGTCCACTGATCTTAGGAGCAACCAACCTGCTTCATTACTTTTCTTGGTTCCCCACATATGGTCAAATGTATTATGTAATAGAGTCACTAAACTCCTTGCCTCTCAGAAGCAGTGAATCAGGAGTGTCAAATGAATTTATTTTGCATAACTCTCTAAACAGTTCATACCAAGGACTCTCAGTGTTCTCCATACTATTAGAAGTAGAATCCTTAGTATTTTGGGGTCTAATCATATTAAGCAGCAAGCTCCAGAAACCCCAAAACCAAGGAACGAACTCCATCCTTCATATTCTGCTCCTCTAGAACTACCCCTGGTACCAAAATCTAACTAGTCAGGGTTCTCTAGAGGGACAGAAATAATAGGATATGTATGTAAAGGGGAGTTTATTAAGCAATATTAACTCCCATGGTCACAAGGTCCCACAGTAGGCCATCTGCATCTGCAAGCTGAAGAGCAAGAAAGCCAGTCCAAGTCCCAAAGCTGAAGAACTTAAGATTTTGATGTTCGAGGGCAGGAAGCATCTAGCACAGGAGAAAGATGTAGGCTGGGAGGCTAATCCAGTCTAGTCTTTTCACATTTTCCTGCCTGCTTTATATTCTGACCACTCTGGCAGCTCATTAGATGGTACCCACCCAGATTAAGTGTGGATCTGTCTTTCCCAGACCACTGACTCAAATATTAATCTTCTTTGGCAACACCCTCACAGATACACCCAGGATCAATACTTTGCATCCTTCAATGCAATCAACTTGACATAGTGTTAACCATCACAGTACCTATGTGAGGTAATGGATATGTTAATAAATATGATTGGTGATTATTTCACAATGTATATGTATATTAAAACATGAAGTTATAGACTCTAAATATATATATGATTTAGTCAATTATATCTACAGAAACCTGATAAAAGGATCCAGATCAGGAGAGATGTTTTGACCACAGCAATGCATTACTTTACTTCATTCCACTTATAAACAGTTGTGAGATGGGAATACATAATTTATTTTACATATGTGTGTATATATATATGTGTGTGTGTGTTTATATATGTGTGTATATATATATATATATATATGATTTAGCAATCCTGTCTTCTCCATGCAGAGAGACCACAATTATCTCTTCCATTTATCTATCCCAAGTACCTAGAATACTTTCTAGTAACTACTCAATTAAAATTTTCAAATAAAATAATGGATAAAGAATAGTTTTAGTTTAGTTGTTCTGTTGAAGGAGGGCACAAGGAAGAAAATAATGAGTTACATTCAAAGCAAAAAAAAAGTTTGAAGAGTATATGAAACATCCAAGGGAGACTCCACATACTGCGTTGGATATGCAGGCTTATAGCAATGGCAGCTGTAGAGTTTGTATGTACATTTGGGAATCCTTATTCCAGAGACAAGCCAGGAGGGAGGATGAAATGCCCAATGTTCATGAATGTAGAATGGTAAGAGAGCAGTACAGAAAAATGTAAGAAACACTGATCCTCAGAGGCTGGGCAGAGAAGCTTGTTTAAAAGACTGGAAAGGAGCAAAACTAGAGTGGCCTGGATTCCCAGGGAAAGAGGAACATTGCAGGAAGCAGGGATTATCAGCTGAGTCAAATGTTGCTTCCCAGTTTAGTGTTTGAAAACATGGAAAATGTTCTTAAGAATTGTCAACATGGAAAGGGTACCTTAGCAAGAATAGTTTTGACAGACAAGGCTGGAGTGAGTTGAATATGAATTGGAGGCAATAAAGTGAAAATAGCATGAAGGGAACCATCTTGAGAACCTGGATCAAGCATGAAAGAGACAGTCCACAGTTCTTTATATGAAAACTTGGAACTCAAGTATGTTTTAGAATTTCAAATATTCATATTTCAGAAAGATGGAGAAATGTTTAATCTATATACATAACATCTTGGTGACTTCTTCATAGCACCTCAAATCAAATATCACATTAAAAATTACATAAAGTTTCCTGGAGTAAAATACATGAATATTTACACAAAGTTAGATGATAAGATTATAAATGAGCTTTTGTCAGTCAAAACTGGGTAAGGTTTTGACCAAAAGTCTTTGGTTTTCAATCTCTTTGGATATCTGGACCATGGTTGAAGAATTATGTCAAAAGATAGGGTGCTACTGAAAGAGATGTTCTTATAAGAGATTTGTTTTTTCTTTTGTTTTAGTTTTATTTCCTATTATAAGAATTACAAGAACATATGTTATAAATGATATTGGGGATCTTAATAATGAAGTTGCTGAAGGTTGGGGAGAGACAGAATATTTCTGATGGAAATTGAGATCTCTGAAAAGTCAATTTGTAAGAGAGTCCAGAGGACACAGAAAGGGGCTAACATTGCAGGGAGAAGATCCCCCTTTAAATTATACCCAGGGATAAGGAGAAGAAGGGTTTAATGCAGGTTTTATTTACTTGGTAGAGGGAAGATAATGGTATCCATTTTAATAGTTTTTATTTTCTTTATGAAATGTGATAAAATATCATTGCCAGAGAGTTTAGAGAGCAGAAGGAGAGGTAATTGTTTGAGTGTGGAGTAACCATATGAAATAGTTTTTTAAAAAATATTAGTGGAAAATGCTTTAAGATGTGATATTTGCATCAGCAGAGTTAGACTTCACAAATCAAGATTAATTCAACTATTCTCTATGTACTTATAAAGACCAGTGATGTTACAGACTTATTCTAGGCATTCAAATAGAGGAGACGAGACAACGGCATTGACCATCTATAAATTAAATTCTAGTGGGAGAGAAATTGTATATTAGAAATATTCAGATATGAAAATCTTAAAAACAAACTAGTCACATTTCTCAATTCATTTAAAATTATTGTGTAGAAATACCTGGAAGTATACTTTTAAGTTCAGGATTTTAAGAACTGGTGCTGAAATATCATATTATGGCCAAATGAGAAAAAGACAAATTGATAAAATAATTCATATAAAAATCCCTTGTTTTTGCCTCACATAGTCACATAATAAAAATTTCTTCAGTATTATAAATATTGTCTGATTTTTAAAACAAAAACAAATAGAAAATATCAACATAATCAACAAGCTTTTTACATACAATAGTCATTAGCATAGAAAGTTTACCTAACCTTCCAATGCCACATGTTTAGCTGATAGAGAATTTGAACCATGTGCTGTAGAAAACTGTTTTTATTTCATACAGTCATCTGGGGCAGGTACCTGAATCATATTAGCAATTACAAATCATGTAAAACACATTTTCTTCACTAGCCATGGTGTTTTCTCTGTGAGAAACATCTTTCCTTTCCTCCTGAGACAACAATATAATATAAAATAATCTCACTGAAAATGCATATCAAGAATTGTTTCTTGATTACAGAGTCATGCACCATTGTGCTGTGGTTTAAAGTCTTTGTGCTTCCCTTCAAAACACTAGTTTTGGAGCACTTGTATATCAGCAACTCAAAATGTAATGTTCTGAAACCTGGCACTTGAATTGTAAACTGAGATGAATATTTCTTTGTAAGAATTAGTGCAAGGCAGTCAAGCCATTTCATTTTTTTTTTTTTAATGTAGTTTCTAGGACTCTTCTAGTCATCCACAAATAAAACATGTTCTCGGTACTTGTAAAGATTAATAGTTCACCGATATGTTGTGCAACAGCAAGATAAAAATTAAATAAAGGCTGATGCCAAAGAACTTCCTTTTTTTATTCTTGGATATAAAGAACAAAAAAGACTGAATATTGGCCTCAAGTGCCTTTCAACTAGCAATGAGACAGCAACTATTCTCAACATACTAAATACAAATCAAATTTATAATCTCTATTTCAGATCCTCAAGTTATTTCATTTTTATTATACCCAGAGCATTGAGGTCTACACACATACACACACACACACACACCACACACACACACACACATTGCAAAAGAGGATCTGACTTAGAGGCTTAGGTAGGGCCAGTGGATACACATGTGAGCAGTGCTTTGGTTTCTCTAGCATTTTCACAGGTTTTGACATTGAAAAAAATGGACATATGGACATTTTTGGACTATCATCATATGCTTACAAACCCTCTTTTATTTTGAAAATAAAAAGAAAGACACATCAACAGTGCCTCTCACTTGTATGTTGGATGATCACCCTTTGGAATTTTTTTTTATCACAAGTCATTCCATTAATTCCACCACATTGTGCAATCTTCTAATAGGGCAATATACTTCCAGCTAAGGATGCAGTCTTAGACAACTCTTTTTTAACTTATCACATCACATGCAGGTTAACTCTATTGGGACTTAAACCTACCTAAGAAAGGTGAATTAAATATTGAGTAAATGATCTTCACTAGAGACTATATGTCTGATAAAGATGAGTGATCACAAAGAAACAATAAACAAATCAAATACCTTTCATATCTAGGTTACTGGATTTTATGTATTTTAATGAATTAGACTTCTAAATGCCCATCATATTATTTAATCATAATGTTGACTATTTTAGTCAATATTTTTCTACATTGGAAAATAATACATGCTTGTATTCTTAAAAAAAAAGAATTAAGTAAGCATGGATTGCTAAAACCTACAACTTTTAGCACACTCCATGTGATACCAGAAAAAATTATTTGAAGTAAAATGTTTCACTTATTAGTTATGCAAACACACACATACACACATATATATACATTATATATGAAAACTATATATATATATAAATTATATATGAAAAGCTGATTGCCTATTCTTGCTGTCTCTTTTCCATTAATACAAGCACTCTAATCTTTAATATTCAACACATTAACAGTGTACTTTCTCTGGGTCAATATCTTACAGAGTTGGGATATGAACCCATGAATATGGCTCTAAAGTACATGTTTTTAACCCATAAATTTCTTAACAAATACTTATTAAGAATTTCCTTAAAATCTACTGCAGTTTAACCCCCAAAATGTTATTGAGTGATGAACATCAAGCACTGGAGTAGATACTTTAGAGTCTCTAACAAGAAATGGACTCTGGAACCTCAGACCCTAGTGTACGGCAAGGTTGCGATGTGATGCAGCCTATAAGTCATAGGAATTATGGGCTGTTTCTCAGTTTAATAAATGATTCTACATAAAATTAACCAAAAAGATTTCCCCAGTTCAACTGCCCTGGTTTTTCCACGGACTGTCCTGGTTTTTGCACTGTGAAGTCTGTGTTTTGGAAAACCAGGGTGACTAGTCATCATAACCTGGCCTGGCAAAAGCAGAGTACAACCCAAGAGAACTGAAAACAGATACTCAAGCAAATAATTTTTCTCAACACAGTAGCTGAAAAATATAAACAACTCAAATATCCATTAAAGGATAAAGGGATAACTAATATGTGGTATGTACACAAAATGAAATATTATTCAGCCATAAAAAGGAATGATATATTAATACATGCTACAACATGGGTGAATCTCAAACATACTAACTGAATGAAGCTAGACACAAAAGGCTACATATTATATGATTTCATTTATATGAATGAAATATCCGGAATGGGTAAGCTCATAGAGACAGAAAGAAAACTGATGGTTACCAGGGGACAGAGGGAGAGAAGGTGGGGAGTGACTATTTAACAGGTATGTAGTTTTCTTTTAGAATTATGTAAAATTTTGAAACGAGACGGGGTGATGGTTGCCCAACATTGGTAATTTACTAAATGCCACTGAATTATGCGCTTTAAAATAGTTAATTGTATGTCAATTTTTTAAAATACAGTTGACCCTTGAACAGCACAGGTTTGAACTGTGCAGATCTCCTACCTTTCCTCTCCCTCCTCCTCTTCAGTCTTCTCAACATGATGACAAGCATGAAGACCTTTATGTTGATCCAATTCCGCTTAATAAATAGTAAATATGTTTTCTCTTCCTTATGATTTTCTTAATAACATTTTTTTCCAAATTGCTTTATTGTAAGAAGATGGTATGTAATACATAAAACATATAAAAACATATATATACACATTATATATATAAATATATGGAAATCTATATATGTATTACATATCTACTTCAGATCCTACATATATATATATATAGAGAGAGAGAGAGAGAGAGAGAAATTGAGTCTTGTTCTGTCCCCCAGGCTGGAGTTCAGAGGCACAATCTCAGCTCACTGTAACCTCTGGCTCCTCCCAGGTTCAAGTGGTTCTCCTGCCTCAGCCTCCTGAGTAGCTGGGACTACAGGCATGCACCACCATGCCCGGCTAATTTTTGCATTTTTAGAAGAGATGGGGTTTCACCATCTTGGCCAAGCTGGTCTTGAACTCCTGACCTCAGGTGATACACACACCTTGGCCTCCCAAAATGCTGGGATTACAAGTGTGACCCACCCTACCCAGCCATATACAAGCTATTTTTAATCCACTGTTTATGTTATCAGTAAGATTCCCAGTCAACAATAAGCTCTTAGTATTATAGTCAAGTCTCGGGCAAGTCAAAAGTGATATGTGAATTTTCAACTGCATCAGCTCCCCTGACCCCTGCATTGTTCAACGGTTAACTATACTACTAAAAATGCTAGAGAGCAAATAGAAAAATTTTAGATAATCACCACTACACAGTGCTTTACGAAACAATGAGAAATTACTCTTACGAGAAACACAATTATCAGTACCTAGAATAATCTATTTGAGTTAAAATCTGAAAAGATATTAATACTTTATTATAACATATGCTAGCTGTGTTTTCAAATTTTGAGATTTTTCTGTGAAAAGGGGAAAATAACTGTTTCTGAAATCATATTTTGATAGTAAATTACTAAGATATTGAGGAGTACTTCTAATTGTTGCCTTCTTTTTCTGTAACTCTGCTTGTGCTGTAGTGGCTACAGTGTTGGGAAGAGTGAGATCAAAGAGGTCACAGTCACACTTACTTAAAAGTATCACTAAATAAAAGTACTGGAAAAGGCTTTGACTATTACTGATTGAGTAGCTAAAAACTATGTGGTAATAGTATTCTAGAAAATTCCCTTTAGGAAAAGAGTTTCACTTTTTTATGTTTAGGATTTAGTGAGAAAAAGAATGTGCAGCTATTATAATTTGCATGAACTGAAGCATTACATCTCATGATTTATTTGTTAATGGAAGCATATGAAGTCAGATGTAATATTCCTGCGAAGAAACAATATTCTTACTACCTTCTAAATATTCTTATCCACTAAGCCAAAGGAAAAACTGAAAATTAACCTTAATATCGAATCTGTATTACTATAAATCTCACTTCCAAGTTCTGACCTTCTTTTTTCAGCTGGAAAGCAGTTTCCAAATGCATCATTGATTTTTCTTACTACATATCAACCCATCTGTACATGAGCTAATAGGCAAATGAAACTCTAGATCCAAAATTAGATTTGGTTCTCTCAGTTTAGCTGCCAGTGCCCCATTACCAGTCCTTTGCTGACAAAATATATTACCTTAAAATGAGCACATGATGATTAGAAATTGTTTTACCAAAAATTTGTCTTTATTTTGAAATATTGTTGTTTTCAGCATTGTTAAATACTCAAAAGGTTTTTTTGACAGAATATGTGATTGCTTTTCTAGTAACATTTTTTACTGATCTTCAGTTTACACTATCCCATCTACAATTCCTGAGTTAATCCTAACTATTTATCTCAGCACTCATGATAGCAGAAAAGCCATTTTATTGTGTGCTACTCTGATTGTCAGGCTTGGATTTGCATGGAGTACAGCTCTGATGTGTATTCTATCCTCAAGTAAGCAATATACTGAGTACAAGCTGGCTTTTTCATTTCCTATTTAATTAAACAGTTATTTTGTTTGTTCACTTTAATTTCTCTTGGCTTCATTATCTGCATAATTATTCAATAAACACTAGATAAAAGTACATACAAAGATATGTTAAAATTATTACTGATCTCAGATGCCTCACATTATTAAAAAGTAACAAACTCCAGTAAAAAGTAACTTGTGTAACATGTTATATGCAATATACACTATAGTAGTTTGGGGAAAGAGAGAGATGACTTCTTGTTGAAACCATGAGACAGTTCCTCAATACTTTTATGAGGAATTTGAGATGGTGTGAACAAAATTGTGGAAATGGGACTAGTCAAGCTATATTTACCTGGCAACAATAGGACCAGATGCACAGAATGCAGAAAAAGCTAATAAAAAAACAAATGTAATAGGGTATAGGATTAAAGACTTAAATGTAAAACCCAAAACCGTAAAAACCCTAGAAGAAAACCAAGGCAATACCATTCAGGACATAGGCATGGGCAAAGACTTCATGACTAAAACACCAAAAGCAATTGCAACAAAAGCCAAAATTGACAAATGGAATCTAATTAAGCTAAAGAGTTTCTGGACAGCAAAAGAAACTAGCTTCAGAGTGAACAGGCAACCTACAGAATAAGAGAAAATTTTTGCAATCTATCCATCTGACAAATGTCTAATACCCAGAATCTACAAGGAACTTGAAATTACAAGAAAAAAACAATCCCACCAAAAAGTGGGCAAAGGGTTTGAACAGACGCTTTTCAAAATAAGACATTTATGTGGACAACAAACATGAAAAAAGCTCATCATCACTGATCATTAGAGAAATGCAAACCAAACCACAATAAGATAAGGAAATAAGGAAACCACAGATGCTTGTGAGACTGTGGAGAAATAGGAACGCTTTTACACTGTTGGAGGAAGTGTAAATTAGTTTAACCATTGTGGAAGAAAGTGTGGCAATTCTTTAATTCTAGATCCAGAATTACCATATGACCCAGCAATCCCATTACTGGGTATATACCCCAATGATTATAAATCATTCTACCACAAAGACACATGCACACGTATGTTTATTGCAGTACTATTTATAATAGCAAAGACTTGGAACCAACCCAAATGCCCATCAAAGACAGAATGGATAAAGAAAATATAGTACATATACACCATGGAATACTATACAGCCATTTAAAAAAATTAATTCGGCCGGGTGCGGTGGCTCAAGCCTGTAATCCCAGCACTTTGGGAGGCCGAGACGGGTGGATCACGAGGTCAGGAGATCGAGCCCATCCTGGCTAACCCTGTGAAACCCCGTCTCTACAAAAAAATACAAAAAACTAGCCGGGCGAGGTGGCGGGCGCCTGTAGTCCCAGCTACTCGGGAGGCTGAGGCAGGAGAATGGCGTGAACCTGGGAGGCGGAGCTTGCAGTGAGCTGAGATCCGGCCACTGCACTCCAGCCCAGGTGAGAGCGAGACTCTGTCTCAAAAAAAAGAAAGAAAAAAAATTAATTCACGTCCTTTGCAGGGACATGGATGAAGCTAGAAGCCATCAGTCTCAGCAAACTAACACTGGAACAGAAAATCAAACACCACATGTTCTCACTCCTAAGTGGTAGTAGAACAATGACAACACAGGGACATAGGGAGGGGAACAATGCACACTGGGGCCTGTCAGGGGCCGGGGAGCAAGGGGAAGGAGAGCATTAGGACAAATAACTAACACATGCCGGGCTTAAAACCTAGACGATGGGTTGATGAGTGCGGTAAACCACCATGGCACATGTATGCCTAGGTAACAAACCTGCATGTTCTGCACATGTGTCCTGGAACTTTAAGGCAAAAAAAAAGTAATGAAAAATAAAGCCAAAAAGGTGAATGTGGGCTGGATTATCAAATAGTTTTAATCAATGAAAATAAGAAAATCTAAAATGTAATATGTAGGCAGTGATAAATTTTTGCAAGTTTTTCAGTTTCCCTTCAAAATATGATAAAAAAATAATATGGCAATATAACCATGATTCATTAGGGGTAGGGACAGAATAGAGGCTGCAAAGCCAGTTAGGAGCCTATTATAATATTCTGTATTTAAAGTATAAATCACTAATGGAGTGAAGGTAATACATTTAGGAAAATAAAAAATTGGCCAGGAGCAGTGGCTCATGCCTATAATTTCAGCTCTTTGGGAAGTGAGGTGGGTGGATCATGAGGTCAGGTGTTCAAGACCAGCCTGACCAACATGGTGAAACCCTGTCTCTACTGAAAACACAAAAACTAACCAGGCATGGTGGCGGGTGCCTGTAATCCCAGATACTCTGAGCCTGAGGCAGGAGAATTGCTTGAACCAGGGAATCAGAAGTTGTGGTGAGCTGAGATAGCGCCACTGCACTCCATCCTGGGTGACAGAGCAAGATTCCATCTCAAAAAAAAGAAAAAGAAAAAATTATTTACCTAGCAAAATACAAAATATTGTACCTAGAAAATTAAATATCTTGGATACTAGGAGTACTGTGTTGTAATTAGGAACAATGTAGAACTCAGAGGGCAGGCTTCTTGGTGGGGACAATGATAAATTTTAGATAGGATGACCATATGTCTAGTTTTCCTGGGTCAATCTCAGTTTATATCTGTTGATTGGGTATAGTTATTAAGAAGACAATTAAAATATTTCATTCTCAAAAAGGTCATGGCCAGGTGCGGTGGCTCACATATGTAATCCCAGCATTGGGAGGCCGAGGTGGGCAGATCTCTTAAGCCCAGGAGTTGGAGACTAGGCTGGGCAACACGGTGAAATATCGTCTCTACCAAAAAAAAAAAAAAAAAAAATTGGATGGGCATGGTGTTGGCACCTGTACCTCTATCTACTCATGAAGTTGAAATCATATGATCACTTGAGCCTGAGAGATCAAGACTGCCATGTGAAATAAGTTGTGATCCAGCCACTGCCCTTCAGCCTGGGCAACAGAACAAGATCCTTATCAAAAAACAAAAGTCATAAATTACATGGAAATGTTAATTATACTTAATAGAATAACATCCAAAATAAACTGTAGAGTACATAATAAGAAAGATGAGAAATTAAAATAAAGATAAATATTAGAAAGAAAGATTGGAGGTGTACTGATATAGAGACGAACTTGGTTTCTGAGAAAACACTCACTGAATGAAATGATGAAAAAAGTGGAGGTTGAAAAATTGCTTTCACAGCATGAAAACAACAAAGTCATTTAAGGATAAGAGAAGTTGTCAGTCACAAGAGGCAAGCCAAGATGGTACTCTATTGTGGAACCAAAAATAAAAGCGATTTCAGAAGACAGTAGCAGACTCCTGGTAAAATAATGCAGATATCAAGGAGATTAAAGACCAAGATTAGTTCATTGATTTTATGACTTAAAATCTGTGCAAGAGTAAGCCTCTGGAATCTGAAAGTTATTATACAAATAGTATTGTATCCAACCGAGTGCTTGATAAAAAGGAGCTAAGAAACTAACTTATGTGTCAGTATAAAACATATTTCTCCTTGCCCTCTCCCTCCCAAATGGTGCAATAAAATTATCTGCTACTGTCAACAGGCAGCACCACATACACCACTGTCAAATGTTTCCAATTCTAAAGGTAGTTTGTTGGAATAGGTTATATCTTTTATACAGGCAATATGACAGTATTTCTTGAAAGAACAGCATCTTTTGCTTAAGTAGGTGAGAACAGAATCCAGATATTAAGGTAATAGTAGGTGAATGGCTAGTGGTGAGTTGCAAGCAGCAATTCAATGTTTTGAATTCAGTTTGGATTCATCAAGGTTAAAAAGACCTGTAGTGCTTGAAAAAAACATGTGTGAGAGAATAAGTTGACCACACAGAGAGACAAATTGGACTGCTGAATGCTTGAGGAAGGGAAGAGTCAATTCAAAGGCTGGGATGGAGAGTTCACAGAGGTGAGGAACATGCAAAACTCTCCAGAACTGAAGAAACAGAAAAGTGGCAATGCAAACAAAAACTGAGGAGAGAAAGGTGAGATGAGGATGCAAAAGCACATGTCATGAGTTTATGTTCATCCAATTAAATTGAACAGACTTTTTGAGAAAAAGAATCTGTATGGTATCTAAAACAAAACACTATCTAAAATTTATGCTTGGTGATAATAACTTTACATATCCCCAAACTCCCTGAACAAACCTTATATCCAAAAATGCTGAGCAGCTGTACTTGGCATACTGTCTCCACACCTCTTCATCTATTCAGGTACAGATTATTCTTTAAGACTCATCTCAAGTCTATGTCCTCCCCAAATCTGTCTTTGCTGCTGTAGCACACAGTAATGTCTCACTACCCTGAATACTCATAGCACTTGCTGTGTGTCTCATACATTGGATACATCACCATCTGTGGCTCTTTCAAAGTGTAAATATTTCTTGCTTGTATTTCCAAAATGATTACAATCTCATATGAGTTAGAGACTATATAATTTTTTTTGTTTGCTTTACACCATGGTGATTCATCTCATTCCTTGTAAGTGAATTAAATGAAAATTTAAAACAATACATACATACACACAACTGAGAGATTGGAAAACTGAAAATGGAGATGTTTTTCAACTGCACAAATATTGTTAACTAACATGAAATAAAATAGAAAATGCATTTGCAACACTTCAAAGGCAGCCAGTAAAAATACATCCATAAAAATTCTTAAAAGTATTTAATATTGATATTGTATTCTATATGGATCTTAAAGTATTTACTATTTATATTCTATTCTATACAGGCATTAAAAAATCTTTTACAAAAGATCATCTCATCACATCCCATAATAATTGAAATATTTCTTTTAAAAGAATATTCAAACATATTTACTTTATAATGGTTTTGATAGGAAAAATAAAAGTATGCTTAGATATGAGACAGGAAAATATACAATACAAGAACCAATATGTGCTATCCTACATTAGTACGATACATTACAGTTGCCTTTTGGCACCTTGAAAGTACCTTCAATGTTTTCTAAAGTGAATGTTTATTATTTATGCAATTAAAATATTCATGTATTTTAAAGTACTTAATTGCTAATCTTATAAAACAATTCTAAAATTCATCAAATGAGATCTATGATCATAACTTGTACTAAAGAGGAAATATACTATAATTGTGCAAACGTTAGATTGTGCCACAATATGTAACAATCCTACATTGTTATAATGTAATTAATCAAGAGCTCATGAATTTGATTACTTCTAAATACATCAAAAGAAGATATGATATGACAGGACTTAACATAGCACTTGATCATCCACAGAGTTACTGTTCTATGTAAGGCACAGTGATAACTACTGAGAATGTGTCACAGAAAGAGCTCCTGACCAGAATTTATTCACAGTTTGAACTTCTTTTTAATTATTTCTTTAGTACAGTGTTATCATTACCATGGCCACAAGGTGTAAGAGAAGGATAAGATGTGCAACGGTTTAAACAAGGGTCAGCGAAAAACTTGATCTTCTTTACTCAGTTTTAAAGGTTCTTTGTTTTGCAAAGATATCTAATTTTGTCATAGTCAAAAATGTTTAGTTTCTAACACTGCAAATTCTGTAGAGATGCTGAGGTCATTCATATCAATATATTAAGTCAGGATTCCATGATGATAAAGGACACTATTAATTAAATTGGAGTGCTAAAGGAGTTTGGAAAATTTGGAAGCACCCAAATGTAAAGGACAGTTTATGGGAGAATAAGTTGTTTGCATTGTCAAATAGGGTATAAAAATCAATGAGAACCATTTAAGCACAATAGTAGTAATGTGAAAATATTAGGATTTTAGAAAGAATATTCTGTCTGTGATATAGAAAACGGAATGTGGGATCCTGAAGCTAAAATAGAGCGGTGAAGATGCTTTTGCAGCTGACCATAGGTGAAAACAACAAAGGCACATGTATGAAGTGAGAAGACAAGGCCAAGATTTAGAATCCCAGGGAATGGCAAACAAACGAACCAACCAACCAACAAACAGAAAAAGCTTAGCAGAAGGACACCATGAGAGGAGAGGATGTGTATGATACCTAGAAGAAATAACCAAGCAGGTAGAAAATTTTTCATCCATTCATTCATGTATTCATTTAAAAACTACTCATTGTGTACCAATCATGGGGAGGCGTTTTTATGGAATCTAGGGATGATGAATCAAATAGAAATTATACTATCATGAAATCTATTATTTACATCTTAAGGAAAGTTTATAGTACCCTAGGTAAAGCAAAATAGGAAACAATTGGTGATCTAGACAACAAATGAAAGAGAAAATGAGTCTAGAAAATGTGGGACCAAGGAGAGGGAGCTTGTTTAAAATAGAGCACACTGGGAAAGTCTCAGTGAGTTTGACATTTGAGCAGAAACCTGATGGAGATGAGGGAGGAGGCCAGGCGGACACAATGGGAACCAAGTTCCTGGCAGAGGGACAGCAAGCAGCAAAGGTACTTGAGACAGGCGGAAACTTGGGGTATTCAAAGAACAACAAAGAAGCTGTAAGGCTGGATGAGAGTGACTGCAGGGAGAATTAATAGGCAGCATATCACACCGTTCTGTCTTTGAGGTAAGGATCATGGCCTTCTCTCTGAGAAAGATAGGAAGTTTTGAAAGATTTTAAGCAGGAGTAATGTGATTGTAATCAGATTGGATTTGAAAAGCAATCATCTGACTTCCTGATATGAGGGCATGGACAGGGAGCAGTGGAATCAAGGCATAAGGCAGAGACACCAGTCAGGAAGTATTCCAGTGACCCAAGTGAAAGAGGATGGATGTGTGGGTGGTAGCAGTGAAAGTGATGAGAAAATTATTTGATTCCGAAAATATTTTTGAGGAGAAGACAAATAGCAGATGATGTTTCAGAAAAACAGGGAGATCATTTTTAAAGGGTAAAGGTGTAAAATAATGATTTAAATATTATTATGTGGTATTTCAAAGTGCAGTGTTTTTAGAGGAATATAGAAACAAAAGCTATACTTGCATAATCTGAAAGCAAATAAGAATTTGGTCTAGATGACTTTTACTTTCTTTAGCTAGTTCTATAGAACTATTTCTAGCTCCTGTTCCATAGTCATATATTTCAGTTATCACTTTGTTTAGGATAAATATTTTGTTTTCTTTGTCTTGTTCCAATTAGCTTTGTATCATTTCTAATTTTAAAGATGAGGGAGGGAGAGAAAGAAGGGAAGGAAGAAAGGAAGGAAGGAAGGAAGGAAGGAAGGAAGGAAGGAAGGAGGGAGGGAGGGAGGGAGGGAGGGAGGGAGGGTGGGAGGGAGGCAGGGAGGGAAGGAAGGACGGAAAAAGAAAACCAGAGATTAAATGGTATATAGAGAAGAGAGAACATACGGTGAGTGAAAGTTGGTTAAATCACAGTCTGTCAGAATTTTAAGTCTGGCAGACAAGTGCAAGTTGACAAATCTCAGGGGACTTCGCTAACTGTGAGTTGGAGAAACATAATGTTCTGAAACTATCTTTGGGAATCAAACAATCTAAAGAGATGGTGTCTAAGTCAGTCACAGTGTAGTCAGTTTCTGTATCCTTTATTCCAAGGATGCAGAATGAGGGGAAAGGACCAAGTTGCGAAGCCATTAGTGATAGGAACTACAGAGTGGTGAGACAGGCTACAGACTTTGTAAAAATTCCCCAAACAGATCTTTGGCAATAATAGAAAGGAATAAACTGAAGTTTAAAGGCTAGTACCTTCTTTATTCCACCCAATTCTATCTTTGGAACACATGGTAGGCAGAATAATAGTCCCCACCGATGCCCAGACTCTAGTTATTTACCTGGTAAAAGAAGCTTTGCTGAAGACCGTCAAAGGCCTGAGGCTCCTATGCCCTATCAGGTACTGGAACTTTGTAGTTGGTATTTCTACACTGCTCCAGGGACTCAGGTTTGAAATAACCCTACCCTGCAGGGTCTTCATGAGATAAGCTACTAGATAATCCAGCACAAGTTAGATATCTTGCTCTGATGACAAATATCTTCCAATGCATCTTCTTCTCTCTGTTTCCCAGGCACCAGCACATATCTCTGGCCCTGTGCTATAGTACATAAGCAGGATTTTCAGTAACTTGGTATACTTAGGTTTTAAGAAAAGAGGTAGAGATGATAAATCATGAAGTTAAAGACATGTGGAAAGGGGACACTCCATGCCTGGCCTGGGAGAGCATGCTAATGGGTTTGCAGGTTATACTCACAAATGGGAAGCCAAGAGAGGACTGTAAACAGGAAGCACCGTGATCAGTAACGTAGGCAAGCACACGGATATTAGAAGAGCTTCTTTCTGTATAGGTTGAGACTGATGTCCCCTATAGGAATTACAGGAAGAGTTGCTCAGATGGCAACGAAATCAGTAGTCTTAGAGCTCCAGAAAGTGTTGCAGGCTATTTAAGGACACCGAAGTGGCAAAGTTCCCACATGGAAAGAACATAAAGAGAGAATAGAGAAGCCTCAGGACAAACCCCTCAGGAAGAGGTGCATTTAAAGAATACAGAAGAGCAGGACCTCCTATAAGCAATCACAAAAGAGCAAGCTTAGACAGACGATCACAGCCTGAAAAAATAAAAAAGAACTCTCCTAGAGGTCAAAGAGTTCAAAGAAGAAACCATGATCCACAGTGACAAATAGCTAGTGGTGTCTTTGTATCTGTTGCTAGGAAAAGAGGGGAGAACCCTGATTGGTAGCATTTGCTGATGTCTGTATTATAAATATTCCCAATATGGTCAATTTGAAACATGATGTCAATTGACTCTCAAAATTCCTCAAATTTGAGCAATCAGCTTTTCTGAGTGGCTAAAAGCCAGCTCCTACACACCATCACAACAAGTTGAACTAAAGCAAAGCTGGAAAGAATTCATTAGATTACAACTTTCATTATTGAGGCTCTTTTATGTGTGTGTTGGAGAGGGGATGGGGGCAGGCACAGAGAGAGAGAGGAGGAGTACATGAGAGGCTTGAGTACAGTGTCCTTTTACACAGCACACAGCACAAAAGCTTGCTTTTATTCTTCATTCTCAGCCATGGCAAAAAACAAACAAACAAAAAACACTGAGCTTGATAAAACGTATGTCAATTACTTAGCACACTAAGCAAACCTTCCTTCATATTCCAGGTATTTATAGTTGTATACATTTCTCTCCTGTCCATTGAATAACAGGCAAGTTTTTCATTTCAGAGATACATAAAAATACAAATAGTGACAGCTGTATTTGAAATAAAAAAACAAAATAGTATCTCATTTTAAAGTTTGGTAGTACAACACCATGTGTAATTAATACTTATAAAGGAATAAAATTGAGCCTTGGTGTTTTAGTGACTTTTTATCTTATTCCTTTTCATAATTGGGACCAAGTTATTTACATATTTGAAAAACATATATACTTGGACTGCACCTAACCTATAAACTTTTTTTATGACAGAGACCATATTTTCAATATCTGAACACTGCTAAACTATAATATATCCTATGGAGATCTTCACTTAGCAATTAACTATGTATTCCCAATTTAATTCTATTTGATATCTAACACAAATTTTTACAGGGTTTTCTACTAAAGGCATTTAATATTATTGCTAATTAAGTGGCTGAATGGAAGAAGAGAAAGGAAATAATGACTTTAAAAGACAAAATACTTGTCCATGAAAATATTCAGTACAAGTTTGCATCTTCCTTAAGAATGCTTCATGTGGCCGGGCGCAGTGGCTCAAGCCTGTAATCCCAGCACTTTGGGAGGCCGAGACGGGCGGATCACGAGGTCAGGAGATCGAGACCATCCTGGCTAACATGGTGAAACCCCGTCTCTACTAAAAATACAAAAACTAGCCGGGCGTGGTGGCGGGCGCCTGTAGTCCAGCTACTCGGGAGGCTGAGGCAGGAGAATGGCGTAAACCCGGGAGGCGGAGCTGCAGTGAGCTGAGATCCGGCCACTGCACTCCAGCCTGGGCGACAGAGCGAGACTCCGCCTCAAAAAAAAAAAAAAAAAGAATGCTTCATGTACAGAAGATCATCCTCTAATAAAGCCAGACAATTTCATGTTCCTAGGTATTTTAATTTTATTGACTGACTGCATTTAAACAAAACCCAACCACTGTGTTTCTGTTGCAGTCAGTTAACTGCACAACATTGTGAGAATTTATCATTGAGAAGAGTGACTGGCTTCATGCTGTGACTTCGTATATACATCACCTACTTGGCTCATTTACCTGGCACTAGCTCACAGGGTTTCCTGTTACCCAGTTCATCTTCACATGCTTCATCTTCTCCCAGAAAATATATTTTCTTTCTGCTTTGAAGTGGGGACAAAACACATTTCACTTAGGCTACTGTTTAGTGTATATTGTTTCCCTTTTTCAAAGTACTAAAACTGCGGTTGGGCTATTGTTACCTCTTGTAAGTTTCACTAAAGTTTTTGTCATGGGCCCAAAACACAGTGGAAATTTAGTGATATATCTCTAGATATCAAAGCCTGTCCTGTGGCCATCGTAGTAAAATATCCTTCTTTGTTATTGCTAACATCACTCTTTAGAATTTCTCATCCTTTTAAAGGTCTACTAAAGAGTCAAAAAGTTTAAGGTGTTTTGTTTTGGGTTTGGATTATATTAATTAACCCATTAGACATGCCTTCTTCTTGATAATATGTAATTTTCATCTTGATTTAATGTCAGCTGGCCTCAACTTTGTTGTTTAAGAGACTCATTAGTCTATGTTAAATATATACCTACTAATTGCTACTCACCCTAAAGCATCCTCTGTAAAGTTGCCCACAGAACTACAGTCTGATCCTAGATAAATATCTGTAATTCAGAATGTTTCACCTCATGATTTTTTTTTAATTTTGGTTTATGTTGAAACTATTGTTTATTTTTCCCACTCATGGACTCTTTTCAACATATTATCAGTACTATAACATAGCTAGAGTAACAAAAATGCTTATTACTTACTAGTGACTTTTGAAGATGACTATTGTTTGTTTCCAAAAGTGAATTTCCTGTGTGTCTCATAAGCTCTACTTTCAGAAACACATGGCTTTCTAAATTTATTAACATTTTGATTTCATGTAATTCAATAATCAACCAACATCCGCAAACATATTTTCATTAATTTAGATTAATAAGCCCTGCTAATACATGCCATGCAGGGAATAATTTTGACTAAAAAAAAGTCACTTCAGTGGGACTAATGCAATAACATTCAAATATAAAATTAACTTCTGCTGCATTATTTTCTGTTATTCTAATCACAAGACAATTTTTGTACCATTTCTTTTTGCAAATAATTTGTACAGTCAGTAAACTTTCCCTGACATTTTACATAATAACACTTTAATTTTGATGCCAAGCGAATTTACACGATTTTTTGGTTTGCTGTCCTGGCATTTGTCTACTATTACCTCGTTCTTTCTCATGGTCTGTCATCAAGCCAAATTTTATGCATTTGAAAAACAAATATACAATGATCACAGAAAAATGTAGCATTAAAGTCAAACAGTTGTGTAAACTTAAATTGCTCAAAAAGAGTTAGTGGGAAAATGACCTACTAACAGAACATCTACTAAGACAGAAAAAATATTCTAACTTGAGAAAGTTCCTAAATATTTTATCCTGCTTAGGCAGCAAAGAGCCTTTCTAAAATCAGCCAACATATCTTTGCTCTAAATTGAAATCTTTGTATGTAAAATGTATTGTCTTTTTATTATAGGTTCATTGACATCAATTAGCTTTTTAGTCTCTCATCTATTTGATGTTGTTATATATAAAAAAAATCATCTCTAGCCACTTCTATATCCCTGAAGTAGAACACTTGTGCACACTGACAAGGAGACAATATCAGGGGAACTATTCATGCATTTAGCTATCAGGTGTTACTTTGTAAGAAACGGTTTTCTAGGCCGGGCGCGGTGGCTCAAGCCTGTAATCCCAGCACTTTGGGAGGCCAAGACGGGCGGATCACGAGGTCAGGAGATCCAGACCATCCTGGCTAACACGGTGAAACCCCGTCTCTACTAAAAAGTACAAAAAACTAGCCGGGCGAGGTGGCGGGCGCCTGTAGTCCCAGCTACTCGGAGGCTGAGGCAGGAGAATGGCATAAACCCGGGAGGCGGAGCTTGCAGTGAGCTGAGAACCGGCCACTGCACTCCAGCCCAGGCGACAGAGCGAGACTCCGTCTCAAAAAAAAAAGAAAAAGAAAAAAAAAAAAACGGTTTTCATTGTCAATATAAATTATTTATTATTTTGTTGCCACAGTCATAGGACTTCTTTTGCAGACTATAGTTTGCTTTATAATTTAATGTCAAAGCCAACTTAATGGTAGAATAAAACTGATTAGTAAATTTAATCCTCAACACAAGGCTTAGGATTTTAAATCTGTTATCGTCCTGTTTTTTTCCCCCTCTTTCTAAATTTTCAGTAAGAAAATGAATAACTTTGTAGTCTTTACTGAAATGTTTTGAAGTAGTCAGCTTTGTCCACTTGCTAAGAGTATGTTGTTGGATGTGATATGCATACATTTGCTTTCAGAGATATTCTTTTTATATGTTTAGGGTAGAAACTCTCTGTCTGGAAAGCTCAGAACAGGAGTCGAACTAGATAAAAAATCTTAAAGCATCATAAAATGTAATTGTTATTTTCCCAGTGTACGTTTTCTTTTTTAATACTTTTATAGCCACAAGATTTAACATACACAATGTAACAATGTCTGAAACTCCATCCCTACAAACACCATTTTATCAAATATAACTTCGTTAAACAACAGAAACATTCATATTTTTCAATAATAGTTAAAATATGTGTGTTCGCATTTTTTAAATTATAAATGGATCTATAATTGGCATACTAGACCTGGAAATGATTCATAATATAAACCAAATATACAAAGTTTTATATATGCTTTTTATTTAGTTAATTCTTTGCATAATCAACATAGAAGAAGTAATGTTGTAGGCAGGCAGTTAAGCCCTCTTGTTCAATCGGTTCATCGTCAGTGCAACATATTAGGTAATAATAAGTTTTTTGAAAAATATGTTAGCATAGCTTTTTTTTTTCTTTTTTTTTTTTCTTTTTTTTTTTTTGAGAGGGAGTCTTGCTCTGTCTCCCAGGCTGGAGTGCTGGAGTGCAGTGGCACGATCTCGGCTCACTGCAAGCTCCGCCTCCCGGGTTCACGCCATTCTGCCGCCTCAGCCTCCCGAGTAACTGGGACCACAGACGCCCGCCACTACTCCCGGCGAATTTAGGGGGTTTCACTGTGTTAGCCAGGATGGTCTTGATATCCTGACCTCATGATCCGCCCGCCTCGGCCTCCCAGAGTACTGGGATTACAGACGTGAGCCACCACGCCTGGCCAGCAGGCTTCTTACTGTAATTGCAGATGTGGGTTCATCTCCGAAATGAAGTCTGATGTAATACAACATGGTTAGGTTTGGTCATATTGTATACAAAATCTTAAGTAACAGTCCAAAGACTTCTTAAAGGAAATAAGTAGACATTTAAACAAATATAAAAGTGGCATCACATGGAGAATTTACCAATTTAGGAAAATAAACTTGGATATGAGGGGTATGTAAATAAGAATGCGGTCAGGACTTTAACGGGGTTATGGCAAGAACAATGGATAGAAAATAACCATACCAAAAGAAACTATGAATAAAAAAGGAAAGTATTGCTAGGAGAATAGAAGCAAGAGGAGGGAGTAGCCATGAATTAACCTAATAGTTCTCTGCTTAGGAAATAGAGGGATATGAAAAATTTTACATCTGCTAACATAAGAAATTACCAGATAAATCAAACTATTATACTATTGTATAATATATTATATTATATATACATATATATTGTATATTATACTATTGTATACTATTATACAAACTATTTTTAAAGTCACTTAAAATTGTGGGTAGTTTTTTTGTGTTTTGTTGTTCTTGTTGTTTCAAGATAGTGGATTTGAGGCATTGCTAACGTTTCTTTCCCACTTGAAGGACAAAATTGTGTGTTGAGATTCATGTCGTGAACTGTTTTTCAAAAAGCAATGCAGAAACTATACAGGAAAATCTAAGAAATCTATGGACCCTTGAAGGAAGCAGGAGGCTACAGCCTACACTGAGTCAGGTGAACAGCTGTGAGTTCCCAGATCATGAGAGAGAGGGAGTTTGCCTCTAGGACACACACTCCCACCAAGGACCCTGAAAGACCAGGCCCTAACCCCATCTAATGCAGGAACCCACTTGGGCAGGGTCATAGAACTCAGAAGTAGAAACAGTAGCAGAAAGACACTTGCATGGACCTCAGATTCTCAGATCCCAACATGGAGTGCAGACAGCCATTCCTTTCTGTTCCTCACAGGGGACGCTGCAGAGGACAGCCAAATATTTCACATGGTGGTCATTGGTTGAAAGAAGTTCCCAACAGGGTTTCATGATATAAACTTGGGTAGGGATGAACTCCCTTGGTCAGGGCCAGAGCGAGGCAGAGTAAAAAGCAGGGTTCAAGTGCAGGAGTCATGAGTGCAGGAGGTGCCAGTGAAGAAGCCAGTGGGTAGAGGAGCCAGGAGCCAGGCACCAGCTCTGCGGTGCACAGGGAATAGTTTGCCCTGAAAGCCACAGCTGAAATCTCCAAGGGAAAAGCTTATGACTCCAGGCAGTGGCAAGTTCTGATTACAGGCTGACTGGAACTCAGCTTGCTGCTGCCAGTGAAACACTGTGGGAGTGGATCTGCCTCGCCAGGTGCGTGGGAACTGTGGGGCTCACCACTGCCTGCTATATCCCACTCCCTGCACAAACTCTTCTGTGCAACACGGGCAGCAATGCTCCTCTCTGGAACATCATGCCAGTGACCTGAGACCCACTTCTGTCCTCAAACACTGAGGCTGCTGCTTGTCCTGCATTCAGAGACTCAGAATGCAAACCTACCTGACCCAGCCCCTAGCTGGCTTTACCCTGCCACCTGCCCTGGTAGCTTAACACAAAGGACAGAATCTCATGGGAGTTCTGTGGCTCCACCTATTGCCTGAGAAACCACAGTATACCCACCCCTGCCTGCCATACCTGCCAGTATAAGGCAAACACATATCCCATTGCTACTACCATAGCCGGTGCTCTTTTGCCAGCACCACCTTGTGGCTGGAGACAAATTAACACAGTCCACTACAGCATCTCTTGGTAGAATAACGCTGCACCCAGGGAGGAGAAAATGGCTGCACCATCTCAGTTATCACTACTGCCTGCACCACTCTGGCTAACCAGGAGGTCCTGAGTCCATCCACATGATCAGTTCATTTCTACTATCACTGTCATTCAAGAAAGCCAACACAATAAGGCTATCAACAACCAAGGAATTTCACAGAATCTCTGTCACTCCCCTGACATCCCCATTAGAGTTGGTGCTGCTACCCACTGCTGGGGAACCTGGGGAACTTCAGGACAAGTCACATCACCCGATCTGTTGCAGACATTCCCCAACACCATCCCAGAGTGTGGCAAACTCACTGGGCAGCTAGACCCAGAGGAGCAACAACATTCACAGTAGTCTAGCCCTCACAGACTCCCACTCCTAGGGGAAGTGGAAGTGCACCACATCAAGAGAAAACCCTGTGGGACAAAAAATCCTCAATGGCAAGCTTTGAGAACCAGATCTTTCCACTGGTGGAAAGCTTCCTTCAGCAGAGGCACGGTTGAAGAGCTGGTTTCAGCAGGGAAAGTCTTCAGCTCTATCCCAACAGTCAGACAACCCTGGTGCACAGGAAGGGTCTTGGAGGAGAGGAAGTCTTTCTGCCCCTGTCCACAACCATAGGCATAGTTGAGTCTTCTCCCGTGGGAGCTTGGCTTGCGTGCAACTATAGACAGCCTTTCTGGAACACATCAGGGTGACTGCATACCCACAGGAGGAGCACCCTGCAGGTTCAGGCTTGCATAAGAGACAGAGTCACAATTCCTCTCTATTTGAAACATCAGCATTCCTACCATTGAAAACACGTGCTTGTCTGATCTTAATAGCTGGAGCACTGGGACAGGAGTGTGTCTGAGATGTGCATAATTTTCTGCTGACCTGGCAGGGGAACTGAGGTGGCTCCAACTCTTTCCCCTGATAAAACCTCAGTCTGATTCAGTGAGCTACTCCAGCCACCTCTGCCATGCCTGGGACATCGTTTACCCACCTGCTTTAGCCACAACCTATATCTACCCAGGGACACCTCCTCTACTGGCCTGAAGCCTGAACCATCAAACCAGTAATAAAATACTGGGGAAAATAAATAAATTAAAAAGTGCACGAGATGCAGGAATTAAATAACCTTTAAGAGACCTTTACCATTCCAACCCCATAGGAGATAGTAAACTTGCTCACACACAGAGCACATTACTACTACAATCAGCATATGAGAAAGTCATCATTCAAAGACTCTCTATAATGAAGGAATTCATACAGAGTCTTCTTCCCTGAAAGCACCAAGAACTGAATTAGGCTATAACTACCTATAAGCATTAAAGTCTTATCCGTAAGGGGAAAAAAGAAAAAAAGTCAGATCAAACATAAATTCAAGAATAGAAGTAGTCTACCAAATGAGAAGGAACTAGAGAAGTAATTCTGATAATATAACAAAACAGGGTGCTATAAAACACCCAAAGATCACACTACCTCTCTAGCAATGAACTTAAACTAAGATGAGATCTTTAAAATACCAGATAAGGGATTCAGAAGGTCAATTATTAAGCTACTCAAGGAGATATCAGAGAAAGGTGAAAGCCATCATAAAGACATTTAAAAAGGAGTTCATTTGAATGAAAAATTATATATATACATATATATGTATATATATAATATACACCAAAATAGAACCTTTTGAAAGCTTAGAACTCACAAGGCCTACAAAACCGTAACACAATGGGAGAAAAAAAACCCAATTAACAACAACAACAAAAAAAAAAAAACAGGTAACACTAGATAACAATTACCAACAACAACAAAACACTAGGTAACAATTAACAAAGAATAAAATAGTGAAGAGAATAGTACCTCACAACTCAATATTAACATTGAATGTAAATGGTCTAAACGCTCCACTTGAAAGATACAGACATCAGCCTAGACAAAGAATTTATGACTAAAATCTCTAAATGCAACAAAACAAAAATAAATAAATGAGACCTAATTATTTTTATTTTATACTATATTTTTACTCTTTCTATTTTTGTATATGTTTATATACAAAAATACTTATTACTGTATTACCATTGCCTACAGCATTCAGAAGAGTAACATGCTATACATGTTTGTAGCCTAGGAGCAATAGGTTATACATCCATGTAGCCTAGGTGTGTGTGTACTTTGTACTGTGGAGGTTTGTGTAAGTACACCCTATGATGTTCACACAATAATGGAATCAACTGATGACACATTTCTCAGAGTGTATCCTTGTCATTAAATGACACATAACTGTATTTTAAAACAGAGGTAAACTGGGTCTAACCAAAGCTGCAACTAAAGTGCTACCCAATTAAACTTCTGCTATACAATTATAAGCCCCTTGGCAGTACAGAAAGTTGAGACTTGATTAAAAGCAAAGAGAGATCTATCTTCTTAGACTCTTTTTGCCTAAATCCATAGAAGAAGTAAAATCATAAGACCACGCCAACATATCTCAGCATCTAGTTATCTGTTTGGATCAACCGACCCTACCTTTATCTTGTCTCTTAAGTTGCTTAACAAAGGAAAGAAAATCAGAAGAATGTGACTCCACATAAATGCAAAATTAGACACTATAAAAGAAAACCCCCAAAGATATAATCATCAACAAATAATTTTGATATATCCATTAAAAGTATCTTAAAACAAGCAGAAAAATAGATGTCATAGGAGGTGAATTCTAAAAAAAAAAAAAAAAAAAAAAAAAGGAAACTGTATAAAGAGAACCAAATTGAAATTCTAAAATTGAAAAATATAATATCTGGAATTTAAAAATGAACAGTAACAGGTAACGATAAACATTACATAATGTCAGTTATTAAAAATATTTAAACTGAAGAACAGAAAAAAGTCTGAAATAAATAGAGCCTTTGTGACTTGTTAAACAGAACACAACAGTCAAACATGTAAGTAGAGTAATGGATAAATTACATAGAATAAGGAAGGAAAAATGATTGATAAAATTACAAATATTTGTTTCAAATTTGATGAGATAAGAGCAAACCATTAATTTGGCAAGCTTAACAAATTATTAGCACAATAAATATAAAGAATATCATACCTCAGCAATTCATAGTCAAACTGCTGAAACCAAAGGTAAAGAAAAATTTTGAAATGCAGAAATAAAAAATGAAAACTACACTAAATGGAAAAATAATAAGCAAGACTGCATATTTCAAGTCAGAAGCAAAAGATTCAGAAGAAAATCTTTAAAGTAATTCAGAGGAACATCTTTAAAGTAATAAAAGGAAAAATGTAATAAAACAAAAACTTGTCAAACCAGAATTTTATATCCAGCAAAAATAGCTTTCAAGAGAAAGGGAGGAGTCTTCATGTCTGAGGATGATGAAGTATCAGGAATTAGATTTTTTTCTCCTAACTGAAACATTTAAAAGACTGCATTTAATATATGTTTCATAAATGAAATGTATTACATAATGAGTATCAAGACATTGGATATTAGGAAGGGGAGGACTATGATTCCCAAAAGACATGAAACAAATGAAATGAGCATGATTGCCGCATCTCACTGACTGGAGAAAGTTTCCAGGACATAGTACAGGGAAGATTCAGGCAGAGCTCACCCTAAGTAAAGAAGATGGAGCCTATTTGATATTTGAAGAAAAGATAGTAACAATACATTGGGTATTTGTTCTATTTGAAGAAGTAAAATATATGACAATTATAGCACAAAAATGTAAAGTGACTCTAAATAGAATTCTATTGTGATATATAAAACAAAATAAATGAGAGTAAACCGAACTAAGAATTAAATTTAGTGCAAACAGGCAAAATGCTGAAGTTACAATGGAAAATTAAAATTGGCAGACTATGTATAAAACAAGACTTAACTCCATAGTGTTTATAAGAAATATCTACTAAATATATCTCAAATAGATTGAAACTGAGAAGATGGATAAAGGAAGCATTAAGCATAACAACTATGGGGTAGTATTGTTAACATTTTACAAAATAGAATTCAAGACGAAGAGTTTTGTCAGAAAAAGGTGTGTCTTTTTTACAATGATAATGGTTAATTCATCAGGAAGACTCAACCATTCCAATTATGTGATAAGTGACAGAGCTTAAATATGCACATATAAAAATTGGCAGAAATGGGAAAAAAGGTAAATCTATAGCCGTGGTTGGAGAATTTTAACATTCTCATTTCTGTGAGAATAAGAAAATAAAAGAAAGTAAAGATGTAGATGACTTTAACAATACTACCAACTAACCTGCTATAATTGACACTTCTTTGTTTTGTTTTCATTGTTATTTGTTTTTAATTTTTTTTATTATACTTTAAGTTCTAGGGTACATGTGCACAATGTGCAGGTTTGTTACATATGTATACATGTGCCATGTTGGTGTGCTGTACCCATTAACACGTCATTTACATTAGGTATATCTCCTAATGCTATCTCTCCCCTCTACCCCCTCCCCACAATAGGACCCGGTGTGTGATGTTCCCCTTTCTGTGTCCAAGCGATCTCATTGTTCAATTCCCACCTATGAGCGAGAACATGCGGTATTTGGTTTTCTGTTCTTGTGATAGTTTGCTCATAATGATGGTTTCCAGCTGCATCCATGTCCCTACAAAGGACACACACTCATCCTATTTTACAGCTTCATAGTATTCCATGGTGTATATGTGCCACATTTTCTTAATCCAGTCTGTCACTGATGGACATTTGGGTTGATCCCAAGTCTCTGCTATTGTGAATAGTGCCGCAATAAACATATGTTTGCATGTGTCTTTATAGCAGCATGACTTATAATCCTTTGGGTATATACCCAGTAATGGGATTGCTGGGTCAAATGGTATTTCTAGTTCTAGATCCTTGAGGAATTGCCACACTGTTTTCCACAATGGTTGAACTAGTTTACAGTCCCACCAACAGTGTAAAAGCGTTCCTATCTCTCCATATCCTCTCCAGCACCTGACGTCTCCTGATTTTTTAATGATTGCCATTCTAACTGGTGTGACATGGCATCTCGTTGTGATTTTGATTTGCATTTCTCCGATGGCAAGTGATGATGAGCATTTTTTCATGTCTCTGTTGGCTGTATGAGTATCTTCTTTTGAGAAGTGTCTGTTCATATCCTTTGCCCACTTTTTGATGGGGTTGTTTGTTTTTTCCTTGTAAATTTGACTGAGTTCTTTGTAGGTTCTGGTTATTAGCCCTTTGTCTGATGAGTAGATTGCAAAAATTTTCTCCCTTTCTGTAGGTTGCCTGTTCACTCTGATGGTCGTTTCTTTTGCTGTGCAGGAGCTCTTTAGTTTAATTAGATCCCATTTGTCAATTTTGGCTCTTGTTGCCATTGCTTTTGGTGTTTTAGACATGAAGTCCTTGCCCATGCCTATGTCCTGAATGGTACTACCTAGGTTTTCTTCTAGGGTTTTTATGGATTTAGGTCTAACATTTAAGTCTCTAATCCATCTTGAATTAATTTTCGTATAAGGAGTAAGGAAAGGATCCAGTTTCAGCTTTCTACTCACGGCTAGTCAATTTTCCCAGCACCATTTATTAAATAGGGAATCCTTTCCCCATTTCTTGTTTTTCTCAGGTTTGTCAAAGATCAGATGGCTGTAGATGTGTGGTATTATTTCTGAGGGCTCTGCTCTGTTCCATTGGGCTATATCTCTGTTGTGGTACCAGTACCATGCTATTTTGGCTACTGTAGCCTTGTAGTATAGTTTGAAGTCAGGTAGTGTGATGCCTCCAGCTTTGTTCTTTTGGTTTAGGATTGTCTTGGCAATGCGGGGTCTTTTTTGGTTCCATATGAACTTTAAAGCAGTTTTTTCCAATTATGTGAGGAAAGTCATTGGTAGCTTAATGGGGATGGCATTGAATCTTTAAATTACCTTGGGCAGTATGGCCATTTTCACAATATTGATTCTTCCTATCTATGAGCATGGTATGTTCTTCCATTTGTTTGTGTCCTCTTTTATTTCACTGAGCAGTGGTTTGTAGTTCTCCTTGAAGAGGTCCTTGACATCCCTTGTAAGTTGGATTCCTAGGTATTTGATTCTCTTTGAAGCAATTGTTAATGGAAGTTCATTCATGATTTGGCTCTCGGTTTGTCTGTTACTGGTGTATAAGAATGCTTGTCATTTTTGCACATTGATTTTGTATCCTGAGACTTTGCCGAAGTTGCTTATTAGCTTAAGGAGATTTTGGGCTGAGACAATGGGGTTTTCTAAATATACAATCATGTCATCTGCAAACAGGGACAGTTTGACTTCTTCTTTTCCTAACTGAATATCCTTGATTTCTTTCTCTTGCCTGATTGCCCTAGCCAGAACTTCCAACACTATGTTGAATAGGAGTGGTGAGAGAGGGCATCCCTTTCTTGTGCCAGTTTTCAAAGGGAATGCTTCCAGTTTTTGCCCATTCAGTATGATACTGGCTGTGGGTTTGTCATAAATTGCTCTTATTATTTTGAGATACATTCCATCAATACCGAATTTATTGACAGTTTTTAGCATGAAGTGCTGTTGAATTTTGTCAGAGGCCTTTTCTGCATTTGTTGAGCTAATCATGTGGTTTTTGTCTTTGGTTCTGTTTATATGCTGGAATACATTTATTGATTTGCATATGTTGAACCAGCCTTGCATCCCAGGGATGAAGCCCACTTGATCATGGTGGATGAGCTTTTTGATGTGCTGCTGGATTCGGTTTGCCAGTATTTTATTGAGGATTTTTGCATCGATGTTCACCAGGGATATTGGTCTAAAATTCTCTTTTTTTGTTGTATCTCTGCCAGGCTTTGGTATCAGGATGATGTTGGCCTCATAAAATGAGTTAGGGAGGATTCCCTCTCTTTCTATTGATTGGAATAGTTTCAGAAGGAATGGTACCAATTCCTCCTTGTACCCCTGGTAGAATTCAGCTGTGAATCCATCAGGTCCTGGATGTTTTGGGTTGGTAGGCTATTAATTATTGCCAAAACTTCAGGGCCTGCTATTGGTCTACTCAGGGATTCAACTCCTGGTTTACTCTTGTGAGAGTGTAAGTGTGCAGGAAATTATCCATTTCTTCTCAGTTTTCTAGTTTATTTGCGTAGAAGTGTTTATAGTATTCTCTGATGGTAGTTTGTATTTCTGTGGGGTCAGTGGTGATATCCCCTTTATCATTTTTTGTTGCATCTGTTTGATTCTTCTCTATTTTCTTCTTTATTAGTCTTGCTAGTGGTCGATCAATTTTGTTGATCTTTTCAAAAAACCAACTCCTGGATTCATTGACTTTTTGGAGGGTTTTTGTGTCTCTATCTCCTTCAGTTCTGCTGTAATCTTAGTTATTTCTTGCCTTCTGCTAGCTTTTGAATATGTTTGCTCTTGTTTCTCTAGTTCTTTTAATTGTGATGTTAGGGTATTAATTTTAGATCTTTCCAGCTTTCTCTTGTGGACATTTAGGGCTATAAATTTCCCTCTACGCACTGCTTTAAATGTGTCCCAGAGATTCTGGTATGTTGTATCTTTGTTCTCATTGGTTTCAAAGAACATCTTTATTTCTGCCTTCATTTCGTGATGTACCCAGTAGTCATTCAGGAGCAGGTTGTTCAGTTTCCATGTAGTTGAGTGGTTTTGATTGAGTTTCTTAGTCCTGAGTTCTAGTTTGATTGCACTGTGGTCTGAGAGACAGTTTGTTATAATTTCTGTTCTTTTACAATTGTTGAGGAGTGCTTTACTTCCAACTATGTGGTCAATTTTTGGAATAATTGCGATGTGGTGCTGAGAAGAATGTATATTCTGTTGCTTTGGGGTGGAGAGTTCTGTAGATGTCTATTAGGTCCACTTGGTGCAGAGTTGAGTTCAATTCCTGGATGTCCTTGTTAACTTTCTGTCTCGTTGATCTGTCTAATGTTGACAGTGGAGTGTTAAAGTCTCCCATTATTATTGTATGGGAGTCTAAATCTCTTTGTAAGTCTCTAAGGATACGCTTTATGAATCTGTGTGCTCCTGTATTGGGTGCATATATATTTAGGATAGTTAGCTCTTCCTGATGAATTGATCCCTTTACCATTATGTAATGGCCTTCTTTGTCTCTTTTGATCTTTGATGGTTTAAAGTCTGTTTTATCAGAGACTAGGATTGCAACCCCTGCTTTTTTTTTGTTTTCCATTTGCTTGGTAGATCTTCCTCCATCCCTTTATTTTAAGCCTATGTGTGTCTCTGAATGTGAAATGGGTCTCCTGAATACAGCAAACTGATGCGTCTTGACACTTTATCCAATTTGCCAGTCTGTGTCTTTTAACTGGAGCATTTAGTCCATTTACATTTAAGGTTAATATTGTTATGTGTGAACTTGATCCTGTCATTATGATATTAGCTGGTTATTTTGCTTGTCAGTTGATGCTGTTTCTTCCTAGCATCGATGAACTTTACATTTTGGCATGTTTTTGCAATGGCCGAGACCTGTTGTTCCTTTCCATGTTTAGTGCTTCCTTCAGGATCTCTTGCAGGGCAGACTTGGTGGTGGCAAAATCTCTAAGCATTTGCTTGTCTATAAAGGATTTTATTTCTTCTTCACTTATGAAACTTAGTTTGGCTGGATATGCAATTCTGGGTTGAAAATTCTTTTCTTTAAGAATGTTGAATATTGGCCCCCACTCTCTTCTGGCTCGGAGAGGTTCTGCCAAGAGATCTGCTGTTAGTCTGATGGGCTTCCCTTTGTGGGTAACCCAACCTTTCTCTCTGGCTGCCCTTAACATTTTTTCCTTTATTTCAACTTTGGTGAATCTGACAATTATGTGTCTTGGAGTTGCTCTTCTCAAGGAGTATGTTTGTGGTGTTCTCTGTATTTCCTGAATTTGAATGTTGGCCTGCCTTTCTAGGTTGGGGAAGTTCTCCTGGATGATAT
Organism: Trachypithecus francoisi; assembly: GCF_009764315.1. Lineage (NCBI taxonomy): Eukaryota > Metazoa > Chordata > Mammalia > Primates > Cercopithecidae > Trachypithecus > Trachypithecus francoisi. Next base: position 153,874,841 of record NW_022681454.1, on the reverse strand, counting down.
CCTGAAGAGTGTTTTCCAACTTGGTTCCATTTTCCCCCTCACTTTCAGGCACACCAATCAGACGTAGATTTGGTCTTTTCACATAATCCCATATTTCTTGGAGGCTTTGTTCATTTGTTTTTACTCTTTTTTCTCTACACTTCTCTTCTTGCTTCATTTCATTCATTTGATCTTCAATTGCTGATACTCTTTCTTCCAGTTGATCGAGTCAGTTACTGAAGCTTGTGCATTTGTCATGTAGTTCTCGTGTTATGGTTTTCATCTCTGTCCGTTCTTTTAAGGACTTCTCTACATTGGTTATTCTAGTTAGCCATTCTTCCATTCTTTTTTCAGGGTTTTTAGTTTCTTTGTGCTGGGTACGTAGTTCCTTCTTTAGCTCTGAGAATTTTGATCGACTGAAGCCTTCTTCTCTCCACTCGTCAAAGTCATTCTCTGTCCAGCTTTGTTCTGTTGCTGGTGATGAGCTGCATTCCTTTGGAGGGGGAGATGCACTCTGATTTTTTGAATTTCCAGCTTTTCTACACTACTTTTTCCCCATCTTTGTGGTTTTATCTGCCTTTGGTCTTTGATGCTGGTGACGTACTGATGGGGTTTTGGTTTGTGTGTCCTTTCTGTTTGTTAGTTTTCCTTCTAACAGTCAGGACCCTCAGCTGCAGGTCTGTTGGAGTTTGCTTGAGGTCCACTCCAGACCCTGTTTGCCTGGATATCAGCAGCAGAGGCTGCAGAATATAGAATATTGCTGAACAGTGAGTGTTGCTGTCTGATTCTTGCTCTGGAAGCTTCGTCTCAGGGGTGTACCCAGCCATGTGAGGTGTGAGGTGTCGGTCTGCACCTAGTGAGGGATGTCTCCCAGTTAGGCTACTCAGGCGTCAGAGACCCACTTGAGCAGGCAGTCTGTCCGTTCTCAGATCTCAACCTCCATGCTGGGAGATCCACTGCTCTCTTCAAAGCTGTCAGACAGGGATATTTGCCTCTGCTGAGGTTTCTGCTGCTTTTTGTTTAGTTATGCCCTATCCCCAGAGGTGGAGTCTACAAAGGCAGGCAGGCCTCCTTGAGCTGTGGTGGGCTCCACCCAATTCAAGCTTCCCAGCAGCTTTGTTTACCTACTTAACCCTCAGCAATTGTGGGCGCCCCTCCCCCAGCCTCGCTGCCACCTTGCAGTTAGATCTCAGACTGCTGTGCTAGCAATGAGGGAGGCTCCATGGGCGTGGGACCCTCCGGGCCAGGTGTGGGATATAATCTCCTGGTGTGCCGTTTGCTAAGACCCTTGGTAAAGCACAGTATTAGGGTGGGAGTTACCCGATTTTCCAGGTGTTATGTGTCTCAATTTCCTTTGGCTAGGAAAAGGAATTCCCTTCCCCCTTGCGCTTCCCAGGTGAGGCGATGTCTTGCCCTGCTTCAGCTCTTGCTGGTTGGGCTGCACGTGCGGACCAGCACCAACTGTCTGACACGCCCCAGTGAGATGAACCCGGTACCTCAGTTGAAAATGCAGAAATCACCCATCTTCTGTGTTACTCATGCTGGGAGCTGGAGGCTGGAGCTGTTCCTATTCGGCCATCTTGGGCACACTGCCCCCCAACACTTCTTATACTACACATAACAAACACAGAATATGCTTTATTCTCAAGAGAAATGGAACAGTTGCCATACTTTGGACCAGAAAACAAGTCGAAGTATATTTGAAAGATTGAAATAATATGCAGCAGTTTCTCTGAATGCAATGAATTTTAATTAAATAGTAAGTTATCTACAAATTTCCTGCAGCTGGAAATGAAGCAACACATTTATAAATTATCTGTGTATCCAAAATGAAATTACAAGGGACATTTTGAAAAAAATCAATCTAAATGTGAAAATACAACATATCAAGGTGTGCGAGATTCAGCTAAAGTGGTGATTCTTGGTAAATTTGTATCTTGAAGTGCGTATGTTAGAAAAAAGAAATTATTAAAATTAAAATCAATGACATACGTTTCAACCTACAAAAAGAGGAAGAAATTAGTTTTAAAAAGTGAAGAAAAAGTATTTTAAAAGATTAAAGCTTTCAACACAATAAAATACAAATAAAAAACTGTATAAAAATTTTGGCTTTTAAAAAATTAAATAACATTATGATTCCATAATTTCTCTCTTAGGTATTTGCTTAAGAGAAGTAAACCATGTCCACAGGGAAAGAAAAAAATAGAAAAAATAAGGTTACACATAACAAATGTATCCAGAAAAGCCAATAAGTGCATCAGGCAAAAATATCCACTAAAGAAAAACGTGATGAAATCAGTTGTAGTCTTAGCATAATGTAACACGACTCAGCAATAAAATGTACAAGCTACTTATATATGCAACAACATGGATGAATCTCAAAATGGTGTAGAGTGATTGAAGTGTGGGAAGAAACTAGAACCAAAAAGAAAGGATATGCTGTAAGATTCCATTTATACACAGTTCCAAAACAGGCAAAACTAAGTTATTATAACAGAAACTGGATCGTGGTTCTCTCCTGTGGCAGTAAAATTAACTTCAAACTTGAACGAGAGCTAGAAATATATTATCTTGTCTTCAGTGATAGTTATGTTGGAATATACATGAGATAAAACTCACTGAACTGTACACTTAAAATCTTTGAATCTTCTTGTATATGAATTATAAACTTGATAAGGAATAACTAATGCACAATATCAGGCTGGAGGACAGTGAAAATGGCAGAATAACTTACTGAAATAGGGCAGGTATAATGGAGAATTGACTTTGGAAAGATTCCTTATAACCACATGGCCCAAGGGCATAGTGGCTAAATATGCAGTCCAATGGAATACAGTTTCCATCTGTTCCTCAAAATCCAGTCTACAACATAATGTCATTTATATTACTATTCACATGATATACACCACCTTTAATATGGTTTTGTAAAATATTTTTCCAAGTAAATAAATGTGAATGTTTTATATTCTCCTTTTTGATATTGAAAATAATTATTTTTATTAAACTGAATGAATGAATAATTATTATAATTATTCATTATTTATTTTTACCTTATTTTCTTTTTTTTTTTTTTTTTTTTTTTTGAGATGGAGTCTCGCTCTGCCGCCCAGGCTGGAGTGCAGTGGCCAGATCTCAGCTCACTGCAAGCTCCGCCTCCCGGGTTCACGCCATTCTCCTGCCCCAGCCTCCCCAGTAGCTGGGACTACAGGCGCCCGCCACCTCGCCCGGCTAGTTTTTTGTATTTTTTTAGTAGAGACGGGGTTTCACCGTATTAGCCAGGATGGTCTCGATCTCCTGACCTCGTGATCCGCCCGCCTCGGCCTCCCAAAGTGCTGGGATTACAGGCTTGAGCCACCGCGCCCGGCCTATTTTTACCTTATTTTCTAAAAACTCATAAATATGTGAACCACATCTTTTAAAATACATTAATTGGGGGCTTCAAACACCTTCCACTTAGCTCCCCTCAGTAGAATATGGCATTTTAATGTAATATGTGCTTAATTTTTTTTTAGAAAAAGCAAAATACACATAATACCGTTAGAGTAGCCCCCACATATGTATGAAGGATGTGTTCCAGAACCCCTAGTAGATGGCTGAAACCAGGGATTGTACCAAACCCTATATATACTATGTTTTCTTCTATGCATATATACTTGTGATAAGGTTTAATTTATAAATTAGGCATAGTAAGAGATTAACAAAAACAAGTAATAATAAAATAGAACCATTATAACAATATATTGTGATAAAAGTTACTGGAGTGGTCTTTTTCTCTTCCTCTCAAAATATCTTACAGTATTGTATTGTGGATAACCAACATCACAGAAAGCCAAATTACTATCAGGTGGACTAATGTAACAACATCAAAACTATGCTCATTTCAACACAGTGAAAAAGACTCCACTTGAATAATGTACTGTAAGATGCCTAAGCCATTCCTCTCAGGTGTATTTTAGTGCAAAGATTGTAAATAGGGAGTCAGAATCATCCTTTACAGAAGTTTACACTTAAGTTCAGTTATAGTTCTATGATTATTAATTCCAATGCCCACACTAGCTTCATAAAGAGAACTCAGTGGAGATAAAATTGTTGGTGTGTTTGTTTTTCTTTTCCATTTAGATTTTAGACAGAATACAAATAAACTGCCAGATCTGAATGCACACTGGATACTGCTCATCAGAGCTGCAGTGACAAATCAAAGGCCAGCATTTCTAGGTAGGAACAATGCAGAAGTGTTACTGGGCATCAATTCGAATCCTCAATACACATCTTGCTAATAGATAATGAGCATGTTGAGTGGCATCCGCTTTATAAAAAAGTACAAAATATACTAAACATGGCATTGAAAAATCCTTTTTTATCCTCTTTATTCAGACAAGTAGATTAAAGATACTGAAATGTAGAAATTTGCAATTGATAATTAGGACATTTTGCTTGGATATTTGCACTAATGTGAAAGTGTTGAAAAGCTAAATGTGTTCTCTCTCTCTCCCTCTCTCCGTCTGTCTCTCCCTATACGTGTGTGTGTGTGTGTGTGTGTGTGCGTTCTGTGTGTATACATTTAAAGATAGATTTATGCATAGATACATATAAACATGTATACTTACATATGTGTGTGTGTATATATATGTATAATATTACTGTTCAAATATGCTATTGGTCAGATTATTTGTTTGCAAGTGCAGACAAGTGAGTAAAAGATTTCATTTCTGCCCAGTTACTATTTGATTTTTCATAAAAGGACATATTAGAGCTCATAACAAAGGCTGGACCTGTAAGTTTTGTAAAATTGGCTTCATATACCTGAGAAGAAGAGCTATTATTACAAAGTAGCTTTAACTCCTTCTTACTCCTAATTCTGTTGAAGAATTCACTAATAAGCCATAATTTTTGTGAAGCATACCTTAGACAGCCTTGTCTCCTCTAAATGATTTTAATTCCTTCCACAGAGAAAAGTGTATATTCAATATTGATTTTTATATTATAAGCTCCCTATGTAACCTAAATATAGCCAGTTCCCAAAATGGTTCCTTTCTCTGAGAAGCAGTTTGATCAATAACATGTCACATATTGTTTAGTCTTCTTCTAGATTGAAACTTGATACAAGTATCACATCTTACAGATAAGCAATCTTCCTCAAATAAGGTTTTTTTCCTATTCTATAGGAAACAAGTACAAAAAGCAAACATTTTTCCCCAAATTACTCTGCAAACATAATATGAAATACACACTAATCTTCATTACACGGTGGAAGTTATTTAAGCTACTTAGCTCTTAGGATAACAATGATTTGAATTTGACTTTAATGTCGAAAACAACTACAGTACATTTTCCATTTAGAATGAATGTAGTTTAAATGAGGTTTAATTTTAGAACATAGTTATAAGGCACCTTCTGTTTAGAAATCCTGCTGTTTGGACGTGATTATATTTCAGAAAATCTGCACTTACAAATTCCATTTTCTTCAGAATGCTGCCATGTGAATGAGGCTTTTGAGTAGAACACTTGCTGTTACCAGCTACCTTCCATTCACAGGGCTGCCTTCTGAATGTGCTTTCAGTTAGGAAATCTCAATAAGTTCATTTTAAAATCAGAAAAACCAGATTCAACTCTGCAGCTTTGAATTACCAGGCCATTTTGAAACCCGGTTCCCACTGTTCTTGATGTTGAGAGTCATCCAAATAGGGAACAAAACAAAAAATCATGTGCAAGGAGAGAAATTTTTAAATTACCCAGTTTTTAACATTTTTTGGCCAAAAGGACAGATGGTGCAGTCAACACACACAGGGTCATACATTTTTGGAAATCTAACCACAATAGCCACCTCCTAATGTAAACAATTCTATCTGTAAGCAATTGTACCTGTACTGAAAGAAGAAATGAAGCAAGTAAGCATAAATCTGTATTGCAGTCACTCAGAATGCAGAGAAGCTTTCCTGAAAAGTTAGCAAATAAAAGAAAGAATAAAGAGCAATAAAGAAGCATCACAAGAATATCATCCTTCCATTCGAACAATTGAAAAGCACGAGAATTTACAACATAAAAATCTATGCCACTTTCAATTTGTTGTAATTCCTTCTTCATCTAGTTCAAATAAGCCCTGTTTCAGAAAATTCTCTCGTAATCATCATATTGACACTTCATCTAGACTGAGTGCTAATGAGCCAAGATTTTTCTGCCATAATTTTTACCCAAGAGCTCACACTGTCACAGCCCATCAGAAAAACAGTGTCGGGTGCACTTTCAATCTAAAAGCAGTTTCCTCTTTCAGAAGCTTGGGTTTTCAAGTGTAGGGGGTTATTTGTTCCTAAATATCTTTTTCCCTACTCTATTTCAATTGTCTACATGACTTGCAATGATATGAGAAAGACTAAAAATGTTCCCTTCGCTGTCAATTTGTGTCTTTCTTTATCCTTTCAAAATCTTATTATTTTCGTTTAGACCAAACACTTTAAAAATAATTCTCCAATGACAGCCATGTATATTCCTGACCTTAAAATAAATTATGGAAACTTTCTTAGGTAGGAAAGAAAATAATATTATGATAAAGGGAGACAAAGAATTTCTAGTAAGAAAAAAAAAAAAACTTCAACTGTCTAGAAGCTTCTGAGATACTGAGCAAATCTTTCATATTAATGGTACTTCCCTTGCTGTATCTTCCTTTTGTCTTTTTTCTTTTCTCTGATTTTGTTAGAATCATCACTGTCTTACAATTCTTTCTTTCTTTATTTTTTTGATAATGTCTTCAGAGCTCTGAAGCTGGATATTATTCTAGTGTAGATAGCCAAGCCTTACTTTTAAGATGAATAATCCTGTTACTCTCTATTTAAGGTATTTTCACGGTTGATATGTTAGAAATTCAGACAAAGAGAGAATCATTAAGTTGTGTCATCATCACTCTCTGCCCTTCCATGAAAATATACACATACTCATATAGACTACTTACACACACAAACACACATACATACTCTTGGAAGTTCTTTGTTTTTCTTATTGTTTTGTTTTTGCCGGTCGTTAGACTACCACTTCTAAATAAAGACATCAGGGTTTGGTGTGGTGGCTCATGCCTATAATCCCAGCACTTTGGTAGGTCGAGGCAGGCAGACAACTTGAGCCCAGGAGTTCAAGATTAGCCTGGGCAGCAGTGTGAGATTTTGTCTCTATTATAAGAAAAGAAACTTGTTTTAATTAGCCAGGTGTGGTGGCATGCACCTGTAGTCTCAGCTGTTCTGGAGGCTGTGGTGGGAGGATTGCTGGAGCAATTCAGCAGTTCAAGGCTGCAGTGAACCAAGATCTCACCATTGCTGTTGAGCCTGAGCAACACAGCAAGACCCTGTCTCTAAAAAATAAATACATCAACCAGCATTTTCCTCAGTCTACCAATATTTATCTTTAGTCTCTTTCTTAATCTGTGGGTCACCCAGTTCCCATCACAGCTATTCTGGGCATTTTGAGTGGATAGCCAATTGACTTTCCTCTGAGCTCAGACTACATCAGATTGAGAACAGAGGAGTAATACTTTCCCACTAAACTCCATGCATGGCAGATCAATATTGGACTGCATTTTAGCTATAGAATCTTAACTCCAGAAATAGGGATGTTTCTATATATTTTTGTATTTCTCTGTTGTTCTCTTTGTATTGTAGTAAAAATTCCTGTCAAAATATTTCTAAGTTGAACTGTGTAGCAATGAGACCACTCTTTATGCAAGTCTAGGTGATTTAAAAAGTAAAGATATCAGAGAAGCCACGTTCAAAAAATTTGCTCAAATACACACACATACACACACACACACACACACTCAAAAAGGCAATGAATGATACTAAAGTCAGAAATAGGATGTGGGGTAGTAAAAATAAATAATGATGTCAATTCCTCCATATGTTTATTTATTTTTTCCTCTGAAAGTCAAGTATCATGATGTTGGTAAAATAATGCACAACCCATATCTTAATGAGTTAGCTCATTATAAAAAAGTTAGATATTTCAATGTGTATTTTTTCTAAGCATCGCATACATTGACTGTAGTGCTTGCCTCATAGAGGATTGCTATGTCGTTAATATACAGCTCCTCAAATGAATTGCTAAACTTTCTGCTTCCATTTCCTATCTGCCCACTCGCTCTTAAATTTACTCTAAACAAATACCTTACTTACTGCTCCACAAAACTGTCCTTATTAAGGTCATGTTGCAGATTTATGATGAGATCGGGTATGTTTGGGGTGCTGTGGCCATAGATATGTTGCAGATTTAATCATCAATTCTCTGAATTAACCTTACTCTGTTTAGCAGTAATGTCTGATACAGTTGATTACTTCCTCAGCCTCAAAATATGTTATTCACTGAGCTTCACGGAACCATGCTCTCTTTGTTCTCCTCTCTGCTCACTGACAACTTCTTTCAGCGTTCTTTGCTGTTTGACTTCACCCACTCAACCTGTAAATACTGAAATGACCCAGGGCTTGGGATTTGGATATGTTCTCTTTTTAACCTATATACAACCCTTTAGGAAACCTGATGCCATCTCATGGCTTTAAATGCCATATATTCACTGAAGACTCTCCAAGTTATTTCTTCATCACAGACGTCTCCCCTGAATCCCAGATTACATAGCCCATTGGCTTTTTACGTCTTCTTCACTTGAACATTTAATAGAACTCTCAGACTTAACATGAATGCAGCAGCTATGACTTGCTGGTAGGCAAAGATGTGTGCTTTCACCCTGAAGTATAAAGCTGATGAGGATGAGGTGCTTGTACAGGGACTACCTTTCCCTCTAACCCTCCCCCAAACTTCCTTCTAGGTGAACTCATGTCACTGCTTCTTAGTGATAGAATGAATACGAAAGCACTGCAGTTTCCTTATGGGCTGGGAGTAGGTATAAAGTGTGAGGTCCTGCTCTTGTCCACTGGTAGAGGGCAACAGTGTCATCTTGAAGTCACAGGATGGCAGAACCAGGAGACAGAAGCAATTCAACTCTCAATCAACTCTTAAGGGAGAAGTATCTAGAATAATTGCCCAATTTGGACATCTATATTAGATTATATGTGAGTAAGGAATAAATGTTTATTGGACAAGTCATGAGATTGTTGAGAAAATTGTTACTGCATTAAAAGTGATAATCACTGGGTTCTGGTGCAGTCCAAAAAGCAAATAAATTATTAACTGACTTGCTCATTCTATCCCCCCGACCCTGCCAAAAAAAAAAAAAAAAAAAAAAAACCAGACATTTGGATCATCTGTTAGTTGCTTAGGCTGAAAACGTTGTAGTGATCTCAGACTCTCTTCCTCACACACCTACCTCCAATTCACCTACAGATCCTGTTGCTGCAAATTCTGAGTATTCTGAGTGTCTCATCACATACTTTCATCTACCCATCATCATATTTTGTCTGAAACTACTGTAATATTTTTATTCATCTTTGCTCCTTGCATACTTGCCCACCTGTAATATCCTTCGCATTTAGTGGTATTTTTCATAAGCAACTAGATATTGCTAGTCAGCTTCCTAGGGAAGCAGACTGCTAGAGAGATGAGTATGAGAGAGATAAATACAGTGCACTGGGGATTATTACCTGTGCAAGAGATGAAGCAAGACTGGGCAGAGGGAGAACGTGAGCTGTAATGCAGTCTTAACGAAGACCCCACCAACCCCACAGGGAGCTCTGAAATTGGCGTGGCCTTACACAATTGTTCCAAATTTGAGCAGTAAGATTAAGGCTTTATACTTCCATATCAACCAGACATTGTTGCAGACTGGCCCCGGAATGAGGCATGGCCTTGGGCAAGGCCACTCTCTTGTTAAGGCAATTCTAGGAGAGGACTGATGGCTGAGGGTTTTCTGCTGCTAGCATTTCTGTTCCCTGAGGGAATAAAACTGTCACTCCTGAAGAGGGTCTGGAAGGCACATCCCAGTGTCCAGTATATCAAATCATGTCACTTATACGCTGGCAATCTTTCAGTGGCTTCCCATCCTACACGGGATCAAGGTCAATGTCTTTTTCAGGTCTGTCAAGGCCCCTTGGTGATCTAGCTCCTGACTGCTTTGATACCATTACAACAATCCCTCATTCATTTGGCTCCAGCCACTCTGGTCTATTACAACAATCCCTCATTCATCTGGCTCCAGTCACTCTGGTCTATTACAACAATCCCTCATTCATTTGGCTCCAGCCACTCTGGTCTATTACAACAATCCCTCATTCATTTGGCTCCAGTCACTCTGGGTTATTCTTCCTCCTTGAGTATGTTCATCACAGGCCCATTTCAGGACTTTTCCACTTGTCCTCTCCTCTCCTCCACTGGCATTTTTAAATCTATGTATCACCTGGCTTGACCATTTACTTTAATCCAGAAGTTGGCAAAAAGTGATTTGTTTTGTTTTGTTTTTTTTCTGTGAAGGACCAGATAGTACATATTTAAAGTTGTGAGCCAGAGGGTCTTTGCCACAGCTACTGAGCTCTGCTACGGCAGCCTCAAAGCAACAACAGACAATATGTGAATAAGTAAGTATGGCTGTATTCCTATATAACTTTATTGATAAAAACATTTGCCTGTGGGCCATAGTTTGCTGACTCCTGCTTTGGTCAAATCTTGGCTCATATGTGGCCTCCTCTGCAAGCAGCATAGCAAGTTAATTTAAAAGCTTGGTTTGGAATCTGTTTGCTCCAGTGTCTCTTCTGGCTCTAATGATTATGACCTAGATAATCTTAGGTTTCCTGTGCCTTACTTTATTATAGCATGTTATAATAAGATCTTCTACATAAAGTTGATGGTTAAATGAGATAGTACATATAAAGCAATTGTAACAATGCATGGCACAAAATACATGCTTAATTAACAAACACCTGCCCATCACTCTTAGTTTCCTCACATTGCTTAGCACTCATCATTATCTAGCATTTAGTTAGTCATTACCTCTTCCCTTCCTACATAGAGAACATCAGTATCTCCTCCTTTTCTCCACTTGAATGAAGATCTACGACAGCAAGGACTGTGTTATTGAATTATAATAGGGTTGTTGATGATGTTATAATGGGCTTATGATTTCCTGGAAATGCAGGAGCCTCCCTAAACTTCTTAGGATCAGACTGATCTGGGCAGAGTCTAAGTAATGTGTTCAACTTAATACATCTCTACCTTACCCTGTTGGTAAGTCATGAGCCCTATTATAAGCAACTGAACTTTTAAAAATGTATTTGACAATCACTGCTTTATCAAAGTTTCAAGAGGAAAATTTGAATACTTCCTATTTACAACACTGTCTACTGTTCATATCCTAGAAAGTAACCCTCTCTCCTGCTGGGCGCAATGACTCACACGTGTAATTCCAACACTGCTAGGCTGAGGCGGGTGGATCACCTGAGGCCAGGAGTTCGAGACCACCCTGGCCAACAAGGTGAAATCCTGTCTCTATTAAAAATACAAAAACTAGCTAGGTGTGGTGGTGCATGCCTGTAATCTCAGCTACTCGGGAGGCTGAGGCTGGAGAATCACTTGACTCCAGCCATGGAGGTTGCAGTGAGCTGAGATTGTGCCACTGCACTCCAGCCTGGGTGACAGAGTGAGACTCTGTCAAAAAAAAAAAAGAAAGCCCTCTCTCCTTTAACTACACATCAAAGCCCTATCCAGCTTTGGCTGTACCTCCTTCTCTAAGCTACCGTTCAAGTCCATAGTGAACTCCATCCTCCAAATGCACTTCACTCTACCCTGATCACTATATTTAAAGTGCAGTCCTTCTCCCAACACTCCCAATTTTGTATTATGTTCCACTTATTTATTTATGTGTTTTCATGAAAGGCTTATCTTTTAATATGCTATAGTAATATTATATAGTAATATAGTAAGTGCTATTTTCATAAGTTTATTTTTTATTGCCTGCCTCCCCAGAATATAAGTTCCACAGGGCAGGGATTTGTCTGTTTGAGTAACTGATATGTCTTGAGTACCTGAAACACTGTCTGCGATGTAGTAGGCTCTTAATAAGTATTTGTTGAATATATTGCCCTTAACACATTGTCATTCTTTTCATTTTTCATTTTTTTTGTAATAATCAAATGTGTGTGTCCTTATTTTCATTCCCAAATTACACCATAAAATTGAGGATTGCTGGGTTTCTTCTCAACACCTTCCCCTGACAATGGCAAGAGCAATATTACATGATTAACAGAAATTTAATAAACATTTTTTAATGATTAGGCAAATAGACAAATGAACTGTGGCTTTGGGAGGTTATGTTGTCTTTCACAACAGGAACAGAACTGAAACCACGAGTGTTTGTTGTTGTCGTTACTATTTGTTTCTGTCTGTTATAGGGTGGATGTAAGATTTTATTAATTTGTTTCTCAATATTTTGTTTGAAGAAACAATACCCGCTAGTTGGAGATAATTATTTAGCTCCAAAGAACCTGGGTGGATCATTTGCACAAGTGAATGTTTTTAGAAGCCCTGAGGCATCAATACTGCTGTGCCAAACTAAAGATTTGGGGGAAAGAAGTTATTACTCCAGAATACTGTTTCCAACCACTTCTGGAAATCATTGAGCAACATAGAATTATATTAATTATATTCTTCTTTCTGAGAGAAAGATGTTTATTTTCCTTCTTCTCTTTAGGAGAAAAACAAAAGGTAAATTGCATCATTGCTACTGTGAAATTGCATGGTTAAGGAAAGTTTGAATAACATATTTTTCTATATAATAATGGAGGGACTAAAAATTCCATTAAAATACATCTGATACCAATTAAATTACAGAAATGAGAAAAGTTCAGGGTTTCAAAATCTAACTTCCATCGATTTAAACTTATCAAGGTAAATTCGACAGGATTTACAACAGCTACAATAAGATTAACAATTCTAACCAAAAAAAGAGTTGTTAATCCTATTGTAACTGTTCTAAATCCTATCAAATGAATACTACTCCCTAAATGAATTAAGGTAGAGAGTTGTTTATCCTATTCATAAAGATTTCTAAAAGCAAAGATTTCAAAAATTTTTACTTTATCTTCAAATTGTAAGGTATCTGGAATATTGCTTTTATGCTCACATAAATTCAGTTGCTTCATTGATGAATTATTGAACTCTGAGGAAGAGAAAGATGCAGTATTCTACATATAAAACAATGCTATGACTTTTAGCTTACTATAGTTTCAAAATAATGTTATCAAATATAAAGATAGTGACAAAGACAACTTGCTAATATATTAAATTTCAAGCAGTGGAGTAATTCTGATAATTCTATGAGAGTCAATAGATCAATAAAAATTTATTTATAGAATGTTAGATTTTCTTCACACAACTGCTAACAGTGGTTTAAGATTGTATATTTTGAACTCTAAAATAATTAAAAACGTAGTTTGCATATTTGTGCTATGTATTAACACTATTTCTCTAAATTAGAAGATATGTTCTTTTTTTCTAAAATAAAATTTTTTCCATGATGATAAAAAAATTCATTCAAAAGCACAAGTAAATTCTAAATATTTATTTAAGTGAAAATTTGAAACTCAACACTTAAGCATGCCACTTCCAACGTTATATTCTCCAATTCTAACTACAGAAAAAAACTCAAGTTGTTTCTCTAAGGCTTTCTGCTTCCTGAAAAAAAAAAAATCCCTTTTTAATAGTCTCTTCATGTCTTCACTTTTACTCATGTTTAATACAGACTTCCAGTAATCTTGATTATGCAAACTTAACAATGTTCCCTAGTATTTCATGCACAGGGATAAGCATAAAATATGTGATTCTGACATAATGTGCAGAATCTAAGAAAATCTTAAATGTTACAAAATATATTCATTAGCCGAGCATTGTGGCTCATGCCTGTTATCCCAACAACTCAAGAAATTAAGGTGGAAGATCCCTTTAGCCCAGGAGTTCCACACTTCCATGAACTATGATCATGACACTGCACTCTAGCCTGGGTGACAGAGAAAGACCCTACTCTAAAATACATATTTTATTTATGTATACACACACACACACACACACACACACACACACACATATATATTCTTCCTCTTTTCCTCTCTTTCCTTCTCTTCTTCAATCTATCCCTTTGTTTCATCCTCCCTTCCTTTCTTCTTTCCTTTTTCTTTCTTTTTCGACTTATCAATTTTATTGTAACCACAGCTGACCAACTTATCCTTTTCAGGTGCAACTTATAGTGAGTCCAGTGTTTAAGCTCTGGAAGGAGCATTCAGCTTTTTGTTATTTGTTATTTTTTGTATGTGTTTATTTTCAGTGTCTATAAATATATTATCCTGTCTATCACTGTGATACATTTAGAAATGAATGCAATTTTTACATTTGTACATAATATAAATATTAAAATAAATAGTATGCTTAAAATTACATATTACAGAAATACTGGGATCAATTTCATCAGTATTAATTTTTATAAGTTAACAGGCACACGCATTAATTGATGTGATGACTATGAAGTGAAAAATTCTGTCCTGAAGATACTTGGGATAACATACATTAAGTGTTTAGTAAGGCAGATAATGGAAAAGAGCAAGCTGAAACCTATCAGGCCAATATCCCTCCCCTGAAACACATACACACACACACAACACACACACACACACACACACACACGATAATTTGGTGTATACAAGAAAATCCCATGGTAATCAATAAACAATTAGTACCTCCCCTGGAATGGCCACTGTATATAGGACATCATTTGTTCTGGGTGGTATATCTGAGCTGGTTGGTATGTTTGAATTGTCATTGTAACTGGACTTGAGGTTGACACTCTGTCCAGGTTATTGGTGTTTCAAGAGTGATTCTTGAACATGGGCTAATTGATAGGTTTTCTGTGGCCAGTTAATCTCCAATGGTGAATTTGTCTGAAATAGTCCTTCTATTCTAACCCTTGTATCCCAACACAAAAGGAATGTTCTTTCATTATGAAAATTCAGCCTCATCCCAAAGTCTATGATTGAGGGTCCAATACCTTAGCTCCATCTATATCCTACCCTTCCCCAACAACGAAGAGATAACTCACAACTAGATAGCAGGAATGTCATTGGGACTAATCCAACATGAATATATCACTCTCTTCTGTTTACCTACAACTCATCTCTATTCTCTTGCCCTCACAGATCCTTACTTGCAATGTAGTCCTCCCTTACACCTTCTGAACTTTGTCAGTGAGGCATGGGATGAGATACTATATCTAGAAGTTTAAAAACAAGCTTCAATACCAGTCAGATATCTGGGGTTTGACCCCCTGTTCACTCCCTACTTACTAACAGTCCTTGACCAAGTCACTTTCACTGTCTGAGTCTCATTAGTACTTTCCACTAAAGAGTGGTGACCATCACAACACCTATCTCAGGTTTCTTGTAATGTCTGACTAGTATCTCAGCACAGAGCCTGAAACAATCTAAGCACATAATAAAAGGTACTTGGCATCATTTTTAATATGCCAAATTTGTATTACTAATGTTAGATTCTTAAATATTAATTAGCTGGATTAATCAGGTACAAATCAAGCCCAGCAGAATTTTTAAAACGCAGTGAAGATTAGGTACAGCTAAACACGATGAGCATGATGTAAAAACATACCCAGTGGACCTTCCCAGAACTATATCTCAGCATCTGATAATTGAACTGGTATAGTCAGCTGCGTCTGCATCCTCATTCTATTCTATCTATTGAAACCATGTAAGCTATATCTAGATTTTCCCTGAGGTCATGATGTAGTCTCCGTAAATATTCTACCCTCTGTCATCAGCTTTTATTCCTGCTTTCTAGCCTATGGCTGCTTTTTCTGCAAGATCTAGGGATCTAGGTCTCACTATTGTCTTTTCTAGTTCTCTTCAAATTGTCATTACCAGAGAGCCAATTAATCTTTTTTCATAGATATAATCCTTTGAAAATGTTTGAGAAAGTTTCTTTTTCTTCACATCCTTTTATTCTTCTTTTCATCATACCATAATGAGAATTAAAGAATAAATACATCAGGAATTGTATCAACCACAGATAAAATAATTTACCACTATTAAGCTTTATGTGATTATGTTTGTAATATTTCAACTGTATGATCCCAATTTAGTCAAGGATACTTAAGTTAGAATACGGTTTATAAATATTTGAGAACCAAACAGAATAAATATTTTAATACTGAATATTATCGTTGAAAAATATTTTAAGACTTCACTTCATATAATAAGTAATGTACAAAGAATGTTGGAAAATTATAGTTTACTTCCTGCCATTTTGCAGAATTAATGGCTAGTTTCAAAATAGATTAAGAAATTACATTTTTTTTTCCTAAGGTGGCAGATTAGAGGCTTTTAATGTGCCTCAGCCACTCGGAAATCACAAGATACTGCACAAAGTAAACTCTATGAGCTTTAATTCAATAAGAAAAGTGGAAACCCACTGGAATCATGAAGGACATTCAAGATCACAGGGAGGAGACCATGGGCAAACAGCCCCCATGACAGCATCCAGACTCACCTTTCCATTGGGGATCTGAGCAACCCAGGCCAAAGGAGAATACTTTGCTTCTCCCAAACCCTGGAGATAATTTGGGGAGAGAGATGAAGATGCTGTGAGAGAAAGACCTCAGGAAAAGCTGCAAAAATTTATCCAGACCAAAGACCAAGAGTAGAACGCCATTTTTAATCCAGGTACATACAAAGTCAGCCATTCTTTTGAGACCCTGCAGTGTGGCCATGCAGGGATTTTAGTTTTGGGTCAGAAATTGGAACACCTGCTCTGGAGTGAGGTAGGGGCTTCCAAAGCCAGAACTATGGAAAGCATCTCAGAAGTAGACATTGGAACTGTGGCCTTCCCCGTTGCAGGCCTGTGACATGAAGAGAGCTGCTTCATCTTCAGTTTCTCCTGGATGACAAGACTTGCAACCAGGGCCAGTTAGGAAACCTAGAACCAGCCTGCATGTATCATTGCTGGGTCCTGCACCCCAGAGATTGTGGTACAGTGGGACCCTTTCTGTTCCACCGCCAGGCAGAAATGCAGGCATGTGGAGCATCTGCTTGCCTAAGCCAGCAGCCTGAGCCACCACCCTTCATAGACATAGATCATGGTGCAACCTCCCTGTTCCATGCCCAGGCATATCTTCAGGCATTTAGAGTAACCCCTCACCAGGATCAGCACCCTGATCTGCCCCACCCTTCTTGTGCATAGATCGTGTTGTAATGGGGCCCTCTCTGCTCCACGTGTAAGCAGATCTCCAAGCATTTGGAGTAGCCACTCTCATGGACTTACAAACTGAGTTGCCCCACACTTCTTGTGCAGGAGCTCCCTTTTTGCTTTATACATAGGCTTATTTCCAGGCATTCGGAGTACCTGCTTGCCTGGTTTAGCAGCCTGTTTCACCCCACCCTTCCTGTGTAAAGATTCTGGTACAAGGAGACCCTCTCCACTCCACACCCAGGCAGATCTCCAGGTATCTGGAGCACTCACTCTCCTGGATTAGAAGTTTAGGCCACCTCCCATCCCTATAAAGAGAAGTTGACATACAGTAGGTTTCCCAGCTCCATGCCTAGGCACAACTCTGGGTGCTTGGTGGCCATCTACTAGATTCCTCCTCAGTGCTGATGCTTGTGCCTGCCACTGGGGGACCTGTAGGTGCACCTGCTCAGTCCAGCCCTGCCCATCTTGTCTCTGGTCCCCTGGGCTGTAGAGGGAGCTCAGACTACTGTGTACTCCATGAATTACCCTATTGCCTGGGGCAAAAGAGAGCTTCTCTTGGTAAATAAATCTCAGAGCTTGATCTCAAGATGAAGTATATGCTCCACCACATTGGCTGCAGCCAGCTCTTACCCATGAGGATCATCCACTGGCTTGTAGGTCAAACTGCACAACCCAATATAAATACTTCTGACAAAAGTGCTTAGGGCTGTAGAAGCAAAGCATCTCACCTAGCATTCTCTAAATTTACAACCACTGGGGAGAGGGGAAGGGAAAAGAAAAAAACAATAGTATAGAAAAAAAAAAAAAAGGGAAACATCCTAACAACATAAAATTAATTATAAAATTAGAAATGCCAGGATTCCCAGATGAGAAGAAGTTGGAGCAAGAATTCTAGCACAATTAAAAATCTGAATGTAGTGATACCATCAAAGGATCACACGAGGTCCCCGTCAAGTGTCCCTAACGAAAATAGAAATAACAAAGAAAGAATTCAAACCATGGATTGCAAGACAGGCTGAGATCCAAGACAATGCTGAAAATCAACACAAAGAGACTTCTAAAGCAGTATAGGAAATGAAGGAAGAGATAAACACATTTAAAAAATCAATCAAAGCTTCTAGAATTGAGAAACTCACTTAAAGAATTTCAAAATAGAATCCAAGCTTTATGAATAGACTGTACCAAGCAGAAGAAATAATTTCAGAGCTTAAAGATTGGTTTTTCAAACTGAGTTAGACAAAAATTCACAAAAGAGACTTAAGAGGAATAAACAAAGTCTATAAGAAATACGAGATTATATAAAATGATCAAACCTACAAATTATTGGCATTCCTGAGAAAGAAAAAGAAAACAACCTGGAAAATGAATTTGAAAAAACAATTCAAGAAAATTTTCCTTATCTTGCTACAAAAGTAGACATTCAGAAACAAGAAATCCAGAGAATGCCTGCAAGATACCATATAATACAAGCATTACCAAGGCATACAGTCACTAGACTGTCCAAGGTAAAAGCTAAAGAAGATATCTTGTCCTGGCACAGTGACTTATGCCTGTAATCCCAGCAGTTTGGGAAGCTGAGGTGGGTGGATCACCTGAGTTCAAGAGTTCAAGACCAACCTGGCCAACATGGTGAAACCCCATCTCTACTAAAAATACAAAAAAAGCCAGGTGTGGTGGAAGGCTCCCGTAATCCCAGCTACTTGGGAGGCTGAGGCAGGAGAATCCCTTGAACCTGGGAGGCAGAGGTTGCAGTGGGCCAAGATTGTGCCATTGCTATCCAGCCTGGGCAACAAGAGCAAAACTCCGTCTCAAAAAAAAAAAAAAAAGAAAGAAAGAAAGAAAAAAGAAAATATCTTAAAGGTGGTTAGAGAAAAAGATCAGATCACATACAAAAGGAATCACATCAGTCTAACAGCAGACTTCACAGCAGGAACCTTATGAGACAGGAGACATTGCAAACTTATTTTCAGCAATCTTAGAGAAAATAAATTTCAAATAAATTCCAAGAATTTCACATTCCAACAAACTAAGCTTCCTAAGCAAAGGAAAAAATAAAATCTTTCTCAAACAAATGAATGCTAAGGACATTCACTGCCACTTGATCAACCTTACAAGGATCTTAAAGGGAGTTCTAAACATGGAAATGAAAGAATGATACCTGCTATGATGAATCACACTTAAATACATAGATCTTATAAAGCAACCACACAAGGGAAACTACAAAGCAACCAGTGAACAACTTCATGATAGGATCAAAACCTCACATATCAATACCAAACATGAATGTAAATGGTCTAAACACCCCACTTAAAAGCCACAGAGTGGCAAGTTGGATAAATAAATAAGACCAGTCCATCTGCTGTCTTCAAGAGCTCCATCTCACACATTAGACAACCTCAAAGAAAAGGGTTGGAGAATTCAATTATACAAATTGGAAATGGAAAAACAAATAGCAAGGGTTATTCTTCTTGTATCAGATAAAACAGACTTTAAGCCAACAACAGTAAAAAAGGATAAAGTAGGGCATTACATAATAATAAAGGATTCTATTAAAAAGAAGAAATCTTAACTATCCTAAATATATATGTACCCAACATTGGTGCACCCAGATTTATTTTTAGAAAGTACTTCTAGACCTACAAAAATACTTAGACAGCCATACAATAATAGTGGGAGTCTTCAACACACCACTGATGGTATTAGACAGATCATTGTGGTAGAAAACTAACAAAGAAATTCTGGACTTAAATTCAACACTTGATCATTTGGACCTAATAGACATCCACAGAATACGTCACCCATCAACCATAGAATATTCATTCTTCTCATCATCACCTGGGACAGACTCTGAGAATAGTCACATGCCTGGCCATAAAACAAGTCTCAATAAATTTTTTTTAATTGAAATGTTACTCATATACTTTGGATATGTGTTCCCACCCAAATCTCAAATGTTATTCCCAATGTTGGTGGTGGGGCCTGATGAGAGGTGACTGGGTCATGGGGTGGATTTCTCATCAATGGGTTAGCACCTTGGTACCATCCTCATGAGAGTGAATGAGCTCTTGTGACATCTTTTCTTTTCAAGTGTGTAGCACTTGCCCCCCTCCCCTTGCTCCTGCTTTCACCATGTGATGTGCCTGCTTCTACCACAATTAGAATCTTCCTGAGGCCTCCCCAGCAGCAAATGCTGCTATGCTTTCTGTACAGCCTGCAGAATTGTAAGCGAATTAAACCTCCTTTCTTATAAAGTATCCAGTTTCAAGTATTTTCATAGAAATGCGAGAATAGAATAATACAGAAAATCGGTACTGAGAGTGAGGTAGTTTTATAAACATACTTGAAAATGTGGAAGCAACTTTGGAATTAGACAACAGGCAGAGGTTGAAAGAGTTTGCAAGACTCAGAAGAAGATAGAAAGGTGAGGGAAAGTTTGGAATTTCCTAAAGATTAAATGGTTAAATGTTTGTGACCAAAATGCTGATAATGATATGGACAGTGAAGTCCAGGCTGAAGATGTCTTGAATGGAAATAGAAAACTTATTGGGAACTGGAAAAAAGGTCACATTTGAAATGCCTTAGCAAAGAACAAGGCTGCATTGTGCCCCTGCCTGAGGGATCTGTGGATCCTTGAACCTGAGAGTGATCAGAGTGATCATGTAGGGTATATGGTGGAAGAAATTTCTACGCAACAAAACATTCAACATGTGGCCTGGCTGCTTCTAAAATCCTCTGCTCATATGATGGGGAAAATAAATGACTTAGAGCTGAAACATGTTTAAAAGGGAAACACAGCATAAAAATTTGGAAAAATTACAGCCTGGCTACGTGGTAGAAAAAGAAAAGCCCATTTTCAGGGGAAGAATTCAAGTGGTTTGCTGAGTAACCATTTGCTTGAAAATTCTACATAAGTAAAAAAAAGAAACCACAACAACAAAAAAGGACAGGTAGTAATAGCCTAGACAATGGAGAAAAAAAGGCCTCAAAGGCATTTCAGAGATCTAAGAGGCAGCCCCTCCCATCACAGGCCCTGAAGTTTAGGATAACAGAATGGTTTGTGACCAGGCCTAGGGCCATGTGGTCCTGCACAGCCCCAGGACATAGCTCCCTACATCCTGGCCACTCCAGCTACAGCTGTGGTTCAAAAGGGTCCAGGTACAGTTCACACCACAGCTCCAGAGGTTGCAAGGTGTAAGCCTGATGACTTCCATGTGGATTCAAGCTAGCAGGTTTCCAGAATACAAGAGTGAATGAGGCTTGGGAGTGTTCACCTAAATTTCAGAGGATGTATGGAAAAGCCTAGGTGCCCAGACAGAAGCTTGCTGCAGGGGAGTAGCCTTCACGGAGATAATCTACTAGTGAAGTTCAGAAAGGAAATGTGGTATCTGAGCTGCTGCACAGAGTCCCTGATGAAGCACTGCCTAGTGGAGCTGTGATAAAATAGCCATTGTCCTCCAAACCCCAGAGTGGCAGATCCACTGACAGCTTGCACCCTTCATTTGAAAAAGCCACAGGCACTTAATGCCAACTCATGAGAGCAGCTGTGGGAACTTAAGCCTGCAAAGCTATCAGGGTGGAGATGCCCAAGGCCTTGGGAGCCCACCCCTCACAACAATGTGTCCTGGATTTGGAACATAGAGTCAAAGGAGATTATTTTGAAGGTTTAAGATTTAATGACTGCCCTGCTTGATTTCAAACTTGTGTGGGGCCTGTAGCCCCTTTCTTTTGGCTGATTTCTTCCCATTTGGAATGGAATTATTTACCCAATGTCTATACCCTCATTGTATCTTGGGAGTAGCTAACTTGTTTTTGATTTTACAGGCTCATAAGTAGAATAAACTAGCCTTGTCTCAGATGAGACTTTGTACTTTGGACCTTTGAATTAATACTGGAATGAGTTAAGACTTTGGGGATTATTGGGAAGGCATGATTATATTTTGCAATGGAAGAAAGACATGAGATTTGGTAGAGGCCAGGGAAGGAATCATATAGTTAGGATGTGTGTTTCTACCTAAACTTCATATTAAAATGTAATCTGCAGTGTTGGTGTTGGGTCATGCTGGTAAATGTCTCATCAATAGTTTAGCACTTTGGTACCATCCCCATGATAGTGAGTGAGTTCTCATGCAATTTGCTCATTTAAAAGTGTGTAGCACCCACCCACACTCTCTTGTTCCTGCTTCACCATGTGATGTTCCTGCTTCCCCTTTGCTTTCTGACATGATTGGAAGCTTCCCGAGACTTCCTCAGAAGCAGATGCTACCATGCTTTCTGTATAGCCTTCAGAATCATGAGCCAACGAAACCTTTTTAAAAAAATAAATGTTTCAGTCTCTAAACCAGAGACTGGGTAATTTGTAAGGAAAAGGCTGAGTCATTATCACATTACCCAGTAATGTGAGAATGGACTAATACATATGGCAAAAATACTCTTGAATCAAAGGGGTATAAAATATAAATCCACAGCAAGAAAATCTCTCAAAGTCACACAATTACTCGGAGATTAAACAACTTGCTATGGAACGACTTTTGAGTAAACAATGAAATTAAGGCAGACATCAAAAACTTTTTGAAATAAATGAAAACAGACACAAAATATCAAAATCTCTGGAATGCAGAAAAAGTAGTATTAAGAGGAAAGCTTATAGTGCTAAATACCTACCTCAAAAGTTAAAAAGATTTCAAATTAGCAATCTAACATCACACTTAGGGGAAAAAGAAATACAGGAAAAAACGATATCAAGAACTAGCAGAAGAAAATAAATAACTAAAATCAGAGTGAAACTGAATGAAATTAAGACCCCCTAATCCAAACAAATAATTTTTAAAAATGGTCTTTTGAAAGGATAAACAAGACTGATAGACCACTAGCTAGATTAACAAAAGAAAAAGAAAGAAGGTCCAAATAAGCACATTCAGAAATGACAAAGGTGACATTGCAACTTATACCAGAGAGATAGAAAAGATCTTAAGAGACTTTTAGGAACACCTCTATGTACACAAACTGTGAAACCTAGAGAAAACAAATAAATTCCTGGAAACACACAATCTCCCAAGATTAAGTCAGGAAGAAAATGAAATTTTTAATGGACCAATATCTAGTTCTAAAATTGAATCAGTAATCAAAAACCTATCAAACAAAAAAAGTCCTGGACAAGATGGAATCACAGCTGAATCCTACCCAATGTACAAAAAGAGTTGGTACAAATCTTGCTGAAACAATTCTTAAAAACCGAGCAGTAGTACTCCTCCCTAACATATTCTATGAAGTCAGCATCACCCTGATACTGAAACCTGGCAAAGATACAATGAAAAAATAAAACACAGGTCAATATCCATAATGAATACAGATGCAAAAATCCTCAGCAAAATACTAGCAAATTGAATCCAATAGCACATCAAAAAGTTAATTCACCATAATCAAGTGGGCTTCATTACTGGGATGCAAGGTTTGTTCAACATACAGAAATCAATAAAGGTGATTTACCGCATAAACAGAATTAAAAGCAAAAACCATATAATCATCTAAACAGATGCAAAAAAAAAAAAAAAGCTTTTAATAACATCCAACATCCTTTCATGATAAAAACCCTCAAGAAACTAGGAAATGAAGGAACAAACATCCAAATAATAAGAGCCATCTATGACATATCCACAGTCAATATTATGCTGAACAAGTAAAAAGCTGGAAACATTCCCCTTGAGAAATGGAACAAGAAAGGGATGCCCACTCTCATCACTCTTATTCAGCATAGCACTGGAGCCTCTGGCAGAGCAATCAGGCAACAGAAAGAAATAAAAGGCATCCAAATAGAAAATGAAGTCAAACTACCTTTCTTTGCTGATAATATGATTCTATACCTAGTAAACTCTAAAAACACTGTCAAAAAGCTCCTAGAACTGATAAGTGTCTTTAGTAAAGTTTCAGGAAACAAAGTCAATGTACAAAAATTGTTATTTATTTATTTAAGTAATTATTTTATTTTATTTTTTAAGTTCCAGGGTACATGTGCAGGATGCAGGTTTGTTACACAGTTAAACCATGTGCCATGGTGGTTTGCTGTACGTATCAACGCATCACCTAGGTATTAAGCCCAACATACATTAGCTCTTATTACTAACGCTCTCCCTCCCACCCTCCCCCAGCAGGCCACAGTGTTGTTCCCCTCCCTGTGTCTCTGTGTTATCATTGGTCAACTCCCACTTATGAGTGAGAACATGTGGTGTTTGGTTTTCTGTTCCTGCATTAGTTTGCTGAGGATAATGGCTTCCAGCATCATTCATGTCCCTGCAAAGGACATGATCTCATTCTTTTTATGGCAGCATACTATTCCATGATGTATATGTACCACATTTTCTTTATCCAGTCTATTATTGATGGGCATTTCAGTTGATTCCATGTCTTTGTTATTGTGACTAGTGCTGCACTGAGCATATGTGTGCATGTATCTTTATAACAGAATGAAAAAATCAGTAGCATTTCTATACATCAATGACATTCAAGCTGAGAGCCTAATCAAGAATGCAATTCCATTTAGAATGACCACACACACACAAAGAAATACCTAGGGATACATCTAACAATGGAAGTAAAGGATCTCTAGAAGAACTACAAAATACTTCTGAAATAAATCATAGATGACACAAACAAATGGAAAATCAGGCCATGTTCATGAATTAGAAGAATCAATATTTTGAAAATGGTCATGCTTTCCAACATATACTACAGATTCAACACTATTCCTATCAAGCTACCAATGTCATTTTTTATAGAACTAGAAAAAAAATTATGAAATTTATATGGAATAAAAAAAGAGCCCAAATAGCCAAAGCAATTCTAAGTAAAAAAGACAAAGCTGGAATCATCACACTATCAAACTTCAAACTACACTATAAGGCTACAGTAATGAAAACAACATGGTACTGGTACAAAAACAAATACATACACCAAGTGAACAGAACAGATAACTCAGGAATAAAGCCACAAAGTTCACAAAAATAAGTAATTGAGAAAGGACTCCCTATTCAATTAATGGTGTCAGGAAAGCTTAATAGTCACATGCAGAAGAATGAAACTGAACTCCTACCTTTCACCATATACAAAAATTAACAAGATGAATTAAAGATTTAAATGAGTATATTAAAGAGTTGCCTGCACACCTATGTTTGTTGCAGCATTGTTTACAATAGCTAAGATTTGGAGGCAATCTAAGGGTCCATCAACACATATGATTGGGAAAATGTGATATACAATTGAGAACTATTCAGCCATAAAAAAGAATGAGATACGGTCATTTGCAACAATGGTCAATATTATGCTGAACAGGCAAAAAGTTGAAAACATTCCCCTTGAGAACTGGAACAAGACAGAATGGTAACACAATTCTGGATATCAATCTTGGAAAAGGATTTATAATTAAGTCCTCAAAAGCAATTACAA
This sequence comes from Trachypithecus francoisi, assembly GCF_009764315.1. Taxonomy (NCBI): domain Eukaryota; kingdom Metazoa; phylum Chordata; class Mammalia; order Primates; family Cercopithecidae; genus Trachypithecus; species Trachypithecus francoisi. The sequence continues at coordinate 153,849,254 of NW_022681454.1, read as the reverse complement.
CAAAAACAAAAATTGACAAGGGAAATCTAATTCAACTAAAGAGCTTCTGCACAGCAAAAGAAACTATTAACAGAATAAACAGCCTACAGAATGGGAGAAACTATTAGCAAACTATGCATCAGAAAAAGGTCTAATAGCGAGAATCTATAAGGAACTTAAATAATTGAGCAATCAAAAATCAAATAACCCCGTTAAAAAATGGGCAAAATACATGAACAAACACTTCTCAAAAAAAAAAAAAAAAAAAAAAGACACACAAGTAGCAGACAAATACATTTTAAAACACTCATCATCACTAACCATCAGGAAATGCAAATCAAAACTACACTGAGATACTATCTCATACTGGTCACAATCACTATTATTAAAAGGTCAAAAAACAAAAGATGCCATATTGCATGTGGTGAGAGGGGAATGTTTGTACAATGATGGTGGGCATGTAAAGTAGCTCAGCCACTGTGGAAAGTAGTTTGAAGATTTCTTTAAAAATTTAAAATGAAGCTACCATTTAACTCAGTAATCCCATTATTGATTATGTATCCAAAAGAAAAAAAAATATTCTACCAAAAAAGGCACATGCACTCACAGGTTCAGTGCAGCATGATTCCCAAGAGCAAAGACATGGAATCAACCTAGGTGTGCATCAACAGTGGGTTGGATAAAGAAAATGTGGCACATAGACACTATGGAATACTATGCAGCTGTAAAAAGAATGAAACCTTGTCCTTTGTATCAACATGAATGGAGGTGGAAGCCATTATCCTAAAGCAAATTAATGTAGAAACAGAACATCAAATGCTGCATGTTCTCATTCATAAGTGCAAACTAAACGTTGGGTACTCACAGACATAAAGATGGCAACTACAGAAACTGTGGATCACTAGACGAGAGGATGGAGGGGTGAAAGTATTGAAATACTAACTATTAGGTACTATTCTTGGTATGTGGGTGATAGGATCAATCATACAACAAACCTTAGCATCATGCAATATACCTAGGTAACAAAACTGCACATGTACCCCCTGAATCTAAAATAAAGATTGAAATTATTTTTAAAAAGGAATTATGCATTATAACTCATAGAAATTAAAATATGAAATGCTGACTAACCCAAAATGTTATGTAAAAATTATACTTACGATGGTATTTATAAAAATAAAAATCTAATATTATTCTAATTATAAATGGAATTATTCTATTTTAAATTATTATTTAGATTTCATTTTGGGTATCTAATAAGCATACATAAAAAAGAAACTATGCCTTTTTGTTCTAAAATCTAACTTCAGTAAATGCATCATTGGTGTTTATTTTACGTAAAATTTAAGTAAATTTAGTATTTAGTAAACAATACAATTGTTCATGCTTTTATAACTATCAATTAATCAAGGAATCCAAATTGTCTGTGTTATAAACATGAATAAAAGAGAATAATAATTTAACAAATACATTAAAACAAACGCAAAATGAACCTTTTCAGATTTTGATTTAGCTAATTGGAAACATTGTATCAGAAGAGTTATTCAGCAATCAAAGAAAAAGCTTGATTTCAGAAGCAAAATGATCTTGATATTCAGAAAAGCAGCAGAACAGTAATTTCACTACTGTCTTTATGAGTGCCTTGCTTAAATTGGGTATTGATGGGTTTAGTCCCCATTGCTAAATGCATAAAGAAATCTTTGCCCAGAGCAATTAAAAAGACTAAAGGGATGATAAATAATGAGATGTCTATGAAAAAGGAAAGTGGTTTCTAACAGGCTTGTCAACTAACTCTACGCCACAATATCAGCCCTAGCTGGAAAATTTGATTATGTTGTTTTGCAACAATGATCGTCTCTGAGGAACAAATTGCATACCTGCTTTGTATAACCATTTAGTCATTTAATCACTGTTCATGTTTTATGTTACACCATTTTCTGGAAACCTCCGTAGACCACAAGAGTCAAGACATTCCTAAGCCATTTGCTCTTTATATTATTCTTTTTTTTCTCCTCTGTTTACAATTGAATTGGTGAAACAAGTTTAACAGTATTTAGACAATTCTAATTTTATGTAGTTTGTCCAGTGTCTCTTGTCAATGCAGTGGTAGGTCTAGTTACCAGTTTCAGAAAATAGATGTAACCTGGTTTCCCTATAGAGCTGCATGGATGAATAATGTGATGATCAGAAGCAAGAGCCTCCCCTGCCCAAAGATTATGCTCTCTATGCTGCAATCCACCAAGCAAAGCAATCCATGATACACATCCCTCTCTACAGTGTTTTTCCAGAAGGACTGGCTTTATATCACCCTCCTATGTCTCCTCTAGGAGAATACTACATTGCTATCCAATCTATCTTTTCAATTCCCTGAGAACAAATTACAGACCTGCAAATTGAGTCAAGCCATATACAGTAGTAGCTCAATTCTGAGCTCTGTTAGTCACAGAAAAACTATTTTCAAGTCTAGTGATGTTGGTACTGGTGGTGTTTTCTAAAAGCAAAGTAACAGGGATGTATATTTTTGTATGCCCTTGGAAAGTTTCATCTGGGTGCCCTGCACAAGCCCATCTCTCTTAAGTTCACCTAAAGTAGTTTGGTTACCAGGCTGTTATCTATTCTCTTGACAATTGCAGTACAGCAAAGTTGCCTTTTTCTGATAAAACTTTTCCCTGGGAAGAACTTAGTATATTCCAGGTTATTATTTTTGAAGACATTGCTTTTATAACCCTCAGTATTAAATGTGATGTCTAAGTTGCTTGCTTGTCATTTGTTGAGTAAATAAACATAATGGCAGCCTTGCAACATGAACTAGATTGTCTATAAGCCCACCGGAAGTATAGGCAGTGGCTAATATATTCTGTTTCTAACTCAGCATTATACCCAGTGTGGAAGGGAAAAAATTATTTTCTAACATTCTCCAATGTTCACTGGTTAGTACGGGGGAAATACTAAGTCAGGAGGTGAACTAAGTTAAGAAAATGTGAAGTGTCTTAAAAAGCAAGAACGAGCCAAGAAGCATATTTGCTGGAATCATTAAAAAGAGAGTTTAGATTTATGATGTAGTCTCAATAGAGGCTGGTTAGTGAAAGAAACGCCTACTTAGCCTCTTCATATTAGGCCTCAATGTCACCTGTGAGTATCATGATCAACAGGTAACATTGGTGTTTCTTAGGTAAGTAAATCTTAGCATATTCTCTTAGATAAATGTATATTCTTTTCTTTTCTTTTCTTTTCTTTTCTTTTTTTTTTTTTTGAGACAGAGTCTTGCTCTGTCATCCAGATTGGAGTACAGTGGTGTGATCTCGGCTCACTGCAAACTCTGCCTCCCGGGTTCAAGCGATTCTCGTGCCTCAGTCTCCTGAGTAGCTGGGATTACAGGCACATGCCACCATGCCCAGCTAATTTTTGCATTTTTAGTAGAGATGGGGTTTCACCCTGTTGGCCAGGCTGGTCTTGAACTCCTGACCTCAGGTGATCTGCCCACCTCGGCCTCCCAAAGTGCTGGGATGAGCCACCGCACCCAGCCGATGAACATATATTCTGGATTATTTTTAAATGTTTAAAATAGTGTCAAAATATGACAAATTCGTATTTGTGTTGAATATAATCAATAATAATAAATAGCATTCACTGCACACAGGCCAGTTTATAGGACTTACAGATGTAATTATTTATAAAACATTTTGTCAAGATGCTTATAATCTCATAGAAGGAGAACATGGGAAAATGCAAAGTCCAATAATAATGCAAAATCAAGATTCCTTTTAAAAGCAGTTAAACATTTATTAAGAGATCGCTACATGTCAGGAATCTTTCTAAGTGTTTTACTCATTTAAACTTCTCACCAACTGAAGAGATATGCGATATCATTATCTCTCTTTTGTAGAAGAGGAAAGCGAGGTAGAAAGAAGTGAAATAAGTTAGCTTGCCTATGTTCCCACAGCTAGGGTGTGATAGAGACAGATTTGAGCCAGGTAGTTAGACAGTTTTACATGAGAACCCTAATAATAAGACAGAATTCTCTCTTTTAAAGATTGGTTTATCGCAGGCAGGGCTCAACAAAAGAGAGGTGACCAGTCTGTAGATGCTTTAAAAGAGGTGACATTTCAGGAGGAGTCAAAGGATAGTCAGCTACATATTCTACCTTCTCTCATTATAGTTCATTGTTGTAATATATCTAAGTTAGCGTATCTTCTTTTGCCTACTCCTTCCCCAAATTCATCTTATCCTTATTCCTTCCCACCTATGAACCCTGCTCATTCTGACTTACACTATGATTTCTTTCCTTTCCTGGATTCAAAGACAGAATTGGATATGAAGATTATTACTTTGGAAATTTGATAGCCTAAAATATCCTCATCTTCTGCAAAACATGTGCTTCAAATTAAGCTTGCACGTCTCTATACATCAGAGTAGGAAATGTATCTTTTTAATACAAGTGGTCCATATAGTTCAGATTAAAATTCAAGACAAACAGATAGCTTCGTATTACATGGCATCGGCATGATAATTTCAAATCTAGGGAGGAAGAATAAATAAGAATTTCCCTGCTTTTGATGTCTGTGAAATAGACTTCCTTCTAAATCTGATGCTTAAATAATTGTACTTCAGACTACTTTTAGCTTTATAAACCCAGCATATTTTCTAATAACTACCTGATCAGCATTCAGAGTATTTAACTAAATACTGCATTTAATAAAATCCACTAGCCTCCAGCAACATTCTAAAGTTCCTTTCCATTGAAATTTGCCTGAGGATTCAAAGTACTGTTTCTGCTAGATTTGAAAATGCTATTTTGTGTGGTATAACCAAATATAAAAGACTATAGAATCAAAAATACAGAATATGCATTTACTAAATAGCTATAATTCAAGCAGTAATATCAATGTTTGAATTTTTTTATCTTTAAAATGCAAGTACTTATGTTTATACCAATTGTTATTCAGCAGAAAAAATAACAAAAAATAAGAGTTCTTGGGATAGTTATAGGAAAATGAGAGAACAGTCATATTAGGGTGCTTGAAAAGTCAGAATGAATATTCTGATCTTTCTTATCCATAAAAGAATAAATGATTCATTTATAAAATAAATGATTATTGATTGATATCATTACACAATTACAAAAATAGTGATGCAACGCTGTACTAAGACTTGCTTTTCAACAGAGATATGTTACATTTAAAGACAATAATTAACTAAATTTAACCCTAATGGTTATGAGATTATACCTGAAGATACAGAATAAAGAATTTTATTTTTCTGTACCCATTAGTTTTGTCTTTGAAGAATATATCTTCTGACAGAAGTATCTTTCCACAGTATCATAACAAATTATTCTACTGCCCCACAGAACCAAAATGAATGCTCTCCCCAACAAGAGTTGAACCCCGTGTTGAGATTGATGACACCACACACTTCCTCATAAGTGTATGAAAAAGTTCACTATTCACATAATAAGGCTGTGTGGGTAGAGTAAGTGGCTTCTAAGAGGGTCCAAACACTGAAAGGAGAGAAAATGAAAAAGATACTTGCCTAGGGCTTTTATGGTGGTTAGATCTGGCACGAAAGGAAACAGAATCCTGATAGGATAATCAGTTGCTCACATGTAGGACAAAGAGGGAAGAGGAAGAGGTGAGGCTTACAATCTATCAGCATTCAAACATCAAAAATCGGAGTCACACTGTTTATTACACAAATATGAGCCAGTTTGGAAGGGAGGCAGGATCTGTAGAATAAGATGTCAGCAAGGGCCAGATCACGAAGACCCTTAGAGGGAATAGAAGAAAGTTTGGAATTACCTGGGACTAAAACAAGGAGATATAAAATCGTTTTAAGCACAGAAATGATACAACATGATTTCCATGTTTAAAATGATGCCTTTGGCTGCTTGGTAGAGAATGGGCTTCATAAAGGCAATGGTAAAATTAGAGAGGCCAGTTAGGACAGTAAGAGTAAGCATGTAAGGGAGACAGTGGCTTGCACCAGACTGGTGATGCCAAAGGAAGAAATAAGTGATACATGTCTGTGGTTAGAACCTAAAGGACTGTAGAGAGAAGAAAGGGAGAGAGTGGGACATGAAAGAACCTTTAGTCTATGACTGTAGCAACCAGATTTATGGTTGCACAATTTATAGAGATGAAAGTTTCAGAGGAATAGCTATTCTGCCAAAAAAAAAACCTTTGTTCAAATAACTACTTGTTGAATTAAAAGGTAAATTAAATATTTGTACAGAGTCTGTAAATGTCATTACTGACATTTATGCATATATTAAAGAACAAAATTTGTATACTCAATAATTAACGAAATTTTAGTTGTATATTTCTTCATAAAGTGTAACATAATTTATCATCTCGTGGTAGTTCCCCCATTATCTCATCTCTAAAAATGAAAATATTCTGATGAATTGCTTTTAGAGTCACTTTCTATTCAAATTATAGTCAGTCTGATTCTAGGTGTGCAGAGAATGGTTAAGGTATAATATACCAAACACATGTGTTGTGAAGTTAGAAGTGGAGCTTTGTGTTCTACACAAAGAATGATGGATGAATCTAAAATTCTTTCCTGAGCCTTGATTATTTAGGTTTTTGATGTTTCTGCATTGTCAGCTAAGAAGAAAATTCTGTTTTTTACAAACAGTTCTCTAATGATAACAAATGGTCAAATTCATCTTGCCAAAATCTCCTTTTTTAGAGTATTCTTTCTGGAGATTGATGACTTTTAATAGTCTCCATATGCATACCCAGTCTACATAAGATATAACAACATGTAAGATGAGTTAAAATGAACCAAGAATGCCATATTGTAAGTATTTTTTTCATTTAGGTTATCCTTTTTTCAAAGGCCATGACATTTTACCTGACGTTTTAGCAGATTGGTCTGCCCTGCTTAAAAGAAAATCAGAAAGAATATTAGGAAAGAGACTTCAGAAGCCAAAGCTTGACCTTAAAGTGTGCTGATGACCTCTGAACCAGCTTGAATCCCTTTTGTTCTCTAATGTCGCATGAATAATAAATAAAACAATATCACCAGAGGTCTACACAGGTGCTGTGTAAGCCAAAGAATGTAACAGCACAGCAGAGCTTGATTCTGAAAGCTAATAAATCAAGAAATAGTCTAGGTAGTAAAACTGCAACAGTAGCATGGCTGGTTGATAGCCATGACAGCCACACTGAATTAAATGGGAAAAAAAGAAACAATTGTGCTCCATTGCTTTATTCCTTTTAAAGCTAATAGAAGCAGAAATACAAGCGTTTACCATTCTTTTAGCAAAATAGACTTTTCAAAAGATGGATGTATCCACCTGTGTCATACATAAAACATATATCATGTCAGGAAGCACTAGATTTCTCTCATGGTTAGAAGTTATGTGATTTAGAACTTATTCCCTAAATTCAGCAGTTAAGGTAGGTGAATCATTCCTCTGCCAAAGCAGAGGAGTAGAAGTTGTTTTACTGATGCATTCATTTAGAAACCCCATGATACCTCATTAACTAAAAGAGCCATATAAAACTGCAACAATTTTCAGACTGTTATGTCAGTCTCATTAGGGATTAAGTAAAAGTATTGCAAACCAATTCATGAGAATTACTAGAGGGTAATCAGGTAAAGGCCTGTGGTATAGTGCTAACAAACAATGCATTTATGTACAATTGATATTTGCATTGGTGCTTCTCTCCATTCCATAATTCATTGAAAATCCGAAAGTTGTAACCGATAAGATTTCTGAGAGTAAAAATATTTATGACAAGTTAAAAAGTGTAAATTAAAATAGATAGCTGTATAAATTCAATTAGTCCTCAGTGGAAACTTTAAATAAATTCCTTTGTAGACTATAAGTAAGCAAAATGTTACTTTAATACATGTATTTTAAAAAGTTTTATTAAAATATGAATAACAAATATCTATGGTAATTTTTCTGATGTCTTTTAAAACCCATTATAATTGTTTACTGTATTTTAAAAGCTGCTAATACATCTAGATACAATAGAGTATTAAGATACAGTCTCTGTAGCAGAATTCCAGCTATAGCTGTGTGTCCCTTAGCCAGTTACTTAACCTCCCCGTGATCCCAGTTACCTTACCTGAAAAATGAAGTCTAATGATGGCAGCTACCTCCTGGAATTGGTAGAAGAATGACATAAATGAATACAATTAAAATTCTTAGGATAGTGGTTGGTACATTGTAAACAATGATAAAATAACGCTATATTTATTGTGTACAATCAGGAGTTTTCAACTTCTGTGTGCCATGGACTCCTTTGGAAGCCTAATGAAATGTCTCTCATAATAATGTTTAGAAAAATAAATATGATTCCAAGGGAAGTCAATTGTATCAAAATATACTTTAATCCACACACTCCCACACCCATAAATAAAGAGTAAGACCCCCTGAGCTATATACATTGTCCAAAAAGTCCTGTTATTCATCCCTTTAGTTGTTGTTGCTTTTTCTTGTAATCCACTTTGAATTCATAAAGTATCATTAGCCACTGATTTGTTTAGTGTATAATATTGTTCACTTAGACATAGGAGTTTTTATTTTTTAATACTAATTCTATTCTGAAAATGTAGATTATATTACACACATACGTATGTGTATTCCCAAAGATTTTCCAACATATGTGCATATACAAGATAAATCCACATTACATTCAATGCTCCAAAATAGACTATTTCTAAATCAAATTATGTAGAGCTCATTATAATATTTAAATTTTATTACTATTTTAAAGTAATCAGATCAGATGTTGAGCCATAATGCCCCAAACCTCTAGAATCAAAAAATTTAAATAAACAGTAACATTAAATTATATTTAATATTATATTTTTCAAAGTTATCACATAAACGAAAAAAGAATTGCTTATATAAGTACGGTGCAGATTGCATAAAGGTGTCTTAAATTTCTACAACTGGATATAGCAAAAGACACAAACAAGTCAATAATAGGTCAGATTTAGAGTAGAAGAAAATAGAATATGCAAACAGATGAGGTTTATGAAGCTTTTAAAAAGAATATGAAATAAATCTTACTGAACTTGCACTGCTAAACACTGAAAAATTCAAGTAAGTGATATTTTTAGCACATTCCACTATAACACAGGTGCAAATTTAATCAGTACAGCCCTTGTGTAAAAATTCCTTTAAAAAATTCTAGCAGTGGAATTGTTTTACCACTACTAATTGTAAAACCTATAAATAGGGCAAACATTTTTTATTTTCCAAAAAAATGGATTGAGCAACAAATGAGAAACATGACTTGAACTAAGACTTTGTAATCTTTAGCACATTAGTCAACATGCTTTTAGAATAAGTGGCCAAGTGATTATAGACAGAGATTAAAATACCTGAAAAAGTAATTGTTAATACTTTTAGCATTATTTTATTCACACCCCCAAAGGTACTAAAATTATTTTCAAAACAATAGAAAAACCTCTCTGATGATAGCATTCATTGATATGATTGATACTAAGTGCACTTTCCAAAGGAAATACTGAACAACAACAAAATTACTGGTGTACAGAATATATATGTAATTGATACTAATGCTTGAGAGGCCTAAATATTAAATGAAAATTCCATGTACTTGTCTTTTATAATTTAATTTGAAACCAAATAATTTCTTATTCAAAAACGTAAAATGGGGGCCAAGCATCATGGCTCATGCCTGTAATTCCAACACTTTGGGAGGCTGAGGCAGGAGGCTCATTTGAGCTCAGGAGTTCCACAACAACTTGGCAACACAGTGAAACCCTGTCTTTACAAAAATATTTTAAAAGTTAGCCAGGCATGGTGGTTTACACCTATAGTCCCAGCTACTCGAAAGGCTTGGCAGGAGGATTGCTTGAGCTCAGGATGTAGAGGCTTGCAATGAGCCATGATTGCAGCACTGCACTCCAGCCTGGGTGACAGAACAAGGTCCTGTCTTAAAAATAAAATAAAATGTTTATCTTTTCCTTTACAGAGTTTTTCCCTAAAAAGACTTCAACTTCTTCAAATCACTTTTAATTTTAGAGCCTCTTCTCCCTATTTAATTTAATTACCAATAAAAAAGGAAGTTTATAGTTAAGATCCAAATGAGAAGCTTGTGAGTAATAGTTTCTAACTGTAACCAATTTCTCCTCCAATTCTATTTGATCCAATTCAACAAAAATGCCATGGCCTGTAATTTACATAGCAAAGTTAATTTCAAACTGTCTGAAATTACACAATGCAGAATGAATTTGAGACAGCAGAACGTTTCAGAAGACAAGAAGACACTCAATCAAAATGTCTACTCTCATCTATAATGTTGTATATCAAAATCTTAAGTGGCCCTGATGTATCAGAGCTACATATTACACACACACACACACACACACACACACACACCCCAGAGAAAGAGAGAGAGAAATGCATAACTTTGGGAAAAATTTTACTGTCTCAGGAAGACTCAGGAGTAAAGGATCTGTTATCTAACAAATAATATAGTATCTCCCTTAGAAAAATGCCTGTATATGCAAAAGGTTTAGTAAATTTTTTTATAGACAAACACATTTGCATTTAGCTTAGGTTGTTTGTGGAAGAGTCTATGGACCTTTAATTTAAGGGTTAGGCTTACTGTTAGCCCGTTTAAAACAAAACATCTGTGCTTATCTGCCTGTGACCAATTATATTAAAGACATCAGCTCACAAAAGGTTAAATGCTATGGCTCCTTTTTCAAACACTGCAAACATAAAAATATACAGTAAGCCAACTAGGCATTAAAAATACAACAAAATAACAAACACACACACGCACACACAAATATAGGCACACACACGTGTACCCATACAGATGCACAAACAGGTTCTACTTTTAGTGTTAAACATGGAGAATGCAACTGCTCACATCACATAAAAGCCCACACACTCCTCTGCATTATCTCTACTATTTCTGGGCTATTTCCCCATACATGGGATAGAACCACTGTGGAAATATTTTTAATCAGGTCTTTGGACGTTTAACCCTGCATACCAAAGCAGGTTAGGCAGGGATTACTATGTGGTCTTGTCCATACTTTATCAGCCCCACGAAAGTTGCTGTGAAAGTGGTCCTATAACGGTTGTTTGACAATATCTTCAGAAATACATAGCAGTTATATTCTTTGTCTGTAACTAATCTTATGGTTTTCTGGTCATCATTTTCTATCTTCACTCCACAATAGTTGGAACCCTAAATCTTCATTTAATCTTATGGGGTTGAGTACAGACCATGAAGCTAAACTTACCAGGATCAGAATCCTGTCTGGTTCTACCGCCTCCCAGCTATGTAACCTTGGGTAAGTTTCCCTAATTTATCTGTTCCTCAGTTTGTTCATCTCTAACATAGTAATCTTTAATAATACCTAGATTATAGGATTGGATTGTGATGAAGGTAAGATAGGCTAATATATACAAAAGTACATAAAATAGTGTCTACACATTCTCCCCAGAAAAGTGCTTTGTAAGTTTTGGATATTGTAATTTTTCATTTATTTACAAGCCAAAACACAGAGTAAATGAAGTCTACATAGCTTCAATTCAGAATATATCAAAACTCACCTTGAGAAACACTGATTCTTCAAGATGATCCATGACAAAAGCATTGGAGAAACAAAGTTTAATATACGTCTCTTACACAAAGCCATCAGCTTATTAAAGACTCTGAGAAGTTTATATCTTTTTTAGCCCACATTTCCCCAAACTTATTTGATTATATAACCCAATTTTGTCTATTTGTTTATAAGGTTTGAATTTTAAAAGTACCATATCTTAAAAACTACTATATTTTGAAAATTGTATTTCTCCAATACATGCAAAGAAAGGGAGCAAAGGGAGGATTAAAGTGAGACTGGAATGACAACAAGGATTTTTATCCTGTTTTTGCAGCAACATCTGGGAGCAGCCTGAAAACAGAAAGGGAATTAAAGCTAAATCATTAACATTAGAAAAGCTCTCTACTATGAGAAAAAGCTATTTTCTATGAGAAAAACAACAACAACAATAATAGAGTAAAAGGATATACTTTGAAAGCAGCAAAGCACTATATTTTCACAGGATAAAATGATTTGATGATAAGGAGGAAATTAAGAGCTCCACCTTTGAATCCCATTTGAATTTCATTTAGTCAACCCAGTGTTGTCCCAGTTATCTACAAGTATCTAAGCCAAACACTCTCATTTCTCAATTATTTCAGTTACTTGAGGGAATTCTTTCCTACACTATGTTTGCATTGTTTTTCATGATATTAGTATCTTCCTAGATGATCTCTTTGCTCCCTTATCAGTTAGTACCTGGATCTCCTCTCTTTCAATGATCTTCTATTTTCATTACATCTCATTCTTTCACGCCCAACGTAGCCTACACCTGATGTGAGTAAACCTAGTAGATTATTCTCACCACTGCATCTCATATTCTCAGGCAGTGGTGAGCCTTTGCTCCAGTGCTAAACTCCATCTTAAATAGCTCCCTCTAGCTTCTTCATTCACTCCTTAATATGTAAATTTAACAACTTAACTATGAAGTTTAACTGTTTTTCTTTTGCTTGAGTATGTTATCATATACGGATATCTGTTCTTGTATTACTAGGTAACTACCACAAACATTAAGAACTATAAGCATTCTTTTTTACAGCCCTAAGAATGTAAAGAATAGCCACTTCAGACAGTTTTTCCAAAAACAAACAAACAAGATGAAATGCAGATGCATAAAAGTGTTCAAGAACGTATTTTAAGAATATTCTGAGGCCAAGTTTAAAGCAAACACTTAATGCAGAGGATTTGAAGTAAGCAATAACTCACTACATTCTATAAATTTTTTAAAATAATTAGGTGTTGTCATTCCAAGATTCAATCTTTCTTCAACTGAGACTCAGAAGGGGAAAGTGACTGAAAGTCTAAGTCAGCTAGTAAGGCTGCTTTCACGACTCAAAGAGAACACAAGTAAATCAACAGTGTAGGAGAGGTTTCTACTCGCACATTCATCATATAACTTCCATTCTGACACGGCACACATAATTCAATCAAACACTAAAGACAAGCCTACCGTAACCATGACACTGCATGATTCATGATGACATTGTAGATAATGAAAAAAATTTTAGAAAGACTCCAGCAACAATCTATTCCCTATAGTAATATGAGTAGTAATAACAACTGCCAATTATGGAGTGCCCACTGCTTTAGGGTAGGACCTTTATTTACACAATTTTAAAAGCTCAAAACAGGTTTCCAAATAGTCATTCTTACTCCACATTAGAGAAGCCAAAACCAAAATTCAGAGAGATTTAGTATATGCCTCTAATCAATTAAGTATTAGAGCTCAAATTGGATCCTAGGTCTGTTTTATTTCAAAGTCCTTATTCTTTAAATGATCTCAAACTTCTCAGCTGTTGTGCTTGAAATATCCCTGAGTGATAATCATTAAATAAATTTGAAAAATAAAGCAAAGAAGCTCTTAGTGACAATTATTAATCTAAACTGACACATGTACAGCTAACAATAAAAATTACAAAGGAGAATAGATGTGAAATTGTCTATATCATAGACACTATGGGAATAATAAAATTACCTTTTTTTGTATGAAGAGAATTGGGAAATTCTAATGAATTAAATTCACATCTTTAATTACTATTAACAAGTGGCCAAATACAAACATTCAGAGAAAAATTTAGATAAATGTTAGTATTTATTTCATTCTAATTGCTTGTCATATCTTACCATTATAGTCATAGTCCCAAATTGGCTAAGCTTAAGTATAGCATAAAAAAAAAAGACAAAGGAAAACAAATTTCATACATTTTTTGTGCAATACGTGGAAAACATTTTTGTTCCTTCCTTATATTGACATTTTTGTATTCATATTCAAGTTAAAACAGAAAACTGATTATACTAAACCTTCTTAAATGTCAAGGGAGAATACAGCCATGCCTCAGAGCACAAAAATGAAATGAAATATATTGTAATAAGCTCTATAGTAAGGATTAATACAAAGACTTTTTTGGAGCCCTAAGGAAGGAGTAATGGATTCTGCCAAGATGGAGGAGTGGGAGTTGGTAACATAAAGATCTCAGAGACAAGATGTAATTTAAGTTATGCCTTGAAGGATAGGTGAATTCCACTGGGTTGAAAGAAGGAAATAAAATTTTAGGCAGTGAGAACAACAAGAACAAAGGACCCGATGAACAGGAAAGCATGGGATACTCATTACAGTGTTAAAATTATTGGGGTCAAGAATATAGTGTTCCTAAAAGTGAAATGGGGAAGAGAGTTGCAAGAGAGAAGTCAGTAGGAGTGATTTAAGCTTTGCACATTTTTTATTAAATGTTTGGGCTTTATTAAATAAAGAAGACAAAATCAATGAAATTTTTACATAAAAATAAATTCAAACCTATAATTTCCAAAATTGTTTTTATATCATAATTAAGAGTGAATTTGAAGAAAAAACTACAGTTATGTCTTGTTTTACTGTGGTTCACTTGATTATGTTTTGCAGCTATTGCATTTTCTTACAAAATGAAGATTTGTGGCAACCTTATGTTGAGCAACTCAAGCAAGGTGCCATTTTTTAACAGCATGTGTTCACTTTATAGGTCTGTGTCACATCATTTTTGCAGTTCTCACAGTATTTCAAACTTTAGTATTACTACAATATTTGTTGTGCTGATCTGTGATCAGTGATCTTTGATATTACTATTGCAATTTTGGGGAGGTGCCATAAATCACACCTACATAAGACAGCAAACTTAATGGATAAATGTGTATTCTGACTGCTCTGCAGACTAGTCATTCTCTCATCTCTTTTTCCTCAGGCCTCCCTATACCCTTAGACACCACAATACTAAAATTAGTCTAACTAATATCTCTGCAATGGCCTCTAAGTGTTCAAGTGAAAGAAAGAGTTAGACTTCTCTCACTTGAAAAGCTAGAAATCATTAAGCTTAGTGAGGAAGGTATGCTGGAAGCTGAGTCAGCTGGAAAACCACACTTCTTGCAGCAAAAAGCCACGTTCTGAATGAAAAGGGAAAGTTTTGAAGGAAATTAAAAGTGTTACTCCAGTGAAAACATGAATGATAAGAGTATGAAAAACGTTTTATTATTGATAGGGAGAAAGTTTTAATGGTATGAGTAGAAGATCATACCAGCCATTCTCTTAAGTCAAAGCTGAATTAGAGTAAGTTCTAACTCTTTTCAATCTTATGAAGGCTGAGATTGGTGAAGAAGCTACGGAAGAAGTTTTGAAGCTAGCAGATGTTGGTTCATGAGATTAAGGAAGGAAGATGTATCCATAATACAAAACTATGAGGGAAAATTGCAAGTACTGATGTAGAAGCTGCAGCGAGTTATCCAGAAGACTCAACTAAGTTTATTCATGAAGGTGGTATTATTAAATGACTGATTTTTTTTAATGTAGATGAAACAGGTTTATATTGGAGACTTTCATAGCTAGGAAAAGTCGATGCCTATCTTCAGATCTTGAAAGGATAAACTGACTCTCTTGTCAGGGGCTAATGCAGCTTGCAGCTTTAAGTTGAAGCCAATGCTCATTTGCCATTTCAAAAACTTTAGAGCGTTTAAGAATTCTGCAAAATCTACTCTGCATGTGTTTTATAAATGGAACAAAGCCTGGATGACAGAACATTTGTTTACAGCATAGTTTACTGAATATTTTAAGTCTACTATTGAGACCCACTGCTCAGAAGAAAATATTTTTTTCAAAATATTATTATTTACTGATGGTACAACAGGTCACCCCAAAACTCTGATGGAGTTGTACTGGGAGAAGAATGTCTTTTTCATTTCTGCTAATGCAGCATCCATTCTGTAGCCCATGAACTAAGAAGTCATTTTGGCTTTCAAGTCTTAATATTTAAGAAACACATTTTGCGTAAGGCTATAGCTGCCATAGATAGTGATTTTTCTGCTGTATATAGGCAAAGTAAGTTAAAAAAGTAAAAATATTACCATTTTAGATGTTACTAAGAATATTCATGATTCATGGGAGGAGGTCAAACGTCAACATTAACAATAGTTGGAAAAAGTTAATTCCAGTCTTCATAGATGACTTTGAGGGGTTCAAGACTTCAATGGCAGAGGGAACTGCAGGTGTGGTGAAAATAGCAGGAGAACTAGAATTAGAAGGGGAGCCTGAAGATGTGACTCAACTGCTGCAATCTCATGATATAATGAACAAATGAGGACTTGCTTTGTATGGATGAGCAAATAAAGTGGTTTCTTAAGGTGGAATGTACTCATGGTAAAGATGCTTTGAACCTTGTCGAAATGACAACAAAAATTTGGAACATGTTATAGGTAAAATCCTATCACACAGTGTCACACACTACAGAGAAACCTTAATGAAAGGAAGAGTCAACCAATAAGGAAAACTTCATTGTTGTCTTATTTTAAGAAATTTACACAGCCACTCTAACCTTCAGCAATGACCACCGTGATCAGTCAGCAGTCATCAACATCAAGGCAAGATCCTCTATTAGCAAAAAGATTGCAGCTCACTAAAGGCTCATATGATTGTTAACGTGTTTTAGTAATAAAGCATTTTAATTAAAGTTAGTATTTTTTAGACATAATGCTATTACACTCTTAATAGACTACAGTATAGTGTAAGCATAACTATTATATACACTGGGAAACACAAAAATTTGGGAGACTCACTTGATTTCAAGATTTGCTGTATTTCAGTGTTCTGGGACTGCACCTGTAATACCTCTGATGTATGCCTGAATTACAATAGTTAGTTAAGAGAGACAATGACAGTTTGGACTCAGAATAGAAAGAGAATTCATCTCAGTGATACTTCTGAAGTAGAACCTGAGAAGACATAAAGACCATTTGCTTATGGAGGGTGAGAAAATTTCATAATGGTTCTTCTGTGGTTTCTAGCCTGGATAACTGAATGGATGATGCAAACATTGAATGACCAGGAAACATAATGAAACTGGAAACATGTTTATTTTCAAGAGTTGAGTTTTATTTGTGTGAGTGTACACTAAGTTACTGGCTAGAAGCTCAGCATCTATAATCTGGCAATCTGTATTTGTAACCTGACTTCAACATAATTACCTCTACAACTCTGAATAAGTAGCAACCTCTTCTTTTTTTTTTTTAATTTGCGATATGAATAGAATGAGATAATCTATAAAGTTAGGCCTGGAAAGAATGTGATGAAATAATGCAATTAAATTTCCTAGATCCATGAAAGCATTTTAAAAATAGTACTCATTATTATTCTTGTCAGGGGAAAATGATGATTTAAAGAATAAAGGCAGGTAAGATTGGCCAGAAAAAAATGTAGAGAAAGAATACAGAATAAGTTAGAAATTGGAAACATAGAGGATACCAAAACTTAAAATACTTCCAGGAAAACATGAACCAAATTGCCTAGAAAGCAATGTGGTCAAATCCAGGATATCAAAGAATACCATGAACTATAAGATGTTTTAAAATTCTCCAACACTGCAGAGAAGTAAACAAAATGAGAATTAAAAAGCAGGTTTGAAATGTACAATTAGAAGTATTACAGAAGATGTAAAACCAGAATCAAACCTGTCCCCTTCTTTACAATGCTTATAATCTATTCAGGAGTCTGTGCACTCGAAATAGTTCAATTGATTCAAAAAATATCTATTGAAAGCCAATTATGTGTCAAAGACTGTAAAATATAAGGTCAAAATTAATAATGCAGACAAAAATTGTTAATGATATTTCAGAGCAATTCAAATGCATGATGCAGTAGGCCTAAAAGAACAAAGTATGGAGGAGGTGAGAATTAGAATTGGGAAGACAGTGAAGAAGTCATTCCATAAAGAAGGAACATAAGAAACAAATGCGCAAAATTGGGACAATAATTGAGCTTTCACTTGGCTTTTAATAAATCAATGTGCATTTCCTCCTTTTGATGCACATGTCGAGAAATAAAAAGAAAACTGGGTATAAAGCAGTTATCAGAAAAAATAAAATTGAAAAAGCTTTAGTCACATATTCAGAAACAGTCCTCTTAGTTTATTGCAGTTTAATAATATCAAGAAATCTTCCAAAGAACAGCCTTGGCATTAATGTAGTTGGAAGCCTACTTTTACTGTTTCAATTATTTAAAAACATACTGTGTCAGAAAAATGCCATTTTGAGTCTCATTATCAAATTTATTACAAAAATATAAATAATTCTATTGGTACAAATAAGAGACCCAAAACACTCATTTTTCAAAAACAACTCATTCAGCAACACTGTTCATGTGAAGGTCACCTTAGTGTTGAATTGTATGATTTTATTGCCTTGTTAAATGTAATCTGTACAATCATGTAATAAATCATGTTAAATATATCCCATAAATAATACAGGTAAACCTCAAAATGATAAAATGAAAATGACCTTGTAATTACATGACTCATTTTTTCCAAATCATCACTTAAGCCATATTATACTTATCTTTGGATACCAAATTCTAAATAAAAAGTTTATTTCTAACAAATGTTACATTAATTTTTAGAAAGTTGAATGTCAATTTCTATATTTTATCTTTCTCAGACAAGACTTTAAACACACACAATCAGATAAATATTTGGTATGACATATTCATGTGCTATTTATCTCTAATGACTTTATGTTGACAGGGTATCTCACAAATATCCATAATAATTAATATTAAAACTATATAACTGGAATGTTAATAAGATTTAATGGTGTTTAAAATAATTCAGGGGCTAAGTAGCAACTTTAATGTGATTTATATGATTGATATTTAAATGCCCTGACAATTTACACTTAATGGTGCTTCATGAGAATAAAAATTTTAAAAGATCTATACTGATTAAAAGTCTTCATTTATCATTGTATTAACTAAAGCTGTCAAAATTATTGGAAATAATTTATTGTGATCAGCAGAAAAATGATCTTAGTATTAAGTACAGATTTTCCTATATATTTAAAAAATACTTACAAAAAACCTTTTTCTAGTCAGAAATTTAGAGAATGCTTTATAGAAATAACTGTATGGAAAATGAGGGAAAATTGTACAGATTAAACATCCTTATAGTTTATGGTTATTCTAGTAATATATTTTTAAGGGCAAAGTTTGCTGTTTAAAAACTCAAGCTATGAAAATTGCTTTATTGAAAATAACAGGCTAGGAGCAGTGGCTCACACCTGTAATCCCAGCACTTTGAGATGCCAAGGCAGGTGGATTGCTTGAGGTTGGGAGTTCGAGACCAACCTGTTCAACATGGTGCAACCCTGTCTCTACTAAAAACACAAAAATCAGCTGGGTGTGGTAATAGGCACCTGTAATCCCAGCTACTGGGGCGGCTAAGGCAGGTGAATCACTTGAACCTAGGAGGTAGTGAGCCAAGGTTCGAGGTTGTGCCACTGCACTCCAGCCTGGGTGACAAAGAGAGAATTTTTCTGAAAGAAAGAAAAGAAAAGAAAAGAGAAGGAGAAAGAAAAGGAAGGAAGGAAGGAAAGAAGGAAGGAAGGAAGGAAGGAAGGAAGGAAGGAAGGAAGGAAGAAGGAAGGAAGGAAGGAGAAAGAGAAAGAGTGAGAGAGAGAAAAAGAGAAAGAGAGAAAGGGAAGAACGGGAAGAAAGGGAAGAAAAGCAGGAAAGGCAGGGAAGGCAGGGAAGGGAGGGAAGGCACGGAAGGGAGGGAAGGGAAGGACGGGAAGGAAGGGAAGGATGGGAAAATAACAATGTGGTAATCATAAAATTCTGCACCCCTGTGTTTATTTCATGAAATATTATTTTAACATATTTGTTGAAAAACATGCGGTCATGACAGGGCTCCTTCCCAACAATCTTTGCCACTGCCCAGGGTTTTGTTTAATCTCTGTAAAAACAAAACACAAAATTTGATAAAAGATACCTTTATATTTAATGTGATTTTATCAAGACTTCTAAAATAAGTTCCATCATTTTGTGAGCAACTTTCTAGTTTGTTTCCAGATATTCCTGACAAGTTTTCCATGGAAATAAGCAATAGCAGGGAAAATGTAACACCACAAGAGGTTTAACATTTGTTTTGTCTTTAAATGCAGGGACCACTTGAAAAACTATTACCAGAATTTTACAAGTACCATTATTTTAATGGACTCAATAAGTCTAGTAATGTAAAGATTTTATTAGTTGCAACCTGTAGAGATTGGTAAATTCTGAAAAGGTCACATAGATAAAAAGAACAATATCAATCATTGAAGAAAGCTGATTCATAAAAATGAAATTCTTTATAATGCAAAAAAAAGGAACTTATTGGATCATTTATGTTAAGGTGCATCAAATGACTAAAAATAAATATAAGTTAAATCCTAAACTATTTATACTTTAATCTGCTTCAGAAAATCACTAATATTTTAGTTATATATATGGACAAGATTTTACCTATTAGTAAACTACAAAGAAAAAAAAAAAGTACAGTGGCATGCAACTGTAATCCCAGCCTCTTGGGAAGCTGAGGCAGCAGCCAGCCTGACAAACATAGCACGAACCCATCTATAAAAAATAGGCCGGGCGCGGTGGCTCAAGCCTGTAATCCCAGCACTTTGGGAGGCCAAGACGGGCGGATCACAAGGTCAGGAGATCGAGACCATCCTGGTGAACACAGTGAAACCCCGTCTCTACTAAAAATACAAAAAAAAAAAAAACTAGCCGGGCGAGGTGGCGGGCGCCTGTAGTCCCAGCTACTTGGGAGGCTGAGGCAGGAGAATGGCGGGAACCCGGGAGGCAGAGCTTGCAGTGAGCTGAGATCTGGCCACTGCACTCCAGCCTGGGTGACAGAGCAAGACTCCGCCTCAAAAAAAAAAAAATAAATAAAATAAAATATATTTTTTAAAAGTTTAAACAAGCAACAACAGCTCTGAAAAATGTGTACTTATAAAAATTGTCATTTTAATTGTCAAAAGTCAGCACAAAACTATTCACATTAGACTCTCTCTTCTTCTCTTTCTACGCACATAGAAAGAGGCAGATTAGGCCGGGCACAGTGGCTCACGTCTGTAATCCCAGCACTTTGGGAGGCCGAGGAAGGCAGATCACGAGGTCAGGAGATCAAGACCATCCTGGCTAACATGGTGAAACCCCGTCTCTACTAAAAATACAAAAAAAATTAGCCGGGCATGGTGGTGGTGCCTGTAGTCCCAGCTGCTGGGGAGGCTGAGGCAGGAGAATGGCATGAACCCAGGAGGCAGAACTTGCAGTGAACCGAGATCACACCACCGCACTCCAGCCTGGGCAATGGAGCAAGACTCTGTCTCAAAAAAAAAAAAAAAAAAAAAAAGAGGCAGATTATATACATCTGTGTAATCTTATATATTCTTAGTATCCTCATTATTATTTTGAAACTGACGTTTAATGTTATTGTGCCAAAAACGTTACAGGTGACAGATCTTGTCAACACCTGCAGGCCATGACTGCCCCATCTACTGAGGCTGTCCCTACTTCCCACACTGAAATCCTGGACAGCAGTCATGATCCCCAAAGATGCCTCCACTCCGAGATTTCAAAGAGACCAATGGTGGTGGTGGAAGCAAAAGGAAGTAAAAGGAACCCAGTGAGGTCAGAATCTCATTGTCCTAAACCTGTCTGACAACTGTCACCCCTGCCCACACTCCCCTTAGGGCCTGCCGACCTCCACAGAGCTGGAGACCACAACACAGCAACCCACATGTTTGGAGCCCACCCTCTATTTTTCATATATGTATACTGAGAAAGAGAGAAAGAGATAGAGAGATATTTGGAAGCAAAAAATGTGGCTATCCTGAAATCTGCTAACTCAACATTAACATATGTTATGTAAAATTCATACACAACTTATGTCATAATATTTGAATAGAAAACCTATAATTTTTCTTTAAGCTTTGTGAATATTAGTAAATAGGTTAACTAATTTCACAAAGATAAGTGACTAGAACATGTAGTATTATCCAGAGTTTTACTTTATCACTATCTCCTCCCTGTCCTTCATCCAAACTTCACTTCTAATTCTTCAGATGTATATAATCTGAAGAATGTTCTGAAAAGTTATCTTCTATTGTTCTTATTCTCTTCCTCCAAAACAAAGAGGGTGACCTTTGGCCATCTGCCTGTTTTTCTTGTTTGTTTGTTTTTGTTTCTTTTTTCATTTATTTTGTTTGGTAAATAACATTTTATTGCAACACAACCACACTCATGTATTTACTATCTACAGCTGCCTTCCTGGTATAACAGCAGAATTGGCAGTTATGATAGATTCTATATGGCCCCCAAAGCAGAAAATATTTACTATCTGGCCCCTTACAGAAAGCTTGCCAATGGCTGCTCTAGAAGATGTAAAGATTCTAATGAATAATATGGATTACTAAAGGATGCCACCAGGAGATAAATAGCCTTTTATCTCAAAACAGTATAATTAGGCTTTAAGAAATCAGGACATTATATAAAAAGAAAGGAGAATAGAAGTCATCTAGATCTTTATCTTAGGAGTCAAATTATTGAGGCTCATAGAAAAGTTAAACTCTACCTGATCCCATCACCAAGTGGCAGAACCAGGATGGGAAATGAAATCTTCCCAATCCTAATTTGGACTCCTTCTCTGTCACCAGCAAAACTGGAGGCAAACTGAAACAGAAAAAGGCATTTTTCAGGACATGTAACTATTCAAATAAGTAATACAGGTGAATGTACTTTATAATTTTTTAAACACTATAAAATTATTATTATGATTATTATCTTTGCTAATAGTTTTCTTAGTTATATTTTTGCCATCAATTATTATCTCATACAGGAGTTTTGCTTAGCTACTCAATGGCTAACTATTTGCTGGCTAATCTATGTTGAAGAAATATAATCATTCTTTTTTTTTTCTAACACTGTACTATCCTGAAAAGTGAACATTAGTGGATATTATTTATTACATACTTCCAAAGATTTTGGCACAAAACCCATTTTAGAATATTTACTAAATATACAGCATTTAGGCCAGGCACAGTGGCTCACACTTGTAATCCCAGCACTTTGGGAGGCTGAGGCAGGTGGATCACTTGAGGTCGGGAGTTCAAGACTAGCCTGGCCAACATGGTGAAACTCCATCTCTACACTAAAAATACAAAAACTAGCTGGCTGTGGTTGCACATACCTGTAGTCATAGCTACTCAGAAGAATGAGGCAGGAAAATTGCTTAAACCTGGGAGGTAGAAGGTGCAGTGAGCCAAGATCGTGCCACTGCACTCTACACTCCAGCCTGGGCAAGAGAGTGAGACTCATTTAAAACAAACAAACAAACAAACAAAGAACAGCATTTGTGTGTACTTTTTATTCACGATGATTCTAAAACATCTATATTATTGCCATGGACATAATAAATGAATTTCATGCTATTGAACATATCAACATTTAAAATTAATTGTTGTGTTTGTAGAAACTAGTTGCTTTCTTAAAAGAACAAAGTTGAAAAAAGATAAAGGACGACAAGGAACAGAAAACCAAGTTATTTTTGTGAAAAATCAAGAGTATTTTATTCGTGATTTTTATTCCAGTTTGTATCAACTTCCCAGGACTACCAAATCAGAATATTTCAGCATATGTAGTCTAAGGTCTCACTTGGCTCTTGTTTTGTGATTATGCTAATATCAATGAAAATCCCACTAACCTGACTTAAAGTAAAAACATACAAGAAAATATAAAGATTAAAATTTGACATATCATGATTTAAAATTTGTTCCCCAAACCAAGTTACTTTAGCATGCTCAGTGGTGTACGATTAATACAGTTGTCTTAGTTTCACATATCTCTAATTTATATTCAAATATTCCATTGCACTTTTTTTTTTTCAAGACGGAGTCTCACTCTGTCGCTCAGGCTGGAGTACAGTGGCGCAATCTCGGCTCACTGCAAGCTCCGCCTCCCTGGTTCACGCCATTCTCCTGCCTCAACCTTCCATTGCATTTTTTTAAAACATAGAGAGATCATGTGCCCAGCAAAGTTTAACTAAAGCAAAATGATACCTGAAACATAACAAAGCTGAAATAATATTTTGGACCTGTAGAAATATGTTGGCTTATTCAATGCCAAGAATATATTATTAGCATAGCATTTATAAGTTTAAATCTCAAAAATGAATATTATGTCAGTGTCAACAACATTTAAGTTGATATCATGAAGAGTGTAACAGAGAATAAGATAAAGAAAAGATCTGGAGGAAAGCATATTGAGTGTCTCCCCAACACTTCATGCATAAAGTGCCTAACCTTATGGGATAGATAGTCAATGTTCTTATCCACAAGCACTGACAGTGATTCAAGTATCTTAACTTCTTCTAAGATGTGCCACTCAAAACAAACTATTAGGTCTATCCCTCTGGCAGTGTGAGTTAGAGATTAAGGAGGAGGGTATTGAGCGGTTCTTTTCAGAGAAAGATAAAGTAGCTTTAGAAGCTGCTCTTTGTTTTCTAGTGTTAGCATTTTATTACATTATATGGGAAACATTTTATCAGTGTTAATTCTATTTTGGAAATTATTTTTCATATGTTGTTGATATAAAGTAACTATTTAACACAAATCTATTTTCAAAAGTCAAAGTACATTCTCATGAAGCGAGTTGTTACTTAACGTTTTAGTTAGGTTAGCTGAAAATTTATGACTTCATTTTTCTTCGTTTAATGACTTTTTAAAAAAAGACATTTGCGTTATAAATTGTCTTAACTTTCAGTTTGCTGCTGATCTTTGTTAGAAATTATTATTGTGTCTCTGCCCTGGGGCTTTATTGCCTATTATCAACTAAACTGACACCTATTTTAGGAATCCCTTAATCCCTTTGCATATGATATTCTATTCTAATCTGTCCTTCACAGTGAGGAAGGTAAGCCCATGCCTTATTAATTCTGCATAAAATAGAATCTTAGGTAGTAGCGTTATTTAATCATAGTCACTGCCAAACTAGCTTGGCTCTGTGTTACAATGTAAGATATGTGAGACTACATGCCACAAGATAAGTTAATGTTACTTCTAAAATTCAAACTTTTGAATAATACTCTGTGCATTGTGTGTGATAACAGTAAATATGTCCAATGTCAATTACAGTTTCAGTGGCCTAGCACATATATTACACGGTTATTGTGTCCTCTAAGTTATTTAACTAGACTTTTAATTATCTTGTTAAGATTGTGCATCACTGATGACAATTTAAAACTGAGATCATTGCCTAAGAACTGAAATGCAGATTTTATGTAATAGTACTATTCAAACTCTCATATATTTAAGATCAATCATTACCAAATAAGAATATGTGTAAGAATAACCTATAGACCACAAAAGAAGACAGTGCATGAGGCCCATCTAATAATCACCTAGGGTGGAGATTAAAAAAAAAAAATACGCTTTAAAAGCTCAACAGGTGATTACAATATACAACTACAATTGAGACCTACTGCTTTTCATACAAAGTCTGTTGCTAAAAATATATTTTATTTTTACATTAAAGGATCTGCTGTATGTTCTTGGCTTGTATTCTGGCTACAAAAACAATGGATAAAGAAAAAAATTCCTCTCAATGTCAATTAGGGCTTAGGAATACATGCAAGAAAGAACAAAAAATTTGAAAAATACCTCCAGAGCTTATTAAATGAACAACTTAATATACTATACTAAATCTCTAGAATCCCCCTGTCATAAAATATTTAAAAATTGGAATGTAAAAGTTCAGGGTCAAAAATCTGAAATTTCTACTTGCACTATAAAATTAGATTTTTATCTTGAATATCAAAAAGAACATATAACCTTAGACCTAATCCATGTTCTGGGAACTCATCCTAGAATTACACATGAACACTTAAAATGACTTGCACAAATGACTATTCATTGAAGTATTTTTATAATTAAAGAGTCTGGAAAGTATCCGTATTTCATCTATAGGAAACTATTTATGTAAATTAAATTACAGAACATAAAATAAAATACTACGTAGTTAATAAAAAATGAGGAAGCTCTCTACGTACTGCAGAAATATACTAAAACACATAGTTAAATTTTAAAAATAAGGGGTTTGTCAGTATATATAATATGGTGTGAATATATGAAATATATCATATAAAATGTAAAATATAAATGTGATATATATATACATGATATATTCAGACACACTATATTATATAAAATGTAAACTAAAAGTATGATATGTAATGTATATGATATATTAAGACCTACTATATTATATAAAATGTAAACTATAAGTGTGATATGTAACATATATGATATATTCACACATACTCAGTGCACCTGTCTTTCAGAGTTAGGAAAGCAAGCCTCTGTCTTGATTTATTAACTGTGTATAAAATACAGTTTTAGCAATATTAATTATTCGTGATAATTATTCCAGACATATTAGTTCTTGCTTGCATTATATGAAAATCTCTTGATGGATACCCAATTAATAAGACATATATATGTATACATTTTATGTGTTTTAAATGTTATATATAAGATTGATATATATAGAAAGAAATCTCTTATTCAAACAACTGCCTTAGCAATAAAAGGGAAGGGAGGTATCTTGAGAGCAGTCTGCCTTTGATATGTGAAATGAGGCAGTATAGTTTTTGTAAAGAATTTTAAGCAACAATAAAACTGACTAGAATTCACTCTGCTTGTTATTAATACTATGTGCAGGAATTTTAAATGATGTCAGTGTTAAAAGATTCCTCCCTTCAAGAATGGACGTCTCCTACTGTCCTCCCAACCCCCATATGCCACTGACAAAAGCAAACCAAATTCTAACCCAATCAGAATTACAGTTAAGTTAGTTGCAACAATCATGCTAACTAGGTAAATGAGTAAACCTAGTAAACACATTATTTTCACAATTATCCATGTGAGTACCAAAACATATCTTCCAAGACAATGATTTTGGCTTTGTTTGACCTACTCTTCCTAACAGAAATTGCAAGCAATATCACTTGGTTTTTAGGATGCTCTTGGGAATGTGATGGCAAGACATCATCAGTCCAAAGAAAGATGCTTATCTTTCCGTTTAGTAAGACAGCACTGTTTTATATTATTTATCTAAAATCTGTCTGGAAATAAACTACAAAGAAAGAGAAATAGAGTTTCATTTAGACCATATTAACAGAAATTTGATAAAGATTAAAACACATATATCAGAAGGCCATTTCTAACAACTTGATTTCTTGAATTATGATAAAATATCTAAAGCATACATAAAATCCTTAGACTATATTTAAACCTTAAAGCGATTTATTTTTAGGTACAGGCATACTCATGAGAAGCTATAGAGACTTGGTATTAGAACGTGTCCTTGGTCCATTCATTTATCGATTCCTTTCTTTATCAACAAGTATGTATTAAGTTCTACTAATAGTGAGGTTGCATGAAGCACTCTGGGGATTCAGCCGTGAGCACAAGGATGAGATCTCTTCCCTTGGAAGGATAAACTGTGGAGATGACAAGAGAGAAAAAGCAAGTAGATTAATAGAGAATATGGAACATAGTTACGAACTGCTCTAAGTGCAGGAAAGGAAATAAACAACATGGGCATATAGTGGTGAGGTTGTTCTCTAGTTTAAAAAGAACTCCAAGGCTGAGCGTGGCAGCTCACACCTGTAATCCCAGCACTTTGGGGGGCTGAGGTGGGTGGATCACGAGGTCAGGAGTTCGAGACCAGCCGGAGCAGCATGGTGAAATTCCATCTCTACTAAAAATACAAAAATTAGCCAGGCATGGTGGCGTGCGCCTGTAATCCCAGCTACTCAGGAGGCTGAGGCGGGAGAATCGCTTGAACCCAGTAGGTGGAGGCTGCAGTGAGCTGAGATCAGTCACTGCATTCCAGCCTGGGTGACAGAGTGAAACTCCATCTCAAAAAAAAAAAAAAAAAAAAGAAGCAGTTAACAGAACAACCAAGGTCCTTGATCATAAAATGTCTTGAGGACCACATTTAGGACTTTGATTTTCTTTTAAGTATGACAGGAAGACATAGAACGGCTTTAATTAGAAGAGTGATATGATTTTTACTTTTGAAATATAGAATGTTTTGGAGAAAGTGAGAAATAAAAATTAGAAGCCTATTTTAAAAGTCCAAGTGATAAAAAGATGGTAGTAGTTTAAATTAAAGTAGAAGGAGATGGTCAAAATTAAACAAATTTGAAATATATTTTAGAGTTAAAATCAATATGTTTTCTTGACTGTATGGCAGAGGAATGATTGAAGGTGGGGCAAGGGATGATTGAACAGGACAATATTAAGTGAGGCTCATGGTGTTTACTGGGGGAAAGAGGAATTTTTTTTGGTATTGAGCAACTGGTTCTAACACTTAATAATATATAGAAGAATCAAAAAGAAACACATCTGTAGAGAGGTGAAACTAAGAATTGCATACATATAAAGTTGAGATGTCCAACTGTCATGTAAATAGAGATGT
Organism: Trachypithecus francoisi; assembly: GCF_009764315.1. Taxonomy (NCBI): domain Eukaryota; kingdom Metazoa; phylum Chordata; class Mammalia; order Primates; family Cercopithecidae; genus Trachypithecus; species Trachypithecus francoisi. Next base: position 153,820,873 of record NW_022681454.1, on the reverse strand, counting down.
AAAACAAAGAGTCGGCTCTGAAGTTCTGGAATTTAGAGGAGTCACATCTTCAAATACAATTCAGTTAGAGACCAGCATGCAGTCACTATTTTCAGTCATTGAACCCAATGAGATCACCTAAAAATAGGGAACAGAGAGTAGAGGAGCTGGGTTGGAGACTTGATGTAATATACACGAGGAAGAGCCAGCAAAGGGAGCTGAGAAAGTGTGACCAGAATAGTTGGAGGAAAACAAGGAGAGTCTGTTGTCATGAAAGCAAAAAGAAGTTTCATACATGAAGAAGTGGGCGTCAGATTCGTTACTCCTGAGAGGGCAAGTAAAAGTAGAATGTAGAAGTATCCTTTGGATATGGAGACTTGGAAGTTTCTGTTGTTTCCGGGAGTACAAGACCTAATAGAATGTGATGAGGAATGAATGAGAGGCAAGGAAGGTGACAACAGAAAAGAAATTTGGTTTCAAAGATCAATCTGATGGGATAATAGCTGAAGGGTTGTAGAATGAAAGTAGTTTGCTTTTATTTTAATATGTGAGATACATACTTCATCCCCCTTATCCCCGGTGACAAAATAAATGAATATAAAGGGTGAAATTTTTAATACAACAGAGAGACTATGCAGAAGTGGAAGCCTTGAGAAAAAATGAGGAGATGGAATCTAGATTACATGTTTACATTTTGTATCAAGTGTTTTGGAATGGCAGTGGTAGGGTAAAATATAAATATAAATATATATATATTAAATTTCAGGAAGTTGCATAAAAGAGAGTTGATTATTTTGTTAATATGAAGTGGCAAAAATATTTTATACTTTCATTGTATGAGAAAAAGACTACTTTAACTGATGAAGTGGTTGTAATTTTGTCTAGTTAAGAAAGAGAAAGAGGGAGAAGAGGCTAAGTTTGTGATAGGCTCAACTCTCTGATTGCTGGTGGCTTCACGGATGTCTCCTTTACTTGGTAATTCAGCCAGACAGCACAGCTACAGTAGAGGACAAGGATTTCAACTCAGCAACAAAACTGCAGTGATCCAGGTCAAACCTGTGGCCAGATTATCACAAAGGAGTAATTCTTTACCCTGGGTCAGATTCACAATCTTTTGGGAACTTATAAAAGTAAGATTTCTTGCCCCAATCCAGAACTTTTGAACCTTGAATGCTGAAGACAGATGAGCAGGAGTCTGGATTTTGACAAGAACTTCAGATGAATCTATGCTGGTCTCTTGGCCCTGTTCTGCAGATCAATGTTCAAAAAATGGTGTTGAGAGAACCTTAGATAGATACAAAAAACAGGGATACTCTTGGGAGGCCGAGGTGGGCAGATTGCCTTAGCTCAGGAGTACGAGACCAGCCTGGGCAACACGGAGAAACCCCATCTCTACTAAAATACAAAAGAAATCAGCCAGGTTTGGCAGCATGCACCTGTAGTCCCAGCTACTCGGGAGGCTGAGGCAGGAGAATTGCTTGAAGCCAGGAGATGGAGGCTGCAGTGAGCCGATATTGTGCCACTGCACTCCAGCCTGGGCCACAGAGTGAGACTCCATCTCTACAAAAAAAAAAAAAAAAAAAGCATGAGGGTGGATATTCTAGATCAACAGATTTCAGCAATAAACAACCATGTGGTTGAGAGCTCCTAAGCACACAAAATAAGCACACAACAAAATCCAGCTGCATCTGGTCCATAGAAAGCATAGCTACTTATGGAGCTCATCAGTCCCTCCCCCAACAAAGAAAACTCATTTCTTCAGATGATAAAAAATGAGAAATAGACGCTTACTGAAGATTACAGAGGGGAGCTGGAGGTAATGGGATTTATCAAGCAAAGCCTCACATTAAATCAGCATCATATGTTTCTTAACTTCTCTCCTCAGCAGCTACCTGGGTTGCTTCCTTCTTGTACTTGGCCTCTAAACTCCCAGGTTCCTTTTTAAAAGTCCCCCAATATTTTATCTTGGCCCTTATTTGTATCTTTTTTTGTATGCAGAAACATTTAACTGCATCTGAGCTACACAACTGGTGCATTCTCATTGGCATCCTCATTGTATCTAAGTTTGCAAAGGCTCGGCAAGGTGAAATTTATAAACATTCCATGTGCATTCATAGAGGTGGCAGCAGAGAATTATAAACATGTTTTCTGTCATATTTATTCATATGAGTGAGATGAAATCATTGACATCTTAGATATGCTGTGTAATAGAAAAAGTTGACTACCATTTATAAAATGAAAAACTTAGTCAAGAACAAGATAAAGGACAAACCTTCCTCATGGATGTTGGTGCAAAGTCAGAGCAGCTCAATTGTGTTCATGCTCAGCCAAGCAGCCTTTCAACTTCAAGACCAATTTTCAGATCAAATCATTCCTGTTTTTAAGTAATAGACAGATACTGGTGAAAATCTTTAGCATGGTCCCTGAAATGTTAGTAATTGGACTCCAAGGTCATATAGAAAAGAGATGAGCAAAACTATTTTCTAGCACTGGATTGCCAATTACGGAGTAAAAGGCAGGAATTTGGGGAGCCCATAGTGAAACTCAGGGCTTGATGAGATGAAGATGTCTCCAGAAATTGGTTTTAAGGTACATTTATCAATTTAAATTAGGAGCTGGGCTATGAGAAGACAATCACTGGCATTTTGACTAATTGGAGGTAGATCCTCAATTAGAAAAAGACAGAGTAGCTTTAGAACTGATTTTTGAAGTAGGAAGAAGTTAAAGCTTTCTTTGTTTGCCATGTGATATTGTCAGTGCATAGATACTTGGGCAATATTTCTGTAAAATTTATAATAGTAGAAACAAATATTATAAAAAACTAAGCATGTACTTGACCACCTAATACTCATTTTAAACATTCTTCTGAAATATCATCCCTCAAATCTTTGTTTAAAAGTACAGAATAGGCCCTATGCCTTGTATACAGGCTCTTAGCAGATTTTCCAGGGACCTTTGGATAAAAAGAAAACTTTTTATAGTTTTTCAGTCTATGTTAGCCTGGAATATGAGAAGGAAAATGAGTACCTTGTTTATGACTAAGTCTACTCTACTCTTTTATATGGTTGTGTTATATGTCATGAAGCTCTGAGATTATTTATGTAGTAAATTGGCTCAAATAAGGATGTTCCTAACATCCAGACTAGGGTCTATGCAGGACTACTATAGCCTTGGAGATTGGAGGAGGTATCTCCTACTTCAGAAGTTTTAATAAGAAATGTCAGCAGAGAAATTGGCTATGATCCCTAGATTGTTAACAGTTTTCTTAGCAAGAATATCTAAAACTTGCTACTTTTTTATACAAAGTTCTCAATTTGCTAATAAAAATAACAATAAAAAGAAAACAACACAATCACCAAAGAAAATAATGTGAAGTGTTAGCTTGGCAGAATTTAATATTTTTAACTGTTGAAATTTTGGTCAAATAATAAAGAAAATATATTCTACTATAATTAATCTTTAAAATATCTATTTTTTTATTCTTTCCAGAACTAGAAAAGCAAGAGCACCATTTATAATATTTTTAGTATTAGATTTATATCCCCAATAATATTTTTATCTTTAGGGGTGAAAATATCTTTTAGTCTTATTGAGTCTATGGTAGATGACAATAGATTTTTGACAAATTTCATTAGATATAGTCTGAAAGAGATCTTTTCAAAAAGATTTTTTGTTTCAAAGCATATCTAAGAAAAAAAATCCACCTGCCAATCATTTCTATTTTTTAGAAGAGCAGTGAAATTAATGAACATGCCTATAAAATATTTTCTACTAATTAGATTCACTTTGACTATCTAAAATGCAAGGTTTAACATCATGTGTCATTAATCACTTAATTATAGTATACTGAGCACTTGCATACTAACATTCCAATGAGATGAGAGAAAGATTAAATATTCACACAAATAAAAATATTATTTCAAAGTATGTTAAAGTCCAGAAGGAAAAAGAATAATGCAATTTGTATTTCCATTAACAGGAAACCTGAGCGGACCTTGGCAGACAAGGAGAATGAATAGAATTTAACAGAGGGGAGGGTGAAAGATGCTTGCATATAAAGGGAAGAGTATATAAAGCCTCTGAGGACAATCAGAAGTTCCTTGGAGTGATTAGAGGATATAAACACAAGGAGGACAAGGGTGAAGTGAAGATGGAAAGCAAAGATTTCATCATCTCAGGACACGTAGGTCGTGATAAGTATTTTGAAATGTATCCTAACAGCAATGTAAAATGCTTGAGGATTTTAAAGTTGTAGAAGCATACAAAAGTGGAAAGAGGCAGGGAAATTCATCAGAAATTTAATAAGGGAATGTGTATTCATAACTGATCTTTCTGACTACAGTGAAATGGAAAAATGCCAGTATGGCTGCAAGAAGAGAAACAGTAGGGCAATCATAGAGGTCAAGGGTGAAAGGGTGTAATGTATTTTTCTACTCTTTGAGAATTACCTACCAAATATACAAGGAAAAAATAAAAACGGTAGGCTTTATACCACAAATATCCCACTTTCTATAATACCTTCTGATCTTATTGTATCATACATTGGTCTTGAATTTTTATGTTGTTATTATAGATGAGAGCTGTCATCAAACCTCTATCTTAAAATGATGATCTAATTTACATCATACACATTTATACTGTATCAATGTTTGCTTGATATTTCTGATACTCAATATCTCTTGTTTTGTAAATTGAACTAAAATTTTGGATTTTAATTAAATATTAAAATTACCTAATTATAATCAAACATAGCCATTAGATTGCATAGATCTTTTTCCTAAATATTAGCTATCCTTAGTAATATTGTCATTAAAACTTATCTTCTCAAAATGTCTTTACTAGTAATTTTATTTTATTTATTTATTTATTTATTTATTTAGAATTACCTGGGGAATCTTATTTTATTTAGGATATTGTTTACATGCAGTGAAATGCACAGATCTTAAGTGTACACATCAATGAGTTTTGGCAAATACACCCATGTAGCACACATACCCATCAAGTTATAGACCATAGTCAGAACCTGAAAAAGTTTTTTAGTTTCCAGTTTGAATCAATTCCTACCCACCCCTCCCAATGTAACCACTGTTCTGATACGTATTAACATAGTTTAGTTTTGCCTGTTCTTGAATTTCATGTGAATGGAATTATACAAGTATGTGCTCTATTGTGTTTGTCTTCTTCTGTTAACATAATGTTTTTGAGATTGTTCTATATTGTTGCATGTCAGTTTTTTTTTTTTTTTTTTTTTTTTTGAGGCGGAGTCTCGCTCTTTCGACCGGACTGGAGTGCAGTGGCCGGATCTCAGCTCACTGCAAGCTCCACCTCCCGGGTTTACGCCATTCTCCTGCCTCAGCCTCCCGAGTAGCTGGGACTACAGGCGCCCGCCACCTCGCCCGGCTAGTTTTTGTATTTTTAGTAGAGACGGGGTTTCACCGTGTTAGCCAGGATGGTCTCGATCTCCTGACCTCGTGATCCGCCCGTCTCGGCCTCCCAAAGTGCTGGGATTACAGGCTTGAGCCACCGCGCCCGGCCAGTTTTTTTTTTAATTGCTGAATAAGTACTCTGTTGTATAGTATACCACAATTTGTTGAATCATTTTCCTGTTGGTGAACATTTAAACTGTTTCAGATTTTTGGCTATTATGAATAAAGCTGTAATGATCAGTCTTGTACAAGTTTTTTTCTTTTTTTGGTAGACATAGGTCATGATTTTTTTTTAATGTAAGTGCCTAATTGTGGAATTGTGTTATAGGTATGTCAGTATATATTTAACTTTATAAGAAACTGCCAAACAGTTTTCTAGAGTGGTTGTACCATTTTACATTCCCTCCTGCGTTGTATGAGAGTTCTTGTTGTTCGATACTGTCAAACATTTGGTGTGATAAGCCTTTTTAATTCTAGCCATTCTCATGGGCATAATATAGTATTTCAGTATGGTTTTAATTTACATTTCTCTGATGACTAATGATGTTGAGCACTGCTTTTTTTTTGTGAAGTGCATGGTCAAATTTTTTTTGACCATTTTTAAGTTGTTTATCTTTATGTTATTCATTTATAGGGCTCTTTATGTACTTTGGATACAAGTCTCTTGCCAGATATACGTAATATGAGTACTTCTTTCAGTCTGTTACTTGCCTTTTTAGTTCCTAATGGTGTCTTTGGATCATCAGAAGTTTTTAATGTTGATGAAGTATGGTTTATCTTATTTTTCCCTTATGTATTTCGTGTCTTTTGTATCCTCAATAAGAAATCTTTTCTTACCCTAGGTTATAGAAATATTCATCTTTGTTTTCTTCTAGAAGCTTTATTTACCTTTTTGTTTATGTTCCATCACAGATTTTTGTGTGTGATGTGAGGTAAGGGTAGAGATTCATTTTCTCCATACGTTTATCTAGTTGTTCCAGCACTATTTGTTGAAAGACCTTCCTTTCTCCATTGAATATCCCTGGCACCTCCATTGAAAATCAGTTGCTTGAGGGCTGGGCGAAGTGGCTCACGCCTGTAATCCCAGCACTTTGGGAGTCCGAGGCGTGTGGATCACAAGGTCAGGAGTTCAAGACCAGCCTGGCCAACACGGTGAAACCCTGTCTCTACTAAAAATACAAAAATTAGCTGGGTGTGGTGACGGGCACCTGTAATCCCAGCTACATGGGAGGCTGAGGCAGGAGAATAGCTTGAACCTGGGAGGCAGAGGTTGCAGTGAGCTGAGACTGCACCACTGCATTCCAGTCTGGGCAACAGAGCGAGACTCCATCTCAAAAATAAAAATAAAAAATCAGTTACTTGTTTATGTCTATTTCTGTTTAGGTCTATTTCTGGACTCTCTGTTCTGCTTCACTGATTTATTTGTCTGTCATGCCAATATCACACTGTCTTGTTTATCTAGCTTTATAGTAAGTCTTGAAATGCAGTAGTGTGAATCCTCCCACTTTGTTTTCTTTTCAAGGTTGTTTTTACTATTCTAGGCCCTTTTCTTTTTATATAATTTTTAGAATCAAATTGTCCAATTCTTAAAAAGAAAGGTAGCTAGGGTACTTTATATTACAAAATCTCTTGATACCCAGACCATACTTCATCCCAATTAAATCAGAATCATTTAGAAATGAGCATAATCTGGTTCGTTCCCTAGATTCTTCTGAGTGTAGCCAAAATTGAGAACCTGTGTACTAATGGGATTTTAGTGTGTACACTAAAAAAGATATTGTCATGGATTGCTGGGATGGAAGCCATTCCAGTGGAATATACGCGTAGGAGCTGACGTGGGCCCCTATGTGAAAGAAATTGTTGATGCTTATGGAACCAGGAGAGCTAAATGAGGAAGAGAAGGAGCAGGGGTGAGAAGCCCTGTGGTCCAGGTAGTAGAGTTCCCTTTCCTGGGGCACATGGAGCGCCATTGCTGAGGCGCTGCCTTGAGTGGCTCCTATTCCTGATTATTCAGGGTATTCCCACCCTAAACTTACTGCTGCAGCGCAGCCAACAAACCACCAACTTGAAATCTAGGGAATACTCTTAGTAGAGTGTGTGAATGTACTATTTTAAAGAATTGCTTTCCTCTGGATTAGGGAAATGCTTGTGAAATCTGCATAGTAATGAACAGGGTAGGCACATTCTAGAAGTGCCTGTGTGGGTTTTTTGCTTTTTGAGTTCTTTCTGTCTTTTTAATTTAATGTCTTTTTTTTTATTATTATTATACTTTAAGTTCTAGGGTACATGTGCATAACGTGCAGGTTTGTTACATATGTATACTTGTGCCATGTTGGTGTGCTGCACCCATCAACTCGTCAGCACCCATCAATTCATCATTTATATCATGTATAACTCCCCAATGCAATCCCTCCCCCCTCCCCCCTCCCCCCTCCCCATGATAGGCCCCAGTGTGTGATGTTCCCCTTCCCGAGTCCAAGTGATCACATTGTTTAGTTCCCACCTATGAGTGAGAACATGCAGTGTTTGGTTTTCTGTTCTTGTGATAGTTTGCTAAGAATAATGGTTTCCAGCTGCATCCATGTCCCTACAAAGGACACAAACTCATCCTTTTTTATGGCTGCATAGTATTCCATGGTGTATATGTGCCACATTTTCTTAATCCAGTCTGTCACAGATGGACATTTGGGTTGATTCCAAGTCTTTGCTATTGTGAATAGTGCCGCAATAAACATACGTGTGCATGTGTCTTTGTAGTAGAATAATTTATAATCCTTTGGGTATATACCCAGTAGTGGGATGGCTGGGTCATATGGTACATCTAGTTCTAGATCCTTGAGGAATTGCCATACTGTTTTCCATAATGGTTGAACTAGTTTACAATCCCACCAACAGTGTAAAAGTGTTCCTATTTCTCCACATCCTCTCCAACACCTGTTGTTTCCTGATTTTTTAATGATTACCGTTCTAACTGGTGTGAGATGATATCTCATTGTGGTTTTGATTTGCATTTCTCTGATGGCGGGTGATAACGAGCATTTTTTCATGTGTCTGTTGGCTGTATGAATGTCTTCTTTTGAGAAATGTCTGTTCATTTGCTTTACCCACATTTTGATGGGGTTGTTTGTTTTTTTCTTGTATATTTGTTTGAGTTCTTTGTAGATTCTGGATATTAGCCCTTTGTCAGATGAGTAGATTGCAAAAATTTTCTCCCATTCTGTAGGTTGCCTGTTCACTCTGATGGTAGTTTCTTTTGCTGTGCAGAAGCTCTTTAGTTTAATTAGATCCCATTTGTCAATTTTGGCTTTTGCTGCCGTTGCTTTTGGTGTTTTAGACATGAAGTCCTTGCCCATGCCTATGTCCTGAATGGTACTGCCTAGATTTTCTTCTAGGATTTTTATGGTATTAGGTCTAACATTTAAGTCTCTAATCCATCTTGAATTAATCTTCGTATAAGGAGTAAGGAAAGGATTCAGTTTCAGATTTCTACTTAGGGCTAGCCAATTTTCCCAGCACCATTTATTAAATAGGGAATCCTTTCCCCATTTCTTGTTTCTCTCAAGTTTGTCAAAGATCAGATGGCTGTAGATGTGTGGTATTATTTCTGAGGACTCTGTTGTGTTCCATTGGTCTATATCTCTGTTTTGGTACCAGTACCATGCTGTTTTGGTTACTGAAGCCTTGTAGTATAGTTTGAAGTCAGGTAGTGTGACGCCTCCAGCTTTGTCCTTTTGACTTAGGATTGTCTTGGCAATGCAGGCTCTTTTTTGGTTCCATATGAACTTTAAAGCAGTTTTTTCCATTTCTGTGAAGAAACTCATTGGTAGCTTGATGGGGATGGCATTGAATCTATAAATAACCTTGGGCAGTATGGCCATTTTCACTATATTGATTCTTCCTATCCATGAGCATGGTATGTTCTTCCATTTGTTTGTGCTCTCTTTGATTTCACTGAGCAGAGGTTTGTAGTTCTCCTTGAAGAGGTCCTTGACATCCCTTGTAAGTTGGATTCCTAGGTATTTTATTCTCTTTGAAGCAATTGTGAATGGAAGTTCATTCCTGATTTGGCTCTCTGCTTGTCTGTTACTGGTGTATAAGAATGCTTGGGATTTTTGCACATTAATTTTGTATCCTGAGACTTTGCTGAAGTTGCTTATCAGCTTAAGGAGATTTTGGGCTGAGAAAATGGGGTTTTCTAAATATACAATCATGTCATCTGCAAACAGGGAAAATTTGACTTCTTCTTTTCCTAACCGAATACCCTTGATTTCTTTCTCTTGCCTGATTGCCCTAGCCAGAACTTCCAACACTATGTTGAATAGGAGTGGTGAGAGAGGGCATCCTTGTCTTGTGCCAGTTTTCAAAGGGAATTTTTCCAGTTTTTGCCCATTCAGTATGATATTAGCTGTGGGTTTGTCATAAATAACTCTTATTATTTTGAGGTACGTTCCATCAATACTGAATTTATTGAGCGTTTTTAGCATGAAGGGCTGGTGAATTTTGTCAAAGGTCTTTTCTGCATCTATTGAGATAATCATGTGGTTTTTGTCTTTGGTTCTGTTTATATGCTGGATTACGTTTATTGATTTGCGAATGTTGAACCAGCCTTGCATCCCAGGGATGAAGCCCACTTGATCATGGTGGATAAGCTTTTTGATGTGCTGCTGAATCCGGTTTGCCAGTATTTTACTGAGGATTTTTGCATCGATGTTCATCAGGGATATTGGTCTAAAATTCTCTTTTTTTGTTGTGTCTCTGCCAGGCTTTGGTATCAGGATGATGTTGGCCTCATAAAATGAGTTAGGGAGGATTCCCTCTTTTTCTATTGATTGGAATAGTTTCAGAAGGAATGGTACCAGCTCCTCCTTGTACCTCTGGTAGAATTCAGCTGTGAATCCATCTAGTCCTGGACTTTTTTTGGTTGGTAGGCTATTAATTGTTGCCTCAATTTCAGAGCCTGCTATTGGTCTATTCAGGGATTCAACTTCTTCCTGGTTTAGTCTTGGGAGAGTGTAAGTGTCCAGGAAATTATCCATTTCTTCTAGATTTTCTAGTTGATTTGCGTAGAGGTATTTATAGTATTCTCTGATGGTAGTTTGTATTTCTGTGGGGTCGGTGGTGATATCTCCTTTATCATTTTTTATTGTGCCTATTTGATTCCTCTCTCTTTTCTTCTTTATTAGTCTTGCTAGCAGTCTGTCAATTTTGTTGATCTTTTCAAAAAACCAACTCCTGGATTCATTGATTTTTGGAGGGTTTTTTGTGTCTCTATCTCCTTCAGTTCTGCTCTGATCTTAGTTATTTCTTGCCTTCTGCTAGCTTTTGAATGTGTTTGCTCTTGCCTCTCTAGTTCTCTTAATTGTGATGTTAGAGTGTCAATTTTAGATCATTCCTGCTTTCTCTTGTGGGCATTTAGTGCTATAAATTTCCCTCTCCACACTGCTTTAAATGTGTCCCAGAGATTCTGGTATGTTGTATCTTTGTTCTCATTGGTTTCAAAGAACATCTTTATTTCTGCCTTCATTTCGTGATGTACCCAGTAGTCATTCAGGAGGAGGTTGTTCAGTTTCCATGTAGTTGAGCGGTCTTGATTGAGTTTCTTAGTCCTGAGTTCTAGTTTGATTGCACTGTGGTCTGAGAGACAGTTTGTTATAATTTCTGTTCTTGTACATTTGCTAAGGAGTGCTTTACTTCCAATTATGTGGTCAGTTTTGGAATAATTGTGATGTGGTGCTGAGAAGAATGTATATTCTGTTGATTTGGGGTGGAGAGTTCTATAGATGTCTATTAGGTCCGCTTGCTGCAGAGATGAGTTCAATTCCTGGATATCCTTGTTAACTTTCTGTCTGGTTGATCTGTCTAATGCTGACAGTGGAGTGTTGAAGTCTCCCATTATTATTGTATGGGAGTCTAAGTCTCTTTGTAAGTCTCTAAGGACTTGCTTTATGAATCTGGGTGCCCCTGTATTGGGTGCATATATATTTAGGATAGTTAGCTCTTCCTGTTGAATTGATCCCTTTACCATTATGTAATGGCCTTCTTTGTCTCTTTTGATCTTTGATGGTTTAAAGTCTGTTTTATCAGAGACTAGGATTGCAACCCCTGCTTTTTTTTGTTCTCCATTTGCTTGGTAGATCTTCCTCCATCCCTTTATTTTGAGCCTATGTATGTCTCTGCATGTGAGATGGGTCTCCTGAATACAGCAGACTGATGGGTCTTGACTCTTTAGCCAGTTTGCCAGTCTGTGTCTTTTAATTGGAGCATTTAGTCCATTAACATTTAAGGTTAATATTGTTATGTGTGAACTTGATCCTGCCATTATGATATTAACTGGTTATTTTGCTCATTAGTTGATGCAGTTTCTTCCTAGCCTCGATGGTCTTTACATTTTGGCATGTGTTTGCAATGGCTGGTACCAGTTGTTCCTTTCCATGTTTAGGGCTTCCTTCAGGGTCTCTTGTAAGGCAGGCCTGGTGGTGACAAAATCTCTAAGCATTTGCTTATCTGTAAAGGATTTTATTTCTCCTTCACTGATGAAACTTAGTTTGGCTGGATATGAAATTCTGGGTTGAAAATTCTTTTCTTTAAGAACGTTGAATATTGGCCCCCACGCTCTTCTGGCTTGTAGAGTTTCTGCCGAGAGGTCTGCTGTTAGTCTGATGGGCTTCCCTTTGTGGGAAACCCGACCTTTCTCTCTGCCTGCCCTTAAGATTTTTTCCTTCATTTCAACTTTGGTGAATCTGGCAATTATGTGTCTTGGAGTTGCTCTTCTGGAGGAGTATCTTTGTGGCATTCTCTGTATTTCCTGAATTTGAATGTTGGCCTGCCCTACTAGGTTGGGAAGTTCTCCTGGATGATATCCTGAAGAGTGTTTTCCAACTTGGTTCCATTTTTCCCCTCACATTCAGGCACCCCAATCAGACGTAGATTTGGTCTTTTACATAATCCCATACTTCTTGCAGGCTTTGTTCATTTCTTTTTCTTCTTTTTTCTTTTGGTTTCTCTTCTCGCTTCATTTCATTCATTTGATCCTCAATCGCTGATACTCTTTCTTCCAGTTGATCGAGTCGGTTACTGAAGCTTGTGCATTTGTCACGTATTTCTCGTGTCATGGTTTTCATCCCTGTCATTTCGTTTATGACCTTCTCTGCATTAATTTGTCTAGCTGTCAATTCTTCCACTCTTTTTTCAAGATTTTTAGTTTCTTTGTGCTGGGTACGTAATTCCTCCTTTAGCTCTGAGAAGTTTGATGGACTGAAGGCTTCTCTCATCTCGTCAAAATCATTCTCTGACCAGCTTTAATCCGTTGCTGGCAATGGGCTGCACTCCTTTGCAGAGGGACATATGCTCTTATTTTTTGAATTTGCAGCTTTTCTGCCCTGCTTTTTCCCCATCTTTGTGGTTTTATCTGTCTCTGGTCTTTGATGATAATGATGTACTGATGGGGTTTTGGTATACGTGTCCTTCCTGTTTTATAGTTTTCCTTCTTTTTCTTTTTTTTTTTTTTTTTTTTTTTTGAGACGGAGTCTCGCGCTGTCACCAGGCTGGAGTTCTGTGGCTGGATCTCAGCTCACTGCAAGCTCCGCCTCCTGGGTTCACGCCATTCTCCTGCCTCAGCCTCCCGAGTAGCTGGGACTACAGGTGCCGCCACCTCGCCCGGCTAGTTTTTTGTAGTTTTTAGTAGAGACGGGGTTTCACCATGTTAGTCAGGATGGTCTCGATCTCCTGACCTCGTGATCCGCCCGTCTCGGCCTCCCAAAGTGCTAGGATTACAGGCTTGAGCCACTGCGCCCGGCCTAGTTTTCCTTCTGACAGTCAGGACCCTCAGCTATAGGTCTGTTGGCGATTGCTTGAGGTCCACTCCAGACCCTGTTTGCCTGGGTATCAGCAGCAGAGGTTGCAGAATATAGAATACTGCTGAACAGTGAGTGTACCTGTCTGATTCTTCCTTTGGAAGCTTCCTCTTAGGGGTGTACTCCACCCTGTGAGGTGTGGGGTGTCAGACTGCCCCTAGTGGGGGATGTCTCCCAGTTAGGCTACTCAGGGGTCAGGGACCCACTTGAGCAGGCAGTCTGTCCGTTCTCAGATCTCAACCTCCATGTTGGGAGATCCACTGCTCTCTTCAAAGCTGTCAGACAGAGTCGTTCGCGTCTGCTCAGGCCTCTGCTGCTTCCCCTGTTGTTTTTTAGCTGTGCCCTGTCCCCAGGGGTGGAGTCTACAGAGACAGGCAGGTTTCCTTGAGCTGCTGTGAGCTCCACCCAGTTCGAGCTTTCCAGTGACTTTGTTTACCTACTTAAGCCTCAGCAATGGCGGGCGCCCCTCCCCCAGCCTCGCTGCTGCCTTGTGGTTAGATCGCCACAGACTGCTGTGTTAGCAATTAGGGAGGCTCCGTGGGCGTGGGACCCTCCCGGCCAGGTGTGGGATGTATTCTCCTGGTGTGCCCCTTTGCTTAAAGTGCAGTATTGGGGTGGGAGTTACCCGATTTTCCAGGTGTTGTGTGTCTCAGTTCCCCTGGCTAGGAAAAGGGATTCCCTTTCCCCTTGCGCTTCCCAGGTGAGGCGATGCCTCGCCCTGCTTCAGCTCTCGCTGGTCAGGCTGCAGCAGCTGACCATCACTGATTGTCCGGCACTCCCTAGTGAGATGACCCCAGTACCTCAGTTGGAGATGACCCCAGTACCTCAGTTGAAAATGCAGAAATCACCGGTCTTCTGTGTCGCTCGCACTGGGAGTTGGAGACTGGAGCTGTTCCTATTTGGCCATCTTGCTCCGCCCCCCCTTTACTAGTAATTTTAAAGTGATCTAAAATTAAGAATATTAAAATAGTTTTCAATTAAAACATTTATTTCCCTCGTGGAAGATTATATATATAAATACAATACCCTTCCCAGACAAATCATTTCAAACTTGGCCTTAAACATTATCAATAGTTGGCAACACACATACAGTTGATTAGCTTAATTAATTAATCACCATGCCTTGTATTATTAAATTATGTGATGATAGTATTCTCAGCTCTCTCTTTAGTGTGAATTCTTGAGTAACTAGAGTTTGAGATCTACAATATTTTATCCAAATTACTTGTGATGGTGATTGTTTTCATTTCCAGAAGAAGGAGATCATTGTGCAGTGTATATAAACACCTCACTTTATCTTTTACTCTTCTTCATTCTTAATCATGAAAGAGGTTACCAAAAACGATCTCACATTCCATATATTAACATATAAAGAAACAAAGAAAAGGTTAAACTGTATGCTTTGTTTTTCTTGCTCTCTCTTTTGTATTATTGTCTATGTCTGCTATGGTGACAACCCTTTCAGATCTGAAAAAAATATTAAGATTCCTCTGCCCACCTGATGAACAGATTGTCTCAAAGATGGAATCACAACTCAGTATTCATTGTTGAGATTTGCATGATAAAGTTTGACACAGGCAGAAGAAAAAAAAACTATTTCTTCAGGTAAAAATCTACGTAAAATGTAGCAGAATTTGTTTCAATATGACAAGAAATAATGCAATTTCAAACACAAGAAAAGCCATTCAAGAAAAGCCCAGGTGAAAGAACATTAAAAACTCAACAATATGGAGGCAAGATTATAATTAAAATTAATTAAAACTCTTGTTTTCTCAAACTGTAGCATTTCTTCAAATTTTAGCAAGGGATTAAAATATTCATTTTTTTTTGTTTTAAGTAGTTATCTTCAGTTTAAGACAACTATTTAAATCAGAATTAGTCAAGTCTCCTGTAAAGTAGTTATCCTGTATCTTATGAGTATTTAGAGGTAATTTGTAATTAATTATCATGAAGTGTCTATACTAGGAAAGCCAGTCCTTTATAAATTGAACTAATTTTTTCTTTCTAACTTTTTAAAATTTTAATTGACGCATCACAATTGTACATATTTATGGGGTACATAGTCATGTTGCCAAACATATAATGATAAGATGAGGGCAGTTCGCATATCCATCATCTCAGACATTCACTATTTCCTTGTGTTGGGAACATTCAATAACTTCCTAGCTATTTAAAATGATGTAATATATTTTTAAAATTCTACTTTTAGGATGGCCTGCTAAGTGATACATGTTTCTAACTTGGGTAATCTTAGGATAAATTTTATGTGGTTTTCCTCAATTGAAACAGATCCTAGATTTTTCTATTACCATTTAATCCCTTGCAATTTCCTACCCCATTCTTGAGCAGTGAACTTTAAACTCATAAGATAGCCATCTTCTGTAGGGGCAAAGTCTTCTAAGCACATTTTCAATGCCATTAGTCACCAGGCTTCCCTCCTTTAACCCCAGACTACACGCTACACAACTGCTAACTCCTTGGAGTCTAGCTTACCTACCTGCTCTCCTTAAGTCAAACCTCAGCAGTTGTCAGTGTTCCCCAATGGTCACCAAGGCATTGACACATGAACGGAGGTAGAGAAGGAAGTAATAGAACTACTACGCTCAACTAGTCTCCCAACAACGAGTCCAACATCTATCACCCTCTTTGATTTCAGACTGATTTTGCCCTGAATTCTCACATGTCCAACTACTTCATCTCCCTGTAAGCTTAGCTCACTTTTGCTACCAGCAAATCATATGGACAACCCCCATACTGCAGAATCTCTTAACCAGTCCCAAGAGAGATGTCTGTGGAATCACTTCTAAAATTGCATAATAACTTACATGTTTGAGAATTAATATAAACTATATATATATACACACACACATGTGTGTGTGAGTGTGTAAAGTACCCGAGTTCCTGAAAAAGGCAAGCTCGCAACATGTGAGTGTTCTCTTTTTCACTATTATGGTGAAGAACAAATTTGAGAGAACTAATAAAACTGAACCATAAATCAGTCTGATACCATCCTTCTTATAACCAGAGAGCTTTAATAGAGTAATATTAAAATTTACAATCATAAGGAAATTGCTCCCTTCTATATATCCTTTAAAACATTTTCTTAGCTTCTATTATTATTCTCTATCAGTTTTTTAAAATCAACAAACATATATTTTGGTGACTGTTAGATGCCTGTATATGTAGATATACAAATATACCTAAACAACTGTATCTACCCTTAAGGACTTTATTATTCCTAATAATAACTATAATTATAATAATGACAAGATGGTAAATATAAGTATATATAACTACAGATGATTAGTTATAATATAGAAAATATGCTACAAACTTCTGGGACTTTTCCTAAAATTTTTATGGCCAGATTTAAAAGACACCATATAGGTACCCTTATGAGATCTGAATAAACCAATAAAATAATATAGAACAAGTCATCTGAGGTATTGAATTTTTGGTGCCATAATACTGTAGTATATTGTCAATAAATATTTCTGGAAATTATTTTTTAGAAGATTTTGAAGGAGGGAATGGATGAATCTGTACAAATACTACGAAGCTTTATGTTTGTTCCTGATCCCAAATTTATTTTTTTCAGTAACATGGTTTTAGTCATTCTGTTTCTTGCCAGTGTGTTCTAAATTGTCAATCTACCTATAAATACATCACACTTATTGTTCCAAATAGAATTATTTCTGGCACATAATATAAATGGAAAGATATAAATATTATAATTGGGTCATTTTTTCAAAGTATAAAAAGATGACTATAATGTAAGGAAATAGTTATTTTTTTAATCTGGTAGTATCCTTAACTTTTATCAATTTTTCATATGAAATGTACATTATAAGACAGTGAAGAAATTATAAAATTTCACTTTTAATATAGGATAGTCATTAATATAAGTAAATATAAACATGTTCTCTCACTTTGCCGATAAAGATCACTTTTTATGGATCACTGTCCTATCTCTTAACCCGGTTTTGGCTGGTCCCATATCTGAAACTGCCTCTTTGTTTCTACCTAAGAACTCACTTAACTTTCATTCTTTGACATTTTTCTTAGATTTACTTCTCTCTCACAAAGATATAAAGTGTATATACAAAGGGTATAAGCTGAATTTTCTTGACTTCATTCCCTAAAATGACTATCACACTTAAAAATGTAAGGACATAAATTGGTTTTTACCATGTGGCCATTGATTCTTCCTATCCATGAGCATGGAATGTTTTTCCACTTATTTGTGCCACCTCCAATTTTTTCAGCAGTGTCTCTAATTCTTCCACCTCCTTGGTGAACTGTATTCCGAGATATTTTATATATTTGGTGGGTATTGTGAAAGAGATTGCATTCTCGATTTGGTTCTCAGCTTGGACATTGCTGGTGTATAGAAATGTTACCGATTTTTGTATATGGATTTTGTATCCTAAAACTTTGCTGAAGTTTATCAGATGTAGGAGCTTTTGCACATGGAGTATGGGGTTTTGTAGGTATAGAATTAAATCCTCTGCAAACAGATATATTCTGACTTCCTCTCTTTCTACTTGGATAACTTTCATTTTTTTTCTCTTGCTTGCTTGCTGTAGCTAAGACTTCCAGCATTATGTTGAGTAACAGTGGTGAAGGTGAACATCCTTGTTTTGGTTGCGTACAGCTTTTGTCCATTCAGTATGATGTTGGCTTTGGATTTGCCATGGATGGCTCTTCTTATTCAGAGTTATATTCCTTCAGTGTCTAGGTTGTTGAAGATTTGTATTAGGAAGGTATGTTCTATTTTGTAGAAAGCCTTTTCTGTGTATATTGATCTAATCATGTGGTTCTAGTTTTTAGTTCTGTTCATGTGATGAATTGTATTTATTGATTTATGTATGCTAAATCAAACTTGCACCCCAGGGACATCTTTGTCAGATGAGTAGATTGCAAAAATTTTCTCCCATTCTGTAGGTTGCCTGTTCACTCTGATGGTAGTTTCTTTTGCTGTGCAGAAGCTCTTTAATTAGATCCCATTTGTCAATTTTGGCTTTTGTTGCCATTGCTTTTGGTGTTTTAGACATGAAGTCCTTGCCCATGCCTATGTTCTAAATGGTATTACCTAGGTTTTCTTCTAGGGTTTTTATGGTTTTAGGTCTAACATTTAAGTCTCTAATCCATCTTGAATTAATTTTCGTATAAGGAGTAAGGAAAGGATCCAGTTTCAGCTTTCTGCTTATGGCTAGCCAATTTTCCCAGCACATTTATTATGTATGTGTATATATGTAATGTATATGTGTGTGTATACATATAACATATATACACATGTATACACATATATATGTAAAAAGCAGGGGTTGCTATTCTGATTTTAGACATATATATACACACATATACATACACACACACATATACACACACACACACATATCTGTGCATGTGTGTGTGTATGTGTATCCAACACAGGAGCATTAGGATTCATAAAGCAAGTTGTTAGAGACTGATGTAGATAATTAGATAACTATGCAATAACAGTGGGAGACTTCAACACCCCACTGATAGTATTAGATAGATCATTGAGGTAGAAAACTAACAAGTATATTTGCGAACTGAAATGGGACCCTTGAACGGATAGACCTAAGGGAATGTAGGTCCACTCTCCACCCCAAACAACAGAATGTACTCTCCACCCCAAAACAACAGAATGTACATTCTTCTCATCTGCACATGGCACATACTGTAAAATATATGTATATTTTATATATACATATTATATTTACATATATACATATTTTATACATACATATACACATATTGTATATTTTATATATACATATATGCATATTTTATATACATATATGTATATTTTATATACTATATGTATATATGTAATGTATATGCATATATATGTTATATATATACATATATATGTAAAAAGCAGGGGTTGCTATTCTAATTTTAGACAAACAGACTTTAAACCAAAAAAATGATTAAAAAAAGACAAGGGCCTATATATATTTAGAACAGTTAGGTTTTCTTGTTGAATTGAACCCTTTACCATTATATAATGCCCTTCTTTGTCTTTTTTGATCATTTTTTGGTTTAATGTCTGTTTTTTCTAAAATTAGATTAGAAACCCCTGATTTTTTCTATTCTTCATTTGCTTGATAGATTTTTCTCCATCCCTGTTATTTGAGCTCATGAGTGTCAATGCATGTGAGATGAGTCTCTTGAAAACAGAATACAGTTGCATCTGGCTTCACTATCTAACTTGCCCCTCTCTGCCTTTTGATTGGGGTATTTAGCCTGTTTACATTCAAAGTTAATATTGATATGTACAGATTTGACCCTGTCATCATGTTATTAGCTGGTTACTATGCAGACTTGATGTGTAGTGTTGTTATAGTGTCAATAGTCTATGTATATAAGTATGTTTTGTGGAAGCTGGTAACAGTCTTTTCTTCTCATATTTAGCAATCTTTTAAGGATCTCTTGTAAGGCAGGTCTGGTAGTAATAAATGCCCTCATAATTTGCTTGTCTGAAGAGGGTCTTATTTTTCCTTCACTTATGAAGCTTAGTTTGGCTGGATATGCAACAGTTGTTCAGAATTTATTTTCTTTAAGAATGCTGAATACAGGCTCCCAATATCTTCTGGCTTAAAGAGTTTCTACTGAAGTTCCACTGTTAGCTTGATGGGTTCCCTTTGTAGGTAACTTTCACTTCTGCCTAGCTACGTTTAACATGTTTTATTTCAAGTTATGCTTGGAGAATCTGATGACAGTGTGTCTTGAGTCTTTGGGATGATCATCTTTTATAATATCTCACAGGTTCTCTGCATCTCCTGAATTTGAATGTTGACCTCTCTAGTGAGGTCCATAAATTTTCATGGATAGTAACCTCAAATATTTTCCAAGTTTGCCTTTTTTCTCTCTCTCTCTTTCAGGGACATCAGTGAGTCAAAGATGTGGTCTCTTTATATAATCTCATATTTCTCAGAGGCATTTGTTTATTCTAATTCATTACTTTTTCTTTATTTTTTGTCTCACTGAATTATTTTGGAGGAATGATCTTCAAGTTTAGAGATTCTCTTCTCAGCCTCGTCTATTCTGTTCTTAACTTGGGGTTGTATTATCACATTACTTAACTTAATTTTTTAACTCTATTGTATCCATTTGCTATTTTCTTAAAATGGCCATTCTGTCTTTCAGCTCCTGTGTCATTTTATATTCCCTGGATTGGGTTTCGACTTTCTCCTGAATATCGATGATCTTTGTTCCTATTCGTATTCTCCATTATATTTCTGTCATTTGAAGCCATTTCAGCCTGATTAAGAAGCATCGCTGTCTCGAGAGCTAGTTTGGTCATTTGGATATAAGGCACTCTATCTTTTTAAGTTGCCAGAACACTTTGTCCAGATGGTGGCAGTGGGACCTATGCTCACTCACACATGCCAGCAGCCACATGACGGCAGTGAAGTGTACACACATTGGCTGGGATGGAGAACTGGCAGGAGCAGAGTTGCTGGCATCCATGTGTGTTTGCACCGGCAGCAGCGGCACTGGTGAGGCGGGTGTGGGATTGTCGGCATCTGTGGATATGTTTGTGTCAGTGATGGTGATGTGATGGGGTGTGCCTATGCCAGCAATGGGGTGCACTCATGCTGGCGGTGGTGGCATGATGGAGCACATGCCCCAGCATGCCAGCAGGGAAAGCAAGGTCCACCCCACATGTGCACCAGCAAAGTGGTAGAGGAGGCCGTGGGTGAGTACATGCCAGAGAAAAGGAGGTAGGAGGAGATTAGAGTCGGGGGTGGGTGTGGATGGACTGGTGCATGTCAGCAAGGGCCAGAGCTCTCCAAGGGTCATGCATGGTCTACCGGCAAAGGAGCTATAATGAGGGCTCCAGCTTCACTGCAAGCAGGTGCAGCCAGGCTAGGGCCCCAGGAGAAGCCAACAGATAGGAGAGTGCTCAGACCAGACTGGCACCATCCCATGGTCAGGACCATCCTGCTCTGTCCATGTCCAACTGTCACCCTAAAGCTAATGTCTCCTGGAGGATCAGGATCATGGAAAGCCTTGGGTGATACATATCCCTAGCCATGCCACTGCAGCTGTTCCCACAGCAAACCTTTTGGACTGCACACAGGCTGGAGTCCTGCATCTGCCATCTCTCTCAGCAGATATCTCTGCCAGCTCAAGTGTCCATGGGAATCACGGGATCTCCTGCTGCTAAGATGGCAGAGGTCCATGCAGGAACAGGCTGCTCTTCACCTGTTAAACTCACCCCTTCCCCAGGAGTTCCTGTGGGTCAGGAATGAGTCCTAGTACTTGGTAGTTCCATGCAGGAGGGTTCCTGGCTTCCTGCCTTCAGCCCAGCATCTATGTCCTTCCTCTGTCCACTTTAAATGCCTTCCCTCCAAAGATCTGATCACAGTGTGTAAGTCTTCCTGATGTACTGGCCTCTCAGTGTGAGATATTCTGCTGGTTGCATCTAGTGGGCTATCTTTGCTCCTACCTATTATTTCTTTTGATTATTTATTTTTAAGCACTTTTTATCTATTCGAGAATGGAATGAGAATGTTCTAAGTTTAATATGCTTTGAGAAAAATATATTATTTATTCACATTTCTATAGACCATATATATTTTAAACATGCCATATATGTAGTTTAGTCTGAGATAGAACCATTAACTCCAAATTATTTCTAAATTTGGCTTTTTACTTAAGGCTGACTACTGATGTATTATTTGAATTGTTTATGGAAAGCTTGTATAATTTATATAATCATAAAAACACATGCAGTACAGTTAGGGTAGAAGAGATACTGAAAAGCATTTTAAAACAATTTTCAGTAATCTTTATAAAAATAGAATTGGGCAATAAATATTTAAGACCCTAAATAAGAGAGATAAAGAACC
Source organism: Trachypithecus francoisi (assembly GCF_009764315.1). NCBI lineage: Eukaryota > Metazoa > Chordata > Mammalia > Primates > Cercopithecidae > Trachypithecus > Trachypithecus francoisi. Next base: position 153,798,727 of record NW_022681454.1, on the reverse strand, counting down.
TAAAAAAACTCTAAAAAGCTCTTAACCTGATATAACTTGACTTTAAAATTATACCTATGTCTATTAAAAAACCACTTCTATCAACAAAAGTTTAGTTGATCAAAAAAATACTCTGCTGTCTATAGACAGAGATTCAGCTACACTCCACAATGATGCAAATAGAGAATTTTTGCGCTTGCATTATATTGTTCTGGGAGGAATTAAAAACAAAATACTTCAGTATGTATAGTGTATTACGTGAACAATTTTATTTAAATCTTAAATATGATTAATTAGCATTAAAATATTCTTATTTAAATCACTACCATATGACTGTACACAAAGTTATTATAAGAAATCTTAGAAATAGGGGCGGAGCAAGATGGCCGAATAGGAACAGCTCCAGTCTCCAACTCCCAGCGCGAGTAACACAGAAGACCGGTGATTTCTGCATTTTCAACTGAGGTACTGGGGTCATCTCTAGGGAGTGCCGGACAATCGGTGCTGGTCAGCTGCTGCAGCCTGACCAGCGTGAGCTGAAGCAGGGCGAGGCATCGCCTCACCTGGAAGCGCAAGGGGGAAGGAAATCCGTTTTCCTAGCCAGGGGAACTGAGACACATAACACCTGGAAAATCGCGTAACTCCCACCCCAATACTGCGCTTTAAGGAAACAGGCACACCAGGAGAATATATCCCACACCTGGCCGGGAGGGTCCCACGCCCACGGAGCCTCCCTCACTGCTAACACAGCCGTCTGCGGCGATCTATCCGCAAGGCAGCAGCGAGGCTGGGGGAGGGGCGCCCGCCATTGCTGAGGCTTAAGTAGGTAAACAAAGCCGCTGGGAAGCTCGAACTGGGTGGAGCTCACAGCAGCTCAAGGAAACCTGCCTGTCTCTGTAGACTCCACCTCTGGGGACAGCCCACAGCTGAGGTCCAATAGGGAAAGCAGCGGGGGCGGTGCAGAGGCGAACGACTCTGTCTGACAGCTTTGGGGAGAGCCGTGGATCTCCCAACGCGGAGGTTGAGATCCGAGAACGGACAGACTGCCTGCTCAGGTGGGTCCCTGACCCCTGAGTAGCCTAGCTGGGAGACATCCCCCACTAGGGGCAGTCTGACACCCCACACCTCACAGGGTGGGGTCATCCCTGAGAGGAAACTTCCAAAGGAAGAATCAGACAGGTACACTCGCTGCTCAGCAATATTCTATCTTGGCAACCTCTGCTGCTGATACCCAGGCAAACAGGGTCTGGAGTGGACCTCAAGCAATCTCCAACAGACCAACAGACAGTCCTTCTGACTGTCAGACGGAAAACTATCAAACAGGAAGGACACCTATACCAAAACCCCATCAGTACGTCACCATCATCAAAGACCAGAGACAGATAAAACCACAAAGATGGGGAAAAAGCAGGGCAGAAAAGCTGGAAATTCAAAAAATAAGAGCGCATCTCCCCCTGCAAAGGAGCGCAGCCCATCGCCAGCAACGGATCAAAGCTGGTCAGAGAATGACTTTGACGAGATGAGAGAAGAAGGCTTCAGTCCATCAAACTCTCAGAGCTAAAGGAGGAATTACGTACCCAGCGCAAAGAAACTAAAAATCTTGAAAAAAAGTGGAAGAATTGACAGCTAGACTAATTAATGCAGAGAAGATCATAAACGAAATGACAGAGATGAAAACCATGACACGAGAAATACGTGACAAATGCACAAGCTTCAGTAACCGACTCGATCAACTGGAAGAAAGAGTATCAGCGATTGAGGATCAAATGAATGAAATGAAGCGAGAAGAGAAACCAAAAGAAAAAAAGAAAAAAAGAAATGAACAAAGCCTGCAAGAAGTATGGGATTATGTAAAAAGACCAAATCTACGTCTGATTGGGGTGCCTGAAAGTGAGGGGGAAAATGGAACCAAGTTGGAAAACACTCTTCAGGATATCATCCAGGAGAACTTCCCCAACCTAGTAGGGCAGGCCAACATTCAAATTCAGGAAATACAGAGAACGCCACAAAGATACTCCTCCAGAAGAGCAACTCCAAGACACATAATTGCCAGATTCACCAAAGTTGAAATGAAGGAAAAAATCTTAAGGGCAGCCAGAGAGAAAGGTCGGGTTACCCACAAAGGGAAGCCCATCAGACTAACACAGCAGATCTCTCGGCAGAAACTCTACAAGCCAGAAGAGAGTGGGGGCCAATATTCAACGTTCTTAAAGAAAAGAATTTTCAACCCAATTTCATATCCAGCCAAACTAAGTTTCATCAGTGAAGGAGAAATAAAATCCTTTACAGATAAGCAAATGCTTAGAGATTTTGTCACCACCAGGCCTGCCTTACAAGAGACCCTGAAGGAAGCCCTAAACATGGAAAGGAACAACCGGTACCAGCCATTGCAAAAACATGCCAAAATGTAAAGACCATCGAGGCTAGGAAGAAACTGCATCAACTAACGAGCAAAATAACCAGTTAATATCATAATGACAGGATCAAGTTCACACATAACAATATTAACCTTAAATGTAAATGGACTAAATGCTCCAATAAAAGACACAGACTGGCAAACTGGATAAAGAGTCAAGACCCATCAGTCTGCTGTATTCAGGAGACCCATCTCACATGCAGAGACATACATAGGCTCAAAATAAAGGGATGGAGAAAGATCTACCAAGCAAATGGAGAACAAAAAAAGCAGGGGTTGCAATCCTAGTCTCTGATAAAACAGACTTTAAACCATCAAAGATCAAAAGAGACAAAGAAGGCCATTACATAATGGTAAAGGGATCAATTCAACAGGAAGAGCTAACTCTCCTAAATATATATGCACCCAATACAGGAGCACCCAGATTCATAAAGCAAGTCCTTAGAGACCTACAAAGAGACTTAGACTCCCATACAATAATAATGGGAGATTTCAACACTCCACTGTCAACATTAGACAGATCAACGAGACAGAAAGTTAACAAGGATATCCAGGAATTGAACTCATCTCTGCACCAAGCGGACCCTAGACATCTATAGAACTCTCCACCCCAAATCAACAGAATATACATTCTTCTCAGCACCACATCGCACTTATTCCAAAATTGACCACATAATTGGAAGTAAAGCACTCCTCAGCAAATGTACAAGAACAGAAATTATAACAAACTGTCTCTCAGACCACAGTGCAATCAAACTAGAACTCAGGACTAAGAAACTCAATCAAAACCGCTCAACTACATGGAAACTGAATAACCTGCTCCTGAATGACTACTGGGTACATAACGAAATGAAAGCAGAAATAAAGATGTTCTTTGAAACCAATGAGAACAAAGATACAACATACCAGAATCTCTGGGACACATTTAAAGCAGTGTGTAGAGGGAAATTTATAGCACTAAATGCCCACAAGAGAAAGCAGGAAAGATCTAAAATTGACACTTTAACATCACAATTAAAAGAACTAGAGAGGCAAGAGCAAACACATTCAAAAGCTAGCAGAAGGCAAGAAATAACTAAGATCAGAGCAGAACTGAAGGAGATAGAGTCACACAAAAACCCTCCAAAAAATCAATGAATCCAGGAGTTGGTTTTTTGAAAAGATCAACAAAATTGACAGACCGCTAGCAAGACTAATAAAGAAGAAAAGAGAGAGGAATCAAATAGACGCAATAAAAAATGATAAAGGGGATATCACCACCGACCCCACAGAAATACAAAAACCATCAGAGAATACTATAAATGCCTCTACGCAAATCGACTAGAAAATCTAGAAGAAATGGATAATTTCCTGGACACTTACACTCTCCAAGACGACTGACCAGGAGAAGTTGAATCCCTGAATAGACCAATAACAGGCTCTGAAATTGAGGCAACAATTAATAGCCTACCCACAAAAAAAGTCCAGGACCAGATGGATTCACAGCTGAATTCTACCAGAGGTACAAGGAGGAGCTGGTACCATTCCTTCTGAAACTATTCCAATCAATAGAAAAAGAGGGAATCCTCCCTAACTCATTTTATGAGGCCAACATCATCCTGATACCAAAGCCTGGCAGAGAGACACAACAAAAAAGAGAATTTTAGACCAATATCCCTGATGAACATCGATGCAAAAATTCTCAATAAAATACTGGCAAACCGATTCAGCAGCACATCAAAAAGCTTATCCACCATGATCAAGTGGGCTTCATCCCTGGGATGCAAGGCTGGTTCAACATTCGCAAATCAATAAACGTAATCCAGCATATAAACAGAACCAAAGACAAGAACCACATGATTATCTCAATAGATGCAGAAAAGGCTTTTGACAAAATTCAACAGCCCTTTATGCTAAAAACGCTCAATAAATTCGGTATTGATGGAACGTACCTCAAAATAATAAGAGCTATTTACGACAAACCCACAGCTAATATCATACTGAATGGGCAAAAACTGGAAAAATTCCCTTTGAAAACTGGCACAAGACAGGGATGCCCTCTCTCACCACTCCTATTCAACATAGTGTTGGGAAGTTGGGCTGGCAATCAGGCAAGAGAAAGAAATCAAGGGTATCCAGTTAGGAAAAGAAGAAGTCAAATTGTCCCTGTTTGCAGATGACATGATTGTATATTTAGAAAACCCCATCGTCTCAGCCCAAAATCTCCTTAAGCTGATAAGCAACTTCAGCAAAGTCTCAGGATACAAAATTAATGTGCAAAAATCACAAGCATTCTTATACACCAGTAACAGACAAGCAGAGAGAGCCAAGTCAGGAATGAACTTCCATTCACAAATTGAAAAAGAATAAAATACCTAGGAATCCCTTACAAGGGATGTAAAGGACCTCTTCAAGGAGAACTACAAACCACTGCTCAGTGAAATCAAAGAGGACACAAACAAATGGAAGAACATACCATGCTCATGGATAGGAAGAATCAATATCGTGAAAATGGCCATACTGCCCAAGGTTATTTATAGATTCATGCCATCCCCATCAAGCTACCAATGAGTTTCTTCACAGAATGGAAAAAACTGCTTTAAAGTTCATATGGAACCAAAAGAGCCCGCATTGCCAAGACAATCCTAGTCAAAAGGACAAAGCTGGAGGCGTCACGCTACCTGACTTCAAACTATACTACAAGGCTACAGTAACCAAAACAGCATGGTACTGGTACCACAACAGAGAAATAGACCAGTGGAACAGAACAGAGTCCTCAGAAATAATACACACATCTACAGCCATCTGATCTTTGACAAACCTGACAAAAACAGAAATGGGGAAAGGATTCCCTATTTAATAAATGGTGCTGGAAAATTGGCTAGCCACAAGTAGAAAGCTGAAACTGGATCCTTCCTTACCCCTTATACGAAAATTAATTCAAGATGGATTAGAGACTTAAATGTTAGACCTAATACCATAAAAACCCTAGAAGAAAATCTAGGTAGTACCATTCAGGACATAGGCATGGGCAAGGACTTCATGTCTAAAACACCAAAAGCAACGGCAGCAAAAGCCAAAATTGACAAATGGGATCTCATTAAACTAAAGAGCTTTTGCACAGCAAAAGAAACTACCATCAGAGTGAACAGGCAACCTACAGAATGCGGGAGAAAATTTTTGCAACCTACTCATCTGACAAAGGGCTAATATCCAGAATCTACAAAGAACTCAAACAAATATACAAGAAAAAAACAAACAACCCCATCAAAAAGTGGGGAAAGGATATGAACAGACATTTCTCAAAAGAAGACATCCATACAGCCAACAGACACATGAAAAAATGCTCGTCATCACTCGCCATCGAGAAATGCAAATCAAAACCACAATGAGATACCATCTCACACCAGTTAGAATGGCAATCATTAAAAGTCAGGAAACAATAGATGTTGGAGAGGATGTGGAGAAATAGGAACACTTTTACACTGTTGGTGGGATTGTAAACTAGTTCAACCATTATGGAAAACAGTATGGCGATTCCTCAAGGATCTAGAACTAGATGTACCATATGACCCAGCCATCCCACTACTGGGTATATACCCAAAGGATTATAAATTACTCTACTACAAGACACATGCACACGTATGTTTATTGCGGCACTATTCACAATAGCAAAGACTTGGAATCAACCCAAATGTCCATCTGTGACAGACTGGATTAAGAAAATGTGGCACATATACACCATGGAATACTATGCAGCCATCAAAAAGATGAGTTTGCGTCCTTTGTAGGGACATGGATGCAGCTGGAAACCATCATTCTTAGCAAACTATCACAAGAAGAGAAACCAAACACCGCATGTTCTCACTCATAGGTGGGAACTGAACAATGAGATCACTTGGACTCGGGAAGGGGAACATCACACACTGGGGCCTATCATGGGGAGGGGGGAGGAGGGAGGATTGCATTGGGGAGTTATACATGATATAAACGTTATGCACATGTACCCTAGAACTTAAAGTATAATAAAAAATAAAAAAAGAAAAAAAAAAAATAACAAATAATAAAATTACAGGTAATATCTATTATTATGTTACATCAAATACAGGTGGTCTCACATACATCAGTGGAAAACATAGAGTCCAGAAATAAAATGACATACTTAACAACACAATGATTTTGACAAAGTCATAAAAATAGACACTCGAAAAGGAAACCTTATTAATACATGGTGCTGGGAAAATTGAATCATTACAAACTAGACCCAAACCTCTCACCAGATATGAAAATTAACAGATGGATTAAGACCTAAATGTTAGACACGAAAGCATAAAAATCTTGAAGAAAACTAGGAAAAACTCTCTGTACATTGGCATAGGCAAAGAATTATGAATACTCAAAAGCAAATGCAGCAAAAACAGAAACAGACAAATGCGACTTAATTAAATTAAAAAGCTTCTGCACAGCAAAAGAGATAGTCACCAGAATAAACAGACAACTACAGAATGGAAAAAAAATTTTGCAAACTCTGCATCTAGTCAATGGCTAATATCCAGAATCTGTGAGGAACTCAAATAGCTCAACAAGAAAAAAAAAATTAAAAAGTAGGCAAAGGATACGAACAGACGGTTTCAAAAGAAGACATACAAATGACAAAAAATACATGAAAAAAATGTTCAACCTGAGTAATTATGAGAGAAATGCAAATTAAAACCACAATGAAATACCATTGTATACCAGTCGGAATGGCTATTATTAAAAGTCAAAAAACAGCAGATGCTGCTGAGGATGAAGAGAAAATGGAACACTTATACAGTGCTAGTGAGAATGTAAATTAGTACAACTTCTATGGAAAATGGTATGGAGACTACAGAAAGAATTAAAATAATAATCTCACTACTGGGTATCAAATCAAAGGTAAAGAAATCATTATTTAAAAAGATAACCTGCACTCGTATGTTTATCGTAACACTATTCACAAGTGCAAGTCATGGAATCAACCTAAATGTCCATCAACAAAGAATTGAATAAAGAAAATGTATATATAGGCCGGGTACTCTGACTCATGCCCATAATCCCAACACTTTGAGGGGCCAAGGAGGGCAGTTCACTTGAGGTCAGCAGTTCGAGACCAACCTGGACAACATGGTGAACACCATCTCTACTAAAAACACAAAAATTAGCTGGGCATGGTGGCGTGCACCTGTAATCCCAGCTTCTCTGGAGGAGGGAGGCAGGAGAATTGCTTGAACCCAGGAGGCAGAGGTTGCAGTGAGCCAAGAACGTGACGCTGCACTCCAGCCTGGGTGCCAGAGCAAGATGCCATCTCATAAAAAACATTAATTTAAAAGAAAATGTATTATATACACACATGTAATGGTATATATGTATACACATACATACACATGTAATAGTATCTATATACATATAGACATACATGTAATGGTATATATACACATATACATGTAATGGTGTGGTGTATGTGTGTGTATATATATATACCATATAATACTACTCAGCCATAAAAATGAATAAATTTATGTCTTTTGCAGCAACATGGATGAAACTGGAGGCCATTATCCTAAGTGCAATAACTCAGAGAAAGTCAAATATCACATATGCTTGCTTACAAGTGAGAGACTAAACAATTGGTACACATGTGCCTACAGACGGGAATAATAGACATTAGAGGCTACAAAAGGTGGGGGTGGGAGGAGGATGAGGGTTGAAAAATTACTTGTTTGGTACAATGTTCACTGTTCTGCTGATGGGTACACTAAAAGCCCAGACTTCACCACTCTTCAATATGGGCATGTAAGAACTATGCACTTATACCCCTTAAATATATAAAAATTTTAAAAATGTAGTCTCTGTGTAGAATTAGATTTGAATTTTTACTTCTTTTAAAGCAGGAAACCACACATATTTTGATAAACTGGAGAGTTGCTTTATAGCACCCAAGTTTAAGGATGAAGTTACATCTAGCTATTCCTTCACTAGAACAACTGCTTAAAAACTACTTAGCCAGCATTAAAACCCACTCAAATGATCTCCGGATAGTTCACAAATGTCCCTAACCAATATGTCCCCCGACACCTCAACCCCCAATTCTGCTTAAAAACAGAAGAAGGAAAGAAGGGAGGGAGGGTTTAGGTTTACAAAAATCCATTTAATGTAAAACATTCTCATCTACAATAATTTCATTTATGCATATCACCCCTAAAGATAAGCAAACTGAGTGAAGACTAAAATACAAAGAGAAAGAGCAAAACATTGATTGATTGATTAATTGATTGATTGATCTGTTTATACTGCTTGTGTTAAGGTATGAGTGTAAAAGGTAGCATAATCTTCTCATTACTTCGACCACTTTGGCAAAATGGTGTGACAGAAAAGAACACAAGAAAGGATTGTGTACATAGCATGAATTTTGGCTTTATGAATAAAAGTCTATTAGCTTTGAAAAATAGCTGTGTAGGTGTATTCAAGAGAATTGAACTATGTTCACATAAAAAGAAATGGTGAATGGTGTTTTTCTAAATGTGAAACTATGCAGAATCCTGCTTTGCAATACCAGGAAATCTGCAAGGGGAGTGCTGAGATCAATGTCATTATCCAGAAGGCATTACTGAAATAGATTTTAAATCCTTTGATGTAATTGCTTGCTGAGTTTGCCATTACTGCAGCTCTATCCTTTTGACTGATTGAAGGCCTTTAACAGCTCCAGTTTTACTGAGACTGCCAACATACTCACGTTAGAATCTTAAAGTTAGACAGATGTTTGATGTTTAATTTAACTAATATGGCACACCATGAGTCAACAAAACACATTTTGTGTTAATGCCAAAAAAAAAAAAAATTAAAAGGTGTGGGACAGGAATACATGCAGAGTTAATCTTTCTGTTTCAGCAGAGAAGCCTTTGCTCTTAGAATTATTAACATGAATTGTGATTTGAAAACCCTATGGCATTTTCCCTGCCCCTTGAGAAAAGCAGTCTTGATTCCACTGGAGCATTTAGAATGAGAACTCAATGAATAAATTAACAGTGCATAAAATCCTCAAATGAAGTGTAAGGAGCAATGAGGTGAATTTTTTTTTCATTTAGACAGTCCCTATTTTCCATGATTCCTTGAATAATTCCAGTTGTTTATAATGCCTCTCTTTTTTTTTCTTTTTTTTTTTTTTGACAACCTACAACAAATGGGCAATAATGGACCTTTGTCTTTAGGTTTTCTCTCTTGCTCAAGAAAGAAGAATTTGGCCCTAAGGAGAAAATTTTATTCGTGTTTTCAGTATGTATTGTGGTTAATATAAAACAAACAAACTATATTCAGCACCTTCTAGTAGAAGATATGTCTCCCTCTCAAAAAAGAAAAAATGGTGGCTATATATTTTGTTTAAGAATATGGCTAATGCGGCCGGGCGCGGTGGCTCAAGCCTGTAATCCCAGCACTTTGGGAGGCCAAGACGGGTGGATCACGAGGTCAGGAGATCGAGACCATCCTGGCTAACATGGTGAAACCCCGTCTCTACTAAAAATACAAAAAACTAGCCGGGCGAGGTGGCGGGCGCCTGTAGTCCCAGCTACTCGGAGGCTGAGGCAGGAGAATGGCATAAACCCGGGAGGCGGAGCTTGCAGTGAGCTGAGATCTGGCCACTGCACTTCAGCCGGGCGACAGAGCGAGACTCCGTCTCAAAAAAAAAAAAAAAAAAAAAAGAATATGGCTAATGCTAATAGCTTCTTTAATTAATATTATTTTCCTAACATCATTCTGAGGAAAAAAGGCTGAAGATTACTTTTTAATGTGATTTTAGCTAAAGCAAGACTGTCTCAATCCCTTGGCCTTTTTGACCTCAGTTTTACAGTTTTACAGTAATAATAGAGTTGTACAGAAATAATATATAGTGGTTGTAAGACTGGTGGTGGTAGCAGTGGTTATAGGATTTGGAAACCATATAACTTGCAGTGTACTTTTACCATTATCTTTTGGCTTTTGTGACAACTTTATGTCCTAGGTAGAGGATCTATCATTATCCCATTGTATAAATAATGAAACTGAGGCCAGAAAATTTTGGTGGCTTTTTAACCACTATAAAGTAACAAATTTAAGTCACCAGGAGGTAATCAAATTTAGGTCATCTGTGGCTGGCCTTATTCAGTCTCCAGCTCCTCCAGAAGTCAAACTATCATATGGCCAAAAACTCCCTGCCAAAAAGCACATTGTTAGCATAAACTATCTGGCATGGCCCAAGGCTGTCGGTAACACACTGGTATGGTTTGAGTCTGTATCCACACTCAAATCTCATGTCAAGTGGTAATCCCTAGTGTTGGAGATGGGGCCTGGTGGGAGGTGATTTAATCATGGAAATGAGTTTCCCCCTTTTGGTACTGTTCTTGTGATAGAGTTCTCATGGGATCTGATCACTTAAAAGTGTGTAGCACATCCCCCTCTCTCTCTTTCTCCTGCTCCATGTGAAGATGCCTGCTCTGGCTTTGCCTTCTGACATGAGTAAAAGCTCCCTGAGGACCCTCTAGCCATGCTTTCTATATAGCCTGCAGAACCGTGAGCTAATTAAATCTTTATGCTTTGTAAATTACCCAGTCTCAGGTATTTTTCTTTTAGCAGTGCAAGGATGGACCAAGTCACAAAGACATCCTTATTAAGCCAGATATTCCAAGGGCTTAGAAGTTATTTCCCAGGAGCTGGTCAAGGGTCAAAACTTTCTTTGGAATGTGTAGGGGTTGGACAACCCAGAAATGTTCACTAATCCTTACCCCTAATTAGTTTGCACATTACATTTCTAATAATGTTTTCAAAATATACCTTCCATTCTATTGAAAAATGCCACAGGGCAGAGATGATAAAAATAAAGGCAGTTTTGTTGACAAAAGTGCTTAGAAGTTTAAAGTAGTAGAAATCATGGATTGAAAAGATGAATCATGAAAATAATATAGGATAAGAGAAATAAAGAATAGGGTCATTTCTCAGTTTGTGTCTTTTTAATTATATTCTTTTGATATTTTGGGGATAATAGATTTTTTTGAACCTAGCAAGTAGCAACTTTATGATATTTCTCTAAATTCTGCTTGATTGATAAGTAGTTCCTTTTTTATTATTTCTCTATATCCATCACTTATCATAGGTGGCTTTAAAAAAAATTGACATTTTCAACCTTATGCTTAGCAATTTTCTTAACCAATTATAGCATTTTATTAGGTATGTTTTGTTTTTTCAACATTACTGCAGTCAATAGTTTTGCCAAACTTTCAGGCCACTACATAATGGACATCCTGTTTTCTCCAGACTTCAGTTACAAAATCTCACTGTCATCATTTCTATAAGTCTCCTTAAGTCACTCTCCTACTGGCCCCAAAACAATACCAGGTTATAGTTTTTGTTATGGTAACACTTCAACTTCTGGTGCTAATTTCTATTCAGATTAGCTTTTGTTGCCTAATAAACCAGCTCAAGACTTGGTATAATAAAGCAACTTATTATTAGTCCTAGTGCTGTATATTGACTCCAGTTGGTTGAGTGGTTCTAGCTTGGAATTTATTATGCAGTTATGGTTAAATGCTTGCTGGAGCTACAGTCATCTGAAATCTGACTGGGCTCAATGTTAAAGATTGCCTATTCCCATAATGGAAGTCAATGCTGTCTGTGAGATGGAAACTCACTGAGGACTGTGTTATGGATTGAATGTTTGTATCCCCCAGAATACATGTAGGGAAGCCCTAACCACCAACACGATGGTATTTGGAGATGGAGGCTTTGGGAGATCATTATACTCAGATGATTTCATGAGGGTGGGGCCCTGGGTAGTATGGGATCAGTACCCCCAGAAGTGACACCTGAGTGCTCTCTTTCTTTCTCTCTCTATCATAAATAAAGTTTCAGTGCTGCAAAATAGATAGCACTCAAACATAAAATTTTCTTTTTAATTCTCAGCAAGCCAAGGTACTTCTATAGAAGGGTGCACTCTCGGTGGCTCATGCCTATAATCTCAGCACTTTGGGAGGCCAAGACGGGCGAATCACATGGTCAGGAGATCGAGACCATCCTGGCTAATACGGTGAAACCCCGTCTCTACCAAAAATACAAAAAATTAGCCGGACGTGGTGGCAGGCGCTTGTAGTACCAGCTCCTCCAGAGGCTGAGGCAGGAGAATGGCCTGAACCCGGGAGGCGGAGCTTGCAGTGAGCCGAGATTGTGCCACTACACTCCAGCCTGGGGGACACAGCGAGACTCCAAAAAAAAAAAAAAAAAAAAAAAAAAAAAAAAAAAAAAAAAAAACAAGGGTGCGCCCTTACAGATGGAGCAATGGTGAATGCACACTTGGACAAGGGAGGTGAAGGGGTTCTTATCCTTGACATATGTGGGCCCTGCTGCTGTGTCCTTCCTCTGTTGGCTAGGGTTAGACCACACAGGCTAAACTAATTACGATTGGCTAATTTAAAGAGAGTGACAGGGTGAGTGGTTTGGCGGGAAAAATGCTTATGCAGGGTGGAGAATGAGTCAGGGTGGAGCAGGAAGCAGGTAATCAGAATGAATGAGGGTGCATCAGGTAACAGGAATGAGTCAGGGTGGAGTAGATGATAGAAATGAGTCGGGGTGGAGCAAGTAATCAAAAAAGGTTGCTTTATGAGGAAGTTAAGTTTAAAAGTAGAAGGCAAACAATTGAACATACTGACCTATCGATTCTTTGAAAAGAAATTTAGTACTCATATCTAACACTCTCCCTCTCTCTTTCCTCTCTCTCTCTCTTTTCTCTCTCTCTTTCCTTTCTCTCTCTCCCTGCAATGTTAAGACACAGTGAGAGGTGGCCTTTGCAAGCCCGGAAGAGAGCTTTCAACAGAACCCAACCATACAGGCACTTTGATCTCAGATTTCCAACCTCCAGAACTATAAGAAAAGTAATTTATTTTATTTAAGCCAACTAGTCTATGGTATTTTGTTATGCAATTCTGAGCAGACTAATAACAGGCTGTCACCTAGAGCACCTGCACTTGGACTATCCATGTGATTTGGACTTCTCACACCATGATATCAATCTGGGCTTCCAGAGGGAGCTACTCAAAAGCAAAAATTCCAAGAGGATCAGGGAGAAACTATAATAAGGCTTCTTATGACTTAGTATCAGAAGTCCCATCCCAGATTCATGAGAGGAAGTGAAAATTAGACCTCTTACAGATGTAAGAAGCAGAATGTGCTTAAAGAGAAGAAATTGTTAGCAGCCATCTTGAAAAAAGCTACCACACTTGGCGTCTGTGATGTGGGAATCCATGTTTATTCATTCTCTGGTCTTGGGTGACCTAATTCAGATAAATCTGGGTACCTCCATGATCAGGTATAGGACACAATGTAATGTGTCCTTACGAGATCAGGCAATGGTGAGTTTTGATTAAAGGTAAAGAATCAGGTTTAACTGATTTTTCTTCTAAATAGTATATTGAAGAATATTTTAAAAACGTGACATATTCACTATTTAGCTTAAGTTTTAGGGTGTTTAGTGCTATAATATTATCAACAGACTCTATCTCCCATTTTGGTTGAAATACTGTCAGGGGAATCAGAGGATGTCTCAGTGCCCCATTATGTCTGCTTTTATTTTAGGAAAGTTATCTCTAAATACTAATTTTAATAAGAAGGGCTAAAACAAATCTACTTTTAAAAGAAAATGTTTCATTTTACCATTTTATTATTCTAAAATGTTATTAATACTCAATAATAATTTTCAAGAAAAGGATTGAGCTGCAGGTCTACAATCCTTTTTTTTTTTTTTTTCCTGGTGATTGGTGACATTGTAGTAGGAGGATATGCCCACAGAGGAATTTTTACTTGCTAGAGGAAAGGTTCTTATTTGTGAATGCTCGGTTGTCTAGGATTCTTTATAGTCAACAAATCTCACATGTATGGATAATGGTTTCCTGGAAAATATTTTATGTGCAAAGTAACTATCTGTGTATACAATGGAAATGTTTCATTATAGAAAAGGCTCTCTTCTGTGTAAATAATGTATCCCATGTGTATTACTTAGAGATATCACATACTAAGCGGGACTAGAAATCTGTATTGACAGTCAGGATCTCTCCCTTCTTTATCTGTACCTCAGGATTACTTGTATCCTTGCAATTGTCAGTAAAGTTACCATTGGGTAATATCTTTGATTTCTGTTGAGTACAACTTGACAATCTGATCCTTTGCATTACCTCAATTATAACATTAACTACCATTTATTGACTGACAGTTCAGTTCAATCTGTTAAAGAACGGTGAAAATATTACTTAATATTTAACAAAAAGACAAAGCTCAATTAGTTACTTAGCATATTGCGACAGAGCTAGACCCCTCAGGCACAATGTTCTTTGAGAAGAGAGGACTGCTGATCTTCTTCAGCGTTTGGGGAAACACAAAGTACAGAAATGTTTAAAATTCCTGAGGCTTAAGTGGGCTTTTACCCTATATGGAAGCATAGTTGTCGGGTTGAGATACTTGTTAATTGGCTGCCATGTTTATTGAAGTAAGTCTGTTCCTGATTGCCTGGCTTTCCGAAGCATGGGACTATTAATGATTTGTTGACTTTAAGAAGTGTATTCACTGAGAAGAATTGGTAGTGATTAACTAAATGGATTTAAACTGTTTCTGGTAGCTATTTGTTACCATGGCTCCAGAATAGCCTGTCTTTCCCTTGGAGTGTGCGGTCAGTTTTAATTCTCAACTCAAAAAAGAGGGAAGGGGCCGGGCGCGGTGGCTCAAGCCTGTAATCCCAGCACTTTGGGAGGCCGAGACGGGCGGATCACGAGGTCAGGAGATCGAGACCATCCTGGCTAACACGGTGAAACCCCGTCTCTACTAAAAATACAAAAACTAGCCGGGCGAGGTGGCGGGCGCCTGTAGTCCCAGCTACTCGGGAGGCTGAGGCAGGAGAATGGCGTAAACCCGGGAGGCGAGCTTGCAGTGAGCTGAGATCTGGCCACTGCACTCCAGTCCGGGCGACAGAGCGAGACTCCGCCTCAAAAAAAAAAAAAAAAAAAAAAAGAGGGAAGGAAGGACGGAATCCTGTGTTTGGGATTCTGTACCTTGGACATATGCATTTGCAGGCATCTTTCTGAAACCTATACATTCACCCATGAATGCTATAGCAGGGGTTCAGTGATGTACCTCAAGCCATTCCTAGATGTGCCTCCAAATATTAAATATACACATATGCTTATTGTATATGTTTATACAAAGAAAATAGCCAACTACCATAGCAATGCCCCCTTAAAAACTGAGTTGCTGAATATAAGGAATGTCGAAGCGTTTAAAGTGTTAGAACTGACTGAAGAGCTGAGCACATAATTGAAATTCAACCTGCCACAAAAGAAGCATTGAGTTTTACAAGAAACGTGAGAGAACTTAACATCTGTAAGTAAACAATTTGCTAAGTTAACAATTCTACTGAAAATGTTTAGTGCTCATTAGGGTAGGTGCTAATCCAATATGACTAATGTCTTTATAAAAGGGGGTAATGTGGTCCCAGAGACAGACATCCTATAGGGAGAATGCCATGTGAAGATGAGTACAGAGATGAGGGTACTTTTACAAGCCAAATAATGCCAGAGATTGCCAGCAAACCACCATAAAGTGGGGGAGTGGTGCAAAAGAGATTCTTGGAACAGATTTCTGCACATAGCTCTCAGAAGGAACCACACCTATTGACACCTTTATTTCAGACTTCCAGCCTGCAGAACTGTGATACAATAAATTTTATAGTTTAAGTTATCCAATTTGTGGTACTTTATTACAGCAGCCCTTACAAATTGTATATCAAAGTATAAGCAAACTAACAAAGTCTTCCACCTAAAAATCTTCCTTTAACTATTTAATGACAATGAAATCTCACCCTAGGAGTTTCATTTATTTAAATCAAGAATGGTGTCACTATTTCTAAACCAATGGCTAAGGAATGGAAATAATCCAAACTATGATAATTTACATATGCTATAAAGCAAACAATTTTCATCTTCTTTCTTGTGAAAAAATGTGGTTTTGTAAAAAAATTATTAAGCCTAGAAATGAGAAGTGTATAAGTGTATGGTCCATTGCAAAAGCAGATCCAAATTAATTTCACAAAACTTGCTTAATAAAGTCTCATGTTCAAGCCAACAGACAGAAGCTGTAGGTATGGTTGTATAGTATGGATGTTGTCCCCTCTAAATTGCATTCTGAATTGTACTCCCCACGTTGCAGGTGGGGTCTGGTGGGAGGTAATTAGATCATGGGGCAGATTTCTCATGAATAGTCTAGCACCATTCCCTTGGTGCTGTCTTTGCAGTAGTAAGTTCTCATGAGGCCTAGTTGTTGAAAACTGTGTGGCACCTCCCCCGACACCAAATTATTTCTGCTCTTACTATGTGATATGCTGGCTCCCACGTTGCCTTCCACCATAATTATAAGCTTCCTGAGGCCTCACAACAAGCCAAAGAGATGCTCAGTGCCATATTTTCTGCACGGCCTGCAGAATCATGAGCCAGTTAAACCTTTTTTTTTTTTTTTTTTATAAATAACCCAGTTTCAGGTTTTTCTATATAGCAATGCAAGAATGGCATAACACAGAAAATTGGTATCAAGGACTGGGGTGTTGCTATAAAGGCACTTAAAAATGTGAAAGCAACTTTGGAACTGGGTAGCAGACAGAGGTTGGAAGAGTTTTGAGGGCTCAGAAGAAGCCAGGAAGATGAGATAAAATTTGGAATTTCTTACATACTGGCTAAATGATTGTGACCAAAATACTGATAGTGGTATGGACAGTGAAGTCCAGACTGACAAGGTATCAAATGGAAATAAGAAATTGTTTTGGAAACTAGAGCAAAGGTCATCCTTGTTATGCCTTAGCAAAAAACTTGGCTGTATTGTGTCCAGGCCCTAGGGAATCTGTGGAAGTTTGAACTTCAGACTCACAACCTAATGTGTCTGGCAGAGGATATTCTAAGTGGCAAAATGTTCAAGAAGTGGTATAGCTGCTTCCAACAGCTTTTACTCAGATGCACAAGCAAAGAAATGACTTAAAGTTGGAATTTACATTTAAAGGAAAAGCAGAGTGTGAAAGTTTTGATACTTTGTAACATGGCCACTTGGTAGATAAGAAGAGCCCATTTTTCAGGGGAAGAATCCAAGTGGGCTGAGGAGCAACCACTTGATAGAGAGATTTGCATAACTAAAAAGCCAAATGCTAATAGCCAAGACAGTGGGGAAAAAGGCTTTGAAGACATTTCAGAGGTCTTCAAGGAAGTCCCTCCCATCACAGGCCAGAGGCCTAGGGGGAAAGAATGGTTTTGTGGGCCAGGCCCAGGTCCCTGTTGCCCAGCACAGTCTCAGATATTTCTTTATAGCAATATGGGAACAGCCAAATACATGTGGTATACCACCAAGTTTTGCATATTATTAGCAAAATATTTTAGAAGTATACAAATACAATACCTTCAAATAAATACAAATAGATATATAAATATAAGATGAACGAATAGAGTTCACTATTTCATATCTTTTAGAATATTGTCAGTGATCTTTGGGGATTGGTGAGTGTGACTCTGTGTGTGCATGTGTGTGTGTGTGTGTATATGTACCAGAGAAAGAAATATTATGTCTCTGATATACAGAGTTTTTCTAAAGCCCTTTTATCAAACCTATTATCATAGAGTGTTAAGGCTCTTCAACCCTATTGACATAGAATTGATTGTTGGCATCCTCATTGCAGTCACAGTCAAGCTTTGACTACTTGTAATTTATTTCATTTAAATGGGGATTTAAGATAAAAATTATTTGCCAGAATTATGAGTAAACTAATTTTCTAGTGTAGTTCTATGACTAAATGATTTTATTTATAGTAAGAAATGTCTTGACTACATGTTAGAGCCTCATTTTAAGTTTAACTGTCCAGAGAATTTATTTTGTGTCAGGATTAGAAAACACTATGCTGTCATTTAAACATAAATGAATGCACTTTTTTTCCTATATTCAAAGGTGTATATTTAAAAGCTTCTATGCCAGAAGATTTTTACACTATTTAAAGTGTTTCTTTTATTCTCATTTACAGTAACTGAAATCGTAAAACCTTGGCTTATTAAGGGTATATATACATTGTTTGCTTCCATGTACATGATTTAAGTTAACTCATAATTTTCAGGATCTTTCTCCAATCTAATTTATTTATTATGACACTTTATACTTGCTTTTATTTCTCCATGCTGTGAACTTAAGAGAAAAAACAGCACTCTAGACAATAAGGCAGTTACACTTACAGAGATTGGACAATAATAAATACTGGGAAGGCCATTTTTACAATAAATTCCAAACTGGTCCCTCTGCTTCCATTCTTGGCTTTTCAATCAAATCTCAACACAATGGTCAGAGTCACCCTGCAAAAACAAAAGTGAGGTCTTGCCACTAATATGATCCATCAAATTAGCTTTCCATCGCACTCAAAGTAGGAGTCAAAGTCATTACAGTGACCTAAGGGCCCTATATTAGTTGTCACCCATGCCCTACTCCATTACCTTTCTACTTTCATCTTCTACTGTTGTTTCTCATCTCATTCCACTCCAGCTACACTGTTTTTTGATTGTTCATTTAATTCACCAGATACACTCTCACATCATGGCCTTTGCATGTGCTGTTTACTCTCCCTTAAATGTTCTTTTTCGTCCATTCATTCAACCTCTCATTTAATTATGTTTATTTATCACTTCTTTATGACATAACAACTTTTTAGGATCTGGGGATACAATACTGAACAAAACATTCAGAAATCTCTTCATGGAGCTTATGTTCTAATGGGGTTAGAAAACAAGGTTATACACACACACATGCACACACACACACAACGCACATGGACACAAACACTCATATATATGAGAGAGATTATTCTAGACAGTGATAAGTATGAAGTAGAAATAGATTTTAAAAGGAATGTAGGACAGAAAAAGGAAATGAAGAAGACTTGGAGAAATGTCAGAGTGATCAACTTCTACGAGTCTCTTAAACGTAACTATTTCATCTAAAGCCTTCTCTACACTATTTAATATTGACATCACCATCCCCAAAACATGCATGCACGCATGCGCGCGCGCGCACACACACACACACAAACACCAGTACTATCCATACCTCTTCCCTGAATTATTTTATTCTCTATCGTTTATTACTACCTAACACAGTCAATTTTTTTTCATTTCCTGACTCTAGTTACCATAATATAATCCCTGTGAAGTGAGAGAGTTCTGAGTATTTTGTGCACTGTTCTATATACCACAACCTAGAGCAAGCACTGGTTCATGGCAGACAGTCAATAAATATTTGTTAAATAGATGAATGTCCAAATCAAGGAAATATTAAGATAAAATGGAGGAGCAGAAGTTACAACATCAAACTGCAGGGTTCAGAGTAATAAATAGAAAATAGTTGATAGGGAAATTACATGATAGAAAGTGTGGTCATAGAGCCCAGACCATTATAGGGAGATTTATCACTCCCTATGCATGAGTTACCCTCTCTTTCTTTCCACTGCACTTTCAAGTTCTTTTTCTCCATGGTATTCCAAGAGTACCCACAGTAAACAAATACCACAGTGACTTAAAATATTAGAGGGCCATTTTCACATAAGATTACCTTTGATATGCTTGGAATGAGTATAACTGATATACATCCCCATGGCAATTAAATATTCAAAGGATAGGATGACCTTCCACAAAGTCCTCAAGGTTCAAAGGGCAGAGGTGATAATCCTGGTCAAGTGACAGAGATACGCACTTACACTTTAATGATAATTGAATTTTTAGTGTCTTCAGAGGAAGATATATGTCAAATCGGAGACCAATATTTTTATCTTTCTCTGCCTTTTATGTACTCACTTTTTATTCAGTTGATTCCTTAAAATTAATTTAGAGTGCTACACAAACAGGGCATTTTCACACATGTAAGTAAAGCTAGAAACATTTTAGATTAGTATTCAGAGCTATGGATTTATGGAGAGTTTAATTTTAAATTTTAAGTGCCTTAAGACTATCATAGTTATTCTAATAATTAATTGAAAATATTATTTCTTTTTCTACGTGCAGAATGATTCGGACATTTTCGAACCTATTCAAATGATATTTGTGCACTAATGTTCACTCAGGGAAGGTTTATTAGGAATATACCTCAATAAAACTAAAATATAAAATAAAATATTTAAATAACTGAAATACCTTCAAAATTTTCTGCTCACAAAGTAATTTCCAATTTTTCCACATTTTAGAAGAGTTCATATATTTGAGATGTTGAGGCAAACCATACTTTGCTGCACTGTTGAAATCAAATCAGCATTAATATTACCTTCTTCTAGAATTTTCTCTGTACAGCCTAAGGGGGAAGCTAAGAACTACATTCTGTGGAATTTCTTTCTCCATATGGTTCCAGGTTAGAGCCTATCAAGAGACATAAGATTTGCAAAAAGTAAAATCAGAAGAGGTCATTGTTTTTCAGGGATGGTTGCTGGTAGATGAGTGGGAAGACACGATATTTGAAGCAACTCTCAGTTGAGCTCCTTGAGAATCGCTGACATCAGTGTGGCAGACTAAGATAGACTTGTCCAACCTTAACACCCCTAGCTCTTTCAATTATAATGTAATTATAATGTAATGGGGAGTCCAGCAAGTAGACATGAGGCAGATGAGAACAGAGGTAGCCTTTATTGGGCTCGCCGGGGAGGTTCACCGGTCCCCTAGGAGGAGGGCTGAGGAAGTCGCTCTCGGGGCGGGTATTGGGGGCCTTTTATACGGTGAGGTAGGCGGTGTTTGTTGGTTTCGGTTTCCCTGAGTTAGGTTTCGATTTCTGAGGAATGAGGTGTCCAGGAGCTTGCGCAGAGCGGGGGTTTTTTGGCGGGTGCGGGCTTTTTCGCGCACTGAGAGTCTTAGCATGAAGTGAAGGGCGGAAAGTCCTAACAAAGGGCCTGCCATGCCGGGTGATACCGCCATATTGGGTCTAGATTCCTGCCTAACAGTAATCATATAATTTTATATGATTAAATACTCAGAGTGTATTTACTTAATAAATACTTAAATACACAGAGTGACATTTGTCTCCCTGACTGAACTCTAACTTTAAAAAAAGTACAAATTTACAGATAATTCCAAGAATACAAATCTTCTAGTACTAAATTCTGCGTTTATTATAATGCCACATACTATTAACAAACTACACAGCGAGAAGATTTAATAAAATGCTGCATTAACAAAGATGTCAGTAATTCTTGAGCTCCAATTATATATAATGAATTTAAATACATTAAAATACTACAAAATTGAAGTTTAAAATGAAATTAAACTTACCCTCTTGCCCTAAGCAAACATGAAACTGAACAAAATACATGAGACAAGTGTTTCCAGGCACAAGAAAACAAGCAAGGTGGGGAGGTGATTCTTAAGACAAAGAAAATTAGAAAACTTAGTAGATCAGATTCCTGTTTTCCTTGAAATATTTCTTTTTTCTTTTTTCTTTTCTTTTTTTTTTGGCCAGATGACTTTCTGCCTCAAAGTATAAAGAAGTGAAACTCAAACAAAGCACAGTAGAGGGGCTGAGCTGAGGAGGCAAATACTGATGCATGGATTTCTTAGGAGGCTTAAAATTGTGGTAAAGATTGTCAATAAGAGGTAGAAGCAAAAAAGAGGGTGCCTAGAAGTCTGCATCTCGCAAGTTGTTTTTTTTTTTGGTTTTGTTTTATTTTGTTTTTTTGAGATGGAGTTGTGCTCTGTCGCCCAGGCTGGAGTGCAAAGGCACAATCTCAGCTCACTGCAAACTCTGCCTCCCAGGTTCAAGCCATTCTCCCGCCTCAGCCTCCTGAGTAGCTGGGATTACAAGCATGCACCACCACGCCCAGGTAATTTTTTGTATCTTTAGTAGAGATGCGGTTTCACCATGTTGGCCACGCTGGTCTCAAACTCCTGACCTCGTGATTCCCCCTCCCCTCAGTCTCCCAAAGTGCTGGGATTACAGGTGTGAGCCACCGCGCCCAGCCCACAAGTTTTTTACAAAGGACTGGGTTGTGCAAGTTCTTTGTCAAGATTATATGAATAACAAGGCTTGGTCATAGAACTGTATAGCCGATAACTAACAATAGATAAAATGAAAATGATTATGCAGTTCAGAGTGCTTGGAAACTTTGCAGTGAAGCTCAAGTACTCAATTGAGATCCTCAAAAAGGCCATGCCTTAAGAATAACAACTATGACCTAAACTTAGAGCCATGCCCTGTGACTAAGGTCAAAACTTAGAGACCACAAATAATAAGAAAAGAAGCCAAGCCTGACAAGATTAAAATGACCCACAAGTAATTTGTCTGGTTTGCAGGAAACAAACAAATAAATATCATTTAGAGGGCAATTAATCAAGACCTCCTAAAATAAACCGTTTAAAATGTTTATCATATAATTAAAATGACTAGATATATGAAGAAGTAGGACAATGTGACACATAATGAAGAAAATAGGCAATTAGTAGAAAGACAATGCAGATATGGCAATCAACAGATAAGGACTATAAAATAACTTTTAGAAACATGTTCAAGAATTTAAACTAAAAGACTGGGATGATAACATCAGCAAGTTGGCTGACTAGAGGTGTCTGGCATTTGTTCTCCCAACAAAATAGTACCAAAATAGCTAATAAACAGCTATATCTTGATTAAAATATCGGTGGGAGAATGCTGGAGTGCAGTAGGAGAATGGCAGAGACATTGTGGAACATGAAGATTCAGGATGGCTGCTTGGAGAAAGGAGCAAAGCACCACCCTGCTCCCACCTCATCTCCCCAGTCAGCTTGGAGCCGGGAACGACTTCACTGTGTGGGGAGAAGATAATCAGGAGTCCCCAGGAGCCCCCATTAATGCTGTGAATCCTTGCAATCTCTGATCCTGGAGAATCCTGTACTTCTTATCGCCCTAAGTCTGTTTTAGGTTGCTGCCAGAAGCTCTCCTTGCTGCATTGTTTTAGAGAAGGAGCCCACATTGTGCTCACTGCCCTGCAATAACCCAAGGAGCTGCCATAAGGCATCATTTCAAAACTGCAACAACAGCTAGAATGAGTCCTGCTCTGAAGACCAGAAGCCACTGTATCTTTCTGAACTTGAGGCTCTGCCCCCATTACATCATGTCCACAGCTGATAGCTCAGCATTCCCAAGCTCAGCTGCTACAGCTCCCTAAGCCTTGAGAGAAACCTAGGAGGTGCCCTATATTCCTCATTCCAAGGGATGCAGCACAATGATCCTGGTCACTTAGAGACTAGACTCATGGAATAGCTGCTGCCTTGGTGCCCTACCCCCAGGGGAGCAGTGTCCAAGCAAAGCCACCAGCTGATCATATCCTCAGTTCACTGGAATGCAGACCAGACGGGCACCCTTTCCAGGGAAGCACTTGCCTAAGCCAAACCACAGCCTGATCAGCTCTGTGCTTAATGGAGCACAGAACCATCCTCCCTCCCCCAGTACCCTGCACCCAGGGAAACAGTGCTCAAATCCAGCTGCAGGTTGACAAGCTGCTCACTTTCTCTCAGAGTGGACCAGGCCTGTGCACCAACCTCAGGGGGCAGTAACCAAGCTGAGCCACCAGTTGATCTTCCCTGCACTTGCCCTGCTCTGCACTGCCTCCAGGGAAGCAGTGCTTGATCTGAGCCACTGGTTGATGAATTCTGCACTTCCACAGAGCAAGGACCAGATCACCACCCTGTGCCCAGAGGAACAGAGCCCAATAGACAGACCAGCTACAAAAATCTCTGCAGACTGAGCCACTGAAGCAGTTATAGCCATTACATGATGTTATCAATAGCTAAAGAAACCGCACAGAGACTACACTGCTGCAAACAACCAGAACAAAGCCAACACACCCTACCTACCCTACTGAAACCTGAGGCCAAATCTACTGATCAAAGTCCTTTCCCACAAAAGTCACTCTATAAAACTGGGGTACTGTTCCATCAGATGCACCAATATTAACACAGGAGTACAAGAAACATGAAAAAGTGAAGGAATATGACATCACTAATAAGAATAATTTTCCAGTAAGTGACCTAAAAAAAATTGAAATTTACAAACTGCCTGAAAATGAATTTAAAATAATTATCTTAAGGAAACCTAGATAACAATAGAATGCATATAAATAATTCAACAAAATCAGGAAAAGAATTTGTGATATTAGTAGAAATTCAATAAAGAGATAGATATCACTAAAAAGAACCAAAGAGAAATACTGGAGCTGAAGAAGTCAATGCATAAAATTTTTAAAAAAAAGTATAATTGAGAGCTTCATCAACAAACTAGATGATACAGGAGAAAGAATCTCTGAGCCTGAAAAGAGGTCTTGTGAAATAACCCAGTGAAATGAAAGAAAAAAAAATGAATGAATAAATCCTACAGGACTTATGGGACACAATTAAGTGATCAAGCTTTTGCATTATGGACATTGCATTATGCAGAAGAAACGGGAAAGGCACAGAAATAAATATTTCATAAAATAATAACTGAAAACTTCCCAAGTCTTGGGAAGGATATGAACATCCAGATTCAAGAAGCTCAAAACTCCCTAAATAGTTTCAACTCAAAAAGGTACTCTCTAAGGAAAATTATACTCAAACTGTAAAAGTAAAAGACAAAGAAAGTATTCTAAAGACAGCAAGAGAAAAGCATCAAGTTACATATAAGAAAATCCTCATCAGACTAACAACAGATTTCTCAGCAGAAACATTACAGGCCAGAAGAGAATGAGATGATATATTCGAATTGCTGAAATAAAAAGTTGTCAGCTAAAAATACTACACTCAGAAAGATCCTTCAGAAATGAAGAAGAAAGACATTATTTCCCAGACAAAAACTTAAAAATTTGTCTACACTAGACTGGCTTTACAGAGCATACTAAAGAGAGTCCCACATCCAGAAGCAATAGGACAATAACCATTGTCACAAAAACATACAAAAGCATAAAACTCACTAATAGAGCAGATATACAAATGAAAAAGAGAAAAGAATAAAATCCTATCATTACAGAAAACCAAAACATCAAAAAGATAAACCATAAGAAACTATAAAAAACAACTAGGAAACAAATAACAAAATTACAGGAGTAAATCCTCATCTATCAATGATAACCTTGAATATGTACAGAATAAATTTCCTATCTAAAGATAAAAATTGGCTGAATTTTAAAAAAAACTCAGCTATGTGCTGCCTACAAGAAAATTATTCACTTGTAAAGACACACACCAACTGAAAGAGAGGGGATGAAAAAGATATCCCACACAAATGCAAAGCAAAAATGAGCAGGAGGCTATACTTATACCAGATAAAGTAGACTTTGTCAAAAACTGTAATGAAACAAAGAAGGCCTATATACTGATGAATGAATCAATTCAGCAATAAGGTATAATAATTATAAATATATGTGCACCTGATGTTGGAGCACCCAGATATATGAAACAAATGTTATTAGGTCTAAAGGGGGAGAGAGATGGGGGCTTCAATATCCCACTTATCATACTGGAAAAAAAATTATGTGGAGAGAAAATTAACAAGAAAGTATTGGACTTATGCTGCATTATAGACCAAATAAAGTCAACAGGTATTTACAGGACTTTTCACCCAACAAAGACAGAATGGACATTCTTCTCATCAGCACATGGAACATTCTCCAGAACAAACAATACTCTAACCACAAAACAAGTCTCCACAAATTAAAAATAATCAAAATCATATCAAGTATTTTTTTGTGATTACAATGGAATAAAAGTAGAAATCAATAACAAAAGGAACTTTGGAAACTGTAAAAATACCTGGATTTTAAGAATATGTGCCTGGATGACCAATAGGTTAAAATGTAAATTAAGAAGAAAATTTAAACATTTCTTGAAGCAAATGAAAATAGAAAAAATAAGCATAACAAAATCTATGAGATGCAGCAAAATCAGTACTAACTACAAAGTTAATAACAAGAAACACCAACATCAAAAAGTGGAAAGATTTCAAATAAATAATCTAATGATGCATTTCAGGGAAGGAGAAAAGCAAGAACAAAGAAAATCCAAAATTAGTAAAAGGAAATAAATGAAGATTGAAGCAGAAATCAACAAAGTAGTAACTAAAAAATAAAAGTCAATTAAACAAAAAGTTGTTTTTTAAAAGAGATAAGCAAAATCACCAAGCTATTAGCTAAGAAAAAAAGAGAGAAAACCCAAATAAATAAAACCATAAGTAAAAAGGGGACATTACAACTGATACCAAAGAAACACACAGGATCATTTGAGACTGCTATGAACAACTATAAACCAACAAGTTAGAAAACCTAGAGGAAGTAGATAAATTCCTAGAAACATACAACCTACCAAGATTAAAACAGGAAGACTAGAAAACCTGAACAGAACAATAATAAGAATTGAAATTCAAGCAGTAATAAAAAGTCTCCCAAGAAAGAAGAACAGGATTTGATGACATCACTGATAAATTCTACCAAACATTTAAAAAGAGCTAACACAGATTCTCAAACTATTCCAAAAAATTAAAGGTGTGAAGATTCTTCCAAACTCATTCTATTAGGCCAGCATTACTCCAGTATCAAAACCAGACAAGGACACAAGAAAGAAAGAAAACTACAGGCCAATAACCCTGATAAACATAGATGCAAAAATCATCAACCAAATAACAGCAAACTGAATCCAACAGAACATCAAAAATAGTATATGCCATGATCAAATGGGACTTGTCTTAGGAATGTAAGTTTCATTCAACATAAACATGATACTTCTCATCAACAGAATGAAGGAGAAACATTATATAATCATCTCAGTTGATGCAAACAAAGCATTTGATAAAAACAAACATATTCATAATAAAAACCCTCAACAAGTTAGGTACAGAAGTAATGTACCTCAAAACAATAAAGGCCATGTATGACAAACCCATAGCCAACTACATGCTAAAAGAAGTTGAAAGCTTTCCCACTGAGAACTGAAGCAAGATAACAATGGCCACCTTTACCTCTCTTGGTCAACATAGTACTGAAAGTCTTAGCCAATACAGTTAGGCAAGAGAAGGAAAGAAAAGGCAACTAAATTGGAAAGAAGTACGTCCAATTGTCCCTGTTTACAGATGACATAATCTCATATATTATAAAACATAACGATTCCACCAAAAAACTTTTAAAACTGATAAATTTAGTAGTTTCAGAATGCAAAGTCAATACACAAAAGTCAGTAGTGTTTCTATAAACCAGTAAAAAACTATCTAAAAAATAAATTAAGAAAGCAATCCCATTTACAATCTAGAAAAAAAATGTGTAGAAATTAATTTAACCAAAGAGGTGAAAGATCTCTGTGAAGAAAACTATAAACCACTGATGAATAAAATTGAAGAAGACATACCCACAGAATAAGGAAAGACATACCATGTTCATAGATTGGAAGAATAAAAATTGTTGAAATGACCATACTACCCAAAGTGATCTACAAATTCAGTACAAGCCCTAAAAAAATTCCAATGGCATTCTTCACAGAAATAGAAAAAATAATTCTAAAATTTGGATGGAGTCACAAAAGATCCCAAATATCAAAGCATTCTTTAGCCAAAAAGCAAAGCTGGAGGCATCACACTACTTGACTTCAAAATATACTACAAAGCATAGTAATCAATGCATCATAATACTGGCATTAAAAAAGTATATTGATCAACGAAACAGAATAGAGAATCCAGAAATATCTCAATTTGTTTATAACTGATTCTCTACAAAGGTACCAAGAATATACATGAGGGACAGGACAGTTTCTTCAATGAATGGTGCTGGGAAAATTCGATATTCATATGCAGAATGATGAAACTAGACCCCTGTCTCTCACTATACACACACAAAAACACCTCAAAATAGATGAAAGACCTAAATGTAAGATCCAAAACTATGAAAGTCCTACATGAAAATATAGGGGACATGCTTAAGGATGTTGATTTCGACCAAGATTTTATGGTTAATACCTGAACGGCACAGGCAACAAAAGGAAAAAAATAGACAAATGAGATTATATCAAACTCAAAAGCTTCTGCACAGAAAAGACACAATCAACACAGCGAGGAGACAACTGGAAGAATGCGAGAAAATGTTTTCAAACTATTCATCCAATAAGAGATTAATATCCAGAATAGACAGGTAATTCAAATAACTCAAAAGCAAAAAGACAAATGATTTAAATTAAACATAGGCAAAAGATCTAAATAGACATTTCTCCGAAGATGACATTCAAATTGCTAACAATTACAAATAAATGCTCAACATCACTAATCACTGGGGAAATGCAAATGAAAATCAAAATAAGATATCTCATCCAAGTTATAATGGCTATTATCAAAAAGACAAAAAATAACAACTACTGGCAAGGATGCAGACATCTAAAAAAAGTCATATGCATTCTTGGTGGAAATGTAAATTAGTCAGCCATTATGGGTAGCAGCACAGAGGCTCCTCGAAAAACTAAAAATAGAACTACCATATGATCCAGAAATCCCACTATTAAATATGTATCCAAAGAAAAGGATATCTGCACATATCCTCTATTCCAGTAATATTCACAGTAGCCAAGTAAGAAATCAACCTAAGTGTCTATCAGCAGGTGAAATGATAAAGAAAATGTGGTATATATACACAATGGAATACTATGCAACCATAAAAAAAATGAAATCTTGTCATTCATGGCAATGTGCATGAGACTGGAGGACTCTATGTTAAATGAAACAGGTCAAGCAACAAAAAATAATACCACATGGTCTCATGTATATGTGAAATCTAAAAATGTTGATATAGAAGTAAAGAGAAGAATAGTGGATACTAGAGATTAATAGTAGGTGTGAGGAGAGTATAGGAAGAAGTTGATTAACACATAAAAAATTGCAACTAGATAAGAGGAATATGTTCTAGTGTTCTATAGCCCTGTAGAGTGACTATAGTCAACAATAATTTATTGTAATTTTTCAAATAGCTAGAAGAGAGGATTTTGAATATTACCCACACAAAGAAATCATAAATGTTTGAGGTGATGGATATGCTTATTATCCTGATTTTGTATGCATATATTAAAATATCACACTGTACTCCATAACTATGTACAAATATTGTGTGAATTAAATATATATATTATATAGAGAAATGAATGCAATGACTGAATAGAGATAAATCTCTGAAAATAAATGTAATTTATAAAAACAAAACAAATAGAAATTATAAAACTGAAAAGTACCTTAGTTAAAGTAAAACACTCACTGTAAAATCGGAAATGCAGAAGAAAGGGCTGGTAAACTTGAAAAGAAATTACTAGAAATTAGCAAATCTAAAAACCAGTGAGAATATAATAACTGAAAGATAACAGAGACTTAGTAACATGTGAGAAATATCAGGTATATAGGGGGCCAGTGCAGGAGGATTGCTTCAGGCTAGGAGTTTGAGAACCCAGCTTGGGTGACATGGCAAGATCCCATCTCTATTACAAAAAAAAAAAATTAAAAACTAGCTGGTCATGTGATACACCTGTAGTCCTAGCTACCTAGGAGGCTGAGGTGGTAGAATTGCAGCAGTTTGAAGTTACAGTGAGCTATGATTATACCACTGCATTACAGCATGGGTGACAGAGAGACACTCTGCTTCTTAAAAATATTACAAAATTAAAAATAAATAAATGTAAGCCCAATTGTACTTTCAAAAATATAATTGACCTAAAGCAATGGTCTTTTCTTAAATTTTATGAATTTTATTTAGGTGTAGGCACAAAAAGACATCTGTTTAGTATCCATGAGCTACTTTATTTTATGAACATCCATTTTTCTTTAATTTTTACCATCTTTTTATTCTCTTCCATTTATATTTCTTTCTTGATTATATAGTCATATATTAATGTTAACATGTTTAATTCCATATTTTTTATCACTATTATTTAGAAATAGAGCTGATCTTTTTCATTGATGATGCTTTCAAAAGAGTGTTTAATGATGCTCTAGTTTGTTAGTTCATTATTGGCTATCTCAATTCTACTATTTAATTTATCAAAAGCAAAACAAAAAACTTGCTGCAATTTTAGATGCAAGAAAATTCTTAGTAAATAACTTAATAAAAGATAAATATAGGCATTATATCATGATAAAAGTAACACTTGAGCCAGAAGATATTATGCTTATAAACATGCTTACAGCTAACAATAGAGATTTAACATGTATAAAGCTTGATTTTTTAGAATCATGGAGAAAATAACAAATTTAGTGAGAGAAGATGACAGTATGCTCCGAAAATGACATATGATGCCTACATAGACCAAGTAAGGATATACAATGTTAAAAGCATAATTGATGTTCATTAACTTGACAGCTATGTTCTTATAGCAAAAACATGCTGATTTTTTGTATAAGTAAGGAAAATTTATAAAAAATCCACTGTAAGTGGTTGACAAAGGATAGCTTGGTAAGGTCAAGAAAACCAACATCCCATGTTTGTCTTAGTCTGTTTTGTGTTGCTACAGCAGAAGACTTCAGGCTGGGTACTTTATAAAGAAAAGAGATTTATTTAGTGCACAGATCTGCAGGCTGGGAAGTACAAGAAGCATGATGCTGGTGCCAGCATCTGTTCAGCATCTGCTAAGGGCTTTCATGCTGCATCACAACATGGTGAAAGGTCAAAGGGGAAGTGGACAGTGCAAAAGGGAAAAACCCAAGAAGCCCCCTGACTTTATAACAACCCACTCTTGTGGAAACTATTCCATTTCCTGTAGAATTCATCCAGTTTCATGGGATAACTCACTCACTTTTCGGAGAGTGGTACCAAGTTGTTCGTGAGGGATCTGCTCCCATGACTCAATCACCTCCAACTAGCCCCCACCTCCCAACACAGCCACATTAGGGATCAAGTTTCAACATGAGTTTTGGTGCGGAAAGACAAACCATTTCCAAACCATAGCAGCGTTCTTTAGCCATAATGCAATGATAATATACATTAACAAACAGGAATTGAAAAGAAAAATCAAAATCTATGTAGTAATCTTAAAATATCTAGTAAATAACCCATAGTTTAAAATGAAACCATTAAGTAAAGTTATAAAATACTTAGAACTAACGAAAATCAGAAATCTGCATTCTATCTCTGTTAGGCAGCTAAAAGTAAACTGAAGGAAAATGTATAGCTTATTGTATCCATCTACATATATTTATTGTCCTTTTCATCAAAATTCAAAAAAGAAGTGCAGAGTTATGCAAACATTCAACTTTATACATTAGAATAGAACTCCACAAATAGTCAAGTTATTTTGAAAACTTAATCTTGAGGTGAACTAACCCTACCAGATATTAAAAATATACTGAAGATCACTCTATTAAATTGGGTGTTATACTGAGATTAAGTCAAAAAATGTAAAAATAATAATACAATTACTCTTATGATTATTGAACCTTTTAAGAACACAAAAATATAACTTGTAACTAATAATGATAATATTTTGAATTTCTATTAAACAGTAACATAAACATACTGTTTATAAATTAAAATGTATAAATCAGCTGCAGCATTTAAAATTGTTCACATTAGTAGTATAACATCCATAATGTTAAGTGCTTGACTTTGAGCTGTCTTTTGCAGAAATTTATATCACAAATTAAAGGCAATAGTCCATACAAGAAGAGCCTCTTGTTACTTAATAAAGCCCTTCAATTCCAAAGAGCAAAGAGCTCAACAATGTCAAATAGTCTCATAAGCAATTGGGATATATATCTTGTAGAAGCTGAGTACTACTTAATGGTTTCCTATTTGTCTCTGATGAGTAACTTTTATAAATGAACTCCTTGATCATGCTAAGTGGTAGCTGTTTACCTCTAAAATTATTATACTTTTATTATAGCCTTTTTATTTTTGAACAAGTGTATTTTTTTTAGTCTTTGTCTTGAAAACTGTATTATATGACATTTTAAATGTTTCAGGCTATTTAGAAGACCAGACTTATGCAGAGCTACAAAAGATTTAGTAACAATGGAGCCTTGTTGAATGCTAAATGGACTATTTTGAGTTTTTCTAAATAATTTTTTAATTTATTGGTAAAAAGCTAGCACCGATGACCATGCCCCTTATCACCACCGCTATCTTTAAATCTCTTTTCTTTTATTCTCTCAGTTGGGCACTTCATGGAATACGTTTTATTAATGATTAAGCACTTTCTTAATTTTTCAACAGTCTTTCCTATCTGCATTGTGAATTTTCCTTTCTTTTCTTTGTCATGTTCACTTTCTTCTTTGTAACTTAGGCTTTATAGTACTAGCATATTATACTATTCACCTTTCTAATTTTTTTATTTTCTAAGCTTGTGCTTTACAAATGTCAAATGTTATAGAATAAAGCATTCATCAATTTAACCTTTCTGTAATTAACTACATAATTTAGGGTCCTAAAGGCTTGATTCATAAAGATTTCTTTACTGATAGAAAAAGCTCTGATTAGTTAATAATAGTACTTCAAGAAGTATAAACATTTATTCAATAATAAAACATTGAACCTAGTATTTTACTAATCAATATTTCATGGAAGTAAGAAAATGCCTAGGCTGTGTAATGAACTACATAGTATGTCTCCAAGAATGAAGATAAA
Organism: Trachypithecus francoisi; assembly: GCF_009764315.1. Lineage (NCBI taxonomy): Eukaryota > Metazoa > Chordata > Mammalia > Primates > Cercopithecidae > Trachypithecus > Trachypithecus francoisi. The sequence continues at coordinate 153,765,695 of NW_022681454.1, read as the reverse complement.
ATATTGAAAGCTGTATTGTTTGAATTCAGCTGTTGAAAAACCCAGACAGCCAAGGTCTGCAATGACAAGAGCAAGCTGTTGAAGATGTATGTGTGTGTGGAGGGGTCTGGGGCAGAGAACAGAAGTGGTAGAAAGGTGAATTTTCTACAAAAGACTGACCCTTCACTAATAGATCATCAACTTTTAAAGGAATAAACTTAAAAAGAAAATTGACCCACAAAGAGTTAATATGTCAGAGTTTATGTATAGATCAGAAGCGAAATACAACTATCTTTTTAATTTCTTGCATCTTTCTACAGGAATACTCTTAGAATTTAATACTATTATTATATAATAACTTGGTTCATAACAATACGGAATACTAGATAATAAGATTTGTTTCACTGATACATAATGAAATGTTTCATGATTGAAAATTCACTTAAAATTATTTTTTATGAATTTCTGTACCTTCCTTATCATCAGAAAATCTTTTGTGAATTCATTTCTGAAACATCCAATGTCAATGCACACTGCAATTATTAACCATTTTTAAAACACCAATAACATGGACTTGGTATAACATACTATCTGTATTCCAGCATAGTTTGTGTTCATCTGAAGAGACTGATTTGGCTGTCCATTAGAACAAGGAGACATCCACATGATTCTTGCGTTTTAACTTCCCCAATCATGTGGAATCATGTGCCTCCCCCAATCACGTGAATAATTAAATCTAAATAAACGTTTATTATTTTTAGTATTTTATTAAAGTAAATTAACATCTTTCATGATTTAAAAAATTAAATTATCCTAATTTATTTGAAGTTGAACCTTTTAAAATGTGCAAAAAATATAAACGAGAAAAGAAGATATAAAGCTTCCGCAAAACATAATAGATTGAGTGGTATGTTTATTTCTGCTCCATCTCAAAACTTTACCGAGAACAGAGTAAAGGAATTAAAAAGTTCTAAATTTACAAGAACAAAGAAGAGAGTCCAAGATTAGACACTAGAAAAGTAGTATCGGCTGGGCACGGTGGCTCATGTCTGTAATCTCAGCACTTTGGGAGGCCGAGGTGAGTGGATCACGAGGTCAGGAGTTTGAGACTAGCCTGGTCAATATGGGGAAGCCCTATTTCTACTAAAAATATGAAAATTAGCTGGCCATGGTGCTGTAGCCCCAAGTGCATGGGGGAGCTGAGGGAGGACAATCGCTTAAACCGGGAGGTAGACATTGCAGTGAGCTGAGATTGCACCACTGCACTCCAGCCTGGGCTACAGAGCCAGACTCTTGTCTCAAAAAAAAAAATTTTTTTAAATGTGATATCAAGAAACTGAAAGTTAAAATGTGAATACAGGAGTGATGAAGGCCCTAATTACCTCTGAAGGCAGCCTTTTAAGTGCTACTAAATCCTAGTAAATGGTTTGAAAGTTTTTGTTGGTAGTGGTTAGATGTCCAAGAAACCCTCATCTGTTCAATGCAGCCAGGCAGTTCTCCCCGTTCATCACAACAGAAGACCAGAGGTTTACGCTCAAGAGAGCTTGAAGTAGACAGACTTGACTCTGAGACAAAAAGCACAGCTGAAGGTGCTGGGGTTAGGTGGAATGCTGTGCTTTAAAAAAGTGGGATCAAGTGGAAATTGACCTATTACACAGTGAAACAATAGCCTGTCTTAACAAACTGACTCTGAGAATGGTGGGAGCCACAATGACAACATCACTGTCAGAAAATCTAAAGAATCCTTTCTAGGGAAACAGACGAGCCTCAAAGAAAAGATCCATGGATACCACATTTAGAAATCCCCCCATCAAACTGGCAGGTTCCCTAGTGCTAACACTGCTATAAAGTGCCTCAGACCACCAATGACCTGCATAAACAGAATTTTCAAACAGCATTTTAGTGCCTTGGGCTTAAGTATAAACAGAAAGAAGGATTGACACAGATTTGAAAAGAGCCTTTGCCATTGTAAAAAAAGAGACCAAAATAATATAAAAAATTTAAAATCCAGAGTAAATAGAAACTATTCAGGGAACAATAGAAAAGTAAGATCTTTCAATGTTATATATCTTTATATGTTATATAAATATATATTTATATGATATATATAGCATTGATTGCTATGTTTTTGTTTTAAAATGAGAACATTTCCCCCCAAAATTCTTAGAAAACATTAGTCTCATAGCATTAATAAAATTTCCGTAAAAGTTATAACACTTAAAATTTGAGGAAATTTCTCAGACATTAGAAACAAGACAATGTGGGGAATTGGAGAGAACTTTTTCTTTTTTAATTAGAAGACCTGTCAAGGAGGTTTGAATAAGAAGTTAGATGTTACAGTAAAGGAGAAGAGGAGTTGGGGGAATGGGGAATTATCCAAGTAATTCTAAGGTTATTTCCTAGAACTGAAGATACAAACTGCCAGATTAAAGAGGCAAGGCCCAGTCAGTGACCCACACAATCAATGGGAGAAGAAGGAAGAACAAAACATTAAGAATTAGGATGTTATCAAACTACTTCATAGTATACTGCAACCAGAAGGCAGTGAGCAAAGTCTTTCAATTATGCTAGCAATCAAATGTGAAGATCGAATAAAGACTGTGAACCCAAAATATCTGCGATAGATCTCAACCAATTTAGAAAGATTATTTTGCGAAGGTTAAGGACGCAGCCATGACAAAACCTCAGGAGGTTCTGACAACATGAGTCCAAGGTGGTCAGGGCACAACTTGCTTTTATATGTATTAGGGAGAGATTAATCAATACGTATAAGATATACATCAGTTCAGTTCAGTCTTGTAAGGTGGGGCAACTCAAAGTGGGATTGGGGGTGAGGACCATGTTCCAGGTCATAGGTAGATAAGAGACAAAAGGTTACATTCTTCTGAGTCTTTGATTTTAGTTGCTGTGGATGAACTCTAACTTCATTAATAGGCAAACAAGAGTGAAATCCTAATTTAGGAGTATGCTCCTGTAACAATAACTGAGTCTTGGCCAATCCCAGTGACCACAGTTAAACCACTCAGAGACTAAGTGTTCAAAATGTGTTCAAATAAGGCAAACACCAACCTGTATCCAATCCAGCTGTTTCTGTACTTCATTGCTGATTTCTGTACATCATTTTGATTTAGCTTTTCACGAATACACTATTTAGTCTGGCTCCATGAATCTGCATTTTTACATAAACAATAGGGCAGAGGAAGCAATCAGATATGCATTTGTCTCAGGTGAGCAGAGGGATGACTTTCTGTTCCACACCTATAAAGATAAGCTATTACTTTACACTGCCAGGGGGAAATTCAACACAACTGTTTTAGGGTAAACATCTTGAGGCCCATAAGGAATTTCCTAGTGGAAAAATTATGAGGAAGGTATGCAGCTATTTATCCATTTCACTATATTATTTAAGAATTAAAAGGGAAGGCCAGTTTACCTGATGTAATTCCCAGCTTGACTTCTCCCTTGGCTTAGTGATTTTAGGGTCCTAAGATTTATTTTCCTTTCAGAAGACATTTTCAGACCACCAGATCTCAAAAATAAAACTCTCACCCACAAATTAATGAATAAACCAACAAAAAGTAACATCAAGCTTCAGGATTTGAGAACTCCAATGCAGAAGAAAGAATCCCAGCAATGGTCATTATGAGAAGTCCCAGGCCACAGTTCTGAAGCAGAATTAAGAGAAAGCAGTCCAAATGGTGCATGAGTATTAATAAAAGAAAAACTTCAGCTGAATTAAATTTTAAGGCATTTAATTGAGCAATGAATGATTCAGAAATTGAGCAGCCCCCAGAATCACAGCAGAGTCACAGAGACTCCAGCACAGCCACGTGGTGGAAAAAGATTTATAGGCCAAAAAAAAGGGAAATGACGTACAGAAATCAGCAATGAAGTACAGAAACAGCTGGATTGGATACAGGTTGGTGTTTGCCTTATTTGAACACATTTTGAACACTCAGTCTCCGAGTGGTTTAACTATGGCCACTGGGATTGGCCAAGACTCAGTTGTTGTTACAGAAGCATACTCCTAAATTAGGATTGCACTCTTGTCTGCCTATTAAGCTAGGCTAGAGTTCATCCACAGCAACTAAAATTAATATCTTTTCCTGATTTTTTAACACATTAAAGCAATGTTTGCAACTTAGATGGAATGGTTTAGATTTAGTAATAGGTGCATAACAATTTTAAAAAGAAAGCCAATCAAAGAAAAACTGCATGGGATTAAAAAAAAAAAAAAAAAAAAACCTGTAAAAGTTGTGACTCAGCTGTAAATATTTATAATCACTATAATGTGTACACCAAATATTGATTCAACCCAAAACACAATATAATTATTTCAGGAAGATGGAAGCAAGGGGAAAATGTAGCAAAAAGGAGATGAAGAAGGGAGCTATATTTTCATCTTTCATAGAAGGAAATCAGCAAAAATATTTGCAATCAAATGTTACAATGAAACTTTTAAGTATTCATTTGAGCTGAGGTCCCCAAATAATGTGCCAAATATTCCAAAATGTGGTTGAAAATAGGTTGCCAACACTTAGTTGAATATCTAACTGCAGTCCATAAATACAAATGGAGAGGCAAGGAAATGAGTTGGGGGAGAAGGAGAGGCAAGGATGTGGGGAGAGGTTTAATGATAACTGTGAGTCCCATGTTCTTCCCTATGTGAGGGGAGAAGTAGTGTTGCCCCTTGCCACTAGCATAGAGGAAAAACCCAACCTTTGTGCAAGACAAGTCCTTCAGTCAGAAGACTGCCTACACTCTCAGAGTTTGTCAGGATACACAATGCATGGCTGCTTACTGCAGACCAGATGTGGCCCATAATTAGGGCTAGATATGTTATATCCAGTCAGTTGGATAAGTTGAAAAACGAAGTCTCCAATAGAAAGGTGACTCTGAATTTCCAGGAACTGGTGGTGAGGGAATTTCAATCAGGATAGATGTCAAAAGAATCCACAAAATGATCTTACAAGAGAACAGGTCAATGTATATCTTCCCCAGAGTGGAAGTACACCATCTCATATTATGAATAGCCTAGAAAACCCCTCTCTGCTCTCATTTCCACCACAAGATTTGACTTTCAAGGGTTAGCAAATTAAGGAGAAGCATAGAATCTCATAGAAGTAGAAATGGAGATCCAAGAATCCACGTCTCCTCCTTTGTGCAAAACTGTGCAAGCTGACAGCCTACCACAAATGTAGGCAGGAGGAGAAAAGCATGCATGCCTCGACATTAAATATTTTACCATTGTTTAGAACAGGAATATTAATTATTGAATGTACGGGCTTTTTTTAAACAAAATTGACCAAACGATTATCCTAAATTTTATCTACGATCAAAGAAAATACTAGCTCCACCAAGTAAATTTAAGAAAACTATCAGAGATGTTTTCAGTCTTGCTGTTATCATATGACAGGAATTGGGCCTGTTTAATGAAACTATTAGGTACAAAAAATGGAAAACCAAGAAATAGAAATATGGCATATTCTTTAGCTATATGGAAGTACATTCTAGAAGAAACCTTAGCAAAAACAAAACACGATTGCCTCTAGAAATAGGAATCAGGAATTGGAAGAGATGGGGACAGAGACTACTATTTTTGTTATTTTATTTTGTTGAAAATATTATTAGAATACATAGTACTATATAATGATAAAGAATTTGTCATCTACAACTATGTACGAGTAGTAATTTAATAACGATAAAAAAATCAGGAGCTAAATTTAAAAATATGGACCGTGTCTGGATCACAAGGAGCTACATGAAAGTGAGTGGCTCCATTTCTAGTACATTTCCAGGATATCACATAGTGACTGTGACTAACGGTCTACTAGACACTAGAACTCAAATCCCAGCAAGAACATCAAAAACCATGGGACCTTAGGCAAGTCTCAAGTTCTGTGGAATTCAGGTTTAGTATTTGCAAAAAGATGGAGTGGGAATAAACAATGTCTCAAGTTTTTACCGTTCTAACATGTAAAGTTTTATAATTACTCTGCAGTGGCTAGTGTTTCTCAATAGACTAGCACCTACCTGAGTCTGTCCCATTACTCTCTTTTATTTTCCATAGTGAAACTTAACATTATCTGTAATATTTTATGTGTGTATATTTATACTTAAAATGTGTTCATTGTCTGCTTCCCCCCTTATGTAAGAGCTATGAGGGCAAGGATTAAATATCACTTATCTCATTTACCTTATTTGTCACTGGTATCTTATTTATCACTGTACTGTAAGGAAGTAGAATAATGCCTAAAACATAGTAGGCATTCAATAAATGTTTGTTGAATAAATACACAAATCTGTCCATTTCACAACTGTATGACAACACCAATGCATAACATCTAATCTTCTTTGCTTGAAACATTGGTAATACAAGAAGACAGATTGTTTGTGACTGAAACTTTGTAAGTAATCAGACAAGAAAATGTAACGTATGCAGGTCTACATCCCATTCATTGTAGCCTTCTAACATAATGTCAATAACTTAATTTGACTGCAAAACATTTTTTCTTGACATAAATCAGTCCTGTGTACAATATTCTTACAAAAGAAAATTCAATTTTCACTACGTTTTTTGTGTTTAAGCTTCTCTTCCTTTGCATTCAGCTCCTCTGTGCCACTGAAGAATTTCGTGAGTAACTCTGCTAAAATGCTCAGAAGTTAGGCACTTCAGTTATTAGCTCTCAATTTCAATTCATAGCATTTATTAAGGAATAGGAAAGATGACTTTAATTTCATTATGTTCTTTCAGCTGGGAATCAAATGAAAATGTTGTGGATATCTTTGATATTCTGTGAAAGAACCTCATATTCCTGAGTGAATAAACTCAAAAAATCAAAAGTCTATATCCTGGATATTTAACATTAATGCTTGAATATCATTTAAACAAAATTGACCACATCAAAATGAATTAAGAATAAACCTATGTATGCCAGCCATCTACCCCTAGAGTTTTATGCAGCCATGATCAAATCATAAAGGGAAAAATCATGATTTGGAGATAAACTGCATGAATTCTCAGATCATTTCACATGACATTGGCCTTTGCTATTTATCAAAGACCCAAATCATGCTCTTTGAGATTATTTTTTTCAAATGTTACATATATTTCTTGTTTGATTGAATTAAAACTACTCAAAGAAAGCTAACAGTAAAGGATTTTTTTCTGATCAAATTATTTATACATTAAAATATTTAGACTCTTTTCCTTTCTTCCTTCCTTCCTTCTTTGAATAATACAGTCAAAAAGCCATCAGGGATCTTTCACTTCTGTTCTTCATCTCTTTGTCTTGTGCCTCCCCCACTACTATTGTTGGAGGCAGCTGAGAGAGCAAACTGAGGACCTCTGCAAAACGACAGCCATGCTGGGTTTTTGGCAGCAGCTCTGGGTGATCATTGAGATTGATTTATAATGTGGGTGTTGAGAAAATAAGCAAATAGAAACGAAGTTCCTCATTGTCAGAAAAGAGAACTACAAGTCTGGAAAAGAGATGCCAGAGTGAATTCTATGAGTCTGGATTAGGACTGGAGGTATTGATGTAAACTTGTGGCATTGGTATGAATTTAAGGTGTGAGACAGAAGCATAGATGTAAATGTGTGTATATAAATGTGTATGCATGTATATGTTCATAGACATACACCACATATATATTATTTTTTTTAATTAGCCCACCCAGTGGTACTAAGAAGCAGTAAACTCAAGTGGCAATAAGCACATCTAGCTTATAATATTTTGGTTTCTAAGACCATTCTCCACTAACAAGAACCAGGACTCATTAAAGAAATGGCTGACTCAGAGACTGGTGCAAGACAAATACAAACGAACCTAGAACATATTGATGTGCTGGAAAGTAATATTTTATCCTCACAGAAGGGAAATGTCAAAATATGACACCAAAACCAGTCTAAAGTGGCTTTAGCCAGATTTGCAGCAATTTAGCAGCAAAATAAAAAATGATATTGTTAGTGTTTTATGTTAAGTATAGAGTAATGGAGTTAAAAAACCACCACCTGGCAAAAATCATAGGAACAGCAATTTCAGTCAAGGATCCTCAGTGGATGCCAAAACTAGTGGGTAAAAGTATGATTAGGAAAGTGAAACTTATATACTTTCAAAGTGTCTGTTGATAAAATGATTCATTTTATCAAAGTAATGATTCATTACAAAAGAAAAATAGTAACTTTGCCTTGAGGTATCACTTTAATCAACAAATAAGAGTTAAAAATCACCAGTAATGAGAATATTGATATTATAACAACCTATAAAATAATATAGGATAAAGTATAATAAGAACATAGCATCTCTTAGTTATATTCCTGCCAGATACATAGATGTAGCTAAGTAGGAAGGAAAGGAGGAAGGGAAGGAGAATATACAATAAAACAAGTATGGTCAAATGTCATCAATCTGGGTTATGGGTATTCATCCTTCACACTATCCTTGCAAGTTTTCTGTAAGTTGAAAATTGTTTTAAAATAAAAAGTGAAAATGAAAAGGTATAGATGAAAATTCTCCTTTAGAAAGTGACAAAATCGTTTGTATGTAATGAAAAACCAGCGTGTGACAGCTGCTTGGTAGCACCATGTTGGTGAGCACAATAGCACTTTGCTTATCATTTTCATTGCATTTCTAGAGTAAGTTGTTAAGTTTACTTGAGCTTTACTACAAATGGGACCTTGAGTGAAATTATGGCCAAATAGAGAAAATGAGTAAAATGCTCACTGTCAGCAGGCCTGCTGGGAGTGGCATCTGTGCCTGTACATTAATTCTTTTACTCACTGCTATAATATACCCTGCCTTGATGTTGATTACAAATGTGATTGCTTTGGAGAACATTATTTTGCATTTAGGTTCTCCTCAGAAATCAGGAGTTCAAGGACCTAGGAAAGTATAGATAGATACAATCTTTGCGTATTCCTGCCAACTATTTCAAAAATACAACTAAACAAACGCTTCATCCACCCTATTGTTTCCCTCACGTTTTGTCAGTAGAAAGCCTGGGTTGCTGTACAAGCCTTCCCTTTTCACACGCTAAAAATCAGTAATAAAATATATATATATGGGTTTATAATATGTATAAATATTTACCATGTAAGCATATGATAATAAATATATAGAAAATTATTCTGAGACAGACTTTCACCATACATCAACTCATATTAAAAAGTATAACATCGATTACAACAATCAAGATTAAGAAATCATCTAAAGGTCCAAAATATATTCCTGGCCAAATTATTATTGTACATCTATACACTAGAATTATAGGCAATTACTAAAATCATATTTGAGAAGATTCAGAGATATTTAAAAAGACTTTCTGTATATTACAGGAAAGAAAACCAAAAGCAAATTAGGTAAGCATAGTCAGTATAGACCCATACATATATGAACACACATATACAACCCTCCAAGTTGTCTTCTTTGGGTGATGGAATTACGGGTCATTCCTATTTTCTCATTTACAATTTTTGTGTTTTCTGAATTTTCTGTTGTTAATTTGGCTTGCTGTTAAAATCAAAGGAATATCATTTTGCACATGAAACATATACATTTGAATGTGCTTCCTTTCTGTTAACCCAGGTATCATTACATTTCTCAGAAGCTTTTTACAGGCTGAAGGGAAATTGAGGTTGTATTTACTCCCAGAGGTAAAATCAACTCATTGTATTTCCTATGTTTGTATCAGGTTAGCTTGAATGCCAAGAGAGATTAATGGATGGTTCTTTATCTATGGTTTTCCAGAACTGCCTCATTTTAGAAGCAAAGAGCAGTGTGAAGCATCCTTCCAGTTTCTGCCCCTCCACCACCAAAAACAGCTGGTTTTCTTAAAAATGTTCTGATTATGCCTTTCTTCACAAATATTCTCTATCAAAAATATTTGATTGACAATTAACTGCTTCATTTACCAATTTCCGTATGACCTTAGATTCAAAATAAAGATCTTTGATTAAAATGACTCCAGTCCAGAAATCTCTTACTTAAATACCCGAATCAATAGGGAACACAGTGGCGTCTAGGGTTTTAAATTATTATTTCAGCATCCAAAAATCTGTCTTACATATGGAATACCATATCTAAATATTTAAAACATATTTGTTACTTGAAGTTTTATGATAATTTAATAAACTAAAATTTGGACAAGGGTAAAAGACAAAAATGAAATTGCACTGCTGCCATAATATACATTATAATCATGGTGTCATGAATCTTTCATTTATCTAACAAGAACTTATTAAATAGCTATTTTGTGCATAGTATTATAGTTCACTACGAGGGAGAACAATGAAATATTTAAGGAAAATTTTTTTTAATTTTTGCTGGTTAAATTTAGGGTGAAAACCAAAATAGTGAAATAACTGCTTATAAATCAAAATGAAATGTCTTTCTTTACAAGGAAAGATAAACATTAAGTAGCACAAGATTGTAATTATACTTAAGTTTTTCACATGCAATGCTAATCATTGTTTAGGGGTGAGACGCATTCCTCCAGGGCCAAAAAGACCTATAGATTATTTACTAAGTTAATCATGATGGGTAACTGATAAAATGAAAAGAAAAACTATTATTTGTACTTGCTACACTGTTAGTGGTTTATGCACTCGCTCCAAGTGTAATCACATTTCCATAGCCTCCTAAATCCTAGAAGCAAACTGTGGTCTACAATTCAAATAGATGAAGTTAATGAGTTGTGTCTTGAACCAATGAATAGAAAAAGGAAGAATTGTTAGCAAGTCACCATGAGTGACCTATTACTATTAGTGGAGAGGCTGATTTAACTCTAGGGTGACCTTGGCGATGTATCTACTTCCTTCCTAGAACATAATATAATGATTACACTACCATGTCATTACCGTAATGCTGCTGTGTCATTATACAGAGAATATGGGGCATTTTTCAGTCATCAATAGAAGATGGGGTTAAAATGGGAGGGAAAAAGACTGTCCTCAGAAATTTTCAAGGATAATGTTTTCCCTTCAAGGAAAGCAAATAGTTTCTAAGAAATCTGTTAATAATGCAAGAGGTTGCATAGCTCCATCTAGTGGTCAGGAACTAATTTACTGTACGAATCCTCTAGTTAAGCACCTCTGTTTTTAAGACACATAGGATTTCAGCAATCATATAGTTATCTTTGTATTCCTAGCTAGTACAATACAAGATAAACTTGTCGTGTTAAGTAACAGTTAAATATTAGGCAAGTATGTGTCCATTTGGAAAATATTAAAATAATAGAAACATTCAATTCCAGAATTGAATTCATTTAGGAGTTATTTTGTTGACTTTATTTTAGATCTGACTTTTTGTTTCACAATTATTTCTATTAATAACATAAATTCAAATGGCACTTGGTAAAAATTTTGATAACAGAATTACATACACAGTTCTTCTTGATATTTCAGATATTAGTATTACCTCAGTCTTAAAAGTGAAATAAAATTTCAAAGGATGCTTATAACAAATTCTGGGTCTTGATCAAATTGGAATATTCATGATTATAATCCTTCTGTCAATATTTTTCCTAAAAATAAGAACTTTGGGACCAAAATAAAATAGATCGAACATATTGGCAAGCATGATCCACTCATCCCAATCCTCATCACATATTCAAATATTCAAGGATTCCAATTTTTAAGTTACTCATATATCAATGTTCTATAATGAAGATATTCTTTGAAAACTTGTTTATAGTCAGAAAATATTTTTAAGATACACTGTTGTTTTACTGAAAGAAAAAAATATCAGTGAGTACAGAAAGTTACTGTAAGTTTTTACTTAGGCAGTAATATGAGCTGAAGCATCTAGAAATCAGAAAGTAATCAGCCAAGACGCACTGCATGTCCTTCAAGGGGTTATCAGGTATGGTGTCAGTGATACGGCATCGTGTAGTTTAGAAAGCAGAAGTAGTGTGCAACATACTAACCAGCTGTGAGGCTTCAACTGCTCAGAGATGCTACATCTGGTCTCTTAAGTAGTTTCACAGGCATCATCAATAAACCATAATCAGCATGTAATGCTTTGACAAGATCACCAACAAGAAGGGCCTGGAAGTCAGCCAGTCCATCAGCACTGACAGGAGTTCACTGCAATTTAGTCCTCCTGAGCTGGACATGTTTAGAAAATGGATGACAATGAGAAGTACAAAGAGCAACTGTCAGGCAGACGGAAGTAAAGACCAACAGGAAAGGAAGTAAACATGCCCTACTGCTTAATTGAACCCCTTAAACAAGGCTGAAGCAGCCAGCCAGATTGTATGTATGCAAAAATTCAATCAATAATTGTTTCTAGCCCATTCAAAGCAGATACACATTTCAATATGCAAAAGAGTCTTATGATGCATGCTTCAAATCATAATCATTTGCCAAATCTAAGAATACAACAAGAAAATAACAGCTAAAATATTCATGGGTTAGTCTATTTAGAATTCAATGAAAGAAAGTAACCCCTAACATTCACTAATGATAATCATTATTAATTTTGATTCTATGCATCTTCTAATAATATTCCTATGAGTTTTAATCAACTATGGTTTGAGAATCTTGAATCTCTTGTGAGCAAGAAACAAATGTGAATTTATGACTATCAAAAAAAGCTATACCCATTATGCTAAGAAGTGGAATTCCAAAGGTCAAAAGTAGAAAACATCTGGATTCTTTCCCCTGCACTGTTGCTATGGGTAGTTCCACCCCTGGTGAAACCAGGGCTCACCTCATGATTTCTAGTCTCTCTTCCACAATAAAAATTCCTTTGATCATTTTCATTCACAAGAAGGTCATAATGCTCTAATCTAAATATCTGTATCTGTCAAGCATAATCATAACAGAAACTTTCCTCTTTCTTTAGCTTAGACCTGGGAATTACAGGGGAAGGGGAAGAGTTGTATTAAGAGAGACACATGGCTGGCTTGACTCTCAGGGCTTAAGTGGGGACTCACTGGGGAATAAAGTTTGGAAAAGCGCTCCCTCCTCTCCCCTGCCCCAAGTGGCACTGATGTAATCTCACAATACCTTTCTTCTACCTTATATTCAGAATTATCCTTCAACCTCCTTGCCATTAGCTGAAACCTGGGCCTCTCCAGTGACAAGCCACCCTTTAATAAATACCCTTGTCTACATTCTACTCTCAACTGCTTCCTCCAGATCACTGCTACCTCCTCCTTTTATTTAAAACTCTTTCGTAATTCTCTACCACTCATTGTGGTCTTCAAATTGGTTATCTTCCAAAATGTATTTAGAATGTTGGCACATGGTTCAGATGTCCATGTAAATTACGTATATAACGTCTGTTTCCTTCTAATTGGCATTCACTTAATTTCTCCTCTGTACATCTATAGTTGTCATGCCAAATTTGCCATCATTTAGGATTACTACGCCTCTGAAATCTTACCCTATATTATCTTTCTCTCTTATTACCATGCCTATTATCCCAGTTCTTTTAGTCTCCATCTCCTACAATGTCATGCTATTCAAGGGCCCTTAAACATGCCTTTTTTTTCCCTGCTGTCCTCACTTTCTTTCCACTTAGGCTAATCTTTTGCCAACACCCTTAATCCACTTGCATTTATGTCACACTCGACAAGTAAATCCCTCACCCAGAACAAATCTGCCTTTCCTGCTCCTGTATCGGAACTGTTTAAAATTGCTAAAGGAGCAGGTGGAAACTGAGAAGAAGAATGAGGAGAAAGAGATGAAGGAGATGAAGAGGGAAGCAGGAAGAAGTAGGAGCAAGAGGAGGAGGAGATGGAAGAGGAAAGGGAGAGGAGGCAGAAGGGAGGGGAGAAGAGGGAGGGGAAGGGAAAGAAAAACGATGAAGAGGAAAGAAAAAGAAAGAAAAGAAAAATGTTTTAAATTCAAAATTCATACACATATATTTTCTCCATCATTCACCCTTCGTTAGTGTTCCCTCTTCCATTTTCTACAAAACTCTCTCAAATCTCTGCTATTATCCTCAAGCTCCCCAATCGACCACTCACTCAGTCATTCCCAACCAATGACCACGTCTACCATGACACAGAGAGGTTAAAAAATTCTGGTGAAATTGTGCAAGATTTGCTAATATCCATCCATAAAAAATTAGTTTAAGCCATACCCATCCTTACATGCTTATATCCTTATATGCTTACCTCCTGTTTTATTTAATATTATAAATATACCAAAACTGTATTAGTTAATTTTTATGTCAGAGAACATTAAAAGGAATACTTTATTTAAGTATGATAACTTACTTGAGAGAGGTGTCATTAATTTAACAAATTACTTAAGGTTGCAAAGCTAAAAATCAAAGACAAACTGTAACAATTCCAGAAACTATTCCTTCAATTGCTGAAATATGATACCAGGAACGTATCTCCACCCCAGGTCTCAATTCAATCTGCATCTGCCTCTTGAGGGTGGAAACTCGATCCTTGGCCCCTTCTTTCTTCTGTGTATGTGACTGCTTTGATCTTTTCCTCTCGGCAAAGAAATATGATCAGATTTTTCTCATTTTAAAGAAAGTCCTAATCCCACCTGCTGTTCAATTTACTGCCTTATATCTTTCCTTTCTTTCAACCCTACTTTCAAAGTCTCATTCTCTCCACTTCCATACTTACCATTAACTCATTACCAATGGTATTTATTGATGAATTCACCACAATTGTCCATACCTCATTCAATCTTTGTCTCATATGACTTCCTTTATTATCCGAGTTCCTCCTTCTCCAAACTCTCCTCCTTTTGTTTCTAAGACACTCTGCAGTTCATACCCTCATTGTTGTTGTTGTTATTTTATGGTCTGTGCTTCTCATTTTTCCTCTTGGACTCTCCTTCCTCTGTCCAAATCTTAAATATTAAAATTGGAATCCCCAGAATTCGATTCATAGCCCCTCATCTTCCTACTTTCTTTTTCATTCATGCTACTCAGTCTTCATGGGCTATATCGTTAAATCCAGCAAGGTGAACTAGTACCTGTACCCAGGTGACTCATAAATTTATATTCCAGCTCAGATTGTTCATCTGGTTCTAACCCATATATCTAATTCCCCATTAGACATTTATACTTAGATATATGTAAGTTACTCAAATGTGGCACATGCCAAAACATCATCTTGCCTCCCAGTATCTACCTGTTCACTTGTGTTCTATCACCTGGAGATCTTCTTGGAGGAAATAGAGAAATGGAACCAGAGATATGTTGGCAGGCAAATGAAAGCCAAATCTATAAATGAGTATCATCATCATAAAGGCAAAAGTTTAAACTATGAAACAGAAAAAGTGGATAGAGAGAAGGGAAACTAGAATACATCATTTAAAAAAATCATCATGTTCTTATTGAGGCCAATATCTTTTTGGGTGAGATGGGGCAAGAAGCTTTGCAGTCAGTATAAACACTTAGAAGAGGCTCTATTCTTCAATAAAGATACTGAATCATAAAATCAGTACCCTTAAGAACGCTGTTTGATCTTATGAGTTCAGTGAATGTCTTTTGTGTTGATAGAAATATTCAAGAGTTTATGGTCATTGTTTTTCTTCCTTGCTATGGTAAACTTTTTATTTCTGCCCTTGCCCTTTCATAGCCTTCTGGATGCTCCATTCCGCTTATTTTCCAAATCATTCTGTGCCTACCTAATAGATTCTGTTCTTCTTTCCTTGTTCTTAATGGGTTAAAATCTAACATGCACAAACTACCTAATCTTCTAGGTTACAATATTCTGACAAGGATGGGAGAACTTGTTAATGCACAGGCAGAGGAAGCAAAGCGTAGCTAACACCATGAGGATCACCAGGGAGCATATCAGATACAGAAAAGGAAACCAACATTTCCATTACTTGGCACATACTCGACTACATCCTCACTTCTACGTAAGCTGCTGTTTACTTGACAGGCCTTCAGAGCTCTTTGGGAGCCAGTGTGACTTCTCAAATAAATATGTATTTCAGTTTGTGTGCTTATCTATCTTGAGAACTCATTTTAATTACCCAGTAGACATTCACAATGTCTTCCCAGCTGTTACTGTCTATTATGTCCTGTAAATAAGCCTTTCAGCTCTTTTAAATAATGCATCTTGGACCTAAAGATGATAAGGATGCTCAAGCAGTTGTGACAATAGACAGTATAAGTCCTGCTCAGTTGGGAAATGAAATGGGTGGCTTCCCCAAAAATTATCCTGGTCTGTGACTTCCACACATGGACGTACACTGTTTAAGATTTTCATGAATTATATCCCCAAAGCACTTGAGATAAAATGCATATAGCATTGATGAGAATACCTCTATCAACATTGAATCCATATAGGAAAATGCTTGTTATTTAACTGATGCTTTAGGTCACTGAAAGGGAAAAAAATATTAGAAGGAAAGAAAAATTAATCATAAAGTACTTTTGTGCTTAATGTGTCATATCATGATATTATCCCCCCTTTGGCTATGGAAAGCATGTTCTTATTGCATAAAACAAATTTTATTTTATTCCCCTATGATTTCAAAAATCTAACAATTTATTTAGCCCATCAAATGTGAAAAGCTTTCTATCAATATATTAATAAATGCATGTATATAACAAATTACATTGTAATAGAGTCATATGTATAACTAAAAAGATGACTTTCTTCTAATTTAGTTGCTTTTACCAATCTTCTTTTAGACCCTTGAAAAGAAATTTGGATGTGGTTAGTTCCTTTTTTTTTAAGCTATTTTTTTCCTGACAAATCTCAAAAAGAATTTTTTAAAAACTCATTATTCTGTTAGACTTCTTGTCCCTTCCAAGATTATATTTTTAAAACACAGAAGTCCATCTGAGAACATTTTTTTTCCACTTTGTAGCAAATAGAAATTTATCCTGCAACTCCCTACAGAAACCTGAGAGAAAATCAATGACCACTTTGACAAGAACAATGCCACTTTCTTTTGAGCGGGTCACCTAGTTCCTAGTAACCTATTCTCCCAGGACACTTTATTTAGAAAATCTGACCAATCACCCCTGAGCTTGCTTAATGCTCTGTTTACACACAATATATGAGAAGCCCTAAACTTCACAACTACTGGGAGGCTATTTCTCAGTGTGTCTATTTCATGAGAGAATTATTATATTTGTCTGGTACAAAGAGCAGCAGCTGCTGTGACCATTCTCCATTTAGATCTATCTGTTAAATTAGAATCACTAAATGGAGTGAGGCATATTATCTTTTCTTGAGACATGAGTCACTATAGGCTATTGTTTGAGAACACAGGTTTTTAAAGTCAGATGAATGAAGTTTTGAATCCTGATTCCACCACTTACTGACTTTATAGCTTTGTATTCTTGGACATGGTACTTAAACCTCTGAATTTCAATCTTATCATTTGAGAAATACAAGTAATACCAAAAGGATTGCTCTGTTCATTTATGTATTGATCCACCACTAAGAGTTGTGTGTTCATTTATGTAGATGATGCTTTTAAAACTTTCAGCATATAGACTAGTACCACGAAAGCCCTCAGAAATAGTGAATTATTTTTGTTACTATTATTATAGTTATCTACTTTACTTAGAGAAAGAACCTATATATGTACATTTTTTAAAATCTTTAAGGATAGTGTTAAAATCTGATATATAATGACCACACTGCTATAAGTAATCTTTTAAAATTTTGAAACATAGAAATTAAAATGAATGGATTTACAGCCTAAATCTATAGCTCTAAGAGATCTTTGAAGATTTTATTGACCTTAAAAGAGAAAAAAAAGAGAAGGCAATATTTGAGATTTGGGATAAA